>NC_134420.1:6127822-8895322 GCF_030867145.1 Opisthocomus hoazin
TTGGCTAACTACGTATGAAGAACCTGGGAAGGAAGAGGAAGGATAGAATTGGAAGTGAATCAGGACCATGCTCTTAGATATGTGGACGTGCCTGTCTTTAATTTGTTATATCAATATATAAAATTAAGGCGCTAAATAAGGGTCCAGAAGCACTCCACCCATTTGAGTTTGTGCCTGTAGAGCTGAACGATGCCAGAGCAGTGCCATTGTAGCGTAGCTGTCAAAGCTAGTATCACCCCTTGGCACTACACAATGCACTTGAAGCCACAGCTTCCTTTAGTGGAATCAAGTAGTTAATCCACCAGCTCTGTGACGATTTATTTAAAATAAACAATACAAAAAAATAGATAGAAAATATTTGCTCTTAAACACCAGATTATAAAATGAAATGCATATGAAGCCTCAGATTGAGGGTGTTCCTTGTGAGATTTAGAAGAGGGATCTGAACAGAGAACTTCATATTTTTAGCTACATTTACAGACCACAGATATTTTGAAAAGGATGGGTAGGGTGCTTTGGCCTGACGTTAGCTATTTCATACCTCGATCTTCTCCCTGCCCAGCGGAACACAATGTAATCACCATTGAGCTCATTAGCAGTGCCCTAAAATAAAGCAGAGGTTTTCCTGTCATCTTGAATTATGTGCTGCTCCAGTGTTTGCAGGGAAGAGGAACATCTTCTGTATTCAACAAACCAACAGGAATAGCAGTTCTGTGCTCAGATTCCCTCAAAACCTTTTACAATCTCTGATTTTCCTTTCTATCTTGTGGTAAGAAAAAGAACATTTGGACTTTTATACCTTCAAACTCATGGACACATTCTCCAAAGAAAATATCTAGCACTTTTTAAGTATTTTTTGCATAAAAGAGGTGAGACTTTTGTGATTTATAGAAAGCAGAGAAATTGTTTCTCGGAAGATAGAGTAATATTAAAGACAACTTCTGCTGTTAATGAAACATGAGATCAACAAACCCAACAACATCTAACACTGTTTGTTTCAGTCCAGTTTTCTAATGAAATGACACTTACACATTTATTGTGTCTGTCTGTTGCCCTTCGTAATCACTTTTGAACATATTTCTGCCAAATTTGCCAGAAACGTCTAAGTGCCAGGGTTAGGAGTTCCCTACAATTTTCAGAAAAACAGTTAACCAAAAGCAGTTTTGTGAAGACAAATAAAAGAGCCACAATGAAGGAGAGGGAAAAGGCATGCTGGTGACATGGCAGGAGCTAAGGATGCTCGCAGAGAAGCATTGAGGAGCATGAAGGGGAGGGCTGGAGTTCTCACAGATCCTGCCCTGGGCCTGCTGAGGGGGTGGTAGTGGAAACCTGGGGTTACTGAAGAGAGGAAGCCTCAGGAAGACGATGCATTCATTCTGAGGCTCGTAGAACAAGCAGGACTTTATTTCATGTTATAAATAAAATGATGTGAGTCATTTGATTAAAATACTAGTCATCTGAGGATATGCTGGCATTGCTGGCTTGGCTTAGTGTTACCTGATGCAGATGCAAGTATGTGACGTAACAACAATTTCCCCCAGTTCCTTGTTTCTCGATTTTGGATCCAGATTGGAGACCATTCTATTAGGCTGATTCTAAAGAAATTTAAGAGATTAAATGTGTTTACATTCAGTCTTGAATTCATGTGATGGTTGTCAGCTTGTCAGGAAAATAAAACTAAAGAATGAAAGAGGGGATGAATGGAAGCCTCCCTCAGTGAAAAACATTGTCCTTTCTTGGGAAGGCATGAGAATCACTTTCTACGGACTCCACTAACCCCAAACATCAACTAATGACACAAGCTTCTTCTTTGTTTATTTTTTCCTACAATTGTACACACTGTCTCAATATCCTTCTACACAGAAAAGCTGTGGTATAGCAGCTGAAAATACGCAAGTGTCCTTAGATCACTGGAACCTGTTCTGGCAGATTCTAGTGGTGACAGTGAAATGTGTTGGCTGGTTGTGTCACTAGCAAATTATACTTTGTGGAGATAGATTACTAATTACGGTTTCATGTATGCGTTTCTCCTTAGAGAAACTACTTTACATGTAATAGAATCTCCATACATCCTTCCTACACAGCATCTTATGTATTTTGGCTTAATTTTGTCCATTGACAAATCAATACTTGTCCTAGAGAAGGATTTTTCTCCTTCTTTCATAACCAAAAAATCCAAGGCATGGAAAAAAATGAGTGACAAATTCAGGCTGTAATATCAATCCCAGACCCAACACTGTAGTCCAAGGATCCGCCCGCACACTCAGATGTCAGTTCCCTGTTGTACGAAGCGCAACTATTTTCCAAATATCTATTAGGAGTTGTGCTGGGTTGTTTTTCCGCACCAGGAATAGTTTCCTGATCCAGTGATGTATCTGAAGTTGCCTTTGGTGTCTCTTTAACAGTTCTTCTAGCAAATGAATGTCTATAATAGATTTAAGCCCTGTTCAAATCAGCACGACCTGTGATTGGAATCAATAGAAATTCCTCCCCAAACTTCTCTTAATACATTTTAAAATAATGTTAAGAGACAAGTCAACAGAAAAGAAAGGACTACTGCAGCCTTAGAAAACCTGGTCCTGATTTTCTAATTCTAGCAGTAAAAGGGCACCATAATACAGCCTTCAATCTGTACATTTTCCTCAAGGTTTTTCAAGCAGTGTAGAGAGACCTGACTACCGCCAAGACCAAACTGACTCTTGCGTAAAAGCCTTGCCCAAGCTGTTAAACAGTCTGATGATGGAACAGTAAAATAATTATAGATCAATGATATAACGATCATATTAATAAAATATAGGACAGAATGCTGCAATCCTTGGCTAAATCTCGTTGTGGGTAATTGCATCCCCCTCACCAAGTGTTGCATAGCTTTCTTGTGTACTAAGAGAGTCGTTTCTCCGGCTCACCCCCCAAGGTAGGTGCGTTTCTGTCTGTGTAGCATGACAGATGGCTTGAGGTCCTTCGGGATCCTTTGCATTTAACTCATGGGGCAGTACAGGAATTCAAAGGAACAGATGTTCCTGCAATATCTGGGAAGAAGATAAGCACCCCCATTTAGTTTTGAGATAAACATATTTTATACTGTCAGTTTTTTCCACAGATATACCAAAAAAACAGAAGCTTTTTAATATGAATATAATTGCTTTCATGCTTTTAAAGGCATTTGCTGTTGGGTGGCTTTTTATTAGATTTTTTTTTCCTAATCTAGTTGCTAATATTAAAAACAGCTAGATTTTAGACAGGAAAGCGAGGACAGAGGAAAAAAAATAAATATTTATGTAATGTAACAGGAAAATTTCCAGCCATGCAGTCATATACGGTAACTGCAGATCACCTAGTGTTGGGGGTTTTTTCACAGTGAAATCCACTATACTAGTAGAAAATCTCCTGCATTTCGAGTGCCATAATGGCTTTTACCACTAGAGGGCTGAAGCAGCAGCTTTAACAGGAGAACAAACCTGTGCTGCTATGTGAGCCCAGCGCACCTTGGGCTATCTGAAAATCAGGCATTGTCATTACACTTAACGCTATGAGTCTATATGCTTAAAACCAAGATACTCCTTAATACGAAAAAGGGCAGCTTTCAGACACTTTTATGTCTTTTTTTTCTTTTTTAAAGTGATTGTTTTTACCTTCACAGAAAGCAAATGCAACTTTCCAAACACCAGGGTTTGTAGCAAGTCATTAGAGTATTTCATCAGCTATATTAGTGCAGAGATTTCTGAGCAAATAACCTCCAATTTGGCTTAAAACTAGAAATCACCCTGAAAAAAATTATGTGCAACTTCAATCCTCTGTCCTGTAACATTTCTTGTGCTTGTTAGGCTATTGGTAGAGCAATGTAATAATGTTCCAGCAACTGAATGGGGCATCTGAAAGAGAGCAGCCCGATTTACAAGCTCTAAGCTGTCATATATCACCCTTAGCTGAAGTAGTGGAAAAGCTACATAACTTTGCTTGACAAAATCCAGAGTCATAGTTTATTTTGCCTCTGCAGCCAACTTCCTGCTAGATTTTTCTATTTGTCCCTGTGATCTTGTCCCAAAGTTCCAGATTTCTATTTCCAGCAGCATGAGCTGGTTAAGAGGGACCTTCCTTGTGAATGCGTATGTTCTGCCCAGACACATGCATTCTTTAGCATGTTTCAGCTCAGGCCTGTTCTCTTTGGGATGCAAACCAAGAAAGATAAACAATCTTTGTGCTGTTGTAGAGATGCAGAGCATCAAAAGTGTTGTCAACCCAACTTCATGTGGTTTTAGCTGGGACTGGGGAATCATTACAGGTTGGAGTGTAGGATTCAGCGTAGACACATCTTTAACGTGTCAACACGTGGACACGACATCTAAATCCTCACAACGCTTGGTTGTGTGATGTTTCAAGAGACTTGTCTAGTTGTTGCTGTGAATCATCATGACACTGGAGGATAAAACAAAAGCCCGCCTAAGTTGTTCTAGGGAGTGACCCTCACAAACTTCCCGGGAGAATGAGGAAGCTCCTGGTTTAAAGCAACCCCTTTGTCCCCCTTTTCTGCCTCTTCAGTAAAGGGCTTCGCACAAGATTTTATTTCAATAACTTTTTGAAATATTGAATATTTGTTTTCACTGAGAAAAGAATTTGCAAAGCTGTTGCTTCTTCAAGACAACCTTATTCCTGGTGGCCTGACAAGCAAGATCATTATTTTGGCATTGCTTTGGGATTTTGCAGTTCCATAGTCCCAAAGAAAGTGAAAAATTGCTTTGTTTTTAAGGTGACATCAAATTCCATTAGATTCAGTGGACAGCTACCATAAATAGGAATGAGAATTAGATCATAATTTTAGAGGCATGTTGATCCTATCCTCAGTCCCAAAGGACTCAGTATTACAGACGTGCATTTCATGGCATAACTAAGATTTTAAGCACATAATTTATTTCTGAAGGTGCTACTGGACCATTAAGAGCAGTTTTTTGTCGCCTTTGAGTAGACGTGGAAAACAATATCTCTTCAATTTTATCTGTGTGACCATATGAATTTAAAGTAACACATATATGATTATTTTTCAAAATGGATCATAAAATATATATTCATTTATTAGCCTTGCATTCATAACACTTGGGAAAGAACAAATCCATATTGCAGTGTATCAGCAGCAAAGATAAGGTCAAAAATTGTATTTAAATAATTTGCATTTTTAAATCAGTGGTATGTGTCACTGGTGAGAATTTTAGCTTAGAGTGTGGTTTGCCTCAGCAAGATTAAAACTTAGAGAAATGTATATTGCTGTGTTGACTTTGTAGTCCTTTAAATGGATTATACTATATTTAGACACTATTCTGAGGGTTATTGTGGAAAATTTTGAGAATAGATGTATAGCAAGAAGAAAAACCAAGCTAGGATCCACATGTGTATTTCTTCGTCTCTTTCAATTAACTTGTGGAAATAGCCCAGTCAGAAACTTGTAAAAATAACTATTTATACAAATGAAAGGGCAGGTAAGGACCCAATCCTTCATCCTTCACACAAGCAAAAGTAAAAGAAAATCTTATCAGGCAAAGAGAATTGTATTTAATTACAAGATCTCAGGATTAAACAATAAGCTCTGTGTGAAAAACTGCAGGCATCTGCAGCATCCTGCATCATACCATCTGATCCCACAGACATTCTTAGAGCTTTTTCAGAACTGCATTTTTGACTGGGTGACTTTTGATTGAATCTCTTTCCTTCTGGTCAATACGTGAACATTCAGCAGTGATATCTGGACTAGAATTTTCTGCATAATGTTCTGTTTCACCTGCCACTGACACCAGTGGAAGGAACTCACAGTGATTTCACTGGAGTTTGAACTAGGCCTTTTGTGAGAAGAGTCTGTCTTTGACAGGTACTCATTGTAGAAATAGTTATTGATAACACTTTTGATAACATAGAATAATGCTATATGTTGTTTCTTCTAGAAATGGCTTATTCTACCAAGGTTAATTAACTAATAAAGAGTGTTAAAAAAGCTGACAAGTCTGTACATGTTTTTTAACACTAATGGCATTAGCTTTCTACTGCTCTTATTAGTGCCTCTTGTGAAACCAAAACAGCTGAGCATGGTCAGGATGTGACTCCATAATATCTGGATGTAACATGTGATAGACATAAAATTTCTGCTTCAGATGGCTACAGCAACAGCCTAGTCACTATAGCGTTTTAATATACCAAGGTTGTTTGCTATTTTGCATATTTTTTCCAATTAAGGACTAACTAATTCTCCTCTAGTAAGAGTCTACACCCAGGAATGTCTCACCTGGCCTGTAAATTCATTGTCGTGTGATATGACAAATTATTTATCCTTCCCAAAGCAGTCATTGTTTACTTATTAAATGCTACTATTTTACTAATAATTCTTGGTGCTACTTCGTAGCCATAGCACCAAAAACATGCCAGTGCTGAGCTTTCTAAAAAAAGGACCAGAGCTCCTTGTATGTAGTGTGCAAATAAACAAAGCACCCTTGCCCTGCAGGCTTTACAGTCTCAAATTCCAGCTCAGATAAGTGCTCGGTACTTTACTGAAGGGCTTGCCTTGCAGAAAGCAATCCCATTTCATCCCTGCTAAACAATTTCCAGTGCCTGCTGCCCCTCAGAAAAATCTGTTAATACGGGTTTCCTTCCAGCATCTGCAGTGCCACACTGGAGCCGCGGAGCACTGGGAAGTTCCTTATGTAACTGCGCAGCCTCACATGTACTGGGGAAAAAATCCTTTCGGCAGCGTAATGGTGGTGAAGTTGCTGTGCTGAAACCTCTGCTGAAAACCACATTCAGTACCTACCAGGATTTAGAAATCAGCTCTGTGTTATGATGCTAATTAGCAACATTTTAATTACATATAGTTTTGATATATTTCCTACTCTAGTGCTTTGCAGTTCTTTTACAACTTTGAAAGGAAATATTGGAATTCTGCACAGATTAGTCTTTATAGGAATTTCAATATTAAAATAATTGGTCTTTCTTGTACAAACGTGCTTTGCTGCCGTAAAACTTCATTAACCCTCCACCAGAGGGCAACATCAGAAAAAAATATTTGTATAAATCCAAGAAGCAGTTTCTTTTAGGATATTACGGCTACAACACACGTTTTCATCAGTGAATCTTACTTTCAAAATACACTGTTTCCATTTTGTCACCAACTAGGCAAGTGAAGGAGCTTAATAATTTTAGAAGGATTTGTTTAGAGCAAAATTTATGCTTTCTTTAGTTAACAAATCTACAGAAAATTTAAGATTAACATGAAGCCTAAAAGAAATACCACAGTTATGATTTTAGAATGAAATACCACGCTTTGCATCTTCAAGCTACTTCAAAGTGATTAAAGTCAGGAAATTACTAGAATAATAATTAGAACACTAGAATTACTAGAATAATAACTAGAAAAATAATTCTGTTCATAATGTGCCCAGCTCATTGCAGTGCTGTAAATACCACAAATGAAGTCTAAATGTTATGCTGGCCTACTCGGAGGCGTGAAAGCAGAGGACACAAAACAGGCGGAAAATATTAAATGCCTAAGAGAAGGCAGTCGCTAATGGATGCCTAATATGATATAAAATAAGCTGTGCGAGTAAACACGGATAAAGAGATAAATACACCTTTAGAATGGGGGTTCTCTATTTATAGCCAGAGCAGCACTATTTGCGGTTCATGCCCTGCTTCCCCAGACGTGCGACGGACTGCGTGAAGGCCGTGCCCCTTCCCCACGCGAACGGTACAAATGGATCGGCGACTCTCGCCCCAGCGCGCAGCCAGCCCCCCGGCGCGGCCCCGGGATGGCCCCGAAGAGGGGCGCGAAGCCGCCCCCCCTCCACATCCCCCCGAGACGGCCGCGGGTGGGAGGCGGGGGCGCGGCTCCCCGCGGGCTGCGGAGCGCGGTCCGCCCCCGTGGGCGCGGCGCTGTCCGCGGTGCTGAAGGGACGCGGCGCTGTCCGCCGTGCTGAAGGGGGCCGGGCGCCCTGAGGGTGCCGCTCGCCGCCGCCGCAGCCGCCTCCTCGGGACGAGCCCTGCGCGGCCGCGGAAGGAGCCCCGCTGCGCGGAAGAGCGGGCGGGAGGGGGGCTCCTCGCCGTCTGCGGCATTCAGCCAGCGGTTCCGGGGCGCGGGGTGCTTCGCAGCTCCCTGCCCTCGGCGGCGAATCGCACCCCTCCCCCTCCAGCTCCGCAGCCGGGGATACCGCCAGCGCCACGCCGAGAGCGCTTCGGCACGCTCCCGCGCCGGGACCTCCGTCCCCTCCCAGCCGGGCATGGCCCTGCCGCCACCCGCCGCACCCTGCGAGGCCGAGTAGACTTTCTGACCGTGCCCGGCAACTCCGCGCTGCCGGGAAACCCGGGGGCCGCCCGCCGCGCGCTCAGGCTCCCCGCTCGCCGCCGCACTCAGGCGCGCTCCCTCCCCCCCCCCCCCCCCACCCCGGCTCCGCACGCCGTCTCCCCCTCGCACACACACACGGGCGCGCACGCTTCCTCCCGCTCTCCCTCCTCCCGGAGGTGCGCTGCCAGCCGCTTGATGAGGGGGAAAAGTTAAAGAGATGGGACCGATATGAACCATCGCCGCTCGTAGCGGTGCCCTACCCAGAGCAGAGCAGAACCCAGCGAGCATCCCTGCAGGAATGGAGTCGGTAAAACAAAGGATTTTGACCCCCGGCAAGGAGGGACTGAAGAATTTCGCTGGCAAATCGCTTGGTCAACTCTACAGGTAAGGCTGAGATCTCTTACCGGACTCTACTTCCCAGAAATAACTGGGAGCTTTGCCCAACGGCTAGCTGGGGAAGGAGGGCGAATGCCTCGGGGAGGTTCGCGGCGGAGGGGCCGGGGGCTGGTGAGATGCTGCTGATGTGAGCTGGAGCCTGGAAACTGGTGCTGAGGCTTCACAATATGGCACCCTCGCAACTTCGCTGTCTGATTCGTGGAGGGTGTCGGTAAACGTGTAGCGAAAGATTACCCCACCTTTCTCCCGCAAAACCGGGATCCCATCTTGAAATCATAATCAGGAGAGAGGGGCTCCCTGTATTTTTGTTCTGTGTTAATTTTGCAATGTGGTCGTAGGATCTTTGCCCCTGCCTTTACCAATCATTAAAAAATAATAATAATAATCTTTCCTGGTTTCGATTAGTCTCGTCCCTTGTGTAATTCGTCGTCAGAGGAAGATAAACATGGAGGTGTATAAATAATTGATATCCGAACGATTTTTTTTTTCTCCCGAAGCTGAAACATATAGAGAGATGTATTTAATTATTTATCAGTCTGCCTTGAGAAGCATCCACTGGTCTTATAAGTAATACACAGATGCAATTGCTAAACTGAAAGGCATCACTCAACAGTGTGTTTCTATGTGTACAGAACATTTCTACCGTCTAGGAGCCCTGCACACACAGGTAAAAAAGCCCAAATTCTCGCATACCTAAAAAGTCTATGCACTGAAGTTGACACACCGTGCCCCATCCAGTCTGGCTACTACTTTAGTGACCTCCAGGACGTTTGAGAATAGTCTGTGAAATCCCAATGTATTTTCGATCGTCCCCTCTGCTAGAAATTACCCCGAAGCTGGGGGTTTTATTTCCGAATTACAGATTAAAGATAACTGCGGCTTTATCTGCCGAGGGTAGGTCACGTAAAAGTCTTTTTTCCATACCTATGCGGCAGTGTTGGGCACAGGCACAAGGCTGTTCCACAGCATGAGTCACAACTTCTGCTGCCATTGGCAGGAAAGGGGACATATCAGTCAAGTGATAAAGGCAAAATTAAGGTTTGCATTTTAGTAGGAAGGGTACAATTTTGAAAAGCCGAAAGCAAACCCAAAGCCATCAACAAACGCACTGAACAGCCTACAGATTTTGGTCATATTTAAGTCATTTTCAACGGTCAGAAAAATAAATATTCATCATCCAGAATAATTGCTTAAAATACCATTAAGGAAAGAAGCCCTTTTTTCGTCCCCAAAGACTCTACAACATAGAAATATAACGATCATGCCTACTGCTTTTTATATAGTCACACAGTGAATAATGGAGAAACGGTGTCTGTATTTTCAAAAAAAAAGTCCGTTTGAACTCTCCCCTTGATTAACAAATGCGCGATTTACTCATCTTTTTCTACTCACGGGACTGAACTGTTTTGTTTCCGATTCTCAGAACTGAAATAGTTTTCCTGTCCCTTACGCACTGATTTCTAGCGTCTTCCCGCAGACGCGGAGCCTATTCAGGGAGAAAACGCTTCTACACCATCCTTTATTCGCACGAACGAATTCTGAAGAAAAACCCCACGCAGGTTTATTTTATTCACAACTTAAAGACATTTCTTAATGCTGCGGTGTTTAAGCGTGGAAATAATTCTCCCAGCAAAGAAAAATCGGGAGAATTTCAACTGAGCAACTAGTGGAGAATATCCCGGTATTTTCTCCAAAGCACGGAGAAGCTTTTGAGCCTTTTCCTGCTAATTGTTACTGCCCCATTAGCCGGATGAGTTAACCTCAAAGAGATGCTCCTCCGAGGAGAATTTCTGACGTGAGACAACACGCCCAGAGCAGGGGTGAGGGCAGCGGTAGGAGAGTCCCGAGTGTCGGGAAGCGGTCGCATATTCGCTCCTCAGGACGGTGGAGCTTGGATGGAAGCCGTTATTTTTTCTGTCTTTTAAATATCTCGATGATAAAAGAAGATGAAGACATTCGGCATGCGACGCTTGTTCGATAAACCCGGTCTTTCTTACTACTGACACGGGATTTTTAAAGCTTTTCCAACAAAGAAGAAATAAAACGAAATGTTCTAAGTTGCTTCCCGTGGATGGCAGGGGTTTCTTCTCGGTATTTTTCTGTTGATTCGAAATTGCCGCATCTAACCGTTCCCCTTCAGATTCCTGCACAGTGTTTTCTAGGAGACAGGGTTCTCGTGCTAAACCAAGGGAGCGGGGGCGTTGGGCTGGAGCTGGAAGCTGCCCTGGGAAGGTTAAACCTGCCGGGCGGCCGCACGCTCCCACCGCGGAGCTAAGCAGATGCGATCTGCTGGGAGGACTTCTCCGGAGCTGGCAGTTCTCTGCAGGCGGTCGTGGTTTCTTCCACTGCATGTGACAGCCATTTTGCAAATCTAAAATAAGTAGCAGTGTCGCTACACCCCTTCCCCTCCCTCTTTTTTTTCTGTTAACATTTCTTTTATTCCCAGACCTGAAGCGAGATGCACACCAAGCTCATCCCCCTTGGTGTTTCTAACACAGCAAGGAGGAGATAAAACCTTCTCCAAAGGACTGTTTCGGTTTCCATCCTATGCCTCTTGGGCTACTCAACATGGCGCCTCTGCAGTGGTTACAGATGATGTCTTCTTCATGCGTCCTACATAGCGAAGGAGAAGTCTTTAATGATAGATGAGCAATTCTCAGCTGGAGCTCCTCCCCGGGCTTCTGCGGCGGGGCGTGGGGGGGGGGGGGGGGGGTGTTAGGGCTGACTAATCGTGACTCCCACAGGTCACTGCCAGAGAACTGCTGAAGGTGAAGGGAAAACAAGGGCTGAGTCCTCAAATCACTCCAAACCGAGCCCGAGGGGCGGGGGGAGCGGTGAGCTTCGGGCTCCGGCTGCCCGAGCCGGTCGGGCGTCCAGGGCTGACTTTGCCTCCCCGGGTCGGGCAGGGTCCTGGAGAAGAGGCAGAAGCCCGGGGACACCATCGAGCTGACGGAGGATGGCAAGCCCGTGGAAATGCCCGAGAAGAAAGCCCCGCTGTGCGACTGTACCTGCTTCGGGCTGCCCCGGAGGTACATCATTGCCATCATGAGCGGACTGGGATTCTGCATTTCCTTCGGGATCCGCTGTAACTTGGGAGTGGCCATCGTGGATATGGTCAATAACAGCACCATACACCGAGGAGGAAAAATTATTAAAGAGGTGGGAACCCTTCCCTCGTAAATCCCGTGTCCTCCCAGTACAGCTCCCAGGTCAAGCACCTCAGGGCAGGCGAGCGGGACCCCCCACCTCTGCCCGGCCCCGCCGCCCCCCTTTGCAGCACGGAAGCCCCCTTCTTGAAGGAGAAAAAATTTCCACCCATTATTCCTATTTTTCCTTTTCGGTTCTCAACCTCCTTTTGCGGTACTAATTTGCGGGGACTTTTTGTACTATTTTTTTCCCATTGCCCACCACCTTGAAAAGCGCAGATATCTCGCAAAAATAACCGCAGGGCACGGGATGGAGAAGGAGGGCGTCGGATGAGGACTGCCCGCGGATGCGGGGGGGGGGGTCGGCGGTGCGGTAAAGTTTGAAAACACCGGGATGAAGGAATTTGCCTTGATAAAAAGGCGTTAAATGCCAAGACCCGTTTTAAAGCGAATTATCGCGCAGTGAGATAGAGGGGAATGCTAAATACGGTTGAGTTTCAAATACAGAAGTCCGGAGACAAACCAGCCCCTACTCTCGCAGACCAAGAAGTGGGTGCCCCCAGCTCCCCGGCCGAGCCGCCCCGGGCACTCGGGAGCGACCCTGCCCCCCCCGTGTCCCACGGAGGTGCTGGTTTTATTGCTGTTACCGAATTTGTTTCGCTGGTTATCTATCCGGTGGGCAGCTGGGGGGTTTGCTGTGGCGGGCAAAGAGCGAGCGGGTCCCGGTGCTCCGTATCCCCGTCCCGGTCCCTGTGCCCCGGCCATCAAGGGCCACCGCCGGCGTCAGAAATCCCAACCCCTCCAGCCCCAGGTATGAAGTTCCTGCGGGTGGATGCTTTATTCTGGCCCAATTACAGCCTTCCTCTTCTCTTTCTCTCCTCCTCTCCCGGTGCCTCGCATTGGAAGAAAGCGAAGTTTAACTGGGACCCCGAAACAGTCGGTATGATCCACGGCTCTTTTTTCTGGGGATACATCATCACCCAGATCCCCGGCGGGTACATCTCGTCCCGGCTGGCAGCCAACAGGTAACGGCGGCCCGGACAGCCGCAGGGCCCTGTCCCAGTCCGAGCTGGGGGGGGGAGCGGGTCCCGGCCCCCAAACCCTGACACCCCCCCCCTCCCCGGAGCTGGGGCTCCCCCGCAGCAACCCGCCCCGGCTGCCAGGGCAGCGGCGTTGAGCCGGGGGGGAAGGCTGTGGGCTGCGGGAAGGGGGGGGGGGCAGTGGTAAGCTGCCTGCCAGCCCCCTTCGGCTTCGGCGGGGGGAGGCTCGTGTTGGTTTCTTTTTCCTTTAAAAAGTCGTTGGAGGGGGTTGCGGCAATGATCTTCGCACAGCCCCTATTCAGAGGCAAATCCAAAGATTCATTATTTCATCAAAGCTTGAGAGATTTGTTTTTTTTTCCCGTGATTGAATGAAAGAATTTTATGATTTATGT
This sequence comes from Opisthocomus hoazin, assembly GCF_030867145.1. Lineage (NCBI taxonomy): Eukaryota > Metazoa > Chordata > Aves > Opisthocomiformes > Opisthocomidae > Opisthocomus > Opisthocomus hoazin. The sequence continues at coordinate 6,141,114 of NC_134420.1, forward strand.
TGTAATGAAAAGAGAAACCATCAGCAGGAATTTTCCATTAACGCACAAATGATTTTAGAATGGTAGAAAAACATGTTTCAATGAGACTTCCACAATGAAAAGAAAGTGCAGATGGTGCGAGGACTTAAGGACTCGTTTCTATGGTGTCTGGCAATTTTTCAAGCACCCTGGGTGCGATTCTACCTGTTAATTAGATCCACTGAGTATTCAAGACACATGAGGCTTTCACATCCATGCTTAATGCCATAGGCTCATCTTTTGCAGAAGTAGCGAAGGTCCTAGTGCCACTCTTCAAAACAATAACAAACCAAGTGCAAATGGATACTAAAACCAGAAATATCTACTTTTAACTCTGCTCAGGAGCGTGGGACATCAAAGGTAGGCCTGGATAGGCAGAGACGCTTTGCCTGGCGAGCAAGATTACTTGTGTTTGTTTGAGGAAGAGGGGGAGGAGAGAGGGGAGCTACAGAAAAAAAAGCTCTCTCCAAGGTAAATAACTTATAGACAGAGACCTACATTAAAAATGAGGAGTATTTGCTAATGGAGAGATTCTCTGTAACTGAGATAATCCTAATATCCCTCTTTTTAAAGCAAATAAACCAAAATAGAACATTTATTAAACTGGGGTATCCATTGCCTGTCTGTTTATAATTGCCATCTTTCTGATAACGGTTCAGAAACGTAAAAGGCTATTTCAAATAACAATTAACACCCAATTAAAGAGTTCTTTTCCTTTTCTTCCCCCTTTGAGCATTTTCGTATCTTCACACAGTCATTTGAATCAGTCCAGATTTAAAGTGGTGCAACTACAAAGATTTGCAAGACAATGGCAGGGACATTCCCAGGCAAACTCTGAAAGAAAGACACAACTTGGCATATGTGAATCCAATTTTCCTCTTCACAAACATTCACGTTTACAACAGTAAACGAAGACTAGTTCCAGTTATTAACCTGGGTGTGTTTTAATGCAGCAATTTTCACAGATTAGTGGTTAGTTATTACTGTTGTGGAAGCCTCTGAGACAACTCCAACACAAGGCAAATGGTTATGTAAATCACAGATTTAATTAAGGAACTAGGTATGACATACATGCCAAGAATTGCAAATAGTGTAAGAGGGATAGTGGCTGTGATTTATATTTAGTGTGTAGATAAAAATGGCAGAGTATAGCGTGCTGAGTGGTTAGATGTAGAGGTTGTTGAGGAGGTGAAAAGTCAAGTTAGTGCCTGAACAGTACAAAGAGATTTTGACATCTATACATTCAACTTGAAATGAAAAGGATGACTGTAGGGTAAAGCGGCACCCAAAATTGGGTGCAAGCCTTGATGTTCACATCCTTTTCCAGAAACTGCATGAGGAAAAGTCAGCCAAGTGAGTATGCAGGCCTAGAGGCCTACAGCACCAATAGAATATGAGCTACTATAGAAGTCTCTGCTGATTTACATGTCTCGTGCCACAGCCACAAGCGGTTCCTTCACACAGTGATAGAGAACAGCCAAGTAATTTTGTTTTTTTAAACAAACTTCACTGAATGTCTTTGTGGTGTCAATAGTTTCCTTTGCATTCAGAGTAATTCTGAATTTATACAGAAAACCAAAGTTCAGATGTGCTCTGCATAAAAAATAATAGACTCTAGAACAGCATCACCAGATTCAAGATGGTTTGTGAGAAACAGTCTTGTGCTCAAGAAAAAGGGTGATTTTCCAAGACATTTGTTCCCTGGAAGGAAAGGAGATCACGATCACATGGAAAAGACAGCATGAATGAAAAAATTACTCCAGGATGCGAAGAGGAAGGAAACTGGGAGGAAGGTTAAGGTGTGCTTTGTGAGCTTAATTTGTTATTGACAGGGAGCTGCTGAGCGTCTGGCACTGAGTTTGACTGACATTAAGATTCAGTCTAGCAACCAATTATCGAGATTAGGTTGACATAATTCAAAAGTTCTACTAAGGTATAAAACGTAAAAGAAATGACTCTACTGTGGTATCAAGAAAACCTTTCCACACATGGCGCATTAGGTTCAAGCTGGGCTGAAACCGTTTATTTTGATTCTACTCCTGTTTTAAAATGCTTACTGCCAATCAAGAATTAGCGACCCTGAGCTAACTGTCTAACATATTTTCTTCAACTGAGTCTGTTGATGGGTAGCATTTTACTGAAATCCTTTGTAGAACTCAAGGCTGTTGCTGCATGTTATTCTGTTCTGCCTTGACCCAGTGCTCTTATCACGTGTAGCTCTCCGTTATTCCTGACAGATCAGATTTAGTGATTTACAGATTTGCAAGTAGCAAATGGAGTTTCTCAGGAATTTACACTTGATAGCTTGTATCTCAATTTATCTCATATTTCATCACTGAGAATACTCTATTTTCAGATGAACACTGAGAAAAAGGCTTTTTTTAAAAGAGGTGTATATATGCTGCTGTAGTACCAACAAGGTCGAACAAAACTGTGTTCGAAAACTCCAGAGAACATTCAGAAACAGCACATCTCCCGAGCACTTACCTCTCAGGTGGTCAGTAGGAGATGGGCTAGTATGTTGCAAAGGTCAGTGCTCCTGAACACTTCAACCTCTGCTGACTTCTGCAGGAATAGGGAACCCTCAGTACATTGCAAGGCAACAGAATTTTTCAAAAGACACGCATCAGGCCTGAGGTGCCCCCTCATCTGCAACCGGTGAAGCTTAAAACTTGCATCCCTTGAGTAGTGTGTGAAAATAGAAGAGGATTCCCTTTTGCCACGAGAGGCTAGAGACCTCTTCTCCCAGAGGAGAATCTGCCTCTGGAAGGTGCTGCTATGAAAGCACCGTGCAACCCACCACAGCAGACTGGGGGAACAAAGGACGCGCAGCGCGGGGTCCCATGGGTAGGGTTTATTACAGCTATCCTTTTTCTCAGGGTTAAGTTCTCAATGAACAACGAACAATTAACCTTGCCATGGATTAAGCATGACATGATGATAGCAGAGAGTACTGAGCAGGCTCTAGTAGTTTAGAGCAGGCATCTTGTCACGTGGACATCCAGGTTTGCAACCGATCTAGGTTATTTCTCCTATTTGAACATACGTACAGTCTTAGACTAAAAACAGTGCCCTTCTCCCCAGGCTGCAGTACATTGGGAGCAGAATTCATGGTCCACGCAGAGATGTTTACGTAACTATCTTTATCAAGAGGAAATCAGCTGTGATTCAGAGCTTTTGAGACTTTAGGGGCCAGAACAGACAAGCAGATTCCAGAGACAAATCCAAAATAATATAAATGTTTATTTATTAGTAACAGTAAAGTGTTTCTGATTAGTAAGCAAAGTTTTTCCCCAAAAAGGGAATAAAGAGCGAGACTTTGGTTTTCGGGGCGGATTGTTGTGGATTCAATGCTGTGTTTTTCACTAAATCACAGTGGATTTTGACTAATGTGAGCAAGGTTTTCAGGAGGAAGGAACTGAGATGCTTTTGCACTGTTTAAAAGTATTTTTCCTTGAAAAATACAAGAAAAGAAGAAAATTCAAGTGTGATGCCCTAGTACCATGTATCCACACTATTTAATCAGATGAGCTATTACTCATAATGGCAGTTAATGGCGTTTAAAAGCACATAAATCTCATTTGAATGCTTTTAAACTACAGGTTTTAATGTCAGCATTACAGAGGCTCCCAGCAGAGGGGCTGTCATTATATGATTACGATACGATGTGAACAGAAAGGGTATGAAATGCTGACAGTCCTCCAACCCCACCTAGCCTTAATTTCCACTTAGTCCATGAAAAGAACTTTGGCTAGGGCTAATCAGAACTCATCTCATCTTTACAAATTTTAAAAAACAATCATCATTCTCAGTGACTAAAATCTTATTAAAAGAAGGAAAAATAAATTTGTACCTTGGTGGTTCTTCAACTCTATCACTCCAAATTTGGCATAAATGGAATGCAATGGCTAAGGTGTTTAAATGTTCAAGAACAAGGCAAGGAACGCAAAATTCTGATATGAAATTCGGAAATGTCATTTAATAATTACGTTTTTTTTTAATATCTGAACAACCATATTATAAAGAGATTTCACTGTTCCGATGCTTTGAAAACAGCAAACTGGAAACTGGTGCATTTTTTCTTGACTCTGCGCTCCTCCAGGAAGATTTATTCTGATAACTAAATGAGTTAAGAAGCACTTCAAACCTCAGGTGTATTGTGTCATTCCCAGCATATGCATATCTCTGCCTGTCTACTGTACAAAGATCCCGGGTTACCTGGGGTATTTGCATAGGTCACCACGTGCTGTGATGAAATCCCTTAATTTTGTGTTTTTGCACAACCAAGTGAGTGTCTGTAACTGGACTAGTGATACTTATCGCATTGGGAGACTAATGATTAACCGGCTAGTGTATATGAATTTTTCAAAAATACGATACTGCTGAATAGTCCTTAAACAAGACCTACTGTGATCCTCACATTTCGTCAGCCATTTTAGGAATATGTATAAAAACTGATAAACTTGTGGGTGCAAAAAGGACCAGACATCAGATGACGTATTAAATACCATTCGGTAAACCCGGTTCTGTTCAATACATACAACACTCCAGTGCGAAGTAACAGCAGGGAGTGGAGATCCACCCTGAAAAGCCATCATGCTGAGTGGCATCTTAAGCCATGCTGGACCAGAAACCCACCATGAGCTGCCAACATGATGCTCTAATAAGGAAGTCGATGTAATCCTGGGATGCTTCTTTTTCTGTTTAGTGCAGTGAGTGTATATAGGGGGATGACACTGACCTTGGATTGTTGTGGGTAATTTGGGTACATGTGTATTGATACAAGTGTCAAAAAATTAGAGATTTATTTAGAGATCTTTAATTGCTTAGAAGATCGTCATGTATAATTCCACACAGTGAAAGAAACAGCAAGAACTCTGTGCTGAGAATGTCAGTACATCAAATAGAATACTAGAAGGTAATCTGATCATGAAGTATGCATATAACTCCACTGGAAAAAATTGCTGGGTGTAAATATGTGCTTTAGTCCCAGGGAAAGATTTAACAAGAATCAGTAAATGACAGCCATATAAATGAAAAAAGCATAAATATTAACAGCACAAATAGCCACTACTGGTCCAACCACAGAAATTATATGATAGATTCTTCTTCTTTGGGTGTTAAATTCCTGCATTGGAAGTTATATTTTAGCTACTACAAAACATTTTTAGTACAGAGATGATTAAGCAAAACATAAGGGATAATCAAGTGAAACATAAAGATTAATGCCATAGCGACTGTCAGGCTAGGTAGCCTTAAAATTAAGCACTAGTTTTGTTTTCACTCTAGAAATGTAATAATTTTATTTAAATTAATGTTTCCTATTCCACATTCATGCTATTGTAAAGCTGCAGCTGTCTGTGAATAAACTACCTGCTGTGCTGTCACACATATATGGAAAGGTGTGAAACTGTGCTAGCTTTTACCACCTCATCTCAGGATCATTTAAATATCATTATATTTTAACTTCTGATACACTCGTTAAAAATTCTTCAAAAACCATGCTGGAAATCTTTAACAAACCCCTTGCCCTACCAAAAGCATTACCAAAATGCTGTGGCTGTGTTTTCTCACTGGTTTCCTAAGTGAACAGTTTAAATACCTGCTGTAATTCAGGAAAGAGTCTCTGAAATTAACGGGTCATGGTTAGATTGCACAGCATAGGGAATTAACTGCCAAGTTTTCAGTTTTATATTTAAAACACAAACACATGTTTTGACTGTATGTGCCAAGTACTCTTCCAAAAATAGATCTGCGATAATCACAAACTTTTTTTTGGTAAAACACAGCTGAAGGACACTTTTAGCTCATTTGTGTATACTCAAACATTAGAACTTTCTTACACAAAGAAATACAAAGGCCAGAATAGAATGACAATTTAAAAAACATTAAAGTCATCTTATCATTCTATGGTAATGATGTATAATTCTCATTATCTGTTAAACCACAAAGCCTGGCACTATTCTCCTTAAGAATCGTCACTATATAACTATACTAAATTTCTCTACAAGACAATTATCTCTCATCTGTGTTGAACTCTTCATCATTGTCACATTCTAGCCTGAATGAAAACATATAAATTAACCTTTTGCTTCAAATTCATCTTTGTTTTTAAAGTACCATTCATCCTGTTATTAAGGGCTAAATCCTGCTTCCCAGCAAGTAATCTGATAGGATTATTTGCATGAATAAACGGAATGATATTTCAGACAACTGTGTGTCAGTGCATCTCATCTCAGAGTCCCAAACATACTCACTCAAACTCTGCTGTTAGTGTGTCAGTGAAATCAGGATATTTCTCCAGAACTCAGCCTTAATGACAACAAGCATAAAAAATGTAAGGTAAAGGTATTTAGAAACACAAGTATAAAGATTTCCTAGAACTTTACATCTTTACATTTTTCTGTTTTAAAAAGAGAAAATATTCACTTCCCTTGAGCAGATAGATATATTATGTGCTTTTCTGATTTGCAGACAACGTATAATTCACAGCATGACCAGGGAATTTGTGCCTGGTTAGGCAAGAACCAGCTTCTTGACTTCTGAAGACATAAGCTGACCTTGTGCTGTCAGAGTGAACCCCCCAAGCTGTACTTGCCAACCCCACCTTTCATGTTCAGCTCAAAATCCTGCAGATTCGACTAGGCTCCGATCCCGGGCACTGGCATTGGGTTCATCTGCTTCCAGGCAAAGAAGCCAATATTGCACAAAAACCCCAAGATTATTTTGTCACCCATTGCAGGGTATTTTAAGCACCAGTCACCACAAGAAGGGGCCTGGGGAAGCATCTTGGGGTGGCTGGTACCTCTGCTCCCTCTGCCATATGGCTCAGGGTCCTTCCATTTTTCTGTCACGAATGATGAAGCTGTTTTCACAATTTAATGATGCAACAAGGGATTTGGATGGGGGTTTTGGTTGTTAAAACGGGGCCTCAGATGTGTGACAAAAATTAATAATGTATCCAAGCCCTTATTATACTAGATTAGATGGCGGGAGGTCGGCTTTTACATATTAATGCTTCATGAAGGGTTTATAATAGGATTTAGTATGAAGGGCACACAGGCACATCCCCCTCCTCCCTTGTACACATATGAATGAAAATAACCTGTTTTATCATGTTTTTAAAAAGCCAAAGAAAGCTGCTGTCCTAGGGCTTTCAGCCACAGACTGTTAGCAAAGAGGATCGGTTTTCAGTGATTCTCTCAAGAAGCGTGTTCAACCTAAGACTGGCACTTGGGAACAAGTGTTCCTTTCTAATGTCAAGGTAGCTTACACTGTTTTGCTGAGCAGCTGAGTTCATCAACCATTCCAATATTCATGGCATAATCCCAGCTTTGTTAGCCCTGTGTCATTTTATGCAAATTAAAGGCCCGATTCAGAAAAAACACTACATTCTCTCTATCATTTATGAAGCCATAAAAAATCAGGGTGAGCATTTCATAGGAATATGTCTGCAGTAGAGGAGTCAGGAGAGTCATCAGGAAATTAGCCTGTACCAGAGAAAAGTCAGAATGATGATATATGTCACTGAATATCTAAACAGCATCTCCCCATACCGGGTTCATTTTCATGTAGTCCATTTCAAGTACATAAACATAAATAGAAGTTGTCCCAAGAAGAGCCATCAGCATGATACAGACCAAAAAGACAACTAGCGTAAGAGAAATATTATCGGGAGCATTTGGGTTACAAAGGAGACGAACAAGTGACATGATAGGTACACACTTGAAAAACGTCATTATAGGTAATGTAAATATTCCAAATGAGTGGTTACTCACAGTTCGCAGTCAAGGAGGTAACCACTGACACACACCGAACAGCTGAAAAAATGCAAAAAATGTCACACTATGTTACCAAGAAAAAATATTCTTTAGAGAAGTCAGTAAGAGCATTATTTATAGTGCTAAATTTTTAACTTCCAAGAAACCCTCAAGTAAGTACATTATAGGCTAAAATATCATTTTCTCTGTTACTGAGAGGTACCTGTGTAACTCTCAGTTGACTCGTACTTTTGGAACTACTTGGACATAGAACGGCACTAAGGTACTAAATGCAGAGAACTGCATTTACTCTTGATGAGTTATTTCAGGACTAAGCATAAAGATTTCAGAATTTGGCCCTGCTTGTTCAGATACAACTAATAAGAGCAGGATTATGTCTGAAGTTTGGATTTATTTTTGCATTGGATCCTCCATGGATCCAAATCCTTTGAAATCAGTATCTGTAGAAAATTTGCCACACAGTTTACATCAAGATACACTAGAAGTTTTCAGACCAAGCTGATAAAGAAACTTATTTTTTATTGGGATTCTATCATCCAGATATGTCAATGCTGTCAAATAACTTTGCTCCCAGTTCTCTACCATGTCCTAAGCCTCCATGAATCCCTACTGCATCCCTACCTTGTAACCGGAGTTCCTTTCAGAGGGGAAAAGACTAATCCTCTCTGAAACAAAACCCATGTATAGTTCTGACAGTTAATTCCAGCCACTCTGTCCAACAGGTATCCTTACTCACCTCTACCTGCTTTGATACGTCACCCCAGTACGATACGCACACTGGATTTCATGCAACCACATGCTGCTCAGGTTGGTTGCGTAAAAACACCAATGTCACAGTCACTTTCTCTGAGGGAAGCTGCGTTTGCTTTGAGCAGTCCAGATACAATCAGCTGTAACGCATGGTCCATATGTCTGAAAACACTCCACAAAGAAGTACAGATGTAGCTTTTGAGACCAACACACAGCAGTTATCCTCTCAACGAGCTCCACAAAACTTTTTAAAGTTAAAAAATCTGGATGATTTCTTTGATAACTGTATTATGCATCTCTAAATCAGCAGAGACAGTTGAATTGCAGGTAATTTGAATGAGATGGTCTTGGTTTGAAACATGATCCAGCAGATTATGTGTTTAAAGAGCAAGCCATCCCAAAGCTAATGAGCTAGAAGGAATGAATCAGAGTTTTAGTTAGGCATACATGGATACAATGAGTTGTAGAATGAAACCACAGATTTCAGAGTTTCCCCAGCTGAATTCAAACAGGGGAGAGAGAGGGTTGGTAGGGTGATCAGATGAATGAAGAATAAAGGAGATGAGGTGAACAGGGCCTGGCTTGCTTAGTGAGACAAAAGGAAGAAGGTAGGATTGCTATTCGGATAAACTGCAGAGATTAAAACCGCTAAAATAAAACTGCATGGGTACAAGATATTTACTGGATGTAGGAAGTAAGAAGCTGGAAAGGCCTCCAAAATAAGTAGGGCAAATGCTAATTACTTCTGAGATAGAACCTGATCTGCTTATGAAAGGGTGATGTAATGTACTTGCTGGTAAGAGCAACGATGTGAATTTAATGACCCAGGAGTCTTTTACATTCAGCATCAATCGCAACGCTGCTGTCATCTGATGGTGCCCAAGTTCTTCATGAAATACACATTGACATATAAAAACCAGGTCTATCAACAGGCAATGGAAGGCATAGCCTGAAAATTGTTTAGGGGCTTGGTTTGACCTGTAAGAGTCAGCAGCATTAGTGGGGCTTGGAGCAGGCAGAAGGCTAATGGGCCTTTGTGGTACTGGTACACATGGACTTAGTTTCTGCACGCCATTTCACTCTGGTGATTGATCCAGCCCTTGCATAGTCCATTTTGCTGAAAGAGTTGTGAATATTTTGGGATTTGTTTATCTTCAAAGCTGGCTGATCAGCCACAGAAAATTCAGGTCTACAAAATGTTCATGTTCTGGATCGAAGTCTGAGAAGAACCTCATCACACCTCATATGGGTAGAGATACATTTTGTAAGAAGGGAAGTGATAAGTTCCCAAAATTTCTCTAGATTCAGTCACTGCATAACTGAAAGACAAAAGTAAGCTAAAAAGGATGGTCACAAATTGTCATTGCTAGCAACATTTGCAGAAGGAAGGATTCTGAAAAACTGCTGCATGCCTACAGGCATTCCAGCTAGCTCCTGTACTTTTTATCACTAGAAATTATGTTTTACTCAAAAAATGAAGCATTTAATCCAGCATTCAGCCTCACAGTTCCTCTCAGACACGAAATTCTTTGGGTTGTATAAAAATCTGACATAATCAGTTCTATGTTGTGTTGTTGGCCTTTTGCAGGAGGACATGTGTCAAAGATGAGTGATAGTAGGTAGAATCAGAGTAAAAGATAAATTTTAGAAATCTTTAACTGACAGAATAGTCTAAAAAGTCACTTTGTGTGCTACATGTTCAGCTGCCCAGAGCTGCCCCTGCTCTGAGACTCTCCCAGGCAAGCACTGTTCAAGAAAAAACACCAAAGGATAGTCAAGACCCAGTGTATTTTTTTACGTGTGTTTGATATGTCTTTGTTCAACATTTGTGTTTTCTCTAAGAAAAAGGAATGACAATCACCAGCTCACCAACTTGAATCCAAATAAATTTCCTTTTTTTTTTTAATGTCAGAATTTTCATCTCATCTTTAGACCAGGTTGGGAAAACTTTGCAAGGAAAGCTCTTGTTTTCACTCCTCCTTAGCTTCCACCCTTAGCTAACAGACGAATCTTATCTAAGACTAGTAAAAATGCTTATATTTGTTTACAAATAAAATGTTTGTTCAATACAGATACATCACCCAATGAAAACAATGCCCTCTATAATATGATCAGTATTACGGTAAAATTGTCTAGTGCAGAGGTTGTAAGTCCCAGAAATGAACATGGGCTACCTTTTCCATAGATTTCTGTTTACAGTCATGATAAAACACCTTATAATATTTCGATATAATTTACTGTGGCATCGTGAAATATTTTCAGTCCCCCTCCCTCCATTTCCCTAGAAAACTAACAAAAGAATCAAACTTTCTTATTCTGTAGATAGGTCTCCTATGAAATGTTGATCAGTGGCTTTTAGGAGGTGAAAAATATACAATTACAGTCCTGAATTAATTTGTTATTGAAGCCATTGAAAACTTCTTTTGGTTATCATGAAGAGTGATGTGAATCCTTCTATGCCTTCATAGTTCTCAATGCAAAACATTAAAATATCTGCAATCTTGTTTTGTAGTTGTCAGTGACCGATACTTAGTATTCTTTAATTATTTTGGATTTTAATGAAATGGCATTCACAATTCAGTGATACAGCATATATTTAAGCATCTCAAACCTAAAATATTTTATCTTTTAAATAAACATTAAAAAATGCTGATTTGAACATACAGAATTACTCCCTGATTTTATTTTTTTAAAGGATAAACTTTAGTTAATGTACTTCATATGCATTAGAAGACATATTATTTGATTTCCATAACAGTGTCGTTTTCACAAAGCTGGACCACTTATGCAGAGAACAGAGAGACTTAGATTATTGTGAAATTTGTCAATTATATAAAAAAAACCCATAAATAGAAATACTTGGGATTCAGACAACTGAGGAATTGACTGCCCCCCATAATACATATGAAAGGAATTTTAGCTTTATGGAATCCTTGTAGCAATTTTCACTCCCAGTCATTGGGGTAAAAGGATGCTTCCAACCAGGACCCCTCACTTTCAAATATCACATGAGTAACCCAATATGTCACCCATCTGGCATTCAGCATTTGGCACATATCTCTGCTCCCACTGTTCTCAGCTCCCTTTTTGATCTGGCACATCTTCCAGCCAAGTAACAATATCTATAATGCACTTCCATGCAGAATGCTCAAGTAATACAAAATGCCTGAAAAAAGTAGATGAGAATAGTGGGACTGCACAGATGCAGAGATGAGAAATCCAGAGGTGAAAACAAATGCATTTCTTTCTCTTTAGTTTGTCCCCAAAGAAAAAAATGAGCCAATTGGCTTGAAACCCAAAAAGATTAATTCCCTCTGCAATCCCATTCCATTCTAAGCATTTTTCCTGAATTGTCAGAGTCATTTCCTTCCTCTGCTCCCATCCCAAATGTCTCTTGGTCAAATATGATTTTGCTGTTATTACTACTTATATTACAGGAGGACTAAGTCACAGCTCATGACCTTCACATAATGCCAATGTCAGTAAAACACTGAGGATCAACGTTAGATTCTGTCTTTGGGGACTGAGTCTACCGAGTCTAGAAATAGATAAACAAAGCATAATTCTTTGTTTCAGGGCTTATTCTGGTCACTTCTGAAGGCCAGGATTTACCTATTTTTCCTTTCATTGACATACTACAACTGTATTTATTAATTTGTCATCTTCTGTATATGGTTATCTTCTTCCATACATAGTTACACATTTGCTGATTTTGGGTCAGAAGGGAATTTTCCCCCAAGTCTAGGGACTGCTGAAGGTATGTCAAGGCATTTTAATTTCACCTCCATTCCAGGGCCAAGAATGATGGCAATGTCATTGTCCTCTCCTGCTCTGTCTCTGTGGCATAGTGTAGTTTTCCCAGAGTTTACCTTCAATCTGCTAAAGCTCTTCATTTGTGCTGTGGCATTAAAACATGTTTTGTGGGGTTTGGAGTGTTGCCAGCATGAAATGGATGTTCAGGGATATCTCTGAATGAAAATTCAGCAGCACAGCTTCATGGATTTCCTAGGCTGAGCTCAACCCAAGGGACATGCAGCAAGGCTTGGCTGAGTCTGTAAGAGACCTGAGCTCTAGTGGTGTTTGTGCTTGAGGGACAAAGCCTGCTCCATAAGCCCGTGCCACTGCAGAAAGTGTGGCTGAAGAAATGCACAGCAGGGCATGGCATCTGTAAGACTGTGTATCCCATAAGGGCCATACTTATCCTTTCTAGGTGATATTGGAATATCAAGAGGACAAACAGATACATGTATAAAAAATGCAGTGGGATTTGGGATGGGAAGGAACACTCCTAAACAGGCTGGAAGTCTTATTTTAAACAGGGAACCATGTCTGTCTGAGAATGAACATAATCCATCTTCAGTTGCAATAAATACAGCTATGGAACCCCACATACTGTCGATTTGTCATGGAAACATAAGGATCTTCAAGAAAAATATGGTTTCTAACCCAAAGTTGGAGTTAACATTGCAGCAAGATTGAGCAAATGAGAATTGTCTGAGAAGCAGAAATGAAGCTAAAGAGTATAACAGGTCATAAAATCTCTAGCTTAATAAATATAACAAAAAGGTAAGCACGGAAAAAGAAAATCATAAGTTTGGGGTTTGATGTGTGGGTCAGTCAAGCACCTTAGAAATGCCTTAGGAACAACCAGAATATTCCATTTCCCAATTAAATATATTTGAATGTGAGCATCATTAAAATATATTCAGATTTATCATAGCTGGAAATAATCTTATTTGATCTAAATCATAATAAATTTACTTAGATGAGATATTTAAAACAATAAAATGGGAGGTTTGTACAAAACCCAGAACTCTATCACAACACTCTTTGGGGAAGAATAATTTAGTGTTTCTGGAGGTAAAATAAAAGTAACAAGACAAAAGAACATGAAGGAGGAATACTGATTATATTTATGGATGTGCATTGAGAGATGCAAAGCAAATGTAGGAATATGTATTTCCCCTTGACTAAGAGTTATAAAGGAAACTGACTCACTAAAACTGTCATGCACTAAATTCATGGTATCGCTTTTCATATGCATTCAAGAAAAAGGATAAAAAAGCCATTTCTGACAAGAATGATAATTTAACTCTAATTTATTCTACCCTTAAATCCATAGACTTTTTGGGTGAAAAACTGATCTGTTTTTGAGAAGTCTGTTCCAATAAAGCATAGTTCTGAGCAAGAATTGACTTACAAGTGGCATTGTGGAATTAGTGCATCATCTGCTCCTCAATGTAACTAAATGTTCACTGGTACTTGCATGTCTAAATACAGGCAAGATTTTCTTTGGGAAGATGTATGTCTCTGATCATTCCTCAGATTACATTTTCCTTTCTCTTCTAGAAGGAACAGACTCAAGGAAACAGCTTCTCTTTCATAAACACAAGAACAAAGGCAATCCTAGGAAAAACAGCTTTCAGTTGTTGCAAACAGAAGCTGATTTCAGATACAGGATTAAAAACCTAGATTAAATTTCCTCAAAGAAACAGTTACATACCATAACAATTTTGCAAATCTCATCCTTAGAAAGAGATGACATTTTTTAATATTCTATCTTAGCACACTTTTAACATGAACAGGGATTTAGAAGGAGTTGCACTGATTCACACTAGCTATGAATCTGCTCCAGCAAGTCTATGCACAGTCACAACTGTAAAACCGTCTTGCTGCATTAGGCATTTAGCTAAACATCTGTTTAGAAAAGAAATAGGAAAGGCTGCAAACCAAACAGTCCTTTCTTCCTGCTTACATCAAATAAGGAATTTCTCAAAAAACATTTAGGACCGTTACAATCTATTGCTCTTCAAAAACTGATAACAGGGACACCTAACATTCTAAAAGAATTTGTAAAAATCACAAACAAAGTTCCTGTGAGTCTCAAACTCTTCTCCTTAATAAATAAAGGAAAAAAGCAAATAAAAAACCAAGATACCATTGTAGTTTATGTGAACATATGGAGGGTATTAAAATGTAAGGATATGAATTGCATGTACTTTCGGAGTAGAATCTTACTCATAAAGAAATTAAAACTAAAGAGAGATTCAGGCCAAAGTAGTTCACACAGTGCAACACAAACACATGCACCAGTCAGGCCCAGTAAATGTATTGAACATGCTGCCAAACAAAGGCAGAAATGTGCTGCACAGCCAGCTAGATCTTGTTTAACACGGGATGGGGATCACAGGAAACACAATGAGAGACCAGATTTAGAACTATTTAACAAAGCTTCCTTACCATGCCAGGAAGATTTTTTTCTGCTGCCCTTTAATATTTGTCAAATAGAAGTGGAGTATGCTCGGTTTGCTATTTAAAGATTCGTATCAGGCTGTAATTCTAACTAGAGAATGTGAAACATAGATGTCATTGGGAAGAATTTTCATCCTGGAACTTAGCACTGCTTCCTGCTTCTTTAGCCCAAGGTCTGTTTCTCACTAACTTATGGCACTGTACCAATTTCTGAAGAACACATGCTAAGGTTAAAGGTTTCTGTCAAATCAGTTCCACATCAGATACTGTGATGTTGTCTTTAAGATGTCTCCAGGATTCGTCTTAGCATTACACAGTTTTGTGTAAAGAAAGTGGCCAGTCATTGCTACTGGCTTCATCCTTTTGCATAGTTCCACCGAAAACAAAATGGGGGGAAAGAAAGGATTATTTCCACAATAAAGAAATGAATGAACATAAATAAAAGATATAACAATGCTAGAGAAAAGGCTTCATTCTAAAAGGGGCAGACATTAATTGAATTTAATTAAAATTTAGTCAAAGCAGTGGAATTTTGAAAATTAAATCACTTCACACACTTATTTAGACCTTGAAATGTGCTTTAATTGAAGCAATTCTTAGGATGCTGTTGGGATCAAAATCAGCGATATTCAATGAGTAGCCCCTGAAAAACCAGCAGAAAGAATGATCTGTTTTCTATGGATATGTGTTTCCAGATTGATTAACTCTTGTGTCTAAGACTATCCCAGCTCTGTTTGAAATTCTTCCTGTTGCTTTGGCGTTTAGAACAGCGGATTCTCTTCTGCTTTGTAAGCAGTGAATGTATGGTGCCATCTTCTTACAATTAAAGCACTAATGAGAATCTCTGTTTTACTTGGCCACCTGTCTTAACAAACCATTTGGAGACCCAATTTCTAATTTCTCTACAGGCTGGCAAATTCAGTCAGGTTTGGTTGAAATAGATGTGAAAATAAAAGGAAAGAGTGGGGATTTATAGGGACAGTAAGATCTATACCTGTGATTGCATAAGACCTATTTCCTTAGGAAATTATGCTAAATAGATGTCTGTGTCCATGTTTGGTATGGGTCTTACCAGACAGGTTATTACACTAGATGGAAGTAGACACTAATTTACTCCAGCAGTTAGTATATTCCCTATGTAAAGAACATATGTTTAAATACATCTATATTGACATGTGAGTGTATGTAGAATAAATCAATTGGAACAACACTGAAGTTACTTCTTTTCCTTTTTTTTCCCCACCTTTGCAGAGTATTTGGTGCTGCTATACTGCTGACATCCTCCCTCAACATGTTAATACCGTCTGCAGCCAGGGTGCACTATGGGTGTGTCATCTTTGTTAGGATCTTGCAGGGCCTTGTAGAGGTATGGAAAAATTATAACTATAAGTGATAGATGCTTGTTAGCTTTTAATAAGCAATTGTAACTTTTCAGGGGAAACTAAAAATTGCTGTCAGTTTATTACTGTGTAATAGATTTCAATGTACGAATCACAGCTATTTGATTTTCCTTCATCTATAAAATTACACAGCGAAGTCTTCCCTTGCTGAGAAGACAGTGAGATATGTATTTAACACTGAAGTTTCACTGAAATCCTGTACTGCATAGGGTTTATACTGGTGCTATTCTCAACAGTTATTTGCTGTCCAGCCTCACAGATTAAATATACAATAAAGAAGTAAGTTTCTGTCATAGGCCCTGACCATGCTCTTTCTGGTATGAATGAGAGATTTGCCATGATTTAAAATAGGAAAAAAAATTGAGGCCCATTTCTAAATTTATTTGTTTGTTTGTTTCTTTTCTGACAGACAGATTTTTAGGCCTGTGATCGCTGGTTCTTTGTTCCTCAGGGCTACACACTTCTGTTGCATGAGCTGATTTAACTCCTGTACTTTATTGTATAAAGAGACTCCAAAAGAGGGTGCAGAATGTGCCTGAAAGTTAGGTAGCTGTCAATCAAGTTCTTAAAGTATACATGTATAAATATGGATCCATTATCCATTCCTGAAAAGTGATCTGTATGTACAGAGGTGTGCTTGCCTGCAAAGAGGAGAGGAACAGAAGCAAGTGGGTAGTCACAAAATAAAACAACTCTTTTAGACCCACTCATTCCTGTGATACTGTTCATAGGAATTGTGAGTGCAAAACATCCCATACAGGACCATTTGAAGAAGGTTTACAATAAATCATGACAATCTTAAGATTACGAATTTATATTTTTTTGAAAAATTGACAAAATGACTGAGATGAACATGAAATTGGTTATAGGACCTTCTTTCAAGGCAGAAGAATGTATTTTACAATCTTTTGATATTGAGACTGATAATCTCAGCATTTATGATAACCTCAATATTTGCAAAAAGTTATTGATTTTTCTACATTTTGCATAGGAAACAAAACATCAGATTAAGAGCAAAGTGAATCTATATAACTATGCACACATCATAATAATTCTTAAGCAGGAGTTTTGTGGAAAATTACTGTACATATCATACCACATTTTCTAAAATTTCAGCACTTCAAGATGTAATGTTTTTTGTTTGTTCGTTTGTTTTAGTGTTTCTATTTTTAAGTTCAAGGCTGGTTTTGAAGAGAGACCTAAAAAGTAACTGGTTTAAAATCAAACCAACTAAACATCATTCAATTATTTCCTTTGAGTGCTCAAGAATGTTCATTAAAGTCAAAGATAGTGAAAAATTCTCTCATAACATTGTATTTTTAAGCTCTTATTGATCTTATTTTCTAATTTTAGAGCAGTGGAACAGTAATCTGCATTTCCTAAATTATATTTTAAATGTTAGATCAAAAAATGTTAGAAGGCCACCAAAACAGAGAGTTGGAGAAATGAGCCCAGCATTAGAAAGACTCCAGAGGGTCTTGTTTTCATCCTTCCTTTGACTCTGGTAATTGTGCATTAAGATTCTTTCTTTTTAATTCTTTGCAATTCTTTCCTGGAAGAGGTGAGGGGAGAAAAAAGAGATAGTTATGTTTTATATCTGTTTCATAAGGCCTCATAAATGAGTTGGAGTGGTGCACAATTTTAATAGAAATTGAAGTTTTTCTATGGCTGTGCTCAGACTTTGCTAGAGAAAAGCAAAGCATTCTCAACTTCTTGTTTGTAGCAATTAAAAAAAAACAATGCAAAGACAATGAACTGAGTGACTGATCCGCATTAGCTAACTTGTGGCACACCCATTCCCCAGGGGGTCACCTACCCTGCCTGCCATGGTATTTGGAGCAAGTGGGCCCCCCCATTAGAAAGAAGTAGGTTAGCAACCACTTCCTTTTGTGGTAAGTAACTTTCTATTTTTGTCTTTCTTTCATTTGTCACGTAGAAGTATTTTGAGACTGATTTTTTCTCCCTTTTCATCCACACTCGTCTTGTTTTGTAGGTTCCTATGCAGGAGCTGTTATTGCAATGCCTTTAGCTGGGATTCTAGTGCAATATACTGGGTGGTCTTCTGTGTTCTATGTGTACGGTACGCATTTTTGCTCATCTCACTCCAGTATTGTATGGCCTTACTCTACCTTTTCTAAAAATGTAAAAGCTACCGTTAAGAGGCCAAGAAGAATATATGTGAGCCCATAAAGCTAAAAATACAGTCTAGAGAAAAGGAAAATGAAAGAACAGAATTTAAAGGAGAGAGTAGGAAAGCAACGTTATTAAACAAGAAGAGAAGCTAGTTCACGGTGAAACCTTCATCACTTCTAGTACAACTAGTGCAAACTGCTGTGCAGATCTATCGAGTTGCAGATCATGTAATGTCACTCTGTCATTTATAGAACTAGAAGTTTAGAGTACCTGCCCTGACTAGGATGTCCTGATTTTTATCTGAAGACCTACATAACTTAATTCACACTAGTTGTGCTACCTTAGCTTACAGTGATGGAAAAGAATGGCCGAAAGGAGTTCATTCTGCAGTGTAGAATTGGTGTGAATTAGAGGGAAACCTTACAGAAATTTAATAAACTACTCAGGCAGTGCATTGCTATGTTGAAAACAATCCCACAATCTTGTATTTAGCGAGTAAAAGAATTAGAGCAGTAATCAAACAACAGAGACTTAAAGCCGAATAGAACTTCATTTACAGTCTGGTGAAATGAAATGCAAGCCGTTTCGTTGCATTGCATTGTACAAATTAATGTTAAAAGATGAGTGAATATTCACTTACAGTGAAATCATTCTGTAAATGAAACAAAGATGACTTCACTGTGATCCAACTCTTCATGTATTTTGCACGAATGTCATTTGCAGGGTCTGAATGTTGGAATGACTCAATAGAGAAGCAGTAACAATTGCCATTTAAATTTGTCATAATTTTTCACATATTTTTGCTTTGTTTGCTGCTTTATTGTGCATTTCTTTTTAAAGCCTTTCTTTCCATTCCAAAGGGAGCTTTGGTATAGTCTGGTACATGTTTTGGCTTTTGGTTTCATATGAGAGTCCTGCAAAGCATCCTACAATCACAGATGAAGAAAGGAGATACATAGAAGAAAGTATTGGAGAGAGTGCCAACCTCCTAGGTGCAATGGAAGTAAGAATACTACTCACACACTTGTTCCCTATGAGAGAGTAAAAAAACCCCCAAAACCAAATCGAAACCACAACAACAAAAAATCCAACACCCTATTTTTCTAAAGACATAAAAGCATGCTTCAACCAATTGAACATTTTTGGGGGTGGGGAGATCTGAAATCTGCTGATGGAATTCTGAGTGGATATTGCTTCTACAAAAAGAGATTACAGGTTCCAGTTCTTCTAGGGGATCACTCATGCAATTTGTGCCTCTTTTTATACTCCAAAGTTTAAAAAAACCCTACAGCTACATTTGAAATTTCAGCTTTATTGGGACTCTCATAGTACCTTGGGCTCAAGTGGTTCACTTCCTTCCTATATAATTCCTTCTGGAAGGTTTTGCTCTTCCTAAAAGTAAAGTGGAGGAAAAGCACTACTCACTGTCTCTTGTGGTCCTCAGAACATCAGGGAAACAGCAAACCCTGACTATTCTAGGTTTCATTTGCAACAAAGACTGCAAGCTGCGACAGAGCCTGATAGGAGAGCCCTAGGAACATTCCCCATTATGGTGGTAATTTTGCTGGAAACATGCTATCAAGCCTCTCCCAATCTGACTTTGTTCTGTACTGGTTTAGTTTTCAAGAACTCCTGAAAAAACAGCAATGAACTCAGAGATTTCTTCAGCCACTTGATAATCCTATCACAATAAATAATAGTTTTCTTATTTCTCTAACTATTAAAAAGCTTTAAAGAAACTATTACCATGCTTACTAACTCAACATAGTGAAAAATGTTGGTTCCTAAGTCTTATTTCATCTGCTCAAGTTTTTACACCATCCATTCCCGGTTTACCCTTACTATGACTTTTCGTTATGTTTTCTAATTGGTCAGATCATTGGTTCTTGACAGAAGTCAGGAATAAAGCATTATTCTCTTCGTAAAAATTTTTGATCTAGATTAAATAGGGAACTGGAAATATTACAGAGTCATTTTTTTGATAGCTGGCATTGCTAGGTGTCCTTGAGGTAGTGTCTGGGTTGATAGTTAACAGCATTCAGCAGTGTTCATGGTTTCTTATACCTGGAAGTGCTTTTGAAAATCCTATGTGAAATAAGATATTTCAAAGGATGACTATATAGTCCTAACTTGGGCTGGATAATTTCTCTCTATTTTTTATTGTTGCTTTTCAATTAAAAAATTTTGGAAGTGATTAGTTTCTTACCACAGTATCAAGTTATCTTTTCTGGCTGGCTTCTTGTGAGTGAAGTCACCCTTAATTCTTAGCTCTCACTTATGTGTAATTTAATAGGCATACAACGTATTGCATATATCTATCTATGGGCTGGTTTTCTTTGAAGCAAAGCCGGTATTCAAATCAACAGTAGACCAAATTCAGCCTCAAACCTTGCTGAAATGATTTTCAGAAACTCGTGTGGGTCTGGATCCTGTATTTGGACGAACACAGATGGGCAGAATCCTGGGCTCGTGGAGAGGTGCTGAGACTCAGCAGGATTGTAGTTCTGTCCATCTGTCATTTTTTTTCATGATGCAATTCATTTTAAAAATACAATAAAACAAACAAAAAATATATTGACCAAGCAGTTTTAGCTCAGGCTTGATAATAAATTGTTCAGAAAGCTGAGATAAAGATTTAAATGCAAAAATAAATGCTTAAAATAAATCTGGATGAAATAGTGCAGTTACAGTGTAAAATCTGACTGTTGCCTTAGCTACAGCAACATTTTCTTTTAAAGACACGTTATTATTTTGGACTTAGTATGTTCATGTTTACACGATTGAGACAATGGCACTTTTACATGAGTGCTGTGATGCAGCTAAGTATCACTGAGTTTGTCCACTTTTGGATTTTGTAGTAGTTTTTACTTGCCTACGTTTTTCAAATAAATTTTGATCATCCAAATGTGGATGCATGTACTTTATGATAACTGAAGTCCCCAGAATTCAGATACATAAAGCTGTACGTATCTGAGCTTGTTGGAGTATAGGTAAAAATAACAGATAGAAAAAGGGAAGACAGAGAGTTGATAATGATCAAAATGTTGACTGGATTCCCCCTTTCTGTGTTTCAGAAATACAAAACTCCATGGAGAAAATTTTTTACATCTATGCCAGTCTATGCAATAATTGTTGCAAACTTCTGTAGAAGCTGGACTTTTTACTTGCTGCTTATTAGTCAGCCTGCTTACTTTGAGGAAGTGTTTGGATTTGAGATAAGCAAGGTATGTAAAAAGAATGTAAAGCTTTTATCTTAATCTAAGTAAATATCAGAGCTACACTGGTGGTATTTATTAGGAGGAGGAAAGAAAAGTGTTCTGCATCTTTATCATGGATTTACAAGTCTTAAATATTATCCCTCCCTGTTACTGTTCCCTTGACCAGTGCAAACAAGTGAAGTAACAATGACAAGGCATTGGGTGGGGGAAGGGGAAGGTAGGATGAGATTTAGTGATGATCTGCTCGGGGCCATATTGCAAAAAAGACCTTCAGTTAAGTGCTTGAAATCAGATCTTGCGTGGTATTAGGAAGGTGTCGAGGGACCCTTTACACTTCTGTCCCTGACACCCCAGGGGATGCAGGACCCCACTGAAGCTGTATGGAAGGCATTGACAAGTGGTTCCATTTTTCCAGGTGCATTTACAAAGCAGAGCCACCTAGTTTTAGGAAGGATAGTACAATTTTATCACCTTTCTATAGTCCCCTTTAATGTGGTAAGAACTACTCCCCCATTTTTGCTTAGAAAGTGAAAGACATGGTGCAAAATGTGAGGTGTAGGGATGATCTAAGATTCCACATTTTTCATGAGTTTTGGGTCAGACCTATAAGGTAAATATGGATACAGACAAACAAGCCTTTAGAGTGCATAGTAAGCTTTCTACTTATACAGGTTTCCTTCTTGTGAAAGCGATGGGAGCTTGTGCTTTTGCAAGACCTGTGTTCTTTTGATACTGCTGCAGGAGGTATAAAGTCACCCTAAATTGAGGTGCAAGTGACAATTACACGAGTAGCTTCCAAAGTGTTGCTGTATTATGGAGTACCATTGAAATTAATGTAACGCCATCCTGCATTGAAAGATGAGCTTCCATCTTTAGCTGGAGTTTTTTTAAGAAGTTTGCTATGTCTGAAGCATCATCTGTCGTGCATGCAATAAGAATGGCCACATCCTATAGAATTAATCTGAGCATTTTGTTCTAGGAGATTCTTCTTAGAGTCTATTCAAAGAAATGTGGAGCTTTGTAAACAACGACAGCAAAGTCCATTTTCATCTGCTGTGGATACAGATGCTCATAAACAAATAGTTATCAATCAATCAGGAATACCTCACAGCAACAACGGCAATACCATAGTTACCTATAGTTAATATCTGGCCTATCAGGAGAAATGCCTGTTAACGTGCAGCTAGCTGTCACAATATAGTTGGCCCATACACAAACTGCCGTTAAATACACACTTTCACAACTTTGACTGAAGAGTACAGAAAACTTGTTTTGTTTTTGGTCTTATGGTACCTGTCTGCTCTGCATACTGACATAACTTAAGCCAGACATAAAGCCAGGCTGATACACTGTTCAGATAGGAATCACGCAAAAATCCCTGGGTATAAGCACGTTTTCAGATGTACACAATAATCAGAATTCCCTATTGGAACAAAATGTCATGCGCACTAAACAAAACTGTCTGCAAGGCAGTTACGTCACCAGGAGATAGCAGGTGGCAGCTCGTGCCACACTCACTTTGAAGGAATAGTCTTCATATACACTACCATGTTTTGGGACAGTCATCACAATATTGCTGTGTTTTACTTTGCTAGTATTTTGAATATTGTCAATGGATATTTAGTATGTTACCTTTTCCTATGTATAGAGTTTCTCAGACATATTTTTTGCCCATGTGAAATTTGAAGCTTGAGGCAAAGTCAGAAATCAAAGGCAAATTGCTGTTGTGTATGTGAGGATGATCCACAGGGAATCTGTGTGGTCATGTTAGGTTTGCTGGGCAATGCTACGCCAAACACATCATCAACAGGAAGGTGGCAACTCAGTTCAACACATTTGATCATAAATTTTCTGAAAAGAAAGGGAAGAAGGGCTATAAGTCAGGGGGAAAAAGCCTTTGGCTTAAACATAAACTGTGAAAACAATCTGTAAACACAAAGTGTCACGGCATCAGAGATTCTGAAAACTCTGTCAGTCCTTCATAAAATACAATGACAACTTAAGATCACCATTTTTGTTCGTTTAATAAACCAAGTTAAGATTTTTAGTTTTAGCACATAGCCTGAAATTGAAGAGAAACACTTAATTTGTTGCTGAATACTTCAGGAAATGAAAAATTAATCTTTTCTCATGGTTTATACTCTGCCACTTCTAACGTTTATTTTAGGTGGGTATCTTATCTGCTGTGCCACATTTAGTGATGACAATTATTGTTCCTATTGGGGGACAAATTGCAGACTTTTTAAGAAGCAGGCAGATTCTTTCAACCACTACTGTGAGAAAGATAATGAACTGTGGAGGTAAGTCTGCCTATTTTATTAACAAGCTCCTTGTACAGATTCAATGTCCATATAGGGTGCTATCTACAATAAACAAACTGCATAGGTATTTGTACTTATGAAGTAATATTTTCTGCATTTTTTGTGTATTACAGGTGTAGTTAGTAAATAAATGCAAACACAATTGTTCCTATTCCCAGTTTCAATACGGATGTTTGGTATTTGAAAAAGCATTTAGACTGTTCAAGAAACAGATGAGCTTTTGGGGGGGTAATTTGCTTACCCTTAGCGACTCACTGAATCTTAGCTCCTCATGTAAACACCTGCTGCACAAGAGAGCCGAGACCGCTACCTGAGATTGCGTGTCTGACTTCGGAGAGGTTAAAGTCACATGAGCTGAACCCTGGCTGTGATAAGGGCTGAAAAATTCATAAGCAGGTTAAGTGTATATTCCCATTAGGGCTGACTGGAACAACCTAACCAAATCACAAGTATTTCTTTTCACCTTACAACTGACAGGAAGTAACAATAAATTAGCATACAAAGAGTAAAATGAGGATTATTTGAGATAGCAAGAACGTGTGTTTTTCAGGAATGAAAGAAATGCCTGATTATATTCCACTCTGAGGTAATGTTTTGCCTCTGTCTTCCTACGAAACATTACCATATCCTAAGGCCCACAATATTTGAGAGAGAGTGAAATCTGATGCCTGGTTTTCTTTATAATATCCCCAGGTTTTGGTATGGAAGCAACTCTTCTTCTCGTGGTGGGATATTCCCACAGTAAAGGAGTGGCTATTTCATTCTTAGTGCTTGCTGTAGGCTTTAGTGGATTCGCCATATCTGGTAAGATTATATTATTGTTGTTAGTAAACTATTTTATCTTAAGAGATAGAACATCTCATTTGGTTTTTATTCATAGGCAGTAATTTAAACAAAGCTCAGAATTCCAAATGACATTATTTATGAGCATTGCAAAGGAAAGTACAGTCAGTAACACATCCTTTATATTAGGTTATTTTTGTTTAAATACATCAATCTTTTCCATATTGATTGCAGCAAATTGGACTTTTTTTTCAGTGAGGTGCTAATGTACATCATAGATTTTTCATGGAATTAAACATATAACAGAAATGGACTGATATTATACGATATCTACATTTACACGTCTTTGTTTAAATATTGGCCTTTTACTATTTTTTTCCATGCTCTGTTAATGTTGCATTTTTTATTACTATAGGGCCTAATTGCTAGCAATTTTTTCCTGATTTAGAATTCAGCTCTTCCTCTTTCCTGCTGACATATCACCCCTTTGCCTTTGCCTTGCCCAGACACAAGTCATCTGGTCTTTCCTTGTTTTCCCACTGTGACCTTAGAATCCTCTCCCATGCTGGTTCCTTATGTCTAAAACAGGCTCTCTTTTCTTTTGTGCCAAACATCTCCACTCTCCTTAACCAAATCTGTCCTGAATCTCACATGTTCTGCAAGGTATCCTGCCTGTTTTGTACAACTGGAGAAGTATGTTGTACTTTCGCTAACAGTTATTCATATCATATTGCCTGCCTTTTCCCTCTGTTATCTTTCTGTCTCCAAAGATTTGGTTTCTGCTTTCACTTACTTAAGTGCTAATTTTGGGGACAATGAGTTCTGTCACTTCAGAAAGGCATGTGTTTTTTCTAATATTATTTAAATAGTTATGGAATAATTTTGAACAAAATTAAGCTGCTGGAAATGGAAGAGAACAAACAATTATAAAAATAATTAATAAATCATTTATAGATACTGTCTTTTTACTCCCTTTGTCTTATCACTCACGAACAGAAGGGAACTCCCTTCTGCTGGTCTGTGTGACAAGAAGAAAAATACAGGCAAAAGGAAAGGAAAGTGGTACGAGCTGGAAGAAGAAATTACATGTTATTTACAGCATGAAATATTCATAAATGTCACTACGCAAATATGAACCTTCTCCCTGCCTAAATAACTTCTGGGTTCTCCAC
Source organism: Opisthocomus hoazin (assembly GCF_030867145.1). Lineage (NCBI taxonomy): Eukaryota > Metazoa > Chordata > Aves > Opisthocomiformes > Opisthocomidae > Opisthocomus > Opisthocomus hoazin. Next base: position 6,166,942 of record NC_134420.1, read on the forward strand.
TCCACACAGTCACTACTAGGATTTCTTTTAAAACTGCAATTTTGGGGAGAAAATAGACTTGGTATCCTTTTACAATTTATTTTTTAAAGGAAATGAAACCCTACAGTCACTCAAGGAATTTCTAAACATTCATAAGCCTCTTAGAGAAAAAGAAATGCAATTAAACAGCCCAAATATGTCATAGTAAAATTGTCAAGTGATAGCATTACTTTTCAGAACTGAAGTCATGCTCTGCTTTAGGTATGAATGTTTGCTGACCTTTGCATTGCAGGATTCAATGTCAACCATTTAGACATTGCCCCGAGGTATGCCAGCATCTTAATGGGGATTTCTAATGGAGTCGGGACCTTGTCTGGAATGGTTTGCCCTATAATTGTCGGAGCAATGACAAAGAACAAGGTAAACGGCAATACAGTTTTCAAATCTTCCTGTTTAATACGATTAGTTTCAAGAAAAAGACTTTTCCATAGTACAACTTGCCAGAAAATCCATATTAGAGTCTGAGACCTCCAGGGGACACCATCCAGGAACTTGTAAATTTGAAGCATGCTTCACTAGGTCAATGGTTTTGTAGGCTAACAAACAGTGATTTTTCAAAGGAAGAAATAAGTAGAAACTGGACGCTTAAATGTTTTAGTTGTGCTGACTGTCACTGTCTCAATCTGTAATTTAAATCTTTCCACTCAGAAGAGTTCGGTAAGTCTACGCACTAGTCTGATTCAGCGAATTTCTTCTTTGCAGACACGTGAAGAGTGGCAGTACGTCTTCCTCATTGCTGCTTTAGTTCATTATGGAGGTGTTATATTCTATGGCATATTTGCTTCAGGGGAGAAACAACCTTGGGCAGATCCTGAACAGACAAGTGAAGAGAAGTGTGGCTTTATTCATGAAGATGAACTTGCTGAAGAGACAGGGGACATTACTCAGAATTATGTAAATTACGGTACCACCAAGTCTTATGGTGCTACAACCCAGGTCAACGGTGGTTGGCCAAATGGTTGGGAGAAAAAAGAGGAATTTGTACAAGAGGAAGTACAAGACTCATACAACTACAAGCAAGGAGATTATTCATAACATACCTAAATATTGGATATATTTTGTAGTGTTTGTGATTAAATTCATTGTGATTGTTTGCACACAGAAATAAAATGTGGTATAAACATGTAAACACATATCAAACAGGAAGGTCTGACTGTAAAAAAAAATCCATTAAAGTGCAATCTGTATGAGTTGTGACATGTCATCACTTTCATTAGGTTATATTTGTTCTATAAACATTAGAGTTTTAAGGGTTTACTGGTCAAAACTATAGAGGCAATTAGATACAGTATACAAGAGCTAAAATTCATAACTACGGATTAAAGCACAACTAAGCAACCAAGTTGGCACATCTAATGCTCTTTTTAGAAAGCCAAAATTACTTGATCATTAAAAATGCACTTATATATTTGTTACACTGTATTGAATGAGATGATTGTGTTAAATACACACGTTTACTCAGTGCAATGTAGGAATTGTGTGTTAAGTCTAAGACAAGAGCTTTCTTACAGAAGAAAGGTTGAGTCCTAGGCATTTACAGAGGATTGATCCAGTTCCTTGAATGGTAATTGTATCAAGCCTAAAGAACAAATAGGGCATATTGTATGTTTATCGTGATTACATGCTGCAGGCTACTCTGTGATGAATAAAGGAATTATTTAGGAGTTTTATACTGAATGTTTGGGCACAAATTCTTATTTCTATTCTTTACAGAAGCTTATGAAATTATAGGCATTGTCATGTTCTTCCCTGCATTTATCAACTAATATAAAAACAATATATAATTTTAAGTCTAACTTTTCACGCAGACCGTCAAATCCCTTTACCAAAAAACAAGCTTTATTATTCTTTTCTTTGCAGTATATTCCAACTTTGTACTGGTGTCTTTAGAGAGAGAGAAAAAAACCAATATAACCTAGAAAAAGATATAGTCTTTTACAAAATTCCAAAGAGAAATTTACTGTGAGCAAGTAGCCCTACGAAAAAGGATGTATTTGTTTTGCAGAATATTTTGAAGCCAATAGAAGAAACAGAGAATAATTTAACCCTTATTCTTCCCTTAATAGCTTTCATATTTTTACACATTGTGCCACAGTTGTATACATAGATATAAGTTTATTGAAGATACTGTAATTTTAGAAAATGTTGCTATTTTAGAAATCCCTGAAATAAAAAAATGTATTTGTCTTTCAATTAAACCTAATAATAATGGACACTGAATATGAGTAACATATAAACTCACAATAAACCAAAGTGGCAAACAACTAGTGTTGGGCCGAAAGAAGCCAACAAGCATCACGCTTGTCTCTTTAGCAGAACTCAACAGTGACTGCAACATTAGTGTACCAAGCAATAAGTGCAATGCATTATGAAGTGCATAATCTTCTATACTATAGACTAACCTTCGTTTAGCTTGTTGTATATATTTGGGGTTGTTGGGATTATACCAAACTGAACCAAACTGGAGTTAGCAACACCAGACCACTTCTTAATACTCTAAAATGACAACAACGATCCATTTCTTAATTCAATCAAATGATTATTATTGTATGTAATAATCCACTCTGGATTCTTGGTCTGTTCATTGTATTGTGCTAGTGATTGGAAACCCTGCTACCGCAATATACAACTTGAGGATTGTTTCTTCTCCTTTTTTTTAATGCAAATCATACCTTGACCTTAAAGAAAAAAATATTTTGCTTTGTGCCTCAAAGTGATGTAAAATGTGACCATAGCTTTTGCTGTGTTTAATGAAAAAGATGTGGACTGTGTTACTTTTGTTGCTGCAAAAAGTGTTAATAAAATGCTCTATTTATCCTTTTATATAAAAAAGAAACATTGTAGTCTCTTGTCATTTTTTTAGATGCACTTTAATATAGATGACTAAAATTATTGTCATTGCAGAATAAATTCTGCTATTGACATGGAGGTGGTATCTTATGTCCCAGCTGGGAGGTATGCTGAATATCCAACGTCCTGCATTGCCTCCTCTCTCTCCAGCCATGCACAGATGTATAGTGGGAGAGGCAACTAACTCTGGTTCGCTGCTCCTCCTCCTGTAAGAAAGGCTGGAGTAGGCGTCGAAGAGAAAGGAGCAGGAGGATCAACATGCCAGCCAATGCAGCGAAACTGGGAAAGACAGACCAATCTGTGTTAGCTAAAGAGCTGGCACAGATCAGCATTCTCTAAAGCAAATAAAAAGAATCACAGACTGCTGTTCTTGGAATTTGTTTCCTTCCTTGCTCCTACAACAAGACTCCTTTAACTGAAACATAATGTTTCTTTCCGTCCATCTTTGGATAGACTCTACAGGAATCTGTAAATTCCACAAATCCTATAAGTAAGTCTTTTTCTAACAAAATTTTTACTCTTCAGTAATTTTTTTGCACCCTGTAGAAGAATATAGAAACACCAAACTGAACAAAAGGCTGCAAAACACTAGGCAGAGCAGTAAGGGGCCCAGTGTTTCTCACCAATAAACTAGTTATCATGAGATGCGAAGTCAGGTAACACAAAAAGTTACTGCTAATTGTTTTGATGAACTGGTGTGATGTTGCCATGGAAACATCCTGAAAGATTAAAAAGTGGGATAAATAGGGGCTATAAAAGTACAATTGTATTTATTGTCGTAAGTGGACAGCTCAGAAAATGAAAACTAATTAACAAAATTAAAATTCATTCTTCTTAGTTTTCAGCCTAATCTTACAGGTTCTCTATCTTTTGAAATTGTTTCAATAATTTTCTTTCATTAAATACAGGTAATTTTTTTTTCTTATTAGTTTGACACCTTTTATTTACTTTGAACAAGGGACAGACTTTAATGTAGGCATTAGACATTGCATTGTTCAGCCATGTACGACTCAGTGGGAACTCAACAATTGCCTTTAAATGATACACCACCTTAGGGTCCTCCACAATTCTTTTTCTAGCTCTCTGCTTCTGCTTGGACTCCTTTACTTACTCTTTAAATTGCAGTGCAGAGGAATTTGTTCATCTGGGAGGGAAGGGGAGCATGACGGGTTTCAAGATTTTTGCTTCTTCACAGACTCATATTCACAGAAAAATACAAGAACCAGATGTCAGAAACATGACTGAGAAAGAAGAAGGGGACATGGAGAAAACTGGGCTCTTGCAAAGGATGGCTGAGTGAAGACAAGCAGCAACACCTGGATCTGTTATAGGGAAAAAGAGGGTTGAGAGGACATGACCCTTCACCTAAACGCCTATATTTCTTCTCAGTAAATATGTTTATGTTTCCCCCTTGCTACTTCATTTTCATAAAGCATCATCACTAAAAAATACCTCTTAAGCCTCTTCTGAACTGTGCCCTCTCTGCCCAGAGGTTTCTCTTCCTCCCTCAGATTCAAGGACTAGCTCTGCAGAGGCGTTGCACTTGTATGGCACAGTGTTCATCTTTTGGAACTCTCAGCAGCTCAGATCATACCCGTTTATCAATCAGACCGTGTTCACAGTCACTAGATCATTTTGTCCTGTCACTTCTTTCTGGTCTGTTCCCCTGTTTGATACTCTCTGCTCACTTGCTACATTGGAAAAAAGGAAAGGAATTGTTACTCACAGTTTTATTTACTGGTTATCTATCTTTTCAGTGAAGAACAATAAGTAAAAGGAAGAGGTAGAATCCAGACTCCATAAAGTCATTAGAAAAACTTTGAATTTATGTGAGGTAGAATATCACCTCAAATGTTTAACTTGACACCCTCAAATGGTTTCATATAGATAGTATCACTCAAACAGTGACAATTTTTTAGATATTTGAACCTGCATTGGTCAGATCCCTTCTGTTAACACACACTCTTTTTTGCAGAGATAAAGCTGTCATAAAGTGCTCTTTGCTCTCAGAAGTGATCATGAAATTCAATGGACCAAATTTCATAAAAACACTTTTCTATGGGGGAAAAGAAAGCCTCAAGGTAAAGGTTGAATAACAGTGACAAAAGAATATCTGCAAATATGAATGAAGTCCTCTTTCAGCATGAAGCTACGAATAGGAATGAATGTGGAAGTCAGAATAAATGTCACAGTTCAAAGCCGTGCTGTTAGAAAGATAACATCACAGTCTTAGTTGCTGTCTCTGAAAGATGAAATGTTTTGTTCCTTTCAGGATAAGCTGTGAAGGAGTTTGAAGGCTAGTCCAAGTCTAGATTAACTACTTCACAGCAGCTGCTTTTGTCCTTATTTTGAATTTGTCTGTTTGTTTTGCTTGAATAAGTTTCATTGCACTTGGAGATATAAGAGTAAATAATCAAAGGAACTAGAACTACAGACAGCTATTTTAATTAGATGTCTATGCATATCCTCTCTGATCCAGATAACGTGTCTGATGTTGCTGTTCTAGCTTTGCTTAACACTTTTTCACTCTATTGTAAGCCGAAGCTCAGCAAAGAATGAAATCTATTACATATTCATATCTGTACAACTACTGAAGCTTGTGTACTTAGTTATGCTGAGGTTAAGTGCTTAGAAAGTATCTTCCATGTTTGAGAAATCATGTTACAAAATGATTGCTGGCAAATGCCCCCTTGGTAAGGCGTTTAACATTACAAACATAAAATCCTTGCAAATTTTGCTTTAGGTGAAGCCACAGTCTCTCAAATACCATGGGTGAGGCATTAGAAAACAATACAAAAAAAAGATTTTGAGTGAGAGTCCAACCTCTGGCAGGCTCTTCTCTATAAGAAAGTAAGTAGAGAAGAAGTATAAAAGGCAGATTTAATGTCAAACATAAAATATAAATAGAAGTTAGAAGTTACAGGAAATAAAGTGTTGCAGGAAATTTAAGGAAAAGCTTATACAAGAGCTGCCAAATTTCCTCACTTTTTTTCATGGCAGTAGTGAGAAATAAAAAGCTGCATATGAAATCCTAAATATCTGGTCCACCCTATCCTGAATCTAAGGTATGATCAGAAGTTGGCTCAGAAGTTGTTTACCACGTTCTAGCTGCACTCTGCCCTGTCCTAACCCAGTTTCTAACACGTTTCTCTGTCAGTGTCATAAGGGCACTTACAGGCCTGAATTGCCCTGAGCATCCTTCCCTGGCACGCCCCACTTGCACCCTCACCCATGACCCAGGAGTCCCATTTCAGCTCTGGCCCGGGCTTCCCTGTCTCTGCTCTGTGTCCTAAATAGAAGCTGGATCTAGGTTGCATCCTTGCCACAAGCCCTGCCTCTGGCCCAACTTCTGCTGCTCCTGAGAGGCCTCTCTGGATGAGCCCTGGACCTGATTCATCCCTCACTGTCTCTGGGACCGTCGGTGGAGCTAGCACCCTGCTCTGCCCATGATGCTCAGAACCTGTGGGACTGCACCCTGGTCCATAAGGGCACAACCAGCAGCTGGGTCACCTTCAGATTGTGATTCATGTCCCCAACGAGCTGCCCTTCCCCCTCTTCCTGCTCCCTGTGGGACACGTTCCATGTTGTGCAGGTGACAAACTTGCTAAACTTCACATAAGGTCTATTTGCAATCTTGAAATTAAGCACCTTTGTTGGTCCCTGAAGAAGCAGAATGGTGCGTAATGATACCATCATTATTTTCTTAACTTACAATGAAACATACTGGCATGTGGGGCAGGAGATCTAACCTGCTAGATACCAGAGCATACTGCCTCATTTGTAGTAGGTTTTGGATTCCTACTTAAGGTCTGTCTCTCTCACAGATGTACTCTGCCATCATGGATATACTCATGGTGCCAGTTTCCATTTCCAGGAGGAGCTATGTTTAATTCATCACTGTGTCTTGGTGGAACTGAATCAAGTTTTCATCCTTGCACCCACTACAGGTTTTCTTCACTGGACACAGGAAGCTACTACTACTATCCTCAGTCCTTCTGCTGGAGATGATCAATGTTTGCTTGCACTTTAACTAGCTTTTCAAAACTGATATTTCTTTACACTGCTCCCGGTTAGGCACTGTTGCGTGATGGCATGCTGTCTGCTCGCAAAAGTATGGAGAAAATGGTCTTCTTGATCTTTGCATTAACCAGTGTCAGAAGTTAAGACTGATGGTTTGCAAAACTGGCGATCAAGGCATTACAAAGACTAACACAAACTTGTACAACTGACAAGGAATTGATGATGAGGTGTTGCTTGTACCCTGAGGATCAAATGGCAGGTGTTATGCACGAAGAATAACGAATGAGATGAAAATCTGACATGGACAAACAGTACAGCTATATTTGGTTTAGCAAGATCCCAATTCATACTAAGTAGTATGAATTCATTCACATCTACTCTGACTGTGACACCTTGAACACTCAATATATAATTTATACATGTGCAAATTTACTTCCTACTTTTCTTTCAGAAAATACAGAGATTACATGTCATTAGCAACAACAAAATAAACTGGTTCACTTAATCAGCAATAGGAAGAATTTTATTTCAAATGGCAAACATCTTCTATGAGAAAGACAGCAGCTGTTCACAAAAAAGATGGTTATTAAAATTAATCCAATTGTAAAACTTCACTTAAAATTTAACATGAAACACGTTAGAGTATTCTTCTAGGTCTATATATACATACACATACAGGTAAATATAATATGCACATATATGTACATAATATATGGGTACTTGGAACAGTAATAGGAGAGAATTCTTAATGTACACAGAAAGATTTGAGTTTTCTTTTGACCTTATCAAAATCCTAATCTGTCTTCAGCAAGTTCAAATAGCACTTACGTAAGTCTCTTCTCAAAACCACTACAATCAATGATAGACATGGATATTAGCAACAAGTAACAAAAATTTTAAATCATACATAAGAAGTTTGGTTGGTTTTGTTCTCTCTGAGAAGATCCTGAAGTCTCATAGCTTGAGGGAACTTCAGAACAGCAGCCTAAATAAGGTCTGTAAAACTGGGTGGGAATATTGGCAGGAAGCACTTGGTGTTGTATTGCTTATCTTGACATTTCCACCATTACATTTTCCAGGTCACAAATGTAGAATAATCTGTTATTTATTTTCCCCATAGCAGGAACTTAGTATTTAGTACTTACTTAAGTTGATATAATTAAGGTTTAAATATTTCTAGAGGTATGAATGCCTAATAATGTTCCCCAATTTAAGGGATCTACTTGAATTCAGACTGTACTTTTTCAGAGCATCTCTGTTCTCTCTTGAAAAAGAAATATGAAAAAGAACTTTCCTTGAAGAATGGAATTTCTTTCACTTATTCAAATGGTTGCACGTCTCCTGCAAGGGTTTCAAGTTTCCTGTGCATCACACTTACTGAAAAATCTGAACTGATTAAGCAGGACATGCGCTGTAAAAATGATACTTACCAGGAAACGTTGGACATCATGCCATGCAGATGAATAGCACATGCACTGCAAAAATGTGTCAAGGTCCACACAAACAGTGTCTGGTTTAAATCAGTGTTCAGAAAGTGTGAGTGGATGGCTGGATGTCCAAGGCTCCAGATAGGGGAAAAAATTCCTCATACTTTGGAAAATATTTCTGATTGATACGAGGAGTCATATCTAGAAGAATCGAGATACAGCCCTACTGACTTCTTTACATCTCTCCACCTTTCTGAGCATCTGTGATGGTCAGCAAATCAAAGAGAGAGGTCACAATTAGGTCAAAAAAAGATGCAAAAAAACAAGTAAAAATTGTACTTGGAAGCAGACAATGAACTAGATAAAAAAGCATTTAAAAAAAAAAAAGGATAGCATTGTTAAAATTGGAAGATTGCCATTTAATTAAAGTTTGTCTTGTATAATCAATTAAATGTGTCAACACTGGATAAGTGCCATAGATGGCCATGAACTAAAGAAGTTTGTGAGCAGGGTATGATAATTTTCTTCAAGGTAAACATCAGAACAATAAACAGAACTGCTTTCAATTTTAATCTGGAAAGTTACAATGATATTTTCTTTTTTGTAAATGCTGCTTTATGGAATTAAAATAGGATCAAATAAAGACAAGGTCAACCAAAGCACAACTTCTTTCTCAGCTGTGTTTTTCTGTGCGGTTATGTCTGATCACAGGAACAATAAAGCACAAAGTGTTTATCCTGTAGAGATGAAGCACCAAATTACATGTGATGTATGAAAAGATGCTTGTTGGCATGTACAAGGCTTATGCAGAATATCACAAGCACGGTAAGTTGAAGACCACCTAGCTCCACTGTAGGAATCCTGAAGACAGTGATCCACAGTTATTTCTTGACTGGTAACGTGACGGTATACAATAGGATGAGACTATGAAAAGGTGGACCGGCTGTGCTTTGTGAGTTAGTATTCTCCATTGCATGAACATGCAAATCCTAATTACTGTTGACATATGCCCTTCAATAATAAAAATATAACAGTAATCTCAGTCTAAAGTCTAAAAGAAGGACTAATTCATACAACATATGTATACATCCTCCAAAAACTTTTCAGATCATTTCAAGCAATCTGAAAATGAAATATATTAAAAATTTAATTAAATATGTTAAATATTATTTTAAAAATATGTTTCAGAAAACATAACTTTGATTTTGTTTTTTGCGTATTTCTCTTATATCTCCATCATACCTACCAAATTAAAACCCAATCTTTCTTTCTTTTTCAGATATGGTCTGGGTCATGCCGAGAAGCTTAAAATTTGAATTTTTCATAAATTAATATACCTTTCTTATCAAATGAAATAATTATTTTTGTATGCTGAACACATTCAGTAATGAATGAGATGGAAATGAAAATCTGAGAAACCAGAATTACCTCCTTAGGCCAATTATTTCAAAGAGCATTTGTGTGTGTGTGTGCTTCACACAATTGAAAGGGTATGTGTTTAAAAAGCGTTTCCTAGTTAATTTATATTCTTGTCTTAGAATATCATTATTAGCCTAGAAACTTGTTCATACAATGCCAGCCTTACTGCAACCGTCATTTACTGTTTATATTGCTAAATGTAAATCCTCCACGTTTTATTTAGAATAAAATCCTTTGGGCCTTCAGTGGTTTATTTGTTCTTGTGCATTAATTTGGTTTGAGAGGACACGAAAACTACTTGGCAGAAAATATACAAGCTGAAATAATTACTGTGAAGTTGTAATATCACCACTCTTTTTTATTTAACTATTGGCACTCATTTAAGATGTATTCCCTAACTGATACTTCAATGCACAGACCGTGAAACTTTGGAGAATTGGGCCCTGTCCGCTATAAAACACCCAGTTCTGTTCCCTGCGGAGGCAATGTGTTTTGAAGACATTGACTTCACTACAAGGAAGAGAAACCAAGTTTCTCAAAATCGCCACTGTCGCACCCGTGACTGAACACTGTGCTACGTAACAGGCACACTGCATGCACTGATACTCTGTTCTGGAGCAGCCGCTGCCAGGCAGGAGGCAATCTGCAGTGCTGCTGCTCACTAGATTTCGGTCTATATTCCCATTTAACAGAATGGAAGAACCGAAACAGAGAGAGAGACCTAGCTGTATTTTCCCCAAACTCAGAGCTCCTGGTATTTGCTCGTTCTCTGTCGGGATGCAAGCTATATCTTCACAGGACTTTGCAGTGAAAGCGGATCAGCTCCAGAGTAGTCCTTGGCTACAGCTGCTGCTGCAGTGAATCAGAGCCTCAAATGTAAGCCTCTCATATTCCAGGCAAACGTTCAAATCCTTCTGTCGCTGAACTGATCTGTAATCTCCTGATCTCTTCTGTTTACTTAGCCTGTGTTGGTAAGACTATTTGAAGCACAGAGAAATGATGTCTTTATGGCACAGAGGAGAACTGGGGAAGGTATGGTTCCTGATCACTGAGCGATGCATCTGTGTCCACCCACCACAGTGCCCAAGTGATGGGTGTTCCAGATGTTCTACTTCCAGTGTCAGTTAGGCAATGCATCGGAATGAACACCTACACTTCTGTTGGCAGTGACTATGGTAAGTCACACAAGAAAGAGAATCCCAGAAAATAACAAAATGAAACAACCTAGAGGCATAATGTTGTCAGAAAAAATGCCTATTTGACTAATAAGTGAACCTGGAGGCACTGCTTGGAAATGTTTATTTTCTCTTTTGTTCTTGATTCATTTAATCTGATGAATCTATCACTTTCAGTTATGTTATGAAAATGAAACAGTGGATTGTATGCAAGTTGATTAACAGCAACATGTTGGTAGCATGACCTAATCATTCCCTGCAGGATTACTATTTCCTTTCTTGTTTCATTTCAAGATACTTCAGCTTTATTTTTCTGCAATGAAATTACAAATCATGTGATTCATCCTGGAATAATCTCATAAAAATAATCAAAAAGGCTTGCAGAAGAAGGAAAGTGTGAGAAAGAATGAGACAGAAAAGAGTCTTCCAGCTGACTAAGGGGAGAGATTTAAAGGTCACCATCAAAACAGGCTTCAAAACCAAACACCAGAAAAGACAATAAAATCAATTAGGAAAATTGTATTGTTGATGTTTGAAAGTTAACTGTCTTAATAACAGAGTATAGACACATTATGTATTCAAACACTTTTGGGAAACCTCAATGTCTTCCAAAATAAAAGGTCTATGCGATTTTTATTAGGAGCTCAAATTTATTTTAAAAACATTTTTGATGTGCATATGTTAGAGTTTCTGTGGACAAGAAGTATTTATAGGATAGCTTGAAGCCTGGCATCCCGTTAAGTGTGACTTCACTTCTGTTGCCTGAATAAACAACGTAGGACCCACAGAGACTCTGTCATTTGTGGCAAAATGGTGTTGATCTCCTGGGGAAAAATGCTGGAGTCCGTCACTTCATTTGTTGTGTGTGGTCATTAATTTAATTTGTGATTACTAGCAAAGTACAGGAAGATACACACAGATGAATTATTGATCTGCTTTTGGGCACTAATTAGAACAGGTTTACAGTTAATCTCTAAAGCACTCTTTATCTTGTATGCAATAAAAGAAGACCAAATTTAATTTGTCCTCTGTTGTTCTTGTGATTAATTGAATGTATGAAACCAAATCAGCATTATATTCCTAACAAGGCATTTGTAAATGAACATTCTGGTTTGCAGACATCATTCTCCTTATTCTATATCTGTAGAAAGAACAAAGATAGTCAGTAACAACTTTGACAGAAGGCAGGGCTTGGGGTAAATTTAGCTATATGCTAATACTTGATTTGCAGCACACAAAATGCTTTACTAAGAAAACATAGTAAAAATGAAAAAAAAATCCTACTATTTCGTAGTAGTAAGATAGTAGTTTATCGTATGATTATATACTGACAATGTCTTTCTCCTTTCCCTTTCTCCTCCCTCACCTCTCCGAGCCTGCGGTGTGACATTTACTATGGTGCAGCAGCCAAGCTGGAGCTCCACTGAGAGCTCCCTCTGCGACGGGGCCGTTGTCAGCTGTGGGCAGCGCTGCTGCAGGGCTGCTCCTTTCTCCCCTTGCCATGAGAAACAGCAGTTTCAAACAGCAGCTTTGGCCACAGACAGTTTGAAAGCAGGAGCCTGACTGCCTGTGCTGCCAGCAGAAATGTCATGTCACACTTGATCATTAGGTATCACTTCCAGGTAAGCAAAACTAGACTTTACAAAGCATCATCTTTCAGCAGGATCCTTTTGTACTAATTAGTTTTTATGTTATTTTTAAAGGCAACATGTTTTAGATGATCCTCCATTTTGATAGGACACAAAAAATGTGACACAATCTGTATATTAAACTGGAGAAATGAAGATGTCTACATGAAATAACAGTTCTAATTTGTTTATGTTTGTTACTTTAAAAACTCTGTTAATGCTACTGAAATTCACATTATGGTTTTTGCCTTAGCATTAACGATTACCTCACTACTTAGTACTGTTAGATTTGTTACACTTTAAAAAACAGAAAACCAGAATCTCTCCTTTTTCTCTTGAGGCGTAAAAGCAGGTTGAAGTCCACAGACAGAAGAATAAACACTCCTTGTAATTTCTCCCGCCTTCTGCCACCTCCAGATGATGCTCAGATACCAAGCTGAGCATGTGCAACATACACTTGCTAAAAATGCTAGTTGCTGCTCTGTATGTTTGTATGTATATCCATATGTGTGTGTATATAAAGATTTAAGACTGCAGAGACAAGTATTAACAGTTAGGAGACAACAGAATGAAAATTTGCATGCACAACCCTAATCGGCTCCTTTTCCATATATATTCTGAAACAACACACAATCAACAAATCTATTTTTCCACAAAATCTCCTTGTCGTTCAGCACACAAATAAATACCATAAACTAATGAGCAGCTATTGAATATGTTGTTTTCTCCTCTTTGTTCAATGTTATCACCTCATTTAAATACTGGTTTCAAGACAGAAAGATTAATTTTCTTATTTACTCTTCAGTAATACCCATCACTACAGTGTCCTAGTGCTTCAGACATTGATCTGCATTTCCTTAGCACCTATAGAAGAGGGTTCTGACTGCACGCTTAGGTAGAGAACTAGTAGAAAAAATGAAAATAACTAATTTATAGGGCACTAATTTGAGAGTTTTTAATCCTGATTTTTCAGAACAATTGACGATAAATAAAACTACCCAAGTTTATAATACAGTCTCCCATATTGGCTGCAGTTACGAATGCTCTAATGTCATCAATCAGACCTATCATCTGACCAAAATCAGATTGCATCATCTCACACTATCCTCCTGGAAATAAGAAATGCAATTATTTAATATCTATGAGAAGTTTTGTTTGCTTTGTTTAATAACCCTAGTTTCAATCTAGAAGTTTTGGAACAAGAAAAAAAGAAATTAGTTCATTGGGATGGCACTCAACAGTCTCAAATAAAACATCAGCTCTTTTGCTAGTAGTTTGCTAGCAATCTTCTGCCTTAGTCACCACACATTTTTCAACTAATGCAACAAGCCACTTTTATTTATCTATAGAAACTGTTTGCTGTGTAATGAATTAGTTGTTCTTGATAGCACAGTATAGTAGTGTAGTGCCCAATCCCTGGCCTGTGTTCCTCGCCTCACTCTCCATCAGGCCAAATCTGCAAACTGCAGTTACCAGTCCAGTTTATAATCTCAATTTCATTTGATTCCTTAGTTCAGAGGACCATTTGGGCAGCAAAATTGTTGTACCTAATCTACCTATATACTCACCTTTTTATGCGGTTGCTAAGAGCAGCTGTCATGGTTTACATCACCCACGGAATCTTTTTCACAGGGGTTCTCCTTGAGCTGGAGCCCCATGTGGAATTTGTTTCTGTGCATGCAGATAAATATTTTTGTATTTGAGTACGATGAAGTGGGCATTTTTTGCTAAATTTCAGTGGACAAATACAATGATTGCACATGCTACACTGGAGCCTAAATATTCAAAAGCATGCTTTCAAAAATGTCAAAGTTAAAAGTATTTCATACTGATTTAATTGTCTAAATAAGTAATTATCAATTTCTGGAAGGTTGGCTTCTTAGCCTGTGAAAGAATGTTTTTGTATGTCATGTATATTGCAGAAATGGACAGAAGTGAATGGACTATGTTGGTAGTATCAAAGCAAGAGGGTTGCAAAGAGATGGTTGCTCCACTTTGGTAGTGTACCTCTACTGTCTTGAGACGATGCAGGCAAGTTCAATACAAGTAAGAGCATCCCCCATACATCTGCCATTTAAATTTTGGAGGACTTCATTATGCGCATTTTTTATGAGTTCACACACATTGAAAAAAAAAGTCAGGCAAAATTCCAAGAAACAAATCAGTTTGAAAATGAATATAATGAAACTGCTGAGCTACTTTATGAAATAATTCTGCCTTCAAATAACTGGGTTATTTTTCATAGCTATTTACTCAAGAATCAAAGCCTGTATGTACATTTAAGCAAATATCAAAAAAAAACCCCTTCTACAAACTGAAACGTGCAGGAGTTCTGTCTAAAAAAGGTAACTCCACAAGGAGCCACTAGAGTATAAGAAATTTCACTTATTTGTAAATTCATGAGAAATATAGTTAGTCAAATCCAGACAATGAATTATGAATGGTTCTGAGCAAAGGGGGAAACTGTACATCCTGTACAACTGACAAAGAACATTATAGCAACCGAATACTGAGAAAAATACTGAATATAAAATAAATAGTAACAGACAACATGAAAACATTTTTCTATCTCAAAGCTGCCAATCTAGTGGTGAAGTATACAGTTTGAAGATGTTGTCCTTTATTTACATAAAGAATGAAATGCTACAGGCATGAATTCTGTCATCTATCTGTCTATGGTATTTCTGATGCCTCCCCATCTTTTAGTTAGTCATATCTGTTTCTGTAAATAGCTGTTTTTAAAGAGAAAAATTTGCCATTTTTAAGTATATAAAAACCAGAAGTCTGGCTACTATATTAGATAACAGCAAAGCAGAGCTGGCAGCATGATGTGCCAAAGGTCAGACTCTCAAAGTGTAGTTGCATACTTCTAGCTACTCCTACTTTTGCATACTTTTGACATGTGTCTCACATCCTTCATGTCTGATTCCTGGAAGCTGCCAGTCTACCCACTCCATGTCAAGTTGATTAGATATAGAATCACATACACTAGGGACAGAAGTTTGATGTGACAAGTATGATTTTCCTTTCAGCAAGCTGAATCTCTTTCAAGATTTTCGGATAGACTGCACTGGTATGATGAGAAATAATTGCCTGACCCAAAATTTTAACACAATTCAACATCAAACACGGCAAATGCGTCGAGTTTAGTTGCACTTGTATTCTCACAAGCACACATTTTCCTTATATGCTAAAAGCTTATTAAACAAAATCTTTCTCCCTTTTCTCCATTTCAAAATCTTACTGTCAGGAAGATCTTCCAAATCCATAGCAACCTGATTTTTAATCTGCACCACCAAAAACAAGAGCACATGCGTGGCTTCCTCCCCCTCCCCTCGGTCATATGCTCTGCTGACAAACTCAGCATTTGGAGGGGAAGGGATTAGTCACTGGAGCAGCAAGGGAAAACCAAGGATTCCTTACAAAAGAAGTGCCTTCAAACCGTGTGTCTGCTACTCATCACTCACTTCACGTGAGAATTCAAAAACACTAGGCATGTTTTATGGCATGTTGCCTTTTTAAAAAGAAAATTATAATAATGGGACCTCTCTGACAGCTGCTTCATGGTTTGGAATATGAATACCAGTCCCAGCAGAGGCAGATTAGAGGCCAAAGTGTAGAGGAATGGGGGAGAGGTGAAAGGTTATTAGCTTGAGACATGTGTCTCCAAAATATATCTTGCAGATCTTCAGCACATAGCTATGCTGTAATGTTTACATCATTTTTAGAGTTTTGGTTGGGTGCTCTTTAAAAGAGAGTATATATAAAAATGTACAATACATAGTCATTATACACATGATATACCTGAAATAACATTTAGCCATCTTTAGAAAAGATTATGAATCATAATCATAACGAAAAATTCATGTATACTACGTCTTATAATCAGGCAGTGCATTAATTACTTGAAGAGGAAAATCTTTTGACCAATTTTTTTTCTTTTGTTCACAAATTATTTTCATATTTACCCAAAGCATGCATCATTACCAAATCTCAATTTTTCTGCTGTGGTGTTTGCTATTCAGGAACAAGTACAGCCAACTACCAGTAATAATTAGCCAACTAATTTTACTACATGGACAGTCTAGGAACAGACACGTGCGGTCATCCCAGCAGCATAAGACATTGTACAGAGAACCTGTGGAACTGGCTGGGAGCTGCTTATCAAGACTGGGAAATAGGATACGCTATGAGATCATCACGAAACACTTCTATCGTTTCATCGCCTGATGTAGCACGTACGCAAAGCAGCCCATTAGAGAAAGCAAGCTGAGCATCTCTTTGTTCAGGCTGAGCCTCTTTTAGGATGACAACATATAGTACATGCTACCATATAATTTTACATGGCAGCTATGTACTGTCTAAGGATTTACACACCATTGACACTGTACAAAGAGAGGTCTGCTGAAATCTCACACAATATAATTTAGTTTTACTTTTTCCTTTTACAGATTCCCAATACCGAGCAAATATATAAAAATCATTCCTAAAAGAACATTTTAATTAAACACTTGACATTTGGGAAATACTTCTGTTGCAGATGCTTCTGAAATTTCAATTTGTGTATCTTTCTGTACATGCATGATAACGTCTTCCAAGGATCACTTGACACATTTTGCACTTATTTTGCACACACAATGTACACAAGGACAACATTGCTAAGAGCTCTGACGCTATTTTAAATTTTGCTTTTTCAAATTTTTGAAGTCCTAGCTTGCCCTACTTAAACAGCATTTTAAAGTACATTTTTGCATGAATTTTTGCAGTATTATAAAAAGCTATTCAGTAAAAGCTTTTACATCCAGAGAAAGATTCTTTTGTCACTGTGAACCTGCCAAGAGGTCCCTGCAGCACTCAGACTATGATCGATACTGTAGAAAACACCAGATACATCCAACTTCCTTTTTCTCCTTAAAGCATTAGCACGTAGCGTATGTAACTTGATGCTGAAAAACTCTGCTGTCTGCAGCCCCTGACAATCCAGTGTCATGTCTGGCTACTTTCAAAAGCTACATGAAGGTTACTTGAGTGAGAGGAGAAGATAAATATTAGTAGATTAATAGTAATATATTTTCCTCTAAATAGAATTCAGTGCAAGTTTGGAAAAAGAAATATATGTTGGGAAATATTAGAGACATTGGGGTAGAGTCAGTTACTGCATACAGCAGGCACTGTCAATATAACTAATTTAATCACTGGAACTAACTCAAGAAAAAACCCAGTTAATTGTGGTCTTATATAAGAAGTGACGTCAGTCTGTGTCTCAGTACTGGAAACTAATGCAGCCTTGTGGGGCTTTTAAATCTGGCAGCTGGCAGACTGTGATGTTGACAAGGAGAAAGACTAGAAGCAAAAGCTATTTTATTTTTAAAGTCAGAATGCTCTGTTCAAAGTTGGGAGAGATTCAACATTTTTTGGTTTTTTCTCCTCCTTGCCCTCTGCCAGTTTGGAATTTACATGGAGGCAATTGTTCGAGGTTCAGGTGTGGCATCTCTGGAACCTGGGAAACTTCAGTTTTGTTATCATCTTTTACATCTTTCAAGTGGCAGATATGAAATCGAGGTAATTCTGATACAAAACACTAGTAAAACAGTGTGAACACAGCATTCATGACAATGTTTTTTCTCAAAGGAATATTTGAGAAAAATGTCAGTAGTCCTTATTTCTTTATACTGCTTTTGGAAAATGTTCCTTGAGAATCTTTTCCATTATGCAAGTTGCTCTGTTATGTGAAATGGCCGGTCATTTAGCAGACATTTTGGAGATAGGATGGGGAAGGTGACAGCCTGAGAGACCAGTAAAGTTACTGGTCCAGCATTTCACTGTGTGGTCTCACTTCTGTGACCATGTAGAAAGGCTGATTCACTTATTGGGGTCCACAATGGTGGGAAGAAGAGCAGATAGCAAAGAAGAAAGATGTGGATACAATACAACTGATTTAGTATTTTGTTTCATGATGATGACAGCAAAACTACTGGTTGTTTATATGTTACCTGAGTGATCTCAAAGAAATCTTCACAGAGAAAAGAAAGCATGATGGTCTCTTACAGGTAGGAAAATCCAAGTATAGCAAACTGAAAGGACCAGGACATGTTTACTCAGTAAGCTACTGGCAGGGCTAGGAACAGCCCAGTTTCCAGTTCTAATGTACTATTGAACTATGCTACCTTTGTGGTGAAGAAGGAAAAAAATAGACACATACAGATATACTTGG
This sequence comes from Opisthocomus hoazin, assembly GCF_030867145.1. NCBI lineage: Eukaryota > Metazoa > Chordata > Aves > Opisthocomiformes > Opisthocomidae > Opisthocomus > Opisthocomus hoazin. Next base: position 6,185,714 of record NC_134420.1, read on the forward strand.
ATTAATTGGATTCGACTTTGATTAATTTCAGCACAATTTAATTCTTGATTCCAACAGAGCACTGACTCATCAGAGTCTGAACATTGTGGCTGAACCACTGGGAATGTCACTGAACAATACTTTCTCTCCATTTCTGTAAACAGGACTTCTGTAACATCAGGCCCTGGGCACTGAAGACATCCAGCAACTCACAGGATTGAAAACTAAGTCACCACCTTGAGCTCTAAATAATTTGACGGGGAAAAATATATCTCTGTCTCCTTCTGGAGGCTCCCTTCAAGGGCATAGACTTGTTTTTCCACTTATAAAAATTCTATTGTTCTCCTTTAAGCAATGAATTGCAAGAAACAAAATTTTACTGGGTACTTCAATAAACCACTTTGAGCTGCTTGTCCTTGCAGACATGCAACAAATGAGTAATAAACGCTCCTTGAAGGATCAGAGCAATTGCCAGTGAACGAGACTACATGCCACATCCTGCTGCTGCCTATCTTGGCAGCACTCACACATAGCAACTCTAGAGGAAGACATTAGAAATATTATAAATATTAGGGGAATATTACTAGGGGCATATACATTCCTAACTACATCTGTTATCTCCTAAAAAAACAACTACTGCATTTCAGGTTCTACACCTCTCGAAATGTGACATTTCAAAGAAAAATGCATGAAGAAGCACAGTAATCCTAGTGAGGAGATGCAATTTTACTGAATTTTCTGCATTTGTATTTATGAAAAAGCTTTAAACACTGCTTATATACTTTCCTCAGGGAATAAGATTCTGTGAATTCCTTTCTTTCAGAAATCTGTTCGTTTCTGCACAAATGTTACAAAAGAATATAGAATGCCTAATGATTTGTCATTGAGATAAATGAGCAAAAATGCTATTTTGTTTCTCGTTCCTAAGTGTAAGCAAGTATATTCCTCTGTGCCATAAATCACACATACACAAGAAGTCCAACCAATTTTTCAATAAAATATTAAAATATGAAATTAAATCCATTGGATTTAATGTGTAAGACATAAGCATTCTATCCTAAAGACAATGACAACACTTTTATCACAGTGAGTGACTGAGCTACACAAAACAAGGGCAGCTGTAACTTGTGTTGCCAACAACTTCTGCAGCTTTTTTGACCTTCCCATTGTGCTGTTCAGTAAAAAATGCATACAGGTAGTTACCATGGTAATCCCCACATCACATGATAATCTTCAGCTGTTGCAGAGATATAGAGCATCTTCTTAAAGAAGCATGCATAGATGCACATAGATAACAGACAATAAATTTGGGACAAACTTCCTTGTTCAGTACATCTTAAATTAGATCAGGTGTGAAAACAGCACAGAAAAGGTTATGTCAAGGCTTCCCAAGCTAGACAACTGTAACAGTGGGAACACACTTGCTTGTAACGAGCCCAGTGGGCACAAATAATTGATTAGATTTTAAAACCTTCAAACAGAAGTTGCATTACTTTCTTGTATGGTACAAAAAATATTGCATATACTTCATAAATAATCATAAGAATATAACTGATTATCTCCTTTGTAAAATAATCCTGAGCGCACTTGATCGATGATACCTGTATGAATTCAGTTAAACTCATACAACCATACAGAAATAGCAAAATGAATCTGATTCTGAAGATCTGGGGCTTTTTCAAACATGGACTTCCACTAGTAAAGGATGTGTTTTAGTCTTTGGTCACAACATAAACGCCTATGCCTGAACAAAATATCCCTGACACTCAAAAAAGAAAAAAGCATTTCAAGCTTAGAAGAATGACCTTGCCTTAGCTTCTACATCTGAGAACAGAGCTCTTTTTGTTTCTGAAGCAGCTTGTCTTCAACTGTGAAGCAATCTCTCCCTCATCAGAAAACTCTCTCTCTCTCTGAAGTCCTCATTTATGTTGATCTAAAGCAATGCCTAGCGTGTGACTAGGGAAGAACATGAAAGGATGGAAGAAATCTAATAATGCTTCATTAAAAGAGGTTTGCTTACATATGTGGGGGTAGGAAGGGCAGAAGATGGAGGAGGTAGCCTATCTATCCATCTCATCACTTTCCCTGTTTCGCTAATGCAACTACTGAGTTTTTGTGTGGTTCGCAACATGTAGAGCAGTGAAGCCCATTAGGCAGCCTTGTTGCTGTTCTCTGCACAATAGAGTCAAACACGGATTCCTCTTTTTGTATTTCACATGACTTGCAGCCTGTGACAGTGATCTTTCACAGAGTCTTTTTGCACATTGGGCCAGACATACAATAAAGAGTAGAAAGATGTGCTTGGTACAGAAGCCTGGCCTCTTCTCCCTTACCAACCATACAGAAACTACTCAATAGAAAAAGCTAAAGTGGTATTACCACTACTGTCTACCATCAGGATTTATCACAAATTTACAAGTACTGAAAATGGAAGTAAACCGGTGGATTTCTCCTGATGATCCAGTGGTTGCCTTTTAATCCTCAAAACATTGGCTTCTCGGCCAAATTAGCTAGATTTGCCTCACATCTCTGTATCTGATGTTTGAATCCATGTCTGAAATCTGCATTCTAGATGTCTCAAGGTCTACTAGCATCTCTATAGCAATTTTGACTCTATTTTTAAAAGCAAAATCATTAAAATTATTTCAAAAGCTACTAAAATTTTACACAGTCAGTTACAACGCTATACACTGCATTTGTGCATTCCACATGAATTTACCGCTACTGTTACTACTTACTCCACATCACCTGGTTAAGAACAATGATGATGAGATCCCATCACCATAAAAGCCTAGGACAACTTTGGTTTTTTTTCTAAGTGGAACCAATATTACATAAGCAGCCTGCTAGACACCCTACTTTTCACTCTTCAAGGCCACATAAGTTAAAGTTAGCATCTGGATTTAAGCCAGCACATGTGGTGATCACAGGTGTAATAGTTTAGTGTGAAAGCACTGCTGAGTAACTAATTTTTTCACTTTTCCTCAATTTTTAATTAATTTTAAGGAAAAAACATGCAAAACAGATGGTAGAGATAGTAGCGGAGTCCAGCTGAGAGGGCGTGGGTAATTTTAACTTGAAAGCCAAGACTTGTACTGTTTGACAAGTGAAGGCAGAGAGAGAGAAATAAAACATAATTCTAATTAGGGACAGGAATTAGAACATTTGAGTCTGTGTACAAGCAACTCTACAAGGAATGGAGCACTTCAGGTTCTACCAGCATCTGAAGAGAGGGAGGGGTTATGAGCACTTCATGCATGCTTTTTCCAACTTTTGAAAGTTTTTTTTTTTGCCTATTTTCTATGCCTACTTTCCATATCAGAGCAGACCTTATTTCTCCTGTTCATTGCCATAAGCTACTTACAGCTAACAAAACTTAGTCTCAGGAAAATGTCAAATATAATGAAAAAGAAAGAGGAAAAGTTATAAAAGAGAGAAAGTTGGCAACAAGTTCTCCTATGGGTCACATTCTCACAGGTTCTGCAAGTTCTTCTCTTTCATTCACTAAAAACCATGCTACCACCTCAGCTGCTTCTGCTGCTGCCATTTCTGCTCTGGTTTGTGTCACCAGGGTATTGTCCGTAAAAAGAACACCTCCTCAAGCACTGCATAATGTCAGTGCTGGCTGACAAGGTGGAAAAACAGCTTTACCCCTGAAAAACACCAAAAATGAACCACTGGGAGTTTATGTCTATTATTTCTTTACCATGAAGCAGACTGTGAAAGTAATGGAGTATAACGATGTTGATGAGGAAAGAATAAACTATTTATTATTGTAATGTGATGTTCAAGGATAATTTTGAGAATATTAGAACATACAACAGATCCAAAACCTGAGTAGTGTCTAGAAAAGAAGGTTTTGAGGTCCTCTAATATGAACTCCAACACTAAGAACCCTGAAGAAAGAAAAAATGCCATTGATTTGTCAGTCAGATGTAATCAGTTCAATGGACTTTTTTCTAGCTCTTGGAAAAACAGAGCGCCACAACTTACCAGAATAAAAATTAAGGTTATGATTAAAGTAGAAGCTAGTGGGCAAGTGACAAAAAATAACAGAAGGCATGTCAGAAGGTTCAGAGTATTTCTTTTAATTGCCTGTTGAGTCTGTATGTTGACAGCAATAGGTTTACACCTAGAGCAAAATTATTTTTTAAAAGAATGGAAAAAATCACCTACCAGCTAGAGTCCTACACAGATACATCTGAGAATCTTCACAGAGATTCCAAAGACCCTTTAGATTATACGTATCATACTGAGACTTTAAAATGAGCCACAGGGAACATTAAGGTACTAGTGACTGTAGGGAGAAAGTGATGAAAGCTTTCAGTTAAAAATGAGGGTAAATGGGACTTTCTATCCATCACGTACTGATGTTTATGTATATTCTCTAGTTGTAGAAATCTGCAAATCTGCCTTATCTCAATATCATTCAGTGGTAACAGGAATCTTGGGAGTGGCTGAAGCCTGGGGCAATGTAAGATAAGGACTAAAGCACAAACTCGTTTATAATTTTAAAAAGTTTAAATATCAGTTGTCTAACCATCTCCCCAAGGAGATCCTGGAACACCTTTCTGCATGGATGTTGAGGAGAAGAAAACTTCATAATTTTAAGATGAAACTTGATCATTTTATGGAAACGTGTATTCAGGTGGTTGTCTGAATAGTAGCAGAGTACATATGAGGATTCACAAGTTTATCTCTAGTCCTTGTAAAATGTAGGATTATTTTTAAAGGACCAAAAAAGATCTATGTGAAACATTCTTAATGCAGGCCCCTCAACACCACTTCACATCCATAGCATGATACTATTATTATTTTTTTTTTTTAGTAAGCTGCATTCTGTTATAGAGGTAATAGTATTTGGCTTTCTTTTACAGTGAGGCAGAACTGCTAAGAACTAATCATTAGGCTGAATGAGGTTTACTCTAAATGTTACTGACCAACTGATTATTATAATGCTATTAACTGGGCCTGCTAGTGCTTTGGAGCTAACATAAATGGCTTGGTTTGGCTTTCAGGTCTAGATCAAGTATGGTAATACCAGGCAGTTTTCAGTAACTGCCGTCTCAGACTGACAGGTACAACATTCTCGGTTCTTTTTTTCCCCCCTACGTTTTCTGGTTGTGAAAAAAAGATTTATTCTCTAAATAACCAAATGCATCTTCTAACTTTCAAGAATATCAAAAAGTCTGTGAGGATCAAGATGAATCATTTGACACATGCATATTTCAATGAACTTGTGGGTGTATGCCAGAATGTTTTACCCTTACTGCTGTTAACTTGCAGGCTACAAAATTATCAGGTATGAACATTATGTCATTGATTCCACAGAATCTTCACTAACAAAATCTGCCAGGGGATGACTAAAGAATTATTCTGAGATTTGGAGGATTTAAATGGAGCCCCGTGTTAGATACAGACTTCCCATGTGATCTCGTGCATGTCATTCAGACGTGATGCAGAAAATCTATGCTTTCTCCTCTCTCTGAGGGGCTTTGTTTCCAGTTCTCTCAAAACACTTGTCTAGTCATGAAGGAATAAGGTTTGGTTTAGGCACAATCTTTCAACTCATCTTTGCTGAAGTAGTTCCACGTGCAAGGAAAGTTTACAGAAGAACACAAGAATAGCCATACTTGTCGAGGCCACATAGCCAACTGCTTTGACTCCAACAACAAACAGAAGTGAGCACCTATGGAAGAGTACAAACAAGGCAGGCATATGCGATATTGCCCCTGTTAACAGTCTCCCAGCCTCTGGCAATTTTCAGCTTGGAAAATTCCCAAAGCCTGCTGGTATTTGTCTATTAAGTAATCCCCAAAGGATCTCTCTTCCAAATACTTGTTAGTCCCCTCTCGACACAATCTACTTTGTCATTCATAATGTCCTACAGGAAAGAATTTCACAGGTCTAACAACTTCCTTCTTGGTTTGGTTTGGTTTGGTTTGGTTTTTTGTCAGCCCCTGCTGCCCTAATTTGATGGCCCTGATTTCTTGTGCTGGAAAAGACAAATGACAGGTCATCGTGCTACTCCTGATTTTGAAGCCTTCTGTTTTGATCAAGTTGTCTTTATTTCCATGTTGAAGATCGCTAGCCTAGGCAGTCACCCTCTGTGTGGAAGTCTTCTTTTGAGTTCCTTTTCTCTGAAATCTTTCCAGTTTTAGTACATATTTTGTGAGGTCAGAGGACCATAACTGTCCACGATATTTCTGGTGTCAGCAAACCATGGATGTATTCAATGGTTTAATGCAGTTTTCTCATCTTCCTTTTCTAGTAATTCCCAGTGTTTGGGGTTTTTTTATCTTTGTTGAGCACTGTGTGCAGCATGTGTCTCTATACTATGATTCCAGTGCCTTGTTCCTAAATGGCAATGGCCATCTCAGAGCCCACCATATTGTGTGTGAAGGTGGGACAATCTTCCCCATGTGCAACACTTCACGCATAAATAAACAAAATTATTATACATAGATTATATATAAATAATTTACTCCAGAAATGAGAACCAGAAATAGTAACACAACCAGTGTCACATGAAGAAGAGATCAGATTCCTAATACCTGCTCCACTATATAATTAAATTTTTATATTATTTATTGATTGGAAATAAGAAGCATCTCTCACCCTTCCTAACTTTATGCTATCCCTAGGCTGTAGGCTCTCTCCCTTGCCTGAAACATGCCTGCTCTCTCTTGCAGACCTCCATCAATATTTAATTGTTCAAGTCAGTGTGGAACAGCTTCAGGCGGGAGGGACTGACAACATATTATTGCACAGTATTTTACTGGCTGATGACTAAAACTAGAAGGAAGGGAGGGAGAGAGAAACAGAAGGAAGGGGGGACGAAAGGAGGGGGGAGGGGGGAAGGAGGGTGAGACAGAAACGGAAGCGAAGAAAGAGGGAGAAGGAGGGAGGGAAGAAGTTAACATTTGTTAGACAAAAGAGGGAACTGCATTCAAGTCTATAGCCCACATTAGTCCTTGTACTACTGAGCTGTTCGATAAATTTTGGAGCACCTGCTTCTGCTATCTTTTGAAAGAAGATTGGCCTCACCTCAGAAAAAAGCTTCAATGCTTGATTGCCAGGGAGAATTCAGGACTGAGCTAAGTAACCGACCAGTATGCCTAACAGCCTTTGGATTCCTGGATAAGAGTTGAGTTCAGGCTATGTCCTTCTCATCGTCATTTCCTCTTGGCATTTTACGGTGCCTTGGTCAGTACTCTAGCCTTTGCACAGTCTCAGGGAATTTGGCTGTGGTTTCCATACAGTGGCAAAGAACACAAGTTAGGATCTGCCAGGTGTGGCATTGATACTGAAGGTCCCCTTGCCAGTGTAGTGTCTAAATCAAAATCAAATGGATTCAAGTTCAACAGAATCTGAAGTCCAGTCTTCAGAGTTATTAGACTCCCATTAACAGAAATAAAACGGTTAATTATTTTTTAAGATTTTGGAGTAAATAATTTTTTTTTAAATGACACCGAATTTCTCAAATGAACTGTACATTGAAACAAAGGATGAAGCCATAAGAAGGTATTTTCATAGACAGCACTTTCAGAGCTGTCATGTCAGTCAGTTCATTCAACTTCCCACATGTAAGGTTAGTATGATAAAGCTTTCGTTGATGCTTCATTTCTATGCGGATTTTACAGTATTTAGGGATATGGATTGTTTTATACTGTATGTACAGTACCTGGTGTAGTGGGGCCCTAATTACAGTGTTGGGCCATAGTAACTTGGGCAATATAGTGACCACCTGCTTCATTTATATATGAGCCTTTTTAATCGTCACTATCTACTTTTATGATGCTCTCTCTCACAGACAGAAAAATACATTAAAAATGGCGGTATTTGTGGACACCACTGCTGACGCGCTCACTTAAAATATTTGCTTCCCTAAATGTGAAGAAGAAACTTGAACAAAATTAGCAGTCCCTTAGGGTGCTTTGAAAATCCAGGCCTATGGGATTTATGTGTTCATTTCCCACTGAAATAAAAAGGAAATAGTCAAATACCCTGTGCAACTCTGAAAACCGTATCTTACGATTTATGGCAATGTCTAAAAAGCTAGAAGGGAAATTATTTCCTCAGCCAGAATATATATTACCGGTCTCCGTATTTAGCTGTATTTTTTCATTCTTCAGCAAACAAGAAAGTATCAGTAAGCCTACTTATTTTGCTTTTTAGTATTCCTGGCAAATACAGGATTGTTTTCATTAGAGGCAGAACTACTTTTGTTCAGCTATGCACTGTGCATTCTGTGCTAAGCTGTAATGCAAGCTAAAAGCTTTTCTTGGGTATGCAAAATAGTTTATTATTGCTAACAGTTACACACAGCCAGGTTTAGATGAAGAAATATGGCTGGATTTAAAGGGCACAAACCCTCCAAAGGCCTAAGAATAATCAATTCTTTAGGGGGTTCTGGAGCTTTTAAGTATGTTTCTGCAGTACAGAAATCTGATGTGGATTATAAAAAGAAAACAGTGCCCTAATAGCTTAGAGTATTATTTTACATCACAAAATTGTATAATTCATTGTGTATGCTCCATAACACGGGGCCAAAATCTGCCCTTCTATGCGTCCCCATTGATTTGAACATTATTTAAATTGTGTAAAACAGAAAGAAATCTATTGTAAAAATTTTTAGGCTGTAACATACTTTACTGTAATGCCATGTATAGTATTAGCATATTCTGTGCAACACAGCAGAGTTTTCACATGGGCCAAGTCTACCTCTGGCTCCAGAGGTGTAGAGGCTTCCTGGAAGTGAACCAGGGCAGTTCTATGAAATGAAGGATTACTCCTTTTGAGCACCCCCACCAAATTAAGGATCACTATATTTTAGTGCAGCATTTAGGCATGTGGAATCTGAGGATCCAGAATACAATATCTAATCTTTAATGTTCACAAAGCATTAGTCAGGCCTGAAAACTTAAGGGTTTAGAAAAAAAAAAATCATCATTTTCACGAGTTAAAATTTAGTTTAATCAGCTGTTCGCCTGTGCTGTGGTTTTTTTTGCTTTTAGCTTTCTGGATCATAACAATGTCATTACATTATGCTGTCCAGCTTTCTTCCATATGTACAAGAACTTGAAACTGGCTTTTTGTTAAATGAGAGTTTGTGATTCTCACGGAAGTGTCTGAATTAAGAAGCTAGTTCTTGAGCAAAGCTGCTAAGCATGGTTACACCTTTGCTAAAATGCTGACAGTTCAATAAAACATAGTTACCTCAGTGGTGCCTTTTACAGTTTGCCAGAGGGGACATACTTTGGCCATATTTGCTACATACATTAGGGTTCCATCTCTTCTTAGCTACCCTAAGAACGGAACTGAACCCCATCCACTCAAGTTGTTCCTAGAGCCGAGCCTTAAGCCTGTGATGCATTGTCAAGTCTGCCACCAGTGTGGCTGTCTGATATACTGTAGTCTGTAGGAATGCTAGGACTGGTAAAATATTTTTACAAATGATAAGTTCACTGTTTGCAGAGTTATATACAGATGCTTCAGGGCTACATCTTTGCGTATGCAGAGAAGCAGAAACAATACAGAGAAATTAATGCTGTCCATTGAAGACACCTTCTACGGAGCCTTTCTGTGGAGTCAGAGCTAGAGGTTTTTCAGCTTGCTTCCAATAGCAGAGTCCTGACATTAAAGAGTAGGGAATTTCTGGCAAGGGGAACTAAATGACATAAAAATGAAACTGTTGTTTAGAAAATATTTAATTGAAATATTTTACATAACAATGCACTTCTCTGCCAAAAGCTAAAACACTCTGATTTCACTGAAATATCATTTAGATGAAAAATTAAAAGAGGTGTCAAGGATAAAGCCTCCTGATTTGGCACTTCTGAACTGAAAGTCTGTAGTTTTTCTTACATACAGAGTGGAAGCAAAATAGAATGTTTCCAAACATCTCATTTTTTTTCCAGATTTTTCAGTTTAGAAATTCCAAACTTTAGATGGTATTCCCCTAAATGGAACAGGAATAACTACTGATAGCTTTCTTTTTTTCCACAGGGTGGATTTTCTGTCTTCTGTGTAGCATTCAGAATATTCCACCTTCTCAGAAAAGAATGACCATCTTTGGTCTACATCCTCTTTGGACGGGGTGCTGAGAAGCAATTAAACCCCTATATTACTGAGCTGCAACTTCCACTCTCCTGGGAGAATGGAAAAAACAGAGTGCCACATGAAGACAGTAACACATCCATGGTATGACCTTAAATTTCAAGAAGAGTCTTGATAACACTTTAAAAAATGACATTACATAAGGTAGCCATAAGAACTCTGCTACATCATATTAGATGAGTGTTTTGTTGTCTGGCAGTTCAAAGCTCAGAGAAGAAAAACAAACAAACAAACCAATAATGTTTTGAGCTATACTGAAATAATAAGAAAGACTCAGCCACCCAAAGAAAATAATTGTATAGCCTCATTGTAGTCTTGTAGACAGTTCTTGTGTGTCTTCAGCTTGCTCACATAATTACAGGCAGGTGGCACAAGGTCATGAAAGGAAACCTTTTTTCTCAATGTACAAAGAAAATATTGCTTGTTTGACCACCCCTATGAGTTCTAGCTACTTACTACAAATGAAAAGCACACATAAGGAGAATAAAGTCGTGTAGGTTTGTACACACTGCATGGTCATACAGCTAATAAAAAGAGATTTGTGGTTCAGAATAATTTCCATGTGTTTTTAAAAGTAAACATAGATTGTTTTAGAAATAATTCTCCAAATTTGAAAATAATTGCGAGTTATCCACCATGTATCCCTCTCTAGGTAAGCTGTTTACTAACTGGAATGATGCTAGAAGAAAAAGGCAAATGAGATTTGAACAACCTTTTTCTTTTGGTTGCAAATTCTAAAAAGTATTTGTTTTCCATTAGGTAGAGAGATTTTGGCAATATTTACTTCTCCTACGTTTTCTGCTTCTGTGGGACCAGGGTAGGTACAATGTATTAGAGCCCTTAGCATTTGTGCTTCTAGCTAAATTCATAGATGCTGGCAAGCTTTGCTCATTTGCCAGAATGCTCTTTGCTCTGCTTGGTTTCACAGTAGCTGGGAAACTGGTCTCCAAAGCCTATGCACACCACAGATATTTATGCATACAAAAGGATGGAAGCAAGATGGAAGCAAAAAGCTTTCAAAGAGGGGGCTGGCGGTTCCCATCTGGAGCTCTAAATGAGGAGCTTTAGCCTCACTCTGCCCCACAGGGGACATGCACACCAGTCCAATAATGTTCCTTATACATCTTGTTAAGCCAGCATTAGATTGGAAAATGCCAGTTTTCATCCACACACCACCATCTCCTGAGCCCTCAAGCTTGTCCTCAGGTCTCATAAAATACTTGCTACCACCTGTTTCCACCAGTATCCCCTAGAGTTTGCCATGAATTTAATTGCCTGCCAGTTTTTATGTCTGCTTAAACTACAAGACCTTTAAATAATTTATGTCCTAATTACTGTTCATCATTTTTTAACTAGAAGGCTCAATTCCATTCACACAAAAGAAAATTCATGGGATTCATTCTGAGGAAAAGCTTTCAAGGAGCCATATAAAAATAGCAAGCGTGATCACAGTTTTGAAAAATGGACTTTAACTTACTCTAATAAAATGTCATAAAAATATTAATCATTCCCTCCTGATAAGGATCATAGTCATTTTAGCACAGCTTCTATTAAATAAGTTCATAGTTCATGTGAAATGAAATACCTCAGATTTCTGGGAGACCTTCTTTATTTATCATCTCATTCAGGGCTACCATTCCACTTGCAAATTTTGTTCCTTTCTCCCAAGCACCAGGATTAAACCCAACTGATGTTTCAATCAATCTCAGCCAGCGCAACCTGAGGCTATCAAATTCATCTACGATAATTCAGAGCAGAAGCCTGCAATGCCTCTGGGCCACAGTTCAGAATTAAACTTCTCTTTTTTGAAAGGGAGAGTGATTTTTTTTTTCACGACTACAGTATTTTCAGGTACAAGCAAGTAATGCTTGAAGTTGCTTTATGATTTGTGGCAGGGCATCTTAGGGAGAGGGGAAATCATTCTAATGGAGTGTTACAAGTTTCTTGAGTTCAACAAGTTAATAGAAGACACATGTCTGGAATGATATTGCTGTTAGCATTTTGTCTGAGAAATATACACAAAGGAAAAACAGAAGATGAAATTATAGGACAAGGGTAGACTAAAGGCTTTTGAAGTTTTACTGTTGCTACCAGGAATAGCTGTAACTCTTTTACAGGTTTATGGTATTTCTGTTAAGTCTATCCTGGCCAATACTTTAAAAATCTGATTGTGTATCCATGCATGATTGCTTCTCTGCTTTTGCCCAACTGGGCCTATTTAACAAAGTAGAGGCCAAAAATTCCAAGGGTCTATGCATTCAGAAGCTCCAAAAATGAATCCCTTGTGAATTTGAAATATACTCGATTTTGTGGACAGAATTAGGAGTTGCAGGAGACATTGGTGATTAAAATGTTTACTTAAGAAAATAAAACTGCTAGATGTTGACCACTGCTGAAAACAAGAACAAAAATCATATGACTGATCTGACATATCTTTGCATAACTTTACTTAAATGCGTAGTGCTACGTTTATGAGTAAATTTGTCAATATATGGATATCCAAACCCTGGCTGTGGGCTGGATCTGACCCACCGATATAATTTAATGCCTGGTCTCCAATTCCCTCTTCTCAGGAAGCCCTTCAGGCGCAACCTATCATACAACCTCTCTGGCCTTCCGAGTCCTGAAGTGCCACATGCTCGATGAGATGCCACATTATCGGATGAGAGCAGTTTTACACGTGTATTCGTGAAACCAACGCTGTGTTTGCTATTGCGTGCCCTGGTGTAGGTGCATTGCATGCTGGTGCCTGTTGACATTTGGTCCCATAACAGATACCCTTGCTGTCATGTAACTGAGGGGAGGAGAATATATGGCTCTGCATTTTTGTCAGAACAGACTATTGGTATTTCCCTTTATTCAAAAGATTGGGTAGAACTGAAACAGTTGGGAAAAAAGACAAAAATCTTCAGGTCAATCCACTCAGTTGTGATCATCAGTCATACAGGAGATAAAAAGTTTTCCATCTAATTTTCTGTACACATTTTGGAGCAAAGGTGCTTCACAAAAAACCCCCCAAACCTAATCCCAGTACATTCAACGACTGCATATTTAGATTACAGAAGTCACTTCTCAGTTACCCACATTTATCTTGTTTTACTTGAATACCTCATCACATCTGAGCTTTGGCTAGTCTAGACTCTGGAATTGTGATTCAATTTTTCATCTAATACCAAAAAAAGGTGGCAAAGATTTCTGAGCCGATTTTCTTCCCCAGCTTTCTCCAAAGGCCTAGCAGATACTCTGCTTTCTCCCTTCAGGACAGGCAACATATGGAAATAATACGGGGCAGTTCTCACTCCAAGTCACTTTTACGCTTTTTGAAACCTGACTGTTCAGGCAGCAAAAGTATTTCGTGACACAACAGCTCTCAGCTACCATGTACTTGTTAAAGCAGTCAGTTGTTTTCAGCCCAGACGGAATAAATATAGTGACCCACATACTCTTTGGTGTGACAGATTGATCTCTCCTCGTATGTCCAGTCAAGGCATACCATGCCTCTATAAACCAGCACACAGCCACTGACGGAGGCTTAATACAGTGTAAATTCTCAGCACTGGGTGACAGTGAAGTCTTTTAAAGATAGATTCATGCTTTCCACCTGCTTCCAGAGAACTATACTTGTGCCAAAGGTACAATCAGAATCCCACTTTCACATCTTCTGCCCAGTCTTGGAAGTAGCCTGCCTGCAGAAGGATATTTTGCAAGATTTCAAACACACAGAGGGATTACTGGGACACTGCTTAAAGCTAGATAAAGAATTTCATACTTATTTCTGGTATATTCTCCTGATTTTTTAACATTAAAATTAAAAGGAAAGATTTTTATTGTCAAATTGCATGAAATACAAGGCTTTTGCTTTCACTGTATCTGTTTTAAAATCAAATAATTGTATTTATTACTGAAAGTATTGACGTGAATTCATAAAGACAAAGGGACTATATACAATCGATTTAGCAATGCTAATACTGCTTTGCCAATGTTTCATGCCAATAATTTTTGTATCAATAAGGGAAGTTCAGAGGATGTTGCTGTAATAAATTATTTTTCCTGAGAGGGATTAGAGTCCTCTGATGGTGCCCCATGTGTTGTAATAACCCTGGGCTACAACAGTCTCATCATGCTGCGGTATCCTTTGTTGATTTATTGCTTAGTTAATGATCTTCAGAGGGCAGGCTTGTTAATAATTTTAATTCACTCCACATATAGTTCAACACGGATAGCATTATGTGTACCATCACATTGTGAACTTCTAACAGCCCCAAAGACTGACCGAGCAGCAGGCCTCATTCACAAGGAATTAATCAATAGCTAAAGGATCCCGGTCAGACAGAGGAACACCCATTAGGACACAGGACTTGTGTCTCTTAAAGAGGCAGACTAAAAATCATTAAGTATTTCTTTACAGGACATAAGGCCATACACCTTTTCTTACACAGCAACAACAACAGAAATCTCACTAACTGGTTAAAAAGGTAGAACTCTCTGTAGATTACACTTTTAAAAGATGTTGTATATGATGGAAAAAATGGTTACTTACTTTGTGGTGCACACTAAATCTCTTTCAACAGAACTGTTCATGGGATACGAGTTGCAGAATCACAATTTCTGTAAATATAAAAGAAAAAGGTATGTACTTCAAGCTTACATTAAAAATACTGTTGTACCTTGAAAAGAATCAGTGAATTTGTGCAACACATCCCCTTAAGATATAAGGGGGTTTTAATGTTCCTCAGGTGAATTGTGTTTAATCACTGATTGAGAATTAGACCTTTGGCTAGGAAAAGCACTCAGCACATTCTGTGGGAGCTAATCTGTCATTCAGTTTTGCGGGTAGTAATCAATTGAAGTTTTCAATGCCAGAATCAGGAATGAAAAGAAAAGAAGCTGAAAAGAAGCTCATATGAATTCTCATTAAAGATAGTAGATTGTTGACACCATTGTTCTGCTTCCGCATGGAAATTTTCTTCTCTCAAAGTCTACTTTCTTTGATGCGAGACTTGTCATCTCTCTAACGAGTCTACTAACAAGTAAGCAATTTGTGCGTTTGCTCATTTGGTGTAGATGATTGCCTTAAAGGAACAGGGCCAAAATAGTTATTAGTTCATTTCTGTTTTATAAGTTCTATCTTGTTAAAACTCTATTTTTTTATTTATATCTTTGTGGGGTTCTAATGTAAAGTGTTTGGAAAGGGAAAGGAACAGAATCCATAACTAGTATTCATAGCTCGTTCAAATAGAATTATAGAATCGTTTTGGTTGGAAAAGACCTTTAAAATCATCAGGTCCAACTGTCAACCTAACACTGCCAAGTCCACCACTAAACCATGTCTCTAAGCGCCACATGTATACATTTTTTTAAACACCTCCAGGGATGGTGACTCCACCGCTTCCCTGGGCAGCCTGTTCCAATGCTTCACAGCTCCTTCAGTAAAGAAATTTTTCATAATATCCAATCTAAATCTCCTCTGGTGCAACTTGAGGCCATTTCCTCATGTCCTATCACTGGGTACCCGGAAGAAGAGACCAACACCCACCTCTCTACAACCTCCTTTCAGGCAGTTGTAGAGAGCAATAAGGTCTCCCCTCAGCCTCCTCTTCTCCAGACTAAACAACCCCAGTTCCTTCAGCCACTCCTCATAAGTTTTGTTCTCCAGACCCTTCACCAGCCTCGTTGCCCTTCTCTGGACACGCTCCAGCACATCAATGTCTTTCTTGTAGTGAGGGGCCCAAAACTGAACACAGTATTTGAGGTGCGGCCTCACCAGTGCCGAGTACAAGGGGACGATCACTGCCCTGCTCCTGCTGGCCACACTATTCCTGATACAAGCCAGGATGTCATTGGCCTTCTTGGCCACCTGGGTACACTGCTGGCTCATGTTCAGCCAGCTATTGACCAGCACCCCAAGGTCTTTTTCCCCCAGGCAGCTTTCCAACAGCTCTTCCCCAAGCCTGTAGCATTACATGGAGTTTTTGTGACCCAAGGGCAGGACCCAGAACTTGTCCTTGTTGAACTTCCTACAGTTAACCTCGGCCATGGGTCCAGCCTGTCCAGATCCCTCTGCAGAGCCTTCCTACCCTAAAGCAGATCCACACTCCCTCCCAGCTTGGTGTCATCTGCAAAATTATTGAGAGTGCACTCGATCCCCTTGTCCAGATCATTGATAAAGATGTTAAACAGAACTGGCCCCAATATTGAGCTCTGAGGAACACCACTTGTGACCGGCTGCCAACTGGATTTAACCCCATTCACCACCACTCTTTGGGTCTGGCCATCCAGCCAGTTTTTACTCAGCAAAGAGTACGCCTGCCCAAGACACAAGCAGCCAGTTTCTCCAGGAGGATGCTGTGGGAAACAGTGTCAAAGGCTTTGTTAAAGTCCAGGTAAACACATCCACAGCCTTTCCCTCATCCACTAAGCAGGTCACCTTGTCATAGCAGGAGATCAGGTTAGTAAGCAGGACCTGGCTTTTAGTTCGGTGGTGTAAACCAGCAGTGAATCCTTTCCATCTACCCAATTTTAGTGCCTAAGGCTTATATAAATCTTTTCTCCTTGTCCTCTTCACCTCTGTCATGCACTGGGTACCCAAAATTGCTATGCTACGTATGAAGCTCATGGGTAGGATATACACATACTCTGAATACTCTCTACCCACAATATAGAAAAAATATTCTAGAAATTTTGTCATGCAAGATTGTGCAAGTACGCGAACGGAACTGGCAGCTATTCACGGCCATGAAGTTTCAAAAGTACGAGAGATCAGAATGGTACTAGCCCATTGTCAATAGTAGCAGAATTCAAGAGCTGACCCAAGATAAAATAATTAACATTGATATTGTCCTTGTACACATCACCAACTCCACAAATAACCACAGTGTGCCACATGTGTTGGAAACTTCTTCTTGATATATTTCCACTTGCGTCCCCAAAATTGCAAAGTTTTTTGTAATTGCAAAGGTAATGGAAATGCTGAACTGGTCATTGTATGTTTTTTACTTAATTGTCCCAATCTGAAGAGAGAATATACTTTTAAAACCCTGTTAAAATTCCACCTGGAATGTCACAGGCATCCCACTGCCCCTTAAACACTTCACTTTCTTCAGCTGAATGCTGAAGAACTAGAACGTATTTTCTTACAGCGTTTCCATGCTTTAATAAATGGTTGCAGTGTGACTGGAAAGTAACAAAGGACAAAACAGCAACATTCAGTTATCTTTTGCATACGCAATAGCAATTCAGTATGGTAAGTGCTAGTGTGGCACAGATCCTAGTAGCTTCCTCTGGGTGTATCCTAGTTTGTGCCTTAAACGTGAAAGTATTTGGCAAACTTAGGTTGGTGTTTTTATTTTTAAAACCAGTCTTTCACTACTTGGGGAGAAACTCTTAGAAAAGTTCATGATTTCAGTGACCCAACTGTTACAAGCAACAAGTATCAATCATGATGCTGCCATGTAGAAAGGGGAAAAATATATATACTTGTAATGGCATAGATTTAAGTTTCAAGTTGTCAAAAAGTGTATTTTGGTGATATGCCTGAATCAGTCCGTAGTTAGGGCAGAAAATCCATTTACTTCAACAGGGACCCAAAACTGATGAACATTGATTGAAACAAACTCAACTTCAATAAATACACTGGATTATACCATAAGCTTCAAAATTAAATCCTGTACTTTATCTAGCTACTGGGATTTTAAAGGAAATACTGAAGCCCTAAACCAAGTGCAGTGAGAGTTGGCAGGGGCAAAAGCACTACCTGTAACGCATTTGAACACTCTCATTTAAATTGCTGACTGTTATTAGATACTGAGAGATGAGAATTTAAACATCTATTTTATCTACTACTTCTCTTTCACTGAAGGAAAAGCAGCATCATACCATTAAGATGCTCTAATCTTCTTTGCAGGATAAATCACGTTGGAACTATATTTAGGTCGATGAGATAGACATCTTTATTCCCATTCATTCCAACTAAAGGGTACAGAAGACCAAAATGCCTTCTGGGATTTCTGAGCATGATCAAAATAATGTTAGCATGGCAGATTTGTTCTCATTCTAGTCACATAACTATTGCTGCCTTTGGCATACATAAAAAAAAATAAATTGTGCATTTAGTCTAAGAATGACAGGAAGAATGCCGAGAGGAAGATTCAAGGCTGTGTACTTCCTAATTATAAAGAAAACACAACAGAATTAAAGAGCACATCAGAAAAGCAAATATCAGATTCTGATCCTTTTCTACTAGAGATCAGATTTATATCTATTTTTACAAATAATCAGTGAGCAAAGAATTATTTAGTTTGCAGATCTCGCTCGACCATAAAAGTAGCCACAGGCTCAAAGACTAGTGACATATCCAAACTTTAAAATACCCATCTAATAACAGTTTCTAATTGTTTTTCCATTTCCACTCAAACAGTTTAGTGAATTTGCAGACTTGTTCTGCTCAGTGATACAGAAAGAATATTTTCCTTCTACACAAGTGAAACCATGGAAGCAAAGGACAAAAAGTGGAACATTTTATTACTCAAAAGGTATTTCATAATTGTCTGAAGCATTTCAATTTAGTCAAACCCACCTAATGTTATTGGTAGCCCCATCCAGTGTTGATTTAATCAAACTGATACAGAGCAGTTGAAATCAGGGCCTGGTTCAAGTACCTTCCTCAACTACAATTTATTTTCCTTGAAGCTGGACATATTAGTTTCACACACTTTGACACTTCTTCTAATGAAAACATCAATAGCTTGGTGCAGTTGCAATGAGCATATGAATAAAAGCCACAGCACATCAGCCTTTTGTCCGTTACAGATACCTGAGGAGATTGGGCCACTTCTGAGTGAGATACAGGAATCTGACGCCAACACAAAGTTATGCACCTGGGATGGAACAACCCCATGCAACTCAGACTGGGCACCGGCTGGCTAGAAAGGACGTTTGCACAAAGAGAGATAGGGGTCTTTGTGGACAAGCAGAATGTCATTTGGCAGTGTGCTCATCCAGCAAAACAGGCGAATGACACCACACTGTGTTAGCCAGAGTGTAGCCAGAACACTGAGGGAAGGGATTTCCCCCTCTATTCAGCATTTGTGAGGTGGCATCTGGAGTAGTAGGGTCCAGTTTTGGATTTCCCAGTGTGAGAAAGACATTGACATATTTAGGAAGCCTAGTGGAGATCTATCTACATGGTTAGCGGACTGAAAGTTGTTATATACTAGGAGAAGGTGGATGTACTCAGAGAAATGGGTTTGGGAGAAGGCTAAGGGTGGATCTTATTGCTATCTTCAACTGCTTATTGGGAGGACAAAGTCAAAGTGTTAGAGGTGTACACTGGCGGAACTAGAGGCAATAGGAAAAGCTGTAAGATTGCAAACTGCCATCACTTAATGGGAACTTGGTTTTCACTGCAGAAGTACTCAAGGACTGGAGAGGTTGCTCAGAGAGCCTGTGAAATCTCTGTCCTTGGAGATGTTCATAACTTGACTGGACAATCTTCTCAGCAACCAGAGCCAGGTCTAAATTGACCTTGCTTTGAGGGCAGTGGGATTGCACCCGATGATCTCCAAAACTCGCTTCCAGTTTGTATTGTTCTGTGACTCTATGATTGCATTGGATTATATCCTTATTTCGACATCTGGTTCTACTGCAGATACATGATATGACTATCAGCTTTGTTTCAATGATTGTTTTCAGATAAACTGTAAAGAACACTACTTTTTCTGTCAGTTCTGTCTCACAGTGTGCATGTTTTTGAAGTACGAATTTCTCTGACTGTAAATTTGGAGATTACCAACTAGAACATGGTTGAAATACTAAAGCTTTTCTACACTTCTTAAAATTTGATTTGGAGCCAACAAAAACTATCAAGATAAAAGGATAACAGCAAATTACTGACTTCTTATCTATTACTGTACTACATATTCAAGTGTTAACCTTGAACCCTAGATCAAGTGACTTATTCACTATATCCTCTGACTTGTAAGGATGTACTACATATATGTAATGAATAAGCAAGAGCTACCTAATAAATGGAGCTGAGATCCATTAAGTATCATTAACAGTTACTGTAGAAAAAGCAGTGTAAATAGCACATAAACTGAAGAGATGGCACAGGTTCTATTGTGGTTTCTGTCATATTTTCCTGTGTAACCTTTTTATGCTAACTACTCCCCCGTCAATGTAGTTTCCTATTAAATTTCAGCCCTCTCTCCAAAATTTTTTCTATCTATTAATTATGTGTTGCCCAAATAAGATTAGGTATATGGTATCAGAACTTATAAAAAATTTGAAGATTATGTCAGCCCGCAACATTGTATCACATCCAAAAAGCACAACAGGATGTCTCCCTTCCCAGCTCATTCTTTCTGTTGTTCAGGAAAAAAAGCCAAAACTGTTAGGAAATATGTATTCATTTCAGTGTGCCTCTAAAGTGAGAAGAATAGGTTCAGTGAGGAAGGATTAAGGTAAGACAATAGATGAAAGGAACAACAGATTAAGCACAATTCCTCTAGAAAGATACAATAGAAGCAATGGATAATTTACAATTAATAATATCAACTGAGTTTAGTCTCTTTATCTTCATGGAATATTTTCAAGCAGATTGTGATATTCTAAAAATATTTCCTTACTTACCTGATATAAAATATCTAATATTCACTGAAGTGAATAGAAAGATTTCTATTAACAGGGACACCATGCTTGTTTTGGGAGGTAGTTTTGGCTCTGTGGATTGAAGTCAAGGAAAACCTTGCAAATAATAGAATTTATAAAAAAGGATGGAATGGTTATCTTCTAAGGGTCTTTTATTACTGCTCTGTCCCTGCATAGCAAGTTAAAATAAATACTATTAATTTCTGATAATATACAGTATTTTTTCTGGGAGATGAGTGGTTCATGCTGTATGTCATGCTGTATTCTATGCTTGCTATAATATATCTGGTTTTTATTGTGGCACAAAGGTTCCCTTGTAGAATTTTAAACTTCCATTTCTACTAAACAATGTTAAGAGTCTGAAAGATCTTGTGCCAGTAAAGCTCAGTTCGGTAAAGTTGCTACAAAAGAGATATGAGCTTGGTGAAGTGCATTCCTTTAAAGACCAGAGAGGACATTTACCTGATGAGTTCTTACACTGTTACCATTATATCCATTCTCATTTGATTCTCTACTATATGATCAAGGAGTGTGAGTAAAGTTGTATGACTGTTAGCTACTTTCACGATCATATGCTCATGTTGAGTGTTTCTTCAGTCTGAAACACAAGATTCAGAAAGATGCTTTGGACGAGAACACTCAGCAGCACCAGAAGTAAAAGTAATCTTCAGGAATCAGCAATATGACCATGAAGGTCAGCTATCTATTCTTCAGGTCTGGGCAAACTGTGTCCTCGCTCCAGCCACAGGCAGTGGGACCCTCAGATCCAGGTCACCATGGGTCTCCTCCTTGCAGCAGTCAGTTGGATCCCACTTTGCTTTGTTGCTGACAGGCTCCTTATGGACCAGTACTCTAAAGTGCGTCAGGGCACAGGATCAAACACTGGTATAAAATCATTTGTAGTCTTTAATTGCTAGGACTCTCCCCGACAGCTTTGTTTAGTGCCAGCCAGCACTCTCAAAATGCTTGGGCACGATACGAGGCACAGCGTTGGGCAGGGATCATTCTCACCAGGCAGTACGAGCCAAGGCTACCTCTCAAGGGGGGAACATAATCCAGCCCTACAGATGTGAGTCCTGCTGTGCCAGAGAAAGGGTCTTTGATGATTTTGCTTGCCTTGACAAAGCAAAAAGGAGGAGGGCTTCTTGCTTTATGAACTCTCCACAGGCAATGTCTTTATTTTCCTGAGATCTTCTCATCTGCTAAATAATTCTCAAACACAGTAATTTCAGTATGAATGAAAATAATATTTTTGTGTGCCTTTACTAATGAAGTAAAATGCTGATTTTACAAGAGTTATAAATGAGCATTGCTTTAAAATTTCCAAATGAAATATTAATCAGAATTCAACATTACAGAGAAATTAGAACAGTAATATTGACTAGCCACGATTGAACACTAATTGCTTGTCTCATTGTGATGGATGTTTTTCATTATATACATAATTATATGTGTAAAATATGCTGTAGTACTACTGTAATGAAGAGTCTGATTTTCTGGGGTGATACATTTATAGCATAACAGTAAGAAAAAGCAATGTATTGATTATTTTAAAATCAGAGCAGAATTCTCCCCTGTGACTAATTGTGTATTCTGATGTTCTTCCAGTTTTATATCCCTTTGCAGAGCTCCCATGAATCTTTAATCCCCTTCTAACTCAGTGATGCCAGAATCAGTTATCATCATTGTATCCACCCAGCTGAATTCCAATGATCTCCACAAAACAGAGTATCAAAATATATTTCTGAGATTGATTGCTTCATAAGTTATGAGCTATAATAAAATAACATTAAGTTTCCATTACCCCCCACACTTCTTAAACAGTTTTCAAACAATATTTCCTCTGATTATTTCAAATGCTTGGGAGTATAGCAAGGTGGGAAAATAAAAGCCTTTTCAATCTAAAAAAAGGTTCTTTGGGAAAATTCACATGAAAGTGATAACTTATTAAAAAGTTCTTTCACTGTAGAAGTATTTCACTAAAATTCTAAAGAGAAAGGTTTCTACAAGTAACATGGTTTTTTTTTTCTCTTTGATCAGCATTATCTTTTGCTGGTCATAACCTTTCAATTTTTGTTTAGTTATTCATCTTTTTCTCCCCCATTTTTTGTTGAATTTTCAGCACTGTATTATATTTATGTTTTATGTTAATGCTTCATCTCCATAAACTTTCCTTTCTGTTTCCAGAAAAACTTCATTGTCATTTTCTTCACTGTTGCATTGTTTGTTCCTTCTTCACGACAGAGAGAAGTGCAAGTAATGTAATTTTAGTTTCCAGCTGTTTGCTGTATCTTTGAAACCAATAATGTTAAGGTGAAGATTTTCATTTTCATAATGCTGTATTGGTTTCTTAAGTCTCTTCTATTGGAAATGAAAGTATTTAAATTTTAAAAATCCAGATATTTTTGTATTTATTTTAAATATTTTATAAATGTATTTATTATAATTTCCATATTTTATAATATATATTTATACTAGTGCTAAAAAACAAAACATATTGAGTTATGTAAAATGGATATTGCATATGTTGTATATTTTATTTTATAGAAAAAAATGGAGTGATAACTAGCCTCGATGATTATTCCTCTTTTGCCGTGTTAAGTCTGCCTAATCCTTTCATTTCTTACCTTGATTGCGAGAACTTGACCTTTGATTATAAGACAATTTGTAGTAGTTGCTTTAACAACTACAAATTTATTATCAGCTCTTGGTAGTATTTTTATAAATGGTAAAGCTCAGAAAATTCGGCATAACTCTTTACTGTGTGATAAAATACCGTTGGTGGAACCCTTCTGAGGGTCAGCAGGAAAAACAGTTTGAGAGAAGAATCTGAAAGGAAAAACAAAGCATCAAGAAACTCCTAAATTCATTCAGGCAGGTCTACAGGAAGTGAGAGATAGTGGAGAACTTCACTGAACCCAGGAGAGTTACCCGTAAGGTCATGATTCCCTTTTACCACTTGCTACCCATCTCCTGGTGGCAAGGCAAGTAATGTATTCCTTCCACACCGGCTATTGCAGTTGACCGACATGGGATATGGCAGCAGCTGACTCCGCCTCCTCCTCTCTGTGCTGCAAACTAGACCTTGTGTACATCAAAATGTGTACATAATGTAAGCACTAGAGCAAAACTTGTAGGAAGAAGTGCAGCATACTGAACGTTCATATTGCATGGTAGTCTGGTCTCATCAATAGATGAAAATCCCTCTTTCTCCTTTTTTTTCTCCCCTTCAGCTCCTTTTTCTTGCTTGTCTCCAGAAATGACCAGTTAAAGATATTCTCTGTATCAAGAACACACAAAAGCAACACACTACTATCTACTGAATTCTCCCATACATGAGATTAAAAACAGAAACAAATCCCAACATTTCTTCAACTTTGACATTTCCTGAGACATTTTTATTACAGCTACAGCTAATAAACAAATTTTTCAATATTGGGCAGTGGACCCTGAAAGCATGGTCTGACCAGATGGGTACAAGCATACAGACAAATAAATAATTCAAGATAAATGAGGCTTCATGGCCCCTGCAGGAAATGAGTGGCAGATCTCATGCTCAGAGCATTAACATGACATGAATTCAAAAGGCTTGAAATTTATGTGGACCGTTAACACTGCACACATGTGCACAAACACATGCAATTTCTTAATCAGTCCTGGCTCTGTTTTCATGTACCAGCCCCAGGTCAGAAAGGGTGAATGCTTCCAATCAATATCCAGTTGTTAGAGTAACAGCCATGTCCGTTCTGGATGGCTGAGTGGGTGAAAACATGTTTGTTCTACTTAATGTGACACAGTCCCGTCAAATTAACAACCACGATGGCAGAAGCAGGCTTGCTTAATGGGCTGAAGTCAGTTCCACAGAGAATCTATTACCAACACTCAACCAATAGATCCAAAACCTCATTACTAAAGGTTTATTTGCAGATAATAACTAGAAGAACACTTTATGTACATAGGCGTTGTCTGACTTTAAAGATACAGCATGCTACATGACTTAGTAAACAGATTGTCTTTAAGTTGACATAACCTCAAGATAACATCTGTATGTTATGTGAGTAGCAGAGTTATTTAACCAAGCCCCTGTTTGGTTAAACTACAATAGGTACTCACCTCGTAAATGCAAAGAATTTCTTTTTCCTGCTGTGTGTCAGTGGTACCTGTACAGGATATGTAAGAAAGCTGATCCCCAAGGTGTGAGCCCTAATCAAGGTCTGAACCACAAAATTCTCTCCCCTGTGCATTGCCAGAATGGAGTAATGGAGAGTGGTTAAAAGTTGGCTTCAGGCTGGACCAACTCTTTGCTGCAGACATGCAGAACTCCTTGCCATGCAGTAGTAAAATTCTGATAAACAGATTACCAGATTCTTTTCCCTTTTCCATTCCTGTGAGAATTGAGAATGACGTCTAGTTGTAATGGACAGCAAAGTCAATCACAACCATTCAGAAAAACTCCTTTTAACCAGATATGACCGGAATTTGTCTTACTTGGTAGCGCTTGATGCTCAGATATGAGAGATCAAACTTTCTCAGTTAATCTACTTGTAACAAAGAAAGGATTTTTCTTTACTCGACTCCTAAGCAGTGGATAGAAAATTTTGGATAGGAATTTCATATTTACTCAGTATGATAGAGTCTATATTTTATGAAAAATATTTATACTGGTAGGTGGCATAGGATGAATAGTTTTCTGTTTCCCAAAATAAGTATTGTTTTTCATATGGAAAGCAGAGTGCTGTTGAAGTGGTAATGTAGCAGGTGAAAGTGCAGCTGGGTTGGCAGGCGGACCTGGCAGTGCTAAAGGAGCCCATGCCCATGGTCTTAGTCTGCTGCCATAAGGATGCCGTGATGCAGCCCAGATACTTCTGCTGTGCAAGAGAGAGGAAGAAGGACAGAGCTGCAGAGCGGGGTTTACGTTTCCTATGGGGATGGAAAGGTGAAGATGGCAACCGAAGTTTGAGGGGGAACCTTTTTCTTCCCAAAGGGGTACCATAGCCAGTCTGGCTTTGTAGAGCTCTGAGCATTCTGCTCTCCTCGGCTATCTGCCGCCACTGCCAAACGCTTACTTTGCCTTCATGTAGAACTAGTCCTGAGCATTCCCTTGTGTGAAGGACAATTTTACATAGTTCATAGCCTTGACCATTCCTGGTTGATTTCCACTGGGAAATCAAAATTCAGCAGATATTGCAAGATTAATTCCCTGCCACATTTCAAAAAACATACTGTTAACTACAGAAAGGCTTAGAAATTCATATGGGAAATCTTAATATTATTGTACCTCCACCTGACATCGCTCGCTGTAGTTTTAATTTTTGCTTCTAAAATCTGTAGACTACATTAGTAATCCAACACTAAAAAAACAACCAAAATGAAAGTTTAATGGAATAATTAATTTATGAGAAGATCTAATAAAGGAAAATGTTAGGCCCACATATTAAATTCTCCTGTAAGCAGGTTTGAAGGAAGTGTTTAATCAAATTTGTTCAATAGAAAACCATCCAAATTGTTCCACAGAAAATCTCATTTTCAATTATTTTTATTGTTATTATTCTAGCAAAAGGGTCTGCTTTCTACAGAAACCTCAGAATTTTAACTAAAAAAAAAAAAATTAGACGCGTGAAAATGGAAATATTTTGGCTGCAGCTGAACATCCTTTGATTAGGAGATGCTGCCAACTGAGAATTACAGGATTTGGAGTGCAGATGTTTGTTTTGTGCGGTAGTGAGGAGGCTGAGACAGAAAAACAGATCACAGTCACTTAGTGGTCTCTGTATGTACCTAGGCAGAGCAGAGAGATGACCAAAGGTCTGTAAGAGGTCTTCAGTTACTCCAATTTCTTTATACATTGGAACAAAAACTGCTAAAATATTGCAGTTCTGCAATGTATGCTAAACTAGGTGTATTTTTGAAATCTCACAAAATTTAGTGATGGTAAATTAAGGTTTGGGAAGGTTTAACCCAACTGTGTCTCACTAATCACAGAATCACAGAATCACAGAATGTTCGGGGTTGGAAGGGACCTCTGTGGGTGTGTTTCCATCACATAATTTGTTTAAAATACAATTTTCCATAACTAAAAAAATTCTTAATTTTAATCAATCAGTCAGTCAAATTAAACAATCAAAGCTTTGGCAGCTTCTTGATTTCACCCCTAACAATAGTTAATCAAGAAAAGCAAATAAAGCTTCATTTAAAAGATAGAGCTAATTATTCTAACATTTGGCAGAACTCTCTAGGGATTTTTCCTTAAATTTCTGCTGTTAAAAGTTCTTATACCTCCTAAATCCCAATTTAATTATCTCTCTGCTTGCCAGACCTTGGAAGACATACTTGAGTCTTTTTTATTCAATTTACACTTGCCTTTGAGATTTTCAGCAACACGCCCCTACTAGCTGTCTGCTGGGGAGCTATCAATGCTGCCCATTGCATTCATACAAAAGTCAGACAGGAAAAAAAGAAGAAGAAAGGAAAAAACCTCGTAATCTTTCTAATTTGGGACTTACTGCATGAACATATGGAGGTGGGCTCAGTTCATATCTGCAATTTAGGGTTAGCTTTCATCATTGAGGTGTAATCCGCATCCAACAATTTGCAGCTTTATATGTCTCATGCTAAATTTCCAGTTTGTCAGGAACTCTTTTAAGTGGATTAAAGATTTAGGGAGGTGAATGCAAAGAAAGGTAACAGACTTGGGGCAAAACCCTGTCCTCGTGAACTTAGTCAGATTTTATTACTGACTTAAGCAGAAAAGGAATCTCATCTGTCTGGTCTGCCATTTTCTCTTGTTGTGGCCTCAGCTGCATCCCTTGCCAGGCATCACAGCAACAACAGCCTGTGATCAGAAACTGAGGAATAAAACAGAGAGCTTCAAATAGTTTAGCCAATAGGTAAAAAAATAACACCTTGGGATTTCAGCACGAAAATGAATGATGAAGCGCAAAGTGTTATGAAATGGGCTGGGAGAGTGTCTATTTTGGCAGCAGGGGAGCAAAAAAGCTTGCTATTCTGTGACATGTGTCAGTCAAAAAGAGGACTTTTTAAAAGAGATGACAGATACTTGGATACCTCTGCCTGGTAATAAAATCCTCTACATCTATCAGCACCAACAAATCAGCTAGAAGCAAGACGGAATCAGATCATCTTCTGCTTAAAAAGAAGGTATAAGGAAGAGTATAAGAAAAGAGTTTGTAGGGTAAGAGAATAAACAGCATAAAATTCATGTGTATGAGTAGTCAGCAATTTTTGCATATTTGCCTTTTGATCTTAGTAAAACATTTTCTTGTTATATGTCTAAGATGATATATTCATTCTAAGATCAGCTGCATTATGAAGAGTGTTTCCAGCAGGTCAAAGGAGATGATTCTTGCCTTCTGCTCAGCAAAGACGAGACATAACTGGAGTCCTGGGTCGAGTTCTGGGCTCCCCAGTACAAACAAGACATGGAAATAACTGGAGCCAGTCCAGTGAAGGGCCACAACCATGACTGAGGGATTGAAGCATTGGTCACACCAGGAAAGCTGCCAGACCTGGGGTTGTCTAGGCTGGGAAAGGTTCTTGGGGCATCTCATCAATGTGTGTAAGTGCTGGGGTGGCGAAGACAGAAGATGGAGCCAGATGCTTCTCAGTAGTGCCCAGTGACTAAAGAAGAGGCAATGGAAAGAAATAAAAACATAGGAAATGCTATTTAAACTTAAGAAAAAAACTGTTTACCGTGAGAGTGGTCAAACACTGGAACAGGTTACTCAAGAACGTTGTGGAGCCCCCATCACTGGAGATCTTCAAAATCCAACTGAGTAAGTTCCTGCTGCATAGAAGGTTGGGCTAGACGATTTCCAGCAGTCCCTTCCACAAACAGCCATTCTGTGACTTTGTGATTTTGTAGGGTAGGCATTTACAACCACCTTTCTGTATAACTGCTATTGCAGTAAGGAGGCCCAGGCTAAACACAGACCGCACTGTGCTCAGTCCAAGGCCTGAATTTAGATGATCCCGGGTTCAGAATCTCCCATCACATGGAAAAAGTTGTCTGCTGTTTTAACTAGGCAGAGGCACAGAAACTCCTGCTGCTGCAAGGATGTTAAAGCAGCACAAAAGAAAGTTGGATTAAGTAAAATACGCAGGGGTTATTTGTAAAGGAGTATCACTGACACATTTCTGAAAATAAGGGCCACAGCAACGATCCGAGGGCTGGAACACCTCTGCTAGGAGGAAAGGTTGAGAGGATTGGGGCTGTTCAGCCTGGACAAGAGAAGGCTGTGGGGAGACCTTAGTGCAGCCTTCCAGTACCTGAAGAGGCCTGCAAGAAAGCTGGAAAAGGACTTTTTACGAGGGTGTGAGTGATAGGATAAGGGGTACTGGCTTTAAACTAAAAGCAGGTAGATTTACATTAGATATTAGGAAGAAATTCTTCACTATGAGGGTGGTGAGGCCCTGGCACAGGTTGTCCAGAGAAGCCATGGCTGCTCCCTCCCTGGCAGTGTCCAAGGCCAAGTTGGACGGAGCTCTGAGCAACCTGGTCTGGTGGAAGGTGTCCCTGCTCATGGCAGGGGGGTTGGAACTGGATGATCTGTAAGATCCCTTCCAACCCAAACCATTCTATGATTCTATGACATGAAAGTAACCACCAGTCTAGAAGACCTAGAAAGCACATTAAACTGATTTAATTTAATTTCAATACAGAAAAGAACTGCCACTGATTCTTATCTATAATCTATCAGTTTATAATTATTTAGTTATTTCTTCTTTCTTATATCTTTCTAAAGGCTGGCTTCCCCTCTTGGCTACTTCATATGAAAATAAGGTTACAAACATCTCAGCTGTTTACTAAGTGCAGAGAGCACAGGTGTGTATCAGTTTCAGCACTCACCCAGGACAATTTTCTTGCCTATAATATGTGGGTTCACTGAATGTCAGCAGAAGATTGAAAAGGGAAATGGAGGCTCTACCTGTGCAAAAGAGGGTATTCAGAACAGACATCTGCCATCCTTATACAGATGTACAGCTTCAGAGAAACAAGAGAATGCGACTTCTCTTAGGATGTCCATGCTTAAGAGAAGGAGCTCTTAAGAACCCCAGCTTAAACTCTGAATGTAAATTATTTTCTCAAAAAAACCCACTCTTTGCCTTTCCTAACATCACAACTTCTCCCTTGGAGAGGTGAAAAGCAAGGGCTGTAGCCAAGCAACAACAAATAATCTTTAGGACTCCTTCCCTCTTCAAAGAAAAACAGAGCCTCAACCCACACCACCCCATCCCTTCCTCATCAACGCAGGCAACGCACAGCTCAGCCTGTGTGCAAACAAGCTAAAGCCTTTGTGTTTCTTTGTTTTTCCAAAATAAATAAACAAGATCTATTAATAGATTAAGCTCTTTTAATATATTTGGAAATCCTCCTTTCATCAGAATACAGCAAGGATGACAAGCAAACTGCTAGAAAACATAGTCTGCTCAGACTGAAAGACTGAAAGCACTTTAGACGATCATAGACAAAACTTTTGTGCAGATTCCTGCATGATTCCCCAGGGCAGTAAACCTGGAACTGTACAATTAGTTGAGTTGCTGGTTTACTAGAAAGAAGTAAGTTTCAATAAAAATAAAAAGGTTAGATTCTCAAAAGAGAAGAAAGTTCCCACATAGTGAAACTTTGAGTTTTAGATTTAAAGTCAATTAACTGATTGAAACAAGACATGATGGTAAGTCTTTGGAAAAGTCAGGTTCTTCCCCCCTTACCTTTTCTCTCCCTCTTTGGCTAAAAGAGCTAAACGAAACTACATGCCAAGACACAAAGCATTGCCACGTGTACATGTGTCATTAAATGAGATTAAATTTGCTCTAGTGGAGTCATACTCATGCCTATCCATGCAGGAATGCTTTGTTTTCCTAGCAGGCTCTAGTGCTGGCCCTGTTTGAAAACAAAAAGGCTCACAGAAATAGTTTCATAGAGGTTATGGAGCATTATCTGTTACCTCTTGGCTTACCAAATGAAAACACAAGCTATTTCCCATTTAACTATCTGCCCATAGCCATTAGTCCTGCAGGCAAGACACGTTCCTCCCTCTTCCCCTTTACCTCTTCTGATTAAAGGACCTTAATGAAACAGCTAGTGTTAAACCTTCAGAAAAAAAGATGGTCAGCAATAAATTGTGATTTTAGCAAATGCTGCCACCTTGCAGCAGATGCTTCAGGACAGAGGACACGCTGCCTGTCTTCTCTTGACTCTGTTTTCTTACTTGGAGCTTGGAGGACAACAGATCTGAATTGCAAATGGTATTCAGAACTGTTGATGAAAAACATGAGCTCTCTCTCTACATATATACATAAAGCTGTGTAACAACAGCTGTCAGCAGGCGTTATAAGAGTGTGCTTTACAGCTAAATGTCTGAATCTTCCTGCCACATATGAAGAGGAGAATGCTGTACACAGAGAAACTAGTACAGACACTTGTTGGTAGCAGTATGTAAATGCATTTCTCCATTATCAAGGCTCTACGCAGAAAAATAAATAGCTAAAACACTCAAATAACATTTTTAATATTTTTTCCATATGCAAAAAACTGCTATTTACTTTCAAAATTATCTTTACTGTAAGTTGAGGACAGGTAGGAGGAAAAGAAGGGAGGAAAGATTCACTTAATATTAATTTGCAGAACTAGCTTTGTTTATAACATGCCGACTCAAATGGGTGTAAACGAGTAACTGCTTCCAAAGAAGCACTTTCCTATAAATAAAGTAATTAATGCAGCTAAAAAAAATATAGCGTAACCATTAGGTAGCTCACACACTATAAACAATTCTTTCCACTTCAGTTGCTTGACTACCTTTTGACATTCACTGCTATATAATAAAGTAAGAAAGGATGTAATTCTGTTAATTGATGATCAATACAGCCTGCATTATATTTGACTCCACAGTTTTCCATAATAATTTTATCAATTACTGAGTGGCATTTTCCTTCTCCCACAATTTACTTGTAAGTAACACCATATGTCACAACATATTCAGTGGGCAATTATAAAGGGAACATAAAAAAACCCCACCTCAGATAAATGTGTTATTCTCAGGGTTTCAGTATAGCCAAATAAATATAATTAGGAGAAATCTAACCTGAAAGGCATTTTTTCTTGCTTAAATTCTCTCCCAGAGGACTGGCACAACTTTTCACTGGAAGTGAGTAGAGATGATGTGATGAATGACAGGCCAACAACTTAATTTAACCAGAGAGGTAAATTTGTTATTGTCAGATACGCAGCTTTACCAAAGTCCCATCCAACCCACACATTATCTCAGATAATCACTGTAAGATGTCTCAGGTGAAATATCTCAACCTTCAGAGATAAGAGAAAATTACAACTAACGTATACTGCTCTAGATCTTTGCCGTGCAGATTCCACAGGACATAACCTGATTGTATTTTGTTTCAATCAATTCAAACTGATTTCATGACAGCTGTGTGGCAAGCTGTTGGTATACGGCAGTTCTCTTCAATTATATATATTCCACCCTGGTATAGCCTCTTTATATTTTTCACTTGCCTTTTGGTAACATTTTGCACTTAGGAAATAATTCACGGTGAATAATTTACTTAACAAATTTAGGTGATACAGACAGAACCTACACAAGGGCAGAAGAGCCTGTCTTTTGGGAGCAAACAGGAGAACTGGAGCATAAAGATATCTTTTTGCACCAAGTTTATTCATAGATCTGTAAGAGTGCTCACTATATGAAAGTACAGACTGTTTGACGTACTTTCCTATGATCATCTATAAGTACAACACTGAAAAAAAATCTGGAGACTGTTAGCGGTAATTATATCTATTCATCTAAAGAAATCATTGCTGTCCCTCAGGTAGATGTGTAGAACTTCAGAATCCAGACAGGCCTCTAAAAGCCTGTGTAGCTTTACCTAGATATGTGCTGATGTCAAATGGGTGCTTAAGGACTTTGTGGACAGACTTGTGCTGGCTTTGAACTAGCTGATCCAAACCCACGTGGCAGTGTGCTTGAGGAAGTGGTGAACACAAAATGCATTGCAGCTCTATGTAAATACGTGGTTAGCTTGAGTTTGGTTGTGTGTGTGGTAGGATCTTGCAACCAGTACTCAATCCAGAATATCTGAAATTGTTGACTGTCATGTGAGCATGCTCTCAGAATTAGTCAGAGGAATGCAGCAGCTTTGTGAGAATAAAGAGGGTAGAGAATGTGAGCAACATTTCACACTCCCTACTGAGATATTTTTTTTGGACGATGAAATACAACTTAGACTAAAAGAAGGCAATTTTATCTAATTGCTGTGGTTCCCCCTGCCTTTACTGGCTTAGATGGTATCCGTGGGAGCTGGCATTGATTCATTCTCTAGGCTGCAATGAGAAGAGGAATTATTTAAAGTTCTTTCGCATGACTAACGCAGCAGAAAAAGGCCATTAGTGCAATTAATGTTCATCACTGTCATTATCCTTACAAAAGTCTCCATAAAATAATTAGAAAACAATATCATGGGACATCTTTGGCCCAAAATGTTATCTTTAGCTTTGTGTGTGCAAAAACCCTAAAATCTCCATCTGGTAACAGCAATGGAAGCTTTTAAACCAGATTTTGGATTCAGAAGGTATTACCCGTGTGAGCTTAAACATCAGTGGATGTGTAAGCTTTACATTTTAGTTTGCAACTTTACCAACCAAACCCACATTCATCTACGTTATCTTTTCTGTAAGTAAGAATGATATGCAGTGATTGCAATCTAAATAATCTTCCAGGCTATTAAAGGGTGGCCTCATGTTCTTGCTGTTCACTGAGTAAGGGCAGGGGTCAGTTTGAAGATCAGTTATGCCAGTAGTCATGCACCAGAAGAGAAACGAGTCTCCTGAAGACAGAGAAAAGAGGGCCTTAGCACTACTTCCCTACTTCTGGGTGCAAGCACGGGGAGGAAAGTACCTGTGTGGAGGGGATGATGGGCACAAGACTGGAAGAGAGGAACGTCTCTTGGAATAAAATAGAAAATCATGCTCAGCTTGTTAATATTCTATACCATCTTTTTTGCTTTGCTTATGGAGTTCACTCTGAAGGTGTGAAGATGACTAATATGAATCCTTTTTAAGTGTAACAGATGGTACAGACTTTCTGTAAGGTGTCTTAAGATGATACAGTGATACTGAAAATAAGATGACTAAATGTTTTGGGACTCAAATCACCAGACAATTTTCTCCGCAGGAGTCAAGAAAAACAAAAATTCAGAAGTGATACACGCATTTTGTCATGAGATACTTACTCTCATACAAGATCCTATGCCTTTTTGAGGCACTATAGATATGAAAAATGACACATTTCTTCAGGTCACATTTGATTCCAGTGAAGAAGAAGCTACATACAGAGAAATGCAGTGTATCAGGGGATGCATGTCACTGGTTATACACAGTATCTAAAGGATACTGAAAGCCTCCTGCCTTCTAAGAAGGCTTAACCACAGAGCCTATTGAATGTCGCTCCCCCTGGATTTCCCAGAACTTTCCAATATCATTAGGAGGAAGATTCAAGAGGAAAAAAGCCAGCACCAGTTCATCCCATCCTACTGCAAACTAGAGTGACTGGCTCAGCTTACACCTGCAGCCGTGTGAATACAACAGGGTGGAGGCTAAGGAATTTTCCCAGTTTGAAAAAATACATTACAGTTTAGAAGAGGAGATAGCCTAGGTCTCTGGCAGAATTGGTGGTAAGCACCTTTCTACCTTGGTATATAGAACCATAGAATCACAGAATCATAGAACGTTTTGGGTTGGAAGGGACCTTAAAGATCAGTCTTCCATTTTCATGCAGAGGTAATAAACATGTTGATCTGCTCCATCACTTCTGTGTATGTTCTCAATTGCTATATAAATAAAACCAGGAAGACCCACATGACTACACAGTCATAATTCACCAAGAAAAATAATTCTGCAGACTTAGAGCAGAAAAATATCTACAAATACTGAGAATGTATCCCAATGCTCCAACACCTCTGGAAGCAAAGCTGCATTAGAGAAGTACCTACTTTTCTTCAGTCCTTACTGCTCATTTCTGCTCTCCAAATCAAGCAAGCTACAGCAAGGGTTTGCAAGACTGAGTTTCAAACTAGATCAGTAATGTGATCCAGGTTTAAAGAAAGAAGAATAAAAGAGTGGGAGAATACATGGAGTAATATGATTTTGTGAATAAGACGCTGACTTACGACTCAAATATCTATTCTTTTTGGCCTTGCCAGTGCCCTGTCTTCTGACTTTAGATAACTTACTTCCTCTCGGCCTTAGTTTTCTGTCTGCACAATAGGAGAATAATTTTCTTTTTGTAAAATACTTCTAAATCTATACATGAAAAATGCTTTCTAAAATCCAAGTTCTCATTTTAATGAGTTTAAATTTTACTTAGTGTTTGTTCTAAATTGTTTCAGAGGACAATTTAAATGTGAATTAATGTCAATATTTAATTATTTATTTTAGCTGATATACGTTCTCAAACGGATTTCTTTTTTCTTTCCATAGTAAAAAAGGGATTTTCTCTGCATCTGTCAGGTGCACAGAAGAAATTTCTGTTATTAATAATTTTCAGGATAAAGAAACTAGCTAGTTATTGACGAATTGATAAACTTTTTGAGATTGAAACTCA
The DNA here is from genome assembly GCF_030867145.1 of Opisthocomus hoazin. Classification (NCBI taxonomy): domain Eukaryota; kingdom Metazoa; phylum Chordata; class Aves; order Opisthocomiformes; family Opisthocomidae; genus Opisthocomus; species Opisthocomus hoazin. The sequence continues at coordinate 6,221,092 of NC_134420.1, forward strand.
CTTTTTTTTCTGTGTAACAGCAAGCTAAATAGAGCTATGATCTCAATTGGGAGCTTTGTCCACTTTATGAAATAATACTTACATGCCTAATAGATGATTTAATACTCTATTTGGCTATGGGTGGAAGAAGATCTTATTTTTAATTAGTTATTTTGTGAAATCTTGGGGTAGATATCACTGTTCTTTTCTACAAGCTTTTAACATGAGTATAACAATGCTGTGTTGGGAAGAAAATGTATTTTTCATCCCCTTGAATTAAAATTCAGTAATTCTTGATCAATATATTTCAATAGGACAAAACAATGCTAGGAAAAAAGAGCAAAGAAAATGGGATACGAAATCAGGTGAGTCCTGAAACAAATTACAGTGTTTAAGCTAACTACAAACACACACTTCTTACACAGCAGAGTTGTGAAAAAGCCCCAATCTCAAAACTCTTGTTTATGAGTAAAACTTTGAATATATGAGTAGTTTAATTCCTTTAGGACCCCAGAAACAATAGTGCAGGTTGAAATTAGATACCTCCAAGTGAAATCCTGGCTCCACCCTGAATGCTCTGTGCATTGCCATTCTGAAAGCCAGCATTATGATCAAGAGCATAGGCAATGCTTGCAAAACTGGTGCTTTCTTTTGTTTGGCTCGTGGACCCATACCATGGAAACTACGAAATCATTAAGTTCTCTGTGGTTAGACAACATAAGAGATACCTGAACTCTAAGTATAGCATGAAACTGTTTGAAGAACTCCAAAAAGGAGATATATTTTCACACCAAACAAGCAGAGACAGAAAAGGGAAACAATTTATGACATAGCTACACAAATTTTGACTTATGTGAAATAACTGCTATGCTGCTCTAAAAATCTAACAAATGTTGCAAAAACAATGAAAACCTGATTCATAAATCCCCATTCTGAATTTCACTAGGTACTTTTTTTTTTCCTGGCAGATCCTGATTCTTTATTCATAATTGCTTGGAACTGATGGGCTGGCTAATCAAGAGACAGTTTATGAATCATTAAAGGTAAATGTATTCTCAGTGTTCCAATTTTCATTCACTCATTCACTCACCAGAAAAAATGGGATAGATGTTCATTATTTGGTATTGTCTCATTTCTTCATTTTTGAAGAAGACAGTCATTTAAGGGAATAAAAAAAAATGTTTTAAGTTACCACCCTAATAACAGATAGTTAAAGAGCAGATTCTCACATGTTGTAAATCAAATTTATTCCATGTATATAGTAATTGTCAGGATCTGCACAATGAGAATAATTTACAAGCAACAAACTAAAGACCACTTTCAAGTGGTATCTGTGTCTGGTGACTACCAGCAGGTGAGAGTTCACAGGAGTTGATATCAATTCACAAAAGATATGTTTAAAAAAACCCCAAGCTAATATGACAGGAGCTATTATTCCCAATTAATAGTTCAAACAGATGCACTTGAAACTAACATTCAGAACAAAAAACCATATCAAGTGCTGTACTGATTGCCTTAAATGCTCTATCTAAGGGCAAAAGCTGCTGCCAGTGATGGTCAGTTAAAGATATTTAAGGAGCAATATAAGAACAGAATGTACAGAGAAAATCCATTAAGGAACTTTTCAAGGACTGTAGAGGAACACTGTGCACAACTTCTGTGATGATATATTTGTATTTACACAAGTTTAGGACCTAGTCCAGCCTGAAACAACAAGCTGTCAAAAGTGGAGAAATGCAGCAGTGTTCTGCTGTTCATATTTCTCCCCCAAAATGCATTGAGTTTTCTCGATTTGAAAACAAACAAACCAAACCAAACCAAAAACTGTTTCACCACAGTGCAAGGATCTAATAAAGTTTCAAAAGTTCTTGAAGTGCTTTCAAAAAGAACAGAAAAAAATTTTTTTCTTTTCCATTTAAGCGTACCTTGACAGAGAAGTTGCTAACTCAAAATGTCATGTCTGTGGTGCTCTCAGGCCCTCTGTGAACTTCAGGGCAAAGTGAGAGAACGTATACTCTTTGGTTCTTGCCACCAGCATTCACGATATTGGACCAAAGGAGATATCAGGTTGGAACGAACAATCTTCTGCAGGCTGAGAAGAGGATTTTGAAAGTCAATTGGCACATGTTCCTACCAACTGCCCTTCAACGCCCTGTAGAGGAGAACATGAGCTGAATAGCAATACTACGTTGCGTCTCAGAAAAGACAAAACTTGGAGAAACAGCTGCAGAGCCGTTGCCCAGAGCAATCGCACACTGAAGGGTCAGGTGCCATGTCGGGTGGCGTACCGAGACAGCAGCAGAGAGCAGAGCAGCCACGGCCGCTTGGCGAGCAGCGAGCCTGTGTGTTCATGGCATTCTGTTCTTTGGGTTGTCTGCCAAGAGTACGAATAACCTTTAAGGCCAACACCATTAAACCATTTCTTGGAAAGCGTTACTGTGGTTTGCTGTAGTAAGCCAAGTTTAGACTATATCTGCGCTGCGTTTGTGAGCACATGTGTTGTAGTAATCTTTCAGAGTAATGCATTGGCAGCAGTGGGAGACATTTTATTTTTACAATTGCTGGTGCAGTAGAAGCATATTCGTCTGCACTTAAATACGCTTTATGGTTATTCACATTAGGGGCAAATTTTCAAAGAGCTGCTAATGTTTTTGGCCAGGTATGCCACTGCTTTTCTTGGGAACCGCATGTGTTAAACTGAGCAACGTGCTTTGAAAAACATACATATGCTTTCTTCCTCTGAACATTCAGGAATGTCTGATTTTTTTCCCCCAAATTGTTAAAGCAGTTAGTATGACTGACAGTTAGAACGATGTGCTGGGAGAACTCTGATTCTGTGGTAGAAGTGACAATGGCTCTGTGCCACCGGAGGATCCTCTCCAGCCTGGGGAATCCTCCCATGGTGCGGTTCAGAGGCCGCTTGGCATCGCTGAAGCAGTGCAAAGCAGTCTGAAGGGTCAAAGAGCCAGGTCCAATTGTAACAGTCAAAGAGAGATGTTCAAGACTAACAAGGTGCCCTTTCCCCTTCCCTCTCTTTAAGTATGCTCTCTTCCCCCCAAATAGTCATATTTTTATTTCAGAGCTTTTTCCTTTCGAATTTGTATGCTTGAGAAGAGGTCTAAGCTGATATTAAAATGTCCTTTTCCAAGCTGGATGGCCCGCCTTCAACAAAACAAGAGTATATATTCCATGCAGGCCCTTTGGTGCTCCCGTTGGCTTCAGTCCTGCAGAAACCCTGTCAACTCCAATATCCTGTCAGTTCACAAAAGGAGAGCCAGCCAGCGCAGCAGAAGGACTGGAGCAGGGACTGTGTCCTCCTGAACCACATATGGCAAAACGGCAGCCACCACAGGTTCAGAATCCTTATTGTGCTGCCCAGCATCCACAGCTTTCCCAGATTATGGGCACATTTTGTGTAAGAGAACTATCAGATCTTGTGTTTGTTCCTATAACAGTGATTAGAAAATGTTTTATTTTATAACAATTATAAAAGCAATAAAAGTGTAATGAATGTTATTATTTCAGTCCATAATTAAATGCACATTTTGCATTTTGGAATTCAAATTGGCCTCCTTGAGACGTAAAAGTCTACTTAAGATATAAAAAGTGCTGGCTAGAAGATGTTTAAGATATATTTTTATACTTTTTGAAAGAAAGTGCTCATTACTTGAAATATTAAGGCAACAGTCGTATTTGCAGAAGAAGGGAGGCAGTCACCACACACATTGAAGGTGCTAGCTCCATTAATTACTGTTTAACATGGATACAGATGCTGCTCTAGGCAATTTTTAGCCAGTATTTGGAAGAAAGGTTCACTTTTAATCATAATCAAATGAGGCATTATGTAAAACCACTCTACAGCAACTGTACACTTCACTCCGTACACATGCTGGTGCTGTTTTTAAAAATAGATTAGGACATGTGTAAGAATCTGCTAGGCTTAGAAAATTACTTTTCTTATCAAAACCTAATGTAGCAGCAGATGGTGAACTGGTTCTAAAGAAGCCGCAGAGAAACCTATACCCTTTTTTCCAGCCTTGCCTTCTGACATGAATCAAGATTTTACCCAGGTAAGTAGAGGGTGGAGCAAAGAGTAATTCCTCAGCAAGCATTTGGATTAATGGAAAGATGGAAGAAATCAATGAAATTGTCATTCAGCTCAGAAAATATGCCAGTCTGAGGAGATTCTGAAAGCTCTCTAGCAAGGCATAATAAATCACTTTTTCTTCTCCAGAAAGAAAGGGAAAAGCGAAAGCTACTGGGGCAGTCACCTGCGAAGGCCTCTAGTTCAATATTGAAAGACAAAAGTAGTTGAACTTACTGATCCATGAGGCGTTTCAAAGAATTTTTTTTCTGTTAAGGTAGCCATTCCTGGTTTAACTACATATGATAGAGCTCAAAGCAGGGCACACAGACTGAAGAGGGAGATTCTGGAAGTCTGTATTTGTAATATAATAATACGATGCTAATATTTTGGATATTTTCACTCAGCCTGTAAAAACAGCTTCAATATAACTGTTAAGCCATATGATACAAAGTACCCATAGGTACTCAGCTGAAGGATTAGGCAACTTGTTTGTATGCTCTTGGCATATTTTAAACCAGCACTTAATCATTCAGAACTAAGAATAAAGTAAGATGAACTTTGTAAGCTTCTCGTGATGCTGAGATAGTAGATTTTGACAAACCTGCTGTTATCCAGTTAAGAGTCTCAAACAAAAGGTAGCACTTTTCTATAGCCTGAGAACCAAAATTCTACAATCTAGTAATGCAGGGTTGCTGCTGGAAAGCCAGATGATAATGCTGAAAATATCAATAGCCAACAATTTCATATCGCTGGACCACTGGAAAAAATAAATGGACATAATCCTATTACAAAAAGGCATTGCTGTAAAGAAATATCACAGATTTCAAAAGACCATAAATCTGTATTCAGGGAAAAAAGACACCAGCTTTCTCAAGCAGCAGAAGTTAGCTGGCACTAGATGTGATCTATGATCTAGTCATGAGAAGGTAGCAGCAGCACAAAATAAACTGCCACAATGTGAAAGAAACCGTTCTTCCTCCTCTCCTACTGGCGTTTCTCTCCTGCATTCTTAATAGCAGAATACTGTCAGCTGCCACAATCTGTACCTGGGCTTTATACATCTCTTTCCTAAATATACAGTTCATTATATAGAACAATAAAACTTGCACCATGTCATATGTTTCTGGGCAACCTAAACCAATACCTCCGCACCAAGCTTCCTTCTGCAGGTTAAGTTAAATTAGGAACCTTATTTATGGTTCATTTACAGTCTCTGGAGATAGAATGATGTGTTGTGGTAAAACTGTTTCAGCTGAAGCTTTGAAGGATGCTGGAAAGGTGACTGATAGAGTTTAATGCCTTCAAGGAATTTTGAAAATCCCAGTCTATTTAAAGAATTACATTATTCTGAAATAAATATCAGACTCTGGCAACATAGGGGATCCACAGATGTGGTCTTCATGTTACTAGGCTTTGTTTCAGGGTAAACTTTTTTTTTTTTTGCCTCTGAACTGCTCTTTTTTCTATCTATTTTATACATATACTTTTGTATCCCTTTGGATTTAACTGTCTTAATCATTTCTACACAGCATTGCATGATTTGCTAATTCAAGGTCTGTTTCCGTGTTGTTTTCGCTCATTCTGAATTGCTTATTCATGCAGGCAGTGCTTTCTCTGAGCTGAATGGCAATAACCCATCACTTCCCTGTGACATCTGCATCTGTTCCCCACCTATACACAGCGACAAAAGTTGGTGCCTATTCCTTCACCTTGATCTCTTGCACGGAGTGCTGCAGTGCTGGAGGGGCTCAAGGTCTGCTCTGTGCAGCAAAGAAACAAACCCTGTGTTCTTCCCGGAACAGATTATTGTTGAGATGAAGAGGTGAAGACACGCCAGTACCTCTTGTTTGCTGCGAAGGTATTGTTGCTTACTTCAAAAAACACAGAAGGGCTTTTTAAAGCAATTGTGGTTAGAGTGTGCTAGCCAGGATGTCGAATACTGAAATTGTCTGCCAGGATATAGAATTCTACAATTGGCTGAGTGTGTGACTAATAGAAAAACATTTTCTTTTGGGTTTTCTTTTTTTGAGAAAGAATTTTTTGTGGGTACTAAAGTATATGATGTATAAAGAAAACCAGCTCTTAGCTAAGGTAATGTGTTTTTTTGCATACTATTTCACAATAGCTAGAGCATTTCAGTTTAAACTTCTAGATACACTCTGCACCCAAACAGTGACTCAGATAGCCTACAGTTATGACATACCAGCAATTACAAAGCAACTGGATGTAAATAAATAAAATGGAGGCTGTAAACATAGCTTCAGGCTCAATGGTCTTTTCATATTTCATCCCCTCATTTTAATTCAATACTAAGCAAAGCATGGAAATGTTTACCTTTGTCTGATTTTTGATTCCCTAAATTTATGTGGAATCATGCACAGATGCTCTGGAAACCAGCCTGGAAAAGCCTGGCATTTTAATTGATCCCAGAGCCTCTTTCTGCACAGCCCCTGCTGCTACGAAGTCTGCTACTTGCTCCAAAGGGGCTGCGCGGTTGCCTAGCCACCGCGAGTGGCCGGTCAAGGTGGAGAAATCCAGGGGAGGAAGCAACCAATCAATTTTTTAATTTCCCTGTGTAAACAGCAGCAAATCAGGATGGATTTTGAAATCTCATTAGTGGAAAGTGAAACGCATTGTGCACATTTTAACATCTGTATTAACTGCATGCAGTGGCTTGCAGACAGAAATTATAAGCCATTGGGTGTATTTCACAAAGCTTATTTCAGAAGACAATCTGAATATGTCATTTAAAACTCGGAGTGTTTTATGGGGAGAGGGAATAATTTTTACTCCTCTATCACTACCATCTCACTAGTTTTAATGTTTTCTTATACAGTTAGTTAATCATGTTATAAGAAATACACTTTTCTTTATACCTGAATGGCTAAATATTGGCAGAGTTAGGAGGATGATATGCAGAATCAAATCCTGATTTAGTCAAATCCTGACTTAAATCAGGAAGATTTAGTACAAAAGGACAAATTATATGCTTGTCCCTAAAGGTTTTCAATTCGTGTTGTCTTGGCATACCAGTAAAAATGAGTGCAAATTCATCAGTGTCATATTTGCAAGTCAGTGAGTTGTGTGACCCCTCCGCACCTTCCTGCACAACAGGGTGGTTTGGGATTGTTTCTGGGGGTTTAATACAGGTTGCCTGGGAGGCTGGCCCTTCCACGTTGTCACAGAAAAGAGATTTTTAAAGGTATTCCACACTTCCTGTTGGATCACCCCAGTAAGTTCCATGGAGAAGGGATCAATGGTCATTTGAAAACACTGACTCGTTGCTAATATCTATAAACACATATATTCTACTGTGCCATTAGTAGTATGCCATTTCTGCCTTTGAGATCCCTACTGCCTTAATGTAGTTCAAAATTTTAATCCAGGTAATGAAGAGTCTTACATAAGCTACACAAAACATCTGATTACCGTAAAATAATACAAGAATTGGCTGTAGTGATATATATGGAATTTAAAAACTATGATGCATGCCACAAGCTATTTACTCCGTAAAAAATTAATTAAAACCAAATATTATATACACATACACAGTGACCTTGCAGGAAAATGGCTTTTGGCTTTTTAGAAACGCTATTTGCACAGTAAAAGTATTAAACATGGACATTAAAGACTTCACAGAATCACAGAATCACAGAATGTTTGGGGTTGGCAGGGACCTTTGTGGGTCATCTAGTCCAACCCTCCTGTCGAAGCAGCGTCACCTACAGCAGGCTGCACAGGACCTTGTCCAGGCGGGTCTTGAATATCTCTAGGAAGGGAGAATCCACAACCTCCCTGGGCAGCCTGTTCCAGGGCTCCGTCACCCTCAGAGGGAAGAAGTTCTTCCTCATGTTCAGACGGAACTTCCTGTGCCTCAGTTTGTGCCCTTTGCCCCTTGTCCTGTTGCTGGGCACCACTGAAAAGAGGTTGGCCCCATCCTCCTGACACCCACCCTTCAGATATTTATAAGCATTTATTAGGTCCCCTCGCAACCTTCTCTTCTTCAGGCTGAACAAGCCCAGCTCCCTCAGCCTCTCCTCGTAGGGGAGATGTTCCAGTCCCCTCATCATCCTTGTAGCCCTCCGCTGGACTCTCTCCAGTAGCTCTTCATCCTTCTTGAACTGGGGAGCCCAGAACTGGACACAGTACTCCAGGTGAGGCCTCACTAGGGCAGTGTAGAGGGGAAGGAGAACCTCCCTCAACCTGTTGGCCACACTCCTCCTAATGCATCCCAGGATGCCATTAGCTTTCTTGGCAGCCAGGGCACACTGCTGGCTCATGGTCAACCTGTTGTCCACCAGGACACCCAGGTCCCTCTCCACTGAGCTGCACTCCAGCAGGTCCACCCCAAGCCTGTACTGATGCATGGGGTTGTTCCTCCCCAGGTGCAGGACCCTGCACTTGCCCTTGTTGAACCTCATCAGGTTCCTCTCTGCCCAACTTTCCAGCCTATCCAGGTCACGCTGAACAGCAGCACAGCCTGCTAGTGTATTCACCACTCCTCCCAGTTTTGTGTCATCAGCAAACTTACTGAGGGTACATTCTGACTCTTCATCCAAGTCATTGATGAAGAAGTTAAACAAGACTTCAGAGATCAATTAATTTTTTTTCACTAATCTTGAAAAGAGAAAGAAACATTAGCCATATTCAGATCCACATGAGTTCTGCCACTGACTTAAAGTCAACATTTCTTCTAAGGGCCGTATCGAAGAAAAGCGAAGGCCATTGCAAAAGTGGCCAGGCTGGCTGATTACTAGAGGTGTGTATGACTGGGGAAAAAGAGAAGAGGCAAAAAATTGAAAGACCCTGTGAAAGGGACTGGGGAAAAATAAATCCCCAAAATAAATCTGACCCTATCTCCATGAGTAAGGCAAATGTAGACTATATAATTCAGATCCAGCAGTCCTTTTGGGAGATAACGCTTGCAAGATCTAATCCTTATACTGTATAAACCCTGATTATTCAGAATGGAAACCAAACCATTCTGGTCACTAATACACCCTGTCAGAGCGATGCAGACTGGCATCTCTGAATGTTATTGCATTTCAAATTATTATTTGGTATTAAGAATAGACATAATGCTCTCCATTACAATCTTTCGAATGCTGTGAGTCATGTTTTTGAACTTCTTGGTGAATTGTCTTCCTATAATCATTAGAAGCAGACTTTGTCTGAAGGCTGTCAATAGGAAAAGATGACTGAAGAAAGGGCCAGAGCAAACTTCTGCAGCACTAAAAATACCATCCCCCTCTCCTTACCCCCAGTCAAGCTCACATGCTTATTGCAACTTCTCCAATGATTTCACTTCACACTCCATCACAAGCCTGAATGCAGATGTCTCCAGATGAAAAGAAAGCACATAAAAAAAAGACTAGTGAGCCAGCAAGAATTCAAACAATTCCAGGACCTGAGCGCCAATGCAGAAGTTGAGACACAAAGCAAATCATCTGGTTTTGCATAACTAGAAGAAGGTCTGGTTTATTAATATCCAACACCAGCCAAAAGCTTGAGCTTTCCAAGTAATTGAGAAGTAAGAAGAATATATTTGATTTAAAAAAAACTAATTAAAATTGTTTAAAAAAATGTTATTCACAGAGTGTGAACTTGAACTGCAGAAAACTTCTTGAAAACTGAGGCATTAAAGGCCCTAAACTGCTTCTTTATTCTACCTAAACTGCTAGTTCATACATATGGGGATTTATACTCATTTAACTGAAAATGAAATTTGGCTCAGGGCTAATAAGTAGTCTGAAAAGACTAATCTAGAAGGCAAATTATTATTTTCATAGGAAGAACACTGTCTATCCCAGATTTTGTAAATTTTCATTGAGTGTGACTGATAAACTGCATTAATCTATGCAGTTGTGCACACCTGATTTTTATATCAGACTAGTGAATGAAATAGCTGTCAGAAATCATATGACCTTTGAAATTATCAATATGTCTAACACAAATGAGCATCTGTATGCTCACATTGGAAAACGTACAGTCACAGGTTTGGCAAGGTGAACAAGGAAAATGATATTTTCCAAGAGCTACAATTATCAGTTATTTGGTACACATATTCCAAACAAATCCACCTTTAAACTACTACGTTCTTACGTAGGGTAACTGCCTCCAGAAAAACAATCTTCAGCTGAACAATAGCCATGCAACTACAGTGTTTATTAGAAGAAAAAGTTCCTGATTCCAACACAGTAAAATCAGACCCCAAGAGCATGACCCCTGTGAGTCCCAAATGAAATATCAGGGATAACTATGGCTTCCTTGAACATTTTATTTTTCATTTTGGCAAGTGGACCTATTTGAAGAAAACTGTAGAGCTACAAGCCCTGAACTATTCTGATAAAAGATAAAGCTACTGCTCCATGTCCCTCCTTGGCACATTCTGTGTCCTGAATCTCTAAGACCTTTCTGAGAAATGGGGGATTGGGTCAGAATTCATCTGCTCTTTTCTAGACTTTAGCTTACTTCACAGCCAGCCCAGTCCACTCTTCTTTTTCCAGCACATGAGACACTGACAAAATTGAATTTGACTAATTTTGCTTACTGAAGTAAAAGCAGGAGGAAAATCCTCAGTGAATTATGGAGAATTTGTTAAACTTCATGTTGGCCCTTTGAAGCTGACTGGCAAATTCTGAACAACTTCACAGATATTAAACAGAACCATGTCAAACTGGACAGCAAAGAATTCCTTCCATGGCCATCCCCAAACACCTTTGCCATCACCCCATTTTGTCATATGGGGAAAGACATGTGTGTTATTATGAGCTATTTTAAAAATGGTTTAAAGACCCCGACAAAACTCTGATATTTAAAGCAATATTTTGCATTTAAAGTAGTGATCTGAGTTAACTGATTATAATAATTTGATCTGTTCTTGATAATTAAATAACTAGAGCCCCAAAGCAAAAAGGATATTATTTACAAGCTGACATTACTTTTATTTTCATTAATTTTCATGGGAAAAAGTGACATCAAATAATACTAGATTTTGTAATAGGCAAAATATTAATAATGAGGGGTTTTATGAGTTGTTGGCTGTTTGAAGAGTTTCCCTTTTTGCTTTGTTTAGAAAAAATGCTTTTTGTTGTCTTAGATATTTCTACAATAAAGTGGATATTACTTACATGTCAGCAGACAAAATCAGTGAAAGTATCCTCAGTAAACTTCCCCTGGAAGGAAAAAAAAATAAAAATTATTAAGCATTAGCTATAATCCAAAAAATCCCTTTTGTTTATGCTGTGTGGCTTGGATTCACCCTACACAGACACTAATTTGACTCTGAAGGTCAATGAAATCTTTCTTTATCAAATATAACTTAAAACTAGCACTTCTATAAACACAGACACTTTCCTGTCCTCATGTTACTCCTCTCAGTTACGGCTTGGAGAGAATAGGGGAAGTGTAGAAAAGGGCTCTAAAGGGATGCCCCATTCCCAACAGGCTATTGTGTCCTTGGCTGCTTTGTTCTAGCCTCCAGCCAAATTGCCAACTTGGAGACAAAACGGTAGTAATTCTCTCTTGCAGATGAAAATCCAACAGGGAATAATAGACTTGCTTGTCTATTGTTTAGAAGACCTTTGACTTCTAGACTCTTCAATCACTATCATCTTAAACTAATTTTCAGCTCATAAGTCAGGTGAGAACAGTGCCACAGGAACACTTGGAAAAATATTTGTCAAGTAGATTTTCAGAACTACAGAGGTTGCTGTTAAAACTAAAATCAAAACTTCTAGGTTGAAACTGATTTCAAACAAAAGAAATATCCATACTAGCACTTTTTTGCTTGAAAGTATTCCTTTACAATGAATGAAAGAGGAGACAAAAATATCTTTTACTCAGAGATCATACAGGTGTCACAGTTCAAGCGTTTATTTTATCATCTTTCAAATAGCACAAAAACCTCTGATATCTTTGATCAGTTCTCACACTTGCAGCCCATCAACTAGTAACAATCTTAAAACAAACTTCTCATTTTAAAAGACTGTTTTTTTGGCACATTCATCTCATTAGGTCTGAAGTGCTATAATGAGGAGTAAAAACAAAAATAAATTTCTCAGAAATCAAAACTTTTGCAGCAGTTTGAGGGACTGCATTTTAGAGTTGCTCTCTTTCCTATTACAAGACCAGCCATCAAATATTTATTCTGTCTCCTACAACTCTTCACACCAGTTTCCCAAATGGATTTTCCACTTCTTTACCTTTTTGTCCGTGCTTAAACATTTATTCTCCTCCCATTTCATTGTGTGCAACCAAAGAAGTGAAATAATTGTGGATGTTCCCCTTTTTCATTGTGGTAAACAGAACGACTCTTTTCATGCTGACAACATACTCTCAAAAAGCTGGACTTTACTTGTTTTAGCAGACATTTGCTTTTTAAAACTCTCAGAGGGCCTGACCATATGTTCAGCTCACATTTATACAGCCTGGTTAATTTAACCCATTAGAGTCTCATAACTGGCTTGAGAAAGTACATTTCATAAGTATACCAGGCTTGTAAATGTAATTCTATAAAACACAAATTAATTTTCAGTGGTAGGACACTCAATCTAGGTTTTCTGTTTAAAATACTTTTTATTTTATAGGAATCGCATAAAGTCTCAGGCCAGAAACAAAGAAGAAATCCACTTAAATCATCTCTCGAACACTGGAGATCCTTTCCATCTTTGACATGGTGATGGTGGAAAATGGACTCTCAAAGTATTTTTATTGATCTTTTGGTAAATCTTGCTTTTCTCACAATGATATATTTGATTAGTATTTGCAGATGTTTCCAATAGTAGCTTTTCTTCTGCTTTCACCATACCGTTTACATAGTCTGGAGCAGCTAGACTCTTGAGAGAGCAAAGGAAAGTGTGGATTCCTCTCAGAACTGTTGGAAGCGTATCTTCAGAGCACAAGAAATGATGGGACTAAAGCTGTCCCTATTCTGATAATTTTGAGACAATTCAGAACTTTGCCAACAAAGGATTCTGAAACATGTAGTGATTCCTGAACCTCTCTTTTCCACTTGTAAAACATTTTGGGCTCCATTTAGCCAAAGGAGAGACACAAGTACCTGGGCTGGGGAAGGGGAGGATAATGCAGAACATCTAAGTCGGGTCCAAGGTAGGCTGAATTCAACGGTGCAATTACTTCCTTTGGCAGGGCTGTCATCATCCCAAAAGTAGGGGTCTCCACTTGTGAGCTTATGATGAGGGAGGCAGGTTTAATACTATGCTGGATCTGGTCTATCATACCGAGGCTGAGATTTTCCAAAATATGCAGTCCTGGCCTTTGTTTCTTTCCATATACTGACTGGAAAGAGAACTAGCTAACACCAAGTGCTTTTAAAATCCTATCCTTTTGTTAGTTTACTTATTCATAAGAATATGACTTTGTCATGTGAAATTAAAGATACTGATTACTTGTTACTATTTGCAGTAACTCCTGCAAATCCAGCAGGCTCTACAAGATGCAGAGGGAAGAACCATTCTTCCTTGGAAGGGCTACAGGACAGAGGGCAAGCAGGTGGAAGAGTGGACATAGCATCTCTGACAAGCAAATGGCTCAGGTAGTAAGAGACTTAAACTATCCCAGTCCTGATAAAAAGCACACTGCAGCCAGTTAAAATCTTGATTTTAGGATTAGGGTCATAATGAATAAATTATAGAGAGATAGAACGAAATATATAACCATTTATTTTTAAAAGTCTTTTAAATTAAAATACAGTTCCTATTACTTTCTGCAGCTGGAAGAAACAGTTCGTGTATGCTGCTGCCCCGTATTTTGGACAATGGCTTTATAGGCTACTTTGTCAGATATTTCTTCTACAAACAAATGAGACAATAGCAACTAAAAAATATTCTTAACCTCCTCAATGTCTCTTATAAGTGGAAAGCAGAAAATCTACTTTATACGAATTTCTTCTTGCAGAACTTCATCCGAAACACTCATTTTCAGAGATGATGTTTCATTTTCTCACCATGCCAGCAACTGGGTAGCAAATCTTAGGTACACGTTCAGGTTACAGTTCTCTGCTTCTTGTACATTGCTTATTCACTGACTTACTCCTCAAAGTAATTCTGCATGCAGGAAAGCATACTATCTTTCCAACCTGTTTTCTCAGTGACAGTACAAATGCATGACAAAAATCTGATCCTAGTCACTCATAAATTGAAGTCCAAATATTTTAACTACAAGGCTGTTTGGAGATTTTTCTAGCCACAGGAGAAATGATGAGACTTGTCATTTAGGTAGCATTCACACCACCTAATTTTGGAGAATTGACTCCCTCTACTTCTATATATGGGTATACACACTCATTTTGGAACCAGATCAACTCAGAAGTTCTCATTTCCTCACTGGTACTATAAAGGGTCAGCCTAACTGAGACGGCTGCATACAGCTTCCTAAAACCTGGTAGCAGGAGTGTTACCCCAGATCTTGCTTGGGGCCAGGAATTGCCTGGAGTACTTTGCTGCCAGCCACAGACTGGAAGCACAACACGCAGCGTGCTCAGCAGCAGGGCAAAGCATGGGAAGACAAAGTGAAAGAAAATAAGTCACCACTCACAAGATTTCCATATCAATTTCTTCATATGTGAAAAATAATGGAATATGGATGCTGCCTCTAATTCAGTCAAGACAGTCAATAGGGACAGCAATTTTTTCATAATTCCTTCAGAATCCAAAAGTAATTCATAGAATCATAGAATCATAGAACACTTTGGGTTGGAAGGGACCTTTCGAGGTCATCTAGCCCAACCCCCCTGCAGTGAGCAGGACATCTTCAACTCGATCAGGTTGCTCAGAGCCCCATTCAACCTGGCCTGGAATGTTTCCAGGGAAGGGGCCTCCACTACCTCTCCGGGCAATGTGTGCCAGTGTTTCACCACCCCCACCGTAAAAAAATTCTTCCATATATCTAGTCTAAGTCTACCTCCCTTAGTTTAAAGCCATTACTCCTCGTCCTATTGCAACAAGCCCCGCTGAAAATATTTCAGCTGTTTCGATTTTCACTTGTTTCAATACACCATTATTTTTATATTTTAAAGGAAAAACTCTTACACTTGCTGGTCATTGTGTTCACTGTGATTACTCTATAATCCCATAACAGAGAGAGCAGCATGATATTTCACAATATGAGATATGACTGGTAGTTATAAAGTCTGCTCCTTTGTCACTTCAGTGCACTGGGTTATCTCATCACTGAGTTATGTACCATAGCATACTACAGTACTTCTTAAACCTTACTGTATGGCCTAAAGGTAACATAAGTGATTCAGTAGCCTACTCTAAATCTACCTTTCTAAATGCAGATCACAGCTGAAATTCAGTTCTACAAATATGTGCATAAAACAATTGCATGCAAATCTTGACAGCTGCAACTTTACAGACTGCTTAGGAAATTGAAATGTTAAACCCTGATACTCTCACAACACCTCCCAATGACTTCAGCAAAGCAGGATCAGCATTTTAATCCATACACACAGAAAAAAAATGTATTTTACTACTGCTTTTTTGATTAGTAAGTCTCATTCTGATACATACTGGGCTTCATTAGAGAAAACTTTCATGGATTACATGCATGCAATACACATTCTTACTCTTATTAACTCTAATCTCTAGTTTAACTTTTGTGGGGTGTTTTATCAGATTATTTTTCCCAACCATGCCAGAGAATGGTTTTGGCATCACCATTCACTGTCATTCAAAATGGAGGAGGTGACTTCCCTGCCTGGAGCAAAATCCTGGGAAATGGATCTGATGATGAAACATTTCCATGAGATTAGACTACAAATGAGCACTGGGCTCTATAAATCTGCCACTTGAAGTGAAAAATAAGGTAAAAACAACTAGGTAAAAGGCACTAATTTGGAAAACATTTAAAAATACAGGATGATTTCATGCCACAGTACTAGACAAGCTTTGTACCCCTTGCAAATGAATTTTGTCCACTGATCAGACAATGAATTTGGTGCATGTCACAGGACACTCTTTTAGAGTCCATGGGTATCTTCTGTTGGAATAAAGTTTGGGAGTTCTCTATTAACAGATCAGGGCTTTGTTCAAGACAGCCTTTTATTACTTTTAAAGTCTACCTGATGAGTATTTTAAGCAACTGATGTAGAAGCAGGTACAGGAATGAAGCAGTTCCACAAAGCTGTTTTTAATCTCATCAGTGAGCGAAGTGTTAAACAGAGAAGCCTCAGAAAGCTTGGAGCACACAAAGGTTATTCCAAAGGAGTTCATAACCACCAGATCAGTGTCATTTCTAACTCATCTAATGTAAAAGGAGAGCATCCATTAGCTTATAATAACTTATAACAAGGACCTATTAGAATAATATATCTCTTTAAACTTTCTTTCTCCTTTTGGAAACCTTCTAAATTACAGTAGTTCCTACTATTTGCAGTAGAACTCACCTTAACCTGGAACTGTTTTTGATCTAAGATAGATAAAGTAGAATGAGAAAATGTGAGCTCCAGCATTAATTTTGTTGTTGTTGTTGTTGGTAGTGGTTTTCTTTGTTTGTTTTTACAATTCTAGAGATGAATTTGTACTAATTTAAAGTCAGTATTGAGTAAGTTGGCAAAAGGTCCCCATGAACACCTAAAATGAGCACCCTGGTATCTACTACTAAGGGTGGTAAGATCAAGCATTGGAGCAGGTTGGCTGGGGAGGTCATGGAGGTCTAGTTCCTCAGAGACATTCAAATGCCATCTGGACACAGTCCTGCGCAGCTTGCTCTAGGTGACCCTGCTTGAGTAGGTGGCATGGGCTACACGGCCTCAAGAGGTCCCTTCCAACCTCAGCCTTTCTGCAATTCTGTGACTCCAGTTAGCAGAACGTGAGCAAATCCTGGCAGGATGCTTCCTTACTGTTGTTCATGTTGTGGTATCACGCATCTGGGGTACTGAGGACAGTTGCAGCACTACTGCCTCCAAGAACCCCATCACAAACAAATGTCATAAAAATTAATTCCTTCTCAAGTAGCATCAATAATGCAATGCTCTCAGCACAGAGCAGGCTTGGTCCTCACTTTAAAAAGGGGTTCTACTTCATACTAACGACGAACTCCTTTTCAGCTACTGGCAGTAGCTCATTGGAAGCTCTTTGAACACTCAGCAGATTTTCTGCATTATTTACGAACAAAGCTTGCGAACATAAACTAAGCATAAAACAGATTATTATTTTTTAATAAAATAAAAATTGAAATTCTGATACTGCTACGTGCTTTAGGGAATCAAGACCCTAGGTATAGGGTGCATATGTGATTTAATCTGCTCGCTTTACTTTGGCCTTTCTTCTGGTAGTTAACAATGAGATTTTGCAATTCGTGATGAAGGCAAATTCATTCTTTTTGATTAGTAAAAATTGCTTCTGATATCTAAGTCTGAAACAGAACTAAAATATTCTCAGCATTACAATACAATCATATTTAATAATCATGTACCCATGGTAGCAATTTTTACATTTGCCATTGCCTAACAAAAATTTCAGACAATATTAGAAGCACAATTATATTTAATAAAATGTTCCATGCTTCACACCTGCATCAGTTTTCTTTCTACAACTCCGCCCACACTTCTTCATATTCTGCAAGTGAGTTAACATATAAAGTTAAATTCTGATTGCAAGACCATGTTTTGGTTTTATTCTGCAAAACTAAAACAGCAACAAAAGCTGCTACTGCAGACTGGTTTTGGTGCACATATTAATACAGACTGTTGGATGGATACAAATTGTTGTCACAAAATGTACTCAAAAGACCAGTATTTCTGCATGTTCGTGTGAATGTCAAACTATGGCATCATTAACATTGTGTATTGTCCAATCATTCTGTTCTCCCCGTGGACAAGGACTGTGCAGAAATAATTACCTGGCAATCACATGCACTTCATCACTTCCAAATTAGATTTTAGTAATCCACCGCTTTATTTCCAGAGTAATCAAATTACTACAATGGAGTTTCCTTCACTTTTTTTTTCTTTCATTTGATATTTATTGCCACAGGTGCAAACTGTGAGTTAAGCACAGTCAAGAGAGAAACACGATTTGGGAAGAAACATTTGGATAATGTGTTTTAAAACATAAATGAAAATGATCCTTTAAATCTTTTCTATTCCAATGTAAACACATTCACCAAATCAATGGTATGAAAAAGAACCAAAAAGTATATCTAGAAAATACTCTGAAGAAACTGAGATTTTGAAAAAAAAAAATCTTCTGATTACACAGGAATTCCTCTTTCAATTTTAACTGTACTCTTACAATGGAATTGCATAAAAAATTTCACTTAGTCACCTTAGAAAACTTTGGGTGACTTCATTTTGCTGCTGTGCTATCACCAGAAAAATATCAAAACCATTATTTTCTGCTAATAAATAATTGGCATGTGAGAATTTGAGCTTTTTCTGGACTCTGCATGAGGCAATTGGCCCACATTTATCAAGTCCTGTCTATTAATCACAGTATTTAATGAAGTGCTTAAATTTAAGCACAAGAGTCTCCTGCTATTGAATGAGACCAGATTTATTTGAGTACATTTTACATGCTCAAGTGTTTTGGTATTATTCGTTCTGGATTTTCTGGACTGAGCACTTGGTGTTGAATTGAACCTACTGAAATTAATACCAAGTCTTGCAGATCCTCATGATCCATACAACAGCTTGATGATTATTTTTGTATTTTTTGTTCCTCTTCTTATGGGTCCTAAGATAGATTATTACTTTTTTTTTAGTAGCAAGGGTAGGTATGCCTCAAATCCAACAGGATCGTCTATTGGTTATCTGTTCCGTCACCACTGATTATATTGGCCCTTTAGGCAATTAGGTACCTAGATTTTAATAAAGTCTTCAGTAAGCCTTTTACAGATGAATTAAGCCCTGTAACACCAAAATGAGTGTTTTTAGCTCAGGATCAATCATTGTTTACTAAGACCTGAAAAAGAATAAACAGTACTCTTACTGATATATTTGCATTTAGAAAGAAAGGTAGAGAGATCAAAGTACTGCCCTTTAAAAGACCCCTGGAATCTAATGATGTATTGTCTAGAAGCAGAGTTCTCTGATGCTTACTGCTGTGATACTAATGCATTGAAATGTTATTGCTTCTTTATTTGTGAATGTGCAGATAAAAGTACCAAGGTAAAATGAAATTGCAGAAATCTGTTTTCTTGAAGAACTAATAGCCTGCGTCTTTATTTCTAAAACAATCAAAACCTAATGTTTCAAACTTGAAATTCAGGCTACTGGTTGTTATACCAGGACCCATAAACCTCTCTTTCACCACTCTAAAACTCCAGAATATTTCATATGGATTTTTCTTCAGGGAACCAGTATCCCTAAAGTTTCACAAGTCAGGACTGGGAGAACAACCACATTTCATATTATTCTCCCATATTTTTTACTGGATTTTTAGTCTACTGTCTTGCATATCCGTTACTGCAGAAAGGTATTCTCTGAGATCCCTTGATTTAGGTTGCTTACTCAAGTGGACTTTCAGGCTCCTGCAGGGGAACAGCTTGCTCTACTTCTCATACGTCATGAGGTGACAGAACGGAGACTGCAGTACTGCGGCCACCAAGATCAGCCTTGCAAACAAGGGAAGAGAGTACTAGACACCCATGCAATGAGAATCTGGAGAACCCTTCTGAATAGTAAAAAAAAGATACAGCTCCTTTGGAAGCACAGGCTCCCTCCTCACAGCATTAACTCTGTGTTAAAGATACTTCCTCTCCCCTACACTGAGGATAAGATCCTGGCTTCATCAATGTAAGCTTTGCTATTGCTATAAGTGGGGACACAATTTCATTGTCATGTGCTCTCTTGTTTTCAAGCACAGCTACATCAGCACTTCTATTCAGATTTAGCCTGCAGTATTACCACTGCAAAACTAACAAAGAAGCAAGCAACCAAAGCAGTGCCTACCTGAAATCCACCACAACCTTCGTGTTTTTTTATGAGTGTTTCTCATTTTTGGCAGCAATTATGATTGGATTTTCATCTCTCAACTCAAATGCTGACACTATCACATTAATTGTACTTCTGACTAGGAACAAATGTCAGAATTGTGTCTCTAATCATACTTTGTGTTTCCTACTTTACACTTGCACAATAAAGTGTTACAACTCCAGAGCGCAAAATGTCTGTTGGTAGAATTAGCAAGTTCATTTAGCTTTTGTGGAAGAAACTGTGAAAAAACTGTTTTTTAACTACTGAAAGCCTAAACTTTAAGTTATACCTTCAGATATGATATACCTAGAAACAGATATTTTCTCATTAGACATTCATATTAAAACGGGGTTAAAATCACGCAGACATTTTTGTAGAGATTTGTACAGCACAAAATCACACTATTTTCAGGTGAGGGAAGTTACTGCAATCAATCCATTACAACCAGACATTCTGGTGCACTCTAGTGGCAGAACATTGAGCTGTATAACAGCTTTGATACTTATTTGCTTTTAGAAAATCCTGAAAAAGACAGAATGATTTTTTTTTCATTTATTCTAGATGTAGTGGTAAGTAAAGGTTTCTCTACTATACTTAACTACTGTTGTCACATGGAGGAAAGTGAAGCATTCCTAAGTGTCAATAAGAGATAAAGAACCCTTGGTAACAGGTCTCCTGTAAAGCCACAGGCTTCAGATTTAAGGCTTCATCCCAACACAAGCAAGGAACCACCTACATCCAAGTCACGCTGATTTCTCCCCTCACTTGGACTCTGTGCTTGCACTGTCAGGGTTTTATGACCGATGACTACTACTTCTTAGTTTATATAAGAGACATACAGAGGTACACGTGCACAACTGTACGGACACTTGCATTTACCAATATACACATGCATGGATGTCAAAATACTATATCAGCCAAAGGACTGTAACACGTGAAGGGAAAAGAAATCATGTGTGCAAACTGATCGACAATTGCCCAAACATTCAGAAATCAAACAAGACAAAAACTTGGGAAAGAAAGAAGGGAAGCCAACAAAAGGGACTTAGGGTACACTCATTTTATATCTGCTCAAAAAGCAACAAAATCAAATACCAGTATTATATTTCGAAGCTTTAAAATCAAAAGCAGTGCCAAAATTGCACTAAAATACTCTATGCGCAAGACTGCCATTGTTATTAACAGAATAAAAAGGTTTTTACTAAAAAGGCACTTATTTATCTTTACTGGCTAAAATTAGAGTTATTAGGAAGAAATCTCAAATATTCTGAGGAGAGGGAGAGAGGATATTCTACTGCTACAAGGAAAACTAAACAAAATTTCTTAGGTAAAAGTGCCTCACGTACATAGTACTAGACCACTACTTCATAAACGCAGAAACTGAGATGCAGGAAGATGAAGTGTCTTGCCCAAATTCATTTCACTGCCTAATGGCAAAGTTGAATTGGATCTCAGGTCTCTTGAGTTCCTCTCCAGTGCTTATCTAATAAAGAATCCTGCCTAGTGAAAAGACATATCTTATCCTGAAAACATGATGGAAAGGTCCCTGCTTTTGTGGAAACTATGTTTACCATCATCACTCAAGTCCAGGTGATTTTTCTAAATGGTTTGGAAATTAACTCTTGTTTAGAAACTGCTATATGGCACGAGATGGATGCTGGTGATTGGTTGAGAATATTATATGAATGTGTACTGATGTATTTTCCCAGGAGACTAGTTGCATTAGGACCAAATAAACTGTGTTGCCCACCCTAAGCATTCAAGAGTCACTAGATGACTTGTCTCTTTTTCTCAAATACATGGATTTGATGTTTTTTTCACTTGCCTTCTAGTCTCTGAACTTGCAGGTACCGTTTCTTTCAAAGCATACAGGTTCTCCCTAAAGCTTACTCAAAAAAAAAAGAAAAAAACAATCAAGATTCTAGATCTCTTTACGTGTCCTAGAACTAAGGCTTTAAATCAAGAAGACTAAGCTTCTTGAAGTCTGTGAAAATTCTGAGAAACGACAGAAATGTATATAGCTAGAGCTTACAAATAAATAACCCAGAATACAGGATAAGAACTAAACAAATATTCTCTTTCTGAAGGACAGTAGAAAAAAAAATTACTTGCATATGCAGAAGCCATAATGTGATAGTAATTACTTTTCCAGGATTAAATATAAACATTGGACCTTCTAGATCATAGCTTCTAAAGATTATGTCTATTTTGCAGTAAAGAAACATGCTCTGAAGTTCTGTTAATGTTGTTGACTGGCTTTAAACTAGCTAATTTATATGGGTAATAAAAATAATATTAGTTGTTCCTGCCTGGGACCTGAGGTCTGTGTTCTGTGAAGAAATCCCATGCCACAGCATCTTCAGTGTGATCAGTAACCAGATTACGCTGTAAAGGTCTACACAAGGTGCGGTCATATCTGTGGAGTAAAAGGTAGCTATTATCTTTGCTCAATTTCAAAGCATTTCATATTTAAAATAATACTTTGCATTTACCCAGAAGAGGTTAATTTCTGATACCCCTAGACATCATTAATGCTATTCTGCACCACGAATTAACCCACTGAAATCAAAGAGATTCCTCAAGAACAAGATCCAGGAAAGTATACCATGCTCAATTCTAAGCTACCCAAAGGAATTTCATTTCTTTGCTCAGGTAAACAAACACACAAGGTAACTTTGTCATCACGGTGTCCCTTCACAGCATCATTGCTTGATATGCCACGATATAATTTTGAAAAGGGAAAAATCTTCGCCAGTGAAGTTGCTTATTTTTTGTCAATCAGATGATAGCTCACACCCTTGCATTATTCTACTAAATTGCAGTTGTTTGCAATCGCTTGTCTGTCCCAAGTTCTCACAATGTATGAAGCAATAAGTTTCAAGACAGTTTACTTCAGATGACTCTTCAATATTAAAAAAAAAAAAATCAGTAACTTAAAGCCTTCTAAATACAAATTGCTATTCATACAATTCCCAACCATGAAATCTAGTGTGCTCTTTGCTGTACAGAGAGCAAAAAGCAGTCTTCATTCAGGACCCTCACTTTGTCCCCCAGCTAACGTGTTGTCCCCCATCTTCCATTTAGTTTTTAACTGGGGAGCAGAAGGAGCTGTTTATGGAATTTGCTTCACATACCAATTCTGAAAAAAATGTTTTCGTGCCATCTGGACATTGCCTACAGGTTGGTAGCTATTCAGACTGGTGGGAGTAAGTCAAGTGCTGGTGCTGTACTGGTGGTGGTATGAGACAAGCAAGAAGTGCCTTATGCACAGAGAATGAATATATCTATTATGCCTGAAATCTGCTGCTTTTAGAGAATGGGTTTCCCAAGCTGCATTGCAGGCTCTCAGAGCACTCATCTGCCAATAATCTGCCAGCCATAAGGACACAGGAATATGTCCTGCTCACGAGGGATGTCTGTCTTCACCCTAGGGTACTGAAAAGCAATCGGATCACAGAATGTACCAGGAAAGTTTGAAACAGCAGAGAACGAGGAGGCTTTGCAGTTGCACCTGAGGAAATGAAGAATTTTACTTGGCTTATTCAACAGAGTATTTGTGTTCATGGCAATAGTTGTTTCAAACTATATTTAAGCACGTTCAGCCCTGTTTTGAGATTAAATAGAGGAAAAGAGTTAAAGCAGTCAGCCCAAGGTCTGTTACCATGATTGGTTTTAACGTAATTTCAGGCTGGGGAATGCCCACAGGATGTTGATCTGCAAGGGATGCCAGAGTGGGCTAGTACTTCTGCTATGCAAGGGAAATTTTTCACTGCTTGATGACTGAACAACTCTGGAGAGTAATTGTAAATTGCATGGACAGCCTTTGGATGTGTGCCCTACCCAAAAATCTCGATGATTGCCTTGAGTTTCTCCTGTATGGAAATGTCTCACCATCCAGACATGACAGTAGACGCACGTAAAAACTGCAAAAGAGGATTCCCTTTCCTTGGCTCCTGTATTGCTTTGAGCTACAGGAGGGAAAATCTGCAGACCATTGATTCCACCTTTTACTCTCTTAAGTGATTTGTCAAAGGAAATAGATGCCATAAGTCAGTATATTTAAGACACTGATGAATAAACAAAACAAAGTCATTTTTTTTCTCTGCTAAAGCACAGAAATGTTTTCATTAAAATATACTTTGAGTCTGAGGGGCAGGCCTTGGTGACAGATTCAGTGCATCAGATGGATACATATTGATTAAATCCACTGCCTAACGTGAAAATACAATTTAAGAAAAACAGAGACGCAAACATTTAATGAGCAATCACATCCCTAAAGAAAAAGTGCCAGATGGTTACACTTGTCTTGGAATACTGAAGCAGAATAAAGAAAAAAAAATATTGTTCCTTTTTTGTAGCAAGGATGAAATTAAACTTTCAAAGACACCACCCCCATCCCAAACAAAAAATCAAATTAAATGAATGCATATTCTATGAATATTCACTATATTACTTGCAATTTTATCACCAGTTGGAACATGCCTATTACACGATGATGTTGGAGAAGGTTTTTCTTCCCCTTTTAGACGTGGGTTCAGGGGAGGTGTGAACTGTGTTCAGCTAAGGAAATGTAGCCTAGCATGATTTCTTGTTTAATAACCATTGCTTCATCTCGCTCCTGGAAATTTTTCAGATTGCTTTATTTTCCATTTCATAATGCTGCAATACTGTATTTTAACTCGTCACTCTTTCCTTCCCAAAATGTTTTGCTTTTGGGGTTCTAAGTCACAAATTGATGACCTGGCTCATTTGCTTTTGCAGGTGCTTGCAGCAGAAGACTACAGAGTCCTTACATAATTTAATGGTGCTAGACAGATAGCCCGGGAGTGACTGCTATCCCTCTGCAGCAGACTGCATTCTTGGGGAGCTGCAGGGTAAGGAGTCCCTCAGCTTGGGGCAGCCGACCTGCGGAGCAAAGGGAGGGAGCTGCCATTCCCTGCTGGCAGCACCAGGCAGGCGAAGGACCAGATAAATTGAGCTTTTACAAGATTTCCTCTCTGTGTTTATCTCACCATCTCCCAGAATAGGGATCAAAACATCAGAAAAAATGCAGAACAATTTCTTGGCATATCTGAAGCAATTTTAACAAAAGACAACAGAAATATATTAGATGAAAAATAAATCAATCTAAGTTAGGATTCAGTACAATTCATTTGGTTATAAAGACACTTAGGGATGCACTTGTATCCCCCTAATGGCACGGTAAGAGGCAGAATGTAGAAATATTCTGGCAAAAAGAGACAGTAACAAGAACTGCAAAACCAAAAAAGAATATTAAAGCACAAAACTAAGCCGTCAGAAGTCTGGAGTGGTGAGAGCTTGATGCTAACCATATAATTATTGCTTCTTCCTGCTCTCCCTTTCCCTTCTCCCAGTCCATTCAAGAAGAGCAGTTTATTGCTGGAAGTCTTCAAAAACATTCATCCTGGGGCAGGCACCCAGCAGGAAGAGTTAAAATTCATTAAAGTTCAAAACATTTGAGATAATTTTTTTAAATGGGAAGTGTAAGACAAGTGCTAGTTATAAAGAGCAATACAGGGACTGATTAGAAACTCCCATTCCCCAGACAAAAGAATGCAATTATGAATCTGACACAAAAAGCAGTACACAATCTTCAGACTGGTATTAATTTGTCAGACTATTCCACGTAATTTCAAAAAAAGGGAGCATGGTCTGGGCCTGGAGTGAGAAAGGAATGATGAAGGGCATTTTCTCTAGCTCTGCCAAATGACACAATGTTTGTTCTAGATCAAGTATTTTGGACCATATTGGATTATTCACTTTTCAGGTTTCAGAAAACTTCATCCAGGTCCAAAATTCATGATGCAAGACCATCTATAACTGGCCGGTCCAGAACTTCAGATCTAGCCAGCCTTCTTTTATCAGGACATTTGGATTTAGATGTGGACTTTTACAATGGGAACCATCTCATGTCTATGAAACGCTTTGAGAAGCACAACGAAAGGTTTTAGTAATAGAAGTCCCATAAGACCCTGCAAAATTTACCCCATAAGCCATGCTGGGATTTCACATCTTCAGCCAAGACACCTATGACAGCCGCTTTTGGTTGTTGCTTTCCTTGTTTAACTATAGATTCTGTCACCTTCACCCACGTGGGCTGGTGTTTTCATAGCATCATCACGTCATAGAACGGTTTGGGTTGGAAAGGACATTGAAGATCATCTGGCTTTAATACATCCACCAGGCAGCCCTGCTTCAGCAACTGGAGCCGCAAAGAAGGGTTCGATGGGTAAGCAGAGAGAGAAGCAATTTGTGTAAACCCTGTCCTACAAGCATACAGGCCCTTCACCAGAACATTTTGTTCTGATGGATATCTAAGACTCACAGATATAAAACCTATGGGGAATACTCTGAACACATTTGTCTTCTCTGCCCTTTTGATCTATTCCCCTCTTCCCCTCACTCTTCTCCCCCATCTCAGTTTCCCAAATTCCATCCTAGTATTTTTATCTTTGCTTTCTCTGATTTATGCTTGTTATAAATTCCTTTTGTGTATTTATATTGTGCTTATCGTTGGCATTTCATGTGACAGATCTCATTTGTTTATTTCTATGTTTATAGCTTGTTAAACTTCTTTATTTTGCTTTTCTACAGTCCTTTTTCTCAAATCTTTGTCTCTTCCTTTGGAATCCTGTTCAACAATACTGTATGTCCACCATTGTCTGTCTCCGAAAATATTTTTTACTACCTTATTCAAAAGCTATTAGACCTTTTCACTGACTGAAATACAGATTGTTTGCTAACTTCTTCTTTCCCTTTGTGAATTATTCATTAAATTCTCCATTTTAATAAATGTGTCCTGTGGGAAACCATTAGCTGAATCTTCTAACATGTATTTTAGACAATTAATTTATCATTAAGGATTCCTGTTGAGAATTGTTTCATATATTCAACAAAAATCTACGTGCTGAAATCTAAGTTGATCCATCACAGAAGTGATATTTATTTTCGATGACATCATGATCATGTTCCTAAAACAAGTTCCCTGCAATTTCATTTTCAAAATCCAAATCCCATATCCTGCAGTATTCTCATGAGTTTTCCTGTCTTCATGAATAGTTATGTCATTAAATTTGTTTTCTACAATAATCACAGAAAATGAGAGCAAAGGCAAGTCCAATAAGATAAGTTGATTTTGATAGCTGAAATTGTATATATTCATGGTTTCTGTTGCTTGCATTTGGCTAAGTAAAAGCATTTCTGCCCTAAGGTATGAATAACACCAACATCCTTAGCAAACTAAAAAGAAAAAAGCAGTGTGCATTAGAAATATGGCATAGTAACTTATTTATACATGACTTTATACATGACATTGCTTGATAAGTGTGGCTTGGACTTGTTCAGAAAAAAACAAATAGTGAACAGAGTTCAAGATGTCACCAAAAGTCCTCTTTGAAACCAACACAGAACTATATTCCATTATTCTAAAAACTAAGTGTCTAAAAGCAAGGCCTTAATCATAGGCTAAAATACAACTAATAACTAACTGTAAGAAGAGGAAGTTGTAATAAAGTCTAAATGGTCTTCCAAATTCAGAAGGTAATGTGTCTTAATCAGAACCTTAGACGATAAACTCATCTTGGTTCTGTGCTGTGTAGCTACCTGAAAATTGTCATAACTAAATGCAGACATGTTTTCATATCAATCTAAATAGCTTTACATGCAAATATTTGCAAACAGATTCTCCCTACAAACAGTAATTATCCTTGTAAATTATACCATTATACCAAACAATTAGTATACATGTACTTTGCTACTGCAAACTAAATCGAAAAACAGTGCAACTAAAATTTTGCAAGGTATGACTTGAAACCTCTAAACTCCAAGAATTTACAACAGTTCCTACTTTGCTCCAAAGTGGTCTATTCGTATTTTATCACAACATCATGAAGTGATTACCATCGATATTACAGCACCAAGACGATAAAATATTCTGGAAGTAACATATATACGTGTGCTACAGCCAATTTTCAAACTGCAACTTCTCAAGAGTTTCAAGGCTTTAAAGACTATCTTCTGAGAGGGGTACTGCTTGCAAAAATCTAAGGTTTCTTTAATAGGCAAGTAGAGTTTGGCAAAAAAGTCACACAGGACTGTCTTTAAATTACCTTTCTGCACTACTCAGTAACTAGAACATAACTTAAGATATTAAAACCATTTGGGGCTTTAAAAAATGCCTTCATGCTGAAAAACTAACTAGTACAGTTTTAACCTCCTATAATCTGAAGCAGCTGGGGCAAGAACCTCACAAAATCAGGTTGTGTAATGACAGAAGCATCTCAGTTCCCATTATGAGCAGCATTTCTAGAGAAACAATTGTTTTTGAAGGCGTCAGTGGTCTGATCACCTAAGTGAGTTTTCTGAAAGTCCTAGACAGACTTTGAGAGACTTGAACTCATCTTGTGCACATAGACATACACCCCAGCTCTGATGTTACTAAACAAAAGCCCTTGCTCAATATTTTCAATAAAAACACTGCTCCTAGATCTGTCGGTCACATACAACAGTCCCTGAATACTATCAAATATCTCTTTTTGAAATCTCCTTAGATTCAGAGCTCTGCTACTGAAGTGAGCTTGAGGGTTGGGAGAAATAGCTTTTTCCACACTCTTGCATGAGAAGATGCGTGACTTGTCTGGATCACTGTGGAACGGTGTCATCTGGAAAAGAAAGGTTTGCTACCCTATATTAGTACTAAGTTATGCTGCACTTCCACTGTCCTGAATGATCAGGAAAGCATAAAACTCTCCAGAAATGTTATGATGTTCCCCAGTGCCAAGGAGCTGATCTACAGCAGGCAGTGGGCTGGGAACAAGCCCACCTCAGCTCTGAGCGTGGAGGCTGTTCAGTGCCACAAAGAGACACTTCTCCCTGCTAGGATGATCCGTTGTGAAGAGGAACAAAGCTCTGCTGCCCACTGATTCACATCCAAGAGACCTCTACAATGAGAGCAACTGTTTTGTCAATCAACAGGTGGTCACCGAACTCATCAGAAAACAGCAGCAAGTGAAGGAACAGCTTCCAGACATGCTGCATCAGTACAAACCATCTTGCAGATGGTCGTTATTCTGGACTCCTCCTCTAAGCGGGCATTATGTACAGGGCTGAGGAAGCCTCCCTTCACCCATGACTAAAGTCTCTATGCCCCAATAGACAGCAATAGCGCTCACCGCAGCTTCTAGGCCAATGCCTACCAGTGTAGGGAGCCCACAGCTATTCCCCTGCCTTTTATATCACTCCGTACCTGTGCTTGGCAAAGCGGTAGTGCCGTGCTCAGCAGTTGCACGTGGCCTTCCCACCTACCTGCCACTGCACACCAGAAAACAGACTCTGTGAAATTCAACAGGCCCTAAGCCAGATGTGGTTCCACTACATTATAAGAACATATTTGTGATAAAAGAGCTATGCTAGGACAGCACAAACGTAACATTACCTAGCGACAGAGCGCAGAAGCCTTACAACTGTGATTTCACATCACCACCTCAAAGAATCATTAAGATTTAAAATCCTACCAAGACATAGTAGCAAAAGTGCAATTAGCAGAAGGCAAGTTTATTTCTTAAGCGGTAACAATAAACTAGTGAACCGGCTCAAGTCACAATGCAGAATCGTTAGTGAGCCTAAAACAGATGGTATCTCATTTTTAGCTATAGGCAAAATGCCAAATGACATGACTAAATAGAAAAAAATCCCTACAGTATTGCATTTTTGTACCTATTGAGCATGGAGACTGAAAGGCAGGAACATTTTTAATAACCTTTCTTTGACAAGCTTAAAGCCATTTAATGCTGAAGCCTGTCCTCGACAGAAAGCCAAGAGAATAGGCCTCTAGAGAAAGCTCACTGCTGCACAGCTTCACCTCCCAGCAAAACACATTATGCAGCAAAGCCACATAATGCTTGCTTTCCATTAAAAAACCAGACCCTCACCGGCTATCGCAGTAGTGACCTTTCAATCCAGGCTTCTATAGTATTTATTGGCTGAAAAGTTGTTTCTATGAATAGCAATTGTCTGGTTTAAAAAATTGAAAATCTCTTTTCTGTTTCAGGGAACAGCATTTGTAAAGGCAATGGAGTTCAATGAAAAAGCAAAGGTACCTAAAAGTAATCAAACGCCATGTACCAAGCGGGTTCTGTGACCAACTACTCGAACTTGCAGCCGTTTTGCCGATACAGCAATTTTCATTGGAGGACCTTAAAGTAATTCCTAACACAAAGGCCCTCCACATAAAAGCATTCCAGACATGAAGGCTTCACAACACCTTTGAGAAATGCTTGTATGACAGATGGGTAAATTAATTGAACAGCGGGCCAGGCTCTGGACTTCATTCTGGCCCGTTTTTTGCTCCTTTGACAGCAGGAAGAGGCCAAAAAGCAGCTCGATGTTTCCATCTCAGGATTCACCTGGCACTGGGAAGTCTCCAGCTGGCCTAACTGGCACCTACTTAGCACTCACCTGGAGTGGGACACCGAGAGCTGTAGGAACACTGGGGCGGTATCACCCTACAGCAGCAATTTCCCTGCTGGCAGATGTCCCATTCCACGCTGGAGGGAGGATGA
The DNA here is from genome assembly GCF_030867145.1 of Opisthocomus hoazin. Classification (NCBI taxonomy): domain Eukaryota; kingdom Metazoa; phylum Chordata; class Aves; order Opisthocomiformes; family Opisthocomidae; genus Opisthocomus; species Opisthocomus hoazin. Next base: position 6,251,678 of record NC_134420.1, read on the forward strand.
GAACATCACCAAGACTGCAACGATTTGTGCCAGTACTCAGACCGGGACACAACTTGCTCCGGAACCTGAGAAATCCCATTTTAGTGACTTTCGGCTCTTACAAGATCAGTCAAGCAGATACAGGCAACAACTTAGAGATTTAGGCCAAACAGACAATGTTTTGTGCAGGTATTACACCATGATTCTTTGGTAGAGCTAAAAGAGCTCAGCACTTTGCAGTCCTATGAAAGAAACTGACTCTTAACAATGTATGCAGTAAAATATAGAAGAGAATCAACTGTATTTGGGAGATAAAAGGCTAAGAATACCATGGTCAAAAGAAGGCAATTTTATATACCCAAAAGTTACAGTTAGATTTTTCTTGGCATGATCGTTTTTTTTTTCTAGTGTCATTTGAAAAAGTGACACTCAGTTCTGGATTAATTGAACGCCCACTGATTTCACTGGGAATCTGTGTTGCCAAAATTTATGAGTTTAATCCAAAGTCTTGAATTAATTGGTGATTTGTTGTTTATTTGTTTTTTTATTTATACAAGCTCATATCATCTTTATATTAAGTGAGGATCTGTTTTTCTCTTTCTAAAGGATCTCAGTCCACTGGGTGTAGGGAAAAAAATGAAATCTAAAGAACAGAAGCCTTAAGGCTCTAGCACAGAAAGGAAGTTGAAAAGAAAATGTGTCAGTTTAAAATGCTTAGATGTTTAAGGCAAACTTATGGTTTGGGGTCCAGATTATAACTTGTAAATATCAAATCTGCAAATATCAAGTATTGTAATAAATACAAAATGGAACAGGACTTTGCTTATGCTGTGCATTTTATGCAGTTCATGTATTATTAATTGTTCTACAAACATGGAAGAGGCAATTCTCAAAAATAACCTGTTAAAATTGTTTTTTCCCAATACAGGGTCTAGTGTCACTCAGAACTAAATCAGTATTTTAGCAATCTCTTTGCTCCTTTGAGCTCCAGTTATTGGCATGTATTTTGTCAATTGATTGTATTTATTCTTCAAAGGAACTAGTAAGAAAGAACATTTACATAGACACTGGGCATTTCCCCCTTGTATTAAGGGTTTCATCTCATCTCAGCTGTTTCATTTTGTTTTCAGCAGCCCACAGTGTCCCTGTTATAATAACGATGAGCTCCCGGTTCCTTCTGTTCCTTTTCACTAGGACACAGGGGCATAGAGGCTACTTTCATTCAGAGCTTGCTGATCTCAGTGAGCATTTCATTTAACCCTTACTGCTTAAGTTAACAGGAAACCCAAACACCCCGCTCAAGAAAGGAAAATCCTGTGGAAATGTTATTAATCAATTTATTCACAGTGCTGTTTCAGCCAAACGCGATAAACCCTCTCAGTTCTGCCATACTGGATCAGAAAGGGTAACACATTTTACTTTTCAATATGTATGAAGGGGATTTAAAATACCATTAGGCATAAAGAGAGGCAGCAGAATCTGATATAGCCCCACTCATGTGAGCATATGTGCAAAATGTATGGTGTAATCAAATTGTTTATTCACTTCAGTTTATGTTATTGTTCACTTTTTTCACCTGCTGTAGGGGAAATTATAGCAGAAGATTATCAGATTCAAATATCTGTGTTTCATTCTATTACTAATAATTTGCTTTTTGACTCATTAAATTACATATGTATGCTGCACTGCACAGGGTCATTTTCAGAAGAGCTCTTTAAATATATCATCTTCTGTCTTCAAAAGTATCTTATAAAACAAGGTTTAATAATAAGCAGCATTTGTTTTTTCTAAAAACATGCAATTATGCCATGCATGTTTATGATGTATTTAAATTTCTCAGTATTATTCCATGGCATCAACTAACGTATTAATGGCTACATTGGCTTGTGATTGAGATTTTGCTGTATCTTAATAGATTCATAGAATGGTTTGGGTTGGAAGGAACCTTTAAAGGTCCTCTAGTCCAAGCACCCTGTCGTGGGCAAGGACATATTTCAGAAGATCAGGTTGCTCTATAAACATAATAAAACTGGAGATCAATGAGTATCCTCCTTAGCCTGATTTTGGATAAGGTAGACTTCACAGGATGCAGCAGAAGAAATATTCTTCATCGAGCTATGGAACACCAGGACAAAGAGTGGCAGTAGGTCCGAAAGTTCATCGGACAGTACCCCCATCGCTGCACGTGCTATTCCACCCTGCAGAAAACTGGCTGTCAGAGATGCCTCACAGCAGGCCAGCTGTCCTCCCTACCCAGCACGTGCCCTGCTCCAAAGGTTATTCATTTGGAGTTAGAATGGCGTTCCAGAAAGCTAGCTAGCTTTACATAACCTTCTTTTTGGAGACAGTAGTTCAACTAGTCCTTGCTTAAATAGCATGGCAGGTTTTATTTCAGGGAACTTGCATAACAACAGGTGTCCAAACGGGCATGGCAGCTCCCTTCATAGACTTATTTTATCAATGGCTCTCATGGGTGAGATCATCAGCCCTTCTGTGCCCTTACAGATTCCAGGCAAAGTGCCAAGTGGTTCTGAAGGCTCTGCTCTTCCGTGTCTTTCCATTTTAGCCATGTCTCCCAACCTCCACCAGCATTACAGCAGAGTAGTGAAACTTCTCACTGTCTGTTTTATAATTATAAACAGGTTATTGCTCTCCAGCTTTACCAGTCTCTAAAACCCTCTGAGATGCAGTTGCAGGATATTCCCCATCGTATCAGGAAAACTTCAGAAAAATAATGTATATAGAAGCCTTGAAAAAAAAATTCTTGTACCTAGTAGAACTGGCAAGAACATAAAGCCAGTGACCTCACGAACAGCAGCTTTTAGAGAAAGAGCAAGAAGGAGTGGGATGAAAGATGGGCCAGGCTCGCATCCACCCCAAAAGCTGATGAAATGACTTGGCAAGTAAAAGGAAGCATAACACAAACTCTGCAACCACTTTAATGCTTGCATACAGGAACTATCAGGAAGAATTTTGGCTCACAGGGACTCCCATTTCTGTGTGACCCTTTCATCCTTCCTTCTGACACAGAAGAGGATAACAGGAACACAATCCTGACTCTAATGACATAAAGATTACAAAAACAAAGAGATTAGGCTAGTATTTTATATACTTTTCTACATCTCAGGCATTCAGAGGACAATTTTCAAATATTAAAGCTATTGCAATTACCTATTTTTCTTCTGTAATATTATAGCTGATTTATTTTTTCCTGTTATCTAAATGTCTCCAGTCTGATATGCCGAACTTCTGAAGTTACAAATGAAGATTTTGCAGTAATTTTTTTTTTCCCTTTCTTCTTCAAAATGTAAAGGATTGTCAAATTCTTTTGCTCCTTTGTTGTTTTTTTTCAAATACAAAAATCTGTTTGTGCTATATTGCACGGATAATGCTACAACAATGGAAATGGCTGGTTTTTAAGAAGGTACTTCGCATACCCTATGATTTTGGAGGCTCAAAAAATTCCCACTGAAGAATTCAACAACATTGAAGTACCTTCTGGAATAGGAATTGAACATAAATATCTTTATTGCTGAGTGATGACAAACCTTTTCTATCTGCTGGATTTCTGCATTATTTGTTTTCTTTCAAAAACAGAGGCTGCGGGAGTGTATGTTATCTCAGATAATTCTCAATGGAAAAGAGCTGAAATGACAAGAGTTCTGTTCTCTACCTCCTGGAATATAAATCTGCATTAAAAATTCATCTAGTCTGTTCACTTAAAGTATAAGCTATATGACAAAGTATTCAGCAATCTTACTGGTAATTGATTAGATATCTTATTCTCCCCCAAAATGACCTATTTACCAATGTAGCTGGTTATGAATCTTACAGTGATAAAACACAGACCTAGATTCAAACCAAGTCTGAATATCATATTTAATCATCATGTTTGATTATATATTGCACTAAAAAAGTTAAAAGGTTAAGCATCTTGAACCACAATTTTTACTTCATTCTTCTTTACCGAAAAGTACATTCATTAGTTCAGACATACACCCAATTTTTTCCCATATTGAGCTGTTTCTTCCCTGAAGTTCTAACCTACAGTCCCATTCCTAATATAAACTTGCTATTCTTTCCCCTGGAAAAGTTGAATTATTGAATTTTTAGTCACCTGTGTATTCTTCTGTTGTAGAAGAAACAATTATGCCTTTGGTTTAACTGACACATAAGATAAATCAGATTAGTAATACTGAAGATACGAAATTTTTATGCTAAACAGATTTTAACTGATAAATTCAAAACCACAAACACAAATGTTAGAATGTTTTTAGTGCATTTTTGTACTTTACTATGAATGTAAACTGAACCTGACAAGATATACCAAAAAATAGTTTTCCCAATATTTCAGCCAAAAGGATTGTTGCATTAATTAATAGTATTTTTGTAACATTTAAGGATTCCAAGGCATTTTGCAAAAAAAAAATTAATTTGGATTCACAGGTCTCTAGGGAACAAAGAACATATTATCAATGTTTTATAGGTTAAAAAACTAACAAACCCACAAACATTAACTGGTGCATGATCTCAAAGAAACCCTGCAACAGCAGAAAAAACAAACACTCTTCATCTGTATTTAAGTCTCAGTTATAAGAATATAATTTCAACACTCTCAGAAACAGACTAGTGGCTACTGTACACGCTTATAGAAACCTTCGCTCAGCAGCTCTGCTGGTCACTGGACAGATATTTTTTGCCATGAATCCTCAGACAGCTATGGAAGACCAAGGTCCGATACCAAGAAAAAGCTGTTTATATGAAATGTCTCTGAACAATCACAGTTAATAAATTGCCCTGAAACCACGAGGGCACAGCAAGAACAAAAAATTTACAGGTGTGGAACAGATTCGAACACAGGGGGAGAATCAAACAAGTGGTGAGTGGAATTTTCTCTACATTTGGCAGAATGTTTATAGAGAAAACACCATGGAAAGTGAGAAAAATTCAGAATACTGAATGTATTTTCCAAGTACCTGTGCCAAGAGTAGTAAAAATTTTGATTATTTACTGCATAAATGCTTGTCATATGTACAAGACCTATGGCAAGCCCAATGTGATCGTACTAGTTTTAAGTATTATTATGCTGCAAGCATGAACCATTATTCTTTCCTGTTTATTTAAATCTAATAAATAGATCACGTTGTAAATATAACAGATAGAATCAGCTAAACTTACTGACTAAACGTTATATCTATTAATGGACCTATAAATTAATGAAATGAATGAATGCATCAATAAATTGTTACATTTATTTATAAACATATGGATACATACACAAATTAACTCAAACTAACTGTTTTTATACATAAACACTAAATATTTTTTAATGTAAGACTAAAAATAAAAGCTAATTATGAATTAATTTTTAATTTTGATTTTCTTTAATTTTGTTTCCAAATGAAAATAAAACCAAATGATGAGAACTGCTTATTTGCATGTTTTTTATCCATAAGTGCCATATGAATAAGAAGAGAGAGATGCCTGGTGATGAAGCCAGAAGAGAACAACGACTGTTTGCAAAAAGGCTGGATATCTATTAGTTAAAAGAGATATTAGCCTAGCCTTAGGTTTCCACAGGAAAATGAAAACGATATACAGTACAAACTAAATCAAATTCTGCCCGAGTCAGAAGACTGAATGGCTGATAGAAGAAGATTTTTCATATCTATATTGCCTACAATTCATTTCTAATTCTGTGGATCAGCATATTATCAATATCAAGAGTTATGAAGTAGTGTTAAAACCAGATATCAACATTATGTGCAAGAACGTCATTTGAGGGAGACGGGGAAGTGTAGTTTGCTAGCAGATATCTTGAGTCTCCCAGATGTCTGAAAAGAAAGAATACATCATCAGTCAAAACAAAACCCGGTTCATGAACTGCTAAACCAGAAACTGAATGCTCTTGACTTCATGCCAGAGAGGATGCAGTTCATCACAGTTCCACATACTTAATCTCTATCATTGCGCTCAATACTGTGAAACTTTAGAACAACACTTCTACCCCAAGGAGTTGATCATTAACATTAACGAAAAGCAAGACATGTAGACAATGCAGTTCAAAAATAACACGCCATATTTTATGATATAGATGCACTAAAAAAGTGCAATTTGATATTCAAACTAAGCACTAAATTATAAGGCACCTTAAATCTCAAAAAGATGAAGAAATCTGTGAAAGATGAAGATGCTAAATATTCTCTGATGTAGAAGCATGCCAGCAGGTAGCTCCAAGGGAGCAACAACATGCCATTGCTATAGATTTCAGCTATACAAGGACAACTCACAGCTACTTTCAAGGTATCCATCCTTAATGTAGTTTTGCTTTTCCACATGTATTGTGCAAGAAGTCATGATTTTAGTGTGCACAGACCCTCTGGAAACAAGATTCTGTATTCCCCAGCTAGGGTGTCACCACCAAAAAGGCCACTAGACAATCCAGTAAGAACAGATATATCATTTATTATGACATTCTCCATAACAAGCAGCTATCCTAAAAATTTCAGTGAACAAAACCTGGAAAGTACCCTGTGCTATAGTCTAGCCTACAGCCAAGCATTTCCTTGTGCCTTCATCATCCCTTGCTATAAACCAACAGCAAGAGTACGCATTTTATATGCTCGCTCTGTACAAAGCAGAGTAGGGGATGATACAAGATGGTTTCACAGAACCCAGATCACCAGCTATGAAAGGAGAAATATGCTAGCAATGGTGGGGGAAACAAAAAAAAAAAAGATCTGCAGGACCTTGCGGGCCCCACTTCCCTAACGTTAGATTACTTCAACAAATGAAAAGTTCTGATGTTATTCACATATTTTCCTTGGGTATAAACCCAGCTGCATGCCAGTGAGCTCATAATTTTAAGATGTTTGTACAAGCACTGTACAGCTGGGAATCTTAAAATATTTACAATGCAGCTGAGAGACTAGGAGTTTTGAACAGTTATTTGTAAAGCTGCAGCCTGCCCAGAGAGATGCCAGACAAACATCCCCTGGTGGCTGTGTCCTAGCCTAGTGGCAAAAGAAGTGAGTGCAATGTTGGATTGCTGGAAGATATAAGAGATTATTCATCTCTTTCAAAATTACTCCAACTTGAAAAATGCTGTACAGCGATATCTAAAAGTTTGAAAACATTTAAGACAATTTCGTCCTTTAAATTAATGCTTATTTATTGTTTTATTAGAATAAAAACCTCAAAAAGTAGGCTGAAATTTTCCTTTTTTTATAACTTCATTGACTCATATCAAGCCTGAGTTTGGTCCTCAAACTTTAGAGAAGTAGTAAAACAAACCTGATGTTAGTCCACACGAAAAACTTCCCGATATGCACTGCCACGCTGCTTTCTAACATGTGCTACCAGCATCGCTGATTGCCTTGGCCTTGGCCAGCAACGAGTCCATCTTAGAGCCAGCTGGCACTGGCTTTACCAGATCTGAGGGGATCTTCTCGCACCTTCTCACAGACGCCACCCCTATAGCCCGCCTGCTACCAAAACCTTGCCACGCAAACCCACTACTAGGAATTGAATTGTGAATGGGTCACATTTATGACAGATATATACTGAATGTCTGATACTTCAGTAAACGATGTCATATTACAAGTTACTAAAAAAGGGCATCAAAAGATGGGTTAGACCGAATATTATCCACAGTACTTCTTAATACTTCTTTCTAACAGCCTAGTTGCGTGATACCTAATTTCTCATCTTACATAAATTATTTTTAACAAATGGCCTGAAAGCCTGAGCTAGAGAGATATATAATGATTTCCTGGAAACGGAGAAATCCACAGCAGGGAAAAATGCAAGATGATTGGGCTTGACAAGGACAATACAATGTGCTCCAGTAAGAGTAGTTTTATATTATTTAAAATGTTTTTTAAAAGATTCAACATGAATTAGAAAAAAATAGGAAAAGAAGTTACGGGAAAAAAAGAAAAAAGTCCTTGTAGAAAGACCATACATACCTTTAATTACATTGATATAACTACGGAACTGAAAATTCATATCCTGCCTCAGACTGGTAGTGTAGAGACGGAATCCCAAATAAGGCACTAGGATGTAAGATGTGCCCATAAGGTACTCCAGGGTAGCTGTCAATGTGCCCTCTCACCCTATAATAAATATGACATAGCTTATCCCGTAACTAAAATGAGGTAGTCTACCTCACATATCAGCAGGACAAGGCCAGCAAATAAGCTGTTGCCGTAGGATACTTGCCAGGCCCTAGAGTCATAGTGACTTGCTCTAGTGCCCATATCCCAACTCCTGTCTATCAATGAGCCCTTAGATGCTGACTGAACAAGTGGCATGATGTTTCAAAGTACAATTACGATAACTAGGAGTAAACAGCCTTTGTGGTGAAGACGATTTCTGCTTTGTTCTCAGTAGGAGTGTTCATATTGTAATAGACACTCTGCAAAAAAGGTTCTTCCATTCTGTCCCAGCCAATGGTGTCAGCTTAAGATATTAACGTAAGTATATTTCATTATCGCCTTTTACATAAAGTAGGATTTGCTCTTATGACCAGTGTTACATATGCAAACAAAAGGCATGTAAAAAGTGCCCAGGATTTCTTTTGCATTGCAGTATCTTGTCATGGTGCAATAAGCTTCAGTTGTATTCCCTAACACAACGAGCAGACAATGTTACAGAATTAGTTCAACACTCACTGAAGTCAATTCAGACAAAACTAAAAACATTTTCTTTACCGCTCAACGGAAAAGAAAGATACTACCTTAAACCTTCACTGGGCCAGATCATTAGCTAATATAGCTGTAGCCTAGCTGTGTTTGTTGCAGCAGGGGTTGTTTTTCAACAGGTGAAGTCTTCTTCCTACATCTGTAATATATGACTTGACCGCCCTGCGTTTGTGGAGCAGACTTCAGTTCCTGCTAAGCTTAATTCATCTGCACTGAAGTAAGCTACATCTGCGCAGCACAACTCTTTGTGACAATGTGCATTCTATTATCAATATTGAAAGCATATAAAGTTCAATGCTCATTAGGTCTTTGTTTATAACATTCTTACGGACACATCTCCACTCCATATTAGCTTGGAAGTTCTCCAGTCATCTCATACTGGTTTGTGTCCCAGCAGGACAGACCCTTCTGAAGCCCTCCAAAATTCTGATCTCAATCCTATTTAAAACAGCTGCAAACTGCCAGAGCCTTCTCATCAAGACTGCCCATAAACTGAACAGAGAAAACACTCCGGGAGTACCCAAAAGGCTTATTACATTATAGCACCTGATACAAAGGAAGTAATGTGAAAAAAACCACCCAACCCCCCCCAAAAAAATCCTTGCACTCTGCCAATATCAAGAGGAAGCTGAAAGTCGCAATCAGAATTGAGGAGAGATCCTTTATTTCACTCTTATAGACTTGAAATAAATAACCGTGAATACTACCCACAAGTCCCACCACTCAAAGGACACAATCCACAAGAACAGAATCCATAATGACCCAGCACTTAACAAACCTGTGAGGAATTCCAGAAAAAAACACAACAAAATGTGCATTTAAAGATCTCTTAGAACATCAAAACCAAACACAGATGGCTCAAAAATTCAGAGGATTCCTCTGGTCTGAGTAAGAGGAATTAGCCACTCTGAACTGGTTCTCACTTTGCTCAGGAATTGGCTCAAAGAACAATACCATAAAATTATGAAAGAGTGCAGAGGCAATTTCTGAAGATCACCAACAGGCATGCTGGCTTCCTCAAAAACACAGCAAAGCTACGCTCTTCCAGCACAGCAGAACAGCTTCCCTGAAACAGCGCCCGGACCACAGCACTGTGGGCACCAAATAGCTCAGCACACGCTGCTGCTTTCCTCCCGCTCCACAGCAAACCTCGGCCCCCCGCAGTAAGATCAGCCACTCTGCCACCCACCTTGCCAGCATCAAACCCCACCTTTCCAGCATGAAAATTTAGTGGCATTGCAGCCTGCAGGTTGCCTGTGGCAGCCACCCAGCAACTACAAAAGGCTGCATGAGTTTCAACTTGTACATTAAAAAACTGCTTGCTCCTAAATTTTTTTCAACTTTATTTCAAAATGTGATTTCATTATATTTGCACTTCTAATAGTATAATATCCTTTGGTTTTGGATCTGAAAAATATTTTTAAAGTATTGAATGTTTCATAAAAATTTCATATAAAAATTATATACACTTCACTATCTTTATGTAAATATGCGCAAAAATATTCTCTGAAATGTTATAGATTTAATAAGGAAAATATTATGAGTTTAATAAAAACTGCATTTAAAATTGCATATCTAGATCCCTGTAGGCAAGCGGGAATATGAGGCACTGACTGCATGGTCCCTGCATTCTGCTCCAGGGATTCTCACATTACGTGCAGCGTTCCAAAAGCCTTGGCCCTTCTGCCTCTTAACCACTGCTGAATACCTCTTTGCTTTCCATAGCCAGGAGAAGGAGATTCTTTTCAGAGAAACTAAAGTCTCTAAATTAGGGGATGCATCTTTACAAGCTCAAAGAACCATAAGAATTTTTCACGTTCCTCTTTTAAAAAGAAACGTGCAGATATTTCAAATATAAATTTTAAAGACAAATAACATTTTCACGCATCCACACTGGAGCAGATTTGCAAAGAGCTCCTGTATTCACGTGGGCACCCCAGCAAAGCATTTGGGAGCAGTGCTCTCCACTGCTACTACATCTCTTCTGCAGAGCACCCCATTATGACCCAGCTTCTTCCTTCTTCATCTGTTACTCCTGACAGCAAAGCTTGGAAACAGAAACCTTTTTTCTGCCTCCCCCTCTTATGACATTATACAGAGTGACAATCTAGCACAAAGTCTTTATTTTTTAATCCATATCTTCTTATGATTCCAATAGTGTGATACATTAGGAACACGACCTTGCCACTAAAATAATTTCAGATAACACCCTTATAGAAGCTATAACTTAGCAAAGCTGAACCATCAATCTTCCAAAACGTACTCAGGCAAAAGGTAATCAACTCTGTGCGTCATGTTAAAATAAGCAGAGAAGGAAACATTTTAATTAATGAACTTGAATGTCTGAATTCATCATGGGGCTTACAGAAGTGGGGAGGGGTGGGAAGAAAAATTACTGTTCTCAGTAAAGACCCCAAGGAAATAAAACAAACAACATTTAACAGAGCTCAGTTTTCATTTGTTGCTGAAATAATGAATACTAAAATAATAATTAAATGCCCTAAAGATTTGTATGGTAGCTGGTAATAACCATATCATGAACCACCTAGTAAATTTTTTTTTTAAGATTCCTTAGCTGTAGGTATGTTGGTTTAGCAGCCTGAAATAACCATGGTACAAACCCACAGTTATTTTCCTGCCTGCATATCCACCGCACACGGCTGCCTAGGGGTCTGGTTAGTGCGCCAGCGGTTCCGACTCGAGGATCTGCTGCAGCTCTGCTACCGCAGTGTCCTTTGACATTACCTTAAGCTGCACAGTATTGCTCCACTCTGAGGGTCAGGCCAGGGGCCCCGAGGTATCTCTGCAATGAGCCTGGTACCTAGACCAAGATAATAAACCCTACCAACAGCTGGCTAAAGCTCAGCCTCACGTAACATGGCCTTTTTTCACTCTTAGGAGCACACAAAGACCAAGGTTGTAAAAGACCATGAACAGTACCCCCAGCTGTGTAAGCGCTCTGACACAGGGCGCTCCTTTTGTCTCTCCCGTTGTCTCTCGCTCCACCACACAGCTGGGACCTGGAGGCTAGCTGAGCACCAACAGCACTGTTGCAAAACAAGTGACAGCAATGGAAAGATTCAAATATTAATGAGGGAGAGAAGGGAAAACCCAATCCAAATGTTCTTCTGACATCATCCTCCTGGCTTTATGGAGTGACATAAATTTTTGCTTATGATAACTACTGGGTTTCACCATCACTAATAAGGATGCAACTTTTCTGCCATGGTATTTACCTTCAGTAAAATGACTCTGTCACTCATTATTTATTCTATGTAAGCATTATGGTCTTAAAGGTAAGAACAGAAATTCTGCTTTCATGTTCTGACCAGCATGATTCCACTAATTTATTCCAAATTTGTCTTGGAATAAGTTTATTCTGATGAATTTTTTTTGTCCGTAGCTGTGAAAAACTTGTTGCTTAATCATAATGTACAGACTGTGTGTATAAAAGTTTTATGAAAAGCAATGAAGATGCTTTACTTAATGCTATAAACACTTTGTGTATATGAAGTATATTTGCATATATTCTCGCCAAATGCTGTGCCAATTACTGCTTTCTACTTAAAAAGCAGAATAGCAAGAAAGTGAAAGCGTTCAAAGATGGATTTATATGTTGATTTACTCTTCATATAAACTGATAGAAATCCACCCTGGGAAGAAACAAAAAGGCTAAGAAAGAAAATACAGATAGTATTGACTATGGTAATTTAAGGAGGACAAAAAATCAACATAATAAGACAGAAGAAAGCTCAGCTACAATGTTATAGCAGGATAGATTCAAATATATGAAATAACCTAAGTAATCAAAGTGTGAAATGACTAGTGGGTCAGCATATACAAAAAAGTCTGTGCACTTGTTAAATATTGAAGTCATTCTTAAAAGGCCAGTTCAATACTAAGCTGCCACATAAGATCTTATTTTAATTCTAACTTAAATGTATTAAGTGAGAATAAGGTGCAAATAGACCTTATGTTGCCTTTTACACAAGATTAATTTCAACCTTACAGCAAAATGTAGAAATAAAATGGCATTCTTTAAAATGTCACCCTGCTCATCCCGTTAGAGCCAGCCACCAGCTTCTGATAAAAATAAAATTTACATCCAGTATTTTCAGGTTTTTGTTCATGGGAGGAAAACGAAAGTGTAAAACAGCAGAATGATTAAATGGGTTAGAAAGAGAGAAGGTATAATGGGAAAGACAGAAAAAGACATCCAGTAATTAAGGAAGGAGAAGAAAAATAAAAAGGAAAAAGTAAACGAAAGATGTTAGCCACAGCGGCTGCATCCAGTGCCTGTGCACAGAGCTGGGCAGTGCACAGCTGCGGTCAGGCCCCAGCACCCGTTTCCTCTGCTCCCACCAGCACCAGCCGCTCGAGCCCCACCAGGATGCCCCACAGGTCCACCCCACCTCTTTTGCCCCTTCCAATAAAGACCCCTGTTGCATCAGTCCAAGTAGACACTGAGTTGGACTGTCTTGGAAACCCCTCTTTCTCCAGCCCGTGATCTGGCAGGCCACCTGCTCTCCCCTGCCTCAGCCTTCTGTATCCCCTGGGCTTCCCAGTTCCCCAGCACACTCGATTCCCTTTGCCAACTTTTTTCCCAGTAGCAGGGTAAAAACTGACCTGAGAAAGGAGAGACCACTCAAAGTTTCTGCCATGTACAAATAGCATCCACCTGAAATGCAATGAAGACTAATTCTGATAAAAGCTCTGTATCTAAAAACAAGTGTTCTCATCAACTCATTATATGTACCAGAACTGTTATCAATTAATTTCATCAGGGGGACTGCATAATTAGTAATCTAATTTTCCAGATCATTAAAACGTCCCTGGACTGTACCTAAAGAAATATTTGATTTACTCTCTCCTGGAATCCTTTTGTACCTGCGCCTGTGCATTCAGAAAATGCAAGTTCAGTCAAGATATTTCAGGACAGAATTTGAGGCAGAAATGCAACTTGGCTCCATATAATCTGGTTTCATGGAGATATCCTGACCTTTCTTATTTGATGTGGCAGAAAGAGTGTGGTAGTGTCCCAAAATACAGAGCCTGGAATAAAAAAACCCTGCAAAAGAACTCATACATTTAGATGACCACCTGGGCAGTCCTATTCTGTAGCACTTTGCGGAGTCTGTCAAAAGAACATGGATGAGGAAATTTTGACCCCTTGTAAGTCAACAAATACATTACTGTGACTCAACAGCGTTGGGATTTCACTTGTAATTTAGGTCTACATATTGCTGTTTCCTGGCACACAATAACAAAATACAGGAAAAAATACCTAATGAAAGCAGTTACTTGTTGTTATTGGGGTGCCGGGGGAAGACTTTGAACTATTAAGTCCTTTCCATACTGGTCTAAACCAGTAACAGCAGAAGAAACTGGGTTCATGTTTAATATTTCTTTTCTTTGAAGTATCAGTTATTTTACAAATGACAACTTCAGAACAGATATTATTAGATATGTCCTATAAACTAAGATCTACAACACAAGAGGAACCAATGACCCGACCTGCTGATTTACAAAGCATTCAGGGTAGCACACAAGCAGGCAGCATTCAAACATAATGAAAAACCTGAGGCCATTTTCTGTGAAGGAAGACTCAGGAAATCCAGGCACAGGAATCAATGAAAAAAACACGAAGTTTCCACAGGGACTTTCACACACATCAGTGAAATTACACTAAATTCCTGCAGCTTTATTCTCCTTACATCTCTATCACCAAAAATTCTTTGTGTTAAGAATACTGATGACAGGATGACAAAACCTATGTCTGTAAAGTTACAGACAATGTTAGCAAAGTAAATTATCTAAGTCCATAAATTCATATTCAAAATATTTCAGATAATCAGATAATATGGCTTCTGGAATTCAGCATCATTTTAACATGTCCTAGATATTTAATATCATAAAAATAAATCAAATCTGCCTTTTTCCTATTTTATTCATGTAGAATTGAATAGTTTTCTCAGAATTTTTTTCCAGACTGATAGCTATTGCCAAAAAATATAAAACAAATATGCTATTGCTGACAGCAATCACCTACTGATTTCACAGCATAGAAAAGATTCAGATTGCAGTTACTTAAGAACTCCACGTGTCGGTGTGTTTGTTTAGGTGTGAGAGAAAGCTTAATTAATCAGCTGAAAGCATATCAGCAGACACACCTATTAAATTCTGCTACAAATTGAAATTAGTAGTAAAAGGTAGGAAGACTTCACTTTCATCAGGTTACACATCTTTCAGTTTTATAGTACAATAATGGTCAGAAATCAGATTTTAAAATATAACTGTGAAACACAAATTTTAAAAAGTGTAAATCCTGAAAGTCTTGAACAGATATTAGATCAATGCCTTGTGTTCCAAGCATTTCCACTGCTCTGAAGGTGTGAAACAGAAGTGAACCTAATCTTCTCTTTTACTTGCTAGATCTATATCTGTCTCAAGTCATCTTGTACAAGAAGAAGTTATTTCTTCTAAATGGAAAATAAACAGCTTTGTTTTCAAATCATAGAATCATAGATTGGAAAAGACCTCTAAGATCTTCAAGTCCAACTGTCAACTCAACACCACCATGGCTACTAAATCATGAAGTAGGATTTTAAAAAAGGGAAAGGACTCAACTGAAGTGAGTGCAATAATGTACCTTTTAGAATAAGCTGATTCAGCAAAATATACTAAAAGTTGCTGTCTTTCAGGCTATCACATCAGAAAAGACTACACGAATAATTCTTTAAGACAGCCCAGCTTTTGTACCTTTGCAATGGAGTAACACAAAAGAATAAATTATGTTCCTTTGCAATGCTTTTCACCTAATCACATCTTCTACCCATTTTCTAAACTGTTGGTTAGGAATAGAGAAAATACACACCAAAGGGTATACTTGAAGAAAGCATAAAATGCTAATGCTGCCAGAAGAAACTGCTGCACATATCCCCTGCCCCAGCCATATGCTCCCACGTACGTATCTTCCGCCTTTGCTCTAGCACACACGCTCTTCGAGCTACAAGGTGAAGCAGAATGGGAAACGATTCAAGAGAAACCTAATGTCTGCTGGGCTAGCAGGGCCTCTTGCCCACCTGCCAACGCGACCACACAAGCGCTTGGCCTCCCCCTAAGAGCGGGCAGGTGGGCCAGGCCACCTGCTTTAGCAGCAGTGGGGCTTGCAGGTCTGCAAAATCACGGCATTACCAGGCTGGAAGCAGAGCTGATGGAAAGCACCGTCAGCTCGCTCTGGGGGCTGCACCTCACGAGGGCACAGTAGGCTGCACAGACAAGGCACCAAAGCTGCCACTGGCACAGCTCAGCACCCAGCGCCAGTTCCTAGGTGGATGAACAAGCTGTGCGTCACCGGCCTCCTCACTGCCACCTCTCAGCTCCGGCTCTCTAGGCTCAGAAGCAGACCATTCTGATACAATAGAAACAATCAATCCTCTTGTCCTTTCATAGACCCTTGGATGGATTTACAGGTCTTGGTAACATATTTCCAAGAAGTCAAATACTGCCAGTGGTTTTGTACTAGTGGGACACTCTCAAAAAACAAAGCAATCCCCCCAAACAAAGAAATAAAGCACTAATGGCATGAAATGGTCCAATAATTGTTTTGAAAGTGAACCAGTGAAGGTATTTGGAAAAATAGTACAGGCTGCCCATACAGAAATAAAAACTAACAGAACAGTAAAATGCCATTTTGATAAGCATATCCAAAACTATCCTCTATTTTTTTCTCTCAAGAAGCCTGATTCTAAGCAGGTATAACCTGTCCTAGCTCTGTGGCAATTCTAAATAAGATCAGCTGAATATTTTGAATCCTAGAAACTGACATCTGAGAAGAAGAGATAGAAGAATGGAATTCCATATATGCCTGGGAACACTGGCGTTTTGGCTAGTAACAGAGCTGGTTCCTAATGCTGCCTTTCATTAGTAAAGCTAAGGGAAAAAAATAAAAACCAATGACTGCCCCATGAAAAATTAGGAGAGAAGTATTTTATAAACCTTTGTTAGTTTAGCTGTTATGAGGCTATTGCATAAGTACGCCATACTAATTTTATTGGCTCATAGCACATATAATTTGAAAGTATTATGTTACCTGCATAAACCATACATATGGTTCAGAATCTCAGCATAATCTGTCTGTGGGAACAGTAATGTATGGTTCTGGAATAGAGGTGGTGTACATAAATTATGCAAGGTATTTTCTAATCCCCACAATATTTCAAGGAATGGGACAGCCATTATGTAACAAGAAATGTCTCCTGCACCTTTCTGACAGATGGGACACGAACATTATTGCTTTTCCCTGTTCCTTCAGGGCAGGTCACTCTCTCAGTTCACTACACTAATGTGCCACTAATTCTAAAGGCAAGGCTTCAGCATTCATTCAGATTTCAGCATTTCATTGTGGAGGAAAAGCTACCACTTTCCATTTTCTTCATATGAACTTAATTACTTTTTACCATTGGATTGCCAAAGGAATAAGGAAGGCTCCTAGATGAAGTCTACAACAGTGCATGTGATGAACAATTTCATTGGCAATATCGAATGGCTATTTACTTTTTCTTAAATGTTGCCTTAGAACTGCTGAGACATTCAAAACATCTTAGTCTCACAATTAAACAATGACAGCTTTGCAATGAGACCCAGGAATAAAAACCGCCGCATCAAGTGGCCAACTGCCACAAACTCCCTGTATCACTCTGCACAAGTCATTTGATTTCTCTGTACTTCAAGTTCTCCCTTCACTTCACAGACTGACAGCTCTGTTCTTTACTTTCTTTAGAACTTAATTCAACTAAAAGGTATATCTTTTGGCTGATAACTTTAAAGTCAGTGTATTTTACATTTAAATCAAGAAATTCACAGTCCAGAAACATGGTTCGGTGGCAGAATTGCTGTTACACTCTTCTTTCTCCTTCAAAAAAATTGGTATATCCAGAAGCACAGGCAGGCCTATGGACTTAGATTTTGTAAAAATATATTCAAAATAAGTATATCAAACAGAATGGCAATTCATACAAGAATATGAAAATCCTACTTTTACCCTTATGTTTCAAGAAATCTTCTTGAGACTAGTTGCTTTAGTCGGACCACAACATTTGAGTTATGCTTTACTGCTGCATACAGCAGGCTCTAAAGGGGAGACTAAAGGAACCAACACTTCCAACCTTTGCAGTGACAATTCACACTACAAAATATAAAGCTAAATACAAAGAGAAATGAAAACCGAAGGTCTCTTCTAATCTTGTTGGAAAAAATTTCCCTCCAGACCTTAATCAGTAGCTGAACTTTTTACCTCAAGTACATGTGCAATGTTCACCGAACACTGAAGTCATGATCTTGAGCATAACGAGTAAAACGCCACTGTGCCTGAAGCTTTTGTAGTGACAAGGATTCATCAGGTGTGTTACGATTGCATGTCACAGCTGTCAAGATGATGAAAAACCTTTGCATTTTAAAAGGCTCTGTATTTTAGGTTTATTTGGATATGCCTTCATGAAGACTGAAGGAGGAAAACCTTAATCCAACATCTGGGTTATTTTTCTGTAACTAGAAGACAGCAAACATCTTTCTTTCACCTCTTATGTTTTGTATCTATTATTTTTAATTGTTGTTGGAAGAAAATGAAAAGATTAACATAAGAACACCACCCCCACCAACACAAACTAAATCTAATTAGCTTCTGAGAATCAGAGTACTTTCAAAGCGACCTCTTTTGCTAACCCATACATTGTTTTCAAATACTCATTTCTATTTCAGCTAACCTATTTCTTGGGCCAACAGCATAGGTTTTTTCCCCACTTCAGTTATCTTCTAAAGGGAATAATGATTTGTTGACTTGTGCTCATCATACTCGAACAGTGACAGAGAGATAACACTCATGCTGTCATTTCTTCCAATTTATAATGCAAAAGTCAAAATACGTATTCTATAAATCATTGTCTTGATTTGCCATTTGTTATAATTGTTATATATTGGTTATAATTTGTTATATAATTTGTTATAACTAGCAACAACCATGGTGATGCAGTTATGCCATGAATCTCTGGTATTATACCTTTGCAAAGCAAAAGTAAAAAGGACTGAATAAAGCACATGCCAAAGGCAACTGGATTCCATGAGCTCAAAGAGTTTAGAAGATCATCGTATCAGTTAAATCATGGCAGAACAAAACCACATGCAAGTGTTTAGAGACTGCGCTCTAATACAACGCACACACACAGAGAAGAGGTCCAGTTCACTGAAACATTACAAATCAAAATGCAATCGCTTTCCTGTGCTTAAAGTGCCCTATGAGGAACTGAAAGGTTAATGAGCAAGGCGGCTTTGATTGCTTTTTTTCTAAATACCTGGCCCATAAACCAAGCACAACTGCCTTTAAAAGCTCCATACTCCAAAATTTCTATAGTAAATGTTCTTCTGTTGGAACTTTCTATTCATGGAACTGGACTATAAATAGGGATATAATATCTTTAATAGGTTGCAGACACCATACTCTTTTCAAATATCCTGACTTTGCTAGAGGCTATAATGACAACAGCGAAATAGCTTAGAAACCACTGGGAGCAATTTGTCAGTGCAGTGCACAGGGTCCAGTGTTTTCCTGTTGTAATTAGTGGCTGGTGCATGCTCACTATTACCTGAAGTTACGGTAGTGATTCCAGATTCAACCATATGTCCAATGACTAGCGGAGTGTGCATGTGTCTATGCTTGGGATAATGCACCTCCTGTAAATTGTTCCTGTTAGTCCTTTGCAATTTATTTCATGTTTCCAAGAACAGTCTTGAACTGGCAGTGTCAACGACATATGTTTTTGACATTACCAAGAACAGAGACAAGAATGATTTATGCCATTTTTCCCCTTCTCAGACTGAACAGGTATAAAAATTGTCATTTGTAGAAAGTCATACAACATAGAGAAAGCTTTAGAAAACTTGACTTAGATGGAAGGTGTGAAGATAAGAGTTTTATGTTAGCAGAATTAACACCTTAGGAATCATTCCTCAGTTTCTTGAAAGAAACAATTATTTTTTCACATTATAAATTCCTTACATAGGAACTCCTGCTCTACATGTTTGTATGGTCTTTCGAAACTAAGTGCAGCTTTTCTTCCTGCTTTGGTGGCAATATTGCCTGCTAGATTTCACACCATAATTCATGCTCTGTCTTGCTCAATTACAGTCAGTGACAAAAATCCAGTTACATTCAGAAGGAAGCAGTAGTAAACTTGATCCAGATAAAACTTATTTTCTCACTTTTACTGGATGAACTCCAATAATCTTAAACAATGATCACTTCAAAAACGTTACAACTGCAGCTTTTGTCATGAGCCACGTGCTTCTGTGCAACACTCACCACTTACAGGAGATCAGGCTCACAAGGTGTGACAAACAGCGAGATGCAGAATTTCAGAGAGAGAAAGAGCACGCACTGACCTAGTGCTCAACCACTATCTGGGCGAGACCTTCTACTGTGAAGATAAACCAGGTTTTTTGTCAAACCAGGAAGAGCAAAAGTGGGACAACAGTGGGAGGAGGCAAGACGACAGCAGCTTGCCCTCAATGGTACTGTCGCAGCACTGTGAACTCAATACAAAACTCACACAGTGACTTCACACTTCGCAAGCCAGTGTCCCCTCCTGGCCCGTGCTGTGAGACCACACACTTCAATGTTTCAGTTGACTCTGAAACAAAGAACACTATATTGGCTCTAGTAACAGTGGCAGAAGTCTTCTGACAATATAAACCATTTCTCTAGCTATATGTATCTCCTTGGGCCTTGAAATATAACCATGCATTTATGGTAAATGCGATTTGCAAGATGAATGACGACACATGCCCAGTTTAAACCTGCTCACTGTGTCACCTCTGGAGCTCACAGGCCTGCTACCAGTAACAGCACCAGGCTCTTTGTCTTACACAGCAAGAACTTGTACTTAAAAAAAAAAACAACAAAAAAACCCAAAACCACCATGCTGTTGGTAGTAACAGCAAGATGACACTCCTGCTCGTCTTGCAGGTCCATGCTGCATCACGGTCTCATGCTGCATCCAGGGTGTTAAACACATCATCCGGGAACAGGTAGCCTTGAAAACAGCCACATACCTTCGCAAACCTTACATCAGGAAGATCCAGAGTACCCAGATTCACACCGATAACCAACATAATAAATTGTTGCTTCTTTGCTTGTTTTTAATATTTTTTTTTTCAGTCCTCAGTTTTTCCCCTAAGAGTCCATAGGATTTCACTTGCTTGGTCCTACTTTTAGCCAAGAAACTTTTGCCCGAAATGAAAAAGCATATTTTAGGAAGACACCAAGTCTCTGCAAAGGATTGTAAGCAAGCAATGAAAATCACAAAAAGTGTTGATAAATTATTCCTTTAAGTTGAGAATTGTACTATTACAGAAAACTGAATCTTTCTTATAACTGTTTCAAGCTTTCTCTTCCTGCTGCTAGATCTTACCTGTGCTTTTTAGGCTAAATGATGGTTTGGCATACCATTTGAAAGCATGGGCTTTTTTGTCACCCTGTTGAATTTTGGTTCATGCAGTAACTTGTTATACAATTCGTTTGAAAACTGAGGAATGCATTTACTTGACCACTCCAGTAGTAGTAAGAAATTCTAGTTTCACATTACAGAAATGGTTTTCTGCACTATGGTCATCCTGGCATTTCCTCAACGTATATTATCTTTCAACCTGAACATGTCTTTGTGCACATTTATGAGGATAAAAGGGAAGGTGCTTGCTGCAAATGGGGGAAAGCATACCTGTAAACAAAAAGGCAAAAGACTTACAGAAACCAGAGGTGAGTTCAGTGCTCAAACTAACTTTAAGCAAATAAACAAACAATGGGTCAGATTATTTCATTTGTAGAATCCAGAAGAAACACCTTCTTACTCAAGATCTAGACATAACCTAAATGATGATATTTTCTTGCTTGTCACTTCCAGTGCCTAAAGATCCCTGCATAACTGTCAAGACCCTTAGTTTCAGGTAGGAAGTGTTCCTCCAATCAAACAAAAATTTCAAACTTGGCAGAATGCTAAGCACATCCTCATGAGCACCACCTACCCTTCCAGGACACCAACACAACTGCTTTGGTCGGACATAAACACTGGTGCCATATTCTGTAGGTAGGAAGAGAACTCCATGTGTTTTCTCCAACATTTGGGCCAGACCAAGCAGCTGACTGTCACTCTTAATATATTCTTAAATTTAGATTTCCTTACACCCTATACCGTTACTACATAAACGAAATTTAAGCTTGAAAAGAGATACCATGTACAAGGCAAATTACAAAACACCCGAACTCAGCAGCTTTCACCTGAACATTAAGAATGATGAGACTGTGAGAGACAACAGTACACAATTTTTTGTCAATAGCATAACGATTTAAAAGCCTTTTCCCCAGGGCATGGCATCTTTTCCTAGATGAAAGGGCAAGCTTAGGCTATTGCAACATTAAGCAGCTGATGAATGACCTTGTTGTCACACTTGTTTTAGGGGATTGATCATGTCCAATTAATTCCTAGAAGAAATCAATTGTTCTTACCTAGCTCATTTACATTAATAAGAAAATATTAATGACTTCACTGCCTGTAAGTATTGGAAATAGAAGTTGCATTTACATTTTGACCTGCTGGTGTTTCAAGAGGATTCATTATCTCCTCCTATGACAGCAAAACAAAAACCCACACAATTTTTCCCAGTTATTCAGCATTAAAATCAAGTATTTCTCTACATATTTATCTGACAACTGGATCATATAACAATTAGTTTTGCATTGCTGGCTTATTTTTATGGGTGTAATTTTTATCATACACTATAGAAAGCACATAATAATTTTTTTCCATTGCTAACTTAATGTTGAGAGAAACACTGTGTACAGAAACTCCAGACCACAATTACGATTTCCTGTTCAGATAGCCATAAAGCCTGACACACCATCAGAGGAACAGGGATACGAGTGTGCAGGTAAAAGCAGTTCATATAATTTCATTCCTGGCAACAACCCTTAGGAAAACATTCAAATGGAATCTTTGGGGTGGGATTTAGAACTCACGATGACTGCCAAAAACTTAAATAACGCTTTATCAGATGCTGGGATTAGCCTCTCTGTGAGCTACACACTATGAATAGCCCACGTCTGAGCATTCGTCCTGGACTTTCTTCCCAGAGGGAGAAATATAATAGGAAGGTGCATTTCAAGATGAAATTCAGAATCTGATTGCTATATTCTCTGTTCAGTGCATACTGCTATCATTTCTGGTAAAATGTCCTAGTTAAGGGTTACAGTAAATTGATCACATAATACTACAGGAATTTATCATGTAATAGAAAAGGAATTTAAGAGCTGAATACCTAATATTATTAATAAAACAGGTCTGTGGATAGATACATTTAGGGGATACAGTTTATATTATTACCTGATCCTACATAAAATTAAAGAGCTGATAAAATCAGAAATGCAAGGACAAAATAGACTCTAAGGGATTTTTCAATTGGAAACTTCTGACTGGGTAGCACAACAGTGGGTATTTACTCGCTGCATCTCTTCCGCCTCTAGAAATAGACCCTGAGTTTGGATTCTTCCCTTAAATCAGAATTCCAAGCCGATCTGTGCAGAGACACTCTGCTGCCACCCTCTGTGGTATCTGAGACGGTTCATAATACCAACCGTAAATAAAATGCCAACGACCCTAATTAAAGACTTAGGGACCAAGATCTCTCGTTGTGAAAAAACTGATACAACAACAAAAAAAATATTAGGATATAATTAAATGTGGAAAGTAATACCAGTAACTCAAAGTCACCGGCACACAAGGAATTAAAGTGGTGTTGGTACATGAATGACTTCAATATTGAAGCAGTAGCTAAATTAACCAGCTTAACATATTTTGGGGCTACATTTGAAAAACGGTAAAAGAGAATGCATCTTAACTGTGTATTTAGTCTAGTCCATTGCTATGGACATCTTTTTTTTAGACATTTTCTAAGAACAAACATGTAGTTGTTTCCAGTTTGTCCATCATGTCCTAATTTGAAATTCAGTACAGGCACATAACTGATTAATAGAGAATGATGTGCTTGGTCAAAGTAACATTTAATCCCTCATGAGACAGATACAACACTGAGAGAAAACAGCTTGTGAGAAGGATTTATATTAATTATTAACTGATAAAAAGCTACTTATCCTGATCATACTTGTGATTATTGAAGTCTATTTTATACCAGGGCAGACAGGATATTGTTCTTTTGCTCTCACCCCTGCAAGAGCAACCCCTATTTAACTAAGCACAGTTTCCTACCCTGCACACACAGCTACATTTCTCATTCACTGCCTTAATATTCTTGCCTGTTAAACCATTGATCCAAGCGGTCATTAGGGAACACAGAGTCTGAGTGCTTTAGCAGAGCAGCCAACATCAAATCAAAAGTATTCTAATTTTTTTTCAATTTTTTTTTAAACCACCACATTCATAGACCCAATGCTGTAGCAAAGCCACTCAGTTTTAGTGAAGGGAAAACCTACCCTTTCTGCAGGGCCTTTAGAAGAGCGCAGTTTTTTTGTTTTCTCCTCCGCATCCCCACTTGCATTTTACTTCTTTTTCTGTAACTCTGCCCATGAAATTAAATAAGCTTCTCAAGCAAATGATTCCCTTGCTAGTGCTCTTTGCTGTATTCTGCGTGGCAGTTGTGTAGGGCCTTCACTGGCACTCTGCAACAGGTCATTCATCCAAACTCTTAATGAGGAATAGAATTTAGCTTTAAATTTTCTATTTTTCAGAAACAGCAGAACTAAAATTAGCCATACAATTTTAACTTGGCTTTCTAGTTTAACAGTACCTGAAAATACTACTGCCATATGATAAAAATATCAGCCTGTCTTCATAACCCCAAAAAATATCCTGTTACACACAAGAGAAAAAAAAAAAATCACTTGTCATTGTCACTGAAGAACAAGAACATTAGAACCTTCTTCACCTAGCTGAGGGGTGGGGGAGAGAAACCTTGTGTGTAAAACAAGAATTCATTTTAACACATTGTCGGACTTGACATTTTGACTGCCCATTCTGAATTTAACACGCGTTCTTTCAGTCACAATCGAGCTCATATATTCATCGGAATGGTACCAATCAGCTTATATTTTTTTCCTAAATGAACAATTTATTCTACACAATTTATCCTTATTCTGGTATCTAGATACATACTGCAAATTACTAGAAGAACTTTTGTGTTCTTCAAGATTTTGCTTAGTAGGGTTATTACAAAATAACAGACACTTCACAAGAAAACTAAGAAAAAAAGCAACTTAGTATCCAGAGGTCTCCAAGATGTCACTTGTGGTGAGTTACAGTACTGTTTGACTAAAGGTAAAAAAGTTTTCCCTTTACTACTTAAATTAAAAAAAAAAAAATGGTAGCAAAATGTATCCATCTTAGCTATTTATTGGGCAAGTAAAATCCTCCTGATTCACTTCACAATCCTTACCAATCTTCTGAAACAGTAACAGAACAGTTTCTTCAATCACCATTTTAATAGAGAAAATAGCAGAGATCTGTTTCTCTTTATTAGTAAAAAAGGGAAGAAGGTGCTAGCAGAAGAAGCTGTAGTCTGTCATTTCTAATATCTTACTTCCCTTGACACCTGAGATTGTTTCGGTCAAGAGTTTTCAAATTTGGGCTGCAATCCTCAGCACACAAATACAAGCTGCAAATACGTGGAGGCAGGAGGTCACAGACATCACACTTATTCCTCTCCTGTTTATACTTTTATTAAAAATGGAGTTCCAAAAAAATTTTAATTAAGTGTCTTTTGCACGGCTACCTGGCAAACTCAACCAGCATGCTGAAATAACAGGGGACGTGGACTGGTGCAATTATTTCAATAAATGCCATATGGATTTCGGAATTTGGTAATCATAGATCTGGCACCTCTTTATAATGTATTTGGGACAGGCTGGAAGAGTTTTGTGAAATTGCTAAAACCAGGTGCTTCTGCCTCACTGAGGCTAAACTACCTTTTACTATTCAGCTTTCCTATAAGGACAGAACTGGAAACCAAGTATATATGGTCTACACTGGCCCATCTCTTGCCTGTCCCTCCCCAGTTATTTCTTTATAGAATCACAGAATTGTTTGGGTTGGCAGGGACCTTTAAAGGTCACCTACTCCAGCCTGTCTACAGTGAGCAGGGACATCTTCAACTGGATCAGGTTGCGTAGAGCCCTGTCCAACCTGACTTTGAATGTTTCCAGGGATGGGGTATCTACCACCTCTCTGGACAACCTGTGCTAGTATTTCACCATCCACATTGTACAAAATTTCTTCCTTCTATCTAGTCTAAATCTATCCACTTTTAGTTCGTCCTGTCGCAACAGAGCCTGCTAAAAAGCCTGTCCCCATCTTTCTTATAAGACCATATAAGTACTGAAAGGCCGCAGTAAGCTCTCCCTGGAGCCTTCTCTTCTCCATGCTGAGCAGCCCCAACTCTTCTTAGCCTTTCCTCACAGCAGAGGTGTTCCAGCCCTCTGACCATTTTTGTGGCCTCCTCTGGCCCCGCTCCAGCAGCTCCAGGTCTGTCCTGTGCTGAGGGCTCCAGAGCTGGACGCAGGACTTCCGGGGGAGTGGGGGGGGTGTCACCAGAGTGGGGCAGAGGGGCAGAATCCCCTCCCTCGCCCTGCTGCCCATGCTGCTGGGGATGCAGCCCAGGGCATGGGTGCCCTTCTGGGCTGCCCGCACACACTTGCCGGGTCATGTCCAGCTTTTCATCCACCAGTACCCCCAAGTCCTTCTCCGCAGGGCTGCTTTCAACCCCTTCAGCCCCCAGCCTGTATTGATACCCAGGGTTGCCCTGACCCAGGTACTTTCTTAATAAAGTCACACTGAAGGGCCTATTACTTCCTAGCTACTCCAGTAGAAGATTCTGTAGCTGCACTTAGCTAGTAAAACATGTAATGCTAAATTACTTGGAAAGAAGACATCTGTCTTCATGAACTGAATTTTATAAGAGAAAGCTTAAGTTTATAAAAAAAATAAAAGACCTGAAAAAGTGCAAGTACAAACTCCCTACAAGCATCAGATTTATCCTGGAAATAGTTAAAAGTTGCGAAGACACTTAACTCGTGGTCAGCAAGCTGCATACATTAGGAAATGTGTCTACCTTGACAAGCAAAAACAAGACTTAACTTTCATTGAAATTTATCAGAGACTCAGGTACCTGGGAAAAATCAGTTTTTAAATAGTTAAGGTCAAATACGCCTCACTAAGAGAGGGGAATGCCTTCTACCCAACTTTTCCCATTAGATCTCCATGCAGAAGAAGGAGCACTGATAAGGGTCATTTTTTGTTACTATAACATTTGTAATATTACTGCAAGATTTGATATTCACTCTCAACATATAGCCAGGGAGAAAGGAATGACTTTGACTAGTACTTTGGGTATATCATTCATTAGGAATCTCCGATAGCAAAAAGTATTCTAACAGACAAAAAAACTTTTTGCCTGTTAAAAGCGTTAAGAGCAAGCTCAAGTGCAGAGTTTCCACACCAAATGCCAAAACTGCATAACACAGGGAACTGTGGCTAGACAATGTAAGTTCAAACTTCATGCTTTATACTTCTAAGCAGTTTTAAAGACTTACAGACAGCATTCATATCCCTTTCGATACCACAGAAATACTGACCCTGTCCTGAGGTCCACTGACCTGGTGCTCTCTTTTAAGACTGACCACCACCACAAGCTCCAGAAGGGGGAACAACCCCATTTCAGAAAGAGCAAGATGACTGCCACAGCTGTAGCTTTTAGAATATGCTCATCAGCAGATCTCCATAACTTCATTGCCTCACTGACATGATGCAACAAGGAATCCAAAGAAAACAGCCATATTTTTGATGCGAGATTAGCAGCATGTCCTTCTAACTATACAAAGCGTGCTAGCCTTGAGTATTTCTTTTGTTTTAGAAGAGGGGGAAGAACAAAAACTTCTCTATGTCTTTTATTATTTCCTTACAAGTTAGAATAGGCATTATTTCTTTTACCAGATACACAATATTCATCCCCTTGTACTAACTGTTTCCATTTCAAAATCATGAGATCCTTCCCACTTTAGTTTTGTGGTACAGAAATATCTACCATAGTTGTAAACACTATTCTCTATTGTAATATGTACTATTATTCTAATTAGCTTCAATGTAGTTTATACTTTTTTGTATCTTGTTTGCTTTTCCAAGCTTATAAGCAGAACCAAAGCAGCTTCTAACCATTCCTACAGGGACCTCAGCAACAGAAGCAAGAGAGAGATGTCTCAACTGATCTTGAGACTGTGCGAATATGGGCTATAGGAACTCTTTGACAGGTACTCCACACAAAAGATTAATGAGGACCTCTTTTTGCGGTATTCACATACATTTCTCCCATCTTCCTTGACTATTCCCTTATCACACTGCTCACTTTTGGTAACATTAGCTTATAGAGCTAAATATAGATGAACATGTTACCTCTGCATTACAATAATTAATTTAAATGACAGTGATAAGGTAAGAGAGAAACTACCATGATCAAGTTTTGTTCACAGAAAATGGTTAAACTTAAAAGAACAAAGAAAAAAAACTTGTCATCCAATTAAAAAGTTTGTTGTCCATTCACTTCTGTGTCACAAAACAAAAATAAAAATCATGTAACAGACTATGGAAAAGAGAAGAACACCACACAGAACACCCTACATTTTACTGGTTTTCTTAGGAAATACTCGCATATTATCATATAATATAGCAACTAATAAAGCCTTCTAATTTTAGAACTTTTCAATAAGTTTTCCAGCTGGCTTTCTCACCTTCACTTAGACCCAGGGGCTAAGTCATGTGCAAGAGCTGTAGAAGCATGAAAGTGGCCACCAGTGCAGACAAGCCAATGAAGACAACCACTACTAAACTAACCCTGAATCTGGGTTTTTCATGTTTGAAACTACACCCTCCTTTTAAGCTTTTGGTCAGCCTCCAACAGCTAGAGACACAACTACCATGACCACATCTGAACTGTAACATTTTCTAAACAGAAACCTATTTATTCTACATTTGAAACAGAAAGCATTTTCTTCATTTTATTAGGTGAGCAGCAAGTACAGAAAAGGAAGACATTTCCTGATGTGACTGGAATTAACAGTGCAATTGCAAGAAAGCACGAGGCCTCCCTGAAAGGCTTCACATTCAGTCAGAAACAGTGTGGTCAATGGTCACATGAATGCTTGGTTTTCAGCCCAAAGTGAGGTACGGCTTTCTTGCCTTTCATAGCAAATAGAGTTAAGCCAATTTGCTGGACTTCAGAAGTTTTTGTGTTGCTTTTGTGTTCATGCACTAGCATTCTGCTGCTTTCCTCAGATGTTCCTCTACTTCCACCAGTAAGTCAGTCCACACACTTAGGCCGCAGACCTTGAAGTCTCCATCCTGTGCCTTCAGGAGTTTCAGAGCAGCTTGGGTCTGTCCCCTGAGCAGTGCAGATCCCCGACAGAGGCAGCTGAAGCGCTCCCTCAGCTCCTCCCAAGACAATTCAGCTTTGTCAACACAACTTTTAACCCATTGTCCCTGCAAGGGGTCATAGAGCAAGTGGCTTCCCCAGCTGGCTAGGAGTTCCAAATAAGGTCCGCTTAACTGGGAATAGTGGGCAGCTAGCGAGGCAAGAAGGGAGCCTGGGAGGAAGAGGCAGAAGGCAGAAAACCGCTCCAGGCTCCCCAGCAGCCAGGAAAGCAGGGGCCCGGCAACGCACTCGCCGCCTGCTTCGCTCGCCTGGTCCCCGTCCGGGCCGCTCCCATCCCGGCCCCCGCCTCCGGCCTGCTCAGCGCCGCTCCCCTCCCGCCTCAGCAGCAGCAACGCCGCCGCCACCACCTCGAAGGCCCGGGGCTGGGGGAGCTGCTCCAAGACACAGCCCAGCCAGCGCAGCCGCCCCGCAGCCCCCCCGGCCGGCTCGGCCTCCCGCCCCTCCTCCCGCAGCCGGCTCAGCAGCAGCTGCGCCTCCGCTCGCAGCTGCGGCTCCGGCTCCAGCCCCTCCGGGGGCCGCGGCGGGCCCTCGGGCAGCTCCAGCAGGCGGGAGGCGGCCTTCCGGCGGGCGAGGAGCGCCAGGCCGCCGGGCTCGGGGCCGGCCTCGGCGGGGGGAGGCTGCAGCAGGCCGCGGATCAAGCGGCGGCAGGCGGCGGGCGGCAGAGCGCGGTTCTCCAGCAGCGCCAGGCCCAGCAGCTGCGGGCAGTGTCCCAGGTGGGGGAAGCCGAGCAGAGGGCTGGGCTGGCCTCGCCGCAGCCTCCGCCTCACGGCCTCCCGGAGCCGGGGCCGGGCGCGGAAGCGGTCGTGGAGGTGCTGGAAGTACCGGGCCCACTCTAGAGCCCTGTCCAGAGTGAGGGAGTCCCAGTCCCGCACCAGCGCGGAGCGGGACACGGCCAGGAGCGCGGGCAGCTGCTCCACCTGCTCCAGCACGGCCTCCATGGCGGGCGGCCCCGGCCTTGGCGCCACCGGTTCGAGCAGAAGTCCCGCCTCCAGCCAGGAACCGAAGCCAATCCGAACCGGGAGAGGAGGAGATTCGTAACTCTATTGGCTGAGTCTGACGTCAATCCGATGCGGATCGCTCTGCCCTTAAAGGAGCCTTTAAGCGGCCTCCTGTGTCGGTCACTTGTGGCTAATCCCTCAACCAAGGGCGGGGAAATTGAGCCGAATTAAAGCAATAAAAACCGAGCAGGATTAAGAATTTATAAAACCAAACAAACAAACAGCTAAGAGGCTTAGAATAAGCCTCAGAATAATATTCCTAAATACCCCTTAAAAAAATAAAACTCTTCAAGAGCGAACATCCCCTGCCCCACATTTGGGGGTGTTTCCCCGTTTCTGTGATACGCCCTGTTCCTGGTGGGCAGCCATGGCCGAGCTCAACGTGGAGCCAGGCTGGCTCCCCAGCGCTGCCTGCAACCCTGCCAGGGCCGAACCCTGCTCAGCCCACACGGCTGGGCTCGCCCTACTGACCTGCCAGCTAACGGCTTTGTAGCTCATTAGTTTTTCCTCAGTGTACCTGGCCTTCCCCAGGTACCTGTGCCAGGCCTCTGGCTACCTTCAGAGCTAATGGCTGACGCCTGTCCTGGCCTTCTGTGTGCCAGCACAGGCAGGGTTTCCCACACAGATGGTCTCCAGAGAGCATGGTGGAAACGTGCTACAACCTCTCCTCGTCGAGGAGAGGCGGCCCGTTCTCTCTTTCCCGCCTCAGCCAGCCAAGGGGTAGTTTTACATGGCAGGCTAGAGGTCTTAGGCGTAGCTTGCAGGACGCACCCTACCTGTTGGAGCGACTCTTCCCGGCTGCTTCCCTCACGTCCGCCGCCTCGAGGGCTGCTGCTCAGCTGGGAGACGGGCCCTTTCCGTCCATCCTCATCCCCACGACAGACCTGCTGCTCTCAGCATCCCCTCATGGTGTGGAAGGCAGCAGGCGGGCCCAGCTTCCGGCAGCTTCTGCAGGTGCCCCCTGCACCCCCGCTCCTGAGGGGGTGAAGCAGCGGCGGGAAGGCGCCGGGCTGGGGGGCTGGGGAGCTGCTGGGCGCTCCTCAGGGAGCCCACGAATCCTGTGGCCTAATCCTGGCCACTCAGCGGGTACGGAGGCAGCGGGGAGGCCCGGAGAGGCCCCAGCACTGTCGGCTGGGCCCGGAGCTGGGCTGCAGCAGTCCCCGGGGCCGGGCTGTGGGGAGGCAGAGCCGGGCACCTCCTTACCCACGCCTGGCAGGACAGGGCCCCACACCCACGCCTTGGGGACAGGAGCGAGGGACCCACAGACGCCGCTGCCAGCCTGCCTGAGCGACTGCTTTGGTGAGGGCTTTCTGGAAGGCAAGAGTGAACAAAGTTTGATTGGAATTTATCACAGGAACCAGCAACAGAAACCAAACTGTAATGGTGTGATACGATACAGTAGAGCAAACCATAATACTCTTCCTCTTATGCAGAAAGCGTGTTTTCTTCCATACATCTTAGTGCTGGAAATGGTTTCCCCTGAGTTTGTTATCTAAAATAACTGTTAATCTAAATTAATTATTAAACTAAATTTTTGAGTGATGAAGTGAGTGTGTGATAGACTCAGTAGCAAATATCCTTTAGCTCGGATACTAAGAGCTACGACTTTTGTAGCCTCCGAGTTACACCAGACTTCAAACTAGCATGGGTGAAAGGCAAGAAGGAGGCCCACAACTTGCTGCTTCTGCTTTTTTTTTCTGCTAAGGAAAACTGAATTGGGTGAGCAGAGCCACTGGACCTGTTGGAGTCCCATGCCTTGCTAGGAACACTCTCAGACCTTGTCTCCGGGCCATAGACCCCTGCCCTAAAGGTAGGTGCTAACTGTTAGTGGCTGACTTCTATAATTCACATCATACTTCCAAAATGAAGCGAAAGAGAGAATAACAAAATTGTAAGTAAGGGTTTAGATATCAGCGTCCCCTCTTCAAACCCTCTCCTGGACTGCCCTGGATGGTTGTTTAGGAAAGATCTTTCTCAAGTGCTCTCAAGAAAACAAAGCTCTCGTCTGAGTTCTTACCCTATTTTCTTATTTCATATCTTATTTTCTTATTTCAGTTATCTATTTAAAAAACAATGGGGTTATAGGCTTAATGGTCTAAACCACCTGTAGGTTAAGGGCCTAATACAGGAATTAGAGAGAAATTCTGTGGCCCTTCTAGTCGAAGGGGCTTGTAACAATCCCTCAACCTCTAGGAATATAATGTATTTTAAGATATCATTCTAAAATGTTTGTTTTTCTCCTGAAAAATCTCTTTTAAGCCTTCTGTTAACTATTTCTGGAGTAATAAATACAAAATTGGCTACAGGTGGCTAGAGATGTGTTGCATTGTTAACAATGGAAATGTTTTTTTATTAGTATATTCATACTCATCTATCATCTACCATGCCCATATATTCCAAAGCGTATTATACACTAATATACATTAAAGAGAAGATGGAACATGCAGACTTTTCAGTTACATGTGGTTGAGTGCAACACTTGGGAATATTTTACTTAATGCTTTACTTAAATGGAAAAGTGATAGAAATCTGAAGTGGTTGGAATATGATTGTGTGTTATGTAGTTTGCCCTCTCAGGTTTGCCACAGGATCTCTTGAATGAAGTGCTGTGGCATAGAGGAAGAAGTTTCAGTGAATTAAAGACCCATGTTCTATTTTAGTGAAGGATAGTTTTGGAGGTGCGTATGCTCTATGTCATAAAGAAGAGAAGAAATATTTCCTGTTACGTCAGGAAAGTTTTCACAAGAAATCTTTCACATTACTGTTCTTTTTCTTTATTGGATAAAGTGTATGGGTTTATATCCTGTGAATGTCTCTGTATGTTTCAATTGAAAGAAATCAAATAATCACATTTGCAGCGCAGGGAAACTAACAAAAACAGGTTGTGAAAATCTAACCAGACTGGAGTAACATGGTATCTGGAATACTCTTGCATGTGAAGGGAGATGGCCTGTGTGTTCTAATGGGTCTCTGTAGAGTTGACTGAAAAATGGAATTTCCGTTTTACGAAAAACCCTGAATATTTCAGCACTTGGCTTTGTTTCAGATTAGGAGGAGAAGTCTAAATATCAGCATTTTTCATCAAGGCGATACAGTCTGACAACTCTGCAATGAAATGGTTCATGAAAAGAGCTATTTAGGTGTTTCTGTGCAGCTGCATTTAGAATCTCCAGTCACAATGGGGCACAGCTGATGCATATAATGAAAAATAGAGGCTGGTCTGAAGAACTGGTAGAGTTCTATGTAAGATAGTATTAGAAGATGAAGTCAAGGAAGAAACAAGGTAACACTGAGACAGTTACAATTCATGTAATAAAATGTTACACTACAGTAGCCCTTACAAACACTAATTCTTCTTCCACAGTCACCACTGAAGGAACTCCCTTTCTACTCCAAGTTTTGTCTTATTAATTGAAAGCCTAGCCACTCTCAGAATGTGTTTTGGGGTCTTCCACTGTAAGACTGGAATCTATTTATCTGTTGATTGATCTGCTGATGCTGGTGCCATGTGGTAATCAAAGTAAATTGAGCAAACGTGATTTCTTTCTCACAGGTGAATTATTTTCCTATAACTTTTAAGTGTTGTTGCTCTTTTCTATTATCAGTCTTAGTTTCAGCTTGAGTAGCCTTAGGGCTTTTCCTACCAAAAGCAAAATTACTAAGCATCAAAGTTTACATTTGTAGTTACTGTTTATCAATTTATGCTAAATCTATTTCTACTTGATAGTATTGCTGAGTTGTGTAGACATTATTTAAAAATATCTGTATAGTGCTGAGTTGGTCTTCTGCCTAAGGAATGTCTGTGGGATAGCGAGGAAGAGACTGAGGAGGTAAGCACTGCAAGACTGAGGAGATGACATAGAGAGTTAATGTTGGGGAAGGGGACGGGAAAGGTTGGGTCAGGATGTCAGAAGATGCAGTAAGAGCACAGAAATGGGGGACATAGAACAGTGAGTGGATTTTCAGGCAGCTGGGTATGTGGGGTGGTGCTTTCCTACTTAGCTTGATGACTTTTTAAGAAAACTCTATGTTCACTTCTGGGTCTCGCATAGGTCTTTGGTCGTTTAATATCAGTCTGCTCCCCCTATTAATGACTCTTGTAGTAGCCTTTCATACTGTTTTGGCTGCGTTTGGTTGTGTACTTCATGTCACACAAACTATGCAGTTTCTTTATTTTTTTCTAAGGAGAAATGGAACCCACAGAGATATCTTAAAGAAAATCATATAGACTACATGTGTGAGTGCATGAGGCTTCGTTCTATGAAGCATGGGGAAATATGCTGAAGTAGCATTTTTCAGCTATTTTTTAAGCATTATCACTTCATTACACAGTCTGAAAAGTAACCTCTCTGTTTTGTCTGAATTAAAAGCAAAGAAGAAGATAGAAGAGAGAACAGGGCATATTTTGTATTGGCTAGAGTACAGATTCACAATTGCAACACATTGGATTGTTTAAGCTCTCTGCTATGTCCTTGCAAGTAGCTATGATACTGTGAACAGGGATAGCTAGTGTTTCTTGTGTTGTGGGTTTTGGTTCTGAGTTTTTTTTTTCTTTTTTCCCCAATAAATATCATCTCCTATTTTAATCTCTTTAATGAGCATTAAAATAAGAAAAGAGTCTTTGAGAGTATTTATCTACTGATGTCAAAAGATACATGGCAAAGTAAGTTGTTGGGCAAGTAGGAAAAATGTGTGTTAGATACAAAATCTGGGAAGTCGTTTCCACAGCTCCCTGAAAACAAGCCCACTTTTCAGTGAAGCACTGCAAAACAGTTTCACAAGCCCTGCATTTTGTATGAATTACTGTACTGTTTTATCTAAGCTGCTAAGTCAAGTAAAAGATTCATACGAAGTTTTATGGAACTAGAGAGTTTTTTCACTCTGGTTACGGAGCCAGTAAAATTCATCCTGGCAAAGAGTATCAGTTTTGAAGCAAAATTGGTCAAAGTAGACAGAAGTCTGGATTCCATTGTTGTATTTTCCTTCCTCTCAGAAGTCCTATTGGCTGTAACACAGTTATACTATTTTTCCTGAATATAAACTCAGTACTCTGTTTACTCAGTATACCTAGCATTATAAAACTCCATAATGGCCTTTCCTTACATAGGAGCTGTTATTTCAAATTACAAAAATGACTATGTTGAGAGAGATGTATGATCATCTTCTATATTTCTGGCACTAATACGCGCTTTTTAACTGTAAGGAGGTTTGTTTAGCTGCCTCAAATCGCGTGCTAGGAATAAGGATGCCAGACTCATTATGTAGTGACATATGTATATTGATGATTCTGAACTCATGGACCATTCTTGTAGAATTTCTTCCTATTTCTGCAACAAACTTTGTGGAAAACTGAGGTTATTAGTCAAGTCAGTACCTGGCAGGCTCTGTCGCCCCTTCCATAACTTCCGATTAAGTCCTTAGAATTTCTTGGTCAATGTAATCTCTCATATCTCAAGAACTAACAAGGCTGTGGTGGGCTTTTGGAATGAGAACAGAACAATATATGCTCAAATTGCATAATAAAGGCATTGAACCTACTAATTTGAGCATGAGCCTCAGGCTGTACAAAAGGCATATCTGTCAGCAGGGGGTTTTCCCCTGAAACCTCTTTGTGCTATGCTCCAGTTAGGATAGCGCGGTAAATCCTGCATATGCTTATCATAAGGTATCAATGTATTAATAGCAAAGCTCATTTGCAATGAGTTAGACCTATGGTTTGAGTAATTGATGCCAATGACCAAGCAGCAGTTATATAATGCACTAGAGTGAAAATTGATTGAAAATCCATGTGTTGAAAGACTGCTATATGTAACACACATTATTACTGAGATAACTTAAAAACCATTCTCTAATTACAAGTTTTCCTTATGTCTGGCTATACCAAAACTGGATTTTTAGGAAACTAACATATAAACAGGCAGACTTTGCTGCCTAGTCTCATTTCTGATTTTGCTACTATGAGTCAGGACTATACTATACTAAGCTAGGGTATAGCTCTTCAGTATTATAGACATAAAAATAAGTAAAATTGAATGGCAAATTGTACTACCTTTTTCTGATTCTGTATAGTTGATTAGATGTGGTGAAGTTACTACATGCTTACGAAGCTCCCTCTCACCAGAAGAGCCACATTAAATGTTCATGAGTGCACTCCAAAACCAGTTGTGGTTGTTAGCTATAGCTAGTTTTGCCTTCAGGTTGTTGGAGCTAATGCTTTTTAGCTTACATTTGCTGTGGGATACAAGCATGCATGTAGTCAGTTAATGTTGCTCAGCTGATGAATGGTAAGGTATTAAGCTGTGTGCTTTGATCACTTGCCACTGTTTGTGATACCTTTTAGAGAGGTTTCATCTGCTGTCTGTGGTGGTGGTAGGTTTGATAGATCACAGCATGTACTGATTAGAGTATTTGTCTACATGACTTTTTCTGGGCTTTTTTTCCTTTAAGCCAAGAAAACTCTTAGCTACTTTTGTTAAGAACTTATATTGTAGGATCAGGTGCACAAATTCAGCCTTCTGAGGCAGTTTGAATCTATTCCCCCCTTTTGAGGGTACCTGTTAACTATCTTAGAGCTGTCTGTTTCGGAGACCATCTTATGAGAGTCCTCTGAAAATAATATTCCATAAAGCTTGAATCATAAAACACTGGCTATGTCTAAAGGTTTGTGATTTTGGTGTATAATGCTGTGGTACTTGTATGAAGTCAAGCATGCTAGGACTAAACTTAGTCTAGCATCATGGGTTTAGTATTTAACAATGAAGTGTCTTGAAGACTATTGGGGGGAAAAAAATCTATACATTTAAGAATAGCATCTAAAAATTCTTTCCTACTCATAGATTCTGTGTGTTTCCATGACCATTAAATTGCTGTCATTCACAAGAGTACAGGGAGAACTTATAAACACACTTTCATGTTGGAGTTGGTTGTATTTTTCACTTAAATAAAAAGATATATGAAACTCAATGCAAGACAACTATGTATAAAGCTATTTATATGTATGTCTGGGTTCTAATAACATAACTCACTTGGATTTTTCACTTTCATTGCCATAATGTCCTGAGAACATCTTAAATTATCAGCTACGCTAATATTGCTGCTTCATAGATCTGTACAGTGTCTTTATGAATAATACAGGTCTGTGTATATAGAGATAGCTACATTAAAACACACACATGCACATGCTGGATAGACATTTCTTTTTTTGAGCAATAATGCTTTTAAGTATCTGTTGTTTCCATTTTCATGTCTCCAAAGCTTTTATGTGAATTCTTCCAGCACTTTTCTCATTATTCTCTCAACCTTTCCTCTGCTGGATGGCTGGCGTTTCCAGACATATAACCTGAAATGTCCTGGGAGAATTTACATAAAAACAATAAAGCCAAGGAAATGGAAACCACAGAATATATACATAAATTTTTTTCAGTCTTTGCTAAGAATCTCATTGGTTAATATTTACAAAGGAATTCAATTTTCCATATTAACATCCTTTTCACTGTGAAGCAAATGTGGGAGAGTAGAATGGTAAGAATCATTACTTAAGTGAATGGGGGTGGGTATATGTTAATCTCATTAATGATTAAAAGATTTTATTTTCCTCCATCCTAGTACATCAAGAACTTCATCTCAGGAAAAAAAAAAACAAACATATAAATGGCTGAATCAAGCAAATGTTAATGCAAAACTTTAAAAGGATTTTTCTTCCTATTTAAGAAGAGTTTAAGGGGTTTTTTTGTTTGTTTATTTATCTAAACATTTATAAAGGAATACAGGTTTCTGTTGTCTATACTCATAGCATCCTCTGAAAGCAAATCATTAAAACTGACCCAGCTGCTTAGGATCAATAATGCAGTAAAACAATTTTGGTTTCTATTGAGGGCCTCTTGTTAATAATGAGTTGTGTATTTGTCACTGGGAAATGCCTCTGGCAGGTTTTGACAGGACCTTCCTGATGGTAAGTTTCTCCT
Source organism: Opisthocomus hoazin (assembly GCF_030867145.1). Taxonomy (NCBI): domain Eukaryota; kingdom Metazoa; phylum Chordata; class Aves; order Opisthocomiformes; family Opisthocomidae; genus Opisthocomus; species Opisthocomus hoazin. The sequence goes on from NC_134420.1 coordinate 6,289,859, forward strand.
ATCACAGAAACCACTGTCATAACTGTCATATTGTCCTGATACTGATATTTTCTGCAGAAAGGGCAGGGTAAATAAACACAGACTTAAAATTTTTCTAAGCTCCAGAGTTTTTAACCTAATTGTGTTCTTTAACAAGAAGTTTTCCCACATTTTTCAGAAAATACTGGTCTTTAATAACTAAAAATGCCCAGAAACCAGAATATTTTCATCTGGTGTTAGTTTTTAACAGCAGTTAGGATTTGTGTATTTCATATTAATTCGATATTAGTTTGGTTGTCTGATTTGGTTCCTGGTCCATTGCTGAACCACACTTAAGGATTTGTATAATGGCAAAGTTGGACCCTTTGTGTACATGCAAAAAGCATCACAAAACAGGTAATATATGTATTAGAATATGCTAGTTCATAGCTGAACCTGAGACATTACCATTAGCTTTCCCAGCAAGACAAGAAATGAGCAGTGCTAAAATAAGGAACTGTACTTGCAGAAAAGAATAACAATGAGGTGTTTTTTATTTAAAAAAAAAAACGAACAGCAGAAATGAGATTGTAGCATGTAGGATACTTTCGTAAACCTAAAAGCCAGCAGAAAAAAATTGCTATGTAGTTCATACCCGCCGATTGGGTGAAGATGAATTCCTAGAATTAAGGAAAAGGTCTAAAAGAAAGGTCTGCTTTATTAAAGGTCCCCTTTTTATTTTTTGGTAAGAAAAAGGTAATAATCAGCCAGTATTAAGTCTGGAAATGATCAAATTCATATTAACTCAATTTGTTCTAATGAAAACAGTGAAAACACTGTTCTTAGTTGAAACTACTGCTTCAAGCATCCTCGGATTTCTTGACTGTACAATAGCTTCCCTTAGTTTGAGAGAAATACATTTGCAACTACATCGAGGAATTATTACTCTCTAATGAATGTACTGGAGTTTTATACTCTGCATGGAGAAAATAAGTCATGAAACAATGAAAAATTATTGTTTGTTCTTCTTTCTGTGAAATGCTGATACTCATCAAGTGTTTAGAAAGAGTGTGAAGTTCTGTTAATTGATAACTTATGACCCTTCGGGGCTGGAATTGTTTTCCTTGCTTTTTGTAGGAAGAGTTGGATCTGATAGTTCTTAGAAAAGGAACAATATGAATCTAGTCTTCCAGACAAAACTTGCATATGATTGACTGTTCAAAACCACCTAAGGGAGTTAGGTGCCTTGCCACGATAGCACGTCAATGGGAACCAGATGCCTAAGGGTCTTAACAACTCTTGAAAAGTTGTGTATTAACAGAGATGCTTGCCTACAGTTTAGGGGTCCTTGTGTGTCTACTGGAAGCACCTTGTGCAGCTGGCAATAGTCAGGATGGAAATTTTACATGGGAAATTTAACAGTTTATAATCTGGGTGGAAGTTGCCTAAATATGCAGTCCTAGTGGATACACGCTGCGAACTATAGCACAGAAATGATTTGTCCAAGAGAATAGTTCAGAGCATTTTCATGGGAGTAATCTGAGTAGCTTTTTAATCTCAAGATTAAATTTGCTTTTATTTTCTTGGGTCGTCTTTTCTATCAAACAGTGATTTCATTATGAATGACCAGTTAGAATTTTCTGCTGAATGAAGTTAAGAAATAAAATGATGTGGGATAAATCAAAATGTTAGCTTAGACAAATCAGTATACATTCCTTAATACTATTGATGTAACTTTTAAATGAATATTTTTAAATGAAATTATTTTAATGGTTTAAAAGTTGAAACATTTGTTAAAAAAAAATTCAAAGAACATTCTAATTCTGTAGTAAATGTTGAGGAAGAAGTGTTACTTTTACCACAATAAATTTTACTCTAAGCAGAGAATTTCTTTGGAAGGTTTGACTTTGAGTAAGACGCTTTCCAGCCTTCCACTGAAATATTTTGAACCTTCTCTTATTAGTCTGAATGGGTGTTCACTGGTTTCAACTGCTCTTCCCTAACTTGATCTATTCAAAGGACTTGGAAAAGAAGAAAGTGTCTTGTCAGTTCCTGTGCTGTTGTACCGGGTTTGCGTAGCAAGGTTTTGGGACTGGGCAGGCTACAGGGTGGCCTCTGTGAGGAGCTGCCAGAAGATTCCCCTATGACCGATGGAGCCAGTGCCAGCCGGCTCCAAGACAGACCCACTGTTAGCCAAGGCCGAACGATGGTGGTGGCGCCTCTGGGATAACATAATTAAGACGACCACCCCCACACACACACCCCTACACACCCACCCCTGCTTAATGGCATTTACAGCCAGAGAGAGGAGTGGGAACTCTGCAGACCCCACTGTCAGTGCAGAAGGAGGGGCAGGAGGTGCTCCAGGCACCGGAGCAGAGGTTCCCCTGCAGCCTGTGGAGCAGCCTATGGTGAGGCAGGCTGTGCCCTTGCAGCCCATGTAGGCCCACGGGGAAGCAGAGGCCCACCTGCAGCCCGGGGAGGACCCCACGCTGGAACAGGGGGATGCCCGGAGGAGGTTGTGACCCTGTGGAGAGCCCGCACTGGAACAGGCTCCTGGTAGGACCTGTGGACCTATGGAGAGAGGAGCCTGTGCTGGAACACGATTACTGGCAGGACTTGTGACCCCGTGGGAGACCCATGCTGGAGCAGTCGGTTCCTGAAGGATTGCACCCAATGGGAAGGACCCATGCTGGAGCTGTTCATGAAGAGCTGCACCCCATAGGAATTACTCACGTTGGAGAAGTTTGTGGAGAACTGTGTCCCGTGGGAGGGACCTCATGCTGGAGCAGGGGCGGAGGGTGAGGAGTCCTCCCCCTGAGGAGGAAGGAGCAGCAGAGACAACATGTGATGAACAGACTGCAACCCCCAATCCCTGTCCCCCTGTGCCGCTCGGGGGGAGGAGGTAGAAAAATCAGGAGTGAAGTTAAGCCTGGGAATATGCGAGGGATGGGGGGAAGGGGTTTTAGGATTTGGTTTTGTTTCTCATTATATTAATCTGATATGATTGGCAATACATTTAATGAAATTTTCCCCCAAGTCGAGTCTGTTCTGCCTGTGATGGTAATTGGCGAGTGATCTCTCCCTGTCCTTATCTCAGTCACGAGCCTTCCATTGTATTTTCTCTCCCCTGTCCAGCTGAGGAGGGGAATGAGAGAGCAGCTTTGGCGGGCACCTGGACTCCAGCCACGGTCAACCCACCACACTTATTCATGAGATATGTGGCCTGGTTCAGAATTACTCTTTCGCTTGCTGGTGTGGGAAGAACTGTAGGAGAGGAAAACTTGGAAATGTAGAGACTGCCTGGTAGGATGCAGTGGCTTCTCAGACAGCAGGCTTAGCATGAGTCGATATCCAAATGGAAAATATTTGTTTCTCCTTTTGCTTAGATTATATTGTTTTGTTGTTTGTTTCTCTGAATATATAATTGTTTCGAATAGCATTTGTTTTTCATGGTTTCCAAGTCCTTTTCTTTTAGAGTTTTTGCAAAGTTTTCACATGGAAATGATTTCAACATGTGTATTTAGGCTTCATACTAAACATGGAAAGTTCACATTATACGCAGCACATTGGTTCTAGGTAGTTTGTCCTGCAAGAAGGTATCTTCTGCTTAACTTGCTACCATGGCTAATGCCTCGCTATCTCAGGTAATCTGAATTAACTAGTTTGGTGGAAAGTAATGACAAAGATATTGGTCTAAAATAACAATATGGATGTTATTTCAATTTTTTTTTTTAATTTTTACATGTTGTTTTAATTAGTGAATTGCAAACAGTGACTTCAGTCCTGTTCCGAGTATTCCTCCAGTTATAATCTTAATGGACATAAACAAAAGTTTAATCCATCAGATTTGGTCATGGATTTCCCATTAAATTTGTCCCCAAAACAATTCAGCGTCCCAGTTCTTAACAGCTCACAGTATACAAATTACTGCCACGTTCAGCAAAATCCATGGAGTTGTTCTGAATCCCTAGGGAGAGTTTTGCTGAACTCTGCAAAACGGAGAGTCTTTGTTAGGTTTTATTTTATATTTCAGTGTCTTTTCAAGGAGAGATATTCCAGACTGTTTTTTCCTAAAATTTACACATTGTGCCCTGGCATTATTTGTACTCGCTCCACTTTCACAGTAGTGTAAATCTCTTGGCTTCATTTTCCCCTCTACACTGCCCTAGTGAGGCCCCATCTGCAGTACTGTGTCCAGTTCTGGGCTCCCACTTCAAGAAAGATGAGGAGCTACTGGAGAGAGTCCAGCAGAGGGCTACAAGGATGGTGAGGGGACTGGAACATCTCTGCTACGAGGAGAGGCTGAGGGAGCTGGGCTTGTTCAGCCTGAAGAAGAGAAGGCTGCGAGGGGACCTAATATATACTTACAAATATCTGAAGGGTGGGTGTCAGGAGGATGGGGCCAAGCTCTTTTCAGTAGTGCCCAGTGACAGGACAAGGGGCAATGGGCACAAACTGAAGCACAGGAAGTTCCGTCTGAACATGAGGAAGAATTTCTTCCCTCTGAGGGTGATGGAGCCCTGGAACAGGCTGCCCAGGGAGGTTGTGGAGCCTCCTTCTCTGGAGGTATTCAAGACCCTCCTGGACAAGGTCCTGTGCAGCCTGCTGTAGGTGACCCTGCTTCGGCAGGGGGGTTGGACTAGATGACCCACAGAGGTCCCTTCCAACCCCTACCATTCTGTGATTCTGTGATTCATTAACATTTCTCCTGATTTCCATCTTTATAACATTTCATGAAGAAACAGCTGGTGAACTCAGTTTGATCATACGATATGAAATATGATTGTCTGTTCTACTTTGGCTACCATATTTATTATTAGGTTCATACTCTAATAATAAAAACTAGATTAATCAAAATTAGTTACCCTAAAAAAGTAATGATTTTTATCTTTGTCCAGTAAGACTTAGTGTATGTTACAGCAGATAATGTGGATCACCAGTTATGCCTTGGTAGATCACTTTATGTTTTTGTTTTCCTTACATTTTTTTTCTTATAGATGAAAATTTCACCTGCATAACATAATGGAAATAAAGAGGACCTTATGATGGATTTAAACCCTAGCACTTGCATATACTACGACTGAAGAATGTCAAATCACTGTCTTTCCCATCTTCTTTTTTGTTGAATGAAGCCTGAGGGCCACAGATAAACAGTGTAGTATTTGGTAGCAAATTCCATATGGAGTTACTAGCATCCAGGTATCTCATGCTATCATATCATCCGCATAACTGATCTGAATATTCGGTCTTAGTTATTTGGTCTACTTTGTTCCTAATTCTTCTCACCTACCAGGCCTACAATATTTTGCATAAGTGTTTCTTTTTCACATTTGTTGAAGCATTTCTTGATTTAATTATTTTGTGGACTCTGCCTGGACTTGGGACAGAAGAAGAAAAAGCAATGTATTAAAGATCACACAGAATGATTTTTAATACTGGAATTCTGATCCTGGTCTTATTTGCAAGCATGGCTATAATGTTCACAAGGTAAAAAAACTAGCTTAACATCTAGAGCTTTCTCTCCTCATTATTGGTTTTGGGCATCTGGTTTCAAGGTTGGTCTGAAATTTGATCTTACTCAGATTCTCTCAATGCATTTCAGCAACAGATGTCGTTAATGAAGGGAGCTGGGTAACCGGTCTCACCGTTGTTTGTAATTCAGCCTATGACAGGCACCAGGAGAGCAGAACAGTTTCAGCCAGTCTCAATTAGGAAAACATGCCCAAGGCATAAGCTATAGCATAAACAGAGATATGTCAGGCTCCTCCCCAGAAGAAAAACAAAAGTGTACACTTCGCAAGGATTCTTTGCTTTTATTCTGAACAAGAAACCTGTTGAACAAAACCAGCTCCTTATTTTGATGTTGGTGTGGCTGACGGCATGGATAAAGAATCATTCCCAATGAAGAGAAAGATAAACTGGAAAAAGATGATTTGTGGATTGCAGGTGCTGAAGTAACATTTATGCAAATTAATATCCTCCTAAATTAAGAAAGTACAGAATTTCAAAAGCATATTTTTGTCTTAAAGAAACATACTAAAAATATAAATGCTAGTCTTTGGTCAGCAAGTAGATATTCCCTTATCATGTTTCAGACTGCGATGCTGTGAATTGGGAAGATTCTTCTGAAGGAAACTGCCATTCCACAACATGCCTTTACGTGAAGAATAATGTCACAGAGCCAATTCTGGTATTGAGCAACTTCTTCACAACAAGAAGAATTCTTGCAAAAGAGGTAATACATCAAAAAAGTAATATTTATCATTTCTGTTGAATCCTCAGCCAGTGACATCAAAATGTTTAATAGATTTCTCTTAACTCCCAACCCTCATGAGATATACTTAATTATTATCTTAAAGATTGGAAGTCTGATGCATCTGGAAGATTAAGTAACTTCCCCAAGATCACACACAGATTTCTTGTTTTGTTATGACAGCAAGTGATTACTAGAGCCAAGATTATTCCCAAACTGCCTTACTTCCCCTTCTCTATTAGCAGGTTACAAGATATGTGATTTGCAGGATAAGGAAGAAGGAAAGACAGGGAAAGGAAATATGTGCAGAGGACTCTTCTATAAATTAAACTCATAAATCGAGCTCATCTCTATATAATTCTTGCTGTCCACTAACGTCAGACTACTTTAAAAGAGAAAGTTTTTATGAATATACCTATTTTACAGATGGGAAAACTGAAATAAAAAGTGATTTGAGGAAACTCATACAACAGATAAATTCGCAGGGCTGGGAAAAGGAACTGAGTCTCCCAACCCCCATGAGACACAAATAATTTATACTCAGTAAATGAGCTGGCATTCACCCTGTTTCATTTGGCAATGACGTAGTACAGTGCAGAGGGAATGGTGTTCTTTCCATTAGGAATGCTGCGATGATGCCACTTTAATAGAAGAATGAGAAGGAATGCTGGACTCAAAGCATTCCCTAAGGTACAGCTTGACTGTTTGAACCGAGCAGTTGGAGGAAAAAAAAACTGGAAAAGAATCGCAATGGAAGTAGTATCTCAACAATAGCTTCTGAGGAAAATTAATTTGAAATGTTGATGGAGAAAATGAAGGGTTGAGCAATAAATGCTGAAAATTGCTGTCAGAAACACCAGGACAAAGGCTGGGAGAAATATGAAGGCAGTGTGGAAAGAAAAATCTAACTCGCAGAAACTTAAGTGAGCACCTAATTTTTGCCCATAAGGACTAGCCTCTCTTCCTTTACGTTGCTGTCCAGGCAATGAAGCTCTTGAATTTTGTTGTTACAAAGGCAGGTTTACTACAAATTACACAATTTGTTAGGGTGCATCTCTTCAAACGGGGTAGATTGTATTATCTGCCTTGTTTTACTTCACGGGCAGAGCAGTGTGAGAGAAGTAGAACTGAACTTGTGAGATAGCCATAGAATCTGCTGCTTTATGGGGTTTTCATATGGAAACAGGATGATAAAATGGATTGGAGAAGTTGTCCCAGGGACTAGACTAGGGTAGCTCTATGAAATTGCTGTATTTTCACTAGGTAGCCAGTAGGGAAGGAAGACATATTTGTCTCACGTAAGCCTGTGCAGAGATACCTCTATATGCCACGTATTTGCTTCTGGCTTGAGTTTAGCGTTTTCATTTAGAGATATTAGATCCCTAGCCAGCCTATTGAAATACAGTGTTCCTCGTTCAGTAGAACATTACAATAACGTCTCTGAGCAGTACGGACTGGAGTGGTGTGAGAAATTATCAGTGCAGATGTGATGAAGTTATGAAGACTTTGAGATGAGTCCATAGGACTGTAAGAAGAGATTTAAAGCTGTATCTGTAGTTGTCTACAGTTCTCTCAGATTTGGAGTAACTGCTGATAATTTAGATCTTATAAAGTAGATACAAAAAAAAGCATCAATTGAATTCATTAATGCTAAAGGGAGTTTCACTCTGGGTGACATTAGGGAGAGAATTGGGCCCTGGTTTCCTAGAAATAGAAGCTCAAAAAAATATTTTCGTAGAAAGTCCAAGAACAAAGGGAATAAGTTAATGGGAAGTGAAATTGAAGCAAAGAATATTAGTGGTTTGAAAAGAAACCTAGGTATGTGTCAGGAGTAGGAAGGGATTGAAAGGCAAAGCGAAAAAGAAGGCAGGCAGGACTTTGACCAGCCAAGGAGGAAGCAGGTGGTCAGATGTTACAACTCTGTTAGAACGTTTTCTGTTTAAAATAAATTTTTAGTTCTTGAATAATGAATTGGTCGTCTGGTATTCTTGGTCTGGAAGATTTATTACTTTCAAGAAACTGTGACATGTGCATCCGGACTGTTTGCAAATTGCCTCCCAAAGCACAGCATTTGTTTGTCAATTCCTATGAAGACTAGTCTGTGTATTTTGAGTCAGTTTCTACATAAGCAGGAGCTGATAAAGTGACTCCAGAACACTTCTGATACAAGAAGACGATGTTGCTGTGGTAGCTGTTGGCATTCTTAGATCCTCTTTTTCTCATTGGTGTTCTTGCACTGTTGGTAGTTAAATTCTGGTGTTTCGGTGTGACCTTAGAGAGCACCTTATTTTAATCACTTGTCCATCCCAAGTAGAAACCAACCACAAAATCTGGGGCTCTTTTTCTAAATTATGAGGAACACGAACAGAGATCAAATATGCATTTTCCCACCACTTCATTTACATTTGGTCTAGTTCTGACAGGTGTTTGAGTTAGTTTCTGTTGCTGTATTGTCTCCTGAGTCACTCTCAATTGTTTGGTGGAAAGGCTGTGCAGCGTGAGGTATGGTTAGACGACTCAGACCTGTGTGTGAGCATCATTGATTTCACACCAAGAAAGGAGGAAGGTGTTATGATGCCTATCCAATCTATCTAGGCATTATCCATGTAGTATCTGAGATCCTTATACTTAAGAAAATAAATAACAGTAACAATCTGCCTTGTTAATGTTTAAGGCACTGGTTTGCTTACAGATCATTACGCTTTGTCAAACATAACGTAGACTTTGGCCTCCTAATGACTGTGTCAACCCCAGTATTTTTCTTGGCAAGTCAGCAGCATGCTCTGTATCCATGAATAAACTATCATGACACTCGGCCAAAAAATAGCTTGCTGTATAAATCAGAATTGTGGGCACTTCATGCCAGTGGTGCATATTCCATAACGTATGTCCCAGTTACACCTGTACCTTCTGAGCAGTTTATATATTCTGGTGCGCAGTGCGTCACTTCAAGTATGTGTACTCATGATGACAGAAAACTGTCTGTTATTGGGTCAAATTTCATCCAGGTGTTTTCCCTGACACTGATAAGATTACTCCAGAAGACTAGAAGTAGGTATGTTTTAGTAAATATGATGCAGAGGAAATTGTTAACTTGTATTTAGGCTCACAATGTTGAAAACTTGTTTTTCTCAGATTATAGTAGTCAGTTTCAAATTTAAGATTAAAGCCAAAAAATTTCATGAAAATCATAATTATTTTAAGTCACATATGTACTTTCTAGTCACATAAGTATTTCTTGCATAGTAAGTCTACAAGACGGAAGGGCAAAACATACAACTTTTATGGTGAAGGAATCATTTGCAGCTGTTTATTCGTAGAGCTTAAAATAAGTATTCCACTGCAGGTGTGATAAAACTTCATTTGATTCCAAAGTCATTGTGTGCGTTGAACTGAATTATCAGAGGATGGAATTAACTTACAGCATGCCTTACTTTCACGATAATTAAAATAGAAAATCAAGCATAACTGCATTAATTTTAAGTTTTAACCATTTATGTTTTTTCCACATATTCTTCAAATTGCCAACACAGGACACATTTTAACTAGGATTTATACATTATATTCCAGCTGTTTTAGAAAAAAAAATGTAAAATTAAGAAGTATCTGTACTGGTTAGTGCAATATATTTCAATGAGTTACACAAGGATGTATTTATTGATCACAGGCCTGCGAGGCTACTGACTGCTCTGTCTTTTTTAAAAGTCAAGGAAGAAATGGACATTTGTTTGCAAAGTAAGCACTATAATATTGGGACAATGCTAGGTCGTTTATGAAACATGTTCTGCACTCGTTGGCTGCTCATTTTCTAGCAAGCTGACTCAAGTATCAGCAGTTTTTATTCACCTCTGACTCTACATCTTTTGAATTTTAACTTCTGTGGCATATACTGAAAGAAAGAAGAGAACAAAGTAAATGTATTTCTGCTTTCCGAACTCGCTTAATTTTCATTTAAATAGTTTAATTGTATAGTCCCTTTAGTGGCAAAAAGCAAGAAGATCAACAGGTATGACATTCTCTACTCAATGTACACTTTATTCATCATTTCTGTTACTCACCTCAGTTGCTCTCTCCCATATCTGTTCTCTTAGCTGACCAAGGTGTGTCCTGTCTAGTGTTTCTATATGCTTTAAGTGTTGGTATAGAATTGGGATGCCAGTCATAAATTACAATGTATCCATTATATTTGGTTGACATTATACTGGCCAGTTATAACACTAATTACATACTGAAGCAGGAGTATTTAAGAAATATGGAAAATCACCAGGAAAGCGTGATCTAGAGATAGGCCAAAACAGATGCCTGTGTCTCTTCTCTGCCCACCAAGAACTTCAGTCTCCTCCCTACCTTCTGCCTCTCCTGCTCCCTTTTCTTCTTCCCATTTAGTGACTGCTGCTTCAGCTCCCTGTGCATTTATAACTCTTTGATCTAGGTAATTTTCTCTCCCCGTTTGTAAGTGACCTGCAGGTTACTTTGTTAAGAAAATCCTGATAACGCCACAGAATGATATAGCATCCACAGGTCACCAGAGATGGTGATTATAGGAGAGTTTTAGAAAAGGGCTGAGGAATTTAATGGAATAAAATGGGACATTGTGATCATCCTTGCTGACCTCGTGCTCCAGAGTTTCATCTCTAGTTATCTATGCATCAAGATTTATAAAGTGCAACCTAGTTAGAGCAAATTTTTCAGGATCTTTAATCCTGAATTTTTGTCCCAAATCATAGAAGGTTTATGACATCTCTAGATAGAATTTGCAGCATCACAGCCAGCTACGCTCATCTTCTGTCTCTTTTGAGAGTTAATATTCCCTTCCTGCTGCTAAAATTATCTAAATGACAATGTATAGAACCATTTTGTCCTAGTCATAGTAATAATTCTGCTCAGGCTTCCTGCACGTGCATATGACTTCCAAACAAGATTTACCTTCCCCAGCCACTGTAAGTCCTCCCTCTCTCTCTCTTCTGTTTCCTATGTCTGTCTTCAATCATCATTTATTCATATGCCCACTCATCCTCTTATCTGTTTGGAAGTATACTGTACAAAAATATTGTCAGAACGTGTAGACACTGGAAGTTGAAAGTGTGGGGAGCTAAGATTGTTTAAGTAGAGGAATAGTGAAGAAAATCATAGCATTTCACAAGAAACCTTTGTGTATTTCCTGTACAAGGGTAGCAAAGATGTTATTGAAATAACCTTATGTAGGAAATGTGTTTGTATTGTGGCTGTGAAGTTACTGTGTCAAATTTGAAAGTCAAATTCTAGTGCTTAAATATGAAACAGAAAAGTTGTAGTCTTGTTTGAAGCGTGAATCTCAGTGCATTTGTAACTGGTGTCACTTCTGAAACTTCCATAGCATTTCTATCATGTACTGTTCGGGTGCATGCTTGGCACTGTGTTCCACTCAGTCTTGCCTGCGTAACATTTGATGTCACCTTCAGTTTTTTGTTTTGCTTAGCTTTTGTGCTGGGTGTTGCATATTGCTAGTCCTATCAATTCTTTCTAAAGTGATGGTAAGAAACTAATGACTGAAATAGTAAAAGGTAGGATGTGTTTCACACAGATAGTGTATCTGTGAATGCATGCTCTTCTACTATCAGCTGATGTTAGATTATTCTTTGGTACACACTGAGCATACCAAGCAGTGCACAAACTACGCTGGCTTCAAAATCTTACAGCTGCCTGTTCAGCCCTTCCCACTGGTACGTATGCAAATACACGTAGAAGATTTATTGCCTGAGGTCTGGAAAAGCCTTAGCTTAACTCCCTGTGTAGAATTGCTCCTAAAGTTAGTGAGAATCTTGTACCTTCAAGAGTACATGTGAACCTTTTACTGGAGACATAACTGCTGCTTAGGGGGATGTTTTCCAACTTTTCTGTCAGGTGGCAGAACTTTTAAGTATAGAGGACACCTTAACAGAACTAGTCTTCTCATCTCAAGTTGGTTTTTGTATTGAGGTGACACATAAATTGATTTAAATTGCTGCTCATTATTAAAAAAAAAATCTTCCTCGAGGTCAGATAAAACCTCTGTAAGATAATTAAGTGCATGCAAGAATCTACTCATCAGCTCACCATCTGCTGTACCCTAGTACATTTTTAGGAAATTTAAGGGCTTTTTTTTTTCATTTTTTTTCTCTGAACAAGAAATTGAATGCGCCAAACAAAAACCATCATGCCCAGGGGCATCCAAATTTTGCTAACCAGAACAAAATAAGCTAATTTAGATCTGTACTGTTACTCACATAGTACATGGCTAGAGCTCATCATAGTTAAATACATCAGCATGCTGATGAAATGCTCTCATTTAAGTAGCACTCATCGCAGCAGTTAATAGTCCATCAGAACAGCATAATATGAGTACAGGAATACAACAAATACCAAAAGATGTGTGTATTCTGATTGGCTAGAAATGAGCATCTGCTACTCGGAGAACAGGAATTTGCTTACAGCGCAATTATTGAGAAATAGCCCATCATTAATTGTGCAAATCAAGTTTTCCCAGCAGATCAGAATGCAAAGAAATGAATGTAAATAAAAAATAAGGATCAGCTTGATGTGCTTTTCATCAATCAGGTTAAAACAATTCTTTCAGTAATTATACATAATGTGCTTTGGCTAGAACAATTTAATTAAGTGGATATACACTGTGAAAGAAAAAAGAAGTGTGCCGTTTGACTGGAGCACTCTTACAGAAAGTGATAACATGATGCCATTAGGAAACTCAACAAGACAATCTACATCCATGCATTAAGGGCAGCAGAAGTCTGAACATCTGTTTCCCACTATTGAATTCACAAAAGGGGCTTCTCTGGGCAGTGAATAAGTGAATAAACAACAGTTGGAGAAGGTTATCTCTGGCATTTAACAAAATGTTGAAAAGTCATGAGAATGACATAAGGTGAGAATGAAATGACTGAAATAAAGGTGTGCTAAGAGTCGGCTTGGCAGACGAAGCACAGACAGAGAAGAATCAGCAAAACCTCTGCCCAGCAGTCTTCTAAAAGTGTAATAACTTATGAACAACATACATTTTTTTTGTCGAAATAGATTACAAGGTGGCATGAAATTGTTTCGGAGAAATATGCGATAAAGCAGAGTTCCCCCAGACATTTCTTTAGCCAGAGGGGAAAAAAAAAAAAGTGACAAAAGAGGTGCCATGAAGTGTTAAAAAATTGCAGAGGCAACTGGTCAAATTAAAGGAGAGTTTTATCTTGGATGTGAAATTTTCCTTTCTCCTGTTTTTTTTTTCTTTGTTTTTTTTTTTTCCTTTTTCCACAATCTAGAGTCTTGGGAAGAGAGTAGTAAGAACAAAAGAGACATGGACCCACGCACGAACTCGCTGCCAAGGGCTGTAACACAATATCTCCGCGTTTCAAGGGTAAATCAGCGTGAGCTGCGTTTGCCGTCCCGCTGAAAAAAAGTAAGTCTTTCACTTCCGTCCAGCCCGTGCGGGCTGCTGAAATGTAGGAAACCGGGTTCGGAGAGAGGGAAAAAAAAAAAAGGAAAAGGGGGGGTGGGGGGGGGGGGGGTGGGGAAGGGAAGGGGTTTCCCAAAGCGAGCAGCGAGCGGAGCGGGCAGCAGTATGAGGAGCGGCAGCGCGGCGGCTGCCGGTCTGCTCCGCTCAGCTCTGCTCCGGGCGACGGCTGACGGCGGCGCGGGGGGGGCCAGGGAGCGCGGCCCCGGGGGCGGCGGGACACCTGCCCGCCTGCCTGCCCGCTCCGGGGACGGCGGGACCCCTGCCTGCCCGCTCCGGGGACGGCGGGAGCCAGCCCTCCCTCCCAGCCCACCGGCCCCGGCGGCGGGGGGACCCCTGCCTGGCCCAGCGGGGCTCGCTGCCGGCCCCACGGCGGAGCCCGCAGCTCCTTTAAATTGAGGGCGTTTCGTGTGACTCGCCGGTTGCCTTCGAGTTTTAAGAGCAAAGGGCCGGGAAGGTGAGCTTCGCCCTGCGGAGTAGGTGCTTCCCCCCCACTCCCCGCCTCGGGACCCACCCGGGAAGCGGCAGGGCTCGGCGGCGGCTGCCTGCGCGCTGGGTGGCGGGGGGCTGCTTTCTGGCGCTGCGGTTGTGTGGTTTGGGTTGGTTTTAGTTTTCTTTCTTCTTCTCCCGCTCTCCGTCTGTCTGGAGTTCGCAAGCATCGAGGAGGCGGAACGAGAGGGTGCGTGGCGGGGGTCCACGGGCGCTGCACCCGGGGGTTGCTGGAGGGCCGCCCCGGGCATCCCGCGGCGGGTTTGCTTGGTCCTGCCCCCGGGGGGCAGAGCCGGGAGCAGCGCTTCCAGCGCTCATGGCAAAGCCATTAGCTCAGCCTGCCGGCGGAGGGGCCCCGAGGAGGACGAGCGCGTCCCGGCGCAGCACAGCCGGGCTCCGCGGCCGGTGAGAGCCGGGGGAGGGGGGGGGGGGGCTGCGGGAGCTCCCAGCGGTGCGGGGAGTCGGGGGGGGGGCGGGTAGTAGGGATTCCCCTTGCGAGGCGGCGTGCGAGTTCCCAGCGCGTCTTTCGGGGAGGGGGGGGTACTCCTGCTCGCTGTGCGCTTCCCCCCCCACCCGCCGCAACCTCTGGCTTGTCCTCCGGGCCGCTCCGCATAGCCCCGGGTTGCCGGTGGGGTGGGGCCGGGCGCGGTGCGGGGGGCTGCGCCGGGGAGATGCCGGCCTGCCCCTCCGCTGCCCCACGGGGCGGACAGGGTGAGACCCCGCTCCCGCCAGGCTCCATCCCTCCAGGTTCTGGCTTTCCTCTTCAGGCTCTGCGTTCCGCTCTCGGGAGGGCAGAGTTTGACTTTAAGCGGGCTCTGTCTTCTCGCTGGGGCTTTACTGTGAGAAATGAAGGTTGCTGTCTCCCTTATCTAGGACTGCTGTCAGCATCCTGCTGCAATGGTGTGTGTCAGCTGAGCCCGCGGGCTCGGCGTGCTCCTAGGGGAGCGGGGCTCTTGGGGCACCCGGAGGGATGCGTTGCAGGCTCTCCAGTACTGTTCCTGCGTGCTTCTGACATGACTCTGAAATTTAAAAAGAACAAAAAAAGTATTCTTCAGTTTCCACGTACATTAAATTGTGAATGGTTTCTTCGCTGTGAAGTAGATGCTGTGCCAAGTGTAATGGTTTTATGATGGTTTTGTGATGTGGACTGTGATTTAACAGGAAATTAACTGACATTTCTAAATTCGTATCATATGGTACCATATGCCATCTGATCAGCATTATACTGTGGTACCCTAGTTGGAACCGCAACCAAACCTAGATGGAGGTGGTGAGGTGAGGAAGAGTCAGTACTATCCTCAAGTTCATAGCTCTTACTGACTTTAGGCTACTAACTTATTCGGTCACTTTATTTGTTTTACCCACAGTCTTATTTAAATTGGCACACTTACTATCCAAAGTACCTCTTTGACTCCACTTTACACCTCTCAGTTAAGCTTCACGCTAATTTCAGGACAGGATTTGGAAATGGAACTTCATAATTAAAAGCAAAGCTGATGACTGGGAGTCAGCTTGTAATACTGTCTGCATAGTGTGCTTGCAGCAAGAGACGCACTTATGAGATGTGATATGTCAGTTTAAATATGTATTTCCTTTTCCAGTTGGTGGAGGTTGAAACTTCTTTTATACTAATTTGTAATGGCTATTTTCATAGACAAGCAGAAAAACACGTGGTAAGAGCCAGGCAAAGAGAACTCAACTTGAAAGTTTTTGGACTGTGTTAGGAACCGGGCTCAGTTTCCAGAAGTTATAATTTTATGAGCAAGTAGATATTGAACATTCCTAAAGTTTTTGTTTTGGTCTATGTGAGAAGGACTTTTTGCTTTCTTTTTGGTAGAGGAGACATTAGGAAGGCAACATAATTGTTTCTACTAGGCATAGTCCTGAAAATGTCTAGGCTTCCAATGATTAGCTCAGAATTTTAAGTGCGGTTAACTTTGTTTTGCTCTGGCCTCAGACCAACGGCCTTACAGGTCTAAAGTATCGGTAAGCTGTTGTGCCAGGTTCTCTATCCTCTGCTCGAAGTACTGCACACATTTCTAACGAGTATATTCATAATGTAAAGGACAAAGGCTTCTTGTGATTAAAGTTTACTTTATCAGTGTAGATCACATTTTGATGTAAGCCCTTAAAAATTCTAATTGATTAATGAGTTTCAGATGGTGGTTCCCCTCCAGTGCCCCTCCCCCTGCTCCTAACGTGTACAGTATGCTCCAAGTTAATCTGGGAAAGCTCCAGAAACCTTGGGCTAAATTGGTTGTGGTATAGTTTATAAAGATAATAAAATAACTAGAAAAATTGAATTTCCTTACAAAAATATGCTTGGTGCATTTGTGAGCTTACGTTTTATCTGCTTGGTTATGGTTCTAAGAAAACTAAGATTACAGATACCTGTATTTAGGGTGATGTGGACAAGAATGACCTGTTGTTTCTTACAGAAGGGAACACTCTGTAATAGCTCTTGAAGAGGGGCTATGTGGTGTAGTAGCAGAATCACTTTAAAAGTAATTGTGTTTGTTTTTACATATGTAAAAGAGCAAAATGAGAGTGATTACTGTTCTGTAGTAAACTGGAAGTTGCAGGTGGTAAAGACTGACTGAGTAACATCTATCCATGAGTGACAGGTCTCTTTTTTTTTTTCTTTTTCTTTTTTTTTTTTTTCTTCCCCCTACTGCTTCTTTTAGTCCATTTTAAGGATTTCAAGTAGGGGAGCTTTCACAGTTTCACTTGGGGAAATTATTCCACTGTCTAGCAGATCTCACCAAGGGAACAGTTTCCTGACAGTAAAAATATCAATTACAGAAGTTGTTAGTTACCTCTGTGGCTCTCAAAGGAAGACATTCATATATCTTCCCCCCCCCCCCCCCCCCCCTTTCTGCATATGTGTGTGCATACATATATGTATGTATATGGGTGAGGGGGTGGAAAAACAAGAGCAGAGTTTAGTCTGTGGGCTGATTACATACTCTCCAAATCTGAAAAATATGCCAACACTGAGGCAGGAAAACTGAAATCAGTTTTCAAATGTGAACGTATTTATGCTTGGATGTGCTATGTGTGTAAAATTGGCACTTGCTTCTGTGACAGTGGTGATTGCAAGTAGGGGTCCCAAATTGTGGCAACCTCCTTTCTGCTTGCACAAATGTGCATTTTGTTGCTGTAACTTTATCTGTGTATGAACACTGAATCTTCTATTTAGTCCTCTTTTGCACCCAAGTTGCAGTTATAGTAAGTGAATGCTTCACACAGTCCACTTAAACTCCAGTAAAGTTTCAAAAGTTCTGTTCTTTTCCATCTGCTTGAGGTGATTAGAACTAGCAGGGAGATCCAGCAGAGACCCTTGCCAAATACTCATGAGTTCTGTTCTGGCTTTTGATCCTCTGTCTCCTCTCTTTCCAGGATGGCTGCTTTCCAATAGCATTACCTTCTCTCTAAGACAGCAGGAGATTGTCTGCAGTTATAGCCGATACCCCTCTGTCAAAGCCAATGTGCAGTCTAGTGCTCAAGTTCCAGTTCCTTCAGAGAAAAACTATTGCTGCTCTTGTCTGAGTTGCTGTGTGCTCTCTCTGCTGCTGACACTAAAGCTATTGCACAGTTGAGTGCATGATGTTTTGTTTCGTCTACAACTGATAGCTAGTATGCTTCCTCCGTCGTATTAGTGGAGACCTCATTTCACAAGCTTAAAGCCCGCATATTTAATTCTATAAATATGTGATGAAATGGAGTCTTTGAACCCACTGTCCAAGGCAGAGTTATGCCATCTTCTGTTCCAGTTGTTCCAGCTTTGTAGAGCAACTAGGCCACTGAGTTGGCGTGTGTGCAAGTCGGGAGCCCTGTATAACTCTGGTCTGGCTGCCAACTGAACAGAGCCGTTCAATTAGCTTGCCTGCTGGGCAATAGTGCGTGGGTGGGCTGAAACAGATGTCTGTTGCACAGTGTCGCAGTCAAGCTGGTGTGGTGCAAAGAGGACATCGTGCAGGACCTTTGCATGAGAGAGGATTTGTATGATCTCTATGCAGATTTCTGCGTTTGCTTTATGATTATTTTTTTTCCCCTCCATAAACAATTTTAACATCTTTTTGTTCTTTTCTAACTGAATATAAATAGAAAGAAAAGTGCTTGTTTTGCTGGATGCTTAATTTCTGTCCTAATTCTTAAATCGAGTCATAAAGAGTAAGTGACTCAGCAAGACTTCTTCATCCCTGTCCTGGAAGGATTGCATCTAGGACCAAGTTAAAATGAGTGGTTCAAACCTTCTTTTGTTAAAGAACTAATGCACATGTTGTAATTAGGAATAAGGCTGAAGCAACAATGAAACTCCTGTAATACAGGGAGGACTGCATAGCCAGCAGCTACTCGGTACAAGCCATTAGGTATGTATGCTGGAACTGGATGGGTAATTTGGAGTACGAACGTACTGGTTTGTGTGATTAATTCACAGGGACGTGTATTTTCTGTGTATGTATATTTATGCATACACACACACTTTTATATATACATTTTTACTATATAGAATGAATTTTTTCCTCATTATACTTGATTTTAGTTGAAGACTGCTCTTATCACAATGTTACAGGTAAGGAAGGTGGTTGGAATAGGAAATGGAATTGAATCCAGGGATCTACAACTGTGAGTGCCTAATTGTGTGGCCAGTTTTACTTTCTGGATTAAACAGCCTTTGCCTCCCGTGTGTTTTAAGTACAGAGTGTATCATTCTTGAGTCCTTTGTTCTACCAGTTAACCCCAACAAAAGCCAGTGGAATTACAGAAGATTACTTGTTTGATTCTCATTGCTTTCACCTGATGATCACTGACAACAATCAGCAGATAGTATAAGTTACATTGCTGGCAAAATACGAGCAGTAAGCTACAATACACAGAAATCCAAATGTACTACTGTAAAGCAAAATAAAAACTTCACTGTTTGGTAGAAGGAAGCAGAGAGAAATATAACCTTTCAGTGTGTTGAATCTGTTACATGTCACTGGGTGTACTGTAAACTATCCCACACTGAATCCTTCAGCTAGACAATAAGTCTAAGAATTTGAGATGTCCTCTTATTGAGAGACGTGGAAAAAAAGGCTGTGCTGCATAAATATGACCTGTAACAAAACAGAATGAAAAGTAGTTAAAGAGCTTTCTTGCCTGCCTTCAGAATAGGAAGGGGAAGAAGTTGCTTTTTGAGGAACAAAGCATTTAGAGGTAAGTTTTGAAAATGCTTGTGCGTATCTCACGTCAGCCTCAACAGCTTACAGAGAAGTTTAACATTCTATCAATTATTTGACACGTTTGTGTTGGCTAGCTCTAAAGAACTGTATATATGATGGTTGGATGTTGCTGTTAGAAAGTAGGGAGATTAGGAAAACCAATAATTTTTTGGCTACTTTTTTCGTACCTTATGTCTGCCAAAAGGAAAGGATGAAATTGTTGTTGGAGCCAAAGAGGCTTGCCTCAGCTGTGGTGATGTATCCTGCGATGCTACTGTCTATCTCTGTGGCAACTTAGTCCATTTCTCTGACCAGATTCCTCACTGCTCAATTGTCAGTAAACTTTTCTCCAGCTCACCAGCAAATAAATACGTTAAGACTTTTTAAGGAAGTGACTTGATGGTATCAGGAGCCTGGTGTTGACTATAGGTAGAATCTTCAAAGAGGTCTTGAAGGAGCTCAGGACCCAGCTGTTGTCGCCTTCACCTAACTTAGTTCAGCTTCACAGATCTCAGCTAGTATATGATGATGTTTTAATAGTTAATGTATGGGCTATTACAGCTGATGAAGTAGACAAATGTTTTAATGACACTTAGGTACTTCAGCACTGAAGTATCATGGAGGCTTAAGTTAGAAGTTCAGTAGTGGTCAGTGTTTGCATAAAGTATAATTAGAAGTTTGATAGCTTCTGATGCTTGCAGTTTGATAACTGACCCACAGTATCACTTGTAGAATTTGTGATGGGAGCTACAGGTAACAAGTTGTGCTCTGCTCCTTGAAGGCTGATTTTTTTTATTTTTTAATTTTAAAGATTCAAAGAAGAAATTTTGTTGCTTTGATTCTAATAAGAAAGTATTTTACTGAAGCATAGGGCAGGTTTTCAGAGCAGTAGCAGGGAAGGGGAAAAGTCGTTCCTTTCGGTAATGAAATTAAAGAAAACTTAGAGAGGTAAGGTTGGATTGTATGTGACTCATCTGTGATTTTTCAGGGTTCTTCTCGGTGGAAACTCTTCATCAGTATTAACTGTCTCATTCTGCAGTCCTCACTTTACGTGTCTGCTGCAGATATCAACCCATACGTTGTTGTTAATTCAGGGCTGCTATTGCAAGCAGACCTAGTCTCAGTATCAAGACGCCTGAATCATCTTCAGCTTCTAGACGTTTTGTCACCTGTCTGTCTGCCTTTCCTCATCTTTGCTAGTTTCCCATTCTGAGAACCTGTGTCCTATTAAAACTACCTTAAACTCAGAATACCTTTCTCGTCTCTGGATCTTCTCGCTTCTTACTACCACAGTTACTACCAAACTCACGCACCCACGCATCCTCCAAAATCAGAGCTCTTTATTCTCCCATTTTATTTCCTGCAGTGAGTCTCAAAAGTTCCTCAAGAACTTTACACAGCCTGGTTGCTGAGTTTTATGAAACAAGAGGTAGGTCAGTATGAAATATATTTAAGGACAGCCTAGTATGTTAGAGCCAAACTGAAGTAACATCTCAAATCCCTGACTTCTCTGCTCTGCGTCTCCAGAGATCAGCTTGAAGCGTAAACAGACTGCAGTCCTTGTTTCACAGACTGACGGGGAAATCCAAACTGCCTCCATGGAGCTGCTTCAGAAGCCTTCCCTCTTTTTTTCCTCTAGTCTTAAAGAAATGCAACTTTCAGACCTTAGAATTACTTCAGCCCCACAGGTGGCAGCAGCCCGTATTGTATCTGTCTGGCTGTCAGGCATATTGTAATGTTGTTGGCTGTTAATTGGCTCCAGGTTTCATAGGGCACTTCATATTACTTGGTCTTGGAAGTGGTAAGGTAGGTGGACCTTTTCTGAGGTGAAAGAAAAGGATGTTGTCTCTGTAGTTTTCCTGTTTACACAACCCAGCTCAGTGTGTGTGCTGTGTGTTATACTCCTAGGAGGGCAGACCTAGCACAGGGTCCCACGATGAATATTTCTGTGTGCAGTATAAAATTACAGAATTATTTAGGTTGGAAGGCACCTTCGGGGTCATCTAGTCAAACCCCCTCCTCAAAGCTTGTATGAACTGTGAAATTATTTCCACTGAAGAGGTGCACTGTCTTAACTGGTTTCTTTAGTACAGTGGTGCTGCTTTTTTCAGGTATATTTTTCCAATCCGTATATCAAAAGAAACAAATTGCAGGATTCTGTTTCCTGAATATTTAGATACATAGGTGTTAATAAGATGAAAAGTGATGTAAAAATATATGTATTTTTACTTTTGCTTTATTTTTGCATTGTATATGAAGTGAACATTCAGGGATGAGAAATTTTTTTAATGGCTTTTTAGGGATATCATTTCAGAGATGATTGAAGAGAATAAACTAGTTTGAGTTCTGGCTCTCACCTTATCCATGAAGTTTATAGACCCAGAAATCAGTTAAAAAAAAATATTTTAAGGCTTTTTTTTTCCTGGAAAGAAAGTATATGACAGAGGTATTTATACGTGATTTTTCCCATATAATCTTTGAAGATGAGACGGTGTCAATTATTCATCTTGCTTCTGTTTCGTTATGTCCAAAATGAAGCAGTGATTTAAGTTACAAATTGCATGGCTCTGGGTGACTTACAGCAACTTTAGATATACTGTCATGGCAACTCCTGAGCTGTTAGTATCACCTCATCCGAAGGAATCTATTTTGAGTGACATTCCAGATGGATTTTTGCAGACCTAACAGCCAGACTCTTCTCCCTCTGCCCCCTCACACTCCTCCCCAAATGAACAGGTAGGATTTGGATTTAATCAGCCAGGAAACCGTAAATCCAAGCTGACATTTTTACAAAGTCAGTTTTCAGAACAGAGCTGTGCTTAACTTACTACCTTAAACTCCTCTGCTTACAAAGCAACTTTGATACACAAGGATTTTTTAATTAGAAAAATGTAAAACCTACTGATAATTCAAAACGTGTGTTTATACAAGGGAATAAAGTCTTTTTTAAGTCTATTTTCCCCTTTCCCCAACTGAAAAAATTTTCATATTTCAGTAAGAAGTATATTCATACTGTGACTATCTCAAGGGCAAGTTGAACTTCAGGATTTGGGGTGAGGTACACTCAACAAGAGCTTAAGCAGATTTTTTTGAGAACAAAGAATTTAGTTACCCAAGGTATGGTTAAAAAATGCGGGAGTCTTTTAATGTAAGCATTAAAATAGCCCAAATAGAAGTTCATACGTTTGGAAATGTTGGTTACCATTCAATTTTATGGAAAGGCAATTGTGCTTTACATTCAGTAAACATTTTCCTTTTTTTTGGCAAAGGAATTGGTTTTAGTATTCTTGTTATTTCAGGCCCCAATGGAATAGTATAACAAATTGTTCTTTTGGGTGGTTGTTTTTGAAGTCACAACTACCTCTTGCCTGACTTGAAAGGTACGCGAAGGACAGAAGGAAACAGGGTTTGCAATGTATCATAAGCTGAAGCCAGCCGACACATGTAACCGCGGTTGGTGTGGATTAGCCGGCTGACAATAGGCAAAGATCTATTCCGTGCGGACCTCACACCCTCAGTTAATATCTGTCTGGTGCCACCTGTAGAAGACCTGCGACTGTTGGTGTGGTTGGGCTTTCAGTAGGCTACGGGCTACCAGGCAAGAGAGTGCATCAGCTCATCGCTACAAGTGTTAGGGTCTGTGTCTGAGTTTCTTTTCAGGGAGAATAGTAACCTTCTTCCCTTAGCACACTTCTGCCAGAGAGTAGTCCTTCAGGAGCAGAGGTATAGATCCAGTGGGTCTGACCTCTCTGGCTGCTGCGAGGCTCGGAACACTTAACTAACGTGTGACGCATGATGTGTTGTCTTACCTGAAACTAAAGTTTTAGAAAGTTGTGGCTGAAGGAGTATTTGTATAGAAGGTGGAAGTGGGAAATGTGGGTGACCAGCACTAGCTGTTGTGCTGCTTTCTGAAGAAATAATGCCATTCAGTAAATATATTTGGGGTGGGGTATTTTCTTTCATGATTCTAAATCTGTAGAATAGACTGATTCCATTTGGTAACTGCATTTGTTAGTTGTTAGTAGGTTTGCTGTACTAGCGTAACTCAGTTGTTCCCATGTTTTTCTTGGGCCTGATCCAAAAATCTCTGAAGCTTTCAATTTATTTTGAATGGATTTTGGATCAGGCATTGTAGTGAGTTGTTATCTTTGTGTAAAATGTTTATTTTGATTTGATTTTAATCATTCCTTACAGAATATTTGGTTATGTGTTGGCAACGTGTAGCTTGGTGAGTACAAATGAAGCTGATGTTTATCTGTATGATTTAATCACTTGCTATGTGATCCATTAACAAAACATAACTTCAGTCATCGATGTTGTGTTCATGTGTTAGATCTACATCTGTTTGACATCTGAGTTCTTAGAGTCATAGTTACTGTTGTTATCTTCTACAGTTCTGAAAAGAGAACCTGAGAAACTTTATTTGGTATAATAAAGTAATGCTTTTTTTCTTTCTTTTTTTTTTTTTTAATATAATAAAACAGGTACAACAAGCAGATAAGCAATGTGCACTGCTCTGAGCCCGAAGGCACGTGGGCCTGGCCTCTCTGATATGCATCAATACAGCCAGTGGCTTGCGAGTAGACATGAGGCCAACTTGCTGCCCATGAAAGAGGATTTGGCCCTGTGGCTCACAAACCTACTGGGTAAGATACAAGATGGAATGCAAATACTGGGCAGCAAGAGAACTCTATACACTGTTAGCTGGGAATTCAGTCATTCAGACTTCTTTGCATTTCAAAAATAAAGGTAGTTACAATTAGGTAGCTGCCTCCACATACTGCAACTCTTAGCAAGGTCAGAAAAGCTAGTAAGTAATTTGCCTCCACGGTGTTTCAGTGAGTAGCGTAATTGAACTTTATAATTAATTTCATGTTTATTTTTCCTCAAATATCCTTTTAAATGTTTTTTTGCATGTGTGTTCAGTATTAATACAACTAAGATTAACGATGCTAATTACTGCCATGGACTACATCTTTCATTGTTATTGATAGGCATCCTAAAGAGTATGGGTGTACTGACTGTCTTGAAGGGAAGGAGCCATTAAATAGTTCTTTGCTGACCAAGCAGTTTAGTGATTGATAATTGCTGCCCAAGGCAACACATGTTAAGACTTGCGGAAGCTTGTGCACAGCAGGGTCTGACCCAGTGGCTGCGATGGGACCTGGGGATTTACCGGTTGCAGCTGTATGTCTTGGTACGCGAAGCCGAAATGTGGTGTTGATGAAAGCGGATGCTAACCCAAAGCCAAGAAAAAACAGGTAGATGTGAAGAGGAGCGAATGAGAGTATGTTCCTAGCAGGAAGGAAAGAGACAGTTCTTTGGGATATACGACTCATTCAAGAAGGCAGAATTTAGAAACCGTGAGCCAGGAAATAGTATGTTGTTTGCTGAGAGCATTCAGCAGAAAACAGCTTTTGTGTGATCTCTGTAAGTCAGAAGAATTCTACCAAAGACATACAACCGTACACAATACCTCATCCTAAGGGAAACATGCCAGTAGTTAAACAAAGAGGAGAAAAATACTTTAGAGGAGGTGATGTTTACATAAAAATTTTGATGATGTTATTTTGGAGGAATATTTGGATGAGCTTTTTTAAATCTGTGATGTGTGTTTTTGGAGTGGTTTTTTTCCTTTTTTTTTCTGGCAGTCTGTTCTGGTGAGACATAGGCAGGCAGCGTCTTGTCTTGGCAAATGCTGTAGCTGAACCGTCTCAGTGATATCATACAATAATAGAGTATCTCTGGTGCCTTTCATCTGCGTGTTCTACATTGCTGTATTTCCCCTTTTTTTAAAACAAAGGGAAGTATCACTATGTTGTGAGAGGTGTAGTCCAGAAGTACCATGTCAGCAGAATGCAAGAACGCAGTATTTTGCAGGTAGGCGACACCCATTTTAGAGTTGGAGTAGTTATGAATCCACAACTGCAAAAGTGGCACTTCTTTTAAATTACGTCGTTCTGTGGTACTTCCATTTAAATTAAGGAGTTTTGAATATAAAATTGTCTAGGCAATGCCAGAACAGCATCCAGAAATCCTGACTTTTCTTTCCAATTACCACAAGACAGCATTCCAAAAGCCTGTTTTTTGAATCAGAAGCAGCACATTCCATGAAGGATTTAATATATTGTTTAAATGTTCTAAACAATGGCGTTTTAGTGAGCCACTCTAAAACAAACAGAAGCTTGTTTGCAGTTCATAACAGAGTTCTCACAGTGACAAGTTTAGGAATGAGGTCACTTTTTTAGCATGAAAGTAGCAACCAGCAGGAGGTTCTGGAATGCCAACTATAATTAATAATCTGATTTTTCATATGGACACCAAATTCTGCACTGCAGCACTAAAGGGGCTCAACCTTCTTCTAATTAAGCAGCATACACAGTTCACTTGCTTAATGCATTCCCCCACACCTTCTCACACCAAGCTCTTCTCTGTTTGTCCTGAAGAGCTGAAATTATAGCAATTTGTTGAGCTGTTTTGAATTCCTGTGTAGATATTGTTATTCAAATTAATAATTCAATTAAGTTAAAATTCACATTCAAAATAAATTAAGTGTAACTGAATTAAAGTAATTCATATTCATATAAATATATTAACTCAGAATCCAAATTTGGTTTAATTACTGTATAATTTAAGTTAAATTCAGTGAGAGGAGGGACATGTGAGCATGCTGCTGTAAGATAAAATAGGCATGAATTTATAGCATCCCATTACCTTGTTGTAAAAACATCCAAAAAGATAAAAGGATATGCAAGACTCTTTTTTGCTTGTTTGTTTTGATGTGGTTTTTGTTATTTTATTTTTTTTCCTCCATGGGAGAGATAATTTACTTTGCATTAATGGTGAGTAGATTTTCACATGCGTGGATGTGCAAATAACACAAAGCAGATAATATTGTGTGTATCCACACCCTTGTTTGCTCTGTGCTATGACTTGTGCCTCATTCTAAGTGTCTTTAGGATTTCTCAATTTATAAAGAAAATTAATATACATTTCAATTAATTTTTATTGTGTTGGTTTCATCTATATTTTGTTCATTCATTTGTACTATGACTCAACAAGGAAGGACACATGATCTTTTCAAATAAATGCAGACTTTTTAAAAAAAATAATCAAAAGTATTTTAGACAAGAATAGGGCTGAACTTTTTTTGCTAGTTTGATCAACTGATGGTGTTTTGGGAAATTTTTGTGGAGAGGCAAGTATGTTCTACGCAGTGCTACTGGAAGTTAAAATGGTGACAGTTTTGCAGCAGCAAAGTCTGGTGTGGGTTTGAAATTACAAACTGGAAAACATTAGAAGGATATTGGACTTTATAATATGAATGAAGAGTTTTGATATTAGATGGAAATTAAGCATAGCTAGAATTTGACTTCATCCAAATTCTATTCCACAAATTGGAAGACTGAGATACATGGTGCAGCTCGAAAATAACACTAAGAATTTTTAACCCTGAGACTTTGGACATTTTATTCTAATTTAGCATGGACATTGTTGTGTTGGTTTTTTTTTTTTTTTTATTAATCACTAGTACTTTTGTATGCATTTTCCTAACTATTTTTGGAACCACGTCAGAGAAACTCAGAGCTTCTGAGAGGACAGTTTGTCATCATAGCTCCCTTGCTGAATAGATTTTTAGCTACCTGTATTCTGGGGGCTGGAAGAAGGAAGTTGCAGATGAAATCAATGTATCAGATGGGATTGACTTGTACAATACTGTACATTATAGCATTCTCAAAGTGGGATACATTAGCATTGTGGAGATTGGGGTTTGCATGCTGAAGAGGAAGATTTGAGCTATGGATGTTGTGTCTCTTACCCTCACTTCCCTCTGCTGAGCTCTGGTGGCTCATCTGAGAGAACATTGCAGTGGCAAAGTTAAGGAGATAAGTTGACCCAACTGTCTTGAAAATCATGATCATGTCTCGGCCTTGTTTTCATTTTGTATAGAGCCAGTGAAGCACTCGGCAATGCTTTCACTGCTTGACACAATCCAAATTTGGTAGACTGTGTATACACTTATTTTAGTAGAGTGCTCTTGAGGATACTGAAAACTGTTTCCCCTTGAGCAAGCTTCACAGTTGGGCACAGAATTAGCACAGCTGGGCCATAGTAATCTTCTAGCAGAGGCAAAATGGCAATTTGAAAGCAAACATGGTTTGCTTGTTGGCTATACTCTTCAGTACTGTCTTGTTTTCTCTTGTGTGTCTGCAGAGGAGAAAGGTCTGACATCATGAGGAGTGGGGCTCATCACCAGTCTGTAGTTTTGGACAAGTATGGAGGGATCGTTTCTTTGTTTCCCCTTTGGCTATTGTGTAGAGCTGTGATCTTTTTCCCCATTCCTGCAGCCCATTTACCAGCTCCAGAGGGCTATGATATTGTAGCTTATTCCATCCGGCTTCATTTAGCACATGGGACCAAGGAATAGACCTGTAAGATGTGCCCTGGGCACATGCCTGAATTTCCAGGCTTCTGCACCAAGGTCTCTTCCTGACAGAGTTTTCTGGGCTTCAGAAGCTCATACGTAAGGAGCTGGAGAATTCAAGATGCTGAGGAACTGGACACATAAATGTTGAATATTGCATGAGGCATGTAAAAGTTGCTTGGGTGCAGAAGTGAAGTCAGTTTGGAGAAAAGAAACGGAGAGATGAGGATGATAGGAGAGGCATGGAGTTGAAGACCAAGTGTGGAATTTAAAGGTGTGCTGAAAGAGGTGTAAAGTTTGGGGGATGAACATTGGGAAGTCTTCTGCAAGAAATCTGTCTGTCTTAGATTCTGAATTAAAGAAAACTTGCTTCAGCTTGGTGATCTTGCTCATCTTGCTAAGAAGATTCTGTAGCAGTACTTTTATTATCAACATTAGTGTGTTCAGCTCAAGCCAGTGGAAAATGCAGGTTTTCAATGTCTGAATATCAAGACATTCTTAATACTGATACTTCTAAGGATTCTGCTGGCACTGATGCAGTTTCTGATTTAGCTGAGAGGCTTTATAATTTTCTTTAATGTCATCATGCCTTTGGGATTGTTTATATATCCCATTGCAAGTAAGTGATAACATCTCAATGCTATCAAAACTATTTCTTTTGCTGTCAGCTATTCTAGGATACTCAGTAGCCTTGTCAGAAAAGAACCAGTTTTGCGTGTGCATAAAATCATTGGCCTTTGCTTTCTTTATTTCTACTGTTATGTTATCTTGGGTTTAGATGCCACACAATTTGAGAGGCTCAGGACGAGTAGTTCCATTGGTGCTTCAGTATTGTAGAAGCTCATCCTTCTACTGATGTGTTTCAGAGATTCACCCATGTGAAATATTTCTATCTGTAACCTCGCAGTCTTGTGTTACCACTGAAAAGTACAAGTAAAATAGTTGCTTGGCTAATTGTGAGGCTGGAGCCAGTGTCTTGTGTTGTAGCTGTTAAACTAAGTGGAAGAACTCGGTGTAATAATAGAGGAACCAACTAGATTTTGATACTTTGCTTTTGTCTTTGAGTCCCTCCATCTTGTTCTGAAGGCTCTTGTTGTCTGAGATGGCCAGTGGAGAATGCTTTATCTACAGCCTCTTGGGCACAGACCTTGGACATGGGCTCTTTTTAGTTATTCTTTCACAGACCTCCCAGTCTGGTTGCTTTAGGACCCCCAGGGCGGGGTGGCCTTGCAGATAGCTGCCCCCAGTTTCCAAGTGGTAGGTCTTCAGGTGTAACTGTTTGTCTTTTTAATCTGGTGATTGTGGTAAAGGAGAGGGTAAGCAATGCTTGCGAGGTTTGAGAAAGCTTTCATATTCCTGGGGTGTTTTTTCATACTTTTAGTGTTGTTTTTTTATTATACTAATGTTATTACCATTCTATAAAAACATTGCAACTGCTTTCTTGTAATTATAGGGGGAGTTATACATTTTTAATGGAGTTTAATGTTTTTTCCATACAAATACACAGAGCCATTTTTTTCTTCAGGCTATGAACATTACTCTCATTTGAATCAATACATTTCAACTGTTAAATATGTCAGAGTGTCTGTTTTAGCAAAGAAAATGCCACCTTTTGGAGCCATAAAATACAGTGAATTGAAAGCTGACACCTAATATATTTTTCATTGGATACAGATGTTCAATGCAAAACTCATTCTTTCAGCTTTCATAAAACGGAACAGAAGTAAAATACTCCAGCTTAGCATACAATATGCAGCAACCAAACTGGTAATGCAATCCAGCATTTAAAATACTATAAATGTATTGTTAAATAGCAGAAGAAGATAGAATTTTTCAATGTCTGTGTGAAGAGAAAATACCTCTAAATAGATGTTTTGGTTTTTTTTAATGCTTGACCAGTAAAATAATAAATTATAAATCATAGGACAGAATAGATATGTAGAATGTGATTTTTCTTTTACCTGTGTAAAATCTTGAGTAGGTTAAAAATATTTGAAATACATATTTAGAAGAAAGTGAGTCTACTATAAAATGCGATAGTATATTAAAAATAAAGCAGTTGCTACGTGGGCTAGAATGGTGATGAAGGCTTTTGAGGTGCTGAGATGTTCAATTCTTGTATCTGTGGACTATTATAGTTTCGGTCCTGGCTTCAGCTGAGCTGGAGGCACTGCTAAAATATTGTCAGTTATGCACAAGCTACCACTGAATGTCTGCAGTGTGGCTACTGCTCTTTTGCCTGCAGAAGTCATTTAGGTATACAGGAGCTATAAAGTGGGCTATATGGCAGAGACAATTAAGGGGGAATAAAAAGGGGAAAAAAATTCGCATTAAACAGATATTTCTGAAGTAGAAATGCATTAGAAAGGAACAGATTTAACTTCAACCAAAAATACAAGTATACTGTTATATCTGAAGATGATTTTGTGCAAAGATCTTTGTCTTAGTCTTTAATTTTTAACTGACCAAACTGAAAAGACTCACAATTTTTTTTCCCAAAGGATGTTGACGTATCTAACAGTTTTCAGACAAGGGCCTAGAGAAATCGACATTTCGTTTAGCATTTCTGTAATCATATTGCTTTATAATACTGCTGTCTTTAGTGTTCTGAGTGACATTGACTATCAGATTACAGTGTACCAACAATATATTGCAGAAGTACAATATTAATTTTTGATTATCTGCTTCATTTTTCTTACTTTTGAATGTTCATTTCCCCCTATTTTCTGAATGAAAAGGGATAGAAAATTTTACTACCTTTTCGTCTGAATCTTCTTCTATTTTTTTTGACAAAAACCCATTATGAACCTGTTCTGAACAGATTAATGTTTTCATTATGGCATCTCACGGAAAATACATTTCCCCAAACTAACTGGAAAACCATAAAAAGCCTGGTTTAGTCAGGCAGCTTCTTACTGGTCAAAAATCTGTGGCAAAAAAACCAGACCAGCAGTGGGCAGACTTCTACATATCGTCCTGCTTGCAAACAAGCCGGGTTTGTGCTGCAGGAGTGAATCTGGATGGGATGAGGAACCACTCGCATTTCAGTTTTATTAATTTTTTATTTTTTCTTGGTAGGATAGACTATTGTTACTGATGATTGCTGTATAACAGTCAATGAAAAATGAGTTGATAGTGTTATTCCTGTTCCCAAATGACATATGTAAATATCACCAAAAATAAATAAATCCTGTCTTCATAGGAGGAGCAAGAATTAGTCCTTGGTGCTCTCTTGATATTAGTGGAAGTTGGAAGGGCTGAAAAATACAGCTGCTGGTCAAAAACGTGTCCAAAAAGAAGGCAAATTTTCCAGTAGAAATGTGAAAATGGAAAACCTTCAATAAGAAATAGGAATATTTTTACCTGGAAATTATGTTAAGATGGTGGAAATTTATTTTAGGGTGATAAATGATTCCTTTCTCTTCTGGCCTGTGCCACCTGGTCAGAATGCCCATCTCATAGTGGGACTCCTGTGCTATCCTCTGCCAGGAGGATGTAAATGGAAGGTCATCTGCTCTGCTGTAGCCAGGGGGGACAATCTGTGGCAGCTGAAGTACAGTGTCATCTAGCAGCATAATCCTTGCTATATTATGAAATTGGACTATTTTGGTGTTGTTCTTTGGGTGAAAATTTTTAATTTGTGTGGCAAGTAGATACATAACATAAAATTTCACTCTCCCCCCTTTTTTAATGTCCCCTTTTAAAGAAAAAGCTCTTCAAAGGAGCATTGCAGTCACTGGAGTCTTTTGTCACCTTGCAGAATCAAGTCTTAAAATACTTTTACAAAAACACACTCCTTTCTTTCTTGATATGGTTTTCTACTTCTGTTACAAAATAGGCTGCAGTAAGGTTAGCTAGTCTTACGCTATAGATACCCATGCACACTGGTGTAAAACATTTCCCTGCTGTACTATGTCTTTTAAAACACTATGTTAAAAGCACTGGAATTTCATAAGTAAAAATGAGATATGGGGAGTCGGATACACTAGAATGATTTTACAAATAGCACCTGCCTTCCCAAAGAAAGCATGTTATTTTTTAATAATTTGCTGTATGTCTACTAGTAAAGTAGCATTGAAGTTGTTCAGTAAATATTCAGAGCAATGCAAGTTTTCCAGTTAAAGCATATTTAAAATTGTTGTCAAGATTTCTATTGAGTTCTCTTTTTACGCAAATGCAGTCTACACAATTGCACACTTTTTGCCATGTTAACTTTCTGTTTGCTGTTCAGGTAGAGAAATAACAGCAGAAACCTTTATGGAGAAATTGGATAATGGTGCCTTGCTTTGTCGGTTAGCTGAGACCCTG
Organism: Opisthocomus hoazin; assembly: GCF_030867145.1. NCBI lineage: Eukaryota > Metazoa > Chordata > Aves > Opisthocomiformes > Opisthocomidae > Opisthocomus > Opisthocomus hoazin. Next base: position 6,321,979 of record NC_134420.1, read on the forward strand.
CAGGAGAAATTTAAAGAAAACAGCTTTGATGCAAACAAGCCTGGCAAAGTAAGTGTCAGTAAATGTTCTAGTATGTATTATCAGTATCTGAGGTATCTGTTTTGGTACTGAACTTTTTGGGCAGGTAAGAGATTTCATTTGTGGAGGGTTCTGCAAATGGACAGGAAGGTAATTGCTCTGTGCAGAAAAATTACAATATAAAATTGTGGGAAGTAGTACTTCTTGTGTAGTTATTAAGGTTACTGTGAGAAGTTGTTACTCAAAAAATGCCTTGTAGCATGTGGAAGGTAAGACATAGAACAAGATCTAGCAGTGTGGTATGGTAGCTGATAGACAAAATGTGACTGTTGTATTTATTTGCAAGGGGAATATTAAGTAGCTGTGGGAGGTGTCTTTTCCTCTATAAACAGCTCTAGGGAGGCCAATAATAAAATTCTATAGTTAGTTTTGGTGCCTTGAGTTTGAAGGTCCTGTTGGTGTACTCGAAGAGATCCAGTAAAGAGGTGCAAGGAAGATGTGGAAAATGTGAACCTTCAGAAGATACTGAAGAGCTTGGCAAAGATCAAGTTAAGACCTTGCTTGACCACAGCCTCCCTGTAATTTAAATGGTTTTCACAGAGTAATCTTACTGGCAGAAATTAGAGTGCAGCAAGCTTCTTTCTGGAATATGTTAAATTAAATGGTTGATGTTTATATTAATGCATTTACTCCAAAACTGTTTTTATTTTTCTTGCTGAATTCACATACATCTTCCCTGAAAGTTAAAACAGGCAAATACACAGCAGGTAAAAAAGAACGCAAGAGCAGAAATCACATAATGCGTCTTCTATTCTTTACGTTTTCATAACTGGTCTGTGGCAGAAATTAGGGCGCAGCATAAATTTTATCAGCAGTTCTGAAAACTGACAGCCTTGTGTCAACTGCAGCTGCATAAGTTGTTTTTCTTGGTTCTTAGCTCATAATTGTGGTTGCAGAAGAAATTGTCTGGACTAAGGCAGGCTTTATTTATTATTTCTAACCTTCTGTGAATTGGGGGGGTGCAGGGGGGTGTTGTTTGCTTGCTTTGTGGGATTTTTGTTCCTAAAGAAAAGGGAAGAGATAGCTGGGAATAAAGATAAGAAGTAAAGCAGAGAAGGAAGGAAACGTTCCTCCACAGAGGAGGAAAAGACAGCTGGAACTTATATTTGAAATTGTAATCAGGGTTTGGTTAGTCAAATTACTGCATGACTTCTGAGTTCCCCTTTATAATATGGTCCAACTTGTCTTCACCTAAGTGGTGGCCTGTTAGTGTCATGGTAGATCCCAAGCTGAGAAAACACTTATGGCAGCCTTTTTTGTTGACTCTAGGAACTAGCAAGGCAGAAAGAAGGTTTACTTGTTTGTTTGTTTGTTTCCCTTAAAACAAACAAAGGTACCTGTTATTGACAAAAAATACTAAAAGCTTTAGTGAATACCCAAAAGGTAAACTTGGCTACAGAGTTCTAAAACATTCCCTTCTCATATCTTCCCCAGCTGACATACTGGAAGATCTGTTAAATCACAAACTGCAAAGAATCTTTTTTGCAGACTGACATCTCAGAAAACCATGCCTATTTAATATAAAATTCTCAGGAAAATAATAGTCATAAATTCATCAACAACTACAAAATTCTAGTGAACGTTCATAAATTAATACATTTTTACTAGATATCTAACTACTGCTTCTCAGGGTTTTTGGTGGCTTTTTGTTTGGATGCTTGTGTGTGTTTTAGGGTTTTTTGTATCGTCAGACTTTGGTGATGTATCTGGAGTGAGCTGCCATTTGGAAAGATAACCCAGAAATCTACCAATGTTTGGTAATTCTGTGTTTTGTCACTGAAAAGAAGTAGACCTCCTTTCTCGTATTAACTTCCTCGGCTGAGAATATGGCCTTCCTGACTGTATTAGCTGATACTCATTTTTTGAACCTGTTACATTAGAAGCCAATTAGACATTTATAATCCCATATGTTGTAATTACTTAGATTTGTTGGTCTTTTGTCAAACTGGTATAACAGGCAATGCAATTAAAAGGAAAAAATTCTGCTCCACTGCTATTTTCTCAATGTATAGTATTTCATACTTGGTATAGTAAGAATTCAGAGAAAAGGGAGAGTAATAGATTTGTGTCATTGTAGGCTATTAGGGAGCTATGTATCCTTTCAGATTGCAGCTCCCTGTGTAGCAGTCCCAGGCAATAGGTCTAGTCTATACATTGGAAAATCTGGCTTGTGGTGCCAGGGAAACTTTTATAAGAAGATTATACCATATGAAATTTAGCATGGTAAGAATTCCACAATCCTTCCCTGAACCATTATTATGCACTCTGTTAATAATACATGTGGCATTTTGAAGCCATTTGGCCATATCTCAGTCCACAGGAAAAAGGAAACTTTATGGTCTTTCACCCAGGTGCCCTGCTGACTTCGCTGGCAGCTCGAAGAAGCTGCTGATTTCTATAGAGTCCAGCCTCTATCAAAATGGGTAATATGCTTTCCTGTCCACACATGTAACTTTTAATTCTTTTTAGATAGAAGCAGACTGATATAAAGTGAGTGGCTGCCAGGAGGATCAGCTTGCAGGCAGCACCAGGTTGCAGCAGAGTGAGAGAGACAGGATAAGACAGGGTAAGGTTGTAGATAATGGAGGGGGACGGGAAATCTTACTAAGTCCCTCTACAAGCTTCAAGATTTGGTCTGTTTTCATAAGTGAAGTTTTTCCTTGTATGGGAGCTACTTCCTAAATGGCAAAACTCCATAAAATACTTTGGGTTCAGCTTTGTCTTAGAGGAAGATGATGTATCCTGTTCTGCTTGATATGTACTACTGATGATGAATTTGCTTTTGCAGCTCTTCGGGGATGTCTGGCCAGTTTCGCTGCTATAGCAACACATGTAAAAAGACATTAAAAACTAACATTACATACCTGACTCATCAGTTTTTTTGCCATAATTCCTTAAGTTCATATTGCAATACCCTACAGAATGGCAGAGGTTAAATCCTATTGCTTCTGGGTTAACTGCCTGTGCAATGAGTTTCTAGTCACTGTCAGTTTTGCAGTTTGTTTTTTAACAGAACTCTATTGGTTACTTTCTTCTTAGGGAGGACTGAATGTTATTCAGCTTTCAGGGACCCCCTAGGTGAGCATCAGCCTTTCAGAGCGTGGAATAAATCAGGAAAGCATAAACCAAAAAGGCCGAGCCTCCCAAAATACTGAGTTTTTCAAATCTGGAAGGAAGATGGTAGTATTGATACTATAAACCATTCCTTTTTGTGTCATGTGGAGACACTTTGGGGCACTGGGGACATTTTCAAAAGAGCTGGGAAACTATTGGTGATATGGCTTGGGAATACAACTTTAAGAGACTGAAAAAGAGATTAAAAGGTGTGCAATGTAAATGTAAAGTCTGCTTTCCTTAAGAGTTGGAGGAAGGCAATGAAGGCGTAACTTTTTATGTGTGAAGGAGATCAATGGAGCAGCTTTTTATGAGTGGCTGAGTAGGTTAGGATTCTTCAGGGTGGAAAGAGGCAGCATGGGGGCAAAATCAGGAATGGCACAGTAGATATTCACTCTTTTTGATGCAAAAACTGTGGGACATGGAATGAAGCTAGTAGGAGCCAAACAAACAAAAGGGGGTCCTTGTTTATGAATCGGTTGGAAATTTCTTGCCAACGGATGTAGAAGTTTAGCTGAGTTCAAGAAAACACCGAATAAGGTAATGGAGGAGAGATCTTTTGGAAGGCTGAACACACAGATACCCCATCTAGAGGAGGAAGTCCCCATAGCTGGAAATGGTTGGAGCTTGAGAAAGTGTTGCGAGATGCAGCATTTGCTACGCTCTTGGTTTTCCCCAGCTACTTACTTATGGCCAGTCTGTGTTGGATGAACCTTTGGCTGACCCAGTAGGGAAGCTGCTATGTTCTGTGCCTTATTGGTTCTTGGGGCTGCATACCTTGCTGGTTGTGCAGACGGATATGGGAAAGTCTGTCCTTTCACAAGGGTCAAACTTCAAAGAAATGATTTAAAATTAAATTTGTACTTGTTCTATACAAAGATGCTTCTTTAGGACTGAATCCCTGCAGCTAAAAATAACACCTGAATCACAACCTGCTTTGGTATCTGTTATCCAGGGGAGTAATGTGTATCCCAGTAGATACTCTGAATGCCTCCTCCACGACTCTAGCTCCCTAGCTTTGGTATGTGATTTGTTAGTCATTTAGTAATGAGTTCTTAAAAGCATTTCAGTTTCTAAAGATGAAACATTTAACAATTGTTCATTTCAAAGGCTGTTAGGTGCTAGGTTCTTTTGCAAATCTTGGAAGACAATGTTCTTCATTGTTACGCAGCTAAATCATGCTTCAAAGCCCGATGATTCTAAAAATTTTCATGTTGTATCTAATCCTTTACTTCAGACAGACAAAACTTTGAGTTTTAAATGGAAATGGAGATTTTAAACAGGGAGGGCAGTATTAGACTGTTGTGACTGTGTGATATATTTCCAAAGAAGTCATTTTTTCCCCTTGTTGGAGATTTTACAGTCATAAATAAATCCAATAATGTACATTTATAAAATAACAAGGAGATGACTGATATCAATCTTAATAAATACTGAGGATTTTTATGGTAGTAAGTTGCTAGAGCTACCTAAGCTGCTGCTAATGATCTACTGTCTAGAAACTACAGACTTATGATTATAGCAGGAGTTATTCCGTAAAAGTGATTCATGTCACAGGATGCCATTTTGTAATTTTCTCCCATTGGCTTGGATTTCATCTGCATGCTCTCCTGGCAGTATTTCACTTTTCCTGACAGATACTTAATTTGAGAATTTCACAGCTGTACAAACAAATGCAAAGCATCAAGGCATGTGCAGTATGCACAAAGCCCACATTTGCTTGCGCTTAATTTAGTAAGCTCATTAATTAAGATTTTAAAATAAACATAAATAAATTGTGTTAAAAGTTATCACTATTTTAATAAGCAGGGCATAATAGTCTGCCCACCACCTTGAAGCTGCCTATATATTCATGAACATTCGACTGAAAACAATGTTTTCATGGCAAATGAATGAAAATAGGTTGAAGCTGAATCATCCTTTTTCTCTGGTTTCTCAGAGGTTGATCAGATAAATCTCATCTGAAATCTCTCTTAGAAATACTCTTGAATAATGAATCTGAATATAAAAATTCAGTCTCATTTTCAGGAAGCCAGGACCTAGATTTGATTTGGCCTATAAAAGAAATAGAAATACATACAAAATAAATCCAGGTGCAATATTTCTTAAGTCCTAGAATGTTTAATTCAGATATACAAGTAATTTTATTCTTCCAATGGGAGTTGATTGAATGAGATGAACCTGAACGTGCACTGAAACAAAGCTGTTGTGTAGAAAACGGCGCGTAAATTTTGTGCTTGGATGTGCATGTGCCCTTCCATTGAAACTGTCTATGAAAACCATAATTTCTGTACACACATGTTCATGTATTTCCTAATATGAAGAGATTCTGTCCACGTCTTACCCATAGTCCTAGTATCTGAGGTGTATTTTGCAGTTGTTCCATATCCAAAGCTTAAATTTGCTCCTGGGAAATATACTTAGCGAATCTGACACCCGGCGGGTGTAGATCACTCTGACAGCATTGGCTTCTCGGAGTCGTGCAGGTTTGCGTAAGGTGAGATTTTGACCTAATGAGAGCACTCTGAGAGTGGCATTATGCATTTTGAGAGTTACAATTAAGAGATCTAAACCAAGATTTGGGATGGAAGTTTTGTGCCCTTAATTAAGCTCTAATATTGAAGTTGGATCTCATAGGTGAAACAATTTAGCAGTTTCACAACTGAAAACTCACAGTTTGTTTTGAATTTCAAGATGTTTATTTTTCCAGAGAGAGTTATGCATTTCGGTGGAAGTAGAGGCAGAATTCTGTAAACTAAATGGCTTGAAAAGCCAGGGAATTGACTTAAATTCTGTGAATATTGAAAGAAGGGGCTGGCAGCAAAAGAGCAAGATTGTAAACTGGAGGCCAAGTTAATTTCTCATCTCAGCTGTAAGCTTGTTGTTTGCTTTTAGAAGAATACATCTCTGTGCTTTAATCTTCCACACCTGTAACCTGTGAATACAGGTCACTGTACAATAGTGGCTTGATTTGTGAATGTTATAATGTGCTTTGAGCTCTTCTTGTTTCAGACAGTACTGCTACCCCATTTGGTGAGCTATAATTAGTATTAGATTGTTCCCATTATGAAAACAAATTGACATTTGACTCTGCTCCTTTACAAGAAGCATGGAAACTTAGGGTTCTCTAAACATGTAGGGAAGACAGACCTTTGCTTGTTAATTTACTGCTTCAAAGAGTTTTGTGTCTGCTCCACAACAGGGCCACAAGCAAATGTGGTAAACCTAATATTCCTAAAGTAGAGAATCTGGACCAATGGTTTAGGATTTGACTCATCTCCCAAACCAGTGAGAGCTGGGAATGAGTAACAGCTCTGGGATTTCTCTAACAGTTTATAGGAACAAAAGATATGTTTAAGCTTGTTCTATCTTTTCAATCACCCCTTTTTGTAAAGGGAATTATGTGAATGGAGTAATGAACAGAATCCTGGAGGTTCACGAGAAGTAAGAAATACCTCTGAGTCCGAGGCATGCATCATCAAGGAAAGCAAAGTGTCTGACAGCAGTTTAGAAATGAGGAAATTTGGGTTTAGAAGACCTTATGTGTCCTTGTATTGGTATATTGTCACGTAGGTTAAATGACAAATGAATATACTACTGTAATGTCATTTGTAAATAATCCAGGAGGATCCGTTCAAGTCTTGGACAAGGTGAGACACATATTGTAAGGCGGAATTGTTATTTTTGTTTACAGAAGACCATACACCTGTGACAAATTGTACAAGGTATAATAGGTCATGTTAGTATATTTTCACCAAAACTGATCAAATACTGAGCCAGGAAGAGAACTAGAAAAATATTTAATAATTTCCCAAGGCAGCTAGCTTGGCTGGTGGACCGGAGGCAGGCTGTGCTTGGCATAATTCAAAGACTCAGTAGGTGGTTTAAGATCTAGCTAAACCTCAATAAAGTAGTGAAGACCACAGTGTTTTTGAAGGGCTCTTAAAAATGAATAAGCTGGTAAAAAATTCTTTGGGCTAGATATTATAGTTTATAAAATCAACACCAAAGCTCTTTGAGCCTCCCTTACTAGAGCTGTCAAAAAGTGAGTGTGCATTAAAATTATTCAGGATATTAAAATACAAAAAATAGGCCAAATCAGATAATTTATTTTTCTTCTTCAAGTGGAAAATGTCATGCCCTAAGTAAGTCTTTCTCTTGACAAATGATTGAGGTGCTGTGCAATGAAAATCAGTAAAATTATAACTTCCTTTGGACTTTCTGAAATATGATAAGACTTTTTGAACTTACTGCATCAAAGTATTCTCAATTAAGAATAAGATTAACAGATTCCTAAACAGAATCAGATATGTGTGATTGCTATGAGAACATCCATAGATACAGTAGAGAGAATTGCTTCAATGTTTTGTTTTGTTTTTTTTTTTTTTTAATTTGGAAAGGGTATAAATTTTCATGCCTGAAGGTGTGTTCAAGTTCAAATGGAAAGGGTTAAGAATACATTTTCTCTTTGGACAGTCTCTTCTATCTTTGTCTGCTTTGAAGTATGTTCATTTGAAGCATCTTCCTTTGAAGTATGTGGGTCTTGCTCTTCTTAGACCCTGGATGGCCAAGCTGAAATTCTGATTGGATCAACATAGTGATTTTATTTTTACTGTAGGCTTCGATTTCTCAAGGTTATAACGGAATCACAGAATGTTAGGGGTTGGAAGGGACCTCTGTGGGTCATCTAGTCCAACCGCCCTGCCAAAGCAGGGTCACCTTACAGCAGGCTGCACAGGACCTTGTCCAGGCGGGTCTTGAATATCTCCAGAGAAGGAGAATCCATAGCCTCCCTGGGCAGCCTGTGCCAGGGCTCTGTCACCCTCAGAGAGAAGTTCTTCCTCATGTTCAGACGGAACTTCCTCTGCTTCAGTTTGTGCCCATTGCCTCTTGTCCTGTTGCTGGGCACCACTGGAAAGAATCTGGCCCCATCCTCCTGACATCCACCCTTAAGATATTTATAAGCATTTATCGGGTCCCCTCTCAGCCTTCTCTTCTTCAGGCTGAACAAGACCAGCTTCCTCAGCCTTTCCTCATAGGAGAGATGCTCCAGTCCCCTCACCATCCTTGTAGCCCTCCGCTGGACTCTCTCCAGTAGCTCCTCATCTTTCTTGAAGTGGGGAGCCCAGAACTGGACACAGTACTGCAGATGGGGCCTCACTAGGGCAGAGAACTGTGCCCTGTAGATGGGATGGATTCCTAGCAAACACAGTATTCTGTAAGCTTGGTGCCTTGCGCCTGTCTGCCCAGTGTAGAGTCCTCGGCTACAGCAGAACTGTATTCAGGTGAATTCTGTAAGTTATAAATCTGAGTCTCTAGCCGAGAATTGTGTGAATGTGGTTAGGCTATGAACAGATTCTTTGTGGTCTGGGGCAGAAATTGGCTTGTCTGCACACTAGCACTCTTCTGGAGACTTGTTTTGCTGTAAAAGCTTGTGGAGCCAATTTCTAATCATATATAGTATAGATATGGCCCTCAGTGACTTGAGAGAAAAAAAAAAAGGCAGAGCATTGTCTTTTTGTGTATTAATCTTTATAGTGGCAGACTAGTGTGGATATAAGAGGAAAATAATAATCTTGTGAAATGACTCACAAGTGCTAATCCATCTGGAAAGAATCATTTCCACAAGACTGTAAAGCTGTTTGTTAGAGAATTCCTTGTACCTTTCTCAGACATGTCGATGGCTTGCTGAGCTCTTGTTCAACTGGATTGCTACCAGGTTTCTTGCCGATACTGTAAGATTTGCCTGCAACAGGTCATATGGACAAAGCCTATATGCTTTTCTAAGGCTTTTCTGCTTGTCGGAGGTTTGCATGGTAGGATAGAGTTCTGTTTCTCACCAGACCACAAAAGGAGATTTCTGAAAAAAGTTTGGATATTCTGTGGTTGTCTGCTTAGCACCTTCCAGGTGAACACGTTGAAGAACTTTTTATAAGCTTTTAGATGCACTTGAAGCCATGCGCTGTGTTGGCAACAGAGCTACGCGATCCTGGAAGGAGCACTGAGACATTATCTTTCTCCAGATCGTTCTTCTTGCTGATACTTCTCGTCCTTGGGAAAGCATAGTTTGTTCCCTCATTTGGCTGGAGCACATTTAATCTCTGTGTGAACAGGCCTTGTTCTTGTCAGTGAACTGAGGATTCTCCTGCATACCCCTCCCTCCGCTCCTGTTTGACATTGCAGAAATAATCAGAATTTGCATCTCAAGGTAGTTGTCACGGAAAAAGCAAAGCATATTTAAACAGTTAACTGCCTGTTAGATCCTGCTTTGGAAAATATCCTAGTGATTCAGGCTGCAAATCAGGTCAAGAGGAGAACCAAACTTTGATTTCTATATAGTATCATTTAACTAGAAGACTTCTTAGGTTTTTTTAATTAGCATTGCTTTTGTGTGGGATACTAATACTTAGACACTTCATAAAATTTTGTATTAAAACTGGAAATTTTCATAACATTTTTACCATTACTTCAGTCCAGGTATTCCAAATAGGGATGCCATATTCTCCAAGAGAAATATATAAACAGCCATTTTTAGATTTGCTAGATTTGCCTTATACCTGAAATGCATTGTAATAGACCTATTATTTATCTTGTTAAGTCTTTAAAGCAAACTGTAAAAACCTTTGTACCAGATATTTCTATGGGTCTTTTTATTTAAACTATTAAGAATAGTCTGAAACAGAAATGTAAGATTAGGGACGTGGATGGAAATTAGCATATATTTTTAAAACCTTGCGAAAATATAATTTAGACCAAATAACTTCAGCTTCATTGTGAAATTCTTAGGTCAAACTTAACATTAGTAGTTTTTAGGGAATAATGAATAAGAAAGAACTACAGATTTTAGTCCACTTACCAATAGTAAGTCTTGAACTTACAATAATGAGCCAAAACTTCTGAAACAGTGGGAATAGTGAATGTACATCCATAAGTGATGACTCCAATGCAGAAGGAGAAAAGAGAAGTCACCTTCAGGCACAGACACCAATTTATAAATATCATAATTATATCTAATTAGTTTATCTAAATAAGCATGTATTCCCATTTGGGCTTGTATATGTAAGTTGGCCCCAAATGCTTCAAGTATACAGTAGAGCTTTGTTCGCAGCTTTAGAGGCTGATTTAAGGCTGGTTTGGAAATTTGGCTGTATAGGTTAACATTCCAGCATGTTTTTCAAATCATGGACGTTTTTAAATTCTATGCCAGCTTAGAATTCCCAGGGCTCTGGCAGTTTCCTTGTGGTTTCTAATTGGAAAACTCGCAGAAAATCAGATTCTTTATCATAAAGGCAAAGATGCAATTTTTCTTAAAAATTAACATACACGGCTTTGGAGAATCAGGCTTACCCACAGTGAGCTACATGTGAAATTCTTTCTGAATGTTTCCATCATCTCCATAAAAGTTGTATCTTTGTTAAACATCTGGAAATCTAAAAAGCGAACAGATAAAGCATCTGAAAACATTCTGTCTTCCTTTAGACTGCATAGATCTTTATCACAGTCTTCCTTGACACTTGGCTCATGTTAGGTAAAACATCATTTGGAACTAATCTTACAGAAAGGGCTGGGAACCCCCCACCCCGCCTCACACTTCAAAAGCTCACCAAGTGTGAGATTGATCATTGAGGGGAAAAACAGGAGGAGGAAAAGGAAGAAGAGGCATGACTGTAATACAGCAGTATACCCAGCGTTACAATTATTGCATCAAGGAATTTGAATGGCTTCTTACATTTGTTATTCAGACTGCCAGTGAAAGGTTATCCACTATAATTTCATAGATCAAAGACATATATTGGTTATTTGAACTATATTACACTACACTGTAAGCGAGAGTATGGAAACATCTTTCGATAGGAAATTTTAGAACCTATTATGTGTTTTGATGGACTTCAGCTATTCTGACTGAAATTTTCTAAGCGTTGTCCTTAGCTTGGGTTCTTCTGGAATGATTAAGGGGAAAAAGTGATTTTGAAATTTCTGAGACTAAAATGAGTTGTTTTTGCCAAAATGTAATATTTTTCATATTTAACTTTATTTAGAGAGTATCAGATCACTTTCAAGAATGTGACGTTTGATAAGACATGATCGTCGGTTAATAAGATGCTTTTTGCAATGTGTCCTGTGAAAATCCACTCAAATTTGACAAGTTTATATCTCATGGAAAAATTGCTGCTTATGCATGTAGTTGCCGTGTTCATTGACAGGTACTGCTGTGTGACAATGAAATAGCGACAAACAACTTACTAAAATACAATCCTATTTTTCTCATTAAATTACAATATAAATAAGGGAAATTCAGAAACTAGGATTCTTCAGCTTCTTCAACTAACTCTATGTTAATTCAGCTCTGGCTTCTGTGGTTGTGATGAGGCAAAGCTCATGGTCACGTATCGAAGATAAGCTGTAATTGTCCTCTGAAAGAGCGCTTGTGAGAATTGCCCCATTATTGCCCCATTGCCCCAATCACATATTGTCGAAGAAACCCATTATGAAATGTCAATTTTAAAAATCCCATCTAAATGTAAGCTCTGAAAGCCAGAGGTCTAAGGACAAAGTATGAAGGTTTTATTGAATGGAAATAAGCTACTGAATCCCAGGCTTTGCCCCTTGCATTTGTGTTCTGGAACACTGCAAGGAGGTCTTTGCCACAACTTACCTTAGTGTCTCTGTCTTAGTTTCTCTGTTTATGAAATTCTAATAAACTTTTTTTTTTTTATTTTCATTGTAGTCTCTCTTTAATGCTATTTAATGGTAGTCTCTTTCTTTAATGCTATTATAGCATTAGAAAAAAACCAAACAAACAACCTTTTGAATTTTGTGTTTGGCCTGCTAGCATTTTCAGGTTGTAGGTAAATAGAAGTAATAGCTTTTAATTTGTGCTGTGTACGTGCCTGGAGTTTGTAAATTAATTCTACATGATCTTTGAAAGACTGTTAATAAAAGTGAACTTGTCAGTAAGCACAGATATGTTATGGAGTTAAATGTCTGGAAATTTTGAAAGTCAATTTACAGACCTCCCCAAGACTTTGGACTGTAGTGACTTAATCCCATCCTCAATTACACAAATTGAGTGGGCAGGAACAGGGTCTGACATCTGTTTAAATAGGCTCTTTTTGTCAGCTTCCATTAGTTGTGCCTCACCTGCTCTCCAATGGAAGGTTTCTGGTTGTTGATCTCTGCCCAACAGCCAGCCTCTCGCAGGTGGCCACCTAAATCATTCACAATGTCCCACACATCTCCTCATTTAGTTTCTCTTTCCAGTCACTTCCAGGTAATTCAGTTGCTGAATATCAATTGACTCTTAACAGAAATTCATCCTGTGTCATATTTTACTGAGGCCTTTGCTTTCAGTTAGATAGATGTCTCTTACTCTGGCAGACATCATGATTTCGCCTCCATGTGTTGAAATGGACATGTTCCTTTACTACATTTAAATTAGTTATTAGTCAAATAATCAAATATGCCTAAGCTGGTGAATGAAGCTTCTGCCTTGCCAATTTTTGACATGATATACTTCTGGCTATCCTAGCTAGCTGATGTGTTCTATGAGAACTGAAACATTTCTTGTATTTCTTGGTTTTCTAACATGCTGCTGGAAGTAGTTGTTGCAGTGTTTCTGCTAGATTAGTTTTTCATAACTATTTATGAACCCCATCTTTATTGGAATTACGTTTGAATCTTTTGCTACGTGACCAGTAAGCTGATTTTTACACAGAGCTTTTAGAGGAATAAAGCCATGAACAAAATTTTAACTTTTAAGAGTATAGTTGTTACACTAAGTTTATTTCCCATCTATGCTTACTCTTAAAAAGCTAAAACTAATGCTACATGGAAAAAGTGAGAGAATGTATGCTACTTTGATACTAATAGCATGGCTAAACTCTTCCCTTAGTTCTGTATTTATTTTAACATTGTAGTCTGTATGTTGATACAAAGCCTTGATGATGTTAATTATTTTTATTGGCATATCATAAATCCATTAGGTATTCCAAAGTGATCACAAATGCTTTTGCAGAATCTAGGAAGTTGATAATGAGTGATTTTTGGCTTTTGATGATCTCTGCAGTGATTACATAGGGTAAAAATCTGGTCAACATGTGATCTTTAAACTTGAAATCCAACCTGCTATTCCATTAAAATGACATCTGTCTACAGTACTTAATATGACAGTGCAAAGACTGTATTTCACTGATGGACAATCTTTGCCAATTGTTAAGTGAATGGCTTAGGGATGCCTTCTTTGTTTTAAGTGCAATGTCATTTTTCATTAATCTGGAAGCTGTTCCTGGTTCCATGTCTGTTGAAGAGTTTTGGCAATTTTTATTGGTGTCTCCTAAGCCTTCAAATTTTCCATGCTGAGTTTTCGTTTTTTAAATTTTCCTGGATTTTAACTTTTATTGCGGCTTTGGGAGGGCTGGGGGGGAATTCTTTTTTTTTCCCCATAGGTTTTATTTTTTGTAGTGCGAAATGCTGTATTTTAAACTCTATGTGTGTATTTCCATATTCAGAGTTCCTTCTATCCATTTTGCATATGCATTTAGCAGATTCTTATGACTGTTTGTCTATTTGTTAGATTTGGAAAGTGTTCTGTCCCATAGTAAATGGGGCAGGGAGAAAACAAAACTGGGCCCATCTTGGCAAGGAGTAGTTATTTTACCTTGTAGGTGTAACAGTTTCATACCTGTCTATACTTCATGGCTATTCTCTAAACCTGAATTTTGGCACTGGAGAGCAGTCTAAGGTGAACTTACTTGTCCCTTGCTGAAGTGAGTGTCTGGGACACCACTTCTGTGGTTTATAAATGGGATCTGAAACGTAGGTTTGAGTTCCTGAAGAATTAAGAATAGCAACTGGATAAATGATGGTTGGCTAGGGGTGCTGTCTCTCTGTGGTGAGGTGAATTGTAACAGCTCAATAAGAGTAAGTTCTTGTAGCAATGAGCTTCAGTGTACTTATGTTTAACAAATTAATAAAAGACAAGGAGCAAAATCGTATTTAGACAGAAGATTGTGGCAGAACTTCTCTTTTGTGTTTCTTACCCTAAAGAGGTAATTCAGATTTTATAAGGGGGAGGAGGGCTTATTTAAGAACACATGATCATAATAAGGGAAGAATTTAGGAAGGGAAAAGAGTAGCTCTGAGGCCCATAGCCAAGTTAAAGGCAAAATTATAAAAAGTTCTGAAACAGATTCTAGCTAGCTGATATACTCAAACTTCAGTAGGAATTTATGCTTTCATAACACTAAATAGCCACGTGAGAGAGACCACTTTAGTCAGATACTGCAGTCTCCATAGTGCAATTTTTCCCCCCATTTTGGTTAATGCGGGTCATCAGGCGATAAAACCAAATTTGTCCTGTGAATTGCTAGCTAACTGTAACCCTCTTCCATAACAAACAATATAGCTGATCTTTTTCCTTTCATTCAAGTGTGAGTGACAGTTCAAAAAGTTGTGAAAGCATCTATTCATTGTGCGGGGTATGATTAGGGATCTTCAAAACATGGCTCAAGTCTGCTATAAAAAAGTAATGGGGTTTTTAACATGTATTTGTGGACCCTCGTTTTGGAAGAACAACACAAAAAATACATTTTTCCGTGTGATTTCAGAGCGTCGGTGTAAGAGAGTCCCTTCTGGGTTTAGAAGTGAACCTGACAGCATTTTTCCAGGATTGCATCATATGTTTCACTCACACTTTCACATCCTGCATTAAACCACATGCATGCACATCAACAAGACAAGATTGTAAAAGGAGTGTAACTGGGGAACTGTTTTCATGATATTCGATAGGAGTAATTGCGGCCACTGCTGTTTCAAAGCAACTGTGGTTATACTATACTATGTCAACAAAAGTCACTTTTGCCATATGGAAACCTTATTACTTCAGAATGATCTGTTAGAAAGCACTTTTGAGATAGTCAGGCCATTTATACAAATCAGTAAAACATATTTGTGCATGAAACCTTTCTTAAATAAGAGCTTTCATGTGTTATAGGTTGAACGTTACAGTGATAGTTTTGCAAATGTTAAAAAAGTAGGCTTCTATTTAAAAGGTGGTAGGGAAATTTATTAGGTGATAAGAAAATACAAGTATTTCTCTATGATTTCTGTGATAAACCTGATCATGCTGTTGTTGAATGGAGAGAGTTTTTGCTGGTCTCTTCAGGGGAAACTGGAAATTGTGGGAAATTGGATGAAATATAGAATGCTACATTTCAGTGAGATCATGTGATGCCAGAGATATTTATTTATGTAGTATTTGTTCCACAAAATGACTTAAAGCTTTTTTTTTTTTTCCCTTCAAAAGTGTAAGTTTTTTCCCCTTCTATAGTCCAGGACATGCCTTGTTTTTACATTTGGACGTTTGTCAATTTGGAGTTGCTTAGGGCACCTGTTAATCAGACATTTCTTCTTTCTCTATGAAACTAGAGAATATCACAAGTTTTATTAGCTAAGTGTGATACTTCTGTATCTAGGCTCTTAATATTTGCTGTCAGTAGCTGTTACTACAAAATTGTACTTCTAATAGACACCGTGATCTTTATAAATGTAGAAGAAATGTTGAGAGCTCCGTAAATGTCGAAGTTGCACAGTGGCACTGGGTTGACTGACGTGTTTAAAGGTCTGTCTTAGTTGTCAAGGTAGGGAAGCGTAATTTATGAGTAGTCCGTTACGTACATGAAGTTTTAGATGGTTTATTTGCTGACTCGAACTGCACGGATTTCTGACACACAAACCATCTGTTCTGAATTGCTTTTATTGAAAGCATTTCTATATTCAGTCATTACCTAAATCGGAAGACATGAAATATTTAGAACCAGATTTATTCACCTGTTGTTAGTACTGGGGAGCAGCAGCGACCCAGGGGAAAACTGCGGTTTTCTGTGTTCCTGCCAGGCATGGCAATGTCTTCCCAACAGCCCCTTATAAGAAAGGCAGTTTAGGTTTTCCTGGCTGTCTGCTTGCTTCCAGCTGCTTTCATACTGCTGCGGGCAGCGGTGCCAAGGAGCAGTGCCTGCTCTCCAGGACCGGTCCTGCAGACTTGCTCAGGGCTGAGTAGAGCAGATCAGCTGTGCCCACACTGGACCCAAGCCTGCTGTGACTGCCAGGTGGCATCCACCAGCCATATAGCACAATATTTCTCTTTTTTTGTGTGTGTGTTTTTTTGTTTTTTGTTTTTTTTTCTAGTTCAAATTTCCTGAAATAATATGCAGGTTTTATCACAGACTTCCAGAACAGCATTTAATACCCATAGCATGACGTGAAAGAATATAGGTGGGTCATCAGGGGATGTGGCAGGACAACGTAGTTTAAAGGCACAGAAATGGCTGGTCTGGAGTTGAAGAACTGAGTGGAAGGAAACAAACCTGGTGTGATTTCACCTGTAATGCCCTTCTGGGCTGATAAACAGTTTTTGTCTTGGAGAAGACTCTCTAGATTTCTGCAAAAGAGAGCCTGAAAGCAAAGCAATATATAAGCATTGGGGAAAATGCAGGGATAAGAACGGAGGAGTGAACAGGGAGGTGACGTAATCTGACACTGCAGGTGTGCGTTCAGACAAAAAACAACTGTATCTTTATCTCCTTTCCATGCTCTCTGAACTAGCTTATGTACAAATCTGCAAGTGCCAGGAGTACTGGAGCTGGCTTTTTGTCATCTTGTTCCTGTCCCAGCGCTGCTAACCCGTTATAAGGTCATCCAGGACTTGTGTTTTAACGTGGATATAGTCATTCAAAAATTCCAAAGAGTATAGTTTTGTCAGATATAATTTGTTTGGTCTTATGTTGACCTGTTAACTCAGTTCAACATCCATGTTCAGACAGTCTGGTCTGAGCAGAGGTATTATTGGAAAAGTATTTCATTCTGTTTGGTTTTTTTAATGGTTTTAAACTTATATAGCTGCTGGTAGTTTGTTTCTGTGACAATATGATCAAGTATGTTGTATGTACAGTGGACTTTTAATCAGATTAAGATACAGTGCTGTGACATGGCACCTCTTTCAGTCTACAGACAAGACAGAGCTGATTACAAGCTAGCAATGTATTTCTGAAGGGACTGATTCCACCAAAATACTGAAAAACACACAATAGTTGCTGTCAGGACCTGAGGGAACCAAAATACCTTGATAGTTGTGACCAGCCTCACCTGGGACCCCAACCTGCACACTCTGCCCATGGCTCAGGAGCTCCCTTTGACCTCAGCCCCACTTCTTCCTGGAGCCACATCGTGGCCAGATCATCTCCAGCCTTGTTTCCCACTGCTGGGGCTTCATGAATGGAGTCTCGGCCTCTACTGTGGCCTTGCCTCCAGCCTTGTCTGCTGCTGTGTCTGACGCATCTTCCTGGAGAGACACTAGACCTGACTTGTCACCTCATCTTGTCACGGGACGGTCAGCTAAAGCTGTCTTGTCACCAGCACTGCCTTACTCGGATGCTGTGGGACCATGCCGTTGCAGGGGAGGGCTGCCACCACCTGTGCTGGGGCCACCTTTGGCTCCTGGCTGATCTTCCATCATGGAGCAGCCCAGCTCTTGCTGCTTCCTGCCTGTTTCCCATCTTGCTTCATGCTGCTGTTGGGCAGTCGAGCATCCCTGCCCACACTGCTTGTTCCTGTTCTGCACCGGAGGAAGTAAGGTCAGGTTAGACCTCTGCTGCGGAAATTATTTTGGTGAAGGAACTTCTTCAAGGTTTTTGCAATGTTTTGTGTAAGATCTTAATAGGAAATTGTGAAACAAAAGGCTTGTTTTGACAGCTTTTGTCCGAATGCAGGCTGGACTAGTTGACCTTCCTCCAGCAGGCTGACAGACAATTTGTGTGACTCCTTCTAACAGAAGTGGGTGCTCTTTTAAGACTATTAGACTTGTCCGATTAACATCTCTGGAGAAAGGATATGGGGGGGCAGAGACGGACAAATGCAGTGTTACTTCTTCCTAAAGGCTGTAAGTCACAAGGTGAAGTTCAACATGTGAAGCTGTCTGTAGAGTATGACGAGAATTTGCCTCAGGGTACAGATACTCATTGTTTCTTTGAAGAAACTAGTGTGAGGTAAAAAGGGTGCTAGTAGAGAAATGTGTCTAGTGCTAATAGCTTGTGTTTTTTTTAAAAAAAGAAAAGAAAAAAGCCTTGGTCTGTGAGGAACTGAGCATTTTTTTTTTTCCTACTCCTCCCCCCCCAAAGAAAGGAGAGAGAATTAAAATAATGGTTAACAAGTTCCTTGTGCTCTGATCTGTAAGGTTGTTCCATATCTAAAGCCCCTTGGAAGAATTCAGGTTTCGTTGGGTTTTACTTATTCTGGACTTAGTGAATACCTGTCTTTATTTCCCTACTTTCTTTTTCCTTCCCCTCCCTTGTTCCAGGATGGTCCAGGGGGTGATGTGGTGTCTGTGACACAAGGTTTACCTGGATTTGCCTTTAAAATATGTAAAAATGGTCAGTGTTTTCTGCTAATACAATATAGAGAAGTATTAATATCCCTTATAAATATTTTGAAACATAACCTTATCTTTTGCAAAACAAGAAAATGTAAAAAAAAGTGCAATTGGAATAAGAATCAAGGGGGAATGAGAGCTAGATGGTGATCTGAGGAGTAGGTCTAAACATTTATAAGGCATGTATATATGTCTAAAGCAATTTATACACTCTCATTGAATATTGAGACAATAAGTAGGATAGTATTTATCTCTGTAGCCATTCTATTTGCCAGTTTTTTGGTTTATCAGATATATGGAGATGAGTAGTTCTGTGCATGTAGATGTATTCTGCAATTATATTGCTGCTATCATATGTCTAATATAAAATCATATGTAAACTCTTTCTAAGCTCTCTTGAAATACTGACTTTAGTATGCTACCAGCAGCTGTTGTAAGGGGAGGTCTACTCCTGTGTCTTTTTTCCCCTCTCCACATTTCCAAGAACTATTTTGGACAGTTAAAAACAGAATTTTGGATGTAGATCTAGGAACTAGTAGAGACACCATTTTCAGTCTTCTACCTCTTAGCTCACTTGCCATTGAGTAACTACTGACTCCAGAAGAGAAGCAAGTATTTAATAAATCAACTTAATAGAAAAGCAGCACATTCAAATCAACATGAGATCTCCATGGTTTAGAGGTTTCTAAAGTTACATAGTAACAATGCTTCATTCTTTCTTCTTTTTGCCATGGGTGATGGCTATTTTTCATTTAAGGAAAAGAAACCTTAAATGAGAACTAAATGCTAAAGTATTCTTTGTATGTGTCTCAATAAATGTACCAATACAAGCAAAAAGCTTGCTGTGGTAATTACTCTGGCTCAGACGCTGAGATGCTATACCAGTAGCATCTCCTCTGATATCAAAATCACCAGAATGGAACTGCTCTGATACAATGAGAGCCTGGCTCTGTGTTAGACCTTGATCTTGTAGCTACCAGGTTACTTTTCTGTGTTGTGTGCAGGGGGGCTTCCGGGAGTTGTTAAATGGGAGACAGTGGCGTTTCTGAAGTGTTTATGGTTTCTAGTCCTCAAGACTAGAGCTTTACACTGTGATTCCCTCCTGACTTAGATCTGAAATTATTCACCCTTAATATTGGGAAATTTCAGTTCGTAGTTTAAAGTCTGTCTTTATAAAATTATTCCTTTTTTTTTTTTGACTGAACTTTACCAAACATTAAATCCCAAAATTGTAGTTTCTAATATCCCCAAGAGGTTTCTAACATTGATTCAGCTCTGAACTTCACATCACATAGCCTATCGTGATGCTTTTGAAGAAACTTCATGGTTGAGAACTTCATGCTGTTAAATTCACTTCTTTGCTTGGAATTCTTTAATAGACAAGGAAATATGTTGGTGGCAGTCACCAATGTATGCAAAACCAGCATATTGATTTTATGATACTGAATTATTATGCTGGCATGTGTCATTTATCTAAATAGATAACTTCTGTTTTTCAGACCTTACCAGTACGGAAGATTCCATGCAAAGCCAATGCTCCTTCAGGGTCTTTTTTTGCACGGGACAACACAGCAAATTTCTTATCCTGGTGCAGAGATGTAGGGGTGGATGATACCTGCCTGTTTGAATCAGAAGGTTTGGGTACGTATTTTTTTATATAGTAGTAGGTAATTTTAAATAACTTTTGTGCTTTGCCTTGCAAGACGAGGCAAAGAATCTCTCAATAGATCCTGACTCCAAATCTGACCTCTGTCTGTGTTAATTCTGCCCCTTATCTGACGCATGAACAAATAAAGTACACATCACTTAACATTTATTTAAGTCAATTTTAAGAGGAGCTTAAATGAGACCAAAATCTTGCTATGCTTTCTTGCACGCAGATGATTTTTCACCCTACACACGCTTTTTGATCTTAGAAAGCAGTTCCTTAGTTCTGTGTATAAGGTGGTGCTTTTCTGCTTTGGGAGAGTAGGAATCTCAGTTTTGGCTGCAGATGTTTAGCTATTTGTGCAGATTCAATGGGCTGCGCAGGAGACAAGAAAATATGAAATTTTTTGTGTGTCCTATACTGACCACTTTTCCAGCTGATTCTTTTGTGTGGCTCTGGACAAATACTGTCCAGCACTAGGGCTTCAGGGTGTTCCATCAAAAGAGTTGGACTGCTTAGGAAATCACTGTTCTAATACTACATATTCTTCATTATTTTAACTCTTCTCTCTTGAATGGAAAAATTATGAAACTTATCTTGAGAGTTTTTCAGACAAATATCATGAAAGGAAGAGGGTCAAATGCTTGTTTGTTGTCTGAACTCAGATGAAAGTGTAAAGCAGTTGTGATGATAGACAGCTCAGTTTCTATGGAAGACAAATGAACACACTGTACCAAATCAAGAGGCTTCTTTGTTCTGCTGCTCAAAAGGTCTTTGACATTTGAAGTTCTTACCTGTGTTGCAACTGATCTATTCCCCTTCTTTTACAGTCATGCTCTTCTGGCACAACTATTTCTGAAGCATTTTTTTTGTCATTTGTTCTTTTATCCTGTGAAGGTTTTTTTAAATTAAATTATTTTCTATCTCCAGGAGAAAATGCTTGTCAGAGAAGAAATTAGTATCACAAAGGTGACAAATGGTAAGGGGGATTTATGTGTTATCGCTGTTTGGTTAATTAAATCCTCAAGATGAAATTTTTATTGGACATGGTAAATCATGTGGAATACTTGTATTTCCAAAAATTTGAAATGATGGAGAAACTGGATATTGCCAAGGCCAAAGAAATGTACAAACACAAGAAGGAAGGAGACACAGACTTCCAATGTCTATGATTAAGCAGAAAAACCTGCGGTTAATCCAACACTGAAATGAATTTAGACTTTGTACTGCTATGGTAAACTCAACAGTTTACCATTGTTGCGATAATAGATTAGCTGTGTGAAAGCGTGTTTATAAGGAATTTCTCGTGCATCATGAAGAAACCAGATTTTGTTTCGAGATGGAATTGGCATAGCTGAAATACCGACATTCCCTGGAGAAGTTAATTTTTACACATACACAGCACTTTGCCTGCCACAGTATAACACTGAGCGCAAATGCACCTGGAAAGCTGATGTTCAAGATGACTTCCTCTCGCGGAAAACTGAAGTGAAATTTGTCCAAATACACAGTGCACAAAGCAAATATGGCTGTATTAGATTTGTTTGATTAGCGACCGATTTTCTTCACTGATTGACAACTAGGTTCCTTGTTTTCCTTCTCTGAGTGTTGCTGTTCATGGAATGTACATGTTGAAAAGACTTATGGCACTGGAAATAGGACTAGGACATCATAATGTTTTGATCTGTTTTTCTAAACTTGAGAGTGGGATAGTGACCATGCCATCTCTAAAAAAGATAAAAATAGAAGCTACTATTTGCCCTCAGTTTGAGCTAGAATTCTTAAAAGTTTTGATTTCATTTGAGGTTTTTCTAATACATTAGAAATAATGATGAATCATATCAGTTGCCAAACTAAAGCTTTTATGTTCCTCTCTCTCCCCCAACAATCACTTCTCCACTGCACAGGAGATAAATTCAGCAAAGGTAAGCAGTGTCAAAGGTTATGTTCAAAGTGGTGAGAAATATGTGTGAATGACATCTAAGTGTTTACACTGCCTCATGGAAGTCTGCTGTATTTTTGATAAAAATTGTGGTGAAATGATGGTTACAGAGGTAACTGTTTTTTTTGTTTTCTGGTGTTTTTTCCCCGTGGTTAATGAACTGTATTGATGTGTAAATTGCTAGTGATAAGGCAACTATTTTCTCTCTACACTGAGGAACCTTACTGTGTGAATGTTCTTAATTGATTTGATTTTTATCCTCCTTTTTTACAGTATTCTGCCTGCCTTATTTTATATAAATACTCTATTATTTAATTAGATGCACATAGTGATATTTTCTTCATCCCACTGTATCACATAAAACAGTCCTGAGGCAATTTCCTGGCAAATTTCTATTCTAACATTAATATTACAAGAGTAATTTTTAAGATGTATTGCACAGGAACATTCGAATGATGGATTTATGACACTACCTATTTTTAAAAGTCCCAAGTCCATTCAGAGATTGGCAAAATTAGATAGATATATTAGCTAAGACATTACTAATTGCTTAAAAGTGTGTTCTTACGCTGATGAGTTCTGAAGTCTATGCACGTATAGCTGCACACCAATGCATCCAACACTCCCACTTTTTTAGTGCTGAGATTGAAGTTGTATGAAGGTATCCCTCTTTGGGATGGAACCGTGCCAAACAGACACTGTAGCAGATAGTTGCAGTCTTGCCCCAGGAGTTTGCAAGCGAGTGATGTTAATGTGAATCCTGAGTATTCCTAGAAGCTTGGTTCTGTAAAGTGTTAATACTCTAGGGCTGATCTGGACGAGCAGGTGAGTAGAGCTACTCATGTCACTTTGAGTCCTTGTCTATCGCTTGTGGACTGATTTAGAAATTTGTTTAAAGTTAAGCACAGGTTCAAATGCTTTGTTGGATGAGGGAACAGGATCAAAGTCTGTCTTCAAAATAAATAGAAGAAAAAAAATGGTATTTGTTATGCTGGTAGATATGATTATGCCTTCATCTCCATTGGCTTACTTTAAAGATCCTTGAAAGAGATCGGCACAGTTTCAACTCTGCCTATACAAAAACTCAGAAATTTGAAAACAATGCACTTGTACTACTAACTTGTAGTTAGTAGTCTATAATATGATATATTTTGTTTTGCTGAATGTTATGATGCTTTAACATAGTTTAAAATGCAAAGAAGCTAGAAATAGTCTTCTGTAAAGATTTATAATACAGCCAGAGCTGACTGGTAGCAACCTATGTGCATTTTGCCCTGAGCACTTACCTTAATGGAGAAACATGGCAGGAAAGTCTGAGTTAATGCCTCCGCAAAGACAAGGTGGATGCTGTGCCTCCTGTATGAGCTGCAGATAAAACACGAGCATCTGTAACAAACATAGCAGCACACTATGTAGGGATAATCTTGAATGCTGCAAGACAGAGGAAGACTGCATGCTCCCTGCACTCATTGACCAATTTAGTGTGCTTGTCGTAATTGTTGTTTTTATAGTTAGTGTATTTAAAGGGGAAGGAATTAGCTTTTATATCAAAAACTATGATCCAAATTCCAAATTTTCATCATCTGGGCAAATCCTCAGATACACTCTCTTTGACTGGGGTTCTTGGAACATGATACATTAACTCTTTGCAGTCTAAGAAAAGTAATACTGTCTGTAACTCCTCTGTTCCCATGATATGTAAGTTCCCCTTTGTAGGTTTTAGGGCAGCAGATCCACACAGCTATGGTAATTCAGTTTATGGAAGGACAAATTTTGACCTTTGATACCTGGAAGAACCCCAGTCAAAGAGAGTGGAAGGTTTATGGAGATATGTGTAATTATGGTGCTCAAGCCTAAAGAGTACAATACTCGAAGAAAACTCTTCTTGGCCAAATAGTAAGAATGGTAAGATTTTCTAGAATTATTTTGATGAAGTGTACTTAAATCTTAAGTTATGAACTCTTTGTTGGTAACTTAGTGTTGTTGGACGATTATAGGATCTGGAACCAATGAATATTCTGCAGCTCTTCTATGATAAAGAGTCTACCCCACAAGAAAAGGGTTTGCCACCAAGCGTGCCAGCATGCTAATGTGTGTTGTTTGTTTTGGGAGCTGTTGGGCGATACTGTTGTATTAATGTTTTGTGCTTGTATATTCTGTAGCTGTGTGTGTGTACACATAATCTGTGGCATGGACTTCTTTTGATGCAACTTATTGATTAGTTTAATGTACAGATTCCCTGAAAAAAAGCATCTAGTGTTTCAGTGGAAATAACAGACTTCAACACAAAAACCTCTGATATGTACTCTGATGTTCTTGACTTTTTAAAAAAAGTGAGATGTTGATTGCTTAGAAGTATTTTATGCATAGGGGCAAATGATTTTTTTTTAATTAGTACTCTAGTTTATCTAATTTTATATTACAAGACAGAAGCATTTTGACCATGCTTTCACAGTGACACATTCACAGCCTGCAATGGTGTATTAAATTTTACCTGTAGTTGCATCAGAATAAGGCTTTGTCCCATCTTTCACAACATTTTACTAAACAACTCATACTGTTGTTGAATATGTCTCATTTTGAGGACTATAGAAGCATCCTGGACATTGTGTTATTACCATTGGATTAGCATCTTAAATTAATGAATTCCAGTAAATTATTAATTGTTAGATGATATCTGTATTCATTGTAGATTAATTCTTCGCTATCCATAGATCTACTGTGTTTGAAAACTTAATTGTTTTGAGACTTCCATAAGTGATAGTGCTGAAGTGGGGCCAGAGGAACACAACTCCTTCATTTAAGTGTGTTGTAGTGTAACTCTTTGACGCAGAAGGAAGGGTATGTTTGGGATAAGTTGAAGAAAGTGTTGTCAAAGCAATGTTTAAAAAAACAAAACAAAACAAAAAAACTACTGTAGGATTGGAAGAAAAAGTATTAAAGGAGAAAATGAAAGACAATAGGAAGAGGGATCAAAGGATCAACCTTTTGAAAAAGCTTCCCTAAACATGTATGAATTCTGATGGCAATTGGAAGCCTAAGATAAAAAATACCAAATCCCTTCAGAAAATCTCTTCACTTCTAGTGAGCTAAAAAATGCTTTAGAAGCAGAAAACACATTCACTTTTTTGATTCAGCTGTACCTAAGATCTTTAAAAAAAAAAAAAAAAAAAAAAAAAGAAAAGTTTACATTTTGAAGAAAAACTGACTCCACTAATGACAGTTTATAAAAATGCTAGGAGCCAAGGCTTGAAACTGTCAGAGAGGTGTAAGATGTTTGTTCCTCTAATGTGGTTGGACATTCTGCTAATTAAAACAAACAAACAAACAAAACCCCCAAACAAACCACACAAACCAACCCAAACCTCAAACAAAACAAACCCCCTCGTGTTTATTATTGTGAACACTGTGGGTTTAAACGTGCTCAGCAAGCAGGCGGTCTCCATGTGCAGGGTGTGCTCTGTCTCCTCATAGCCCCAGGGTCTGATCAGCACTGAATGCAGAGGCTGTTCCTCCTCTGCTGCTCCTGGTAGCACCCGGGCAGTTCAGAAGGGAGTGGTGAAGGATGTAGAAATGTGATGAACGGTAGCTAGGAAAGCAATGAAGTACAAGGAAGGAGGATGAGGGGTGAGTGATCAGGAGAGGAAGACCTGTTAAAGGAGAAAGGGGCAGCAATGAGACAGAAGCAGCGTAGAAAAAGAAGTTGCAGCCAGAGAGGAACAGGGGTAAAAGCTTGCTAGGAGCTGAAAAGGAAGTATTGTTAAAAGAGAGTGGCTGGAAGTTGCTTGAAAAGATGCAGGCAATGGGGACAGTGGATAGGAAGGACTTGGAATGAATGAAAGGGAAAGTAAAAGGGTCTGCAACTGTCAGGACACCTAAAATAGGCTGGCCTTGTTATGCATTATTTCTAAATCTTCACATTGCTCTCTTGTCAAGCAAATATCATCACTGAGATTCTCTGGCAGGGTGGATATTTCCATTGATTATGCAGTAATGCATGTGTCGTCTTCTACATTTACAAATTGCTACTTGCTTATAGTTGCCTACTCAGATGATCCGTCTTGCTAATGTTTGATAGGGAAGGACTGGCCAATGATTCTCCAGGAATATTGTTTTCTTCCATATATGAAAGTGTGAAAAATTACAGGAAATTGCATACAAAAATTGTATTAATGCTGCAAAGTGAAATACTTGGGCTGTAATTAAGGCTGGCTGTGCTACGTTAGTTAAGCTATTTAACTCTTATGAATCGCCTATCAACTTTTCATGTGGTCATGAGCTATTTTTTCCCCTAAAAGATCTGTGTTCCATTTAGGATGGACCTTGCTCTGCCAACATCTTAGTACGGTATGGTTCATGAAGTGAAGGAAGCTTACTGGTGTGTTGTTTTCTCCTCACATGCCTCATTTGTTACAAAAATCTGAAGATGTCTGGAGAACGATGAAGATGCTGAAGGATAGTATTTTGATGTTGCTACTGAATGGCATCGGAAGAAGTGACTATGGCTCTATCACATAGCTCCCACATGCAGCGGGAGGATCTGTATCAGACTTTGTAATGGGATCACTAGTTGTGTTGGCTTTGCTTTCACACAAAATGTAGCATTAGGAAACTCGAAAACAGTCTGGAGATCAGGCAGTAAGTATGATTAGCACCTTGATAAGTGTGCCTTTTGTGTCTAACACCTATACCTAAACTCCATGTATAAGATGGGGATAATACTACTGCTTACCTCATAGCAATGTTAGAGAAATCTTTATTTTTGCTTTTTCTTCGAATTCTTCACAGCATATAGTAGCATTGTTGTAGAAATGAATTGGGCTATGTCGAGTGTAGACTTTAAATGATGTGCAGTGATTTGTGTATGTGGCTGTAGATAGAATGAAGATGGCTTCTAAGAACAATTTTTAAGCCTCCAGTTCTTGCTGTTTCTAACTGTAGAAATTGCTACAATTACAGAAAATGTGTTGCTTGGCAAATATCTGTTTGCCGTGTAGAATATCTAGGATTAAGTAATTGGTCAGGTCAAAAAGTTGAGGTCGTGCCTATTACTGAAATGCAACTATTAATTATAGTAAGTAGTTCAGAATATCATAGATGTAGTTCCCACAGGAGACACAGAATACCATGGGTACAGGTGTTATTTTTTAAACCTGAGCTTGTAACTAATCACTTCAGAATGAATTGCCTCTAGTCCTCAGATGACTAGTTATTACCATATATATACACACAATTACATGTTTATATAACTGTTTACATGTACGTAGTGTAGCTAGCCATGAACTGCAGTGCAGTCAGAATTTGTGAATTTAAAGTACAGTACAGTGAGAATTTAAAAGTGAATTATGAGAACTTCTACAGATTTTCTTTTTTAGTGGCATACTTACTTTAAATAATGAAATGAATTATTTTGATGCTGTGTAGTGCCTCTGAAATAGTTTTTGCCATCTCTTCTATCAGATGTCTGGAAATGCTTCAACAATATTGATTATCTCAACTTCTATAAGTAAAGCTAAGAAAAGAAGTGTTTCTCTTTCTGTTCTTTAGATGGAAAAAAGTGTAAAGGTAGATTTTTTTTTTTTGAAAAAGCTTAGGAGACAGCCTTTTGAAAGTGACTGTAAATATCAAGTACTTTCAGCTGTTGTGGAATAGCACCAGGCAAAAGCATCTCAAAAGAAGTAGTCAGAAATCAAGATGCTCTAAAGTGCTACTTGTTCCAAAAAGCAACGCTCTTATTTGCTCTCTCAAGGTTATACTGAACATTTGGGACCAAGATAGGTGTGGAAATGCAGTCTTGTGTGTCTCTGGCTTTTGCTGTAACTCCTGAGGTGGTGGTCCATTAAACAGCTGTGCTTTTGGAAAAAAAAAAGAAAATTTTGGGTTGAGAATCTAAATTATTTCCAGCGAGAACTGCAGTATACAAAATAACGTTTGTTTGTCTCTGAATTTCCTGAATACATATGCTGGTATAGTCCTCAGGAATGCTAACATTTTTTGTTAGAAGTGCTGTGTCACCATCGTCTCATCAGATGACCAGATGTGTTTTTTTGGCTGGTTATTGCCTGCCAGCTCTTCATCCTCTAACAATGATTTCACTGTGTCATGTTGTGTGATGTGAAATGCATGAAATGTGTCTAGGTTATGCTGAGTCAGATTTCCTTAAGGACTTGGAATTTTGTTTGGGTAGAAGAGCTGTCAGCATCGACAGAAAAACATTTTACCTTTCTTAATCAAATCCTCTTCCAATTCTGTTTATGAATCTTTTTGCACATAATATTACTTGAGCCTTTGTTTTCCTCCTCCCTTCCAAAAGTTATTCAGATGTGCATATGTGTGAATTGCAAGTAAGAAATATTGGGCTCCCTTTGACTATTCCAAAACCATTTTATTCCATTTATATATTGGGGAATGTCATCTTTCTAAAAATCAAGTTTGTTTTTTGGGGCAATCCCAACTGATTTAGAACCAAAGCAGCAGAATTAATTTCTAGATTCATGAACGTAACACTTTAGAAATACGGATGACTAGTGAAGGTAAACGTTTCATAAAATTACTGTGTAGTGGCAATGAGGAATATTGAGAATAGCTGAATGTCCAAGTCTGCATCTTTTATATTCTTAAGAACAGATGGATGAAGGATAAAAATACTTCTCCTACTGCGGTACCATTTTAGTTTTCATGCTGTAGTTTCACTTCTGGAAATATATTTGGATGAGATTGGAGGGGAAGAATGCATACATCTCAAAGTACTACATATACACTAGGAAAAGATATTGGGGTGAGCATTCAACTTGCGCAACTTACCATACATTGGTTCAAGTCAGTGGAGCTGGAAGTTGAAGTTGCAGAAGCTGAAGATCTGCCCCAGAGCGTTAGTTATTTAGAGATCTTCAAGTCTGTGGATTTCTGTTCTGGGTCTCATACATATAGTATAAGACAAAGTAATGACTTTCAGAGCTTTAACTAGACATTAAAATATTTTTTTCAGTTATGCTATTTTTTCTTCATGCATTTGAGTTAGGTGAGTCTTTAGATGATAACCAAAATGCTCATACAGCAGATGCCATGACTATATCTCAAAAGCAAATCAATTTTGTTGCTCTTTCTTTTATTCTGATTTATATAAATATTCACAACTTTTTTTTAATGTCAATTCAACCTGATGTATAAGGTAAATATTTTCCAATTATTGTGGAAATTTCTAAAACCTGAATTTTATCCACAACACGAGGGGTTTACTGCAACAGATATTTCTGGAGAGAAGATGACAATGTACTCATAATTCCTGTTTTCTTCTTTTTTCCCTTCTTTTTGGACTTTTGGGGAGTTGATTATGCGAACAGCCACAGGCCTTTCCTCATCTATTGATTTTGCTTATATATGTTGCTGGACTTCTCTACAGAACATTACCTATGTGAATTGTGAAAAGAAAAAGAATTATGTTGAATTATGGTAGTATTTGTTAATGGGAATTTCATTCTGTGCTGCAGTTGCTTCTGAAGCTTCAAAACTGCAGGTTTTATGTGGAATCTAGACATCAAACCTTGCATATATGTGTATATATACACAGAAGATAAGTTTTTTGTTTGGTTGGGTTTTTTCCTATGATGAGCTGAATTCCTAAAGTATTCTAGTTTCATATTCGCTTTAAGAGTAGATGTATAACAATTTCGGGACCAAATTTGTAGTAAGATATATCTCTGCCAGTGCCATTTTGTTATTTTTGTTATTTAAATGGGCAAAGAAAAATAGTGATCTAAAGGATAGGAATTCTCTTATTTGGTAGGAAGAAAAACATTTTAATGATATTAATATTTTTTTACATTCTACTAATTGTAGCGTTCAGTCAGAGCTCCTGATTATTTTTAAATTGTTATGAACTACTTGCAGGTTGCCAAATAGCCCAAATAATTACTCGGTGATTTAGATTTAGAATGGTATTTTCAAAAGAACTAAAGGATAACTAAATGGGAACTTCCTAAATCATCTGCACTCTGAGAACCACTTGTCAATCCCATCCTTTTTATTCCAGTAAAACTCCACTGCAAGCCAAAGAAAACCAAGTTTTATCTGAGTCAAGAGTTACAGATGTTGATGACTAAGTTCCATTCATCACTAAGATCTTTAAAATAGCTTGTATTTATAAATGGTTTCCATCTTCATTTTGCTTTTCCAGTTCTCCACAAGCAGCCAAGAGAAGTGTGCCTTTGTTTGCTGGAACTTGGAAGGATTGCAGCAAGGTAGGTGAAAATATTTAAAGAATGGAGAAATGTTTACATTCTTGACAGAATTGGCTACTGAGAGACTTACTAAATCAGCACATCTCAGGCTAACTTTTATGCTCATTAGGTTCAAGGAGAATGCTTGTCTTGATGTCACTCAAGAATATCTTGTGGGCAGTTGTTAACAAATATAATGAAATCTCTGTACCACCACTTGAATGAAGGTATTTGTTGGCTATCCTCACATCAGGAGGGGAAAGGGTTGAGAATTTTTTTTCTAAATAAAGCTTTGAGCTGTTTCTCCTTCTAACATTTAGATCTCTATAAATAACTGAGATTTCATTAACTTTACTGATAATAAATTGATTTTCACATGACCTAAGTCTGACCTAAGCAACATTCTTATTTATTTACATAAACTTAGCTCTGATTTTCACCAACAGAAGCAAATGAGAATTGAGTTAACAGTCTGTGTTCTATCTCTGTCGGATGATTCTGGCCAGGCTGGACCCTCAATACATTGTAGCATTATCTCTGATGTCAGGACAACAGTGACTTTTACTACACAGTCAAAATTACAGTAATTAGAATGTGATTCTTCCCTTTTTGCAGATGCAGAATTAACTAATATAGAGCATAAGATTCACTACAAAATATATGAACAGCAATGCTGCTTCCCAGTCTTGCATATAAATTGCAATTGCATTCATCTATGTGTATGAAATTGGAGTGCCTTGCTATTCAAAGAGTTTCATTAATTTCACAAGAATTCCTTGTGGTTACAATCGATGTGAAGGAGATCCCTGTTTATTCCTAGCTTAAGAACTAGTATTTTCATAGTATTCATATTATGTGAATGCAACTCATTTGGGAAGCTGCTTAACTAGAAATTTGTCTCTTGGTCAAGCTTCAGAAAAGCCCTCGCTGTCAGAGGAAGCTTGCTAGGAATAGCATTGGCCAGAAAAAGAGTTTTCCAGACTGCAGGAATTTTCTGATCTCTAAGACTTGGATTCAGTCCAACATGCTTCCCCCCCCCCCCCCCCTTAATTTTAATTTAAGTTTCCATGAGTAAGAAAGTATTCTGATCTGTAGGTGCTCAATGAAATTGATTTTCAAGAATCTTCATCTACCTGAGCAAACAGTGCTTTTAAGATCCCCAGCTTGGAGATAGATCTTTCAGCATCCAAAGGCCATATACCCAGGGCGTAGCTGTCGGGAATGTCTGGCCCAGGTTGGTCACTTGGTAGTATCCAGCTTCCTCAGGGAATGCAGGTCAGTGGTCAGACAGTGTTGGATTCTGCTAAAGTTGGTTGAGTTAAATTAGATTGTTAGATTGCAGTGAGATTTGATTCCTCAACAGATCTACAAGGGAATTAAGATAGAATCCTACCCTTCATATTTGTCTTAAGCTTCCATGTCTCAGATGTTCTCTGTTCCAGGCATGAAAACAAATACTGAAATAATAAATGAACCATGTTTTCATTTATTATGCATATCTATCACTTTGCTTTTAATTTTTTTTTATTTTTATTTTTTGTTTATAATGCATATATATTACCATATATCATTAATGGTAACCAATGTATTTTATATATTATATTTATATGTATATTTATATATTTTATTTTTGTTTATAGCTTAGGGGTCAAATAACATATGTCTGTCTACTTGTTCCTACTCTAATATCTTCAAAAACAAACAAAAACCCATTTACAAACTTTTCAGTTTACAAGGTGCACAAAAACTGTTGAAGGGGAACATCAGGTTGATAGAATTGAAAAGCAAATATGTGATGTCAGTTTTGCCTGAGGTGTGGTAAACTAGAACTATATGCAAAAGGAGAACAGGCAGTTGCTGCCACTAAGCGTAGGAAAGAGCGCATTAAACTGACGTTGTCATTGTGCTGCTTTAAACAGGAGAGAAGTCAGATGTGTGCTTGCTTTATAAAGCAAACTGGGGCTGTTGACGGTCTTAGGGGTCTGCTTTCCAGAGCAGGAGCTGCAGAGATCTTTGAAAAGGTGTCTCAGTATGTTTTTAAAGAATGAAAAGTGTAAGAGACGCTGAATAACTTCTCACTTTTCCTTTTCTGTTTTAGAAGCAGAAAGATATGTTCAAAGTGGCTTATTCGTCACAAGGAGCCAGGTCTTGGCACACTTTGCCCAGCTAGATAACTGTTAGTCTTCAGGGTCTAGAACTTTGTCTAGATAAATCAACCTGGGCCTTTCTTCTTAATGGAAATAGGCTTGGGATTGAGGGACAAGTGGGCCGGAATGGGGATTGCTTGAGGGGGGAGGTAGAATTGAGCTCTGTGCTACTAAACTTGAACCCATTCAACAGATACTCTGTGGATGAGGGGAAACAGCTGTTAATTTACCTATGCTTTAGCCATGCTTTTAGCATATTCTCTCATAGTGTCCTTTTAGACAGATTAGAGAGGGATGGACTGTTTGGAGGGGCTACAGAGTGAGTGGAAAACTGGTGTGACCACTTGGCTCAAAGAGTGGTAGTTCAAAGCCCAGGTACTAATAAAAATAGAATACCCTGATACATTCTCCTGGATTTCAGTTGTCTACGAAACAAAATTCTGAGGTCACCTGTGAAATTTCAATAGTGAAAACTGGCTGTTGTGTGCACCGGCAGATACCATGTGGGTAGGCTGAGAACATTTATGAGAGAGGGTGGTGTCCTACAGGATGAAATCGAGCATTGACAATACACAGGGCTATTGCAGTGGGTCGCACATGTCCGACGTTCTCCCAAAGTATTTTAAAGACAGAGATTATACAATGGAAAACAGCTAAATTATCTTTTCTGCAGAAAGTATGAAGTTCTTAGGTAACTTAAACTCTGGGGGAGTTAAACAACACCCACAGGTCTTTTGAAATTACTGTTGAGCAACTTCAAGATCTTTCTGCTATTGTATTCAATTTTTCCTTGGTAAAAATGGGAAGTGGTGCTCTAAGAAGCCTATTTGAGATCATGTTACAGTCCAGGCTTGCTTCATTTGTAGTTATGAGAAGGCAGGCCAGAAAAGAGCAGAAAAGGAAATTCTCAGCATACCTTCCAGAACAGAATTTGCACCTCTACCCCTCCCAGAAAAGATGCGGTTTTTACTATTTCAGCTTTCCAGCAACTTTGCTTCAGGTTGATACAATATGTGGAAAAAAATGCGTTTGTTTGTTCGTTGGTTTTATTTTTCAACTCATCACCGGAGGAATTTAGAATACTGGGAGTACAGGGAACTTTAAAAGTCTGTCACAATGACAAAAACTGGAGTCTATGAAAAGCAGTAGAAGTAAAGAAGCAGCATTGCTTGTAGTGAAAGAGTTTTATTTGATGAGTAAGGCTACATGCAGGTGTAGGCTTAGAGCCCAGTGGGAATTTAATGATTTACAGCCTGTCGGCATCTGCAGACAGACAGGAAGTAAATGGATTGCATATAAGTGCTTGCTTCAATGTTGGCTGACTTCTCATTAGGCAGACTGCACCAGTTAAAGCCAATACAAGCAGAGGTTTGGTTCTCGGTTTTCTTTATATGAATTTACTAGGCAGTAGTGTGACTAAATTAACAGTTATCAGAAAAACACAAAAGAGAGTTTATGCGCTTATGCCCTCTCTTTGTACACTTTTGACACTATTATGGTATTTAGCATAGATTTTTGTAACGTATTTGTTACTGTTCAATATTTTAGTGTCCAGATCTTCACCTACATAAGTTAGCATAGTTCTGCATCTGGGCTATGGACTTTTCTACTATAGAAGAAAATATGCTTTCATCTATGCAAGTAGTTTGCCATAAGAAGCCTACCTGCAACGATAACTTTTTCAAGCTGAAGTCCTTGTCTGAAAAAAGAAATCTTTCTGTTTTTCTGGGTGTTGTTCAGTGTTGGCAAAGAAGAAAAAGAGGGGAATTATCAGTGATTAAGAAAACTGGATGGGCTTTCAGACTTCTCGCATCTGTCCAAGCTCTGTTTCTTGCTGTGAAATGCTGACTTCGTCACTTGCCATTGAGCTTTCAAAAGCAGGCACTGTTTTAAAGAGCCTTGTTCTCCAAGTGCTGTTTGAGATGCTCCATGCCCAAGTTGCAAGTATTTTGTTTTAGCTGTAGCTACAAGTGTTTTGCCACTGTAAACAGATCGGAAGATTGGCTGTCAAAAATTGGTTAGAAAAAGCATTAGCCCCTTCTGAAAAATACTGGCCATGTCTTTATTTATATATAAATTCAGCGCAATAGTTGAGACCAAGATAACCTTCAATCCCCTTTCATCTGGATTTCTTTGAAAAATACTAACACAAAGTATAAGCTGTCAAGTAACTGGAAAGGTGTCTGTTTGGAAAAAAAAAAAAAGCATGAAGTGTTGAACTTGAATCTGTCCTACACGGTATAGCAATTTTTGAGGCTTAGTGTTGTTCATAAGGTCGTCATTCACCAACATATATGTTATCAGACAGAGAAGTCAAAAAACACCCGTATTTCCTGTGAATTTGATCAGCTGAGAGATTCCATCTAAATTAATTTTTTGCATTAATGATTGATGTATTTTACATGTGTTTGCTAATGTATGTAGCATTTTATTATTGCACAATGATGCAATACAGAAAGTATGAATTCTTTCCACCATTTTGTTGTAAAGTATGTAACACTTTATAAGGACTAATAATTTGTTTGCGTGTTTCCAAAAGGTTTGGGGTGGAGCCTCCTGGATTAATAAAGTTGGAAAAAGAGATTGAACAAGAGGAAACACTTTCAGCCCCGCTTCCATCTCCTTCACCG
Organism: Opisthocomus hoazin; assembly: GCF_030867145.1. Lineage (NCBI taxonomy): Eukaryota > Metazoa > Chordata > Aves > Opisthocomiformes > Opisthocomidae > Opisthocomus > Opisthocomus hoazin. The sequence goes on from NC_134420.1 coordinate 6,357,181, forward strand.
TCACCAACAAAGTCTCCTGGGAAGAAGAGCACAGGGAAACTGTTGGATGATGCTGTAAGTCGTGGGAGGAAGCTTCTTCCTATCTGAGGCATTCTCATATGCGCTTACTTGCAAAGCACACAGAAGCCTGAATTTAGCATCTCACTGTATTTTAGAGATTTGCAGACTGATATAGTTAATTTATTTTTGACCACAATTATTTATGCCTGAAGTTTGGGAAAAAAATGTCGCTCTGTGTGGGAGATCTGCAGTTTAGCCTAACTTTGTGCTGAGGGCGAATTTCCCTTTTTATTACTCCATATTCTTGTTCTTTTCACTTCTTATTCATCAACTCCCACTTGGTGTTTTGACTGAAAAGGGACTGAGTCAGGACCAGGAGATTTGGCCCATGCTCACTTGTACAGATTGTTAACAAGCACTTCTAAGTTATCTCTGCCTACTTTTTATGCTGCTGTTCTGATGTTTCTCACATAGTAAAGAAAACAAGTATTTTTTTCCTCATTGTTGGAAAGAAAATATCTTGATTTGAATTTCATTAAACTGTTTGCGCTATGCTGTAGTGTTCATTTGAAAGAGCTGGAACCAGATGAAAAGGACACATTTTGAGACCATGAAGAGGTTAAACTTGAAAAGTACAAATATATTCTATAAAAAGAAGCAGTTACTATAGTAACCGCTTTATTACAAGGTAGATGTGCCACCTGGGAGTTACAAAGCATTTCTTGAAAAATCCATGTGCCACTTTTTTGTTACAAAGAGCAGATGGAATATAATGTTCGTTCATTTTATTGAAATACTTTGTACTATTTGATGCAAACAATTACATTCAATGTTTTTTACGTTTTGTATTTCTTACTTAACTTTGCAAAAGCGCTCACGTATATTTCAACAGAATTGAGAAAGAACAGTTATGTGTAGAAGGAGGGTGGTGACTGCGTATCTTGTAGGAACAGAAGAGAGAGTATGAAGGTTGTCTCCAACCACCTTCTTTAATTTAGAAAGCAGTAGGGATAGAAACAGAATGGAATTCATCCAGTTCAATTCCTGACCTGCACTGCCCCAGACACTCACACCATAAAATAGCAGCAGTGCTCATATAGTCCAGACACAAAATAAAATAGGATATAATTCTTCCCACTGCTTCCTTATTTGATTTCCAAATTCCACTCAATAATACTTCTGTATCCTTTGGGATAGTAAGGTAATGGAAGTCTCAACAGCAGGATCAGCAGTGAAGGTCTCATTATCCTCTGTTTTACACCAGTATAAATCTGTTGCCTTTCATTCTCCAGGGGCTCTGTTTTGCTTACGCAGTTCAAAATAACCTTGAACTTGTTAGATCTAGCTACTCGCAGTTTTTGCTTGCTTAGATGGGACATTGGTCGATGCAGCTATTAGGGCATGGGTCATGCTATCCATTTTCAGTTTTGAATTTCAGGGGTGTCTCCAGAGGTGATAACTCCCATAGGATACTGTGTCAGAAATCGCTGATTGTTGGGCAGCATTCGGAGGGCCATTGCCAAATAGTCCTCTAAGCACATGCCGTGCCTTGGTACCACGTTCCAAGAGAGGCAGGAATGCACCTTTTGCATCCTCAGCAACCTGCACTTGGATGTACATCATCAACTACTGACTTCATATAAGTTATTCCTAATGTAGACTGACTATCTAAATCGTTTGATTCTCCAGAAATGGAGGCTAACAGCCATTCGTTCATAAAAATCACTGGAATAATTAATCTTGAAATAATTCAGTGATTGTACATTCAAACTGAGGACAACTCATCTGATACTTGAGAAACAGTTTTCGAATTTAAAATACATGTAGAGTTCCTCTGATAAGCGTTATTTTAAAATGAAATTTTTAAGTAAAACATAATTCCTTAATTTAAAAAAAAATCTAAGAATAGTAATAGAAAATTATTCCACAAAGTAAAGAAGTCATTTAGATAACAACATTGAATAATTTCAGAAATAATTGGAAAGCCTTTAAATTGGCCAACAGGGTGAGTTTCAGAAGTATTTTTGCTCCCTATGCTAGTATAGAAACAATAATTGCTAAACTTTTAATTTCCTTCCGGTTTATTTAACATACTGTAGCTTTATTCTAAAAGTAGATCTCAAAAACATTTGTTGTACTTCAGAAGTCTTTCCCGTTCGTGTATTGAAGACAACCAAAACACCTACCAGAGTGCCATAGCTTTGCCCTGATTTTTTTTTTTCTCCCCTGAAGCAGTTTAAGACTTTGGTTTGTTAGCTCTTCTGAGAATATTCTTTCTCAGACCTCAGACTGTTTTGACAGGCCTTGGTTTATGAACTGGATTTAAAAAGGTCTGTGGAATATTATTTGAAGTGGACAAAACCTGTAGGAAGTTCCTCCGGCGTTTTGCATTGTTTGACACTGACATACTACATCAGCTTTCATCAAAGAAAACTGCAGTGTATGAAAATGCTGCACTTGCTATTGCTGTTCCTATGCAGTAGTGCAATTTAAATATCAAATAAGAGTTTCTCAACCAGATCTGCTCCTTTGGCATTGATGGCCCTGCTACTTTCAGATCACTGAAGAGTACAAAATATACTTTTGCTAAGCATTAATGCCTTTGGTAGCACATGCAAGGCCAAGCTTTCACAAGAGGCTGAAGTCAAGCTAATGCAGCCAATAAAAAGCACAAAAGCAGTTTTCATCTGTATTTCCTCAGCCTGTATTGTTGGCAATGATAAAGTGGATTACTCTAGAGGCCTCTTTAAATCACCCTTGATTGCCCTTAGGTGGAGATCATCAAAGGGTAGTTAGCAATACTGGAGACCTTCTTGGCATGGATTTGTGATTGTCACAGTATTCTCTGTGCACTTTTTTTAAGGTGCAAGTGCACTATTTGAAAGTGCCAAGTGAAGGTATTGGGCAGGGCCTTTTATTGATAAGCAAGATGCTTCTGTATTTATTGTTTTTAGAAGGGAGAATATCATTATGACATCTTCATTTTGCCTGTCAGCTATATTAGCACTTTGACAGTCGGGCTGATTCACCATAAAATACTGAAACGCATCTACAAAGGTTCTAATGGTGAAGTCAAATTAACAAGCTGTTTGACTTCAGTTAAACAGTGCAAATTTTATGTTGAACTGTGTGACACTCGTCCCTATTTTTACCTCATCACAGCTGTAAAATCGTTCTTGACATTGGAAGCACCATAGTTTGGGAGAAGTATTCAGAAAAACCAAGAAAATCTCATCAGTGAAGACTTAGATTAGTGATGATGTGTTATGGCAAATGTCTTCTTGAATGTTTTGCTGCACATATTATTTTAAATAGTTTCTATTAATAATTTCCATGTTTTTCAGGTTAAACACATTTCTGAAGATCCACCTTGTAAATGCCCTAATAAGTTCTGTGTGGAGCGTCTTTCACAAGGAAGATACAGAGTTGGAGAGAAGATCCTCTTTATTAGGGTAAAAGTATTATTTGTTTTGTTTGTAGTGCGTTTCTAGTATCTGCTACCTTCCACTTCGGACATGGTATCACTGATTAACCGGGGAAAATATTTTCTTATTAACCAGCACTGGCTCATTTTTATGATGCTGTCAGGGAATAAACTACAGGGGGTTAACTGACTCGAGGAATTATTAGCATTTGGTAGATTGTTCTGACTTTCGGTCAAGGAATTTGCACGGTCTTTGATCAGTGGCAACCAAAAGTCTTCACAAATGGAGATGATGACTTCCTCTCAGTTCTGTTTGAATGGACATCCACTGCATTAAAACAGCATTTCTCCCACTTTGTTCTGACTGATGCTATTTGACAGGTCAGGAAACAGATCAAAGACTTCATGATCATTGAATTGCCAAGTCATGACTAAGACATATTGCTAAAGTAGGGTGAGCAAAACATTAGTGTCCATAGTACTTCATTTGATTAACAGATATTTCCAAACCAAGTGCTGTAATTTCAGATTTCATATGTAGTGTATGAAGTCCCACAGCACAAAGTTAATCGTTGGTATAAATATTTGCTAGCATTAATATCTGACTGAATTTAGCACAAATGTACTATCCAAACTTAATTTTGATCCCTTTAATCTTCTGTATATATGCTTATGGTAATAATGTGAATACACAAATCACATTATTCTGTAGTAGTAGGTTAAGAATCTGATTCATGCTGTGCTTCTTTCCATTTTCCTCTCCACATGTACTATCCTTTAGTAGTGACTTGACAGGATGATAGCTCTTTCTCTCAAATAACCGTTAGCCCTATTTTGCTAAAGACATACAACTGTGACCTGATAAAACTGAGCATTTAGCACTTGTGAGAACAAAAGCAGTCAGAGGGGCTCCTTCCCATCTGTAGAAGTCAAGTTCCTAGCTCAACAAAACACCAGAGTGCTTGCTCTGCCATAAACTTGTGCTTAACTTGCACCAAAGTCAAATTTAGATAAGGATTTGTGTTTTCTCATGTGTATAACGTTGAGAACATGTTTAAGTCCTGTGCTGAATAGGGATTGAGAACTCCCAATTAATTCAGTAATAGCTCAGAAAGAAGAAGAATTACAGGATTTGTCACAGATAGTTTGAGATTTAACATGCTAGTATAAAGGATTAATAGCTTTTGTGTTTCCTAGCCTGTGGGCCTTTTTTAAATTCTCCAGTATTGTTGGGTACTAGCTTTATTGCTAGCTTCAAACAACTTTGAAGAAAGTAATGTTCATTAACCAAGATCCCAGTAATCCTGCACAGTTTTAACACTTACATTTTCTTCCTTTTGATTTTAATTTCAAATAACAATATCAAAGTACTTTTAATCTTCTAGTTTTGATAAACTAAGTTTTTCTGCCAGAATGGTGAGTGTCAAATTCCCTTTTGCTGGCTTCTTTATTGTGCAATCCAGTTCAAGTCAGATTTCATTCCAAGTTTGCAAACAAAACACCCTTTTCATATCACGCTACTGCATTCCAAGTTGAATTGTGCCAAAAAATAACAGTAATAGAGATTAGATATTAAACTGCAGTATTAGAGATCATTCCTAGAACACTGATACCAATGGAAACTTGACATGAACTTCAGTGGGAGCAAACCCATATTCCTAGGTTTTAATACTCAGTTGTCTTTTGGTCTTGGTTGGTTTGAACCTCATTTTGGAACACTTCACTGGATCACAGTAAGTTTTTACTCTTCATTCTACGTGTTCTTATTGTGTATATAAGTAGATTTGTTAACCTTTTTTTGGAATCCTTTGGACATTTGTGAGAAAACACATTTGAGACACATAGCTGACTTGTGATTTTGTTGGTATTTGGCACCCTATTTGATGCCACTGAGGTAGTTACTCCTACATTGTCTGTTCTTTACACAACATGACACAACCGGATACATGCCACTGGTTTATAACCCAGCGTGTTCCAGTTGAACTGGGATTGAAAGTTTCATTGCTTTAAGTTGGCGTAGTATACCCATTATTGTCTCTATTAGCTTTCTCCAGTAACCTATACAGGACTTCACCTGTATTGTTTTAGTGATGCTACTAGTATGCAATGTGATAAAACGTTACAAGAGCTAAGTTTAAAGGGGAGTTAACATCTGTTAACTGATGGTTATGACTTTTTTTTCCAGAAATTATTTAATAATGTTATATCTGTAACAAATTAATTTTATTCTAGTTCTACAAGTTATCTTAAAAAAAAAACCCCACAAGCCATGTCCAAGTCCCTCTTTTTGACAATTTATATCTGTATATGAAACAAGTGAAAAAGGAACAGCAAAGAAAAATAAAAACCTGACAGAACATAGAATTCATGAAAAAAATCACACCAAAAATTCCACATGTTGGTTTAAAGTAATTTTAAGGAAAAAACTCTTTGGAATATATAGCAAAATGCAGTGGAGACGGTCCTTCAAAGTTTCTCTTGTATAGTAATAACTTCTTCAGGTAATGGTCCTATAAAATTATCTGAATAAAGGTTTATGTTTTTTTTTTAACATGGAAAAATGTTTAAATTTGATATGAAGATAAACTACGGAAATCAATGAAGTAATGGAAATGATGAAAACGTTAAGATACTTAAGTCTACTGTTAAAAGTGCATGTCACAAAAGTACTTCTTTACACATGAAATAGTTTCGTAATGCATGAACTGAACGTGATTACCATAATGCTGTGACGGCTTAGATGCTAAACATTTATTTTCAATAAAAAGTGATCTGCTCATAAATTCTTTTTCTTTCCTGCCATATAGGAATGAAAGAGTCTAAATTCCACTTACACAAAAATGATGGAAGACGTTTTGTACAATAATGGAGTATGTTAATAATTTGAAGTAAAAGGAAATTACAAGCTTACTTAAAACTGAAACATTGGTTTAGGACTAGTGTGATGTCTATATGTAGGCCATATACAATCAATTATTTTCCTGTCCACTCTTGGATCTTACTGTTCTGCCATGAGGTGGTTTAGGGAACAAGCCTTAATCTTTCAAAGTATAATTGAATTAATAAGCCTATTTTTAAAAATAAAGAATAACAAGTCATGAAAACTTACCTTGCACAAATGCATGTTTTATAACTTGGAAAAAAGGGTCACAGAGTTTGAAGTGCTTACTTCTTGAAGAAGGCAGTAAAAGAGTTACTTCGATTAGTAGAAATTTTTGTAGTAAGAAATGTCAGTCAGGCCTTAAAAAAAGGTATTTTTTTCTAGCAATTTCAGTTGCAAATATACTTATTTCAAGTTATCTCGTGTTTATTACATTGTATACACATAAGGATGTACACTTTCCACCAACTAGCAAGCTTCTCTGAGAGTTCTGTCCCTGTTGGTCCATACCCATAGTAACATTTAAATTGTTGGGTTCTGCAGAATGGAAAAATTACTTCTCTGTGCAACTGGAGTCAGGTTAGATGATATAATGGGTGCTAGCTTTAAAGCCTATCATTTTTCCTGTAACTTATAGGTGTTCTCTGCCTTGCGGGCCAGATGATAAGCATATGATTGCTCTTATACTTTTTGACCTTGTACTTTTAATCATTAATATCACTTAGCATTATTTTGCTGTAGTAATAATAAAATTTTTGTTTAATACTAGCGTCCTCTAAATCCCAGGAAATGAGAGGCAATATTTGCCTGCTACAACACCAGTTGTGTACAAGCTTTATTTTGGGATTCGCTATCAAAATGTGTGTGTGTATATATGTGTAATACATATGTGTGTATATATATTAATGGCTCTGCAGACAGTCTGGTGTACGCTATTGCCTCTTCCTGGTGAGAAAAATGTACCCGTGTATAAATATGTAAGCGCACTTTACTCCAAACCATCCAGGTAGGGATGATACACTATCTAAGAAGTGGAAATTAGGAAAAATTGAAAGCAGGTTGATTTATACAGTTCTCAAGACTCAAATGTCTTGTTCTGCTTTTCCAGTCCAAATACATAATTCATACTCATAACTTTGGCTTGGTGTGCTTCTGTGTTTTGGTTTTTTACTTCAGCATAATTTACCTATCTTTTATTGTCTTCCTTATTCAGAGGTTTTTAACAGTCGTTCTGCTTTTCCCAGGCCTGTTCACTTCTAGTCTACAAAATAATTTACCTTTTTAGCACCGAAATTCCTTCCCTAGAGCTTTATCCATATCAAATACCTTTCAGGCATGTTTAAAATGTCAAAAACATAGGCAGATCAGGAGTTCTAATTGAACTAGCGCCAAAGGAGATGTCGTGGGGTGCCTGGGAGTCATCTTGCGAGTGAGTTCTGAAAGCACATCTTGAACCTCGGGACAGTGACAGTCATTGGTCTCTTCTCTGGGCTTCTAATCTTGGTCTCCTCATGCTTATAGGCAAACATACTAATTCTCAACTCTAGACTGCAAAAGACCCAGGGAAAGGCATGTCTGAAGTCCACAGCCCTAATTTATGTCCCAGATGTAAGGTGTTTTTGGAGACCTTTCAGCAGTGGGTGGCTGGACACTTTTTTACTATGTGCCAGTTCCTCACCAACTGCTTTATGCTCACAGAGTAGTTGGCACATTTCAGTCTTACTTGTGCTAGTGAAGGAGGAATTCCTCTCAATCTTCTCATATTATTTTTTATTTTTTTTAAAAAATAGAGTACTTAAAGGGCCAGTAAAATTCAGTCCACAAGGCTCAAAAGCTGTTGAACAAACAGTGATAATGAACATGTCAGTGGGGTGACTGGAGTCCAGTGCTGCCTGTAGGACAGTCAGGAAAACTGTTGTCTTCTTTACTCTCCCATTAATTTGCTGAGTGATGTTAGGTAGACCCCTGCCCTCCCCCAACTTAAATTACAGCTTCCTTGTTCTCGCAGTTACACTTTCTCTCCTGATTCTGCCTTAATTTCTGTGTTTTATTTCCCCCCCTTCCTGCCTTGTGCCTTTCTTATTCAGGCCTAGCAGCCTTGGTGGAGCAGAAGCCTGTGGACATCTCTGTCTGCTTGGTACCTGACGATGCTGTGTTTGCACTGAACACAAAAGCAGCTGCTCTTCCACTATCTGGTTCTGTGAAGATTTGGCATTTCTAGTTAAATGGCTGACAGACTTTCACTGAGGGCTACCCAAACCCATAAAGTACTAGGAATTAAATGATTCACCACGACATAGCCCCCACTCCCCCGTTATATTTTCATATGCTTTTTCCTCAACATCCTTCTTTTGTGTAGCTGTTCATGTTAATTTGGTGTCTGGAACTTCTGTGTGTTGGGGATAGTTTGGAGTGTATATTGTGAGCAAAAATTGTTTGAAAGGATTCATTGTAAACTTCTTTCTAAAAAAGCTGTGTAAGTCATATTCTTAGCTGCTAATTTAATGGAAAAGTGATGGAGTTGTTCCTTTTTACTTTCACTCAACCGGTGTTCTCGTTAGTCTTGGTTGGAAGTGTTTTGATAGAATTGATCTCTGTTGCGATATTCTGATTTGGTGGAACTGGCAGGCTATGCAATAGCTTAGCAGTTTTTCTTACTGGCTTAGACCTGTTTGCCTGAGTGACCTCCTGCTGTGGACAACTAAATATTGTGTCATCTTTAATTCCCAGCATCTCCCTCTATGCAACGTTGCACAACGAGATCTCCACTTGGATGTTTGAAAAATCTTTAACAAATTATATTGTGCTTTTCCAGGATGTAATGCATCTTCCAGAAGTGTCACAATCTAGTTCTTGAAATGACTAATACACCTGCAGTAATTTCCTGCCAAGGTATTTATGATTTAGGCTCGTCGAGTCGATGTTATAACAATATAAGGTTCCCGGTATTCAATGGAAAGAGAAATCTCCCTCAGGAGGTGGCTCAGAACAGGAGGCCGGGGTAGGGTATTCTGAAACTGTATGTGTAATATCTTTAAAAGCACCACCCAAAAATTCATCTGACTTCCTTAGCAATGTGGTTTGGGCTTAGGAAGCCTTTGGTGTGCACATAATGCAGCCAGTGGCTGCAAAAACTGCAGGCAGCGAAGTGAGACCTGCCTGGGTACCGCTTTCCTCTCCAGCAGGGATGCGCCAGGGTGAAATTGCCCTGTGCACCGGGATCTGTAGGGCTTTCTGTGTGGTAACTATTTGTGCAATAAGTTTCTCAATGCTTTAAAGGTAAATAAAGATGAGTAACAAAGCTAGATGAATGTGTTATGTATTGTAGATCTCATTATTTCAGGCTTGTTTTTTTTCCCTAGAATCATAGAATCATTAAGGTTGGAAAAGACCTCTAAGATCATTAAGTCCAACTCCGCTCCTGTCTGCCCTCCCTCCCCCCCCCCCCCCCTTTTTTTTCCCCTGCTCCTCTGACACCTTTCATGTGACAGGTACTGGATCAGCATCTGCATATCTAAGAGCACAGATAGACTGCTAAACCACTCCACCATTAGTCTACAGACAAAAATTACTTTCCAGAATCAAAAAGCCTTTATAGTTTATTAGTAAGAACTATAGAGTGGGTCTATAGAGTGCTGAAAATGTTAACAGGGGAAAGTATTTCCTTTTCGTTCAGTTATTTTCTTGTTGTGGTTCTGTTTCGTAGATAAATCATTTTGTAAGGATCCATTTTACACTGCCTAGACGTTAATACATTGTACATTAACGAAGAGACAGCAGTTAATGCTGGCAGTTTGGAACTAGTAAGCCTGATGTAATAGAACTGGGGATGCAGCTCTTTGTGGTGTTGGTCTTTAAGGAGGAAAACACCTAGCTTTGCGTTTTCTTATTTAAACCTCTTCCTCGGTGAAATGATTTTGTATGACAGTAATGTAAATGATATTTAGCACAGCCAGGGTAAGCACATCTGTCTTTTATAGGATGATGCTGCAATATTTTATGTGGTGAATTAAAGTTTATATTCTTCACTGTAGCTTTAGATAATTAGTATACAGTGCTAATTAAAAAGAAAAAAAACCATGATTCTTTGTTGTGATATACTTTGTGTACAGTATATTTTTACACTGTAAACATAACTCAAGCTACCACCTAGAAAAATGACAACAGATGAGGCTTATGTGGTGGCATCAGTAAACCAAAGTTTCTCCACTGTTCATCAGAGATTCTCGTTGAAGTTTTAGGATTCAGGTATAAAAGTACGTTGATTATCTTTTGCAGTACTCTTCAGCTTTAGGGTAATATTCTTAAAGAGCTTGTAGCTTACATGGGAATTTCCAGCTGGGCTTTATAACTTGACTCAGGAATGATGGTTCTACATAGAACTGAATTGGCCATGATTTAACAAAAATGGTATGTAGGCTTTTAAAATATTTAATACAATGTGGTTTGGCCTTTCCATTCCTGAAATAACAGGAAAAAAGATAAAGTGCATTTTAAAATAAGTGTTTTATTTCTTTGTCATTCTCTTATCAGTGTGAAGGCAATGTTTTTTCCTTCTATTGCACCCAGTTGCACTTTGTATGGATTCATGTTCACTAAAAAGTATTTATATCTTACTCTATTTTGTTTTGAAGTTAAGCTCCATTGCACCTATGTGGCAACAAGTAAGATGCGTGTAAAGTACTTTTTACCATAAAGGCAGTAGGGTTTTATTCTGTGTATTTATTGTTGAGATTGTCCTCTGTGCTGCCTTCTAATTCCGACCAGTAGAAAAGCAGTAAATGCTCTCTTTCCAAATCCTCTTCATTATGTTGAAATATAGATCACTGTATTTTAATGACAGTACTCGTGACTTGCCTACCAATGAATTTATCAACCAATCTTTTCTGCCAGGACAGATTTTTTTCTAGAAGAAGGTGAGGTGCCCACTCTTCCTAAGGAGACTAGGGGGAAGTTGTGATTTTATTTTTGGTTTTTGTTCTCTTAAAAAATGAATATTGCTTTTAGAATCAATTTGAATTCATCTTGCATAGGTTTGAAAACACAAAACATGGTGATTTTCAGTGGAGAGGAACATGCAATTCCTCTCTATTTCTATTTTGTTGATTAACTGGTTTGTTAATCAACTTACAGAATCATATGGCATATTCTATTATTTGTCTTTTACATTAAAAAAGTAAACTGTCCATTTGAGATATGCTTTGTTCTAAATTAAATTATGGGGAAATTTTTTTACATTGATTTTTCAAGATGCTATCTTCAGATGTTATGTTCCAAATTTTAAAGAAAAAACAAAACTTCAGCTGCATCTGTGTGAGTCAATAGGAATTGATTTCTCTTTCCAAACGAAAAAAGTATTTATCAAGAATAATTTTTTTCTGGTGGACAATGAATAAAACAATGATATCTTTATCTGTAATAGTTACATCCTTGAATTATTTATTAACCTGTCTAGGAGCCAAAGACTATGACATAGCTATGATAATTCAGTGTGTCTATCTTATATGCAGTAGCATAGAAATAATACTTTTAGGATATATCAAACAAGTGCAGTTTTTTTGATTTTATGTAAATACAATGTAATAAATTTGCTGTTAATCATACAATCATAGAAAGTTTTGGGTTGGAAGGGACCCCTAGAGGTCATCTAGTCCAACACCCCCGCAGCGAGCAGGGACACTGCTAACTAGATCAGGTTGCTCAGAGCCCTGCCCAACCTGGTCTTGAATGTTTCCAGGGATGGGGCCTCCACTACCTCTCTGGGCAACCCGTTCCAGTGTTTCACCACCCTCATTGTAAAGAATTTCTTCCTTATATCCAGCCTAAACCTACCCTGTTTTAGTTTAAAACCATTACCCCTCATCCTGTCACTGATGTCTCTACTGAAAAGATTGTCCCCATCTTTCGTATAGGCTCCCTTTAAGTACTGAAAGGCTGCAATCAGGTCTCCCCGCAGCCTTCTCTTCTCCAGGCGGAACAAGCCCAACTCTCTCAGCCTGTCCTCATAGGAGAGGTGCTCCAGCGCTCGGATCATTTTTGTAGCCCTCCTTTGGACCCGCTCCAACAGTTCCATGTCCTTCTTGTGCTGAGGGCTCCAGAGCTGAACGCAGTACTCCAGGTGAGGTCTCACCAGAGCAGAGTAGAGGGGCAGAATCACCTCTCTCGACCTGCTGGCCACGCTTCTCCCGATGCAGCCCAGGACACGGTTGGCCCTCTGGGCTGCCAGCGCACATTGCTGGCTCATGTCCAGCCTTTCGTCTATCAGTACCCCCAGGTCCCTCTCAGCAGAGCTGCTCTCGATCCTTTCATCCCCCAGCCTGTATTGATAGCAGGGATTACCCCGGCCCAGGTGTAGGACCTTGCACTTGGCCTTGTTGAACCTCATGAGGTTCACGCAGGCCCACCTCTCCAGCTTGTCCAGGTCCCTCTGGATGGCATCCAGTCCTTCTGGTGTCTCGACCGTACCACTCAGCTTGGTGTCATCTGCAAACTTGCTGAGGGTACACTCGATGTCGCTGTCCATGTCATTGATAAATATATTGAACAGCACCGGTCCCAGTACGGACCCCTGAGGGACTCCACTCATCACTGGTCTCCATCTGGACATTGAGCTGTTGACCACTACCCTTTGGCTGCAACCATCCAACCAATTCCTTATCCACCGAACAGTCCACCCATCAAATCCATGGCTCTCCAATTTAGAGAGAAGGATGTTGTGGGAGACCGTGTCAAAGGCTTTACAAAAATCCAGATAGATGACGTCCATTGGTTTTCCCTCCTCCACTCTTGTTGTTACACCATCATAGAAAGCCACTAGGTTGGTGAGGCAGGACTTGCCCTTGGTGAAGCCATGCTGGCTGTCTCGAGTCACCTCCCTGGCCTCCATGTGCCTTAACATATCTTCTAGGAGGATCTGTTCCATGATCTTCCCAGGCACAGAGATGAGGCTGACAGGTCGGTACTTCCCAGGGTCTTTCTTTCTACTTTTTTTGAAAAGGGGCACGTTTCCCTTTTTCTAGTCACTGGGGACTTCCCCTGACTGCCATGACTTTTCAAATATCATGGAGAGTGGCTTGGCAACTACATCAGCCAGTTCCCTCAGGACTATGGGATGCATCTCATCAGGTCCCATGGACTTCTGTACATTTAGGTTCCTCAAGAGGTCCCGAACGTGGTCTTCACTTACAGCTGGAGGGATTTTACCCTCCTGGTCTCCTTCATGCCATCCATCGACTTCATGCTTTGATTGACTTACTAATTCAATCATTAAAAAAAATGGTATATGGTCTTTCTAACAATAAAAGAAAATTAAGGAACTAGGTTTTGATGTTATGTGCACTCAAATTTGATTGTATATTTTGCTCTCATATGATAACTTGCCTGTTCAAGCTGTTTGTGCTGAACAGATATAAATTAAAGTTTATGATCAAAATACATGAACATATTAAAATATAGGCTTTGGTAGTTCTCTGTGGACAACTGTCAGACCACAGACTAGACCGTATCAGTTACTGTCTCTGCTTTTTGAACATATGACGTCTTTGTACGTCACCGATGGAAATAGTTGCAGCAAACAACTACCCCAGTTCACATGGGACCAAAATTGTGCTTCCATGGCTCCTATTCGCATCAACAGAAATTGCAAATGCTCAACCAAGATGAAAATTTGAGCCTGACATTATTTTCTGTGATTTTGTTTAATTTCTTCTTGGCCCTACAAGTAGCATTTCTGAGTCCAAAACTGCTTGTATGTTTTGTGCATCAATTAATGAATTTTCACAGTTATTCTCTATATAGTTTTATTCATTTAGCAATGGAACATTAAAAAGGCTATAATTACCACCTTTTTGCCTTTATGAAAAGTTTATTAATTGTCACATGAACATTACAGAGTAAGTGACAACTTAAGGAGAGAGATGTAAGTTGGTAGACAAAGACTGAAGTCAGTGGTAGCCCACGAAAGCCAAGGGATAAAACTTCTAGCTTCTCCAAATGAGGAATTTGGAGTTAAAACTGGATATGAAATTCTATTAAAATATATAACCAGTGCCATGATTTAACCTTTTCTGAAAACAGCGTTGTTTTCTTTACAGAAGTCCGGGAGTGATTTCTTGTGATTGCCCTGTAGCAATGAGTTATTTGCTTGAGGAATATCTGTATATGAAAACAAATTTTACCATATATTTTGATTTTAAAAATGGTGAACACAAATTTTTAAAACTTTTTAAACCCTTTTTTTTTTTAAATCAGCTTGTTTTGCAAATCTCATTGAGATCTAATCTGTTTAGAACTGATCTAAAACTTTTGAAAAGATGTTGTGCATGTTTTAATGGAAGTTTAGGAACATCTCTTCTGCTCTTTTTTGGTATTAATATTTGAAACTCAGGTCAAAACAACAAGAATCACTTGCTGTAAGGAAGTATTAAATACAGCAAACATTTTCTTTGGCCAAGATTAGTAAACTCTGGAGATCCCAGACTCAACTATTTATCTGAAGTGTATTTTTCAAAAAGCTGCAACTATTAAACTTGATTGTTCCTGAAGTCATAAATCAGCATCAGTTGATTCTGGCTGCTTTGTGGTGTGCTCTCACGGCTTGTTTCCAACTTGCCAGCAATGGATTTACCTTAAGGTTTAAAAAATAACCCAAAACAAGCTCCAGCATACCAGGTCATTAAAGTTGTAGTTATTGTATCAAATTAATATTTCAATTGTGGCAACAGATGCTGAAATGCTTTGTTATAAACACTCTGTTTAGATAAATACATGCTGAAATCAGAACTAATTAGGTAATTTTAGGTTTTTCAGTCAATAATATGCCTTTTGTCTACCCAGCTAGATGCAACTCTATTTGCACTTTTAAAAGTCAAGAGAGCCAGAACCACTGCCCTAAATGTGCCATTTACTGTTAGTTATTAAGTTGTGACTGCTTTTGTAAATGATGCTGAAATAACTTGAAGTATTTCTTACTTTGCATGCAGATCTTCTTTTAAACTCTACCACAATACAGCATAGGGAAAAGGAGCTGCTGCTTCTGCCGTATTTGCTACCTAAAGCCTTTGACAGTCTGGCTTTTCTCGTATCTTCTTAAACACATGACCACCTCAACTTGACATGAACGTTACTGTATTTAAGAGTAATTATTTGTTCATGAGGAGACATGTATAACTATTTGGCAAATGCGTAACCATAATAAATTCCTGTCTCATTTGGAGGACCATTTAACAATCTCAAAGACTTTCTAAATATAAAGGAAGTAGTTTTGTGCCTTAGCCTCAAAGTTTTACATGTGTTAGACTCCCTGTGTGTCATCTAAAGGAACTGGCTTCTACCTCGTCTACGTTCTGCCCCAGCAGCCCTCAACCTGAAACCTTTCCTTTCCCTGAATTTTTAATCTTTCTTTTTTTCCTTTTGAATGAGATAAAGGTATAATATTTGATCTCTACACATCTGAATGTCAGCCTCGATCCCAGACACAATTTGGAATCTTTCCATTAGAGCAATGACGTATTTAAATAAGTGTGCTTGCTGCAAATGGTTCTGGTGTGGCAGGGACCTGAGATGTGGCCAAGGCCTTTCAGCTTCGCAACTGACAGCTTCATGGTCCCCTTCTACTTGTGTTATTTTACATGGAGCATATTAATATATCACTTACAGGTGACCCAGTTAAGTCACAAAATGAGCGTCTTTTATTTCTTTTTTAAACTGACACAGATATTTGTAACACTTAGATACCATTTTGCTGTAACACATTGCTTTCCATGGAAGACATCTGAGCTCAACTTAACTGTTATGGTATATGGTATCACCTCACCTTCTGAAATATCTCCTTGTTTCCTTCCAGGGAACACATTTGAAAAAGTTCAAATTGTAGTGGTTATTCTCTTACAGCTTGTGTTTGTCTTTCAATATTGAGCCTGGGAAACATTTTGCCATTAGCTAGTGTGTTACCCAACCAGTTGAACCAATATAGCTCACTTATTATCAACTACTGTGTTTGAAACTAATATTTGAATATTGTTTTGAAAAGCAAACTGAATTCTTTTCGCTATGTGATAGGATTTAAAAATTTCTAACCTAAAATGTTTCTCAGTCAAAAATTTCCTAAGTTTATCTTGCTGCCACTTTTTTTTTTTTCCACTTTTATTGTCTGATCATAAAGACAATGATCTGTATTTTGTCTTCATCCATCTTCACTGTATAGGACAAGATTTTTTTTTTTTTTTTTTTTTAAACAGACAAAAGCAGCCAGTATTTCTGTAGAAGCTCACTGACTTGCTGAGGACCTGATTCATAGTGCTTCCAACTGTATTGCCCTCTTAGACAGCCTTACAAAACTACTGATGTCTTCATATTCTGTTTCCAGGCTTTGATTTGGGTCCCATCCTCCACATATCTAAATCTTGTTTTAAATCCCAGGAAGGAGTATCTTAGTGAAACAGTCATGAAGAATAGCACTTGGATGAAGCTGACCCTTTGTCAGGTTGAGCACACAACTGAAAGGAATCACTCGGTTCACTGGATACTCCACAGTCAGGTAGAGAATAAGCTGGCCAGAGTCGACAACAAAGCCTTTCACAGTTACTTTTATTGCTGTTTCCTTGCTATCATTCTAGGTTAGCAAGCACTTCCCAACACATTAAGAAGGATCTTGCTGAGATCCCACCATGTTATGATGTCAGGACCAGCAGGCGGGTAAACTGAAATTGGAAGACAGGAATAGCACATTTAAAAGGTTTACAACTTCAATGTATATCAGTAAAATTCAATACTGAAATAATGGAAAAAGTGACTGTACAAAAGATTCTTACATGGTGGAAAAGTAAAATGCAATATAAATCCATCAGGATCATCACTATTGCTGGTCTGATACTCTGCTAGCTGGCGGAGATTTATCTAGGAAGCAGGGAAGGTAATATACAACTGGAATGTTTTAGGCAAATGTAGACATAAAGTGAACAAAAGCAACACTCGTTTTCCCTTTTTGTTAGTAGCAAATTTTCAAACTTTGGTTTAGTTTTTTAACATGGGTCTTTTTCTGTTCTGGGAAAAAATTTCAATGTGGAAACCAAAACAGATATTCACTAAACTTATTGCAAAGCTCACATTATGTCAGTGGATTTTTCTAACCAAACATCAATTAGACCTTCTTTAATTGCACAATCTGGTTTTGCTGTACATGGGAAAGCATAGCAAAAAATTAAAAAGTGCGACACATTGACTTTGGGCTGCCTAAGTGTTCCTGGCTGGTGCAGCAGTCTGTTAAATGCCAACAGGTTATAATTTCCCCTTGTAAATAAGGTCTATTTCTCTCTTTTGGCATTAGAACAGTGTCCATTTTCTATGTTCCATCAAATATGTTTCAAGTCTGTTCCCTGTTCAAACCCACAAAAAGTGTAGTGAAAGCCAATGAGATCTGTGACTGGGAAGTAAAATTAATGCCTAAAAGTAAACTCCAAGCCAGTTTACAGCTTGAGCTAGAAAAACCCCAAACACACAGCCCCCCCACACCTCCTGATGTCAAAGCATAATTACTACTATGATTTCTTCTCTGTATATATGTAAAACACAGACATCTATTAGAAAGAACATAGGGATAATCCTGACTGTGCTAAAAAACCTTCTTTGCAAAAACTATGGATTTTAAATATCAATATTATGTCATGTCTGAGCTGTAGAACCACAGTGGCATTCGGAATTCTGTGTAAAACCTTCTAACCAGAGTCACAGAAATCAGGTAAAATGACAGGTTGGTGTTTTAGTTAAACCAGGTTTCCAGAAAAGACTGTGCTGTTTGTGCTAATTTCTTGGTTCATGTTACTGAACTACTTCCCCATGATTTACGGAGGGGCAAGAGGGAGGAGGAGTCATTTGGCGTTTCATAAGGGTACAAAGAGCCCTGTTTCTGTTTACTTCCCTCCTCCCCGCCCCAGTCTCTCAAAGTATATATATATTAGCAAGCCAAAGAGTGATATCATGGCGGTTTTTTTTAGGTTAAATATGGTGTTTGCAAAAGAAGCTATAGAAAGTCCCACATAAGACAACTCTGAGCATAAGCCCTGATTTTGAAGGAGTCAATGAAAGCCTGGTCTGCATGTATTGATAATTGTGTTTCATTGTCTTACAGATTAAGGTATAATGGGGCTAATTTGATTAGGGTTACTATCTTACTGGCCTAATTTTAGAACTAATTTTTCAACTAAGTAATGGAAAAGCGGGGTGTTTTATTTGCTTTGCATTTTTTAATCAGACGTAATTCAAGTATTCAGTCTTGACCTAGCCCTGATTTGCAAGCAGTGCAAAAAAAAAAAAAAAACAAACCCAAAACCAAACCAACCTCTCTGTGGAGTTAAGTTGGTTCTCAGTGGTTCAGAAAATCCCATCAGTACGAAAACGCTGATAAGGATGAGGGCCACGCAGATGATCAGAGGGCTGGAGTACCTCTCCTATGAGGATAGGCTAAGAGAGTCGGGGCTGTTCAGCCTGGAGAAGAGAAGGCTCCGGGGTGACCTTAGAGCAGCCTTCCAGTACCTGAGGGGGCCGACAGGAAGGCTGGAGAGGGACTGTTCACAAGGGTGTTTAGTGATAGGACAAGGGGGAATGGCTGTACACTGAAAGAAGGCAGATTTAGATTAGATATTAGGAAGAAATTCTTCACCATGAGGGTGGTGACACACTGGCACAGGTTGCCCAGAGAAGCTGTGGCTGCCCCCTCCCTGGCAGTGTTCAAGGCCAGGTTGGATGGAGCTCTGAGCAACCTGGTCTGGTGGAAGGTGTCCCTGCTCATGGCAGGGGGGTTGGAACCAGATGATCTTTAAGGTCCCTTCCAACCCAAACCATTCTATGGTAAGTAAGCTGCCAGTGGGTTAGGAGTGCCTGAGTATGTGTGGAACAGTAGGGAAAAGACCTTTTGTTAAATGTGCTAAGCATCCAGATCCCTTTCTTTCAGCTAGTGAAAAGCATTGCAAAATGTCCTTAACACACAGACCAGCCTTGTGATACTGCTTTTTTTTAACTCTTCTGTCTTTTCTCTACTGTGGTTTCAATTTTGCCCAAAGAGCTGGCCTGAGGGTTAAGCCAGATAAGATGCCTTCAAGCTCAAAGCTTTATACAGTGTAATATGGTGCCTGTGGTATGAAAGCTTTGCTGTAGGAAGTGTGGAGATCAAGTGTTTGATCCAGGTCTGGCAATGTATATATATCTATATAAATAGTTGGTCAATGAATTCTTCTGTAAAGCCAAGAGTCTGGCTGTATTTGGCTTAGAGCCATCAAGTAATTTTTTGCAGATTCTAGTGAATATTAATACATTGCCATTTAATACTTCAGGAATTGTTACAGAATATCTCCATTTTGCTAACAGTGACATAAAGAATCTTATACAAAAATAAGGCTATACTCATAATGATAGATGATGTTGACATGAAAATAGAAATCATTACATTTTTACACTGTCATCTTCACAACAGGAATTAATTCATGTTTCTTGGCTGTTAAAAATTCATAGTACCCGCTTAGGAGATATTGTGAGCAGAAAATAACACAGGAAGAATTTCTCAGAACTGGTGCTTAGCATTAGCAGCGCTAGTCTAAGGAAAAGATCTCTGTAGCTTTGCCTCTGCCTAGGGCTACTGCTTGGGGTTATCTATGACTGTGTAAGAAACTAAAAGCAACAGTCTTATCCTAACAATTAGTTTCCACTTTCAAGATTAACCTAATAACAAAAACTGCTTTAAAAGCAAAATCTTTTTAGAATGAAAGCTAAAATTGGCTTAATAGATTCTCCAGCCTGAAGAAGCTTTATTTTACAACACACGATTCTTTGGCTTTACGTATAATACAGAAGTGGGAGAAAAAAAATGTTATGAAGATATTTTATGAACCAGTTGACTTACCACCTAAATACGTATGTTTGCATTTAGGAACTCTTGTCTGCTTTATACACCATGTTACCTGGCCACAGTGTACTTTGAGTATTTTATGTGAGGGGTATATATGTGTGTGTGTGCACACACCCACACACAGATGTCTACAAACACACAAATGCCATACTCTTTGAGTGAAACCGTAGTCCTTTCACTAGAATTTATATGATGTCAGCTCAAAATACCTCAAAGAGTGGCAGTATCCAGCTGATGGTTTGATCTACTGAGCAATGACTGCAGCTCGGGTTAAAGCATAGGGCAAACCCTGCAGGTCAGACTGCAGCTCCACTTGCTGTATGCACACTTACACGTGCTCCTGGGTGTAATTCCTGCGTCAGGCGGGTGGTTCTGTGATTCCATTCCGTGCTGTGTTCTGGTGGTGGCGAAGTCTGTAGGGCTGGTTGCGAACTTTGGAAGATACAGGATGAGAATGCAAATCAGTTCAAATCTAGAAATACTCTCCTGTCTTTTCTTGCTGCTTGAAATTCGCCACTCCTTCTCCAATGTTTCTCATTGATTTTTAGTTATTCCTCAGACTCCCGAGCTTAGACATTTTCCCCCTGAGAAATAGCTCTTGGCCTATCCTAAAGGAATGCTTACTGCCCAAACTGCTCCACAAAATGCCTATGGCTTCAAGCAAGCTCAGGCTAGCTGACCTGCTTCTATGCAGAAGCTGGTCACCTAAATGCATGGACTGACCTGAGCATAGCCCCCTCCTCCTGGTATCGTCGGACCCTGCCAGAGAAACCTGTGAAATTGCATGTTTTGATTTTCATTTTTTCTCTCTGTCAGTTCAATATGACTTTAAAAATATTTTACAGTATTCAAGGACAGTGACATTCAATCTGCTTTTGTTGACAATTACCTGGGTGTTTGTTAGATGCCCAGGGTGAATTTAAAGGGACAGCTGTGCCCTTTAAATATTTTAAAAGTAATAAGGGAATGTTGATTACATCTTCTCTGTTTTGGCCCTGACTTGGAAACATTTATGTCTATATGCTACTTCCCAAGCTAGTCAAACTGTTTTGCAGAACGTATGCACTATAGTGAAAAGAATAAAATAAAACAGCATATGGTGAGAGACACGGTGAAGGCAAAGATCAGCGCACAAGGATTCGGTAGAAATTAATCTCCCCAGTCCCAGTTGGGAAACTGATTTCTCAAACAGTACCCTTGAAGTAAGACCTGATTTTTTTCATAAGATACAGGCCACCAGCATCTGCTTTCAAGCAGATCTGGCTTAGTAACTTGTCATGCAGTTGCCATGGATATCTTTGCAGGACTCTGGGCTTGAAGACTTTGGCCTTTAGCATCTCATTTGAAAGGATGCACTCATTCACTTTCACTGTTTAAATTTAATATGTGACATTTGTAGAATTTCAGTATGTGATTTCAAGAAGTCAAGAACTGTCATGCTTCGTGCTTAGATTTTATATATGTATTTTAATAATAATTTATTCACTGGGGATGGACGAAGGGATCATAATAAGGCTCTAGAGATTTAACAGACCTTTAGATTCAACTAAGATCTTTAGGATCTGCAACAGTAGCTCCTTCTAGTCAGCTCTGACTATGTTTAGAGTATGAAGTAGATGTCATTTTGGACACATGGAGTTTCTTGACTGTCCAGATAGAGTATGCAGCTAGAGCTCTTGTGGTTTCTCTTCTGTGGACACCTGAAAGTAAGAGGAGAGATAAGGTTAAAAAAAAGTCTTGCTTTCTCATGGGTTAAGACGTGGCCAGGGCACACCATACAGACGGGGAACCTAGGAAGTGTGTTCTACCCTGCAGTTCAGATGTAGCTGCAATGAACGAGAGAGAATATTTGAGAAGGCATTTCAGCTAAGAATGTTTTCATAGCTTTTCAGGCTTTACTGGGGCATCACCTGATCACCTTAACAGAAAAAAGAAAAACAGACAAGAAACTCCACAAAAAACATCTCCTAAACCACACACATGATCATACAAATAAATGTCATCACCATGCAAGGTCATCTTGTAAACATTCATTAAATTTCCTATTGCAGCATTATCAAAGGAAAATCTATTAAGCTGACAGTAAGCAAAAATCACTTCTCTGAAGGAAGGGAAATCTAAGGATGAATTATTGGAAGCGTGCAAGTATCCTTGCATACTTGATCCCTGCATACTGAGTTTGTCTAAAGGTAGTTCTTCCTTTTTTTAGAAAGACTTTTTTTTCTTTTTTTCAAAAAAAGTTTTCCATAGTTCCTACTATTGAAAGCAGGGTTAAAAAGCATACATGCAATAGGGGCAGAAACAGTACTTCCATCTCGTGTGTGCCTGCTCTATCTCCTGCAGTGTAGGACTAAATGGTATAAAATTATTTGTGCTTCCGAGTAAGTGAAAACTGGTTTGTGTACTCTAAGACAGCAGTGTCACATACAGTCTAGCTATACTCAGACTAGCACTGAGGAAAACACCTTGGCCAGGAGAGTCGGCTCTAAATCAGAAACAAGTTTACATATTAAAAGGAAAAGGATAGAAACTCCAGGCTACTCTGTTACAGTAATCAGTGCCTTTTTGGCAACTAGCACGTTTTCCCATTCCAAGATCTTTGCCAGAACTTAAAAAGATCTTTCTTCTGGTATTTGCGGAAAGATATAAAACTGATGAGTGTAAAGAGATCCAACATGCTAGAATATATACAACAGGGGATTTCCATGTGACTAAATCTAAGTGCCGTCAGGTTACAGCTGGCAGCTATCAAAACTAAACTAAATTACTAATACTAACTTTAAATAATTCATTCCTGTGTCAAGAGAGTTATCAGAGTCCTAAAATTATTAAATATCCCAAAGAAAAAGCACCACATGTAAAATCTGTGCACGGCTTAAATCTGATTTCTTCTCCCTTTGACCCCATCAGTTCTTTATCTTAACTTCCACACCAAGGAAGTGGCTGTTTTTGGTAGCACTCGCAGCATTTAAACACATCTCAGGGCTTGGCACCGGGTCAGCCGCTCACGAGTGTCATGAGAATACAGTACAGTAAACTGTCCTAGAATGCATTCCAAAGATAAACTTGGAATTCTGCAGAACAAAAGTGATAGTATTACCATGATTTTTTCCTGGACCCATCCCGTGGAAAAGTGGGGATTAGGCACAAAGTTAGTATCAGATGTGCTGTCAAAATAGGGCTGAGGAGAACAAAAACATCAGTATATTTTCTCTTTCATCACTCAAATTTACCAAACTGGTAAATCTTGGCAGTTCCATGTCCATGTAAAATGTATTGTCTTGTGTCAAAAAATCAACATTACACATCTCTCTAGATAAGACTATGTTTCCAGCTGAATTTCAATTTGGGCTAAACTGTTTTAAAAGAAATGCCTGATTAAAACCCCCACCACAGATGATTTGTATGCATACAGTTTAGAACATCAGAAAGATTTCTTAGTGTTCCTGAGAACTGAAATCACTTTAATTTTTATATTTCATTATGTTCAGTATTGATGGAGTAATAGTGTAAGACTGTATACAGGGTGCTGGTAAGGAGGTCCAAAAATGGGTGTAATGACTGTGACAAAGCAATTCTGTGTGTGAAATGAAACAGCCAACCTCAATATGTAAAATTCATACATTTTGTAAGCTGAAATGCAGATCCTTCATTTCTCTATGGCACTATAATTTCAGAGTAAACTCATTTCAGGTTCAAATGCATTGGAAATGTGATTCAAGATGACTGCAAGTGCTAATTTGATCCCAGAAGGAAAGGAAAAAGGTGGAGCAAGAAACAGGGGTAATAGTGAAATATCGTGCAGCCACGTTGTCGTATGTTAACTTGCACTCATGCTACCCTCACTGATGCAGTTAAATCACCTCTGATTTGCATTTGGATGACTGTTTCAGAAGGTAGGAGAGTGACCAGATGTGGATTTCCTGCTTTCACATTGTATCAGGAGTAAATTTTGTCCACTTGATGTGCTAGTTTAAATTCTCCAACCATTGGCACTCTTCTCCAGTTGTTGTACCTGGTATGTAGTTTCCAGTATTACTGATACTCTGACCGAATTTGGCCCAAAGACTTCCATGCAAGTTGCAGTCGCTTGAACCGTGGTGGATTTGAATTTAGCTAATGTACTGCAGATTGCATTTGACTGGATTTGGCTCTGTAGCCAAATACATATATATACACTCAGACCTATAGTCAAGACCTGATGACTGAAGTCTCAGATAAATAATTTCTGGTCTGTCATATCTTAATTTTATTCAGAGTTGTTTATTCCGTTTAGATTGTTTTCACAATTTTTTTTAACACATTAGTATAGCTTTGGTTCATGACTTACAATGTTGCTTTCATAGATTTGCAGTGACATAATTTCATTCCAATGTTGTAACATCATAGCCCATAGACTCACACTGACATCATTTTGAAAACTTTGAGAGGATGCTTTGTATGATTTAAAGGAAATTAAGCCTAAGTATAAACATTATTGAAATTACGCTACCCTCGTTCTCCCCTCATTACCCCAGTGCAAATTAGAAGACATTTAAATGAAACCCATGGAGTTAAATAAATTTATTTCAGGCCCATTCATTTAAAAGAATAATCACTAGTCTTAATTCGAGCAAGCTCTGATAAAGTAATCTGTCTCTAGATACTTTCCAAATGTAGTTTTCTTGGTTATGCGTGTAGCTCTGTTGATTTAAAAAAAAAGGGGATGGAGGTAGGAGGCAGTTTCCAAATCTCTGCATCTTACTTTGGGACATCTGTGGCTGTTTTCATAATTTTGGTGTTGCCCTGAACTGTTAATAGATGAGACTGTGGAAAACAAACCTTGAGGCTTTTGTGTTCTTTTTCTGTTAGATTTTACCTAAAAACTTACGGACTAAGGTTTCCAGCAAAACTCAGAGTCACAAAACAGAAGGAATCTGAAGCACTCCATAGGTGGCCAACCAGTATCGTGGGCTACTTGTGCTTTGCACAGGTTTCCTGGAGTATCTTAGAGCATCCGGACAGTTCTTGTGAATAAAATCAGTCAGTGGTGGTTGCAGGAATGTTACCTAAATATCGCCAGCTCACCGATATTTTTCTTGTAAGCCATTTATCTCTGTTACAGGTACTAGTAACCAGAAGATTCTTCTTGGAGATACTTTTCTTATGAAAGCTACAGCTGCGCCACTTCCAGTGATAGGTCAGTGTAAGCGGTTATATGGCAGGATAGAGCTGGCAGTGTACTTACTTCTTGCGATCCAAGTTTCTTAGGTAGTGTTTATGCATTTATTGTGTAGTGTTTATTCCTTTATTGTGTTATTTAATTCCAATTTACATGAAACTAAAAATTAATTGTATTTAGACTGTACTGCATATGTAAAGGCATAGTGTACTCTGAAAAGACATTGAGCTGGAATTTGACAACAGCAGGAACACTGTGTTGCTAGAAGAGATAAAGGTCAAGTTTTTTGGAGAACTGACATTAGAGTGAGGCCATAGGACAGTTATAGTCTAGAGACTTGCTGGCACTCAGAACTAAGATGGAGCGATAGCATGAAAGAGAATGAAATAAAATATACAAATGATGCATTTTTCCAAGACAACTGCTGTACAAGTAAAAAAGCCCATAAATAACCTGGACTGAAATTAATCAAAAATAGCTGTTAGAATGAGTGTATAATACACTGATGTTCAGTATAATTAAGTATTGTTAAATATCAATTATGAACTACTATCTGTTCACCAGATACATGACAAATAATAGAGGAGATATATGCATATCTCGACCTTTAATATTAAATGTTGGTCAGCTCATGGTTTTTAGCTTACTGTGCTCTGCCGACAGGGTTTATGAATCTAGGGGTTTTTTTTCCAAAGAGGAAAGTTGAATGCAGGTGTAAGAGGTGGAACTGCATAAATTTAGGGGGAGTGGGGGGGGAAAGCCTTTCTCTCTTCTTAACTATTCTGTCCATTACTGATACTTTTGTCCATGTACCCTGCTTTCTATACATGACACACCCGGATGAGGCAGGAGTGGCATTGGTCTGGAGCCCAGAGTTCCTTAGTGCTTACAATCAGTACTGAGGGTGTAAGGTGCTTAATGCAATGTGGTGCTCTCCTGCGACTCATCGAGGGAAGGAGGTGGGGTCTGGAGTAATGGAAACATTCCTACCAGAGAGCGTGAGTGGGAGGAGATGGGATTACAGCTCCTGCTGCACTACACCATGGCGGGAAGCAACTGGAGGCCAAGCCGTCACTCCATGGTCCAGAACTTTTTGGAAGAGAGTCAGACTAGAAGATCTGTTTCAGTATATTGGGAATTAATTTACATCTCTGTAGAGCTAGCTTACGCTACTTAGATTGTTGGGCAGGTTAACCAAGCTGCTCCTAGGGCATGAGTTAGCAGCGTGTCAGCTACTCCATAACAAGTGTTCGCATGCAGTCTTTCACCTTAAGGTAAATGTTAAGCAATAGTCCCTACTGCACTGGTACTAAAATTGTATTACACCTATCCGAGGAATATTCTGGGCTCAGAATACCAGAGAGCTCAGAGGCTGGGGCGAGAACAGCTCCCTGTTTTCATCCCCTTGCCATTTTGGAGTACTGGGTTGCCATGGGGTACTTGTAAAGAGAAGGCTTGTGCCCTTTTCCGTTTCTGTAGTTGTTCGTTTGTATGTCCACTCTTTGGCAGGTTTTAATTTTCTCTCACCTATAATGCAGAGAGCAGATTTCTCCGAAGCTTGTGGGTTGTGGAAAGAGAAGGAAAAAACCATCCTGTAGAGGAAAGATGGAGAAAAAATGGATGGATTAAATTATGGAACTGTAACACCCTTAAACATGATAAATGTACCTCAGTGGTGTTTACTAATTTCTGTTGCTATTAGAAGAGATTTTGCAAGCAATATCCTTGATATAGCCACATTTTAATGAGTTCTTTTCATAAAGAATAGTATAATGGAATAGTTTCCTTCTAACAGACCACATTGTTAAATATATTTAATGATAAGACTAGACAATAACATGTAACCTTTTGAATTAGTCAGAATAAAGGCCCAATGAATGTCTTTACATCTCTGTTCTAGGATCGCTAAGCAACCAAGGACAAATGGCTTTATGTCTGGCTGGTATATTGTATTGCTTTTAAGAGCTTTTTAAAAGAACATTAGTTCTTTGGCACAGGAATAAATGGATTGTAAGCATGTTACACATGCTCTTAAAAAATTTCTGCGTTTTGGCATGTGATCTCCCCAGGCCAGTGTATTCACGTGGCTGGGCCTTGCTCAGTTTTAGATTTCCCGCTTTAGTTAAACTTCATAACTATCATAATTGCAATGCACCATGTTAGTGTTGCTCTTTTGTGTTTGGTTTTTTTTTTTTTATTTTAATTTTTTTAACCAGCTGCAGTCACAAGGGGATAGGGACTTAGTGTACATTGAATTTATGCACTATAGTTGCTGCATCTTCAGGCATATGTAGGTGCCTAAATAAGCACAGACCGGTCTCATCTGCAAGCGTTCCATGAGGAGTCATGATAATGCATGTGTTAGTCTTAAAAACTGCTTTTAATTTCAACCATAGCTGCCCTCTGACTCGTTTACATCAGTTATTGGAAACTGTACTTTCTAATGGCGGTGTTTTATCGACATGTATTCAAAGCTCCTATCTGTGAATAGCCGGCAAGCCAGTACACACAAGAAATGGAAAAAAGAAGTCTTGTTATTCCCAGACTAGAGACTTGAATTGTAGAATTACAGTATATTTACTTGCTGGAGGTCATACAGAAAGTATGTCTTAGAACTTATAATTAAACCTACATCTCTCATTAATTTGAGGAAGTGAAATGGTATTAGAGTCATATATTATTTACTCCCATGGGTTGGATCAGACACCCCAGCACTCTGCCAGTCCTGAAAGTAATGCCATGAAGAGGTTAAAAAGTCTGAGTAATAAAGATATGATTGCACATTTCATCAGAAAAATTCTAGGCAACTTCTACACCTGAAAATGTGCTGGTTATTCTGGGAACGTCCAGAAAAATACAAATCATGCTGGCATTCTTCTGTTGAGGCCCTCACCACAGAGTGCTTTGTGAGGTTTTTGTCTGAGTGTTGATACTTTCCTGGAAAAAGGTGTAATGAAATAACTTCCTATGTAAATTCCAAAGGCAATGTCATCTCAATACAGCACAGATTGAAGGTGATACAAAGACACTGCTAGATGCAGCAGTGGACATGATGGTTGTGAGAATTTCCCTTGGTAGAGCAGCAAGCTCTTCGTGGTGGGTATCAAAGCCCAGACACACAGCAGGAGCTGCTGCCATCAGCTTCAGGTTTGGTATAATAGTTGTTCTGTGGTGATTACTTGTGACGTAATTCAGCTTGTAGAAATCATATATGTGGACACAGGAAGAAAGAAATAACCTTTTTCAAAAATAGTTGCAAAGTAAAGGTAAGCCTGAACGGAAACTGAAAACAGAGACTTGCCTGCCCTTTCAGGTATCCATGCTGGTAACAACTTTGTGTTCTGGCTTAAAGCCAGAGACAAGATTTTCCTCTCTTTCCAATGACTGAACAAAAAATACACCTACTTTTCCATCCTAGGAGCAGACAGCCTTTGTGATCTCCATCTCATAGCTAAGATATAAGGCATGTTGCCACCATACAGGCCTCCTTCCTCCAGTCTTGTTTAACTTCATCAACGACCTGGATGAAGAGTTAGAATGTACCCTCAGCAAGTTTGCTGATGACACCAAACTGGGAGGTGTGGTAGACACACCAGAAGGCTGTGCTGCCATTCAGCGTGACCTAGATAGGCTGGAAAGCTGGGCAGAGAGGAACCTGATGAGGTTCAACAAAGCCAAATGCAGGGTCCTGCACCTGGGGAGGAACAACCCCATGCACCAGTACAGGCTTGGGGTGGACCTGCTGGAGAGCAGCTCTGCGGAGAGGGACCTGGGCGTCCTGGTGGACAACAGGTTAACCATGAGCCAGCAGTGTGCCCTGGCTGCCAAGAAAGCCAATGGAATCCTGGGGTGCATCAAGAAGAGTGTGGCCAGCAGGACGAGGGAGGTTCTCCTTCCCCTCTACACTGCCCTGGTGAGGCCTCATCTGGAGTACTGTGTCCAGTTCTGGGCTCCCCAGTTCAAGAAAGATGAGGAGCTACTGGAGAAAGTCCAGCGGAGGGCTACAAGGATGGTGAGGGGACTGGAACATCTCCCCTACGAGGAGAGGCTGAGGGAGCTGGGCTTGTTCAGCCTGAAGAAGAGAAGGCTGCGAGGGGACCTAATAAATGCTTATAAATACCTGAAGGGTGGGTGTCAGGAGGATGGGGCCAAGCTCTTTTCAGTGGTGCCCAGTGACAGGACAAGGGGCAATGGGCACAAATTGAAGCAGAGGAAGTTCCGTCTGAACATGAGGAAGAACTTCTTCCCTCTGAGGGTGACGGAGCCCTGGAACAGGCTGCCCAGGGAGGTTGTGGAGTCTCCTTCTCTGGAGATATTCAAGACCCGCCTGGACAAGGTCCTGTGCAGCGTGCTGTAGGTGACCCTGCTTCGGCAGGGGGGTTGGACTAGATGACCCACAGAGGTCCCTTCCAACCCCTACTATTCTGTGATTCTGTCTATGAAACACCTCAGGCTATTGTCTTTCCTTTCACTTACTTGGTAGCGTCAACCAAACGAGGCAGGTACTAATACCTGTGAGCTCACAGACAGCAGAGAATGATCTAAAGTCCAGGTGCTGGTTATGCTGATCAGTGCAGAAGACTTCTACAGTGTCAAATCTTTTTTAGTTCTTCACAAAGATAAATCTGCAAACGTAAGATACATGGCATTCAGTTTCTTGTAATCTGTTAAGGTGTCTGGAAATTTTTAGTTTCCATTAGTTTTCGTTATATAAGCAAGTGAAAAAATTCTCACTGTCCTTTGTGGGATCTTCACTTGTCCTGAACATCCTTTTCTGTGCCTTTTGCTCATGCGTTTAACTGATTGTGGTGTTTGTCTGCCTCCTTGTGACTTTCTTCATAATTGCAATCCTGATGTGTTTGGTGGTTTGGGTGTTTTTTTTTATTTTTTGCATAGGCCATGCTAAGCAGTTGAATTGTACTGTGGTTACTCTAGTTATGCCTTTTTTTTACTTATTTCTCAGAAACGCATAAGAGTGATGCCCTTGAGACACTCATTAACGAACAGATGATTGTGTTCCCATACTTTGTCATCATTTTTTCTTCATGTAAGCGATACCTGATGCCATCATACCTTCCCATTGCTGAGTAGGTTTTTTATCTTGTGACTCGGTGAGACATTACACTATCCTAAAAGTGACTTTATCTTGTGCATGGCATTTTACTACTCCAGGGAACAACATTTTCTATTTTGAGTAATGTTATATTTGTAGCATGGGATGCACAGCTATGAAAAGTAGCTGTTTTAGTAAAAAAGGGGTGAAAATAAAATGGTTAGAAGCAGATCCGACTGTAAAAAAAATCCTAGAATTTGGGAATTCTGAATAAATTAGTCTGTTATACGTCTGTTTGTTTAAAGGTTAGGACAGAGTGGTAATATTTTTCCAAATCTTTGGGTTTGCAATATAAGAAAATAGGGTGGTTCTGTTTTATAACTTTATTAATGTTATACGTTCTGGTTTTATTCTGCAGTGAAGTCTGCAGGACCTTAACAAGATCAGGTCTCTCATGTTAGACTTTGTAAGAACTCATACTAAAAGCTGATTCTGTTTAGGTTTTCAGACGATTAGATTAGACAAAGTAAATGGCAGGGTAATGAAAGAAAAAAGAGTGTGTTCGTGGAATTAATTTCTCAAGGTCATGGAGAAGGCCAGTCATACAAACAGGAATAATGGCCAGCCGTGCACCACCACTCTTGATCCATCCTGTCTCACTGACCTGCTTGGATCTGAGGTCTGTAGAAGCTCTGAAATTCAGCTAGGAAAAAATGTTTAAAAGCACCAATTGTTGGGGTTATGCTTTAATGTTGGGGTTTTGTGTCTTGGGTTTTTTCTTCCAAAGTATTATGACTTTGGACTTAACACATTGAACCGAAATACTAACAGCCAACCTGAGGATGTGCCATACCTGTCTCAATTGAAATTGATTCTGAATGTTGGGTAAATCAAAATACCTTACATATAACTTCATAATTTACAGGTCATGATTTTTATCACTAAGGGAGCTGGCAGCATCTTGATTTCAGTAGCAGTCAAAAGATGGACATATTATTTTTTAACACACCAATGGTTTCAACTGGAAGAAAATCCAGACATGCAAGCAAGAAAGGAATGACAGGACCAGAATTACGGGGAGCAGTGTGAACTGCCTTTAGATGCTGGTGGTTTCACTCCAGCTTCTACCTTAATCTTGCATACGCTTGAAAGTAGCTGTTTAAAGCAATATGGAAGGTTAAAAAAAAAAAATCCAAGCAGAGTTAGGGAAATGTACATGTTGCTGCAGTTGGATGCATGTGATAAATCTATCTGTGCTAGACTTATAAAATGTCTGTGTTACTTATCACATGCACATCACTTCCAAAGGCAGGCATTGAGAAGAATTCTGTAGATGAAAGTGAGTTTTTAAATTTGATTGCAGGGAATATTTTCTTTTATTTGGCTGTTTTGAGGCTATTATTCAGGAAATCAGGAGAGACAGAATGTCTTGAGAAAATGGCTAGAAAGCAGATGGCACTTTAGGGTTCAAAAGAACATTTTCATGTACTTCTGGAATGCTACAACACGAGCGTGTTCACATGCAACCCACGCACATTTGCATGGTGAAATCCTAGATTCGCTGAATTCAGTGCCAATCTGAGTGGATGATCGCTCTGTGAATGAATACATTCTGTAAATGACTTAACATCCTTAAAGGGATGTAAATTAGGAGTATCTTGGTAGTCTGGGTAAAACTAATTCTTTTTGTACTTAGAGAGGTTTCTGGTTTAGACTTGTACACTGTTTATAAGCAGAACTCATATTTTTACTTCTCATTAGATCTTGCCTCTCTACCTCATGCTAAGTAGTATATCACTGCTCCAATATATGATTTCAGTGGTAAAAACTTGAGCTGTAGAAACTTGCTTAACTTCAGAAAGTGAGACAGATTTGCCCCCTTAGCTACTTTCCCATACCCAATATGCTAAAATAAACATTAAGTATCTACAATGAAGAAATTTTTTTTTCTCTATTCAAAGGTAAGAGTAAAGCCTTTTTTTTCTCTTTAAGTGATAACTCATAGATTTATTTCAGCAGTCTCATGCGTCTGTTTTTGAAATGTTTTTTCTGAAAGACAGTCTTCCTCTCCCCCCATTATCTGGTCTTAGTACATCTCGTTTTCCATCTCTCCATCCAGAGACATCATTCGCCCGTTTACGCTTTCTCTTTCACTTAACCTCATAAACTCTGTCTGATTTCTTTTTCTGTATTTAATCTCTTTGCCATATCATCTCTTCTGCTGAGCGTTGCATAAAATATTTCTTATGAGTCAGCGCTGTAGCTAGAAGCAACTAGATTTCTGTTGAGTCTCCCATGTTTCAGTTGATAGGGAATAGGTGTGCTTTGTGGCTGGCCCACACAGAAATGTCTGGAGGGGCACCAAGAGGAAAGCGTCGCCCTCATTGTCAGCCAGGTGCGGGGTCTCACCCCAAGTGCTTGGAAATGCACCGTCCCTTTACCTACAGATGCAACTGAACGTGACGCCCACATCTAATTAATTTTCCTCGACACTGTTCCTCCTTGTCTAATAAATAAAAGCCTCCACTTGTCAGAAATTCACTTGTCTCTTAATAAATAAATGTGATTCTGTCTGCATCTGAGTCATTTCTTGCACACAAAGTGCTTGCCTACGCAGGATCCTTTTTTCAAACAGCAGCTGAGTGTCTAGTGTTAATTAGACACCAAATATGTACTATTCCCAAATTCTGTAAAATTGTGTCAGAAATGAAAAGTAAAGTTTGAGGGAAAATTTAATCAAGAGTGAGAATCCCAAATGTCCGAACTCTCATGTTATTTATATCAGTACATATTCAAAGGTGTATCTTCATTTCATTTAGTCAGGCAGGAATATTTTGACGAATTATTTCAAGGAGTCTGCTGTGTTCTGAAAACAGAAATAAAGACTTCAGATTCATTGTGCAACATTTGTACTACAGACAATACTTTAATTTGACCTTCCCCAGTGCTTTCCCTCTGTAAAAATGTTTTATGCAACTTTGCCTTTTCCTTAGCTTCCAGAGGTCAGCAGGCACCTTGACCTTAAGGTGCCTATGCCATGCAGGATTTACGTGTCTGTGGTTTCACCCTCTAAGCCAATTCCTGGCATCTTCAGGTATGTGAACAGTGGCTACGATCCTGTTCTGTTACAGTCTAGAGCTTTGCAAGCGAGGGTGGCTCCCTGCATGTGTATTCAATCCAGAGCTGAATCAGTGGAACAGGCAATTTTCTTCATTAGTTTCCATCCACGTGCATTAGTGTTTTATGCCATTATACCAAGCATATTCACTTCATCTCTTGCCAAGAACAGAGGGGGGAGGTTGCATTTTTGGAATGTGAAAGGGGAAAAATTCCAGTTTCCTCGCTTGATTATTTCTTTCGCAGAAGGCGAGATGTTCTTTCATGGGTTCTAAGTATGTTTAATGGTAGAATGACTACGGAAATGCTGTTACTCAAGCTGGGACCTCTACACTAATCACCAGATCTTTCCTCGGTGCTTAAGGCTAGTGAGGTCCTTCCATTCACCTCACTGTGCAAGCAGACCTTTCTCTTTCCTACCCCACTCCTATAAAATTCTCAGTTCTCCTGACGCTGCCTTCCATATTACATCTTTGTATGTATCTCAGGTCCTGATGTCAGGTATCACGTTCAGTTCTCTTGATGATTGTTCCATAGTTTCATTCTCTCCTGTCTCTGCAGATTACCGGGTGTCAGCCAAAAATCATCTCTATGCTAGCTCCCATAGTGTATGGGACAGTG
The DNA here is from genome assembly GCF_030867145.1 of Opisthocomus hoazin. Taxonomy (NCBI): domain Eukaryota; kingdom Metazoa; phylum Chordata; class Aves; order Opisthocomiformes; family Opisthocomidae; genus Opisthocomus; species Opisthocomus hoazin. Next base: position 6,391,338 of record NC_134420.1, read on the forward strand.
TTGTCAGTCTCACTCCCAGTTTGTCCTTTGAGTCTTTGTCTTTCATTAGTTTCAGTAATTACTGTTAGTTGCCCTGAGATCTCCCTCTCCGTCCTTTAATATTCCATGTCTCACATCATTCAGGCTTTCAGTGTGCTGCTTGATTCTTGCTTACTGTTAGATGCCTGCTGAAAAGAAACATTCTTTCCCCTGGCTGCTAACGTTTGAGTGGGTGTTTCTGGGTCACCCGTTTGTTATCATTTCACTCCTCCCCACATCCTGGGACACCCTGTTTTCTACTCTCCTGTTCTGTCACCACCCTGCTGTTACTGCACTTCTGATAAATCCCCAATTGCTGATCTTCATTGTTACCCTTATGTGCTGCTAGATTAGGTCAGCAGGAGCATTGTTTTCAGCAATTGCTGCTGCCCCTTTTGGGACACTGTGTGCTGTTCTAGTGTGATCTGCTGAAATATCAAATGGGAGAAATCTTAGGGCACATCATGCCTGGCACCAGTGTAAAAAAATGCCACTTGCCTGTTCTCTGCCTGCTTCAAGTGCGGGTCGTGGTCCTAGTTATCCTCCATTATTTCCCTCGGATTGCATGAGGCTTTAGCCATCTAGCATCCTATTCAGTCTGTTTTCCTAGACACCCATTGTCTTCATGCCCAAATATCTGTTTCCTGGCTTGTTTCAGACCTTTATAAACCGCTCACTTTGAGCAGCTGTTTGTTATGAACCAGGATGTAACTGGGAAGCCATCTCAACTTTTCCACAAAGGTACCTCAACTAGGGGGAGGCTCTAGGAACAGCTTTCTAAACACTTTCTTCTTGGTGCTGGGTTTCTAGCCCGCTTACATGCTAGTTCACTGAGCTGTGACTAAATCTAAATGAGTTTTTGTTTTCATTTCATATTACTGTGATGATTGTTGAGAAGGATTTGCCTGCTGCATAAACAATAACAGAGGAGCAGGATTTAGCTCTATGGAGGGTGAAAGGCAGAGACTTAAGATACTTGTTCACGCTCTCCCCAGATTTTTAAAGGTTTATCCAAGTTCCACTTGCCTTCCTGTTAGGGAGAATTTACAATCATGTATGAATTATACGTCACTTCAGCAGTGTTAGAGCATTTTAACTTTCTGGAGCAGGTGACGAGGTAATACCAACAAGGTATGTTAATATATGCAGCCTTTGTTTTTGACTTGTAGCAGTCTGATTTCAGTCAAATTGCTAGATGCTTATTTTCGTGCCTCTGTCTTCAGCAGAATACAGATGTCTTCAGTTCCCAGTTGCACCATCAGCCCTGTGCTGAAAATGTGATGTTTTATAACAGTGTTTCATAAGCCCTATAAAGAAAGAGTTTTTACTGATAAGGTAGTTTAACAACTTGGGTGAGTATTGGAAAAATAAATTGAAATGTTGTGAGGTGGAAATCTCAAATGAGGTCCAAAGATCCTCTAGCAGGAACTTGCAAATGGAATAAAGAAGGTTTGAAATGAAACTGAGTCCCCAAAGGCAAGGGTGTTCTCGTTTCAGGTCTTGCCCTCCTTTTGCTTAAGTTTTTCATGGAAAGGAGTGTTTTTGCATGTGGAAGCAGTTGCCAAATGGGCAGTTGATGAATGGACAGTAATTTCAGTCCCAAAAAAGGAGAAATCAACGTGCAAGCAAAATGACTGACTGATTAATTAAGGATGAGTTGGGTGAAAGCAATTCACTTCGTATTCTAAAAGAGCACTTCACAGTGTGATTTAGTGAAGTAAAAAGGCTGATGTTGTTATGCATCTTTTCATATAAATATCTGTGAGATATAAAGGAGCATGAGAGGGCTGCTTTGTAAGGAGTGGATTTAATTAGCAAAGGACATGGGTACAGTTTTCAAGCCCTTATCCTTTGGCTTTTTCAGAAAAGAAAAAAAATAAGTAGTCATTTTAGCAAAAGGGTCAGGTTCAGATTTCAGAAAAACATGACCCAAAACACATTTTGAAGTCTTGGATAAGTTCCCATTGACTTCAGTAGGAACTGGATTAGTCACTTAGTGAAAATGTTGTGTAACTGGTCTCATTTGGTTTTGTTAGATTTCATTACGTTTCCTCTCAGACCCTTTGGTGCATATGTTAGTTAATCAGCTAGAAGGCCAGGGGTTAACTTACGTACCTCACGTGGATCATTTTAATATCAATGTTTGAACATTTTGAAGCTTGCAAGGTACGTATTGTGAGCGAGCCTTCTGGTTTTATGGCAAAGTAATAATGCTTCATCGCGTTTCAAAGACATCGCCCTTTGCTGCTTAAAGATTGGCATTTTCATGTTGATCTGAAACAATCTTAGGAATTCAACTTCTATTATCACAGAAAACCCCATGAGCAAGGGAGGATACATAGATAATACAGTCAAATAATTTAATACCTGTAATGGCCACCTTTACTACACAGTACTGAAGCACAAAAATCAGACACAACTCTGGCTTCCAAAACTTCATCAGTCAGACTGGCAAAGGCCTAAACTGGCAGCATCATTTTGGGGAATAAGAGTGTGAATCACTGCTCAGGCTAGCCAGGTTTCTGACCTTTTTGCTAAGATCATCAACAAGTAGACATGAGTTACATCTGGGCAAAGGCTCTCAGCTTTGAGACCCCCCAAGTGATTTTACAAAACCCGCAAAGAATTACAAGTTTCAGGTCAGATTTGAATAAGCAAAGTAGAATTAAGAAAATCTCCATATCCTGTCTACCCAAACCCAAACTGACTACATTCTGTGCCAAGTTTTCAATTTATTAATCCCCAGTTTAATCCTTTCCTAAAAAAACAAATTTAAAAAAGATTCCTTACTCAGCGAGGAGCATCAATCTCGTTGATGTTAAACTTTTTTTCTTATTGGAAATCATTTTGGTTTGGCTTTTTTTTCAATGACAAATGGAAACAGATACAAAGTCCTACTAATTTTGGAGAAGGAATAGGAGACACAAGTGTATCTGTTATTGAGTAGGCTTCCAAAATTTGGACTGTGGATCTTCACTTTGTTTGTATACTTGAACATTTCCATTTCTACTTTACTGCAAAATCTGTTAGTAGATTTATGTGTGAAATGATAGGTAATACCTATTTAATTTAATACTATACTACAATAATATTATATTGTAATAATAAATTATAGTACATAATATCGTATAATAATACTAGAAACTGCTATCACTTTACAAATCCTGAAGACTTTCTACATCATTTTTGAGGCTTTGCTATGTAATAGAAAGCTGACAAAACTAGGAAAGACAATCTAATGAAAACACAGTTATAATTCAGAATCAAACATTTTTCTCTTTGTAGAATAGTGACTGTTAAAGGTGTCTGTTGATTTCCCACTATGCGTTTCATTATACCTTAACTCATCTGAAGATAGGTGGCTTTTTTCTATTAAAGATTAAGTATTCTTTGAAGATATAACAGCCTCTGTGATAGAGGACATTATTAATTAATACTAATATCTCATTCTTATTGCTGAAAAAAACCCCTCACTATTAATGTGAGTCTGATGTGTGTGTCTGAAGCAGTTTGGAGTTGAACATGGAAAATGGTACCAAAATATGTCATTGCACCTTATCCCTGCTCGTTGTGTGATGATGCCTTTGGCCACCAGATACAAATCAGAGATCTTGCCATATATACACTGAAAAATAGCGTTTGCCTTGAAGATGCCACTATATATAATATACTGCACCACTAACACTCCTTCTTTTATGTTCAGTACTCTAATTATAATAGCAGTTCTTGCCTAGGAGGATGTATGAAAATTAGTTCTTGGCTCAGTGTTGCAGAAAGCCTCCCTTACTAGATTTTAATTTCAAAAGTGATGAGGATAAGCTTAAAACCTCTGCCTTCACTTTGGCTGGCCTCCTAAACTCAAGTCTGGTCTGCAGAGAGATAAGGCTGTAGTTCTCTTTGGTGAATTTTGGTTGACTGAGTGAAGTGATAGCCAAATTTCAAAAAGGAGAAAAGCAGATACTTACACCTGCTATTTTCTGTTTCATACTTCTCATGTTTAAATTGCCTTTTGGGTATTGACGTGTGCAGATGATTATTTAGATGCCTTTTGTATTTGCATGCACAAAGCCTGCTTGTTCTTTTGATCTGAAGCAAGCTTCGAAAAAATTACTCAGTGGATTATAAGAGGCTTCTGAGTTATATGTAGTGTAAGGCCTGGTCTATATATGCTTTGAAGGCTCTGTTGGTGCGAGCCTCTATGGCTGCGTCACCTGGAAAATCTATCAGGCTTCACTGTACCAGCAGCCACCGAAAATCATTTCAGATGGAACTATACTGACACAATTTTTTGTATCACCTATTTAAGTCAATACTTCTTTCGGTTCCCCCCAGCCTGTGTGTCAGTCAGTAGACATGGAGAATATAAGTGTGGTGGTGTTGCTGAAGCGGTTGGGAACTTTATTAGGTTCTACATGAAAACTGGGCTCCTTGTTCAGTGAGAAATATCACTTGACACAACGTAACAAAGGTTATTCTGTCCAAAAATGGAGATTTTGGGATTCTGATGAATGCCTCCATTCTGCTTTATTTTCCATCATTAATATTTACTATAAAATCTGGCCTGTTTGCATTTGATTCGTCTCAGGAATATAGACTTGAACCAATGAAGTTTATAAATCATTTATAAAGTATCATTCCATCCCGTTCTTTGTTTATACAATATTGTGTAAGAGATCATTTCAATAAACCGAGTGGATACCTGTCAATGTGTTTGGATACAGCCCAAGATATGAAATTAAAATAAAATTCTTTATAATTCAGAAGGCGTGTTAATTATAAAATCCAACTCTAGCACAGCAAGAAATATTATGACAAGCAATTAGCATGCGCTTTTAACATTTTTTTCAAGCTGAGCTTTTTTATAATACTTTTTCCAGCTAATTGAGATTCATTTAGTGTGATTTACTACATACAAAGGCCTGAAAACGAGAGGGAGATGTTAACCCAGCAAGCTGTCTGTTTGCCATGTTATTATCGTGGTATCTGCAGAGAGGGGAAGTGCAAGCTCCTTTATTGGGCTTTTAGAATGACAACACAGAAACTCAGCGGAGGTCCCTAAGCAAAACCACATGTAATGACTGGAGTGATACAAGTTGCATCACTTGGAACTTTTAAAACTAGCAGACATAATCCAAAACAGTTTTGCATAATCCTATAAGAAGAGAGGGGCTAGACAGAATGTGAGTTAATGAGGGATGACAAGGAAAAATGAGGAGTGCATTCTTCCTGGTTTTCAGGTGGGGAAAGATATATATATATTTATTTTTTAGAGTATAATTGGATAATTCAGGTTGGAAGGGACTGATATATTGTTGCCTACCAAAATAGACATTAATATACTGCAAGTAGATTACTTCAGTATGGATAAATAATATCTGGATTTGGCTACATAATTTTCACTTTTTCAGATTTGCAGAGTTGAGATTTAATTTGAATTCCTTAGATGTGCACTTAGGCACATAAATCAGTTCTTAAAAGTCTAAAATAAGCTTGATGTTTTATCCGACTCAATGTTTTCTCTAAGAAGAAAACACAAACTCAATGATAAAAAGAGAATGAAAGCCAAAAAAAAAGAATAGTTGGAGGGAAGCTTTCCAGCTGGAAGCTGGTTTTCTTCTACATCCTCTTGGGAATTGCTCCCACGATCCCTTGTGTCCATGAGAGTGAACTCTATGTATGTAGCAGCAGTAATGCCTCTTACAAAAGGTATGCTACAGTGGCTGTAAACTTTTTAAAATAGGAATGTATCTAAATCTAACCTGTCTGGTGTTTAAATCTGATGGTAACTCCAGGACTTTGCTATAAATTTTACAATGAACTCTCAAGTTGCATAATCTCTCTGCTAACAAGGTATTTTTAATGTCTGTAATTATGTGGCTTGCAGTAATTAATAAGGAGACTCTTATACATTCTTGATGGTGTTTTCAGGTCACTGAATTCTCAGGGGAGTAGAAAAACTCCATATAGCAACAGCTAACTACGAATTTCTGAAAATTCACTTCCCCATTTGAATGTATTCAGAAGACTTGGTGTAAATGCCTGCTGCTGCATTTACTGCGCAGGCACGTACGGGAAATGAGTAAACTGTCACTATGATAACATCAATGATTATGGAAATACAAGGTTCCTAAACATCACTATTAAGTACCGCTAATCCGTTATCCCCAGGGCAGCGCTGCAGCTCTTTTCTTTTGTCCAAGGCCCTTGCACTTCTTCATATCAGGTCTCGTCAAGACCTCCACGGAACAAGTAGGAATCCCAAACCCCATCTGCTGGTGGCTTGCCCCATCAGAGGCCAGCCGCTGTCAGCGTGTGCTGCACGTCTGTGTAGTTGCCCTCAATTTCTTCCTTTTATCAAACTCACTTTCAGACCAACTGTCAGACCTTGATCAATCACACTAATGCTCAGGACCCATTCAGCTCTCCTCAGTGTCCTCTTCTTGGCCAGCCCCCAGTCATGACCTGTTTGAATGGAGTATTAGCATTACCTGTTAAAGTGAACTTTTGTGTGTTTTGGTGACTGTCAGGCATGTTGAACTGATACCATCAGAGCTTCTGTGAAGGCATACAGCTAGACAGGCTTCTCTGCACATTGCCAGTCTTTGACGGAGTCTGTCTCACAGCCCCACCAGGCTAGACCTGGCTCCACATTAAATGATAGATGTGAGAATTTTCAGCAGCCACCTTCAAGAGGACCTATGTAACTGCTAAGCATTGGAATTGCTGGGGAATTTGAGGACTAATTTTGCTGGGTTTACAGCTTTACCATTAAAAGTTTTTTGTCATGAGAAGGAATAAAATTTTGACACTTGATGACATGAGCCTTGTTATCTGAACCAGTAGTATCTCAAGTCCCCAAATAATACTTTGTCCTCTTCCATATATATAGGCACACCAAATTCCAAGACTTCACCTTCTGTCAGCCACACACACAGCCACAGGCTGCAGGTTCTCGTCTAACATCAGTTCTTCACGCCACAACTAGGAAGGTGCTGAGGGAGACCATGGTCTCTTTAGGGAAGAGATGTCCTCCTCCATGAAAATGTCCATATGAGCTATGCCCTGGGGAAAAATTTGTCTTTACTTGACAGTACCATAGCCCAGATACAGGCTCAGAGACTTGCTGGGAAAGGCTAGTAGCCCAGATCTGGGTCCTTCTTTTTACTAAGAATGGTTAGTAAATAACACTGAGATTTGAGAAAGACTTTTTTTTTTTTTTTTGCATAGACAGGAGGGTAGAGTAAATTGTACAGAGAAGCTGGAGCAAAATGATTCCTAAGTAGCATTAGCTGGGGTTGCAGCAAAAATCATAAAGTAGAGGTGCTGTGTCTGAGCATACCCTGTGCATATGTGTACTTACTCAGGCCTCGAAGCCCACAGTGACGGTGGTGAGAAGTCCCAGCTCGCTATGGATAGTGGTCTGACACAGTAACTGGATAAGTCTTAACAACACTGGGATTTCCTTAGTGTTGACCTGTGATATCTCTGGGGTCAGCGTGAAAATACATTGATCTAGAAGCCCATTTCATGGGCTGAACACCTCTCAGGGAAGGTCCCCAAATGCTAAGGTATGAGGAGCAAGGGTTATATCTTCTGATGACACTGAGCCTAAGGGGCTCATATTCAGTAAAAAATAATTGATAGGTATTAAATTCTTCTCTTTCCCAATCTCGTTAACATTTCACTTTTGGAATGCAACATTTTCTTTGCACAGCCACTGGAGTGATGCACTGTGTTATTTTGTCAAGCACCTTTGGATTTTATAGTCAATATTCTCTCACTATGTAGCCCATATTGTTTCTAAAGTTATCCTAAAATCACACCAGCAAATTCCAGGCTATGGTTTGCTTTAGGTTGCTGCATTTGGCTTCCAGAGCCTAGCCTGAGTTCACAGAATCACAGAATCACAGAATCACAGAATAGTAGGGGTTGGAAGGGACCTCTGTGGGTCATCTAGTCCAACCCCCCCGCCGAAGCAGGGTCACCTACAGCAGGCTGCACAGGACCTTGTCCAGGCGGGTCTTGAATATCTCCGGAGAAGGAGACTCCACAACCTCCCTGGGCAGCCTGTTCCAGTGCTCCGTCACCCTCAGAGGGAAGAAGTTCCTCCTCATGTTCAGACGGAACTTCCTGTGCCTCAGTTTGTGCCCATTACCCCTTGTCCTGTCACTGGGCACCACTGAAAAGAGCTTGGCCCCATCCTCCTGACACCCACCCTTCAGATATTTGTAGGCATTTATAAGGTCCCCTCGCAGCCTTCTCTTTTTCAGGCTGAACAAGCCCAGTTCCCTCAACCTCTCCTCGTAGTGGAGATGCTCCAGTCCCCTCACCATCCTTGTAGCCCTCCGCTGGACTCTCTCCAGTAGCTCTTCATCCTTCTTGAACTGGGGAGCCCAGAACTGGACACAGTACTCCAGATGAGGCCTCACCAGGGCAGTGTAGAGGGGAAGGAGAACCTCCCTCGTCCTGCTGGCCACACTCTTCTTGATGCACCCCAGGATTCCATTGGCTTTCTTGGCAGCCAGGGCACACTGCTGGCTCATGGTTAACCTGTCGTCCACCAGGACGCCCAGGTCCCTCTCCGCAGAGCTGCTCTCCAGCAGGTCCACCCCAAGCCTGTACTGGTGCATGGGGTTGTTCCTCCCCAGGTGCAGGACCCTGCACTTGCCCTTGTTGAACCTCATCAGGTTCCTCTCTGCCCAGCTTTCCAGCCTATCTAGGTCACGCTGAATGGCAGCACAGCCTTCTGGTGTGTCTACCACACCTCCCAGTTTGGTGTCATCAGCAAACTTGCTGAGGATACATTTCGAGTCAGTAGGATTCTTTCCGCTGGCTTTTGCAGTACTTGGATCAGATCTGTACTGTGTAATTCCTCCCCCTGCTTTACCTCCTCTCCATGAAATATTCTTTAAGAAAGTTATAATATAGTCTGAAGAATAACAATATTGGGCCAGATTTTCAGTTCCTATAAAACAGAACAGATTTTTTCAGGTCATTAAAAATGCGCTCATTTACATGAGCTTAATATCTTTATATACTGCCTAATATCTCTTTAATAAGCCATAAAGCTCTCCAAACTCATTCATGTGAAACCCAGAACTGTTTGACTATTTTACACTTTGATGCCAAAGTCCTATGCAATGATAGCTTAGTTCACCTAAATTTCATTGACTGTTTTTCATGTTATCTCTTGATACGGCCTTAATGCATACCAAAGCAATCTATAATTCCTCCTCTGTGATGCTGTCGTCTGGTTTCTCATATTTTTGCTTCACCATAGATTCAACCATTCTAACCTAAACCCAGATTCTAGGGGGAACAGCTCAAGTGACAGCCCGGCTTCCGACGCAACAGAAATAATGAAGATTTACAGCAATCGTAAACATATGTTGGATTTTATTTTACAGAAAGGGTTTTCTCAGTTTCAATTGGCTGGATAGCAGTGTGAAAATAGATGGATGACATGAATTTATTTACACTGATAACTACTGATAAACTTGATTATCATAGAGTCCAACTTCTTTCTCAGAGATCACATGCAATGGAAAAGCTGAATTGGCTGGATCATAAAAATCTCAAAAGTGTCATCTTCAGCTGAAGTATGTTGGGGAGGAAACTGCTTTTTCTGTTAGAAAGTACAGCAAGTTATTTTATTCTTTCTTTTTTTTTTTCTGAGAAATCTTTTATACTTCTGTGAACCTGGAGAAATTCTGAAGCTAGCAGAATTATTCTGGATTTGTGCTGGTGTTACTAAAATCAAAATATGGCCATAGGAGTAAAACAGTGCTTTTGTGGCACAGCGCAGCATGAACAATGACCATATTTAGGATGCAGGAAAACCCAGTCCCTGTAGAAAGCAAGCATTCACCAATTTTATAATTGTATAATAATACAAAGAGAAAGAAAAAAGAGAGGAAAGACAGAACATGTACATTTAGCTTGAGCATCAGGAAATAACATACCAGGTTTTATTTGTCCGCACAGTAGTCCCTAAGGGGAATGAAACCAAAAATACTTTTTGCTAACTTTCCATTCCGAACTCTTCATCAAAAGCCCAGATACTAGCTGCTCTTGGAACGTGAGCCCCCCATGAGAACATGTGGACGCTGAAACCCAGCGGCAGTTAACTCCTTCCCACTGCAGCGTCACGAGTTGCAGTGGACCAAAGTTGGACTTAAAATGCTTTTATGTGAAAAGGTGTTGGGGCATTTCACAAATGCTTTTTAGAAGTTCAAGGAGGAAAAAGTTGCTAAATAAAATTCTGTAGACTCTTTTGTCTCAAGACTGGGTCACCATTTGAACTGCAGTTCTCAGACTGGACATAAAAACCATTTGCTGCTTTCATTATATTGTCCAGACTAAAGACTCGCTTCAAATCTGGTACCGCTGAAGGCTGATGATACCACTGCCAGTTCAAAATGAAGTCTTGAAACTAAAATACAAAGCTGGAGAGGAAAAAGTGTGATTGGTGAAGATGTGAGGCTGATTCTGCTCTCATATCCATGTACATCTAGAGAAAAACCTCACTTGTGTATAGCTATTGCAGAGGTGAACACTCCTACAACCCGGAGCAACAGCACAGTCTCAGTAGCTGGGAGTTGTTAATTAAACTAAGAGTACTTCAGCGTGCTCTCGGGATGGATCAGAAGTAACTTTGTTTTTCAGTATCGGTAAAGCTGAATTGACTTCTCACTGTGTTTCACATAAAAACCAACATGCAGAACCAAGAACAACTATTTCCCTTGCATTAAAATGTTTTAAATGAAAAATTTGGAACAAGATTTCATCTGCAGCTTCTTATTCATCTGTAGAGTTTGATTCCTTATAGACTTACCCTGATTTTCAAACTTCAGAAAGTTGTACGGCTCTCCATGCTTTCTTCACTCCTGGTGCATCCGTCTCCTCGTGTAGCAGAAATCAAACAACACATTTTAGGCTGAAGCGGGGTGTTTGTTCATTGGGGGTTTTCTTAGGAGTTACATTTTTGCCATTTATTACCTGTGATTTTGTTTGATTGAGAATTTTTCTTGTGTTGTTGTCTATGCTATGTGTACTAATCTGAATTGCGCTCCGTTACAAAAGGCTTATGTGCCACGTAAGTCTCAACTGCAAATACCGTCAGCCCTCGACAGAGCTTTGGATGTGTAAAAGAGCCCATATACCCATCATGGCCATAAATCCAAATGTCATTACCCAGACCATGTTAAACATCTTCTAGCATGTCTTTAACAGGGCCAGTTTTTAATTTCTGGTGCTATGGCTAAGTGATGTGTAGCATTTCGTGAGAGGTACTAACCAAAGCATTTCTCAATGCGTGATTTATGATGTGGCTTCTACAGAAGATGCTGCTTTACGAGACTGCACTGGTATTTATTTGACTGCTCTGCACAGAGAACCAGAGGAGAGAAATTAGTGAAATCGCCAACTGAATGATGGAGGAAGTTACACTGGTACTTGGTGAAAAATGTGATTTGAGTCTAGGCAGAAGACGAGCGTGGATCATGAGGACACGCATTAGAGACAGGCACTTGACTGAGCAGTTAGATACCCTCCCGGCCCAAAACTGCTTTGCAGGTCAAGGCCCAGTGTTTCTGGAATAACGACAGCCAGCGTCAGCAGTGCCCAGCTTTCCTGCTAGTAAGAGCCTGGGGACTTTTCTTGTATTTTCTTTCACTGCTCAGCATAGAATCATAGAATCATAGAAAGTTTTGGGTCGGAAGGAACCCCTAGAGGTCATCTAGTCCAACACCCCCGCAGCGAGCAGGGGCACCACTAACTAGATCAGGTTGCTCAGAGTCCCCTGTCCAACCTGGTCTTGAACGTTTCCAGGGATGGGGCCTCCACTACCTCTCTGGGCAACCCGTTCCAGTGTTTCACCACCCTCATTGTAAAGAATTTCTTCCTTATATCCAGCCTAAACCTACCCTGTTTTAGTTTAAAACCATTACCCCTCATCCTGTCACTGCTGTCTCTACTAAACAGATTGTCCCCATCTTTCCTATAGGCTCCCTTTAAGTACTGAAATGCTGCAATCAGGTCTCCCCACAGCCTTCTCTTCTCCAGGCTGAACAAGCCCAACTCTCTCAGCCTGTCCTCATAGGAGAGGTGCTCCAGCCCTCGGATCATTTTTGTAGCCCTCCTTTGGACCCGCTCCAACAGTTCCATGTCCTTCTTGTGCTGAGGGCTCCAGAGCTGAACGCAGTACTCCAGGTGAGGTCTCACCAGAGCAGAGTAGAGGGGCAGAATCACCTCTCTCGACCTGCTGGCCACGCTTCTCCTGATGCAGCCCAGGACACGGTTGGCCCTCTGGGCTGCCAGCGCACTTTGCTGGCTCATGTCCAGCCTTTCGTCTGTCAGTACCCCCAAGTCCCTCTCAGCAGAGCTGCTCTCGATCCTTTCATCCCCCAGCCTGTATTGATACCGGGGATTACCCCAACCCAGGTGTAGGACCTTGCACTTGGCCTTGTTGAACCTCATGAGGTTCACACAGGCCCACCTCTCCAGCTTGTCCAGGTCCCTCTGGATGGCATCCCGTCCTTCTGGTGTCTCGACCGTACCACTCAGCTTGGTGTCATCTGCAAACTTGCTGAGGGTACACTCGATGTTGCTGTCCATGTCATTGATAAATATATTGAACAGCACCGGTCCCAGTACGGACCCCTGAGGGACTCCACTTGTCACTGGTCTCTATCTGGACATTGAGCCGTTGACCACTACCCTTTGGCTGCGACCATCCAACCAATTCCTTATCCACTGAACGGTCCACCCATCAAATCCATGGCTCTCCAATTTAGAGAGAAGGATGTTGTGGGGGACCGTGTCAAAGGCATACATTCAGGTATCTCCAAACATTTCCACATGTATCATTTCTGATGTCCCTCATTATACTAATTTAATTACATCATTAGACTATTTCAGTTAGACTGTATGTCAGCAACACTAAATTGTTAAACTAAAAGGTACTTCATTTTCTTGAATAACTTCTTTAATATTTTAGGAGATAGAGGAGATTGTTTTGGTTCTTTGCCCTTCATTCCTCCTTTTATGTAGATCCCCATCCTATAAAAAAAGGCAAGTTTCAAGACATATAAAATGGTATCTTTACTCATATATTTTCAAAAAATTAATCTGACAAACATTCCTGTTCCTTAATGTGTTTATACCAAGCACATGAAGAAGAGGATCACTCAGTGCTACAGAACTAGAAAAGCATGTAGCATTGGTTACATCAAATATGAAAATCTCTAGTTTTAATTACAATCTCGTTTTCTTACATTTTTAAAAATTTACTTATTAAATTAAAATAAAAACCATTCTACTATTTCCTTTCCCTTTATTACAAAGCAGACTACTGACATATGTCTGTGTCTTTTAATTAAAGTAAGCACAGCTTTTTCCAGGAGAAAAAATGTGATTTCCCAGCGAATGGTTCCCTCTCAAAAGCTTTTGGTTTTTTTTCCCCTCTATATGTAATTTCAGATGCTGCACAACAAACACGTGATGGTTCGTGTCGGAGGAGGCTGGGAGACTTTCGCAGGTTACTTACTGAAGCATGACCCGTGCCGAATGCTGCAGATCTCCCGTGTGGATGGGAAAACTTCTCCGATCCAGAGCAAGTCTCCAACCCTCAGGGACATGAATCCAGACAATTATCTGGTTGTTTCTGCCCATTACAAAACCAAGAAGGAGATTAAGTGAAATAAGCTTCTCGTGCCATTGGGACTCTATGTACTTAGGTCCAAATTATTTTCTCAAGTGTAGTAAATTTAGTTTATGCTTTAAAAGGACTTTGGAAAATTTAAGACAGACTGGAAATGGCAACCCATTTTGAAGATCTTTGAATTGTAGAACTATTTATTTCTAGTACTGTATCTTTTATAGCAAATTACCCTTGATAGGCTACTTGCTACAATCAGATAAGAAATAGACATATATTTTTAGCCAAATTATTACTCTTTAATATGTGAATGTATACTTAGAGATACATAAAGGAGTGGATCCTGTTAATGGAAGAAAATACACAATACAATATATTTGTATGAAAATCTTATTACATTGAATCCTTGACTGTTAGGTTAGTTGGAAAATATATATGCAGGTGGAAAATGCGTATTTGTGGAATTCTTTTCGTAATGCCTCTTGAATTGAAATAAAATTGGCTATTTTTATGGGTTGCAAGATTTTCTTAACCAGTAGAACATAAAGACTTCTCGCATGTCAAACGACCTCCCAAAGAGATTACTTTACAAAAAAATAAAGGCCAGAGAAACACCCCCCCCCCCGGCCCCCACCCCTTCTACTCTCCACAGCTGAAGACAATGCTCAGTGTTCCATCTGTACGTAGATCCTTCCTGGTTTTATACAAAGTCGCCCGATATAGCAGCACGGGGAAGCTGTGAGGTTGCCCCTTCCTCCGGCAGACAATGGCGAGGGGCTAGCGGGGGGAAGCACTGCAACCCGCGACGGGAAGCGCCCCAAGAGGCCCAGCCCCGTGACCCCAGGAGCAGCGTCAGACCGTGCTGCTCCCTCCCCTAAACACTACGCTGGGCTTGAACCCGAGCTTCTCCTTCCCCTTGGTTTTAATTGTGCTCGTCATGCCAAATGTGAAATATTCATGACCCTGTCGGTAGAGCGATTCACGTTCTTGTAAATCATTCACACACCTCTCAAATAGCTGAAGGCATATTGGGGCTTAGTTCATTATTTTGGCTACTTTTCTTTGTTTGTATTTGGTAATTTATGTGCCTTGTAACGTCCTAGAAAAATCATTTTATAGGATTATTTCACTGACTGTATAAATTTGAGCAGAACTCATTTTTTTCATTACAAATAAAATAAAATTTTTTAAAATACTCACACATTTTGAAAGTCTTGCTTATTGTTTGTAATCTGTGTTCCGGCACTTTCCTGCTACTGACTGGATGCCTACAATATACAACGCCGCTTGCTAACCTAATCATCAGCTACACAGTGAAGGGGGCAAGCATCCACTTGCTACAGACAGCACAGAACTACCCGGATTTTATTGAAAATTGATTTTCCTCTGCAGGGAAAGAAAAAAATGGAAAGCATTCTTGAAATAATTTTTTAAGTACCAACTGGTATTTTTCTGTCTTTTTTTGACGTTTAATTTTAAAACACAGCCTTATAATCTGCTCCTGTGGTCTTTAAAATTAACAGGAAAATGCCTGCTGGCTAGACAGCATCACGACCTTCTTCTTTCGTGTTCCATGCCTTATTAAAATCAGCACGTTGTAGCTCACTTCTGTGGAACCATTCTACCTCTCCGTCTGAAAATACCTGCTACATACAAACAGTTCACCATTGCTTTTAGAAAGAGAAACTGCAGCCTTTTATTCTTATTTTGAGACATTTTCTAAGAAGATTAAACATATACTCAAGCAGTAAATCCTTTGAAAAGCCATAGGAAGACCCAGTTCTCATAGAAGCAGCGTATGTAGCCCTTATGGGAGCGGAGAACAGACCATAAGCAACATTAGTTTAAAAAAATGCAGCACGGCTGAGAAAAATCATGATCTTAATATATGCACTGAGAGGTCTGTTTTCAAATGGACAGAGAAGAAAAAAAAAATCACTCGTGAAAGTATCAGATGTTTATTTTGAAATAATAGTTTTTTAACCATAAATTGTTGTATTTCCATCATCTAAGATTAAGTTTGCATCACTATTATGTTTTTTCTTTAAAATATTTGAAGGTCTTTACATGCTAATAAATCAAGAGCAGATCATTATAAAAAAAGTAATCTTAAGTTTCTTTTAATATTAAACATCAACAAATAATCCTGGTAAAGGCAAACCAAGATTTTAAATTAAATATGAACTGCTTTATGTGCTTGAACTGTAGCTATTAAAACAGTCTTTTTTGATTCAGGGTTCTCAAGCATCTTAAAAAAAAAAACCCAAATCACATTAGAGCACTTCCTGACTTAAACCTTCGACTTAGCCAGTTCCAGAATGGGAAGCCTATAAGGGACTTTAATAATTTAGTCTTGCCACTACCACCTCATCTGTGTAAACAGCTTGCAGGTGGCACTTACTGCATCTGATGCACCTGGCATGGGTGTGGAGAGCAGCGGAGGAAATTAAAGCAGGAGCATCAATAAAGCAGGCAAAGAAAAAAAAAAAAAGAAAAAAAGTTGGTAAGTTAGCTAACGAACTGGAGGAAGGGGTTGGGAGCATCTTGTTCAGAAGGTAGGTGCTGCTGATCTGATTTAATGGCATTTTCGTTGTGTACTAGACCCTACAGCAACATAGGAGCTGGGAAGTTTGTTAGAAGCCTAAGGCTCAGTTTACAAAGCTGAAGCTGAGCAGCAAAATCTTGCTCAGAGAGGTATGGCCCTTGTTGCAGTGATAGGGTGGAGCAGGTTTAATGTTGAAAGTACCTGGGGAGGAAAGAAAACCCCCTGTTTGACCAGCTAGCTATAGTGGATGATGCTTGAAGTTCCTATGCCAAAAATCTGTGGTACTAAGGTATCTAGTGTAGGTTTCTGGAAGGGGGAGTATCTACAGGGAAGACCTGCCGCTCTTCTCTTGTCTCCCCAAGTGAGGGAGGGTCTGCTGTGACTGCGGAATCGTTTCTGGTTAAAGGGCAAGTGATGAGGTGCTGTAGAGCTGAGCTGGCCGTAGAAGATGATTGAGAGGAATGGTGCCATGCAGTGCATTTTGCTTACTCTGTTGCTGTGCAGCTCAGCTGGGTGGGAGCGTTGAGGAGGCTGAAAGTCCTGAGAAGTTGAACAGTTATGAGCTGCAGGGAAGTCTCTTCTCCAAGACCTTGTTGGGTTGGAGAACAAACCCCACGGGAGCTCCTGCTGACTGTGAGTGAGTAACTGCTGAAGCTCAAAGTGGCTAAATGATGTCAGATTGCTTTTAAAAACTATTATTATTGTATAATTTCAAATAAGCATCACCATGCTGGAAGCAATTCAGAATTAGTTTGGAAATGTAACTGTAACATCGGTTATTGCTCATTACAGGAGGTACCTTCTGTCACCTGGCTCTTGATGTATTACCTGGAGTTTCCCTCCCAAGGATTATTTCTGTAACTGATCTAGTTTTGGGGTTTTTTTTCTCACCTTTACTATACTGGTAATTGCTCCTTCCTTTGCTTTACCACCTTTTTTCCAACAGCAATTTAGAGACGATAGTTAAAATCCATGGAAGCTGGTTCAAGGGCTGTTGGTGGGGATGAGTGAAGTAAGGAGGTGTCAATATATGTGTGGGAAGGTATAGCAAGTTTCCTACAGCTTAAGACCCAACACTGAATTCATTATATGCATTCATTTTAGATCGGGGAGATGAGCTGTTTGCCACCCTGTGGTGTTACAGAAGCATCTGCAAGAGACGTTTGCGAGGATTTGGTTCTCTCTGGGCTTCGGTTTCACGCTGCTGACGCGCGGTACCTGGCAGCTAAGGAGGCAGAGTGCTTTTCCTTGGCTTTGTGTCTCCTGCTCTCTCAGCCTGTGCTATGTCAGGAATGTGAAGTAAGGTGAAACAGACACGCGGGATCACGCAAACATTTATGGAGCTGGAGAGGTTCTTCCATCCCGGTCCAACTGCTGGCACCGCTTGTGCCTGATGAGCTGTGGCCCAACGATTTAGACCGTCGCCATGCCAAATCCACATGCTGAAGTCATCTGTTTTCCTAAGGGCCCTCATGGAGACGCAGCTTCTGTGTCCTCCCAAACCTTGGGAAGTTCTGCCCCAAACGTGCTCTCTCCGGCACAGTCTGTGTATTTTAACATGCAGTAGCAGATGGTTTCATTTTCTGTTACTGCAACAGAGATGATGCTATCGCAGTCACCCGGAGTCAGCCCTTTCATTTCGGCTTACGAGCATCGGGCTTTGACTGCCAGGAGCGTTTTCAAGTGATCTGCAAGAAAATTCATTTGGAAGGTGGAGAAAAACGGTGTAGTCACACTGCTGTAAAGCAAACGAAATGTCAGCTGCCTACATAATCTGCATGAATGGATGTATTCTGACAGCCTCTAAGGTGAAGTAAACATCTCGGGGGATCGGGGGAAATAAGGAGAAAGTTCCTACTGTGTTTCATGTTTACTTCGTGCAGCAGTAAGTGCTAAGAAAGAGGGGAGGTGTCTGTTCCCACAAGGATGGGGCAGCTCTAATCTATGTAGCTCTCGGCCTTACCATTTCACGGTACGGTTCAGGTAGCTCTCGGTTGTATACTAAGGAACTGCAGCCTTTTCTGCCTTTGTTCTCAACTGAAATGAACGTTACCAAAAAACTTAAACCAACAAGAGGTGTTTTTATTAACCCAAATGGTTTCCCAGATTCAGTTCAGACTGGCCACCTGAACAGTTAGGTGGGTATGGTATGAAACCTCTTTAAAAATAGCTTTCTGTGATTTGTAATCTAGAACTACGCGCTCCCAAATCCTCTGACGTGTTTCTTAGCTGGAGGAATAAATTTGACATTCGAAACAAGGACTCCTAAGAAGCGCAGACATATCTGTGTTTTACTTAAAGGATGGAGAGAGCAGAGCAGCGTTGTCTTTATGGTAATTCTGAACTGCAAGAATCGCCTCGTAAATACGAGGTCCACTAGATGCGAGGTGGTTCAGACCTTTACTCCCCCCTTCCAGGAAAGCTGCCAGGCAGGCAGCCAGCCAGCCCCGAGCACACCAGCTGCCTTGGCAGGACCCAGAGCTGGATGGCGAGCGGTGTGGGTGTTCAGACAGGGTGTTAATCTTCTACCCAAACACAGAGCACCTTTACTGGTGACAGCACCTGGAGCAGAACAGGACGGGCTTGCCTTGGGCTGCCCAGCAAGGGTGGGCAGCAGGACTGCTCCACGCTGGGAACTCCTCCGATTCTGACAGCATGGGAACATCAACGGGGGACCCAGGAACTGGGATTTGTTTCACTGGCCTATTTCAGTAGGTTTAAATGAAAGACTTCATGGTATTAATCCCAGCACAGACTCCTGTTCCGCCAGTGTCCTGGCTCTTCCGCAGAGTAGGGGCTTGGATGAGAAGAGACAGATGGCTATTCCCCTTTCCGACCCTTCTGGTGCTGGGGGAGCGGTGTGGTGGAGAACAAAGAGAAGACTGTATTAAGCTTGAAATATCCCAAGCCACCAACTAAGCCTTAAGTGCTGCTTACACTTCTTTCCAGGACACTCACTGTGACAGATGTTTGACTGAAATTCACATTTCAAATTAATATTTAGTGTATTTTATTATAATTCAATGCATTTGTTAGACTTAAAAAAAATTCATGATGACCAGTTAATACAGTGAAAAGAGTAATTGTCAGCAATCAAAGGAAACTGAAGGTATTCATCTGCCAAGGACACAGCTTTTTAGCCCAAACACCACTATATTAATATCGAAAAGTCTCCCTTCTCAATTCTGAAGTCTACGCTGAGAAACTCATTGTGTCAGGACTGCACTCCTAAGATGGCATGAGACATTATTGGGGGAGGTAAAAGAAGAAATATTTAGTTCAACGGAAAAAACAAAAGCCTCTGTAGCTTAAACTAGGTCAGAAATGGGGCCAGTAAGATTCAGAGGCCAAGCATAACGCTCTCGGGGGGAAAACAAGAGCTAGATTCTTCGTGTTGAGCGTGTGGCAACAACCTTCCCTCCTCTATCAAAGCAGCAGCTCGAGGCCACTGGTTTGAAAGTCAAAAGGCAGCTTCACATTTGGGAAAGGGATTACAGACATTTCTGAGTACAGAATAACAGGGACAGGACTTTGGGCATTTCAGAAGTGTTATTGTGCTGTAACAAACCCACCTAGATAGTACAGAAACTTCAGGAAATGAAGCAGCCAAGAGATGACGCAGGCAGTCTTTTACTTGTTCAACCCTGAGCAGTGCAGCATTGCCCTCTTGTGGTAATCCAGGAGAACAGTTAGTAACAGTATTTTTAATTTAACATTTAACTTCCAGTATTCATTACAAATACTTACAGACTCAAAAGAAATCCACAGCGGAAAATGAGGTGAACAATTATTAGATTTGTAATAAAACAGCTTTCTTGCCATAAGTATACAGGGTTTATCGAGGCTTCTATTTTTTTAACTAGTGTCACAAAATGCTTCCATTGGTAAGGACCCACCCTGAATCTGTTCTTTTTTGAAAAAGGCACTAAATCCCTAAGCGGTTCAAAAGTCATTAGGAAGCTGAAGAGAAATGCTGTCACCCACGTATTCAAATATATATAATATATATATATGTATGAACAACTCCCTACATGAGGACTTGGAGAAAAGTTTAATTGTAGAGCTTGAAATAAGCGTCAGAAACAACACAGGGGCACCTGAGCTGCGCGGAAGCCGGTCATACGCAGACGTACATACACCCACTGACCAGACAGCGTACGCACACTGACGGGCGACAGGCAAGGAGGCCACTTCCACGTGAGACAACTCATCTCACTCCCTTGACAGGGAAGCAACAAAACATGCACATAAAACAAACAAACTGGCCAAAACTTAAGTGTTCAGAGTTAGCTCTTAAGTTTTTTAGTGTATGTTTCCACGTCTGTCCTCCCATGATGGCAGAGTGCTGCTGAGTCTTCAGATGCAAACAGCAAAAGCCACATGATGACTGAGTGCCACTCCGGCGCAGAAACTGGCACGTTATTGGCAGTAAACATCCGTCTTCTCTTCCGAAGTCACCCTTGTTTATCCAACCTGCCACTGAAGGCAAAACCAACACAACATGCTGCAGGTTTGTATGAAGACAGGGGAAAGAAAGGAAAAAAACCCAACCAAACAAATAAACCCCAAACACCACAAGGTTGTCTTGAAGACAACGAATTCCCCATTCTAACACCTTTTATACCAGCAAGCGAGCACATGCAGCCCACCAGTGCCAGCCCATACAAACTCCTGTCCCCAGAGCCCTGAATAGCAAAGAGGGAAAGAGCCGAAGCTTATGAAGCCTGTGTTTCGATAACCAGATGCATCTATTGCCTTGGAGAGATTTTAATTCTTAATTAAATCTCTGCCTGGCCTTCTGAAACAAAGTTTACATTAGAAAAGTAGTAGCAGCACAGTTCATCAGTACCTACGCCAACACTGGGTGTTTCTTTTGTAAAGCGGGAGAGGTACAGGGTACTCAAAGCCTTTACCCTACTTAACAGCAGTTGCATCACATTGTTTCTTTTTTTAAACTTACTCTCAGCCCTCCTCCTCCTCCCGAACCTGAAGCTGCAATTCTTTTTTCTATTTCTTCCTGTTTCTTTTTCTTTTGCTCTACAGAGGAAGCGTTCTTAATACCTCGAGAGGAAGCCTGGGAGAAAACACATTTGGGTAAGACCAGTTAGCCTTTTTTCTGGACAGAAACCAACCTGCAAGTCTTGACAACTCCATTTGGTGAACTCTGGTTTGTGTGAGAAGACTGAAACGTTAAGTAATGCTACTACAACACAAACCCAGACCTTTCAGGATAGTTCACACTGCAAGCTCCTGGTCCCACAGGTATGTGAAGGTGGTTTTGATTCATATTGTTATTACATCCAGGTGAACATACTTTAATGTAATTATGTGTACCTGCTTCGTCTCCTAAGATGCAGAACCAGAACCTCCCTTCCCAAGAGTCCCATAAATTGTCAGTCTATGGTTCTTCCAGCATCAGGGCCTATTCTTGCCCTCACAAACAGAATTAACTGGGAAGAGATGATTCGGGCAGACAGAACTTCCCAGAACTTTATCTGTTTCATCATCTGTTCACTTCTCCCATCTCTGTTTATCAGAAGGCTACCTAGAGATAGGCTACAGATGATGGAGCTCATAATGACAGCCCCTGATCTAATGCTCACTCAGCGGACACAGTCACAAGCTCTGTACAGTGACTACAGAAATCGATGGGAACTTCACATGCAGGGGAGAAAAAAAGGTCGTGTTAGCAGTGCTAGCCCAGGCTGTAAGCAATCCAGCTTCTGAACGGTGATCTGTGAGCAGTACCCTGTGTGACAGCCCACCCTCTAAACTTCATAGGGTGTGCGGACAGCAGCAGCAGCACGCAGATGAGCAACCTGCTGCCAGCTGTGCCTGCTTCACATCTTCACGGTGATGGTCTGATGAGGACCTAGACGAGCTGGCAGAAGGATCAGAACTACAGACAAACAGTTAACACTGTAAACCTAGTAAGAAAATGTTCTAGAAACTGATTCTTAGACAAGTTTAAGGTTCTGATACTACAGCATTTTAAAAGCTTTACAAAGATGTTGAAATCTACCAAGGGGAAACAGCACCGCTCTCACCTGAAATTCAAGGCCCTGAAGACAAGCACAATTCTCAGCGGGCTACTAAGGCAAATCTTGCCAACAAATACTAACTTAGACCCTGGGATGCTGAGCTTTTAGGCAACTGGCCTTCCAGGTGAGTTAGGTCCCCGGGCTGTCTCTACAGTACCCCAAAAGGAGGACCACCTCGCATGACTTCAGGCTGAGTAATTAGCAGTTAAGAAGCACGTACAGGAAAACACTAAGCAGAGGAGGGCATCTGATCTACTCCCTTGTCCCTCTTGGGGGGCGAAACTGAAGCGGGCTGCTTGCAAGACATCTCCACTACCCAACATGCAGAAGCTAAAAGGCTCTCAAGGATAGTTCTGAAAAACCCTGGTAGATGTTTTATCTCTTTGTCGTTTAAGAAAACAGAAAGTAAACAGAGCACGATACTCCCGTTTTTTTCTTCAGCAGTGTAACGGCTACCACAGAACTTCACAACCATCCATAGTTGCTTCATTTCTCCTTCCTCCCAGGAAAGCTTTTTAGCAATTTAAAAGCTAGATGAGGATGTTCCCTTTTCACACCCTTCTCAAAAGTGTACTTCCTACAGCTACACTTAAAAAACCCTTTACAAATAAAGACTACACGTGGATTGCTTTCAGTACACAGTCTGGACAAAATCAAGCATTTTTAAAGAAGGACTCTGAAGCATCACCCAGCTGTTGCTCCAATTATTCACCAAACTCCCTTAAAGCCAGGTGGACATGGTCCTCATCAATAACGGTCGGTTTTTAATTCAATGCATAATGTCACTAACACATTTCTTTCTCTTTGCAGTTCAGCTGTGGTCTCTAACACACACTTTTTACTTATTGTAGATTTTGTATGGCGTATTTTACAGGCCTTTTTGAGAGGTATGGAAAGGAAGAAATAGGCTAGCTGGTTTTACAGTCTGCTAGGACACTCGCATCCTACTTCTTCTAACTTTACGGATATTGAAGTAGTTAAAACTCAGCAAGCTTAAAAAGACAGAAGTTAATACTACTTCTTTGGTGGAATCTGAGCTGAGGAACGTGCAACGCTGATAAACTGAACCTGCCAGTGCCCATAACCTGCCTGAAACTGCCACCACAGCAATTGTTTGACAACTCTAGTTTGAAGTATTTCTCAGTCTCTTGTTTTCAAGTCTTATGATGAGGACAAAAATAATGCTGAACTTGCTCTTCCAATTCTTAGGTTGTTTTTCTAACTACTGCAAAACCTCTCCCATCCAAACAAGCTCAGTTAGTGGTCTTTGAGCACCCACCTAGCTCTGAAACTCTACTGTAAATACACATAAAAAATGGTATAGAGGTAAAACATTAATAATGCTATGAAAATATTTAACGATGAAACTATTTAATGACAACTCTCACAATCCAGGCACAACACCCAGTGCTCCCACAGAAGCCCTAGCTGTTTTCCCCATAAACCAAGTTACCTAAATATATTTTGAGTAAGCGACATTTTATCAGACGTTACCTCCATCTGCCTCTTTTCAGCAGCTTCTGCTAGCTGTCTTCTTTTTATTTCCTAAAGAGAACGTGAAAGACAGTGACACTCTGTTCCAATAGGGTCTGTGCGTTCTTTTGAAAGTCTTAATTTCTAAATATTACTTAAATACGCAATGAAAACCACCACGAAACGCCAACCTTAACTCAGTTCGCATCAGCTTTTGCCCCCACTGCCAGCCTGCAAGAACAAAGTATTTTCAGTGCCCGAAGAGCAGCCGCTGGCAGACCCGCGGCCGAACCCCACCAGAAACCCGCCGCAGCCGCCCGCCTCACGCCTTCGCCCCGCAGCATCCCGGCGGGATGGGAAGGCAGGCAGCGCACGGACTGTCCTTTTGGGCTGGAAAAGGGGAAAGCTCGCCCTTCCAGGCCCCACCACCTTCCCTTCTACCCACAACCCCCTCAGGCGAGGGGTCCCACCGGCGCAGGAGAGGTTTTACCCCACGAAGCTCAGCCAGAAGCGAGCACCGCTGCCCGCCAGAAGAAAAAGCACCGTTTTTCCCCGTTTCTGGTTAAAATCGGGGTCATCTCGACCTCGATGACGGCACGAACCCGCCTCACGTGAAGCTACCGGTCCCCACACAAGGGAGACGCGGGGCAGGAGGGAGGCCGCGGCAGCTGCCCCCTCCCGAGGCCGAGGGACGGCGCGGCAGCCCTCGGTTGGAGGCCCCGCGGCCGCCCGGCTCTCCGGCCCGGCCTCCATTTTAAGGCAGGCGGGCCCGCCCCGGCGGCTGGGCGTCGCTGCCCCGCTGACAACAACCGGGAGGAGGGGGGGAAGAAGGGGGGGAAACCGGCCCCGCACTCACCGGGTCGGGCGTCTCCACCACGTCCTTGACGGCCCCCCCCATGCAGGGCAGGCACAGCCCCATGGCGGGCCCCGCCGCCGCCAGGGCCGCCGGCCGCGGAGGAGGAGGAGGAGGCGGCAGCGGCCCCGCCCGGCGCCGCGCTGCGGCAGGGCCCGCCCCGTCCCGTCATGGGGCCGGCCCCGGGTAGGGCGGGCCGCGGAGGGGGTGGGCTGTGCTTCCTGTCCCCCCCGAGAATTAAACTAAATTAAACTCATTCTGCCAGGGGAAACGGGCCCACAGCCGGGCTGACTTCCAGCTCGCTCCGGTAAACCCGGTGGAGGGTTCAGAGCTGCTAATCATTCATTCCCCCCCCCCCCACCATTTTAATGTTTTTAAATGCTCATGCCATTTAGGAAGCTCCTGGTTTTAGGTGGATTAGGGCGTTCTATTCATGCTCGCTCCTTCGCCCTCTTCGGCGTGGCTTGCTGTGGGTCGCTGCCAGGAGCTGCCTCACAGAGCCCCGGGTCTCGGTGGCCTTCACAGAATCACAGAATGGTAGGGGTTGGAAGGGACCTCTGTGGGTCATCTAGTCCAACCCCCCTGCCGAAGCAGGGTCACCTACAGCAGGCTGCACAGGACCTTGTCCAGGCGGGTCTTGAATATCTCCAGAGAAGGAGACCCCACAACCTCCCTGGGCAGCCTGTTCCAGGGCTCCGTCACCCTCAGAGGGAAGAAGTTCTTCCTCATGTTCAGACGGAACTTCCTCTGCTTCAGTTTGTGCCCTTTGCCCCTTGAACTGTCGCTGGGCACCACTGGAAAGAATCTGGCCCCATCCTCCTGACACCCACCCTTCAGATATTTATAAGCATTTATAAGGTCCCCTCGCAGCCTTCTCTTCTTCAGGCTGAACAAGCCCAGCTCCCTCAGCCTCTCCTCATAGGAGAGATGCTCCAGTCCCCTCACCATCCTCGTAGCCCTCTGCTGGACTGTCTCCAGTAGCTCCTCATCTTTCCTGAACTGGGGAGCTTCACTGCTGTCCTCTGGCCGCTGATGGTGAGGTTTCCAAAAGCCTTTTCCCCTTTTCTGGCTCTTCCGCTGTTCCTCCTCCTTCAAATTTTGCCACCTTCTCTTCTAGCTGTTTGCAGCAGCCTCCAGCGTTTACCCTGTTCAGCACCGTTTCCTGAATTTGGGTGTTGTTGGGTACATCCATCCCCGAGGACGGTGTGAAGAGGACAGTATGTATTCATCAACAGCGCAGCATCCTCCTGGCTGCTTTCCCGCCTCTGTGATTTTGGACGAGGTGTATCTTTTTGCACCAATGTCCTTGCTCTGCGATTTATTCCGCGAGCCCACAATGTCCTACGTTATTTTAAAGGACGGATTTAAGTTCTTGTGTGTGTTCCCTCGTGGTCTTGGCCTTGCTGGACTTGTCAAGGACGTGATCAGACTCAGGCGCCAAGAGCCGAGGAGTTAACAAAGGGAGCAACTGACTTGTGGTTATCAGACAGCAGAAAAGGGGCATGGCCCACCCTTGTAAATCAAGTGATCTCTGGGAAGTGATGGAGGCCCCACAGCCAGAGGTTGCTTAAAGGTTTGGCCCCCTGAGCACATACCAAGATGCTCCGTAGGGCTGAGTCCCGCTTCCGACGACACGACATTCCATGCCAAGGGCCAATGGTCACACAATAATTGACTTAGTCCCACCTCGCCAAAAGATTTTCAAGCGTATTAAAACTGTCACTTGAAAACTCTCTTTGGGAGGAGGAGCCAAGCAAGAACTTCACCTGACAGACGGGTTGACGAGCCTGAACCTCTCTTCCCCCCCCAAGGAAGTGATGCATTTTTGGTAAGAGTCGCGCCTCTGACGTTGTCAGACGTTATCCCCGGGAACACATTGTTAACTGAAGCTCTAAACCACTACTTTGAGCTCAACTTTTGTAGACAGTGCATTTATCAACAGCAGTTCTGAATCTGTGATACCTGTCGCTTGAATCAATTACCTATGGTTTCAACTTTGCAAAACTGTTTCAGTGAAAGTCCTTGGAGGGGCTCTGACAGGCAAGTTGAATCAGAGAAGTGGCTACACACTTAACCCTTTAGACATAAACCGTTGACCAAGTCTGGGACTAGGAGCAGATCCAGCCGCACCTAGACTCCTTTCTGAGAGAGAGTTTGGAACGCAGGGGGATCTGCTCTGAACCTCGTGACTCAACAGGAGGGCTTTCCTTCTGCTGCTTATCAGACTCCCTTACCCCTTTTAATGTGACATCCCTGCAGCTGTAATTGGCATTGCTGGGCTAAGTACTCTGCACAAGTCGCTATGTGGTCCTGACCTTTCTGAGCTGGGCATCAGAGGTTTTGCTGTCCTCGTGGGAGACTGATGAGGCTGGCAGAAGGGGGACCAGAAGCAGGCTCAGCTGCCGCCCATCCCTGGCTAGCGAGGCTGTGATTGTCTGCAGGAGGCCATAAAAGCTCTAGCAAAGCACCTGGGCTGTGGTGGGTTGTCCTAGGAGCTGTTGTAGTTTTTCTGCTGCATGGGGTGGTGGGCTGTGATGTAACATTCTGCTTTGTAATGAAAGCATTATTATTTTTGAAGTTATTGTTGAAGTATGGAGATGCTATTGTTCTATAGTCATGTAGGTTAAGTGATTAGTGTTTGTCAAGCTTTGGGTTAGAACTGAGGGGTTCCCGGCTGGTTGCAGTCTCCTGTTTGGTCCATCAGATGATCATCCCTGGGTGCAGCTAAAATATGCTTTACTGCATGTAAAAGGTTTAGAAGAAGATGGAAGCGTGCTTGGACAGAACACTGCATAGTGAAAGAGAGCACAGCTTTCTGGCAGTGTGAGCTGATGAGGCATGTAAGTGACAAGGTGAGTGGTTCAAGCAAATCTTCAGTTCTTCAGAAGAGCCTGTGTAAGGTGGTCAGAAAGCTGCTTACTGAGAAGCAGCATGAAATACGGTAACAACTTATTGGTCTGTAATGAAGGGCTCCTGGGTTATCACTGAGGGTTTTCAGTGCTGATGTTTTTACTGCTGAAGTTTTAGGGACAACCTTTTGGTAAAGTCATTAAGACTGAGGTCCTTTAATAACTGGTTTTGCTGGAGACTTCCCAGAATGAGCTTAAAGAAATTCTGAGTGTGTGTAGTTTGAAATGAAACTGAGAGGCTCTTTGTGTGCTCGGATGTACCAGTGCACCGTGAAAATTAGATGCAGATTCACATTTTTAGGATAATTTGGGCTCTGTATGAGCGAGTGCTGTATTCCAAGAGCTGGGTGAGGACTGACAGAGCTCTCTGGCCTGCAGCGCTGCAGAAGCTGATTCCTCAGGGTGGCTGTGTGATGTGTGATAGCACCAGTAGAACACGCACCTGTCCTGTGGTTTTTAGCTGAGTTAATCTGTGTTGCCTGAGGAAGCATATCGGAAAACATGCAGTGACAGTTAACTGTCTCTCCCCTCCCTCTTAATCCTTAACACTCAATTTCTGCTTTTCTCTCTCCTTACTTACTCCCTGTGTTCGGTGTGAACAAGGTAGAGCATCCCTCTGTCCTTTGCCTGTAACAGGGGCGAAGCTCGTCCTCAGAAACGCAGCAGCGATCACTTGACAGAGTGAAGTGTGCTCTTCTCCATTACAGGTTGCAATGCACTTTGATTAATTGCATGCTGAGTGTTTCTTGATGCTGCGAGATCTGAAATCTTAATGCCTGGTAGCTCAATAGTAACAGATGATAGGGATCTCAGTGCTTTGGGGGTGTTTTTGTCCACGTCCCCCACCCTCCCAAATAATACTGTAGTGGAATAACCCTTTAGTTGTGTCATCAGTTTTAAAAAGCTCATACTTAACACTGGCATTAGTAGTAGTAGCACAAGGTTTTTAAATGAGGCTGCTAGGCTGAGCAATTTTAATTTTTTTTATGCAGGTGATGAATTGTGTGCTGTGGGTTTTGCGCATCTGGTTTGACAAGAAGCACATATTGAAAATGTCAGTGACCTTTCTGCAGACTTTGGGCAGCTCATTAGAAGATGTGGCAATTTGTTATGGGTTCATTTGTGACGGTTTAGTTGCAGTGGCATTTGTGCAAGAACGGTATTGAATTGCATCTTGATTTGACTTTTATCAGTGTTGGTCTCTAACTCTTATCTTCCTGAAGTCCAGCAGATGGTACTATTGGCACAAAAATTTCCTGTATTTCCCCAGTCTATAACCAGACCTCCGATTTACTGTTTTGTTTTGATATTACAGGCCATGTGGCTTTGAATAGGAGTGCGGATGCTCCCATCTGCTACATTTCTGGAGGCGTCAGAAAGCTTTTCACAATAACTGGCAGGGACTGCAGCAGGAGGGAAAAAAAAGGTAGTTTTCAACCCTGTGCTATTGTGTGCGCACGATAATGCATGTACAAAGGAAATTGTTTCAAGAACTCAGGCCAAGCGACTTGCAGGTTGATGACTTTCATTTCCAGGGTGAAAATTAGTCTTTGCGTGTACTCAGTCTGCCCCATAAATGTCTTTTTCAATGCCTTCATCTTCTGAAACGCTTCATATTGTCATGCCACTGCGAAAGAGTATCTCTTGAATACAAGGTCTAAAGGGACCCAGCAATTGTAGTGTTGATCTTGGAACGTGGGAACTTACTGATAATGGAGGATTCGTATTGTTGTTACTGCACGTCAACCTAGAAGGACAATCTGTTACTGACTGAAAGTTTAGCAAGTTATCATGCTTGTTTAATTATTTAAAAAATAAAACTTACTGCTGAGTATATTATAGATGGGAATTAACTCAGGAATGTTTGGTTACTTACCGTACCTCTCTTCCAGCTAATAAAAATATCCATCTGAATTTTAAACTGTAGGGATCTTTCTTCAGGAAAATGCAAGTAACTGTAAGAGTGACTGGGGTTCAGTCGTAACTGTGGTTTGGGAATCAGCAGTACTTGCTTTTGCCGTAGGCAGCTTTTAAAGCAAGAAAGACACTTAGCCCTTTCCAGGAACAGCTTAGTGCCAGGCTGTCTGCTGGAGAAGTAATTGCGGCATCTGTGGCCGTTTGTATCGGCCCTGATATGCAAGACTCTAGTCGTTAGCCATCAGTTGAAGTACCAGCAGGAGAGGACTGAAGCTAATCAATACAAAGGCTGTCGGTGATTTCTGTGCGAGCAGACGAATCCTGATGGGTGGTCGGTGATGTGCGGCGGGTGTCCATCAGGCTTGGTTAGCAAGCCTCCAGGTCTGCCACAGAGGTTCTACTCCGTCAGTCCCCCTTAAGCGATTTCTTCTCTGCCTGTATTCTTGCATGCCACCATCCTCTCAGAGTAGCAAATTAAAGGGGAAGATCAATTTCTGGTTGTAGAAGAGTTCTTGTCTGTGTGTAAATGCCCCCTGCAATACAGGGGAATGTGATTATGGAGTCTGGTCGGTTACCAAACAGCAAGGTTTGCTGGAAGGGAGCATTTCCACCTCTGTCCCGTCTTCTTCAGGGCCATTCAAGTGATCTATAAAATATGTATAATCCAACCAGTAAGTGGTTAGCTGCAAGAAACAGATGGGCTGTGCTATGCCTTAGGCACACTGAATATATTGAGGTTGGCAGCAGTGTTGGTTTTGGATCCCCAGCTGCTTTGTTCTGGCTCCCTCCTTCTCGAGGGGTTCACAAGCAGCCGTGCCTGTGAAGCCCACAGTCCAAAGGGCAGTTACTGAGGACAGGCTCTGGCATAAGGAATCGATAAACAGCGCGACTCTGATGGGTTTTAGTCATAATGTTTTATGTATGTATGGGGAGGTTGATTCCCACCACAGAGATCATGGAATCTTAAGGCATAAGTTCATTCTCACCTCAGTAACTTCTTAGTAGTTCCATCGGAGTTCGTGGTAGAAAAAGATAAGGATCTGTTCTTGCTGTTGCCAAATCAGGGTCTTAATTATGATTGTGGGCCGAGAGGGAAGAGACAGTTGCATGGGATGAGCACAGTTTAGTGACTTAGTATTTTGTGGCTATTTATAGGTATGTGTCTCAAGAGTTACATCCAGTAAGAACCTTAGATTGGTACCTGTCTGGAAACATAAGACACGAAAATTTCTACACAGTGTCTGGTGTTGGACAATTTAGAAAAATAGCTCATAAATCAATAATGTTAGACAAAAGATATTTTATGTATGTGCATGGTAGAATATTAGAGTGAAATAATGTCATGGTTGACCCTGGCTGGAGGCCAGGTGCCCACCAAACCTGCTCAAACCACTCACCTCCTCAGCTGGACAGGGGAGAGAAAATACAACAAAAGGCTTGTGGCTGAGATGAGGACAGGGAGAGATCACTCACCGATTGCCATCACGGGCAAAACAGCCTCGACTTGGGGACATTATTTTAGTTTATCACCAATCACATCGGAGTAGGGTAATGAGAATTAAAATCAAATCTTGAAACACCTTTCCCCCACCCCTCCCTGCTTCCCAGGCTTGACTTCACCCCCAATTTTCTCCACCTACTCTCCCCGAGCGGCCCGGGGGATGAGGAATGGGGGATTGTGGTCAGTTCATCACACATTGTCTCCACTGCTCCTTCCTCCTCAGGGGGAGGACTCCTCACACTCTGCCCCTGCTCCAGCATGGGGTCCCTCTCATGGGAGACAGTTCTCCATGAACTTCTCCAGCGTGGGTCCTTCCCACGGGGTGCAGTCCTTCAGGAACTGCTCCAGCATGGGTCCTCCACAGGGTCACAAGTCCTGCCAGGAGCCTGCTCCAGCACGGGCTCTCCATGAGGTCAGAGCCTCCTCCGGGCATCCCCTGCTCTGGCGTGGGGTCCTCCCCAGGCTGCAGGTGGGTCTCTGCTCCCCCATGGGCCTCCATGGGCTGCAGGGGCACAGCCTGCCTCACCGTGGTCTGCTGCAGGGGAACCTCTGCTCCGGCACCTGGAGCACTTCTTGCCCCTCCTGCAGGGTTGCTGCTCTCACATACTTACTCCTCTCTCCTGCTGCAAAGGATGTTATGCAGGGGTTTTTTTTCTTCTTAACTATGTTATCCCAGAGGAGCTACCACCATCGTGGCTGATGGACTCAGCCTTGGTCAGTGGTGGGTCCATCTTGGAGCTGGCTGGCACTGGCTCCATTGGACACAGGGGAAACTTCTAGCAGCTTCTTACAGAAACCACCCCTGTAGCCCCACTAACAAAACCTTGCCACGCAAACCCAGTACAAATAATCATGTACTTTAATTTTTCCCTCCACTTAGATGTATATAATTCTGCACAAAATGTAGGAAAGGATGTGGGCTCTGTAAGGAGAAGTTAGATGAAAATATATGGATCAAATGTACTAGTTCTCAACATCACTGGAAGTTTGAGAATTCTTTATAAAAAGAATGTAGCAAGGCTGGATTTCTTTTAACTTATTCTTCTAACCAGAGGTGAGTGAATGTTGTGTAGTGCTTAATTATAGATTGCGGATGCAGGTAATTTAATGTTCACTTCATGAGTTTCTACAAATTCCTTTTTATATTTTAGTTTAGCGATTACAGTGAGTGTCAAACTGTAATCCAAGCTCTGTATCATCTCTGAGAGTACAGCTTTTGTTGAGGCCCATGAAAGCTGAGCATTTCTAAGCTATGGCTTGACTCACTGCTTAAATTTACAGCTAATCTTGGCAGATTTCCTTCATTAACAATGAATCCCTTTCCATTAGTTTCCCATCTTTCCTAATAGATTGTCACGATCTGCTCTGCTGAAGCAAGACAGCTTTTCAGCTTTAACGATGTTGTTAGTTGGTGACTAAAAATTTCTGTACTGCATACATTCTTTACATTTTCCGTCTATGCAAAAAACCATACATACAAAGCATTGAAATTACTGGGAAAATTCAATGTGCGACTTAGTAGCTTGAATAAAATCTGTAAAAGTGTGTGGAAATCCTGCTCAACTGACTGTCCAGCATCTAGTGATAAAATCTGTATCCTGGTGAAGCTCCTTCAGATTTCTTTTCTAGCTAAAACAAATAATGTTTTTAGGTACTGGGCTGCTCATGTTCGTATGATGAATTTATCAGTCCAGAATACCTCAGTTAGATGGTAATTAGGGACTGCCAAAAGAACATCTGTTTACAGTCACTACTTCTAAGGATAAATCTGCATCATGAAATAGCTTGTGCTTGAATACAAGGGCAATTAAAACTGAGAAGGAAGATTTCACTGTTTTTTAAGGTCAATTTGCACTCTGCCTGCGTCTCTGTGCCGCTACGCAGTTTGAAAAATCACTGTGTGATAGACTGCTTTACAAGCCGTACAGCAACGTGTGTGCTTTCTTCCTCTAGCATGTTAGCAGAGATAGGCTTTGAGTTATTGGGCAGAAAATAACTTCTAAAATAAGTAAAATGCAGACCGTTTTCCCACAGTTGGATGAGGATGGCAGCAGATGATTCCTGGCCTTTGCACATTCAGCTTGGTTTCTGCAGGTGCCTGACACTCTCTGACCCTGCCTGGGGCACCCGTTTCCTATCTTGGGTACAGAATGGAATTAAACTCTCACACATCTTGCCTCTGCATGTCGAATAACCCTCACCAATTTGGTGAGGGGTTCGCAGTCTATTCCCTGGGGACTGGCACAGCTTTCACGTACTTCATTAAAAGATGATACTCGTGCTGGAATTTTGCCCTGCTCAAATTTGTCTTGATACAGCTGCTCTAATGCTTTCCTGTTTGGGTCTTTTACTGCTTGAGCACTGACTAACGTGGGTCATGTTGTAGAGTTACCTTTTCAGACTTGAGAAATACTTGGGCCCTTGCAAAGAGCATGGCATATAAAGAGTAGGGCGTTGAGAGTGGGGATATCCTACAGAGTCTTCTGCAAAACTATCGTATTTCATACATAAGTGCACTTGTACTATTTGTGTGTGCAGTTTTGTTTTGGGTTTTTGTGGTTTTACTTTTTTTTTTTAAATCTCTTGTGTCTGCTCAGTGGGGAATACTTGGGTTCACTTACATGTTTTAAATCGGTATTTTAGTGGGGGAACCCAAAAGGTGAAGAACACAGACATGCATTTCTTCTTCTCTCATCCTGGAAGGGTGAGTTAAAAATTAAGCCTTTTATCTTAAGATAAAAGTAAGACATGCTTCCTGTACCTAAACAAAGCATCAAAAGTTGACGTTTGCAGTCAGCAGATGGTGGAGTGTCTGACAGCATACTTGGCTGAAATCTACCTTTTTTCCTCTTTCCCGTTTTGTGTAGAGTATCAGAATAGATCTGAAGG
This sequence comes from Opisthocomus hoazin, assembly GCF_030867145.1. Classification (NCBI taxonomy): domain Eukaryota; kingdom Metazoa; phylum Chordata; class Aves; order Opisthocomiformes; family Opisthocomidae; genus Opisthocomus; species Opisthocomus hoazin. Next base: position 6,425,141 of record NC_134420.1, read on the forward strand.
ATAAAACTTTTAGTGATATGTAAATTATTCTGTCACCAGAACCCATGGGTGCATGTTCTGGCATATATATGTGGTGTTGATGTTTCATGGTCTCTTCAGTCATTCGGCAACCTGTCTGTGTGATTCCATGAGCATCGCAGTATTTCTTTGCGTTAATTATCTCCTTGAAATGAGAGCAGAACATACCTAATCTTTACCTAGACACATGGACTATGTCTATGCAAGTGATGATTTTAGGACTTCATTTACAGTGTAATGCCACATCAAAGTCTAATAAACAGATTTCAGAAAGCTGAAGGTAAGAATCAAGCACATAATATTATAATGGATTTCTAGGAACCTCTAATAATTAACCTTGTCAGAGATATACAGAGAAACAGGAATATTTGGCAAATCCTTAGAATAAATGTAAATAGTTCTAATGTGCTGCTTAACAATAAATGAAATATGGCGTTTCTTTATTATTCCATTTGAAATAGTGTGTTTGGCAGGAAATAATATATATAAACCTTATAATTATATAAAATTCTGCTTTCTGGTGTGACTGACTATATTTAATAAAGGCTCTAGGAATAATTGAACAGAAATCATCGTGCAGGCCATATAGGTTGCATCCCGATAACCATAGTGAAATTCAGGAAACAGCAAAGCCATGGTAAATTCCTAGAACTTTGCCTGTGTATCGTGTTGCCAACAAATCTTGTTGCAGTAAATTGTCTTTATTCACTGGTGTTTCCAGAAATTGGTGCCATAGTATTCAAAAAGGGCAAGAAGGAGGACCCAGGGAACTACAGGCCGGTCAGCCTCACCTCCATCCCGGGAAAGGTGATGGAGCAGCTTATCCTGCAGACCATCATCAAGCAAGTGGAAGAAAAGAAGGTTATCAGGAGTAGTCAGCATGGATTCACCAAGGGGAAATCATGCCTGACCAATCTGATAGCTTTCTACGATGACATGACTGGCTGGGTAGATGAAGGGAGAGCCGTGGATGTTGTCTACCTTGACTTCAGCAAGGCTTTCGACACTGTCTCCCATGATATCCTCCTAGGGAAGCTGAGGAAGTGTGGGCTGGATGAGTGGTCGGTGAAGTGGATAGAGAACTGGCTGAATGGCAGAACTCAGAGTGTTGTCATCAGCGGCACTGAGTCTAGTTGGAGGCTGGTAACAAGTGGTGTCCCCCAGGGGTCAGTACTGGGCCCAGTCTTGTTTAACTTCTTCATCAACCACCTGGATGAAGAGTTAGAATGTACCCTCAGCAAGTTTGCTGATGACACCAAACTGGGAGGTGTGGTAGACACACCAGAAGGCTGTGCTGCCATTCAGCATGACCTGGACAGGCTGGAAAGCTGGGCAGAGAGGAACCTGATGAGGTTCAACAAAGGCAAATGCAGGGTCCTGCACCTGGGGAGGAACAACCTCATGCACCAGTACAGGCTTGGGACGGACCTGCTGGAGTGCAGCTCTGCGGAGAGGGACCTGGGCGTCCTGGTGGACAACAGGTTAAACATGAGCCAGCAGTGTGCCCTGGCTGCGAAGAAAGCCTATGGAATCCTGGGGTGCATGAAGAAGAGTGTGGCCAGCAGGACGAGGGAGGTTCTCCTTCCCCTCTACACTGCCCTAGTGAGGCCCCATCTGGAGTACTGTGTCCAGTTCTGGGCTCCCCAGTTCAAGAAAGATGAGGAGCTACTGGAGAGAGTCCAGCGGAGGGCTACAAGGATGGTGAGGGGACTGGAACATCTCCCCTACGAGGAGAGGCTGAGGGAGCTGGGCTTGTTCAGCCTGAAGAAGAGAAGGCTGCGAGGGGACCTAATAAATGCTTATAAATATCTGAAGGGTGGGTGTCAGGAGGATGGGGCCAAGCTCTTTTCAGTGGTGCCCAGTGACAGGACAAGGGGCAATGGGCACAAATTGAAGCAGAGGAAGTTCCGTCTGAACGTGAGGAAGAACTTCTTCCCTCTGAGGGTGATGGAGCCCTGGATCAGGCTGCCCAGGGAGGTTGTGGAGTCTCCTTCTCTGGAGATATTCAAGACCCGCCTGGACAAGGTCCTGTGCAGCCTGCTATAGGTGACCCTATTTCAGCAGGAGGGTTGGACTAGATGACCCACAGAGGTCCCTTCCAACCCCTACTATTCTGTGATTCTGTGATTCTGTCTCTGAGACTGCTAATGTTTTAGTCCTGTACTAGAAGGGAATGGCAATCGGAAGAGGATTTCGTCTTCCCAGCCCTTTACTGTCCTCCTGAAATAGTGGTCAATCATTGGAACAGGCTGCTCAGGGAAGTGGTGGAGTTCCCATCCCTGGAGGTGTTCAAAAAATGTGTAGATATGGCACTTCAGGACATGGTTTAGCAGGCATGGTGGTGTTGGTTGATGGTTGGACTTGATGATCTTAGAGGTCTTTTACAACCTGAATGATTCTATGATTCTATGGTGAATCAAGCGTATTCTTATTAATTACTGGCTGAAGAGCAAACAAGCAGGCCATGAGCCAAACGAGCCTTTCCAGGGAAACACTTTTTCAACTACAGCAGAAGCCCATGCACGTGTGTATTTATAAACACACATAAATGCTTAATGGGCACAGAAGTGAAAAGTTTGCTTGGAGGGTAACGAAGGGATTTTTCATTGCTATAGAAACACTGTGAGAATTTGCTTTGTCTCCTGGTTAGGAGGTTTGCTGGTTCGAAGCAGGCTGGTTGGAGCACTGTGAGTTTGCTTGGGAAGGGATGCCCTGTAGCTGCTCGTGACCTGGATGCACAGCCCACTGCTTGAGGCACCGACTGCAGCAGAGGCATGAGTACGCCTCGTCAGCAGCCGCTAATGCCATAGTGCTTAATAACCTCGTTCCTTCGTTCTGTGACATTTTAGCATTTATACTCCCGTGTTTCCTCTCTTGCCAGCATTTCGACTTTCATATTCTTTTCTCTCAGCTGCTTATCTTACATTTTTCCAACCGCTTTTGTCAGTGGGGACCTTCCAAAACCTGCTGTCTGTATACTGACCCTGCAGAAGAATACTGTCTCAGTTCCGCATTTCTACATGTGCTTGTTATAGACAGAAGTGTTTGTGTCACTCGGTTCAAGTTTCCTGACACTTAGCATGAAGAAAGTTGGGTTTCAGCTTTTTCTAATGCTGCCAGGCTTGAGCTGCTTGGACTGAAATTCATGTGGGTGTTTGTCTCAGGCTGCCTTTCTTTGAGGAGCTTCAGCAAAAAAGTTTAGCTACTACGGGAAGCACCAAGTCGGATGTTTAATGCAAACAACTGCCCTGAGACTTTTGTGTGCCAAAGCTCTTTAGCAAAGGTCTTACCCTGGTGTCAGGGGTGTGACTGGTGCCGGGATAAGGTGCCAGCCCTTGGCAGCTCTGGGTGTTGGTCGACACTGGGAACCCATGGCAGACTGGTGGAGAAGCAGCTGTGCAGGTGGAAGAGTAAGTGGGAAACATAACTGCTTCATGCTAGCTCTAACTTCGGTGTGCTTGACTGTGTCTTCAGAAGCAGTGCTTCCTATTTTTAACTGGCTGCAGCAATTAAGAAGAAATGCTGTCTTTTCTGTGAACTGAGATCAAATCTGAATCTCGTTAGTATAATGTTTCCATGGCAACATTTTGCATGTTTGTTCTGTATAGTTAAACACAAAATTTGGGTTCAGACAAACTTTATGTTCCGTGCAAGTAATAAGTTTCCATTTTAAAAGGTGAATTCAATCAGTTATGTCCAGCTACCGCAGAGTGATACGTACTTTTTAGTGGGATATTGGTCCTAATGCTGAATGTGAGTCACTTCCAAGTGATAGCTGACTATAAATAAATGGGAATTAATAATTTCTCTTTAAGCCTGCCCGGTTCTCACTCAGACTTTCTTTGTGAGCAGCTTTCAGACTATGAAAGAAAAGTTTCTCCCAGCACTGCAGATCATGCATATTCTACTACACGTCATGGTAATAGCATTAGTAGAAGAACATGCCGTGTAGACCTAGAAGGCTTCTCCTTCTTATCCTTAAGGACTCAAGGAATGTCAGTGAAATCTAGGCTGCAAGTTAATTATGAATATACGTTTTGCATGACTGCAAGTTTGCCGTTTATCTCAATACATTTTCAAACCATGTATGACATGAAGTTGAACAAAGTGTGAATCTGAGGTGTGACTAAAAGTTGGTTGTGTTATCAGAATCTCAAAATATCATATTACGGGAGCCACTGATGTGCAGCTGTATTGGATACAGATGGGCATTACCGGAACAGCCGAGCACTAATATGGCACTGTGGAAATTGTTAATGCTACAGGTCTTTCTGTTACTGCAGCGACTTGCTGAACACGGACAAAATAACAAAGAGTACAATAATAAGCACATCATCATAGGTGAATTCTATACGTCTTCTTAACTGACTGTTGTAAAACATTTGTACTGCTGGCTTACTGAGATAGGTTTTCAATACTGCTATTATGCTTCGTATTTATCTCAGTTTTTAGTTATTAAGTTGTTAATGACTAATTTCAGCTGGTATTTAATATGTATATTAGCTGAAAAAGAGGCAACTCGATTGCCACAGTGTGAGTTGTAACTTGTAGCTGTATTTAAGGAGTTTAAAAAATCAGAGACTGATGTCACAGGTATGAACTGTGCTCGCAAGATGGTGGTAGAAGTGCATCCGATTAATGAGAAGCATGCCCCAGTGTTTTCCAAGGCAGCGTTATTGATCTGCTATATAAATTGAAAATGATTCTTCATGACATTTTCAGCCTGGTGCCTTTTTAAAATAGTATTCTAACTTAGGTTTGGAACATATTTATATTTGGTACTTGAAATGGAAATGTACACATCTTGCAAGGGAATCTATGCATGCTACCATCACTCTTTCTCTCTGTGTGTATATATACACACACACATACATGTGCCCACATGCACACATGATTGTTGGGTGTGATGTTACAACAAGTGCTGTCACAGCAGCACGTCTTCTCTGTTGGGTGCTGGTAAGAGTGCAAATTAAAGCAAACCAAAAGGGATGCTGGTGAGCATACTCCAGAAAGCCAGGACCTGACTTGGAAAAATACCAGTAGAAATTACGTTTCAGCTGTGAAAATATAAACTGGTATGTAAGAAACAGAAAAGCAACAATACAGTACCATTAAATATCTGATTATCTGTGACAGAATTTAATGGCACACAAATAATCAGTGTATCATTTGAGCACAGGTGTTTCTGAGTGTCTCGGGATTTGTGCCTTGGTGTTTGAAGAACGGCTTGTATCTCTATTTTTAACATATAATTCTAAAAGCCAGCAGCTGCCTGTTTAGGCAAAACAAGAGTTTGTGACCATCAAGATCCCAGAACTCTACTTATTGTCCACAGAATAAGCTGTCCTGGGGACTTGATGATGTAAGACCCCCTATTAGGTATGAACAGTAGCACAGACCATGTATCATTAAAGCAACCAGTAAGGTAAATTGTGTATTTTCTTATTTATTAGTAATAGCTGCCTGTTGGCTTCCCCCCAAACCCGCCAAGCTTCCTGTGGTCTATTTATGCACTACCATTGCCAGAAACATGCTTAGAACCTGAAGAATGTGCTTTTCTGGCTTAAAACTGGGCAGATTAAAAAGCTTGATGCCTTTTAATGGGGAAGATCATGTCATGTGCTGCAAATGAAGAAATATGAAGAAAATTCATGAAGCCCCAGCGAATTTTGGGTGCTGTCAAATCTGGTATTTCATGGAGGGGGGAAGACGCTGTGATAGCCTCTGTGTTTGCACTGCTCTTGCCCATGAGTTACAGCCCAATCTTCTTCCACGTAGTCATCCCATTTGCTCACTCTTGGTGTCATGAAATTTAGTTGCTTTTGGCAAAGAAATTCTATTTAATCGAGGTTTTAGTGGGTTCACATACTCCCTCTTCCACCAGAGTTTTCTTTTTATAATGAAAGAAAAGTGGGTCACAAGTGAAAAACTTAATGCAATACTGCAGCATATGCTCTTGAGCATGATCTTTTATATCTTTTAACTAAAGTCCTATAAGTAAAAATGGCTCTTGAGTAGTTCATGTGGCAGGATTTAAAAGCCCATGCCTGCCTGATAAATTCTATTTTCTTCTGTCGGCCACCAAAAATCTTCAGATATAAAGGTACATGCTTTTAAGAGGCACTAGCTCAGCAGTATAGAAGAATAATTCTGGTTGGTAATAACTGATTTTTACAATGTTAAAGCTTCCAAGGTCAGTGCTTTGCTTTCTGCTGTTCAGAAAGTTTCACTATACCTTTATGTACACATACATTCACAGGGTGGAAGTCACTGATAAATTACCCTGAAATTTAATATTTGCAGAATACCACCTTCTTTGGTTACATCTTGCTTAATGTAAAGTAGCTTGTGTTTACACATCTTGGAATCACAGGATATTTAACTTGCGACTAAGACTTTCTTCATACACTCCTGAAATATGATAGGCAAGAAGCTCTGCAGAAGTACTCAAATGTTACATAAAGTATCAGGACCATAAGAAAAGGAGCTATTACTCTAAACAAAGAATTAGAAGGGATGAAGGGAACAATTAACTTTCCCCATCTTTATAATTATATTCCTTATTCCTAGTATTACTACGGGTATAACATCTTGTATTGACTGCTGTCATGGTAAAATTTACAATGAGATCCATTCCTGGTGAAACCAGTAAGATGTAAATGTTCATACTTGTCCACATAAATAATTTTATGGGGAAATGCCTAATCGTAAGACCACTTATTCTAATACATCAGTATCAGGTGTCCATCATTAGCTGCACGTTTTGCAGAAGTCGTACAACCTTACAGCAGAATAGAACCAAGATCTTTCCCCAAGAACTACATCTGGAAAGAGAAGCTTGACCTTCTGCGCTGCAGAAAATTGCATGTTTCTGTCATTTGAGGAGCTTGGAGGCTTGATGACAGTAACGTGTTCTCATTCTCCAAGCCTGTGCTTCCATGAGCTCTGGTGCTCCCCTTTTATCTCCCCATTGTGAAATATGGACACTGAAGACACAATGCTGCTTCTTAGTGATCCTGAATAGATTGAGGTTCCATTATACAATGTCATTATATGCGTAGTTATTTCTGAGACAATATTACGTCGTCAAGGTTGAGAACAAGTCCAAGGAAGCACACATACAGCTTTATGGCTGGAGAATTCAAGGTACAAAATGTTTCGCTGGACTCAGCAGGAGGTTCCTGGTGAATTATGGGGAAGCGTGCGGAGTTCCTGAGGACCACCAGCCTAGCACCTACAATTCAGGACTGACTTCCTAAACCAACTGCAGATTCCTGTGCAGACTGACTTCTCCCACAGCCTTGTTCAGCTCTCAGTAGATAAGTTAATAAGATATGCATCCCCTCCATATGACATACATATTAATGGCTTGCAAGTGAGAGGGTGTGAAGAAGGCTTATATATATACATATGTACGTATATATAACATATATTTGTAAATGATTATAATTGAGAGGTTGGAAGTTTTAACTAGGATGGAAACAGGTGATATTGTTCTTCAGAAATATTACTTCTTCTCTTGAAGCTTTTCCAGAATGATGTGTAACTGCTTTATTATGGCTGTGCATCCTGCAGTTTTATGTGGTAATCCATATAAGATATTTGGGGCTTTACTTTTGTTTTTAGATGTCCTGTTATTTTTCTTCTCACTTAAGATGTAAATGCAAAACAAACCTCATTTATCGAATCTGTTAATCTCTGGATTAACAGGAGTTGTTAAACTGATTTGTAGAGCTTGTTTTGAGAACTATTAAGTTTCACCTCTTTCCGATACTTGAATGAATAGTGATTTTTAGGATTATTGCATAGTTTAAATTATCTTCCATGCAGAAAGTATGAATTGTAGTAGAAGCAGTGGTGCATTTCTATTTGCTTGTAAATGTACACAATTTATGGAACAGTTTTATTGTATACTGTCTATAATAGAGTCATAGAATAGTTGGAGTTGGATGGGAGCTTAAAGGCCATCTAGTCCAGCCTGCCTGCAGCGAGCAGGGACACCTTCCACTGGAGCAGGTTGCTCAGAACCCCATCAACCTGACCTTGAATGTTTCCAGGGATGGGGCATCGACCATCTCTGGGCATCCTGGGCCAGGGTTTCACCATGCTCATAGTAACGCATTTTTTCTTCAGTCTAAACCTACATTCTTTTAGTTTGAAATCATTACCCCTTTTCCTATCGCTACAAGATCTGCTAAAAAGCCTGTCCCCATCTTTCTTATAAGCCCCCATAAGCACTGAAAGGCTGCAGTAAGGTCTCCCCACAGGCTTCTCTTCTCCAGGCTGAACAGCCACAGCTCTCAGCCTTTTCTCATAGGAGAGGGGTTCCAGCCCTCGGATCATTTTTGTGGCCTCCTCTGGCCCCACTCCAACAGCTCCATGTCTGTCCTGTGCTGAGGGCTCCAGAGCTGGACGCAGGACTCCCGGGGGGTCTCACCAGTGCAGAGCAGAGGGGCAGAATCCCCTCCCTTGCCCTGCTGCCCATGCTTCTGGGGATGCAGCCCAGGGCAAGGGTGCGCTTCTGGGCTGCGAGCATACATTGCTGGCCCATGTCCAGCATTTCATCCACCAGTACCCCCAAGTTCTTCTCCGCAGCACTGCTCTCAATCCCTTCAGCCCCCAGCCTGTGTTGATACTGGAGGTTGCCCCAAGCTAGGTTCAGGACCTTGCACTTAGCCTTGTTGAACCTCATGAGGTTTACACAGGCCCACTTCTCGAGCTTGTCCGGGTCCATCTGAATGGCACCCTGTCCCTCAAGCACATCGACCACACCACTCAGCGTGGTGTCGTGCCTATTCCAGAAGAAGGAATTGAACTTCAAGTCATTTCATAAGATTGGATGCTCTAGAGTTTGTGTGAATGAAAAGATGTGGGTCTGAGTTGAATTTCATGCCTGATGTTGTAGGGCTAATTAAGCTAGCTGTATAATTTACAAATGAGTGAAAAAAGATCTCAGAGGAGTTGTGTTTTCATTTTAGGCTAGCCCCATCCTTTTTAATGTAGGTCAGAAAATGGTTTTATTAATTCATGGGATTAAATAAAAATGGTATTTTTTCTTCTGAAATTAATTCCATTGTGGAGAGTCCTATGGCATTTAACAGGAATGAAACCAATAAGGTTTTCTACATAAATTACATTAGAAATGTGCATATTTTAAAGGAATTATCTGTTTTTTAAAGAGAGTTTTTGAACCCTTCTCCAGATTTGTATTGCAGGGATAGAATTCTCTTTTCAGTGCCAGGAGGTACTTTAGGATGACTATTCATTTTGTGATATTTTAATAAAACCTTCCACAAGGGTTTCCATCATAAGATGTTCTGCTATAATGCAATTGGTGACACTTTATTTCAGGTGAGTCAGATGTTCTGCAGATTTGAATTTAAACAGGAGGTGAAAAATGTTTGTTTTATTTTAGTAGAACCATAGCAGAGCAGGGAAGTGGAGGAATGACTTTTACCTTTCGAATGTTTAAGATGTGCATGAGTCGTATCTTGGCTGGCTATGACCTGTTTTGAACCACACTGGGCTATGTGGAAAGTTACCGGCTGCAGGCATAGTCATTCAAACACTTCAACGTAATAGATGAGTGAAATGTAGCCTGGCACCCTCTCACTCACTAATAAGCCTATAAAAATACGTAGCAAAAAATGCCTTTTGGTGTTTCTATTACATTACAAGAGATGCATGCATATATTGAAATCAAAATAAATTAGTATTTTTATTCCTAAGAAAGGAAGTATTGCTCTTTTTATGTTTCTGGTCATATTTCACTTTACTGTACCTAGGCAACTCATGAAAATAGCTTTCGTATCTTGTCTGTTGGTATCACAGCTGTTGTGGTTTGGCTGAGACAGCAGCCTTAAAATATTTTTGATCAATACATATGTACTTATGGGGTTAAGGTTAGCTAACAGCTTAGATTGTTTGGCAGAAAAGAGCATAAGGTAAAGTGGGACCCTCTGAGTATATGAGCTACTCACACCCTGCGCTTGGGTCTGTGAGGATGTTGCTTGTGGGGATTAAAAAAAAATACGTGATGCCTGGTGTGTGTAACGGGGAAGGGGAGAGCTTTGTTCTGCTTTTACAGTAACTCGGCAGAATGGTGGACAGAAATGAATGATTTTGTGTGAGGGCTCTGGGTCATGGGAGAGGCGTTGCTTCTGAAAGCAGATCCTGAATGTCAGTGCTTCCTCTCTTACTTTCCCATCAGAGACCTGCTGGCAGAAAATAGTCTTGGGAGGTTGGAAGTGCTGTTTTAAGTCTGAGGAAGAAGAAATTGAATCATGTCTCAATCCTGCACCATCTGACCTGTGCCTCAGTCCTGGCCCATGCTTAGTGAAAGGGTGTGTGGTGCTTGCTATTTAAAAATCCATCCTGCCTTTACCCTTTTCTCCCTTACTGCCCGTAGAAGAAAAGGCATCGGTCAAAACTTCTGGGAAAAGGTTCCAGATCTTTGGTCCAAGGAAAAGCCAAGGGCAAGGTGCTGAAGGTCCAGAGAGCAGACTTCAATGTACGTTTAATCCTTATTTTGTTAGCGAATTCACTTGCCAGACAAGCGACTGGCTTCCTCCTTGCCATAGTCTGCTTTGATGCCTAATTCGCACCCCTCTGCCTGGAGGATCTGGGGCTGGGCACAAGGCTTGGCACCCTGTTTTCAGGGTGGGTATTTGTAAGTGAGGTACTGCAATGCTATTTCTGATGTTGAAATTGCTTTATAGCTATAGTCCTTATGCTGTATAAAGACTGATTACAGTCTAGTACAGTGTTCACAGATGTCATTATGAGTATGATAACTTCAATATGCATGACAGCCTGCAGCTGTTGGCCTCCACTGAATAATTTCATTCTAGTGAGTCTATTCAAAACAACTTGTCATCAAGTTTGGGATGATAAACTGGAGATAACAATGGTTTTCTGAAACATGTCTATTATTAAGAAGCCAGCAGCAGCAGCAAGGTTTGAACTGCAATGTCTGCAACGTAATTGTGTCAGAATAGCACGATGTGCAGAGCTGCCCTGGATGCTGCTGCACCGCTCTTTCCTTGTTAGAGAGTGAAGATCCAACAGATAAGAATAGTCCTTGAGTAATAGCTCTCTTAAATGTCTTTGGAAATGTTCCAGGCTACTTACTGGGAAGTAACAGCCTTGGGATGAGGAAGGAGGATTTTGTGGCATTCAGGTTGTCACTGGTCAAATTGGCCTTGTGAAGGAGGCTTGTGCCCACAGCACCCTTTGCAGAGCAAAGCTCAGGCTGGGGCTTGTGCCAGGCACCGAACGATACCCATAGCATTTGATCAACATCTTGTGTTACCCCCTCTCATTTGCTTATTGCATAGTAAAGCTACAGGCCTCAAGCAGCACCCCGGCCCATGTTAAGAAGCTGAAGCTCATATTAATGAAAATGAGGAGACCGGGAGCCAAATGGAGCACTTGGTGTTAGGGCGAAATTGGCTTACTATCGGGGGTTTTTCTGTTGAAAGAGCGATCCTCCGATGAGTTATGTTACTGGAGTTCAGTCCACACACCCAAGCAATTAATAGGATAGTTTGTTACATTGTAGACTGGTAGCTAGTAGGATGGAGAAAATGACACAATATTGTACTTAACAAAGCACAAGATTATCTCTTTTTGTTAGCTGGTGTGATGCATGGTGTTAGAATGAGAGGGCTACCTTGAATTTTATTGCGGGCTGTCATGCATGAGCACCTGGGCAAGGCACTGCACTGGGTTTCGGTGTGCGCCTGTCTACATCCTACCGTAGGGTCCCACTGCTTTCTACAGAGACCAAATCACTGCCCATCTTCATCGCTGTGCTTTCAACGGGGAGGCACCTGGGAAACTACATACTAAACACTTGTAATCTTTGTTCATAAATGTGACATCCTCTAGCTGCATTGTCACCACCATGGGTGACCTCTGGGACTCAGCTTTTCACTCTTTGTACAAAGCTCATTCAATCAGAGAGATTTTCTCTGGCTGGATTTTTTTTCCATATTAGATTGTTTGTAAGCATCTTTTGCACCTGGGGTGCCCTGACTTAACACACAAAATGCTGAGCAAATGGATCAAGGTGGAAAAAAAGTGCATCCTGTTTTCCTTCAATATTGGAGTGTTCTTTGTTGGGAGACCTGAGAAGTGACCGGTATGCTATTTAGTTTTGACAGGTAAATTGAAAAGACATAGCAATTCCATCAAAATATTACAGCTAAAAAAAAACCCCAAAACCTAAGTTAGAAACTTTCAGATTAGTTTCACTGCTTGCGTTCTTCTCAGCCTGATTTCTGTTGGATTTTTTGAGTATGCTCAATGCAAAATATTTCGTCTGTATTGATGTGTGAACAATATTTTTGGAGTTCATTCTTCAAAGCAGATGTGCATTAGCCTTTAATAAAGCAGAAAGTTTCATTTTCTGGTTTGAACAATGTGACCTTAATATGGAATCCTGACCTTGTACGCTTGCCTTCTGTAACCTGCTCTGTGGGTTTGGTTTTCGTGTGTTTGTTTTATGTCCTTTACAGACTTGCGCTAACCTTGCGGCTGATCTCTTATTGATTTCTTTCTTAGACTCTTATTGTTACAATTGGAAGTATTTTTCAGATTGGATGCTGTATGAATTTTTCACTGCAGAGGACTTGCAGTGCATGGGTTGCTATTTGAGACAGTGAGGACAGGAGATCCACAAGTACCCCAGGCCCAAGGTCCTCATCTCAGGTGTGAGTGTTCCTGAAACACATGGTCATCTCAGCTAGATTTCATAAGGCTCTAAAACATAAAAATAATTCGATTTCTAGTCAACGTTACCATATTCATTGCAGTGGTGCAAATCTTGAATTCTGTTATGTTTTTATCGTGAAAAGAGGGTTGTGCATTTTGCCCTGGAAAGCTTTGGGGGCTCAGTGGTAAGCTAGAGGCCAGGGAAAACTACATGGAGTCTTTCCATCCATAACAGCACTTGCTTTTCAGTCCTAGTACTTATGGAGTACGTAATGTAGCCTTTCTGACTTGAAACTAGGTATTTTGTTTCCCATTTGAATTACTTTTTAAAATGCATCATCCATCATAGTGTTTTAGCATGTGAATAGCCCCAGTGATTGCAGATTGAATCAGATCAGGGTTTACAATAAGACATCTGTCGAGAAAATACACTTACCAACAATGTAAATATTGTATTCAGGTACAAATGTGAATCCTTTTGAAATTATGCATTGATTTAGAACAAATGAAATGATATTTATCTCCTCTCTCTCTTAGCACTGTATCCTACGATACAGGAATGCTTCCTACCTCCATTATGTGGCTCTTTCTTTAGCGCCTGCATCCTTTCAGACCCCTGGGCTGCAGACGGGAAAAGCAGATTTTTGGGTTGGTGTGAATACCGTGCTTCATGATGGAGAACACATTAGATTGAAACTACTGTAAATGAACTTGTGGGCTAATCTATGTTGGAGTAAGTTTTGGCCCAGTTCATTGGAACCAGCTATTAAAATAACTTCCAGTTAACCTAGCTGCTAAAAAACAGCTCTGCTTCCTGCTGCTGCTGCACCTTTCAGGAGCCATTGCTGGTGCTTGTTGATAGACTGTCTGACTCTTGTGGGCTTTGTGGTGGTGTTTTAGCTCAGGTTCAGGAGACCATGAGTACGGAGGGTCCAGCTGGTTTCCCACTCCTGGACTGCCCTTTACTCCATTGTCCTGAAATTATTTTGGTAATTCCACCTCTGTGATGAAGGCATTGAGGACTTTGTCCTTTGTGCGAGTCCCCAGTGTTCCAAAAGAAGACTTAAAAGCTGTGTACAAAAGCCCTAACACTGGAGGAGCATGCATACAAATATCTAAGTAATCTGTCCAGTAATTTTAATAATTCAAAGTACTTCAAGCTTCCTTGAGCAAAAGCTTCATCCTTTTTGGAGTATCTAGCCCTTCATACCCGAATCTGCGTGGGGGCAGTCAACCAGGTAGGCTACCCTGGTGCATAACAGAATTATCCCTCTGTTTTAATGGAAATCAACTATGGCTACAGGCAGCAAGGTGTTTGTTTAGGTGCCTAACATTTAGCTTTTCAGGTAGAATATTTTGGCTTTCCACTGCGTTCCTCTTTTTTTCTCTTCCTATGTCCAGGAGTAACTAGTACTTGGAGTAGTCTTTCCTATGAAATCCTGTGGCTGGCAATTGCTTGGCTTCCGCCCTTCTGGGCGGGTGCACAGTTAGTCGGGTTGAAAGGTTGGTGCTGACAGGACTTTACTAGAGTGGAGGAGCTGTGAGTTAGCATATGGTCTCTGGAAGGCTGCAGTAAGCCTCACTGTGGTGATTTCTTTCAGCAGCTCATTTCTTGTTTATCTTTGTGGATTATTTATTTTTTTGCTTCAGGAATATTCCCCACAAGCCAATTCCTTGACAAGAAAGGTGACCCTTATGATGAATGTGGAGACTCGCTTTTCAAAACATTGCATTAAAACACCTGCTGAAATTATTTTTCTGCACCTATGTATGGCTCTTTCTCCCACCTTTTTCTCTGAAACCAATGTAACATTTCAGATCGTTCTGTCAAAAAGCCGAAACAGCTATGTCAGATTTCTGCCTCATGCTGATAAACTTCAGCCTGACAAAGTTACAGGTAACAGAAATAGGTTTTGCAATCAGAAGTTAGAGAAAGCATATCCACTGTTATCTGAATTGTGTTTTCTATGTGTGTGTAAAAAAAAAAACAAAAAAAAAAAAAAAAAACTAAACAAACCTAACGCCCCCAGAGAAACCTTTTGCCAAAACAGAACTGGTCCCTGCTTAGGCTTTTCTGTTTAGACAAGTACAAGCTGTTCTCACAACCACTTCAGTTTGTGGAAGAAAGGCTCTTTCAAGCATGAATCCCTTTCTGGAACCCCTCTGTACCTTGGAAGACAAGGATTAAAGATGCCAGGTCTCAGTGAAAAGGTTTTGCACAGTATCAATGAGCTTTATGCTGCATGTTCACACTCTGTTCTGCCTAAATCCAAGACTTGTAAGGACTTTCTGTGGGTTGGGGATCCTTGTGGAGTCAAGGGTGATTCCGTGCTGGAGCATGGAAATCTCTAGAAACCTGGACAGCAAAAGGGGGATTCATTTGACTGTTTCTTGGAAAGCAATAACAGTTCTTCATCTACAGAGCTTTCAGTATTGGCTGTTCCGTATAAATAGATTTATTATGTATAATATCTCATTAACAATGACATAAGCTAGCTATCATAGTGACTGCTTTTTGCGAAGCCATTCACAAAGCACTGAGATGTTTTGCAGCATTGCAAGTTGGTTGTTGTTTGATTTTTTTTTTTTTTCCCCTAATGATGCTGCTGTTGCATTAAACAATATGAGCTTGCAGTGGCTGCTGGTCTGTGTAACAGCTGTGTGCCTGCAGAGTTATTTTTCAGGCATTGAAGCTGTTCTGTATGCATCTTGTGCTCATGCAAATTTTCAGTCTTTTACTGATTTTGGGCAAGCAAACCCTGTGAAGTAGTCTTACGCTTAAATGTAAAGGCCAAATCCTAGAGCTGTTTTCCACCTAAAATCGGTAGGGCAAGACCTGTAGCCCTTATTCAGTGAAAGGTTTGCTTCTTTGTGGCTGGATCCAGTCCTGCACTTCGTTATTTTCATTCAGGGTGTGTACGTCCCCTCCTTTCTTTCTCCCAAAGGAAATCTGGCAGCTTGTCTGTTCCAGAGGCTGTGAAATATTGGCAGGTTTCAAAACTAAATGTGTCAGCCTCTCTGACAAACAGTCAGTCAGAGGGCAGATGCGTTCTATCGCTTTCTCTGTGACCAGCCAGCTCCATGTGAGAGAGAAACTCTTTCTGTGAAACAAGAGCTGCAACAAGACGTTTCCCTAAGAGCTGCAACACGACATCTCCCAAAGTGCTGCCTGTGAATCTGCGTTAACGTTGGCGACTGCACAGGCTGCACCTCAAGCATACTCTGATGCTACCAGAAAAGGAAAAAAAGTATCAGACCTGTGAGGCTGCAAGTCTTTTCTTTAGGCTATGAAACCCCGTGCTGGCTCTGGAATCATACATGGAACTGCGGTGGGGAGGCCCCTGGTGCAGCTGCCTTTGCCTTGATTCTGGAGGAGCAGACTTGCCCAGTTTAAAATTTTGGAGTTTGCTGCTACGTTGGTGGAGGATTTGGACTTGATGATCAAAAAGGCAGGAGTTTTGTTTTGAGAGGAAAAATGAAGTGTGGTCTTTACATGGCTAACTTCACCCATAGACTCCTGTATCTAATGCAATCATAGAATGGTTTGAGTTGGAAGGGACCTTTAAAGATGACCTAATTCCAACCCCCATGCCATGGGCAGGGACACTTTTCACTAGATAGGGTTGCTCAATGATAACATCAGTCAGGTGTGAACTCTGTCCCATGTGTTTGCTAGAATGCGACAGAAGAGTGGTCCTTGGGATCTCTGTCCAGGGTTACGGTGGTGTGGGCAGAGGAGAACACAACAGAGCATTTAACTTGTGCTTCTTGGCCTTTGCTGTAGGACCTGGACAGCCCAGGCATTTAGAGTTGTCCTGAAATCAAATCAATTGCAACTTGAAGGTTTGCAAATGGTAATCTTTTAATCCTGAACTTTTGCCAGCTGCTGGTGCTTCACTGACAAAAAAATTAATTGTTTATAGGTGTTTTTTCAGTTCTGACTAGGAGACCATACACTCAGGGGTGTCTAGTGATGTAGTAGTAATAATTCTGGCAAGACATCGAGTTGTGCGGCCCCTGGTTTATCTGTTGCAAGTGTTCAAGGCCAGGTCGGATGGGGCTTTGAGCAGCCTGGTCCAGTGGAAGGTATCCTTGCCCATGGCCAGGGGCATTGGAACTGGATGATCTAGAAGGTCCCTTCCAACCCAAACCATTCTATCATTTGTCAGAGCTGTCAAAACAGCATCACTTTGGAGATTCCCTAGCTCAGATATGACATTACTTCATTCGATTGCCCTGTCCTTGCTACCTTTCAAAGATGAGTTCCAGTGTTTCCATTAGCTGGGGAATTTCTGCCAGAAATTATTTTAAGTCTGCGGTGGAATGAACAGTTCATTAAACTGGGAAATTATTTTTAAAGCGTTCAAGAGCCTGGGGCAATCATAACAATCAAGGTTGCAAATTGTGCCCGGCTCTAAGGCATATTTCTTATTATTTAGAAGGATCAGGGATTTGAGTACTGCTTGCAACTTTGCAGACTCAGTGGTTTAGTTTTGAAGTCATTCTTTGGTGGGGCTTTCTTCCATTAAACAAACTTGTAGGTTTATTCGACTATACTTTTTGAGGATGGGAAGAACCTGTGCCCTTTTCTAAACCAGCAGTAACATGCCTTAATATATTAATGTACTTTCATGCAGCAGGGACTAGAAATACTAAAATACCACGAAGCAGATTGTGTGTATTTCTGGTCCACTTGGAAGCAGGAAGTAGAGATCTTTCAACAGATTGTTTTTGTGAGACTGGTAGCCAAATGCTACAGATTTTCAGACTTCTGCTTTAAATAAAAAGTGCTCTAATTGAGGGCATGTTCTTTTTGGTGTCTTTTTCAAGACAGAAGTTGATTTTTAGAGTACCATCTGTAAGCGTTTGGATTCATAGCCTTTTGAATTATGAAAGGTACATGTAGCGCCTTGGGAGCAGTTTACAGTAAAATACATTTATGAAGTAGTATGTAGAAATAGATAAGGGCTACAAAGAGTTGGGGTCCTGGAAGTAAGAGCTGAGTTATTGTGATACCCACCTGAAGTAATTTGTTCATGTTGGGAGGAAATTCAGTGAGTCATGTATATCTGTGGGTAGATGGATGCTGTGTGTCATGTTTTGTATCACGGTATGTTCTTTGCTGCTCTTTGAACATAGAAAAGGAACTATGAATATATCTAAAGAATCCTGACGAATATCTGGCAAATGTAAATGTGCCATAAGCCTGAAACAAGACAGAGGACAGCAGGGATGTCGTGAACGAGTCTTGCCAGTGTTAACTGCTGTGATTGCAATGTATCAAGGCTGATTTTTAGGGAATTCCATTATATATAAGAGATCTTTAAAAAGATTGTCAGAGAATAGTATTTTTCACTAAAGAGAAAAGTAAGCAATATGCATTTTAATAGGGAATGGGAGGATGTTGGGAAGGAGTGTTTTTCTTTCTTTGTTAACACCAGGAAAAAAAAATAAAAAAGGTTTTCTAATGAATCTTGAAAGAGACTAAACTTGGCACCATGGTTCATGATCCAATTTTCAGAATACTTGAACCTCACTGGCAAATAGGCATCTGTTGTATCTTTTACTTCAGGGGAAAACTTTTATGCGTTCAGACAAGAATCACTGTAGATTCATATTCAGCAGATGATGAAAGGGTGCTGAGATGATCTAGTTTCTTCTATTATTCTAACTCATACAGGAGGTTAGCTTTGCTATTGAAGAAGTAATATTTTTCTTGAATATGTTGTATTTACATGCTAAGTTCCTTAAATCACAGAGAACAGTTTTTGTGCATCAGGAAGCTAGAAGACTTCTCAATTAATTTTAATACTATCATTAACCTGTTTTACTACAGTTTTGATAACTTATTTGAGCTGCTGAGTGTAAGGTATAACTAAAAACTGTCGTGTTTATCTTCAACATGTGTCAAGACAATCAGTTTCTCTGGTGACTGTGCAGAAGCTTTTGATCTCTAAATTCATAATGGCGTTTCACTTTCCCTTCTTGCAATGAGAAAAATGTTCACACCTTGGGAAGTGGTGATTATTTTATTCATCATCTGTTTATAAATGATCCCTGGCCATATTTTCTGTTTTTACATGCATTTTTTTAATACATTCTTAGAGCAGTTAAAAGTCTTGACTGTATACTAGGGTGCAGGGTAGGTGATGTATTGCGGTGATACAGTGAAAGGAGAAATGAACCCAGAGAAATGCAGGGTGTTTAATGATGGGGCTCTGTGTTTAAGGATGCTCCTCAATCTACTATTTGCACTAAGAGCACAGGACAAATCAGCAAAGCCAGTTCAGAAAACTGATGTTTGAGTGCAGTGTAGATCCTTACTCTTGCACAAAATCTCTGATAAGCAGGGGAGATGGTATATCGATGTAGTGTTTTCTGTAGCCCAATGCAAATCTCAGGTGTCTATGTGACAATGAATTGTGAACTGAAATACATTTATTGTGAAGCAATACTCTATCAAAGTGACACAGAAAATATAAATCACAAACTATTTGCCGTCTTCTTGTTTACTTGCTTCAGGGGAAACTTTCCTGCTGATAATTATCCTGTATTTATCATGTTTTTCTGATACTTTGTGTGCTTCTATCTCCAGTCTGTGATTATTATGCTAATAATATTTTGAATTCCTGTCTAAAAATAATGTTCATGTGGAGCAGTTGGAGAAACGCAAATGTGAAGGTCTAAAAAGTTACTTTTGGATTTTCCATCATCGTTGTGCAAGATGAAGTGAGAAGGAAAGAAACTGTGAGTGTAATTATTTTGATTGACATTAATGGCACTTTAGTCAAAGTTGAATAAGTAAAATCAAGTTTTAAAAACCAAACTGTGTTCCCATGTCAGCCAGTGTGTGAATGGACAATGTGAATAGCAATAAATATGCTGATTCCTTTGTGAAAGGTTACCATAACGACTTTCAGGGCAAATAATTGTTTAAAATAGGATAAGAAGCAGCACTGAAGTCCCAATAAAGATTAACAGTATTTGAAAATAACCTGTATAAGTTGTCTTGGGCAGCATAAATTGCCTACAGTGGCCATGACACCTTTAAAATGGAACCGTTTTAAATGGAGTTGCTGCTGCTCCCGGTCCCAAAACAATAGTAATTGTAAAGAACTTTAAGGAGGTGGGGAAAAATTCTCTGTAAGTAGGTTTCATGAGATCTGGCTGCTATTTTGATACAGATAAAAAACCTTCCACTTCCTGACAGCCCAAGGGAGATTTGGTATTCATCGCCATACAGAGTAATGAAGTATCTTTTCATGCTGGATTTCTTAGTTCAGGAGACATTCTGTTTGCAGTAATAACGTGGGAAAGGAAAAAAGTCCCAGGTGGAGGCACAGAGCTCTGAGCAGAGGCAGGCTGACTGCTTGGGAACATTTTTTCAAATTATTAGAAATTATTTTGAAGTTTCACAGCAAAAAAAAAAGAAGCTGTAAAGAGCAGATTACCAGAGTATTAAGGCACTGAATTAATATCTTTGTTTATTCTAATATAGACAACTGTTTCATGAAGCAAAATAGAGTAAGTCAATTCAAGTAAAATATACTCTGTACAGGCAGCTTCCTGCACTATTTAGTCTCCTTAAACAATTGATTAACAAGCATTAATGTTATGTTATCACTTCAAAGCACTTAAATCCCTTATTACTTTCTTTGTTTCAAAAGGACTTGAAGAAAGCAAGAAAGGCAGAAACAGGGTGTGAGAGTCAGGGGCTGAGCTGAGCTTTTGTTTGCAGCTCTGCCCATGGATTTGCTGAATAAGATGCATTTGCTGAGCTTCTGCTTTTCCCAGTGGCAAAATAGATACAATCATCTGCACTGTTTTCTTTGAGACTTGGTTTGCTTCTGTTTATGCAACACTTTGATAGCCTTAAGTAGGCAGTTCTGTGGCAGTGCCCCTGGATTTGTAAGATCCTATGGCGATAATTATAAATTGTTTTGATCCAGCATTATGTGGGGCAGGTCACCAGGGCAGGTAGAAAACTTGATAGTCAGTGCTGTGCTGGCACCAGTTCTTGTCAGAATTAGACTGCTATTGACCCAAATACAGCGGTCAAAGACTGGTAGGGAGAAGGTGGCTAACTGTGAGTCAAGTGTGTGATCGAAGCCCTTGTCCTGGCTCCCTTAAGATATCTCCCATGCTTAGCAGGCCAGATGATGAATTTCTCTTCAGAGAGAAAGTCACTTCTCCCTACTTATCGTTAGGAGAATTGCTGAGATGCTGCTCATTGCTAACATCTCTAGGACATGATACACTGTGCTCAGGTCACCTGGTGGGTTACTGCATTTTATATCGGGTAACGAATGGGTCTAGAAGGTTGGTCGTTCCCTCTCCCATGAGGTGGATTGTGGACTAACATAAAAATGATCTTCCTCACTTCATCTTGGTCCACTTCATGGTTTCCTCTGGTGACAAAATGAGTCCATCCAGCCTGAAATCTTCTGCTGTTGTTTGAAGAAAGCTATTTCAGCTGCCTCTCTTTATCCATTGTGTTAAGACTAGTGTCAGTGTGGCAGCTGGGGGTTCGATGGGCCCTTTGCCAATGCTGAAGTGCACTTTTGGTAGCTTAATCTTTCACAGTTCATGCACTCTCTCTTTTTCATGTACCTTTGTTGACTGTACAGTAGAGAGCTCTCTTGCTGTTACTTTATTTTACAGCAAAGATGAAGTGCTTCCTTACTTGAGAAAGTTTGTGATTGCTGCTTTTTTTTATTTTCCTCTCCAAACTTCCATCCAAGTAAATTTCTGGGCATGACAGAATGACCTTTCTTTTCCAGAAGTGCTATAAGCTCCTGGTCTGATGGATGTTAGCAGTCCCCAGGACTCCAGGATAGATTATATGGAATCATCCTATTAAGTTTACTGCAGCTCAGCTATACCATTTTTGCAACAGTAACTATAAAATCAATATGGAGAAAACATTCAGATAAATCAGCGGTTGAAAGAATGATAAATAGAGGTTCATTGAAACAGAAATAAGCTTTAAATACACCAAATGCAAAGCGATTCCTGTAGAAATAAGGACTGTGAGCTTACTTCAAATGAGAAATTATCCTGGAAGGCAGCAACTAGAAGGACCTGGGGGTAA
Source organism: Opisthocomus hoazin (assembly GCF_030867145.1). Classification (NCBI taxonomy): domain Eukaryota; kingdom Metazoa; phylum Chordata; class Aves; order Opisthocomiformes; family Opisthocomidae; genus Opisthocomus; species Opisthocomus hoazin. The sequence continues at coordinate 6,446,964 of NC_134420.1, forward strand.
CAGAACATGTGCTCTCTGTGTGATGCTGTAACCAAACAAGGAGAGATGCTCTGCGAGGGGGTGGATAAGAGAGTAGCAAATAGGAGCAAGGAAGTGATTTGTCTCTTTACAGCACTAGCGAGAATGGGGATACTGGTATATGGCATTGAGTTTTCAGAGACTTGTTTTAATTTTATGACATGCAATCGATGATCAAAAAGGTCCGACACTTTTGAAGGTAGATCAAAATTCATTGTAGTGAGAAAAGGATCAGGGTATTTAGTACATTAAAATCAAAGAAGAAAGGAAAGAGGAAGTGAGAAGTAATGGAACATATATAAATCTAACAGGAGGAAAAGCAATAAAAACTTAACAACCCACCCACTGATCACCAAAGCTCTTCAATTTGGTGGTGCCCAGCAGCTGGAAGCTGAAACCTGACAAGTTTGTCTTCGAATCAGATTTTTTGTTTTGTTTTGTTTCATTTTGTTCCCCCCTCTCTATTGCAATGTGATAATCAACCACTGGATGTAATTATCAAGGTAGCTGTAATTCTTTCCATAATTTCACTGTTGCTTTAAATCAAGACTGACCTCATTCGTGGAAGGTGCGGTTTAGCAAATGCACCCTACTGGATTCTGTGCAGGAGCAACTGTGTGAGAGACTGAAGCCCTTGGCCTTACAGGAGCTCAGAGTAACGAACTAATATCCCTTCTCAATTCATCTGTGCATTCAGGGCCTGCGTGGCCTTTTTTGTCAAGTCAGCTTTGTACCCTGCCCCACACCACTTGTGGTTCAGGTGTTTTTTAGAGTATGGGCTGATTAAATGAATCTACCAACTCTAGAAATGTTTTTTGCTATCTTTTTGCTTGAAGTGACTGGAATGATAAAATTAACTCTTTGTATTTTCTATTTCCCAATTTGTTTGACTGGTCAACAGATGTTCTGTTGATTAAACAGGACTGTCATGCTCGCTGTGGTGCATAATTTGACATACTGGATGCTGCCTGAGTTTTTGTGCAGCTTGCACACACACATACACACATCTGTATGTGTATTAAAAATATATAAATAAAAACATAGGAAGAGGTTTTTGAAAAACAAACAAAATATATATTGGTAGACTGTAAGGGGAAGGGCAGTTATTAAACCACTTGCTTCACTTCTAACTTGATTACAAAGTTGAGATCTAGGTTGTATTAACTAATTATACTTTCTACACATTTAAAGCATTGCTATGGGTGCCACTTCTTTCAATGAACAAGTACAATTTCTGAATTCCTGCTGTTCTGTCCTCTGCTCTTAGAGGCCTTATGTTCCTCTGAACATCAGATATTGACCATTTCATCTTTAAAAACAGGCTTTGAGTGAGGCATATGGGGCATGTCATAAAAATTATGGTTTCAGTTCTTCTATTTCAGTTGATTTTATGCACCAGTGATCTCTGTCACTGTTGTCCTTCCAATTTTGACTTTATATATTAATCTGAAAGCAAAAATGCTGTTAAGCCAACACGTCTCAAGGACAGCAGTGGATTTCTTTTTTTGTTACTGGGCAATGCTTTACAAGTTCACTCAAAGCTTTGTGAACTGTGTGGTGGCCATGAGCCAGGCGCTGTAGACTAGATCCTTGACTAGTGTAAATGACTTTCACGCTTAGCGCATCATTGATCGGAATGAAACTACGATGCTTTGTAATAGCTGAGGATCCAACCTCTCTCTGTAAATCCCAGAGCCTGAGAAATTTTATACAGCTGTCGGTGTGGAAAAAAAAGACTGAATTGGATCAACCTGTTTACTGTAGCTCTTCTGAAGTGCTGCTGTGAACTAGTTAGCAACTCCCATATACTTAAAGGGAGTGGCCTGATGATGTGGTTGATTACTGAAGTCATTCTGTAATTCATCTGGGAGGAGGAGTCCTTTGACTGTGTCCCTCCAATTTGCTTTCCTCACTGAACTATGTATTGCAATCTGTGCCACATAACAGCAGAGACAAAAGCAACTCTAGTGGGTTTGAGTCCTTAGTCACCATGGGTGAATTTCTGATACCCTGGAGATACATTGCAAGGAAAAAAGGCACATAATTTCTAGTTTATTAGTTCTATTTCACTGGTAGTGTATTGCTTATTTGGTCCTACTTTGCTGAAGTATGCAAAAAGGGGGCATGAAAATGACATTTATTGGAAATATGTTGAATGACTTGATAAAATTTGAATTCCAGTGCACTGGAGCATTTTCTGGTCTGTGCACAAAGCTGATAGTTTGGCATGGGTTCTGCTATTTTTTACCCAAAAAAGCTTTTCCTATGTCTGTGTTTCCTACCAGAAATTATATTTCTAGAGAAAATAGTTACTATACATTTTGATAGTAAACGACTATGTTTCTTCAGTAAACATGAAGTGAATATTTATGGAAAATCTCATGTCGTACGGCTACCTGTTTGTGAACAGCTTGCAAATACAGATAATGGGAACTAATGCAAGTCAAGCTTTTTATACAGCAATCTGCCCAGTGGCAAAACTTATTTTGTTGTAGAACTTAATTTTCACTGTGTGCATCGCTAGAGATGATCCCAAAACTGCTATTTTCTGAGCAAGTCCTTGGGGATCAAGCCTACCGAATTCCACCACTGAACCAGAAATAACTTTTACCATCTGACAAAGCCAGTGTACATTCATTATAGCAGACTATGTTTTTGCTTTCGCCTAGCCCTGGGAAAATAATTACAATGGCTTCTGGTTATAGCATAAACAAAGATCTTTCTATTTTTCTTCTCATTAGCCTAGTAAGGAAATTCAAATGTGGCTGTTCCTGCTGTGACTACACGGCTAGTGGCTCATTACTACGAGAGGGTTTTTCTAACACATCACGTGTATGTATGTTGCAGCTAATTTGAGACTTGTATGGACTATTTTTTTGGAGATTTGTAGGAAACTTATTTCGATATGCTGCTTCACAGAAAAAATGTCAGGGTCTGTGTCAGCCACTGCTTATAAATATTATATTATGGTAATAAGCAATCACTTGTCAGAGCTGTGGACAACATTAAGTTTTAATTTGGGATAATAAAAGTAACTAGATACTTCTCTACTAATTTGCGCTGTGACCATATGTGTCAACTTTTCCTAAATGAGCCCATGCAGTCTGTCTGAGGGTGATTCTTCTTGCTTCGGTTTGGTTTTGAAATTTTTTTGGTTTTGTTGGGTGTAGGGATATTATGCTCTGAAGCATCGATAAACCCTTAGAGACAGAGCTTCAGTCTCCTTAACCTGATTCACTTTGTGCAGAAGGGTAAGCACTTGTTGGTGTAGCAAACAGAGCCAGCATGACTCTAAAGCCCAGTGCTCTGGTGGCTAGCTGGGAGATGAGACCTCCATCCCCATGTGTGGGCTGTTCAACGCTTTCTTTACATTAAATGTTCAGTAGAGCAGCGCAGAAAGCTGTGCTTCCCTGGCGAATAATCAGATACCCAAACCAGTGGTCTAGAATCCTTTTTCTGCTTTTCTTGGCTCAGTGAATGTTTCATTCATCCCTGTGAAGCAGTTTACTTTTGGTGGGAAAGGTTGATACCATTGCCTTTGCTACCTCAGACTGCCCTGTATTTGGAGGTTTAAATGGTTTCTGTGACAAGTGGCAGATCAAATAAGAAAAAGGATGGAAATGAGCTTGTCTGCCATATCTTCTGTCACTGGTTTAATGCTGGCAGTAAAAGGGATGAGAAGAGAAGACAGAGCAGCACCATCGCCGTCTCTTTCTCTGGCACCTCGTCCACCAGATATACGTGCAGATCAGGTGCCAAGTGTGGATCCTGAAAAGGCCATGGGTGCCAGAGCGCCCAGTTTTGCCAAAGCTAAATGTAGCAACCCAGGAACTTACTGATGGGCGCTGTCAGGACATATGTAGCTCTTGGAAGTCCTTTAGGCAGAGTTTTATGTGCATGAAGAATCTTAATATGGAAAATATAGATCCTCTGAATTTTGAACTGACTTTGCAATTGAGGGCTACAAGGATGGTGAGGGGACTGGAGCATCTCCACTACGAGGAGAGGTTGAGGGAACTGGGCTTGTTCAGCCTGAAGAAGAGAAGGCTGCGAGGGGACCTAATAAATGCCTACAAATATCTGAAGGGTGGGTGTCAGGAGGATGGGGACAAGCTCTTTTCAGTGGTGCCCAGTGACAGGACAAGGGGCAATGGGCACAAACTGAGGCACAGGAAGTTCCGTCTGAACATGAGGAGGAACTTCTCTCTGAGGGTGACGGAGCCCTGGAACAGGCTGCCCAGGGAGGTTGTGGATTCTCCTTCTCTGGAGATATTCAAGACCCGCCTGGACAAGGTCCTGTGCAGCCTACTGTAGGTGACCCTGCTTCGGCAGGGGGGTTGGACTAGATGACCCACAGAGGTCCCTTCCAACCCCTACTATTCTGTGATTCTGTGATTCTGTGAGTAGCAGCTAAGGTGAGGAGTAACCTCCCTATGGATACAGTCTGTGGTGTCTGAACCTCATTTCTCTTCCACAGGAACTCCTATCTCTGCCTGCTCTGGAGAGAAGAGGGGAAATAAGACAGGAACGTTGAGACTGGCTTTGGTTCTGTAGCGCACACCAAACTGGACTCTAGTTTTGAGTGGCTCTGTACGCTAAAATAGCTATGTAATACTTCCATAGCCATAGTCAAATGTGTTTTAAAGCCATCTGCAAATTGCATTGTTTTTCTTAGCTGTGGGAGGAGATATTTTTTTGAAACCTCAGACTCAGTCTAGAACTTCTCAGCATCAGCTTGGTTGTTAATTGATCAGAGAAGGATGTAACCAGCTCGTCTGGCCTAGAGTCACTTTGGAGGGAAGGCTAAAAGCAGATGCTGTGCACGGGCAATAAGGACTTCAGAAAGGCTGCTTGATTACAACTCAGAAATGAGTCCAGTGTGCGCAAACAGTGAAGAAATGTTCTTGCTTCTCTTGTACAGTTCAAGAGCAAAACCTTCACTGACACAGAGGTGCAGGTTCAAAGAGGAAGATCCAGGAAAGACAAACTGGAACTTTGCTCACCAGGAATTCCCCCTGGATTTCATTTTGCTTCCCTGGTGTTAGTGCCTCACACTACTGTGTTGTCTGCGCTATCTTGGCAAAGCCCATTAATCTCAGTGGCAATAGTATTCGTTATACTATCATTCAGTATTTGTTTTGTAGCTGTAACGGTATCGTTATCAGAGCTGAGAAGTAGTAATACAGTTTCTAGTTTTCCCAAATGGGGGGAGGACTATAATTCAGACTCTGGTTTGGTAGCTGTAAAGTTATAGGAAGTAACGCATCTACTTGTATTCATTTGGGATATTAAACAGAGGAAAGGCATTGGAAAATTCTCATATTAAATATCGATCTTGTTGTGATTATTTTGTGAAATGCTTGTACACATTTCTCTTTAGGATAGGAGTGCTGTGCTGGAATATCTGTGATAAGGTAACAGCTGTCAAGCAGACAGGCAGATGCTGTTCATATATATAAGAAAAGGCTTGAAAATATTCCAAAAAAATACATGAATTCCTTCTCTGAAACTTTTTTGGTTTTAGTTCGGTTTAGTACCCAGCTGGCTGGGACAAGATGAGTTATTTTTATCTTGCAAAAAAATTAATTTGAATTACTGCATTACATGTGATACATGTGAACTGTAGAGAAGGGAAATATAACCTCGCTCTGTAGCAGAGTGCTGTTTGGAAATCTGGACTGCCAGGCATCTAAATCTTTTCTCTGCCTGATCCCACAGCAGTCCATGGTTGCCTGCAGAAAATAATATCGTATGTACCCCATTCCCGCTTGCCCCCCCCCCCCGCCCCCACTTCCCACCCCCAACCAGTATAAGATAGCAGCAGCAGAGTGGGGAGGTTTTGAGTAGCGTTATTCTCCCTGTCACCCAAGTGAGAGATCACACATAAGTGATTCCACTTAGCCATTTCTCTTTTCTGGTATTCTTTTGCCGAACCTAAATAGCTGTTTAAAGTTTTTTTTCAGGGTCAATGTATAGCTTCATGTTATTTAACAATGCAAGTGGACAATACAGACAGCAGAGAACATGCAATATATAACTTGAATTCTGGAAAATAAAGTAGAAACCTTATCCCAAAATACTACCATAACCAGTTTATATAGCTCAAATTCCCATATATTTGTGCGTGTAAGCCTTTTATGAAGTGACACCTTGCATCTCCTGATGCATGTTACCAGTTAAACAGACTTCTTCAGGCTGGCTTGCAGACAGCTTTGATTCAGCAGTGAATCAAACCAGAGATAAACATTCATCCCTGGTGGGTGTTTGCACTGTTCTAATTTCCCTACTCAAGGCAAGAAAATAAATGACACTAGAGCCCTGGAGCTTAACTGCGAGACGTAAGCAAAAATCTCACTGGAAGGTCTTTTAAATTTGTGATATCCTTACACTTTGTATGCTGACTTCTTTTGCCAGCTCATTAGGCTTTCTGGGTTGTCTGTCTGTCCCTGGTGCGATCTCACATTAGGTATTATACAAAGAAAGGCTTTAAAAGCCTGAGGTATTATATTTTTGTAATAAACACTTATAAACATTTTCATACAAGCATAGATATAAATATCCAGATATTCACGTGAAGCTGGGCTGATGTGATCCACATGTCCTTTCCTACATGAGAATACTACTTGGGTTGTGTGTGTTTACCTAGCCAGGACAGCTTAGCAAGCTTTCTTGTCTGCAAAGCATTTTCTATGTGTTTTGACAAGTATTAGAAATGTACATACTATCAACTGCATGAAATTTCTATTAAGCACACGCTGCTCTCTACTTGGAGGTGATCAGGGATTTTTAATTATTCTTTGGGATAATGGAAACAGTTCAATATTTTCTTGAAACCTGCCTGAAATCAAAATTCTATTGTTTGGGACTTTAAAAAAAAAAAACCAACAACAACAACAAAAAAAAAAAAAACGGAGGGCTGCTTAGCCATGCAAATTCATGTATAATGAAATGCCCCAGCATTTTTTGGAAGACAAGAGATTTTGAAAATGAATAATGACATAGGCTAGAGTCCATTGGCAAAATATCACAGCAAGTTGCTCCTGTTTTCTGTAGGCTTGTGAAAATATTCATGACCCTAGCCAGGTCCCCAGTCTTCCTTATATTTTATTTGCTTTCTTCTTGCAGAGTGCAAAAGCCATTATTTTGCCTCTGTGCTTTTCGGAAACAACTTTCTGACCTGCTGAAGTTTGCAAATGACTCCTACATGTAAATGAAATGGTAATCACCAAACTGTTTATTATTTAACAAATGAGAAATTCGGCTACCTCTCATAGTGAGTCAAGTCACGCTTGGTATTTAAAGCTTCCCTTTGTGTGTTTCTGCTGTAAAACGGTGTGTATTCCAGTGGAGGATGCTTCAAGGTTACATCTGAGTGTTTTTGTCCTGTTTGAGTTCTTTAGTTCTGGGTTTTTCATTTGTGTAATGACTCACCCCTACAGTTTTCAGTGAACTTGGAGAAAATGGCATCCTATTTTGTCTTGTTCAGGAATTTGATACATTACTCTATTACAGCCACAAAGAGATACAGTTCTGTCAAAATCTGCTTTGCTCTACAAAAACAGACCCTGACCCAGAGGTATCAGTGTCATAAAAAGATTTTGAAACGGGCTGCAGCACATTTATCTCTGACTTGCCTCAGAAATCACAAAATTTTCCAGCATCTTCTCCGTTCTTTTTATATGGATCATGTCTGAAAGAGGCCAGGTGGCGAACCAGATCTAGCCCACAGATACGCGATGCTGTTCCTGTTGTATTTGGATTAGCCTATACTGATCAGCTGGGAATTATGGTGCATTCTACTACAATGACAGGTTTTTTCCTAAATAACAAGAATAAAAGACTACTGGCAGGACAAAGTGGGGAAATATACTGTACAGAGAAATAATATATGTTAAATAAGTTCTTTGTTTTTTTCAGAAATTTTTATCAAATGAAATTGCTGAAATGCATGCTAAGAAATAGGTTTTGTGTTGTGTGGACTCCCAAATTTACTGATTCCTGTACTAACACCACAACTGATCTTCATCTTGGAAGATCTTCTAAGGAGAAACATTGATGGATTTAGTATAAATGGTGGCTTATATGGAGGCTGCTAGAATCATGAGCTCTCCAGTTCTCTTAATCATAGAATCAAAATCTAAGGCACTTAAATAATGATATGCTTTTATTCAGTCAGGAATTATGGCATTCTGAAAAAAAAAAAATGGGTGACCTTCTAGGATTCATGTGTCTTGCTGGGATTCAGAATATATATATAACAACCTTTATTTCTAAGATAGCCTGTGCTTGAAAGGCATAAATTAAGAAAACTGTGTGAAGGCATGTTAAGAAAATAGTTGTTTCTGGGAAGAAGCCAGTCTGTATGAAGAGCACTGAGGTTGGATTTGGGTGGGCTAAATATTAAATTAATGATTGTGTGGGCATGCCTGAAAGCGGTAGCAGCTGAAATTGCTGTAGTTGCAATTGCGCAGCTGTCCATTTCGTAAATAATAATCTGGGATTTCTTGGTATCACAGCTACTGCTTGCTCTTTCAATTACTTGTTTGTTTGTGCTCATATGGGAGATGTAGACAATTTTTCCTATCAAGAAAACTTCCTTTAAATATGACCTTGCCTGGGATTTATCAGCACAGGTTACAGGAAAAATTTCAATAAATATTAAATTCTGTGTGTCCTGCCTATCTTCTCAAAATAGCATAGCATTGCAGGAGTTGGTAAAGTTAAACTGGCTGCCTTTGTTCAAATATTATTCCATGCATGGTACGTACATGATTTTTTTTTTGGTTGCAGTGTAAAGCCTGGTTTTTGATAAATATGAATAACTGGAAAAAATGTGAAGTGCTTTGCTTCTGTTTAATTATTTGTGATATACAAGGATTTCATGGGTAATTTATGCAACATTGTGGCTATGCTATGGAGAATGGCTTCCTACACCTATCACAGCAAGCTTAGTGGATTCTGCTCCGACCTTATTCTTCAGAGGACTAGGTAAGATAGGATTTTTTTTTAATTTTGTATTTTTGTATAGTGTTTGAAAGGACAGTAGAGAAGAGTGGATATTTATTCAAGTGCGTTGTTCAAAGCAGAAAAGAACAATTGGAGCCCAACTCTCCTGTGCCCTGAACCATTACTGCCTTCCGATACCTTTGGAAGCAAAGTGGGTATAAAATATTTTGATTGTAGAGCCCTGCCCACTTCTTCGCTTCTGTCACACTACCAGAAGTAGGTCTGATTGATCATCTGGCTGGTGGGAAACGAAGACATTAAATGGGAAACAAGGAGACCATGGCTCTACCGATCCTGCATAGTTATACAAATACCTTTATTACTTTTTTTCAAACAAGACTCAGCAGTGTGTCTGGCATGTAAACCACTTGGCAATAGCAGGAACTACTTTGAGAGGTCTGCAATGACATTCAGAATCGTCTTCTTACATTTAGGCGAAAGCATCTTCTTCCTGTTCTTGCTATGTATGATTAGGGCGGTAGTGTGATGGACCAATATGATAGCTGTTACCTAAGATTCCAGTTAAACTGATCAAGTCCGAGTGATATGAGTATTTTCAGATCTTGTTGTGGGAAAAACCCTGAAATCCAAATAATGGCAGTTCCTAGAAGGAAACGCTTAGATTCAGAACAAGTCAGAGTGATGTTGTACAGAAATGTTTGTGCGAGTGGGTGAGGGTATAATATATAGAATCAGTATTTTGATAGAATCATTAAGGTTGCAAAAGATCTCTAAGATCATCAAGTCCAACCATAATTAGTAGGTCTCTTGTGCACTCTTGAACTTCCTGATTTGTGAGACTCTTAAGGCAATTCTCTGCAAATACCAGACATCCCCAGAAATGCGTTAGATGTATTGATGCACTGGAGATGGGGTTGGAAACCTTGCCATGGTGCTTCACAGCGTGGGAATAGAAACAACCTATCATGTCTTCAAAAGAGAGGGGGGTAAGTTCTCAGTCACTGTGTTTTTCTGTAGATCACCAGAACTGTCATTAATTTTTGCTTTAATATACTAAACAGTGCTACCTTGTTTAATCTAACACCATGACTTCTTTCTTGGACTTTTGGTTTTTTTTATGTTTTCCTGAAATAGCGCAAGATTTGTCGAAGGGCTGAGCTGGGGTAACGGCATTAGTAATGATGATGAACTCGGTTATTGGTGAAGATAAAGTATTTGGTTTGAAGATGCTGCTGGTACAAATACCCTGGGAACTTTAGTATTGTTTGTCTAAATCAATGAAGCACACATATTTTGTTACTAAAATTGTTAGAGCTGTGGGAAACCAAGTGAAGAAAGCTGTCTTTCAGATACATGTGTAAAATACCTGGATGCATAAGCGTATTTTTGGGGTTTGCAAAACTGTGCCAGAAAGCTGAGACTGACAAACATTCTGCTTTCTAACAGTGTTGGGAGAGCTGTGGTAGGAGTCGCTTCCCTTTGCGCTCCTGCAGTTCTCCTTGTGCTTTGCATAAATGTTGCAGTGTACCAATATTGTCATTCTTTGACAGATTATGCATATGAGTGAGACAATCTGTGAGAGAAGTAATATCAGGTACAGTTAGAAAATACCAAATTTTGCATGCATGAGATTTAATTTTAAAATATGAGCTGGTGAAATCTCTTTCTCCATCTATCAATCAGCATAACAAAATACATTTCCTCATCTTACAAAAATCCCCATTTAATCAAGTTTCTGTGTCTAATAATATTTTTAGGATAATCTGTAGAAAACCAAACTGTGTTAAATATGTATATAAGAGCCTGGGGTATCACTATTTTTGTCTCAGTGGGCCTTAATGGTTTTGTGCCACAGCTGGCTTTGCATTACATGGCAGGTGTAAGTGTATTACTGACTCTATATACCTTCTTTAACTAAATGGAGAGACAAGTAGCTCTGCCCATCCCAGCTTCAAGAGGGGTATTATGGCATACTTTTTGCATTATTATTGTTTTGCTGGTATAGCATAATGACTTTAGGGAGCGGGGGTGGACAATTAGCTTCGCCCCAAAGGCTTTTAACTTGAGATGCCTTGCATGCATTTATCTGGAGCGTATAGCTTAAAGTGCCGTAATATCTCTGCTGCCAGTAGTGCTTGCTGCAGGACATCTGGGTTTGTAGAAAAGGAAGAAAATGTGTAAGAGTCACTCTGAGTAAGGTACATCCAAGGCTGAACTGAGCCTAACAAATGCAGAGGAATGTGTACAAGCGACACGTGCCACCGTACTCTGGTGACTTGGCTCAGTGGAATATTGTTTGTGGGAAGAGCTTGAGTTTAGCTAATGTATCTGTTCTTTTGTAATTCAGTTTTGGCTCAGGGAAACAAAAAGGGGGATAAATGAGAGAGAGAGACAATAAAACTGTCTCTAATCTGTTCTGTGCTGCTTTCTGATCTGCAAAAATACCTATGGTATATGGTGAGGAAGGGCCTGCCTTCCTAATTTATTTTTTTTCCTCTCCTTTTTCCTTGAAGGGTTTAATTAACTTAGGGCACGAGAAGAAAAGGCAAGAAGCAATTCTAAATAAAAAATAATCCCCTGTTAAGTCCTCTGACTTAACAGAGTGCCTAGAACAGTGAAGGAAGTGGCCTCTGCTCCCTCCTCCTGCACCCACACAATTTTTTCCGTGGTAGGCTTTCTATAAAGGGCCAGTAACGGGAGAAGAAAGAATTTTTGTTGGTTACAACTAGCTGCTAGCTGTCACAGCTAATCAATATGAACAACCTCTAATCAATCTAGCTCCAATATAGGGGAAGAATTGAGATTTCGATCTTTTCATATAGTCAAAACCAGCCAAAGCAATTGGATTTTGTGATGGCAGAAGATTGAATTTGTTATCAGGATTGGACAAAATAGTTTTCCTGCCTTCCAGAATGATGTAGGAACTATTGTGTCCTGCTTTATAGATTATGATTATTTTAAAAACTTATGCAGTCTTCCTCTCTGCTTATTTCTATAAGTTATATGAAAATAGAAGGTTTATTGATCTTTGTATGGAGTTCCCCATATGAATATCTTCCTGGTACTGCTGCCAATTTGTGATGTGAAGTGCGTTTTTCCCTATTATTAAGTGAACAATAAGAAAAATAATTCTCCTGGAACTTTACTGCAAATTTAGGTAGTATAAATCCACAAAGCACTCTCTTTAAACGAGAACTGTCGTACGTGACTCATTCAGCTAAATTAGAGATTACTGTGGGGATTTCTTTTTCCTGCAGTTATTTGTCCTGAATACCTGGATCTCAGTTTCTCTTTTATGACTGCAAAGGAAGGTAAAATTCTTCATTTAAAAAAAAAAAAAACCCAATAAAATCTTTTTGGTATGGGTATCTCAATTTTTAACTCATGTGTTTTTTCCAGCCATGAAACTTCCATATTAATTTTGTACTGGTTTTGTTTCTTGGACTTATATGAGCTGGTGGAGGAGATGTTAGCATACAGAGTAAATGCAGCAAGAAGAGCAGCATTCTGTGGGCTGGGGGACAGAGCTGTTGAGTCCAATATCAGAACTTTTTAACTAGTTTTCTCTTTGACTTGGAAACCAATGAGACAGTCTCATTGGTTGTACAAAGCTAAATTTGATTTGATCTGTTTACTTTGAAACTGGCTCAATCTCAACAGCAGTAGTCGTTCTGAAAGTCCTGCCAACCGTTGGTGCGCTGGGTGTGGGTGGCCCTGAAGGGTCACTTGCTCGCGACAGAAATGTTCTTCTTATTTTACAGTGGGAATCCTGAGGCACAGAGCAGTTCTGTGCCTAGAGTTGTGGAGCAAATAATCAGCAGAGGTGGGAGCTGAGTAAAGAGCCTCCAGACTTTCAGGCGCGTGTTTCAAGCACTAAATCATTCCTCCTGCAGGAAGTCAAGAAAAGTTTGGTCCTTCCATTTGGTCCTGAGTGTGTATTCTCCCTGGCCTCTGTACACTTGTACAGCCTTTCTAGAACATACGTGCAGCATTCGTACCCCTCCATACCCCTGTTGCTTTTATCCTCTTTGTACTTCACGTGTTGACTGTGGCCTTGCCCTTTGCAGCACCCAACTACCCCTACTGCTCTCCACCCACAGCGGTGTGAGATGATGCTGTTCATATGCTTTGCCTTTCTTTGAATCCCTGCATCGGCTCTCTTTTCCACCATGGTGCTTGCCTCTCTTCATTATCCTCTCTCTTTATCTACTCAGTGATGCGAGCCTCATCTGAGGTTTGCTTAGGTTCTCACATATATGCTGTCTTATCTTTTATATCTGTATGTTGTAAATATTCAAATCACTCCTGATGAGCTACTCTGTTGGATACTTACGAGGCTGCAAAAATTTGAGGAGAATCTGGAGAAACACTTTTTAGTTTTTTCTTTTCCATGTCTTAAATTTGCTGTCTTATTAGGGCCACTTCTTTTTTTCCTACCCTGTTCTTCTCCTTTATCTTTTTCTCTGTGTTTTTGACTTCAGAGTTTATTGCTTTTTAGCTCCTGGCCTCTGCTGGTCTTTCCAATGCTCCTTTCATTTGTAAGCAGCAACCCCTTCCAGTCAAAATGTACCGAGAATAAAACCAGCTCCTGTGAATTCTTGAAAAGATAAAGGTTTGGGAATTGACAGGCTGTCTTAATTTGTAGTTCAAGGGTGACTGAATATACGGTAAGTATGTGTGAACTTCATTTTTTCCTGAAAGAGCAGTGGTGAGAGGAGATGTGCTATAATTCAGGCTGAAGCTAAAAACATGAAGTGCCCGGAGGAAATATTTGTAAATATCCCTCATTTCCAGTTGGCTTTGAAAACCTGAGTCAGTCAGGGTGCCTGGAGCCCTGGCTGGCTGTCACTGATCTTTCTAGCCTTTGTCTCCAAATAACTTGAACTCTTCTAGTCTGCTTTCCTTTAAACTCAAGCTCTTAAGGCTCCCCCTGGATCATATGTAGTGCTTTTTCCGAATCTGCTTGAGATGCTGTCTAGGTGTGACCTTCTACTCACTACTTCAGCTGGTACGTGTAGTGTGGGTTTTTTCCCTCCTGCCATCTGTACCATTAAAAAGACCAAATGCTTCTTTAATTATTCATTCTTTTAAGTTATTCATTCTTTTAAGAGATTAATGTAAAGGTAGTGTGTGTTTGTCTGCATCTGCTTTCTGTATGTGTATACATATGTATATAGATGTTTGTGTGTATATATGTATATTTACTTTAAAAAAAAAAAAACAGGATGAGGTGTACCAGCAACACCATAGGTAGAAGGAAAGTAAGTTGAGCAGCTTGACGGTTTGCTTTCTGTCCCCACACTACTGTTTCTGCAGAAATACTTGCTTGGTTACGTGGCACCAAGGCATCACAGAGCCATGGAATGGTTGGGATTGAAAGGGATCTTACAGATCACCCCGTTCCAACCATTCTGCCATGGGCAGGGGCACCTTCCATCAGACCAGGTTGCTCCAAGCCCCATCCAACCTGGCCTTGAGCACTGCCAGGGAGGGGGAAGCCACAGCTTCTCTGGGCAACCTGTGCCAGGGCCTCACCACCCTCATAGTGAAGAATTTCTTTCTTATATCTAACCTAAATCTACCCTCTTTCAGTTTAAGTTATTACCCCTTGTCCTGTCACTACACAGCCTTGTAAAAAGTCCCTCTCCAGCTTTCTTGTAGGCCCCCTTCATATCGCTCTGTTGTTGCTTGTTCTTTGGAAACTAATGGACACTATTGAAGTTGACTCTTTTAAATCAAGCATTGACTTGTGTGCTGCTGTGGTTAACATCCAAGGACTAAAATTCCCTAGTAACTTACCCAAAGGTGAATTATCAGAAGACTATGTCTGGGCAAGCATAGCACAGTACCTGCTTGGGGGTGTGGGTTTTTTTTTTGTGTGTGGGTTTTTTTTATGTTTTTGTATATTCAACAGAATAGTTTCTGGGGACCAGTACTCATAAAGGTAGAGAATTAGCAGGAGGCTTCAACCATGAAGCTCGCTTGACACAATCAAGCCCTTAATAACCTGTTGGTCCTTAATAAACCCAGTGAACAGAAACTCTTGGAGACATCGAAGTGTTACACTGCCTGTGGAGAAAAATGGCTGAGAAGGGCTGACTTGAGCAGTACTGGAGATCTAACTTAGCTATGCTGTCATGCATATTATTTTATTTGATTTACCACGTGCTTTTTAAAAATAAACTGTATCTTGTAATGTCTGTTGAGCGTGAGAAAGATACTTGCCAATTCCTTTATATTCAACAATTTTTAGAAATGTCGACACCATTATTAGATACAGCGCTCTGGTAATGATATGTCACGGCAATAACAGTTTTTTTGTTTGATATTCTGCCGTGAACTCATTGAAGGATTGCATTTGCTCCCATTTGCATTGTCCTAACATCTTATTTGTACTTGGCTATTCTTTATCTTACAGTTTCGGAATTCTTAAGCTTACCTGTGATACACTTTCTTGGTTCCTCATACCATTTTGCATTGAACTGTATTCCATATCATTTCTTACCAAAGCTGAACAAATTGTGCAATATGAAATTTCTTGGGAAATAACTGCCGGCTTACTTCTGCATCACCTACAAGGCTTACAAGCTGCTGCATTTCTGTCCTTTTCTGAAGGATTCATAAAGATAATGAAAGTACTATTTCAAGAACAGATTTCTGAGGGACCTTCTTTAGAATAGCCTTGATTCAATTATACTTTGATGTTTTCCATTTCTGCTTTTTTGTTAATCTATCAATTAACTGTTTATTAATGAATGGAATAATAACAATTTCAGTCAGCATTTATTACAGTGCAAAAATTATTGTTGTACAAGACCAGACTTATGAACACATTAAGACACTTATCTCTACAATAAACATGAATTCTGAATTAAGAAAGCTCTGAAATTAAGGCTGAATGGGTATTCTTTACTGATTAAATCAACCCTTGGAAGCTAAGTAATTTTCTTCAAAACTTTTTTTTTCTGCCAGGATGAGAACAGGAAAATTTCCACTGATTGAAGGTAAAAGTAAATTAGAATGCCCTATTCTGAATTAGCTTAGCTGAGAATCAAACTTCATTTATGGCTTAATTACACTAGTGTTAATTAGCTGAAATGTTATTTTTCTCCAAAATACTCTCCTATTTAGCTTACCAATTCAGCAAAATAATTTCATCACCCAAACTTATTTTAGATGGAAAAAACTGGCTTTGTTTAACAAAACCTGTTTGTTCTAATGTGCCCTGCTCTATTTGTCTTGCTAGGAGGGACGGGGCATTCCTATCAGGAGACATCTCTTACTATAAACCATAGGTGCAGTTTGTTTTCAGCGCTCTATTTATAGGATCTTCTCTGCAGTGGGTAAAGAAAAATAAGAATGAGTATGGTATATCTGTAACAGAAACTAAATTTGGACACCTTTGGTTTAGTTTGAGTGTCTATGGGCCAATGTTTGGTTTGCTCTGCACACACTTGACGTTGACACTTGTAAACTGTGAAGATGCGTTGGCCCAGACCCACTCTTAAGGTGGTTTATCTGAACAGTCCCCACGTCTGAGCTGATCGCATCCTCCCAGACCGGCAGAGGTGTGGGATTAGATCATGACTTTCTATGCCCACTCCTGAAATTGTTTCATAAAGCATGGAACAGCTTTTTGCCAAAAGTAGCGGAGTGTTTTTTAAAAGAAAAAAGAAGCATATAAAGTCAATGGAAGATGTTTAGAAGAGTTTTCAAAATCATTTAAGTGCTTCATTTTTCGAAATCTGTGAATATGCCTTGTTCCCTTTAAAATTCTTACTAAATAAATTCTTAGGTTGCAGATAAACAATGAAATACTGATTAAAACTAGTCATCCACTTGACTTTTTTGATGTTTTCTTTGGCTCCAGATAATACTTTTTCCAGTTTAATGACAAAGGATTATAGCTGAATAAAAAAAATTTATACAGGCAAATAGAGCTGTTGGCTTTCAAGCTTTCAGTGAAACTGCTTCTGACATAGCTGGCTGAAAGCTTGGGGAAACGGACGAAAACTCATCTTACAAAAAGTGGATCCACTTCTGTAGCTTGTATGGATTATGGAGAACACTCTTTCTGTTCCTCCCCCCCCCCCCCCCCCCCCCGCCTTTTTTTTTGTGTGTGTGTGAAAGAATCTGCTGCTAGGGGTCTGAATAAATCAAAGGTAGGCAGGATTGCGAGGTAGCTGTTGAGAGCTGTTGGATTGCTCTGGTAGCAGAGATGTTGGGCTTCACTCTGTGAGTGCTTGTTGGAGCCCAGGAGGTTGGTTCAGGGTATCGATCAGTGATCTCTTTCATTTTGCATTTGTAATAATTTAACTGAAAATTTTCTTTAAAAAATAGGGAAGCTGCTGATTGATTGTCTTACTGTGTAGGCTTCAAAATGTCTTTTGCTGCTAATGAAGATTATGACACACTGATGTAGGATCATTACAAGTCAAATAAAATTAGGGTGCTTTTCTCAAGAAAATAGAATAGGTCAGTCTGTCCTACCCAGCAGCTTTTTCTTAAAATAGTGGGTTTTTTTTAAATAAAGTGTTTCTCGTATGTACTTTCTCCCTATGCGTAGTTGTGGGCACTATTGGAGATATATTAAGACATTAAAATACAAACCCCTGCACCGATTTAATGCATTATAATATCTGTACTGTCATTAAATTGTAGTAACGTACAATTTTACAAAATACAAAAAGTGTAAAGTGAAAGCAGGTGTACTTGTAATAATATTTCAAGCTGACAACTCTTAGTAAAATTACTTTGGGAATGTAAGTTACCTAGAAACATTAGTACACTTTGTATGTTTGCAAAAGTCAGCAATGACAAATAGATGAATTTGTAATTTTGAGGAAGTTTCAGTAAACAGACTTAGCTTTTAGGGGAACCATATTGGATTTTAATAACCAAGTTTGTGGTAAACTGGCAGTAGCATTATGTTCTCTTGAAATCTTATTGAAGAGAAGCTGATGGAGAAATCCTCATAGACACCTAATAATGATTTATGTCTCTTTTGAAACAGTGTGCTGAGCATAAAGGTCAGCTTTATCTACTTTGAAATGATTGAAATTGAATTAAATATGCTGTTGTAATCAGAAGAACAACAAGATGTACTTTCTTCTTTCTGGAATCCAATCCTAGTTCTAAAAAAAGGACATAGCTTACAGCAGAAATAACTGAGTGGATAATATTTTTGCCTTTTTTTTTTTTACTTAAAATTATTTACAGGACTGTTCAAGAGATTTAACTTCTGAGATTTGCACAACAACTATAAAGTGAGTGGGACCACAGCAAATGAAGGTAGCTGGACTAGTCTGCTTGTACAGTAGAGCTGGGATGAGCTGTCTTGGCTTATGACCAAATTTTTTCATCCCACTTCTTTCTTTTTTCTAACACTGTGAGACAAAATAGTTGTGAACAAACCAAAGCAGTTCACCAAAGAAAGTGTCTTGGCAGCAAAACCCTTATGAAAGAAATGGCTCAGAGCGGGTTTATAATTTGTTTTGCCTCAAAGAATATTTTTAGGAATGAGAGATGCTTTCCTGGGAGAAACTGTGAGCGTCTGGGTGTTTTTAATAGCCAGATAGATAATTTCAGGATTAAAGGTGAGATTTCTGTCTCAGCACTATCTAAATGAAATATTATTTTTGTAATTATGCTGACATTTGAAATATTAATTAGGTATACATGATTCTGTTTAGATGTTCTTGAAAAGCTGAATTACAGAAACTGCAAACATTTTATTAATTGGAGCGCTTTGATAAATAGAGACGAGTTGAGGTCAGCACTCTTTTTGGCAAAATGTTGCAAAAATGCTTATGAATATTCAAAAATCACATAACTTTACTAATACTGGTAACTTTTCTTTGTACATCATGTTAAAGCAAACTATCCTGTAGAAGATTTGATATTTACAGGACTGTTAAGACTTGTGGGGTAGACAGCTATTTAGTTGGAGGAGACGTCCAATTAATATTCATATATGCTACTGCATTACTTTATGCAGAATACCAGGATTAGGAAGACTTCTTTTTTTTAATACATTTACTTCAGATCCCAGCTGGAGCTATGGTTGTTCAGGATGATAGGAGAGAAGAAAGTTCTGGTCTTTTGAAAAATTAATGATCATTTTGATAAATGGGCCTTATTTGGACTATGCCTATTTTTTTTAATTTTATTTAATTTTCAGTTCTGAGCGCCTATTAGCAAACTAACTGCTAGTGGAAAAAACGCTGTAAAGTGGCTATCAAACACTGCAGTGCTTCAGACCCCCTTTGTGAATGGCATCCATATTCTGTCTCAAATGTTCCTCTCTTTCATCGCTCAGCATTCTTATTTTAAGTGTAACATATGATGATGAGGTAAAACTAGTTATAGAGGAAGATGCTGGAGTTGTTAATACTGAAAAGCTACAAGCTCTTGCAGAAAAAGCCCATATTGTATTCCCAGATAAGACCTTCCCTGGAATGTAATAACTTTGAAATTACCCTGCAAGAAAGAACACCACCTAGATTACCAAGCATAAGTAAAATTTTTCAGTCCAATATCTGGATTCAGGAAAAGAGGTGGCAGTAGCAACAGATGTGTAGTAACAGTATCCTTCTACTGTGCATTAAAAAAGACGCAAAAATTACTATCTGGAACAAGGTAGTGATAGCAAAATGCTTGATGTTGTCCGGCCCAGCTGTAAAGACAAAACACCAGCTTTATAATGAACAAATTTTTGTAGCACATAGATGAAGAAGAAATTCAAGAACTTTTCACTGAGGAAGAGAAGTAGTGTTATGTATTTTCTTTTGGTCCCTTGGTCATTAAATAGTTTAATTTTTTTTACATGAAAATATTTGTTCATAATAAACAGTCACGTAAAAAAAAAATAATACCCTGAATGAAATATGGAGGAGAAACTGAATGTAGAATGTATGCAAAATATAGAGTGATCAGAGTTCTTTATTACTCAGGCAACTAAAGAAAATGAATATATTCCTGTGTCTGGTCTAAAAAAAAATGAAGGATAGAAAAAAGCTTTGAGAACTCTGGAAAAACACAAGCAAATGAGCCATTTCTTCTTGTCTTGAGACTTCCTAATCTTCAAACGCTTTGGCTTGAAAAAGTTTTCTCCCTTGTGACAAGCAGGCAGACAAGAACCAGAGCAACGAGGCTGTGTTGGCCTAATAAAAACTGAAGTGCAGCTACTTTTACAGTACACTGAGAACTGCTGAGGAATTAATGCCAGGATTGTCCGGGGCATTGGTGAGCACACCAGAGAGGCACTCTTGGGAGCAGCAATCAGCTACTCGGCGTTAACCTTGCTGCAGAAGCAGAGCTGAGGTGTTCTGTCTGCGTTTGAAGCTGCTGATGTTCGTCTCGGTGGTCCAGTGTGAAAGCTGAGAGAGGCAGAGAAGACGGCGGCGGATTTGGGATCGCAGCCCTGCCTCTACCACTGCAGCAGGATGGAGTGAAGAACTGGAAGGAGAACAGAAACAAAACCCCCAACCTGCAGCAGCAAAGATGCGAAGGAGCCTGGGGTCTCCTCATAGCCCTTGCCCGGAGGGAGGGGGTGAGGGGAGGCAGGGCCGCAGCCGTGCTGCACTGTGCCCGTTCTGGAGCAAGGTCTGTGAAGTCAAAGACCAAGTTTTTCCAGCTATCACAATGAGCCCTGTGCCAGTCTTGGCACAATTGTACCTCTGGGGGCTGGTTCAATTAAATATCTGCAGTAGTTGCAGCAAATATGAAATTACTCAAGCCAGACTGCTAGCATTTCAAATTTGAATAAAGCCTCTATGCTTTATAGAGACTAATTAATCTGTGTGCTTTTGAAATGAAAGAGTTGTATAAATTAGAGATAATGTGACAAGCTAGATATTTCAGAATACCTGTAACAGCTTTCTCAAATTTGGCATTAGTATCTTGATAAGAAGTATTTGGTAGCTACTATTTCTAAATAACCAGGATCTGAAAAATGTGTCTAAGTGGGCTGGCGTCTTCAGAAAAACTATTTATGTAATCACTCTGACATGTAAGACATGAACTCAATATACGCTTTAATTTTCTCTGTATCTCTTGTGTTCATCCATCAGAAGAAAACGGCCTCCCCACCCACCTCCAATGTCTGCTCTGAAGTGTAAAAGACCCATTTGTGCACCATAGGCGTGTATTTATTTGCGCTTCTCTGACAACTTTGCAAACAGTTCGTATTCCCTGGGTCACTCCCCAGGGAGCTGGAGGATGATTAGGAGCAGCGTTTAGCTGATGGGAAGAGCGAGGCAGCGGCAGGTGAAGCATCCTGGGTGGAGCGGCAGGAGAGGGCTCCAGCAGAACTGGGAATAAAGTGTAGCTGTCTTCGCTCACGGATCTCTGTGGCATTTGAAACATCAGCGCACACAAGGGAGCATTACAGGCTAATGTGACTGACGGTTAAAATAATCCCCTGATTTGCAGGCTAGCATTCAAGTAACGTGTCAGTCTGATGGGTCTGAAACTTAGCAAATTTAAAAGGTTTTCTATTGTATTCCCCTACTCCCCCCACCCTCCCCAAGGCTTCCAGAGTCAGTCTTCTATTTCCAATTTACTACTTCAAACTTCTGTTGAAAGCAGCATAGATTTTCATTATGAATGAACAGTTCTGGGGATTGAGAACAGCCTTTGAAAAGTTTCCTCCTGTATTAATTCAATGGACAATATTTCTGACTATGCTTCCTGAAAAAGGACACTACATGTTTGATTAAATTTCATGAGGGAATTGCAAAATACCTTCTGTGATACATTGCTTCAGAAAAGAAAAAAAGGGCAAATCAGAATGGACTGAGTGGGATACATTCTTAGCTCTGCCTGAAATGTGTTAAAAAAAAAAAAATTAAAAAAAATTGGGGGTTGGGTGAAGAATCTTCCATATGAGTGCCAGTCCTTGGCCTGTTTGCTGTAGAGAAGGTGAGAGCAGGTTCTGGGTTGAGGTCTTCTCGTTTCCAACTGCTCATGTTTTGGGATCGCTGAAGTACCCTCAGACTACCCAGAGCAGGGTCTGTGCACAGCTGGCTGGTTAAATGGGCTTTTCATTACTTTGCTGGCTGAGAAGTGAAGAAGCCATCGCAGGGTGAGTAGCTGGGCCGTTAATTCATCACATCGTTACTGGAGTGTGCACCTTGAATTTTTAAAGACAGGTTAATGCTAATGATCTGCCATTTTTCATTATGATAAATGAAAATGCTCTTCATGTAGAGCTTACTTGAAGAGTGAGTCTCTGAAGGAAAGCATCACTTCAGTGTCTCACACTTATTCTCCCTCGCTGATTCCCAGACAAAATCTATTGAGTTACAGTACAAGAAATATGACATTGTGTTTAACTGTGAGCTTCACCTGAATCTAAGAATCAATCCCCAGACTTTTGGTATTATGGATTAACAATGACGATAAGGACTGCAGCAGAAGCATTGGGAATTGTGATTATCAGATTAAAAAGAAAGGAGGCCAGCTCGTTCTTCAGCCAGTCTGGCTCTGCCGAGCAGACAGGGGGAAGAGCTCACTTGCAGTTTTCTATAAATAAAGCAGTTACGACAGGAGTAGAGTGATATCTTGTAGTGAATAATAGATTCAAATACATATATATGTAATCGTCTTTCTGTTCACAAATTGTTTGCAGTTCATATTTTTGGGTGGGTTTTTTGTTTGGTTGGGTGTTTTTTGTGGGTGTGGGGCTTTTTTCCAGATTATTTGCAACATAATTTGACTGATAGTTGGTCTGTTGACATGACCTTAGAATAAAGTTTTTACATGGAGAAAATTCCTCTGCACCTAGTTAAGATGTTCTTTTTGCAAGCGTATGCATTACAATTTGATATAAAATGGTCCAGAGAAGTAGCTGAGATGATCCTGATCCAGAAAAGCAGAGGAGCATGTGCCTGAGCTGGTGCTGGAAGTCTCCATTTGACTTGGAGCTGAAATGAATTATTTTATTGAGCAAAGATCTGTGAAAACATTTTATCATACTATTTACAGTTCTGGGGGTGTTATCGCATTGTATGGAAAATAGATATGTGAGTATCAGACGGGTTGGAATCCAGTCAACGCTGTTTAATGTACTGGAAAATACTTTGCAGTTATTTTTCAACAGATGACCACACTTTGCTACTCTTCTGAGGCATTAACTTGTTCCAAAATGCAGTGATCAGAGGGAAAAAGCTGTATGACTGTTAAAAATACTGGACTGAGACTCAGGAGAACTGAGTTCTTTTCATACTGATACTCTCCTTCACTTTTCCTGAAAACAAAGATCATTCTCCTCTGTGAAATATTTAGCCACCTATTGATGAGAAGTGATTTTTAAGGGCTCATGAGTTAAGATTGCTAGAAAACTACGCAGAACTTTCAGTTTCTCAAGAGAAATGTGATGCGTGTCCTTAACATACATTTCCCAAAATTTTGGAACAAGTGAAATATGTGATATTGAGAGGCATTAGAAACTCGGCCATAATGTTTTCTCAGTTCTGCAGTGGGGGAGATGAATATACGGAGGGATGGAAGTGATCTTCTGACATTATGCTTCAGGGGCCTGACATCCTGAAAGTAGGTAGAACTTAGATGTATCAGAATTAGGATCCGGTTTTATCACTGAATTTAGCAAAATCCCTAGACAGAAGTTCAATTCATGGCTCTTGATGTATCTGACTACAAGGTGAGCTTTCGTTAACCTGTGTTAGCCAAGTAGTTTGACTGGAAAAATCCTCAAATGATGCTGACTCTGCAGCACAGCCTCGTTGCAATGGGCTGCTTCAAGGACTCGAGTAAATTGCTCTGTTGTGCTTTGCTGTGATGGCTTGCCCTCTTATTAGCTTTGTCACTTTACCTTGATTTGTTTCTGAGTTTCTGTCAGCAGTTAAAATCAATAGATGTTTTTCTCCTTAGCTTTCAAAACATCATAAATAAAATTCATTTCTTAAATTAGATGCCCTGTGTTTTCTGAAGTAACACCATAGCAGTATGGGGGGGAAAAAAACTGGAATGCTAGTCGCTGTTTGAAGTTCAAGTACCCATACTCAGTTGTCTTTTCTCTCATTCACCACTTGTTTATAAAACCTTGTTTTACAGTCTAAGCACTTAATCTTTGTGGGGTTTTTTTGGTGGTGTTTCTTCTTCTCTCTGTGTTCACCATATTATTTGCCCAGTCATGGTTTTGATAATCTCACATTCATCACATCCTGCTCACAACGCAGAGTTACAGTCTGCAGTCATAACAAGATCAAAACTGTGCTGCTTGTCTGTAGCAGGTATTTCTGCAACAGCTGGCTAAGCATTTTTATTTCCAAGCTACTAATAAACTGATTTGACAAAGATGACGCTGCAATTTATTGGTAGAAATGAGAAAAAGGAAAAGAAAAGAAAACAAACCAGCTTGTTTAACCTGTAGCCCGGGATGCCAGCCAAGGTGCAGTTTAAAATCCAGGTTGTTCAGTACAAGGAGTGCTGGGCTCCTTGTTCAGTGGCTATGTGTGTAGTCACTTAACTATGATTTTACAAATACCTGGGTACCTGTTAGATCCTGCTGAGAATAACCATTTCATAGATGGGGAAAAAAAAAAAATCTTATGCAAGGAAATTTCCTTGGACTTTAAATCCATGCTAGACAGAAGATCGAAGGTTCTATGGAGTTGGGCTGACTTTCGTGGTGAAACTGTGGCGATAGTTCAGAGAGCTGCCTGGTCAGCACTGAGACAAAGATAATGTGAAAGCAGGGAGAGGAGCCAGGCAGTGAGGAGGTAGGGCTGAGGTGACCGTGAGCAGCAGTCCAAGATGGACACATGCCTTGGGGAAGGGTGAGCCTGCCACCAACACCAGCTTTTGAAAAGAATGGGTCTTTTCCTGCGGCAAAACCGGCATCTCTCAGTATCAGCACTGCCTTTGTCAACAACTTTTGTAAATCAGAGGCTTCCAGCTAAGATAATTGCTGGGGAAATTTCTGACTGGCTGTAATAGTTTCAAACTCTAACCACACACTAGCAAGAGAAATCAAAACATGAATGGAAATCTGAAAATGCATTGCATCACCTTTCTTCTCCATCACTAAAATATGGGGCTGGGGGGTTCACTGGAAGTTCAATTCACTGTCAATGAGAAGTTTGTGACTATAGCCCTGTGGTATACATCTAACTGAAATATAGCAGTGCCTTGTTTTTAATGTGATTGTGGGAAATTTTAAATAGGATTGAAATTTTAATGACTGGTTTTAAAAAACCCTAAACATTAGATTAAAACAAATTCTTTATTCTTTGGTCCTATTTTTCCATTATCTCTTTGTGTTTTTCTGATGTAGTCATATACATCAATAAATAAAAAGACAATCTGTTTTCCCTTCTAGAATGTACTTTCCTTTGCAGTTGTCTAGAAAGCTGGAAGAAATTACTAAATCTGCCTTTTAACTGTTTTGTGTATTGAGCAAACAAAAAGACACTTCGTGCACCCCAGCCCCCAACGGGCCGTCTGTCAAGGGTGCTGGGCTGGAGCTCCGTTGGGGTAGCTCACTAAAACATAGATAGTGTAGATGTCAGACCCTCTGCGTCAGCTGCTACATGTGTTGTTTGCTAATGTAGACGTAGATTTAGTTGTCATGACCCTGGATGATCCCGGTTTTGTTGTTTGGCTTTTGCAGTAGTGTGTGCTGACATGGAGCCGTAACCTCAGTAATGTCTGGAGGTACAGCAGATTTTAACCTTTCTTAGCTGTAATGCTTTCTAAGTGTAAAGTGTGGGTTTGGATGGATGGCTAAACTTGTGGCCTTTGCATGAGGAGATGGTATTCTTGATGTTGTCACCGAAATCGGAAGCTGATTTAAATAGGTGACAACACCTCCTTTGCGGACACATCCAACTTTGTTTCTGTTCCCGCCGTACCAACATTGTCTTTCAGGTGCCCGGGCCTCTCAAGAGGCTCGTGGAAGAATGGCATCTCTTCGCATGCAGTCATAGACCTGACTGGCCACAGGGAATGGTGTGGTCCCACCAGGAAATACAGTGCATACAAAAAAAAGAAATCCATGCCAGGTTACTTCTGCAGCGTATGGCTTTTATAAGAGAAGAATACTGGCAGTACTGGTCTGAAACTAAATGCGATGTTTCTGCTTGATTGAAGAAATGGAACACAAGCATCAACATCTTACACCAGCTGAAATGCAAAATAAACTCTTTTTAAACGCAAAATTTTCTGGAGTTAGTGTTCCTGATAAAATATTTAAAATTGCATTAAAACAACCACCCCCCCAAAAAACCCAACTAAACAAAAAAATCCCAAACCAGTAAGAATTTACCACAGCAAGGAAGCTTTGATTTATGTTTTTTTCTTTTTTAATTTTTTTTTGATTGTGCAGGATAAGACTGGATTAATGTGTGTAATGCCACAAAAAAAAGGGGGGGGTAATGGTAACGACATGTAGGAGAAGCTTCATTTACTGATGTTCTTCAGATCACAAAGGGCCAATGTAACAGCTTGATTTCCTCCAAGTAAAAATAAAGAGTAGATAAATTCTTAAAAATAGTAAATGAAACCATTTGCTGTTTTTAATTAGATAGTTAAAGATGTGTAAAATCTTCTTCTCTGAGGAGGTCTGCATCTACTTAACTTCAGAGAATCTTTATTAAGTAAAATGAATCCTTATTCAGCAGTGCAAGGAGTCTAAATTAATCATGAGGCAGCTACTTGAGGCTTTACATCCCTACCTGAAGATGCTTTGATCCACAGTACATATTTAAATAAATGTTGACATAGATACTCACTGTCCACTTCTGAAAAAAAATTAAGTACCTCAAAGTGTAACAGCAAAGCTGAAATACCGTGGGGTTGCCTGTAAATCAAGGCTTTTGCAGATGTTGCATTGAAAGAAAAAAATCGAGATGAAGTCTAGCAATGGGAAAAGCATAGAAGCGCAGTGCTCCCATCATAAATTACCCCGTTTCTCCTTCATATCATCTCTAAACACCCTCCAAATAGAAATTAACTTTACTGATGGGACTCCATAAGACAACCTGAGAAATTTCATCAAATACTTTTCTATCATGTGTAAAAAGGGAGTTTATTGTATTTACCATATTGCTGCGTGCATTCCTTTTGTTGCTTTCACCAAGTCGAAAGGATAGTCCCTACCCCTGCTCTTCTGTTAGTTAAGGCTGTGTTCAAGCCACTATGGAGCTTTGCTACATTCAGAAAGGTGACCTGTGAAATCATTTAAAGAACCATATAACTGACTGCAATTGGAGAACTAGGATTGCCCAATGCCCATAGCTTCTGGATGCCCCTAACACTGCCGCCTTGCCACGTCCCAATATTTTCATTCTTAAATTGACAGGTGGCAGCGAGCAGCCTCAGAGCACTTTGGTTTCTTCTGTTTCAGGCCACAGAAGCGGTGAAATGGGGAAAAAGGAGTTCACCTTTGCAGTGCAGAAGACACTGTGGAATAGGGTTGATGCTGATAGCCTCCTCTTATCTGGCTAAGCAGATTTATTTACAGATCTCACCTTTCCAGGCTATTTGTAAAGGTCTAACTTGCTGCCGTTAGATTGTGTGTGATTCCTACCCCATCTCACGCTTTCCTGGCAAGTCCAGGCTTCCTCTGTTTTGTGTCCAAACAACAATTACTTTCAGAGTGAAGAAGTTACTGCTACAGAAGCTATTATAGCAGCCCACGCTGTATCTCATTCAGAAGAGGCATCTGGGTCACCCAGCTCTTTATTTTGTTGTTCAAGATGACAAAATATAAAAAGTTTGAAAAGATCTCTCTGCCTAAGCTAAAGTACAGCAGCTAATGGAAATACACAGCTTAGGAAATCACGGCATATCTGAGCAGAGGGCTTTTGTTAGCCTGGTACGAACACTTCTCACAGAAGATGCAGCGTGACTTTGCTGTGAGGAGCAGGACTGAAGCGGTGGAGAAAGTCTGCTTAGTTTATATAGGAAACTACGAGCGAGTTCAGACCAGAAACGATGCTGTTCTGCTTTGCACCTCTGACATTAATATCCTTTTTATTTAAGCGATTAAATCTGGATTATGTTTCTCAGTTCTGGGTAGCGTGTCTTAGAATTTTTGCTGTCATAACTAACTAATGTAAGCTGCTTTTTCCGTCATGCTGCTGACTCTGGAATTCTGCTTTTGAATTTTTTTTTTTTCTAAACGGTATGAACAGTTGAGGGGAAAAAACCTCTACAAGGCAACACTACTTTTTAGAATGATAGGAGTTTAAAATGTACTAATTACTTAGCACAAGAGAAATGAGGAAAAAGCAGTGCTGAGTCTAAATGTGCAGCATAGAACTAGGGAACTTTGCATAAAGAATTTCAGACATTTTTCATTATTTTATATGGATCAAGAGAACAGTGAGACCTGCATGCATCTGTGGAGGATTTTCATAATAAATTGAAGGCTGTAGTTCTGCTCAGAAGGACTTTCTGCTTTGTCCATTAGGAAATCACCTCTTGTTTATTAAAAATCCTTTGTTTTCCAAAATCTCACCCATTCCCCAGGGATGCTCCTGGAGGAGCAGCAAGCGATGCGGGTGGGAGGACAGCACTTTGGGAGATTGCCATGTCCCGGGGTCCCAGAGCAGTCTTCTCAGCTGCTTTGATCCCAGCAGAATTGTCTTCTGCCTTTCCCATGGGCTGTCTGCTGGTGGTTGTCTCTCACCTGGGTTGGGTCGTCTCTCTGGAGGGGAGGGGAGTTGTCTCACTGCAGTTCTTCTTGCCCTTCCCCTGTAACACATTAGTGGCTGTCTGGAAATGTTTTTGTTGTTGTTCTTTTTTGGTTTGCAACCTGGAAATAATTTGTGTGTAGGTCTTGTGTGGTGACTGAGGGTCGGTGTTTGGAAATGGTGTCTAGGCTGGGTACCACAGCAGTTCCTGCCCTAGGAGGACCGAGGACTTGCGTCCTCTGGTTCCCCAAGGGTGGTACAAATCGCCTTGCAGGGTGATACTGCCTCAGTGCTCATAGTAGACAAGCTTCTGAAATAAGTAGTTTGGGTGTTTTCGAGTAGAAGAACATAAGCATTCATTGGTGTGTCGCTTGGGGGGAATGGCATGTTCATCCTGAATCAATATAAGGAGGCAAGCTGCATTATTGAAATGATGTTATTAACTGAGGGTCTTTCCCAGCACAGGAGACTGTCCTTGTACCTCTACGCTACTTTAGATTGGAGACGAGAGTCCTGTATTTCTTTTACACGATGTACCTTCTCGGCCGCAGCAGACTGTCACAGGCACAGCTCCCCTTCTCTGTAACCTTTCCAAAGCGGAGAAATGTTTACCTGATGGGCAGCGCTTCTACTTCTCTGTGAAGAGGTGGAAAACAAAGAAAAAGAGCAGGGCCGTGCAGGGAGCAGGGGAAGACAAATAAAGCAAAGTCAGCTCGAGTCAAAAGCTTGTGGTGGGATCAGGCACTGAAAATCCCTTCGCCAGTGCTGAGGAAAGGTGCTGTGGGCAGAGCTGTGACAGACAAGTCAAATGTTGATGCAGTCTTTTACCAGTGAAAGATGTTGCCAGAGCTAGCAGAGCTTCAACCTGCTTTGATTGGTAATAATCCTCAAGTCGGTGCCAGCTGATGCATTTAGAGGAAGAAAAATATTGTACCACATACTGGAAGATGTTAAAAGGTGATGGTAATACACTGTATCATATAATACAGTGGTGGAAAAAGAAAACTGACTTTTTTTTTTTATTTCCCTTATTCCATTTAAATTGGGTATCTGTATATGTATGATTTTATATACCTATGTATATACAATTTTTTTAGCCAAGGTACTAGAAAATTGCCGCTTATTGTCCAGGTAAACAGTAGGGAAACTTGGGCTAGTTATTAATAGCTACATTTGCTGACTATGCTAAGATTTGCAGGCACAAAAACTTCTGTTCAGTAGAGCAGTGCTATTCCAACCAAGTGTAAACAACTTTGGAAAGGATACAAATAGTAAAGATGCTGTTTCATTTACCATCAGATAACTGAGAAAGAATGTTATATATCATCAAGGAGTATGTCTGGAGAAGATGCTAAGCTCTAAGAAAAGAAAAAGGAAGAAGAAATTCCACCCTGAGAAATGGGATCTGCGTATGCATAGATTATAAGTGTGGGCATAATTTCATGAATGGGACTAGTTAGCTGAAATCAGAGCCAGTGCCGCATTTTTAGCACTACAGGTTGGAGTTTGCTTCTGATTTCTGGGTCGTGTTAATAATGGAGTAGTGCTGCAGTTACGCCAAAAGATTTTTTTTAAGAATTTTTTAATTCCACAAGATGTCATGTGGGAAGAGGGAAGCTTCTCCTGAGAGCTGAGCGTCTAAATGCCGTCAAAGGTCTAGGCTTTAGTTTCTGTGTTTCTTAATTTAATAGCCTTCTCCAGTACTATTTTCCATTTAGTCCATTTTAATTAGGGATCAATAATAATGTCCCAGCAGTTCACGTTTTCACTCATTTCAGTGGAAGTTGATTGCTTCAAGTATGTTCTGGGCTATGTAGCAGGAAGGTTGCTCAGCAACTGTGAGGTGCAGGCAATAAAATTATGTGGACTTGGCCATTAATCATCTTTAAGGATGAGTTTACTATTGTTCCACCCTGCACTGACACTAATCTTCTGAAGCTGCCTGCGATACCTGCTGCACTTGACAAGCTGCGTGTCAGAAGAAGGTAGCCTGAATCACGTTTCCCCTGGTTTGTTGGGGCATCTTGCCTACGGCTGCGTCCCGTAGACAAAGGGTTACATGCTCCAAGAAGTGGTGCTATGGCTACAATAAATGCAATGCAAGCCACCGAGATGGTAGAGAAGATCTCCTTGGGAACCCTGAGGTTAGCGTCACTGATACATGAGAGCTGAGGCTGAAGAGCTGCAAGGAAATCTGTAATGTACTCATGAAGTTTTCAGCCAGTGAATTGTGCTGGAGAGAAGAAAGAAGAATACGTGGACAGAAATTAGAGCTTTTTAGGTGTTACGCTAGTGCTTTGTAATAACTGGAGTGATGTGTTGAAGAGCCCTTCAGCTTTTGCATGCCCACTACTTGTTGGTTAAAAAAAAAAAAAAAAAAGGCAAAAAAAGCCTGCTTATAAAGGTCTCTGTTTTAACTGTTCAAGCCTCATCATGTATCACCAGAAACTCACATGCTGTACTTGACATAATTAAATTCCATGTTAAGGTCATTTTTCATTAGTTTTGTAAAAAAAACCCCTCTATTCCCTTACAACGACATAAATGTATGCCCACAAGTTCAATTTGGTTACTTTCAGACCAGGTGGACTAAAGGTAGAGAGGGTCTGACAGCATTTCAGAAGAGGTGAGGAATTTTCCGTACTAATACTGTAGGTGGGATTTGTCGGAGGACACCTGCCAGAGCTCACCTCCCAGCCTGCCCGCACCCAGCAAGGTATTTTCCAGTTACACCTTAGTTCTTTCCCACTGACGTCAATGGCAAAACTTCAGTTGGCTTCTGTTGGGAGAAGAACGAGGCCTCAGCAACGCCGATCACAGTTGTGAACGATAAAAGCAAAAATGCGGTCTTGCTACGCGGCTGGAAGCTATTTTTGTGGATTTCCAGAATCAGCAGGGATGGAGATGGTAGATACTTTTGCAGGTCATACCTTTCCCCTTACCTTGGTAAAATTGCTACTGTTGGTGAACTCATTGGCATAGAATCCATTTGTTCTACAAAGTGCTCAGGAAGAAGGGAGTGTCTGTGTAGCAGCTCCTCAGAAAGGTGTTAGATGGATATATTTTTGATGAGCTATCAAGCAGCGTAAAAGCCGTGGACCTCTGTGGAAGCAAATCAAACACAGAGCTATTTTCCCTGTGACTGTAGAGGACCTTGCCTATGACAGAAGCTGCTGGTTTGAGAGGAATTAATTTCTGGGCTGCTTTTGAACAGGGATTTTCAATGGGCTTTGTGCTTCGATGCTCCGTTCCTGCATGTTCTTGCTATTTTAAAGCTTTGCGGAACTTGGGGTGCTTGGAAACTGCCTGGAGGTAGAGCGAGCTGTGATAATTAGGTGCTTGCTTTTATGCTGGGAGACAGCGACTTGGTACTGCTGAACTGCACTGGGCAGCAGCTTGTGGCTGAAACTTTTTTTTTCTGAAATTGCAGCTTGCTGAAAAGGAATACTTCGTTAGGGAATAGTTGCTTTCAGTAGTTTCTTTAAATTTTAAAATAATAATTTAAGATATATTTAATTCTGTTATCATTTAGTCTAGAAATAACGGAGACTTAAAACTGCTGGGTTTTTTTTTCACATGGAATAAAGACATGTGAGAGATGCTAATAGAAACAGACTTACAGCTGAAAGCCTGTTGAAATGGATTATTCTGATTGACATGTATATCAAATGTATCCGTATTTGCCACTATGTTTCATTTGGTGATTTAAAGGATTTTTAAATATCCAGCTTACCTGTATGACAGGGAAAACTCCAGAAATCTTCATCAACTTCAGACTTATAGTAATAGTTTAAGTGCTATTACTGTGTAATGTGGTTGACACAAAGAGAAAAGGAGTCCTTTTGCCGTTCTGTCACTGCAGGTTTAGAAGGAGAGGACGGGGGAAAGAAAAAAGCAAGTCCGATTAATGAAACATGTTTAAGATTTAAAATTTCCATAGGGAAAAAATGTATATTCAGTTTGGAAACTTTGGCTTGCAAGTTGAAATACGCACTGTATTTACTTTTTTTGCAGATTCTGGTTTTTATTAGATGAGAAGGTTTTTGTCTTTAATTTTGAGTATGATGAAACTTATTGGTGCCCAAGGCTCTAGAATAGGAATATCGTTAGAAAGGCCACTTCCATGTGAGTGTTTGAGTGGTTTCTTTGTGTACCTATAGGTCTGGATGCAGAAGTGGTTCCTTTGAAAACGGCAGGCTGAAAAGATGAAAAATAAGTAGCGTGCAAAAATTTCCTCAGGGCTGAGGAGCTCTGTTGTCTCCTGTCCCAGTGGTACCTGCAAGAACTGGTGGATGCAGAAACTGCCTCTGTGTGTGAGGTCCATGCGTGGTGTGAATGCTGGCGGGGCTCATTGAGAGGGCTTTAAACTAGGTTTGAAGGGGGAAGGGGATATTGCCCAGCTCACTAGGGATGAGCCTAGGCTTGGAGTGCCAAGGCCAGGGGTGAGATTGACAGCCCAGCTCAAGTGTGTTTACACCAATGCACGTAGTATGGCCAATAAACAGGAGGAGCTGGAAGCCATTATACAGCAGGACGGCTACGACTTGGTCGCCATCACAGAAACGTGGTGGGACAACTCGCATGACTGGCATGCTGTCATAGATGGCTACAGACTCTTTAGGAAAGACAGACCAACAAGGAGAGGTGGGGGAGTTGCTCTATATGTGAGGCAGCAACTGGAATGCATTGAGCTTGGCCTGGGGGCAAGTGAAGAAGGAGTTGAAAGCTTGTGGGTTAGAATTAAGGGACAGGCTCACACGGGTGACATTACGGTGGGTGTATACTATAGGCCACCTGACCAGGAGGAGGAGGTTGATGAGGCCTTCTACAGGCAGCTGCAAGCAGCCTCACAGTCACAGGCCCTGGTTCTCATGGGGGACTTCAACCACCCTGACATCAGCTGGGAAGACCATACAGCTAGGCAGGCGCAATCCAGGAGGTTCCTACAGAGCATCGATGATAACTTTCTGATGCAAGTGGTGGAGGAACCAACAAGGAAAGGCGCGCTGCTGGACCTCGTGTTAACAAACAAGGAGGGACTGGTGGAGGACGTGAAGGTTGGAGGTAGACTCGGCTGCAGTGACCATGAAATGGTCGAGTTCAGGATCCTGTGTGGAGGAAGCAGGGCGATAAGCAGGATCAAAACCCTGGACCTCAGGAGGGCTGACTTTGGCCTCTTCAAGGAGCTACTGGGAGGAATTCCGTGGGCCAGGGCTCTCGAAGGCAGGGGGGTCCATGAGTGCTGGTCGCTTTTTAAACAACACTTCTTCCATGCACAGGAGCAATGCATCCCCCTGAGAAAGAAATTTAGCAAAGGAGGAAGGAGACCTGCATGGTTAAACAAGGAGCTTCTAGCGGAGATCAGGCAGAAGAGAAAGGTGCATGGCATGTGGAAAGAGGGACAGGCCACTTGGGAAGAGTACAGAAACGTAGTGAGAGCATGCAGGGATGCGACGAGGAAGGCCAAGGCTCACCTGGAATTGAAGCTGGCAAGGGATGTCAAAAACAACAAGAAGGGCTTCTTCAACTACATCAGCAGCAAAAGGAAGGCTAGGGACAACGTGGGGCCGCTGCTGAATGAGGCGGGTGTCCTGGTGACGGAGGATGCGGAGAAGGCAGAGCTAATGAATGCCTTCTTTGCTTCAGTCTTCAGTGCTAAGACTGGCCCTCAGGAATCCCAGGCCCCGGAGGTAAGAGAGGAAGCCTACAGAGAGGACGACTTTCCCTTGGTCGAGGAGGACTGTGTGAGGGATCGCTTAAGCGATCTGGATGTCCACAAATCCATGGGCCCCGATGGAATGCACCCACGAGTGCTGAGGGAGCTGGCGGATGTCATTGCTGAGCCACTCTCCATCATCTTTGAGAGGTCCTGGAGGACAGGAGAGGTGCCCGAGGACTGGAGAAAGGCCAATGTCACTCCAATCTTCAAAAAGGGCAAGAAGGAGGACCCAGGGAACTACAGGCCGGTCAGCCTCACCTCCATCCCGGGAAAGGTGATGGAGCAGCTTATCCTGGAGGCCATCATCAAGCAAGTGGAAGAAAAGAAGGTTATCAGGAGTAGTCAGCATGGATTCACCAAGGGGAAATCATGCCTGACCAATCTGATAGCTTTCTACGATGACATGACTGGCTGGGTAGACGAAGGGAGAGCTGTGGATGTTATCTACCTTGACTTCAGCAAGGCTTTCGACACAGTCTCCCATGATATCGTCCTGGGGAAGCTGAGGAAGTGTGGGCTGGATGAGTGGTCGGTGAAGTGGATAGAGAACTGGCTGAATGGCAGAACTCAGAGGGTTGTCATCAGCGGCGCTGAGTCTAGTTGGAGGCTGGTGACAAGTGGTGTCCCTCAGGGGTCAGTACTGGGCCCAGTCTTGTTTAACTTCTTCATCAACGATCTGGATGAAGAGTTAGAATGTACCCTCAGCAAGTTTGCTGACGACACCAAACTGGGAGGTGTGGTAGATACACCAGAAGGCTGTGCTGCCATTCAGCGTGACCTGGATAGGCTGGAGAGCTGGGCAGAGAGGAACCTGATGAGGTTCAACAAGGGCAAGTGCAGGGTCCTGCACCTGGGGAGGAACAACCTCATGCACCAGTACAGGCTTGGGGTGGACCTGCTGGAGAGCAGCTCTGCGGAGAGGGACCTGGGTGTCCTGGTGGACGACAGGTTAACCATGAGCCAGCAGTGTGCCCTGGCTGCCAAGAAGGCCAATGGGATCCTGGGGTGCATCAAGAAGAGTGTGGCCAGCAGGACGAGGGAGGTTCTCCTTCCCCTCTACACTGCCCTGGTGAGGCCTCATCTGGAGTACTGTGTCCAGTTCTGGGCTCCCCAGTTCAAGAAGGATGAAGAGCTACTGGAGAGAGTCCAGCGGAGGGCTACAAGGATGGTGAGGGGACTGGAGCATCTCCACTACGAGGAGAGGTTGAGGGAACTGGGCTTGTTCAGCCTGAAGAAGAGAAGGCTGCGAGGGGACCTTATAAATGCCTACAAATATCTGAAGGGTGGGTGTCAGGAGGATGGGGCCAAGCTCTTTTCAGTGGTGCCCAGTGACAGGACAAGGGGCAATGGGCACAAACTGAGGCACAGGAAGTTCCGTCTGAACATGAGGAGGAACTTCTTCCCTCTGAGGGTGACGGAGCACTGGAACAGGCTGCCCAGGGAGGTTGTGGAGTCTCCTTCTCCGGAGATATTCAAGACCCGCCTGGACAAGGTCCTGTGCAGCCTGCTGTAGGTGACCCTGCTTCGGCAGGGGGGTTGGACTAGATGACCCACAGAGGTCCCTTCCAACCCCTACTATTCTGTGATTCTGTGATTCTGTGATTCTGTGAATACGTACCTTCTACTAACAAAACCAGCCTGAGTCTGTCGGTGGTTACACCTTAGTGAATGCAGGGTGGTCTGACAAAAACTGGATCTCCCCAGATTCAGTACCCCATTGGGGAAAAGGGAATTTAGAACAATATGCAGGCAACAGCAGACACAGGCAATTTTCATCAAAAAACAAGAGTTACCTGCTGCTAAGGTCTCTGATAGCAGGTCACTGGCAGGAAGAGCCACTTGGTAGAAGTTTATATGGATATAGAGTCAACGATGAAAACTTCTACTAACCTTACACATTAAATGCAATAAATATGTATTTACCTGAACCCAGCTAAATGTCTAAACATAGAATCATAGAATAGTTGGGGTTGGAAGGAACCTTTAGAGGTCGTCTAGCCCAACCCCCTTGTAGTGAGCAGGGACATCTTCAACTTGATTGGGTTGCTCAGAGCCCCGTTCACCCTGACTTTGAATGTTTCCAGGGATGGGGCATATGCAGCCTCTCTGGGCAGTCTGTGACAATGTTTCACCAACCTCTTTGTAAAAAATTTTTTGCTTATATCCAGTCTGAATCTGCCCTCATATGGTTTAAAGCCTTTACTCTCTGTCCTATCACAAGAGGCCCTACCAAAACATGTTTCCTCAAAAGCTGAGTGAAAACTGATGCTGATGTCAGAGAGAGGATCTATAGTAACATGCTGATTTCTGGTAGTGTGCTGAGAGCATGGGACCTGATGCTTTAGTCTCCATTCATGTAGGCAAATCTTCTTCCACAAGTAGTCCCACACAACAGGGAAACACCCAAAGGTAAAGCTTGAAGTGGAAGGTACGTTTCATGACAGCTGAAGCCAGTCTTGTTAAAGATGCTCAGGGACCACTCAGTCCAGCCAGTCTTGTTGGCTTCTGTTCACAGCATCTGCGTCGCTATAGGAGGCGGAGAGGAAATACAGAACAATAATCAGGATATAAAGCTGAGATGAAACCATTATTTTTTGGCCAACTCAATTTACTTCATGATGGTCCCTTGGTGGGGTGCTGTTCAGAGTTTTTATTGGTATTGTAAACATTCCAAAAAATACCATTTTGTGCAGAGATTAACTAATTCTCAGGACTCACCAGATAAGAAATACTGAGTGGGATTAGTTAACTTCTTCCGGTTGTGCATAGTTTCAAGATTTCCTGACATACACAAACTTGATTTTGAAGTTGAAATTCTGATTTTAGATTATACCTGGCAAGTTTGTAATTACACATGCCCATAGCTTAATGAAGCTGCATGAAATCACTTGGCAGAATTACAAAATGTAATAGCCCATGGCATTGTCTGTCACCTGCAAAGTGGATTATTATTACTTTTCTTCATTTCGCTGGGTTAAGCAAGGGGTACAGTCCCAGGAATGCGTTTTTTAACAAACATATGGTGTCAGTTCAGTGGACATTTCTCTCGCTTTTTAATCTTTTGGAAGAAAATCTCATCTGTAAAGATTTTTAAAAATTACAATGGCAGGTTTCAGAATTGATTTTAATTCTCTGTCATAATAAAGGCAATAGAGACTTGAATGAAATGA
Organism: Opisthocomus hoazin; assembly: GCF_030867145.1. Classification (NCBI taxonomy): domain Eukaryota; kingdom Metazoa; phylum Chordata; class Aves; order Opisthocomiformes; family Opisthocomidae; genus Opisthocomus; species Opisthocomus hoazin. The sequence continues at coordinate 6,484,496 of NC_134420.1, forward strand.
TGACAGATCCACAAGTGATGCCCCATCTGCTACACTGTCATGTAGAATATTATTGCTCAAAGCTGAACCTCCAAGATAAAACAACCTTGTAACGTAAAGGAAATTCAGGGGTATATTTCTTTAGGATTTTTGATGGTAGCTGGGAAAATTGAAGTTAATTTACTGATCTTGAAGGCTTAAAGGGGGATATGAATGAATACTTATGGAGCCATTTAGTGTTTCTCTGCAGAAAGTGTGCTGGGATTTCAACAGGATCTTGCTGATGTTCAAGCTGTATATTTCTATTTCTTTATGTATTTATTTATTTATTTTTACTTAGAAGGGTGCTCAAGCCACCTTGTGTGGCAAGTACAGCTAGCTGGGATCTGCCACCAGATCCGGACTTTCAGTCCTTTTTCAATGTTATACTCAATGGCTAGCTGTGGACAACCACGCCTCTTTCCTTTTCTTAAAGAGATGAAAGAAGCACCATCATCTAGGGAAGGAGCTGCTAACAAAGCTTGTATGAATATCGCATTTTTGGCTTCCAAAAAGTCAGGATTCAATTAGGACTATATAATTCTTCTTTTTTCTTTTTTTTTTTTCTTTTGCTTTCAAGAGAAAAAATGGGCGAAATGGGTTTTGGATCAACTGCATACAACCATTTGGAAAATTATTTTTTCATTAAATTTTTAGGAAAAAAGTGCTGCTAGTTCAAGGAAATCTTTTGTTTAACTCTAAAATAATTTATTTTATTTGGGTATTTCAGACAATTTAGTTTTCTTAAGTTAAAACCCTACTTGAAGTTTCATCATAAAAATGCTAAAGTGCTGCAAGTGCTGTGTCTTGAAGGGAGTAAAGTTTGTTCTTCATATTCAGTCAGTTGAGTTAAATCCCACACAAATTCAAAAATGCTGCAGCTCTGAATCTGAATACAGTGAAAAACTGCGTTCAGCTTTAATTTTCATCAAGTGTATTACTGTGTGTACTGTTACATATAAATTCCAAATTTAAAGTGGTGCCCTGAATGGGATTTAAATTCTGATGAGAGGAGAGGGAAAACAAAGAAGAGATGAATACAGGACAGGTTTTCCTGCTGTGAATAAATTTTTAAAATTAGATGCATTAGGTCTGTGCTTGACAAACTTCAATTCCGCTTTCTAGGTGATTCCTACAATTGTGAGAACTTTTTCAATAGCTTCGTAAAATGTTTATAGAGTTTCATGTAAAAGAAGGTGCGGTACTTACCAGCTAAGTTATGCAGCACTGGATGTATAATTCTGTGCATTTGCTGCTGAAAGGAGTGGTTTGATTTCAGAAGTGCTCCGTATGTTTTGCACAGGGCCCAAGACCTTTACAACCTTATTTTTTTTTTTCATCATGTATTGGCAGATTACTAGGAGAAATTATTATTAATGGAGAGAAGTACAAGATTTCAGTCTTCACAGATGTCATCAATAATAAATGGTATGTCTCCCTTTTAAACTTATGTATTCTTTTTAATTTTTCATGCAAAATGTTTTTGGCAGGTTTGAAACTGGAGTGTGAATAGTTACCATTCAACCGAGAGGAAAAAAAAAATTTATTTGATATCCAAAAATACCGTATCCTCATTGCACATACGTCTGTGTATGTGGACTCCTTGACAATGTCTTTGGGATGCTCTTCTTCAGAAGGATACTTCGAGGGCTTAGTGGCTCAGGAGATACCAGCTGTGTTGCAATGGATCAGTAAATCTCTGTTGTTTTGGCAAATACATATGTCTCTCATGCAATCTTTTTTGAAGTGGAAAGACTATTTTAGTTCTATTACTAGTCAGATGCTGATGCATCAGGTGCTATAAAATTGGGATAGTAGATTCACTGGAGTATAACCGTCTACAAATGTGAGCGCTGACTTGCATTAGAGAAAACACTGCGTCTTTTTTCCTATTTTTGATTTGCATTTTTATGTTGTGCCACTCTGAATTGTACAGATCTTAACATTCATTATTGGAATTATGCTTAGTCCTTTTCCCCATTTAGAGAGCTTTTTCCCTAGAATTATATGCTTATGCAAGGGAACAAAGACAAATTACAATGTGTTTTCAAGACATGCTAACACCCTTCAGTGATGCTAAATCCATTGCCTGGAATCCAGCCAGGAAGTTTTGATTGGAGGTAATCACTTGCAGTTTCACAACTGTGTTACCTTTTCTACACACCTACAGGAGTCCACGTGGGGTCTAACCGCTTTTCCTAGGGCTATATTTAGCAACTGATTTCAGATGACTTTTAGACAGCAGGAAGGAGAAAAAACTTTCTCTTTTATGTAGAATTATGTTGAATCTTTCAAGGTGAAAATACATTTGTTTAACACACACTGTCACTCTGAGAAGATTTCTTGCATTAATAGTGCACACTTCTGATGGAAATATATTATTTTCTTATTCTTGTTCCCTGCCTGTTTGTTTATCTTCCCTTACTGTCCGTTGTCTTATTCTTCTGATTTAAAACCTTTGAAACAGAAACTATATATTAGTTTCTAGAGTCATAGTGAAGTTGTGACATTGTCACACCCTGGTGCTCCTAAGCACTAGCACAAGACATATTTGTTCTGATGTATTTCAACATTTGATGTCTTGTTGCTGGTGTGGTATATAAATTCTTTTTACACAGGCTCTGTAGGATGCGGAAATGCTTATGGTCTTATCTGAACATCTTTTCTCATGGGTTGAAGCATTGCTTGGAGTAAGATTTGTGGGTTTTTATTTATGTAAAACTTGTATTAATTAATTTTGTTTATGAACTGGGAGGGTAAAAGATAAAAAATGCAAAATCTACTTCCCTCATCATGGAGTGAAGGGGATGGTGGGGCATGACTCTGTGGTGGTAGTTGACTCTGGGGATGCTGGTGTGAGTACTGGTGACCTTGCCAAGGCTTCGCTTGCCTCTGGGAAACCTCTGCAATTGTTAATGCCGTGATGTAAACAGCCCTGGAAGCAGCAGGATACAACTGAGAAGTTGTGCTGTGTTTAGGTAACAGCAGTATATGTCTGTAAAGTGCCAGGGCAGGTGAAGATTTTGCATATGCAAAAAATGTCCCTTTGTGAAAGGCAATAACTTCCAAAACAGGCTGGACATTTTTTAGGGCACAGACACGTTGTGATGACCAAGATGCACAGCATAGATTTCACTAGAAAAATCAGCTTTTCTGTAGAGTTGGCACACTGTGATCTAGCAAGGATGCTAAGGTATTTTCCATATATTTAGCATGAATAATAACATATCTGACAATGTGAGGAATCAAGAATTTTCTAACAGTGGTCTTTATTCGCAATTAGGAAAGATTAAAGTTGTTTGAAAGGGTTTATTTGACATGGTTGGTGATTTCAGTAGAGGCAGCTGATCTTGGGATGCTCTGTTTGACGGCCTTTGCAATCTTCAAGTTAGGTAGGTGAAGTATGAAGTGTAGGACCCGAGAGAAGGAAGACATTCAACCTGACTTTCTGTTCCTTAATTTCCCTTGGCTATCTTGAAACTTTTCAGCTGCTTGCACAAATCTGAACAACCTAAAAACTCCTCCAAGTTATATCCTGAGGGTGGGGACACAGCAGCCTGCTCCATAGGTGCAAGACTGTCACGTTATTACATTTATTATTTCAGACAAGTCCCCTACACAGAGTGACTCCAAAGAAACACGGAGCTGGATTTCTCTGGGTCCCTGGTGGCACAGCTTCTGGGCTGATGAGCAGCGTACAGTGAGCAGAAAGCAGCCGAAACCCCGTGTCTGGTTTTTTAATGACCTCGCGGTAACTTGGAGCACATTGCAGTTTTTAATGCTTGAGGTAAGTAAGCAAACTGCTTATCCCTTCCCACTTAGACTAATGAAACAGCCCTGTCGACAGGAATAGATGAAGGAATGAATCCTAAAAATAAACAAAATATCAGAGAGGAAAGCAGATGGTTTGTGGATATCTTTCGGAGAGCTGCAGAGCAGTACAAGATGCTTTTGAGGGCTAATCAGTTCTGTGAAAGCACTGCCTGTCTGATCTGCTCCTATCTTAGGAGAAGGGCAAAGGAAAGGGGATTACGGATATTGCATTTCTTGCTTTCGGGATTTGAATTCTGAAATGCTTACACAGAAGCAGAAATGAAACTTTTGGTACTGTGGAGTCCTGGCACCGTTTCATCCGTGTCATCTTCCTGAAGGGACAGTCAGACAGAAGACAAACGTGTCCTCCCCCTTCTCTGACACTTAAATAAACACCTCCAACACACTCCTTAACATGAGGTTTTCACTTTTTTTGCCTTTTGTTTTCCTTAAAACTGTGTCAGTTGTGTCCCACAGCACAAAACCAAGAGGGCAGGAGAGAATTTCTCTTAGTGCTGGGACGAACAGAAGAACAGAGTGAGTGACGGGTAGGTCTCCAGCTCCGTCGCAATTTTGGTGCAGCGGCCTAGATGCTGTGTAAATCCAGCTGCTGCAAAGTACAAATGTTGTCGTCTTGTCCTTGAAAATGCTGACTGAAACAAAATGTGTTTTCCCTCCAAGTCTGAACTTGTGCTTTATTACGTTCTTTATTTTCTTCATTATTTTTGTTTGCAAACTGAGCAGTGTAAAAAAAGTGGTATGCACCACATTTCTTTTTCCTCCTTAAAAGAAGCAGGACATAAAATGCCATTGCCGTTTCCTTAGACATTCAGCTACAAAGCGTTTACATAAAGCTGTTATGCCTTCTGCTCTGCTGTTACACGTTTGTTCCAGTTGTTCAGTCCACACTACAAGGAAATAAAGACAGGAAAAATAAATTAGCTCAGCCATCGCCAGCATCAAAACCCTGTTTTAAAATCAAAATTTCAAATGCAGAGTGATATTCTTTCTCATTACTTTCTGGGTTTGTACATGTGTTTCTATCCCACGAGGGTCGTCCTTTTATTGTGTTTTATGTGAATCTTAATCTTTAGGATCTCAAGATGCTACAGCATTTTCCCTCTGACTATCGAGAAAGCTTTTAAATGAAACTGAAGATTTTTTTGTAGGTCATTGTGACCTTTATATTTTTGCATAATACAGCCTATTAACTGAGGGAATGAAAGCTACAGTTCACAAATACGTTTATCAACTATATAAATGAGGATGTGCATTAAACTGCAGGGCTTGGAAAACATAAGTAATGAACATTATTTGTACCTTGACAAAGCAAAAAAGCATGATTAAGGATAATTGTAGGTAACTGTCATCATGAGAGGAATGTTTACGCAGTCAGAAGTGCCAAACAGCATTTAAACAGTTTCTCTAAAGAGAAACGTAAGGAACTAATGGATGCCAGTACATGCCTTGAAAACAATTTGACTTAAAGGTTTTCAGAATTTTTTTTTATCATTATGAATTTAGAAAAATAGTGATTGTAATAATTGTTTGCTTTAATGAGGAGTCAGAAATTTTCACTCTTACCTATGTTAGCACCAAGCTTCTTTTGTTTGGAAAAAAATAGATTTGAAAAACATTTGCTCATGAGGTTCCTGATGCTGCCTTTTCTGGTCAGGCTGGCAACCCATCTCACTGAAACGCAAGTTAGGTTCATGGCTATTTTTGTTTTCATAATAAGGATATTTCTGCCTATTTTGGTGCCAGAAACAGTTTGACAATTAAGTCCACCTGTATTTATTTTTTTTTTTTTTAAAAAGCATTCTGCTTGTATTTGTTTGTATATATAAAAATGTAATTATTTTAAGCAATGAGTATAACATAGGGCAAGATTTCTTAATGCCTTTGCATTATGGGTACTGGCCATACTGCAAACTCATTCGCATAAGGATAAATTATGTGAGATAGGAAAAGAAATGACTTGGGTACCATAAAAAAGTATCGGTGACGATACAGGAAGCAAAATCTTTGAGGCGTAACTCTGCATTTTGTAGGACTGGAATGGGGCAGGAATTCCCTCATTTTTCTTCTCAGAGGAGTAAGATCGTAGTCCCCAGTATTTGTACCAATAACTCTGGGGAAAAGTACTGCAAATTGCCAGGTGCACAATTCTCCTGGGAGTGGGATGTCCAAGGAGAAGACTGAATTTGCTCTCTCTAAGTGGATCCAAAAAATGAATCATTTTCAACTCTTTGTTTTGAAAGGAACCAGATTATGCTTTTTATTTTATTTGTAAGAAAACTTAGGAGAAGATGATTCATATTTCGAAAAGCGTGCATAGACTAGTATTTTCTATAAAGAGATTAGATGGTTTGCAAGCAAACTTCTCTGGAAGGCTTTGGTCCCAGTTGCAAGCTCTGGAAGGCCTAATTTAGGTGATCTTGGGGGCATCTCTGGAATTCTAAAAGCCTGAAGGACAGAACTGAGAGAAAGAAAAATGCTTTTGTTAACTTAAATTCCCCTGAAATGTGTTGTCAGTGATCATTAGTTTGCCGTTGGAACTGAAGAGGTTTGCATTCTGTGGGAAGTGAGACTGCCACTTGCGGCACCTTAGAATCCATAAAAAGAGAGAAAAAGGGATTTGTGTGTCGTGATAAGTAAGGATTCAGATGCTGGCTTCAAACTGTCATTGTACAGTGTGCCTAGGCATAAGATTTTGTTTTGTGTGATATTTATTTGCATTTTCATTTATTAATTTTTCTAGGTTTGTCAGTACATCTATTTTCATGACAACTTATGCAAAAGAAGACACCTTAATGGCACTTATAGTTGTTTCACACAACAGGCATTTTTCAGGATGCTGACAGACAATGGTCATGATTTCTGTTGATTCAGTGTAGAAAAATAGCACATCTCTAACAAAGTGAACTGGTTTACTCAGTTTGGATTCTCACAGTTCTCCCACTGCCTTCCAATGAACTAACTTTTGTAGGAGGGAAATACGATTCTCATTTTGGTTTTATGCTAAGCTATACTGCAAAGCCAGAGAAAATTCAGTGTTCTTGGGATGAAAATTATTCCCAGCAGACAACGGAGGCAAAAGTTCTGGAAGAAAACGATAACCCCACAGGCAGAAAGAGTGGTTTATTCAATGAGCAGTATAAAGAGCTGTATTAAAGAAAACAAAACTCTGGTGATAGGTAAATACAGCTGAAACTCCTGCAAACCTTGATCAAAATCCATCACTGGGATCAGACTCCTGTTGTTGAATGGTACAAGATGAGCTATTGCTGAGGCTAGAGATAAATAATTGCTTATAGCAATTACTATAGTGGTGTTGCAGTGAGTGTTGACTGGAAAGCCGCCTCTTAAACTGGTTGAACTGCTTCCATTTTCAAGCAGATTATACTTAGAGGTTGAGTTTTATGCGATGCAAGCTAATACATTTTTATGGGCAGAGTGGCAGGCTTTAGTGCTGTGCTGTGTCCCCAGAAGCTGCAGGAGACTTAATTTTATCTGGAATTATTTTTACCTGACCAAGAGCTTGGTGGTGTGGATGTGCAGAACACACCTCTTCTGTCTGAATGATACCTCTTTGAAAGCGAAGCTGTGTGTTCAAATTAACTGAAATTTATGGGATATGAGCACCTGTTATATTTGCTACCGGCTGAATTCTGAAAAATGGCCAAGTCTGAGGGTGTATTTTTTTGTTATTGTTTCTCTCACCTGTAATTGAGAGGGCTGCAAGTGTGGGTGTTCACAGCAGGGGAAGAAGAATCTGCCGCGGAAATCTCTTCAATAGATGATACAGGTGCAAACACTAATTAGGCCACAGATGAATAAGCCTGGGTGTTTTGTGCCAGCCCTTGCATCCGTATTGGCGTTGCCAGTAGTTTGCTGCGGTTCAGCGCAGTGGCTCCGTACAAGAGCACGATTGAAAAGGTTTATTCAAGGAAGCGTGGAGCTGCGCTGGCAGAGCCGCAGCGGCTTGGAAGCCCACCTGGTGTTGCCAGGCCTTCCCTCTCCCCAACATGCTAATTCCTGGCTGTGTTTTCACAGGGAGGTTGAAATTTCGGGTGCTGCTGGTCTGTGGGATGCTACCTTTCTGTGGGCAAATTGCTCATTTCATACACAGTAGCTCCTAAAAAAAAACAACCAGAAAGGGCTAGAGAAAAAAGTGGAGTAAGACAAGGGAAAATAATTGCCTCTAAAGCTCTTTGCGGTCTGTTCCTTCCGCAGCCTGGCTTGGCTTGATAAGGCATACATTAAAACCAGGCCGGTGCATCCCAGATAACTTTGAAAAGCATTGCCTTCAGAGCCAGTTCTGTCTACATTCTCACTAAGTTTCTACTCCTTTCTACATTTCTCTTTCTTTATTCTTTTTTAAAGAGTCTTGCAAGTTAAGTTCCGCTACCTGCTTTTCCTCACCTTGAAATTGTAATCCTGTACTTACAACACCATTTTTGATTGCAGGGAAACAATGCTGGCTAACAATTACTGGAGCGGTGCTTTGAAGGCCGTATTCTCAAAGACTAGAAGGGCCATTTGCACATACGAATTAGTGTGTTAGGTCGAGCTGCAGTAAAGGCAATGCTTCATCAGCTGGTGAGTGAAACTAGACTTCGACGTCAAGCCCCAACTTGCATGGTGAGACTGCTAAATTGAGAGAAATATCTTGCTAGTAACACCAACTACATCAACATGTGTCAGTAAGTGAAAATAAGTTTTCTTTTAAAATTACTAGGTTATTCTCAAGCCATAACAACCTTACAGTGCACAGATGTATTGTGTGTTGTCTTGAACTGGGAGAAAACAAAGCAGGAGCCTTATTTTGCATTGGGAATAACAAGGTTTCCTTAAACAAAGCCATAATAAAGCTCTCTTCTCCCTTCCTTTAAATGTGCATTCACAAAAATAATCCTGGAAATATTCTTTGTATTTACATACGGTTGTCTGTGAGTGGGAAAACATATAAAGATAATTCACTAGTATATAAAGATATAAAGATAATTCACTAGTCAGAAAAAAAGTTCATTTTACGTGTACCTGCTATTTAGAAATACAGAGCACTTTTTAAACATTCAGAAAATATGAAATATCATCAGGAAGCTCACTAAACAGAGCATTTCTTTAGTACTTCCAGAGTGCCTCTTCAACTTTCTAAAGATAAATAAGCCAGTACATTTTTGTGGACTATATTTCATTCATGGATAAGACATGATCTAAGGTAATTGATCAAGGATCCCAACCATGAAAACCAAGGAGTTTAATTAAAAAGGTAACAGTGTTAAAGTGAGATCATGCTTGACAGATGAAAAATCAGACATCACTGAAATGACCAGGAGAAGCAATTTGCAGTAAAAGGAGAAACAGAGGGAAGCAGATACTGAACTAAGTCTCACTCTCCCACACAAAAAGAAATGCTGAACTCAAAACTTTTAGCCTTTAATTCTTACTCTTGGACTGTAGGTCCCATTTGGTGCTTGCTTGTGTGTTCTGAATAACAAAGTCTACCAAAAAACCACAAAAACAACAAAAAAAAAAACCCAAACCAAAACCTCCAAACAAAAATACCCACACCAAAGCACTGATTTTGCAGATATTTTTTTCTTTTGTAAAGATTACTTCTTTTTTTCTTCTTTTCTTTGTTGGATGTTTTTTTTTTTAGTAGTCCTATTCATTTCTGTATTTCACAAGGCAGAGGGGTAAGATGTTACTTTAAGATTGTGTCTTTTTATGTCTTCATACATCCCAATCCCTCGTGCATTTAAAGTAACATAACACTATATACAGAAGAACTTCCACTGACTTTATGGCAGGTACTCGTGGGGAAACCATAAGTGGCTTGGGTTAGGAGCTGCATGCTAACAAGCAGTGCTGTTACCGTTTATGTGCCGACAGTGTCCAAAAGGCTCCGATGTGCGTGACGGGTGTCTGTGTGCCGCAGGCACTGTGGAGCTGCTTCTCTCCAAGAGAAAATTCGCCTGTGCTGGAAGCCACGTTCTGGTGTGGACTCATTCCAGGTGAGAGAATAACCCCTCACTTCAACTGGCGTCGCAAATCTCATGCCTTATTACCTCACATTTAAAGTACAAGACTAATGGATTTTATGTTCCTTCGCTAACAATGCTGTGTGTGTATACGAGTGTGTGTTATTTTTTGAAATCAACCATACAAAAGCACCAAAACAATAGAATAGATACTCATCGTTGTTTAAATGCTACTGGAAAATGCTTGACGGCGTGATAATTGCGGCCATTCCAATTATGTTATTCAATGTGATGAGATGTGAAATGCTACTGCCAGCTCAGCAACTTTTCGAAAGATTTATACGTCTTAATTTCTTTTATTGTTTCAGACACTGTACTTAATATAAACTTGAAGTCAAAACTCAGATATTACATATGCTGAGTGTTTTCATCTCTTTGCAATATGTATTATTAATTGATTATGACATTTGTAGCTTTAAATGTGACTGTGGTCTTCTTTCACTCTTCTCCCACTGTCTCTTTCTTTCAACCTTATAACCTTTTGATGCTTGTGACTTCAATTTGTAATATTCCTTTTGCCTAAGCAGTAGAATACAGATAAATTATGCAACTTTAGTACTGTGATCTGGTGGGACTGAGAGTCTTCTGTAAAAAATACAGAAAACACAAGTTCTGGAAGATAAAAGTCTATCAAAAGGAAATATTTTGGAAAACATGCTGATAGCCCTACTTCCATGTGGACTGAGGAAGGAGTTCAGATGAGAACTTGGTTCTAGTCTATTCTGGCTCTCACTAAAAACTCTATTGCTTTAAAACTTTGATTTTAATTCAAAATTTAAAATCATGGTTTTTACTTTGCTGCAACAAAGTGTTTCTGCCAACTTTTTAAATTGACTTCAACAAGGAATCTCATCACTAAGGAGTATTAAAGGACTACATCAAATACAACAGCAAAATGTACCAGCCATGCTTGCATGCCGTTCACGTGGTTGCTTGCTGAAATTAGAAGTATATAGTATTCCTCTATGCTCTATGTTTTGCTTCATCGAAGGTGACAGTATTGACAATGTTGGATGTCCTCTGAGTTTATAGCAGGCTGAGCACTGAAATAATCTGTGGTGAGTCTCTGAGCAGTTGTTTACCCAGTGGTACAATTCAATATGTGGACGCGTGCAGAGCCCCAGTGAGCTCCACAGACCTCCATTTCGATGTAAACATTTTCCTGAGGAAATCTGTCTGCTAAATTGTAGCTGTCCTCTGAAAAGATCTGTCTTCATTTGTTCAGTTTGCTTCCAGGGGTAAAACTCCCCTGTAATTTCTGTGACCAACTCAACTGGTTGCGTAGAGGTAAAGGTCTACACTCAGCACAAGAATTATACCTGCTGCTACTGCCTGATGGGGAGGATGATTTTTCTGTTGTACTAGACAGAGGCTGAAGGCACTGTACGTGCAATTTTGGCAAATTTTTCCCAAGATAACATCAATAAATATAAACTGTTTCCTCCCTACCCCCTCAGCTGACCATCTGAAAGTCCCTCAACCTGTCTTACCTACAATTCATTAGCCAGTAGTTTTTGCACCCATACGGGTTTTCAAAATGAGGGAAAGAAAAGCAATTAATAGTGCAACGACTTACTCAGCAGCCCTTCACAGCAAAGCTCTTTACACAGAAGGAAATTTCTTGATGTATCTGTTACCTGCTGTCAGATGCATGATGAGAAATTGCCATGGGCTATTAAAATGTATTTATTAACTTTCGTGGCCTTGTTATGCACAATTAGTATGACATAAGTATCAATTAAAAGTGTAGCCATTTTAATTGCATTAGCTCTGTTTGAAGGTAACATCTGCTCTGCAGTGGACAGAACAGGCAATTCATTATCTTCCTGGGGACAGAGATACAGTTTTCCTTTCCAAGACCTCTTTCCAGGTAATCTAAACCTTCATTTCGGGACAGGATTTTCTATGCTTGTAACAACTCAAAAAAATTTTTTTTCTTCCTGAAGGATTTTTTTAAGTATTGTAACAAATACAACTTTTAATTAAACATCATGCAACAGAGCAACTCTGGAAAAGCTGAACATCTAAATCCTGAGTTAATAATAAGCATGCGCTGGACCCCAAAGTATAGCGCATATACCATTTCCTACACCTCAGCAACACTGAAAAGTCAAACCTAGGTGTAAAAAGGCAGGTATTATTTCTTCCATATACAAAGTGCAGACGTTCTTTACATGAAGACTGCTTTTGTTTCCAGTTACAAAAAGCAAGAAGGAGCAAAAAGTGTCTCTGAAACAGCCGTCTGTTTCTGTAACCCCAGGGTGGGTCATTGCTCCTGGATAAAGTGGCAGAAGGGTGCAAAACATGCTGAGAAATGCAGAGAGACAGAGATAAGACAGACAGAGATCTGCTGTTTGCTCATTATTTTTAATTTACAAACATTTAAAGAAAAACGTGCATCTTATTTCTTTATTAGAGAATAAAGACACCAGTACAGCTTTGGGTTTTTTTACGATATACAGAATCTACAAAACCCCAATGTATAAGTAGAGTTCTGGGGGTGAAAATCCAGAATGGAGCCTCTAGAGAGCCCGAATCTGTGCAGCTCTGCCAGTCTCACACCAGACACTCCAAGGCTGAGTCAGGGCCATTACTAATGGCACACAAGGTAAAGGTCTCCAAGCAGCGAGGCAGATGGATGTGTGGATGACAGGGAGACCCAGGGCCTGGGACAGAAACGCTCCTTAGCAGATGAAAGCTTTTTGAAAATGTTTCTACTGCAATCAGTTTTATTCTCTGTTACTACAAAGTAAATAAGACTGCGTATCGAGAAATAGCTGCAGCTGGTATTGTTTTTATTAAGGAAGAAAAAGGAAATTATCTGCTAATAAGCTCATTCTAGTTAAAATGTATTTGCTATGACTTGCTACAGTTATAAAGTTTTAAGCTGAATAGGATCCAAGCAAAAGGAACAGAGCCATGTTTCTGCAGGTGGGGGACATCACTTGAATGTTTCTCTGCTATTCTGCCACAAAAAATAGGACAAGCTTCCTGAGCTCACCAAGACAGCATTCATAGAGATGGGCAGAGAGAGCCACTGGTTCACGCTGGAGTCACCAGCACTGTATGCAGTAACACAGCTCTCAAATAAAGTAAGTTGTGCAGAAAAGGTTGAGGAATCATAACCATTTCATAAAACCATGTGATGAATATAGAACAAACACATCTGGTGTTAGCAAATACATAGCATTAAAAAAGTGCTGTTTGACTAATAAGTTGAAATGCTGATAGATTCTGAGAAAGGGAGATACAAAAGATGGTAACTCAAGTAAAATTAAGATAAAGTGATCTTTTACAAAATGTTGTGGCTAGGAATGAATGGATCTTCGTGATGATTGTCGTGTAACATCCAAGACATGTAATTGCAACCCAGAGGTTTGCTGTAAATTTAATCTGAGCTAGAAATCAGCACATTGCTTGCCAGATTGAACGGCAATTTGAAAGAAGGGCAGAAAGCTGCAGCTAATACAGGCAAGTACCTGGACAAAGGAGCTAAAAAGAGAAATTGTTCAGGGTAGGAGAAAGAAAGCATATAGACTCAGTTGCAGTTGATAGGCACTTTTGATGACTACAGCCAGTGCTGCTGTGAAAATAATTGAAGTATTTCCTAATACCACGGTGCCGCTGGACATAGTCTGAGAAGTTAATTTCCAAAAATGGTCTGCAATTTATTTCTGGGACATTTCTTAAACATTGTATATTTGAATATATCATTGGTTAACTCTCACCCTGCGTCAAGTCAGTTGGCAAGTGCATTTTAGAGACTGAAAGAAGCTAATGCTAAAATTATAGGAGCTTACAAACATATTGCAGTAAGGAGATTTCTTTTTTGCATACACATTTACCCCAGGGACTTCCCAGAAATTAATTTACAAAAAAATTTGATGGATAAGGAAAAAAGAGTGAAAGCTACAGAAAATATAGCTCTCTTTTTTTGCGTGGGTACATAACAAAAAAGGGGAGAAATGAAGATGATGTATTATTAAGCAAGTATGAACCAGAGACTTAATAAACAAAGAAATAGGAAAGAGATATTTTGATTGTTATGTGGCAAATGCTTATAGTGGTTACAAGTTATATCACCCGGGAGAAGTAAAAATTATTGTCATACACTGGTAGAGAAAGGGATAATAAAAATGAGAAGCAGATAACAGGAGCATTTTTATTTATCTATTTCTATCTTTCTGTACTAAGGAAGAGCAATTAATAACTTGGGCATGCGTTTCTCTGCCAGATACATAGCACTGGTCATATAGGAAAGCGAAAGCTCGACTTATGTGCTTTATCTTAATGCTATTATCTAAGAAGTTTCTAGCGGATAGCATACTGTACTGAGAAAAAAAATGGGGTATGTGAAAACCATTAAAGTATTACTTATTTCCCAGCTGCAGATCAGCTTCAGGAATGGGTGAAATCAGGGTTATAACTTTAGAGTTAATGTTCAAGTTCTACCCACAAATGGGAAGATTTCTGTGGGTGGAGTTGGTGCACCCAGATGGCGAACTGGGGGGTATGTGCACAGAAACTAGGCAGTCTGAACGTTGGGTAAATTAAATGTCATCCTTTTTCCTCAGAACAAATATTACTGTTTCTGAAAGAGCAGTGCACAGTGCCCACGGCAAACAAAAGCTGAAACTTTTTAAATGTTTCATTTAGTACATTAGATAAAATGCAGACACTTGTGCACAGCAGCTTGCGACTCTTCCAACGCAGCTCAGGCTGATTTTAACAAACAATTTTTTTTCTCTTCAGGAAACAAGCCAGCTTCCCCTGCCCGTGACAGAAAACAAGCACATCCCTTTGAATTAATCCAGCTGACGTTTGTTCTCTTAGCCAACAAGAAATTGTCATTCATCGAGAACTTAAGAGCCAGAGAGTAACTTAAAATAATCCTGAGAATACAATGGGGATGGAAAGATTGAAAGCTGGTATACTATATGAATGGGTTATTTTTGTATGAAACATGACTGTGTTTGGAGTATTTGCCACAGTTTGGGTATGGCTGCAAATTCCCATTGTCTGGGCAGGGTTATCCCGTGCAATGAATAGTAAGCAGGTGAGCGTGTGCTGAGCGGTGCTGGGCGAGTGAGAGGTACAGGGCGCCTCAAGTTGCTCTTTAAAAGCAGTGTACTCAGCTGAAGTGCGGAGTCAGAGAAGAAAAAAGCTGAGATGCAAAATGACAATAAAAACACACAGTTAACCTTAAAATTGCGAATTGTACATTGTGCTTCCTATATTATAGGTGCTCTGGGTTGGTGGGATTTTCGATCACCCACCATCAGTTTTAGGGCATGTCCACATATCCCATGTCTTTAATTTGATGACTCTGTATGTGTGTGTAGGTGTTTAGCTCATATATAGTTTTTTGACATAATACACCTTTTTTTCCTACTCATGGGATTTCCTAGGAAAAAATACCCAGAGCTGCATGTGCTTCATAAACAACTCTTGATAGTTTTTCAAACCTCCTTAATATTCATAAAAGAAATCTCCTATAAAGTGATTGTCTAATTAAAGATCTGCTTTTATCAATTGTGCTTTACAATCCACTTGAGCTTTCAGAGATTCAGTCAAGCACTTGAATTTTAAAGCTCATGGATTATTGCTTTGAGCACCAGGGATCAAAGCAGTAATACCACCATTAAATCTCATGGTACTTACTTCTCTCTCATATTGTCAATAAGCAGTATTTTAGTTCCTCATTTAAATTAGCCACTTCTTCTAAACTAGAGATTACTCCTCCTGTGGCTTCTTCTAAGGGGCTGGACTTTCAAGGGAGAGTGTTCTTTAAACACCTCATTTTGTAAGTGATCATTAGCAGTAAACATTGGAAGATTATTGATTTCCTTGCAGTCTGGAAATGTGTGGAGTGCTGTATAATTACAAGTAGCTTTGAACAGTGGTAGGTGTATAATTTGATGTTTTATAATGACTATTTAATTGCATTTTTAATAGGGTTGTTAGGCAGCTTGTGCATGGTTCTGTATGGAAGACTGAAAACGTAGGGCTGAGTTGGACCCGATAGCTGTTTGTAAGACCAGAGGTGCCTGTTCCTACAATGGCAAATGGCTCGGGGACTCCTGAGGAAGCACAGAGAGATGGAGGCTTCTTCAGCAATCTCCCAGCAGCCAGATAGTGTCGTCTTCAGGAACTTACTGGATCAGATGTGGTTTCTGACATGTTTGGTGATTATTGAATGGATGTCTAGCCCATTACCATCTCGGTCCCTCGGATGGCTATTGTAGCCCTATTGTGAGGAGATGTCACAGGTCTCCCACCTGGATGTGAAGAACAAGTTCTTTTGGTTTGATTTGAACACAGCCTCTACTTTCTTCACTCTATCCCCCTAGATTTTTGCTGGGGAAGATGGTGAAGAGCCTCTCTGTACGTGTCACTCGTGATTTGTAGACCACTACTGGGGTAGCTGTATCTCTCTCTTACTAATAACTGTTCTCTGCCTGACCTCATCTTCCCCTCCAAAAAAGCAGCATTGCCTGTTAAAGACACTTAATGAAACTGTGTGTTGAATCCAGGAATTATGACTGAACACATTTGGCACTTGCAAGTTTCAGGAAGGGATTCAGTTTGTTTGGACCTGGCTCTTCTGACCACTTATCATCCCCTGAAGGTTCATTTGCAGATGGTTGAACTTCATGATCTTAGAGGTCTTTCCAGCCTATGATTCTATGATTCATTTACTGCTTCAAACCCAAATGAATCCCAACCAATGCCGAAAAGGGGGAACTCTTAAATGGGAGGGCAGCAAGAAGAAAGCAAGTTTGATGGAAAGATGCAAGAGTGGAATATTTTATTTCACAGAATAAGTACACTGAGATATTCCACAAAGTACGTATAGTCCAACATACAGATGAACTTATGCTATTATGCAGATATAGGGCATCTGTTAGGCTAAGCTGTGAGGTTACAATATTACTTCTGTTGCTAAAGCTATTACAGCCATAATATACAAATCTAGCCAAGTCCATCTGAATGTGAAACATATTTCAAAATTGAGTTTCTGTGTAAAGGAGCTCTGCCTAAATTAGGCTATTTGCAAACAGAAATAGCTAAAGGTAATGCAAGAGAACTAGAAAATCCTGTGGTAAATGTCACTTTTCCTGACTTTATTTTTTTATCCTTTTCTGTTTTTAATTCCAGATTCCAGCCAGGTAGGTCAGATGGAAATCAAGCATTGTTTGACTTGTATGGCTGCCAGTTCTATTTAAAGTCCCCAAAGCATTTTTTTACACCATTGGGTCATTATTTTTAATAGAAAGCTGTTCTGGTGGATAGTGGAACTGTACTTCAGTTCCTCACCAGCATTTCTGGAGAGGGCTACTGGCAGTGTTTGGACAGTGCTTTAATACCCTCATAAAGATGCTGTATAAGTGCAAAAAAAGTCAGTTGAAAGATTTTTCTAGACAAAACTCTACTTCCATAAGCATTGGATTTGGTTGTTAATTCCTAAATATTTGTCATTATTTTTTCTGTGCCTGGATTATTAGCTTTTTTTCCCTGATAGAATTATATATAACTCTAAATTTCAATTTCCTATAACTGTGTTTGCTACATTTTTCTTGTGGACTGAATAACTAAGGTAGAAGCTGTTGATTCTGTTTTCAAGTATTCTGCCCCTGTTAGGAATTTATCAGCTCGATGTAACCAGTTTGTTATCCTTGCTGTGTATAAATACTTTCTTCCACTACTAATGACTGGACTAGACTGTAGGCTTTAAGGAGTTTTCAGTGTCTGTAACCCAGAGCTGAGATATCTGTGTTGCATCAGAAGCATTTTATAGTGACTAAAACTTCATGACATGTCAGGAACAAGAGAAAAGTAATTAAGTAAATGAAATGTCAATTGTTGCTTTAGACAGAAAATCTATCATTTTTGCAGGAAAACTTTTCCAAATTTTGGCCTTTGCAGAATCAGGCAATTATCAGTCTTGTGATCCTGATTTAGGCCATTGCCTCAGGGAAGTCAATAGTTCGAATTTATCTACTCATTTCATTGACGGGCTGAGCCTGAGTGAAAGAAAGTCACTCATTTCTATTACGAAACAAAAAAACCCTGGTTTTGAAGAAGAGTTCTGGCCATTGAAGTTTGAAGAAGAAGCTATAAGAAGGTGCATGGACCCTGAACTGTTTTTGCCTGGCAGTTCTGCTCAGCAGCTTCTGATAGCGCTTGGCCATTAAGCAGAAAGAGCAGTTCTGTAGGGTGGCCAAAAGGAAGGTAATTCATATGCTTATAACTCACAGAAGACCTGAGCAGCATCCCCACAGTTAGAAGCTGTTATGGGTGGGAATTTGGCCCATATATTGAAGCCAGATAAAACTGGGAAGATATAAAAAAAAGAAATATTTTAATATTTTGCTGTGTGCTCTAGCTCTTGTATTCTCCTTAGTACTTATCAGTGAGTACTAGCATAAAGCTGAATGCAATTTTGAGGAGTATATTGGTAGAGAGTAAAAGCACTGAGAAGTGCATCAGTAAGTATTTCAACAAGTAATCACACTCATTATTTTTTTAGTATATGAAGGAGATAGTACTGCTGGAGTAGACTCCTGCTTGAATGGAAGGGCCAAAAAAGCTGCAACTGGTTAGCTGGCGTCTGAAAAGAGTGGAAGGATGGATGTCTCTAGGATAGATTAGATCTCTAGATGTATAGCTATGAATAAAGCAGTCCAACATTTGCTCTCCTAAGGTGAGAAACATCCTCAGTTAAAACTTTTAAAGAAGCTTTAGAAATTATACATTTTTTACAGAAAAATCAAGTTGTTATGTCAGCTTGGACTTTAAAAGTGAATGTTTTATTAAACCATGATCTATTGAGTCAGAAGAAATATACAATGTGATTTGGTTAGCAGCACATAACTACTAATGAGTACCCAATGACTATTTCACAAATTAGTAAAAATTATAGCTAATTTCCAAATACTTAATCTCTGGAATAACTGGTTTTGCTCTGGTTATTCTTTCTGACGAAATATGCTCTCTGTAATACCCTTCAGGCTGCAATGCATGCAGGAGATCAGTCGTAGTCCTTACTATGGGGCTGGTTAGTAGAAGGCCATTATTCCACTTCTTGCTATATGCAATAGAGAGTCTGTTACAGTTGTGGTCAATTTGTGCTTATCAGTTTTGGGATCCCTGAACACAAAGGTGGTGCTTATTCCTGCTCAGCTCGGAGATCTAGAAATTTCAGTTTTCTCTGTAGGCAGGTTGAGCTACAGCTTTGCTCTTTATTGAACAACCTGACTATGGTTGATCACCTAATGATAACAGACTTCTAGATAGACAATGCTAATTAAGGATTACCTGTAGTCTGTCCATAATTCACTCTGCTGGAAATCATAAATAAAACTTCTGTAGGAGCTCCGGGCTCTGCTGGTGGAAAAATATTATCTCCACTGCTCTGCTTGCTGCCAAGCAGAAGGGACCTGAGGACTTTGTGTTCCAGAGCAGTTCGTCTGCTTAAAAACTAGGACATGAAAGTTGTTGCTACAAAAGCCAAACATGATAGGTTGTAATAAATTAATGCAATAAGCTATGCAGAACAAAGTAAAAATATTTAGCCTATTACTGAAGAATGCTTAATTCCAATAATTATAGAATCATAGAATCATAGAAAGTTTTGGGTTGGAAGGGACCCCTAGAGGTCATCTAGTCCAACCCCCCTGCAGCGAGCAGGGACACCGCTAACTAGATCAGGTTGCTCAGAGCCCTGTCCAACCTGGTCTTGAATGTTTCCAGGGATGGGGCCTCCACTACCTCTCTGGGCAACCCGTTCCAGTGTTTCACCACCCTCATTGTAAAGAATTTCTTCCTTATATCCAGCCTAAACCTACCCTGTTTTAGTTTAAAACCATTACCCCTCGTCCTGTCACTGCTGTCTCTACTAAACAGATTGTCCCCATCTTTCCTATAAGCTCCCTTTAAGTACTGAAAGGCTGCAATCAGGTCTCCCCGCAGCCTTCTCTTCTCCAGGCTGAACAAGCCCAACTCTCTCAGCCTGTCCTCATAGGAGAGGTGCTCCAGCCCTCGCATCATTTTTGTAGCTCTCCTTTGGACCCGCTCCAACAGTTCCATGTCCTTCTTGTGCTGAGGGCTCCAGAGCTGAACGAAGTACTCCAGGTGAGGTCTCACCAGAGCAGAGTAGAGGGGCAGAATCACCTCTCTCGACCTGCTGGCCACACTTCTCCCGATGCAGCCCAGGACACGGTTGGCCCTCTGGGCTGCCAGCACACATTGCCGGCTCATGTCCAGCCTTTTGTCTATCAGTACCCCCAAGTCCCTCTCAGCAGAGCTGCTCTCGATCCTTTCATCCCCCAGCCTGTATTGATAGCAGGGATTACCCCGGCCCAGGTGTAGGACCTTGCACTTGGCCTTGTTGAACCTCATGAGGTTCACACAGGCCCACCTCTCCAGCTTGTCCAGCTCCCTCTCGATGGCATCCCGTCCTTCTGGTGTCTCAACCATACCACTCAGCTTGGTGTCATCTGCAAACTTACTGAGGGTACACTCGATGTCGCTGTCCATGTCATTGATAAATATATTGAACAGCACCGGTCCCAGTACGGACCCCTGAGGGACTCCACTCGTCACTGGTCTCTATCTGGACATTGAGCCGTTGACCACTACCCTTTGGCTGCGACCATCCAACCAATTCCTTATCTACCGAACGGTCCACCCATCAAATCCATGGCTCTCCAATTTAGAGAGAAGGATGTTGTGGGGGACCGTGTCAAAGGCTTTACAAAAATCCAGGTAGATGACATCCATAGGTTTTCCTTGTCCACCCTTGGTTTCTTCTTCTTGGTTTCCTTCCCTGTCTCTCAAAATAATCTACCCGTGTACAAAACTCCTAGTGATCAGGGCCATGGCAAGGCTGGATGATGGGGTTTGCCTATAAGAAGGGTGCTTGGCATGGAAAGATGCTTGTGCAGCTGCTGCTTATGATTAGGAGTTGGAAGTCTGCTGTGGCAGGCTGAGCCGGGCAGAGGGCCAAAGGAGTTTCCCACCCTTGCACCCTCTGTGCCAAACGTCCAGGGCTTTAAAAATCTCACTGTGTGCTGGGCCACAGCACACAAATATGCACAGCCCTTTTGGGTAATGTCCCATCAACTTTGGTGAAAGTGAAGGCAGATGTCCCAGCAGGGTGAGCAGTGAATCGACTTGCCCTTTTGCAAATCCTGCTCTACTCTGTCTTGATGCCGTGGCAGCAAAAAAAGAGATTCGTCAAGTATATAATACTTCCAGTACATAAGAAAGATGTATTATGTACTCAGTGACCGCTGGTTTACCTGTATTTTATGTCGTTTGTGAACACAGATGCTCATAAGTACACACATTGTTATCAGGAATATAAATATTGAATTTTCACAGAAACATTGGTCTGATTAATGATGGAAATTTGAAACAAAAGGCTCTGAAGTGCTCTTACAACAGCATGTTAATCTGTTCAAAGTAATGATAAAACCTTTAAACTAGTGTGCTGTAATTACAGCAATAAGTAATTAGCACATTTAAAGGCCAGAAACAGTGCCGTGCCTGAATTCACTGGAGAGTAGCCAGGCAACAATATAAAGTGGCATTTTGTGAGGCAAATGGGGAGAAATGTGCATTGTCCTGAAATACAATTATCTTTAGATGGATGAAACTGTCCAGGTGCTTTTATTAAGAGACTGTTAGGCTCTCAAAAGCTGGAACTGTCTGAAACAGACACATATGCACCATATGTCAGATGCGTGACATGAGTATTTTCCTTTGTAGAAGGCTTCCAAGTTGCCTACGTAGTTAGTATGGCAAAGGCAAAGTGGCTGGGCAGCTTCCAAAATCAGGGAATGGAGGAGGTTCATGGAAGGAGGGTAGACATGTGAGTGACTGCTCACAGGATGCCGTGG
Organism: Opisthocomus hoazin; assembly: GCF_030867145.1. Lineage (NCBI taxonomy): Eukaryota > Metazoa > Chordata > Aves > Opisthocomiformes > Opisthocomidae > Opisthocomus > Opisthocomus hoazin. Next base: position 6,506,277 of record NC_134420.1, read on the forward strand.
AATAACCCGTGGTATCCCTGTCCATTCCCTGGACGTGGCATTTTGGTTGTCCATGCTATGGTTACTCATCCTATGTTCTTTCATGGGTGGGTGGACTGAAACAACAACCCCTCTGCCAAACCTAAGAAGCTGTTTTTTGCAAAAAAGCTGGGTATAATTCAACAAGGGAAGAGTCTGCTGCAGGAAGGTGCATGGCTCGCACACTTCGCAGGTGCTACTTCTGCTGCTCTTCTGTCGTGGAGCACCTCCTTGCCTTCAGCGCCATGCCCTACAGCTTGCTAAAGGTATCGCTGGCTTCGTGCCATGAAGACCCCATTCCATGAAAGCTGCAAAGCTGCTCTATCTTATATTTGTAGTGTTGAGCTGAGAGAAAAAAGAAAACACCTGGGACTGACCTTTGGGAAAGATGTTTTTTGTATTGTGAGCATAGACAGTAATAGGTTTCTTTTAAGCAGCGTTTTGGTTTTGGACGCAAAATGAAATCACTAATGAAGGTTTCAATGATCTTTGGTTTTCTTCGTTCAGGGCTGAAATGTGGAAGGATAAAAATGCATTTCTCTCTAAGAGCACCTTTCAAATAATAGTTTAAAAGATGCTTATAAAAAGTCAGTTAGACCTCAGGATCTCCATCTTTTTAAAATAGTAAAATGTCACCTCCTGTTCAGACAGCAAGACAGACCATATGACTCCAGCTTTCAAATCTGTGTACCTACAATTACGCTGTCATATCCAGTGCAAAGTACAGGTGGTCAGAGCACTGAAAAGAGAAAGGAATTTTCCCATTGTCCTACCACTGACAAAAATCAGAGCTTGGATAGTGTTGCCTTGACTCCAGATCTTCTGCTCTGGATACAAGACCACAGTTATTTAGATCACATAGAATAGATGTGGCACGCATTGCTAGGCTGTAATACAAAAAGGGACTTTAAGAAGGATAAGCACTTGTCGTTGATAAAAAAATGGGCAAAATCATTTTGGAAAGAGGGGAGGATAGGGAAGGTATTTGTTTATTCATTTTGTTTACATAGAAGGAGTAGATTCAATTTATCCAAAGAGTTTTGTTTTAGAAACCTTTTTAACTCCTCAGTTGTACTAAATGTCAAACACTGTATCTTTCTATTCACAATTCCAATCTATCACTTTCTAGGAAAGAAAATACAAAAGCATAAGGCCAAGAAGAACACTGAAAAACAATTTTTTTTTTTTTTAATTTTTTTAACAAGGTAGCAGCTAGCTCTCAGAAAACGATGCTGGAAAATGTTCTGGGGGGACTGTTACTCTCTTCAGATAGTTACTGTCTTAAATACATGCATATATAGCCACACAAACTCTCATGCTTTGTTTCTTGTAAAGAGTGTTGTTTCGTAGCAATAGTCATTGCATGAGTTTGCCACCGTTATTACAGGGAAATTTAATTTGTAGCGATGTGATTTCATTTCAAATTTTTTTTTTCATCATGAAAACATGCTGTGAGGTAAGAAGGAGAGTGTAAGCTGAAAAAAATCCTAAAATTACATTCATTTTGAGAACTTAGAGTAAACTAATTACAGGCGACTTTCATGACAATATCAGGCAATAAAAACTGACATCTCTCAGAGTTAAAGACACAAACGAAATTTGGAAGACCACTCCTGTGTTATCTGCCTGGAAGTTACCTTAGGAAAAGAATGACTTGAAGTATTTAGGAGCTAAATACTGTTCATGCTGTGTAAGGGTAGGAATAACGGCTGGATGCTTGGTTAGTCAGAAAGGAATCAGTTTTTCAACTAATATAACGAGTACCAAAGTACAGTAAAAGCAGGCTCCCCCAAGAGACGGGATGCCTACAGGAACAAAGACATGGCAAATCACAGTCTTTTCCTATGCTCCCCTTAGGTATGAGTCATACTGGCCATGTACATATCAGCAGGTAGTCAGGACCAAAAGGATCCTGCTGATGCCTCGCCTTTGCATTGCAGAAGTTTTTTGTTTTTCCCTGCTCTGGTCCTGTTCAAGCGATGCCTATGAGGACCTGGGGTGTGCTAGTTGCACATCTTCCAGTTTCGTTATATCCAAAAGGAACAAAGCTTTGTGGTCTGACACTGAACTATGTAGAGAGAAAACCACAGTAAAAGAAGTATAATGAGATATTTACTTCCATGTGAGCTTCAGATCTGAGCTGAAATGCTGATGTAAGCGTATTTATTATGTCCATGTAGCTATTTCAACTGAGAAGGGAATGAAATTTCCTGTGCGCACTGTATAAAGACTGGAAGAAGGGTCTGATGCTTGGTTAGTCAGAAAGGGAACAGTTTTTCAAAACGAAAGCAAACCTGGCTGAGTCATCACCTCTGGGAACAGGATTAGTGAAGCAGAAGCAAAGGATAAAGAGTGGAGTAATGTGGAAGATTAATGGAGACCATTGCTGTGTTTCACTTTCATGATCTTGCCTCTTCAGCAGAAGTTTAGAAGGTTGCTGTGATAATTTTATTTAGTTCAAACTTTTAAGAACAAGGAGGAAATCTAAATGCGTATTTTCACTAACAGACTGCATATACCCAATAAGCTTATGGTGATGGAGATGGTCTGCTTTTTGACCACCGATTTTAGGTGCTGCAAATTAGAATATCCTTACTTTTGGATTTCTTTATATGATGCTTGAAACAGGTAAGCTAAAAATGTTAGCTTGCATTCCAGATCCTAATTTGTAGGGGTTTATTGTGTATAAGCACCTCAGACAGACACTTCCATTTTTTTTTGAAAGGTTCAACAAAATGAAGCTCTACGAATGTTTCCTAGACTGTTTCTAGATATTATTGTTGGATATATGGAGTTTTGTGGAGCTGTAGTCTAATGCTTTGGTTTCCATTGTACAGGAGCTGCAAAAGTGTCTTCTTTCTAGCTTTTCTTTTCAGGTTTAATTTCTACTCAGAAATTAACTGTTCATTTCAAACTTTAGAATTTTCAATACTTTCAAGAACCTCTCATGCACTTACAGAATACAAATAATATGAATTAAAATCCAGCTCTAACTCACAGCAAATTGTATTATATAACGTATTTTTAAAGATAAGGGTTAACTGATAAGTGTGTCAGCCAAGTAATTTCTCTGAACATTAGCCTTGTGTGTATCATAAGAAGCAGGCAGCCATTGCATTATGAACAGGTTCTGATGTGCTTCAAAGTTGTGTAGCGATGGGAGGACAATGTTAACAGGGCACCGTATACTGGCAGGTTTGCATTCATCTAGTGAGAACAAGGTTTTTTACACTTTAGAGTGAGGACCCTGTGCATTGCTGCTGCGGGGTACGCAGGAGGGACGGGTCGTGCATGGGAAGGTGCAGCACGCACGCATAGAGGTGTTCTGCACAGCGCCTGAAGATGTCTGAGGTAGTAATAATCATATTGATAATAAGGGCTGCCTTCTCCTTAATAATTCACACAGAGATTGTCTTTGTTCCTGCTGAAGCCTGTGACAAAGCTCCTTTTATCCACAGCTACTACTGTGTTCCTTCTTGAGCATCGTGTCTGAACAGAGAAGATGCTCGATGTACTCACTTTTCTGATTAAGCCCTTCCCAGGTCTGTTCCTTCCAGTTCCAGCTGGCTTTAGCTTTCTCATATGTAGACAGTCTCATCTGCTTGAGTTTCCATGAGAGGGTTAGATATTGGGTAAAAGGACAAGAAGAAAACAGAATTCCTCACCAGCTGGGTAGGTATGCGTATACGAAATACTCTAGGTACAGTTTTGACCCATCCCCGCAAAGTATGAGCCCTTGCTTCCTGGTGTCAATCTATTAATTCCTCTGGGACTCTGTATCAAATCACTGGGACCCGTGTCTCTGTTAAATTTATTTTATTTATATTTGCTACTAGATGTCATTGCATCTAGACAGGGCAGAATCCAGCCTGAACCTACACTCACTGCCAATCCACACCAGTGGTCTACTGGAGTATCTGTGGTGTGGTGGAGCTGAGAGCAGTGGAGAATTTGAGGAAGTTCCCTAAATTTAAGGTAACACTCAAGGATGAATTTATCCCCTCAGCAAAGGGGCCCATTGTGCCTTCTATCACACTCCCATCAGAGCATGATGTGAGTGACCTGTCTTACTAGCGGGGCTGGAAAGATAGGTCAGGGTAGCTGGAGGAAACACCAAGTTTCAGGTCTCAGGAGCAACTAGCGCTTTGAAACACCAAGCTTGGACTCACTGTTAAGATCAAGGCAAAGGTGAAGGCTGTGTGTGCCCTATTACAAAGTATGGTATACATCTTGGGAAGGTATTCCAGTTTATTTGTGCTGTGTGTTACGTTCATGTATGGAAATCATATTTTGAGATGTAAGCAGAAGTGAGCAGAGTTAATGTGGAGATTTCAGCTTTGCTCTACACTGCTCCATGCTCTGAGTACTTGGTTTCCTATCCTTCATATTACAGGAACACAAGATTCTTTCAAATAGAGTATAAATAAAACCTGAAGTCAAAGGCAATAATTGGTAGGATCACTATGATGAAGCTTATTCTGTGGGAAAGAGACTCACCATTTTTTAATTTTATTTTTAGTAAAAGATACACAAATACATGTGTGCCCCACGTCTGGCTTATCTGAGTTGCTGCGCTGCAAGTTGTTTTGTTTGCAACTCATTAGTCTGACTGAAGAAAGCCCAGTTTTATTTTATGCTAGTGAAAATACTTTCCTTTTTTTTTCTGGATAAATTCACATAAAATATGGATAAATATCTTCTAATGAGCAAGTATTCACCGAAGTTTCCCATTTCATTTTTTTTTTAATCCCTGAGTATTTTTTACATATTTTTAACATGCAAGTATTTTGGGATCTTTGCATGCTTCTTGCCCGTGTTATTCTTCTTGTACAGAGAGACCATTTATCTGTTTTGTCTTTTTTGTGGAAACCCTCTTTCTTTCTCCCTGAGTATTAAGAACAAATCAATAAGAAGTAAAAGCTTAAAAATATTCCCAAGCTGCACGTAAAACAAATAGGATTTTTAAATGCTGATTTGACATCCCGTCCCGCCACACTTCTGAATGAGACAGAAAAGGGAGGTCCTGACAACATGCGGTCATTTAACAGATCCCATGACACTTTTTTCAAGAGTAGAGGTGAAAGCTGCAATGTCGTGGCTTAATTTCATTTGGATAATTACATTCTACCTACTTAAAAATTCCTCGCTGGTTTCTGTTAGAAAAGATATTCCTCATTTTTCTCCTAAACTGTTGTGTTGTGCATTGCTAAAAGGCTCTTGCCCTTTACCCCAGTAGAAATGCTGGTTCCCGAACATTTCAGTAATGACTGAAGTGATCATCATGTATCTAATTTGCAGTAAAATTTCCTAAAGCTTCTCAAATGCCACAGGAATTGTGGAAATATAGCAGATACTCTACTCTGCCCCTTTTAAGACCCTACAATGCACCTCATTGTCCCATGTTTTGGAATAGTGATTAGGAAATACAAGCATAGAATCAGCAGATGAAAAATATTATAAAATATTCCTGGCACTATATCTAGCTTGTGGGTGGCATTTGTTGCTCAGGAATGTGCACAACAGCTACACATTCTTATAGTATAAACTAATTTAAGATTACAGGGCTAAAGCTAGTAAAATTATCGTAATGGTTTTTTTAATCCCACCTGATAACACTCTTCTAAATGTGTTGACACTGTAGCTCATGCAGGTGAAGCACAGTTCGGAGGGTTCCCAAGAGCTTTGTGAATGTGATTTCAATGAAAATATAATTTAGCTGAAGCCTGAGGTCTGTGGGGACCCCTGGTGCAACAAGAATACCGAAGTATTTCTAAACGAGGCTACACTGCGTGAAGAAGATGCTTTGTGAGGCGAGAAAAAGAGTGGTAGAGATTTAAGGCACTCATCCTACCTGATCCTCAAGGCAGAATGGTGGGCACTCGTCTGAGAACAAAGGCTGCAGCTCTGGCTGGAGGGTCTGCACCATCTACCCCAGCGGCGGCCGATGCCTCCACCCAGATGGAGCTGCTGAAGGGAGAAGCCGCAGTGTAGACCTCAGACTGCAGAAAGCGTCTAGAGTTTCCCCTGGGGCAGGGGCAAGTGGCAGACCTGCCTGCAAAAGGTGCGCCTGGCAACACCTGGGTGGAGGACACCCTGGCTGAGGTGAAGGAGGTGGTAAGAAGGCTGTGAAACATCAGGGAAGCTGAGGAGGAGATAAATAGCTGGTTCCAAGCACAATGTGCAGTGGACCCATAGGGCACAGCCAAACAGCCAAAAATTCCCACATTGGCACACACAGCAGGGAGGGGATCCAATAAAGCAGAAGAATGGAAGCTTGCAGTGGCAAGGACCAGCAGCATGAAGAGACTTCCCCTGAAACCTGAGGTGCCCTTGCAGAACCACTTCACCACTCTGCAGACTGAAGAGGAAAGACTCATCACGTTAGGAGAGACACTGGAGTTATCTAAGGCAGCCCGACCTGCTCCCCATAAGAACTAAGAAAAGGCAGTGGGTGATAGCAGAGGAGGGGTATGGGGGCACCCATTTGCTGACCTGACCCACTCCCTAGAGAAGTCTGCTGCTTACCAGGGGCTTGTATCAGAGATGTCACCAAGAGACTACCAAACCTCATACAGTCCATTGACTATTATCTGCTGCTGTTATTTCATGTGGGCACCAGTGATACAGCCAGGAGCAGCCTGAGGAGTGTCCAGAAGGTTTACAGAACTCTGGGAGTGGCAGTAAGGCACTCTGGAATTCAGGTAGTTTTTTCATCAGTCCTCCCAGTCAAAGCGAAGAGGCTTGAAAGGACCAGTCGAATCTGGCAAATCAACAAATGGTTACAGGACTCATGTCACAGCCAGGGATTCAGCTACTTAGGCCATGCGACTCACTTTGAGAAACCTGATCTACTGACAGCTGATGGGGTCCATCTGTCAAAGCAGGGGAAGAGCATCTTCGGTCATAGGCTTGCCAAGCTGGTGAAGAGGGCTTTAAACTAAAGTTGCTGGGGGAAGGGAACCTCAGTCCTTCCCACTGCTACCAGTTTGATACCAGTGCCAACAATAGATGCCCAGAGCCTGGAGAAGGGTCACAGGTCAGCAGGAGAGCACCTGAAGGGCAGCACAAAGGAACTCCAACCAGTAAGTCAGCTCTATTGAGGACCCAACTTAAATGCCTCTATGCAAGTGCGCACAGCACGGGGAATAAACAAGAGGAGTTAGACACGTGTGCATGTCTGCAGGGCTATGATCTTATTGGCATCATGGAGACATGGTGGGATGGCTGCTATGACTGGAGTGTTGGAATGGAAAGGTATGGGCTCTATAGGAAGGACAGGCAGGGGATAGGAGGAGAGGGTGTTGCCCTCTATGTCAATGACCAGCTGGAATGCATGGAGCTCCACCTGGGCATGGAGAAAAAGTTGCCCAGAGAAGCTGCAGATCCCCCCTCCCTGGAACTGTTCAAGGCCAGGTTGAATGGGGCTTTGAGCAGCCTGGTCTAGTAGAAGATGTCCCTCCCCATGGCGGGGGAGTTGGAACTAAATGGTCTTTAGCCCAAACCATTCTGTGATTCTGTGATAATCTGGTACCTGATAATCTGGTACCTTGCCTTTGCCTGAACAAGGAGGTAACTTGAAGAAGTTGGAAGTATTCATGCCATTTAAGTTTTGATTCATCCAGTGTGAAGTCTAGCACCATTAGGAACAAAGCTATTTTAAGTTTAGTAGTGTTCCAACCGAAACATCTAAAATGTGATTGCATGTTATAATTTGAGCTCTTCTAAAAGCTCAGCAAAACAAATAAAGCCTGTTTTCCTCCCTGCTCTATAACTCCCTGTCCCAGGCATGTGTTTCCGCTACTCACCTTGTAGTGGCTGTGACTCTTGTCTGACCAACCTTGTTTTTCACGTGCAGAAAGGCTACACAGGGCTGAACCCTTTAGCCCTGGACTCTGCTTCTGATGATGGGCAAAAGTGAATGCTCAAGGAAGGAGAGATAAACCAGATAGTTGTACCCCTCCCAAACACTCTCCAGCAATTTGTTAGTCCAAGACTTTCTAAGTCAGGAGAGGCATCTAGGTATGTGATAACTCTCAATGCATTTTTCAGCAGAGAAGTTGTCAAGCAAGACTTAACCAGTCCTTCCCTGAATGCTTATAAGTTTTTTATTATGTGGACAGGTGCTGCGGTTTAGCTATGTTCTGTGTGATGGACCCCTCCTTCTGTTTGCTTTCAACCTGCTAGCTGGTGGAAACCAGGTAATCCCATCTCTTTCTTCTACTGCAGAATGCGGTGAAGAGCTGATCTGCCATCCTCTCTCTGACACACATGTCTTCATCCAGGTCTGTCTTATCTTCTTTTAGTCACCTTTTTTCCAGACTGAAAACTCCTAACCTTAATCGTTCTTTGGGCACAAGTTGTTCCTAAACTATGATCATCCTTGTTGCTCTTGTCTGAACCTTTGGTAGATCTGCTCGGTCGTTTTTGAGATGGGAAAGCCAAACCATGTTATTCAGTAGTCCAAAGTTCTGCCTTTTGTTCTCTTTTCTTTCCTGGTAGTTCCTAAGACTTTATTTGGTCTTTGGCTGCTATTGAGCTCTATGCTGATGTTTTCTGGAGCTGTCTATCATAATCCCAAAATTCTTTCCTGGTAAAGGTCAACTCAAAGTCCATTATTTTCTTCCTGAACTTAGGATTGCTTTTTACTGTGTATGCCATATATTGTTGTACACTGACTTTTATCTGCGTTTTGACACAAAGCTGCTCAGTGTCTTTCTAGAATTCTTTGCAGTCAGCTCTTAGCTTTGCTACTCTGAATAACTTTCTACCATCAACAAATCTTGCCACCTTGCTATTCAGTGCATACCTATAGTACTACAGATGTGTTAAATATCAGAGATCTCAATGCAGAATACTGTGAAATGCCACTGGAGATCACTCTTGATTGAGAAAATTGTCCTATTCTTCATTTTCTACCTGTTCACCAATTATTTTACCTATTTTACTTTTTATGCAAGGGTTACCTAAATATCTTCAGAGCTTATAGTAAGAGGCTCGGTTAGGAGTTCTTTGGAAGCGTAAATAGATCGTATCAACAGGATTTGCCCCGGTGAAAACCTTACAACTCCTTACAAAAGCATCAGGTTTGTGAAGCTTGGCTTTCCCTACAAGTGCTGATAACATTTATCCAAGTGCTTCAGTTCATCACACACATTCAAGAGTAAAATCATTAAAAAGAGAGTCAAGAAAGTAAATCAGTAGAACTTTGCTGTGTTGGCAAGTTGACCTGACTTACCTCCTAATCAGATGAGCACTGAGCATCATGCTGGTGGGTGCGTGTGACCTCTCCTTTCAGCAGCAGCGAGCTGGTGCTTTGGTCAGGATGTGGAACCAGCTGGGTGGTGGTGATGTGACTCCATGGGCAGCAGCTGTGGCTTCTTCCTCAGCAGATGGGCATGGTGGCTGCTGGACTGGGCCGGTGTGCTGGCTCGAGGGCCAGCACTTCTCACCAACCTTTTCTGACAGAAGGGGAGCAAGGCAGTTGATTTTTTTTCAGAAATAACAACCAAGGTGTTAACATGTAAATGAGTAATGTAAATGCTCTCAAAATGATGCCATTTTCCAAACCTGGAAATACAAGTCTGAAGGGGTTTTCCATGCCTGTTCAGGGAAATTGCTGAGGCTGAGAAACATTTTGTGTCTCACATGTGCAAGATTCTGTGTGCACAAGTTCTTGCAGGTGTGAGGTTCCAGGTCTCCTCCTCCCACCCAGTTTTCCTTGTCATTAGCAGGAGTGGGGAAGAGAGCTTTAGGTTCACAGGTCCCTTTTAATCAAGGCAGAGGCATTGTGTTGGTCTGTTGTGGGACAACATGCTTTAAATATCCTCTTTTAAGTAGCAGTCCCTGTAAGAACCCGGTAAGGGTTAAGTTCCTTGACTGGAGTAATGGAGTTTCTAGGTGTGTCCCAGAGACTCCATTTAACTCCTCTGACAGATCCAGTTATTTAAGGCTGCTTAAAACTTCTAATAGAATTTTCAAAGCAAAAATTATTTAATTATATTTTAAAGCCTTCAAAAGAAAAAAAAAGGAATACATTAAATTGTTTTTAAAATTGACTCATAACTATGTAACTGCAGTAACATACAGTGTAAGTTCTGTCACTATTAAAATATACAGGAAAAAAGAGAGAGGTCGTCTTTGCTTACTCAAATGTCCTACTGAATTCAAATCAACAAATTAAAATGTAAATTAAAGTCTCTCTTTTTTAATTTTTGCAGATGCAGAAAGACTGTGAAGATAAACTTCAAAGGTTCTGATGACTGTCTCATTTTCTCCTAGGGAACTTATGAACACCATTATAACGTGTGAGTGTAAGACAAAAAATATCTACTGGCTTCACTAGGATATTATACTTCAATATTTGCTTAAAATCAAACACCTAAGTTAAGTAAATTTAGAGAACTTAGAAGTCTTCTAACTGCTCTAGTGTTCAAGGGGTAGGTGGGGATATTTAGTAGATGGAGCCAAATTATTGTTACCCAGTAAGCTAACTAATTGAAATCTAAGACTGCTTTATTATTTTGTAATATTTTTCACAAGGAAACAGAAAATGCATCTGTAGTTGCCTGTATTTTGAATACAGCAGCAATCCTTTCATTTGAGTCCAGCTGGTAGTGGTTATTCATGAATAATAATTCTTCTATGCAATTTTTTATGTCTGTTTCATAAACTGTATTCAGACTTGCTGGAGAAAAGCTAAGTAAAAATAAATACATTCCCAGCAACAATCTTCTTTATTTCTAGCTCTTTATTTAGAGGTGATGTATTTTGGTTGATACACCAGACAAGCTGCACTTGCAGGTCCATATATCTGTGTTTCAGTTTCTACATTAAAGAAAGTTGCAACTTCATTGCTTTGAATAGAGAAGACAAACGTGTAATTTCCAGTTTTGCAGAAGTTTACATCATGCAAGTCTCTGAATGTATTTTTTAATTGTTTTTTTTCCTAAAACTGTTGCGTGAACTTAAATCAAGATCATTACAAACATGCAAAAGAAGTTAATTAATTTTTTTAAAAAGAGACCTATTTCACGGGAAAAAAGCTAGTTCTTTAAATTTTCTATAAAGGCAAAAGATATGGCAGTTTATTATGTAAGCTAGTTGTGAAAGCAAACTTATTTTGGTACAAATACTTAAAATATTGTCTGTTGTCTTCTCATTTATCTTTTTTCTTGTAAGAGTTTGCCCTTGTTGACTATGGTCAGAATGTCCCATAAGGTGGCATGGGACAGGGAAGGTGGCCTCCATTTGTCCTCTCTGGCATACAGGAACAGACAGGCTGGCTATATGCCAAATCTAGTTGCCTTCTCCTACTATTCCTTTTAGGTATCTAATTATTAAAAAAGATCGGTACCCGCTGAGCTTTTTTTTTTTAATATGAATGGAAAGCTTTAACGTCGTCTGCGTATGAGCACTGAAGACACCTTGCAGCTCCATGAGATGCAGAGCACCTTGCCAAACAGGTTTAGCCGCCATCCTGCTGCTAAAATCACACTGAAATGGTGAGCCGCGCTAGGCTGAGTAATATACTTGGGTTATTTATGAGGTGTGGAAAAGAAATGGCACCTCTGAGGCGTTGCTGAGGTTTTACACACCTTCCACTTTTGAAGTGATCAGACCTGCCAAAAGAGATAAACCTTCATTTGTCTCAGGCCTTTCTTTGTCTTCAGATGTGAAGTTTCTTTCTCTCGTAATGCTTCAGCACAAACCTCAGCCTCTTTCAGGGAAATTGACTTTTTCCACATTGCTACCTTGATGGGAAGTCATCTCTCCTGTGACTCCCTACTTGGTTTACTGGTTTGTCTAGAGGCTGTGGCAGAGCCCAGAATTTCAGCCTGCCCCTTAAACAGTTGGGCTAATTCAAGGGTTGACAGACTCATCTGAAAGACAAAAAATAGACAGCATGTCAATAAACAATAGTTTGGGAATTTTTCCTGTCCTGCTGTCCCTTACAATATGTTCTGGATGATGTGCTCTGCCTGTAACATTTGCAACCACTAATAACTTCTGGGAGGAACCCATCGTTCAGTGTGCAAAAGCTCATTCTTGGCCACAAGACAGAGGGCAGGTTCAAGCTGCTAATATGTCTGCAGTTATTGGTAGCAGGCTGGGATTTCTTTTTGTTCTCAGTAGTTTTGGATTTTCATAGATCCCTCTAACAGAAGATTTTTGTTTAATCAGTCTGCCTATCCATATTAAATGGAATAAATAGTATGGCGCTTTCACTGCTTTGTAGGTTTGCTGTTTTTCTCTCTGCGAAGTCTAGCAGAAGTCATGAAACTCTGCATTTTAATATTTCCGTGGCCAGCACATGTGGATCTCAGTGGATTTAAAGTTCCCTAATGGGTGTATGTGTTCACTCTTTTGTCGCACCGAAACTAAGCTGGTGTGTGACACTCACTTTCTAGGTTGTGCTTTCCAATGGCGTAACAATAGATGACACGGTAAACAACAAGCACTGACAGCTCTTGGGTTTTTTAGAATATTTTTGCATTAATAATGTTGGGTTTTTTACAATCTTCCAACCAATTTTGCTGGGGATAATGAGGACTTGTCATAGTACCTGTCTTCTGTTGCACTTTATCAGTTCTGCTGAAATCCAGCTGGAACGAAGTTCATTGTTCCGCCCACGACATAGTAAGGGGAGGGGTGGCTTTTTACTGAAGTTCACGTACTTTGACTCATTAGATTGTCAAAAGTCATACCATGAGTGTTTTTCTCTTGATCAGATGCCTCTGTCTTCTAAATAATGTTGTGTGTTGCTACTTTTTCTTCCTCAGGCAGTTGCAGCACTGGGCCGTAAGGTCCATGACCTGCTCAAATCCTGTCTGTTATTGTATTTTCCTTCCATCTTGCTTGTGTTTTCTGCATCATTGGCACCAGAATGCCTACATTTTTTTTCATCTCTCAGTGTCTGGCTTACCAGCTTTTATCTGCCAAGCCAGTCAGTATTTAAGAGGCATTTGGATAATGGTTTAACTTGGTCAGCTGTGAATTGGTCAGGCAGTTGGACTAGATGATTGCTGTGGGTCCCTTCCAACTGAAATAGTCTATTCTATTCCATTCCATTCCATTTTCTGCTCATTCTGATGAGAGGTCTTTTTCTCAGCAGTTCCACTTGTAAGGTGGCATCCTGTGTTTTACAGATGGTCCCTCCCCTGCTTGGAGCATCCCGAGTTCTGCAGGACTGCACCCCGGTGTCAGATGCCTCATACCTGTGACACCGCCGTAATAGCACGTATTTTGTTTTCAGTTCCTTTGTTTCAAGTAACATCCCCCACCCTGTACCAAGCGTGTTTAAAATTATGTCTGCAGACATATCCTGTCACATCAGCTTTCTCTCTTTTCTCTCAGCGTTTGAGGTGGGGGGGGTTTGTTATTAGTTTGGCAGCAGAGGGAATGTCCATACTCTACAGCACATCATGTCACAGATTCCAAGATGCAATTCTGTTAGAAGCACTGATTAAATTGCTCTGCAACTGGAAGTAGTTTAGTGCTGCATTCAAACTAACTAGTTATGCTGAGAAGCAAGAGTTGTTATTTTTAGGACAAAACTGAGGGTACCATGCTTTCTTTTGCCTGCATAGAATATGGGTTATGTTCTCCCTGCTGCCAAAAGGCAACTCAAAATTTATGTACATCCGTGATCGCAGGCTGGAGACTTAGCTGACACGTGGAGCTTATATTCACTTTCTGAAAGGGGAATCAAAACCTCTAATGGACTGATGTTTCAGAGTAAATAAGCAGAATGTGTAAAGACTGTCACTTAAAATGAAAAGTCATTACAGTGTCTGAACTAAATAATACTGCTGAGGATGCGCTGAGCATCAGATTTTCTCTTATTGAAACAAAATCACAACTTTCATATTTTAGAAAGAGTTAATTAAAACTTGTCTTATCTAGTTAATTGAAGGTAAGTGTCCCTGTATAGAGACAGACAAATTAACATAATATGTCTCAGCTTTTCCTGAATGAAATATTCTTGTCTTTAGAACACTAATTGCTGCAGTGAGAGTTTTGTTAAAAATGAATTGATATTTGCTAAGAGTACAGATTTGACCAATGCAGAAAACATGAGCGACTACAACAGCATTTTGATACTCAGATTAAACAAGGTATTTAAATGATAATACAGTGTTTTTCTAATATGAGGAAAAATATTAGTTTAGCAAATTAATCCCAGTGCGTTGATGTCTTTCATGGGATAGTAGCGCTTTGTTAATCTATCATATTACAGAAAGATTCAAAGTAAAAGCTATTTCTATCGTAGTAAACTGTAGCAACATGTGTAATAACAAGGAAGATTAATTCCTGCCTACACAATTAGGCAATGTATTGACTTAATACAGTTCATGCACATACATAATAAATGGGAGTTTATTATAATATGCATGCAGCCATCTTGAATACACTAATTAGCAACATAATACAGTCAAACATAATCATATATATTTGTATTTTGTTGAGGGCAAATTAAGTCAATGTATTCCAATGTTCTGTATTAGCTGTGTTAAGCAGACAAGGTGTATGGAGACAAAAGAACTAACTGATATTTATTTCAGTAAATCCTTCCTTATGTTGGTGAATAAATATTCCACGGACTACAGATCTCTTGGAGAAGAAGCAAGGCACGTCCCGGAACAGAAGCAATGTATTAATGGGATACATTAGCAGTTTAGAAAATAATCTGTAGCAATCAACAAGGTGCAAGTAACAGCTGAAATGATTTTTCCTGGGTCTCTGGTGGGAAGCCATGTCTGTAGGGACACGGAACTAGAGCAGTCTTGCAAATGATTGACTGTTTACCTCCTCACAGTGTATTTAGCTTTGGTGTGTGCAGCCTTCTCGCTCCCATTTTGCTGTACGGTGAAAGACTGGCCTCAGTCTTTTAGCCAGAGAAGTGCTAGAGACGAGATCCCTGGCTCCTGGGAGACATGCATCCCCATGGATGGCTAGCTTTATTCTGATTCAGGGAGTTCATAACTTTACCTCACTGGTCTTGGTGTCATCTACTTTTCACAAGTACTGGATAAAGCTGGCAGTAAAACTGAGAAAGCTATTTAACATGGCTCACCATCCAGGTTCCTTGTCAGTGGTATTGATGCCCCTCAGCTAGACCTCTTCTACATGCCATGGGTGTGAGAAGAGCTGATCCAGGATTTCCTATCCTTGCTGGGTGTGCCAATGGGCTGTGAATAACCTCTAGGTCATGACACCAACGTGGCTGAGGGCTGCTCTTGATGTTCTTAAATGTACTTTTTTCTCTTTGTTATTTGAAATTTAAAATAAAACAAATAAGAACAAAACCCAGCCCCCCCCAAAAAAAACCCAAAAAAATCCAACAAACTCTAAACTGCAAATACAAGTAATGGGTCTGTAGGAAGAGACATCTCTGTTACTTGGAAGATGTTTCCAAGTAGTTTGGAGTTTGCCACTAATAAACTTGGAGTGACTGAACTCTCAGTGTAATTGCCTGCATTGTGGCTTAACTATTAAATTCAGCTTATTAGGGCCATCTTCTGTATAGCACTGTCTAATATAGCATTTATCAATCATATTAAAACATGTAGTAGTGCATAGATTTTCGTTAAGCAGTGAATAGATTCGTGTTTGCTATCACAGAGATGTTGTTAACACATTAGCTCGGGTGACAGTTTAGTATGAATGACCACTGTTGTGTTGTGCTATGTCTTGGATTTGTGACCAAAACTGTGTTGATAGTACAGCATGGTTTAGTTATTGCTGAGCAGTGCTTACACATCACCAAGGGCATTTCCGTTTCTCACGCTGCTCCACCAGTGAGTAGACTGGGGCGTACAAGAAGCTGGAAGGGGACACAGCCAGGACTGCTGACCCCAGCTGACCAAAGGGATATTCCATACCATATGACATCGTGCTCAGCAATAAAAGCTGGGGGAAGGAGGAGGAAGGAGGGACATTCAGAGTTACGGAGTTTGTCTTCCCAAGTAACTGTTATGAGGGATGAAGCCCTGCTTTCCTGGAAAAGACCAGGCACCTGTGTGTGTGTGTATATATATATATACACACACACATATATATATATATATATATAAATAAAATTAGTTTTAAAAGACGGATAGATGTATCACAGATACCTTAATGAAATATTCCAGTGGTAACAAAAACATGAAAATTATTTATTTTGCACTGAAATTCAAGCATTATGCATATACGAATATTACGCACCAATTAAAAGGCAATTTGAGAGAAGGAACAGCATCCTGAGTGTCAGGGGAGCCAAGATTCACGGTTGTAAGTGACGGGCTTCCCTGACTGCAGCTTCTGAGCTAGGCATTTCAGTGACACATAATTTACAAGATAGAACCGTGTTATATGAGTTATGTAAATGACTCTAAATTATTATTCTGCCATCAATAATACAGCAATTTTAGGAACTCCTAATTTACCTAGTAGGAGAGGGTTTCATGTGACATATGGAAATGAATGGGCCACACATGCTTCTCTTGCTTAAACCAGAGCACTTTGGACTGTGTGATGAGCCTATAATATTCACATGTCACAAAGCATTTTTCTAAACAGTGAAGTATCTGCCCTTGGTATTAAAGATAAGGGGAGTCCCACTTGACAAAAAGAGGGACAACCATTTTGGTTTTACATTGTGCAGTCTTCTTGTTTTGAATCTTCCCTAAAAATAACCCACTTCTGTCAATCTAGGCAGCACATTGATTCTGTGAGCAGAAGCTACATTCATATGATGTAAATGCTAATTTTTTTTTTCTGTTAAAAAGAGATATAAAATATGAGGGCTAGATATTTCAACTTGGTGTAAATCAGCAAAATCTGTTCACTCCAGGTAAAAGCAACCTGATGTACAACAACTGAGGATCTGGATTTTGACAAAAATGCAAAATAAAAGTTCCTGAACAGCTTTAGACTTCTAATGAGAAAATAAAATTAATTAGAATAGTATTGAGACACATTCCTTAAAAGTATTTTAAATTCAAAGTTCTTAAAAATCACTGTCTATCCTTGAACACAATCATAGATCCTGAAAAACACCAAGCTTCAGGAAAAAAAATATTAAAGAACTGTGATATATGTCATGTGTGCTTTTTGATTAGTAGAAAATGGGTGCCTTCTTATAGAAAAAAATTTAAGAAAGTAAGAGAAAAAATCAATGTTTAATTTAGTAAGGGGTAACTCAAAGTATACTTGAGGTGCTTATGGAAATTATCTTCAGTTTGGACTCAGGGAAATAAGGTCACAAATATTTTTATTATAGACAACTATAAGTTAACTTATAACTTATTGCTTAAAGAAAAGCTACAAAACCAGTCTTTCATACCTTTGTAGTGTTGCTAGTTCCTCATGGCAGAAGCCAGGAAATCTACAAAACTGAATAACAGTGAAGGGAAATAAGGTCATTAAAATATTTTTTTAAAAAATTACTCGATCATGATAGTTAAGCACTTCAAATGGATGAAAGTGAACCATGTTTTGTGTGGGTGTCATTATTAATTTTTTTAATTAAATGCTGTGCAGAAGTAACATCTGAAAAAAAGAATTAATATATTGAACGGATATTTTTTATTAAAAAACATAGAAACCCCAGGCTCTTATTTTTCCACAATATACCTCAAATATTTTTTCTGTCTTAAGTGTAAAGATGTTTCCAAGGTGTGGATGTTCCTCCCCATACATGTTCTTTTTCTAATATTCCCAAAGAAAAATGGGAATGGGGCAGGCAAGAATAAAAAGGAAGCAAATTATAGAAAGACGGCTAGTTTCAGTTTGGGGAGCTTTTATAAAATTTAAAAATGAGAATTTTCCGTTAATGTGACTTCCAAAAAATGTAGTATTAGTCATCATTAATCGTAAAGAGACAATTTTGCCCGGGTTGCAATATGAGAAATTATCAGTGAAACACTTCACCTTGGATTCCTCCTTGTAGTGTCAGGTTATTTAGGATAGGGTATATGCTTTATCCATGAATTTAAAGAGGAAAAAAACAAGCAAATATGGACCACAGCTGGCCTTGTCTATTGTGTAACCTCAATCTAACAGGGACATCAAGCAGCATAAAATGAGGAAACATACATTGATCTCAATGGAGACCTAGAAGTGGCCTGTGCAATGGTATCTCAATCTACCTCCATGAGGACAAGTTTACTGTGGCACTGTTACTGTTTATTTGACTTTTCTGTCCAGAAAGAACTCCAAAACTTGAACAATTTCCATAGGAGAAGGTAAGGTTTGTGTAATATGCCATGCTAGTATAACAAGAAAGTGAAGTTCTAAATTTACCTGCTCTGCCTTCCCTTACCAAGGAGACTTGACTTTGATTTTTAAGAACGGAAAGGTATAGATGGCTGCAGAGACAGAGTTATGGGATTTTGGTTTTGCAGTGTGGTTGCATTACTGGACTACTTTATTTGTGTGCAGCATAACATATATGATTGTAAATCATATACCAAACTATTGGTTACCAAAGTTGCAAATAGCTGATGGAAAACAAACACATATAAAATGATGTAACGAAACAATGAGGAGGAATTAGTGGATGATTAATGAATCAGTATTCAGCCAGAGCAGTCTATAAGAGCACGGACCAGTTAATAACAACTTTCCTTTGACTTTTATATAGTTAACATAATTCTGCTTTACTAGTAGACTACTGAAGTTGAATTACTGAATGAATTACTAAAATGATGACTAGAGTTAACATTTGACATTTTTGGAGAAGACAATGAGGAAAATAAAGACTGAAAAGTTTACTGGGTCATGCATTATTTCCCTCTAAAGGGACATGGTTAATTAATTGTTTGTTCCAGGGATTTCTTTGATCCATTGTCAAATGTAGTGTTGATTTAAGACAATTATTCTTAAATTTGGATCAGAACTATGATAGTGCTCATACTGTAATCTGTATATTTAAGGGACTGAGGTCAGTATGCGAGGGTGCCTCAGTTTATTGCTCATTGCTGTTCTACAGCAGCTCCAGGGCAAAGTGTTTGGCATCTCTTTCCCAGTAGTCTGGTAACACACAGTGTTAGAGCTCCTACCCAAAGATAATGTCATAAAGATCCAGACACATTAGTGTTTCTGTCTCCTAGAAATTCTGTTCAGTAAATGCTAGCTAGTTGTGTATGCAATACACAAATTTTGGATGCAGCTGATGGAAGGAGGAGCTAACAAGAGCCACATTTAAACTGGAATGGCAATATGAAAGAACATTTTTTTGATTTTTTTTTTCCGAAGGAGTAATCACATAAAATAATTGCAGACCATATTGTCCATTTTGTTTTTCTTTGAGAAATACAACAATATTGTTATAAAAATATCAGTATATTAGATAATAAAACTGCTATTTATCCCTAAGTTCGAGCTAACTTTAATACAACATTAAAGTAATAATAATAATAAAAATTTTGTCTATAAAGTTACACAGCAGTACAAGTGCATGCAAAACTCCTTCAGCAAAATATGCAACTGAAAAGCTCGAATCCTCTCTCCCTCCAACAGTCTTCCAGGTGGTGTCTAGGAAATAAGAGAACTTCAGCATGTGAATTTAATCTGGGTTTGATTCTGAATATCCAGTAGCCCTGGAAGCAGCCTTTTCTAAAGTAGATTGATTTAATGAGCTAAATAGCAGCATGATCACTGCATCCTGTCGGTGTGATGCCTGGCCTTAAAACACTTCAAAACAGGCATTTTTTTTTTTGTACAGACTCAGTAGTGTCTTGAGTTTTGACTTTGTGGGAGAATCAGAAGTAAGTTCTGGACCTTTCAGTTTACTGCCATGCTGGTAAGTACCTGATTCGCTGCTGATAATCACTTTCCTCTTCATTAATTACATTTCTGTTTTTGTATTGGCACTTCACGTAGCCAGTACTGTATATTCCAGTACTAATGAATTTGATTGCACTATACAAGATAATGGATCAAAGTAGTGCAGTGTCAACTCTTCTATGAAGGAACATGAACACCTGCATTAGTATTTTATGTTCTAGCAGCTTGCTGCTTTCTTCATGACGTTGTATTTATTCTGTCTTGACTTCTAGCTCTGATCATGATGAATGCACGTATTCTTAATTTCTCATAGGGAGGATGGCAAGCACTGTAATAGATAACTTCAGAGCATAATAAAAAGAAAAATGCAATGAGCCATATTTAGGACTCTAACCATTTTCTCTTGTTCATCACTTTTCTTATTTCATCACTCAATTTGAGTGATGAAAAGGGAGCAGTATGATCTATGTGAATGTGTAATCCTTTTCTTACTTGGGAGGCTTCAAATACTGCCTTGCTGGGCTTTTGAAGTGGCATGATTATGCCTGAATTGCACATTGCCAAGAAGAAATCCATTTTTCTAAGAACATAGTAAAGTAAAATTATCAAGATTATAATGAAGTTATGGTTTATTTGAGCCAGAAAAAAGACAGCTACAAACTGACCATTTTATCAGCTTTTTTTCTCATCCCTACATGCAGTTTAACTTTTGCACATTCCTATTAACTTTCCAATTTGTTTCTGAAGATGATATTATGCATGGTCTAGTAGAAATCAGCTTGACTTTTCCAAGAAGACTGGTAGAGAAAAATTGATGGGCAGACATCAGCTAGTGTTTTGAAAATTTAGATTAGTATTTTCATTTAGGGAGTAGGGAAAATTTAATTCAAAAGCATTATACTTCTAGACCCTTAAAACTGAACTTGTCTTGAAGAGGCTTCAGATCTTTCAGGTAAACTGTACTAACCTCACTAAAGTCAGAAATAAGATGCTTTTCTAAAGAAAAAAAATAGTGTTAAGCCAACATATTACTTTGCAAGCTATATTATTAAAAAATCATCAAAAATAATCTTTCCAACAACCAGCTTTAGTCTTCTGGGTAAACTGATACAATTTCCCCCCTTTTGAAGGGTCATGGTGCAATTTTAGACGTGTTCAATAGCAAAAATATGGACATGGGCGGTGTGGAAACACCAGCAGTTAAAAAAATAGTCTCAGATCTATTTATTCATGCAGCAGAATTCCTTGCTGCACAAGGAACCCAGCTGGATACTACAGCAAGCTGCTGTTGAACGCAGACAGAGGCGGTGGTCTCAGGCACTGGTCCCAATAACAGAGGTACTGCTGAAGGTGCAGTAGCAAGGTTGGATTCTGAAACCTTTTTCAGAACAAGGTACTCTTAAGTTTTCGGAGTGATTAACTATTCTAGCTGTGATATGCTTTCTGAAATTAAAATCCTCATGAGGAGAATCACTTTGAAAAACTGAGGCTTAGCACTTAATTTTATCAGAAAAAACTTTCAGTGCCTGAAAATGCTCCAGATATGGGAAGATGTAGGTTGGCTGACTGGTTTTATGGCCTTTCATGGAGAAAAACATAACAGCTCCTAATAGCTCAGGAGTATGGATGAGCAAACGAAGGTACGGTGGAGTCAGGTGGTGACAGGGCTGTCTCTGGCAGTAACCACACTGATCAGCTGGGCACCATTGGGTCAAAGCTTGAAAACCTGGGAGTGACAATACAGGTGAACAGCACCCACTGCTGTTCAGTCCAGAGTCTGCTTGTCTGAGTATGGTTTCTTTCTTACCTAGAAGAGATGAGTGATGTTTAAGTGGAAAGACAGCCAGCACAAAACTGCGGCTCACAAGCATGCACCTACAGTGGCAGAACTGCTGAAGTAAAATGCAGAGTACAGACCTCAAAGCTGGGGCCAACATATTTTTGAACAGTTTTAAGAAGCCCGTGTGTTTTTGATCAACATTAAGGAAACAGTTATTGAGTATTTGGAAATCTGGACAGAAATGGGAGGTCGAAATAACCGCTTGTGTGTCCTTGGGGGAAGAACTACATGTACATCCTTTTTCCACAGAAAACCCAAACCTCTGGTAAGCCTGAAATGGAAGTGGAGTTAGGAGCAGATCCTAAAAGAAACATGGCAGGCCTAGGCCATATGTAAACAGACAATCCCTTAGCGCTTGTTGAAGAGCTGTGTAGTCGAGTGGGTTAATGATATCGCTCCGTTAAGGAGAAATAGCTAAGGAAAGAACCATGACTGATAGGTAATAGATCCGGTTTGGAAGAGCTCTCAACCGGTCAGGACCTATTCTGCCCCCAAAAGTTAGGATGGCAAAGCTAAAGCCTGAGAAAGCTGGATGCTTTCAAGATTTCTTCATGCCTGGGGCAATAATTAAACACTATAATATTCTTGATTTCTATCAGTTATGAGGAGACAGTATTATGAATTCTGATCTCTCTCCTAATAACACAACTAAAGCATCTCTATGGGGTCTGCAGCAACTGTTTTCATATAAGGATAATAAAATCTATAACTTTAACTGGCTTTCATGTGACAGATACTTTTGTCCTTTTTAAAGTACTGACCGTATTGTTTACACTTCCACGCAGTTTTTTTTCGAGCCAAGGCTACATTTTCTCTGTCTTGATTTTTTCATCCTTTCATTTCATTCCATTTCCTTTGCCCGTTCCTAGACCTTTCAGCTCTCCTGATCTAGCTTCCCCGCCACCCTCTGCTCATCCTCTGCTCCTGCTACACGTGCTACCCAGCTCCGGTACTTCCTCACAGCTGTATACTCTTTCCTCCTCGCATCGCTAGTCTCACTGGCAGCAGCTAGAAAGAAGTATATTGAATAGTAATTGTGACTGTAACTGCTCATGGGATAGGGAAAATGGAAAACAGAAGCAGCAAGTTTTTTTTTTAAGAATGCCACATTATGATTTAGCAAATTGAATCTGTGTTTTCAATGCTTTGGATATGTATTGAGACTCTTCTCTACCTTATCACACAGACAAATTAATAAATTAGGTTGAAGGATGGAAAGTTCTATCGAAATGCACTAAAGCTATTTTGCTTTGTTTTCGGAAAACAGATACATATTGTAACAGAACTACCAACTTCAATCTACAGTTTAAAAAATTATCACCATTTATTTCCCTTTCTGCTATTCTAGCCGTTTTGTACAGATTCTTGTGATATTAAAGGCAAAGCATCAAGTGTAATTGGATCCTGGTCCCAGAGGTTTACTGTTCAAAGATGATATCGTCTGTGACTGCCATTGACTACAAAGGGCCCAGGACGTTACAGAATACATAGTCTGAGCGCAGCCATGCAGAATGTCTGTCTCCTTTCTTTAATGAAGTGAAAAACATCACCAATCACTGCTGTAGCTTATTATATAACTTGAAATAAAATACTGTGTATTTCTATCTAACTTTTGTTAAGTAATAACTGTATATAAGACTTTTTCACACAGATATAAACATACATTTGTCTGGTTGGGCAGCATTTGCAGGAAACCTGTAACATATAATTGCTCCGACTTGCACTTGCTTTTTGTTTGTGCTAATTAATGAGAAATCTGCACGTGGCTGAGAGGGGTAAAAAGGAAGGTAATTAGAAAAATAAGACTATACCTCCATACACACACGCGCAGAAGCCACGGTGATAGAGTTCGCTATTTTTTTCAGTTTATTTTTTGTGGAGATCAAACTAGTAAGTTGTTTTATATGCTCCCTACATACTGTGGCATTTTGCATTATTGTCAATATACTGTTGCATAACGAACATGGTGGCCTGCTGAAGCATTCGTTTAGTATTATATATATATATAGGCCAAAAATATATGTTAGATATCCATTGTATTTTGAAAATCTTCATTCCAGCTACTTCTCTAAAAGAAGGATTTTGCAATATTGAAATAATTTTTCTCGCAGTATTAATAGTAAGGCTTAAGAAGGAAACATTTTATTTAATAAGAGTAGGGGGTTGTTTTCAAAGATGATGCTCTTAAAAAACACAAAAATGTTATAAGAACTTTCCTTGGTCATGAAAATATTACAGCTGTGATGAACACCATAACTTGCACACCCCTCTAAGTAAATATGATAGAAGCTATATTAGTTGTGCTGGCATAGTCTACGGTAGTTAATCTGGGATTCTTCTAGAGGCAGTTGAGAGATACAGGATAGTCCAGAGGGAAATTCATATCACCCATCACAAGTATTTAAAGACTGCATGGGGCTGCTCACCTGCTGCAGATGTCTGCCTCCCCGCTTTATGGAAGGAACATACGTAAATGGCATAGCTGAGGTGGCTGTACCTTACTTAGTTAAGGCTTTATGACATCTGAACAGTGGAGCTCAGATTTTTTTTCCAGGCATACATGAACTTAGTGAGTAACGAGCTAAACAAAAACCTTTGTTTACTGTAGCAATAACATGAAGTTTTGAACTCAGTCATTTAAATAGAGTGGTAATATGCATAGGTGTCCATGACAATTATATTACAGCGAAAATATGTGTGTTCACCAGAAAAGGTGGATCAGGATCAATAACTCGACTGCTCATTGCCTAATATTCTTAGATGTATTACATCAGTGGTATTTGGGAAAGGAATCGACACATCAGTAGTAAAGAATTTGCAATACAGTTTCTTCGTCCTTGGTAATATATCTGTTGCTTATTGCATACTATTGCATCCAGTAAAGTAGATTGTTTTCCAAAGGTGGAAACATTTCAGAAAGCATTGATATGAGAGCTGAGGGTCTAATCATGTGGGGACATTTGTAATTGGATAGCATATGTAGTTTACCATGACTGTTAGTATTGCAATACTGCAGTAATGGAGATCTTCCTCACCACATATGTTCACTCTGTTAGCTTGATGAATACCAGGAGAAGACTGGTACCACAGAGCTGACAAAGATACTCATTTAAATTAGAAGCTACAGCAAGCAACACTAAATAAACAAATAACATTTTTTGCTGAGATAGTTTTTTGTTTATTTCTTTTTGTTTCGTTTAAATCTCTTGTGCTGTCACAGAAAAGTATTTTAATTTAGTAAGTCAATAAAAACTCTATTTTATTGTGAATTGTTCTGTTCTTTGTGATTTGTTTTTTGTTTAATTTTGTTTTTTTCCTAGGCTAAAAGCTGCCATTCTGTGGTGACTGATAACTTATTTTGCTCCTTTGGTGTCTTGCCGTGCATACTTGAAGAGCATCTTCGAACTTACTCAGAGCTTGTTTTCCTTTCTGCTTCTGATTGGTTTTGCTGCCAGTTTATTTCATTACCTGTGCCTAAAGGCTGTTTGCTTCTGTGGGAGCAGCACATGCGTCTTCTGATTTTTGCCATAAGGTAGGCTTTACTTCTCTGTGTGATATCATCTTGATTACATTCAGCAGCACATTCCCTGAAAGGCAATTATGACAACGCTCTTTGCATACACAGAAATAAGCATTTGCATTTTCCCATTGGAATTTACCAGCTAGATCTTCTCCCTGGCAGCATGACTTCTCCCTTTCCACTTCCTACAGGGCAGTGTGTGTTGGAAGTACGTGCTGGTGTTACCTGTGTGTGAAAGGCAGGGCTGTGCAGGCGACGACGGGGAAGATCAGGCTCCCAACGAATTAAGGAGCAGGAATTATGGGAAGGAAGATTTGTTAGGCTATAAATTCCTTATCTCTTTCCAAAAACAGAACACTATAATCGTCTCTGTGGGTGAAAACGTTTCAGTGAAGAAAGCTTACACAAACCTAAACTTCATTTTATGTCCCATTTTAGCCAATGAGGTTAACTAGTACAGTGCCATTGTATTATATTTGATTAAACTCTACAAATTTACAGAAAATAAGGATCATCAACACCAACAATAATAGTTCCAATTCATCTGGCTTCACAGACTGGACCTTGTCAAGGATATTGCCAAATTATTTGAAGCACTACAGGAGAAAAAAGGGGTTGAGTCATCTGTGTAAGTGTGAATAAAGCAAGATCTTGTGTCACTTTGTTATACACCGTACCTGTGCTGTCATGCTCCCTTCTTACTCATCAGTCACAGTACAGGAGTTTTCCATAGTTATGTATGTGTTTACTAAATTATATCTTTTAGTAAGTGACTTTTCCCAATCTGTTATTCTCACTCTTTAGCTCCCATTGTGTTTTGGCTGCGTTTCAAAACAGAGCAGTACCTGCATCCTTTAAAAACAACAGCAAAGAATATCTCTTGAATGAAGGTTGTCCTCCCACGTCTCTTAGCCAAAGCACTGATGTGTCTGAGCTCTGTCACTGACTGAGTTCTCCAACACGTGGCGATGAGTCCTGCCAGCGTTATGGGAGAACCAGGCCCCCCAGCTGGTCACCACAACCGGAATGTATCTGTCTCATCTCGCTTACTGATAATGCACAAAAAGTAATCATATTGCAGCGGAAACTGCATCATGAAATATTATGTTTTGCAGATGTCATGGCAGAAGAACAAACCTGCATCTGGGAGAAGCTGGAGATACAGATAACTGGATTCATTTTAACCCAGTGGCTATCTAAATTAACTCGAAGTCATGTCCTTCAAAAATACAAATTCTAATCTTCCTTCCCTGCATTTGCCTACATGTATTGCTTTGTTGGACTGATCTGAATTATCTAGACATCCATAAAACCAGAATGTCTATTATCACTTCCTCCAAGCTGGTCACAAAAATTCACATCCAGTCTCACTTAGGAAATGATACCACATAATTTCTGGTTAATCACTTCTGCGGGCCAAAGCCTATTTAGGAAACCCTGGTGAAATCTATCTGGTTTTTTCCACTGCAAAAAGAGAGTTCAGATCTCAAAGCTGACAGTGGAGGAAACTGCCAACAAGAGCAACTGCTCCTAATGCCCAGGTGAACTCAATATGTCAAGAGCTTATGGAGATTGGAGAAGCTGCACGGAGATCCCCGTCTTGCTAACACTCCTAGAGTAAGAACACAGGTAAAAGATTAATCTTAATAACCTAATTTCTGGGCCTTTAGTTTGAGAGATAATTTTGCACATAAAATGAACACAGAAACAGCGCTCAGAAGAGATAATACTACTGGTGGTAACATGCTTGCTAGAATAAGTTAACTGGTTTTTTTGTATGTGTTTTTATGCAACAGGAGAGCGAAGGCTGTGAGCATGTGCTGGGATGAATCTGCAGTTTGTTGCTGTTGAAATGAGAGCTGTGGCATTTGTTTGGCTGGCTGCAGAATTAGCTCACAGGTTGGCGTGTTAAGATAATTGGCTAATTGGCATGGAGTTACCTCAGTTTGCTGGCTAATAAATAACAGCAGCTGGGAAGCTGCTTTAGTTGTGATACCATGAGTGGATGGTGGGAGGATGCTGTGAAGCAGGAGTGAGTCACTACAGGTAGTATAAAATTAAGGTGGTCTTCTATGTCATCCACGGTTCTTGTGTAAAGTTCTTAAGCACTTCGTTGAGTTGTTTCTTAGTACACTAGAAGGTTAAAATGCTAGCACAGCAGTGTTCTTCAGGTAAAAAAAAAAAAAAAGTTGTTCGCGTGCCTCTATGCACTTTTAAGCTGAATTCTCTAGCTGTTTCCTTAGAGGTAGTGAAATGATTTAAGGATATAGTTCAGCTCCAAGTTTCTTTGTGACTCTATTTTAATGGAGTTTATCAACTTTTTGGAACAGTTGCTAAATATAATGCTTGTAATAAGAGATATTCTATTTTCCAAGAAAAAGTTAAGTAAGAGAAATTAAGTTAAGTATGTGCCCTTTCATACAGGAGTATTGTTGCAAATAAAGTGACGTTGAAAGGTACATGACAACAAGTGCCGAGATTAATGTTGTGTTAAGAAAGTGGAACAGGTCAGAAGATGGAAATGTATTTCAATTTCTTTCTTAAGCCTGTATGCAGCAGAACATTACTTTGACTGTTTCAGCTAAACGAAGAAAAGTGTGGATGTTTCAGTAACACAGTAAGAATAGGGGAGTGGAGGGGCATGATGCTTTCTTTGGTCTGCTTTCTGGTGTCATCAACTCCTCAACGTGCTGCTTTGAAATGGTAGGTCCCTCTGAGGATGATGTACAGATAAATTTTCTGTGAATCAGATATTTCTAAAGAGCACCTGTATTTACCTTTGATAAATGTTCGATTTCAACAAATGCTGACATTCTCGGATAATTTCCCTAGGCAGCTAATACTTAAGTTTCTCTACTGTAGTTTTATTCTCCATTGGCCAATTCCTCAACTCTTTAATCCCTTCAGTTCTAACAAGTTGCCCAGGTTGTTTGCAGCTGCCAAACAAAGGATGGCAAGGGGTTCTTCACTGTCTTAAGTAACCTTTGGATTTCAGAAGAGTGTCACCCTGTGGTATTTAACTGATATGTAATAGGTTTGGATAGCTTATTTTCCCATTTTATTTCATGCCTTAATAGTTATACAGAGTTTCTGGGTATTGGGCATGATCAGGTTTTGTTCTTGTATTAATTTGCATGAAGGGGAAAAAATGTCCTCAAAAAGTAGTTCCATTATCAAAACCAGCAATAGAACTCATGGGACATTAAAGTAAACTTCCCTAATTACTATAATTTAAATTTACAACATTAATACCCAGAAAACCTATTATAAATAAAAGCTTTTAAGCAGGAGAGAATTAAATCCACTAAATTCCATTAGTGACATCTGATATAGAAACACATTAAGAAGGCTAAACACCACACTGGTTGCTTACTTAGTTAAATCCATTAGTATTAAATACATTCATTTCATCAGCTGCTCGGTTCAAGGGATCCAGGCTTGAAATCTGTTCTTTTGAAGTGCATAAGGTGACTTATTTTAGATGAGAGGTAAACAGTGACTGGTATCTCACAGGTTTCGCACATTATGTGCATACCTTGTCATTATAAAAGAAAGAATACAAAGTTTTGACTTGGCTTTCAAATACAGAAATGCTGAGAAAGATATATGCAGCACTGTGAAGTAAAAAACGATGTAGAATAGAATTAGACCCCTTTTATGATGCTAATGCTTCAGAGAAAACCACATGAAGAAGAGACTGGAAAGAGACTAACGTTATTCTTGGGGAGCTCAGTCCAAAGCACAGAGCAGCAAATGGAAAACGTTTATTTCCTTTGGGCTTAATCAGGCTTGGATTTTGTTTGCTATTAATGAAGCCACCCAGTTAAGAGAAAATTAAAGTAAACAGACCTACAGCATTATGCAGAAAAGCCTTGCACATCAAAATGCTCACAAACCTTAAAAAGGGAAAATGTCCTTAAAACAAGCAAGATGATGTGGGAGAAGCAATGAAAGTATCTCCTAGGAGAAAGAACTTGATGTTGTCAGGTGTAGGGAGAGAGTAAGTTTGGCAAACAATTCAATGGGAGTGGGGGACAATCCCTGTGGTAGAGAATAAGCAGCAGAGATATGGGTGGCCTGTTGGGAGGTCAGCTGCTCAGCCCCATGAGACCACCAAAAAGCAAACAAGAATAGTAATGGATGAGATTAGAAGAAATTGTGTCCTGGCATTTACAAAGACAGTTTTCCATGTGTTTGTATGTGGATGAGGGCCAGTTACTTTGCATTACAGAGTAGTTTGAATGACGGCGTTACATTTTGCTTTAAAATAGGAAGTGCATACGTGTGCAAGCTGGTGCGTAGGGTTATACTGTTTAAACTGGTTATTTGATGACGATGCTTATCTCGAAGTAGAGACAGCAGTGACAGGACGAGGGGTAATGGTTTTAAACTAAAACAGGGTAGGTTTAGGCTGGATATAAGGAAGAAATTCTTTACAATGAGGGTGGTGAAACACTGGAACGGGTTGCCCAGAGATGTAGTGGAGGCCCCGTCCCTGGAAACATTCAAGACCAGGTTGGACAGGGCTCTGAGCAACCTGATCTAGTTACAGAATCACAGAATAGTAGGGGTTGGAAGGTACCTCTGTGGGTCATCTAGTCCAACCCCCCTGCCGAAGCAGGGTCGCCTACAGCAGGCTGCACAGGACAGTTAGTGGTGTCCCTGCTCACTGCAGGGGTGTTGGAGTAGATGACCTCTAGGGGTTCCTTCCGACCCAAAACTTTCTATGATTCTATGAAAGGGTAACATGCCGTTCTAAATTTTCTTGACATGCAATATAATTTCTGCCTGTTCCTTTACCACTTGTGGTGCCACTTACTGTGAACTGAAAGGGCAGAATATTGTTCTAATTATTCATTCTTGGATTGGGAGTGTTATGGGCGTTTGTGTATTTAGGTGCCATAAGCGTACAGTCCCTA
This sequence comes from Opisthocomus hoazin, assembly GCF_030867145.1. NCBI lineage: Eukaryota > Metazoa > Chordata > Aves > Opisthocomiformes > Opisthocomidae > Opisthocomus > Opisthocomus hoazin. Next base: position 6,536,344 of record NC_134420.1, read on the forward strand.
GTTCCTTCTCTGTCAGCTAAATTTCCGGAGTCTGTAACAGAATCACCTGAGAATGATGCTAGATGGTGCATTAAAATGTCCAGTTGTTATCTGGTTTATTCTGTTTTCCTAGGACGATGGAAAGCTGAAATCAACCTATCATCTGCTTAAGCTTTGTTTTTCTTGTTTTGACTGTATCTTTTTCTCTGAATTGCATATACTTAGCAATGAAAAGAAAAAAATCAGTTGATCTGCTGTTAGTTTACATACATGTTGCTTATGTGCACTGAGATTAATTTTACAGGTGCTTTGCAGACCACATTAGGGGTATATTTTCGTACTTAATATAAATGTTGCATGTTCCAAGATCTCAAAGACTAATGTCTGTAAAACAGCTCTTGTACTCGTACAAAAAAAATTAATACATCACTAACTTGCAATGGCTCTTATGTTCTATGTTACTTGTAATTAATCAATAAAAGTCTTAGGGCAGTATATTAACAGTAAATATTATTTTATTACATTTATTTATGCTTTGGAGTTTCTCAATTAAAGGTATATCATCAAAGATGATTAAAGTCTGGTGCAGAGCGAGAGACATTTGAAAAAATAATTGCAATTGGAATGGACAACAGTCATCATTTTTGAGAGTAACCAGGGAGGAGATAAGTAGTGTACGAGTGACTATTGGGAAGTCAGCAGCCGAGCATTCAAAGTCACCAGTGCTCAGAGGAGCCATCTGAAAAATTCTCCTGTAAGATCACCAATAATCACACATGAATAGACGTGGGTTTAGTCCAAGAAAGTGCAAAATCAGTGTTTCAGTAGTTCTGCCTCTTACCTGGGACAATGCCATCTTCCACCTGGGAAAACAGAAAACCAAAATATTACTCATTTATGGCTGGGTGTGTCCTTTAGTGTTTGTACAGCATCTAGGACAATAGATCTCCAGTGCCAACTTCAGCCTTGGAGTGCTGTCATTGCATAAACAGTAACTAATTGCTGGAGCCAATACCCTGTGTCTCCTGAATCGTCTGTGCAGTGCAGCTCATGTCAGCTCTTGGCTTTTTATTGTGCTGTGTTTATTGCTCATCTCCTTTTAAACTGGGTCAAGTTGTTGAATAGCTTTCTATAGCACTACCTATAGAAATCACAAGAGATTAAGAAAGAAATTAAGAGGACCGAACTTTTTAATATTAATTTTACTTGAACATATTAGAAAATATTCTGATGAGAGCAGTCTAGAGGGTGCCACCATAAGTGGTTTCCTTAAATTCTGGACGCTTAAAAACATTTCTTGCTAGCTGTATTGGGTTTTTTATGAGTGTTTGGGATTCAGATCGATATTTTATACCATCATTAGCATATTGGGGGGGGGGTTTGGTTGGATTTAAAGGTAATTCTACTTAATGCTGTGATTCTTTCCATTATCATGTGTACACAGTTAATGCTTTCTTTTATATGCGCTTAGCTTGGTTTATAATCTGACAACTGGTGTCTTAACTGTTATACCCTTAGCTTCAGTCCAGCTTTCCATTAGTGCATTGATGTCCAATGAATCTAATGCAGGGGGTCCTCTGAATATTAACTCTTAAGGTTCCTGACTGTTGCCACATGCTTAAGAGACAACTTTCATTCTTAGATTTTCAAAATAAATCTGACTTTCTTTTTAGTTTCTGGGGGAAAGCACTTTTTTTAACGATTCCATTCAACATAAGCATGAGTTCAAATTTAGAGTTTCAGATGAAAAGGGAAACACTAAAGCACAGTGAAAATTGAGCTGTCTGTATCCAGCCATTCTTATCACCCCGGTACGTGACTGTCTTACCAAGTCTTCAGTACATGAGCAACAAAATTCTACTTCTTTCTCTCTTTCCTCTTGCAGTAGTTCTGTATTAATTCATATTTGTTTATGAGGAGGCATTAGACAGTAAAATTGAAAGTGAAGATAGCAAAAAATAAGGGAAGAAAAAAGGACACTCTGAGGTTTTGTATAAACCTGTCAGTACAATAATTATGTTTTACAAAAGGAGTGTAAACTGATGGTAAGAAAATCTCTAAAAGTCTCTTTATTGTTTATAAAACATTTTTATTTCTAAATATGGCTTTTGTGGAAATCTTTTAGTAACTGTCCTGCAGGTTTCTAGGAGCAGTTCTAAATGTGATCCTCTCTCCTGACTTGAGAACACCTAAGTCATACTGACCTCTTAAAGGAGGAGTCCTTACTTTTTTCTCCGTTCCATCAACTAGGAATAGGAAAAAGTTTTCCGAGAAACAGATTTAGAATTAGATGATCTGAAAGATTTAAGGAAGACTTAATTTACTGTTAAAACCCTCACAAACCTGCCTCTTCATTTCCCTAGCACAAGACGCATTTAGGTCTTTTTATTGCTTCAGAAATCCAAAGCTTCACAATTTGCTTAGATGCTTTTTGACAGTTTTGAGAAGTGCAAAATATACCTCATGATACATAAAGTATTCCACTTTCATTGCCTGAGAGGATCTGCACGCTCCCATTACATCCAGTTCTGCAGAAAACAGAATGTGGCTTCTTTGCTAGCTATAATAGCTCAGCAGTCACCATCTTTTTCCTCTTTCTTGCTCCCTCTATCTCTCTTTCCTTCCTGCCACCCCAGTAACCTAATAATTTGCACAGCAGAATCAACGCCTCATTGATTTGGGAAATTTGGATTCAATCTTGAATAGATTTCTGTAACTATCAGTGTGGGATCTTGCTTAGGAACAGGTGGAATATGGGATCATGATTCAATTGGGGATATATAAATGCTGGGCTAGAACAGCCAGATGTGTTTACAAAAAAGCCAGATACGAGCAAGTTCATGTATAGCCAACTTATATATTTCTGCACCTGTTTCTCCCCTCCTCCTCATTGCTCTGGAGCTGGTCTATGCAAAGTGTTTCTGAGTTTGCCATTTTGGTGCCTGACCTTATTCTGTAGTCATGAGAAATCCAGGATCCAGGCACAGGAGCAGCAGTGTAATAATAAAGACAATGATTAAAAAAACCAAAACAGTTCTCTATATCTTGCTTTCCAGACAGTATTTTTTCCTTTTGATCAGGAATTGTTGTTGGTTTAATTCCTGAATTGTTGGCAGGTCTACAGTTGCTTTGTAAAAGATCTGACAGAGCAGATGTAGGACTAAAACACAAGCAGCCTGGGGAAAAGGAGCAAAGGCAGCAGATCAGGTAAGAAGAATAAACCATATGTTATTGCTGCTTCCAGAATTGTAACATCTTTGGGCTGATAAACTATTTCTCCATGTAAAATGTCTTAAGAGGAACATTTACAGTCTGCTGTATTTTGAATAGAAATAGGCTTATTCCTAATTCTCTGGCTTTTTACAACGATTCTGTGAACAACAGGAGGCAAATCTGCAGGCTTTTCCCATTAAATTCATGCTGGTGTGTATTTGTGTTTATATTTTATCTTAGATAATGATAGCTTCCCAGATGTGAAAGCCAGTCTTTTGATTTAAAATGTATACGAGAGAGGTATTTTGCCTAGGAAACCACAGATCTATTGCTATGATGAGTACACGATGTGATACTCATAGATTCTTTTGGACCCCTTAAATATTTTTCAGATGTCATATGGATATTACCAGGGAATGACAAATACCCATTTTCCAAAGACATACCACTATCACATAATCACAAAAGTGACCCTTTCTTCAAGGAAGGTTTTGAAGACCTGGTCTGAAAAAAAGGTAAGTTCTAGGATGTTTGAAACAATGTCTGATGTCATGCTGTGGCATCCCTGCCAGACCCCATGTAATCATCATCACTACAGGATGAAATGGTAAAGGGAACAAGAAAGACTTTGTGCAAGAACTTTGCAAAAAGCCACAGTGGATAATGATGGGTGATGCATAGCAGCAGTAGCGTAAGGTCATAGGAAGGAAAAAAGAAAGAGCAGAAAGATAACAGTGGTTGCTCAAGAAGGCATTGCCTTCTTTTGGAAAAAAAAGTGCTCCTTCTTCTCAGTTACGACTGTTAATGAGTTGAAAGTGGAAGGAAGACAAGGCCTTTTGTAACGTGAGAGCTGCCTAAAGGGTTTTATTTGTGTTTAGTTTCACTCACTGAGCAGGGAGAGGTAAGAACCTAACCTTCTTCTAGTAGAACCAGACTGTATCCTGAGGCAGTGAAGTTTTTCCTCCTCCAGGTGCTCTAGAGGAGGAGAGGAGCTGAGGAATAGGGGAGAAAAGTGGAAGCAAAGTGGGGGGGAAAAGCAGAATACTTATCCCATTCCAGATGTTCCCAGACACTAATTCATCCAGTGGGTAGTGAGCAAGAAAATGTAGAATATTACTGATCCATGACTTTTCTGTAGTCTGTCCTTCTATTAATTTAATGCTTATTTTGACTGAGATAGGTTTAAGTGTAGGATCAATGAGTGCTTAAACCAACCACACAACACAACAAAAATACTCATTGTGTCCTATGCAAAATGAATTAATTAACTGATTATCTGACTGAAAGAAAAATACAATTTAATAAAACTTCATACTTGGACACAAACTCAAGGAGACCTGTTTTAATTGCTAAATTTTTGGACAACTTTTATATTCTTTCTCTTTATGTGCTTTTTCACATGAAGTTCTAGCTGTACCATAACAGACTAAGTACCCTTGTGGGATTTATTCTTAGGACTGCAAATAAGCAGTGCATCAAATTCATAGCAGTACAATTCAGTCCTGAGATGGTTTTTTACAGTGTCTGATGCAAAAAATGTGTCACGTTTGGCTGAAGTGCAGATCTGTCTCTCTAGTTCATGTGCACAGAGTTCAGACTTTGAGCCTTCTGTGTTTTCTTCATCACTCAGTGTAAGGAGTTATAGCGAGTACAGACAACCAGTGGTGGGGAATTAAATTTTTGCCTCGATCTAAGAGGCTAAAAGCTAACAGGCATGTGAAAGGAATACTCACTGTTTTGGCCATACTACAAGGAGCTGCTTTCATTGCACAGTAAGTAGCGGAGGAAGCTTAATAAGTAGTGATTCATGGTTGGTTCCAAGCAACGTATAAACAAGATTTGAGAGCGGGGGTAGGTGAACAGTTGGAAAGAGTGACTAATCTCATTAGGCCTTCAGTCAGGGTAAGGCCAAGTGAGTAATACTGGAAAATAATAAGGCGGAACTTTTAATTTCAGGCCACAAAGATAGGAAGAGATAGGCAAAGACTTGGAGAGATAGTCTGCAAGTCAGTAGTAGTCTGAATGAGAGCAGAAAGAAATGAAAGTGTTCAGGAAAAATTGTTGTAACATAGCAAAAAAAAAAAAAAAAAAAAGTGAAATTTAGCATTATCAGAGAAAGGGCAAGGCAGCTGGATACAGCAGTGCAAGAAGTAATTAAAGCTAAGAGAAAATGTGTAACACTTTGTTCCAGGAGGAGTGAGAAAGCTTACAATGTGAAAGCATTTGGGAAAAATTGCCATGAAATTAGAAGTTGCATGGAAGTATGGGCAATTAAGAAGACATTCTGAAGTATGCAGGTGTGTTTATATATGTGTATATACACATACGTAAATAAGAGTAGTCAGGTTTTTGAAAGACAGTGGGGATAATTTAATCATGGTGGAGACATTTCCTAGCACTGTAAGCTAATTGTGTTTCTTAGTGCTTTCAGGAGGCTTGCTGTGGCAGAATGTCAGCAGGAGAAATATTCTTTTCATGCTTGGGAAAAGAAATATTGCTAAATTCAAAAGCACACCAGAAATCTTTAATCAGATGCTGAGTTTAATTTGCGAAGTGTTAAATGTGCTCAGGTTTTATTTTGGACTCCTGAAGCTGGGTACTAAGTACCTAAATCATTGGTTAAAAGTAAAGCAAAATATCTCAGGAAACTTGTGACTTTATGCTAAAGTCTGAGTTTTTCTCTTCCATCTCCGAAAGGAAAACTAAGGAAGAGGTCTACCTTTATAGTCTCCAAGTGGTCATATATTTGGATGTCAATTTCAAGAAAACAATCAGAAGAATATGATATAGTAGAAAGGGTTGCTCTTTTATATCACTTTAAACTCCTTTGCTATCACAGAAGCTGACCTTCAGCTGGCACAACAGAGCAGATCCTGATGTTCTCTCCCCTATTACCTTCAGTGGGAATACCTTTGGACTAAGAAATAGCTCAGTGTGAGGAAGATACTCAAAAACAAGCTTTAGAATAGATAGAAATCTTTTAAAAAGTCAAATTTTGATACTTTCATTTATCTTGGGCTATTATTCGTTTACCACTGAAAAATCCCTTATTTCAACACAGCCAATTTAAAGTACAAGTCAGAATATGAGCAGAGATAAATAGGGCTGAGTGAGTCTCCAAAGGATAGCTTAATGCTAGAAATTCTCTTTCAACTAGCTTAAAGCTAGAAATTCTCTTGCAACTTTGTGCCAAAGTATTACTTTATAATCTGTCAACTGTTTAGCCATAATTACAGCTTCTCTATTTTGTCCCTACATGGGAATTTGTTTCTTTTGTAATTTTTAATTTCCCAGGAGCTCTCATTAACAGTTGAAACCATTTGCTTGATTTCCCTTTATTAAATATACTGAAAAGTCAGCTGTCTTGGGAATAAAATACAATTTCGTAATTAGGAATGCATGCTTATCCCCTGTGCTGTGTTTCTGCTTTGTTCTTATTTCAGTGTCTTCTCTGAAGGTAAACATTTAGGATGGATAAGTAAAGCTGAAAAGAAACAAATCTTTTTCCAGATGTTTCTCCCAGTTGTTTTATTCTTTCCACTGTAACATGTGTTTCCTTTTGAATTATTTATTAGTCAAGTAATGAATTACAGATTTGGAGTGAGAAATATTAATCTTGTAGTGAGGGCTCTGTATGCTGACAGAATTACCCTTTTCTTTGCTTTTCAGGGTCTACTCTTGTCTTGTGTTTTACAACAGTTATTTTCCCTAAGTAACTTTTTTCTTGATCTAGTATAAGATAGAGCACAGCAGCAATGAAACATCCAGCTGAGCTGCATATTCTTGTGATGTCTCCTTATTCTTTCTGTCAACACTTTTGTGGAGTTTGTATACTCTTTCTCCTCTAATTTAGTATTATTACCACTTGTTATTTACATTCTGGTGTCATTCCGAAAACGCAGCGTAGCCAGTCTGTCCTATTGTGCTAACACAATGTGTGGGCAGTGATCAACATGTGGAAGTTATAGTACTGAGAACTGAAGTCACTTGCCCAGGGTTGTAAACGTAAGTGAAAAATTCATCTTGCTTAACTACACATTTATTATGCAGTCCACCAGACTGCTTTACCTCCATTGCTAAATATGATGCTCTTATTCTGAAGCCTTCTTTGGCTCTAAATCCAACAGTTGCCTTTAAATCCAAATTTCAGGTTTTGCATTGTTTCCTTTCATCAGAATTCAGCTTATTCTAATGATCTTCATATCCTACATCCCCTCCTCGGTCGCTGCATTCTGTCTTCTCTTATGCAGATGTATGTCCTCTCAGCACTTAAATATATCTGCTTATTTATTCATTCATTGGTTCAGTAATGCAGGGGGGGATTTACAGTTATGGAGACTTGTGATGTGAGAATGCATGAGAAAAGAGGAGACCATGTGTCTTCAGGGCAGATTCTTTGTTTTCTTTGCTTTATTCTATAGATTTTGCAGTGAGCATGCTTGGACAGTCATGAATAAAAAGGGAGTAGAATGGCCAAAAACATCAGAGAAAATTGTCTAGCGTGTTAGCCCAGGGGCTAATACTTTTTTTTCATAACAACCCATAACAGGCCAGTATGTGTGACCTACATCCGCTAATCTCCTCTGCTTGGTGAAATTTTCAGCACAAACTTTTACATCAGAGAAGACATTTTTTTTGTGTGCTTAAAGTGCCAGGTCGTCTGGTCCAGGACAAGTCAGTAGGTAGCTGTAAGTTAGAACAAGCACTGCAACTGCCGTAAGCTCCCCAGGGGTAAAACATGGTGTGGGAGATGTGCTATATCACTTTCTGCACCGTAATATCTCTGTGGAAACTGTAGGTTTCCTTGCAGTGGGAGCCTGAAGAAAAGATTGGGTCCTTCAGGAGCATTTTCTTTGCATTGCTCCATCAAGAAAAATGAATTAATTTTCTGTTTCTCTTTAGAGCTTCCCATCTGGTGTGTGGTTGTGAATAACGGTGATTGGGAGAGCCAGAAAATTGCTTTGCTAGCCAGCTGAGAGGGAAACCTTTGGAGTGCAGATTAAGAGAAACATTGTGCAGCCGGAGCCTTTTCTGGTGTCTCTGCCTCGAGCTTAGACAGCTGGAGCAGGGAGCTCTGATGGATCTACTGAAGGCAGTTTGAGGAAGCTCTGGAGAATTAATTGCTCTTTCTGTGTTTCCCCTTGGGTCTGGCTTGCAGCATAAAGTTTTTGCAAGTGACATGTGTGGCTAGGCTGGAAATAAATGATATGTCAGTAGAAAGGATTGCTGACACTTCTATACAGTCGGTGGAGAGATTCCCAGGGACTTCCTCACCCACTGTGTTGCATCATGAGAATTCTTTCTGAATACCTGTACAAATACCAGTTCCAGTGAAGACATTTTATCATTTCCTTTAACACTCTCCACATCCCAGATATACTTGGTCTTTCTTCTGGTGGAGCTATTTAAAGCCCTGGATATGAATGTTTTTCTCCTAGGCGAAACTATTCGCTGGTGGAGCTCAGAGTACTCTGCAAACACTTATGCTTTTTATTATATTTATTATACCGGTGATTTAGGTCAGGTAGCTGATGCATAAAATTTACATATACTTAAATGAAGGTCAAGAAATGCTGTAAGTAATTCAGACAGGTTAGGAAGGGATCGAAAGCTATTGTCAATCAAACTTAGACAAGGAAGCATTCTCTGCTGCAACGCCTGTGTTTTATACTGTCTATAGAGTAGATTCCAGATTTATAACTGAGATGCTTGAGTCCCGTTACAGAGCAGAGGGGAATGAAACTAGAGAAAAATTTTTAAAAATGGTGTTATGAGGCTCCTGCCATTTCCCACATGCTTTCCTACAGGGTCTGGGATCTGTACCTGTAGGATCTCTACCTTTTTGAAATTGGATTTGCAGCCTGGAGTCCTTAAAGGAGGATAGGTGTCCATGAAGTTTCTTCTAAAGAACTGAGCCAAGGAAGCTCTTCCCTCTTATTAATCTTGCCATGTTTAAAAAAAAACACATGACTACCTCTCACCCTGTCCCCGCCTACCCCCTCCACAGTAGTCATGGGAGTTCGGAGTGGAAGATGGAGCTTTGCGGTCAGGGAGGTTTACTGTAGGACTGCAGATCTCTACAGCCTGTTTCTGTTACAGGACACCTTATGCTGCTTTCTGCGGTGTGGCCAGTACTCACATTTGTCAGAAGCCTCCTCAGAAAGCCCATCTTGGAGGTAGATGGCATTATGTTCCCCCTCTGTCAGGCAGAGGACAGATCAGGATCTCACAAGGTCAGGGAAAATTCGGCAAGCTTGTCACTGCCTAGTACATCTCGGAGGCAGCAATCCTGAGTTTCAAAACACAAAGGCCACTGTCACTGGGTCACAGATAACTTAATTTTCTTCATTTGTGGAGTTCTCTGAAGGTACCTGACATATCAATTCCCACAGTGGCAGAATGCCTGTATCCTGCGTTTTTGTGAATTCCTTCTTTCTGTGAAGTTTAATCATGAGCTTAGTATTAACTGTTTCAGCTCTTCTGTTATGGAGCTATCTCAAGTGTTTGCAGAGCCTGTGTGGCACCTGCAGAGCTGAATTTCAGTCAAGTGAGCTTGCAGTCATTCACTTGGGCAGCTTGGCTTCGGATAGCGAAATGCTTGTGTTGGGTTTGCCCAGCAAGGTTTTGGTAGTGGGGGAGCTACAGGGGTGGCCTCTGTGCGAAGCTGCCAGAAGCTTCCCCTATGTCCAATGGAGCCAGTGCCAGCCGGCTACAAGACAGACGCACCACTGACCAAGGCCAAGCCCATCAGTGATGGTGGTAGCACCTCTGGGATAACATAGTTAAGAAGGAAAAAAACCCCTGCATAATGGCATTTACAGCCAGAGAAAGGAGTGAGACTATGTGAGAGCACCAACCCTGCAGAGACCCCACTGTCAGTGCATAAGGAGAGGCAGGAGGTGCTCCAGGTGCCAGAGCAGAGGTTCCCCTGCAGCCTGTGGAGCAGACCATGGTGAGACAGGCTGTGCCCCTGCAGCCCATGGAGGCCCACAGGGGAGCAGAGACCCACCTGCAGCCCCGGGAGGACCCCACGCCGGAGCAATGGGATCACCGGAGGAGGCTGTGACCCTGTGGGGAGCCCGCTCTGGAGCAGGTTTGCTGGCAGGACTTGTGACCCCTTGGGGACCCACGCTGGAGCAGCCTGTTCCTGAAGGACTGCACCCCGTGGGAAGGACCCACGCTGGAGAAGTTCATGGAGAACTGTCTCCCATGGGAGGGATCCCACACTGGGGGCACGGAGGGTGAGGAGCCTTTACTGCTCCTTCCTCCTCAGGGGAGAGACAACATGCGATGAACTGACCACAGCCCCCATTGCCCATCCCCCTGTGCTGCTGGAGGGAAGGAGGAGGAGAAAATCAGGATGAAGACTGAGCCCTGGAAGAAGCAAGGGGTGGGGGAAGGTGTTTTAAGATTTGGTTTTGTATCTCATTACCCTACTTTGATTGGATTCATAAGAAATTAAATTAATTTTCCCAAGTTGAGTCTGTTTTGCCTGTGACAGCAATCAGTGAGTGATCTCTCCCTGTCCTTATTTCAACGATGAACCTTTTGTTATATTTTCTCTCCCCTGTCCAGCTGAGCAGGGGAATGAGAGAGTGGCTTTGGTGGGCACCTGGCCTCCAGCCAGGGTCAACCAACCACAATGCTCAGTCACTTACTGGCTCTGACCCTCAGCTGCTATGGCTTGGATGTTTCTTTGCATCAGCACCCTAACGCTCGCAGTTACACCTATAAAATTAACTTCCTGGGTGGCTAGAAGAAGTGGTGAATTCAATGATTCCGAAAGACATCTATATCCCTGCTGTGACAGTCTATTTATTATCCTAAGGGGACAATGAAATGCTAATAAAGCATATCATTTGCTTGAAAAGGTAGGAAAGAAACCAGTGTAGTGAGGATCAGTAACTTTTCATTATTACAAATGAAAAATGGCAATAGTAATGAAAATGCAAGTGATTTAATGGATATTGTGATTTATCTGGCTTTGGATCTGGAAATTGGATCTGAAGTGCAGAAGTAGACCTGTGTCAATCAATGCAAAGATCATCAAAACCAGGAAGAACTCACAGGAGGTTTTCTTAATAATATTGTGAAAGCTGTGCTAGTATTTGTCCAGGTGTAGTTACTGACAGCTTCCCATCCCCCTTATCAATGAGGAGAGTATAATTGGCTTTGTAAATTATGTATTAGAGGATGCATCTGCATTCTGCCACATTTTGCCAAGTAAGAAAGCGGTTGCTGATGGAGTTTTTAGAGAAGGTATTGTTAATAAAGCGTAGTTGAACTAGGAAAGCTAAGCTGCCGAGACACCACAAGCTCAGATATAATTTTTACATGTGTCTCAGACAAAGTAGGCTCACTAATCACATTCAGCCTGTGTTTTGTAAGGTAAAGCTAAGATGAAAACAGGGTGATGAGCATACCTGGGGGTGTGAGAGAAGAACCTGTTTGAACCTTGTTCTGCTAATGACTTACATGGAGCAGCACAGCGTTAAAATAGAACTTAAACCAGGAAAATTGTAAGGGTTTTTCAGTTTTGCATTGCTTCTAACAGGAACATCAAGGTAGGTTTTTTGTGATGGAGCACACTGAATGCTTATATAGGAGACAACAATTAAGTCTCTGGTATCCTCTTGTTAATGTATTCTCATTTTGATCCATTGGATATATGTGCTTGCAACCCTTGCCCTTCAAATATTCTTATGTGAAACTGAAAATAAATGTCTGTGTCTTTTCCTGTGAGGTGCGTGATAAGGCAGAGCCACGGAGAGCTCAAAAAAATTTGTCAGTAGTAACTTCTGCTAAAGATTGTCTGAAAACACGCTATAAAGAATAGGTATTTATAAGCACTTGCTAAACTGGAAGGGAATGGTGCTCATGGTCCTGAATATACAAAACATTAAGGCGTTAGATGTTGGTTAAACGCTGGAGTAAAGCTGAGACATCTGATAACTGCAAAACTGTTTACTGCTAGACACATTCCAATGCAATGAACATTACTCTTGAAAAGATAAAACAATACAATGAGCTGTAACAGAAAGAAGAAAAAATATTGCTTTTTTTTTACTCCTCTCATGAGGGCTAGTAAGTGCTGTATTTTTGTGTTCTTAGGCTATCCAGTGACTTAATTTAGGGGAATAAAAAAGATTAATGTTGTTGGGTCTCTATGCTTCGCACAAAACCATCCAGTGACTGAATCTATTTAGATGAACTACAGTGTCCAGCTCAGCACAGAGACCTGTATCATGTCTCCCAGGAAAATTAAATCCAGACAAATAAACACCCTCTGGGGCTTCTGCTTAGATCACTTCCATCACTTCAAAGGAGGAAGAAAGGAGTTTTGAGAGGAGAGATACGAAGGACTCAGCAGCGGCAGTGTTTATAAGGTAAGGCATCATTGCTCTTAGAGAAGTGTTTCACAGAATGCCTGCTGACTGCTCTGTAACTGTTTTAGACTCTGGCTGGTTGACAGTCGCCCTGTCCTCAGCGAATGCACGAGTCCATCTACAGCAGTTCAGACATGATCTCATGATTGGCTTCCAGCATTAAATGTACAACTTTCAGTTTTTTCAGTTAAATATTAATACCACTTCTTGGAATAGTTCCTACATTTTCTTCTGCCCGTGTTAGTGTTTCCTGCTTCCTTCTCATAGAGAAAGAAAATGTCAGGTGACGAGTTACTGAGACCTTTTTGGTATTGGGAATTTGTGATTTTCTGCCTTAGATATACCTTTAATACGTGGGTTAAGCACTCTTCATCTTCCATTCAGTGAGTAATACAGATAGGAAGAAAGTCCAGAAATAAGCAAACAACATCTATTTATTACAGCAATATTTTAATATTGCATTTGTGTATCTCAGTGTAAAAGGCTTCCATAGTCCATATTTCCAGAGCCTTGCATCTGTCACAATTCAGTTGCAGCATCTCTGAAATGGTCTTATGCAATTTGATATTGCTCACTTATGACTTTAATTAGGTGGGATTCTTACAGTTTATTATAAGACAACTGTATGCAAAGACCTTAAAATAGTTTATGTTAGACTTTTGCCTTCGTCTCTGTACCCCATTGGTGCATTTTGACCCATTCTGATTGTGAGCAAGATAAAAACTCTATAAAAATATCACAGTGATTGCTGAAGCAAGTTTCATGCTGTGAATTATGCTCATTATTCATAATTATCTCTATGATTAGTCACCTGAATGACATATTCGTTTTCTCCAGTTTGGATGATTAGAACTGTAAGAAAATATGGAGTGATAGGTATTAACCAGTGGAATTTCAATTCTCCCAAAGAAAGGAAAATATGAAATTATGAGAGCAGAATCCATTTATCAAAGAAAGGTTTACGGACTATGCATTACTATTTCTCCTTTTGAATAGAGCCTCATGCAAAAAAAAGAAAACACACTACTTGAAAAAAAAATGGAGGTAATTAGAATTCAAACTTCATTTTCTGTATGCTTCTGTATGAACAGAACATAATTTATCTAAGCACTAATATAAAGCAAAGGGAGGGAAAGGACATAACAATGTGATACATCTGATTTTCTAATTAATCTAAATGTTGAGAAATATATTTCTGCACTATAGACCTGACTTCTGTTAATAGCACAGAATGATGAAGTTTCAGTCATCGAAGAATCATTCTCTCTTATTTAAACTGCAGCAGATCTTTTTGGAAAAAAAATCAAATAAGAAATTCAACATAAGGAAATCTGGGGAAACTAGGAGATAGAAGTACTGATATGATCTTTTTCATCACAGAAGCATTTTCTATTTGGGAGTTCTTTCACAGACTCTCCTGCTACTTCTCCTTACCCAGTTCTTTGTCTAAAATTATTATTTCTGGTTCCACAGCAGTGAATAGATAAAACTGGAGCAGAAGTATGAATGGAGAATTCTCAGCAGCCATTATAGCAGTTATTAATTCTGAAGTTGTACCTAATATTTTGGGGCATTTTCTTTAACCCAAATGTTCTGATCCTTATTTATGTGCCAGTAATTCCTACTGGTCCAAGTGTGCTATGTCATCTGACTGTGAGAAGGACCTGAAATCTGTAGATGGCTTGTACCATCTCCTTGGTGTTCTCTGCGGTTTGTCCTTGGCTCTCTGTAGCCAGCTGTGACAACCTCATCGCTTGCAAACAGTTGTGGCAGGTTCAGACTTTAGGAGATGGGAAGAGTGAGGGTAGCAGTTATTTGGCCGGTTTCACAAGGCTTTTTAAACTAACCACTGCGTATGCAGATGCAGAGACAATTGTAGTGAAACAGCAACTGGAATGAAAGCTGAGAAGCACTCACAGAAGTTGTTGATCATGTGAGCAGAAACAGAGTCGGTAGGTTTGCCTCTTCCAGTTCCAAGAGCTACTACAGCCTTGTCATTGTATGGTGTAGATCTCCACCTTGTATAGCTTTGTATTCACGGTTTCATTAGCATTTCCAAACATGTAGAGTGATGCTGTTGTGTTATGTCAGTTCATTGCAGTCTCCATTTTTGGACTATTTGCCTAGTTTTTGTCTTTATTCTTTGCCTTCACAATGAATACTGCCCAACATTATTACTTTTGTCACGTCTTTGTTAGATCACAGTGACTGTCGCTTCTTTTTAATTTGAAGAGCTGTTTTAGACAGTGGAAGAAAATGGCTATTATGTTTCACACAGAACCAATTTGATATTTGGTTGTGAAAAGATATTTTAGCAAAATAGCATCATGATGAAGAAAGGAGATGAGGGAGAATGGAAAGCTCAATGAAAGATAAAATCTAGCCACAAAATCAACGTTATGAGAAGAATTTGTAATGGCAGTTATACATGGTGTGCAATGTGCTCTGTAAAAATGAGCAAATAATTTGCAATGAATAATTCAGTTTACTAATTTAGCTGTTTATCGCTCTGCAGAACGTTTACAAGCAGGCTGCAGTGTCCTTCCGTCTTAACTGCATGCGAATAAGGTTTCATAGGAAAAAAGAACACGAAGTTCAGCATTCATTGAGTAGACAGTGAAAAGTATGTTTCTGTGAGCTTCTTCAGTGAGGGCAACACATAATGTTATTGAGCTTGTTTGAATTTAGCCTTTGGTAAGGAGAGGCTGAGGTAAATATCACAAAAGAATACCTGAAATCAGAGTGTTTATTGAGAAGAAACAAAACCCAGAAATATTGCAGAGAATTTCCAGGTTCTAATTTGCGTGTTAAAATAAAAAGGGAAAATAGATTGTGGGAGCTGGAACAAAAAACTCTGCTAATTAGCAGCAGTAAAAATAACCATGCCTTTCTTTCAGAAGTAATTGTCTGCAAAACTTAGTTTGTATACAAAGGGGTAATTAACACAGAAGATGCATAATTATACTACATACAAAGGAATAATTAAACCTGAAGTCTTAAAGACCTCATGAACATCTTCTACAAGAAATGACTACAGCTTTGGTTCCAGTAGGAACAGTAAATTTCATCATGAATCTTTTCAAACTCTTTGGTACGTTTCCTCTTTAAAATACAAAACAAAAAAAACAACAAAAAAAAATGAAGAGGGAGATTTTCTGTAGGAAAGGAATGAGGCACCTTGGCAAGGCTACATGAGATAAAGAGAGGTGGCACTGCCTGCAGCTGGGTCTTTCCTACCTGACGGTGTAAATTGTTCACTTTAGTAGCAAAGTCTTTTTAAAACAAACTGCCAGTGTCTACAGAGCCTACTGTGAGCTGTACTGCTCTCAACAGGAATCATAAATTATGCTGCTGCCAAAACCCCTGATCTTTGTGGAACTGAGACCTGTCTTTACCAGACAAAATCTGATGGGTCCTGGGGAGAGGGAGTCTCCCACCCTGTGCAGGGCTCTGTCCTGCCTGTTCTGTGACCAAACTGCCCAAAGATCTACTGGGGGGTCAGCTCTACGCAGCCTGAGGAACAGCCAAGCACTTCAGCGGGTGCTTTACTTTAGGTTTGTGTCTGAAAATGTGCTGAACTTTGTGCCTGTTTCTACGGACTAGAGCCTGGGTGGTCAGCACTTTGCATGATGGAGCCCTACAGGCAAACTTTGCAGTTGACTTGTTGCAGTGAAGGGAAACAATCCCAGGCAATTCCCTATGAACAGACAGGCAGCTCTGTGGTGTGCTTTACAACGTGCTTTATGTTTTACAACAATCTATGGCATCATTTGCTGATTCTAACAAGCAGAGAAAGCTTAATCCCTTCGTGAGTGACAGAAGACGACTGTGATTAAACCCAAAACACTTCCCAGCTAAAGTTTTGACCATTCAGATAAACCATTCCTGGAGAATATTGACAAATATTAAAACTATTGACAGATCAAATGCCAAAAGCTTAAAAAACAGTGGGACTACTGATAAAATAGGTGCTAGTGTGTGGCTTTATTCAGTCAGAAAACTGAGCTTCGATCTGTAAGGTATTTAGGTATCCAGTTTCAGTTGGATTAATGAGAATTAGAAGCATGAAGTTGACTTAGACATCTTGCAGTACTGAGGTGTTTGTGAACTTCTGATTTAACAATCTTTGGATATCCCTAGGTAATTTAGTTCAATAGATTTATTGGTTTTGCCTGAATATCTCTGTGTCCCAGAAACACTATTCTTTCTTGAAATCATTCTTCACCTAACCTCTGATAGAAAAATAAATGAAGTTGTCCCTTCTGATACTCTGTTTAAATCTTTACTATGAGAATGAGTTATTACACAATTTAAAAGCCTAGTTTACTGTGTAAGTTATGGGGTTGAATGGTGTGTGTTTGTAAAGTATTCTGCTTATTGCTTGGTAAACAAACTACGGGAAAGTAATAGGGAAGTAATAGCTCAAACAGAGGGGCAAATGGACCAAATGGAAAATGCCTCAGATTGGCTACATGATTGTATATGATTACCACAATCTTTTGAAAATAGTTAGGTTGTTGTAGGTAAATAGGCCATATGTTAAGTGGAGCTGTAGGCAAAGTACAGTGTCATCTTTTACTAATACCTCTCGTATACCTATCTTTAAACTTTTGTGACACAGACCATCTAAAGCAGTAAATCCACATTAAAACCTTTCTTATGGCTCAAACTGACACACTAATAGGGTTCCTCTGTCATTTCTGTAACTCTGTAATCATAAGCTCTTCACAGACTGAATTCAAGATAAACCAAAGGTCTGCATGTTCTGCTCGATGAAGCTCTATCCTGAATAAGTGTGCTGTGTTGGACTGGGACCTCAAACAGGCATAACAACGCTAAAACTAAGAAGTTACTACACTGCAAGGTTTTGACTCTTTCTCTGTTCACAGTTCCTACTAGTATCAGTGTTGCTGGATCCAGCCCTAACATCTCTATAAATTAGATGAAAAAGTACTAAAACACTTTCATATCATATTTTCTCTCGGTACTTTTGCAGGAAGTGAACTATTTATTTTTAACTATCTAATCAATGCTTCACACTTCAGTTTGCAATTATTTAAAAGTAATGATGCCACCCTATATGCCTTGCTGCTTCAGTAAGATCCTAACCCAAATATAAGACCCTTCAAATTGCAGCTAGAACCTAGAAACCTTTAAAAGGCTTTGGTTGTAACAATATGGCTGTTACAAACCAGTGATTGTTCCTACGAAGTCTTAATTTGGATGCAGTGTTTGTGCAAGAAGATTTAGTAGAAGGTCAACTTAATTTCACAAGGTGTTATCCAAAACCTTAAAGTTTGCTCTTCAGCTCCATAGCTTGTATATCATTTTAATAGAGTTCAGCTCATACAATAAATAAAAGACAAATGGGCTCCTGGGGCATAAATGCATTTGGAAGACTGACAAACAGAAGTGAAAAAACATGGTAGAATTTGTCCCAGAGGCAGGAGAAGTGTCTAACTTGTTCTTTATAAAAAACAAAGTGGAAATATCAGCAACTGAGGGAGCTGGGAGGGATCTTTTTTTATTTTAATGTACATCTGGACATAAAACCAACTCTGACCAGAGTTTGGAAATTTCAGTTCAGATATCCTAAATATTTAGTGCAGAGTAAGTATTGACTCCAAGCACTTGGATCTTATGATTAACAGTGAGATCTGCCCACTTTCAAAAAAGATGGAGAAAATCTCCATTCTAGGAGTCTGAGTACCAAGTTTTTTGGTTTTTAGTTGAAAACTTGATTTGTGAAATCTTGATTCAGGGAACGACTAAATATATCTAAGTTTAAGCACTGGAGTAGTTCTAATAACTTCCTCTGAACTATTGCATGAGTTAAGTGACATAAATGATAAATTTATGATTTCTTAAATTCCTTTACATGTTACTCATTTCCCATTGAAACACTGTATAATGAAATCTTGACTTCCTCTTAGTCTGAACCAAAACACTCACTGATCTCGGTGGTGCAGAATGACTACCTGATATCCTGCCATACTAACAGCATGTTGGACAGATTGGTTTTGTTTTCTTCTTAAATGTTTCATGTTCCAAGCTGGGTGCTGACAGCACGTGAGTAGTACATTCCTCTTACTGCCTTTTTCATATTGTCTTCTGGTTTCCAGTGCTTTCTATCAGTTCCAGGCTATCATCCTGAAACTCTCCTCTATTTCTGTTTCTTTCTTTGTTAGGTTAGGGATCTTAAGGAGTTCCTCAGCTTTGCTTGAATCTATATATCCTTTTACGTTCTATCACTCTAACAAGTTTGTGCCAAAGCCTCTAAAGTCAAAGATAATCTGTTTACTTCAGTGGACTTTAGATGAAGTTTGGACTATACTTCCTGCTTCTCCCATAAAAATGGATTCTACAGTTTCTGGAATAAAGGATGTCTCTGCTGCTTCTGGCCTTCCGCCATCGTAAGCAGTGTAGGTGACACTTGGGTGACTGAAACCTTATTCAGGGCAGAGTTTATGTCTGCAGGGACTTGAATTTAAATGAATGAGCCAGAGATTTGGAGTCAAAGACTGCTAGCATCTGTCCAAACTTTACAATGGATGAGGCTCTAGACCTGGCAGGACAGCAGGTGATGCTGTGATATTACCAGCCTGCTCTGTGGCCCTTCTGTCTCTGCTTTAAACTGCTACTGGGATTGCCAGTGATCTTTTAAAATGGCGAGTGATGAAATGGTTGCAAAAACTCTACAGAACCAACAAAGGATTTTTTTGAGAATTGGCTTGCTATGCTATTAGAGACCGCAGTTCCAATTGGTGCGAAATGGGTGTTTTCCAGAATTTTTGCTTCCTACCTGTGCCCATCATTGAGCTCAGGATGCAGAGAGCCACGTCAGGAGTGTAACTTGGTGCCTAGCCAAAGCAGAGCCATATCGTAAGCTTTTGTTCTTCAAACTCAAATTTGTTTCCCTTAAATCCTCACCCTGCTCTGACTGTGCAATCTGTAAAACCAGCTGACAAGGCCTTCCTCAAAGCCTCAGGCATGGAGCTTTAAACTCTTCGTTATCTACATGTTTCAGCTTATTTCTAGTTGTCTTCTAAGTGCTCTAGCTCAGTTGGAGATGCTTTTTCTCTCCCATTTAAGCAAGAATGCAACCACTGGTAGACCCAGGCAGAAAAACAGGTGGATTAATCACAACCTTCTTGCAGTAGTTGTGAATATTCCTGCAGTCCTATGAATCTGTCACCATTTCATACATATTTCATTATTTTCTTCTACTGTGTTCATTGTAGTGCAGTGCTGGTAGTTCTTTTTAAATAGAAGATGTGAAGAAAAAGGGAAATTCCTAAACGCACCGTAATCCATGAGAACTCATATGTCTGGCAAATAGCTCCCTGAAGCCTTAGCAGATAGAAGGAGAGAGGGGAGGGAAAAAAACCACACCAGCCACAAAATGAGATAAATTAGTCATGGCTAAGGAAACATCCTGGTAGAAACTAACAAGAACCTTAATTGAAGCCATTTATCTACTCAATGGGTTTATTAACGCTCGGCTGTTATTTGTGTCAACATATCTACACATGCAAGCTCATGGCAAGTTCTGATGTTCCACTGGGGTTTTCACGGTAAATAGTCTAGTGCTTCAAATTGCATAGGTGCTCAGGGAAACTAAGACTAACTTATATTGTGATGTTTTTCCTTAACGCATGACAGTTCGTTTTCACCAGGATATAATAATCTGTCTTCGCTGCAGACATCTGTATTTTTCTGTTCTTTTGGCTCTTTTCCCAAACTCCACTTTGAAAGCGATACTGTCCCGAGAGAGAAGGCACAGTGTATGATCCAAAGTCCTGACTTTTGTGGGACTGCCAAAAAATCAACCACATGTGGAATGATTGTGTCCTTAATTTCTGAAGGATTATATTGTTTTAAAACAGATTAGGAAATGTTATTGAAAAGTGATTTGACCTTTCTCTTTTTGACATATCTCACTGGATGCTGTACTGATATTACAGCACGTTACTAAAATATCATATTACTTTTAACTGTTACTGATAACTACTCCAGAATTCCAAATATAAGACCAGGATACAGACTTTCAAAAATAACGAAGTATAGCTAAATTTCTTTTGCAGTTGTTTGGCTTGTCATTTTTTTCCATGATTCATAACTCGCCAATCAGTGAGATGAGAAAAATATCAAATATTCCTTAGAAGTTCTTAACATTAAAAAACACCATCATATTTTCACCTTGAAGGCAATCTGTGTTTCCAGCTGGGATGGGATACAGTGCTGACTGAACTGAAGTCACAATTATAATACATTAGTAAGCCAAAGAAAATTAATAAAGAAAACCATTTCGCTTTTGCAAAGTAAACATTACTAAATGCACTTTACCATGTACATCTGTGTGGAAACAATTAGAATTTCATAACAAAATCTCATGCCTCTATACCTTTCAGTTTTTACTTCACTACCCAATTACTTGAGAAAAGGCTAGAAAATAAATATTTGAACTTTTTTAGTAATAATGTGTTTTCTCTAAAGAAAATTTGGCCTAAAGTTCATTATTTCTTTGAACTGCCAGTCAAGCTGCTAGACCTTAAAATTAAATGAATACATTTATAAGTTAATGTAATTTTTTAGAAACAAAATTGAGATCATCTGTCATAACTGATGAAGAAGATTGTTTGAAACTTGTGAACTATTAGCCTAAAAAGAATAGTAGCTGAGCTTCAAGACTTCAGATATTTTGCATATCAGAAGGATTGGGAAGGTAATTAGCAGGACAAAGCACTACCAATACAGACAGATAATGGGCTATTCAGAGTAGCCCTGGCTCCAGAGCCCATCTTGGTCTGTCAGATGTGAGAGGCCAGCCACAGAAAGGCCATTCACACTGTTTTTTAAATGCTGCAAGTGATATAGAGCTTTTTGGGCTGAAAGAGGTTACTGTAATTCTGGGTGATAAATTAGGTTCTGATAGAGACTAATAAAACCAGCTCTACAGCTATTTAAAGTTGAGGAAATTGCTAAGAAGCCAGATGGGAATTATCCAAAGGTAGGCTTCAGTGTCTAATAAAACGTGATCCAGAGAACCTTGCAAAGTGTGCAAAACCTTCCTGCAGATGGACGGCATGTGAGTGCAACGGCCTATTGCGCCGGACCGTTAAAGCCTCCTAACGATCGCTTGGAGAGGTGCTCTGCATGAGCCTACTGAACGAGACATTTCAATTCTGCAGCTCAAGCGGAAGGCGTGATGAACTTTTCTGTCAAAAGCCTAATCCTGCGAATCTGTTACTATGGACATCTGATGTAAATCCACTCATGAGGATGAGAGACTTTTAGTGTTGAGGTCTGAGGGGAAGGTTCAGAGTGCGAAGTAGCATTTCTGTTTTATGAAGCTTGTTTCATTTAGTTGTCCAGTCTTACTAAATCATTGAACTGGGCACTAGACAGGTTTATCATTGGGCAAACCACATTGATAAGGTGAACAGGTTATAACTCTAATTTGCTGTACACTGACAGTGGAGTTTCAGAGAAAAACAAGAAAAACAAAATCTACAGTTCTGAGATTCTACAGGAAACGTCAATTATTTCATTCTAAAAGGCGATTACTGGGGGCGGTGGATTCTATGAACTCTTTAAGCTATGTCATGATTTTATTTTTTTCAGATACTAGCACAGCGTGTCTAAACTCACAAAAGAGAAATGTACTCAGTACTAAAGATGAAAAATACATTAGTTTCTAACTAATTCTTTCCCGTTGGCTATCCAGCCACTGAATTTCTGCCAGAGATTTGTGAAAACCTGTGCATAAGAATGTATATTTCAGTATAGAGCTCATCCAGCTCTGAATGAGGCTGGGGGGGGAGGATGCTGAACTCTTTTCTCTTTGTCCTCCCTCTAATGCAACCAACTTATCTACATAGACTCTTCTTAAATTATGTCTCAGATAACACAGAACTTAAATGCAGGCTATAAGATGTCTGAAACTTCTTTATGTTTCCAGCGTTATACCAAATAGCATGAGAGACACTTTCGACAAAGGTAGAAACACATAGAAACAAATGAGGCTCTTGTGAGACAGAGTCAATTTCCAAGTATTTTCATCTATGATAGGCAAGAAAATCCAGCAATTCAGTATTTATGTTTTAAAAATATATACTTTAATGATGGTGATCTCTTAGAATTATGAAGGAACATGGCTGCTTCATTTTTGTTCCAGAGTAGTATGAGTTAGATGCAGTTTGTTTGTTCTCCCTCTTTAAAGCTAACATATTCTCCTAACAGGATATATAATAACAGTGGCAAACACAGAGTGGAACTAGAAACTCGAAGTGTATTTCTTTTAAAGTCTCTGTGTATTAGCTCAATGATATTGCTGCTAAGTATTGACATGGAGCAACTAAAAAAGTCCTATTTCTTTTCTTGAGTTTTCTCCTAGTAGTCTGAATTTCAAGAGGAAGCCAGCTTCACCAAAAAATACAATCGAGAGTACCTGTACATGAACTGAAAACCTTTTAAACCTTGAACAAGATGTTTTTTTCCCCCCTTCCATTTTTATGCAGGAACTGTGTTTGAAAACTAGCTTATGTAGCATCACATTGTATTCTGCCACGTCTTAACGGGAAGGCTTTTTTGATAGCAATGCAGCAGGAGGTTGAACAGCTCCTGGAGTCTGTATTGCAGGTGTAGTTGTTAGTCGCAGCTATTTTGGTCCAAACCACATGTCCACTCATTTCTGTGGATGAGCTCTAAGAATTGACAAGATGCTTGCTTGGCACCGATACAGATTATGAACAGTTTACTGTTACTGGAGAAAAGCTGCTTGCACGAGTAATTGCTCTAACCAGAACTACTTGCATGACTTGAATGTGGATGACATTCACAGTTGAATTATTAGCTGCATGGATGCGAGATGACTATTTGCTCTTACTCCCTCTAGCAGTTTTTCTCTAGAGAGCTCGAAACTCCTTCAGGTCAGCGTGTTGCTCGTGCTCAGCTCAAAAGTCTGTAAATGGATCTCATCATGTGGTTTTCCACCTTTTTCAGAGGACCATTTGCTTTTCAGAAGGTCATCTTGTTTTGTTCAGCTGAGACCCTGACTGAAGGAAGCATTCCTATTTAAAATCGTGTTCAGGTGTTTTGTAAATAGATTTCATTTTGGGTTTTTCCCTAATGGGAATGTAAACATGCTGTGTCACTTTCCTGAAGAACAGATGATCTTTGTAGTTTCTGAGAGAATTGGGAATTGACCCTAGGAAGTTATTATGTTGCAGTAATAAAGAGACTGTGCCCACTTAGGAATATTCTCTGAGAGGCTGCTGCTCAACTACTAGTATTATACTGCTTCCCCTTTCCATCAAAATAAAAGACTCAGCCCGGCAGACGTTCATTAACATAAACCTTTGATCAGTGTAATTATCTCTAGGCAAAAAATTAGTTCTTTTTTTTTTTTCAAATTAAATAATGAGCAGAATATTATCCATTCAAAAAATGTATCCCCAACCTAATTTAAAAACTCTACCTAAGATGCTGCAGAACGCTGACAAAGTAATCCTCTTTCTTAAATCCTCTTTCTGTCATTGATTTGTCACAGGTTTGTTTTCATCAGTCTCATAGCCAAGGTGAAACTTCACTTCAAAGATCCTTTTTTCTTGTATTTCAAAATGACCTCTTCCTTTTTCTTTCTTTCTTTCTCCCCCTCCCTCCCCCCCCCCCCCCCCCCCTCCGAATTCCACTCTGCAGCAAATTCAGTGAAGTCATAAATGTTACATCAGGGACAAACTTGACCTCATATTCCTTGTATTACTCGATACATGTCAAGGTAATGATGATTAAATGAGCATACGCAAATAAACCACTTCTCATTGAAGTGTTCAAACCCTTCAAGTCAGCCTTGTTGCTTTAATAAATTGTTGTCTTATGCTATTTGAGAGGAAAGAAGCAGGAAGGGTGGACTATATTTCTGCAGGAGAAAAGGTTTCAGACAGTACATTTAGATCGCTAATAGGTGCTGAGAAAAGCTGCTCTCAGTTCTGGCTTTAGTCTCTGCTTAGAGACAAATCTCTACAAAAGAAAAACAAAAGAAGCTGGTTTGTGAGCCTCCTTCTCATAACAAAGGATGAAATGGATATAATAATTAAAAATCTTTGAACTTCCCCCCACTTCTTGTCAAAGGAAATTTGCTTGCACCACTTCTTGATTCAAGTCTCTGAATCCAACTGCCTGTATGCTGAAAGGATCTATTTATCAAAGTACTGACCACTGTTCTAAATCTGTGTTGCATACAACTTTTGCATACTTCAGTATTAAAATATTGAGTTTTTTCTTGAATACCTGACGTTGCACACCTACATTCATATCTTGTCTTTTGATGTGTTTATTATGATCAATTTCTAAAGCTACTGGATTTATTCCCCAAAACAAGTATGTAATTTTAATTTTGAACATATGTTTAGATTAGAATAATACATGATTCTTTGCTTCATTTTTTTAGTTCCACTGTCCTGGTGTGATCTAAGAGATCATTTAATTTAAAATATATAGAGAGACAGAGGCTTCACAACCTCCCTGTTCAACCTGTTCCATTGTTGAATTCTCCTCATTATGGTTTTCACTGCATCCAGCTGGAATTTCTCTTGCTGCAAATTGTGGTTATGGTTTCTAGTCCTTTCACTATGTACCTCCAAGAAGACTCTGTCTCCATCAGTCACTTGATAGCTGAGGACATCAGTCATATTTTACACACACACATACATACACACGCCCCCGCCAAGCCTCTTCTCTAGTTGGAACAAACTCGAGTCCCTCGGCCCCTGCTCATGCTTCATGTGCTGCAGCCCTTCACTGGACTCACAATAATGTGTCAAAACTTGTTTTTTTTTTCCCCCCACCACTTTGATTTTTATTATTTTTGTTTTTCATTGGTTTATTAGCAGTCAGTGCTAAATAGCAGTTTCTTATATTTCTTAGGAAAAGTCCATTAGAATATCTGATAGGGTTGAGTAACCATATTTCGTTGAATACTTTGAAAAATCTTTATTGTTTCAATGAAGTGTAATAGTTAAGTATAAGAATAATTTGAAAACTCAAGTATTTGTTGCACTGAAATACTTGGTTCTTTTCTAAATTACAACAGAGTAGCAAATTCTAAATTCTCAATATAAAAATAAAAATGAATGACTAATCTATGATGTCTACAAAGCTGCACTGGGCAAAGGCATGATTTTAGGGGAAAGAATAAGTTTTGAAAGTGTTTTTTGTGCTCCTCCATGACAAGACTGGCTTTCTAAATGTTGCTTCTTTCGTGAAGGCTTTCATTAAGAACAGAAAGTAAACAATCTTCCCCCTTTCTCCCCTTGTCACTGTCTCCTGTAGACAATATCTTTTTCACGTTGCGTTATGGAATTTCTGGGAGGAAAAGGCAACAAATATGATGGAGATGTGCTATGACACTGCAAACCTGGTAACCATCATCCTCCCCAGCCTCCCCCAAGTTTTCTAATATTATTGAAGTCAGTTAAGATCTTAAGGTTTCAGTGGTAATGAGATGTAGCCTAGTTTAGGTAGGTTTCTACCACAGATTTTAAAAAAGAAAGGCATTTTATTTTCAGGCCTAATAAACGCTCTGCTAGTAAACAGATTTATCTCTTTAAAGTCTAGCATCTGAGATGCATAAAAGAATGTTAAAGAATGAGTCATAAATGCCCAAAGAGTATTAGAGCCGAGGATTTCTGAAATGACCACTGTTTGTAAGTCCTTCAGAAGGTTTCCTTTTTTTAATGTATCCATTGACAACTTAGTTGAGCTTGTAACACTGAAAGCTTTGTTCTTTTCAGATTCAGTTTTCTCTGCACATAAATTAAACAGCAAGGAAATGTATGTCATGGCCATTTTTGCAACAAATCAGTGAAAGTTCCCTGTAGCAGTAGTCCAGCTGTGGATCTGATTGAATTAAAAACAAATCCATAAGCTGTTTATTCAGATAAACTCAAATCTTCAGTAACCAAAAGTGTGAAAGATTTGTGAAATCTCTGTAGCTGTGGAAGTTCAATGTCCTAAGTAATAACACTGACAGAAAAATGTTAACCATGCTTTTGCAAATTAAAATTACCTTTTAAATTTCCAACTGCTTTTAATTAAAAAGCTTGGGAACTAAGCAATAAAAATAAATTCTGAAAGGCACTTCTTTTCTATGTTGAAAAATAATAATAAAGGTCTGGAAAACCCATTCTGGGTTATTGAGTTCTGGCCTCTGCTGCCCTGTTGCCAGAGGTTGCTTTGGTACTGCAGAATCTCTTATTTCTCTAAAACACATATGAAATGAATGAACAAATGAAGCGTGAGTAAAGTAAATATTTACATTTATCTGATCTTCATTCATTGACTGTACATCACTTATAAAGAGATTTCTTCAAAAAGAAGACCCATATACTGTTATTGTTTAAATATTTAATATGCTATTATTTCTAGCATTTAGCTCAGTAAAGGAGTTTGTCCAAGAGACTCAGTCTTACGCAGACCTACGGAGACTGGTTGTACACCATGCTCTCTACATTTTATAAAGAAAATAGGTAGGAGGTGGGGAAAGATTTACCAGGCATTTAGTAACTGGGAGTGGATTGAAACTGCAGCCCTGAAATCTAGTTTTTATTATCCCATAGTTAAAAGCAGTTAGGCATGGAAACCAAGAGCCTAACGCAATCTGAATATGAGCAGTGAGCTGTCACACTTATTTCAGTTAGAGTTACTTCCACCTGTATCAGAGGTGTTGGTGTTTATTTGGCTTCGTATTGTTGACACTGACTTTGCTTGATCTCACTTCTCACACAGCAGAGAAAAACACAACTCTAAGGCAGAGTAAACATCATGTTTCTAAAAAATTGTGGTGTTTTTTGTTATGCTTGGGAAGAAAAGAAGAAATCCCAAGTCAGTTTTTCATATGAATTGACAAAAAAAACCAGAACTGCTGATTGCAAAAGAATAGTCATGATTTTGGAAAGCATTGAGGAACATTCATAGCTCTAAGCACGTACTTCAAGCGCAATGCTGTTTTTTTGAGCACAAATTTTCAGGCACAGCTTTAGCATCAGTGCTGTCAGGGAAGTGCATTATGCTCAGCTTCTGTTATTTTCAGTAGTTTTGACCTGAAATTCTTCCTGGGTTTTTGTTTATTTTTAATTTGGTCTGTTCTGGGCCTGCTGCGTGGCTTGGGGCCGTCCAGAGTGTAGTTTTCATTTGATCTGTGTGCTGAAGCACAGTGGCTGTGCGTTACACATAGAGGAGCCTTATTTTGGTAGAACACTATTTTACAAACTCAGATTAGTATCCTTGAATACCTTAGAGGAAGAGCACAGAGCTGAGCACACGTAGGGGTGACAGGGAATAGAAGGGACAGGTTGAATGCTGCCTGGAGAGCAGCAAAATGTGTCTGAGGCAGCCTATTGCAAGCAGTAACTCCCTCAGCAGTCATCCATGGCAAAATAGCCGCTGATAAAAGACAAGAAAAGACTGAGTGAGTCCTTAAATGGGTACAGAGTTCAGTTAAACAGAACAGTATGTGTAACATGGATTCATGGAGAAGGGCAAACGGAGCCAGCAGCCTCATCCCTGCGCCCAGGGGAGCTGAGAGTAAACTGTTCTGGTCGAGAAGCTGTATGACTACATGAGAAGAACTCTCAATGGGCAGTGGTTTCGCTCTGTAACCCAAGTTTGGGGATGTGGGTGAGCATCCTCCTCCACAAAGAAGGAGTGAATTTAGAGGAAAGTGTTTTCAGGAGTGGCTGGAGCAGCACCTGGGGCTCTGTGACATCCCTTCCTACGGAAGGCCCTGATGATTCCACATATGGTCCTACTGCCACAGTTTTCTTACCTTAACACATGCCTTGCTTTTTTAGCTTATGAACTTATCCTTTTGACAAAGAAATGGTCATAAGGAATTTGTATCTAAAGGTTTGTGTGAAGATGTAAAATATTTTCTCCATGTTACTTATTCTCTGACAGAGTGAGGTGCACTGACTACAGACAATATCCTGTAGTTCATACTGGGGAAAGGGGAGTTCAGATCTACCTAACTTTGTAGCAACTCTGCTTTTGCTTAAATAATTATCTTATTATTTTTATAAGCACCAGAATTAGAACAGTCATTAGTTTCTTTAGGATTTTTACAATAGTAGTCCTTGTTTATTAGCAAAAAGCCACAGAATTAGATCCAACCAGCCTTCAGCAGAGACTAAGTTGGACCCAGTTCCATCTGTACCTTTAGTGAATTAATCCCATCACGAAAGAAAAAAATAAATCAAGTCAGGTATGATTATAATCAGCGGAATGTTTAATAAATCACACCAGCCACACTAATCCAGGAACATAAATAAGGGGAAGAAGATATTTTTCTCCTGTAAGACATTAATTTCAGAATACTTGTCTTCTTACACAAAAACAGATCTGTGAAAACTTTACTTCAGTGCCGTGTATGCAGACAGGGTTGAAGTGGTCAGCACCTTTCTTCTGCTTTTATTACTTTCCTATATAGAGCAAACCATTAGCATTCTCACTTTGCATAACACATTTTCACATTCATAATTTTGGAGCCTGTTTCTTGGACCAGTGCCCTGCTTTGAAATGTTGTCTTTCAAGACTTGTCCTTCTGGATAGAAAGAAGGATGTTAACTTTTCTCTTAAGTGATCATAAACCATATTGCTCAAACACTTCAATTTTTCCATTTCAAAATATTTTGTATTAGAAATGTACCAAAACCAATCCCTAATTTCCCAAGAGACATCACTGAACCTTCAATGAACCGATGACAAGCTGATACTTCCACAGCAGAGGACGAAATTCACACACTGAAAAACAGGAAGGATTTTACAAGAAATTTCTGTGAAACCCAGCACACATCCCTGTCAGCTCTTTAAATTACCTGCAATTGATGTGAAAGGTAGCTGGGACTTCTCAAGAGCAGGGCTGAAGCTGCTTGAAAACACTCATGATATGAACTGACTTGGGTGAACTGCTGCACACTTAACATTTCCTCACAATCCTGTGTAACAGCCAATGCAAAACAAGCTGTCAAAATGTCAAAGAAGGAAAAATAAATAACAAAATTCAGTCTGAAGTATGTTTTAATTGCTGCTTCTGCTAATACCATTTGACATTCATGGTTTTTTTTTTAAGTTATATACTGAAATTTAGAGCAACAGATGCAACAAGAATTCAGTTCCAGTACTGTTCCAGCCAAGTGCTCAGGTTTCAGCAGGCAGTAGTCACACTGTTTAGTAGCGTGGGCTACTTGTAACTATGGAGTACTCCTTCCTGTGTGGTATTGAGCAAGAGCGTGTGTTTTAAACCTGGCGCAATTAATGGTGAACTGTTAATTACATGCAGTTTCAATAATTGTGGACGTGCATGGCTTTTGAAAGTATGCATTTCTAAAAGCAGAGCAGTTCTCAGCCGAAGTATTAGAAAAATACCAATTTAATGGTGCACAGGTGGAGTGATCTGAATGAGACTGTGCTCCGAAACTCCTTTCTTCTTATGCACAATATTTCTTCAAATACTACATTGAAAAGTGTTATTTTTGTGGTTAAGGGAATGATTTGATTGCAATACTCGTCTATATTTGCTTTATATATGTACACACACAGATATAATTCTTGTTTACATATCTGAAGATTGCATATGTATAACTTCATGCATTTCCTCTCCTTTTCCACCCTTCACATTTGGATATTTGAATGTGATTCCCTGTCCAGTTAAGATCAGTGATGTTAGCTCTTGAAAACAGGGATGGTAGCTTACACTTTCCATGAGGGAACCAAAAGAAATTTTCTAATAGGCACTGCAAGAATGAATAATGTAATTAGAGACAGACCTGCTACAATTCCCTACTGTTAAGAAATTGGTTTTGCTCTTTCCCACCTTGAGTTATTTCCAGATGACCTGTTGCTACAGCTTATGCAACAAGCTGATATACTAGGCAAGCCCGGGGGAAAGAGATCGCAAGGGAAAAGATGAAATTTTATATTGCTATTTCCATAATTAGTATATGTGGAAACGTAGGATACTTTCACAGTTGTCATTGGAACCTGTGAAATTTCCCACTGGAAATGACTAGTCCCTGATTTAGTGAGAAAAGGCTTGCATAAAAATCCACAGCAAAGGCCACAACATCTCATGAAAGAATGATTGTTTCACAGTTATAACTTTAGTCAATCTATAACTCTATCATTTTGGACATGTGAATTCAGGCACATATTACATATGTTAAGTACAAGTATGAAGCCATTTTGGGTCATTTGTCTGATTCATTGCTAATTCTTTTCTTTATTTCAGGACCTTAGAGACTGGGTGCTTCTCTAAGAGCTCCTTCCTCCTCTGAGTAGTCCATGAAGGAAATCAATCTCCATTCTTCTTAGATCCTTGCTTCCATAAGCAATAATTAAACACTTTAAACTACTGATATAAAAATAGATGGTGTGTAAAATAACTTCTTAATTTCCCTGCAGGCCTGTGTCTACTTTTCATAGAATTTAACTTAATTTCGTATTAGTGGAAATTTCCTTTATGAACTGATGTAGTCACCTCCCCCACAATAACATCTTAGCGTAGTTTTTGATGAATCTTAGAGCTTTTGCTGAGCATTCTCTCCTGTGAAGTACCTGCAGTCTTTTATTCCTTCAGAGATGTGCTCGGCCTCTTGTAAGACCCAGCCCATTCCTCCTCACTGATGCAATTGGTCATCGGAGTTACAGAATTCATCTCACTCAGATCTTCAGGTTATGTTCTTGATCACAGTGAAACTTCAAATGTTGCTGCACTTTGATTTTCTGTTTAATCCAATATTTAAATAGATGCCTCTCCATAATTCAGATCCATAATCACAATATTTAATCATATTTAGAATTGGGTGTTGTAGTCTGTGATCACCCAGTTGGATCCTGTTTTTCCACAAGGATTTTGATGTCTGCATAAGACTGTATTATTTATGGCCATATGCTTCAGAAGTGTGACATTTCTTTTCATTTCAATGTTATTGACTCATACAGAAACACCTCTTTAGTATTCAATAGTAGGTGATAAAAGGATCTCTCAAAGAAAACCTCTTTCTCTTCACAAGCTGTGCATTTGTAAAATGATTCCAGGAAACCCATCATCTCTCTTAATTTTCCCTCATTTGCATTTCCATGAAGGACTGACGGGCAGCGATAAGCCAGTTGTTAGCCTAAGAGCATTGTCAAGTTGGCAGAGACTTGTTTTCTGTAGTTATACCAAATTCCCTGCAGTGGTAGGACTGAAAGGCATTGCCAGCACCCTTTGAGGGTAAAAAAGTGGTGCCGCAAACCTTCTAGAAAGACAAGGACTTCTACCAGATGTTACTTTTTTTAATTCTTTGTCCAGTGTATAGACAATATCTACATTTCTTATGTGTGTATTTACACACAGATATGCATATATATACAGACACACACATACAGGGACAAACATTATTAGCTTCATATAACATTTAGTTTCAGGCTCTTTTCGTTGTTTGTAACAGTCTTTGAGTCTATCTCTTAATTTAATGCTGGGCAGATGTGGGGTTTTTTTGCTCTCCAAAGCCTATCAGTCAATCCATGAATTCTCTTATTTTGTTCTTGTTTTATCTTTGGCTTTTAGGTTGAGGTGTCTTGTTTTGTTGATTTGTTTTTCCTCAGAATTATGACTGTTTGTTAGGCTATAACATATTTATTTATGAAAATTATGTCTATGGGTTATCACAGATGTGCAATACACTTACGAAACATGATATGTAATAATGAAGTTTTGTCTGTAATGTTATGTCCTAAGTGTAAGAGGAAGTCTGGAGCAGATCTGTTTTTCTTATACTGCAGCTTTGATCATGCTCTGATCTTGCATGTTGAACCATTGTTGTTGAACTGTTGCATTTACAGGTTCTTTTTTTTCTTATTGTCAGAGATATTTCACTTTGAAGTCAATTGTATTACATTTTCTACTTGCTGGTTATGCAGGATTTTTTTAAATCATTGATATAATGGTGTCGTAAACTAACTAATAGAGCCATTAGGCTGAATTAAGGACCAATAGTTTTTGTTTACATCATTTCTTGAAATGATGTTATCAATACAGGTTTTTCTCATGCAGACCGTGACATATACTGAAATACTATCGTATGAGGTACTCACTACATTGGTTACATAAAAATAAAAATATTATTGATTACAAAAATGCAATGCTGAAATCCTAAATCACAGTAATATTCTGCTTCATAAATAAGACTGTGCTGGGGATACAGCAAGACTTTCTCTGAAGGACTAGATAGGAAAATGTATTTCTCTTCTGTGTTTCCAGCTTTGTAACGGCAAGACAGAAATTTGACTTTCGGTACTGAAATACTGGGGACTTCAGGTAACAACAGGAAAAAATTCAATGGGAGTTACTTCCAGAAGATAACTAACTCCCTGTAGCCAAGCCGTGCAAGCCTGACCTGAGCCCACTCTTCCATTTCCCGTAGCGCATGGCAGTTACCCGCTACCTCTTTTCTGCTTCTGCATTCTGTTAGAAGTCACTAAGTGGCTCCTAACATGTAGTATCTGAGAAGATAGAAGATATATATAATTCATCAAATCATCTCTTCTGAAAATGAATAAAACATAAGCATCCAAGTATGCATCAAAAAGCTTTCTATTCTATTGTAAAGCCAACAATTACTACCTCTGAAGAGGTCTGTGTAGCAGTGTCAGATGGTGAAATTCCTATTTTGTCCGATATTTTTTCAGCTAGAGATCAAAGAACTCTATTCTTCCACCTCTTCTTATTAAGATATAAAGGAATTATATTAAATGGGACCTTTTTTTCTGTGGGGGCTCTGTTTAGAGAACAGCCAAATATAAAATACAGTATACTCTGTAAAAATGCATTAGAACTACATTTTGTGCAACAAATGAAGACTATTGATTTTCCTATAGTGCCTTTCATAAAGATAATCCCTATATAGAAAGAGTCAATTAAATGCTGAAGGGAATAGAAAGGTTTAAAACTGTAATGGAAATTGGTGTATCTCACAGGAAATATACTAAGAAAGCAGCTCAGGATTAAACGTATCCACTACTGTCTAGAAAGATTGATATGGAAGTCTTAAAAAATATGACAGAAGTAAAGAACAGTCAGGAGCAAACAGTCAGGAGAGCTGACTCCTAAGAAGTCAGCTAGTAAAGCCATGAAGTTCCCAGGGGTCTGAAAAAGCTCCAAGGCCATTTTATTCAGTTTCAGTGATGGAGAAGTTCAGTGGAAGAGAGAAATATCGACAGTAATATGTTCCTACACTTCTGAAACTCTGAGAAGATGTTTTAACCTGTTCCATTGCAAAGACATGAGAAAGGTGATGACAGAAAACATGGGCACAGTTCTGGTAAATAAATATATTTTCAGTCTATTCAAACAAACAGACACAGAGAGAAACAATAAGGACTGCCAGCCTTTGTGTACTGTTGCTACTATAATTATTCTAAATGTATACTTCACACGATTTTGTAAGAACATATTCAAGAACTGAAAAGTACTTGTTAATTACCTAAAGTGGATTCTATAGTGGCTATCTGAAATACACCATTACCACTTCCGCAACATGCAGGGGATTTTTTTAGGGAGTGTGGTTGGTTTTAGGTACTGCTTTATGCTGAGTCGCAACTGTGAAGCCATTTAAGAGCTTCCTTTACATTTCCAGAAATAACTTAGATGCTTCGAGGTCTAGGATTTATTTCTACCTGGGATATTGCTTAAGGCACTTTTGAAAGTTAACATAGGTTAACATTTATCTTGCCTAGCTTCAATCGGAGAAAAAATTATCTAGTCTAATCTTGCTTTTAGGACTGTTTTGAAGAGAGAGAGAGAGAGAGAGGTGCCTTTTATCTCATTTGTTATAAGCCCCTTCCATCCCTGAGATCTCTTTCTTTCTGCTCATACAGAGGAATACTTTGTAATAGGGTTATTATTTCTGTCATGTTTTGTGTTAGTTGTATAATAATGCTTTATATGTCAGTCCAACAGCACATTATGGATGGATTGGATTTTATGGGGAGCTTAAGGCTCTGAAATCGCACAGATTTGCAAGGGGTTTCACCACTCAGACTCTGGTGAAAATTACAGACTTTTTCAGTATTTTGTATCATTAAACTGCTACATTTAGAAAATGAGAGTGAAAGGCATCCCTGCTTCTGTACTTACATTAACTCCAAGTAATATGCTGTCATTTCAGGAGGAATAGAAATCAACCACCAGGTGATGGGACTTAGCAAAGAGTCCCAGTGGGACTTAGCAAATTGTCCTAGTGGGACAATTTGCCAGTGTTCAGAATTGCTCGGTTTTTTTGGCACATTCACCTGACACACTGGACTAAGGAAATCTCAGAAGAGACTTTCAACTGACCTGGTGTGTATAGCAATGGCTACGTCTCCTGTATTTTATAGTAACCACCAAAATTTTAATCTACATTGCATAACCCTCCCTCAATAATTTTCTTTGCTTAGGAGGGGATCCTTTCAATATTTCTAACCTGCTCATGTATAAATCCACTCTTCTCCCTTCCTATTAGCATACAATGTTTCTAAAACTTGTGAGTGTACCTAGTTAGTTATGTGCTAATGGCCTAACTCCTATTAAAGTTTTTTAGGAGGCATTTTGTAAATTCTTTTTTTCTTCCATGTACTTCCGATCTTACTTACAAATCAGTTACATGCATTGAGCAATTGTCTGGAATTAGTTGGATTCTGCACTAGAAAGCAAAACGGTCTTCTTGTTTCTTTAAAATTTTCATTTGGGTTGCTTTCTGATTATAAACAACCTCTGAAAGACTGGATACTGCAATACACACCATCCTATTACTTTTCAATACAGCTTAAGAAAAGAAAGGTCCATTTTAAGTATTGCTAAGAGATACGCAGGCAATAGCTATAGGTTACTAAGAAGCAACTTGATGTTCATGATTGATGGAATAAATTCACTGATACGAAATAGAGTAGTTCAGACGTAACGCTGTTGCAAGCTTCAGCAGCACTATGTCTCCAAAACCTGCAACTTTTAACACAACACAATGCATAC
Source organism: Opisthocomus hoazin (assembly GCF_030867145.1). NCBI lineage: Eukaryota > Metazoa > Chordata > Aves > Opisthocomiformes > Opisthocomidae > Opisthocomus > Opisthocomus hoazin. The sequence goes on from NC_134420.1 coordinate 6,571,972, forward strand.
ATTTCACTTCAACTTTAGAGTGTTATTGACTACAGGGTTTTATGGCAAAACTTCTTCAGTAAAAGTTGGCACTTGGAAACTTTCCAATTGAACTGGGAAATTTGCTGTCTCTCTATAAATACGTATGACTTTAGTAGCAGGAGTATAATCTTGCTTATCAATATTTTGCAACTGTTCAGCATTCAAATACTAAAATTAAAAGAAATCAATGATAAACAAAGAAAACACATCCTAGTTTCCACATTCATTTAGTCTTAGCTCCCTACTGAGAACAAGCGTGCCAGTAAAGGTGGCGTTTTCTACACAATGATGAGTATTAGTAGCTTGTAACTAGCTAAATGACATTGCCACAGAGTTGTCATCTAAATTTTTTTTCCCCAATCATTTCACTTATTCAAAGTGAAAGATGTAGTTTGCCCAGATCCTGAGCTTAAACAGCAGCAGAGGTTTATCTGCCCAGTCGCTCACCTGTAATGTGACCAGACTTTATGTGCCTGCTCAGTACAGTCAGTCTTCAAATGTCCAGCGCTTTCTGGAAAGTGTCAGGTGTATTGTGCATGCACACACTCTGTTGCACGAGATGTCATATGCAGAAAGGATGGGGCTGTTGTCTTCCATATTGCCCTAGGAAAAGCCAAGAACCTGAAAATGGGCTGAAACTACCACATGAGATGCTTTTGTCAGAACAAGTTATTATGGCCCATGCCAGGCAATTCTACAGTAGTCACAGAAGACTTCCAGACATAACTGCTTGTTCTGGCAGCAGTAACTCTTTCAGCTGTCATCATTCCTTGATGTTCAGAAGCATGTTTCTGTTCTGTGCCTGGCTGTACTGGGACAAATATTAATGTGAATTGGAGATCCCAATCACACATGCGAACCCCAGGAAAAAACCTTCCAGGAATAGAGTCTGGGGAAGGCACCAGAGAGCCTCTTCCTTAGGGACTTTTGGGAAAGCAGGTGGGGAGAGCTTCTTTGTCACATACATTATCTCTGTGGGAATTCACACTGTAAAGCATTTAATATAAGGGTCATCCTCAAACAAAATCTCAGAACTGCACTCCTCAAAAGAAGTGCTTTTCTACCATTATTAGATATCTTGGTTTGCCATCCTGGAGAAAGAAAAAGGTCAGTTGCCTTGTCTGATAATTTTCTGATATTGCTTTCTTCTTGTCAAATAGAAAGGAATATTAGCTTTGTTAATTTTAACCATCAGACTTCCAGATCTCATTACATTCTCAAATGACGATATATAGATGATGATTTTTTTCCTTAGAGTTGGTGAAAGGAATAAGTACAAATGGATTTGTTTGGGCTTTTTTTTTTTAAATTTTTTTAGAGGGTGTTCTGATTAATTCTGTTATGAAATTTTGTGGGAAAAATGAATATAATTCATAAAAGTTTATCTACTCCTATATTAAAAAGATTCATTTGTAAGATTACCTATTTTTCAGCTGGAGTGACATCCAAGAATTTTTATTTCAAATACTAATTGATTTTTTGATAAAATCTGAAAGTACATGGCCTCTTTTTGCATTTCTGAATCTGTAGTGTGAAGGCAAGGGGAATACTTGGGCAGCAATGGATTTTACCCTTCATTAATCATATGTCCTCCATTTGGCTAAGGAAACCATGTTCTCCATAATCTTATTTACCTAATTATTTTCAGTATACTTTTTTTCTGGCATGATGCAATCATAAAGAGGAGGGAGTTAACAAAAATATTTTTCTTTCCTTTCCCTTAGCAGGAAAGCCTAGGCTCGGTTATAGCATTTTTCACTCTGTTGTATTCTGCAAGATCTTAAATTCTTGCTCTTTCTGTGTTTGAATGACTGTATTGAAGACTGCAGGAATCAAGATGCTAATCATGCAACCAGTGATTAATCATAATTGGACTAGTATTTGAAATGTAGGCCCTATGGCACTCGTATACATACTTTGAGCATATAAACAGGTGTTCATAATATCCAGCCTTGATGTACGGTATTTCCATTTACAAGCTATTCCATTTAGAACAGTTGAGTATCTGTGCCTTTTACTTTCAGCTATCTTTGACAGTAATCAATAGTTACAGTAGGGCAATTTCAATTGGACCATAGCCCCACTGAATCAATGGCACTGTGACTTGATGCTGTACTTTCTTGGAAGAAGGATTACGGCATTAAGAATAAATATGAAGAATAAATAGTTATTCATTCATATGCTTTTTTGTTTTTCAACGTGCAAAGATGAGATTTAAAATTTTAGTTGGAAAAAAATGCTGGTTTTGTTTCCTGTGTAAAAAACACATCGGTTTCTTCATATTGGCAGTTACAATTGTTCAGTCACAGTGATCATATCTGTATTACGTGTGCTGTGCTGGTAATGATCAGAAGGTGTCAAGAGTTCACAGATTATATAAAGACATTTAGGGATGAACTTCCTGCCCATCTTGATGTTGTTATTGTTTCTATAGTAAAATTCTACCCAAGGTATGATATATATGGGTAGTGCTGTAGCAATTTTATTTCTACAAGTGCTCAGTGAACTCTGTTGATCATGATAGGAATTTGACTGTATATTCTAGTTAGTTTTATCCACTACAGAGTTACCACAAATAATGTCAGACTTGATATGCCTGATGGCATCATGAAGCAGCTGGAAACTGCTGTGTCTGCTCAGAGCCCTCACCAGGGAATGAGATGCTGTATGGGCACAGTTTTCAAAGTTGCTGTCAGTCTATAATTAAAATGTTTTCCCTTTCCTCTTTCACATATTGAATGTATCATGAACAGCAACCTCTCATAATTTCCCATCACAGACTCAGAGTTTGTTTATAGTTTTTACATATCAAGGGCATGACTGTTTTGAAAGGCTTCAGTCTTGTCCATTGGGAACAATAAGACCACTGACCTGAATTGTCTAACTTAGCCAGCAGAACTAATCCTGGGGTCAAGGTTTAGATCCAGGCATTTAGATTTTGTACATTTTTTTCCCTGAGATATAGAAGTTAGGGATCAGTCCTGTAAAGACACAAACCCTTTTTGTTTCTAAAATATAAACTGCATTTTGATGCCAGGACAACACAGAAAATATTACAAAGAGCTAGAAAACATACTCATGGAGTACTACATATTGGATAATACATACATTCATTAATGGAATACAAAGAAACCTTTACAAATTTATACCAAGACAACTTTCATATTTCAGTTTGTGCCATCAAAGCAATTTATGTAAATCATGCCTTTCAAGTAATTGATGTTCTATTCTTCAAAAAAATGTATAACATTTTCTTCTTTTAAATGCAGTCTATATATTAAGGTTAGGAATCAGATTAGTCTGTAACTATAGACTGTATAAGATATTTTTCTTTTGTTAGACTGACTTTTGGATAATTTTCTTATTCACCTTTCAAATCTTTATATAAATGAGGAATAAAACTGGACAAGCTAATTAACGTAATTGGACAGCTGCTTCTTCAAAAAGGTATGGAAGAAAGAAAAACTTGTTAGCAGCATATAAGCATTTTCATTTTATTCATTTTTAAAATATATTTAAGAATTTTGCACCAGCATCCTACTTCTGTCTTTCATCTCTTCTTTTCTTAAGAAATAAGTTAAAAAATTGGCTATTTTTCTGGATAGAAATTCATGCCATTTAAAAATAAGGGCAACTCAAAAGTTGTCTTTGCGGTTTTAATGAGAATCCACCAGATGGCACAGGAAAAGGAACCTCATCAACAGAACTTTGTGAATGGTGGTATTTTTGGTTTACTGGCTTATTTAGTCAGAAAGTCTTATTTTGAAGCAAAAATTTTCTTACTTGTGATATTAAAATAGTTAAAAATAACTTAAGCTTTTTCTCCATTCCTGGGTATATCTGAGAGGCAAACAGGAGCTGGGGAAGGGGGGGGAAGATGAAAAAAGTAAATAAAATATCAAATAAGTAGGGTCCCAACATCTATTTCTCTTCCATTGTCCTTTTTCAAAATGTCTTTTTTCTCCCTTGCTATAATAATTTAAAAGAATGTCTCATTACCAACATAATCCTGACCAAACATGGCATTTAAGCCTGTTGCTAGCTTGAAGTTACTGAGTGTCTTCAATGTGAAGCTTTTGGTTAACAGCACTGTTGAACTGTGGACCCAAATGATAAATTCTTTAGACTAGGAAGCCAGTAAATATTCTCTTAGGTTTAAGTCCTAGATGATGGTCAGAAAAGGGCTATGGCAGGCTCTGCACACTCATTAACACTTCAGATTATTGTATTGACTTCAAGACAGATGTGGATTATTAATATTAAACTGACATCCTTCCAATGTAACTAGGGAGAAGTCTTAACAAAATTCTTTCTAGAAACACAGCTATTGATCTTCCATCACTGTAATCAGTGACTTCAGGAAGAAGGGTGAGTGAATAAAATTCCTACTCTTTTTTTCTTCAGTTTTAATAACTCTTTTAACAAGTTGGTTTTGGGGGTTTTTGGCAGGAGCTAAGAAAGTCTTCTGAAATCGAATTGGAGTGAGCTAAATAAGTACAGTAGCTTGAGGAAGAGATTAATTTTTAACATACTAATTTATCCCTGTAGAAGTTAAATTTAATTGTTTCCAAGTCCTCTATACATTATTTTTATTGAAGCTAAAATAGGGTCAAGATTTAAATGCATCACTTCAGGTTCATCTGTAACTAACCCAGAATACTTTACTTATGACCACATCTTGGAGTCATTACTCAAAGCTTCATCTTTCTAACCCTAAAGTCAAACAAAAACTCCTACTGAGTTTACGTGAAATACTATCAAATGTCAATGCGTAGACAAAATTGCTTTGAGTTCAACAGGACAGTATTGGCCACTCAGGCTATGTCTACATTAGCAAGTAGAGAAGCACAGTAGCAGGACATCTGCAGAGCAGACCAGTTGGTGCTGATGACCCAAAATCAACTAACTTCATATTTTTGGACTTTTCCATAGAGTAGCTCTGGGTTAGTTCTGTGGATATTGGAGCTTTTGGCAGCTAGACTGCATTAATGAGCTTCTATGGTACATCCTCTGCTTCAGTTTCATTTTCAATGAGGTTCAAGACATCCTTCAAGCAAACAAACACTCGGTAAGTGGGAAAAAACAGAAGATTTGTTTCACAAGTGCTCTCTAGACCTGAACTAAAACACTAACGTGAACGCATCCTCTGTCATTTCAGAGGACGTTTGGTTTGAGTAATAAAGACTGTCAGATTTTTCTCTTTTTTTGCCTTTCAATGATTTTCAAACTCTCCAAAAGGAAATGAGAAATGCCCACAGGTGTGTTCTCTCTCACCTCTGACTTGTGAGTACTTTTATGATTTGAAATTTGATGAAATGGTAACAATTTCATACAGTTTCATCCCACAATTTTGCCTGGATTTTAAATATGAAAGGTCAATAATTTCCAGGCTTTTTCATATTTGCTTGTTCTATTTACCTCAGAAAGAGATGTAGATTACAATTAAGGAACCTAGATAGAAGTCTCAATGCATTTTCCAGTTTACTCCATAAAGTCATACTCATCTTTAGTTCAGTATAAACAGTCGTAGTCATCTTTTCTGAAGAAATACAGTCCCAAATTTTGACCACCCTGATGGTGGAAAATTTGTTTTCCCTGTGCCCAATCAGAATTTCCCACTTTCCAACTTATGCCCATTGCCTCTTATCCTCCCATTATCTACATTTAAGAAGAGTCTGGCTCCATCTTCTTCAAACCCTCCTATTACATAGCTGCAGACAGCAGTGGGATTTCCCCCCACTCTTAATCATCCCTCTCTCAGGCTGAGGGAGTCCAGCCCTCTCACCTCTCCCCATACACCATCTGGTCACCTTCTTGGTGAGCCTCTACTGGACTCAATCAAGTATGCCAATGTCTTTGTTGTACTGGGGAGCCCAAGACTGAACACAGAGCCCCAAATGTGGAGGTCTCAGTTCCAGAAACATTGCCTTTGCTGCAGGTATTAAAAGGCAGATAGAAAAAGTCTGGGGTAACCCATGAGCAACTTGCAGTCTGATGACACGTCTGCATTAAGTCTTGCAAGTGACTAGAGTGGCCAGTGAGAATTTGTGAGTTTAAGCATCCAGGAACAACTAGAGCTTGCTTCCTTATGTTTTGCTGAAGTTTCTGCTCCCACTGCTCCAGGCAGCTGCACCAGCCTATCAAGGAGCAGATTTTGTGGTGATATTATCAAGCCTTTTATTTTCATGAAGAAGATGTAGATTGGCTGAACGTGAAAGTTACAGGATGAATGAAACCTAAAGAAAATTACACTGTTAAGAAGTCAGCAGACAGAGGTTATGCTGTATGGATGATTTCTGAGTCTGAAATAAGTGTGTAGCTTCAAACAGGGCACTCATGGATTTTTCACTGCAAGATTTGTATAGCTGTGAGGACTTTCAATCAACATAAATAACTATTTATTGTTTGTATTTGGTAAGTATCAACAAACCAACAGCAAGCATGGATGAGTCACATGGCATGTGTGTATATATATATTTATACAGTACGATCTCTGCCTCTGACATCTTAGCATCTAAATTACCAAGGAAGATGGCAGGTGGAAGAGGTGAGCAGGGTGCATTGCAACATCAATGTCAACTCTGGAAATTAACCTGGTTTTGTGGTGTTTGTCCAAAAGCCAGTATGCGTACATAATACTGGATTTAACAGAAGCATGTTCTACCTACATGTTGGAAAGTCTTTCTCCTTTGCTTACTCCACTCTGTCATGGGTGGAGTGACAGCATGAAACCAAAAAGCCTACTCAATTCTATTAAGCATATAACAGCATAACAGCTGTTGCTGTGTTGTGAACTCTTTTAGAGAAAAAGCCAAATTTAGGCTGACTTTTAGTCCTTAATGCAGAACATGTAGCAAGATAAACTGACAACAGGAAATACGCCCACAGCGATAACAGATAATCCTGTCATCTTATTGCTTATATTACAGCACACACCCTGTAGGAGAATTGTCTTCTATTATTTTTGGTTGGTAGTTCTAGGTATAAAAACATGACATAAGGTAATCAGGATACTGAAAATTTTATTTTACTGTAAAAATAAATTGTAAAGAATTATTACCAGGTGTTCCACCAGATAAATGTATAAATACATTCTCTTTTCAAGCAACAGGAGTTGTGTAAGTGTACCTGATGGAATAATACCACTCTTTCTTCATCAGCAACACCTAATGAAGGCATCAGCCCATATAGACAGATAAAAACATATGCTGAGATAAAAAAGATAGTATGCTGCAGTCAGAAGGCTACGTGTCTTGGATCAAGACAGACTTGTAACTGTCTCTGTTGGAGTGACCATTTTTTCTAGATTTTCAACTTTTTCTCCCAATTCTCGATGGGATTAAAATATAAAACATTGGAAATATGCTGCAATGAGAAAATAACTCTCTCATATATGGCTATTCATGCAGCAAATTTCAAACTGAGACTGACCGCTGAATGTTTCAAAATCAACTTTCTGCTTTGACCAGTCTAAAGACAGATACAAGAATTGAAACACAGGTTTGTGTTCTGGGAATTCAATACACTTCAGCAGTGCTTAATGTAGTGGTTTCAGTTTTAAGCAAACATAATAGTGGAGAAACCTAATGATTATACAAGCAGGACTCCATTACTGATCGCAGACAGAAAGCTTGTGACACTCAGAATTGTTGATCTTAAATTTAAAGTCATTTACAATATCAGACAAAAGCCCAGTGTCTATACTTTGATTCTTAGTCTTAATTCTCATTTACGATGGTTCCAATTTTCATGCTATCGGATCATTTTTTGCTGTTTTCTTCAGGCACCTTTCCCAAAAATTCATCAGGAAGTTAAATGTTTTTCACTTATAGAATGCCTCAATAAATTCAAAATTAGCCTGTTCCATTATTAACAGCTTTCAAATGGCACTAATTCTGTAATTCAACATCATTTATCTGTAAAGAGAAATGCAGCATGTTGAAAGTTGACATGACAAATGGATCTTTGTTTTCGGTTTCCAGCAAATAAGAACAATGAAAGAACAAAGTACTGTGGCAACAAGAATAATCATTGGTTGAGCTGTCTGTCTCCCAACAGTTCTTAAAGCGTCAAATGGATTTTTTCCAAGTTGCATGACTTTTTTACCTATTTCTGTCTACCACCATTAGAGAAAACTGAACTTCTCCTACTGAAACGATGTTTTTCTGAGGCAACAGAGGGACTCCTGCTTGGATTTGGCTCACAATTATGAAAAGAAATAGGCTAAAAATTTTGGTCAAAATCATTAAATGAATAATTGGAATAGATTTTTTTTTTCTTCCAGTTTTGCTAAAGAAAACTAATTCTGATACTGGAATGATTCTGATACTGGTTCTCATTTAAAAAATATGTTCGTAGTCTTAAGACGACATTTAACAAAGATAATGGGCCAAATTCTGCTTTCCTTTTACCTTGCCATTTTTCTACAATTTTGATAACAATAGATTACTTCCCATTTTATTTTAAAATGTAGTTATAAGAAAGCTAGGCAAATGGTTTCAAAAGTTAATATCCCTCATTAAACAGAGGTTGTAGTTAATATTTTAACCTTAATTTGTTTAGTATTGACATCACATGTTGGATCATAGTGCATCTTTTTGTAATTTAAAGAGATATTTTTAGAAGTGTCTACTCCAAGTACTTAACTGTGAACGTCTGTAAACTTCTGAAAATCTGTGATTGCCACTTTCCTTATGCAAACATGTTTCTTCAGTCTTCCACTTTAAGGGATAATGTCCTGAAGCGTAGTCATTTCTGCAGTTTTTCTCAACTCTTTCCGGTGTATCCAGCTCTTTTCAGGGAGTTCATATCTGAGGCTAGTTTGTCCAAACACGCTTTCTTTTTCTCTACAGTAACTCTTGGCTTCAGAAACCTGTGGCAGATAGAAGATACCTCACTGCCCTAAGTCTGTATGACTAGGTATATTAAACTTGTTATTTGTACAGAAAAAATGGTGAACCCCTCTGTGGATACAATCACAATAGTTTTGCACTAGTTTCAGTATCTTAAAACCAATTCAAGTGGAGTTAAGAAAATAAATATTTTTTTTCCTTCTTTGACATCGATTTTTATTCTGTGGGTTTTTAGGAAATTTTTAAGAATGCTGTTTTAGGGGAATATTTTATATGTTATATTATCCAATTTCCTCTGTCATCAGACACTTGCTGAGTATCAGGGCACTTGAAAATCACATTTATAATTTTCTAATTCTGTGTTTCCTTCTGTTTCAGTCTTTTATGACCAGTAGTTATCAGAATGTGCTTACGAAAGTGTCCTCAGGATTTCTCTCTTTTCCATATAAAGAAAGCAATACTTCCGTTTGAAGAATAACTTAACTGTCTTATAAATGAATGACTTTTGTTTCCCTAAATAGCACCCTAATATTAGCTTTATTCTAGTCTAAATGCTTTTCACAACATTAGTATTTTCAGCTTTCTACTGCAGCTGTTAACAGTCTCATTTCTGAGGTTTTCCTGAGTGAGATCACAATTCTATTCGTAAACTATTGATATTTTTATAGAAAGGACGTTCTAAATATTTCGTAATAAATATCTGAAATATTTGCTAGAAACAGAGCTGACAAGGCATAAGGAACTTTAAACATGAAAAATCTGGACATACAGGGAACATTACAAGCACTTTTGAGATTTCTCCAAGATCTGCGTTACCACTTTGTAGCTTCAGGAGGAAAGCAGGGCTGTCAGTGGATCAGGAGACCTGAGCACATTTCAGAGAGCCTCAGCACCACAGCATGGTGTATTTTCACTGCTAACATTCATATACATCGCAGTTTGCATATAGCCATTCTACAATGTATCATGTCTAGCTGCTTACTTTAAGAAACGCCATGTGAGCAAAAGCATATTTTGATTACACAGTCTAAGCTGGTTAAAATACTACTTTTCCTGAAGTCTGTAGTAAAGCTCCCACTGACTTCACAAGACCCCTTTTCTTCTGTCTTTGGACTGCAAAGCTTGGTGCAGTCAGTAGCATTATGACACAGTAGCAGAGGACAGTGCTTTTGTAATGTTCCTTTTACAGGAGTAAAGATCTCACCTGCACCCCTACAGTGTTTTGCTGGTTGGGTTTGTTTTCACTCTGCTTAACTACAGGACTCAATTCCTATCAAAAGTAGTAAGAATTGTTTTTTGCATTTAGTAATAATGATTTGATTTATTACTAAATAAAGAGCTCTGTGGCCACCGTTGTCACCATAGCTGTTAGTAACTACTGTGAAAAAAAAAAGCTATTTTCTTAATCTATGTTGTATCATTTAATCAGGTGATCCTGGGTAATCTTCTGATGATTCAGTGATTGAAGTTTTATTGCAACATCCAGTTTCAGCGGACAAAGAATTCCTGTGATGAAGGCAGAGGATTTTTGACAGACTTGGTCTAAGAACTCAGTTTTGGTAGAATGCAAAACTGTGAGGAATTAATCAGTCTACTCATCACTCTGTGTAGACAATTTCTTAACTGCTATGAATGAATACCTGGGACAATTTGCCTTTGACTTCCAAAAATGATATATTAGGCTTAAAGGTAAAAATACCATCTTTTTAAAGAGATATTTTATTTATGAGGCTAAGTAAAATAATATGTAAATGTTAAAATTAAAAATCTAAGTATCTTATGTCTAACCAGATCTGATATCTAATGAAAACAAGCACTTCTCTGTGATAAAGCCTGTTTTCATAGGTGCTCACAAAAAAAATACAAATACCTACTAATAGGTAAAAACATACATGCCATGAGCTAAAGCATGCCTGGCCTCTTTCTCTGACAAATATTCTCGTTAAGGAAATCTGCAGACACGATGTCTCCAGCATCAGTTCAGTTTTGGCACAGTCCCCACAGAAAGAGAGATGCTCTGTGGCTGGAATTAATTCATTTTTTGTCATTTGAGTAGTGCAAATTAGGGAGAGAGAACAATCCATCCTTTGCTTAACACAAAAATGGGCAGCAGCTGTTAAAGAACTTATCACCTTTATATAATTTGGGCACCTGAATTTGCTCTGTCATCCCTAAAGCGAATCACCGATTATAAAAGACAATATTGATTCTCCATTTACTTCATTCTTAATGACGTAATAGAAATATAATTTCCATGGGAATCAATAGAGTTTGTATCACTAGACCTCAGTAACAGCTGCATTGTGTGCCTGGCTGTTTTAGTAATAAGAATCTTTACTTGCTTATGAAAACCACAGCATGTTCTTAAAATAAAAAAAGAATGCCACAGTTCAAGGTAATTGAGTGTAAGAGAAATTTTCCTTGAAAGAGAAATTAGTAAGCTTTGGCTGGCTACAAAATCTCTCTCTGTCCTGTCATGCTGCAGACTATATGAATTTTGGTATCAGTTTTGCTGTGAAATTACTGCACAGCCTATCATTGAGACTAATTATAAACTCTCCCTTTCTTTTGTTATTTTAGTACGTTATTTATTTCAAGGAAAGAAGGACAGGAAAATAAAAGGAGGATGAATATAAATAGTTATTGTGAGTAGAAAATATAAAGTGTACTAGCATGAGGAACAGGCATACGAAAGATATTACTCTAAATTTGAATTTCAAGGTCAATTTCCAGTTTTCAAGGTCAATAAGATAAGATCATACATTCTCAAATCATTGCTTTTATTAATATAGCTGTTATTTTGCTCGGTTATCTATCCTGGAATTTTCACAATAATTAATGGATTGGTTTTGGCAATCATAATTGTTTTTTAAATACATACAGTTTCTGTAAATTGCTTATTTTTGAATGGCTATCAAAATCCTCACCTGCAGAAATCTGCTGTTATGTTATTAAACTGTTATTTGGGATGATGTTTATTCTCCATCACACAGTCCATCAAGCAAAAAAAGGAGCCCAAATGGATCAATGCATGGTCCATCCAGTCCAATAGTAAGTCTCCAGCAGTGGAAACAGCAGATACTCTCTAGATAGAGGATATTTAGCGTGCAAGCTAGGTCATTTTAAGCAGTCCATTCCCCTCCTACTTTCACAGCATTCACATTTTTTACATTAGGGGTGTTTGAGGGAACATCCCAACCCAGTTTTTTTAACATCCATTTTTGAAACTGTTGCCCAAGAATTTTCTTAATCCCTTTTTCATTTCCCTGACACTGTCTGTCTCTGCATCTTCCTGTGACAGCAAGATCTGGACATTCACTAGTCACTGGCAAAATACTCGTGCTTTTATCTATTTTAAATCAAAATATATAACGGAGCACACGCCAATACAACGTGCTCTGTGTTTTTCAGGAAAAAAGTTCATGCTTCTGTTGAGAACCAGAACTTTTTAATCCCTTCAACCTTGCCAGGATTTTCTTATTGTCAGTATTAAAACAAGAACAACCTCAAGACCAATATGAGCTGAAAGGAAAGATTCATCGTACCTCTGTAACATGTGGGAAGTCTGCATACATCATCCTGCTGTTCCCATACCTTCAGCAGTGAATGTATGGCTAGAAGTGCCCCTTTCAGGCAAGACTGCCTCTGAATTCCCAGAGATGGCACAGTTTGTCTATGCTGCAAAACCTGCAGACTTGGCATGAATTTATGGTAATTTGCTAAGAGATCTTGAGAAGCTTCTTTTGCTCCATAATTTTTTCCACCATTTAGTTTCAAGCTAGGGAAATCAGCCTACCTGACTTGCTTTGACCCTTGGGAACACTCATAAAGTTCCCCCATGTCTTACTTTGGGTCCTTAAATTCATGATCTTAAATTCTTCTTAGGTTCTTAGGTCCTTAAATTCTTAAAATCTTAGCCTTAGTGTTTTAAGAAAGTCATGGGACTTGGAGCTGACCTTGTAACACATTGATTCAGTCTGGCTTAGTTATTGAGGCAGTAGTAGCAGCACTGGAGCAGAACTCATGTTACAGAAACCCTGCAGAGGTAGTATTTCAACTCAGGGTGATATTATTGTATTTACATTTGGGGAAAAAGCAAGAAAAAACAGCTGCATTCATATAAATTATTATATAGCCAAGTATATCTAATGACATTAACAAAACTGCATTTCTATCAGCAAATATATATATTTGTAGGATATTTCTGAAATTAAAAGCATTTTTGCTCTTGATTTCAATAGGAAGCGCATTTACTCCGAAATATGTGTGCTTCATGAGGTAACTAAAATCTTGAAACTGGTTTATTGTAACACATCTTTGTGTCCTAGAGATATCTTTACTCCTTAAAAATTTTTCACCCAGGTTGTTACACAGATGCACAGGAGACATGCTGTTGCTACAGCAGTACTGAATTTGGTCCCAAGAAAGTAACGATTTTGACCGGATGGTACGTCCTCATTGAGGAAATTTTAGTGAATCTCTGTTAAATATCTAAGATCTTCCTTGTTTTCTACTAGGTTAAGACACAGTTGTAATAGTTCCACTGGATTAATCTGGGTCTGCTGGCTTTTACCTGAATGTATATCACAGTTTATACCGAATATAGTTAACAGTCTTTTTATCCTGAGTTGCTCTATACATGCACATCGTGTGGACATTACTGTAGGTCATGCTGTTTCTTAATATGTAGATAAATCATGAGATTTGTCACCCCTATGGGAAGCAGTACTTTGCTACAGGCAGCAGAGCAGCGGTGCAAGCTGCAGCTCTCCTGGTTCTGAGAGCTCTAAAGTCTGCACGGAGACAAGGACTTGAAGCCTGCTCCCACCAGGAGTAGAAGAGTTCGGCTCTGGGTGACGCAGGATGCTTAGGCATGTCACTATGCTTAATATTCATTTCATTTCAGTAGATCCGAGTAAGTTACTGTGACTCTTCATGTGTGTAAAGTTAAATTTATTTTAAGTACTTTGCTGCATTGGGAGTAAAGTGGTAATTGAGCCCCTAATCCTTCTGCGTATCACAGCACTGGAAATGCTGTGAGCTTGAAAGGGCACACCCAGGCCTGGAGTGTTATTTTTATTTGCTTAACTGTTGTTCCTGGTTTCAGTATAACAATAAATCAAACTATCCTCTGAGGAAGCGAGGACGAGCCTTCTAGAGCCCTACTCGATGCTCTGACTAGGGAAAGGGGGGGAGCCATTCCCTGTGCTCGGCTGCTGCGCGAGCTGCTCCTCAGGTGACAATTTCTGCTGCTGGTTTGATGATCCTAGCTGCCCTTGCCACATCTGCTCTCCTGGAAGTGACATTTTGTGCCCTGGGCTATGGGAGACATCATCTCTGAGAGGCCGGTGCCAGAAAACCAGTGCCAAGTGTGTGGCAAGGATGCCTCAGTAGCCCGGCATGTCGCAGCCAGGCTGACAGAAAAAAAACCCTCAATATACTACTAGAACAATAATATTTGACAAGTAGCGGATACTAACCGATACTATCATGACCATGTGATTTCTAATGTTCTTTTAAAGCACATTCTAATTTGCTAAAATACAACTCCAGCTTCCTTCTGCTGCCAGGCCTGCTGGGCTGCCCGCCATGGCGAGGAGGGAGCCACAGCCCCAGGGCTGCCATCAGAGATCTGCAAGGGCAAGGGGGGCACTCCCTGAGGCCTCCCCAGCCAGGGCTGCAGCCAGCATCACACCTGCAGCACATTTCCCCGTCAGCTTTTAATGACAGACAGGTTTGCTAACTAAAACTGGGAGTTTTTTTGTGAGGAGCATGTGGGGTATAGCTGTAATCCCCGGTAGCACCCTCCCTTTTTCACCACCTCCTGTCCCCACCGTGGCCCAGGAACGGCACAAGCAGGCAGCAATTGAGAGGTAAGTTCCTAAGAAATTTTACTGTGTTTCTGAAGTAAGGCTGGGAAGTGATAAAGTTGTTTTATAACAAATAAAATGTGGCAGTTAGATCCTGTGGCCATCTTCTGAAGAACAAGTGGCAAGTCCTGCAAAGCGCTTTCTGAGACCGAGCAGTGTGAAGAGAGATTGTGGCTGTTGTATGGTGGTTCTGCATTCCCTGGCATGCTCAGCTTCCCCTTCAGAGAAGACAGAAAAGTTTTTTCTGAGGGGTGACTTTCATATATGACCTAGGAAAATAGCCTGCATCTCAGAGCTTGTAAAGATCTCTGTAAAATGTGCGTGTATGGCTCAGAAGTGTTCTTATCTAGTTGGAGGTTGGAGTCAGTGAGTCCTAACAGTAAGAAAAGATGTATTAAAGCTCTTGTTAAAATCCTTAAAGACAGAGGTAAGGGGGTAGTTACAAGACATGAATTTTATTCTCTTCAAAATGTAGGTGTTGTTGCTTTAGAAGTCAAAGGATTTTTTTGTAAAAGTACCAGGTTGTTGCTGTTCCCTCAGAACTACAAGTGTGTTGCATTGGGAACCAGCCAGGTAGAGTTTCCTTTGTGGTGATTATATGTTTGTTTTGTGGTTTTCTTCAAGAGAAGAAAAAAACAAACCCTCTACTGCTGCTACAAGTGGAGAGGGAAGCACCAGTTCAGCTCTTCACAATATTGAAAATTTTAATGTGAAAGTAGTTCAAAATCATCCATACACTCCTGTGTACGAACATAAAAACTTCAGTATAGTTGGGTGTAAATAAGGAACAGTACTGAACGGAAGAGAAATGCTTGTGACTAGTATAATACGTGCACATTTTTCCTGACTCTCCTTCTATTTGCTTGGGCATCATTCCAGATTCAGTGGGTGGAATTAAACTACTGCCTAAATGTGAAGAGAGTTTCACATGTTTATAGCAAAAGCAGTGAGTGTTTGAACTATAAGATGAAGCATCATTTATAAATAGTGTAAGCTTTCCCATCAGCAGCTGTCTTCAGAGTCCAAAACTTCAACAAGACCTGAAAAATAACAATGTAATGTGAACTGTGACAAAATAGCTGGTATTTAATTAGTTTTTCAGAATAGAAGTGGAGGAAAATCAGCCAGTGTAGTTATTGTTGCCAGTGTACAGAACCCAAGCTACAAAATATTTTGATATTTTCAAAGCAAGAAGGCTCTAGGAAGTAACTAAGAGTGGACCACCCCTATAGCTAGCTGTCAGGTGAATAGAGTTTAGCAAGCAAAACAATCTGCACTGCTGTAATTCCACCTAAGGTTAAGGAACTCCTGTTATTTCAGTTGCAACAGTGAACCCTTGAAGTTCTGCTGCAGTGCTTGCTGTAGTCTTCCCTCAGGTTTTTCTTCTTGTGGTTTGCGGTATGTATCACTACAATGTACTACAGGCTACCCTGACTTTAGAGGGAGTAAATGAAATAGATGCTTCATGACTGAAAATATTTTTTTTTTTAAAAGACAGAACAGTTCTTCTGTGTCCACCTTCCCCTCCCCCAACATAATTGTAGTGGAGAACACAGAGCTGTACGCTGTATTGTCACAAATTATTGCAATTTCTTGTTAGTGTTCAGATGTTGCTCTGGCATTATAATGGCTAACACAAAGAAAGAAAACAAAATCTGTACATAAACTCTATGCTTATTTACACCAGCTAACATAGAAGTAAATTTTTTGTTTTGAACCACAAACCACATTATAAACTTTGTTAAAATTTTGCTTAAATAAACTGGACGGTTGCAAATGATGGTGTATTTTTCTAGTGCACTGTCCTAAAACTCTTACTATAGTCCTGCATTTAACATCTTCAGGTCATACTGAGAGGTATTGTAGCTTCTGTCCAGGGTTCAAGCTGGTTCTGTCACTCTCCGTACAATCTCCTTGGTTCTGTCTGCAAGCAGACTGCAGCACGGAGCACTAAGGTTTGCTACAGTAAAAGAAAAATAATATTAAAAAAAATTGTGTGTGAATTTTTTGCTAAGTGAGCTACATAAATAACATGTACTCTGGGACTTCCTTGTATTAAAATAATTGCTTTGCATTTATGTGGTACTTGCACTTAAATTTCCAAGTTCTGAATGATAGAGAAGAAAAAGATTTAGCGCAGTCTAACAGCTAAAGAAATAACACCAACGAAGAAATCCTTTTATCAGCTACTCCTACACACAATAAATAAAGGGTTTGAAAGCAAACAACTGTGTAAAGCAGTCCTAGCTGAATGGGCTACCACTTCTCTGAAAGATATCCTTCAGAGAAAGCTGCTTTTATAGCATGCCCTAAGTAAAGCCTAATTGCCTCAGTTACAGTTCACTCCTGTTTTGGATGGGAATCATCTGACATGCCTGTTCCTGGTGTGGATTGCTTATAAGCTGGATGGATATTTGGGAAGGGAAGTAGTAGGGTGTTTTGCCTCTCTTCTGCTAAACTGGGTCACCTGTTCTGGTGCCTGTTATTTGCTTCTCTATTTTTAATGTACATAACTGAAAAATTTGTCTAGAAAAGTGTGACTGCAGGCTTCTTGTCTCTTTCTCTGTATTTCAAATTACATTCTAGCCCCAGTCTTTTTAGATTTGTTAGCAATACTGGAAATACTACAAAGTAGGAGCTGGGCCAAGAGAGACTGAAAGAACTGCTGAAGCTCTCCGCAACAGATAGTCTGTTCTTATTTTTGCCTCCCAATGGGGAAAGAAATACTTCATGTATGTTTTCTTTTAAAGTTATAGCAGAAGAGGGTCAGTATCTGTAGCTTTGGTGGCCTAAAGCAATGTGAGTAAGGCAGGATTTAGTGGGTTACGTGGATATTTCAGTCCTCTGTTTTAGTACGGCTGTTTTTTGAAGAGCGTAAGTTGCAGAATGTGACCAGCATGAAATAGCCCTGGGAGTTGTTCCAACTGGTTTTAAAGGTAACTCAAGTCTGAACATGTGAATATTATCGAACAGTGGCCCCAAGTGCAGCGTGTGGCAGTCGCATAACCTAGAGGTCAGATGCAAGGCAGTTGCAAAGTGAAGCTGTGTCACAAAGTATGTTCAGAAAGACAGTCCTGAGGCTTAAACCGTTTACTGCTTGTGCATAACAGCGATCTCCGAAAGGAGCTACGTGTGATAATACCGTGGTAGATGGCTGTAGCCATTCAGCGAAGCACTGCTGCAGCTGTGACGGAGAACATCAAAGAGTTTCTTGCAGCTTTCACGGTCTTTGTAGAGCAGACGTGAATTTTCAGACAGTCTGTTTAGTTTAATAACCCCAGCACATCTTTCACCTAATCATTCCTTGACTGGCTTTTAGCTCTGCTCAGCTAATTTAAACTGCTGCAGTTTAAGGGGGCAGCCTTGTAGTCTGTGTTAAATAAGCAGGCTGCTAGCTGAGGATCTGGAGCTAGCAGATACATTATCCTAATTAGAAAGTGAGCAAATTTATAAAATCTAATCAACCCTGCTGCATCCACTGTTGCAGATGATCAACTTGCTGTAAGCAAAGAAGATTTTGGGAAATCGCTGTAGGCAGAGCAGGCATCAGTGCCTGTGTTGTGCGTATATATATACCTATGTAATATTTTTTGCAGTGGAATGAACTGTTTGTGTGTGCTGATTCCACTTACTCTGTGGACAGCTAGATGGTACTTGTATTACACCTTATAGAATCTTTTTTTTTCTTAAAAGCTGGTTTTTGAGCCATTATTTCAGTACAATTGTCATTAGTTTATGAGGTAATTTGCATACGAAGCAGAGTCATGGATGTAACTGCATTGTATACTGGAAGCAAAGTGGACTGCCTCACAGTGCTGGGTTGATCATTCTGAGGCTTCTCCCTGAAAATGACATTTTTACTAAGCTTCTAGTGTGTTTTGGGGTTTTTTTCCTGCACAAGAAAACCCCTTCCTGAGTAGCTGATTGTGAAATCATAAAATGTTCTTAAATTTCAATGTTCCAGACTTTCTAGGAACAACTCTATTACAGTGGGGGGGGTGGTTAACAAGAAGGAAGATCTTTGATATCTAATTAGGTATCATGAAATATTTGCTGTTATTTACCCAAACCAAAATATATTCAAATCCATCAGTAGTGGCAAAAATTGTTACTATCAACATAGGGTAGGAACCAGCATAAGAAGAAGCAAAAGTAACTAATGCTTTAAAAGCGAAGGATCTAAAAGGAGACTGTGCAGTCTTAGCCATATATGGTTGATCAAGTGAATGTTGTGAAGCAAATGTTTTAAATTCTTAGAGTTTCCCTTTGTTAATTTAAAACTTCTATACTTCCACCTACCTAGCTGTGTGCATGTTCATAACCTATCACTCTAACTTTACAGAAGTGGTCTGGGAAGATAATGGTATATTGAATGTTCTTTGATACGGGCCAGTCTCACAGTGGGGTGGAATAACATCATAATAGAGTGTGCATGCTGATATGGAGACCAAATTGGGGATGAAACTATATGGGGTTTGTGAGGTTTAGGCCAAGTTTTTTTTTGCATGGAGGGACGTCCATGTGGCCCATTTCCTGACTGTTGAAGCCTAAGTGACTCCTTATAGGCATTCACAAAGAGAAATAAAAAAGCATCTAATGTGTAAAGCAGTTGTAATACAAAATGCACCCTTGCAGTAATGAAGGCTAAACAGTAATCTGTGCTGCATTAGGAGTGTTGACAGCAGGCTGAAAGAGGTGATCTTTTTCCCTACTCAGTCTGCAAAGGCTGACTACAGTGTCCAGTTCTGAGCTACCGTGAAGTCTAACGAAGTGCTACCAGGATGATGGACTGGCGCATCTCTAGTACGAGGAGAGGCAAAGAGAGCTGGGACTGTTTAGCCTAAAGAAGAGCCAGCTTGTGGGGATCTCATCAATGTGTGTGTATAATTGAAGGGGGTGTGTAAAGCAGATGGAGGAAGGCCAGTTCCACAGCATCAACATGATAAAGTCAGTAATTTCAGGTGCAGTCATAACTCGGGTTGAAATTTCAGCAGGGCCCTGAGATTAGCATTCTTCAGAGAATTCAGAGGATCACTAAAGAAAATGGCCAATACCTTTTTTAGTCTGAAAAATGTCTTTACTGGTAGCACACTAGTCGTTAATGTCCTCTAGACCATTGGGTAATGAGTCTCGAGGGGAAGGAGGTAAGAGGTCATTGAGACACAAAATGCAATCTAAACTCTGAAGTTTTCCTTATGATTTTTACTTTGAGAGATGTGGCAGGATCACACTTTTGCTGTATGGTTGCAGCTGATTCTGATGCATTTTTTTTCCCTATCCAAAATATCTGAGTTTTCCTAATACATGAAAAAAATCTTTTCCCCAGCCGTTTAGAATAGTTGTAAACAGAACATAGGAGACAAATAAAACAAGGTCATACTCACTGGATATTATCTGAACACAGCTTTGGGAAATTTAAAAAAAAAAAAAAAAAAGTATTACCCTAGCCCCTCTGTGAAGAGCTAAAATTTTTGCAGAATAAACTTTCATTTTTGGAGAACAATGAAGCAAGAGCAAGTGCATGGCTTCATGGATGATGTACTTCTGTGTTACTTAGAACTTTATATATAGAATAGCATTACAAAAGAATTTATATGAATATCCCACCAGTGTGGGATTGCAGTTGGTAATATTTTGGTCATGGTGCCCATTCAGTGACAAGGTCTGTAGGCCACTGACGCTTTGTCCTCAAGATATAAGGTGTTTTTTTTAGCAAGCTAGAACACAGCAGGTTGAAAGTAAGTCTTACACCACAAAAAAAAACACAACCAGTTGATCTAATAATCAGGAATAACAAGTGTATCTTGATGCAAAGGAAGACATACTTTATTTTTGCGTAAGAAATATATAGATCAAATGGCAGTTTTCCAATAAGTGTATAATTTAAAAGCTGTTAAATCATATTATGTTACTGGTGCAGAAACATTGCTAAAAGTTCCTGTTTTAAGAGGCTGTTTCACTTTACAACAGAAGTGTCTAAAGTGGAGCTGGCCTTTGAGCCAGCCGACCTCTCAGCTGCGATAATGTAATTTTTCACTAATTGAGTGTATAACCTCAACCTTCAATCTACATTCTGTATGAATACGTTACTTGTGTCAGACTTCTTCGAAAGAATTAACCTACTCTGATTTAAGCTTGAGATTACAGCTGAGATTCTGGCCTTTGCCTTTTAACATATAAGTTAGTAAGAAATCACAATAAGGAAAGTGACTTCTGACCAGCGCTACAAAAACTTGAATATTAAATTTTTTTAAACAAACATGGAAAACTTTACATATATACTGCTTTTGGTTTATATATTAAAAAATCAGTCTTGAGGGACACTTGAATATTTTAATGGTTTACTATTGGAAGACTCTGTCTATTTCTATACCTGGGATAGTTTTTACAAGCCCGTGTCACTAAGCAGTAGATCTGAGTGACTAATTTAGTCACTGAATTGCTCACTGCACATAGCTGGTCAAAATAACCAAGATGGAATTATCTTCTTACTTAATTGCTTTGTGGTTTTCCTTCAGAGGATTTTTTTTTTTATTCATGTGTTAGTTCTGTCCATACACTCAAATTTTAAGTTTGGATGTTGTGTTTTGTCAAATGGCCTATTATGACTGTTTCAATGGATAATGACTGCCACTTGTTATTGTTATGCTTGATGTACATCTCGGATTCAGTTTAGTTTAACAGTAGCAAATAATGAAGTGAGGAAATTTTAGAAACTGCATTGTTGAATCTTAAAGAAATACTCTGAGATACAGGGTCAAACCCTATAGCTAAATCCCTTGTGCCAGCTAAAGATCTTGATCATTACTTCAGTAGTAGCGGGAAGGTAACTGCAAGATGTATTTCCTTTGTCGTATGCTTATGCCAATAAGTTAGGATATTATGACTAATAATTTGTGTACATTCATTGATCAGGTAATGCATGGTTCTTCTTGACTGCAGCTTTGATTGGGCCTTGGTAAAAACAATTGCCAGCTCCACTGAATGAATCCCTTTCATATTGTACGGGCCAGTTTTAGTGTGAATACTGAAGTGGATGAGCCCTCCTTGTTTTTTATCAGAATGACTTATGTTCACTTACCACTCAAATTATAAAGGGACAAAGGCTCAGTCAGTGTTATTTAACTGTTAAAATTTGATCAAAGGCTTGAGAACAGTGTGCTCTTCTCCCAGCTCTGTAGGGAGATGAAAAGACCTGGGGCTGCTGCTGAACTGTGTTTTGCATCAAGTCTTTTGAAGTCTATGGTCCTACTGAAGGAATAAAACCCCTTTGCGGAAGCTGGAGCTGTCACAATAGTAAGCCCACTCTCTCAGCTCCTATGGCTCCTGAGCAGATGATGCCTGGGAGGAAACCCATTGATAGTGAGTGGCTGGGACTCCAAAGGGACACTGGTGAGCTCTTAGCCTGCTCCTCTTGGTGAGAGCATATCTAGAAGCAGTTTGTGGCCAAACTGAGGGAGATAGCAAACTACATCTCTTCAAAATTGTGTTGCCCCCAAGACCCCAAGAGTCAAAAGACAAAAAGTGTTCTGTTTAGGGTTAAAAACAGGAGATGGCAAATTAGTGCATGTGTCCCAAAAGTGGGATCATTTACCCAGTGTGCGATACACCAACGTACAAACAGAGTAGAGGTATTGTCTTTATTGCATATTTGTGCAGATATGGGTGGTAGGTGGTAATTCCACAGAGTTAGCACACCACTTAGCAGAGTCACAAGGACTATATACTCTTACAAAACCAAATAAATTACTCATTACATTCTGACTGGTTCATCATGTTATTTGCTCATCTTAAGGGTATACTTCTTCTTTACTTGACTACGCATGCTCACAAGTTGGGGGGATGCAGTCTATCTGATTGCGACCACTGACTCAATTCACAATCTCCCCCTGCTGCCTTTACCTTTTCCCTAGTTACCCTAGACATTCATTAACTTCATGCTTCTTCAGCTGTCATCCAGCTTTCGGTGCCTTCTGGGGTGGATGTTTCCCTTTTATCAGTCTGTTATTTCCTCTTCCAGGGCATAATTGTTACTAAGTTGTGCATTGTTTATACAAAGTAGTCAGGCCTAAATTAAACAATGTCTCTATGACCTAAGCATTACTATGCCATAAGTATTTCTGCCCCATATGTGGTGGTGGTGGTTTTTTTTTTTTTAAATCTCCACGTGGTAACAGAAGGACTTTCTATAAGCTACTGTTGCTTTGTGTAGGGGGGATGTTTTTATTTTCCTGAAGTTTCTTATGCAATACACCTGTTAGTGTTACTACAGCTAATAATGCTTCTTTGTAGCCAAGTGCCTTGTGGTTTTTAGAGTTAGGGTGAGTTCTTGTTTCATTGAATGCAGAAAAAGCACTGTGATGTTTGAGTTGAAAGGTTGTGTATTCCTTGCTATGCTTAAATCTGAGTTACTTGTTGAATATGTACTGGCATGGTAAAAACAGTTACAGTTCTGACATGATGCGAGTGCCCCGTGGTACTTTGACTGTTTAGATTTTATGAGTAAAACAATATAAGTCACTAAAACATGTTAAAAAATGTTTCCTTCACTACTTCAAGTGAAGAAAGTGCCTGTTGTTCTAAAAGGAATTAAAAAATTGAGCTAAACACTTGCTCAGTGCCTAATGACAAGTAGACACTACTACTAATAATGCAGCACCTGTCCATCCCAGTTTTGGTTAGAGTTTATCAGGTATCCCTTTATTGCTGTGGATTCTGCTATAAATCAAATGTAATGTGTTTTTTTTTTTCTGCTGACTACAGAAGGCAGGATCTTAAACATCAAAATATTAGTATATAGAACCCAATTAGGGACGAAAATCTTTGTACTGTCTATAATCAGGTTACGAAAATGAGAAAATTACTATTTGTGGAAACTTTCTTATGATTCAATGTCAAAATAGACAGTTTCTGAGATACAGTGCTGCTTCAGTAAGAAGTATATATATTTGAAGAACACCATGTTTAAACAAGTTTTACTGAAAACTCTTACAAGAAGGAACCACAAACAACAACAACAAGAAAGCCATCAGCACCCAGTTTCTTATCAGATGTAAATTGGGAAGACGATTTTGACGTCAAGCAGTCCTGCTGTTTCATGCTAGCTAAGAAAGCAGCTCAAGATACCTTTAAAATACCATTGCATTTCACTTTGGCACCTAAATGACATTTGCTAGGTACAGAGTGCTTATAAAGCTAAGTGTACTCCATAGTTTACAGCTTCTGCGCTTATCTTGAAGTTTGAATCTCTGAAAGCTGTGTTTGCCTGTGGCATGTTTGGCAAGCAGCATGGCTCCTACATTCTCCTGAAGTTGCAACTGGGTATAGAGTTCTCCATCATTTCTTTTCCTGTAGGCATTTAGCTGTACATGACGGCATTACTGGTGCCTGCTTAAAGGAAACTCTGCTGGGACTCATTGGTGTAATTTCTGTATAAACAGGATTGAAATATTTTTATAATATTTCAGTACTGGATGTGCTTTGCAAGTTGTGATAATTTTTTTTTTCTAAAGCAGAACTTAGTAGGATATTTATTACATAAGACTCAAGATGGTGCTAAATGGAACTCTGCATATATGATGGTTTTACTTCTTGAACAATTTATTTCTGATCATGGGAAGGGAAGGAGTTAACAACAGGGTGTTTGCCATGGAGATGATATCCTTACTAGGTACCTCTTTTGTTGCACTTGTCTGCAGGATGTTTGACCTGTAGCTTCTTGCTGCTATGTAGTTTCATGAGTAGATGATTTGTTATGGTCAGCAGAATAAATAGATATACTGAGAATGCTAAAGGCCATAGTCTGTGATGTGACTTAAGCAGCAGTGTAGAAGTCTTTGCTTGTGTTTTTCTTGTGTTTTTCACATCTCAAGTTTTGATGATTCTTGGCCTTAAACAAAATTCCTGGATCACTTTTCATTCAATAGAGGTAGTGCAATAATATGGGCAAAAAAAAAAGTTTGGCACAGTCAAATGAGCAATACAACCTTAATTTTAAATGGGTTTTGTGCACTACTTGTCTTGGAGGCAGCTTAGGTTAATACAGAAAGAAAGGTCTTGAGTCTGGAAGGAATTCCACAGCAAGAAAAGGGCACATGAATAGATAAGGTCATATCATTCCCAAAGTGTATGATAAAGTTCATGTTACCAGATATCTATATTAGATGGAGAAGGACCACCAGAACTGCTCTTGTCAAGAAATAACTGAGGACAACTGGAGTGTTCAGGAAGGAAAGTGCAGAAAATGGGAGATAGAAGTGGGGAAAAACCTACTGAAGTTGGAGAGTGTGTGCTAAGGAACATCCCAGGAAGCTGAAAAGATGATACAATTTTTGCTGTACACTGAAGACGCATTGTTTGAACTATGATCCTGTTGGCATTTATAAACAGAACAAATCTCTAAGCATTCTTTTCTTTTATTAGGATTGGGGGTTCTGAAGGAAACTGGATTTGCAGGAAATAGAAGTAGCATTTTTTTAGATGGTGCTCTTTCACCTTGCTTTTTATTATATGGAAGTCCCAATATAGGACTGGAGAGGACTCTGTTACTGGAGAAGCCGTATGATTATACATGATCAGAGACAAGATTTCTTCTTCCCCACTCTTGGTTTACACTGTCTGAAGTATGCATGAATATATGAATTACAGAACCTGTAATTCACATATAAGAAGGGGGAGTGCCTCAGTGGCAAAAATGGTTGCTTAGGTTTGAACAGCAGGGAGCTAAATCAAAATTGTAACATGCTAATTGGACAAGCTGGAAATTCCTGGAATTTGCAAGTGGATCATTAGAAAATGCATGGAGTGATAATTGAAGGCAAATTAGCAATTTGGACACCAGGTGTTCTGAATTTTGATCAGCAAAGGAGAGGAGACAAATATCTTTCTGCTTAGAAAAAAATAGTTGGAAGTGTCAGACTACAAAACTGTAACGTAGATGAAGCTTACTTGTGATGTGCCTTAAATTAATCAAGAAAATTTTACTGCTGGATGGAATAATACCTGGTGTTTCACTGTAACAATAGTTCTAAAAGATATTCTTTTGTATAACTTTTGCAATAGCTGCATCCATAAACAGAATCATAGAATGGTTTGGGTTAGAAAGGACCTTACAGATCATCCTGTTCCAATCCCCCTGCCATGGGCAGGGACATCTTCCACTAGACCAGTTTGCTCAAAGCCCTGTCCAACCTGGCCTTGAACACTGCCAGAGACTGGGCAGCCACAGCTTCTCTGGGCAACCTGTGCCAGTGCCTCACCACCCTCACAGTAAAGAATTTCTTTCTTAGGTCTAATCTAAATCCGCCCTCTTTTAGTTTAAAGCCATTATCCCTTGTCCTATCACTACGTGCCTCTGTAAAATGTCCCTCTACAGCTTTCTTGCAGGCCCCTTCAGGTACAGGAAGGCCACAATTGGGTATCTCCCGAGCCTTCGCTTCTCCAGGCTGAACAGCCCCAACTCTCTCAGCCTTTCCTCACAGGAGAGGTGCTCCAGTCCTCTGCTCATTTTTGTGGCCTCCTCTGGCCCCGCTCAAATGGGTCCACGTCTGTCCTGTGCTGGGGCCTCCAGAGTTGGATGCAGTACTAAGTTATTGACCAGCCTCTGTACAAACTGCTCTTGATTTTAGATGATTTGCTGAAGAAATGCAAGCCAATATGCATTTTCCTCATTGTTCAGTTACGTGGCTGTATTCAATGGTTAGTACAACAGAACCTACTGCATTGAAGATTTTTTTTTCCCACAAGATTCCTTTCTTATGCTTAAAATCATGGCAGAACTGTCTTTTGCAGAACACTAACAAACAATAGAACAATGTAGTCTCAAGAGGCTCTTGTGCTCAGCTTCTGGAAGGTCTGTTTCTTTATTCGACTGACTTTTATACAGATTTGTTCCAAATACATATAGCTTTTAATCTTTTTCTTTTTGCAATGAAGTGAATGTTTTCATGAAGAAGAACAAGGGAAAGATCAAGAACAGGTCATACACCATGACTGGCTTGTTTGTGAGTTTTGATTGTATAATGGATACTTCAATGTAGTTAGTGGTTTAGTTGTAAACATTGTCTAAACATGTCTAAACATTGTCTGCTTCGATATACCTAAAATGTTGTTGAATTTCTTTCTGATTGCATCCCCAAATCCTAAGCTTTAACAGTCTAAGTGCATTTCCATCTGTAGAATTTTGATTGCCGCTTTGTATGCTTGTGATGAATGTAATAGGTGTTTAAATAATACAAATATTTTTACTTTATTGTATTGTTTTTATTTGTGCCTTTATTTCCCTTCTATATAGATCAAAATGAAGTCGGCAATTCTCATGAGTCCGATGAATCTTATATGACTTTTGCTTAAACGTTGAGAGGAAAAAATTAGACGTGCTGTTGGTTTGAAACTGTTTCATAACAAGACAGATGATTCCTGTAAATTTGCTTTATGAATAGCAATTGTGAATTAGGGCAAAGCATAAATCTGCTAATATGCATTTAATCACAAAAATGTTTGGACTGCATTCTGTAATGTCCATGTGGTGCTCACTGAATGCAAATGAAGCAGAAGGAGGATGATCATATATGGAGATCCTCTTGTTGTAATTAAGCTAAAACCTTATTTGTGACACAATGGTTGTCTGTCCTCTGACTGCTTCAAGGCTCAGGCTTCCACTCGTCTGCTGTTCTGATATTTACTGATGGCATTCCTTTGTCAGAAACTGAGTGATTGACC
Source organism: Opisthocomus hoazin (assembly GCF_030867145.1). Classification (NCBI taxonomy): domain Eukaryota; kingdom Metazoa; phylum Chordata; class Aves; order Opisthocomiformes; family Opisthocomidae; genus Opisthocomus; species Opisthocomus hoazin. Next base: position 6,599,435 of record NC_134420.1, read on the forward strand.
TAGGCTGGTTTCACAGTCTGAACGTATAAATCATATGCAGTTTGATTTATTTAGAAATATATTATTTTTCTCAGATCATCTATGTTAAGTGGACACGTCAATCAAGCAGTGCATGTTAATATAGGATTGGAGTTGTCACAGAGTATTCTTTGAAATAAATATTTCTGCAGAGCTGGGTCTGTTTCTGAGCCGTTTGTTAAGCAAACTGTAAAACTAGCTCATGAGCAGGAACCCATTTCTATGTGACCAGCATAGGCATTGCTTATTTCCCTTCCCACTCTAAATTTTGGTAATTTGAGAGTTTATTCATAAGTTTAAGAACACCCAAGGCAAGTCAGTTGGCAAGTTCTGAAATGGTTTGAAATCTGAGAAGCAGAACAGCTAACTTAATAAGAGCTTTCATGCTTTATCTCTCTTCTTGGTCAAATTCAGTGTTTGGATAGATTTTGGTTGTCTCCAGTTACTTTGCAGTGAGGATCTGGGCTTGCAGCCCTCGCTTTCCCTCACATGTAGTATAAATATTTTCTGCATTCTTCCAGTTTGCATTTTGGACCTCAAGACCTCTTGGCTAAAGTGCTTTGCTTCTAACTTGGTCAGGAGTGACTGAAAAAATTGCACAAATCAAGTATAGCACTGCACCAGTCATAAGGAATTGCAGACTCTAAGCCGTGCTCTACACAATAATCCAATGTGCTTTCAGTACAGAATAACTTAATCGATTGCAAATTACCATTTCCATTAAAACCTTGGAATACTACTGACCTATTAGCAATCCTGGTGTGCTAGAGGTGGCTTGGTTGTGAACAACAAAACTGAAGTATGTCAGGGTCGAACTTGAAGATCACGAAGAGAGTTTGTTCTTCAGATACAAGCTGGATTTCTTCACTGAACAAAAATATTCCAGCTCTGCGGACAGTACCACATCCATACCTCTTGAGATCCTCTCGTACCTCTTAGTATCTGTATAGCGACACTGGCAGAATGTGGTCATTGTAGCTCAGAATACCACTTTCATGTACTTTTATTCAGGTTCACTGTTAATTTTGACCCTTTCCAGACTTTGATATTCCCTTTTTTTGCACTTTTCATCCTTTTTCTTTCTGTTGCTTTGAACGTATTCTTGTTTTACTGCCTGTCCTCTCAGAGGAGTATAGTCTCTAGTTTCCTAACCCTGGCAGCACTCTTGCAGGGTGCTATGTGTCCAAGTGTTGCGTTACGTGCCTTCATGCCACATGCATCCTGTTTGTCCCATGAAGGCATCTTTATGATCCTTATTTATCAGGAAATTTTTTCAATTGCCTAAAAATTTTATTAAAATTTTTTTCTTTGTTGTCTTCAATTTATATTTTACTTTAGATAAGCACCTTTTCTGCCTGGAAACTATCACTTCAATCTTCTCAGGTTTGGATACTTTTGAGGCTCATATTATCTATTACCTTGTTCAGCTGTACCAATTTGTTTAGAGTAACATGGCAGTTCATAGTTTTTAATTATCTATTGAAGAAGTCCTTATACATTTAATAGTAATTTTAGACATGATTATGAAAACTAAAAATGAAACTCCAAGCAACTTAATTTTGTTAATGTTTAGTGATGCTTAGATGTATTAAAAATGAGATGCAATTTATATTTCCATGGGTAATGAATAATAATTGAAGGCAAAATGAAGTTAATATTTTAACACAATATTTCAAAATTAGATGAAGGCAAATTAGCTACCTTCAGACAAAAAACTTCACATTAATTCTTTTTGATTTTTTTTTTCTTATGTTTTGACTTTGGCTGGCTAGCATATTAGAATGACGTTTTCTACCTGTTTTGCCCAAGAAGGTACAGTTTTGCTACAATTCTGTCATGAGATAATACAGAGATGCTGAGAGAGGTGTAGAGCTTGGAGTTTATTATTTCTAGACTCAGCATGCTTTGGGGTAACAATTGGCTCTTGTGTTCACAGCACGCTGAAAACTTGCTAGGCTGAAATAGGTATTCCTTCTAATTTCTGCTTGATTTCCAGCAGGTATTTGGCTTATAGAGGTGGAAGGGAGAGATACAAACAGGGGAGAGAAGAGACACAAGAGAAAGAGATGGCACAGTGTGAATCGGAGTTGTCACCTACTCTAACAACTTATTAGTGGAAGGAGAAGAGAAGGCTTAGATAAGGCACTAACAGCAAATTAACCCAGCTATGGGGACTGCTAATATATATTTGTAGAATAAAATAAAGACCCTCTGACCTGTTCTTCAACTGTTAATTTAGCCCATTGTGACTCCAGTACCTATGGATCCTACCAAGCTTTGTTAGAGCATCCACATGAAGGTGCAACTTTACCCCATTGTCTTTAGCAAGTTTATTTATTGTAGGCCATTAAGGAAAACTTTCTTTCGATTCCTCTGATTTTCTAGCATATGACTACTTAGTACTGGAGCTAGTTATATATAAACCAAACTAGTGATAGAGTAGTAGAGATACTGACTCTCTAAATTAGAAGTTAACGGGAAGAGAAGCCTCTCAATAAGAACATAGAGAGATCTTTCAGTGTGAATATCCATGCTGTTAGGCGGTTTGAAGATGCGAATATTTTAACTGTTGCTGAGTTTTTAGCTGGCTAGTTCTCTATTTGGGCATTCATGACAGGAGGTCAACCTTTGATCTTTTAGATCTGTGCAGACTTCCAACCGTAATTGTACAAGGCAGAACAGTATAGTACAATTTTGCTAATCAAATTATCACCCCCCCCCTCTTTGAATGTATTGTTGTCTGAAAAAAATTCTGATAGTCTTGCATTTCTTTCTGAAAATAGCCAGTGAAAAATTTGAAATTTAACCCTGCATTGTGATCTGTCTCTGTGGGCTTATGAACTCATGGGTAAATATGCAGAACTAGAGAAAGTTTGAAGTTTTACTTTTTTTTTTCACTTTTCATCTAGCTCAAAGCTTAAGTACATCAGTCTCCAAACTTTTTCCGACTAACCTTTCTTTCAGCTAAGATCAAATATTGATGTCTTTAGCAAAGAATTTCAGGAAAAGGCACGAAATAATCCCCAGATATCTACAGATTTTTATAATGGAAATGCCATGTCAAATAACAGAATTGACCACAAATATTCTACTATAGAAAAAGGAATAGAGTGCAGTAATGTGTATGCAAGTATTTAAATCTCAAACTTCAATTTAAAGGGCATATTTAAATCTCGGAAGACTTCTTCAAGGATTATCAACCTTTATGTAGTAAGTGCTTCCAAAAATGCGAGTGTGTTGAAATGGTCAATTCTGCGTAGTTTGTGTATTATCCATTAGTCATAGTTAATGTGATTAAGGCGTATTGGCATGTTCACTTACTAGCTTGAATTGCTTGATCTGTTTCAAGGGTCTTTAAGCAAACAAAAACTTTTATCTTGTAATAGAAATACTTATCTTTCAATGCATAAAAAATTTCCAAGTCTATGAAATATGTTCACCTTTGTGATTTGAATGGTATCCAACCAGGCTTGCATGGGCTGATATTTTGAAGTGTTTTTATTATGAAATTTCAAGAAATGTTCCACTGAAGTTGATCATCTTGCTGCAGCATTGGCATCCATTATATTGACTATACAATTGCGGATCGTAAACATATTTAAATTTTTTATGATGCTTTTAAGTTGCTGAATTCTCAAATAATTTTTCAAGCAACAACAACAAAAAATAATCTGCATATGTGATCTGAGCTCCTTGTAGCTGTAAATCATTTTTGCCACCTAAGAATGTGTGTTCTGTGTTGTCATCAGGTATGACTGTCTGAGGAATCTAGCCCTACAAACTCTCAATGTTTTGATAAACTACACTGTTGTACTGAAAGAATTTGCTTTGCTGGTGTGAGTGCTGCTCTAAGATATGATCGTTCCTTGTTTTAATTCGTTTTTTGCTCTAATTAAAAAACAACTCCCCCCACCTCATCTTAACAGCATAAACATCCAAGCTTAGTAATTGTGTTCAGTAGTAAAAGACTGAGCTGGTTATAAAAGCAGAATGCAGAACATTAAAATTTTAGTTTTTAGTTTTAAAGACCAGGATTCCAGCTTGTCCTCTAGCAATGAAGCTGTTTTGAATTCCTGCTCTTCTAGCCTGTGTTTTGTCCTCTCTGCTATTCTGATACAAACAACTGTTTGTGGGCTCAGACATGTCTACTAAAATGTACGTGAATCTCCATGATTTCTCTGAATTAGTATGCCTGTGCCGACATAACTGATTTCTTGAATTGCTGTGTAGCTGTAACCTGTAGATCAGGGCAAGAAAGAGGGATCTCACCAGCGTTGTTGTCAAAGGAATCGTGTTACGGATCTGCTGCAGTCTGTACCTCTTAGTGATTTACAAACTATTTCCACATCATCATTCGACTTGGGAGTGAATCTGTATCCATGCCTAGCTCTACAACAAATTGGATAAATATGACATTTTCTCATTGTCAAGAGATTATACTAATTTCATACAAATGAAGTCTCTTCGGTTACTGTGCGAAGGAAATGTTTTGGTCCCCAGATGACAACTGGGTTAACAGAAACAATTTAAATGTCATTTGCAGCCACTAATGAGATCGTTTAAATTGCACTTGTGTATATAAATTGCTGCTGTGTCTATGGGGAAAGTGGGGAAATCGTGAGCAAAGCTGACTAACAGGCAATTTTTTTTTCCTTAAGAAACTTTAACTTTGCAGTATCTCCTCACAAATCTGAATAAGAAGCTCTTGTGTTATAGCTAAATGATGAGAAACTTCAAATATCACAGAAAAAAAAACTTTATGGGGGAAGAAGGAAGAGTTGGAAGTGTCAGACTGTTATGAGAAATTCTGTAGCTGCAGAACAGCCTTTCCTAAGAGATAAGGAACAGCTGTAGAGTGAGGTCTGCCAAGATGGAGTGGAGCCACGAAATGACAGAAATAGACTTTAATGAAGCACCAGGTGGATTTGATGCAACATTTACCTGACATAGCCTGTATTTCCTTGGGGAGAACACCCATTTTCCCCTACCCTGGGTATATTTCCCTGAGTCGATATATTTTGCTTGTTGTCTGGTTTTTTTGGATGTGAGGTAGCTGGTTTTGGAGTGTGTTTGTGTTATGGGTGGGTGGTGGTGGGGTTTTTTTTATTATTTTCTGGGAAAGCCATTAAAGACCATTTCCAATGCATTTGGGTTGGACACTACATGAGCCATGAAAGAGGTGTTATATGATGCTTCTAAAAGTCTGATGTCAAACACTGGAACAGTGAGTGCTTTACCTCTTTATAGATTTACTATGAAGGAAACTTTCTTTACGAATGTGAGTATCTGCACTCTCTCTCTAAGAGGAGAAATGTGTGGTAGGGTTTGCTGCTGCTATGTTGGGTGTTCGGACAAGGGGCTAACATTTTTCTGCTGTGTTCACCGCCTCAGACCTGTTCTGTGAAATGGGGTTTTCTGTTCTGCAGAGAAACAGAGGTGTTTCTACTCCTTTCCCCACCCTCCAGCCCTTATATTGTGGGAGTGAAAAGAGGATGTAGCACACACAGCAAGGTATCAGCTGATGCTGTGACAGCATATTTTAGTAACTGAGGGGATTTTTTTTAAAACAAGAGTAGGACTCACTAAAATTATTAATATTTAGAATATTTAAAATATTTAGTTTTACAGTATTTCATTTTACCACAAATCGACCAGAAACTGTTCCAGTTGATTTGAGATTAAACCTAGATTTTTATTATTAAAGTGTGCTTGTTTTTCTTCCCACAAAACCTTTGAGTTATGTCATCAGCTTGGTTGAAGATTTATGTGAAAAAAAACCAGAAATGTGTGTGCAATGTATAGATGATGCCCAAATACATATGCTTACTACAGGCCATTCTTCTAAAGTAGAATAGTTGTTTCTCTATACATAGAGAATTAAGCAGCACGACAGCAGCCAACTGTTAAGAATTGTTGTAAACCTACAGGAAACTTGGTGAATATTTGGTTAAATCAATATTCGCACCTCACTAGCAACACTAGTGGTTGTTGAAATCAGCAGCTGTTTGTCGAGTATGGTGGGGTTTTTAGTTTTTTGTTTTTTGTTTTTTTTTCCAAAGCAGAAAGTTAAATTAAGTTGAGGCTCTTACTGGATGGCCTAGTTTACTTCATCTGTCTTCAGAGGAAGTGTGAGGTGTGTGTAATCTTGTTCAACCTATCTCTATTTTGAAGCTACAGACCTGCAAGATATTGCTTTAAAGTTTATTCACAAGCAGTTCTAGAGTATGGTAGTCTGTTTTTTGAGCGTGCTTTATATTGATGGTAAATGTCACTGGTTGTCCTACATGTAAAGTGTTTCTTAAATGATAGCTTAAATGCCTTTATCTTTAGGGTTTGACTGCATGGTAAAGGTGAAAGTGTTCTAGTTGGTTTATCTATTGGGTACTTTTTCAGTAACAAACAGAGAGGCAGTTTTGCAGAAAGGTTGGAGGCTGAGTGAAGTAGGAAGAGGAATGGGAGAATAGGACTGTTCGAATTGTGGACTAAAAAGTCCTTTTTTAATTTGTCAGAGCCCATATTTTAAGTTCAAAAATAAGTTGCAAAATGGATCATCTTCCTTTTGCCCTTTTCCATGCTGGCTGAAGCTCACCTCAGCTTCCCTACTGACTCCCATCAAACATACATTTGATACTTGGATTATTTTACAGGTGTGAGGATAACACTTCTTATGATCCTTCTTCTTTTTGTATTCATAGGGAATCTTATAGCTCCCATGACGTTGTTGTTATGTTGGAAATAAACATGCGAATTGAAAGTAGTATGAGGGTGTTTTTCAGTTTAGAGATGTAAACTGGCAATGATGTTAATATTTTGGTGGTGTTCTTTTCTTCTAATAACGGAAAGCATGGAAGTGCAGCATTTATATCTCTGCTTTGCTTTTGCTTTAGAAGTTTTCTTACTTGATGGAGAACTTTATAGGTAAGGAAGGAAGGGGTAGCAGATGAGATTTCACTGGTTTCTCTTATCTCGGGCTCTGTTTTCAGATAAAACAAAAATATACACCTTTCAGTGATGCAAAAAGAATTACAGTTGTAGAAATCCTATTTCCACTGTTAAGCACTCTGAGATAGGAGGATGATTTCTGTCCGAAATCTTAATTAGCCAGGTAGACAGCAGAACCTTGTGTTGCAGCTGCTGATGCATGCTGAGATTGTGTAAGTAGAGCTGCAAGATCTGAGTCCCTGATATTAGAGCTGACTAGGAACATTTTACCTAAGCTTTTGCACAGTTTATACATGTATTAGGGACTGATGTGGAATGCTAAAGCAGCTAAAGATCAAGAAACTGCCAGGGAACTTTAACTTCCTGAGAAGAGGTTACCATCTGTCGATTTTCCAGCAGCAGAGATTCAGGTTTCCCTTGCAGGGATGACACAAATTTGCTGTCAGGTGTCCAGGCAAAGGTGTTTCACAGATGGACTTTAAATACTATCAGTTCGGCTAAGTTAGAGTTCTACATCCATCCTATACTTTACAGATGACTGAACGTCAATGACTGTCACTTCTCAAAGGACTGGAAGAATGCAGAACAAACTTCCTCCATAGTCACATATGAATAGAATAGTATTGTGGAGACTGTACAAACGGTATGATGAACTTGACTTCCCTTTCTGTGATGTATTAAAATTTGCAGTTGTAGTATAAACATATCTTTGAGTATCAGTTGAATGTGAAGTACCATTTAAATATTTAAAAAGTGAAAGTTCACTGTTTGAACAGCGAAAGATGCACGGTGTTGTGTATATATAAACTTCTGGAGTCTATTTGTACTATGGTTTGTCAAGCTAGTTAGGAAACTTCTTGTTTACTTTGAAGACTTAGACATGTCATACCAAAATCATAGAACAGTTTGGGTTTGAAGGCACGTTTAAAGACCATCTAGTCCAACTCCCCTGCAATGAGCAGGGACATCTTCAAACTGATCAGGCTTTTCAGAGCACTATCTAGCCTGACTTGGAATGTTTCCAGGGATGGGGCATCTGTAACCTCTCTGGGCTACCTGTCCCAGTGTTTTACCACCCTCACTATAAAAAAACTGTTCTTACATCCAGTCTAAATCTACCCTCTTTTAGTTTAAAATCATTACCCCTTGTCCTACTGCAACAGGCCCTGCTAAAAAGCTTGCCCTCATCTTTCTTATAAGCCCCCTTTATGTACTAAAAGGTCCCAATAAGGTCTCCCCATCTATCAAAATATATAATGTAAAATTTCAACACAGCAGGGAACGATGTGTACTGTCTGCAGTTGCTTAACAAGAATAATTTGCAAGCGAATGTAGAAACACTGCGCTATATTGTAGGTTTTTAAGAAGATTTTTTTGCATTTTTTTGTATATTGAACTCTAGTACTGTGCCAAAAATTGCCTTCACTGAAAATTAGATTGTCTTCCTTTATCTAGAAATATAAATATGCGGTTAGAAGCTTAGTTCTACACACCTGCTTAAGTCACCTTATACTTACTCAAAGTTTTTGTAGCTTCTTAAACTCTTTATTTTGTAAACATAACTGGGATTATTCTAGAGTTTCTACTTGCTTTTAAAACTTGAACATTGACATTTGGATTTCAATGTGTATAACGCAACTAGTTCATGCCCCACCCTTGCCTAGGTGCGAGGCAAGCTTGAGTCTATGTTAAGATCTGGTTAAATCTAAGCTGAAAGAGCTTTAGCTGCAGCATAAAGATTTTTTAGCTTTCTTTTTTTCTGATTCTGCAATGATGAAAATCACCCTTAGAGTACTTTCCAAAGAAGTTGACATTCTAATGCTGAGCTTAATATAGAAAGCTGCTTACTGGCTACAGAGCTGTCAATTCTATGGTAAGTAGTGGTAAAACAGAATAAACTTACAATCAGGGAAGGCTCCTAGAATCCTACTGTGAATGTACGCATGCAGAGCATGATAGCTATGTTAAACAAAAAGCCACCCCTTACACACACAGTTTTTCAACAAAGCTGTGGGACTCTAGCTGAAAAAACACTAAGATGCAGGATCCACCTATAAGAACTTCTGAGTTTTTGTTAGAAGTAGGACTGAGGTAAAATAAAGAGCCAAAGTTAATTACCTGTCCAGGCTATTCATGCATTGAGGAGATTCACACAAAGTTAATTAGCTTTTTTGTAGGTGTTAATTATTTTAGGAGGAGTATAAATATCTGCATTGAATAGTCCTTAGATCGGGTGGATTAGAATTCTGTTTAATTCGATAAAACTTCAGCTATTTACTGTATCTTTAAAGATAATAAGCTTTGCCTAAACAAATGCTAGGGTTAAACAAACAAACAAAAAAATTTAGCTTGTGCTGCTGATTAGAAGCAGTATTAGAAAAAGGCAGTAAGGTATGCATACTTTGAATCGGAGCTACAAGATGAACAAAGGAAATTGTGGATAGAAAAAGCCGTTCAGCAAAACTAACCCATGGGGAGAAGTTATTAGCCAACATTTGGCCTCAGTTTCAAAAAGAAAGTTTCAAGCAACATACCTGAGGTTACATAATTGCTACAGTATGCTGTGGTACAGCTAAAAAGAAGGGTCCGGTCTATGAATATGCAGCAGACTCCAAGGTACTTTTTTGGGTCACCAGCAATTAAGCTAAATAGTTCTAGTGACAGTTAGTGTGCCTATAGCTCTATAACATTTACTTTTATAGCACAAAAATCTGGATGTGTCTGAAAGTTCACTTCTTCCATGACTAAACTGGCAGAATATTGTACCTCCTGTATGAACTACAAAGCTTCCTAATTCACCACCCCCTCCCCACCTTAAATGTCTGTAATTAGAATGCACTTTGAGTGATTCTTGATCACTTCGAAGGTAGGGAAAAAATTTCTGGCTTCCAGGCATCACAATGCCTGTAGTTTTTACGACCCTGGGATACTGTAAGGTATACTTGATCTAGATGTTACTTGTATTTGAGATATGTGGTGAGAAGCTTAATATATATCTGTTGAATCAAAAATACTATATATGTTTACTGTATGGTAATACAGAACATGTAAATACTTACATCCATTATAGAGCAGAGTCTATTGTGTAAAATACGTAAAAAGAGACAATTTATGTCCAAAAGAATCTGCGAATATCTGTTCCTTTACAGGGGAAAGAGAGGAAGGAACAGGTATCTGAGGCTAAGAGGAAAAAATCTAATTTGCTGATGGTCAAAGCCTGCAGTCAGGCATCAAACTTTAATCTGAGTTTATTGCTTTACTATCGGAGCACCTGCTCTCTCAATCCCAGATAGATATTTTCTCTGATTATATCATGGATTATTTAATGAATTTCCTTGAAAATTTTCCCTATTTGTTGCTTTGAAAAGAATTCAAGAAACTTTGAAGGAAAACTCTAAGTACTGATCAATTAAGTGTGGCAATGACCCCTGAAAACTTGAAAACAGGCTGTATCTAAATATGCATGGCACGTACTGTCCCAGTTTTAGTGACTTGCACAAGCTTGAGAAGTTGGAATAGATGACCTCTACAGATCTGTTGCAAGCGAAATTATTCTGTGAGAGTCTTGGCAAATGCTAGAAGCATTACTTGAAAAACCTGAATAATCATGGCAGTTAGTAACTTTTTCTTTGATATTTAGATGATTTACTAATGCCTGAATCTGTCTTTGGGAGGAACAGCTGCGACGTAGCACTCCACATGTATGATATGAAGTTTGCATAATTACTAGGCTAACATACTCATTTTCTACTCTAATTTGGACTAGATTGCTTTGTGGTCTGTTATCTTTTAAAAAATTCCTTTAAAAGACCTGAAGATAAAACCGTACTGGGGCAGTTTAAGAAAACAACTAACTGCTTGCAGAGAGATGCATAGTTTGGAGAAGAATCTGAACTAAAGAATGCTCTTGAAAGTGAGAGCTAGGTCTGAGAGTGCTACACCTCCCTATAGGAATCATTCTTGTGCCCAGTTCGGAAGCAAGAATGAGCCAGTTAGGGCTGTGCGTCAGGAGAGTAGGAGGACCAGAGCATCCTTAGGTTAGAGGACAGGACTAATAGAGTTTTTAAATCCTAAAGGTTCTTTTAAGATGTTTTTGGGGGTTTTTTGGTAAGCCTTGTCAAGTAGCGTTTGCAGTATATGTAAAAACTGAAAAGTGAGTTCTCATTGAAACTAATGGGAGAAACTTTTGTGCTTACTCTAGAAAGGGAGTCTGTGATGAAGACCAGTATAAGCTGCATCTGGGCCTGTGATACCTAGTGCTGTGTATTCTAACACATATGCCTTCTGATGATATAATACTACTTAGTACCATTTGAAAGTTGCTCCTTGAGAAGCTGACAGGAGTTGAGGTAGTTGTGCATTTCTTCAGCTTCTAGGACTTTAGCAGACATGGAAGGACACATAAACACATGTTAAAATATTCTTGCAATGTCCTTGCTTAGTTTGCAAAATTCTTTGTAATCTTCTGGTAGGATGTTTAAGTCTTGGCTGCTGGACTTTCTACATATAGCCAGTTCAGTAGGAAATTACTTTTGTGGCTGAACAGCAATGCAGATTTCCTTGATAGTCGATGAGCTAATTAAGTTGACTACTTTCATATTGACTCTCCTTTCAAATATAATGTAAAGAAAGAATGATGGTGCAGGATCTACTCAGAAATCCATAAAATTGCTGGGAATTATTGGAGTGACCAAGCCTCTCCATCAAAAAAGGGTTCCTCTGACTGTGCTTATGTATTACAACATCACCTCACTGCATGAGGAAAGCGTCTGTGGCTTTCTTCAATGCTTGGTTCTCTTCTCAACCCATTCATTACTCGGCACTCTGTACTTCTCCACTGGCAATTAGAGCTGCATTGAGAGAGGAACAGACTGCATTGTGGGAGCTCTGACCTCTGAACATGGGATATCTTTTTAAATATTCCATCTTTTTTTTTTTTTTTGGTGGGGCAAAATAAAGACATAATAAGGGAATGATATGGTCCGTAACTGGTCCTCCTTCCAGTCAGTGATACAGTTCCCATTTTCTACTTTCTAAGTTCGACAAGCAGTTTTTAAGACGAATTTATAATTGTGCAAGTTGTCAGCTAAATTAATTGAGATATCTGACATTTGTGGCAGTTTGATGGAGAGTCTAGACTCTCCAAAATCAACCAAACAAGAAATAGCTGTGACAGGAATTGTGAAGTTTATTTCATTCTAACATTTGAATTTTGAGTGAATTGGGGTGAAATTAGAGGTAGTAAAGGGTATGCAGTTGAAATCCTTTACACACGGGAATCTTTTATTTAGCCTAGCTGACTGGTGTGCTGTCAAATTCACACAGACCTAAAGATAGTGAGCTGTATTTCAGCTTTGACCCTCAGCTTCACCTTTGCTGTGTGAGGAGTTTTTTTCAGGCTGGCAAAGCTATCTGGAGCTCTGTGACAGAGATGGAAAAACGGGTGGGCAGCAAGTAGTAGGCTTCTCTCAGAAGGTTTCATTAAGGGCGAGGTATATGAACCAAGATGCCCCTAGCACAGTTGCATTTCCTTTTGTAGCAACTGTTTTACTGTGTACAAGAAGAACTGCTTAGATTTTTTTTTTTTTTCTCAGCAGTTTTATTCTGATCTCTTGTGAAGGGTTCTGGACTTCCTTGCATACTTCCTGAGTGACTGTATTGAAGGTTTTCCAATTGGATAGAACTTAATGAAATGCCAAGAGTGGATAGCAACAGGGAAGGGAGTGTTTGGATTGGTACATGCTGTGTAACAGGAAATAATGTGAAGTAAAGGAATGGCTTTTTTAACTGGAAGAGAACAATTTATTTTTTTATGTTACAAGGCCCTCCTGAGAAATAGGAGAGCCATTTGGGGAATTAGAAATAAGACTAAACAGCCAATACAAAGTTTTATTTAAAAAGAAGTTGGAAATGAGCATCACTTAAGTACTTTCTCTGCTTAATTCTTCAATTGATTTTTTAAAAATTGTATTTCATTTTGACATTTCAAACTGAATGATACTGTTGGTTTGTACATTTAGGAAAAATGCTTTGTTAGCTTACTACGGTTCTTAGTTTCAGTGGTGCCCCATGTTTAACCAAAGAGTACATTTTGATCTGGTATATCTGATTAATGTATTCCAGGTATCTGAATAAAGTTAGCAAGATGGTCATTAAAGTCTTCAATGTACAAAGATGAATTCTGTAACATATCAGACACAGATGTGGTTTATCAGATATGTGAAACTACATTGAGACATTCTCAAAATACATTCCTCATAAAAAGTAACATTGTTCAGTTAAAGAAACGTACAATGTCAAGCCACATGAGGTCAGTGGCATTTCAACGGTTTTAGTGAAGTTGCAGGTGCAGAGAAATATGAGCATGCAATCTCCTGACTCTGAATCATGAGCTTCAACTACTGTCAACCCCTAATTCCATATGAGTCAAAGCATGCAACTTTAGCAGGCGAGTTAAACCTGATCCTTAATCGCTCTGCAGGTTTTTGTGACTCAAAACAATATTTGCTGTTTTCTTCGTTTTTCAAATTCCAGATCCTTCCTATTAAAAGTTCTTTTCCTTAACTTAGGAACCTCAAGCTATTGAGAAGAATCCAGCAAACTGAAATGTGGTTGGAAAAACAAAATTAAAACCAGGAGCTTTTTAACCTGTATCAGCTCCTTTTTTTTTTTTCTTATCAGCTGTATTCATCGTAGCTTTATATTTTCTGTAGAAATGATGTTTACTGGGCTCTTGGTAAGCACAACAAATATTTAGAACTAAGCATTTTGTTGCATTATCCATACCCTCGTAGCATCATACTTACAAAAATCACTTAATATACATAAACAGGACATGTTATCCGAAAGTGTATACTGCATTATAAAAAGGAATAAATCTGAAATTTCCAGTTAAATATTTTTGTGGTTGCTCAAACAGTCATTGTCCCTGTAGTAACTAAACATATGTTGCTGTAATAGCTGATTCTTGTTAGGGCAGCTGTGTGAGAGACAGAGGAATAGAAATGCAGTTTTATCTTTTGGGGAGGTGGGGGCTAGCTATTTTATTTCAACTTTAAAACTAGTGTTGCTGCCATTATGCTAGTACCTAAGCCAATGTTAAATTACAGCTTTATTCAGTTTGCCTGAAACATTGTTGGTGTTACTTCAGTCATTAACACAAAGACAAGATATGTAAAATACCAGTGCTGATTTTTAAGGTCTTGATGTAGCTTTTGTAGCTTTTTAAGTCTAATTGTATGAGAGATAAAAATGGCGTATCCTACTTTTGCTAGTTATCTTGGATTCTATTCAGGTCAGTTGCTGCCTCTCATACAGTACTGAACTTGAAGCAGATGTGCAGCACATCAAAAGGTGGAGATTCTAGTAGAGAGCTTTTGTATCTGTTCCAGAAACTTCTTCACACAGTGGGTAGCTCTTACTCAGGTAGATTGTAAAAAGGTGTATCTACATAAATTGTGAAGTTTAATGTAGTTGTTACTGCCTGGTTGTACGGTCATTGGGCTCATATTTTCTGTGAAAATACAAAGCACAGTAAACTTCTAAACAAGCATGAAACTTATTTTCTTGCACTTATGGCTTGGCCAAGTATTCTTTTTTTGACTGATGAGTACTCTTTTCTTTATGACCACAGCTACGAAAGCTATGGAGTAGGTCACTGATCACAAGCTGTGTCCTCTGTGTATGGGTTTGTTTTTTTTTTTTAAACACAGGTAAGGGGTGGGTGGTGATAACTGCTTTAAGAAAAAGAGTAGGGGTTAGAAAGCCTGATCCTGCATATTTTTGTGGGCCCTCAATTCTGCAGGATTGCAGTTGAAACTTCAGTTTCTGCAACAATTTTCAGGACCTATCTGTCTTTTGACAGTAGATATTGGAAAAATTTTCATGCTTAGAATCTATTCAGTGTATAGATAATCAGTTATTTGTATGCAATACAAGTCCTGAATATAACAGGGTCTAAACTGAATGATAATAAAAGCCAACAGTGGAACTGGGCACGTGCAATCAGCACGAAGAGAAGTATGTGTCAGTAAAATGGGACTGTAAGAGAATATTTATCTACGAATTGCTTTGTGTAGAAGATTAAATAGGACATAAAGTACATTGGTATGGAAAGAAGGGATAACTGTAGAAGAAAATAATCTCGCAGAGACACGTATTTGTGACAGAAATGGATCCAAATAACGCAAAAAAAAGATTTACCAATGAACGAGAGAGAAGCTATATATTGTAAAGGTAGGTGACTGATTGCTGTAGATCTATACAGCTCAGCATCAGTCTGGCTGTGGTAGCTATCTATTCCCCCCCGATTTTTTAGCATGTTTGAGTCAAACATCGTCTTACTGTAACCCAATAATTACCAAATTAAACCAAAGACCTGAAAATATGATATTTTAAAATGCAATATTTTAAACTGTATTGGCAGTGATAGGCTTTGGTTTCATTATATGCACTTTATTGCTTGTGTTTGGAAAACATTTGAGATGGTTTTATGGATCTTCTTGTACCTTCTGACAGCTATCCAGTTGCCAGCAATTGTGAGGCATTCAATACAGTTCTAACTGAGACCATCTTGGTTTTGTGCCTCTGTTCCTTAGTAGGTGACTACCAACTTACAAACAGAGCTAATAGCTGTCAAGAAAAATAGTGGGCTTAAATATCAGTCCTGTTGTTGATAGTTATGTGGAAAGCTAGTTCTGTTTTCACACTGTTTCTTCATTGGGACATATTTTGAATAACACCACAGACACAATCCTCAGATAGTCACAGAATTTCAACTTCTATATAGAAGTTGAATGTTTCTTCTTTTTGACCACAGTTTAAGGCACTAAAATAGTCTGGAGTGTGCTGTGTCGAGATACAACAGAATTATTGAAAGTAAAAACACCCTTGACCAGAAACAAATTTCAGTTATGTTTAAAACATATTTTGCACTTTAATCTTGGTCAGAGTGTTGCCATGCTCTGAGGCTTCAGGTTGAGCTGAGCAAGTAATAAATTATATATTTGTGTGCATATACTAAAAAGAAAAAAAACCTCAAAAGAATCAAATGGATGGTATAAAAGAGCAACTGAAGAGGACTTAAAAATATTGCAGACTCAGAAGACTCAAAGGGAGAATAAAAGTACAGAAAGCAAAGGTGAAAGATGAAAGGAAGGTTGAACTAAAGGTTATGGTAAATAATAAGAAATTTATAAGCAACAAAAGGTCAGTGAAGGAGACAGCCAGGCCTCTGTTCAATAGCAGTAGTAATTTATTGACAAAAGAAAGCAGAGTGCTAAGAAATTTAATGAATTCTGTTTCAGCACTTGCAAAGGAGAATCACAGTGAGATGCCAGAAGCAGTCATAAATTCCCCTAGAGCTAAGAGTAGTAGTGAATAAAATAGGGGTTGTGCCAAAACAAATGCTCTAGAAATTAGATGGTCTGAACCTGAGAGCTAACTAGATTGCACAGCTAAATCTTGTGAATCTACCTCAGAGCCGTGCTTAACACAGCTGAGGGAACCTTTGTCTGTTTCTTGATTATTTTTATTTATTTTTCTCTCCCCTGGAGGCATGGTCACTCTGATAATGGAGAGAAGGTTCTGCAGGTTCCTCTCTGTCTCTTTGAGTGGAGTAGTAGGAAGGAACGCTTTTATATTCCCATTTTCAGTCAAAGGCTGATTTTTTTTTTTTTCTTCCCTGAATCGCTAGCTGTTCGTGATTGGAAGACAGAATAAGCCAAGTACTGTCACAAAGACTAACGATACTTGTAAGGACAATGATAGAAAAGTGGATATATGGGAAAATCTTTGCAAATGGGACACTTGGGAAGAGTCAGCATTAGGTAAGGCTTTTGTTAGAGACAAAACTACAACATTTTGGAGATATGCTTGAACCTGCTGGGATAAGGATGTTAAAGGACAAGCATGGGCACCATCTTTGTATCCTTAGCATCTTGGCTGGGTTTAGCTGTGATAGGAGAATACCAAATTTACAGTGAAATTCCGTCTTGCAGAAAAAATTATTTGATGATAGAATGTGCAAGTTCACCCTGTTGCAAGCAATTACACTAATCAATGCCTTTATACACTGTATTTGGAGCGCTTTACAGCTGAGGGAAGGATACTTTTAGTCCATGTAGTCATATATTTTTAGACAGAATATCTGTAGTTATAATCTCTGTGCTACAGAATAGCAAAGCTTCAACATGAGGGTATCTTAATAAAGATGATCTTGTGCCTTTCTTTTTTGCAGCAGTAGTAGTGACAAATGTGTTATTGCTGTAGACCTGCCATACTTGATGGGTGCTTTGGACTTTGTGGTCTTGATGGCAGTTAGAGAACAGTGTAATCTCTCCAGGGAAGTAAAGGAACCGTGACTCTCTCTGAGAGAGAAATAGGGCAGTAGAAGACTACTGAGTGGGGAGCGTGGGTGTGTGTTGAACACAAAACAAGAAAGCTGGAGTAAAAATGAAGTAGAACTTCAGAGAGGTAGAAAATGTGTCGACAAGTTGCAGGGGTAAAATAATTTTCCAGGATAAATGGTTTCTTTAAGAGGGGGAAAACAGTAGGAGCAGATGAAACACAGGGAATGCTTTAGGAATATGTTACAGGCTACCTGCTTCAAGTTGAGACAAGCTTTTCACTACCACTAGGTTTCACCCTTCTTCTGCTTGAATAACTGCAATAGAACTGCTCAGGCTTAGGAGAGGTTCTGGTGATCTGAAGCTGTTCATCAATAGCCTTCCAAGTCTTCTGCTTTCCATGACTGGCCTTGGAGAAGTGCAATGAAGCTAGCAGTATTGGCTTTAAATGCAGTGCACTACAAATCGTGGTGGAAGGGACTTACCAAAGGACTAAGTACACTCATCAGCACTAGGTTTATGAATGAAGCCAGCCTAATTCACCTCATTCTTTTCTATAAAGCAGATTTTCTAAGTTATCTGTACAAACAAAATGTAAAATACTTTAATTTTATATTGTTTCCTACAGGAGTGACAATATACAAAGTTATTAAAGCTGTAATCAAATATGATAGCTTTGAAAATCCATGCATAATTTTGTCTCTGGCGCAGACACAGCTTCATCTAAATGAGTTTATCCATGTTTTGATGAGATATTTAGAGGGGGGGGGGAAATACTATCCATATTATTTGATTTTTTTTCCTGCATGCAGGAGCTTTCAAAACTTGTCTTCTGAAAATTCAAGTCACAGTTTGCTATATAGAGAATTAAAAAAGAAAAAATAAATCCATACATCTTTTGGACAGTCTGCACTTTTTGGATGGTTCCTGATGTCTGATAGCTCTTTTCAGTGAGTCAGCTCACAAAGGAAACACATTTGGCTTTTGGGGTGTGTGAATGTGTGTGTGTAAGGGGAAAGGTAGTGTCACTTTTTTTTTTTAGCAAGAGACCTCTGGATTCATTACAACACCAAAAATGTAAGCTATGGCCACATAAAACCTTTTCCCACAGAATATTAATTAAAACATAGAGGTGGGTGGACCTTCATTGTAAGTTTTTTTTGGTAGTGGAGACAGACAAAGCAGTCTTGTGGTATTGTTAAGCACTTCAAACTGTATCACTGGACAGTCTTGTGTAGCGTGCATCATCAACACATACGTCAGCCTTGCCAGGAAATTGAACAAGCTGTGTGTTTTCAACCCTGTTAGGATCACAAGGTAAGAAAATTTTATATATATATAAATAAAATGTGTGTACATATATACATAAAAACTCTTATTTTTAACAACAGGAATAGCATCAATCTTTGGTTGAACACCCTGGGCAATGTTGGTTCTTATTACCTTTTCTTTTGTTAGGTAGTACAAACACTGCTCTTCAGTGAATGAAATCTGACCTCACGCTGGAAGGCTGAACTTGGCAGGGAACTTGGTATTCTGTCTGGCTTATGCTAAACACCTTTCTTTTTGCAGTTGTCGAAGTTTAAACTTTTGACCTCTGCAGTGTGGAGAACAGTGTTCTTGCCAGTCATCTACAGCTGATTATACCTGATGTAGGGCTAGGGATGCTCTAGAAAATGAAATATCTTGTCCTGAGTCAGTGTAGTATGTGCAAAATCAGTTGTCCTCTATAGAAGTTTATTTTCATTGACTGTATTAATCACAGGGAGGATTTAGACTCACCTTCAGGTGTTTATAGTGTAGATGTCTCCACTGAGCTAAGATGACTCTCACAATGATAGCTTTCCTCTTTGGAATAAGAGGCAGGGTGTTGACCTTCCCAGTATAACTGAGACTTTTCTGATGGCTACCTCACTTCACGCTGGTGGTGTTTAATGATTGCTAAATAGATATGGAAAACTACACCAGGCGAGGATTAGTAAACAGGCATTGTTTTCTTTATGATCAGTAACACTTCATATTTTTTCATTATGAAATAAATTTTTTTCTTCATTCACTGTTTTGTATGCTTTCTTGGATTTTTTTTTTTTAGTCTGTCGTGGTTTAGTTCCCTCATTATTCTTTTCTGCACCTATCCTTCATTTCCCCTCCCTTTTTTTTTTTTTTTATTCTGCTAGCTGGAACATCCAAATTGATATTTTAATTGGTGAAGAACTGCTAAGTAAAAGACAGGCTTTCCGCTGCAAAATTAGGTATTCGTATGTGTGTGTGCCATGAAGGAGAATGCTGGGAAGACTGTGGATGCTGTTTCAGCTGCTGTTTAATAAATGCAACTCTGTGTGCAGCTAACAAATGCTTGGATTTCCTTCTGCGCATCAAAAGGAGGGGGAGTTCATTGTGCAGTTTTTCCTTCCCCAAGAACAGCTGGAAGATAACACTATTTAATATTTCAATTTTCTGAGCAAAGATGCCTAAAAGCTCTTATATTGGTGTTATGTTATTTTGGATTATTATTTTCTAAGTAGAAAGATTTATTCAGTCTCTCTTTTCTGATACATTTTTCTAGTTCTGGTAACTGGGCTTGTAGCTTCAATTTTCTTTTCACAGCATTGATTGGGAAGCTGCTGCCCCTACCACATACTAATGTCTGTCAAACACTTGATTCATTCTGCAGTCTGAAAAAGTTTGAGCTCTCCAGTCTGCCAGTGTTACCAGAGTGCTGCGGACTCCTGTTCCAAGGAACTGTCACACTGTATATCACTGGCAGCTCTCGTGCATCCAGCCACTTCCCATGTGATCCTCTCCTTAGAGAGAGCTTCCAGTTGGCAGCACCTGGTCCTTAGCACCAGAGACTCCACTGAAAGAAAGCGGGCAGTGAAACATTTGCCAAAAGTTTTAAATAGGAAAACTAACTGGATTGAACAGTAAAGCTATGCCTCAATAATGAATAAACTGTTTCATTCAAATGCAAAATTTGTTGCCTTACTCTATTTGTTAATGAAGGTGATGGGTGCTACTTAACTCATTGGAAATGAAGTATGGTATATGTCAGTGGAAATACAAGAACTGGGAGGATGGCTGTAATTTTGCAGTCTTATACATGATATCGTTGGATGTGCAATCAGGGTATACACTTGTGGGGGCTGAGCAGTAAGAAAGAAGAGTCCTTAATAATGGCCAAAATCCATGATATTGTGATGTAAACTCATTGATGGAAAAAGAACCTTATCCACCCAGATGTTCCTGAAGTAAATATATTTTGAATTGTCATAGTATTATTCATGTAGTACATTGTTTCTGTGTTGCCAAAGTTTTTTAGAGGTTGTTGCATTCACTAGTGAATAGAATAATCCCTCTACCATTTTAATCATTAAAGCTTTTTTGTGAGGCTTAAGCATTTTAAGGCCTGACCCCTTGCAATAATTAGTATTTTGCTGATTCAGATGTTGAGCACACTAGTGGATAACTTCCCTAGGCTTTTTAAAGACTATATCAATATTCTTCTCAGTAAAGACATGGCAGAAATGTTAAAAATATTGCTGCATAATAATGGAAACATTCTTTAAAGTTAATCCTATATTTGAAGTCTTTCATAATGATATTTTCTACCTATGTAATAAGGGACTTCAAGACCATTTATCTCTAAAATTTGCATTTTAATGACAGTAAGCAGGAGGGCAGGGAAGGAGTAAGGAAAAATCCCAGCTTGGGACAACATGTCCAATAAAAGAGTCTCTTAAAGCTGGTGATAGCTACTCCTTTTTGTTCAATGGTGCCAACAAAGAGAATTGAGACACTGATTAATGATTTGGCAGGGTTCTACTGATTAATGCACTGTGCTGGAACTTTACATGCATGCCAGCTCATTTTTGGGTCTGGTTAAAGAGCAAGACTTGATTAATGAACAATTATTTTTTTCTATTAATTTAATAAGTGGTCCTTCCCCTCTGCCCCCTTTTTCTTTAGTAGTCGCTGCCTTAGTTCTCTGTTGATTGGCATGTTAAGCTGACAGTGTTGAGTGAGTACAGAAGAGAACCTGCAGAAACCATACATCAAAAGTGTCAACAGTTCCTGGATAGTCCTTTGGGGGACTCTTTTTCTAAATTAATTCAGTGACAAAGAGGATATTTTTTGTTTCCCAGAACTTATTTTTCCAGTATAAGGACTTAAATAAGCTGAAAAATTAAAAATATATGAGGCCAACCATCTAGTACAAATTGGTTGTGTATGTGTTCAAAGGATTGAAATAAGGTATCTGTATTTTCTTTCATGCCTTGAATAAAATAGGTCTAAAAATAGTATTTATGCTGCCAGGCTATGTCTGGAAGGATATGACTTGGTTTAAAAAAGAAAAGAAAAAATTGCCGAGGGTGTCATTGTGTTGTGGTAAATTCACTGAGAGTAGAGTTGGGGAACTTACTGGGTGAAAGTCAGGCATTTCAGTGTCATTCTGGCAGTGTTTTTTTGCCTCTGTATAAGGACTGAAAGGAAGAATGTCTCCTGGGAGTTGATTTGAACTTAGATTGTGCCCAGCTTCTGAACATGGGTGTGGCAAAATGTCCATCTTCAGTGTTTATGGAACATAAGATTCTAAATATGAATATAATTAATATGTAGTTCTGATGACTGAGTAAAGTGCCAGATTAGCTGAGGTATTCAAAAATAGTTCTAGATTTAGGTGGCCTATAACTAGATATGCTCTTCAACTATTAGAGAACTACATCTAATAATTGGCATTAGGCCTATTGATTTTTTAAAATAGATTTTGAACTACGCCATGCAACTCTAAGAACATCAGTTAAATTAGAGAGCTTTCTTCAACTATAATTTGTACTAAACATATTATTCACGCTGAAATGATATCAATATGCAGTTGGCTGGTTGAGTATCTTGCTAGTTGTATGTCTTGAGCTCTTCCTTTTTCAGTAAATTCTAAGCACTGTACAATACAGAAGCATTATATTGTTGTTCATCCCACATAACAACTCATAGATATCATTATTTTATTATGTGCTGCCTTGCAGCATCTTTGTGATTTACAATCTTTTTTCAGCAGGCTTATCCCAAGTGGGCTAGGACGAGGAATACCAGTATGCTTAGGAGGCATTGTTTGATTAATGAACACCTATTCTGAGCTATGCATTAGACTTCCTGCCTCTGAGACTGTCTTAATTAGCTAAATGCAAAGGCTCTCCTATCAGTACACAGACAGATTGTGATATTTTAAAAACAAAAATATGATAAAAAGGATGTTAATCATGTTCAAATAACTAACAAAAGGATGGCAGATTGTTCAGGGTGTTATTCTTTGGGGACCTTTTGTTCCACATAGCTCTGCTTTTTTATGTAGCTTATGCATAAGACGGGTTTGACGGGGTACAGTGTTTGAAGTAGTTGAAGCACATCCTAGAAGGCTGGTGGAAAAAGTGGGGTGTGCTCGAAATGCATGGGAATTTCACAAAGCTGGGAGCAAATCTTAAATCCTAACTTAAGGACAGACAGACAGATGAATCTGACAGTGAGTATTTAGTGTTATCGTGTTTTTCAATGTAGTCAGTACACTGAAGAAAATAAAAATCCATTTTAGCTGGTAAAAGCTTTATGAGAAAAATCAGGGCTGCTTTCGCTTTAGACAATTTCATTTGTTAACTTCGTTTATGAATCTAGTCTTTAGTTCTTCTAAACAGGGCAAAGTAACTGTTGTTCTATGTTACCTGATATTTGCACTTTTCATGTTGAGAGACGAAGTTAATTCTCTTTCCTAACACACAAGTGAAAATCTGCGGGGAATTTTGAAGTGTCACAGCATTTCTAGAGTCATCCTACACAATTCTGGTGGTGAACCAGGAGTATTTGAGCAGCAATTCATGCCCAACTGATTTCCAGGCATTCAAGAATGTGTGCATCTTCACGTAAGCCTTTGTCTGCTAGAAGGACTCCTCACCCTGACTTCGGGTTTTTTGTTTTATTTTGTTGTACCTATGCATATTATGAAAAGTCTCTGTATTGAGGAATCTGTAGTTCACTGCAGCTCATACGTTGCTCACTATTCCCTCTGCTATATTTCGTTTTTCTAATATACCAGTTTTGAGCTCCTTCAATTAAACTGGGGTGGAAATTTCAAACATGTCCAGTATTTTGTACTTGCTAATATTGGTACAAAACATGAATATTTCTCTTTACTCAGATTAGTTTTCTGTTGTGAATTAACAAATATGCCAGAAACTTAAATAATGCTTGTGGTAAGCTTACAATTTATAACTGCAGTTGATCACTTTCCTGAAATCAAAGACTTTCAGATAATTATCAGCAGAATTGAGAGTGAAGCATTTGCTGCTTTGCTCTTCATTAGACCGAAGAAGCTAATCTCCTTTTAATGACTTACCTCCTTGGTTTGATCTCTATTTGAAGCTGGAAGAAAGCTAAGGTGTTAAATTTTTTTTTATATTTTTATAGGTGTTATCCACCACCTTTCTAAGAGTAATGCTGCAAAAATAGTTCGGTTCTTGGCTGTACTAAATATGGTTAGAAGAAGAGCGGGGAACGTCTGTTTCAGCTTTTTTATATTACTTGTAAAGAAATGCTGAATATACACATTCTAGAAATATTCTAACAGTCTGTAGAACAATAGAGAGGCAGGAGAGTGAAGGAGGAGCTGTGAGGCATTCAGAATCAACCTTTAGTTCTCCGTTGTGAATAATAAAAAAAAGCCTGTTGAAATAAGATTTTACTAGTTCAGACTAAAGCTTATAACTCACACATACATGTTGAGAGTTCCAAACGTGCTCTGATAAGGTCTTGTATCTTCAGTAATGCTTTTTTGGCTCCCAGTGTGTTCCTAACAAAAAGAATAGCATTGCTTTTAACTGGAGAGGTTTCCGACTCAGTATTTTTAAAGGGCAAGTATTGAGATTTTCAGCCTGATAAATGTCTCTATTCTAAGTATGTCCATATCTGTCATCTGCAACTGCTTCTTACTCACAAAGTGCTTGCTTGTTTCATGATTTTTCTGGTTAGGTGCCGAGAGCCCTGTCTCAGTGTATGCTCTGTGCATCTCAATATGCTGCTGATGTCTAAACTCACAAAGAATCAAGAAACCCATGCTAAGCCTTCAAGCAGAGTTTGTCTGCCTTGTCCCATACTGCACAGGAGCACTCCAACAGTTTTCAGCTTCCTCTGAACTGGAGAGTGCTGACTTGTGGAAACTAGTCTTCTGAGGTGAGGAAGGATTTGAACAGGAGTAACTCGCCTCATGGGGATTGAGCAAGAAGCATCAACATCACTGTATTTTTTGCTGTCGTATAAAAGGAAATTAATCCTGTTTGGCCTCTTTAAAAAGCCCATTTCCACAGCCAATTTGCAGTCTATCCTGAGTGGCTAGTGGTGCACCTTCTCAGGCTGAAGAACTAGAAACGTTTTATACCTGTTTTGTATACAAGTTGCTTGTAAAGACTGTAATTTTTTTAGTTCATGAGTTTCCTGGGGTAAAACTTTGAGGAATATATCTGTTTTTATTATTTATTGCTTTTTCTGTTAGGTATGGCTACCTCTTTTAGGACTATTGGAAAATACAAAACAGTGGGCACAACGTGCTTACCTGTGTGTAAAGCACAAAGCAGTAAATATAGTCCAGGCTTGATTATCAGAACTTGAAGTTTGGCTTATACTGTATTTTTGGATTATTTAAATGAAAAACTTCTTAATTGGTGTCTCTTTAACTGCTTGTTCCACCTGTTCTTTAATGCTGAAAATAAAGAACCCCAAACAAACCCTAAACCTTAACCTCAGAAACCTTATGATGAAATTTTGAATGTTTATCAGTATAATAACACTAATTATGTGGTGCTAATAGCTGCCCTTGGTGACCATAGTAACTGTCAGGCAGTCTGGGTAAGCTGGTTTCTATTTTCTGGGTCTCTCCTTCTGTGAGGAAAGATGACATAAATAATGAACTGAAAAGCACCTTTCCTCTTTTATTTCATAGCGTGGGTTTTGATCTGCTACGGTTAAGAGAGTAAGGAGTCTGTGCTGTGTTAATTTGAAAATTCAGGAACACTTTAGGTGGACAACAGTACAGCTCTTTGAAGCTCTTTTTTTAAACCATGCTCTGAAAAAAGAAAACATATGCAAAATCCTTTACATTTTTGTCATTCTTATGCCAAAATAGGGAAAGAAATATTTTGGATGGAATATGTTAATTAATTTCCTATTAAAACTCCTGATCCCAAATACTGCATATTGTGCTGGCTGTTTGAGAAGTGGAAGAAAATATTCCGTTTCTTACATTCATACTGTATTTACTATCTAAGCTACTAATTTCTCAATGTTCCTAACACTATCCTGGGTAACCATGACAGTTGCTCACCAGTCCTCATACATTTTGCATTGCAATTGGCCTGCTACTCTCAGGTATTAATTTGCATTCAGAAACCTGGTTACATCTTACTTTCATTTTCCTTTGATGCAGTACATTGCTAATTAAAATCAGATCATTAGCTGGATTTACAGACCAATAGTTCTATCTCTTCAGGCCAGAAATAAATCCTGTCACTTGCTCTTCTGAAACCGATTCTCGTTGTGCAGTTTAAGTATACTCAACTAACACTAGCAATAGAGACAACTGGTCATCAAGCTTCTGGCTTAATTTTGAAGGTTGTTACTGAAGTAGTTAAACCAGACTCATGACATCTGAGAAAGTATTTCAGTACTCCATTGCTAATACAGCAGTTATTTAAGTAAAATTTCATGGTATCAGCTTTCTATAAATGAATGACTCCTACATCTCTCTTTATTTTAATAGAGTTTGAGGTCTTGTCCAAAACACAAAAAAGCTTAAGAAAAGGAAGCTTGTTTTCCCCATCTGTAGTTAGTCCTCACCACATTAAACATAAGAGACCAAAATTTATCAGTGTTACCAAAGGAGTAAAGATGCCAGTGTTTAGGAGGACTACATGTCAAAAATGAGTCCTTCAAATGTGTCATAGGAGGGATCTCAGTGTAAGAATAATAATTAAAAAAAAAAAATCATCTTGCCCACTTGCATGCATTTGTCAGTGGAAGAGCTGAGAGTTCATAATGAGTTCTCCTACATGACTACTCTGTGCTAGATCATTCTGGTGGGATGTTACTGAAAAGCTGCTTGTTTTAGAAGTTGTCAACAACATAAGCTAGCCCAAAGTAGAAGCATTTCTGAATAAGTAGCTGCATAAATTAGGCACTGATCTAGCTATATACAGATGGCAAGGGATACTGGAGATGGGTCCGTGGATAATCTGGATTCATGTGCAGTTAGCCATGAAGACAAAATTACGGTTTCTTTCTTAAGTTCTTCAACATTTAGATTAAATTTTCTGTTTCTTGAAATACAACAGGTATGCATGCCAAAATACACTTTATGCAGATCTTATAGAGGAAAGGCAAGACGGCAAAGAGATGTGTGTCATGAGCCACAAGACACTGTCACTACTTAAGTTGTCAGGGGGCACTGAATTCACAGCTGGATTGTTAACCTTTGTGCAGCAGGATTATGATAATTCTTTGGAAATATTGCCTTAGCAATACAGTTTGTTAGTAGCAAAAATTAAGTTTTCCACACACAGCAATAGATTGATCTGTGTGATAACTTGACAAAAAAAACCCCTAATGTTAGCCATAGACAGACTGAAATAGCTTCTAGTATCCTCATACATACGACTTCTGAGGAGAATAGCAACTGTTATCTAGGCTGTAAGGAAATTAAGTGCCTGGGGTTGTCTGTCTGTCTTTGCTTACCAATGCATTTAAACAACTGTATGATGAAGATAATTGGATGACTTATATTAATGCAGACATATGGCAGATCAGAACATGTAGTAAATACTATAAACCTGATATTCCTCACCTGATCTGGTAAGCAGATAACTGACTCCCTTGAACATTATTCTGATTTAACATGACGATTACTGTAAACAAGACGAGGCTGGAATAATTACCGCCACCAATTTAAAAGATGTATCATGGACTATCACAACTGTCTATGTGGTTTTGCTTTTTTCTCATTCTCAAAGTTACAGAAGCTGAAAATACTAATTTATTTCAAAACTCAGTTAAAAATGTATGCTAAAATCAGTCTAAGGTTTGTTAATGGACTGATATCATGCTATTTCTCTAAGGCAATTATGCAGCATGATATCAGATAGAATCAAATATTAATGATGGAATTACTCTATATTTAAAACTGTTGCTTCTGTCTAGAAGGACTCTGCACGCGAATAAGGCAAATGACTCCCACAGACACTGCAAGAAGTCTGTCTAATCAAACATAAAACAAATAAAACCTGGATATGCCAGGTTTTGCATGTAGAAGAGAATGGCTTTTTTATAAAAAGATCTTTACAGGGTCTGAGAGAAATCATTAAATTGCAACCTTTGGATGTTACAAAGGTCTATTCTGTAGGTATAACCCATTATAATATTACACAAGGAAAGTAACCCTACACCTTATTCTATCAGTTAAGTCCCTGCGCAATGCACCAGCGTTATTCTGTTTCTTCTTACAAAAGAATCCATAATCAGTGTAAATGCATGCAAAACTGGCAATAATTTGTGCAAAATTGGGTTAATTTAAAATACAGCAGGATTGATGTATAGCACTTCATTTGCTTTTTGTGTGAGATGCTATTAATAAAATAATGAACAAAGAATGGACAGTCTGAACAGTTGATAGGAATTTGAGAGCCACTATTTCATGATGCGTCTTTAATGTGTGAATGTTATGAATCATGTTACTGATGTGGTCACTAACAACAAATGGCAGAAAGCTGCTCAGAGCATAAGGCAAAGCGATGTTCCGAGCAATACCAAGTGTCTCCTGAGTTCTTCAACACTTTCATGATTTCTCTGATATTTATACAACTGTGCACCCATAAGGTTGAAGGAGGAAAGCAGAACTATGTATCCACTTCACAGATGGGTAGGGAGAGCACTGAAGAGTAAGTGATGTACAAATTCCTGGTTGTTATACTTGGTTTGCTGAACATGCTGCATCTCAGAACCGCTTGTTCCCAGCGTCGAGTGTGGGTTGGTTCTTTGCATGTTTTCTTGTTCTAGAAATGATACAGTCTTCCAGTCTCTTCTAAATAGTTGCAGCAGGATTGTAGTCTTTAGCTTTTCTTCACAGTAACTTGCTACCTGTATTAGCTTTTTATTATTGCTAGCAGTCAGTGTTGGGTATTTTTTTCTATGTAACTATTACACTAGGAATCTGGCATAGCGTAGGAGCTTTAGATCCTATTATTTTTATGCTGTAGTATGTAGATTGGGTCTCACGTACTGTACTGAACACTTGTTGTTGACTCTGTCTTAAAAATCCCTGAAATAATGCTTTCATAATCTGTATAACTAAATATAAAGGACTGTATTAAAATTTAAGTGTAATAATACCTGGCAATCTAAAAATTCCTTCTTCCTGACTGAAATACTTTCTCAAAGTATCTGTAAGAGAAATTAATATTATCTTCTTATTACTGTACTGTGTAGCAAGGGAGGAGTGACTAAAACTGGGAATGCAAAAGTGGGTTTGCCAGCACAAGGTGCTCATTTGTTGCAACAGAAACTGCTGCATGCGGTGCAAGGTGCTTGAAAGAAACACGATGAAACATGCTATACAGTGCTGTAGAAGTTTGCTCTCAAAAGCAACTTGATGTTACTTAGGGAACTGTCCCACAGAAGTGGCTTCTATCAACAGAAAAGAAGCGAAGCTGAGGGGCAAATGCGGGCCCAAGTAACACCGAGCTAAGGCCCTGGTTACAGCTGAAATTAGTGTAAGGTGGGCCTTGAGCCTGACTGCTGTGCTTTTGTGTAGCTAGTGGCTCTTCTTTTTGATGCGTAGTGTGGGTCAGTCTTGCAATAGCTGACTGCAGCAGAACTAGAAGAAGTGGAAGTATGAGCAATATCTGTCTTGTTGGAAAAGTGATCCATCTAGGATGAAAGTCTGTGGGTTTAAGGAAGCCCTGGAAAAGAAGTTGAAAGAGAAATCCAGTGACGGTTGTGTGAAGACCTAGGAAGCCTGTTCTTCTCAGCTTTCAGTGGCTTGCACTTGGGGGAATTTCTTAAGTGGTCCTTCTTCACATGTCCTTTTCCAATCACTACCAGAAGCAGGGATGAGCTACGTGTCTGTGGAACTACCCTTATGTCCTCATGACCTGTTGTGTATGCTGCATTGCTGTGGTGTTTAATAAAAAAGAAAGCAAAACCCAGCCCCCCCAATACTGAGTAGAGTAACTCATGGAAATGTGGAAGTGATTTTAAATCCATGAGAAGGCAGTTAGTCTAATGATTGCAGTACTGAAGTAGGAGTGAAACTTCCTTTGGATTTAATGGAAGGGAAACTAAGATTTATTTTTTTTTTAATCAAAGTGTAGTGAACTGTTCTGTAGCAATTTTGCAAGAGTTAGTAGTTGTCATCTAAGTTGTACATTAAGTCTCTTTGGGGGAAAATGAGTAAATCTAGATAGTGTATATTTAACTACTTGTTAACTAGATATATTTAACTTATACTTTAAACACTCCATACAAACGTGTTAGAAGTAGTCCTAATTTCTATTGTTACAAAAGCTTCTTTGTTTTATGTTCAGGTATAATAAAGCGAAGTCCTCTACGAATTTCTTTGGTCAATGCAACTTACCAAGTTTTGATCTTAAGTGACACCATTAGTAAACCAGACATTTCTCAATAGTAGAGAACAATCTTGCTGCTTTAAATGACAGAAAAAAAAATACTTTCTCTGAACTGGAGAATAAGTCATTAATGTTGTATCTGTGCTCTGTAGAATCGGCTAAATGCACAAATTTTATCCAGGGTACACTCTGATCAACAGATGAAGTGTACAACAGATGACTTGATGAAAAGTACAGGGGTTAATTTTTTGGGGGGGCAGAAAGGGCTTTTGATTTTTTTATCATATTATTGAATATATAAGTTTTTCCCTCGTATTTTGTTGGCTTTTTAACTAAATCTAATTTAACTAGCTTTGAATAAAAGATACAAATAAACTATTTGTATTAACTGAAAATTTGTCAATGAAAATATATAACTTGTTTCTGGTTTAGTGGTAAATTTTTGTCATGGGTGGATATAGTGAAGGAAAGTAATTTAAATTCTTACTGTTGTGTTAGAGATGGGAAACTTATTTCCAAGCCAGCTGTGTTAAGTACACTATATTAATTTTTCTTAGAATTATGAGTAAAAGAGGAAGACTGAAGTGGCAAAATAATAGCATTTTTAATGCGTAGATCTGAATGTTCTATAAAAAAATCTGCTTTGAAAGAAATGAAATGTAAAGCAAGGCTTGCTCAGAGATGTACAGGAAGGAAGTTTTCTGTTATTCTCAGTCCCGAGAAATCACATCTACTGAGTCTCTGTTCAATTAACTCCCTGCAAGGACTTGATTCTACACACAGACTCTAACCACGCCAAGAAGCTGTCCAATAATTTGACTTAATCCTGATCCCTATTATGTGCAAGTTTGCCACTTGCACCTCTGACTCATCTACACCACATGGAATGGTGCTTCTGATGCATCTGATGACTTAGTCACATTGCTTGAGTGTCTCCATTGTGTGCTAGCAGTCTTTACGTGAGTTCCTCCAGCTGTAGAATTTAGGAGTTGCAAATTCTGTAAGCATCCTGATGATGAGTCATATAGTTAATATTTGTACCCTCTTATAGAACTTATTTTCTGGTTTCTAGCTGACTAATATATTTATCCCTGACAGCAGGGGAGGCGGAAATATAATTGACATCTTCTTTTATCTAATGTTCAAACATGAAGAACAGTTTCTTTCCTGAAAACTCGACGTAATATATAAGGAAAGTTTTAGACTTTTTGTGTTAGCCTAGATTCTCTCAAGGCAAGCTCATCCTTGGTTTATATGTGGATCAGTCAACAGGGACTTCTATTCAAGATCTGCCACCTAGTTACAAGAAATTAAAGATACAAAATGCCCCACCTGAAGAAAAAAATAGTCTACTTTTCCCTTCCTTCTCTGGGGAGATATAAAGGGACTAAGGCTATGAGGTCAAGAGAACACACTGAAACTAGCGTTTAATTTTTTCCATTTTTTGCTTGTGAAAAAGCTGACCACTGTACCTTTAAACTGCAGTTTGCAGATCTATATGTTGTAGAAAGCTTATGAGATTTGGACAGGCAGTTATCATTGACACATACAGTTCACGCTGTTGTTAATTATATAGATTTCGGGTTTTTAGTCATCAGCGATTTGATCTAGTTCCCAAGGCAGGTAAAGTGCATGAGCAGAGCTTCAAAGCACTTTTGTTGGCACTGCTTCAGTCTGATCCTGAATGATAACTTTAACAAAAAATTAGATAATGAAACAAAGTCTGAGGAAGTATCAGCTTGGAGCAAGTGGTCCCTTAAGCAAGGAGGCTCTTTGAACAATTCCCCGTGCCCACCACCTTTTTTTAAGAAGACAATGACAAATTTAAAAACATCCAAACACTTTGTAACTTTAGGCTATTTCCTGCCTTTTGGAATATGAATATCGTGAGTAACAACTGCTTTTGCAAGTCTCTATCTGCTTTTGATTTCCTTAGGCTGATTACAGTCCAGTGATTTTTTTTTTTAATTTTTATTATTTTTTTACTTAATGACTGGGATTGCTCCCCTAGAAGAGGGATATATAGATGCAGAAAGAAGAACAACTTACTCAGATCAAAGAAAGTTCTCTGTGGTGTTTAAGCATACGTGTTAATTGAACCAGCAACCTGTATCTATTTTCAGGCTAATTCAGATGTTATTGATCTCCCAAATATCCATCCTGAATATTGGGGAAAAATTCAAAGTTTGAAATGCTTTCTGGTGATTTATTCAGCCTTTTTGTTAGCTGTTAACAGAAGATTGACAACTGCTGGAGCAGTTGAGAGCCTGTTCCTTAATTGCTCTAGACTGCACAGTGGGGAAAATTCATCAGTAACTTAACAAACTGCTTCTGGAAGAAAAGCTACTTATCATGTCTTGTTGTGCAACAACACAGCAGCACGAAGAGTAATCAATAGTGAAATACACTGTTAAATAAAGCCAATTAGAACCCATTAAAATATCATTTTACAAAGAAAATTTTATCGGTATTTAAGTGATAATTGGAGGTTTCTTTCTTAACTGGAGCGTTATTATTCGGAAGGAACAGAAGTGTATGAATGTAGTTCCATTTAAAGCCTTCAACAAATGCACACACAAAACATTTGTCTGTGTTGGAAAGGAGGTGTAGAGTTTTACACATTAGTCTGCTAAGCATTTCTATTACACCGACGTACAACAGTGTCACATAAACAAACTTGTACATTGGTTGGCTTTTGAAGTCTTTGCAGAGAACTTGATTTCTGCTAAGTCTTCAAGACGGTATGACCCCCACAGAAGTTGCATGCTGCGTAAAGGTTCAGGTCACCTGGGGGTGGTGGCTATGTTTCAGCGTGGCAGGGGAAACATCAGGTAGTTTGCAAAGCAAGGAATCTAGCATAGAGACACATGCTGGGAAGAGTGGTATGTGCTTGTACAGCAAGATAGATTTTGGAACCAGAGCTTGCTTACAAACTGCTCTGTGGGTGGATCTGAACAGATTTGGTGTCGAACACGGGTAAAGGTGAAGTCTCTGGAGACTGTGGAACATGTGAATTCATATGTTTATGTATGTTCTAAAAATCAAACTTCCTACAGACATTTGAAAACTCTCAATTTTGGGAGTGGCGTGCTTGTACTGTGATATAAACCTAAAAGGTTAGATCCACTCCTCAACAGTGCATTGCTGAGAATCTCTTCGTTGCAGATGGTATGGAGTTAGTCGTCTACTCTCTCATCTCCATGAGCAGATGAGTAAAGACATAAATTTGTCACAGTGAATATTCTGGTAATTGTAGAGGCAAAGTGGCTGAATGTTATAGCCAAAGAGTATTGCTTCAAGAGAAGTTAACTGAGGTGCGTGCAACTTCCTGCTGTGGATAAAATCTGGTGAGTGATTTTGTAATGCTGTGGCTTTGTTCTGGCCCATTGCTGAATAAACTATATAGAGTTGAAAAACAGAGTACCTTTCCAGTAACCATTAGTGATTCCATCAAACAGACGTAAACACCCATACGTAAAGAATAAAAAACATGAAGTGAATGAATAAATTATGCAGCCTCATAATGAGAGGAAGTCATTACTTTATTAGTTATTTTTCCTTTTGTTATGTCTGATTTGTGGTTGATTGGAGGTGTAATCCTTACCTGTTTTGACAGGTAGACCTGCACTGACCTCCTCAAATAGTGAAAAATTAGAAATGGGAATGTACTTTTGCTCTTGTGTGTGGAGAACAAATAGACATGAGGCAAAATCCAGTGCACTGTGACTTCCATTGTGATGAAGCAGTAATCCCTGAAAAAAATGTGTAGCTATAACTTATAATACAGTCTTTTAGATCAATATGGCAAACTAACAAAAATGGATTACATGATCGCTTATAATAATGGGACTATTTGTTAGAATCAGTAGGGGGGACAGAATGGCCTGAGATCCACCAGTTCTGCCTCCAGAACTTCCCATCAGCTTTACAGTAGGTAACTCTGCAAGGCTTAGTCTACAGTGTGATGGCTCTTCTAGGCACGGTGAACTTGTTTATTTGGATAAGTCTATGGAAAACAAAACTTTTTTTCCTCCTTCTGTTGAAGGAGCACTAGTTGGTCTTAGTCTTGTTGACATCATATGGAAACACAAGACTGAAAAAAAAGGTCTGTTGTTTGAAAGGAAGAACTGACATGAGGAAAAAGTTGGCACATCCATTAGGTGAGGAAAAGGAATAAAAGGAGAGGTAGGAGAGATGGTAAGAGAGAATGACAGATTGAAAAATTGATATGCTTTTAAAAACAGAGCCAAAACACTTTTTAAAGAATGGAATAAAGTTATTTGTAAGTTTGAGCTCCTAACTTGGAGAAGTAGTATTAGATTTGAGGATGTTTGAAGTTGAGGACTGTATTGTCTTGCCTAAATGATTAAAGGAAAAAATATGCTTTACATATCTGTCCTAAGCAGACAATGAGAGTCTGGATGGACTTGATTACAAGCAGGCTATAAGGTTCTTGTTTTTCTTAACAATCCACAACGAGCAATAGCTCTTCTGTCACCTTTCCATGCAGTCATGTGTATCTATATATGCATGTGTTTCTATCTATAGATTAAAACTGTAGACACATTAAGAAGAAATTTGGACATCTCGCCCAACTATTCTTTCAAATACAATCCCATTTTCTTAGGGTTAACAAGCGTATACTGCAGAACCTCAAAGCAAAACATAAGCTAGAAAATGGTTTAATTTACCTGTGATGTAACAGATCAGTAAGTTTCTGAATTATTGTTGCAGAAGAAAGTACTTTAATAATTAGAGCAATTATTATTATTGATTGATCTTATAATTGTAATTTTGTAAAAACACTTTGCAAAGATTTTATGAATTAACTTCGGGAGACCAGAGATTGTTGGTCTCTGTTAACCAAAGAATTTGGAAATGATTAGTTTGTTTTTACACAGTATGTATGAGACTAATAAAGTACAAAGAAAAAAGTCTATCCCTAGGTGTCAAAGGACTTCAAAAAATAATGAAGGTGAAATTAAAAAAAAATACAGAAATGATGATGTACTGAAATTGAAGCATGACAGCAAACCCACAGTGGTTTATGTAGCCATGAAAGAAATATAATGGCTGTCAGATTCCTCATTCCTTTAGGGGGAAAAAAAAAAAATCTGTTGTGAAATAGATAACTCTCTAACAAGCTAGTAAGTTTGCAATTGCTTTATATCTATGTTTGTGAAGTCCACTTGATTTCTATATAGTGATTTAGAGGGAAAGATATCTCAGAAACCTAAGTTTCAGAGGTTCTTTGCTTATTTGACAGTTTAGTCATTTCCTCTATAGAACGGATGTTGGGTTACTGTATTCTTTTTAGCTGTGTAGGTAATACAAATGAAGTCAGTGATAATATTTATACTTATTATGATTCTGGCTCACAGTAGCTTTTCTGCATTGCGTATCGGAGAACCCAATGCAGTCCACCTACAGGGCCTTTCAGTCCTGTAAAAAAATACAAATCAAAGGATGAAGTAAATTGATGGAATAGTACTGACGAATTTAGTCTGATGTTCTCTATGCTTTTACCTTATGAATAGGTAGCAGAAGCAAGGCCAAATATTTGAATACTAGAGATCAAAAATTAATCTTCTTTAGACGCATTTCCCCCTCACAAGTTTAGTTTGGGTTATGAGCACAGATTCTCCATTAATCTCAGGCCTAGCTTCTTGGGGCTGCCTTCTGCCTTCTTTTCATTTTTAGCAGCTTCCTGGCTAAGAAATGCAGGACTTATTGGTTACCATTATGCTCTAAAAAACCCTCACTTGAGATCTTGGCATATATCACACATTTTAAAAGAAGACTTTCCTGAAAATCATACTTATAAGACATTGAAATTTGAGACTGAAGCTACTGAAATATTACTATGAAGAATTTTCTCCTTTCTCAGGCAGTTTATTGTTGAAAGAAATAAATGTTGATGCTTTCAAGTGAGCCTTAAGGTATGCACTTCCCTTAACCTGTTTTTTAGTATGATTGGATCAATCGACTCCTCTAAAGTGCCAACAACATCCTAGTGAGAACATAAATGGTTGGACTCTTAAGTCTGC
This sequence comes from Opisthocomus hoazin, assembly GCF_030867145.1. Lineage (NCBI taxonomy): Eukaryota > Metazoa > Chordata > Aves > Opisthocomiformes > Opisthocomidae > Opisthocomus > Opisthocomus hoazin. The sequence continues at coordinate 6,635,444 of NC_134420.1, forward strand.
TCTGGACAAGGGCTACAGATTTTCAGGGATAGTGTGAAGCCAGCTACTTGGGGGCATTAGCAGCATGGAGTGCAACAGGATGGTAACAAAAAAAGCACTAAATCTGTTTTCCTGAACTGTTTCTTCTAAGGGCAGGCACTTTGTTTGCCCAGGCTACCTAAATTACAGTTACTGTAAACTTGTCATTTAACAGCATTCACGGACTGCACGTAGCAGTCTGGCCACCTCCCCAACTGCAGGCATCCCAAAAAAATTAACAGACTCACCACAAACTAAACCAGAAATTTTAAACTGAAATACTCTAGAATGTTTCAAGGGCAGCACCCTTCCCTTCTTTTGAAATTCAAGACAAAATTTTCCTTCAGACATAAATGACTAGTTTCTGCTTCCTGTGGTTATCTTTTCACATACACATAAAATGAGGCTGTCTACCTAGTTTTCTAACCAGTAGAAGGTGAGAGCTGTGTTTTGTTCAGGTGGGGTTTTAGTGGGTTTGTTGTTTTTTATTTCTTTTTTTTTTCCTGCTGTGCTTTTGGACAAATCCACGGGAAGCATTCCCCAGCAATCCTCTTTGCAGCATGATGGTAACAGGTGTAAGTAAGACCCATCAAGTGGTGATCAAAGTTATCCTTTGAATACCTTAAATAAGCAATATTCTCTGCAGTGTGCCAGTCTGTGCTTGAAAAAAACATACTTAATCATTAAATCTAATAAAATACATAATGGTTATGTTTTGTGTGGTGCAACAAGGATCAAACTAGCCTGTGAATGTGTCAGCCTGCTAGAAGTAATAACCAACTGCAAGGAATAATAACGAATTAAATTCTCTATAACATCTTCTAGATGAAGCATGTTGAACTACTAACAAAATTAAGTTAATAAGAAGCCTACCTAGTTCAAAAATGTTGGATATCTTTCTCTGTAAACATCAGTCATATTAAGCTTGTCCTTCACATGCTGTGAATTACTGATCTCTTGTTCCTGTAGCTAAGAATGGGAGAAAAGATTTTAGTATTGGGTTTGAGAATTACTAGAATAATCAGGAAAATACCTCTTCCCATCTCTTGACAAATTATGGTGGACTGAGAATCAAGGTTACAGAAGTGTCAGGGACAAACTCATCCTGCTCTTCTTGCACTGAATAGCTGTGGCTCATGAATATAGATGTGACTTACACTACTGGAATCTGTTCTCTTGTGAACCTAAATATCCAGCACTGCTGCTAGTCGCAACAGGTTCATGGAAGCATGGTCTGTGCTTCTAGAAAGGAGAATGTCCTTAAACTCAAAAGCTGTGTTTTGAAATAATTTTCAGGGTTTTTCAGCATTAGAAATTTATAGATGTTTTATAATTAGGGTTTTTTCAAGTTGTATTTGTAGGGTGGCATTTACAAAACCTGGTATGGTAATTCATGCTGGTATTCCAAGTTGAAATTTTATATTGTAGTCAGTCTAGGAGTTTTAGGTTTTATCACCTTTTGGCAGCTGTCTTTTATGTGACTTAAGGACTGGGATCCTTGAGGGTTCAATACAAGGGATGATCATCCCCTGAAGAAGCACTTTGAAGATAGAGGTGTATTTCCCTCTTCCTCCCAACCCCTCTTGCAGCTGATGCAGAGAACCTGGTCATGAGACTCAGCCTTAGCCCTAGCTCTGGAGCTGCTTTAAATTACGTTGGTTCAGGATCAGTAGGTAGAGAAGTCATCTTGGCATTCTCCCCATCCTGGGCCATTCTGTATATTGCTCAGCCACAGCACTAAGCAAGCATCTCTATTAAAAAACAAAACAAACAACAACCCACAACAACTTAGCTAAAGTACGTGGTAAATGATATCTCAATTTCTTAAAAACATTTGGCAAAAGCCATCTACGTGGCTTTAAAGAGAGAAAAAAATAAATTGACTTGAGTGGTAGGTAGCTTTCATGGATCAAAAACAAGCTCAAAGAAACAGACTTTAAAAAAACCCAAAGAGTTGGTTACAGCAAGGGAAAAAAATATTTTGCAATAGGACTTGGAGCACAAAGATTTATTAATAATTTAGGCAAGTATATTAATCAATAGTAGAAAAATTGTCACAGTAGATGATAGACTGTTTGGAAAGAACGGGGCAGCAATTTCAGAAAAACATAACAGAAGCAGATGTCTGGCAGATTTAAGGTTGACAAATGCAGATCAAAGTCCACATGGCAAAATTTTGTAAACTCATAACTGATAGGTCTGAAACTAACTTCAGGAAAAGGGTTTACTGCTACTGTAAGAGAGCAGTAATCATCTCAACAGCTGACCAGTGCCCCCAGAAAACAAGGAATGGATACAAATAGGAAAAAAAACACCTTATTGAAATAATTAAAAATACTTTGTAAGAATTGTAGTGGGAGAACACCTATGTTACTCCTTGATATAGCATAATAATAATAAACCAAATAAATTGCGAATTAATGAGTTTGAGATAGGAATTAATACTCATTAATGATATTTTTTTTTGTTGTTATTCAGCCTTTTTAGAATGGAATTGATTTCTGCAGAAGGTCAGATTTTAAGGAATTGATTAGGAAAAAGAAAGTTTGAGCATGAATGAATATAGCTTTTATTAGATAAGGACAAAAGAAAATAAATACAGGTTTTCAAGTTTGTTTTACTTGGACATAAGCAGTAGGCTGAGAAAGTAAATTAACTGTTAACTGAAATTAACCTGCTTATGAATCCTGCATGGGGTTTCCTGAATATGCTTCTGAAATAATACAAACAAGCAACTGTCCAAAGATTATGCTATACCAGCATTAGCTAAATTGTAAAGTGCTGAAGATGAGATGATATATGGCCTTAGATCTTTTAGATTTATACATAGAATATATATCTATATATTTATGTGGAAGTCTCACTAATGGTTACTTTCTATGTTTTTGCAAAGTAACAAATATGTTCTGTACGTGTTCTGAGATTATAAAGGGAATGTGTTCTTTGCAAAAGTCTTCCTGAGAATTATTTATCTGCTGGGGAAGAGTGAGGAGTTGGGTGTGTGGAGCAGAACATGCATGGACAGAATGAATGGAAGAACAGGAGGAGAGAAGAGTTGGCAGGCAATTACATTGACGTTTGATGGAGCTGTTTTGGTGTTAGTACAGCCTAAAAAAGCTAAAGTGGAGTGTGCGAGGGAAAAACCTGTATGTTACCCTGATAATCTAGTTACACTAAAACATCTGTCACTAGCTTAGATGATATTTACAATGAGATTTTTGTCCAGATGACTAGTTCAGAGCTATGCCTCTTCCGAGGAAGTTACACAGCAGTGTTTATTCATCACCACCTGCTGCTTTGTGAGCAACAAGACATATAGTTGGTACATGGCTGAGGACAATAAATGTCCAAAAAAGAGAACAACTAAAGAAGGGGTGGGGGTGTGGGGGATAAAAAGCATAAATCACATACACAGGGAGGAATAAAAAGCATAAATCACATACACAGAACTACCTTCTGTCGTCAGTAACGTGCCAGTTGGATTTGGAAGGCATGGTGCAAGGCTGTATGGAAAATATAAGCAGTATCACCTTGTTCAAAATTACATTAACTTCTGCAATCTGCATCTCTATAAAGAGCTTAAGGCAAAAAGTGCTAAGGTTTTAATACTTAACATTGGTTACACTTGGAGATCACTGGGCTTCTCCATAAGTTGTTTGGTCTTTTCAGTTTTTTTCAAGACCTTACTTGAAAATGTATCCCTGTCTTTAGTGCCCTTGCAATCCCTTCCTCCCTTAATTAGAGACTTTCTAATCTTTGGAAAAGCTGATACACTTTTGTTACAAAAGAGATAGCTACAATTGTTCATGAGTCTGATACCTGGTATAATCCTGCCAATTGTTTTGTTTGGGATTGGGGCTGCTAGTTCAATGGATGTCGTGTTGTACTGTGTTTCAAAGTAAAGAAGATGTAGGTATGCGTCATCTAAACTGTGTATTAGCCTTTGGATATTGCTCAGCACTGTACTGTCTGCTTCTAGCAAGAGGCGTAGGCTGAAATGCATCATGAGTACCTGAAGTCCAACAAGGTTCTATTCTGCATATTAAGGAAAATAATGTCTAGGAAACTTCAACTGGTGGAAACTTGAGCAAAGTGAATAGGTGATTTCAGCAAGGAAATTTAAACTGGATAGAAGTATGCAGGGATATAAAACTTAAATTACAAACAGCTGTTTTAGGGATGTGACGAGGAAGGCCAAGGCCCACCTGGAATTGAAGCTGGCAAGGGATGTCAAAAACAACAAGAAGGGCTTCTTCAACTACATCAGCAGCAAAAGGAAGGCTAGGGACAATGTGGGGCCGCTGCTGAATGAGGCGGGTGTCCTGGTGACGGAGGATGCGGAGAAGGCAGAGCTAATGAATGCCTTCTTTGCTTCAGTCTTCAGTGCTAAGACTGGCCCTCAGGAATCCCAGGCCCTGGAGGTAAGAGAAGAAGCCTACAAACAGGACGACTTTCCCTTGGTCGAGGAGGACTCTGTGAGGGATCGCTTAAGCGATCTGGACGTCCACAAATCCATGGGCCCCGATGGAAAGCACCCACGAGTGCCGAGAGAGCTGGCGGATGTCATTGCTGAGGCACTCTCCATCATCTTTGAGAGGTCCTGGAGGACAGGAGAGGTGCCCGAGGACTAGAGAAAGGCCAATGTCACCCCAATCTTCAAAAAGGGCAAGAAGGAGGACCCAGGGAACTACAGGCCGGTCAGCCTCACCTCCATCCCGGGAAGGGTGATGGAGCAGCTTATCCTGCAGGCCATCATCAAGCAAGTGGAAGAAAAGAAGGTTATCAGGAGTAGTCAGCATGGATTCACCAAGGGGAAATCATGCCTGACCAATATGATAGCTTTCTACAACGACATGACTGGCTGGGTAGACGAAGGGAGAGCCGTGGATGTTGTCTACCTGGAGTTCAGCAAGGCTTTCGACACAGTCTCCCATGATATCCTCCTAGGGAAGCTGAGGAAGTGTGGGCTGGATGAGTGGTCGGTGAAGTGGATAGAGAACTGGCTGAATGGCAGAACTCAGAGGGTTGTCATCAGCGGCACTGAGTCTAGTTGGAGGCTGGTGACAAGTGGTGTCCCCCAGGGGTCAGTACTGGGCCCAGTCTTGTTTAACTTCTTCATCAACGACCTGGATGAAGAGTTAGAGTGTACTCTCAGCAAGTTTGCTGACGACACCAAACTGGGAGGTGTGGTAGATACACCGGAAGGCTGTGCTGCCATTCAGCGTGACCTGGATAGGCTGGAAAGCTGGGCAGAGAGGAACCTGATGAGGTTCAACAAGGGCAAGTGCAGGGTCCTGCACCTGGGGAGGAACAACCTCATGCACCAGTACAGGCTTGGGGTGGACCTGCTGGAGAGCAGCTCTGCGGAGAGGGACCTGGGTGTCGTAATGGACGACAGGTTGACCATGAGCCAGCAGTGTGCCCTGGCTGCCAAGAAAGCCAATGGAATCCTGGGGTGCATCAAGAAGAGTGTGGCCAGCAGGACAAGGGAGGTTCTCCTTCCCCTCTACACTGCCCTGGTGAGGCCTCATCTGGAGTACTGTGTCCAGTTCTGGGCTCCCCAGTTCAAGAAAGATGAAGAGCTACTGGAGAGAGTCCAGCAGAGGGCTACAAGGATGGTGAGGGGACTGGAACATCTCCCCTACGAGGAGAGGCTGAGGGAGCTGGGCTTGTTCAGCCTGAAGAAGAGAAGGCTGAGAGGGGACCTAATAAATGCTTATAAATATCTGAAGGGTGGGTGTCAGGAGGATGGGGCCAAGCTCTTTCCAGTGGTGCCCAGCAACAGGACAAGGGGCAATGGGCACAAACTGAAGCAGAGGAAGTTCCGTCTGAACGTGAGGAAGAACTTCTTCCCTCTGAGGGTGACGGAGCCCTGGAACAGGCTGCCCAGGGAGGTTGTGGAGTCTCCTTCTCTGGAGATATTCAAGATCCGCCTGGACAAGGTCCTGTGCAGCCTGCTGTAGGTGACCCTGCTTTGGCAGGGGGGTTGGACTAGATGACCCACAGAGGTCCCTTCCAACCCCTACTATTCTGTGATTCTGTGATTCTGTGTTATGAGCAATGTTCTTCTGTGTGTTCTGTGTATGATCTTCTTTGCTAAGGGCTTGATCACTTGCCACTGTAGGTAGGCTCCAAAGTTACAAACAGTCAAACTACTCAGGAAATCAAACAGCTACTCAATGGAGCTTAGTTTATTGCATCTTTACATTAGTTTATTTTTCTTACTTGCTTCATAAGAAAAATAGCAAGTTTAATGCACAAAATGTCACTTTTTATTGGAGTGGAATTAAGTGCTTCTCTAAAGTAGAATAGCATAATAGCAGGTTTGAGCTGTTTTGGTTTTCAAGACATTGTAATTATCCTTAGCATGAGTATATTTAAATAGATAGAATGGAAAAATGGAACAAGTACATTAGTTCTGTCCCCTGTTATATAAAAGCCACTGTGGTTACCTAGGCTATCTAATATTTACTTGTCTCTGAGTATTTCTGCAATCAGACTCAGTCAAGCCTACTGAAATTATGGTTCTAAAGGTTTTCCCAAGGTTAGGGAGAAACTATAACATAATATTGCATACTGAAGATAATCGGTGCCCGTAAAAATATGGTGTGAAGACTCTTATGTTCAGTACTATTAATGATTCTGAAGCATGTTGAGTAGTTCTTTGTGGAAGGATGCAAATAGAAAGAAGACCATGAGGGCTTTGAAGAGTTTAAAGTTCAGTACAGTGATATTTGGAAGATTTTGGTGAAGGAATGCATCTTCCCCAGAGGACAGCAAACAACAAAACAGAAGGTAGCTACCTGAAATCCTACGTATTACAGTTCTCACTCTTGTAGTCTGCTATCAGATTAACTCTTTGGTGAGCTTCACCTTGTCACACAAAAATGTTAATTGTGCAATCTGGTATAGCACTGTAAGTGACAAGTAGTTGCCAGACAGCTCAGGGTGGTAGGGAAAAGCAGATAACTATATGCCTCCTTTGTGACCTGCAAAACCACTTCTTCCTGTTAAAATCTATGACAGAATCAAGCCCAAATTAAGGAACTACACTAGGTAAGTCTCGAACCATCAAACTTTAAAGGTCATTTAGTACAAAAGCATAAAGGTCAAAGAAAATACAAGAAAGTTCACTGGAGAGGATTTAACTACTCAATATGGAATGTTGCAAGTTGTGATGTTTCTTAGGGGATGGAGTAAACTAAAGAACATGAAATATTAATTTGCATTTTGTAGATACATACCAATTTTTAAAGTTATACCTAGCATTTATGCAACTGTCAGTGTTTAAATATTGATTTAAAAGAATTAGCACTTTTATACATTAGCCTTTGCTAGCTAATGAAAAGCTGAAGGATTATATTAAAAATTCTTCATAAACTAAGACATAATTTAGTAGATTTCACAGGGTAGTCAGGGTGAAGATTTAAAATGTCATGGTTTGTCCTAGATTAATGACAAATCTCAGTAGAAATGCTCAAATAACGTATTGAGCGAGTTAATCTTTCAGTCACGCCTGTTCTGTTATGGGTAAAAATCACCAGCCAAGAAAGTCTGTGTACGGTATGAATTACATGCTGATAATTCTTTTATACTTCAGAAATGGTAAACAAACCCTTTCATCACTTCCTATCCTTTTATTGGATGATATTAAATACTAATATATTGTTGCATACTTTGATTTGTGTGATCTTGATAATAGAGTTACCCTTTGGAGAGTCACAATATAAAAATCAGGGCTGATGACAATTTAGCTGTAAGATTGATATTTGAGAAGGTGTACAAAGCCTGTACTACTTAATTTTAAGACTATAGTGACATGATACTTCATCCTTACTCTCCAAGAGTCTTAGCTGTCTCCTTCCCTAACTGCTTGCTTTATTTTAAAAAAACAAATCACTCCATTATACATTTCAGCACCGACAGAATACAAGACTAGAAGACGAGTAGAAATATGTCAGAATAGGTTTGCAGGCAATGTGATCTTTTTTTTTTTAATCTTTAGAAATAAATTAAAAAATTATCAGTTACAGTTGGTTTCTTTTCCTGCTTTCCTTAATTTAACTTTCCCAATTCAGCCTTCTTCAGATAGGCCTGCCTTAGGCTGGGTACCTTTGCTGCAAAAAATAAGCCTATTTTCAAGTATGCCTCTTGCTTACCAATCTCTCAGCAGCTTACTCAAAAAGATGAAAGAAAATGCCACCTTAAATTCAGCGTGGAAAGATGCAGAAGGCAACATCAGAAAGATGGAGCTAGAAATGTCAGAGAAATTCTTAGTTTCTTTTGGTGTCTTTTTAGTGAAGGTGGTGTTAAAAGGTGAACATAACCACAAATTCAGGTGAAAAAATAGGAGCAGATGGTTCTGAATACCTGACTTCTTAATTGTATGCTTTGTGTTAAACATGTATATTGTCTATTTAATATGTGTAGAAGCCGAAATGTGTCTTTAAGCAGAGCTTTGGGAAGCTTAGTGTCAGTGGGTTTAGCAACGTATTGCCACCTTTGAAATTCTGCCTGAATGCATTTGGTCTGTATTTCAAGCACAGGTGGGTTATATGTCTCAAGTGCCCTTAATGCATAGTGCTCTATATCATGATAGGCACTCACTAATTTATTTCAGCTTAAGCCAGAATGAAGACTCCATTTTTCTAGTGAATTGCACTGTAAAGCATTTTTTCTAGAGGGTTTTATTGAAATACCAGTGTACTTAGGGACAAATCATCCTACCTCATGCAGAGTTCAAATAAATGACTTTTCCACAGAACCTATTGTGGTTAAAGAATGGGATTTGAAAGCTGTATTGTTACGTATGTAGGTGCCACGTTGCATGCTGTGCTTTAATGCTAACCTTCTTTGCATGAGCTTTTTGTGACAGAGTTCATTGCTATGACAAAAAATCATATCCCTACTCCAAACTTCTAGCCAGTGGTTATTCAACAAGAATAGTTGTTAGATGTATTCCCCATTGCAAGCATACCCATTTCTTGAAAGAAAAGCAGCAATGCACACAGTCATAATGTGACTTAGTAAGGCTTGACTTGTAGCTCTGTGCCCTGGCAGACAGTCGCTTGTGTTGTTCTTTGTTTCTCCAAATGAGCTTCCCAAATGTAAGCACTGGTATGTCTTCCTTTCACTTCTACCAGTAGACTAGAGAGGAGAGATGGGAATGGACAAAAGATCTAGAGAGGTAAGCGTTGTCCCTGTTGAGTCAGGGGACGTTTAGATTGGATGTTAAGAAAAAATTCTTTACTGGAAGAGAGTGGTCAGGCATTGGAACAGGCTGCCCATGGAAGTGGTAGAGTCGGCATCCTTGGGCGTGTTCCAAAAACATGTAGACATGGCACAGCAGGACACGGTTTAGCAGGCATGGTGGTGTTGGATTGACAGTTGTACTTGATGATTTTAGAAGTCTTTTCCAACCTTAATGATTCTATGATTGTTTGCTATTCGGTGATTCACATGTGACTATTGCAATAGATACTGTTCCTAAAATCTAAAAGGACAGATCAAGAATGAGTGAAAATTCATATTTAGGAAGGAAAGTAATAAAGTAAAATGTTAATGCAGAAAGAAAATGTATCTATCTAGTTTGTTATCATAGGATTTATGCCGTAGTCTTTTTAGCATCAATTTAGGCACAGGAATGCCAAATGGGTTTTGGAAAACGTGTCTGAACTCTGCTTTTTGATATCTTGCCTACTTCACTTGTTTAAATTTTCACAAAATGGGTGTGCATGGGATGGTACCTTTCACACTTCTGAATGTGTTTCCTTTCTGTCCTGCAGCAATCTCCATCTCTTTGCCTTTTTTAGTATGTTTGTCCAAGTCAGTCTTCTACTTTTTTCAGCAACCTTAAAAGCAGGCTTATTAAATCTTTTTAAAGTACTCCTTTGCATTTATAATAGGTTTTATATTTATGCAAACATAACTTTGCATTCTACTCCATCTAAAGAAAACAAATTGGGGAGTATGGTTTTGGAAACAAGTTCAAACTTCTTCCCGTACCGCTTTGGCAACAAGGTGAGCTGAAAAAACAGAGTTTACAGATTGCTGTTTTAGCCGCTGGGGTTCTGATGAAATCCATTCATTGAATCGAGGTCTATTTGATCCTAGACCTCACAGGCAACATATGGCACACCCTACATTTGACCAGATTCCTAATAATGATGATAAAATGATGTATTCTATGAAATCTAGCAATGACGTGAAAAGGTGAACAGAACAAGAAATCTCCTGATATGCCACAGCTTGGAAATCCTGGTTGATTTATTTTGTTTAAAGATGGAGAAGAAATTCTTGTAAGGTAAATAAACTAGGACTGCTATAACTTTTTTTGGTTTACTACTTTTGGTAGTCAGGAATGCTCGAGTAAATGTGGATATCTTATGGTTACTCAACACCATTGAAAAACTACCTTTTTTCCCCCTTTTGAAATAGCTTTTGCCTTTCTTTTGATGGAGTTGAAAAACTGCACTAGTGGAAGATTCCAAAATAATCTAAATGTTGTTTGAAATGGAAAAAATATAATGAAGATTGTTTGTATCTTTGTACCAGTCCTTTTTAAGTATGACTGATGTTTGCCACTGAAGTGTCTAATTAGATATACATACTGACTTTAATTTGAAACTGCAGAACAGTAAAGAAAATATGATATAATTCTTAAGTGTTATGAAACCTTTTTAGGCCATATTTTGAGAAAATATAGTGGTTTCTCTGAAGTTAGTGAAACCATAAAGGTTTTCGTGAGCTCAGTATCCCAGCTCTAAGCTTAGTTTTTTACTGCATGTTTCGGTTTTCTCTGTAGATAGGATCACAGATGGCTGCAGAGAAGTACAGATGCTGTTCTCCTCCTGTGATTCCCAGCCCTGTATGAGGAGACAAAAGCAATGAGTTGATATCTGAAGTTTTCCAGGTGAACAGAGTTGTCCTGGTCATACTTGTTCGCTCTCCTTGACTGAAACTTTACTCTGTTACCTTGTATTTGTGTGGACTGTATGTTTTAGACTATTAATGAGACAAGTGATAGATGTATTTACAATTAATATTGAAAAATAAATGTAGCAACATGGTAGTCTGACATGACTGCTTTGGACTGTACTTTGTGTTTTAAAAAAAGTGTAACTGTTCCATTATAATGCAGAGATCTGCAAGATTTTTTAACTATGCAATTATAACTTAGTATTAGTGTGACAATCTTACTGTTGATATAATGTAGCAATTTTCACTGAGTTCCCATTAATTCTGTATTAATGACATTTTGATATGATCTTGATAGTATAATCCTAATGCTTGGCATATCTAATAAATTTTGAATTAGAGCTGCACTTCTAACTTTTCAAAAATCAGGTTTTAATAGGGTATAACAGAAAACAGTTCAAAATATTAGAAAATTCTCGTTAGTTCATCAAGGAAATCCAGTTATCAGTCAAAGCCTTACATTCCTACTTTATTATGCAGAGGGAAAGGCACATACGTATATCACTAGTGTGAATAAGAGCATGCAACATGTTCTATTTGGAGCTTTGTAGAGAAGCCATGGGACGTTCTCTTTTGCAGTCTCTTACCATAAGCTCTATTTGGCCATAAAAAAACTATAGTAACTTGTACATTATGCAATAAGACAGTAAAGCAAGCCAAGTATAGAATGAAGTGGAAAATGTATTTATGACCATCATAAATAGCTATAGCAGTTTCAGAATGACATAATATAGGTATGATTTATGTGTGCATCTTCTATGCTACTAGTCATTATATTGCAGGTTATCTGATTCCCCCTCTATACTTCTGAGAGACTACTCCTAATGTTATTTAATATGAAGGCAAAAATACTTATTATAATGCAAGACTGTTTATGAGAAGTTTATCAACAGCAGCTCCTATGTGTGATTTCCACACACCCCCACTCCCCCGAGTGTCTCAAATTATTTCATAGCTTAGGTTCCCAACAGACACATGGTGGTCATATTTTATGTGGATTTATCAAAAATGCTTAAGTACTTTGGACATAGGAGTCTGAGTAGTACAGATACCAGCTCTGATATTTGGATCATCTGGATTGAGATGTTTGTAAAGTTCAAGACTGAAACATCCTAATGACTTCGTTATAATAATTTGCTCTTGGATCACATTCAATCTCATTATAGCTGTAGAAGACCAAATGCTTTACAACTGATTTAATTGGATTTAATTTCATTCTACACCTGGCTCTTTTCTCTCTCTTTTTTTTTTTTTTAATTATTTTTAAAACTGGTGGTCAGTTAGGATTGGAATATACTGGGAAAGATCATCTGCCCTACATCTAAACCATAAGTACCAACCTACCTTTACTGTTTTAAGTTGGGAAGGGGGCAAAGGAAGCTAGGAGAAAAGTTTTAAATAACTATGAAAATTTTAAGGAAAAACATTTGTTTAGCTCTTCAAGGGATCTATCATCACTGTCTCATTTTTCAGGTGAAAATTTTTGGATGCTCTAATGAATTGCAGCTAAAAGGATTGGAACTAAATATGCTATATTCTGACTAAGATGAGACAATTCGTTAAAGACTTCTTTCACAAGAAAAAACGTTGTTTGTCATCAGACAATTTTGGCCTTATTTGATGTATAAAAAAAGCATTGGAAAAGTCCTCTTGAACTCCAAACGAACTTTGAAATAAAATGTGTAACTTAAAATGGAAACAAGTCCTTCAAGCAATTTTTAGCATACTTCTGAGGTCTGTTGAACCTGATACCCAGAATAAATCCATGCATTGTGAAACCAATAAGAAAGATACCTGACCTCTGCAGGGCTACTTGGATGTGACTGAAGTTTGTTATTCTTTCCTTGTTTTGTAAAAGATATTATTAAAATACTGGTACCTTTTCAATTTTTAAACCAATTAATCTCACAGAAATGGAAAGATACTCTTTTCTGAGACTTGATTATTGTTTTATCAGGAAGGATCATCATGTAGCTTTTATTTTATAGATGTCAAACTTATCTAACTTAACACGATATTTATTAAGTGAAACAAGAAAATATTTCAGAGTTAAACAACAAATGAATCTTTAAAGGAGCTGTATGTAAATTGTCAAACTACCTTGGTATGCTCATATTCTTTCTACGAGGGCTATGAGGATGGTGAGGGAACTGGAGCATCTCTCCTACCAGGAGAGGCTGAGGGAGCTGGGCTCGTTCAGCCTGAAGAAGAGAAGGCTGAGAGGGGACCTAATAAATGCTTATAAATATTTCAAGGGTGGGTGTCAGGAGGATGGGGCCAAGCTCTTTCCAGTGGTGTCCAGTGACAGGACAAGGGGCAATGGGCACAAACTGAGGCATAGGAAGTTCCATCTGAACATGAGGAAGAACTTCTTCCCTCTGAGGGTGACAGAGCCCTGGAACAGGCTGCCCAGGGAGGTTGTGGAGTCTCCTTCTCTGGAGATATTCAAGACCCTCCTGGGCAAGGTCCTGTGCAGCCTGCTGTAGGTGACCCTGCTTCGGCAGGGGGGTTGGACTAGATGACCCACAGAGGTCCCTTCCAACCCTGAACATTCTGTGATTCTGTGAGTCTGCCTCAGTTTTGAATGAATGTTGGCTTCAACAGCATTGAATTTCAGTATGAGAATGCAGATTTGCCCTGAGGTGCCTGCTGGATGTAAGGAAACCTCAGCTCTGAGGTGCTAAAAAAGGAGTTTTAAAGTGAATGACTATTGACTGAAACACTGTGTTTATGTGGATGGCCTAACTTTTTTTTCGGTGACCAAGGTGAACCTGGTGGCATGTTTGATTTAGGTCTCAGGATGAGAGAGGTCTGTGTGAAACCTTGGATTCAAAGTGCTGGTACAGTGGAGTCTAAATAAACCACACGTGAGAGTATCTAAAAGTTGTCATGGGTGACTTGTTTTACATGTAAAAGGAGAGACATTTGTAGCAGCTTCTAAAGCAGAAGCTTCCACAAAAAAACTTGTTTCAAGTTTCCTAATATCAAGTAACATACTGCAGGTCATTTGTAGAAGTTGAGGGTCGACCTAGCTCTTGTACTTGCACAACTTCTGCATCAAGAACTAGAGAACTGGATTTCTCTTGTGCTGTTTTCTCCTCCTTCCTTCCCTATACTACATACAAATTTAAATGTAAATTTATGGATCAAGAGGGTCAGCACTGTTGCCTCTGTGGTCAATAGAGGGAAGTCGAGAAATTTCCGAGAGAGTTGATTTTGTTGTTCTGTTTTCTGAGATTCTGGAACTGCTTCTTATCATGTATGTAGTGGTTGAATCAAGTCTTGTTGTCACTACCAGAATTGCTGCAGTTGTACTATTACACAAAGTGTAGGTCTTCGGTGTGGAATGCAAGTAGGCAGTCCAGATATGTTCAATATTAAATACATAATCATTGCTGGTTTGGAAGTGGAAAAAAGAGATTTTTCATAGAATGAAATAAAACTTCTTTTTTCTGTAATCATATGCTCATGAAATTGCTCATATCTCTGTAACAGCAAATGTATATGGGCTTGCATATATTTGCTAATGGGTGAAATGATAATTTGAATTTGAAGTCTAACCTGCTAAAAGCAGGGTTAACAATGAGATTACATTTACTTAAATTTGCCTCTTTATTATTTTAATGAACTTGCTTATGAATTGTCTGGTTCTTAGGTTTAAAAGGGGTTACCTTGAAAATCTCTTACAAAGTTTAAATAACCTTGAAAAGGAACTTTGTAGCAGCTTTTACTCAACTCTGACATTTAAGCTATAATTCCAGCCCTGTGGTATCTGGAATACTTATAAAAGTAACCTGTCTCACCTGGAATATGTACTGTTAAATGAAAGGGAAATATAAACTCCTGAAGAAGACACTGGTAGAAACTCATCCATGCTTTTTACACACATTTGTCACTCATGAATCTTCCCTTGCCGTGCAAACAAGACTCTCGGGCTTCACCAGTCAGAGCGAGTGGATTCGCGCAGTGTTTATAAAAGCATGTGTGGTGAAGATTGGGTTGGGAATCAGTCACCCCAAACCTACTATCTCACAAAGCACTATTGTTAATGTGTCAGGTTTAAATCAAGAGCTGTAATAAATGCATGCATTAATTCTATGTGTGTGTGTATGCTGATTGCATTTGTGCGTGTGGGTATGAAATACGAAGCCCACTTACATTGAAATACTTCACCCTGAGACTTATGCCTTGCCTTCCTATTTCAGTACGAATGTTTTGCCCTTTGGTAGCTTAACTAAATTCTGAACACCTGCTAAATAAGGAGTATTTCCAAAGGCAGAGAAATTCTTTACTATGGGGGAAGGAATGAGCAGACAGAGTGGGAAAAGCAGGAAAAAAATTGGGAAAAAGAATGCCAAATCTATTTTCAAAGATTAAGTGAAATCTTTCTTTGAGGGGAGAGAGAAATGTGAATAAGAGCTGAAGAACTGTCTCCTGTAAGTTGCTTGTCCCTTCTGCTCTTGCTCAACCAGTACTATTGTCTCAGATCTACCCTTGCTCGCATCTTGCATCAGAGGCCTGCAACACACGCGTTAACTAGGTCACAACAATTTTCCTTAAGAAAAGAGTATTGATATCTGTGGGTTTATACTTCTTCCATTATTTAAGATGCCATTTATCATAGTGCATTTCAGAGATTATATTATTACTTGGGAACTTGTTGTGTCTGGCTATAACCTTTTATGACACAGAAATTAAGTATGCTGCATTGAGTGGAAAAAAAAATTGTCAAGTTACTGTTCTAGTTATCTAAAATGGTGCTACATTTCAACAAATATGTGTATATATATGCATTTGTGTATGTATATGCATACACAGATATAAAAACATGCAAAAAGGCTGGCATTCTCTGCACTGCAGTAGTGATATAATACCTACATCATAATGTCATCTGCTTCACAGAGCATTGGACATGAAATTGGGATAGCTGAGTTCTACTCATAGCTTTGCCTCTGTTGTAGCCTTTCACAAATTAAAATTTACCAATTGCATTTGTAAAGCACTCAAAATGTGTTAGATTTTTTTTTCCCACAATTGTGCCCCTATTCTTCTGAAAGTCTTTCATACAGTCTTGCAAAGGCTTCAACGTTTAGTATTTTCGTGTTTGACAGCAAGATATGTTAATGGTCTGCTCCGTTAAGTATATTTACAGAAATTTCTCTCTGACACGTGCATTCATAATATGTGAACACAATATATTTTCTTGTTCTGTGATTACTTTCTTATTACCATTATTTCCAAACAATGAAAATAAAATTAGGGCCCCTACTACAGTAGTTCCTACTTAAATACAGGCAGAAGTGGATGTCTGTCTCCGTTGGCAAGCATAAGCTTGTGCTGTGGTTTGCAAAGGAAGACTGTTGATTCATTTTCCTCCCTAAAATAGTCAATGATACTCCTACCAGTGTATATTTAACCAAACTCACAATAACTTGTGCGACAACTACTGTTTGAAATGCCTTAGAATTTTGCAGTTTTCCATTGTTTTCTTCTTATTTCTGTTTTCTGTGTGTGCTTATTTATAAAAGAGCGTATATAATCACCTTCTGCTTCTTCATCTAGGAGTAATTATTTATTTAATAAGGCTGTCAATAAATTTGAGACAAGAAAGGGAAAGCCTTTAATGATAAAAGTGAAAATATGATATCTCTTAAGAGTTCTGCATGTCTACTGTGTTTATACGGAATATGTCTATCCAAGGCCTTTGAAGCTGTTATATTAATATTTGATCTCCCTTTAAGTGTACGCAGCACTAAACAAATTTACTATACAGTCTAAGAAAATCTACAAACACTGCTCTCCCATTTTTTGGTATAAATATATTATTGTTTTCTTAGGATGCACATTACCCTGGTAAAATACTTCTTCTCTGAGAAAACAAACCAAACCAAAAATCCCCAAACTTGTCACAACAATAGAAAGCTCCAGATGAGTTGAACATGAGGGGAAAAAAAGGACATGTTTATATGTATTTGGAGAAACGACTTGAGCGCAATCAAGTCTGACAAGACTGGCATTTAAGATTAAGTGCCTGATCCTTAATTGTAGGAATTTGCCTCTAAAAATGCAGGTTTTTCTTTTGTCCCACCTGCATTCACTGCTGAGCATTTCTCTCCACAGTATTACAGTTTTATCTGTGCGTAACTCCACATTTCGGGTTGCACTTGCTGCAGTCCCTGCTTAGCCACTGCTGCCATCTCCGAAGGGCCTGGCTGTGCCCGGCTGTGCCCGAGTGGAGTGAGAGCCCCCGCTCCCACGTCCTGACCTAAGATGGGAAGTCCTCTGCGCGGAGCCTTTGAGGTGCTATTAGGCTGAAATTGAGCTGTGACAGACTTCATAGGATGTTCACATCAGAGCAGGAATAAAGCAGCAGCATTGGTAAGCACAAAAGCTTCCTAACTGTTCAATCAATTCTGATCAGGACGGAGAAATTATGCGAAGAATGCTAATATGATGTCTGGGTAATATAGCACTGTTATAGCTGCAGACATTGTGTACTGTGGAGCCACTAAACCACTTGTGGAGACGTTCTCCTGTGCAAGCATGGTAAAACCCTTGAGATGCAACCAAGACTTAGCAGTAGGTCTCTCTATTCCATCTCCTTCCCTTCCCCCCCCCCCCCCCCCCCAAAAAAAAAATGATGCAAAGTGGTAACAGAATTAAAAAATAATTCCGCAAGTTGCAAAATTTCATGAGTTTTCTTAAGCTCATTCAGAGCTGTCAGGCATGATTTTCTGTCTTAGTGCACCAGTGCCTTCACCCCCTTTCCACCCTGTATGTGTGCACAGGAAAGCAAAATAAAAGGAGTATTGGCTGGCGATACAGGACTGCGAGGTGCATGGTAGCCTGGGAAGGCTGGCTTTTTCTGGAAGGGAAAATGACAAGCCGACTACACTTTTTATGACCTTTTTACTATTCTGTCATAAGTATCCATGGTAACATGACTGTTTCTTTCATGCTGGTATGTAGCATCAAAATAACAATAAATGTTGATTTAAATTAATGCAGTTGAATAGAACTTGCTGCCAGGTGTGCTGGAAAAGATACTAGAGTTAGGACACAAGGAAGAAAAGTCAGAAATACACTATTTTATTACTTTTTGGCTATGTACATTGCCTTTTTCTTCTCTTCTTCTCTTTTCCCTCCCTCTCACTTTTACTGAAGCGTGTAACAAATAATTTAACTTGTTCTATTTGTATGCCATGTGAATGTGTCATTAAGGGTCAATACTAATTTCAGAAAGGCTTCTATTCTTTTCCAACAGTGAATTTCTATTTGCTCTGATGGAATCCGAAATTCTCTTCAATAAATAGTTGAATGAAATGACACACCAGCTTAAACCGTTAAACTTTTATTTTAGGAGCATGATGTATACTGTAGTTTCTGAATGACTTTTGGATGACCAAAGCTGCTGCTTGTAATGATCTCCATGTGCTTGTAGAGGAGTTTGGGCTTGTTTTTTGGGTTGGGTGGGGTTTTTTTGTGTTGTGTAGAAAGGTGACTCTTGTTCAAATGTCATGCTTTCATATGATTTGCCATCAGACGAGCTTTGCTTGTGACAAGGCAGGGACTATTTAGGTTCTGAAAAATCTTTAACCAACAGTGACTTATTTAAATCAAGATTAAGATCAGGTGAAATACAAACAGGGAAAGCAGGGGGGGAAAAAAAGGTCTTAGTTGCTCCGAAGGTCTGAATCAGTCGCTTCAGGTGATGAAGGGCATTTAGAGACGACATCCAGGTTTCTAAATACCATTTTGGAAGCTGTTTCTGCTCCCCTCGAACCTGACGCGGTACTGGGGTGAGAGAACACCTCCTTGAGGCAGCAACTTGCGCACTGCTGCCGTGCAGAAGTGCAGCCTCGCCAGCCGTAGTGGCCGGCTGACCCGGGACTTGCCGCCTGCTTGGACCGACTCCTGCCTCCGTGCCGTCCACCTCGCCTGCATTCGTTTCGAATAAAGACTGACTATCGGAGGGGTTTGCAGCGTGGTTTCCTTCCCCCCCCCAGGAAGGCGCTCGGCTGCGTTCCGCTGTAACCTTGGAGCCCGGACCGGCGGCTCGCTGCGCTTCGTGCCGCCCCTCCCGGAGCCCCCCGCCCCGCGGCCGTCCCCCCCGCTCCGGCGGAGCTAGGACCCTCCCGCGGCGGGGCGGGCGGCTCCCCGGGCTCGGCCAGGCTCGGGAGCCGGAGGCGGGGAGCGGCGGGGAGAGCCGGCGGGGAGCGGAGCGAACCGGGAGCGCCAGCATGAGATTCATCTCTGCCTGCTACCTGCTGCCCCTCTTCCCTGCCCTGGTTGTCAGCGCTAGGTGAGTACCGACAGCGGCTTTGCTCGGAGTTTTCCTGGGGTTTTTTGCTGTTTGCCTTTTTCTGACTCGGTGCTCTTAAGAGAAATAATACAGCTTTCGGCTTTTACCGGGGTAGTAAGTTCAGAGCAGGTATCTTCTCTGATTCGCATCTCTTCCCCCTCCCCCTCCCGATCCTCTGAAAGATACGGAGTCTTCACTTGGTGTTTCTAGGCTTGTTTTTTAATGATGTAGAAGAGCTACTCTTGTCTAAGTTGACCCACAGCTTGTGTGATGTAACAACACAGTAACAAATACAAGCTTTCTGTATACAGTAGTAAAAACAGACTCTGTTTCATTGGAAATAAGCAAGCCAGAAAGCTGAAATTGAGAACATGCTAACGTTTTCCCTTATGAAGTGCAAAAAATACAAACACTCGAACAACCTTATCTCCGTTCAGGTTTCTGCATCTGAACGCAGACCTTGGGCTTACCTTTTTTTTTCTTTCCTTTTTTTTTTTTTTTTTTTTACACTGTGAAATGCAGGTAAGATGTTGCAGCGTTATCTGAACACCAGGAAATGTGTTAAAAAGTTGCTGCAACCTAGAAGCACTCCTTTCTGTGCGAGCATGATCAATCATTTAGGAAATATGAACAAAATCTGTTGCAGCTTAAAAATAAAACCTATTCTGACCATGCAGTGTTCTGATAAGATAATGTGTATTGCTCAGTTGCTCTGAGATAGTATATTCTCTATGCTCTAGATATAACACGTTCAGCAAAGAAAAGATAAAGCTGAGACACTCTATCCTGTCGTCTTGATGTACACAGATGGAAAGTTAATGCTGGGTACAGAGCAGATCTGTTATAGTGACACTGCTCTCACTTCGGGCTTCTTTACTTCCAGTTCCTTTCCAGAAAATCAAGCCCTAATTCTGACTGTGGTATTTCTCTGCTGTGTTAGGAGTTTATAGGGTACTTAGTAATTAAAGCGTATTATCAGAGGATACATGCAGGTACATTCATCAGGGAAATGTGTCTTTTCCCTTATTCTTGGTCTCTTCCTGTAAAATCAGCGTCGAAGCAGCTTTTTGCAGAAGCACTGCATGTTTTAAACCTTAATTGTTCACAGAGACTTAAAAAAAAAAAAGTGTGCCTGCCAAGTACTCAGTCATGTAGAGCAGTAGCACATCTCTGTATATCCTCAAACACAGGCAAAAAATAACTGTGAAAATCTCTGAGTGTGAAAAGTTCCAAATGCAGAGAGAAATCGGGAATATTAAAGTACTGTAATTACTTCATTCATTTGGAGGAGTTTGTTACCAGCGAGAGGGGTGTACTTTTTGTTGGTAACACTTTGGATTTAGGGACCTACAGTGCTAGTCCATACAAACCACTCCAATGCTCTTTGAAATATAAAAGTTGGAGGAAACATGTAATATATCATGATTCAATAATTATCCCTTCTGATTTAATAAGTGGTCTACGGAAACAATCACTGGCAGTCAAGTGTGAAACTTCTTGCTGATTCGGATCAATAGTTCTATACTCATTGAAGAGTGATACATTCTTTGCTAGATTATGCCAGAGTTAAAAAGGGGAGGAAGGACCAAGCCACCTTTTGCAGTTGTGGGTTTGTATCTGGCATGAGCTTGTGCAGATTAAACAGTAGTGAAAAGAGGTGTGGAAAACTATTCTAAATTTTCATATTTTTTTGTTTTTGTGAAGCGTCTTACAAACTACTTGAACATTCAGGAGACTAAACTAGGACAAAGCATCTAGTCTAAAGCCCTTAAAGCAGGTGCCTCATTTTCCTGAGAAAATATTACCTGTATGAAACATGAGCTGTAGCTCATTCTTGAGGATTGTAAATAAAAGTCTCTCCCCACCGTTCAAAAAATAGTTGGAAAATTGGCATGTGCGTACTAATTATAACAGTATGAGTCTGAGAATTGGATATACTTTCACAGGAGTATAATTTTGTGGCACATGATTTGCATTTTGTTATTGAGGGATGAAAATGATCAATTTCACAGAAAATCAAGTTAAAATTCCACGTAAGTACAATATGTGTTGCAAAGTGAAGTTTTGCATTTGGTACCAGACTAATCATCCTGTTAAAAAGGAAACTGAAACTCTACTGTAGAGTTGGAGCTTTACAAGTCCCAGACTAGTATGTTCCACAGTTGCTTTCAATCACTTGGTTTTTAACTGGCTGTGTGGAACATAGAGTAATTTTTCAACAGCACATGATGGAAGTGTAAAAAATGATACAGTACTATCAATATGCCATCTACTGGAAAGAGATTATGCTTTAATCTCCTTCAGCAGAAGGCAATTCTGCCTGTGGCAGTTAGTATTTCTTGTAAACTTACAGTTAATTCATTGGCCGGACCCAATCAGAGTGGGCTTGCAGGACTAGTTGTGTTTGCAAAAAGCAGGGTCTCATATCCTGCTGTGTGAAATTGCTTAGCTAAGGCGCAAAGCATCGACCTTGCAGAACAAAGTTTTTCCATCACGAGGATTTATTGTTTGAAGTTTGTACAGAAGCACTGTATCTCAATGTCCTACGTTGGTGCTGAAGTCAGTGAGCACAGCATTTTCCGCAGAGGTCAACAGCTGCTGCGTTTCTGTTCCTTATCGTGTGGTGATGCCATCATCTTTGCATCATGTTATGGTGATAGTTTTGTATGACCTCAGTGTGTCTCCAAGTCTCACTGTAAACAAATATGAATCGATGAGTTCAGCTATGTTAACACAGCATGTTGTTTTCTCTTATTTAATAGTATTGTTAAAAAGAGGGAAATACACAACCATCACTTAAGGTTTACGTTCATTATTAGCTTTTGATTTTCACAACAGTATGCAGCTAGCTTCTCAGCATGGTCTGAAATCATATGCAAGAACCAAATGCCTATCAAATTGCAGAAAGTTCATGTTTTTGAAATAAACAGTCTTTTTTGTATTACTGAAACTTGGTTTTGGTGTGGCTTTGAGGCAGAATGGTGACTCTTAATCATATTTCCAGTTGGTCGTAGTGCCAAAGCGGTGACAAGATTGAGGCATATTTGCCTGTCCAGTTAACTACGTATGTTTTGATAAGTAAAAAGTTACTGCTCTAAAACCAGTCTCATAAAAAGTTAAGGGGAACATATTTGAAGGTGGATTTAACTCAATAAAACTATTGTGAAGTTTGTGTTTTCCTCTCCACTTTTATAATTCCTTGGACATCTTGGTTTTGGCAGATCTAATGTGATGGTTGTGTACATGACTTTTTTCATACTGTGCTAAAGACAGCATAGTTTCTTCATACTACTTCAGAAATGGGTCCTAACTGTGTGGAGTGCTTATAGCATATAATAGGCTCAGGGCTTGATTCTGCAGCCAACTGCGTGCTTTTGTAGCCCCGGACACCTAAACATTCTGCCTGGAAAACCATTTCTAGAAGGGAATGCTTTCATGAACTCAGTCATTGGGGTAACTAAGATCTATTGTCCAGATTATCTTGTCTAATGAGACTTCCCTACTTTTAGCTAAGAGGACAATTTTCTGAATGTTACTTGAACATTACTGTTGAAAGGCTGGATACTTTAGTCTTTGATCACCAACACTCTTTTTTTTTTGTCCAAATGACAAAAAGCTGACTCCTTAGAAGATGCTTGATGTGAAACATAGCTTTCCTTTTTTTCTATGACAGCCAATTCCTTTCTGTCCATACATGAAATACGACAAAGATGCAAGACATTGAATAATTCAATTGAAGTAGAATGCTTTATAGCTGAGAACAGGACCATAAACACAGAAAGATGCACTTTAACAACAATAATAATATTACTGCTACAGCAGCTCATTAAATGGATGTACAAACAACGGGGCTGTAAAAGCCAGAACTTATTTTAATGGCTTAGAAATGGCTGCTGGTTCTCTTTTTAGAAAAGTGCAGTTTGCTGGTAGTCTTACTATGCCAATGTTACAAAGCAACCTGTAATTTATTGGCTTCAGAAGAATGCCACCTCTGTAGTTTGTAACAGGACAAAAGTAGCGTGGTCGTTTCTGCTAGGTGGATATTGCTTAATGAAGGTACGGGTGGTGCTCTAATGCATGTCTATTGTTGGAAGTGATAGAAAGTGAATTCACTTAGCTTATTAAACATGAGAATGTGACGTTTTTAAGGAATATGAAAATACTAATCTGTTTCCCTCCTCTCAGATAAAGGTGTGTGAAGGACCTGCTCTGAGGCTCAAGGAAAGATAAAGGGGAACGTCTTTGATGTTGTTATACTGGGGTGGGGAGTATATTGAAAATCCTTGGTTCTAATTCTTAAGGTCTTTCCCGTCTTAGAAACACTGTCTGGGCTGTAATCAGATGTTGAAAGTCACTGTTTTGCATTTAGACTGATATGAGACTAGAGGGAACCCTGCTCCTTTGTAGATTTTGAGGTGCAAGAACTTTGTGCTAATGCCCTTGGCTGTGGCCACTGCGCTGTTACGTGTTCCAGCAGGTAGCCAAATCCATGCTCACTTCTGAGATCTCATTCTGAGGTCCAGCAGTGCCTTTCCTTTTCCCCATGATTGAAGGAGAACTCTGCAGAGTTTTGGTAGGCTAATTCTGTAGCAGAAAAGATGACGCGTTGTTGCTGGTGGTTTGGTGGATAACAGAGGTTGTCTTAATATTGTGCTTTCCGAATTCTTCCAGAAATCTGGGCCGTTAACTCCATCATTTGTCTCCTGCTTAGAATTCCTTCCACACTTGCTTTTGCTGTCTGAGTTTTCTGGGCCGTGAAAGCTTGCTGATGTTTGTCAATGTGGATGATGATGCATGTTTCGTTAATGGTTTGTCAGGACTTCTACTTGAGGTACAGTAGTGGCATTTAGCATATGGCTTGCGATGTTACTATACCTGAAGAAGCATGTGCGTTGTTTTGGGCTGTTATTAAATGTATAAGGAACAAATTTACCAAAGGCACAACTCCATTGTTTCAAGGAATGTGTTTAGCTTGAGGGCTTTATTCTGGGGGTTTATTCTGCTTGCTTACAAGCAAGTGCATAATACAGCAAACTAGAAGCTATTTGGTGAAACAAAGCCTTTTCCTTCTTCTGGGAGAAAAGTTTTGAGCTCCAGTGATATATGTAAAAAGAACAAAACCAAAAGAACCCAACAACTGCCACTCCCCCCAAACAGAAACAAAGAACAAATCCAAATAAAAAGACTCCAACAAACAAACCAAAAACCACACCACCAGATGTACACATCTGGCAGGAGAGGCTACATTTGTTTCTCCTTCTCCCCCCTCCACGAAGCCCATGGCCTCGGGAGGGGGGGCAGGTGCTGGGCTACAAAACCAGCAAGGGCAAAATGAAAGACCCTTTTCTTGGCATGAGTGCAGCTGCCGACCACGCTGCTTTAGAGAACACGACCACGTCGAATCTGCAGGCTGCGGCACGGTGCAGAGACTTTCAAGGTAGCGTTTAAACAGGGTAGGTGGGGCACCTCTATCTTGTGTAGAAAAGTAAACAAGAACCTGCTGTAGGGGGACTTCTTGGGCATCAGAATGAGATAGCTTGAGGCTAATTTGGGATTCCCGGTGCTTGAACTGCACTGTATATGCATACAAGAATGTGTGTGTGTGTACGTACACGTATATCCTTCATGCTAGCCTTAAGTAACAGACTTGCTTCTCTGTGTTTGCAGCCCTTCTACAACAGGGCAACCACATGTATTTCTATCTGTACATCTTGCACTTGGTGGTGGTGGTGCGAATATTTTTGTCAAAAGCTTTAAATTTTATGTTATGATAGGGCTAATTTTTGGTTAAGAATGATGCTCTTGGAAGAGGTTGTTGTCTTTTTATCTGGGCTAAAACATTTAAAAATGGTGCATAAATTTAAGCTTGTCAACCTAAATCAGAAATCAAGAAAGAAAGTCTTTCTCAGTTTGGCCAGAAATACTAAACATAGGTTCTTTTGTGATGTTTTGTCATTTATGTATTTGATTGCTGGAATGTGGAAGGAAGAAGAAGGAAAAGAAAAAAGTGAGGAGAGGGGAAGAAAGGATGCTGCTAAAAACTTTTGTAACCTTCAGAAAAGACTTATTTTAGCTTTGATCTAATCTGCAGTTAAAATATTCTTGAAGTTCCATGTGATCTCGGGTAAATCTTCAGGATCTCTAGAATTCAGTCTTAATGTAACAGAACAGTTGGGATTCTGCTTGTTATGCTATGTATAATGCATTTCTGCCCAGGAGACTTGCTGCGGAGTTACTTTTGACATTTTAATGTATTTTTTGTGTTTAGAGAAAGTATAATGCTGACACTTTCCTGTTTCTTTCTCATTTATTAATTTATATCTCGGACAGAACATAAGGACATCTTAACCTAAACTTGTAATCCCTCTTTCTGTGAGATTGCGGGTTTGATATTATTTTCTATATTTAACAGAAACCTGTTCACAGAAAGTGTTCCTTAATGATGTACCACTCTGCAGAGAAATAAATCTTATTTATGCCACTTGTCAAAAATACTGTTTCTTCTCATTGTCTAGCTTTGCACAGTGGGTGTGCCAGACATCTTGTAAGGGTCAGATCAGCAAATATTGTCTGTATGGAAGACAAGTAATATGTTTGTCAGAAAAGATAAAGGTATTTCATGCCGTCCTTCAATCTTAATATTATGCGGAGATTTAAGTTGTGTATTGTTATATTTGCTATTTCAAACACATTGGAGTGGCAAGCACCTTTTAGAAATGCCAAAAAAAAAAAGACGTTGCATCAAATAACAGTGTTTGTGTGCCATTATAGATTTTTCTTCTTTTACTTCTTGTGGTGTTACTTACTCATCTCACCTGTTACGTCATGTCATTCCTGTATTAATTTATCTTTTACTGTCTATTATTTTAGCAGTGCTTTTTGTAGTGTTCCCTCTGAAGTCTCTGCTCTATTTGTTGAAACAAACAATACTCTGGTGAATCACAAGAGAAATCAGTGTGTATGACTCCTACTAGCTGGAGAAATAGGTGTGTAGGGAATTTCTCAGTACCTTATTTGTCAATATTGATTGATAACTTCTACAGAAAGCAGTAGAGAAATGTCAAAAATTCTGGTGTGTTTTGTCACCATGTGCTACATAGATAAGATAAGGCTAGTATGCTGCCAGCTGGTGTCTTTTATTGAAGTTGTTAATTTTTCCATCCATTCTCATCTTCTTATTGTTGTCATTTACAAATGTTCATATTTTGTCAATTTACGGTCACAATTTCCTTGTGGGAAATAGGCAGGTTTGCTCCTCATTTGCTGGGTAGAAAATAAATTTACCCACTGTCAATAAATTGCAGCACTTGGAAAACCGAGCACATATTTGCTGAATCCCATCTAGTCGCAGAACTAACACCTTTGCCTTTTAGGTCAAGATGGAGCTGCAGCAGAACATCCTTCCATCTTCTCCATATGAACTTCTTCCAGGCCACCACATTTCAACCAAACAACGTGTGTTATCACTGGCTGTGCTACTATCTTCTTACCTAGAAAGCATCAAAATACCTTCTATGAAAGGACAGGCAAACGGGGGTTTATGACAGGATAGGGTCTCTGTGATTTCACTGTAATATAACCCTTTAACATGTATTTTCAGTAGTAGCTATGAGTCTTTATAAAACATGGTTTGGTAGTGGGAGTGGAGGAAGACAAATTATGCTGTAAGTGGTAAACTAAATGTGGTCGTTTACTGGTACTGTATCATAGTGGGATTCTCAGTACTTGATACTGCTTTTCAAGTGTTTCTGTGATTTTGCTGAAGTGAATGACTACAGAGTTAGGAGCTGTGACTTTGTACCTCAAAATTGCTTGGAGAACCGGGGGACGTAGAGTGGCAATAACCGCAGTAATACACTTTGTCGCCCTGATGTATGCCATCCTCAGCATGTCTGAATGATTTTGCAGTCGTGTGTTTCAGACTAGCCTGTGGCAGTGAACAAGGGGAAAAAAAAAAAGTGTGATTGTACTGAAATGCGTGGAAGAAAATGTGGAAAAAAAAAAAAAAATGTGTGGAAGAATTGAACTGACAAGACTGAAAAGCAGCCGTGCTCTGGGTGGGATTAGATTGTCTGTTGAGGAGGTTTCTTTCTCCAGATGCAGCGTAATGAAATGTGTGCTCAATGTGCAAAGAGAGAATGTCTCTCTTGAAAATGGAGAAATAAAATCAATTTTACTACTGGCTTCACTTACAGCTTTTTTTGTAAAGAAATATTTTTTAGGATGGGGTGAAGCTCAGCCAGGGTGCAAATCAAACAACTGTCTTTAGTAAGTAGCTGAAACCTTGAGCTGCCTTGCTGAACTGGATCAGCTGATCCTTAATTCTTATTTTCTGTGCCAAAATATCCAACATAGCCACTGTTATTCTTACTACTTATTAGTGACTGGCATAGTCCATCAGCCCCGCTGCAGATCTACCTTTCTGTTCTATGGAGAGTCCACAAGTTCCTGGCATGTTCTCCTCTGAAAGTAGGCTCTGTGGCTGTTTTGTGGATTTTGTTTTGTTTTCTGCTTCCTTCCATGAAGGGAGCCAAGGTTTGCCAAAGGACCAGACATTTTAGAAAGGCTTAATACCTATAATCTGCAGTGGATTTTCTCCAAGTGAGCCAAACGAGTCTAATCTGATGCCTTTTGAATTTCAAAAGGGGCCAGCATGTTGTCTGCACTAACCTACTGAAAATCTGAACCTCAATGAGAGCTATATGCTTTGAAAATTAGACTGTTATTTAGCTGCTGATATGTATGGGGGATACCAAACAGTCATGATTGTTAGCACTCCATCCTGACCTCTTTTAAAAAGTCTAACCTTGAAGATTGCTTTGTTTCACTCTCAGCTGAGGAATAAAGTTATTTGGTTTAATGCAAATGGCAAGGCTTGGGAAATGAATCTGTAACCATGGTGCCCAGGTGACAGTGGGGCGAGGCAAGGGTCAGAATCAATGGCAGCGTTGCTCTCTCCCTTCTGTTGCCATCATTAAGCATTTCAAACTTTGCAATCAATGCAGCCTGTGTTATTTAATTTGGTGAAACATCAGTCTCAAATACTGCTTTCTGTGAAATCTCTGCATTCATACATGAATGATGGATGAAAAAAATGCACTCCTCAAGTGCACAGATAGCGAATAGAGACTTCTCTGCAGCTGCTTTTGTATTTACTCGTAAAACAACTATCTGCTGTTCAGTATACACAGAAGTGCTGTATTTGGCTCAGGAAAGCTTATGAAAGCAGACATTTAATTTAATATTTTCCTTTAACTCATACCTCTCTGTCCCCGTTTCGAACATCCTAGTTCCTTCTGTGACTTTTACTCAGCTGGAGCTGCTTTGGCTCATGGGAAGATTGTTATCTGTTCCTGGAAGCAGAAAGAATTAAATTGCTATAAAAACTAAATAGAATAATCTGTTTTAAGGAAATACCACTCAGTTCTTCAAATGGACTCAGAAAAACTTACATTTCTATCTGTTATAATGTGATAGTATGTGGTATTGCCTGTTTTATATGTACCTAGACTGACAAAGTTTAAGTAGCTTCTGATATAGCTAGGAAGAAATACAGGATACATATACCAGAATTACATGTTTAAGGAATATATGTTCCTTTTGTATGAGATGAATTCCCCATCACTAACTTATAAAATGTAATCTAAAAGGTTTAACCCATTTCCATCAAACAGGTGATGTACAGAAGTTGATACTGCAGTCAGGGTGAAATATTATAGCATTCACTCTTCTTTGCTGTACATATATCATGTTTCTTTGCTGCTTAAGCTTGATGATTAGATCACATGTTAAAATGGTACTTTTATGTGTAATGGAAAACCTTTCCCTATAACATTTAGTCATTACAGGAATGTGAAGTTTTTGTCACACTGGATTAAACCTGTAGAACAATGCACTGTTGACAAGGGTGGTTGCTACCAGAGGAAGGTGAAAAAAGCTTGGAAGCAGCAATGTGGAACAATTTCATCTGCCTTAAAACTTTCCATGTTCTGGGAAATGAAATGATCCTTACGGTAGCATGAGCTTTTCCTGCAGAAGAATATTCAGGTAGGGAACAGAATCTTTGTTCTTGTGAATATTTTCAGGGACCCATCTGGAGAAATAGGTAGATGTATTCTCGGCAATTCAGTCAGTGACTAAACTGGAAACCACACATACCCAAGCAATCCCCCCAGCCACCTGACTTGCAGGGAAACTCTGGGGAAGTTTCACTGTGCAAAGTCAGAAGTGAGAAATTGCAATAGCCATTCTGGGGCCTGACAGGATGACGGGTCAAAAGGGAGTGATGGGAAAACAGACTGATTTTCATATCTGTTAGGAGGAGGTAGATAAAAAGGGACATTAAGTAGTGAAGGAGTAAGTTGGAGAATTGATACTATTCTGGAGATACTCTATTTACCGGTATCTTACTAGAGGCTAGCTGCATCCAGATGCTGCTTTCCCTATGCAAAGATGAAAAAAAAAATGTTATATAAGTAGAGTGTGAGAAAACATTGGAGGGAAGGAAACTTGTTCTGCTCTCCTGGTTACTGCTCATGACTTAAAAATTATGGTGTTGGTGTAGGTTTAATTCTTTAAAATCAAAGCTTAAAAAAATCATTTAAAAATGTGCCTTAAAAGTCTCCTAATAAGAAAGCAATAGAAAGCTAGCACTTTCAGAGAATTCTAAGGCAATAGAAAAGATACTTTTTGTGCTACAGATACATGCTTCGTGTATTTTAAACCTCATAAATGAGCTACACCTAATGCTGACTTAAAGGTAAATCTCTGTGTTCTACAGATAAGACTGTTTGTGGGGAAAGCTGCTTATTGCTCATTACTTGCCACAGACTAATGAGGACGGGGAGAGAATTCTTACCTGCTTCTTGTTAATTTAAAGGAAAAGAGTGGCAGTGGGAAAGTCTTCTCATCAGGAGTAGATGCCAAAACATCATTGTGGATACTGATAAAAAGAAACTTAAAAACTGCAAAATTATGTCCTATTCCATTAATGTATTTTTTGAATGTAAAAAGATTTCTTTCACGTAAGGGAAAATACATAAATATGTATAGTGAATGTGCCTCTGTAAAGGATTTCTAGTTGTAGACATATAATGAAGTATGAAAAATTGATTTTTGGCCATCTTTTCTCAGTGGGTTGAATAGATATGTATGCTTCTACTTGTATACAATGAAATGCTTCAAAACAGCTGAATCTTTTTTTTCAACAGCTGAGGCATCAAATTTGGATACATCTTTTGCAGATAAAAATATCAAATTATTTCTACATATAACATTGGGCTTTAATTTTTTTATATCCTGCTACTTCCTTTAAATGTCAGAAATTATACTGGAGACAAGCATGGTTTCTGGAAAATATGTTAATCTGGAATTAGTCTGCTAACTTCCACTTTTGCAGTCTTTCCGTTGGACGGTCTTGCATTTCAGCATAAAAAAAGATAAACGCTTTCTCAAATTCCTTGTATTTCAACAGAATATTATGTTGATAATGCCTGTTAGTTGCTGCCATTATGGCATAGGTCTAACACTACTGAGCAAGTAACCTCAGAAATTGGTGCTGTGCTAAAGGCTTGCTCAGCAGGCTGTTATCCGGGTGGGTTTCTCCCAGCTAGGCTGGGTTATCAGCGTAATCTCCTGTTGCAGCAGCATCTGACACATCCTGGGGGCTGCTGCAAACAACTCCTTTGAAGAGGGTGAAGCAGTGGGTGCTTTTGCATACTGTCCTCTGAACTGGCTTTGAAGCTTTTGCAGAGTTTGCATGGCAGGTACCCCCCCAAATCTACTTTAGAGAAAGACCTGAAGCTTTTCAGGCCTCAAATCCTTTTATGAACTGGCAGCCTTTCATATGACCTCTAAATCCATGCTAAAAATGTTAGTTGAGCTTTTGAAAATGACTAGGCTTGTAAAATTGGATTTCAAGCATGATTGAAGCAATAGGTGCGATAAGCAGAATCCTGCATCTGTTTTTGAATAATAATAAAAAGAAATAAACTGATGCAAAAGACTAAAAGAAAAAAATTGTGCTTACACTACTTGTGGTAACTAGGCTTCAAGGTATCTCGGTTACCTCTGATAATGGATGACAAGGTCAGTCTTCATACAGTTTTTACGTACAGAGATGACAAGACATTAAAAAAGTGATCTGTGATGGTAGATATGGAACAAAGTGAATGACAAGGCCAGTGGTATTATGGGAAAAAATTGTTAGCAAAATTTAGGCAGTCTATTCTCCTTTGGACAGACACCAGTTGTTATAAACTGGTAACTCTACACTTAATTGATACGAGTTTCGCTACTTACTTTCATGAAAGTTAACTGCTCTTACCACACTAAGCATACTAAAATTACAGAAATAGTAGGAATAGTAACCACTTATGATTAATATGTTTGTATTTACACTCATTTACAATGGCTGAGGGTTTAACACTGTCTTTGAATGAATATTTTAATGATTATTTTCTGATTGCAGTCAGTACTTTAGCATTTTGACCCATGTTACAGCACACTCTTCCTCAAAGGAAGAGAATAAAGTAATGGAAGCTTTTGGTCAACAATTAGGATATGTACTTACAGAAGCCACTGGGATTAGAAGAAATTGATCTATAAAATTGTGTCTAACGACAGTAGTACTAACTTCTGCAAGACAGATGACTGGAGCAAAGAACAGTGTTCATTCTGTTACCATCATTACTATGCCTTGCAGCGTTGTTTTCAATTGAGATAATTTGGAATCGATGAAACAGTCTGTGTGAGGCTTAAAATTCTTATTTGTGGGGAGGAGAAAAGTGGGAAGATTTCTTTTTCTGTTTGCTTTCTTTTATTCTTTTCCTTCCAAAGCCTGTATGGGAATTAAGATATGAAACTTGATTTATGCTGAAAAATGGACGAAATCCTGCCTTCATAAAAAGCAGTTACGGGTGTTTTTGGACATGGCTAGAGTCACTGTGGTTTCATTTGATTTGGGTTTTCAGCTTGGCGCTAGTCCAAGGGTCATTCTTAATATGCTCATATAAATAGCTGTTTCTTAAAATACTCAGAAAATCCAGATTTCCATTACAGCTTCATTGAGAGTGTTGGAAAAAATTTATGGTATATAAACGAACTGGTGATTTTTGTACAATTCTGGCTAAACTAAACTGAAATTCTCCCTGGTTAAACTTGTGTAATGAATGCTTGTTGCTACAGCCCTAGGAATATGTATAAGGAGTGGAGTCTGGCTTTGGAGGTTCAGTTGTCTTCGAGATGTTGAACCAGCAATAATAGAGGAAAGTAACCCTTGCAGTAATATGTGTAAACAGATATATATATATATTTCATAGTGAACATCAAGATGCAATCTTTTAAACATTAAACTTAAAAAAAAACTTGGATGACAAAATAAAACCAAAAAAACCCCCAACAACTCACAAACAGTTAAAAAAATGAAGCAATTACTTAAATAGATATTGCAGTGTTAGAAATGTATTCTGTCTCACCCTTAATCTTTGTTTGCTTAACAATTGCTTAGACATTTTAAAACTTCAGGCCACGCTTACAAGACCACTGTGTTAACAACTATAGACCTCTTCCCATGTGACACTTCAACAAAATTGATTTCAGAGTAAATAAACGTTCAGCCTTAAGTGAATCCATTTATAGACCATCACACTGCACCAGTCCTTTGCCCACTTCTGGTTTGAATTACTATTTTTGTGATACTGAGTTAAGGGACTTCCTTTTGTATACAGAAACCATTTAGAGCAGCTAAAGTGCCTGTATTATAGTGTGTGTAAGGCTGAGTTTGATGGCTGGTTACAAAATGCTAGTTCAACAAACAATATAGAACTTTGTTATAAGAAACAGCAACAGATTTGTAAGTGCATCTTACCAATGAGGGAGGACCACAGACTAAGACATTTTAGCTTAAAAATTAAAAAAAAAATCAAAACTTTATTGTTTTGCAGTCTCTATGGGTCAAGGTCATAAAAGTTTGCATTGTTCAACAGACTTGTAGCCCTGGGAATAACAACTGACTTTGCAGGATGCCAGTGGAGTAAAACTTGTAACAGACTCTTGTTTTAAGTCAATTGTGTGATCACCTTCAGTAATTACTAACAATAACACCCATTTGACACCTTTGAAGTCGTTGTGCTATCCACTGAGTTCACTGAATAACTATGACAGAATAACATGAAGCTCCCAGGGGCATCCTCCTGGCATGTATGGAAAGAGAATAAGAAATTGGCACTCAGTTTAGCACAGACAGAACCAAGACAAGACTCAAAGATCTTTTTTTTTTTTTTTTTTTTTGGGGGGGGGGGGGGGTGTGGAGAATTCTTCTCTTATTTATAAACAAGATGGTGACAGATTATTTTTCATTTCAGCCTTTGATATTTAGCTCTAATTTCTCTAAAATAGAAAATCTCACTGGGTTAAGGCTTCTTGTGTGAAAGATGCTTGACTTCATTCTTGCTGTTTTCAGTCCACTACAAGCACTTAAGTATGAGGTTTTACTTAAATTTACTGTATGATTTAGATCCTTGAAATACTGACACACAGTGAATCCTAGTTTTTATTTCCTTCTTTAAAGCCTTTTTTTGCTAATGCATTCCTGATTTACTACTCACTTTCAAAGTAATTGGAACCACAGTGAAGGTGGAATGCGTAACATACTGATCTGTCTCCTTTTTTGTTCAACAAGTTTCTTGTTTTACAACCTGCTAGCATATTTACTCTGCTGTTCTTGGTTCAGGACCTACGGAAAAAGTTAATGCATCTTGTTTATTTGATTCTGGGGCTATAAGGAGAAAAAGCAGACTCTTTGTACAGATCAGAGTGACTGTCACTCTTACTTTTGGTGTGTTTGGTATCCTGAAGGATACTGTTTTTCAACAGTCTTCTAACTTTGTTTGAATAAAAGTACAGGAATTGGCTTCATGGCATCCTGCTGCCAAACAAACCAGGTTGCTCAGGTAGACTAAGCAATCTGACATCTTTTTCTCTGAGAGCCATCTCATTCTGTGAAATACAAGGCATTCTGCTTTCCAGTTCATGGAGTTTGTTTTTATTTTCTGAATTGTATTTATGACTGTCTGAAATATTTTTCCTTAATGGGTATTGAATGGATGTTACAGTAGTTGTGAAAAACCTACCATATCTATAGTGTCCCAGAGACATCTGTAACAACTCTAGCTTGTTTGCCACTCGAGTCTTTTAAGCCTTTGATGCTTTAAAAGTTGTTTTTCTTTTGTTTTTTGTGACGTTTGCTACTGAGAGTGGTTCGTAGGATATTGGTAGTCTTCTGCATAACGCGAGTAGTGAAAATGATGATTGAGAGAATGTTCCAGCACTCATCAAATTAGTATTAATCAACAATGTGCCTTCTAATATGCAAAAGAGAAGAATACGGGCATGGCATAGGCTCTACTTCAATTTTTCTTAGAATTCACTAGGTAACTCCAAAGAATAAAGTGTGTATCTGTACATAATTGAACATTGCATATCAACAGGAAGAGTTGTACACGATAGCTGAAGAATGGCTCTGTTGAAAACGGAATCTGGATATTTTAATGTTTAAAATGTGGCTGCATCTGTGCCCCTGAGGGAAGCAGTAAACAATACTCCATATTTAAAAGCCACTGTCTGAGGTCAGTGGCTACACAGCAATGTAAGAATCACTGTAGTCCCTTCCAACGTACAAGCAAGAAATGCAGTACTGTGTTTCAGAGTGGAACTGACTCAGATCATCAGCTGGCATCTGCAACTTTATTCCAGCTATGGATCTGGCCACTAACCAAATGGAGACATCTTTTAATTGTGAGCATTGTATCTTTGCCAGTTCAATTAGCACTTTCAACGTTTTGGTCCAAATCGGTATTTAAGACTTGATTCTTAGGCTGAGTTGTAGAAGAACAGCCAGTGTTTAATGTCAAATGTGAAAAATAATGTTAGATGGTCTCTTGTTTCTGAACCTAAACTAGCCTCTGAGACAACTGCAGCGTATGAAATAGAGCTCCCTCCAGACTCTTCACGCAGGAATATATTCCTGTGTGCAGTTT
Organism: Opisthocomus hoazin; assembly: GCF_030867145.1. Classification (NCBI taxonomy): domain Eukaryota; kingdom Metazoa; phylum Chordata; class Aves; order Opisthocomiformes; family Opisthocomidae; genus Opisthocomus; species Opisthocomus hoazin. Next base: position 6,670,778 of record NC_134420.1, read on the forward strand.
TTCACCCTTCCAGACTGTACTGACTTTGTGTGATATTGATCAGTCTAGTGCCTACCTGCCGCCTTTCTCACTCACCTGCACGACTCCTTCCGAGTTCCATCTTTCTTCTGTAGCAGGCAGAAGACATGAAGAAGAGAAAATCAGGTGTTTATATGGGATATAATGGTATCTAATACAACTTTCTAATCACTCTCTGTCTTTCACCAATACAGAAAATTTGTGCTAAGAGTAAGCTAAGTTAAGGTAAACTGTAGTAGCTGAGTCTACTTATGTGGGTGATGCTTCTTTTTCTCTACCTGCTTAAGTATTTGCAAAATCTGGAAACATGATTAGGCTGTGAGTATTATTGCCTGGTGCTAAATCACTGGTGAAGGTGGTGGAAGAGCACTAGGAGAAAAGTATTTCTCCTGACAACTTTAAGGTGATTTGGGGTGGAAATCCATTTCTATTTATCCCAGCAAATGGTATGAAGACTAAAGTGAGGAACTAAAGAATAATTTACTTCATAGCCTTTTACTGCTGTTACTGTTTCTATATATTCAGTGTTGAAATATATTCTTCAGAGTTTCCTGAACCTACTTTACATGTGGTATGGAATATTTCATGATTGCTACTAATGGAGCAACAAATAAACAAGCAGGGCTGTAGGGATCTTTACTGAACATGGTTTGAAGCTAGAAGCAAGGCTCTGTTTTCCCACATGCTGTTTTACACCCATACTCTGGTGATCAGTAAGATCGCTCTTAAGATTCGTGCTTTTTTGGCTTCCTCCCTTTTTTCCTTTATGTTCACTTAGCTCCTGCTGAAATGAGCTAATAGTGTTTCTTTCTCTTTGAGTGAATTGTGTATGCTTAAGCTTTATAAGTATTGCCATCAGTTGTCTTGTGCCATCTTTTTTTTTTTGGTTTTTTTTTGGTAATGTCATGACTGTGTTAGTTTTTGGTCTGATGTATTTGTGATTGTTACCATGCTTCCCTTTGAACGTCAAGAAAGAAAGCATGCTCTTCTAATTAAAATATATTGTTTTGTGTTGCCATGTGAAAATGACAGTTCTCACATTTCCTCTAGAAGTGTCAGAATGTATACAGATATATCAGATATAGTGGAATGTAGATATAAGATGCAGTGCATGAGGGGAAATATCAGGTAGGATGGAGGTAGGTGAAACTTAGTATATAGTGAAAAATGCTACAGTACTGTCTACAGCACTACCTTTATGCTACCTTGCAGCCTCGCCCAGCTCCATTCTGTGTTACTCAGATTCAGTGTGCATGCCTTTGCCTTCAAACCTAACTTTGGCTAGGAGGAAAGCTTTTTTAATGGGCTTTTTGGTGGGTGTGCGTGTCCCTGACCATATAGTAGGCGGCATTGGAAGCTTCAAGTCCATGGGTCTTGGAAATGTATGGGAAAGAACTGCATTATTAAATTATCATATATCCAGGGATCTGAGTTGAAAATACTTCTGGTTTAGTTTTCATTATAGGATGAAAGGAATAGGGATAGAAAATCAGTTCAGCTTCAGGAAAGAGGAGGAGAGAAGGCAGGTAATGGAGTGAGAAAGTCTAAGAATGAAATTTTGTTTATTTTTCTAACAGTGCTATGATACTCAGTGATGTCATATGTATTAAATATCAGTGCGAGGAAAGTTTCATATGGTTTCACGAGATGACTAACATAGGTTGGACACACTGCAGTAAGAGAGAAACAAATGTTTTTCTCTGAAGGCAAGGCTGTAACTTTGGATTTTGATTCCTGCATGAGCCGAAGCATGAATTGTTGAACTTGGTAGACACGGCACAGCGGAAACAATGGGGATACAAAGGGATGTGTCCTGTTTCCTGCTCTCCTGCAGTTTAAGCTTGATGGTTTATGCAGCTCTGAAGAGAAGCAGCGTGCCTAGACCCGTGCATTTGAAGATTTTCATGGTGGATGTGAAAGATCTGCTCACATGCTGCCTGGAGAAGGCCACTGCTTCCTTATACTTTACCTTACTAGTGTTGAAATATTAGGTCAGAAACGTGTTTGTCTTAGCTATAGAGCATTGTCTGGGTAGATTTCAACCCGGGATCAGAGTTATGCAAATGCAACTGATGCAGGGGAGCTGGATCTTGTACCCACACACTTGTGTTGCTGTGCTTCAACTTGTTAGAAGGTCTTAAGTTTGTCTGTACTAGAATTCCTGTTATCCTTATGGTAGTTAATGAGAGTGCACTCAATTCCACTGGCCGTGTCACCCACAAAGATGTTAAACGAGGCCAGTCCCAATGCACATGTTTTAGTGAAATGTAGTTTCTGATGAAATTCAGTAGTACTGTTGAATTCTTTAATGAAAAAACATGGCAAAAAATTCTTGTGAAAGAAGCAATTTTGTATCAGTCAACAGACAGTGACATCATGTAAGTTTTCTGCAACTCATCAGTTGGAACTTCGACACTTTAGATAAAGCATGTAATTTTCAGGACAAAATATTGTGCTTGAAAGAATCCTGTTGTGAATGAAAATTACATAATTGTTTTTACTTAGCTGGTGTATTTGTAGAGATTGCTAGTGCATTAGCTGCTCCTTACATTATTTCAAACTTCTCCCTGGAGTTTTGTAGTTCAAAATCATATTTCTTTTAAGCTGTTGAGTCTACTATAAAAAAACAAAACCACGACCCCTCTTGTTAAGCTACTGTTCTCTATTGCTAACAATTCATTATTTCAACAAGAGATGCTCTCAAACAATTATTTTATATTTCCAATTTTCCGCTATATAAATGTGGTTATCCTCGGAAAAGGTGGGAGCTGATCCTGTATTGAACATGGCTTTGTTCCTCTTAGTTTGTTAAATATGATCTGTTTGTACTTTTAAAGTGATGTGTTGCAGTTGTAATACATCTTTTAATTTTCTCTTTATAGGCCTTATGGTGAAACATTTATGTTGTTACCACAGAAACAGAAGATCATGAAGTATTAAACTGTTATATTGGTACAACTTTTGAGACTTCATCACTTGTTTCTTTTCTGTTGCATAATTACTTCACTTGGTAATAGCGGGCACAGTATTTCCTGAGGGGGGGGAAAAAAACCCTCAAAATCAAATCAGTCAAACAAAACCCAACAACCAAAAAAACCCCAAACCAAAAGCTTTGGAAGAGCAGTAATGAGCGATGTTTTGAATTTGGCAGATTAATAGTTTTTAGAGAGACTCTAAGTCTCTGATATAAGCCCTCATATACGCAGAAGTAAAACCAACAAAAATAATGAAACCACACTATTATAGTAATTCTTTGGGTTTGTATTTTGTGAACTGAATGTTGGTCTTGCTTGAAATGAGAAAGAAACCATGTCACTGACTTGACTGGAATCAGAACTTGTTCCTGTTATTAAGAGCTGTGCGTAAGTATTTATTGGATGAATCCTTCCTGACAACACCTGAGAGGAGTAGCAAAATAGAAACTTGTTTTAAGTAAAATAAAAGAAAGTTTCAGCTTCTGTGATCAAGTTACTTTTCAGATAGCAAAATTGGACTTCTCCGTCAACTTTCCTGTTGGGAATTAACACCTAGATGTTCTAAGAAGTTGGGGTTTTATGCATAAGTAATCACTAAGGGAATCTTCAAATAAATATGTTTTAAAATGTGCTTTCAAAAACAGCAAAGTCTAGTTATATTTGATATTAACAGAAAAGCAAGCACATAGGCAAGAAGTAGAAGGTACCACTATGCAAATTAATGTTTAGCTGCATTCTGGTGCAAATCATGAGGAAGGTTGAAATGTAAACTTTATCGCACGTGAGAGTCCTAGCACAGTTAGGAAATCCCAGAATATTTGGAACTACTCCTAGAGAAAATGAAAAAAAAATAGCAATACTGGTAGTTCAGGCAGCCTGGGGACCCTTGAGTCCAAACATTAGAAAGATGCCATCAGCCTTTAACTCTTGATGTGAGGTCCGAGTATTACCTACAAAGTGTGGACATATCTGATTGAGACAGAATGTCATCCAACTGACTCAAAAAGAGAGGTGTATACCAGGTCTTACTTGTAATTCAACTTACTTGAATTACTTGTACATTCAACAAGAGTAGACTTATCTCAGAGATCTGTGGTGACCCTCAGTGTCTCCTGGTTTATCGAGCTCATAAGATATTTTCTGAAACTGATGGCACCAAGAGCAATTTGACTATTTGGAGTCTTGCTGGTTTTTTTGGCTATTAGTTGTACATAGTATCTGAGCAGGCAGAGGTCTGACCTGCTGCAATAAAGGTTTATTTCTACTTGGTGAGAAAATGATGATGTTCCTGAGCTGACGAAAGCTATCCTAACTCCTTTGTCTGTTCTGTCGCTGGTACGTAGCAACCTGAGATTGTTCCCAGGCTTATCTGAGCAATCCTCTGCTAAAAATCCTAGTCAAACTAAACTTCTCTTTAAGAGATTCTGTCTAAGACTGTGGGCAAATTTCCCTGCTCTGTTCCTTAGTTTTCTGACAGTAAAGTGATGGTAGGAAGTACTTCTCCTTCTCTATATCTTAAATCATAACACCTGTGTCTAATAAACTCTTAAGTAACTGATGTTTATTCTGGTTTTATAGTGATGAAGTCAAGAATTCTCATATCACATGTAGTTCTATGTACCATAGTGTGATACGAAATATAAAGTGTTGCTTAGAATGTTTACAGTTTAAAAATACATTTTAAAATATCTCTTTTACTTTAGTCAGATACTATGAATACAAGCCAAATGGTAGATGGTCCCATAGTGTAGCCTTTTTGACTTAACATGTATCTCCTTCTGGTCGAAGTACAAAATTAATTTCAGTCTTTTATATATGTAATCTCTACCATGTTGTAGTTTGGCTACAAATCTTTTACAAAGTTGTTTATCTGAAAACAAAAAATCACAGTAAACATACTTCCAAAATCAGCATTAGATGAGAGACGTTACTGTCTGAAAGAAAAATAAAAAATCGACAACATACTATCAAAGTGTGCAGATGCACACATTTATGCATATAGCCTGTATCATTTTTCATTAATTGTATAGATTTAGAGCTGTGATATTTGTACAGAGGTCAAGTCAAGCAAAAAAACCCAGCATATCAGTCAAACTCTAGGACCTGTGCTGTGCATTTAACCTGCACAGAACTCATGCAGTAATGAGGATGGGGGTAAGCCTTCTAAGTGAGTTCACCATGGAAGTCTGCCTTTTAAATTCAGAAATCCAACAATTTTTAAATCACCAACTCTCCTGTTTGTTATTAATGTAGATACATCCCAGCAAAATAGCCAGCAGTCAGAAAGGATGTATTTTCAAGCTCAATTACTATTAATATTACATGCGCAAGAGTGCACATTAAACAGCTTCTCCTACAGCAAGTAAATGGAAAAACTGAGTGGCAAAAGCAGAATTATGCATTGTGAATTTCCAGGCTGCTATCATGCAGAAGAATAATGCAGACCTGCTTTCTCAGATTTTCCGCATTCATTAGGAGCCCCTTTGTTTTGGACGTGGCATATGGTTAATGATATTTGATGTTAGCAAATTAGCTTTGGATTTGCTCTGTGCAGTGCAAGTAATTGGAAAACTTTTTCTAATGAGTGGAATAATTCCTCTTCTTAATGTAAAATCATGACATCGGTGTCCATCCAATGGAAAGAAAGGAATGACTAAATATGAGTTATTTGTTCCTTCTTCGTTACTTTGTAAAGTCACACGAAAGCTATTTTTCATCTTTCTTTCCAGATGTAAGTCAGAGCTATAGTTAAATTTGGCTTGAAAGAACCATGAAGGAAAATGTATTTGTATTTTCTGGTGTAATATGCCATTAGATCCATGAGTTATATTTATTCAGTAGAAATATATAATTACTGTTTAAAGGACTGTATGAATCAGATTTTTTTTGTTTCTTTCCATTTCAGTACAGACTTAAATGATACTGTACAGTACGATACTTGTTACAGACAAACCTGTTTGGTAACAAAGATATCCAGGTGATAATTGGGCAGAGGTTTGACTCTAAGTTGAATTGAGGTAAGATTTTGAGTTAAGAATTCATGGCAAGGAAAATTATTTGATTGTTGTTTTGACTTTCTTTTCCAATAGAATACACAGTATATCAGAATGCTCTATTTTGTGATTTTTACTTGATGTCTTAAAATTGTCTGCCTAAATCTATTGTATCCACCTGTATTATCGACTAAAAGTAAGTTGGTTTGTTTCCTCTTCAGAAACTGCATTCCCATTTTAGGAAAAAAATTGTTTAGAACAATTGAAATTAATAGCTGTCTTACCAAATAGCGTGGATGACTTGTCTGTGCTGACCAAAATTCCGAAGTATGTCTAGGATGAATAGTCTACTGTGAATGTCTAGTAATTTATGAAATACAAAATAATTAAAGCTAGTATAGATTGTTCCGGTATGTTTAAAAAGTGCACGGTTCTTTAGAAAAATAATCTGTTGAATACATGTATAGCAGATGACTATTCTAAAAGGATTGCTTCTTATTGATTGCCAGGAGCACTAGCAAGCAAAATAAATAGTAAACCCAATTTAATTGCCTTTCATACTTCTATGAAACCTCACTGTTGTAGCTTTATTGAGTGGTTCATCTTGAGTGCGTTCACCAGGCATATGAAGGACAACCAGAGGATCAGGCCCAGCCAGCATGGGTTCATGAAAGGCTGGTCCTGCTTGACCTGCCAGATCTCCTTTATGACCAGGTGGACCTGCCTAGTGGACAAGGGAAAGGCTGTGGATGTTGTCTGCCTGGACTTTGGTAAGGCCTTTGACACTGTTCCCCACAGCATCCTCCTGGAGAAACTGGCTGCCAATGGTTTGGATGGGTGTACTCTTCGCTAGATAAAGAACTGGCTAAATGGCCAAGCACAGAGAGTGGTGGTAAATGGAGTAAAATCCAGCTGGTGGCCGGTCATGAGTGGTGTTCCGTAGGGCTCAGTTTTGGGTCCGATCTAGTTTAACATCTTTATCAATGATCTGGATGAGGGGATTGAGTGCTCTCTCAGCAAGTTTGCAGATGACACCAAGCTGGGCGGGAGTGTTGATCTGCTTGAGGGTAGCAAGGCTCTGCAGAGGGATCTGGACAGACTGGATTGATGGGCCAAGGCCAATTATATGAGTTTCAACAAGGCTAAGTGCCGGGTCCTGCGCTTTGGTCACAACAATCCTACACAACGCTACAGGCTTGGGGGAGAGTGGCTGGAAAGCTGCCTGGAAGAGAAGGATTTTAGGGTGTTGGTTGACAGCCAGCTGAAGATGAGGTGGCAGTGTGCCCAAGTGGCCAAGCAGGCCAACGGCATCCTGGCTTGCACCAGGAATAGTGTGGCTAGCAGGAGAAGGGAGGTGATCGTCCCCCTGTACTCGGCACTGGTGAGGCTGCACCTTGAGTACTGTGTTCAGTTTTGGGCCCCTCAGTACAAAAAGGACATTGAGGTGCTGGAGTGTGTCCAGAGAAGAGCAACGAGGCTGGTGAAGGGCCTAGAGAGCAAGTCCTATGAGGAGTGGCTGAGGGAGCTGGGGCTGTTTAGTCTGGAGAGGAGGAGGCTGAGGGGAGACCTTATTGCTCTCTACAACTGCCTGAAAGGAGGTTGTAGTGAGGTGGGTATTGGTCTCTTCTCCGGAGTAACTAGAGATAGGACAAGAGGAAATGGCCTCAAGTTGCATCAGGGGAGGTTTAGATTGGATATTAGGAACAATTTCATTGCTGAAGGAGTGGTCAGACACTTGGAACAAACTGCCCAGAGAGGTGGTTGAGTTATCATCCCTGGAGGTGTTTAAAAAACGTGTATGTGTGGCACTTCGGGACATGGTTTAGTAGGCATGGTGGTAACAGTTGGACTTGATCTTTGAGGTCTTTTCCAACTTATAATTGTATGATTCTTTAGAAAACAGGTAGAGAGTGACAGTAACATCCCATACCAGTGACAGTTTGCTTGGTTTTATCTACTGAAAAACACTAACTTCAAGGAAAGCTAATTTTAGTGAGTGATAAATGACCTTGAAAATAAACTTTCTGTTGGGGACCTAATCACAGTCTTTTGTGTCTGCTCTTTAGGAGTTTAGTCACATGTAAAAGCTTTAGTGGCTCATCCAGTTAAAGGAGAGAGGATTGTGTTCTCTTTCTTTCAGTGCATTATTCTCTGTGGCCTCTTCCACTGGCAGCTGAAGCTTTTGAAAGGACTTTTCCTTAACTGCAATTGCAAAGTCACATATATTGTGATCAAAGGTTTTCAAATCATACCAGTAAGACTGATCTGGCCTCATACATTTCTGTAGGAGATTCATAATAGGCTTTAAGAGAACAGTGGGAGGAAGATCTAACCTGATTTCAGCTTCCAGTAGGAGAACTGGACTAACACCTGAAATATAGCAAATAAGAATATTCCTCCTTCATATCAGTAAGAAGTGCTAACTGCAGACGTTTGCAATATGATTTTTACTTCCCGCGGTTTCATTTATGGATGGACACAGCCACTAAAACACACCCATAAATCATTCTGTGAATTGTTATATATATTTTTCCTTGGTCGCATTTATTGATGATCACCTTATATTTTTAAAATTATTTTGTAGAACTACTTTTATTAGCACTAATGCTTATAGATAACAGAATTCACATCTCAGTATGCAGAGGAAGTTAACATAACATGTTATTCTACACAAACATTTGCTGCAGAGAATAAGAGTAAGAATTATCCTGATGTGGTCAGAAGGAACGAAGCCCTAATGTGAACGGTTTTCTCTTGTCTGAGCTTTAAATGTACCTGTGCGTTTACTGCGTGGAGGAAAGTGCAGTGATGGTGGTGTGTTTAATAAATTAGTCTGACTGCCTCCGAGAAATAAACGGACATAGTGGAAGCAAGGTTTCCACTGTCTCTGAGAGTCCTCTCACATGTCTGCAACTGCGTAGGTGAAGGCATAAATGAGAGATGGTTGGAGTGTACAGGACTGGAGGCTCTGGACAGCATTGTAGGTTGTTATAGTGAAAGCACGCATTACTAGGGATCCCAAGAGATCTGAATTGGGCTGGAGACTCCACTAGTTCATGGAAAAGGACGGAGTAGGGAAGCTAGGACTCTTTCAAATCAGTTATGTGGGTCAACCACATTTCAGTAGCATGATTCAAATTGTATATTGCAGACTTTAGAGTATATGCAAGCATGAAACAAAGCAAATTAACTTTTATTGATAACAGGAATGATAATGAAATCGCTTTTTCCCCACAGAAGAACAGAATAATAGTTGAAAAATACCGTATGTATAGATGCAAGTTATTTCCTGTATTCCAAACTGTGATACTGTCATGATATGAGTATTGATGGAGTTCTGTAATACCTCAGAGAGGTACTGATACTTGTGTGCGGCACATGTCTAATGAAGGCCTTCTGTTGCTGCTACTCATCATATCAGATAAAGGTTTGTTCAGACTCTTGTTATTTTCACTGTGTATTTCTTTGGGTTTTTTTTTTTGTTCTAAAAACCTAACTGCTTTCCTTATTTACCACTTGTCGTCTTCACTTTTGATACCTCTGTTCAGTTATTGAGTAGCTAAGCATAACGAGGAAAGCCTACTTCTACAATCTTGGTCAACTCCTTTGAAGGGCTCATAACATGTGTAAGACAGAAGTCCAGGCAGGAGCAGAGTGATGGGTAGACAAACACATAGAAACCAGAAACAAAGGCAACTGGCAGACTGGATAGTTTTGATAATGACAATTCATAGACTCATTAATCAAAATGTTTAATTGCAAGACATCAATTAGATGTTTTATTTTATTTCTGGGCTTGATCTTAGTCAATTTGGAATTTTACAAAGACTAAAAGGTTTGCTTCTGTAGAAACTATGGCATGAATTAACATCCTTCAGTTTTTTTAATGTCAAAGATGTCTTGTAAACAATAATTCCAGAAACATAAAGTGTGTTATAAGCTATTTGTACAGTCTTTGGTGACTTACAACTTGATATGCTGTAGAGGAGGTCAGATTAGTTAGAAATTTCTTCTAAAACTATTTCAACGTAGACTTTGAATTTTGTTTGGCTCTTGTTCTACTCATGCTACTGTATAGGAATGCGATGTGATGTGCATGTGTACTTCCTCTAGAATGCTAAAAGTAAATACAACTAACAAAATGTATAAAAAAAGCAGAGTGCAAAAATACATTCCTTATGCTTTGCAAGAGCCCTTTGCATTAAGGATCCTTTAGGAATTGTTTCAATGTTATCTGAGAATCAGAAAATTGTTAAAAGAGTTAGTACTGTACATTTTATTAAGATCTAGTTAAGATTTTAAGATCTAGATTTTATTAAGTTCTATTTAGAAGATCTTTGTGTAGATCCATTCTCACATAAGCATGCACTGGAATTTGTACTATAGCTTTACCATAAATATTTCCCTGTCTCAGTAGCTGTGGCATCTTCCTTCAGCCCTGCTCTGCACTGTCTCTCATCTACTAGTATTATGTACTGTGACTACTGGTGGGTATCATAAATGTTACAAGGGGACTGCAAATGAACATGACTAAATGTGACACAATATTTAATGTAGATTTTCTACTAAAACTCTTCGCCACCCAAGAGCCAGGGAGAACAAATCTTCAGAACATTAATATGTATTTATCATTGCACCGTTTAATACAGAACATAATGATTTCTGCTTACGTGCACAAGGATAAACTAATCCTCAGGTTTAAAGTCATGTCATTGCCATACTATACTTGGTATTGACTAGGTAGTTACATTGCCTGTCTCTTCAGCATCAAGAGGAAGCCACTTGCTAGACCTAAATGTGTGTTTCTCAGTCAATTTTTATTTAATAAGTTTTGATTATTAAGCAGTTATCAAGATTGTAGTTTTTGAAGGATACTGTGAGAGTATACCTTAGTTAGAAATTTGATTTAGACTGGCAGACCCACATTATGAAAACAAATTATTGGCAAGATGTTTTCTTTTCCTCTTCCCCCATACTGTTTTCGTAGTAGACTCATATATTCAAGCCTTTGTGTCAGAGGCAACACAACAACAGATGATTTTCATCATTTCTAGGAACATGTTTTGCTAAATCTATTTATATCTAGAGGAGAAAGGATTAAATATATGCAAATTCTTGAAGAGAAAATATGGAGAGTATTTAAAAGTTGGCGAGGCTGTATGAAGACTATATAAATATTTAAAGTTCTATTTGCTGCTGTTGGATGCTTGGTTATTTCGGTCAATACCTCACTTGCCTCAAATCAAAATGTTGCTCTTTGTGCTCCACAGTGGATTTGGCCGCTGCTTTTCATAGTCACTTCTGAAGGAGAGGTTGTTATTTTTTCTTCTACTTTGGAATAAAAATTTAACTTTAATTTTGTCTATGAAAGTGTCCATACTGAAACATTTGTGTTAAGAATTTAAAAAACCCACAACTATTTGAACAGTTGATAACTCTATTGATTAGCTCCCCTTGTAAGGTTTGGTTAATGCTTTTATCTGCACTGGGAATAGAGATGCGGACTTGAAAGCAAGGATAGATGTGCAGGAGTTTTGTATGCATTAGAAAGCATTTTTAATAGTCATCTATTAATAAGAGTATTAACTTCCAGTGTGTACTTGGTATTCTTTGTGTTTTCTCATAAGTAGGTAATGCAGATTATGGTTGCCATGGTGTAGAAATGTATCAGCACTGCTTTCCTTCATTGCAAAAATGGGTCAGCTCTAATCCTTTTCCTGTCAAAGTTGTAGAACAGACTGACTCTTGCAAACAGTGTGCAGTGTATTCTTCTGTTCCTGTGTGTCGTAAATGATCAACCAGTTTTGGAGGAGAGAGGACAAAAAGAAGGGCTTGTTTGTCCAATTAACTGTTTCCAGATATATGCTATGAAGCTAATAAAAGTTTAAATGGGAATTGTGACTTGGCACATGAGAAGCATGACGTAGATAAAGAGTTTTTTCCAAGACGCTTTCCTCCTTTCCACTTAGTGCTTAGTCATTTGATTGAATAAGTCTTGCTTCTTTTCCCAATAGTGTTTCCTAGTTACCATTAAGATATTCTTTTCTAAGCAAAAGAAGGGATTTTTTTGAATGAACTTCCTTAGGATGAAAATGTATTCACTTCAGAATAAAAGAAAGAAAAACATGGAACTCGGCAGAGGCTTATGCTCTGGTGGGTGAGTGGGGTTTTGTTTGGTGAGTTTGCCAGTGAATGGTTGGGAGTGGGGTGTGGTGTTTTTTTTTTTTCTTTGGAGGGAATCTTGTTTCTGGCTTTTTTGATTTGTTTAGAGGGAGATTTTTCTGCTGTGTGGAGGTAGGGGTTGCTGTCTGGAGGGTTTTTGTTGTTATGGAATTCTACTGCAGAAAAATAGTAGTTTCTGGTTCCAGTACTTTTAGAACACGTTTGGACTGAAATAATAGTGAGAACATTGTGTGCTTGAGCAGAAAGCTCAGTCATTCTCTTCGTACAGCACAAAGTAAGAAAGCAAATTCCAAGAGGCCTGGTGGTGATTTGTATGCACGATTACCCACCTGGCATAAAGCTCACAATTATGCAAGCAGTTTGCTTTAAAAATTAGGCCTATAGTATTTTCCATACAAATATGTTATAAAGACCTTCATAAAAACAGTTTGAGTAGGTGGAATTATTGCTCAACACAATACTGAGACTTAAATTTAAGCCTTTTTTTTGTACTCAGTCTGTTCAAAAATTCAGTTTTGGAATGAAAAGTGATTTTGGCTAAATAAGAAAAGTGAAGTTTTACTTTTTTTATAATGAATGTTAGTAGGGAATGAAATGATTTATGTTTTCTTAGGGCAGTACTCGAAGCCGTACAACAGTTGGTTTACTTTGTTTATGCATATTGTATTCGTATGCAGTAAATGAAAACATCAAGCCTCCAGAAACTTATTTCACTCTACCCAGAACAGCTGGTGTAGTGCTTTTTACCATAATTGAAATACATGACAAATCCAAGTTTAAAACCTGAAGTGAGAAAGACCTTGATTTTTTTTTTTTGTTGTTTGAAAATTATCATAATTTCATACAAATTTGATTGTGGAAGCTAGTGAAAAGTGTTGGTTAAAAAAAAAAAAAAAACCACAACAAAACAAAAAACAAAGAAACCACAAACAAACCAAAAACCACAACCCAGAAAACCCACCAAAAACCCTTTATGCTTTACTGTTGTCTTAGACAAAAAAAAGAAATTTTTAAACGTAATGAATCCAAGAAGGAGATTTTATCTCAAACTGAAGGTGTCACCAAATCGGTCACAGCTGGTATGTGGTTGCAGAGATTTATCTGGGCACTGTCCTCAACCAGTGCACATGGTCAAGAGATTAAGGCACGACGAGGAGGCATGAAGACCATCAATGCAGGCAGCAAAGAGCAGTAACTGGCTCCTGAGCCTCAAGATGTAGCATGCATTACTTTGAGCAGTAAAAAGCTGTTTCTAAGCATTTCTGGCTGTAGACATGCCAGTTCAGTTTCCTGGTGTTGATTTGCTGAAACTACATTGGTAAACAGTTAAAAATATTTAAAATATGGAACAGCGCTGCTGTCAAAATCAATGGATATCAGCAAACTACCCCATGAAATATGCACATTGCAAGCTTTCTTCTGCAGTTCTACCCGCTGAAGGATATTTCAGTGATTTGTGTGCTATACAAATAATGTATCCCCCCTGTGCTAGAAAAAATGCTAGAGCACAGCAGAAAATTTAATTATAAGTGACAGTGCAGCAATCAAAGTAGAAGTAACTTCTTGCACAGTTGTTGCTGTTGACAGCAGGAGGTCTTGATGAAATAGAGCAGACTGCTTTCTAAACTCTTCCTGAATGGTGTAAATTCTGTATTGGAGAGTCGAACAAGTATGTTGGAAAATATAAGCAGAATATTTACGTGACAATGTTTGGCGATGACTCTCTATGAAGTACAACAAATGTGAAGTGTAAAGCTATGACATTGGCAGTTTCAGGGAGAAGAAAGTCAGCAAATATCTAAAATCAATAATGCAATGGAATTTTTTTTATTTATTAATGAGCACATCAAGCCAGATGGCATGAGTAATGATTACAAATGTAAATGTATTGATCAGATGCATGCTGAAGTAGAGATATTCACCTTGAATGTTTTGTTTGACTGTACACTTGAAATTTTTAACAAAAGAAATCAGCAAATGAAGCTAAAAGTACTTAACAAGATTAAAAATGTTGAGAACGTGTAGTAGAACATAGTAATTTGTTGAATATTTATACATAGAAAGGTCATTAATGCACAGTAAAAACAAAACACCAGTCCCCCCCCCAACCCCAAATCCATTTGTTTGTTTTAATTGTATATTTGTATGTTAGATGGAGCAAACATCTTAGAGATGTACTCTGGGTCGGAGGTCTGTACATTACAGAAAGCATTTACTCTAGCCATTCAGAAAGCTTATCTAGAAGCTGCAGCTAGCCTGGAATCTGGAAGAGAGCAAGGATTTTGTGATTTAGTCTGAGGTAAAACAGTAACTTCATTTTTTGTGTAGCACGGCTTTCAGTTAGAACTTCTGAATAGTACCAGTTTCTTTCAGATCTAGAGATCTATGGTGTGGGCATTTTTGCCCCTTGAGCAGTTGTTGTTCATAAACCGTTAAGTGTGTGTGTGTGAAACCTAAAAACAACAAAACCACACAAAAACCAACCCAAACCCCCCAAAAAACCAAGCAGAGGAATTCATAAAAACTAGATTTTTCTCTCCTGGAGTATTTTGAAATGCCAGTTAAACTTGTTTGTTCCTTTTAAGATACAAGCTTGTTTTTCAAGTGCAGTATTAAAAATATTGTGTTCTAACTGGTGATTTCAAACATCTGATCTTTTGGAAAGGCATCTTATATTTACCTTACTAAGTGCTGATGTTGTTTTTTTTTTCCCACCCGGAAGGTGTCAGATGTCATGACTGTACTTTAGTAACAGATATTACCCTATCAAGCAGTTTAATTAGGATCACATATATGTACCAGATGGATTTTTGGTTACATGTATTGGTTTCCAGCTCTTTAGGGCTGCTATGTTTCATTTTACAAGTAAATTATATTGCTTGGCCAATAAGGAAGGTGTTTCATGTGTCATCAAGTTTTCTGGTGATAGAAAGTCACAGATGAGAAGGATGTACGGATGGGACAGATCAATAACAATGACTTGAGGCCCTATCTACCCATGGAATTTCCTGTGCTCGTGCTTTTCCTTCCTCCGTGAGGGTGGAAGTGAAGATACCAAAGTAAAGGATGTGCAAATGCTTGCCTGATGAGCCACACTATCACTATTTTGCAGACCAAGACCTTCAGATTGTGTGACCCTGTAGAGCTAAATACAGACATACAAAATACATAAGTATGGCAGATCTTTTAGCAGAACTATTTGATATCTGCGCAGTAGCTGCACAGGTTTGATCTTAGTCTGCCCATGCGAGTAGACCTTTAAACTAAGTTGAGCACAACTTGTCAGGAAAGCACTGGGTATGGATGGCCCGCCATGTGACTGAACAAGAACAGCCCTGTGCTAGCTATTTCTACAGAGATGGAGAAGTAGAAATGTCTTGTAAACTTTAGAGCACATGTAATAAGATTGTGCAGCTATAAGCAAATGCATTTTATGCACACACACAAAATCCCAGACTGCTCGTCCACTAGCATATCTCAGATGATGGTTTCTTTTTTTGTCTTCCTGCTTGCAGAAGCTTCTAAGGGTTAAAGGAATTGTACTCTGTTTTAATAAATAAAATTTTACCCTGAATCTAACAATGTTACATAGAGAAGTGAATGTGCTTTATGTTCAAATGACTGAGTAACACCCAGGAAAATGAATCTCACTGAAAAGGCAAGCAAATCGTAGAAAAATCCACGCAGACAGACTGCCTATTCAGTGCTGCTCTGTAGAAAGGAATAAATAATGCTAGTATTTGGCATAATCAAGTAGGTTCCCAAGTCATGTGTTATTTAGGAAAGCAGACAAAACAAGAACTGTGGAAGAAAAATACAAACTTAAACAAAAACACCAGTTGAGTGATACCAAGAGGTTTTTTTTATACTTTAAGGAAGTCTGCACTGGGATTGTATGCTATTTAGTTTTTTAAAACTTGATAGGCATTCTCAAAGGTGAAGAGAATCTGTTATTTCATCATTTGCAGTGAGAAACCTGTGTGGTGTGATTAACAAGCATGAACCTGTAATTAAATAGAAGAGAAAATACTTTTCATGGTAGAATAAAATAAAAAATAAAAAATGTTCTGGCTCTACTTTCCTTTGCTCAAATTTGCTCTTACTGATGTCAGTGGCATCATCCTTATCTACAGGGATCTACATTTGGTACCTGCATTATAGATGTGAAGTACCACATGAAGAAACATGAGAGTAGGACGTTTAATATTTTTATTCCAGACTCAGTGAAGTAGAGAGAGGAATGCCTTTACAAGTACAAATGACAGCTAGGAGAATGTAATGTAAAAAACTATACATAAAGTTTGCACATCCATTTTTCATTTTATGTTTTAAGCTTTGCAGGGGGAACAGATTCACAGAATCTATATACAACTAGGTAGTGCTATAAATCAAACAAGGACTAGGAAAGAACATTCTCAGAAATACTCAAAATCTCAAAATCTGTTTTGAGATGACTCCAAAGCAGTTTTCAGAACATCTGTTGCTCCTAGATTTTATAACCACTACCATAAAAGCTCAAACCATGCTCTGTCCAAAAGGCATTTCAGTATCTATGTAGCTGGTCCGCACAATCTCGTTTTGGGTAAACGCTGAGACTCTTAAAGGTACACCTTACCCTGATATAGAAATGTGTCCTGTTAAACATGAAGTTGGTAGTACCTTACATAAATTACAGTTTTATGCTAGTGTAGAGGATTTCTCTAAGTTCTTTACACTGAAAAAGCTATACTGATCAAGCAGTTGTGCTGGCTGAGACACAATGCCTGATATCACCTGAATACCTTCTACTAAAAAAACAATGTAGGTAATCTGGGCTTCCAGAAAGCTTGCTCAGATTATCTTTATCTCCTTTCCCCTTGTTTAACTTCCCTGTCTCAGATAATACCTCAGTAACTGTTAATACAGACCTTTCAAGTTAGCTGATACAATCATGCAAATGAGATAACTACTTCTGTTTAGCTTGTGATCTCAGTGGAGCAGCGATATTCTTAGGTACTAGTACAGCATCTGGGGAAGCCCTGATCCTGGGTCTAATAGCATGCCAGATTCCCATAAATAGTAGTAGTAATACCTGGGGTTGAGAGAGAGAAGAATAGCTGTCTGTGGAGCATGACTTTTACAGATAATTATATATTTTTGTTTATCATTGACGTGCACTCAAAGAAGAGACTTTAACTTCCATTAATAACACTAAGGTCTAATTTATATGAACCATCCGAATAAAAAATTCAGTACACAGCGGAATAATGACTTTCTTAGCAAGACACTTTCTGTGACGACTACTAATAGAGACAACCTCACATTTTCATTGGTCCCAATATTAATTTGGAGATAAGAACGTCAGTTGTAGCTATATGTTATGTACACTATGTAGGAAAGAATAAAATACTTTGTAGGTTTAAATCCTCTACTTGAGAGCAATAGGGGACAAACTTTTTCTGAAAACAGAAGGGACGTGCAGGACACTATGTTTTGAGGTGGAATGTGCTGCACAGTGGTGTGATAAAACCATAACAAAAAAAGCATGTGTGTGTAGCTGTAAATGTGGAAGTCTCTTCAGAACCTGTTCCAGTCTGACGATTTGAATTAAGTTGCTTGTCAATTCATAATTTCTGTTAAAGGGTTCTCAATGATTTCTCATGGCTATGGTTTACAAAGGTGGTGGTAGTGGTGTTTGGTTGGTTGGTTTTGGGTTTTTTTGTGTGGGGGGTTTTTTTAGTTTGTTTTTTTTTTAAACTAGTATCTAGTAAAAATACAGGCCCCTTTTATGTTTTGAATTGCTATTATACTTGGGTAATATCCTCTGCTGAAAAGTACTAGAAATGTTAGTTTATCAAAGCAGTGTCCCCTGTGATACTAGCATACAGGAAGATAATGAAGCCTGAGAATTTAAGAGTGCCGTTCAGTAAGGAATAATGCATGGCTTTTTGGTAGCCAAGCTTAAAAATTAGTAGTCTTCCTCAATGAAATTATTTTGGAAGTCAGTGGCCTTCCATATGCAAGGAAACTGTAATTTTTGTGCCTGCTTTGTGAAAGGGAAGACTTCTTATCTAGTGTAGTTGTCATTGCGCTATCAGCTTTCGTAGGCTATAGAAAGAAGAATGATTACTAATCATAAACATACCGTTGAAATGTTTATCTACTTACCAATAATTTCATTGTAAAAAGGACACAACCTTTTTAACGACACTTGATCAGCTTATTTTAGTAAATAGGTTACTCTAAGAGACCTGATGCCTATTCTTAGCTCTACTATGCACCTGCTGCCTGACCTCGAGCAAGTTACTGTGCTTGTGTATGCCTGTCTTTCCCCACTTGTAATTTGTGATTTGTTCGTTAAGCAACGTAGGGCAGAAATAGTTACTTTTCATAGTATCTGGATTGTGCCTTTCACATAAGGGTCTCAATATCAATGTCAGTGTTTCAGTTCTCTGGGCGCTGCTGTTGCACAAACAAATAATAGACTATAATAATAATTGCCTTTTAGATGGTAAATCAGAAAATATACGAGCTGTTATTTTTTAGCAATGAATGATAATGGATCCTTTATCTTGCTTTTGCTATGAATATTGGAATTAGTTCTCTTCTACATGTTTATCTGCAAACCTTGATTATAGGAAAAAACAGAATCAGAAATTAATAGTTCTAATCTCTAAGGCTTGGAAATAACAGCACATTTATCAGTGGAACACCTTATTCCGTTGATGATAGTGCTGCATTTGTCCAATTAGATTTTGCTTATCTTTTGAAATAATATAAACTTTGTTTATCTGACACCATTTACTAGACAAGCTTAGCTGTAGTTAAAACTGCTCCTTTTCCTCAGCTTTATGAAACGCAAATTCCTTAACAGAGCTTAAAACTCAGAATATGTGTTCAGCATATACCGGGAGTTTTCTTGCTGTGTGTATATTCAAGAAGAATATCTTGAAAACCCTTTGAATTAGTTCTAACGAGCAGTTGTTTTGAATAGAAAACATTTGGTTGGTAAGACTAATGCAATAATAGTAGTGTGAAGTAGTTAACTACAGTATTTCCTTAGTAATAAATTTGAATAGATTTCATATAGCTTACCAATTAATGTGACTTCTTTATGGGTTTGTCCCAATGAAGTTCCACCCCTGTTTTCCCAGGATCTAAATGTCGGAATGTTACTACAGGTAATGTTGTTTCCCCAATAGTAGAATAACATTGATTCAGTCACAGTTAGAAAAATAGATTTAGTTCTACTGGTATATAATAATGTAGAATTTTATCATAAAGTCATCTTAAACTCTCAGTCTGTCCTATTTCCTGTTTATTCTACTGCATACTCTGTACTGCCTGCATCAAATGTTTCACAAAAAATTCCTTAGAAGAAGCAATTATTGAGTGACAGAAATTTCTTGTTTACTCGGAGATGCTCTCTGATATGTATTGTCTCTCTGCAGGATATCATTAGACACCTTCTGCATGAGCACACCAGACTGAGAAGCCTTTGGTCATTTTATTCTTGATGCTCGTGAGTGAGAGCAGAGGGAAATAACGTACGCAAACTAACTACAAGATGGTGGTGAAGAGTCTAAATCCATGCTACCTGTCACTTAGGTGACAGAAAACTTCAGGTGAATCTAGTTGAAACACAAAATCCATGCAACACAAAATCCACGCAACACAAAAAAAACATGATGTCTTTCATGAGCAAGATGATCTTATTAGATGACTGAGAATGCTGTGTGTTTTTTATCCAGCATGGATATTAAAATGAAGAAACAAAAACAAACCCACAACAGAAAAATAAATTTAGTGTAACAAGAGTAA
Source organism: Opisthocomus hoazin (assembly GCF_030867145.1). Lineage (NCBI taxonomy): Eukaryota > Metazoa > Chordata > Aves > Opisthocomiformes > Opisthocomidae > Opisthocomus > Opisthocomus hoazin. The sequence goes on from NC_134420.1 coordinate 6,690,747, forward strand.
TAGCTTCCAAAACCCCGCGTAACTGGCTTGTATTGCTGAATTGTTAGTGATGCAGAGTCAGTGAGCTGATCTGAAATGGCAGTTGTTTGCTAATACAAGTAAAATTTACGTGATTGCATCCTGCGTCACAGGCCTGAAACACTGAAAGCTTCAACAAAGTTTGGAAGTTAAAACCAATGCTCTGAGTGAAGAAAGAAAAGAAGAGATGGAGATGAGAGCTCAGAATGCGGTGTTTCATGAACAGCGAGCAATTTATGAGCATGATGGTCTTTTAAGAATAAAGCTACCCGAGGAAGCGATGACAGTGTCGGAACAGTGCATCCATGACCAGACACTGCCAAAAGTGATAAATGCAGGAGTTAAACTGTGTTAGCCATCTGAAGGAGGTGTCTAAAGAGAAATTACGGTGCTTATAATGCACCATCAACCTCCAACGGAAGAGAGAAGGCATCAGTTTATTACTGTGAAAGGATTAAAGGGAGCTACATATCTTTGTCATATGTATTATTTAAAGGAGGTGATATATATTTAGTTAGGGAAAATAATGGGAAATTCCTGAAAGGTTGTCACTTGCTGAATGTCAGACAACCTGGATTTAAAAGCATACGGCTTTTTTCTTTTTTTGTTCTGAAGGATAACAAAATCAGGTTAGACTGAAAATTAGTAGTACATACACTAACTTTATCAGGATCTTAATTTATCTTTGTTTAAGAATATTTGAAGTGAATAACAAGAGGAGAGGGGAAAACAAAGCGGAAGGAGTAATAATCATACACTTCTATAAACAAGGATCAGGAAAATGTATATTGTTGTAAAGAGAGGATAAAAGAGTAAGCATAAATGCATGGTGGTGAATAACTATAAAAGGCATAAAGATTACTAGGGAATTTATACCAAATTGTTGGGTAAATGTCATAATGGGTTATCCTTTCAGTCTGAAGGCTTCTATGTTGTGCATGATTTTATTTTGGTTTGTGTGGTTTTTTTTTTGTTGGTTTTTTTTTTTATTCTTTTGGCTTCATGGATTAGGATCCCTTACATGGGATTTTGTCGGATTCCACTCTTTGTGCGTGCACGTATTCTGGAAACTTTTGTGATTATTTATGGTGTGTGTTGTTTCATTTGACATGATAAACCTTTTAAGATATCTTCAAAGGAGAAGTTTTCTCTGAATTTCGAGCAGAAGAGTGACATCTAGGCATAGTGTCAGCTTTAGCCCATGTAATGCCAACTTTGAAAAATCATCAAATGTTCATTTTTGCATGAATGTTTTTAATCTCTGTAAAAAGAACACTAGGTGAAATCCAACAATAACATTTTAATCACTATTTCAAATTATAATGGTTTGTCTTCTTTCTGTACATGCCTACTGCAAAATGCAGCTTATGACAAGTAAGCAGATCAGAACTTGTAGACTATTCCTGTAAATCCTGGATCTCTTCCAGTGGTCCAGTTTGTTTAATTTCAAGGCATATTTGAGGATCTTGTTTTATAGGAATGCCTTAGCATCATCTAAAAGCTATCCTAAGAATAAAGTTGGACGCCCTGTCTGGCCATCTATACAGTGCACGATAAAATATTTCAGTGGTGAGTGTAAAAAGAAGAGGAAGCTTTGGGAGGTTTTCTAGGCTAATAGCATTTTGGGAATGCCTGATGTTTTGCCCCTGCTCCATTTGAAAGCTGGAATCCCTGTAGTCTAGTAACAAGTTTGCATAAAGCCCACAAAATCTTAGTAATTCTGTAGTTTCAGGTAGAGGTTATGTGTAAGAGAAGGGCAATAAATGCATTCATGTGCAGTTAACATTTGGCAGGTATGATTTAGTTTATTTTTAAAGGATTTTGAGGACTGATCTCATTGGAAGAGATTTTCATTAGTGAAGGTGGTTGTGAAGTATTGTCCAGCTGATGGTAATAACAATGAATAATTATTACAAGGTAAATCAGTTAACCAAGACAATAGTTGTAAGTATAAACTTGAAAACTAGGCAAGCAGCAGTTCATCCCTGTGTATTAGAGTTTCATAAAGCATGAATTCTCAAGTGTAGCACAATAACGTATTTCGATTTTAATCGTCAGTCTGGTCTTGAAAAGGTCTCTGACCTTTCTTGAGAATCTATAGTGCGTTCTTAGCCAAATAACTTTTTTTTTCTTGCTCATAAGCAAACATGCAGTTATTTTACCTTCTGCTGATAACTCCTTTTGGAGTGTATTGGGAGCACCTCATGTAGAAGTTAGGAGGTACTTACAAAAAATTAATCTTTAACTATGGAACTTTAATAATTCAGGAGCATGCAGGCTTTCTGTATTGACTATATATGCAGTTGATGGAGCAAATGTGTATGAGATTACACTTCGCATCAGTATCAAAAAATATAGGCAAAACTCGTTGATTAAGTATTAATTATTTCAGATAGTCTTAACTAATTTGAAGTCTTAATTATATGATATTAATATCCTTACTAATATCTACTGTCAGTCTAAGAGCATTGTTGGGCTTTTGATCTCCTTTTTCTTCCAGTCATTTGGAAGGAGAGTAAGGAGAGCAAGAGATGTGACGATTTTCCGTATATTCTAAAGTGACTGCTCTTGTTTTATGTCTTTGTTTTGGTGAGGGGAGGGGTTGACTTTTCAAGTGAAAGCACAGCTATTTTGAAAGAAATCACTTAGGTAGTAGCAGTGTTACCCTTTTGAATCAGCAATTTTGTGAGCAGGCAGCACTTAATCTGGTATCAAAATAGTGTCATGCTTCTCCTGTTTTCAGATATGCATTTCATTATATATGCATTAATGTATTTGTTTATGAGGCATATCAAGGAAGCGATCTTGCTGAAGCTTTATCCATACCCTGATCCCCTCTCACTATGTGACTGATTGTACGTAATCACTGGTGCTGGCATAAACAAGGTGGGAGGGTCACGTGGTAATAGTCTGTCTTCAACTTACTACAAGGGAAAGAGGAAAGGAAAAGATGCTCCTTGCTGTCACTTTTAATTTGTTAAGCTAGCCAGCTTGACGTGAAATTCCGTGTATGGAGATGGCAAATCAATTCCAAGTATACATCCAGTGCTGTGCTGCATGGTGTGATGTGTTTTATCTGAACCGAGAGGGACGAAAACTTCCAAGATATGTTTAGTGTGTTGCAGCTATTGGGGCATACGCATGTGTGGTATTAGATTTCTCCTTTCTGTACCTGCTGCCGTGTTCCTATGTGGGATCTCTGATGGCTCCTGATGCTGGCTGACGCTTACGGAGCTACTTCTTTGCATCTGTGCACATGGGACTTCAGTCTGAAACCAGGTCTGCACTGCTGACTACGGCTTGCATGTGTCCGTAGCTCAGTGTGCTGGTCATGAGCTTCTCTGGTGGCTCCACTCAGTTACAGGAAAGAGTGTTGGCAATCTGCACTGATAAAGCAGTTTTACTTTCCTGGATATCTCTTTACGTGGGAATTAGAGCTCCAGTGGAGAAATTTAAGTAGAATTTCTGGACCTATAGTAGTAATTGACTTGGTAAATTTTTTATGTTAAGAACTCTGAGAACAGAATGATACGAGCATTTGGCAGTGCCAAGAAACTTTGAAAACTAAAGGAACTTGCAACTGAGTTTATGAAACTTGTACATTTTACACTGTCTGAATACAACCATGTAGATGATGATGCCCAGAAGATAAAGATTCATTTAGAGATAAGATTTCATTTAGACACTATACAGCAAATTTCTTTAGTTTTATTAACACTCTCCAGTCAGAGGTTGCTAAAATTAAATGGATTTTTCTAGGGTTTCTTACTTACTAACAGTCAGCCCATAAACACTGAAATATGTGCAGATCTTCAGACTGGTACTGTCACATAAGCAAAGTATTAGTGAGGGATTTTATTCTTCTCATTTCAAACTGAAAGCAACATTATTAAAACCCTTTCTAATTGTTCAGAAACCTGTAAAGCTACAATTACTGGTAAAAGAGCTGTGTATCTATTACACACAATACTGTAAAGATTCATTTTCCTCCTCCATTATCTGTCAGCTCAAATTAACAGCCTGTTAGTTTATTTATGATAAATGCACTATATTTAATGCAATGGGACAGTCCCTTAATTTGAGCACCTAGCATGGTGTCAGCCTAAATCTCCTTCAGCTGATTTAATTAACAAAGCTCCATGTTAATCAATTTGCAATTAAACTTTCAGACTGGTGCTAGGAAAAAAGAATCCCTTCACAAAACAAAAAATTAAAATAGGCCAGTGATAAAAGTAATTTACATGTTTTTTAGTAAATGTGTTAAACAGTTGATGAATTATTCAACACTAGGTGTCTGCAACAGATTTATAGATTTTAATGAGCTTTCCTAATTTGACTTCCTATACTGAATTGTACTTTCTTGCATATTTAATAGTTGAAAAGCATTAATTAACAAAATATATTCATTGATATATTGTATCTTGCTAATAATGGCACTATTTTTCCATATTCAATGATTTACTACCTCAGAGATGCAGAGAAAAAAACCTCTTTTTTTTCTATGGGTTAAAATTATTTAACTAGTTTGTTCATTTCTTTGTGAGGAGTGAAAATGGGATTATTTTGACTCCAATTTTCAAAGTTCTCGCCTGGATGTGTTTAATGTTCAGGAATAGCCCAGCCAGTAAGTCAGCTCCATGAGGGGCCCAACTGAAATGCCTCTATGCAAGTGCATGTAGCATGGGGCATAAAGAAGAGGAGTTAGTCGTGCTCGGGCCTGCAGGGCTATGATCTTACTGGTGTCAGAGACATGGTGGAATGACTCCTATGACTGGAGTGTTGAAATGGAAGGGTATGGGCTCTTAAGGAAGGACAGACAGGGGAGACGAGGAGGGGCTGTTGCCCTCTGTGTCAGTGACCAGCTGGAGTGCATGGAGCTTCACCTTGGGGATGGGTGAGGATTAAAGGCAAGGCAAGGACTGGTGACATTATAGTGAGGGTCTGCTATAGGCCACCTGACCAGGAAGACTGAGCAGATGAGGTCCTCTATAGACAGATAGGAGCAGCTTCATGTTCACAAGCGCTGGTCCTCACGGGGGACTTCAGCCACCCTGATATCTGTTGGTGGGACAACACAGAATTGCATAAGCAATCCAGGAGGTTCCTGGAATGCATTCATGATAACTTCCTTCTCCAAGTGACAAATGAGCCCACAAGGGCAGGTGCTGTGCTGGACCTTGTTCTCACCAACAAAGGAGGGGCTGGTAGGGAATGCGCAGCTCAAGGGCAGCCTTGGCTGCAGTGACCATGAAATAGCGGAGTTCAGGATCCTTAGGGCAGCGAGGAGGGCGCACAGCAAGCTCACTACTTCCTGGACTTCAGAAGAGCACACTTTGGCCTTTTCAGGGACTCGATTGGTAGAGCACCATGGAATAAAGCCCTGGAGGGAAGAGGGGCCCAAGAAATCTGGTTAATATTCACGGATCACCTCCTCCAAGCTCAGTGCATCCCAGCAAAGAGGAAGTCAGGCCAAAATGCTACAAGGCCTGCATGGATGAACAAGGAGCTCCTGGACAAACTCAGGAAAAAAAAGAAGCCTGCAGAGGGTGGAAGCCAGGACAAGTAGCCTGCCAGGAATATAGAGAAATTGTCTGAGTAACCGGGGATCAGGTTAGGAAAGCTGAAGCCCTGATAGAATTAAATGTGGCCAGGGACGTCAATGACAACAATAAAAGCTTCTAGAAGTTTGTCAGTGATAAAAGGAAGGCTAGGGAAAATGTGGGCCCTCTCCGGAAGGAAATGGGAGACCTGGTTACCCGGGATAGAGAGAAGGTTAGGTAGTCAATGACTTTTTTTGCCTCGGTCTTCACTGGCAGGTGCTCCAGCCACACTGCCCAAGTTGCAAAAGCAAAGGCAGGGACTGGGAGAATGAAGAACCCCTCACTGTGGGAGAAGATCAAGTTTGAGACCATCTAAGGAATCAGAAGTTGCACAAGTACAAGGGACCTGATGAGATGCATCTATGGGTCCTGAGGGAACTGTTGGATAAAGTTGCTAAGCCAGTATCATATTTGAGAAGTCATGGCAGTCCAGTGAAGTTTCCACTGACTGGAAAAGGAGAAACATAACTAAAAAAGGAAGAAAAAGGAAGACCTGGGGAACTACAGGCCAATCAGTCTCACCTCTGTGCCCATCAAGATCACGGAGCAGATCCTACTGGAAAACTATACTAAGGCACATGGAAGATACGTAGGTGATTGGTGACAGCCAACATGGCTTGATCGAAGGGATTGTAAGAAATGTGAAACTATAACAAAGAAGCTTTAATATTTTCTAGTTTTTAGTAGTCTTAATTATTGCCGTTTGTATTCCTGCATACACAGTGATCTAATGGTGGAACTGTTGTACTAACCCCTGTTTCTATTCAGGAATGTAGTGGATGAATGTAGACACAAGTTATCACTCAATTGTTAGACAAAATAATGAAGTCAAACAAAAGCGGTCTTGGTCCTCAGCGAATAATTGGGATAACTGTAAGATAAAAGAGACTCCGACATAATTCTACTCCAGACAGCTCGGCCTTGGGAGGGCACCAAGCTACAGAGATAAGGAGGCACCAAGAGGGCAACAAGACCAGAGTTAAACAACCTGAAGGACATGATATACATGATCTTAGAATAAGTTTGCACAGAAACAAAGGTCAACCAATGAACACCATGATGAAGAGGATGGGCCTGCATCTTAGGACCCCCAAAGACCAACCAAGGATGCCAACAGACATGCGTGAAAGACATTAGCATATGCTAATTAGTTCTCAGAAAAGTAATGAATATGCTAAGCATTTCTCTGAAACATAATGAATATTTATATTCTGATTGTATTTAACCTGAAATGACAGGGTGTTTGGCACGTGCGTTTGGAGGAGAAATCCCCCGTGTGCCCGGCGCCGCAATAAAGAATACCTGCTTAACAGTATACATTGTACTGTTAGTTTTTTCTACTGTATCTTTGAATCAGCTTCACTAAGGGCAAATTGCGCCTGACAAAATTGGTGGCCTGCTATGATGGGATTGCAACGTTGATGGATAAGGGAAGAGCAACTGACACCATCTACCCGGACTTGTGCAAAGCATTTGACCCTGTCCTGCATGACATCTCTGTCTCTAAATTAGAGACACATGGATTTGATGGATGGACTGCCTGGTGGATAAGGAATTGGCTGAACGTTTGCACGCAACTAGTTGTGGTCAACGAATTGATGTCCAAGTGGAGACGAGTGATGAGTGGCATTCCTTAGGGGTCAGTACTGGGACCAGCGCTGATTTAACCTCTTTGTGGGCTGCGTGGACAGTGGGATTGGGTGTACCCTCAGCAAATTTACAGATGACACCAAGCTGTGTGGTGCGGTTGACACACTGGAGGGAAGAGATGCCATCCAGAGGGACCTGGATGGCTTGAGAGGTGGACTTTTGTGAACCTCATGAAGATCAACAATGCCAAGTGCATGGTCCTGCATCGGGGTCTGTGCTTGGGATTGCCCTATCACAGGCTGGCTGGAGAATGAATCTAGAGCAGCCCTGCCAAGAAGGACTTGGGGGGCTGCTGGTTGACCCAGAAGCTCAGCATGACCCAGCAATGTGCACTTGCAGCCCAGAAGGCCAACCATATCCTGGACTGCATCTCCAGCAGCGTGGCCAGCATGTCAAGGGAGGGGATTCTGCCCCTCTGCTTCGCTCTGGCGAGACCCCACCTGGAGTCCTGAGAAGCCCTCAGCACAGGAAAGATGGACCTGTTGGAAAAGGCCAAAAAAAGAGCCACAAAAATGGTCAGAGGGATGGAACACCTCTCCTGTGAGGAAAGGCTGAGAAGAGTTGGGGCTGTTCAGCCTGGAGAAGGCTGTGGGGAGACCTTATAGCAGCCTTCCAGTACCTGAAGCAGCCTGTAAGAGAGCTGTAGAGGGACTTTTTACAGGAGCGTGTAGTGATAGGGCATGGGGGAATGGCTCTAAACTAAAAGAGGGCAGATTTAGATCAGCTGTAAGAATGAAACTCTTTACTGTGAGGGTGGTGAAACGCTGGCACAGGTTGCCCAGAGAAGCTGTGGCTGCCCCCTCCCTGGCAGTGTGCAAGGCCAGGTTGGATGGGGCTTTGAGCAACCTGGTCTAGTGGAAGGTGTCCCTGCTCATGGCAGGGGGGCTGGAACCAGATGATCTTTAAGGTCTCTTCTAACCCAAACCATTCCATGATTCTGTGAATACGGGAGCCAGTTATAGATGCTTCCTCTACACTGCTGCTCTTCTAAGTTGAAGATGCCAAGTTCTTCATATTGCTGCAATGAATGATAAATTTATGAGGTGACAGAAGTCCATTCTTGGGATGCTACTGCTCCAACATAGCAGAAGCTCCATTTTCTCAAACTCCGCCTTAACTTTTTCAGTGACACACTCTGGGACCTTATTGTAATACGTAACATCTACAGACTAGAAAGTGTACATTCGTCGGGTGGATTTATGTTCCTGCACAATATTCAGCAACGATGATGCTTTATTGTGCCCCAGGCAAATTCACTGTCAGACAGGAAATGGTATTTGCTGGTTTATCGACTTTTTTCTCTTTATTCTAATTACTTTGCAAATTCCTCCAAGGGTGGGTTTTTGTTGCTTTTTGGTGATTTTTTTTTTTTTCTTTTTTTCCTTCTTCGGTGACTTGAATCTCTCTTGGCTCAAGTGTGCAATGGCATGTGGTGTATGTCATATACGTTCACCTTAGAAAACGTCCTTTTCAAAATGGATTTGTAGTGTTGGAAATGTTAGCGTTGCTTTAATCTTCAAGTAAACCTGGACTTCACTAGAACTAATTTGAGAAACTTGCTCCCACTGCTACCTCTAAAAGAAGATAAACTGCAAAGCCCTTGTGTTCATGGAAATATCAAACTTGTAGTGTAGCTTTCCCAAGTTCCCCTTTGATGTTCCAGTTTAAGTGAACATCTGAAACAGTCCAGCCCATTTATTATTGCATAAATTTGTCTCAGTAAGTTAGATTTTTGTAGCTGTTCTGTTTGTAAATGGTGGGAAAGGAGATAAGTAAAATAGAATAACTCATACAAAATAATATAAAGAGATGGGAGCAGAGCTCTGACTGTTCCACATCATCTATCTGGTATAGTCTGTCTTTTTTAGCATATGTTTCTCTAGCATTAGGACAGTCGTAATTACTAGGACGTGCTACATGGGAGACCTGAATTAAGGCAAGCTTGTTGCGTGCAAAGAGCGCTGGTAATTGAAAAGAGCACAGCTAAGCATGTGCTAAACTGGAATGTTCCAACAGATTAACCATATGCTTATTATTTTGCTGATCTGAGATTTAGGGTGAATTGTTTAATTGGGCATTTGAACACAACTTAGTTTATGGTCAAAATAAATCTACTCTAGTTTAAAAAGTGCACATAATGGAAGAGATTTTTTTATTTCCCTAAAGGATGGTTGTTTATTTATCTGAAATGTGAAGAAGTAGGATAAGTGTATACAGATATGGAATAATAAGGGAATTTGTGTAGCTCATACAGCTGTGATTGCTCAGGTTTCTTTGCTTTCATTGGGTGTATACAAATCAAACTAGGAGCTTGCTTGTGGATCAGCTGTGAAACCCAAAATTAAATGAAATACTACTCCTAAGGCTTCCTGTCATCTCACATTTCACTGCATCACTCAAACACATTTCCTCATTTAGGGTTTATTTCTCTGTTTTGTGGTTGCTCTAAGTCCAGGGTTCTCTCTATGGTGAACAAACATTCCTTGTGAGTTTCCATGATCTTCGTTCACTTGCAAAGGTTTTTCTTGTTCTTTTTTTCAGGGGAGTGGAAGGGGAGGTCTTAGGCACATGAGTATCCTCGTAATATTTAGCAATGCTGTCAAAATAGTTTATTCATATGAATTTAGGAAAGAAGAACAGAGCTCAATGTTTTTCTGAAGAGTAATGAGGCTTTGTTTAGAAACTCCTTTTTAGCCTGTTACAGCCACATGGGTATTTCAGGGGTATCTGTCCTCTTGTTCATTAGAATTACAGCTGCTTCTGGAATACTCCCAAACCAGTCCTGACTCTTGTCTGTGAAGAGATGTTATGTATTCACAGAATTATCTGCATACTTTTTGCTGTGGGAAAGGCACAACAGCAGTCCCAGTGCTACATTTACAATGCTCAAACTGTAATGCTTTATTAGTTTGAGAACTTGTCTTTCCAAGAAGTGCTTTTACCTGCTGATACTAAAAGGGCCTGGAAAGTTAGGACTTCCTGTTTTCTTTTTGTGTTGACCATCTTTCACTGTTTGTGTTGTTGTTTGTTTAAACTGCCTGGGTTTTGTTCCCAGATTGTACAGCGTGTTCAGGGTAAAGATTAGAATAATTAACTGTGGCTAACAAATGACACAATTTAGAGATAAGTGAAGATCTGTTTCAAAATATAGCTTCATTTCGGAAAACTGTGTTCTTCAAAAACAGTTGTACCTGTAGCCTCCAGGTGCACAGGTGTTTAGAAAAGGAAGCGATATAAACTTTAGCAAGAAAATAAATACATCATCTTAAAGCAGGAAATTAATGAAATCCCCCCCAAACTTTTGTGTAACAAAATAATCAAAACGTGTCCACCTTTCTTCAGCCAAATATTTTCCTTTCTTTAAAAATATACTTCTGATGTCAAATGCTCTGAGACTCTTCTTTTGTTAACATAAATCCCTTTTTCATAGAATAATAATACTGTTCAAGACCACTTAACTGTGGTCTGCTATGATTTTTTTTAGGCAACCTAAGTCTGTTTTCAAAGCTCAGCATTTTTTTAAGCTAACGGAGAATGAGACACTCCTACACTAAGGGAAAACCTCTCGCTACACCTCAGTGGGGTCCTTCAAAAAGGAGGTGGATGATCAAGTGCACTGCGGAGGAACCGCTTCTGTGTCTTCTTGAAAGTTATGGGGCAATCAACTTCACAGGCATATAGGAGATAACATTTAAGAGAAGAATCTCTCTTCCGCTGGAAATAGGAACTCTTTTCCTTGGAAAGGATGAAACCGAAGCTGAATATAAAGCATACCTACTTCAGCAAAACTTCAAGTTCTACTGGGTGTTCTGGAACCATTGAGATAAATACACGGCGCCAAAGCATTGAGTCAATATAGCCCAGGCATCAGAGCCACTTCTCTCAAATGCAGATCCATTGTCCTGCTCAGAGGGCACTGTTGTTTCCTTTTCCTCCTTGAATTTACTCTCACTTTTCCATGTTTAATGCACTTGCACACCATCAGACAAAAAATGAAAGCAAAATTCTGAAACCAAAGATCCCATAAAAATTGCTTTTCCTTGATATTAGAAAACACCAACTTCTGAGTAAACTTGCTCTTCTGCAGCTCACAGACATGGAAAAAAGAAAATGTGAAAAATAAATGCCCAGAAATCCAAATATGACTAGTTCTTACATAATGAAAATGAATCCTCTTCAGTTCTGAGCACAGCAGTGGCCTGACTGTACAGAATTTGCATTGAGGGCATGGGGAACTTCCAGTCCCATCTTTGTTCTCTTCAGAATTCAGAGCACAGAATCACAGAATGTTAGGGGCTGGAAGGGACCTCTGTGGATCATCTAGTCCAACCCCCCTGCCAAAGCAGGGTCACCTAGAGCAGGCTGCACAGGAGCTTGTCCAGGCGGGTCTTGAATATCTCCAGAGAAGGAGACTCCACAGCCCCCCTGGGCAGCCTGTTCCAGGGCTCCGTTACCCTCAGAGGGAAGAAGTTTGAGGCATCTCTTGTTTCCAATGCTCTTTAAATAGTAACTATATAGGAGAAGCCTGGGGATTTGCTTCAAGTCATCAAAGTTTGCTGGTTAAAATATTTTTTTTTGCCTGCATGGTATGTTACTAGGATGGGAAAATGATACAGCATAATCACCAATGTCAGTTTTCCAGGTTTTTTTCCACACAGTTCAGTTTTCTCAGAGTCAGTTTTTCAGAAGAGCTCAGACCTATCTGTCTGTTCAGTAATGCTCAGTATGCAGCAGCTACAGTTCTAAAGGAGTAAAGATGTTGGATACTGAAAACTAAAAGGGGGGGGGAATCCCAGATATTGATTCTGAGATTCATCTTGCAGTGGGTAGGAAGGTTTGCTTCCTCCTGTAGTAGGCTTGCATGCTAAATTGAAAACATTGACTATATTCTGTTGTTTATTTCATTAATAAAAATGACAGTGTTTTTAATTTTTTTCTTGGAATGATTTGTTGCTTGGAAATCCTTAGCTGAGATTCTCTTGCACAGTTTCTTTTCTGATCTCAAAAAAAAAAAAAAATAAAGCCCATCTCATAAACCCACATCTACTATCCCTCAGTTTTGAAAGTGCTGAAATTTTATTGCAAAGTCATCACTAAACCCAGAAGATAGTGGCTGGAAGCACCATAACTGACCATTTGGTTATTTATCTTTCACACTCGCAGTATGTACAAGCAAGGGAAGCAATGGACTAGGCAGCTCTGGCACCATCCCTTTTTCACTGAGTCAGAGACAACAGGCTGTGCTGTGACTAAGAGCTTTGTGCATGTACTGAGATGTGTCACTTGTTATTAGAGTGGTTTGATAAGGTATGCTTTTAAATGTAGCAATGATGTTTTTATTTCACTTAAAATAACGACTGAAGTCAGAATAAAGCCCCATTTGTGCTAACTACTGTGCAAATGCAAAGCAGTAGCTTCTTCATTTGTCTACTCCAAAAAGAAATGAGAGAAAGAAGGAAGAGGCATAGGAGGTAGCAGGATGGTAATACCATGCCAAAAATCAGTTCCTCTGTTTTATTGGAGGAGGGGGGGGGTGATTTCCTGAAGTGATGTAAGAAGTCAAAGAAACAATGTACCATGGAAGGTGAGACAGGTAGGAATGATGTTAGAGATCTAGGAAAGTTTTGTTTGTGGATTTATAGAAATAATTCTGGATAACAGCAAAGGCTTCCTAGAACTGTTTGTGCAAAAGAAAGTCGGAACAGTTCTAATAATCAGGATGTGTTTAAGGATTTTTAATAGGTCCAGGAAAATTTATGACACTGCTGTCATGTCCTTCCTGTATGAAGTTTTTTATTTGTATTCATTTAATGGAAAAGTAATTGGAAGTCTGAACTCTTCTACTTGTGTGTTTTTTGTTGGTGGTGTGGTTTTTTTAGTGGTAAATGATAATCGGCTGTTTTTCTTATTTCTCTTGCTTTTAATTTTCTTCTTGGATATTAGAACACGGAGAAGGGAACTGAGGAACTAGTTTTGGATTAAAGACATGCTCTAAGTACGAAGCTGTATTGAGGCAGTAAGAATATCCTGGAATAAGCGGTTAGTGTGGTAAGCTTATGCATTGATCGGGAAGAGTGCTGAGAATAACACAATTTTCCTGATTACGTGTCTATATCTACTAGGTAGGACCGAACTGCAGCTACCAGCTGTGGCCATATGGGTGAGCAAACACCAGATGGAAAGTTTTGACTATTACTGACCCTTGCTGTAATTTGAAACTGTTTCAATGAGACTGAAAATCGTTTTACTCTCAACAGCACCCTGGTAACGTCTCTGCCATTCTTCTCACTTCTTAAAACTGTAGCTTTTGAGAACTAGAATATATCCACCAAACAGGATCCAGTATTGTTTCAAAACCACAAGCCGAGAAGGAGGTAATGAAGAGAATCTGAGGGAAAATAAATGCATGTTTTTGCTATGTGGTGAAATAGTGCTGAGATGTCTAGGAGAACTTGGGAACCTGTTTGAGGGGCAGGCCTGCTGACTAGGGCTCAGCGCTTCAGAAAGCAAGGTGCTTATATTTGCATGGCATTGCATACTGTTTTATGAGGTCGGTATTCAGAGCTTATGTGGCTGTAGGGATCTAGGCAAGCCTTCTGAAGTCTTCATGTATTAGGTGTTACTTGCCTTGCTTCTATCCTCAGGGAGTAGCAGCCTGCTGTCTTCTCCTTGGAGGGCAAATGAACTTGTGCTCTCATGGAAATAATGTCTTTGATGGCTTTTTGGGTGCCAGAGTCTAATATTCTGACCAGCTTCTTCTAGATAGTCCATGTACAGAGAGTGTACTATTTAATGTTATGTACGTGAAGATATTTTATGTTACACAGGATTTTTGGTTTAGCAGAGTGACACAGCAATATTCTGAAATCACAATACAGATCTAAGTTATACTTAACAAAATGTAGCAATTGCAATATACAGATTAATCACAATGCTAGTGTAATCTCTAGTCTCTATGATATGCTCACGGTGACATTGCTGGGCATCGCCAGTTGCCATGAAGGAATAAGTGGGTTGAAACCAGCTCAAGCCTGTTGCACTTTTTGAAATTATTCTAGTAGTTGCTCAGTTTTTACACGCTGTGTTGGGCTGAGCCATGTGTTTGCTCCCCCTATGCTGGTCTGGTTAACCCAGGGAGGCATTCACACTCTGCTAATGAACTCAGAGAGAGACATTTCTATCACCAGTTATCCACTCAACTGTTGATAGCTGTTTATCTAAAACAAAAGGTCTGGTTGACTTCAAGCTGTGATAGTCAGCTCTCTTTGCAAAAGCTGTGGTCAGTCATACTCCGTATTATTCCCTGAGCTTCACGGGTGCATCGCCCTTGCCCACGTCCTCTGGCCTTTTCTCATTGTAGGGGTTTATTGGCCAGTCATGCTGGGTCAAGGACTATTTTCTACCTGCACTCTTAAACCTTTTTAATGAGTAGTGGTACATATTTTCCTCTCCATGTTTGATTTAGCTGCAGTAGTTTAATGAATACTAATGACTAAAGAGGTTGATTCCATATTTTACATGGTGTTGCTGTTCTCTAGCAGAAGAGGGAAATTCTGCTTTCCTTTATAAGGCTGGTAATAGAGGTGAGATCAAGCTCTGTTGGTAAAATTTGATTTGAAACTTCCCTAGACTAGTCTTTTGAATGAATTGAGCCATGAAAAGCACAGCCCTTTTGCTCCTCTGCATTATATTAATGTAACTGAAGAAAAAGCATTAATTTTCTCAAAAGGTTTTAAGACCTATCTTGCTTTGTACTTTATACACTTAATGTATTTTAATTATTCATTATTACTGTTTTAAATTCACTTAAAATTTTCAAAATGACCTAGGTGTTGCGTAATTACTTTTCCATCTCTTTGAAGAAGGTTATACTTAGGTGATAATACAGTTTTTCGAGACTGTTCAGGAAAAAAAAGTTCCTTAAATATTGCAATGAAAAGTAGGTTAGAGTGTAAAGTTAATTTTACAACACTCTGACACGCTGTTCTATTTTTTCCACTTACTTGTGGGAAATGGCACTGGGAAAACGTTAAAGGAGGTGCCTAAAGTCGTAGCTTTCATGGTGCAAAGTGTTTTAGGGACTTCTTTGTGCAGAGGGAAGTAGACCTGTTCCATCCAAGTAGCTTCTGCAGATGACAAGACTCTGGATCTCCTGGAGCTTCATGTGCTTTGGAGGAATTTTCTAGCAGTACTTAGAGACGAAGTACATCATGTGGGTCAACACTTCTGAGCACGTTTTCACATTCTTATTACCTTGTACACTGTTGACTAGCCTTATATGATACCAGCTTTAATCACATTTTTATTATCTGTGCTTTTACTTGACTATCTTGGAAATCTTAATAGAAACACATCACGTTGGGGTAAAGGCTAGGTGGAAGTTACCATCGCCAATAAAGCAATTGCTACAGAACGGCAAGTTGCCAAAGTAGTTTACCAGTAGAGACACTGCTTGCAACTTTGTTCCACCTTTTTTTCTGTCTTTATTTTTAAACGTATTTTTCATGAAGATTTGACCTTTTTTAGTCATGTCTTCCTATATTTTTTTCCTGTTTCATTTGGGGTCAGTTATATTTGTATCATCATTTTGTGTTTTGACAGCCAACCAAAAAATGGGGTGTGATTAGCAAGAGAGAACCGTGCTGTGCATTCCTGCCTGGAAGAAAGAATAATTCCAGTGTATTCAGAGTGCTCAGGACCTTTTCTGAGCTGCTTTTCTTCTGTGCTTCTCCTCCTTTATGTTTTTTTCAGCATAATTTAGTAATCATGGCAGAAATTGGCCAACTAAAAAAAGTCTGCTGTTCATGCCTATTTCCACTGTAATCAGCTGTGTAGAAATATGAGTAACTTTGATGCCTTTGTTTTGGCTTATTCAGTAGCTTTTCTTGTTTCATTCTCTGTAGCGTTCCTGCTGTTTCATTACCTCTGTCTTTTCTCCCGTAAAAGATGCTTTACTTCTCCAGGATACGTAGGTCATGTTACCACCCAATACTGAGCTCTGTATTCTCGGCACCAGGGCCGTATCCTTCCGGCATCCCTAGGCACCTGGTGTTCCATGTCCTAGCACTCGTGGGAGCGTTGTTACTGGTTCGCAGACAGGTACCCGAGGAGGCATCCAGCCCAACAGTCAAAACGCCTGGACAATCCCATGCCAGAGCAATGTAATCAAACTACTCTTTCTTTTACCAAGTAGCTGATAACGGGCATGTGTATATTTGCGTATTGATCCTTACAGGAACCATTATATAAGCACTGGGGGGGACACCCTGTATGAGTTTGAGAGGAACACTGAGGTACCTCCTACTTTCAGTATTTTTGTTCATGTCAATCAAACACCAACCATTTAATTCTGAAAATGTTCAAGAAACTGCACACAAGAGTAATTACTAAGCACAAGAGTGCGAAAAAAATCAAACCTCGCTTCCTAATTTTGTTCATTTGGGTCTGAAAAATATGAACATTCATCATTCGTGCAGATCAAAAAATATGTTTAAAACCTAGAAGATGCATACTCTGGGCAGCTCAGTATTTCTGTTTTAGATTCGTCACCATTTCTGGAGCAAAAATAAATCAAACTAGACTAATTGAACTAAAAAGTGTCATGAAATGCTGAATCAGAAATCTCAAAAATTTTACTTCAATATTTTTGATCAAAATGAAAAGCTTCATTCAGGTGAGATTAACATTTAATATGTGTGGCTTCCTTGCTTCGTTACCTTTGGGAAATGAGGTTTTGCTTTTTTATTCTTGTAGGTGCTATTCTCCTGTTAGCTCATTTAGCTACTCACCCAGAACTATTAATTCTGGGATAGATGAGAGCAGCAGAGTGAAAGAGATGTCTTATTTTATCTGTTGATGCTGCTATTACACTTTAGCTGTTGGTTTCTGGAGGAGACTGCGGTTATTGTTTTAGTTTTAAATAAATTGGAGAAAAACGTCGATCATCTATAGCAGCTGTGCTGCTGTACGTAGCTCCAAGGCCCTGCTTGAATTAACTTGATATGAACAGGGTTTAAAAAAAGATAGAACAGCAAAAACTACTCCATAGGTCATATGTAAGGTTGATAGCTCATATGTTGCGAGAAAGGCAGTGCTGCTATACTTGGACTAACATTATTCTTTCTACATTTCTAGTCTGAGATAAAACAGTAGTTATGAGGTCCTCAGGTATGAAATTTTAAGTGGTGATCTTATCTAGATGATAGATTATTGTAATAATCTTTTTTTTTACCACTTTTATTAAAAAGTGGTATCTACTGGAAGGAGTAATGATAAAGGAAGTTATATAGAAAAAGAACCAGTATTTCAGGAAAGAGATTTTTCACTTGTACGATGCAAGGAGGTGAGAATACCATGGAGAGAAAATGTCTATACCTTGAGTTACTTGGAAAACTTGGATCTATGACTTGATGCTGAATGCTTTTTTTCTTTATTGCGGGGATTATTTTCATTATATTACCATGATTAAAATGAAGGAAGCATTCAAGACAAAGTGAACCTGTGGAAGAGGGAAAGACTTCGTTACGTTTATGACTAATGGGCTTTATATATAACAATATTAGCCACAGCTCTTGGGTTTTGTGTCAGCTGAGAGTAAGTATAAATCTAGGCTGATTAAAAAGCATGGGAATTCTCCTTATACAGGTGTATAACTGATTGCACTAGGTAGGGAATGGTGAAGATTGTCTTCCTCCTCGCTTCTTTCCGAGGGATTTACTAAGACCTTTTTAGTAACCTTTTCTGTCTGCAATATGACATCCCAGCTCTGCAGAAGAGAGGTCTCTCTGCAAAGGATACGTAAACCATTTCAGACCCATACCCAAGGAACTTTTCCCGAGTCTCTTCAGAAGATAAAACGCACAGCGCTGTGCATTTCTATCGCTTAACTTTGAAAAGTATAAAAAAAGTACACCTTCTGTGAAAGTTCACGTTTAGGCTATAGACCTTCAGAATGGGAGAAAATTATTATAAACCAAAAAACCTTTTATGAAGCATTTAAGCAAATATAAAATGCCTACCAATTTTCATTGATATGTGAAAACAAATTCATTACGAGTCTGTTTACTTCCACTGTTTTTTGTTTTTTGTTTTTGTTTTTTTTTTATCCTGTTCTGTGCAAAAGTTTCTCAGAAGCAAGCTTAGAGATGTGAGTGTTCACAGAGAGTAGAAGTAAAAATACAGCACCATGGAATGTCTTCAGACCTTTCCATTTGAATGTCGACTAGGTTAAATAGGCTAATAACCTTAATATTAACCTAATTGCATAGGAAATTAGGTTTCAAACCCCAAAACCCACCAGAACCCCTCAAATTTGTCCTCTAGAAGGATGTTTGTATACGTGCATTCTTGCACTACAAACTCAATATCCAGCTTTTAATTTAAAAGGCCTTAACAAGAGCTCTGCACGTGGCAGCGTTTTTATTCTTTCTCTCGGATGCCCATCACTGTGCAAATAAGATGTAGGCCAATTCCTTTTCTGGCCGATAGACTTATTTTTATTAAGAGTGATCTCCAATTAATATTCAGGGTAGGCATGTCACTAGAAGTGAAAACACTTCTCTGTAAGATGGTATTTTGCCCTGCTGTTATTGAAGTTCTGTTGAGACCAACACGAGAAGACTAAGATGTGTCAGAGCAGTAATTGATTACATTAGTACTTCTGAAATCATACCATGTACAGCCTTACATAAATCTGGCATGACTAGACGCAGAGTTAGACCCTAAGTTACAGAAAATCAGAGATGTAGACCTTAATCTAGATATTTTTATAGTATGATGACTGAGCAGCTCACTATAGGTCTTTACTGGAGCCATGAGAGTAATTCCTTACAGATATCTCTTGCATATCTAGAGATAGCAAATATATTCGGTTCATAGGATTTCACGGTAACCAGACCTTTACAATTTAATGCTTGCTTTTAAATGGATGCTCACTTTAAAAACAAGAAAAATTTAAACCAAAAAATCCAATACTTGTCATATGTAGTGGTATTTCCTTAAAAGCCGTGCTTCTGATGGGAAGATGCAGCAGTATACTGTTGGGATAGCATCATCCATTTACACAGCGAAAAGAAAAGGGATCTATTACCTTAGGCTGTCAAGGGCGTTAAACTGGTAGCAAGAAAACATTCTTTAATGTACTTTCATTTTATTTCATTCAAGTGTTACATATAGCTGGTTTTTTACAGAAATTGTTTTTGAAACCAAAGACTGTGTGAAAGCCAGAATCGTTTAATCATTACTAAGGTCACAAACTTGAAGATTCACATTTTCTATTTATTGTAAATTCTGTTTTGTATTAAAAATATGTATGTAACTTGATTCCATGTGGTTTTATACATATTTTCTTTGAGGTTTGTATTTAAAGTGTTGGCAAATATGGTCTAATGCTGGTACTTCAATCGTGTACGAGGGAAGGTTCATGTACTTTTTAAATACATGCAAATCAACAGCAGCAAAATCCAGGGTTTTATGGCTTTGTGGGAATGCCACTAGAAAACGCAGGGATTCAATTCCATTCTATTCTTGAAGTTTTATCTGTGCCATTACTTCCATCTTTGCTCTTCTGTTGACCCATTGAACTTACTTTTATTAAAATGGGAAGAACATAATTTCAGTCTTAACATAGCTTGCGGAGTCACTATTCACTTATGCCTGTGACAGCTTCTGACGGAAATTACTTAGAGCACAACCTTATTTCCCAGTAGTGTGCAATGTTTTCACTACTTTTGCATTGTACAAATAATAGCTTGATGCCTCTCTTGAAAATGGAAAAAAACCCCTTTTTGAGCCTGTTTGTTCCTATATAGCACTGACTATGCCCCCGATGATGTTGTTACTGTTAATAGAATAGCACTAAGATATGTAAAATAAGAGTCATAAATTGTGACTGCTTAGAGTAACACTTTTCCTATGGGAATTTGGTCTCACAAGAGTTAAAGACAGTTTTGCCTCCTTTTATTTTTGTGGAAAAGTAAGTGTTCATTTTTCAAAGATTATTCATTTCCATGAACTTATGATGGGTGAATGCACCTAATCTAATAGGCTAATGTCACAGATAGAAAATAATCAGCCAGAATGTTAATATAATTACTTAGATTTATAAGGAATTAAAACAAATGTCTGGACTGTAGTGTTCTTTGGGCTTGTTACGTAGAAATTTTATATTTTGAGAAGCAATTTGCGTGATGTTGTCAAGCATTCTGACATATCTTTAACCTGCAGCATTACAAGCGATATGGTATGTTGTACATAGAGTGGCACGTATTGAGATGATCATCATAAGTTTAGCAAGGTTAAAGTCTGATCAAGTGCCTACTAAAGTGAGAGAAGTAACCCAGTGAGCACTGGAACTGTGGCTAGTCTACTGTGTGACTTGAAGTATCTTAATAATTACCAAAGAATATAGCTTAAACTCTCTTGAATGTTAATAGGAAAACTATCAAAGAATTCTTCCTTGAGGCGACTGCTTTTCTGTATTTGCTTTATCCAGCACATGTACAAAAATGTGTTGCCGATTTCAGAAGAAGCATTAAGAAATGGAGAATACCAGCTAGTAAATGATACAACTGGTTTTGTGCTGTGGCAGTTCCTAGTACAGGAGTGAGATATGAGCCAAAGTGATTAACTCTCAAAGCAGACGTGTCTTTGTGCTGACTGCATTTGTATAATGGAAACAGTGAAAGGAGCTAATGGATGAAGTAGCTGCATTTTAGATAAAATGTGAAATACAGCAGGAAATACGTCTACTGTTGACATCCATCTTCTGCTGGAAGGATATGGACTCGTGCCGAATACATAGTACTTGTTTTTTTTGTTTAAAATGTGGATGTTATAATCTCTTAGATTTATTTGTCTGAGAAAAATTTAAAATACTCTATTAAAAATGGAGGAGTAGCAAGGGCTTAAGCGCATGTTAACAGTGCTTGCAAACATGAAAACTACGGGGACTTGGGAAGCTCTAAAGTTTACAGCTCTTATTGGGTATTCATTGTGATGTTCTTCACAGGAGACAAAATAAAAAAGGGAGTTGATGAAACTTCCATCCTGAAGATACTCTGCTGTGTATCTGTTGCATTTCAGTATCATAGTAAACGAAGTTTAATTCTGCAGAGGACTTAACAGTTATGAAAGCAATGTCATTAAGACATTGAGAGCCATCTGCCATTTAACAAAATATAGCAGAAACTTCAGCAATCTGCATCATATTTTTAGAGAGAGTCTATTTTTCAGAGTGAGTGGGACAAGACTAGGAAACTTGAAACAAGCTTCCAGACTGCAGGATCTATATGTGGAAATGTGTGCTTTTAGGTACATACAAGCTCTAAGATAATCAGTTTGCTTAGGGATGAAATTCTCGATGCACTTTGCCTCCTAGCCATTTAGTTATTTTTGCAAAAAACAAAAGTATCCTTTCTGCATTTATAACACAGTTGCAGTAAGTGTTAGTCTGAATTCATACAACTCCTTAATTTGTCAGACCATACTAGATTTTTATTTGCTTAACATGGGTCATTGACATCTAGGGTGTCAGGATGTTCTGGCTGGCTTTAGTTGTTTCCTGGGTAAGAAGTACCAAAACCTTGGCACAGAGCTTAAGAGCATGCTACAGCTCAGTCCTGTGCTTGATGAGTGTTCTAGGGAAGGATCAGAGTTTATAAATAGCTCCAGATACCATTAGCACACCTTTGCTTCCCTGAGAGGAGAGAGTAGAGGCAACATAATGACATGGGTTGTGTCGTGTAAGGTTTGGGCCGTTAAGGTTGTCATTGGCCAAAGTGTCAAAGAAAGAACATTGGAATCATGGAAAAGTTGTCCTATATATTCTATCTTTTGATCCGTATGGGAGAGTGTTATGTTGGATGGTTTTACTGAAACGTGTGAGGATGTAGACTCTAGGGAAACAAAATATTTGGAGATATTTATGTGCAATCTTGCTTTCAAAAAAACCCCCAAACATCACTGCTTTTGGGGGGTTCTTGGTTTAGCTCCTCGTTTTGGTTTAGTCCCTTTGTTCTCTTTTCTTTCATTTCTGTACCTCTTTTGGACAAATGGTTTTGTTACTCAGATTTTTGTGATGACAGAGCTTGGCTGAACCATAGTAATGTTGTTAAAAGTAATTCGTAGGTCTTTTTCTTTCACTTGCCTTTAGCAAGTCCTTTTAAACTTGAGAAATTTGAATTCCACTCTCTGACCACCTCTGAAATGTCAAGTGCAACTTCATAAATCACATTCCTAAAAGACTTAAAAGGGGAGAGAAACTTGAAGAAATATAAATCATGTATTATGGAGGAGGGAACATATTCAGTGAACACTACTTTAAACTCTGCACGTGTGGAAAAAAACAGACGGAGCATGGCAGCAGCAAATCCCTTGAATTTGCTCATCTGCTGTGATGAATTCTATAAAATCTTATAAAAGCCAATAAAATCCTGATATCTTCCTGAGTGTATTTACAGAACCGCAGAGTGGCTGAGGTAGGAAAGGACCTCTGGTGATGGCTTTAGTCCAACCTCCTGCTCAAATCGAGGTCAGCTGCAGCAGGTTGCTCAGGGTGCTTTGAATATCTCCACGGATGGAGACTCCCCAAGCTCTCTGGCAACCTCATGTCTCTCAACTAGAAAGCTTTTACTTATGTTCAGTTGGAATTCCCTGTATTTCAATCTGTGCCCACTGCCACTTGTCCTGTTGATGGATACCAATGAGAAAAGCGTGGCTCGGTCTTCTTTACACCCTTCTGTCAGTTATTTACACACATTGTTAAGATAGGTCATTTCCAGGCTGGACAGTCTGGGCTCTCTTAGCTTCTCTTATGTCAGATGCTTCAATTCAGTAGAGCCCTTCTCTGGACTTTCTTTAGTTTGTCCACGTCATTCCTGCATTGGGGAGCCTAGAGCTGGACCCAGCACTCCAGTTGCATCTTGCCAGTAGCATCATCCTGCTGGTAACATTCTTCCTAATGCAGCTGAGGATGCTGCTAGCTGTATTTGCCTCAAGGGCACCTTGCTGTCTCATGATCAGCTTGGTTGTCCATCAGGACTCCCAGGTCTCTTTCTGCAAAACTGCTTATCAGCTGGATACTTTTCAACTTTCTTCATAAAAGAAATGAAGTCCTGAAATTTTCATGTTTGCTTTTCACAGAACTTTTTTTTTCTCCCTTGCATTTGTTAAAGATAATTTGAATATGCTATGAGATTATTAAAGTGCATCTATAAAATCCTGAAGAGGCTGTCTCCCCATTCAGACACACAGGCCTGGGTTCTTCAGCACGGATTACTTTGCACAGCTGAGGATGTTTTCATTGAGTTAACCCTAACTGACAGTTCTGTAAATGAGCTTCTTCAGTAAGACAGTACAAATGTTAAATTTCTCAGCAAATCTTAGAAGAAGCCAGGAACTGTGAAAGATGGTAGATTTATTACGTTTTTTCCACTGTTAAGCGTCCTGACTGAATTTCTAGATTCTTTTTATTTATGATAAATCTGATAAATCTTCTTGCATTATATGAAATGTGCTTAGAAAATATTTCAAATGTTTGCTGAGATCTTTCTTCAAAACAATTAATTTTTATCCGTTATCTTCTTATAATAATGTATCCAGGTCAGCAGCTACATGGCAGTTACAAGAAGATAACCTCCTCAAGAAGGTCCGGTAAGGCACTTGGCTGGGAGCTGGGAATCCTGAAGTACTTGCCTTCCTACTTTTAGGCCTGTCTCCAGCATCTCTGCTCCACTGGGTCTTGTGACACTGTCTCTTATTTGCAACTCTTTTCGTAGAGAATCAAAGATGATCCCATCCAAAGTTTGTTCTGGCATTTCTAACCACCTCTTTTCCTGATGTCAACAGTATATTGTTATACATCAATGAATTTAAGATTCCATATTTTTAAAAATATATTATGATTATAATCCACGTATCTTGATTACATTTAGTACTTTGATAATTTATAGTGCTTTCTTTAGGGAATGCAGGTATTAAAAACTGCACTTTAATTCTTCACTCAGTATAAGGAAGAAATTAAATCATATGCCAGTAAATCATTTGCTCTTTTAAAAAATAGCTGAGCATGTTTTATAAGTTCTTGACCTCTTCTGCACTTGCTGCAACTGTTGCTAGGTTATGACTGCAGTGACACTGATGAAGTGTCTTAGGTACTGACATATTAGGAAATGTTACTTGCTAATTTTTAATTGTTGTTTTCATTTTTAATCAGTGGAATAATTATACCCTCAATCTAGAGCTGATCATCATTAAGTGAATATACATATAGGAAATACAAAACAATTATGGATCTGAGCATCTGCTCAAGTGTCACCTTGCAGTCTCTTCTGAAATTCTGGCCAGAATTCCCAGATGCTGCTGAACTCTTATAAGAGTGTGAGAAAGTAGAAAGTGCCGTCGTCACGATGCAGAGATGCATCTAGTCCTGTGTTGTCGGTGGCAGCTACTTCAGAGGAAGGAGTATCTCTGCAGATATCTAGAATAAAATAATTGGAATCATCACTAATATTTTGAGTTCAGATGTCCTAATCCATTTATTTATCTGCGTTCTCACCATTCACTGGTTTTAGGAACATCATAAAGTGTGAGACAAAGAATATGATGAAAACAGAAGCTTGCAAAGTTCAAAGATCACTTTTCCACTCTGTAAAGCATTATATGCTTTTTTTCTTAAACCAGTTTAAACTAATGTTATCTTTTTCTCTAGTTTTCATTTTGAAGGCACGTGAAATGTGTAGAATAAGCACTCATTTATGTATTGCAACTACCGTAAACGAAAGAGTGAAAGATGATCTTGCTGATATGTACTGGTGGAATAAATGCGTGTGTGTGTAAATCAAAAGAAATCTTAATTTTCTCATATATGCCCACACTGCAGCCTATGAGGGGAGCGAGTGGTGTCCATGTTCAGTCATATTTAAGAAAGAGGGGTAGGAAGATGCCTTTGAAGATGTGGAGGAGATGGTCTTGGAAGCTCACTGTTGAAGATATGCTGCTGTAAAGATGGCTGGAAATGTGCCTCTTGCAGGAGGTGTTCAGTGCCAAAGTGGGGCACTCCTGAAGGGACCACAGCTGTGCGTCATCCACGCTGGGGCAGGGACACCCCAAAGGGATGGCAGCCTGGGAGCCACACACATCAGAGCAGGGACGCACCTGAGTGTCTGCAGCCTGTGGAGGACTGATGCTGGAGCAGAGAATAAGCACCAAGAAACAAAGAGCAGCAGAGGAAAACTGCTGTGCACTGCCCGTAGTCACCTGAGGTGGCTCAAGGACAACCTGTCATAGACAGAAGGAAAGCTGAGATGAGGTGTGGGGGAAAGAAAATGTGTGGTGTAGGAGCATGGGGGAGAGGAAGGAAGAGTATTTACTGAAGTAGTTGTCTGGTCTTTTTTTTTTTTTTCATGCCTCCCCTCTTTTCCCAATACCCTAATCAGTGATCAGAAGTCACTGTTGAGTAACAATAGATCAAATTAAGTAAAAATTTCCCAAACTGAGACAGTTTTCTCCAGGACAGCCCCTAGCAAAAGAAACAGCAACCGTTTGATTCAGCTGCTTCAGAAGTGGAGTTCCCAGATTCTCTGCTGAACATGCAGATATGCCTGACTTAGACTTGTATCGAAGCAAGAAAATTATTGATATTATGGAGCCTTTGAGAGCTGTCAAAATGAAAAGCCTACTTCAAGGTCAAGCTTTCAGCTCAATTTCTGATTCAATTTATTTATTTAACCTGAATAAAACTCATGAGATGTAAAACATTTGACTTCTAATGTGATTCTTGAAAGAGGTGATACATTTGTACTTGTACAAAAGCAGTCAATATAAAGGGCAGCTGTCAAAAAACTATAATGTAATGAAACCAGGTTTGAAATGAAAATTCTGAGTTCAAATCCAAGATCCCATTCCAGTTAAATGATGAATGCCCTTGAAATCAATGTTTTTTTCAGTCAAGTCATCTTTCTGAAAGTTCTTAATTTCCATGATGGAATACAAATGTGGGAAGTGGTGTTCATAAGTGCAAAACAATGTTATGTCTTTCATTTTTTTACATTCAATGTATGTAATATTTTTACATTGTGCATGCGTTTTGTCTTTGCACTACAATAAGTGTCTTTCAATAATGCTGGATCGACAAAAACACTGGAATTTTTTCCAAATTATTTTTATTGGAAGGAAGGCTGTTTGCAGGAATTTGTCTTTCATTTCAGGATTGCATACAGAACAGATGAAAGAAGTATTTGTAGCTAATAGGAAAGTCAGTCAGATTGAGGTCTATCAAAATATTTATTTTCCTAAGTAAAATTGTGTTGGCTATGTTCAGTCTAGATGCTTGTTTGGTGTTTACCACATCTTTTCAGGCAAATGTTAAGAAACAGATTTCACTGAAATAGGTAACATAAGTTGAAAATCTGGTCCTTTGCATGTTTCTGCCCTTCCTAGAAATTTCATAAACAAGGCAGAATTTTACAAATTGTGTTTTCAGGGAAGGAGTGAGTCATCAGGGCTCATGAGAGCATATTCTTGTGCGTGAGGAGGTTCACGTATGTCTGAAAAAGTGAATAGATGTATAGAAATGACTGTTTTAAATGTTTACTGTTTCAAATGCTGAATCGTTGCTTGCCTGAAACTGCCAGTATGGTAGTTTCTCTCTATAGTTTTTTTTAAACTGTAAATATATGTACAGGAATAATAGGGTTAGAGAAAAACCATTAGCAGTACCTAATCTTCTCTGTCAGAAGACAGACAACTAATTTTTCTGGTATCTGCAAGCACACAGCTAAAACATTTCTACTCTGAGTTGTTCTAGTTTAAAGACTATGAAATGCTTCCTCAAATACTGCAGTGTTTTTTCTTTTCTAAATGCAGAAGATGTGTTTAAAAGCCAGGTCTTGTATTCCTGTCAGCACAATGTGAACTGAGAATACTCATGAGGTGAGTAGCTGGGTAGTAACTGAAACCATCAGAACTTTATGAAAACTAATTTAGTAAAAATGCAAAAGTCTCTGAGGGATTCTATGATGGTACCTAAAAATCAATGCAGAAAAAAAGAAAAATATTGAATACAGTTGGATGGGAAGTGTGTGGTGGCAATGATGACACTTCAAAGTAACTTAAAAATCCTTTGACGTAAATGCACGTGTACACGCAATTATTTGTGTGGTTGTATCTATGTGCACATATGTATGTATACACATATATAAATTATATGTATTCCCTAGTAGGGAAAGAATTAGGAATTCTAGGAAATCTCACTGTTTTTAATAAGGCAATATGAAATATCATGCATTAAACATTCTGAAAAGTGTACTTAGCTGATGAATGGGTGAGCCCATTCAGAATAAAAATAAGAAAAGTTGGATTTCCTTTGTATGTATCTGTATAAACAAAACCCAGACATCCACTGTTTATGGAACATTTGGAAACGCTTTTTGTGTTCACTTCCAGATATTGAGACCAGTTCTTCAGCATGTAAAGATCACTACCCTCATTCTTTTAGTGCCATGTTGAAGTCAAGTCCATTGAAATTACTATTCAAGGTTTTGAGTGATTACTCATTTAAACAGAGTTTGATCTTTAAACCCTTCAAAAGTTTGCCCAATATAGTTTTTTGTTATTGACTTTCAGAGAGGTCTTAAAGGTGGGATTGCAGCATTTGAAGGGAATGCTGCTGTGACTGTAGGGTCACCCTGGGTCTTAGAGCTTGCACTCTGTGTCTGTGTTAGTGACTCCAGGGGGGTCACAGGACTTTATAGCACAAAACAGTTTTCTGAGAGTCTGTCAGAAAGAAAGCTTATTAACTTTTCTATTATGTACTTCACACTCAATAAATTTGTGTTGTCATTTTATATTTCTGTTTTTTATTGGGAAAATATTTCCTACTTTCAGAATATATGTATCACTTCTACATTTTTTTATGAAATAAAGTGTGTCCGAGCAAAAATATAACTGTCATAAATACATACCAGTGCCTGAATGTTTATCAGTCTTGATAGCCGCATGAAATTCAGTGAAAGTAAGTCACAGCTGTATGCATTAGGTGAAGTTTTGGTGGTGTTGAAAGAACTCTGTCAGGGCTTGGTATCAGCAAGCTTTAGCACGTACTATGTGAAAGAAAAGTGATTCCTATCAGAATTTTTGAATGTTTATAATGTTTTAACTAATTTTTATGTCACACTGACCTTTGTTAACAGCAGTAACAGGGTTTCAGGGGTTTTAGAAATGTAAATGAGAGTCCCTGTTGTAAAGTGCTTTCCTTTTATTCAACCCTATCTGGCTGAGTGTAAGGGCAGCCTGTCTAAAAGCTTGATCAAGAAAATGGAAAAGTCTTTTTGTTAACATTTGTAATTGATGATTTCTGACTGATTTTTATCTTGGTTTGTTTCTGTACTGCACTATGTAAGTAATATTAAATAGTAGTTGAAAGATGCAGTTCCCTTATGTAGCACTGGTGAGAGCAGAAGTCAACAAGACAAATGGAAGTTTTGAAGGACAAAGAAAAAGACACATGTAATTTGGTATTTAGTGAACACATTCTGGGCTTTTCAGAATTGAAGACCATCAATGACAGAACGATCCTTGCTCATATATTACAGTCAAACCTGAGTCCGTAAACTTTTTGGTAGGGTAGAATTTCAAAGTTTAGTAAAGCAATTATTTATTAGCATAGGTATTTCTCCCACGCCATCCTGCACAACACCCTTCCTAGAGGTTGGAAGTAGGTGCTCATGTTGAATTCAGAATGTCAGCGTACTCTAAAAAAAGGAAAATCAGTGAGATGGACTGAGTGCTTGAAACAAGATTCTTCTGTGGAAAGCCAGAATATACATAAGCAGAGTATCCTGTTGATTTTACCAACAGAAAAACAGAAACTGTTTTATGCATATCCAAATGTTATATTCATAAGTGAGAGTCAACATAGGTGAACTTCAGTACTTCTGAAGATGTTTTCATTATTGAATTTGAGAGTGTTTCTGCTTCAGTGTGTTCTTGAATAGTCCAAAGAGAATTCAATTTTTAGAGGCCAAGTACTGTGTGAAAGTCAGTTTTCTTTGGGCTTTTTTTGTAAGCTAGATTCTTTAATAATCTGTACAATAGGTCCAGGTCAGTTTTATAGCTCCTAACTTTAAGGCTATTTTCAGAAAAGATATTGCTGTTGAACTTACAATCAGACCCTTGACTTCCTCTTACTGTTGCAGAAATCTGAAGGAAAAAGTTACTGTTCATATACATCTGATACTGATATTATTTATGCCAAGAAGGGAAATGGAGGAATGGGATATGATAATCTAGTGATAATAAAATATTTCTGGGGTGTCTTTGGTTCTTAAATATATGTAAAATGATAATGAAAGGTTTTTACAATATGGGTTCTTATGTATTGAAGCTTAGCATGATGACTTAAAAATTTTTGACTTTTTTTTTTAAAGCAGCAAGCAATTTTAGGTTTTAGAACAAATATATGCTGGTTTTACATAGCTCTGTAGATTCACAGAATCACAGAATCACAGAATAGTAGGGGTTGGAAGGGACCTCTGTGGGTCATCTAGTCCAACCCCCCCGCCGAAGCAGGGTCACCTACAGGAGGCTGCACAGGACCTTGTCCAGGCGGGTCTTGAATATCTCCAGAGAAGGAGACTCCACAACCTCCCTGGGCAGCCTGTTCCAGTGCTCCGTCACCCTCAGAGGGAAGAAGTTCCTCCTCATGTTCAGACGGAACTTCCTGTGCCTCAGTTTGTGCCCATTGCCCCTTGTCCTGTCACTGGGCACTGCTGAAAAGAGCTTGGCCCCATCCTCCTGACACCCACCCTTCAGATATTTGTAGGCATTTATAAGGTCCCCTCGCAGCCTTCTCTTCTTCAGGCTGAACAAGCCCAGTTCCCTCAACCTCTCCTCGTAGGGGAGATGCTCCAGTCCCCTCACCATCCTTGTAGCCCTCCGCTGGACTCTCTCCAGTAGCTCTTCATCCTTCTTGAACTGGGGAGCCCAGAACTGGACACAGTACTCCAGATGAGGCCTCACCAGGGCAGTGTAGAGGGGAAGGAGAACCTCCCTCGACCTGCTGGCCACACTCTTCTTGATGCATCCCAGGATCCCATTGGCCTTCTTGGCAGCCAGGGCACACTGCTGGCTCATAGTTAACCTGTCGTCCACCAGGACACCCAGGTCCCTCTCCGCAGAGCTGCTCTCCAGCAGGTCCACCCCAAGCCTGTACTGGTGCATGAGGTTGTTCCTCCCCAGGTGCAGGACCCTGCACTTGCCCTTGTTGAACCTCATCAGGTTCCTCTCTGCCCAGCTCTCCAGCCTATCCAGGTCATGCTGAATGGCAGCACAGCCTTCCGGTGTATCTACCACACCTCCCAGTTTGGTGTCGTCAGCAAACTTGCTGAGGGTACACTCTAACTCTTCATCCAGGTCGTTGATGAAGAAGTTAAACAAGACTGGGCCCAGTACTGACCCCTGAGGGACACCACTTGTCACCAGCCTCCAACTAGACTCAGCGCCGCTGATGACAACCCTCTGAGTTCTGCCATTCAGCCAGTTCTCTATCCACTTCACTGACCACTCATCCAGCCCACACTTCCTCAGCTTCCCCAGGAGGATATCATGGGAGACTGTGTCGAAAGCCTTGCTGAAGTCAAGGTAGATAACATCCACAGCTCTCCCTTCGTCTACCCAGCCAGTCATGTCATCGTAGAAAGCTATCAGATTGGTCAGGCATGATTTCCCCTTGGTGAATCCATGCTGACTACTCCTGATAACCTTCTTTTCTTCCACTTGCTTCATGATGGCCTCCAGGATAAGCTGCTCCATCACCTTTCCCGGGATGGAGGTGAGGCTGACCGGCCTGTAGTTCCCTGGGTCCTCCTTCTTGCCCTTTTTGAAGATTGGAGTGACATTGGCCTTTCTCCAGTCCTCGGGCACCTCTCCTGTCTTCCAGGACCTCTCAAAGATGATGGAGAGTGGCTCAGCAATGACATCCGCCAGCTCCCTCAGCACTCGTGGGTGCATTCCATCGGGGCCCATGGATTTGTGGACATCCAGATCGCTTAAGCAATCCCTCACACAGTCCTCCTCGACCAAGGGAAAGTCGTCCTCTCTGTAGGCTTCCTCTCTTACCTCTGGGGCCTGGGATTCCTGAGGGCCAGTCTTAGCACTGAAGACTGAAGCAAAGAAGGCATTCATTAGCTCTGCCTTCTCCGCATCCTCCGTCACCAGGACACCCGCCTCATTCAGCAGCGGCCCCACATTGTCCCTAGCCTTCCTTTTGCTGCTCATGTAGTTGAAGAAGCCCTTCTTGTTGTTTTTGACATCCCTTGCCAGCTTCAATTCCAGGTGAGCCTTGGCCTTCCTCGTCGCATCCCTGCATGCTCTCACTACGTTTCTGTACTCTTCCCAAGTGGCCTGTCCCTCTTTCCACATGCCATGCACCTTTCTCTTCTGCCTGATCTCCGCTAGAAGCTCCTTGTTTAACCATGCAGGTCTCCTTCCTCCTTTGCTAAATTTCTTTCTCAGGGGGATGCATTGCTCCTGTGCATGGAAGAAGTGTTGTTTAAAAAGCGACCAGCACTCATGGACCCCCCTGCCTTCGAGAGCCCTGGCCCACGGGATTCCTCCCAGTAGCTCCTTGAAGAGGCCAAAGTCAGCCCTCCTGAGGTCCAGGGTTTTGATCCTGCTTATCGCCCTGCTTCCTCCACGCAGGATCCTGAACTCGACCATTTCATGGTCACTGCAGCCGAGTCTACCTCCAACCTTCACGTCCTCCACCAGTCCCTCCTTGTTTGTTAACACAAGGTCCAGCAGCACGCCTTTCCTTGTTGGTTCCTCCACCACTTGCATCAGAAAGTTATCATCGATGCTCTGTAGGAACCTCCTGGATTGCACCTGCCTAGCTGTATGGTCTTCCCAGCTGATGTCAGGGTGGTTGAAGTCCCCCATGAGAACCAGAGCCTGTGACTGTGAGGCTGCTTGCAGCTGCCTGTAGAAGGCTTCATCAACCTCCTCCTCCTGGTCGGGTGGCCTGTAGTATACACCCACCGTAATGTCACCCGTGTGAGCCTGTCCCTTAATTCTAACCCACAAGCTTTCAACTCCTTCTTCACTTGCCCCCAGGCCAAGCTCAATGCATTCCAGTTGCTGCCTCACATATAGAGCAACTCCCCCACCTCTCCTTGTTGGTCTGTCTTTCCTAAAGAGTCTGTAGCCATCTATGACAGCATGCCAGTCATGCGAGTTGTCCCACCACGTTTCTGTGATGGCGACCAAGTCGTAGCCGTCCTGCTGTATAATGGCTTCCAGCTCCTCCTGTTTATTGGCCATACTACGTGCATTGGTGTAAACACACTTGAGCTGGGCTGTCAATCTCACCCCTGGCCTTGGCACTCTAAGCCTAGGCTCATCCCTAGTGAGCTGGGCAATATCCCCTTCCCCCTTCAAACCTAGTTTAAAGCCCTCTCAATGAGCCCCGCCAGCCCGTGGCCAAGAATTCTTTTCCCCCTTTGTGATAGCTGAACTCCACTTGTTGCCAGCAGGCCCGGTGCTGTGTATACCTCCCCATGATCAAAAAAGCCAAAATTTGACCGATGGCACCAGTCCCTGAGCCACCTGTTAACCAGGTGAGTTTTCCTGCCCCTTTCAGTGCTGTCCCCTGCCACTGATGGGATGGAGGAAAACACCACCTGCGCCCCTGATCCCTCAACCAGTCGCCCCAGTGCCCTGAAGTCCCTTTTGATGGCCTTGGCACTTCTTTCTGCTACCTCGTCTCCGCCAACCTGCATTACCAAGAGGGGGTAGTAATCAGAAGGCCGCACCAGACCAGGGAGTTTCTTCGCAACATCCCTAACCCGGGCCCCAGGGAGGCAGCAGACTTCCCTGTGGGATGGGTCCGGTCGGCAGATCGGGCCCTCTGTTCCCCTCAGAAGGGAATCACCTATGACAATGACCCTCCTTTTTTTCTTAGTTGAGGCAGTTGTAATACGTGGGGCTGTCTGACTCGTTCTAGGCAACCCCCTGGATGGAGCCTCACCTTCACCCACATCCTCTGTGGCCAGTCCCTCACATTCCAGAGCCCCATACCTGTTGCTTAAGGGCAACTGAGCAGGTGAGGGAGGCTGGGGGGAAATTCGCTTGCCCCCCCAAGCAGGGACCTGTTTCCATTCCCCCCCATCTCTTAGGCCCCCTCTTTCTGCTCGGTGGCAAGAGGGATGGGGGTTCTCTGCTTTCTGTGGAGCCGCCTCCTGCTGCCGCTGCCTCAGGGAGGGCAGGGTGCGGCTCCACCAGTCGATCTCCCTCTCACACTCCCGGATGCTCCTCAGCCTCTCCACTTCCTCCTTCAGTTCTGCCACCAGGCTGAGCAGGTCATTCACCTGCTCGCACCGAACACAGCCGTTGTCTCTGCTGTCCTCCGGTACAAGCGCCAGGCTCAGGCACTCCCTGCAGCCAGAGACCTGGACACCCGCGTTCTTGCATGAGGCCTCCGTCTGGGTCCCCACACTCCTTCGAGCCACAGCTTTACCACGGGTGGTAACCATGGCTAGAATATCTCCTGGAAGAGCGATGCCCACTACTCGAGTAGCCAGAAGGGGCGGCTGTACCCTGCCAGTCGCCTTCCCCGCTCGCCCTGCCCGCGCGAACTGCTGCGCCGCCTCTGGTCGCCCGCGCTCCCTGGGGGCTGCTCTTATCCCTGAGGGGGTTTGGCCGCTGTCACACTCGACTCCGCCCCCGCTGAGTCAGAGCTGCTGCTCGTTGGCACTTCCCGCTTTCCCGCTGAGGGGGGGGGGGCTGGGGTCTCCTCTCTCTCTCGGCGCTTTTTGCCGCCTCGCCGCTGCGGTTTTGCCACCGGAGAAAGGGTCCCTCGGCGCGAGCCTCTGCTCCAGAACCCTTCACCTTCAGTAGCTTCATTCAACTTCTGTGTGGTGATTTGGTGGGTTTAATGATCATATTTACAAAAAGTATATGTCAGTCTTGTATATGGTCTAGTTTTGATTATCTCATACATCAGTCTAATTCTGGTGCAATTCACTAACTTAATAGTCATTTATTTCACTTTAGCATAGAGCAGAGCAGAATCAGGACAGACTTTCTCCTTTACAGCTTACTAGAAGAATGTGATATCAATATTTTGTCATTTCCAGTGGCATGTCAGTTCTTCTGTACTTCAATGTAGCTCATGAATAACTACCAGTCTGGCTACTTACCGAGGTTAAAAAAGAAAAATAAGCTACCCGATCAAATCATGCCTGATCAAAAATGGATAAATGGAGCAAATACTTATTGACCTTGCAACATTGTTCTCCGTTTTCTCAGACAGCTGTTTCCCCTCACTGTTTAATTGAGAGAAACCAGGAATATAAGTGACATCCTGTGGGTATTATAAGCATCCAATTGATTTTAGAGTGATAAATGTTATGAAAACACATGATTAGTGCTTTGGTGAGAATTTTTGAGGAAAAACATTTTCAATGGGTGAAAGGGAAAAAATAAAATTAGAGAAGGGGGAAATTACTACGGTTTCAGTTAGAGTTCTTTAAATGAAACTTGGTATGTGTCTGTTCTATGTAATTTCTGCATGAATTGAATTTAGAAGCTAACAAAAATCTGTTCATTTGTTCTAATGGTTCTAGCACAGTCCCTGAGGGTTGGGAGGCTTGGGGCAGAGGATCGTGCTGGATGTCAAACTTGGTACACTTCATCTGTTTCTCTTTGAGGTTTATCATATCCCCGATAATCAGATCTACATATTAGGAATAGTAAAGGTAGGTAGTATTTGAAAGAAAAAGATAAAATCTTGTGTTTGTAAATGTGACTTCTTACCGTGACATCTGGCAAGGCTTTGAAAAGATTGACGAGTTAGGTTGCTTCACCTAATTCTAATAAGTTTTCTGAGCTAATGATTCATACCTCAGTGTGCTCTGTGTTGTGGAGTTTGGTGTTTTTTTTCTTCAGTATCATGTTTCTCTATTTTAGATTTTCTGTCCTTTCCTCTGCATGTGAATTCCTGCCGTGTGAATCGCAGTGTGTCGTTACCAGTTGGAGGGTGTGTGGGAAAGCCTGGCAGCAGGCAGAGCGCCCTGGAATAAAGTTGCTGTAACACTGCCAATAGTAGTCTTAGGCATTTTAATAAACAAGGGTTTCCTCTGTCTCTTGCTCAAATACAAAGATGAAAGTGCTATAAGTAAGAGGTATATTTGTACTCTACTTAAAAAATATTCTTTAGTTAGGAGAGTTTGCAATAAATTGGAACATTCTGGGGGGAGGTGAAACACTTTTCCTTTTAACTACGTGTTAAATCTGTTATTCTGCCTTTGCTTCTGCCTTCTTTTAGTTTGATTTCTTTTATTTGATTACCCAACAGATGCTGCTCCTCTTTCCACTTAATAGGTATCACGTGTGTTCAGTATGGAGTGGCAAACAAAGATTATATTGGAAGATAGATGATACTTTAAATAAAGGCTTCGAGGTCAATACTGGGAAGGCGATGGCTTTTGTTACAAGTTACAGATCTATTAACAGAGTAATTGGCAAATCTACTCTCTGCTTAGTTCGGAGTTTAGGTATGTCTGAGAAATGTGCTATATTTCAGTAAAATTTGTGGTTTTCTTGATCAGTGTAAGTGTTGAGTATGATTGTAATTTTAGTGGTGCTTTCCATTGTCTCTGTTAGGTCTGGCTTCAGTTTTATTTGGAAACAAACAGGTTATACTGTTGTTTTTAGAGACTGAAATAATACTGCCTACATTTCTTCCTGCTGCCGATCTACAGTTTTGTAAGTTAATAGAAAAAAGAGATTGAGAATGATAGGGATTTATATTTCATACCTTTGTCCCCGCCATAATCGCTTGATCTTAAAGCAGGCTTATAGGTTCATAATTTGCATAGTAACACACTAGTCTCCTTGATTATGTTTGATATTTCTCTGAAGGTACAATTCATTACCATGGAAATGACAACATAGTCTGTTTTCAAGCTAATTACTGTATAGGACATAAAAATAAGTTCCTTGAGATTTAAATTGTTCGTACAGTTCATATCGGATGTCGATCTATGTTTGCCCAGTGTACCTGGAATACTAATTATAACAGTAATAAAAATGGTCTGCTCATACCTTAGGAGACAAGCTGCTTGATTCCCAGGAGCCTGGAGGCTGAGAATGGCTGGAGTAGGTTTATGTACACAATATTAAACAGCCAGGGTCTGGATCATTAAATAACAGATTATGGCATCAAAAATTAGCCTTTGAGCCTTTCGGCATAAGGCTAACGATAATAAATTCCTAGCTTCTGGGTAGAGTGCATTTGTATTTTCTGTTTAGATGCTGGAACTGTGAGGACAGCTAATTTCTACGTATATTTCTTGGTGGTGTTATGTACCTTCATAGGTGGGCTGTGCATAGCAAAGCACGTGTATGAACTGAGTACAACAAAAAAAAGAGTGCAGAAAACCTGCTTAGCATAATACTAGGTCATCTATCAGTCTTTAAGTGTATCTTTGGGATTGACAGCAGCATTGCACTCTAAGGATTATAGAAGTAAAATGGACCATGTTTGTTAAAAAGAGACAAACATTGCATTGTTTTTTAAATGAGGGTTCATTTTTCTCTTTCTTCCATGGTGTTTACATCAGGGATTTGCCTGGGTACTCACAGTTCTGCTCCACTGGTGTGTAAAGACAGCAGCCGCAAAAAAGGCCCCCAGGCCTTAGAGTTTTGCTTTCTGTCTGTATCGTCCTTCTGTGTACTTTCAATATGATGCTTTCCCGAGCACTTGCCAGTTTCCAGCTTTCAGAGAAAGCATTTGAAAAGAGGAGGATAGGAAAGCACTGTGGGTGGGACCTACTTGGCACCGGCTTCTTCACTGGATTTAAACTACTGTGGAGGTCCTAGGAGTGAAATTTTGCAGGGAAAAAAAATATATATATTTTAAGCTTAACAAGAGATTATAGGACCAGGATAAGTTCTGTTTTGCATTGGGTATCTACGTAATAAAGAGCAAAGGAAGCTTGCTCTTTGAGTTTGTTTCATTAAACAAAAGCAACTTCCGTGAAAGATATTCTGTTAAGATTTTATTGTTAAAGCCACCAGATCCAGATGCTTGGAAAAAAGAAGCTGGAAAAAAAAGAAGTTGGAAAAACTCAGTTTTGTCTGTTTAATGTAAATGTTTTTCATGCTGTTCTAATTAAAAACTACACTCCAAAAGGTAAATAGACAGCTTTGCCAAAGATGGCTTAAGTGTAAGTTGTAAACAGGCTTTACTGGGCAAAGCTTAAATATGTAGTGGAGGATATTGCAGTTATCGGGATGAGTTTCAGTTAAGTAGACAACTAGATTGGTTTTTGCTAAAAAGAATTTTAAAAATAGATCCCCACCTCCATCCACCAAAGAAAGAATTATTCCAGTACTGTTTTTTCCTTTTTTTTTTCTTTCCTCTGAACCATGTTTGCTGAAGAGCCTTAGTTTCACAGGTTATTTCAGACTATGCAGTAGAAAATGAACATGAATGATGAATTAGACATCAGTTTTTGAACACCTAGGGTCCAGTGATCATAATTTTTTCAGTTTGGCTACACTCAAAATAGTAGCATAAAAACACTTAAGCTAAGCTGTGTAAACTTAATATTGGACTTTAAAAACTCCACTTAACGTGAATGATAATAGATGAGAATTTAACATATCCTTGGAAACTGGCAGTGGAGAACTATTCAAAGATCTCTCAGTGAAGTATATAAGCTTTCTGAATACAGCAGTAAAGCAAAGGTGGTAAGACTTGGAAAAAATCCACAGGAAGCTAAAATAGAAATTAACTCCTTACAGCTGTTCTCCTCTTAAAAACAAGACTCTCTTGCACCCTTTCCCTGGTTTTTGCGTGTGTTATACTAGCCAAAGGTACAGCGAAAGTGTTAAGCTATAAAAATTTGATAATAGCAAATCCCTTTTGTATAATCTTTATTTTAAAATGCTGGTATATCGCTGGGAGCAGAGTGCTTATGACAATCAGTGTCAGCCCTGCCTTCCCCAAAGAAATCTATATGCTGTATAAATGAAGTTGGAGGAGCTATCTAAGAAAACACATGTGAGGGACTCATTCAGAATCTTTTACAGAAGGTGAAGGTTACTATTTTATGGCCACTTCTGAACTATACCAAAATCCATATTGCAGATTTTATGACAGACATCACCTTCAAATATTGCTCTTCTGTAGCTGTTAATTAATGAAACAGAGCAATTTGCTTTCTAATTTGCAGATCTGAGTATAGAATAGTGCCTTTGGAGCCTAAACACTTTATTTCCTGATGCAGGAGAGAACTGTATTTCACTGGGAATCTTAGGAGAAGATGGAGAGGTCTCACAATCAAAATCCAGATATAAAGAATACTGTTTTGCATTTAGTTCATTTCCAGAATCCCCTTGTCTGCTAGGGGTAAATGTATGCCTGGAATATCTTCAATGTGGAGCTCTTCAGTGCCTCCATAAGTTGGAAATAAAATAATAAAAAAAAAATTGAAGATAAGATGGACAGTAAAATAATTTTATCAAATTAAAATTTCTTTTAAATTTCTTATCAATATTTGATTGTTTTGCAAAGGTTTGTCATAGTAATGATGGGTAATAAGAAATCTTTGCAAGTGAGACCATAATAGCAGCATATACCGAGAAATCAGCTGCAGTTAGGGAAGAATTCTTGCTTCAGGCTTGTGAGCATAGATTGACATTAGGCTGCAAAACCAAAATAATTGACTGCTCCTGGTCCTCCTGTCCTTTCTCCTGCTTAGTCTTCTGTAACTAAGCAGCAAAGGTGAACTCATTTCAAAAGAACCTAACAAATGACTTATCTTCAACAAGGAACTTTTTGTCAAATGAAGTATGTGACTGCAGACGAGCAGATGTTCTGTGTTCCTTCAACAGAACTGTGCCGTCTCGTGCTAGTGGATAGTCGAGACTTAGGGCTGGTGTAAAACACTGGCAAAAAATGCCAAAGCTCTCATTCTCCTAGCGGTGTGCCTAGTGAGGCTCCTGAGGAGGAATTAGTATTGCTACTACACTTATTCCTCAAAGCAGTGTTAGCAGGGCCCTGCGTGCCAATAGCAACTGACATTTTAACACCTGTGTTTTCAGTGAGCTGACTTCTTTCTCCTCAGCAAAGTTGTGCAGGATCTATTGTGAGCTGGCTGTTCATTTCATAAATTTTTTTTCCCAGCCTTACTTTCCTAAAAGAGGCAAAGGTAATTGAGCCCAATTATTTATCAACCAAAAAGTGACATTCATTTTTCTTACCCTAAAGGTACATTGGACTCCCGACGTTACCACACGCAATGAAACAAATGGGTCAAAAGAAAGTGAACAATCTCGAGAGCCAGAAAGGAAACTCTGGCTCCTTTCTAGAGTTAGGCTTTTTTACAACTAATAAGCTGTATTAAACATCTCATATTTCTAAGCATAAACTTTTGAATATGGGTTTAAAGTGGCAAGGTAGAATGAATAATTATTTTTGATTTGGTTGCCTAACAACATCAACATTCAAATAAATTACATTTTTTTTTTCCTAACCTGCCCCTCTTCAATATTACAAAATCCTTGGAGTGTTCTCTGTATTGTGCATGATGTGGATTTGTACCACCTTTGAAGCTTAATATGTAAAACACAAAGCTAAGTACTTACTCTGAACGGTGAAAAGGTGAAGTACCCATCAACCCCATTTATTTACAGCTGTTTTACTCTGTGTAAAATGGACTGACACACTAAGAATGGTTTTCTTTTTTTCCTTTTTAAAAGAATCATGCAAATAAGGGATGGGATTGTTGTACTCCTACCATGATGAATACTTATTTCTCAGGAAAGTGTGAACAACATCAACAAGAACTGCATTGTCACCTCTAAGTGCTTTAAAACCTGGTTGGTTTACATTGTTGTCAGAGATAAAAGCTAAAGTAGTTGAAAATATACACCAAGGTCTCCTATATACTAACTGGACTGTTG
Source organism: Opisthocomus hoazin (assembly GCF_030867145.1). Lineage (NCBI taxonomy): Eukaryota > Metazoa > Chordata > Aves > Opisthocomiformes > Opisthocomidae > Opisthocomus > Opisthocomus hoazin. Next base: position 6,730,979 of record NC_134420.1, read on the forward strand.
AATATGGGGGGAAGTTGTCCTTCCTCCTTTGCTTCTGTAAATGCCTTGCTATATTTTTCTTCCAGCAAGAGCCACTTTGTAAATCAGATCTAATTAAAACAATTTTGAAATTACTAAAACTGCATCACTTAGTATTGTGCTCTGCCTCCTCTCGTGTTAGAGCGTGGTCCTTGTCTGAGCCTGGCAGTTCTGCAGGTCAGATCTACTCAGAAGGACGTGCCCCTGGCCCAGGAGCCAGCTGGAGGTGGGACACTCCATTGCAGAACCACGGGACTCACCTCCGTCCAGCAGCAATTTGACCATCAGGTAGTCATCAGCCAGCACCCCGTAGTGTAGAGCTGTGCAGCCCTTGAAGTTGGCTCGGACGTTCAAGCGGTTGAAGTCGTCCTCCCGGGTTACCAGCACTGCAGGGGGAAGAAGAACGAGGGCTCAGCTCACCGCCACAAGGCAAAGAACCACCGCTCCAGAGGCTTCTCAAGGGCCTCAAAGGCTTCACGGCCGCCTTCAGGATGGCCAGAACCCAGTGGGGTTTCTGGCAGCTGCTGGACCTGCTCTCCCGAGCAGCAGCGGTGATGAAGACAACGCAATTTTCACAAATCCCCGTCACTACCTTCTCAGCACCCAGGGAGGGGAGGGGGTGGCTGGAGAACGCCCAAGAGAAGACCTCTCGGCCTTGTTCCAACCACAGCCTCCTACGCTGTAAAAGTGAAACCAGGATTCAACAGAGCAAGCAATATGGAGACATACACCTTTTTATTTTTCCTTTTTATTGACAGAAGAGCTGGAGAACAACCGCTCGGTGCTTTCTCCACACCCTCCTCCCCCAGCCAGGACGCGGTCCCAGCACCTCCTTAGGGCTGGAACCACCAAGTGCCGAAGCCTACAAGCCATAACCAAGAGAACAAAGCCCGGGCAGCTGAGGGACGACAGCGCTGCAGGTCCTCCTCGGGACATCAGTCACTGGGAATGCTGTGGATTTTGGGACAGCAGTTATCGGGAACGCTGTGGATCTCCTCAGGACAGCAGTCACCGAGAATGCCGTAGATCCTGGGACGGAAGTTATTGGGAATGCTGTGGAGCTCGGGACAGCAGTCACTGAGAACGCCATAGATCTCCTCGGGACAGTAGTCACTGGGAACACCACGGATCTCCTCGGGACAGCAGTCTCCGGGAACGCTGTGGATCTCTTCGGGACAGCAGTCACCAGGAATGCCATGGATCTCCTCAGGACAGCAGGCACTGGGAACACTGTGGATCTGGGGACAGCAGTCACTGGGAATGCTGTGGATTTTGGGACAGCAGTGACTGGGAACTCCATGGATCTCTTTGGGACAGCAGTCACCAGGAACGCCACGGATGTGGGGACAGCAGTCACTGGGAATGCTGTGGATCTAAGGACAGCAGTTATTGGGAACGCCGTGGATCTCCTTCGAGCCACACTGAGCACCCCTCATCACACCGCTCCCATCCTCGCGTGCTGGTCTCCACCAGGAGCTGCCTCCTCTGCTCCGCTCTTCGCAGACACCTCAAGGAGCAGCCACTGAAAAGCCGGAACTCTTCGAAAAACGCTTCCTTTGCTAACTGGGAAGTGGCCGGGGCTGAGGTGCTGCCGAGCACGATACCCAACTCTGCTCTGCTCCCGCAGACTCTGGGCTGGTGTCGACAGCGGCTGCTCTGTGGGACCTGGATCACTCACCCCGTGTCTGCTCGGCCAGGCGTGCTCCACGAGGCGTATCCCTCACTGCTACCCGGATGGAAATGATTCGGAATAGCGTGGTTTGCAGCTCACTAAGCAAGTCTGGAATCCCCCGAGCAAACGCAATTATGCCGAGCCCTGGCAGGTTCTGTAACATCAGACCTAGACATTGTGACGTTTCTTTGAACAGGAACTGATGCTTGCTAGAGCTGATTAACGAGCTTGTTTAAATCCCTCGAGCTCTGTTCTGCTGAACGCCAGTGCGCGTGGATACCCTGCAAGGGGGGAAGCCCAAGGACTTGCAGGCCAGAGCAAAGCTGGGCCGAGGCACTGCCAGGAGGACGGGAGAAGGACCGCGCGGTGAGACGGACAGGCAGAAACGCCGTGTCCTCCCGACAAGCTCCAACCTCCGAGTCTGGACCGCCACGCTGGAAGACGGTGGAGCGCGTCAGATCCAAGCGATGCGCCGAGGCTCTCGGCCAGCAGACCCGCTCCAAGCCTGGCTCTCACCATCTCCATCCCCTTCCCACGACACGAAGGTTGGAACTGGGGAAGCAGCAGGTTCAGAGGCAAAGTTGAACACGCCACGGCTGGCAGACAAGGGCGAGCTGTCACTGCACCGGCATGGGACGCCAGTGACACCGCAAAGCATCACCCTTCCTTGCCAAGTGCAGGTCTAACCTCTCCCCAAGCACAGCCCTAACGACGTCTGCGTCATTCCCAGCCTCAGACCCGCCGTGGCAGAGGGGCCAGGGCCCCCAGCGCTGACGCCCTGGTGCTGAGCAAAGACCTGCTCTGAGACGCTGCCTCAGAGGTAGAAAAAAGGTAGCGAGGGAGGTTCTCCTTCCCCTCTACTCTGCCCTGGTGAGGCCTCATCTGGAGTACTCTGTCCAGTGCTGGGCTCCCCAGTTCAAGAAAGATGAGGAGCTGCTGGAGAGAGTCCAGCGGAGGGCTACGAGGATGCTGAGGGGATGGGAGCATCTCTCCTACGAGGAGAGGCTGAGGGAGCTGGGCTTGTTCAGCCTGAAGAAGAGAAGGCTGAGAGGGGACCTTAGAAATGCCTATAAATATCTGAAGGGTGGGTGTCAGGAGGACGGGGCCAGACTCTTTCCAGTGGTGCCCAGCGACAGGACAAGGGGCAATGGGCACAAACTGAGGCACAGGAAGTTCCAGCTGAATATGAGGAATAACTTCTTCCCTCTGAGGGTGACGGAGCCCTGGTCCAGGCTGCCCAGGGAGGTTGTGGAGTCTCCTTCTCTGGAGATATTCAAGACCCTCCTGGACAAGGTCCTGTGCAGCCTGCTGTAGGTGACCCTGCTTCAGCAGGGGGTTGGACTAGATGACCCACAGAGGTCCCTTCCAACCCCAAACATTCTGTGATTCTGTTTTTTTCCAGCTTGAAGTAAAAATCTGGGTACCTTCAGAAGACGATCTGTTGAGTGCAGTATGTAGTTCTCTTTGGAAAATTTCTAGCAATCAAACATGACACAATGTTGCATCGGTCCCTGGTTTTGTATGCACACACAGCACTAATAATAGCGAGAATGGCTTTAGTAACAGTAAGACTACTTTAGAGAGAAATAATTAGAAATTAATAGTTATCCCTTTAAGAAAGGGCATTGGGGTTTGGGCTAACGTGCGTTAGATTAATAGACTGTGTAAGGGAAGCAAGTGAAATGCCAGCCTATTTTGGGTTCAGAAAGTCAAACCTGTGTAGCTGATAAATGCAGGCACGCTTCTAAAGACTATTTCATGTCATGAAGTGCCGCAAGACAAAAACGTGAATGGATATTTAAATTGCTACTGTTTTCTCCCCTTCACTTCATAAAATTCATCACAAAAGAAATATAAACACAAGACCTGCAAATTTTTGTTTGTAATATAAGCAAATGAGAGTAAGATAAACAAGAACAACAGAGTTGTGTAATGCCTATGCAACTCTTGGTAAGTTTGCTAGGAAGTTTATAGTGCAAACACTAAATGTTATGCGACCAAACATTTGGATCCGTTTCACTGAAGTAGGTTTCAAAAGGTACTGTTCTTTCAAGTCTGCAAGGTGTGTATAGAAGGTTCAGTGAGTCTAATTTTGTTACTGGTGAGTTTGCTACCAGAAAAATACTGGGTTTTATGCATAGCATAATTTCTGTAGAACTCTATTAAATATTTAGAATCTTATTGCTCTTAATGTGCTGAATTATCTGGGATTTTTCTTATGAGAATGGAAGCTCTTGACTCATATCAAAGAGTTTCCATTATGACTGCACAAAATCTTTATTATGAGGGTGTGTTGCCCATCAAACTTTGACTTTAAAGCCTGACTTTCTGTATTAATTACTAATCACTTAATAGAAAGTGAACACAAATTATTGCACCTACGTATTCATCCAAACAGAAAGACATGGATCGTTATATCTCCTCATACAGCTTCCACTGAGGTCCATGTCAACTTCTCTGTTGGCATAATAGTGAAGTTGTCCTTTTTGCTGTAATTAGTGTGCTGCACCTCCCTTTCCTATTTTCACATTTGCTTAGCCTTTGAAAAACTGATGTATGGATAAGGATGTAGTGTATGAAATAAAAATAATCTGTTTGTCCAGAGAATAGTGCTGCTGGTCTGAGATGATCTGCCACGTCTTTTTGCTACTGTTGTGCTTCAGTTATTTGATCTTATTAACAACCTCAGTAATTGAACTGCATGCCATAAATAAGCTTTTACAGACAAGCATGAGGATTACTTCCTGAAATAGTGTGGATATTGGCTAAGTCTTGTAACAAGAGCAGAGACCAGACCGTGCAGGTGAAAGACACGATGGGCTTTGAACAAGCCTGTAAGAGTTGGATTCTTCAAGTTTTGATCTTAATAATGCTGAAGAGTTCATGTCTTCTAATTCTGGCATTTCTGCACATGTATGAGGCCCCATTTGTGATGGATGTTGCTTGTAGCATAAATAGATGTGTTGAAGCTTGGGAGTTTGAAGTATGACTATCCAAAGTCTTTTATCACAGATACCACTTTTGATTTCTGAACTACATAGGAATGTGTAATATTATATGTGCAGGCATGTTTTCTAAATTCTCCAAACTGGGATTATGTAAATCTGTCATCAAGGCTCTACATCACCTCTGCTTCTCTGAAGTTACTTAAATAAATACAAGATTCTTCCCATGGTAATGAATAGTATATATAACTAGAAAATCATGTTTTTGTAATATTTCAAGTGGTTTCAGATTGGTCCCCAAGAAGAAGAAGTACAGAAAGAAATACCTTGTATTTTGGCTCAGTGCATTTTTAGATATAAAGAAGTACATACAAAAGTTTTTTTCCTCCATGTACAATCCCTTTCTTTGTTTCCTGTAAAGAAGTGCACCAGGGGGAAGGAGGAATTGGTCTGAAAATGCAGCTGTTGCTTTCTGGATTTTTTTTTTTTTTTTTTTTAGAATAGTAAACCATTCACTGGAGGAGGGAGCAAATGATGCTAGAATTATCAGCAAGTCAATACCCCAGATACTGTAGTCAGCATAAATCATAAAACGGATATGTGAGATACAACTTTCACCCTCTAAGCAACTAATCCTGTCTCATATCTAATAACACCATAATTCAGTATAATCAAAATCCGTCAGAGATATTTGCTTTAGTTAAATATCTGGCTATAAATACCACAAGGCAAAATACGTCACTCTGAAAAAGAGTGGACTTGTCCTTGATAAGTGATCTCATATTGTAATTTCCCTTGAGAAAATCATTCTACAGTTCAGGTACAAACTAAATCAATAAACCCTTTAAATTGCTGTTGGGTTATATAGGTTATACACATTTTCTAACCTGCTTGGAATGTGTAGAGGTAAATAGAAGTGTCTCCTTTACAGCCTCCTGAAAGACTGACTACTGTTCACTTTGATTGTGGGAATTTGTAACTAATCTCTGCCGAAGCTTGGATAGTTTCTCACAGTCAGACCGGTCTTCAGCGATACTTCCGAGTGTAGTAGGAAAGGTTTCTCAAACCAAGTACTTATACTGGGGTATAGAATCTTCCCCAAGACCCTGTCTGTGTGATTTGAGGTTCGGCAACAGCAAAAAACCTCACTTGTTTCAAGTTCTCAGTATTTCCAGGAAAGCAATTAATATTTTTGGCTTCCGCAAGACCAACCTGTTATCAGAGAGGAGTTGACTACAGGTTCAAACTAGCTGATGTAAATGATTTAAGTTACTTGACCGATGAGAGAGATTTAGTGCAGTTTCACCTTCAGCTTTTTCATAACGTGGATAAATCCTTGCACCCTGACTGCACAGCAGCACAGTTTTCAGAGAGGTGAGAATACATGCAGACTAGCTGTCTTAGATACTTCAATTATCTTTATTTTTCTTGGCTAAGGAATGAGGATTATTTTTAAATTGTGCATAGAGTTCAAATTTTAATTTAATTCCTGAACAGTTTTTGAATTGAATTCTTTACTTTTTGTTATATGAATTTTATATGGGAAAACAAATAATCATCTGAATGAAATGGTGAAGCCTGATACTTTGGACATTTAGGAAAATTTAAATTCTGCAGTAATATTTGTAGACTAGAAGTTGGACAGCATAGATGTATCAGTATGCTGATAACCTAGGAAATCTCTCCAGCTGGGAGATGTATGAATTTACATGATCACAGCATTGCTGTAGCGGTGCTACAGCCCACTCTTTCCAATTTTGCTGTGGTTGTTTTTGAGATCGCTTGAGTATGGATCACAAAAGACAATATAAAACTTGCAAAAAGGTGTAAAAGTCACTCTAAGACAAATTACAAACGTAGACAATTTCATGAAGTTAATGTCTGGCTCCGTTCTTGCCTACTAAAAATGGTCTGAATATAGAATGAAAGAAGCTCCTTATTTTTGGGAGAGAAATGGTGCTCAGCATATGGAACCTGTCTCCTTGGTTGTATATGTGTTGGACTTCAGGCATGTTCATGTGCCACTCTTGGAAAGCAACTTTCGATCTCACAAAGTGTGTTGATGAAGAGGTTAGCTATGTAGCATTATCTTCCATTGGTCCTGAGAAAATGTGCAATGGAAATGCCGTGCAAAGCAGATATGGAATGAGAGGAAAAAACAAACGCGTGGTCACAGCTGTTCTCTGTCAATTAGATGTTCTCTGAGCAGGTTTAGTTCGCAAATTTCTGGATGCAGCTGTGAAGTGCTTATGTCACCAGGAACCTGATAAAAATAAAAACTTTGGAGGGAAGTTAAGAAGTACATGTTGTTCCATCTACAAGACATACCAGGTGCTGGCTGCCGGTGGAGGCATATGCTGGGGGAAGAGTTAGTGTCTGAGAAAGGGAAAGTCTGTAGGAAGCGAGACGGGTATTTGTTTTCAGCATTTTCTTTTTATATCTGCTTATTAACATAGCTGCATTTCAGCAATCCAGAAGGACTTTCTCAATAGCAAACACAAATCTGCATGAAACTCGATAAGAATGTTGTTCTTTACCACTTGATTTGCATTCTGTACATCATAGATTTAGCTGTTTCTTCCCTCTCCTTCTAATTCTTGTTATGAGGTATTCAGAAAAGAAGTGTTTTTAATGAATTAAAAGATTATAGTGGGAAGGGATAGAAACATTTGTATTTGCACTTGATAATGCTTTCTATTATCAGTCATGCTGCGACCTTTGAAAAACCTGTCAGATACCTGTAGTTCCCACAAAGGCCCTAAAAAGCTAAGGGAAAAGTTGTGGTCAGTGATATTTTTTCACTGTTCCAAGTCATCTAAAGATTAAGCTGCTATGGAATCAGTGTCCAATTGAAAATATGGCATACACCCGTGGTTTCCTTTAGTTTGTCCTTCCTTCTTGTCACGGGAGCATCATGACCTTGTCTTGATCAAGAGCTGAGTAACGGAGTGTAGTGAGCCCTGGCAAACAGGACGATGCGAAGAGGAACAGAGTGTGATGAGCCTTGGTGTGGATCAACAAATAACAGCAGAGTAACACCTGAAACTGCTGGAAGGTATGCCCACAGTATCATCGAGGGCTGATTCGATTGTAGGCTTGTACTGACACAAGGTTATAAATCCAACCTGTAGCAGGGATCGGAGGGGAGGTGGTATAAAAAGTAGGGAGGGAACCATCACAGGTTGGTGCCCATCTGCAACCCAGATAGATGAAAATCTAACAAAAAACCCTGTGTTTATGAAGTGCTTAAGGCACTGGACAAGTAAACGCAGTGGGAACTCCGATGGAAAGAAGGGAGCAAACCGCCTGAATGTTTTGTCATAGGCCTGAAGTGTTTTCTGAAATAGAAATGTTAAGTGAAAACCACCAAAGATTTCATTAAGAATGAATCAAAATCTTACCAAAGTGTTACGCACTAGTAAAATAAGTTTCAGAATGGACAGATGACATGATGATTAATAAGTGTAACTCCTATTAACATAATTCTATAAAATTTCTATTATAAACATAAAATTTTATATCCAAGTTTTTGGAAATACAAATTTGTCTTAGAAGATAATATATAAAGAAACCTAATGCAAAAAAGTAAAGCGTGCCTGTTTTGCAGATCTATTCTATGGTGTTATCTATTGGAGTCTACCCATTCACACGTTACTCTGTTTCTTCAGATCTATTACTGATGAATCATTAAGCTATAAATATCACAGGCAGTTTTTATTAGACAATTACATTTTATTAAGCTTAATTGTATGAGAACTAACTTCATAGAGACTTTATAAAGAGAAAAATCAATATGGTTTTAGGTGTTGGTCCAGTGGGAATAGCAGCTGTTCGTCAAATTTTTTATGTATCTCTTTTTTTTAAACTTGAGTTTCAGTACATTTTTTGGGGAAACAGAAAGAAGTGTTTCACATGGTAAAGAAGCGTTGAAATAATATATGTATGTCTGTATATATTCTGTTGAAGTGAAAGCTGCAAAGTAGATATATTGCAATGTTTTTTGCATACAGCTATTTCTGGATAACTTTCAATGGTGGAATTTGAGAGGACTCTATCTCTGTTATACAAATTTGTAATATTTTGGCAAGTGTTAGAGAAATGATTTTGGTTATATGTCCCTTTCATTTATTTTGCACTTCTTGTTCTTTAAAATCTACTCAATTTTTTTTTCCAGAGTTTCTCTTTAATGTTTCAGAAGTTGACATCATCCTGAAATTGCCAGTTCTCTTGCTTCCCAGCCTCCTGTGTCTATTCCTCATAAATTATTCACTACTTGTTTTACATTTTGTTACTCCAAATTTCCCTGAGGTAAATTGTGCTGAAAGCAGTATTTAGTTGTTAAGGAGTCAGAGACACAGCAGTGGACCCGAAGTACTTTATTTAGCCCTCTTAATTGTTTACCCAGGACTTGCCAGTTCTTTTGTGCTCTTCAGATACTTCTGGTGCTCATTTAGATTTCAGTTTCATATTTATTTTCTGCTGCTTCTAGATCTTCTTTTCCGCTCAGACTTTTGTCCTGTTTCTGTCTTTCTACAGTCCACATCTCTCCCATGGGGCCATACCTTCACACTTAGCAGATACAGCTGTATTTTTCTCTTCAGCTTGCCTGTCTTTTATCTTCATTTTCTTTTTTGCCTGATGATTGTATCACATTGAGAAATACAAATGAAGTGACATTATGGCTAAAGTCAAGATAACAGTTTTGGTTGGTTGGTCGATATATGACCCTAACACGCAATGCATTTTGGGGTTACTTTGTAATTGTATTTAAAATAGTAATTCAGTGCATCTGTACAATTCAAGAAAAATGCCTAATCTATTAGCAACAAAACCAAATCAGTTGTTCTCAATAGACTAGGGACCTCCAGTTAAGCACATCTTATGAGAACATGGATTTTTATCTGAAACAGCACTTATACATAATTAGGCTTTGTGAGTATTTTAAGCAAATGTTTGAAGTTTAATAAGGACACAGTTCAAGATACGGGGAATAATTTTTATAAGTTATATAATCAGAAGTGAAAAAGACATTCTGGAAGTGTCAGTGGAACAGCATCATTGTTGTGCCAATACAAACAAAAGAAATAGCAAAGAATGGTTTCAATTATTTTTTTTAATATGTTAAGGAGCCTAAAGAAATGAGTTGCAGCATGCATGGTTCTGTTTTATGTAAGCACAGGATGATAGTATCTTGAGATAATCTCACGGTTCACGGTGGAGTGAACGCAGTTAAAGATGGTTTGATATCATAAAGACAAATTTAATGGTAAATTGTTCGTAGTAGTCCTTTCTGGCAGAAAATGGACCATACAATTTTTTCTGTCTATTCTGCTTATTGTTCTAATGCCACTATAAAGGAGTGAAGAGCAGGTACGAGGACAGACCTGTGAACAGAATTGCTGAGCAGGTAAATTCTGCATTATAAGGAGCTTAGATTTCACTTTCTTGACTTCATGCCAGATTGAGTAAAACAATTATAAAAAATTCAATTTGAAAAATGAATGAAAATTAATAAATATTCACCCTCAAAGCAAAAGATATGCAGACCCACTGTTCTCTGATTATAACTGAATACTCTCAGACGTTCCAGGTGAGCCAGGTTCGGAAGCAGATAGGATTCTGCTACTGGTGATATGCCTTCATCTCAGATGTCAAAGTGCATAAACAAAAATCTAAGTATTAAGCTAGTGCTATGACTTGCCTGTAAAACACAATAAGAAAACAAGTTGTTTACATTTGATGTTCTTCCAACCATGAGGTTGTCCTTACTCTTTATGTACTTATCATATTTAAATTCATAGCACCATGAAGGAGAAAAAGGAGACAGGAGACAGTAAAATGGAATGTGACAGCTTTGTTGCCAATAGTTTCCATAGTTCAGGGAAAAAAATTTTAAAAAAAGAAAGTATAGGCTGAAAGTTAGGATTATTTTCTTTTATATATATTCTGAGTTTGAGAGGCTGTGGAAATGCCTCACAGACATGATGGCAGCAGGTCCAAGGCTTTGAGACAGTGAAACTTGAAGGGCAGAAACATTATGATACGTACAACAGAGAACAGAAAGGTCTCAGTGGGAAAAAATAGAATAGTCAATAAGCATTTTCTTCTTCAATTTCTAAATTTCTGTAAGAATGTCTGGAACAATTTTAATCAAATTGAGGGATTTTTCATTTCTCCAGTTAAAAAATAGTAGTATTTATTGTTTCTAATGATCTAGCTTGAATCATGTTAGCACCAGGGTATGTGAAAGAAGAAAGGAAGAATTATAATGCACAGACTGTTTTATTCGCCTCTGAGTAGAACTAAAGTAGAAGTTAGGATGCAACAGCAGTTTTAAATATGTGGAAATTGGAAAAATAATTTTAATATTTGGAAAAAAAAATGGGAAATTTATTGCTACAAGACAAACCTAAAGTAATCGTATTTTGTAATGGTAGGAGTTTAAATACCAAGGAAATATTTTTCTTCCAAATTTTAATGTTTTATAGATCTGTTGCTACTAACCCATATATTTTGTCAATACCTTCTATCTCAAATCCATGAGGCAGATGGACTGGAAATGGAAGTGCAGATATGTCTTCTCTAAATTCTTAAGCAGTGTAAGGATTTTGAAAATCTGTAATGAAAGTTATGTTCAAAGGTGCTGCCTTTCTACCAAGTCCCTAGGCTTTGGCAGCGGACACTGCATGATGTGAGCGAGCCCATGTTGGCAGCCCTGGCTTGAGTGGGCAGCCTGCCGCTCTTTGTTGGGATCGCTACTCTGCCGTGACCTGGGTATTTGTGCAATTGCTACTGTACTGGCTGAATTCAGTTGTTATATTCAACAGCTTTGTCCTGTCTTGAGCCCTTCACAGAAAACATTAACCCTGATGATGCCTATCACTAGGCTTCCTCTGCAGTCAGTGGGAGTGCCAAATCTTGGTAGAGAGTGGTTCAGTCCCGAGTCACTGCATTCCCTGTCTCAAGGGGTTGTTCCTCTCATTCAGTTATCACAAAATATAAGGGGATTAGCCCACATCAGGCCAGAGCCAACTCTTGTGAATAAGCTGTGTAAATGGGACTCCCTTGCTGTTGAAGGAGAGTAGAGGCAGCCGGTCTGGGCTACCTCATTTGGGAATCTTTGTGGCATTCACTTCGATGAAGTGACTTTAGGTTGCCTTAGAGAAATCACAGCTGTTCTCTTATTGCAGTTTATGTTCCCAATACAACATCCAGGCCCTCCCAGGTCTCCGTAAGTGCAGCAGAACGCTAATTTTCACACTGCTCATTGATTTGGCTTTTCTCCCTGCCCTAATGAATACTCACAAGATCAGGACTTAATTTGTATTGTTCATAAACCAGATACATGCTTGGTCACCAGGCCATGGATTTAATGCCTCCATTTTCTTTTCTTGGTGTCTCTGGGCATTTCGGCAGGCTCAGGATTTAATTTCTCGTAACAAGAAGATTGTTAGGTGCTTGTGGTGCTGGGTAGCAACTGGTGAAGAATTTAGGGTCTTGGTAGTAAACGAAGGGTTAATTCAGCACCTCAGTCCCCTAACTACTTGTATCACCTTTATCCTGACTTCTTAAGATGCTAATTTGAAAAATTTACTCTCATATCTACTAGAAAAAGTCATGGCATAGTTTAGTAATGCAATAAATCTAACTTGGTAGTATTAGATTTTTGAATTAGAAGTGCCATGTGAAAAATGTGGGTAGCTTATCATTAGGACAAGTCACGTTTATTTTAAAAAATATAATAGGGGAATTTAATTTGGGTAGCTAACCTTATACTTGTTGTTTGCCCTTCCAGAGCCAGTAGAAATGTCAAATGGTCTTTGGCAACTCTAGAGCATACTGCAAGCTGATCTCACTATGCACTTTTTTAGCATGATTATTGCATTCCAGCATGAATTTAAAAAGAATACTCCTGGGGCCTCTCTCTACCTGGAAATGCATTAAACTTAGGTTTATACATCTCTTTTGTGTGCATGTTTGTATATGTATACGTTGTATATGTGTGTGCATGGTTATGTATATAGAATCAAATGATCCAGGATTAATTTCTCATCTTGTTGCCTCTGGGTTAATAAAAGAGTTTTAGAAGTTCCATTCTAAAATTTGATTATAGCTGATCAGTGAACTTTACTAAATTGAGTTATTAAACAGTGAAATAGACTTTCAGAGGATACCCATTGACAGTTTTGTCAGGTAAAGCAGAAATATTTCAATTTTATATCAACTGGGATAACAGCTGAGAGTGAGTGGAATTTCCTGTAGATGCCATGAGGTCAGTTGGTTCTTTTTATTAAACAGAATTAAATGTAAAATTCCAAAACAATTACAAGACTAAATTATACAGCTAGCTGAGACAGAAATGCTAACCTGACTGTATTGTAAGAGATGGTGGAAATAAGTATTGCTGGTTATCTGAGGAGACCAGTGTAACACTACTGTATTTAAGGGTAATAACATTGAGGTCATAGTCAAAAGTTTTAGATGTGCAGTAGAAAATCAGACCAGAAGCAGTTTTATGGACATAAACAGAATCACAGAATGTTAGGGGTTGGAAGGGACCTCTGTGGGTCATCTAGTCCAACCCTCCTGCCGAAGCAGGGTCATCTAGAGAAGGCTGCACAGGACCGCTTCCAGGCGAGTCTTGAATATCTCCAGAGAAGGAGACTCCACAACCTCCCTGGGCAACCTGTTCCAGTGCTCCGTCACCCTCAGAGGGAAGAAATTCTTCCTCATTTTCAGTTGGAACTTCCTCTGCTTCAGTTTGTGCCCATTGCCCCTTGTCCTGTCGCTGGGCACCACTGAAAGGAGTGTGGCCCCATCCTCCTGACACCCACCCTTCAGATATTTATAGGCATTTCTAAGGTCCCCTCTCAGCCTTCTCTTCTTCAGGCTGAACAAGCCCAGCTCCCTCAGCCTTTCCTCATAGGGGAGATGCTCCAGTCCCCTCATCATCCGATGAAGAATATCAGAACTAGAAAGGCTATCAGAAAAAGGATGGTTTTGGTGTGAATAGATTTTGTATTACAGACTAAATCCTGTAGAACTGATGTGAAAAGTCAGCTCTACATACAGACAACAAGTCCATATTTATGCAGTCTGTATTTGAATAGTTGTGAAGCATTTAATAACTTCCTTTTCAGATGTCTGTTCCATTTTACAATTGTATATATCCAGTAAGTATTCATTGCTCTAGGTAAAGTGCCAATGGAACAATAGCTTGAAGACGAAAAATGGCTTAGCAGCCCTATCTGTATGTTTGGGAGGAGGAGTTGTTTTTTTTGTGGGGTCAGTCACAGGGTTTTGTACCATCCTTCCTCATGGTATTAGCTCTTTGCTTTTGTGGCCTGTGTACTTTTCAGTGGATGAAGACAAGTTGGTTTTTTTGTATTTGGGTCGTTATTTTCAGTATCACATTACTCGTGACGATTCAACTTGCTGTGGCGTTTCCTGGAGCCAGGTTTCTACGCCAGCTGCAAGTTATCAGAAATCTCCTTTTGCTGCTTTACTCATTGATGGGAAATGGCAGTTGCATGTTTTCCCTGATGAGTCATCGATTCTATACAGCCCAGAGTCTGCCAAAAAGATGCTAGATTGTTTTGGTTTATTTACGATGAGTGCATTAAAAAATAAGAGGAAAGAAATGCTAAGGGCCGGATTCTTTAGCTGCTAGCTGCGTAGAAACCGGATGAAATGCACCAGCACTGCTACCACTTTGCAGGCTATTAATGTTCAGTCTACTTAAGTGGTCATAACTTGCTATAGTCATATATGTACTGACAACGTGATTTTTATTTGAACTGTTAATAACTGATAATAATCTTATGTTCCAGGCTTGATTTATTAACAGTTCAAATAAATACATATATGTTCTCAGTGGGTAGGGGTGAAACATTCCAACCAAATATTTTGCACCAATTATGAAGGTGAGGTAAATAAAAATTTTCCTCCCCTCACCCTAAATCCCTGAGTTTTCTGTTCATTTTTCTTCCTCCCTGCCCACCCCCAGGTCAGAAACAGTGTTTAGACAGTGTGCAGATACAAAAAGTATAATGTAAATGCCATTTGAGTATGGAGAGTGGTTGTATCAGTCAAAGGCTGGCCTTCAGCAAGACCTTATCTGCTGATCAACTTAATGCTTATATGATTTTTTCCAGATGTAATTGTTAATTCAGAATTGACTGAAATCAGGTAACAGTTGTTGAAACTCAGGCTGGATACTATTATGGTATATTAAATATATGAAGTGTAATTAAATATACTATGTATGTGCATATTTTTTTAGATAACCTGATCATTCTGTTTGTTCATATTTAATAAATTACTTCCCTCCTACTGAATTTCTAGATGATAAAAAATACTCATATTTAGAAAGAGAGAAAAAGCAGCATTCCAATATTCGATTATAAATCATTTACATCTTGTTTGCTGATTTTACAGTTTTAGAGATTCTTATCCTCAACTTCCAGATACGTTGATTTAGAATTGCAATGAATCTTTTTCTCACTTGAATATAAACCCTATTCATGTGTACACATCTGCCAGCAAGAATATCTTCAAAAGATTGCTTTAGAAACACCTAGGCAATCCCATGCTTTGCAAGTGTACTCTTTAAGGAGTACTTACTGTTTATGATGCATGAAAAGGTGTACAGTATACTCTTAACTATTTCTTCTTTAAAAAAATGGCCAAACCCATGGGTCTGTGACCTTCTCATCATCTCACCTAATTTTCATAGAATGTACAGCAGAATGCCCTAAACTATTAATTGCAATTAGAGCAGAAAATTTTTTTCAAAAGAGTAGATTTAAGAATATAACTGACAACAGATTTGCTGAAAGACACATCTGTTTGTTTGTCTTAAACTGCAGAATGTATTCCAATTTTCTCTTTTAAGGGCTGGGGTTTTTTTTTGGTCAGGAATGTTTATGTACCATAAATAATTGAAATCTTTATAAAAGTTGTATTTCAAAGACAGGCTTTGTAAACCTAGTGGGAAAACAAAATCAATTTTACTTTGTCCTGACATAGTACGTATTATTCAGTGAGAAATAAACTCAATCTTTATATTGAAGACTAAAAGCTTAACTTCTAATATTTAAGAAAATAAAAGTCAGAGGTGGAGTGATCTAAGTTACTAGACATTTGTCTCTGTTGCATATAGAAAATTAGAACCTGTTGAAATGTTTTCTATAATCTGTTAAAGCATGTCAGTAAGAATAATAGCAGAGTCAAAAGAGCTGACTAAGCTTAAAACTATAAACGAATGTCATTCCCTTGAAAGCAAATTATATTGGAATTTACACTGACACTACATCAATAGGCTGATGATAAAAACAAAATAACTTGCAATTAGAGTACTACAGATGACCTTAACATGCAGACTATTGCTAAATTCATGTGTTTCATAGTGAACATTTTTAAAAGCACATTTGTGTGCTGAAATGATAAATATTTATTTTAATCCCAGGTGGACATGCGGATAATAACATTTTATTTTGCAGAATTGTGTAACTGGTGGAACCTAATATTCAGAGAACAGATTTAATCTGCGTATAATTGCATAGTGGGCTTCCTAGGAATGGGTCTAACTTAAGTGGGCCAAGTATAATTAATACTGCAAAATGAAAAGAACTCTGACGGTTTGTGAGGATCAGGAGATTTCAGAAAGTCCCTGGGATTTCATGGTGATTATGGCAGGGTGGTACAGTGGTGGTA
This sequence comes from Opisthocomus hoazin, assembly GCF_030867145.1. Taxonomy (NCBI): domain Eukaryota; kingdom Metazoa; phylum Chordata; class Aves; order Opisthocomiformes; family Opisthocomidae; genus Opisthocomus; species Opisthocomus hoazin. The sequence continues at coordinate 6,747,329 of NC_134420.1, forward strand.
CGTCACATTCTCTGAGTCAGCTTCTTCCAGAATCCTGTAGTACGAAACCTGCAACCAAGTTCAGCATAAGCAAATTGTTCAGTTTAGAGCTTATTTTTCTGGCTGCAAGAATCTGCTCTCCCTCCACACCTACATAATTTGCCATTGAACTTTAATATTTCACTGGTTTGCTACTAAAGTTCCTTCACTTACATTCTCGCACATGGTGAGGGATGTTGCCATACTTCTGAAAGACCCATATGCTTCTTTCAGGCAGGTACCTAGATGTAGATTAAGTGTTCTTCAATTTAAACCTTCTCTGACTTCAGAGGAATTATGCTGATTGAGTCTTGTTGATATTAGGTCCAATTGCTTTACATCTGTGTTTTTTTCTTAATGAGATAAATAATCTTCTTGTTAGTTAATCAAATTCAGAGGAGTTTGCTGATACTTATCAGGACAAAATTCTGTATTTGTTATTAAATGTTTTGTAATATATGTGTTTTCAATTATGAAAGAAATGTTACTATGTCACGATCAAATTTTTTTTTTTTTATGCTAACATTAGCTTTGGAGAAAACACTATGCTTTTCATACAATGGCACAGCTGCAGGGTATGGGCGTGCTGATGTGGGCTGCCTGTCCATACTTACAATTATATTGTGTGTATGTGTGTGAAACCCTCCAAAGAGTGCTTGTCAAATATGTGACAGACTAAAATTTGGTTGCTTAGAATTCAAGGAGGGAAAAATAAGCAAACCAATTGACCACGGATCTTTCCTTAAACACAGTCTGAGAATCATGTTAATATCAAGGCAGTGTGAAAGTGACCATATATTCAGTTTTGTGGAAGAATATAGGAATTCTTGAACAATCTAAGTGATTAATTATTAGACCACTGTATTTACCATTTTATCTTTTTTTCACTTGAGTTACACTGTTGGTCTAAACAACATGAGTTCACAATGTAGAAATCAAGGTTACCAGAAGAGATGGGCTGATTCAAGGCTTTCTTTGCTATCACACAGATGCAGAGCTGCATTTTACTGTGTTCAAACAGGTGGATGCTGTTCTTGGACACAATGTTGAGGGTCAAAGCTTGATATCAGAGATAATATTGTCCAGAATTAAAAACTTTTGACGACCTAACAGTTAATAGATCTGATAGCTGTGTATCTTCACTGTTCTTTTCTTTTTTTTAAGTTCTCTTGTAACAGTTCTGAGGGTTTAGTTTGTTTTGTGACTCTGTGGTAAGTTCGTTGTTGGCATTTTGTCTCCTTCCTGCCTGGCTTGTCATAAAATATGGCTTGAAGGAAAATGTAAGTGCGTGCAGGGTTTATATTAAATTCAAATTTAAAATTCAGGTGATTCCCTAGTTTATGTAAATGGGTAGATATCAGTATTTACAGGACAATAGCGTGAAACCTGTTCCAGCTGAATACCCATGGGGACCATGTTGGGCTGGTTGTGTCAGATGGCCTCTAAGTGCTCAGGCTACTCTGGAATTAGGGGTGGTGATGTTACTTTAAAGTGATCATTTAGACAATGTTACCACTTGCAGATAGTTTTTTTTTTTTAATTCAGGGTTTAACTTTAAACAAAAGCACGACATTTCAATGGTGAAAGAGACCATCAAGTCTAACATGCTTTTTGTGATGCTTAGAGAGGAATGGGATGACCTTACCGAAACTATCTGATTAATTTAGCAGGAGAAATCCCTCCTTGACCCGTGTTCCCCAGCAAATTAAAACAGGAGTATTCTCTGAAGCTCGTCAGCCTGATTACGTGTAATGTTGTTACATCTGCTGAGGCGAGCCAGCTCTTTTACAGTGATGTATACCTTGTTTGAAATCACACATGGCTGGAGTGGTAACGAATTAATGTAGGTGTTTCTGTATAAAACCTGATGTAGATTTTATTTATATCGTATGTAACAAACAAAATGCTTATATTTATGAAGCATTCTAGCAACTGGCTAATTCATTCAATTATGTTCTTTCATTCAATTTGATGGGAAAATTTGAACCAAAACCTCAATATAAATAATTCCAGAAGGTTTGTAATCTTGGCATATGGTTTTTCCTGCAAACCCATGATGAGTTTTACTCTGTGACCTCTATTTGAGACAATTTATTTTTTACAACATTAGTTACCTATATTAAGGATAGCCAGATTACTGCTGAGTGCTGTTTAGTTACCATTAGGTATGGGTAGCAGAGTCCCGGCATTATCTTCTTACACTCACTTCACCCCATGTCTCCTACAGACGTTCTCAGAGGTACTTCTTGTTCCCCCACTAGATCTGCAGTTTGCCCTTTCCCTTGGTGGATGAACATAATCAAAACAGTCGGAAACCACAGTTTCTTGAAATAAAGTTCATCCACAAATTGACAGAAAAAGCAAAACTTCTCAAGAGGATGAATTTTTTTACTGACAGCTGAGCTTTTTATCTACCAGCTACTGAACTTATTAGAAAGCTTATAGTTCGTATTCTACCAGTCTGGGAATTTGGTATTGGGGTGGAGGGGGAGGAAACTCTCTCCTTTTTTCTTTTTTTACCTTTCCTCTAAAAGAGAACTCCTACTATAAAATGGAAGAGTTGGCCTGGCAGTTGTGCTGAAGATTTTCACTGAAAGTATTGGGTGCTATGTTGTAGACCAAAACATCTCAGTTCTTCTTTACAGCAGCAAGAAGAAACTGAAGATGTTTTTGTGTTTCATTAGAGATGCAAACTCAGACCTGTACATTTTTTTATTTGCAACATTCTGTCAAAGTTGAATATAATTATTGCTCGAAACTTCAATATAATGTTAAGATTCATTGCCTAAAACCTTGTGTTGATGAAAGAGGTGTTTTATTCACTTTCATCTCTCCTAGGTATTCAACGTATTATTTAATATAGAATAATTTTCTTTCATAAATCTATCATATTTTGTGAGCTATCTATTGCTAAAACAGATTGGACTGATACTAGATAGCATATTTAATCTGCTTTACTGAGTTTCTTTGCTAAAATGTGTATTCAAAGTCCATTAAAAGGAGCATTAAGATTCCTGTTTAACTTCAAGGTCTCGGCTCTGATGATAAAATAGTACTGATGTGTCGTAGAGTTCAGATTCTTTCTTCCTCCTGCTTAGAACCAGAGGTACAGCAAGGAGTAAAAAAAATAAAATAAAATTAAACTTAAGTTATAGAAGGAAGAGGTGTTTCAATACACTGACCAGCCATCCTCAAAATGACAATTTTAAATTAAAAATAAGTTGTTTTAGAATTAACAGAAATGTTTGCTTTTTGCCTGAAATAGGGTATGGGAGTTGGATCTGTATTTCATTCAACCTAAACCAACATGCATTGGATTTATTTTGTTGTGGTTTTTACAGAAACTTTAAAACATGTAGTTACGTTCCGAGTAAAAGTTGCCATTTTGGAAAGGATAGAAGAATATTTTGACTTATCCATTAATTGATAATGAGGTTTGATTCCTCTCAGCATATCAGTTCTAGTTTATACTGTATGGAGGTTTAAGTGGGGGGAAATTATGCTTGGTTTCCTGCATGGAAAATCTTTTAAATAGAAGAAATCTCCTACTATGTACCATCACTCATGTTAAACGCATCCTTTCTGTCTCCTGTTCATCACAGACAATACACTATTTGCAGTGTTTCAGTCTGGTAATTTATGTACTCAGATGAAGTACATCCTTTTGACATATAAAGCATCTATTTAGCTACATCAGGAGAAATCAAGTTACATAGCTGAACAGGGGGACCTTCCCACACTCTAGTTTGGAATCTATGAACAGTGTTGGAATTAATTTGGTTTGGGTTAACTAAGACTGTTTTCAAACGCATGGAGTAATGTTTTGATAAGAACTCATGCTCTTATTTTCTGTGTCAGACAGGGCTATGAAGAACTGGAAAGACAGCTGAAAGAAGTCTTTAAGGAAAGGAGCAATATCCTTCGTCAACTGTCGAAGACTTCGAAAGAACTTGAGGGTATTAAAGTAAACCTCCAGGTTAGGTTATGTCTCAGCTTCTGTAAGATTAAATATCTTGATTTTTTTAATATTGTTATCTATTTATTACAAAAAATATGGGTTTTTTTAATGCATGAATGATGATTACTTTGTTGATCTTGTACTTAACATAAATGATGTTTTTCTGGAAAACGTAATCCTAGTGTGCTGGACCCCTTGTCCACTTACAAAAATAAATAAAATCTGAAAACAGAGCGTAGTGGAACGAAAATGGAAGGGAAGGAAAAAGAATAAGCTGTCTTAATGGAGTTACCACACATTTCTTCTGGCAGCTACTATAAAAGGATCTCCTTTGCTGTTGCTGTTCGCGTCTTTGCTGAGGAGTCACATACACTCAGCCTGGTTTAGCTGCTCCCTTTACCCACCTGACATGCCAGCTAGGCAGACTGACTGGATTTACTACAGGGCATTACTTTACAAGTTTAGCTGACAAATTCTGCTAGATGACCCTGCAGCTAGAGCTGAGACACCTCTACATTTAACTTGGGAGGTTTTGGGGTATCGTGGGTAGACTGGAAAGGGCAATAGTCAGATTCTATCTCTGGAGTCAAATTAGCTCCTCGGAGCAAAAAGTAGATGAAAAATCCAGGTCTGGATTTGAAGTCCTGAAATCACCAGACATTCACTTAAGAGTGCACCTGCTTTTCTGGAGATAGCCTGTTGGTCTGGTAAAAATATTCAGACCCATTATCAACTGAGATGTGCCTCTGTATGTGATGCCATTTTAAAGGACAGTATTTTCCTGACATTGTATTTTTATCATCACATTGATGTAAGCTAAATGGGAAAAATATAAGAAGTAGCATCACTATGTCTGTTCAAAGGAGAATGCCGGTACTGTGTCTCAATACTGTGCTGTGTTACAGTGTTATATTGTCTTATTTCAGACTTCTCTGGTTCTAGTTAAAGTGAACCTTTTCTGATTAATTGGATCTCTGGCCTATTGAATCTTTTCTCCTTTTCTTTTTTTAAGTGCTTTAGCATGCTTTATTATTGTAGGTGTTTTCTTTTTAGAGAAATGTATTTCTCCTTGTAACAGAGTTCTTTGAGAGTGTGATTTCTTATGCAGCACAGTTGAAAGTAGTACCAGGTGGAATTATACTATCAGATATTTTAGACTTAACACTGCAGAGATCCAGATATAGGCAAAGAGCTGTAGTAGTACTATCTTCTGTATATACACACTTCTCTGTCATATAATCCTAATGCTTTTAGTCATTTGTTTCTAAATCTGTTTTATTTGATCAACTCTCATTTAATATTTGAAAAACAGCTGTGTACAGTTAGCTGTGCTGATTTATATTAAAAGAAAAGTCAGGCTATTCCTCATTTCTTGCGAGTAGTAATATCTGCAATTCACCAGGAGCATTTTATGAAAAAGGATCAAATTAATCATTTCACAGATGAATAACTTTAAAGATCTTTTTGGTAATAGATTTCTTCCTTTGCTATCAGTCTTTGAAAAACGATGAAGCATCAGCCAAAAGTGATGTGCAGAAACTTCTGGAAATGGGCCAAAAGCAAAGGTAAGATCCCACCTCCTCCCTTCTCTTTCCATTTCCAGACTGAAAAAAGACCTTCAGTTCTTCAGTACACAACAAATAAGATCCATAATACAATACCCATAGATTTCCTCTTTTTTACTTTCATAGAGAAGCATCAGATATATAAGGGTCTTTCGCAAGTATTCCAGACAAATCTATTAGATGATGAAAATAGGACTTCAGCTAATGTCATATTTAAACACTTGCATGTTGTGTGGCTTGGGTGCAGCTGAAGGTATACATCTCAGCATCACAGCTGCCCTCGTCACAGACTCCACCCTTTATACACAAATGTGGTTTTGTAGTGGTTTGATTGTTGTGCAGCTTTTATGAAATAGAGATTAATTGCTTAAAAGTATTAATGGCCTGTTTACTACACAGATCTTAGTTGCAGATGGCAAAATTGAGTCTGCTAAGGGAAAATTTGTATTTCTTAGCTACATACTACAATCTTCTCCTTAAATCACCCTTTGAAGCCTCTCAAGGTCCGTCCAAAACTTGACTTTTGCTTCTAAGGGATTCAGCTATTGAGCATGCTGCCCAACCACTGTTCCCAGAGATAGACCCTGGACGGGTGCAATACACACTATGCTGCTCAACAGCCCTCACCCTCCTTCAGAAAAGAAAAGGTTTTTACAATATAGTCCAAGAAATGCCTTGGAGATATCGCTGTGGCTTGATGGGCTGTTACAGGCTTACTGGATTTTACTGCTAGAGAGGTGTGGAAGTTGCGTGTAAGAATCAGGTGTTAAAAATGTGCCAGAGAATCCCCGTCATAGAATTTTGCTAAGGAAGGGTCGCTGTTTATTTGCCAGCAGCTTCAAGCTGTACCTCCTCTGGAGCAAGTGAAGGACAGTGAACGTTCTGGTATGCTTAAATCTATTGTGTTTGAACAAAAATTCAAAATATATCTCAGTATTAATCTTATCTACTTTCTTTGGACATTTGTAAGCTGTGTTTTGTCTGTGAGCACTATTTTCATTATTCTCTGCAATGATGGATGGTAAACTTTAGTGTGCTGGAATCTTGTTTAAGTAGGTGTAGTTCTGCTGACTTCAAATTAGATTTGTTTTTTTTAAATCTTTTGTGTGAATTTTTCAGTACTTAACCAAGTTGCAAGTAAAAATTTGTCACTTTACTATGATGCCTCAAGTATTGTTCTCTCTGTGCACCATTAGCACTTGGAAATGGTTGCATCTGTTTATACAGTAAGGGAGCCGTATTATGCTGATGGTGCATTGGTTTCATGCTGCTCAGTCACTATTTCATTTAAAACTGTGTTGTACCAGTATTGCCAAAATTGCTAAAAATAGTAGAGTTATAGGCTAACAAGAAAGATTATCCAGCAGCTCACGAGTTCTGTTCCTGTATGAACTAGATGGTTTCCATTCCAGTTTAGTTTTCACTGGGCTAAATTATTTTCTGTGTATAAACCCAGTTTCACATCGGTCTCCTGTGAAGGTTTTTCTGTGTGAGCAACAGCCTTGAAAAAGCTCTGCAGCTGTTCTGAAATACGGCACTCTTCTACTTTACCACAGCTCCAAAGTGCGCGTGTGCCGTGCGTAGAAAGAGATGGCCAGCAGAGGATCTGGGCCCGCTGCAATTCTCACAGCTTCTGGCTGCATCAGTAATACAAAATTTTTTTGGGGTTTAAATAAAGCCCAATCCAAACAATTATATTCTTGTTTTTTTCTTGTCCATTTGTATGCCAGAATCTTCTTCTGAATTTTGTGTTTCTTTTCTGAAGAAAGAAGCATGTGAAGGTTGAATTTTACCACAGCATTGTTTATTTATTAATTTTAAAAGAGATATGAACTAGTTCTTACTGATAATAGTGTGGTTTCATTTCAATGAGTCTTCAGTAGCCCACTTTCCCTGCTTTTTCAGTGCCAAAGTTTTTTGCTAAAAATTATACACTGGCAGATGTTTTGCACAGCAGGCTACTCAGTAGATGTAAAAGGTGGCCAATTTCCATCATAGATAATTTTTGTCTTGCGTTGGCACTATAGTTCATGGGGTCGTTATGATTTTATTAGCAAGACACATAGAGACCGCACATCTGTCTGTTACTCTGAATAATTAAAGGTGCTTTTTCTTGAATCTGAAGAGTTATTTCTTAATGGACACTTGTGATGAAGTTTATTCTGTGTTTTCCACAAACTAGGGAAGAAATGAAATCTCTTCAGGAGGCCTTTCAAAAGCAACTTAATGAAGCAGCTGAGAAAGCAGAAAAACAGCAGGCTACTGTGAGTGCTTCCTTGTCCCTCTTTCATTATTTTTGTTTGTTTCTTCTGTATTTTTTTAATCCTTCTGCCTTGAGAATGTGTCATTAGCTGAAAAAACTTTGCATGTAAAAAACTTCTGTTTCAGGTATGTGTTGGTACTTTACAAGCTTCAAGAAAGGAGCTGAACAAAGTTTGTGTGTTCAAAAGCGCTAAGATCCCCGTCTTCACTAATTTCTGTGAGATTTAGCTGTGTGTATGCACTTCTGCAGACTTGAGCCTGGACACTTGGGCCTAAGTCTTTTCACTGATGAGGCTGTCATTGTGGACTCTCATGTCTCATCTACACCAGTGTGCACTGTCACACACCCGCTGACTCTTTTGGAATCACTACTGATTTTCAGCAACGAAAAGATAGTGTCCAATTTTGACCACAGTAGATCTAATTATTACTGTAGGAAGGTATTAAGTCCCATTAAGATTTCATGCGCTAACGAAATTCTGTTTCTGGATAAATTGTGCAATTGGTTGGATTTTTGAGTAGCACTGTAATGCAGGGGGGGCAGAAATTGCCACGTTTTGCTACTGCAGAAAATAAGAGTAGAATCACGTTTTCGGCTAAGATGGAAAAAAGAAATTTTTCCTGTGTTAGTAGTATTCCTGTAACATGAACACCACTGAGTATAACTTGACTAGATAATCTCTAGAGGTTCCTTCAAACCTCAAGTGTTCTGTGATTCTAACTCTGGGCTTTAAAACAAGCTGCTAGAAGGGTTTATAGTTCTATTTTTAGTTTCGTGTTGGACGATTACTGGTTTATTTAGTAATATTTGACTGTGTTCCAGGCTTACAAAACAAGGGTTCCTCCAAGACAGAGGTTTAAAAATAATTATGAAATTCAGCAAGTGTTTATAAATGCCTTCTTTTGTGTGAGTGTGATTCACGTGTGGCTTTATGTCCTTGGTGAACAAGATACGAGTTTAAGCCCTTGGTGAACAAGATGTGAGAGTGCCTGTTTTACATGCTACCTTCCAATTAGAAACAATGCAGATTTTGAACCACAGTATTCGTTTTGCAGGTTTCTTTCAATTAACGTGATTTTTGAAAACATTTTTTCCCCTCTGCTGCTCAGAAGTCTGAAGGGTAAAGATAGTGTTTTACCTCTTCTTGTGTCCCCTACAACATCTGCTTAGTGGATTTTTGGTACTTGTAATTTTGTCTTGAGAACAAAAATCCTCTTTTGTTCTTGAGGGCAGAAAAGGAGTAAAGTGAATGCTGTGTTGAATTTGAAAAGAATAACATATTTTGGGGGTTTTTCTCCATAGCCAGGGCAGCATATATCCAGAAAAAAACCCCATCTGCTCTGTTTTTAAGATCGTGTTGTGCTGAGGCAAGATATATCGGCCCCAAATAAGAAAAAAATGCGAACCTACTTGTCTCTGCTAAGTACTCGGAACATGCTGGTTGAAAGTTGTCTTTATTCAGGTGCATGAACACATTCTCACTAGCTTTATCATCATAATGAGATGTAGTCCTACAAATTAATGGCAGAAAACATATTTTGTTATTTAATCTCTGTATTAGATTTTGGTATTCAAGACTAATTCAGCTGTGAGTTAAATAAATCTCAGATGTAGTGAATGGATTATTGGCTCTGTTGTTCTATGTAATACAGTGGTTTTTTCAAACTTGAACAGCCGTGCCCTGTGTAAATGCAATCCACGCCCTAGCACTGGGGAAGAACACAAGATTTGTTCTACACAAGTCAAACAAAACCTACTGTTAACTGTCAGCAAAAATATTACCTGGTGTAGAAACCAGGAAAGCTCCCTCTGAGTTCATAACAGAACTTGGCTTGGAGTGTTGTCAGCTGATGGGAGAAAGTGAATCCTTGAGCTGTATTCTAAAACTTGCTAATGACAGGATATTACATTTGCCACTGATTTTAAAGAAAGCAGAACTGTGTCCTTGGTTTGTGACATTTATTTCTTTACGCCTCAGGCTACAATGTACATAATGAAGCTCACCAATACAGTGAGACTGAATGAATATTCAAAAAGTGCTTCAGGATCCTCAGATGAAAGCTGCGATAGAAATGGAAATAAACACTATTACTGTCACACAGGATTACTTTACACCTGGTTTCTCCGTGTGTTTCACTTTTTTCTGAAGCCAATATGAAAGCTATGAAAGAAGGTTAGGTACTTTAAGGCAAGCCTAGCTAAAACATGGAAGCTTGAATTTAATTCTGATTTAATGAATTATGAGTCTTGTTTCTAATCCAATTTAAGCACATTTTATTCTACAGGATTTAGTGAAGTAAATATTAATTTTCATCAGAGTAAAAAAGAATAGAATTACATTTATCAAAAACACATGAATAAAAACACTTGAGGGGGGTTAGAAATACATATTTCTTTTCTGCACTTGCCAAGGAGGTGTAGTACAAGGCTTACTGTATGTTAATTGACTATATATATTCAACAGGGAATGCCTGCCTGAAGGTACTCTTTATTAGGTAAATCCAAAAGTGTAAGTAAAATTTTGCAAGAACTAAGTCAATTTACATGAAAAATAACCTGGGAAAGTATTCAAGGACTCTGACCAAACCGACAGGATAAAGGAGACGCCACAGCAATGCAATTACACTTTGCATCCACGTCTTGTGCGATCTATGGCAGGACTCTTTGCTATCAGTTGCACAAATGATTGATCAGAAACAACGTTATCAATGTCACTGTGCATGCTGGTCCATTTTTTGGCCCTGTAAGACTAGAGAAGCTGAGAACAGCAGGCAGCTAAAAAGCTGCCATTCTGAGGATCTGCTGACTTGGTGGTGGGTACAGTCTCTCAGAGAGAAGCCAGCGGAGCTGCTGCTAGGTAGTAACAACTTTCTGAGGGTAGAAGCAGCCCTTTGTTTTGAGGAAACAAAAAGGAGGTGTAAAGACATTCCTGTCCTTTACAGTACTAATCACACTGAGGACTGACCTGGGGGCCCTTAGCAGGAGTGAGCAATCCCTTTTGGGATTCTTTGTCTTCTGCATCTATATCACTAACACGTGAAGAGCAGAAGCAGTCCACCTTGGGATGGGTCTTTTCTAGAAAATATATGGCAGACCTTGGATAAATTTATGCCTCTTGTTTCAGCTGCTCTATCTGGGGTAGTAAAATGTGTAGAGGAGTACTGGGTATGATAAGGATGGTTTTAATTATTAGAGTAGTTCTATGTTACAAAGTTCAAGGTCAAATACAGTCTTCCAGAAAGCCTTGGGTTGTGAGGGAGCTTCTCTACAGACCATCTCACACTAGAACTATGGAGTATTTGTATATCAAAAAGCATTTCTTAAAGAGATAAAGCTTGTTAGTCAGAAGCACCATACTGGGCTTAGTTATAAAACACGTATATAAAATGTGTAAGATGTAATTTCAAATAACCTGTTGTCCTCTTTAAGAATTGATGAAGGTTGACAGTGCTATTTGTTCTGCATTTAATATCAAATATGGAGGCAGTTCATAATAGGTTGTAATGCAGTGAGAAAATTTATTAATAATGTCAAGCTGTATCTCTAAATGTGAAGTGGAACCACTTCTTCCAGGAACAGGAGTAGGGACCACAGACTAATTTTCACTTTTGTTAACCAAAAGGCAGAGGGCAAATAACACACGTAACTTGAAAGTGTTTTTTTTCCAGTGGATATGAATAAATAGGCTAAGTAGTCATTCTGTATCTTTGCATTAGGTTAACAGGCTTTTAGAGCTTTTTGGAGAAGGACTCTTCATTGCTTGAGGGAGAAAATATGAAGAATGAAACAGGGAAATACTCAAAAAGAGTTTGGCTAAATAGATTAAGCTTAGTGTGTCTTTTACATTTTGTTTCCTGTTGGTAATTTACATCATATTAAGAATTTTGAAAAAGGCATGGTGATGGAATTGTTTGACAATACAGTTACAGTAGCGTCTGTCAAAATAAAGGAGAAAATATGTCTGTGAATTCCTTTTTCCCAGTTGCTCAGTGTTCACTATAAAAAATGAGAATTAAGTAATTATGCATGACTTGTAAAAACAAACAATAAACAATATGGTTATTTTGAAATCAGTAGGGTTTTTCTTAGTAACAAAATACTAACACAATACAGGGAATTTAATTCAGAGATATCCACCCCCAAACAAGAAGCTGAAGAACCATTACAAACTCATGTCTGTGATATTTTTAATGAAAAGATCAGATGTTCATTTCACTTCAAAAATATTTTGTTTAGTAACAACCCTTATGACAGGTCCTAAAGTCCCAAATATCTCTGACAAAATTTTTATTAATTAAAATATACCTTACATCTTAAAAGTTACATTCATCTAAGAAATCCTCTTAGATAAAAGTATATTTAGCTTTGCTTTTCAAAGTGTTTAACACTTTGTAGAAGACTTTTTTCCAGAGGAAAGAATATTTCCTATGCTTTAGGCAATAGCCTCACCAGTTCTCTCTGGCTTTTGGAGTCAATTCCTACACTATAACTCAAAAATTAGATCATGAAAATTAATACTGAGTACGATAGGGTTTCCAGATATTGCCAAAACAGTTAGGAGTTAGTGAATGTGTTCCAGTCCAATCTTAATTGCTGAAGTCTTAGTCCTGAGCGAGATATGAGAAGTCTGGAGGTTAGCAAATAAGCATGCAGCTGAGCTTTGGCTGTGTAGTAATGATGTTATATTGGTATTCTTCCATCCTTCGTCTGTAGTGAATAACTAACTAGTGTCTGACTCTTAGAATTAGATCACTGCCATCTGCTAAAGCATTCTGAATTTCTATGGGGGAAAATTTAATTTGAACATTTCAAGGTCACAAACTGCTGTGAGTAAAGGCCACTGAATGGAAGCTGTTGCCTTTAATAAATGTAATGAGCTCTGAAACACACAAAGCTCCAAGTACCTTGGATGCCTGTCTCGGGGAGACAGAAACAGTGTCCTTGCTCTATATTGCAAAGTTCAGCCTTAGAACAATGTATTTCTATTATGTATTTTCATAATTACAGCTAGATAGTAATAAAAGGCAGCCAACATGTGGAAAGAGGTGAACGTCAAACAAGAACAAAGAGTGGGTAAAGAAGAGGAGGAGATGTAGAATGTTTCTTCATTTCAATTTTTCAGTTTCTGTGCCTTGTAATTTAGAGCTGGGTATAAATGTCTATTCTTGCTTATTATGCTATCAGGATTTGGTGACTGAAAGTAGAGTTTTTACATCTCTTCTGTAAAATGGTATTATGCTTTGTCCTTGGGACTGACTAAAAGCATCATGCAAGTGGTCTGATGCAGACTGATCTGCCTGAAAGCATGAAGTTACAGCATAGATGCACTTAAATAGATAGACAAGGTTGTCTCTCTATTAGCTCCGTAGCCAGGCCATATGTTTCCCTCCTATGTAGCCCTCTGTAGCCGTGCCTTATGACTAAGTGGTTCTTCCGTTGTTAGAGATTTAGTAGAAGAGCTTTAAAAATGCTGTTACAATATGAAAGCAAAATGAATGACTTTTTCATTAATATTGGTATTACTTTTAAAAGAAAGGGATGTAAAGAAATATTTTTTAGTTATTCAGATAAGCTAAAACAGTAAGTTTGCTGTATTTAAAATGTCCGTATTAGTAATATCAGATGCATGTGTCTGTGAATAGTAATTAACAAAAATTATTGGTTTAACTAACATAGATTGTTGTTTAAATTAACAGTGCTGTGGTATCTTAAATCTCTTTGCATTAGAAGATCCAAGCTGGTACTTACAAGCCATGTATAGAGAGCTCACAGATAATAATTTTGGTATCATATCTCTTTAATTATTTCATATATATACAGATATAGAGGTGAAGTGATTTGAAGGAATATTAATATTCTCTTGAGAGTTATGACTAAGAAAGGGAACACACCTTAATAGAGGTCACACTATTATTTTTGTCAGTATTTAGTGGTAGCTGGCAAATGTTTTGAACGGCTGAAAAACCAAAACCCACTGTGTGAATAGTTATTTTATGTTTTTCCCCATTTAATCCTGGTCTTGTATTTTGATTGTGACCTTTATTTTTTGTTGTGCAAAATCTTGATATTTATACAGTGTACATGGACTAAATTTCAGTATTTGTGGACGTGATTGTTAGGCAAGTGCTGAACATATTCATCTTCTGTTAAAACACTGCCCTCAGTGTTAGCTCTATGTGGAGTTAGTATTTCCACAACCAAACCACTGAGAGAATTTGGGAAGAGTTTGCAAAAGATGTTCCATTTCTGCATATGAGGTGGCACCAGTCTCATGGATCACCTGCCTATTGTTCTCTTGTAGTGATGATAGTGTTCTCTGACTTCTCTTTTGATACTGGTGAGAGGGATGTCAAGTCTGGTGATCGTTTTTAAATTACTGACATCGGTCTACTGGAGTGTGGACATGATTCTGAGAACAACTGTCACATCGTGCAGATTCAGTCTCATTTTTTATCTGCAGGAGATCCAAACCATTAATCTCTAGGTCAATGCCTCTATAATCTAAATCCGTTTTCTTCCGGAGATTTTATTTTCTTAACAAATTTGCTTCAATGTCAGAACAACTTAGTTTCTCATGAACATAGATAGGCTTTTGTATCAATGAGGGGAGAACGTGGAATGGGGCACTGGGTATACAAGGATGAGTATTTTGCTAATTAAGGTATCCAAGAACATTTCCTTTCAAAGTGAAAGGAATGCGTTCTTTTAGTCCCATTGTTCTAATTGCATTCTCCTTTCTTCCATCATGTTCTGTAAGCTAGAAGGAACGCTCAGTCCTGAAAGAAACTTAGGCTGATATGTAAAAACAATCTTTTAAATTGTGTTCATTTAAATTCAGTCTTAAAACTAGAGACGGGAATTTCTACTTTGCAAGGTGAGCATTTGTAATGAATAGGAACTAGACCAGATTTGAATGCTTTCACATATAATACGTTTTATTCCACAGGTGAGTCTGATTAGAATCAATGGGTTTCTCTCATTAGGACCAGTACTGTAGCATTCAAATCAAATAACTGTGTTAGAAACCTGCTATGATAGATGTTGTGTTCTTAGAAGGTGAAAAAATTTTGAGATCATAAAATCAGTTAGTATTGTCATAAAAACCCTTAGTTCTCTGCAGATCACATTGGACTTCATTGCGAAAAATTAACACTATATTTACTGGTGCAAAAGTAAAGTAAGCTCATTTCTGTACAACAGTTTTCTTATCTTGATTATAAATTTTCTAGTAAATATCATGCTAAGCGTTTGTAGATTTAGCAAATACCTAACTGTGGGCTATATCAGTTTGGTATAGAAGCAGAAGGTTTTTCTGGTCTTGTTTTTTTCCCAAAGCTGTGAGTAGAGTAAAAAAATAATTAATGGTCAAACTGATGTTTAGTACATTTCAACAACTCACACTCCACATTTGCCTAAAATTCTAGATTAACTTTTTGAAGACTGAAATGGAAAGGAAGAGCAAAATGATCCGTGACCTCCAAAACGAGGTAAGAGGAACACTTGATTGTCTTCTCCATTCAGCGTTTACACTGAAAGAGGTTATTGTTTGGCTTCTTATTTAAAACTCACGTTGTTGTCACAGAAAGATAAAGGTCCAGTGAAAAACTCTAAATTCAAAAGCAAAAAAAAAGACCGTGCGCATTTAGAAATAGTATTCTATTGAATGCAACTGTTGACTTCTTGCGACTGGTGCGTGGGTCCATAGTATGCCTCTGTAACTTTTGCTGTGCTTCTGAGTTGTGCTTTTTCAGAGAGGAATACTTCATTCAGCTCTACATATTATTGATACACAGTGAAAATTTATCTATAATATTGTTACCTGTTTTAAGAATAAACAACGAGAGGAGGAGAAAGGAAATACTATTTCAGAATTGAGATTCTTAATAAAATTTTAAAACCCCACATTCCTAAAATGTTTTCTTGAGCTTTATGTAATGAATATTAATCTCAAATTGATCCCAAAATGCCCAATAAAACATAAAGCATGTTTTATTTAATTATTTTAGTATTAAACTGAATTTATTTTGAAATTTGATCTTAGAATAGAAATTTAAAATATTTGAGCAGCATCATATTGTTTTCCTCCTTTTTCTTCCCAATTTATCTAAATTTCCCTTTCCATTTCTTATAGTTTTCATAGTTGTTTTTTTTTAATTTCCATAGTTTCCCATTCTATTCCTTATAGTTTCCCCTCATTTTGCAAAGAACTTTGCCCTTGAAAATATTTTATTCAGATGATCTCTTGTTCTCTTACCAGCCAGGCTTCTTGTCTTTATCTGTTCTGTTCAATTCTTATGTTTTGCTCTCCTAAACTATTCTAAGTTTGATGTGTATGAAAACTTGGTCTCCTTAAAGAACTTATTTAAACAGTGATCTCTGTCGTTGGTCTACGAGAGTGTATATATACAGTTAGTGTGAAAAAAGTGCGCATTTTAACTCACAAAGGAAATATTGCCTATTTCAGTTGCTCGTGTTATTTAAGCCTTGATCTCAGCTGTCTTCATCTACAGTCACAACTACCTTGCTTTCTTTTCCCATCTGTGATCACTGGATGCTTTGCAATTGAGCCTGTTAATTCTAATAAATCATATCAGTCTGATCCTATTGACCAGCTGTAAAAAGTCCTGTCTCTTATTGCACACAAATAAAAACTTCATTAGTGAACATTCAAACCCTCTGACTGCTAATGATTTTCTTAGGTAGGTCAGTAGACTTTTGTAATATTTAGAGTATTTATTGCACATTTTAGAGAATCTTCTTTGAAAGCAATCTTTCTTTTTGACACCAAAAGTATTTGTTTCTCAGTTTAAAGATGGAGTGATTCAGCAATGTTTTATTTCCTTATACCCTCCTGTCTGAAGTTGCAAGAGCTGACTGGGTAAACTGGATGTATTGATGTTGCAAGCGTTTCAGGCTTATCGCGAGACCTTTCAGAAAAACCTCTAACTTTCAGACCTACAATTTTATGTTTCCAATTGTCTGTCAGTCTGCAGAGTGACAAAACATCTCCATCACTATGTGAGATGAATGGGCATTTAAGAACGCTCGACATTCCTTCCATTTAAAACAAAGATATGTTGACTTGGATACCCAGAGATATACCGATTCACACAGGTTTTACATCTGTGTTTCTCTCTCCCTGTTAGGAAAAAAAGAAAAAAGAGGAAGTCAGGTGAAATTCTAGGGTACCCGAGATAAGAGAAGTTTGCATCGCAAATAGATTCTGGGCAGTGGCAAACCCCAGGAGCCACTGTGATCTGGTGGATGGCACTCTGGGTATGGCACAGCAGTATGACTCCTCTCGTCTTTTGAATTACACAACCATAAGAGATGCTCGATAGTCTGTCAGTCTCAGTAACTTGTCTGTGACAATGGCAATAGCAAAAGCTGTTAGGGCAGGGTGCATGAGCCTGCCTCACTTCCCACAGCAGCCGCAGTCACTGGGGTTGGGATTTTAGAAGATGCATCCCTGCCTATTACCTGTAGTGTATTTATATGAACCTGCTGTGCATTAATTTATCTAAATCCTTTTTTGATAACAGATACCTCCACAACTTCTTACACTGTCAAATTCCCTCTTACTTCACTGTTTAACCTGAATTTTTTTTTGTCCTTTCCTGTTCTCCTCCCCTGAACAAGATTTTCTGAACTGAGTTATTCCCTGTGTAGCTGCTTTAGCTTGGTTGAGTCATTCAAGGTTTTGAGGGCCTCTAATACATTATTTTTGAATAGCTTGTAGGCAGTTTGTATGGATTTTTTTGGTCATCTGACTACTCCTTTCAGAATTCGTTGTTATTTGCCGTATTTTTACATAATATTCTCTCATGAGATTGAATGCCTGCATGCTGGATTTATACGTCTTTTGCTGTCCTGCCACAGTAGTACCCCTTACTGCACCTTGTTAGCAGTTGCAAACAGTCTGCCATTAGTTCCTCTTCAACTCATCCCAAGGAAACCCTTGAAAATAAACCAGAATAATGTCTTTTAGTGGTGGCTGCAAGGCTGGCTGCAGTCATCTACTGTGTCGCTTCTTTCAGTCACGTTGAAATATCTGGCGCTAGATGAAGCTTCAGTCTGGTTGGGGTCTCTACACTATGTGAAGAATGAAAAAGATTACAATTTCTCTTCAATATCTTGGCAAATTCTTGGACAATATATAGACACACAGGGAAAAAGTACATCTGTAAACCGAGTGATTGACATTTGTAAGATAGTAAATATTTAAGACATACTTTTCATGTGTATGTCTATTATCCTGCCACACCTGGTTGTCTTTTTTAAGTTTTTTAGGGAAGTATTTTGACTAGAAAACAGTGGAGAAGATGGATAGGGGTTTTGTGAGTCACTGAGTGAGCAGTTTCTGTTCTGTATAAATATTATTTGGGGCACCTGTGGTTGGGGCTTCTCAACGAGCAAAAAGAAATAGTATATTGAAAAATGATAGTTGTCCTTAGAGACAGAGCAATGATTAAATTAGAGATAACAGTTTAAAAGAGAAGGAGAACACACCAGGCAAATAAAAAAAATGTTGTTTCCTGAAGCCTTCAATGATGTCTTCTACTCTAGCTTACCTGCTTCTCCTTCCTCCGTATGTCTAAATTACGTAGGATTTGACTATTGTTCGACTGGAATTATTTGAAAAGGTCAGTCTGATTTGCATTATTCAGCTATTCCAGGTGATAAAATTAAAAAGAGGAAAAAAAAAATTTACTGAAGAGAAATAAAAGGCTACATTCTTCTCTGGGGAAATACTGAATTAAAGGCTAGATGCTCTAAATGGAACTACAGAATCTTCCAGTACATTCTACAAATGTATCAAATTTGGTGTGGGAATTAAAGGATTAAACCTTACAGAAGGAATATAATGACAAAGATATGACTAAGGGAAAGAGACTTTATAGCATCTGAAGCAAAGAGGAAATGAGGTGTCGAAAAAATGCAACAAAGATTTTGTCTTCTAGGTTTTCAAAGTTGCATGAGGATTGACTGCCTCCCCCCTCACACCCAACCCACCCCTCAAAGCTCCCACCCCCCAGACACAAGGGTTTTTCACACCGATATCTTTAAGAGCAGCAATGATACATAGCTAAAAAAGAAAACTGAGGAAGAGGTTTGATGCAAGTACTGACAGTGCTTCCATTCAGGTGACACATCTGCCATTCCTTTGTTGCTACCCTATCCAAACACATTCACGTGGATAAATACTGGAAAAGTCTCTTGTTTCTCATTTAATGAAACTACCTGCAATATTTCAATTTTTTATGTTGTCATCTTGCAAGATGTTCTGAGAGCTGTAGAAGATAATTGTGGGCACTGTTTATTTTGCACATCTTTTAGGAGGAAGCACGTAGCAGTACTTGTGATTAAAGAAGAACTGTGGTCCTGGTGTGCCTTGGAAATAGGAAGCTCTGGCATATACTGTTCTTGGCTTAGTCAACTAAACTTGCCTCGAGAGAAATTTGATTTGAGAGAATTGCTTAGTCCTTCTGTGCATCAGCTACTGTGTGGAAAAGGAACCAATAGCTATACCTACCTCTAATGGCTTTTGGTTCAACTTCCATAGTGTGTTTGCCAATTAATTCTGCTGATAAATTTTTCTGGAATTTCAGTATTTGTTTTTGAGGGCCTAAATAATGACTACTTAATTTGACAAAGATTTAACTGAAATTAAATGGTATGACTTTGAGGAAATGTGTTATCTAGGTCCTGCCTCCAGTCACTGAATATACAGTATGCTTTTACAAATCTTGTTTGCAAAATTGGTTATGCTGTGTATCTAAATAATTGATAGCATTTTATATTTATTTTTAAAAATTGCTATCTGCGCATAGATATATAGAGACAGGTAATGAAAATGGAATTCCTTTCATAGCTACTTTTGTCCTCTCAAATATCACATTCACCCTCAGTTTCTATTGGCAAATTGTGAATTCTGCAATCTCAGGCTCTTCTATGACTATAAAAATAATTCCCTGGTTAGTTCTGTTCTTTCAGCGCATGCCCTACTGCCATTCAGCTTTGCAATTTGGAGATGGGAATAGACAGCAACAGCCTTCTGACTGCATACAGTAGCTGTGATGTAGCATGTTGAGGACAGGGTGTTGTACAGAAAGGCAATTTTCAGGCTATTCAGGGCTTTGGAAAAAAACAGTTAACAACAAAAACAGTCCCCGGTGTAGAGGGGAATAAAGCGCCAGGTACAGCACATAGGGATTATGTGTCTAAAAAGCCTGTCTTTTTTAGAGGTCTCTAAGTGCTTCCTGCAATACCAGAAGAAATCTGTCAGACTTCCAGCTGTAATACCATGCAGCTTGTGCTAATGTAGTCTAATAAACAATTGACATGTAAACAGATAAGCTTTTATTTTGAGAAGTTTCTGTTACTGACAAAGAAACCAAGAGTTTTGAAAATTCAGAAGCACTGGTGGACCTAAGAAACTTGGCAAAAATGTAAACTAAAATAGAATATGTATAAAATACTGAAAATTTTCAGTTTTGGAGGCCACCTGTTACAGAGTGGGCAGCTCACTTCTACCATGGCAGTTATCTATCATTTGTAGAAAATGATGTCAAAACCGCTCTAAAAATGAAGCTAAAGCAGGATGCTGTGTTAACCCTGGTTTATTAAAGTGATCAGAAAAATCATGGGTCTTAATAATGGTTATTTGGCATTCAGAATGGATCATTTTGGGTGCACCTCTAAATACATGTATACACGCTGGATACCTTTCTTAAATCAGTGTCTGCATTGACATCTGTTGTGCATTTTGTTAGTTTTTCATTCATTTCCTACTCGTACACCTATAAAAGCCATCTTCAGTTAAAGGTCAGTGTCCTAGCTGATGTACACTTTTATGCAATTTCCTTGAAATAAAGGAGTCGGGATGTTTCCCCAAAAGTCAATAAATGGTGCATATTCTCTACTGGCAGTGAAATGTTACTCAGCTTTGTCACACAGATGCTGTAGTTGCTTCACATTAGACTTAGAAGCATGCACTAAAAAAAAGAGTTTACCCTCATTTAAACCATTTAATTACATTTAATTAGGTAAGAAATGACTGTCTAGCTAGTCACATTATGTTTGGGCAAAGTGTTTTACAATATCTCTGTGTATACATATCTTAACATATGTTAATAACTACAGATTCTGTTTACAACAATGTCATGTATTTATAGAGTTGAGCGAGTGATTTATATCAGGCAATATATTTCTTTGCTGTTTAGGCTGTGGCAGAACTTTGAAAAACAAGAATTACATAAAAGATACATTATTGTACAGGCAATACAAAGTAAACCATGAGGGGAAAATTAATTTGACCGTAGCTCTCAGTAGTATGTCTTCTCTTCGCCAAGAAGCATAGTTTTAAATAACTACCTTGTAAATAGTACTTTTATTCTATTCGTGTAAAAATTGTGGCTATAGCTTTTGTGTCAAGTAAATCATCCTGAAAAAGAATTTTCCTCAACTTCTCTGTGCTTAGCTGCACTAATAAAAGGTAAAGTCAGAGCAGTTTAAAGTCTCACCTTATCTATTGGGAATTTCATGCCCTGCAGGGTGAATTCAATCAAGCTGCATTGAATTATGGTGGCGAAAAAAACCCCAAGAAACCTCCCTTAGTGAAGCAGAAATGAAATTTTAAGGCTTTGAGGCTGTATGCTGATACTATTCTATAAAGGAGGACATTGTATTTTTTCACTTGCCATATTCTGCAGATAAAACTAACTTTTTTTTTCCGAAGATAAAAGCCTTTCCCTCAAGAAGAAAGTTGGGTTAAGTCCTGTTCCCTCTTTGGGTGCTGCATTGGTTCTACAATTCAGAAGAAAACATCCACAAGTGTCAGAGGCAGGGGGGCACTGCCCAGGGAAAGCTGAATAAGCTGGAAGAGTAGAAGAGCAGCTTCACAGATCATATTCTGCTGAAGGGCTTTGAATTCAGTATTGTTACTTGATTGATTACACCTTCTTTTGAAATAAAAGTGTGTCGTATTTTTTTTTTTTTAAATTTTGCTTAAAACTGTCCAGGAGATTTTTTTTTTTTTTTTTTTATGAAAAAGATAAGGAAAAGTTGATAATGCAGTTTAATACATTGAAAATGGCTTTTAGGGGACAACATACGAGGTCACACAGAAACCAAATCCTATTGCATCACGATTGTTTGTGAGCTATATTTGTAGTGATACAGTAGCAACTGCAGTGAATGTCAGAAAAACCTTTTGTTTTTAAAAATGTTGTTTTCCCGACCTTGTAGACCCAAAAGTGTAGGGCACATTCTCTCATTTGCTGTTGAGTGACAATTAGAATCAGAGCATCAGTTAAGGGAGCACAATGGTTCTGCTGTGTCTGGATCCTTCTCTCCTAGGTACTGCCATTGTTTTGGATTCTTCATTCATTCTTTACATCCAGATCCAGGGTTTATAAAAACTCTGATTCACAGCCATAAAGTACTAGAAAGTGAAGGAGATATTCAAATGAGAATGTTTAGGTAAAATGTATCCTTAACGAATGAGAATATTAAAAACTAAATGTATACCTGTTAGGGCTCTCTTTTCATCCTGTACTTAGCCACAACGTTTAGAAAACTGTCTGCTTGGATTTTGCCCAATATTCTTTATCTGTCATCTTTTCAATTAACTGCAGTGTTGAAAATCATAGCATTGTTCCTATGTAATCCTGCTGAAGTCATTCTGATGTCTTTACCCAGTTTTTCCGTGCCGCCCGGGACACTTTATTAAATTCTTGTTTCTGACATCCTCCTTCATTAAGTCTAAAGTTCCGAAATGGGTTTGAATGCTTTATTTTTCTTACTCATTTAGTCTCATAACCGTCTAACAGGCTTTTTACCCTCGAAGCTTAGTCTTTTTCAAATGTCATTTGTTGCAAAATATCATCCATGGAGAAAAGAAAGAGTAATTTCCGATCTGTGCCTCCATTTCTTTCACAGGAAATTGTTGTTGGTAATTATTGCTCCTGGATACTGATGCTACATAGTGTGGTAGTGTTTAAGGGAAACTTCTGTAAGCATTTCAAAAATTATGTTGTATAGGCTGTTGGGTTAAGGCAGACACTGGAGTTGTCTGATGATCCATTTCATCTTATACAAGTGTGGTCAGTATGTTTGAATCTAAGGGTTAAAAATAGAACATTCTAATGGTTCCTTCACTGCATGTTATTTCAAAAAGGCAGCAAAACATGAAGTATAAGAGATCATCTTGAACAGTAAAATTTGAGAGCTGTATTCTGTCCTTTGCACACATGACTCTCTATGACATCTGTTGCAGTTCCACCAGACAACAGGGGCAACATGAAACCCAGTTAAAATCTTTGATCTTTGAACTTGTACAGAGAGTTTTGTGAATCTTAGTGTTATCCAAACCAGTGTTTTCCAGCATTACAGATCTCAAGTGCAAGGAGACTCAGAGCCAAGCTCCAGAGAGCTTTAAGTGTAGGTGAAATTTTATAATTAATCTAAAACTTTCTCTGCAGCTAGTGTAAATTTTGCCAAACAGGAAAAGAAAAATGCTGATCTAAATTATTTGTATTATGCAGACAAGTGGAAAAGTTTGCTTTTAGTACCAAGATGTTAAAATTGCCTAGTGGAAAGATCACTTTAAAGGAAGTAACAATGGTATATGTGGTTAGAAAAAAAAAAGAATCTAAAGCGATACTTCAAAATCTTGAGTAGACACTATTGATTTTTAGCCTTAGATGAAGTAATAAAGAGCATTTAAGAATCAAATTTCTGTGGTTCGTTAAGAAAGAGAAGGTGGGCTGTTGATTTCGTCATTGCAAATAGTACTATAAGTTACTGATGTTTGTCGTGTAGGATCAAAAAAGAGGGATCACCCTTGAGGAGCTTGGAGTCATCCAAATTCAGTATCAGAGTATTCTTTGCCTCTGAAAACACCATAGAGTACTTCTCAGCATAAGACTTTATAAAGGTATATGTGACATGAAAATGCATTTGGCTTATTCATTTTAAAAGTTTCTTGATAAAATTATGTTGCACCTGGAATGCTCCTGTCCTGGGCTGAGAGCTCTCCAGAGGCTATGAAGCTCAGACTACTAGATTAGTTGGCAACGACATGGCTCTTGTAGTTATAACTAGATTTTCATGAAAGTAAATAAGAATTTAAAGAAAAAAGACTGGCAAACCCCAAATTGATCATATTATGGTACACCATACAAAACTTCCATTGATTTCAAGGGAGCAGGCTCGGAGAGTTCGCAGTTTCTTTAGGATCAGCTGTTGAATACAGATAAGTTTATTTGCTGACTTCATTGGAAGGAGAAAGTGATTTTTGTAATATTTTTTCTGCTATTTATAGGTTTAAATTAAACTAGACTGCTGGTGTTTTCTGGTTTTTATTCTTAATCAAGATGACATGTAGCTGGAAAACGTCAACTTTATATGGTGAAATATTTTTTTGACTGAGGGTTGATGGCCTGTCACCTTATAAAGATTATAGTCCTCTCCTGAGACTCATTATCCTCTAGTTGTAATTTGGTCAAGCTAAATACAACATTTGGAATGATAATTCCAATTACGCGTGGATATTCAAAGATGATAAAAAGATAACAATGAAATACATAATTGAAATCCATATTAAAATATTTCTAGAAGAAAGCCTTGCATGAAATTCTTAAGTTGTCTGTCTCATTATTACCTGAGCTAAGGTGTCTGCACAAGCTGTTCAGCTGTAATGTAACACCTCACGGTGTTGTTCTGAAAGAAGTAGAAGCATATGAAACTGTTTTTTCTTGACAGAAAAAAAAAGAATTGGTTCTCACCTACTTTGCACCTATTTGAGCCTGAAACACTGGAATATTTTCAGACGCAGACATTTTTGTCCCTGCAAAAGATTTCAGAGATGTTCAAATTTGTTCAACTCAAATACTTACGTATCACTTTTCCTAATTGTTGCAGTTTAACCTGGCAGCTGACAACTAAGCACTAGACAGCCGCTCGCTCACCCCCCTCGTCCATCCCCAGTGGGGTGGGGAGGAGAAATGGAAAAAAGGGGGAACTCGTGGGTTGAGATAAATACAGTTTAATCAGACAGCAAAGGATAATACTACTAATGATAACAATAATTATGTAAAACAAACTATATACAATACAGTTTTCTTACTGCTCAATGCAGCCAGTCCCCGAACAGCTATCACGGAACTTGAAACTCGCAAAGTTTTGTGAATTTTGAAAAACTCCCAGAAAAGACCGAACTCCCAGAAAAGATCAAACTCCAGACCAGAGAGAATTCAAAACCACGGAAATGAGAAAAGCTGAAGGATTCCTGTCCCCTGGCCAACACCCGTTAATAAACTGAGCGTGATGTTATGGAATATTTGCATCAGCTAGCCTGGGCTATCTGTCTGGCTATACTCCGTCCCAGCTCCTTTACGCCTACTCATTAGCTGGACATGGGAGTCAGGAAAAATTGTTTGAATTCTCAGCAAAAACTGATAACATCAGTGTTATCAACATTCTTCTCGTACTAAATCCAAAACACAGCACCTACTGGGAAGAAAATTGACTCTATCCCAGCCGAAACCAGGACACTAATGAATATCTCAGCCTTGCTAAGGAAGCGGTTGCCTTAAAAATGTGAAAACATTGTTTGTGCAGTGCGGTGGAAACAAAACACTCTCAAATTTGACTGGACTCTTCCTATAAAATCACTGCAGCAATTCAGTATATATTTCTCTAGTGATAGGAAATAGTTCACCCTCAGGGTCCTGTCAACCTCATACTGAGTCTTAAATGTAGAAAATGTGCTATTCTGGGCCGAAATTGCCAATTTTCTGTTACCCAGAAACATTATAGAAGACTTAGTTCTGGAGTCTTCTCTCCCATAGCCCCTTCTGAACACAGTTCAACCATATTTGGGGCTGCCAATGTTATTGCAGAAGGAAACATTAAATAGATCAATCCACTTGTCACTAATTTTAGGCATAATAACTTGAGTGAGCTGCATTGATTTTGTTTAGTTGTCGTTTAAGTACTGTATTGATCTTAAGAAAGCTGGTTTTCTGGCTATGCTGTGATTTAAAAACACAGTTTTCATTAGACTGCCTCAAAGTGGCTTTGCCATATCTGTCCCAATAATTTTGCCCATCTGTCAAGTTTACCTATAAAAGCCTTCCCATGGAAAGAACTTTCTGTTCTTCAGAATTTGAATTCACAGATTTTACAACTGAAAATGTTTAAAACAACAACAATAACTCTTTAATTAGTCCATTTTTTAACTATCTTGTAAACAATTTAAAACATGCAGAGTTTAATAGATGTGGAAATTTTTCTGAAGTGAATTTGTAAGAGTTTAATCAAGCAGATGCTTCTTAAATTATCCTGGAAGGTGTTGTCTTATCTCAGTTTTCTTTTGTGAATAAAGATCTGAATAGTATTTTGTCAAAGTGCTACATGAACTCAGAAAAGATCTGTATGGATTGAAAAAAATAATGTTATAAAAGTGTCAGATTTGTATGGTTCATCCACAAGCTGTGCTGTCTTTTGATGTATTGTCATTACTTTCTTGCAAACACAAAATAATTATTCTATGTCAGACTACAAATTTAATCCTGTATATGTCAGGCATCCAATTCCTGGTCATATGCCTGTCTATATGTGCATGTATTTGTAAGTATGTGTGTACATTTAAATCCAAAATACTCTTTACATACAGATTTAGATACATATTTATGTGTGTGAAAGAATACAAGGTGATGTTAAAAAATAACTTTAAGGTATCAAATTGCCAGCAGTTGATTCAGTGAAAACTGTAATGGCTCATTTTGTCTAGATGTGGCTGGGAAAAATTTCTCTTTCTGGTATGGATTTACTGATCTTATTTCTCATCAAAACTTCGGATCTTCCAATGGCCCTCTCAAATTATTCTGTTTGTGACAGATTTTTCGGTCCTTATGTAAGGTTATTTTTCAGTTGATTTCAGTGGAATTTTGCTCTTTTACTGAAGGAGATAATTTCATCTTAAATTTAAAGTACTGCAGGATAGTACCGAGCTAGAAAATCCACATTTTCCACATTAGACTCAGCAATTGTCTCAAGTACTAATTTATGGAAATGTATTAATTTAGTCTTTCTTAAAATGGTATCAGCCTGCCATCCTTAATTTTGACAATGGATAGCAGGTATTCTGCAAGAACAAGTATCTTTAAACAGGAAGAATTTTATGCCAGGCCCCGTATTGAGAAACAGGTTACTGGGATGGGTCTACTTGCCCAGTAAAACAATGTTTCAGTGGAAGGCAATGGGATGTGCTGTTCAACCGGGGGCATGGTATGCTTCAGCTGAACGGCTTTGGGTGCTGTGCCACTGGGAGGCACAAACAGGGATTTGGGGAGTTTTTGCTACATAGAAAAATCCCCGGACACCATAAAAAGCCAAAAATTGAAGCATCTTCATAAGAAATAGAATAGCCATTAACAACCTCTTTCTGTTTGGATATGTGCTCTTTTTGGCTGTCTATTTGTGTTTTAAAGGTGAAAGCAAGGTGGTAGAAAATATTGTGATGAAAATAAGGATGCTCTCCCTTTAAGGTGAATGCAGGCAGTAACATTATCTTTTGCTGATTTCCAGTTTATCCATTTCTGCTACAAAACCACTTTCAGTTTGAAGTTATATACGTGGAAAGCAAAAAATTTTGGATATTAGAGTTAGTAAAACAAAATTCTATGGACACTTGTGACGATGCCTTGTTTGATGGCTTGCTGTGGCTTAAATGAAAGAGCAGGAGTAGATGGATGGTTGGTCAGCCTCTCTGCTTGTCTGCTGCTGCATTGCTTTGGTAGTCACAGAGGTCAGATGAACCCGATTAAGTTTCTGAGGTAATTCCCATGTATTGTCTCTGTTAAATCAAATGCTTGCTATGCTATAAATTTCTCATTTTTTTTGCTGCATAGAATCTGTAGGCAGATTATATTTAATGGACATTTTTTTTCCTCCCTGAATTCCTAGTAGCATAATTTGTGCTTTTAAAAAAATCTTTTCTCGTTGTGCATTTGTGCGTTACAGCCACGAGCTTTAGCGTATTTGGTTTGGCCGATGTTAGGCACTCAGTATTTAAACTGTAGATTTTATGCTGATGAACTTTAGGTCTTAGGAGAAAAGAAGCGAAGGTCTGGAACCTGAGAGTTAGGATCTCCTCCTTCATTTGCCAAAAAAATGGGCATAAGTAGATCAAGGAAATATTAACACCCAGGAATAAAATTCGTATCCTGTAGCTGTTCAATGGATGCTGATTAGTTTTGGGCGAAAGGCGTAAGCTGCTGTTCACCAGTGCTTCCTTTCTCTAATGATGCCTGTCTTGCTGGATCAGGATGGGAATTCACGAAGATACCTGGTAGGGCAGGAATTAATTCATACTGTAAAAACCATTTCGCTCTTTTTTACAATGGTTTCAACTTATTTTCATTTTACAAGCAGATAAAGTTCAGCATGGAAATTCATTCTGAGGAGCACATTACTTTTAGCAGAAATGTAAATAAAACAACGTAGTAAAGCACCAATCAAACCCAGAACTGCTGGGACAGGTATAGGGATGCAGCGATTCAGTGCTCTTCATGAACTGCTTCTGCAAAGCCCTACTACCTATACTGTATGCCTCCTTGGTATACACTACAGAATCTGATTTTATTTCTGTTTTAAGCTTCATGCTGCTCCTTTAAGCATCATTTCAACAGCACACAAGAATTATCTCACTGAATTGACTCATGCGATTATAGTTAATTGCATCCTTTTCTGGGTCAGAGGGTGACTGTTCTTCTGTGGCTGCAAAGGAGAAAAATATAAAATTTCTTGAACTTTCTATTGTTGCAGCAATCAAAAGCCGATCTAGTTTGATTACTAGAATATGCAGAGCTAAATTAAAAGCACTATCATGCCATTGCATTTCACTAAAATGCTTGATTAGGTGGAAAACACTTGATAAATATTTTTCTCTTAATTGATGCAGATTCCCAGTGACTGTTGCCAGCTCTGGTTTTTATCATTTGGGGAAAGCCCCAACTTACTTACATTTGAAAGAGGCAAGTGTGTATGTGCAGTTCCTAGTAATCTTGTTTGCACTGCATTGCTTACTAGGATTTACATCCTCTGCACAGGGTGAGTACTGTGTAGAAAAGAATCCACTGGGTAGAACTTTGTGTACTTCAGATTGCATGGTTACTGTACATTCTTTAAAATTGTTGCAAAAGAATACTCAATTGTTATGGTGTTTTAAGATCAATGAGTGATGCAGAAATGTCTCAGTAATTTTAAGTGAAGTATTTTTAGTCATTAGATGTCCCACATTTTTTCCTTCAGAGAATATGTGATTTTCCTTTAGTTGTTCTGGTCTTTCTAATACAACCAGAAGTTGTCCTGCAAGTGTAAAAAGGAAGGAAATTAAAACTTAACTTTGCCGTAACCTTTGGAGTTTTTCTTCTATTATTGTTAGTGGTGCTTTAGAGCGTATATTTCCATGTCTAATTCAGATTTCTTTTAAAGTCTGATTACATACACTTTACATATAGCCCAAGTGATATTACTTTCCTCCTTTCAGTTAAGGTTGACTTTAAAATAGTGTTCTGTGTTTTTTGTGCTGCATCTCTCTTACTTGCAAAGGTAAGTGGAGGAGCCAGACGGGACACTCCACACTCTAATGTGAATACTGTTTGTCTTTGCAAGCTTGAAAGCAGAATTAATATATTCATGGAGAGAATTCAAGACCAGTTGCTTAAAAGAAAGAGAATACTGCTGTTTGGTAGGTGGTTTACAGTGAGAAATGTGTGTCTTTTGCAGAGGCTGCAGCCTTTTTGTTTTGTAGCAATCTTAAGGACAGTTTTCTTAAACACACGAATGCATTTATTTCATGATTCCTAATGTAAAAGTTTAGCTTTTGATGTCTTTAAAAAAAAAAATCTCAGGAGCTGGGCTTTGTACTGACAATTTTAACAAACCACCAGTCAAATCAGCAGCTGTGAAACTCTTCTACTTTCAGGTCTCAGCAGAGGTGATTCAGTGATTTGGCCATCTCCAAGTCCCGACAGAAGTTTGTGAAGTATTTGGACAGTTAGACTGGCTCAGTTTGATCCGTTGGGCTTTGTGACAGGATCCCTAAAGTACACAGGTGTTTGCAGCTTCTCCTACCTGGTTAAGCTGTGCTACCAGCACCACCCTTAAGATGAATGCCTTTGCCGCAGTGTGGGTGGTGGTAGCTTGGTTGGCTATTCTTCTTTGCCAGCCCCGAATCAGGATTCTGGTTGTTCTCTGCCTTGCTTTCCCCTTTCCTTACTTGCCAACTACATTATTTCTCTGCTTAATCAATTAGTCCAAGGAACAATCAGCTGGACCACTTCTTCTTAAAGTAAAATGAGATATTATCAGTTGTGTTAAATATAGTAAGTATAACTGGGAGTAGGACCACACACCTGCCTGACTGGGTAGTTTTAAAGTCTATATCACGATTATGTCATGTCTTGCCTGTTAGTATTTCAAAGCACAGTTTCTCATATTTGCCAGAAATACGGGTCTGTGAATTTAAATCATGAACTTGTGGAAATTTGGAATGACACAGCTTTTTTGTCAATGTGGGATTTGGATTTTGAGAAATAATTATGGATTCCAAGACACGCAGCTGTTGAGCAGCAAGTTCATTAAAAGGATGTTCCTCTGACAATCCAGCTGCCTTCAGAAATATCAAAATACGTTTTGCAGATGAAAACATACCACTTTTAAATAGTCTGCATAGTGAGCTGTAGCTTTAAGAAGCATTCAGGAGAAGTGCACTTTCTATGACCTAGAGCCAGATCTCTAAGATAGTTCTGAAAAGTATATGAGCATAAAAGTTATTAAATTTGCTGGGCAGATGCATTACTTAGATTGCCTGCCTATGACTGACAGACCAATATTCTATTTGATATCATCGGATTGGGTAAATTACATTTTTACATCCTTTCTTTTCCAAGACAAGTATTAATGTGAAATCTGCTGACTGTCAAATTTGCTTTCTTGTCCAAACCTATTAGTGCTTAGTTTCAACTAAAATAAAAAGGAAAAATCTAATAGGTATTGAAGTATAAAGTACAGTTGAATAAAAAAAAAAGATGAAAAATTAATCCTGCACAGATTTTTGTGGGTACTCTCTTAGGAACAAGTGTCCTGAATATTTATGTATTTTGTGCAAAGCAGAACTTTTATAGAGGGCATTAAAATTTTTATGCTTTTCCTTCCATGACCCTAAAATATGAAAAATTCCGGGATTAGAGCACCCCTTTGACAAGACGGCTCTGTGAGTATTGCATCTGCACTCCTTCAGAAGGAAGCCAAGCTTAGATCTTCCATTATCTAAGCAAGACACAACATGACCGCTCTCGTTTTGTGAGTCTGTGCAGTAAAGGCTCTGCTGAACAGCCGGATGCTGGCGAGGCTGAGACATGCCCAGAAGCACTGTGTTAGCCATATGAGATTTTAATGCTGTAGATTGAAGGCCTAGAGAGCAGAGAGAGAAGATAAACAAGCATTCAAGTTTTTAAAGTATTTACTTCTATGGTTACAGCTTTTTGTGCGTGACTTGTTTGCAACTTGGATTTTATATGGTGTTGAAACACACAAAGCCTAGTAAGACCTGTTGTCTGAAACTGCTACAAGGATGGTGAGGGGACTGGAGCATCTCTCCTATGAGGAATGGCTGAGGGAGCTGGAGTTGTTTAGCCTGGAGAAGAGAAGGCTGAGAGGGGACCTTATAAATGCTTATAAATGTCTTAAGGGTGCATGTCAGGAGGATGGGGCCAGACTCTTTTCAGTGATGCCCAGTGACAGGACAAGGGGCAACAGGCACAAACAGGAGCATAGGAAGTTCCATCTGAACATGAGGAAGAACTTCTTCACTTGAAGCGTGATGGAGCACTGGAACAGGCTGCCCAGGGAGGTTGTGGAGTCTCCTTCTCTGGAGATATTCAAAACCCTCCTGGATGCAGTCCCCTGTGCAGCCTGCTCTGGGTGAACTTACTTTGGCAGGACTAGATGATCCCCAGAGGCCCCTTCCAGACCCTACCACTCTGTGACTCTGTGACACTTGCTTAGCATTAAATCAGTGTAATTCTGTTAAGCAAGTTCAGTTAAACTACCTGACTTTACAGCGGCTTTTGCTTTTCTGTGTGCACATGGCTTTTCTTAATGTATTGTAGGGATAAATAATGTGCATTTGTCATTTATTTTGCTTTGTTGCATTTTCTGGTACCTTATTCAGACAGCAGACCCCTTTAGGACTGTGAAGCCTTTGATGTTGGGGGAATGTTATGACAATGTTCCCCATGATTATAGCTGCATTTGCCAGCTCCCAGAGTTGAAATCTCAGACTGAGTCATAAATTTCTTGCAGCTGCATGAAAATTTCTGTGTTTGCTAATTCCAGACTCTACACAGGAATGATGGACTTGGTGCATAGGCTTCTTCAATCATCAGACAGACAAATGAATTACTTCCCCTCCTCTCCTTTTGGTCTACAGTTGTGTTTTGTGTTCTACATTGTTTTGTCATCACTTGTCACGTCAGTGTGTACTTGATGTGGTTAGCCAGCACTGCTAACTGATGTCTGGGGGCTTGGGATGTGTTCAACTCACAACTGGCATTGCACATGCTGATGCAGTCCTCAAAGGACAGAATATCTGGCTGAGTCTCTTCTGGTTTTCCTGGTCTTTTTTAGGATAGATTTGCCTCCCTCTTTTTATTTTGGGATGTCCAACATTTTAGTCCCAACCAGATGAAGTTTTTAAAGCTTTCGTGATAGTTCTCCAAATGCATAAACTTTCTTCAGTTTTTCCAGTCGTTCAGCATGTAGAATTTTCCCATCTTAGTTCTGAATCCAGAAGGAATCTGGAGGAAGTGCAATGAGGCATTCATTCTGATGCAATTCTAGGCATCAGTCACAACATCCAGCAAAATATTATGCGTCGTGATAATCTCAAGCAGAAAAATAAACATTCCTTAGGCATATTTACAGTCCTCAGTATTTTAGTGGCTTTGATGTTGAGATGGAGAAGTGGGGAGCCTTCTCTTTCTTACTCAGATTTTTTTTGCTTCTAATTTGTTACTTTGTTACTCAGATTTTTTTGGTTCTATTTTTAGCATGAGAGATCCTGTGAATGTTTAGTTGAATCAGTATCAAAGTAATTGTTATTGTGATTAATATGCCTATATTCTATCCAGCAAAATAACAAACACCGTAAATCTAGAAAATGACAAGTCTCTATTTCTCGTAAAGCATGTTTCCAGTCCTAAAAATACCTTGCTGATGCATGTAGAGTGAACTTTCTTACACTACGGAGACCACGGCCAAACATCTTTTGTAAATACCATTTATCAAACTATGGAGTTAAATAAAATTTTAAGTCATAACATATTGGCAGTTGATACTGATTTTTCTGCAATGATTAAAGTAAGGAAAAACAGACTTATAGAAGGCTTCCATCTGCAGACCACCCTCCTGTGTTTAAAAGACAGAGCAGTCTCTAGCCCAGATGCTAAAAGCATAGCATTGTTTCTCTGGCTATGTGCTTTACCAAAATATGCTTTGTGTGCTAAATATTTTAAACTGATGCCATTCAAGGACAGATGTAAAACCATGCAGTTCCTTTCAAGCTTCTTTAGAGAAGATTTTAAATACGTCGCTAACACAGCTTTCAAATTCAGGCCTTGAAAGCAAGGTCTTTTCGTTGCTACCTGGCACAGAAAGAATAATTCCTTAGTCCTACTTTACAGATATGGGCTGTTATCCAGAAGTGAACACTCGGTATGTCCTACAATTTCCATTGATGTGCATGTTCTGTTCTCTGTTGTTAGGTCTTGCCATGCTTTTCAAATAGCTTTCACTTGGATATCTCAAGCAAGGGGGGGAAAACCCAGTCATCTCAGGGGAAAATCTAGACTTCTTTTCATGGCCATCATGAGTAGATAAAGTATCTGTGAATGTTCAGCAGTTCGTTTGACTGAATGGTGGCTCCCATCAGAAACATCTGGGTCTTCCCTTGTTGAAATTATATCATCTGTGCAACATAACTGTTCAATTGCAAGATTGCAGATTCAACTTCAGATTATTCATGACTGTGTTTTCTTTCTATTTAAAAACATGTTTTGTCTTGATGTGT
The DNA here is from genome assembly GCF_030867145.1 of Opisthocomus hoazin. Lineage (NCBI taxonomy): Eukaryota > Metazoa > Chordata > Aves > Opisthocomiformes > Opisthocomidae > Opisthocomus > Opisthocomus hoazin. Next base: position 6,781,273 of record NC_134420.1, read on the forward strand.
TGTGACTGTACAGATCTTTACATCTCTCAGTTGACTAATACATGGTCTGTGAGGCTAAGGTACGCGAAGCTTTTCTCGTCTAGCCTCCACTTCTCTGTGTGTACGGTGTTGAACACATACAGTTTATCAACGATACCACAATCTTGTTCTTTATTCTAATTCATCATTTGTCTTTATTACACGGTTTACTGTTTTTAGTGTAACTAACTACCCACAATGCTACTTATGAAGTGCAAAGTGTGTATTTACACTTGACGTGATACCAAGGTAAAGGTAGTGTAGTAGATTGGCTGAAACACTATATTTTTATTTTGGAAGTTTCCCTGAAAATTTAAGGCTTTTGGTCTTGTCAAGACTCATCAAACATGATCAAAGGATGATTTAAGTGGATCAGAATGAAATGTATTTTGCAATTTCTCCTCTGCTTTGGGAAGGTGGAAGTATGGCAAAGAAAGGCAAGATGCTGGTTTAAGGATGATATTTCAATGCGCTAAGCATTGCGAAATAGCTGGGCTCATGGCTGGAGTGCGGACATATAGTGCTAACAGTAACTTGAACTGAATGGATTAGGACATAATTTATGAAAATAGGCTTAGTGAAAGTTTTGGTATCAAGCAGTCTGAAACTTGTTTTGTTGCAGCAACAGTGTGGAACAAAATATGAAGTTAATCAAGAATTATAGAATTTTTTTTTTACACTTAAATACTGCAAATGGTCCCCAGTACTTTGAGGCAAATTACTGTTTGTAGCTTGTGCATCAATGCTGCTGTTCAGAGAACATTATCATTAATAGATGACATTTGGAATGTGCACAAAAGCAGGATGCCTGGAGATAATAGTAAAGACTAACTGTCTGGTTGCAGAGGGAAGGACTTTTTCTGAATACTGCCTTACTTTTCAGTGTGTATTGAAAGAGCAAAGTACTAATAATGCATTTTTCTGAAAAAGGAAGCATGTGCTTGGGGGGTTGGACCAGATGACCCACAGAGGTCCCTTCCAACCCCTAACATTCTGTGATGCTGTGATTCTTTTGTAGGCACAGTTTACTGTTTGCCCAACTTTGGAGGTATGTCTTTGCCGAATGCTACAGCCTACTGGGCAGAGATTCAGAGTGGAAAACAACACATGTGCTTCGATACTTTAAATATTTGGGGCTTTGCCCTTTTTTATATAATTCAGAATTGCAGTCTGTATAATTTCACAGTTACACAGTACAACCTCTGTCACTTAATTATATATCATCTGAGGTAAATGATCAACAAATTCCCTTTGCTGAACATGAATACTGATTTGAGTTGTCAACATGAAAAAAAAGGTGATAGTTTATCTACAAGGAAATATGCTTTGTGGAAATGATTTCAAAGAACTTTGAATTGTCACATAAAGTACTTCTAAAAATGACTATTGTATTAGTATTGTCCTAAGAAAATGCTTATAATATTTATAATATTAAACTCTTAATTGTTGAATTTAGGGCAAGACCCTAAATCTCACAGAAACTCTCCCTTGATGTTGAGAGAATCTCTCAAGTCCATATTCGTGGCAGCATTAATGAAGAGGAGATGTTCCTGTCAGAAGTAGGAATTGATTATCAGATGACCAGGCAGATCACCTTCTGTTCCAGGTGTTCTGAGAGGAACGATGCCCCACGTCCCCTGGATTGACTAGGCTGTCTCATAAGTACTAAGAATTGTTGTCTTCAACTTGTATTATGATGTTCTTTAACTTCTTCAGTTTTTCACTGAAATATTTAGTGAGTTTTATTTTTTTTCTGAAAACATTTAGTTAGTTTATAGATCTATATTATTTACTCTCAGAAACCAAAGAAGTTTAAGCTGTACTCAGAGCCTGGGCTATTTACTGATTTACTCCACACAGCTTACAGATGGCGTAGTCTCCCTGCCCATGCAGCCAGGCCAGTTCAAGGATGAAGATATCTCACATTCTGCCAGCTTCAAACATAGGTAGAGCTTGTGTTGCTGCCTGTTCCTGCTGTAGTGGAACAATGGATGGTGTTTAGGTTACACTCTTGATGTTTTGAAGATACACAGGTGTGGCTTATGGTTTTACTACACGAATTCTGACTGTGGTAAATTGCTACCATGATTTGCTTAACAAGATATAAGAGAATGTGAACTCTTTTCTACTTCATCTGTTCTGAAGATGAAACTAGCATTTCATTGCCTCCTGATATGAACTCTACCCTTACAGAAGTTTCACCTTTCAAACCGTCTAGCACTGGTTATGGTGTATGCACAAATTTATGAATTAAAATTAATATTTTAGAAAGTGCTGAAATATCTTAACATGAAATCATAATACTTCTGGAAATCACTTTGTGTTCTATAAGTGGGAATAGACCATACCAGGACAGAGGCAAGAAGAAGTTATTATCTGGTACCTATTATGTAGGTACTTATCTCTTGGTATATTGAACGAGCGCAGCATGGTGAAAATATGTTTAGTATGTGAATCAATGCAATAAAACTGCTGCAGGGACATCTATTTCCTGATTGACTGATATTGCAGTAGCTTGTTCAAAACAGCAGATGTATATGTTAGTTGTCTGTAGACTGTACTTGCAAAACTTCTTTTAAAAATTAAATATAGTGGTCAAAAAGTTCTTCAACAACAAATGCTCGATGCACTGGTACTGAGAGAATTCAGGAGACAGAGTCTATTAATATTAAAGTGAACCTGAGTGATATGACTCCACAGAGAGCAGCATAAATGTACTCCTTAGTCATCTTCTGCCCTTCTCCTTTCGTAACTATGCCATCTATGTGTTAAGTCAGATGTTGACAATTCTGGGCTGCAAATGTGCAGAGATCTAAAATATGCTTAACGCCACATTTCATCCCCTCTGCTGGTACAGCAGCAGAAGAGAAATTGTAGAGCAGAACGTAAGCAGTATGACCCTTCACGCTTCTTGTGATAGAGGAGCTTGGTTTTTTGTAAGTCAGAAGTGTGTTTTATAGCTAGATTATTATTTACATGTTTGGCCACATTCAGCATGCTCTTTTTATTGCTGTCACCTTGCTTTAAAAGAGTTCTCACCGGGCTCTTCATTTTTTTTCTTTTTTTTTTTTTTTAAGCCTAACCTGCAGCTTGCAGCAGCATCAGCTTCTTTTCACCATTCTGTTCACAAATGTTGAACAAATGAAAAGCAGGAGCTTCAGGCTAACATCTACCTAACTAGGTGTTCTGCTTTATTGATCCCACAAACCATCCCCAGGGCACTCAGCCGCCTCGACCAAAGGGAAAGATCAAAGAATTGTCGGGATTCTTCTCTAGATAATCCTGCGTGGCATAGGCAATTACTCTTCATTTCAGATATAAACTCTGTAAAATGGGATTCTGTATTTAATACACTGCTATGTTTTTAATTAGAATATCTGACATGGAAAGAATTAGACATGGCATTTGTTTTCCCGTAACAAAGTCCTGTCGAAATGACTGGAAAAGTGTAACTGATGATTAAATTAATCCAGTAAATATTTTTGTGTATCATTTTCCCATCGTGAGCTATTTGTACTCAGAGATAAGGAAAATAAATGGCCCTGACCTCTTGCAATCCAGAAAGAAAGCACCCTGGGGGAAAAAGAATACTTGGTGCAGTACACCGGTTCATTGTTATAACAGAAAAATCCACAGCCTTGGAGTGATGAAAGACTGAGAGACTTTTTTTCCCCACTGGACTATTTAAAACATGCATCGAAAAGATTGCATGTACCAACATTTGATATTGCATCCTAACCCTATAAAAAATAATAGGCTTTCAGGAAGAAACAATTTTTTTTTATTTATTTATTTTTAGGGAAAAAGTACTGTGGATACATATTTGCAAACTCTGACAGAATATTAATACTCAGATGCATGTGTGAACATTCAGGTGCAAATGTGAGAAGTTGCTAAATTTCATTTATTCCAGATAAAAAGAAAAGCTTTTGATTAAGAAACAGTGAAACAAGTTCCCAGGTATTAAAGAAGTACCAGTGTACTATAATCTTCCTTTTACAGTGCAGATCTGTTCCCAGTACTCCTTTTTTTTTTTTCTTTAATTTAATTTTGTTTTATTTATACTTGAAGGTGATAGCAGGGAGAGATAAGCTGGTACAGGACATAGTGAAGACTCTAAACTCCACCTGGCAAACAGAAGGAATGAGGATAGCTCCTGAACAGCTGTTCACCATGAATGAATTGTGGCATTCTGGGTTAGCATCGTTCTCCAAGTGATTCTAATTGTGAGGACTGGACAGGAAATAAATCTCACCTTAGATGAGAGCTGTAGAGCAAAATCTATTGTGACTCAGAGACACACAACTCAAACTACAGGCTAAAAGGGGTGAAAAATAACCCCCGCATCTTTAAATCTAGTGCAGATAGTAATTGAAGTATAGTAATTGTTACTAAAAATGATGTCTTTGATCAGAACTTTAAAGACCTTTTCAGCCATTTTTTTACCTGACGAAGAGCTATTCCTAGAGACTGCCAGATAGCTGGTGACGAACTGCGTCATGAACTTCTCATGAATTCAGAGCACAAACATTTCTAATAACAATCATGAATGACGGAGCCTTAAAGCGATATGATTCCTTAGATCCCATCACATATTTTTAGTATAAAAGACTGCTATGGAAAATCAGCATCTTAACTCATTCTGAAAAAATGTTAACATTTTAAAACACAGTAGCAGTTCTCTAATCCTGCTCAGAATATTAACAGTTTGTGAGTGACTAACAACGGTGGAGGACATCTTAAGTCCAACTGCCTTTGCAGAGCACTTATGTCATCTTGGGCAGGGGAGGAGTGTCTCACGATAGTCAGATACTCCTGTGCTTACCTGTGGTTTTGAATAAAGTCTCAGACACAAGAAGAGCTACTTATCTGTGGATGACTGAGGTTTGGTCCACAAGTAGTTATCTAGGCAATTGAGTGATGCAAATACTGATGGCAACTAGACTGTGAATTAAACCTTCCTACTAAGCCTTTAAATGTTAAACATTTTCAATGCCAAGCTACCAACGATTTGTGCTTTAGAGACACAAATCCCACGTAAACCATCATTTTTGTAGGGATGAGCTTTTATGGAGAAGCCAGTGTTTAGACTTTCTGTGTGGAAACATTAAAAAGCTGAAATATATGAAAAGATTCTGAGAAAAGAGCGTGTGCATGAGGAAGGCTAGATCAAAGATGACTTATTCTGTATTTGCATAACTATTGTTATGCAACAGATGAAATGTATTTTTTAGCTACGGACAGGCTTCTGACTGCCTCTACGCTGCTATTTCCCTTTGAGTGGTAGACAGGCTCACATTTGCAACCCGATCTGTTCCGTAGTAAGGATAGAATCAAATCTCAACATTTGCTACAGTTTTTTGCTGTGTTATACTTCCAAGTTATTTTTGCATGGTCAGGTGGAAATGTGACTAAAAATTTACTGTCTGTACTGGATCCAGTCCAAGATGCTGCAATATTTTACCTTGTTATGACTTTAAATACATATATGCATGTTTACCTTCTCATGTCTACATTTAGAGAAAGTGATAAAGACATTGAAAAAAAGCCCCAAATATTTAAAATATATACTTTTCTTTTTATCATTGTTATTCTATATCTCCTTGCTCTGGTTCATTTAACATTGTGCTGTCACTGTTACAGCGACTGTTTTATGATACAGCAAAATCATGGTTGTAGCCATGGCCAAGAGGAGTCTTCAGGCGGCCTCATGCCGCTTGACTAGTGCAGAACAGACAAAACTTCCTTAACGGAGAGGTTTGGAGGAGATGCACAGGCAATAGCAGAGGCCACCCACAACACAACTCATGTGAGGCAGGACTGGAGTAGCAGTGGTGGTGGATATGGAAGCAGGTGCCTGAATTCATCAGCGTTGTCATCTGGCAAATGTGAGATAGTTGATAAAGTGCAAATAGAAGACAGTGGCGTTGCATTTCAGTTTTACACAGTGGGATTATATGGGGCACAACTGCAGGGCATACTGTGACTCAGACATAAGGAATTATTTACTTGGTAGAGCCAAGACATTCATATCAAGTTATGCCATCGCTGTGCATAATTGTCATATATGTACAGAGATGCAGGGGTACCAACAAAACCCATTTGTCTCAGGAGGAAGCTCTATGTGCCTAGACATATTTCTGATCCTGCCCTTCATTTTCTTTGTGTCCACAAATTATTCTGGATTAAAGTTTGGAAGAAGTTGTGGACACACTTCTCAATGAAGCAACAGAAGTCTGTGTTCAGTTCCCTACAAGACTGTGTTGTTACTTCCCCGGCATGCCTGGAAATTCATGGAAATAATGTGCTTCTAAATAGTTGTACCAGTATCCTGCGGCATCCAACACAAAAGCTCAAATAGAAGATTTTTGTGTGTTGCTCATTCAGATAGTTGGAATACCTGAAATTCAAGAGAAAAAATAGCAGCATCTAGTATTATAAGGGATAGATGTGCCAAGGAAAATAAACGTGTGCTCTTTGTTTGGGGAAGCTTGTTCTTATGTGTCTTTGTCATGTAAGGGTGTAAGACAGGGGGACAGGTCACAGAAGAAGACCCAAATGAACAAAATGAGACATTATAAGTCCAAATATGTCTAAGCTTACAGCAGCAGAAATACAATGTGTGTGCTGGGATTACTCGGTCTGCTTGTCAGCTTCTGGCTGTTTGCATGCTCCTCAGAAATACAGCACAGGCAGAGGGGTTAGAGGGCATTTCTGGGCACGGAGAGGCTGAAGGCTGGTGATGGTGGAAGTGGGCTTTTCCCAGGAATTCAGAGCTAGAAGGACAATAGTGCTTTCTGAATTTAGATCCAGACAGAACTGAGAAATGTGCAGTTCACATATGCTTTATCAGTACTAAAATACACTGGTGGGGCAGAGACCTTCAGTTGTTTGGCACACTTGTCTACTGAGAAACTGTGGGGAAAAGAGACTCAAATGTCCTCAAGAACATCAAGGCAAGCTCCTCCTCTTACAAAAAGTCACAATGTCTTCGCTGGCCGTAAAGTAAAGGTAGAACTGCAGTTCTTAAGATATTATCTGAAAAACCTCATGCAGTAGAGTGCAGGAAACTCAATTTATCTGTCTCAGAAAGATGAAGGGCTGAGCCAGCCCTGCTGGGATTAAAGCAGTCATGCTGTTTCATGGTATATAAAGCATTTTTCATCATCATGAAATACAAAGCTAATGTCCGAAGAAAATGGGTACCAATACATGGTGATATTAGATAAGTCCAGATATTTGATCTTGGTCTGTTGTTGTCTTCTGATTTCTCTCCTAAGAGTGCTGTGAACTGCTTTGGTTTAACAGGAGATGGAAAACCATTCATCTTGGTAATTTTCCCTGACAATCCTGCTGAGCACAGTCCAGGTTTTTTTGTTCTTCTTGGGTTTGGGTTTTTTTTAATAGGTGCCCATAACAAAGAAATGTTCCAGTGACGAGCAGGGGCTCAGCATGGTTTGATTTGTACTATTCATCAGGGGAAGCAGAGCCACCTTTATCTTGTATACAGCCAACAAGTGCTGTCAGACCTCAGATAAAATGTCTGAATTGAAGTTGATTGCCAGCAATAATTTTCTGCGAGAGAAAATTATTTTCTTTCCTTGAACGTACTTTTTGTCCTCGTGCTTTCAAAGGCTAGCAGGCAAACTAATTTGTTTTGTACTGGTGATTGTATAGTTTGTTCGTGCTGGGTTGAGAACCTGATGCTATTTCAAAGAGATAATATAGATGTGTCTTAATAGAAAGAGAAACATAAGAGTAAGCGCTTATCTGTGTGGCCAGAGGTCAAGATAACCTAACCTCAACAAACAATATCTGAAAATCTGTGCCTTTTGCATCGGTGGCATAACTGTATCCTTCTGTAAGCAGAATATATGATACATCAGATGAATGTTAATCCCTGTAACTTCAGATTTACAATGATGACAAACCCCTTTAAACTGGACTCCGGTAGTTTGTCACATTTAACAATGCCTATAAATAGTGAATGTTGCCTCATGAGGTGTTTATTGTACATGCTAAACAAGGAGCAGTTATTATGAAAAATACAGTATGTAGCTATATAATTAACGCTTTTAATAAAATGAGTATGCAGAAAAGGAAGAAACTAAAACTGCAACTGTAAAAGTGCTTCTTCTGAGCTTTTAAGTGTTTAGTTTGTACTTTTCTTTTTACGTCTTTGTCCAAGTTTTCTATCAGGGAGATGGGAATTAAAAAAAATTTCTGAAAAATACCCCAGCATACCTTTCCGCTAATGTGCGTTGATATTATAGGGAGAAGGAGATAGGAGGAGGAATGAGACTTGAATTTTATTGAGATAAAAGTTAGTAAAATTCTTTAACAATATGAAAAGCAAGGACTACTGGCATCATGGTTAATGTTTAGTAAGAATGCTAAGGTAGTCATATCCCTCTGTATTTTTCTTCCCTCTCTGCCCATTCTCCAGAGAGGAGATGTGCTCAGTCCATCATGGTAGGGATGGCTGCTTTTGTAACAACAAGGGTGCATCTCTTCAGACATTTGGTTATTATTTTGGCCAGCTGTTGGACTTTGATTCAGGAGAACAAGTGACAGAAGTGAAGGGATTATTTTCAAAAGTTAGGAATAGAAAGGAATATATACCCCTCTAGCCAGTGAACAAGGGTGAGGTTTTTTCCCCCCTTGCAGGTTCCAAAGGCACACAGGCAAAGCAACTATAATGCTACAGCTTCTATGTGCTTTTCTATCAGAGGGAGATCTTTAGGTAACCTAAATATAGGGTTACTGTCACTGTTCATATAGTGAATTCAGCTTCTATTAAGCCTGGTCTCACATATTGAAAATAATATCAGAACCCAACAAAATATGTGAATGTTACATCAGCATGAGAGGAAAGCTAAAAAAAAAAGTGCCCAGGGACTGACTGACAGATCTATTTAGGAAGGAGGCGGAAAGGTTTTTATTTTCAGTGTGGAAGCTCTGTGAAGAATATGTTAAATCTGACAGGTTGTACGTTGAGTGTTCTCACTTTTTTGGAGGACACTGATAGATACTGTACTCATGTGTGGTACCATTTCTTGAGTGTGGGTACCAGCACAGTAAGAATCCACAGCAAGGGAAGAGACAAGAGGGTGCCTGCACATGTGGCAACCACTGAGCAATTTTCTGCACCTGAATTTAGGGATGCACTGAAACTACTGGTGCATATGAGTTAAAAGATGTAGTAAATTAAGAATTAGATACTACAGTAACTTGGCTTAATGATATGATTACATGTGAACGCTCCAGCTAACAGTTTGTGCTATAAGCTTTCCAAGATACTCAAATACATTAAAATACCTGTCTAGTTTGAATATAATGGGACTCTTTCTCTAAATCTAAAAGGCCACATCTACTTAAAATCATTATTCTTTATAATTTTAAGAGGCTATTAAAAACCTGTTTACAGGTACTTAATTGTTCCTTAAACTTTTCTTGGTTTTTAAACTTGACTTTCAGACTGTTTCCATTGAAGTACTTCATGACAAGTAAAATGTTTGAAGTAAAAGCTCTGTAAAATGCTAGTTAAACTTATTTGCTGTTGTTTGGAAAATAAGAAGCATCATCTTGAATCCTTATCTAAGAGTTAGAGGTCAGAACTTCTGTCTTGACTCAACAAGCATTTGTAACCTAAAAATCTCATTGACTGACCCGATTTTGTATAGTCCCTTTCTAGCAAACTTGCAGAACATGTACCTGATCAGACTCTTCATTTTGAAACATTTCATTCAGAATCCTGATATAATCAGGCTCTACTGTACTTCGTATATTTTTACTGGTATACTTCATATTCTGCTATAGAAAAATGTCACTGTTAATCAGTATGCAAAGCTATATTTGACAGTGACGTGTTTTGCTAAGTAACATAAACACTCAAATTGTAAGTAAGAAGTTGTCATCTACCTCTGACAGGCTCCTACTTATTATGCGCTTGATAATTGTAAACTTCAACGCTTGCTCTTGTTTCTAAAAACATTAAGTGCAGATTAAATCATGACTGTTTTTCTTGCATTCTGGTAACTCTGGGGTTTTTGTTGCTTGTAGACTGGATAATGAGAGTGTATTGGTAAATCCTGTTAAACCTAGCTAAATCTCCAAAACAGAGTCCATCTCCTAACTAAAAATATTTTCATCAAGTTCTGGTTTTGAATTATATTCTTTTGCCCGCCTACTTTGGCACACAGTGTGGAAATTGTGACAACCATCTAATACAATGTGTGCCTTTTCAAGGTGGTAGGCTTTCAGTTCTTCACATTCCGGGTTACTGCAGGGCCTTCTCAAAACAGCTTATGTAGAAGTTACTTGTGAACTGTTAATGTATTAATAGAAGTATTCCTTATAGTAATTTATACTTGGCAAAAGGAATATAAGTGAGTAAAAATGTAAGGATTACAACTCATTTTTACCTTGGTTCTGAAATATGGATAGAGTCTGTTACCTAAACGAACCATCATCAGGCTGTAGGGGCACTGGAGGGTGGTGAAGCTAGTTAGTAAAAACTAAGTGATGGCATGACTTCCTGGGTTAAGTGCAATTCCCTGATGAAGCAGTGCACATCTGCGTGGCCATCACCTGAACAGGTGATGCTGATCTTTTATGAGAAACCAACCACATCTACTGTGTGATTACAGTACAACATAGCTCTTTAGATGTACCCCTGGCGAGCAATAGATGTGTTGGGTGTGCTTCATCTCTTTGGTTTCTACTTGGTTTATCTTTGTTCATCTCGTATCTGCTACCCAATTCCCTTTGTACAGAGCCAGCAATCTTGTTCTGTACTTCTTCAGCGTCTGGTACAATAAGGTACTGCTCTGTGCTGAGCTACAACATCATTTTCAAATAAAGAACAAAAAGTAATCAACTGCGAGACTTACGAGAGCAACATTTGTTCTCGCTGCCCATACACCCTGCCCTTTGCAAATCGTATCTTGCAAGGCAGAATCTGAGTTGTCTCATTCAAAGTAACATCCCAGTTCTTTTCTGTTGCATTATAGAACTGTGGGCTCCTGTGTCAAACAGCTGGAAGAGTTTGATTGCTTCTGCACCAGTGTGTATTGCTGCATGGTAGATAGCAACAGAAACATGTGATATGATGTCATATCTTCTCCTTATTTTGGAATTATGCAAAGGAGGTTCCAAATAGAATTTTAGTTTCTTTGCATTGATTTTAACAAGAAAGTTTTTTTCAAGAAAAACTCTTGAGCTTCTAATTCTGGAAATAAAGCTTCCAGTGTTTCACTGGGATGTGGACTTAAGTTTGAACTGATGTCCTGGCTGGAAGTACTCTTTTTTCTCTAATGCTAGCTTGTTTTTGTGCACACTATTCAAGAATAATATAGCTATTCAGTAATAAATATGCATTTCTGAAATGTGGTGGACTAGGTTTCTGTGTGTACGTTTACTGTTTGTTAGCACAGAAGTAGTGGGGTTTTGTGTTCTTTTCATTTCTTTTTAGTGTAAACATGTTATGTCCAGCACACGAAGGTCTGCTTGTCGAATACTCCTGTGTCGGAACAGTTTTGAAAGATGTCCGCAGTGCAGAGAAATCTTTACCCTTGACTGTCAATTATGGGATATTACGAGTGAGGAGTGCACAAAGAATTACCAGACTATTGAAAATTCATGTTCTCAAGGTTTATTATTTTCCCTGAAACTGAGAAGAATTATATTTAAAACTCCTACATCAAAAAGCATATTGAGTGGGCACAATGCTATCAGGTAGCTAACCTTCTCAAGTTTTAGATTATCTGCAGTTTTAAATTATGAAATTTATCAAAAAGACCCCATGAATCAAGGTCTAGTGATGAGATCTTGGCCCTATTACTCAGTTGTTCAAATGATTTACTGAAAATGATATTGAGCTATGCAGTTGACACAGGTAATGATTAGAGGGTCTTTTCTTTCCTTTTTTACCTCATCATATCCAATCCAAATTGCTTTCAGCTGCTAGAGAGTTTTGAAAGGTTGCTATGCGCAGTCCTGTTCCTGTGAAAGCAGTTTTTAAGGCAAAGTCATAGGCTTTTAGAACTCCATAAGAGAGGATATTGTACCATGATGCATCTATTTTGTCTTCATATCTGTGCCTTTGCTGGTGACTTTAAGGTGTTATCCATGTATAAAATAAAACCAGTATGATCAAATATTTAAAGGATCCCTTAATATTTCAATATCTCTCTGTAAGAAAACAGTGATTTTTTTTTTTTCTCCTTCTCAGAACAAAAGCCTCAAAAACAAGCTCCTGTCAGGAAACAAGCTTTGTGGTATTCATGCAGAAGAGGTAAGTAAGGTTCCTGTCTATTCTAAGTCTAACATACCCAAAAGAAGCTTATATCGAAGTCTTTTGTACTGCAGTTCTGGTACAGGTTATATATCATGTGTGAACGGTGAGTGTTCCTAAAGCACTTTCATCTCAGCTCATTTCTGTAACTTCACTAGAAGAAACTCCAATGTATTACAAAGCAAGCTGCAAAATCAAGTTTTAGAAAAATAAAAAATTATTATTATTGATTCCTAGAATGTTTCATTACTTCAAGGAATAAAGGGTCACTTCAGGAAACAGAGGGAAAGAAATCTCCCCGCTACTGAAGGGCGAGCTGACAAAGTCAGTTGACAAAACAAAAGACAATTTTTTTTGCAAATACATAAATATGCAAGTAACTGAACTCATGTGAGAAGTCCCTTTAGCTATTTAACGTTTCATGAAAGAGAATATTACTGTATATCTGGTGTGCTCATTTACATGACTTTAGTCATGGTTTTTTGCATATGTAATTTCTGTGAAAGTCATTGCACCTTGCCAGAATGAAACAGAAGCATAACAGTTTTATTCTTGATTAAAATCTTCATAATTATGGTTGAACGTGTTTTGTTCATTAAGCACTCTACTTTTTAACTTGGAGGTCATAACTTATGAGGTGAAAGTAGTGATTTCTAGTGATATTAGCTAACTGAAGACCTGCAACCACTGTTTCTGAGACATCATCACTGGTCAGAAATAATAGGAGTTTGGGTTTTTTTTGTTTTGCTAGCTTGTCAAAATCTGTGTTATCTTCCTAAATCACCATTGTTGCTTTCAAACATGCCACAGTATATGAATATGAATATATTTTCTTCCCTTGTTTACTGCTAAAAAATTGTCAGTGTGTGCAGCACAGCTTTCTGTTTTCCCCTCTTTTTCAAGTTTGTTTTTCCTAGTTGCATAACATTTTGAATGTTTGGTAATTAACTTGAAGATCTTTTCCCTGATTATGTCTCCTTTAATACTTGCAGCATAAGTGTCTTTAAATCTCAGGGTGAAGCCTAAGATTAAATTCAATTTAGTGTGACATGTATTGCTGTCGGAGAATTTCATAAAACTTAGTATAAGCTAGCTCTCGAGGCAGCAGGTTGTGTGTTTTAAACTTTCAGAATCTCAGACTCTGTGAAACATCCTGGCAAATTTGTGGCTTTTAAAGAGGTTAGCGCCATTAGAACAAGCAAAGATGCGACAGGAGCATCCTTTTTGTGTTATTGTTTTGCCAGAGTTAGCTGGTGTCAGCCACAGAAACGCAGTGTTTTTTCTGCTCTTTAATTAAGTACTCTGCTCACCAAGCAAAACAACTGTGTGAAATCAGTATCCTTTTAGTTATTAGATCAAATACCCTTCATGGATAGAATTGCCTACCAGGAGGCTCCTGCTTCGTTCTGCTCTCCAAGACTGCATGCAAACCGGTTTATTGAGCACTGTGATTCCTTGCAGTCCAGTTGCATAGATGGGAGCACGCTTGTGATCCGATACAGTTTATGTGGCTGGGTTTTCTTCTCTGAGAAATCAGAGTCCTGGAGAAAGGAAGGCAGGGAGGTGCAAACCTTGGGCTTCCCAGGACACAAAAAGGGAGTGTGCCAGGGAATTATGCCCAGATGCCGTGGTTTAGAAATTGTTATCAACTAACTGTGTCTAATGATGATCGTATCTGACTGACTGCACTAAAATATTTTGTATGTCCTCTCGTTAGAACTGCAGGAAAACTACAAACCAACCAAATTTGATTACAAAGAATTACAGGTCATATATGTGCTTTTGAGTCACTTCTATCAAGCACTGAATACTTTTAGCTCCACAACTCTTAAATTCATCGCAAGTTTGTGATTTAGCAAATGAATGATAATTTCATTGTAACTCTCAGATTCCTCTGTAGCTATTTTGGACATGTTGTATATCACAGAGGCTCTATACTTTCTTAAGCACAACTCCTAGAACAATTAAAGTTGATTAACATTTTCTCATCGGTCTTTAGTTGATGTGGAATATATTCCATACCTCTACTGATTGCATTGTGCAGACCTGAGGACAGGGCTACTGAGCGTAGGCAACTGGCACGTTCTGCTGTGTAGATGAAAGAACAGCAGGTATAGTTACAGAAGTGGACTGAACTGATCTTGGCTATTTGTTTCGGATTTTATAGAATGCAATAACCTATTTGGCCTTACTTTGAAATATTTAAAGCAAGTTCTAAAATTCTTTATCTTTAGATTCGTTCTTCCTTCTCAAAAGTCTGTCACTGAATGTGACTGAACCAATTCGAAAGTCTTCAAATCTTTCTAAAAGCTCCAGTTTACAAAAGATATGCTACCATTTGTAATATGTTTATGGATGTGCTGTTTCAGTAAATGTGGAATAGACTCCTAATCCATTCCTAGGAGTTCTAAACATTTGGCATTAGTTAAGGTGAGAAAACATGAAATATCAGTTGAGACTGTGGATTTTATTAAAAAGAAATTATTGTTTTGACAGGAATCTTATACAAAGGGTGAAAAAATGCTCCTTGGATATATGGGTGTAGTACAAAAAAAAATCTATTACATTTTGTTTCAGTAAATAAAAGTATGTATAGATCATTACTTAAAATTATTTAAATGATAAATTTAATAGTATTTAAAATAAACATCAGCCTAAGCTTCTATAAATCAACATAACTGTACCTACCTTGGAGGACATGGTCACATGAGGAAGAATTTCTTCCCTCTGAGGGTGACAGAGCACTGGAACAGGCTGCCCAGGGAGGTTGTGGAGTCTCCTGCTCTGGAGATATTCAAGCCCCACCTGGACAAGGTCCTGTGCAGCCTGCTGTAGGTGACCCTGCTTCGGCGGGGGGGTTGGACTGGGTGACCCACAGAGGTCCCTTCCAACCCCCAACATATTGTGATACTGTGATACAAACTGAGAACCTAGTTCATTACCCTGGTCATTACAAAGAAGAACCTATGCAACACTATGGACACTTTTTCCCTCTAAGCAAAAGAAGACTTTTTTACTATGAAGGTGATGCCTTCAGTTCTGTTTCACTAAAAGTATTAATAACACCTCATGTCTGAAATGTGTAAGGCAAATGGTTATTCACAATGTTACTAACTCGTGTATGTTCTTTAGGTGAGTGCCATTTTGCATTTTCATTATACTTTTTCCTGGTTCAGACATACTACTCTGGAAAAGCAACTGACTTCGATTTTGGGGGTTTTTTCTACATTTTAAAGCTGATCTAGTTTCTACTGTTGTCAGAACTTGCTAGGGTATTTTTCTGATCTTAAAAGTAAATATTTAAAACAAAAAACCTTCTGATATTATTATCCTTACTTTCAGTCAAAAAAGATCCAAGCCCAGCTGAAAGAGCTTCGTTATGGAAAAAAGGATTTGATTTTTAAGGTAAGTTTTATTTCACTATAGTTAGCTAAAGTGTTAGAGTTAATATTGGTATTGAAGTAATGTAGCAGTATGATAGCTGCCTATATTACTGTAGTTCTAAGGAATTATTTTCTTCTTGCTGTACCGAAAAGAACTCAAAACACCAAAGACAGATGTAATACCATAATGCAATTTCAGAAATATCATCTATCATGGTTGTTTTTTTTTATTACAAACCACTCTAACAGGGACAGAGCTTTTTATTAAATTGCTTTCTGGGGCAAGGAAGAGAAGATTCAAAGCCTAAAAAGTTGTCTGGTTTCTTTGTTTTTAAATAGACAAAAGCAGTTTAAAGCACTTAGTTTATGAATATCTGTATTTACACACTCACATAAAGCTATGCTCACGTAAACCTGGTGACCGAAACCTGTTGCCCTATTCCATGGATTCTGTAACACATTTTTCATCTTTCTAACCGAACAATAGAATATTTTACAGATGATTCTTGGTTTTTCATTGATTAGCAGTCATCCATGACAATGTCAATTCTTATTAACACTTAAAGCAAATCTTTGTGCTTGTGATAAGCTTGAGCACTGGAATGTTTGTTATGTCCCTGGATTTGAATTCCTGCTATGGGCTGAAACATCTTTACCAAAACTGAAGCTTCTAGAAAAAAAAACTAAATGTCTGTGACTTACGCAATCCAAATGAATAGCCTGTCTAGCTAGTGCACTTAAAAAATCAAAAGGGGGAGTGGAGAAGGACAAAACACATAGATATTTTGCTGAAGGGCATCAAGTCCTTGTTAACACAGCGAGAGGTTAATCCCTGTTAACGAGGGAGGAGAGAGATTTAGGTCACCTGACTGGAGGCTGCTAATTGAGTAGTGCTTTTATTCCGGGCACAAAGGATGAAGAGAAATAGTCATCTTCAAAAGGACTAGAGCTAGAATTACTTGCAAAGTAATTCATCTCACTATGAGGTCGAAATTGCCTTCTGGAAGTATTTAACTCTCTCTACTGTCTCGCTATTGTATGCCTAGTACTGTAAAGATGGAATAATGTAGGCCATTTAAAATACACAGTGTGATTTTCTTGTTCTTTTTTTTTTTTTTATGCACAGGTTAATTGCAGATTTTTTCACAAACATTTATTTCTGGTCATAAGACCCAAACCAGGGGAACAGACTTACAGATAAAAACAAAGTATATTATACACCTAGGCAGTTAAATGTTAATACCAGCTATCCTTAACAAAAATAACATGTTATTTTTCAAATTCAGTTTAGTTATAACTAAGAGTTTGAACAGAGGAAAAGATTATAACTTCTAATCTTGCCTGGGTGTGAAAGCTTGTTTTCTTCGGCTGAAGCAGAAGAATTGTTCAGTATTACTATCTACTTGTTGTTTTCATTAGGCTAATACGCAGCCATCCTGCAAATGGATCTGATTTATGCTAGGTTGTGTAGTAACGCTTAGCAAGGCAACACTTGCTAAGTGCTGCCCACCTGAAAACAGCTTGCAGAAGAGGAGAAGGAAAACACGAGCGTAAGGAAGTGAATAAATGGGAAAGGCTGTCTGACATACATAAAACGAAATCCACCTTCTCCTGATCCCAGTTCAGTACACTATGACGGTGCTGGTTAAGGTGTTTTGTGGTGGCAGAGAGGGAATTACTTGTGTTTAGTGTGAATGGGAATAGAAGTGGGTCTCATCTGACTGGATATGGACACCTGCACCATAGGCTCCACTTCTAATCCTTGGAGAGTTATTCAGTACTGCTGCGGGAGTCTGGGAAATACATCTTCTCCAGAAGACTATGTCTGCATTTGACCACATGAATTGTGCCTTAAACTCCTTGACCTACATTGAGTAGATATAATTCTTGATTATGAAGGAATACTAGAGCCACCAGCTCAGATATAGGTCCCAAGTTGCGTAGGGTGAGTTCTGCTCTGAATGCAATTGCTTGCAAAATAGGGAAAATATTACTTGTCTTTTGGGGAAATTATGTGCTAATGTAATTTAAAACACTCTGAGAACTTTAGATGGACGATGTTAATGAATTGTGAAATGGATTCCGAAGTCCCACGTACTGAGAAATACACGTGCAAATACCTGAAACATCTCTTGACCATGTGCAATTCTGTATGTGATTGCCTGATTTCCTAATTTGATGTATCCTTTATATGTAGTCCAAAATATTTTTGGTAGGTTTATTTGTCCGTCTCTTGACTAAAGGAAATTTGATTTGTGAAGAAAATGGGACAGAAAACTTACGGTAACCTCCTAAATGATCATTTGAGGTGTGTTTCAGTGTGCTCTTTTGTGCGTGTTTCAGGTCTGAAGACAGACCCAGTGAACAGAGTAGAAGCTGTTTGGTATAGGGTGGAAAGCTTTTTAAATATCTGTCTGATCAGAGAGAAGCTGCTAGGTTTGGGCAAGAACAGGTGGTATTTAATTTCTAGCTGCTTTAATACTAGAAACTAAACAGATTTCATCTTACTGTTGCTGTTGAGGCTGTTTTGTGAAGCTCTAATTCTTTCTGATAAAAGATCAAACCAGTGGATGTATAGTCTTCTGCCAGCACAGAGCAAGAATGGTGTGTGTGATAATCTCTTGGCTGCTAGTTACTGCTGTATTGCGAACTGCTACCCTTTCCCCCTTCCACCACGCTCCCACCCCATTAAACCTTAGGTTTTCTGTGTGCCTTACTGAGGACTCCATGGAATTCTGTTTGCTCTGTAGCTCAAGCTTGCAAGCTTCTCATAGTAGTTTACCAGAAAGATGTCAACTTCAGGCTATTGGATTTCTAAAGGGCATAAGGGAATGCTTCAGTCTGTGCCCATTAAACTGTTGCTTTCTGTGGTGGAATTAATTGTGCAGATATATGTGAAGTAGTGGCGGGGGGAGCTGTTTGCTTTTTGTTTTGCAGAATCACCATTGAGAAACTAGTTCTAAAATTTTGGTAACTATCATTGTCAATGACTCTGTACTGACTAGAGCTCTGGGGATTCAGTAGGAGAGGAAGATGAAGGTGGGGGGAAGACAGCTTTCTCCTTTAATACTCTCATGAATTGGTAAATTATATCTACTTTTAATATTCTGTGGCAATAATTTACCAAGTGGTAGCAAATATAAATTGAATTCATAACATTTGGCATTTATTTACTCTTTTTATGTTTTCAAAGTGTTTTGTAATCTAGCTAATTAATTGTTGTGTATGTATATTTGTATTTTTCTATCTCTGAGTGATATAATGCCATATGACAGATAAGCAGTTACAGGAATTAAGCAGTGAGCTCAGGGCTATAGAAGTTGTCAGCATCTCTACTGAGATTAGAATTAGAGCTCCTCTGTGTTTGTCAGAGTCCAGTCCCTTAAACCATGCGGTGTAGCATCCTTAAAGAGTTGTCAAAAGCTGAAATTTGCTTTATGTTATAATGAGAAAAATAAGGAATGATTAATAATAATTTTCACACAGGCTTCTTCATTTTAGAACTGCCTTTGTGAGTAGATGCTTACTAGTTCTGAAGGAGTCTGCTCTCAATTGCAATAATTGAATTATGGTCCTAAAACCCTGATTCAGTGAAGTACTCTTAAGTTTAAATGCTCTGCTAAATTGAGGTCCATGTTTGTTTCAGGCATTCATAACGGATTCTTTTGAAGTTACCTCTCCTTCATTTACTGTCTTCCCATCACTGGTTATACTGTCCCAGAAGTCACATGTTTTACTAAATTAGAAAAGAATTAAAAAGAATTTGGTTTTTTGTTCATTACATGCAAACGTGTGTATGATAAGAATATAAGAAGAAGAAAAATAAATCTAGCAATGACTTTCAGTATTGGTTTATACAAGTATCTTGTATTTCTGAAAGCGTGTTTTTAAATGCACAAGGTGAGGATGGTTTACTGTTATGGCTTGTGTATATCTTTGTTTACTTTTTTGTGATGGACTTCTAAGGATTCTGCTTCAGAGTTTCAGACACATGAATTTCATTTACTGCTTTAACTATTTTTCCTTTTGTCATTTAATTCTGAGGCAAAATATATTGATAGAGAAATCTAAAACAACAAAAAAAGAGTTCAAATGTGAGCAACAGCTACCTGTGTCCAGCCTACTAAAGTACTTAATCTTTGCTCCATAGCAGAATTCACATTTAAATAAGCAACTAAGTAGCATGTGCCTTACAACCAGTTAGGTAATTGCTAAGAAGTATTCTGTACATGGTCTTACCGTGAGTGAGATGGTGTATAATTGTGCACCTTCCTCTGAAGAGCAAACCACACTTGCTCCTCTTGGGTACACAGAGGTGCTGGTTCCTGCAGCATGATTGTCAAGGTGGGTGTTTACAGCGACGAACAAATGGCCTGGTGCCCTGGGGGGTCCTCAGACCTCTCCTTGTGTTTAGAGCCACCACGTGCCCAGGCAGCAGCGTTGAACTAGAGGATGTCTGACAAGACAAATGTGAGGCTGGGAGATGAGGGGCACCAGGACGCAGGAAAGACGGAGATACTCAGAGAGAGAAGGAAAGGAGAAGGCAGGTGGAGAGGTTGGTGAGGGTCACTGGGAGAGAGGAACAGAGCAGGGAAGGGGGAGGAAGGAGGGAGGGAAGAGGAGAATCTTGCTCCCCATGCTTGATAACCTCTGCTGCTCCTCACATTGTCCTGGCTTCTTTCTGTGGTGGTGCTCTTGAACCCACATGTTTCTGTGAAGTGCAGTATCACTTAATTATCAATTAACGCCAAGATTGTCTCTTGCCTTCAGTTCTCTTTTAAGCTCCTAAACAGTGTTTTAGGTACGGAGCACTCGGTACCTCTAACAAACTGAACAGGACCATATCAGAATCTCCAGTTCAGACTTCTCCTGTAACCACTTACACAGACCTATATAAGAAAAGAAGGCAGGTTAAAAATAATGTGGGGTTGTTTCTTTTTGTTTTGAGGACTTCTTTCAAGAAAGTATTTCTGTCTAGGAAACACCTGAATTGACTTTATACATAAGGGGCAAAGGATATGTTCTAAAGACTTACCTAACTAAACTGACATTTATAATCAAAACCGTTTTCCAAACTCTTTGAACCACATAGGGCTACACCAATCAATTTATTATTTGAATGTGTGAAAATAATTTTAAACCATGCATTTGCTATAGTAAATAGAGTCAAACAAAAGCAAAACTGTGTAGAATAGTTTTCACATCATATTGACCGGATGCGGTAAATATTTATACTCCCTCTAAAGTAAAATTAATGCCACCATATGTGTTTTCCTCCTTATTAGCAGTAGTTAATTACATGCCACAGTAAAACTATTTCCTGAAGTTGCAAAGTATTTATTTCTGTAATGCAGACTAGGAGATTCTGCGTTCCCTGCAGAGAAAGAGGTGAAATGATTAAAGAAAAACAAACAAACAAAAAACCACCCAGAAAACCACTAAAGGCCTGGCTTAGCAGAGAGCTTGTGTTAAACATGAAAATTGTTGTCTGGGCTTGAAATAATTGATTGCACAATTTTAAATTTGTGATAACCTTCTACAGAAGTGCTTTGTGTGCTTGCACGTGTATGAATATGCAGAAGTATCAGGTTTTCCAATATGGATCCAACTATTTGTATGCAGATGGCGGTCAGCCTTGACCGAAATCCAGCAGTTTCATAAATGCACTTCACCCATGATTTGCACCTGCTTGTAATAAAATTGTTATCAACCGCAGAATTCAACTGACCTTGCATGTTTGAAAAATGAGTCCATTTAACACATTTTAAAGGATTCTTCATTGTATTCAAATCGCCATAAAACTCCTTCTTTCCTTGCAGAAAGCTTTCCAAAAAGGCAACGTTGTTTTCCTTAAGCTTTATTTATACGTTGATTTATTTAGCACAAAAAGAATGCTCTTATCTTTGTTGTTGCTTTTGCATGGCCTTGTAATGCTAAATGTATCTTCTGCAGCTCGATGTTAAAAGGAGATGATAAGAGGAAGCTGAGGACAGTGTCCAATGGGCCTGTCATATCAACTTCCCTGAGAGGATACTACAACTCCTCTCGCTTTCAGACAGGAGCTCCAGCTTGTACTGTGTTTATTCATCCAGTGTGTTTCCTCAGCATCTGGATTTTCTGCGACCTCCCTTGGGAAATCTAGCAATGCAGCTTAGGAAAAAGAAAACAGAAAAAAAAGCTATTATAAAATATCAGTTTTAAACATAAACGTGATGCAAAATATTGAAGTTCTCCACCCCAAGATCTTAAACCAGTGATTTTATTAAGGATTAGAAGTTCTCTAAGGTACAGGCTGGCTTCAGCACATTGCATAACAACTGAGTAGAGTCTGGAAGAGGAGACTTACCAGCCATTACATGTTTAATGTACAGCATTTTTAAGCATATTGTTTGGAAAGAATGAACTCTCAAAGACTTCAGATAGGAAAATGTTCTCTAAAAAGCTTCCCTGGACTTTGTCAGAAAAGGTGTGATGATGAATGAGTAGAAAGTAGCAAACTGAACCCCCTTTTAGCTATATTTTATTTATTTTATGATGTTTTCTATGTGATAATTTTAATCTCATTGGTCAACTGGGGCTTGCATATTATTCTTTGATTATTTTATTAGCAAAAAAGAGGTTATTTTTCTTTGGATTGAGTTGAATTTTGCTGAAAGCCTTTTCTCTTCTTACAAAGGATGAAGATGAAATTAAAAATGGCCACCGTACAACAAGCAGACTGATAGATGATGAAATGAAAAGTCTGAAAATAATCTCACAGACTTTTCCTTTTAAAAGCATAAATACAAAATGTTACTTTGTATTTACTGAGATCAAAAATTCTTATATATATATGTGTGGCAATCCCATTAGCACTGGTTAGGTTCTGGCAAAAGCTGTTTTCTTAGGAGGCTATGGAAAATAGAAAGGATGTTCACAGAATCACAGAATAGTAGGGGTTGGAAGGGACCTCTGTGGGTCATCTAGTCCAACCCCCCTGCCGAAGCAGGGTCACCTACAGTAGGCTGCACAGGATCTTGTCCAGGCGGGTCTTGAATATCTCCAGAGAAGGAGACTCCACAACCTCCCTGGGCAGCCTGTTCCAGTGCTCCGTCACCCTCAGAGGGAAGAAGTTCCTCCTCATGTTCAGACGGAACTTCCTGTGCCTCAGTTTGTGCCCATTGCCCCTTGTCCTGTCACTGGACACCACTGGAAAGAGCTTGGCCCCATCCTCCTGACACCCACCCTTCAGATATTTGTAGGCATTTATAAGGTCCCCTCGCAGCCTTCTCTTCTTCAGGCTGAACAAGCCCAGTTCCCTCAACCTCTCCTCGTAGTGGAGATGCTCCAGTCCCCTCACCATCCTTGTAGCCCTCCGCTGGACTCTCTCCAGTAGCTCTTCATCCTTCTTGAACTGGGGAGCCCAGAACTGGACACAGCACTCCAGATGAGGCCTCATCAGGGCAGTGTAGAGGGGAAGGAGAACCTCCCTTGTCCTGCTGGCCACACTCTTCTTGATGCATCCCAGGATCCCATTGGCTTTCTTGGCAGCCAGGGCACACTGCTGGCTCATGGTTAACCTGTCGTCCACCAGGACACCCAGGTCCTTCTCCGCACAGCTGCTCTCCAGCAGGTCCACCCCAAGCCTGTACTGGTGCATGAGGTTGTTCCTTCCCAGGTGCAGGACCCTGCACGTGCCCTTGTTGAACCTCATCAGGTTCCTCTCTGCCCAGCTTTCCAGCCTATCCAGGTCACGCTGAATGGCAGCACAGCCTTCTGGTGTGTCTGCCACACCTCCCAGTTTGGTGTCGTCAGCAAACTTGCTGAGGGTACATTCTAACTCTTCATCCAGGTCGTTGATGAAGAAGTTAAACAAGACTGGGCCCAGTACTGACCCCTGAGGGACACCACTTGTCACCAGCCTCCAACTAGACTCAGCGCCGCTGATGACAACCCTCTGAGTTCTGCCATTCAGCCAGTTCTCTATCCACTTCACCGACCACTCATCCAGCCCACACTTCCTGAGCTTCCCTAGGAGGATATCATGGGAGACCGTGTCGAAAGCCTTGCTGAAGTCAAGGTAGATAACATCCACGGCTCTCCCTTCGTCTACCCAGCCAGTCATGTCATCGTAGAAAGCTATCAGATTGGTCAGGCATGATTTCCCCTTGGTGAATCCATGCTGACTACTCCTGATAACCTTCTTTTCTTCCACTTGCTTCATGATGGCCTGCAGGATAAGCTGCTCCATCACCTTTCCCGGGATGGAGGTGAGGCTGACCGGCCTGTAGTTCCCTGGGTCCTCCTTCTTGCCTTTTTTGAAGATTGGAGTGACACTGGCCTTTCTCCAGTCCTCGGGCACCTCTCCTGTCCTCCAGGACCTCTCAAAGATGATGGAGAGTGGCTCAGCAATGACATCCGCCAGCTCCCTCAGCACTCGTGGGTGCATTCCATCGGGGCCCATGGATTTGTGGACATCCAGATCACTTAAGCGATCCCTCACACAGTCCTCCTCGACCAAGGGAAAGTCGTCCTCTTTGTAGGCTTCTTCTCTTACCTCCGGGGCCTGGGATTCCTGAGGGCCAGTCTTAGCACTGAAGACTGAAGCAAAGAAGGCATTCATTAGCTCTGCCTTCTCCGCATCCTCTGTCACCAGGACACCCTCCTCATTCAGCAGCGGCCCCACGTTGTCCCTAGCCTTCCTTTTGCTGCTGATGTAGTTGAAGAAGCCCTTCTTGTTGTTTTTGACATCCCTTGCCAGCTTCAATTCCAGGTGGGCCTTGGCCTTCCTCGTCGCATCCCTGCATGCTCTCAGCACGTTTCTGTACTCTTCCCAAGTGGCCTGTCCCTCTTTCCACATTCCATGCACCTTTCTCTTCTGCCTGATCTCCGCTAGAAGCTCCTTGTTTAACCATGCAGGTCTCCTGCCTCCTTTGCTAAATTTCTTTCTCAGGGGGATGCATTGCTCCTGTGCATGGAAGAAGTGTTGTTTAAAAAGCGACCAGCACTCATGGACCCCCCTGCCTTAGAGAGCCCTGGCCCACGGGATTCCTCCCAGTAGCTCCTTGAAGAGGGCCAAGTCAGCCCTCCTGAGGTCCAGGGTTTTGATCCTGCTTATCGCCCTGCTTCCTCCACGCAGGATCCTGAACTCGACCATTTCATGGTCACTGCAGCCGAGTCTACCTCCAACCTTCACGTCCTCCACCAGTCCCTCCTTGTTTGTTAACACGAGGTCCAGCAGCGTGCCTTTCCTTGTTGGTTCCTCCACCACTTGCATCAGAAAGTTATCATCGATGCTCTGTAGGAACCTCCTGGATTGCGCCTGCCTAGCTGTATGGTCTTCCCAGCTGATGTCAGGGTGGTTGAAGTCCCCCATGAGAACCAGGGCCTGTGACTGTGAGGCTGCTTGTTCCATACTCTCTTACTCCAAAGAAGGTTCAGTTATAGACATGCTATTCTTTCACAATGTTATGTGATTTATTTTTTTTTTTAGAAACCTGCAGCTGTTCAAACTCTTATGTATTTCTACTGCTTTTCTCTGTTCTAGTCTATTAGCCTTCGTAGTAGAAAATGTTTTCTTATATGTCTTGAACCTTTCTTGCTGAAATGGAAGCCATTAAGTTATCCTGCTATCTCCCGTAGATTTGGAAAGTAGACTTTTTTTTTTTAAACCCCTTCCTTTAAAGCAATATTTTGCATATTTTGAGATTATTATCCTGTGTTTCTCTGTGCTGTTCTTTTTTAGATTAATGCATGTAGAATTTTTTTTCCAGTCTTGCTTCTCAGTACATGTTTGCAAACTATTAATGCTTCATGTTAATCCCATCTGAACTTGTTTTCTTCGGCTTCTGTCCATTTGCAGTGCCCTAAAATGGACACTGAAGTCCAGCTGGACATTTCACTCATGTTGCGCAGAGCAAAAGGACTTTTGTAGCCTGTACCCACAGTGTTCTTTTCCTTTACTACATAAACATGATGTATTCAGTGGTAATATCTTCCCAAGTCATTCATCCCTACTGTTCTATACTCTATATTTGTTTTATTGATTATTCCTCTCTGTATCTAGCGTCATACTTGTCTTTAGTGAATGTCAGCCTATTTTTTCCAATTTGTCAGGATAAATTTAGATAAATCCCATCTTCTATGACACACAGAGTTCTGGTTTGATGTCACCAGAATATTTGATGAGTATATGTTTAGTTCACTGTTCAATTTGTGGATGGTATATATACACCAAATAAAACTCTGTCCCCTAGAGAGGTAGTCTGATTATTCTCTTCAGTACTTCTCCAAAAATGAATGTTGTACTAACGGATCTAGAACAACTCTTTCATTTCTGTCTTTCTGAAGATGGGTACCACGCATATTCTGTTTTCCAGTCTTCAAGTTCTTCATCCACTCTGCAGAGTCTGTAAGGAACTGAGATCTTGGAGCCGAATACCACTTCCTAAAGCAAGAAAAGTGATGATGCACAAACAAGATTAATAGAAAACAATCAAGTGAAAACTCTTATCAATCTGTAATTGCACAGAGTTATGTTAGAGAGAGAAATGATTTTTTATCTATAACAGTTTGTCTGAGGATTTATGACTACCCCTGAAAAAAGAAGTCTGTGTGCCATAGCATTTAAATTTGGCTGAAAAGGTTGGGGGGGGGGGTGTAAATAAATCTTGTGTCAACCCACACAATAAAATTTAAAATAATTTGGAGAAGAAAGGTTTAAATAATACTTTGTGTCAAAGATATCATATGTAACTTGACCCAGACCTTTAACAATTATAACAAACTATGCTCTTTTATAGCGAAGATCTTTGAGTGTAGGAGACAGCATCATGGCTGCAAGTATTGCAAAATGCTTTTCTTCATCTTTAGCTCAGGAATTATCATCTTTGTGCTGGTAGTACTAACCATCTGTGAGTAACAGATCCAGTGATTTGATGGTTATATGTGCAGATCAGCCCAGAATTTAAAGAGCAGTTTACATTTCATGCTCTGGTTCCATTTGTATACATTTGTTTGTGCAAAGCCAGACAGAAAGATTGATGACATTTTTCTTTCAAAGCATTTTCAATACAAGGCAATTACAAAATCAGTAAAGTTATATATTTAATAGCTTAATCAGTAGCTAATGCTCTTTCATAGAAGTTGCTGTATCTGGGATGTATGGCAGTCAGGAGCACGTTGCTAGGGAGAGCTGAATTTTCATGCTACAGTGTGATAATGTACAGCTATTCCTTTGAAGACTTGTTTGAAAATGGGTGTGTTTGCTTCCAGGAGTATCCTTGTTTGTTGAAAGTCATCAGAATGGCAGGAATAAATTTGTAAGCATGTTCCTCAAAGCAATTGCATTGGTGGTTGAGGGAGTGGAAGTATAGTGTAGATTTTATTCACATTAGAAGTTGTTGTTATATGAAGATTACTCTATCTGTCTATGGATTTCTAGAATGTGATTATTTTACAGAATTCAGTTTTGGCTGTTTTGAGAATAATAGAAGTGAATATGAACTTTGTGCCAGAATCTGGCAGGCCGCATCCTGAGGTGGATGACTGATGGGCTGGGCTGTGCAGGGTTTTATGGGTTAATATGTCATGGGTGAGAATTGGTGTTTTCTCTGAGTCCTAAGAGAAGAGATTGTGAGATTTTCCTTGAGGTATTTCTGCTCTGTAGTATGATGAGAGTTGGACTTGGTCTTCATGGTTTAGGGTCCCTACAGCTCTTGCTGTGTGTGGTAGTTCAGTCTTACAAACTGCTAGATTTTGGTTTTTTTCTTTCACAGTGAGAAGGCTTATGATACTTTTTTGTTTGTTTTTATAACTCTTTTCTTGATTATTCCCTTTGGGATTTTATTTTTCTTGATCAAGTGAATATGTTTGTACATCTTTAGGTATGTATTTGGATGTTGCCTACTGTTGGATGTATAATTTTGCTTTTCAGGTTATCAATGACTTGTGATTAGATCTGGCTACTTATTGGATGTAGAAAAATACTTGAAGACAGGATATTATTGAGGTTTTTTTCTCAGTAGAAGCTAAGGTCCCTAGGAGAGACAGGAAATTGAAATTTGCTTAGCTGATTTCTGTAAAATATATTGGGGCTGTTGCATAAATATCTGGTTGATGTTAGAGTGGTAAGAGATGGCATGATTACTTTTCAGATGGCTATCTTGTTGAGATAACACAATTAGCACAGGGAGCATTTTCTCATCTTCTGTTCCATGGTCTTTTATCACTGTGTGATGAGTGAGTACTACTTGTTTTCATGGAACACAAGATTTTATTTTTTAATTTGATTTTTTACTAGTAGGGTGTGGTTTGGGTTGTTTTTTTCCCCTCTGAATGGTGGTATAGTGTATTTTCACAACTTTGACAAAAATGTATGTAGAAAGCCTTATCTAGATTACGTGTCTTTTGCTTAGGAAGTAGATGTCATTGTTTACCTTGGCATTTTTTTCCTGGTGCATATTTTCCTTTTTCAAATGCCATGTTTTAGTGTTGTTTCAACTTTTGCATGTTGTTTCAACTTTTGTATGTTGTTGCTATGATGTTATAATCATTAGTAGTATGTTAATGTTAGCACATTGTATCAGCAATGTAGGAGGGGCCTGAAGATTTAGACAGAATTGGCTGCTGAAAAGTACTTACAAGCTATTTGCAGACATGGAAATTTTTTTAATAGAAAGGGATAAGTGACATACAAGAAAGTGGAGGAATGTCATCATATATATTTCCCAGTAAGGACATTGGATTATGTCTTAACATAGTTCATTCATATCTTTATTGAAATAAATCTTCTACTATTGTGCTTTTTTAATGATTTCATGCAGTTTTGGAAATCACAGATTTGTGAAATGTGAATATTGTTTCAGTACTTACTAATTCACGTCTATTATGTTATTGTCAGTACATTTTTTACGACAGTTTTGAGCATGAAAAAATGTTGTAACTTTTTTAATGAACTGAAAAAATCCAATTTTAAAAGTTTCTATATGGCCCTGAGGATGTGGCCTTAAGGATATGGACTTGCATTAGACAGTAATGCAGTCTTCAACAGCTAGTCTGGGTCGCTGCATGAGACAAGGCTAGTCAATAGCCAGCGCGAGGCAAGGTTGCTTAAATTAGCAGCAGCAGCTCCGTGTTTAACTGGCGGCATGCAGCTATTCAATCAACTTACAGACCTGGCCCAGCTCTCACTAAAATGAGGAGAGGTTTACTAATGATATCAAATTGAAATTGGTTTGGACTTTGACTGACATTTCCAAATGGTTTAATTGTAACTGTGATTTTGAGTGTGCCCAGTAGGGTTGAAAAATTTAAAAACTTTGTCACATAAAGTATTGAAAAATTTCAAATGCCCAAAGATTTGAGAAAAAAATAGGACTGAGGGAAAGGCATATAAGAAGCTGAAAGATGAGTGAAAGCTTCATCTTCTGTAAACATGTAGCAGGAAAAAGAGGGAACGCTTTCTGTGAAAACTATGGGCCTGGGTCCACATGTGCTATATGTCAAAAGGGGGCAAGATGCTGTAAGAGTAATGCCGATGGCAGAAGTACACTTTGGGATCAACTGTTATGGCACAATCATTTTTCTTCAACATTTAAGCTTCTGCAGTGATAGGTGCTGTAGGAATTGTTAAGAAAGATGTCTTTTTCTGGCATATTAGAGCTGAAGACATTTTATGCTGAGGATATCAAGGATGTGTGCTGTCAGCCTTCGTGCATTAAGGGAGGGAATGCTCAGATACAAACATGACAAACTGTGAAAATGAAGAGTGGGTGCCAGCCATGGTATCCACATGAGTTGGCTTTCCCTGGAACCAGAGAGGCTGGAGGAGCAGCCCAAGGTGATGCCTTAGGCAGCAGGTCCTTGGTGGCACCTGGCACAAGTTGAAATCCAGAAACAGCCATTCTCCTGGCTCTGGGGCTCCTTGATGGACCACGCTGTGCGGTGATGGCTTGGAGGTTACCCAGCTCCAGACAATCAGCATCTGACTGTATGTCCCAAATTGAGTGTGCCTCCTAACAAAGGCAATTCTGAATACTTCAGCATTTTTCCAAAGCAGGCAGAAATAAAAATTGTTTGAGGGTATAATTCTGCATCACTTAGTGTCCCCCTTGCTTGATCCTGTTTTCAGGGATATTGCTGACAGCAAATTCAAAGCCACCTACTTGATGATCTGCAGCATGAAGTTCTCAAAATAAATACAATAAATTTAATCTGCATTTTGGGAGGGGTTTTGAAATTTCTGTTTTGCTCTTTGTTGACTGATTTGGAGTCACTTTGCAATAATGAATATGCTGCATTAATGAATACTATGTGTGTTGGATGTTACAGGTTTTACTTTAGTTATCAGCTGAATATGAGGTAATGTTTTCTAAATGGAAAATTTTAAGATAGTTCTTGACAAACACTATTAAGTGATGCTGCCAGAATTACTAGTTCTGTTTGCTTTATTTTTCTGTTTTCCTCGCTGAATTACACTCTTGACTGGAATGGTTAAATCTTAGAAAGAAGCCCCCAGATTAAAAAATTGAAGCTTTGGGCAAGACATGATCTAATCATCCCCCAAGAAAAGTGGAAGTAAATGTTTCCAACACACTACTGACAGAGGTGTAGAGCAATCTGGTATGCTTAAAATGAATTTTAAAATGCTTATCCCCTCAGTGTTTGTTCTCTTACTGCTAAAGTAAGCAATACAATTGGTTAAAGAAGACTGACTCAGAAAAGAAAGA
Organism: Opisthocomus hoazin; assembly: GCF_030867145.1. Classification (NCBI taxonomy): domain Eukaryota; kingdom Metazoa; phylum Chordata; class Aves; order Opisthocomiformes; family Opisthocomidae; genus Opisthocomus; species Opisthocomus hoazin. Next base: position 6,811,677 of record NC_134420.1, read on the forward strand.
GCAGCAGGTTGTTGTAATCATGCAGATCAGTTACCCTTCAGACATAACAACTGGTGCTAAACCCAAAGGTGCTCTGGCCTGATCTGAGGGAGGAAAATCCCCTACGAGAGGCAAAAACACAGACCAGGCACACAGGGGCGTGATGTGGCTCTTCTCTTAGTGTGCATCCTCTGAGCATGTTTCTGTAGAGAAACAGTTATTTTCCTTTAGTTAGCAGTAGAGTACTTTACTATAACCCTAGCAAACTGCTATTTTACTTTCATTGTAACATGTTTTATGTGAAGGAAAAGCATGACGGTTGGGGAAGGAGAAGAGAAATTTCAGCTATTAAAAGAGCACAAAGGTCTTGTCTCCTTTTTTTAGTGTACATCCAGAATAGTTGTAAATGAGGGATAAAAGCATTCTGGCAGTAAAGAGCATTAAGAAAATGTACAAGCTGTGAGTCTTTTCAGAAATGATGTTTTTAACTGACTTTTCTACTTGTTGTAAGTACTTGAAACATAATTCAGATGTTGCTGAATGTCTGTTTTTTACTGCACATCTGATTAAATGCCAAAAAGTGTTATTCTCAGTCACATTTAACACCTTGTGCTACAGAAAACAGTTCAAGCCTCTGTTTTTCTAAGATACAAATAATGCTTGCAAATAAGCACAGTAGAATTGTGTTTACCAGATAATTTATTCAAATTTCCGGCTAAATGATTTCCAATTAAAAAGTTGTCCTAGTTAGAAAATATAATCAATTATAAAATAAAAAGTTGTACAGTAAATATTTTTTTCTTAAACATTTATTTAAGGCCTCTGTGGAGAAAAAATGGAATTCAGAATATCCAATCTATTTAATATGTGAATAAACACCACTTAATCATATTTTCTAATTAAGCAGTGTGTGATAATTTTGTCCTCGATAAACAGCAATCCTTGTTCTGAAATACAACAAGTTTTTAAAAGTTTTGTAATAAACAAATAAAATCCCAATTGTGCCTTGAAGTGAAGAAAACTCCATCGTGACTGTGCTCATCTCTGCATGTGTGAGTAACCCTTCTAACGTGAAGCCATAACCTAGCCTTTTCTGGCAAAAAAACCCTTTGAAATTTTGTATAAGGAAAAGAAAGGAAGTGGAGTAATTTTTTTCCTGACTATTTTAAGCAGTTATAAGGTTTTTTAAAAAAAGGTTTTTTAAAAAAAAACACCAATCCAACCCCCCCCCCCCAAACACACACAAAAACTCCACCACCACCCACAGCAAAAGCCATCACTATATACTTTAGATTCCACATTGACATGCTGTATAAAGTTTCTGTGAAAGAAAAGCTAAAAAGCATTTTTAAAACACATTATTCTGGCTGCGCTATCAAGCTTGCAGTATTTGTAATAGCTGTAAAGCCGTGCATCTCCATCTCCCTCCTTCCTGAACCTTAGCCCCTAATTATTCTGCAGGTGGAATTCATATCCCACTATTAACGTGGAATAGATCTGGGATCAAATAAGACTGAAGAGTGAAGCTGGGCACCCCTCCCTCTGCCCCACACAGCACCCCCAGAGTTTGATCGTACAGAGGGGTCCTGTTTCTGGGAATTCTGAGAAGGAAATTTTTCAATGAGCCATCATGCTGTTGGGTTTGTTAAATTGTACACAGAAATAGGATCACAGCCTGGTTTAGCTGACCTGTGGCTTCGGGAAGAGTCTAGTAACTCTCCTCTTGAGTGAGAAGCTTTAGGTTTTGTCTGACTCCTGAGAAGAAAGTGGAGGACTTGGAGGAGGAATGTCTGTGGAAAAGCCAGGTTTCGGAAGAAAGTTTAGCTCTACTGTTTCAGAGTAATACACTAACAAGAATACTTAAAGGAGCTGTATTTGAAGCTTATTGTTAAAGTACCCCATTTTTATCAACAGTATATAATCCAACAGTAATTTATTCATTGTATTTACATAGGTACATTTGTCCCAAGATAGATCATTGATAGGATTAATGTTTTAGAACAAACAAAAGTCAAAACTTTTCCAAAGGTACACAAAAGACCACTAGTGAATGTTTTTTTCCTTCTAATGTGACTCAGGAAGCATGGGAAGTGTAAAGCCTCTACCCACTGTTTTTCAGATTACAAAACTTCTTTCTTGCCCTCCTGTTTTGTTGCTTTTGGGTGACTTTGAGGAATATGAACATCTCGACTTACCTGTATTATTATGATATGATAATTATAAATTCTTGAACAATCAAAATCATCATCCCAAAGACATGCAGACATTACCTTCACCTTTTTTATGTGTATGTAGAAATTCTCCCTAGCCTCAGTTACTTGCTATAAAAAATTTCTGTGTCAATTTGGATTTCTCTCCATCTACTTGAAATCAGACTAGTCTTTTTGCTTTTTATATTTATGCCTGGAAGAATTTAAATATGGACATTTGTGTAATGTGATTCACAAGTTAAGGTGAGTATGTTCATTTAAGTGAGTTGGAAAAGTGTACATCACTGACAGTAATTGCTCAGTGCACTCTTTCAGAGCATGAAAAAATGATTTATATCACTGTTTCATCTGTAAGACCTGATTCTAGAAGAATGCCTAAGAGTAACTTAGTATTTGTAAGTTTTTCCAGGCTATGCTTTTCAAAGGCACTTTACTCCTTATCAGAATTGGCCTTGTGTAGTCCTACTGGTATTTTGTCCTTTTTCTTTATTCAGTATTCAAGTCACACTAATTGAATTAGGCTCCCTAAAAAATTCTGAATTAAAACAGCAGTGGAACTATTGCAATATGAATTCAGACTTGATAGACACAAATTTTCAGAAAAAAATTGATTATTCTGCAGTTTGGGACTAAGATGTAAATAAATATCACTACTTTCAAGTGAGTGGTGTATCAAAAATACATTTTTAATGCCAGGATTTTATTCTCGCTTGGTGTCACTTGGGTTGATATCACTGGCCTATTGGGTCAGTAATCTGTGAAATAATATAAATATATGTGAAAGTTACAGAAAAGGTTAGTCCATCAAAATATAACAACATTACTAAAAAAATTATGGTTTGATAAATGTTGCATTCAGAAAGACTTCATGAATACATGTGAGCCTGTCCTTTGGAAGAATACCTTTACACCATAAACTGAAAAAGCTTTACTGGATATGAGCAGAGTTGCTACAACATGTTAGATTAACTACTTCTTTCTAATGGCAGGCAGCAATTAAAGAAATGAAACATTTTCCTCCAACTTGATTTTTAATATAGCTGCATTGCCATTGAGTACAACATATTATATAGGACCAGACATTCCCCTGCAAGGGAAGAAGCAGCAGTTCTCTGTAACCACCGCTACCTGTTTCCTATCAACTACCCAGATTTTCAGATGCCTGTGTAACGCATGTGTTGAAGAAAACCAGACACTCTGAAATTCATACCTTCAGCTCTGGTATTCTACGGATTTAAACCGTAACACAGCTGGTGCTGAATGGAGCAGTTGCCTAGCTCTCTGGCCCGCACCATGCGGCAACCTGTCGTCTTCCATGTGCGTCTAATCCTTAAGCAATGCAGACCATCAGAGACGCCATCCTGGTCTCTGATTTATCATGGAAATGCTATTTTGTATCATTTCTTTTTTAATGGCAATTCAAATTATTTAATTATCTATACTGTTTTTCAAATCCTGCTTCTCATTAATTGAAAATGTTTTAACTTTTGTAACTGTACTGTGAAAATATTTTAATAAGTAGCAATAATTAAAACACTAATGATTGAGAAATTATTTAGTCTAGTTCTAGTATCTAATGAGAACTGTTTCTGCATCAGATAGAGCCAAGCTTAATGTTCAGTCTTTCAAATATTGACTGGGACCATGTTTGTTGTGTATTTAGTGACAAACACAAATGTTACTGCACTCTAGAAAAATTCTTGTCAGTTAGTTTTTTCTCTAACAAGCTGATGAAAAGCCCAGTTGAATTTTGCAAACTCTAATGAAATGGAAGGGTTCTTTCTGTATTGGGTGCTCAGTTGCCAGACTGAGGAACAAAACCGGTGGTCTGGTCTGTGTGTTGTGTGGGTGGTGATGACCTGTGTCAGGGGTGAGAAAGACGATGCAGTGGAAATGGGGGACTGCATTCACAAGGGACTTCCCCGCATCTGAGCAAATGATTGACTTCTGCTGTGAAGCAAGATTGCCTGATCGTATGCGGTTTTGACTAAGAAAACTGTGGCTGCTCTGATAAAGCCACAGATAAATGCCTAATTCTGTTTTAAAACGTGACTAAGTAGTTCTTTACATGAGCAGGGAACTGAAAATGCCAGGCTTTTTTCATTTTATCAGCCTATGCCTAGTGCAAATACTCATTTTATGCCTAATAAACATCACTTGAGGTATCTGCTGAGGACTACAGGCTTGCCTAAGCCAATACACATCAGCTATGATATGTGCTGGAAGTACTGTTGTTGCCCCAGCACGGAGATCAGGTTAACCATGTTTTGTGGGATTTACGCCAAGCAGCATTGATGGTGTGTGGCTATAACTTGAGCTATGCTACAGTCAGCAGAGTGCATGGGATCTTGAAAAGTCTGGCAAGAAAATGGTATTTGGCAGGGGATGAACTTCAGAAATCCGGTGAGTGTGAGGGAAAGGGTGCTTGCAAATGTTTGGTCAAAATTAAAATGTGTTGCTCTTTAACTGAGGAATGAAAACTTGATCCAATTGTTCTATATGCACAAAATGTGCATTATCTAATCAGAATTTCAGAGAGAAAGGATAACTGGTTAGTCCAGTGTCTTTCTCTGTGGTTCCCTTCATAAACAGGGAAAAAAACTAGTGGGCTGTTTTTGCAAATACAACGGAAAAAGAAACCTGTGCCTTATTCCTTGCTTGCTCTCTATGTAGTTGCATAACTGGCAATTCTTGTGAATTTTCCTTTCCAGGAAGGAGATGGAGAAATAAATCTGGAGTTAACTCCTTGTTATATCAGCAGATAGTAGCAGTTCATAAGGCGTGGACATGCATGATTTTTTGGGTGTTTTCGAATTTCTTTGTTTATGCCAAGTTACGTTAATGTTAGCATCTCAAGATTTAAAACTACAAAAAAAATGTTTCATATTACAAACAGAAGTCAGATAAATGAACAAAATAATATAAACTCTTTGAATACTTTGAATTTTCCAAAAGGATACTATGGCATAATTCTAAATACTTTGTAGCATGGAATTACTTTTGCTACTGATGTTGAAATTAAAGAGTAAACTTGCATTCACATGAATGAAGCAGATTTGAGCCCAGTTCCCACATAAAAAGACACTTTTTCTCAAGGAAAAAAACCAAACCCTTGAGTCCAGTTGTTTTTGCAAGCAGTTCTGACCCATTTAACATAGATTGCTTGTAAAATTTATAACCTTTCCTCACTCTCAGGCATTGCATGAAAAGTTATGGGGAAAAAAATGCATTGTAGATTGTGTCAGCTTTTTCTTCTTTATTCCCACAGGCACAGCAGCTAACAGATCTGCAGCAAAAACTAGCAGTTGCAAAAGACGAATTGGAAAAGGCAGCCCTTGACAAAGTAAGAAATGTAACGTGAGTGTGATGCTTCAGTGTAATTTCACGAAAAGGAATGAAAGCCTTGCAACGACGTAGGTGCTTACCTAATTGCATGTAGCTGGGTGTAATGCTGCTGAAGTCGGTGGAACTAATTATGATGCATGAAGTTAAGTACAGCTGCAAAGTTATTGAAGAGGAGGGCTATCAAATCAGAAAGAACCATCTGAAAAACCCACAGAAAGCCAAATCCTGCAATTCTTATGTGCAAAAGTACACTAACAAGAATGTGCCTGTAACTGAGAAGGTTTCTATCTGAGGTTTAGTCTTAGCTCCCAAGTAGGATGCAGAATCGCAATGGGTCGGTCCCTTGTTAGGGTGGGCCTGATGGGACAGAGCTATCCCTCCTGTGGGCAAGGTGCCCACTCATGTCCAGGAGGCTGTGGGGAATCCCAGGAAGGGGACAAAGCAGGATGCGTTCAATCCCTTCAGCTGTGCAGCGGGGAAACTTGCTTCTAGATTTAGGGTAGCTGGGAAGAAAATACTGCGCAGCAGGGAAGCAGTTTATCAGAAAGGAAAAATGTTCGATACGCTATCAAAGACTACTTTTTTGGTTTGGTTTTCTAGTATTTTCAGGTTCCATTAGACATTTTAAAAAAAGTATTCCCCTTGCATTTAAAGCATTTTTCTTTAATCCTCAGTTATCACAATCACTGAAATGATGCTCTTGAGTGAGGATCTGCATCCAGCATTGCAGAATGTCATCTCTGTAAGCAATGCTCACAGTATCATTATTCAAACCTGTGTCTGCATCTGGTGATGTAGTACACTGAACTGAACTACTCCACGTATTACTTTAAAAATTAACCATGTTCCTTCTTTGCTCGTATAACTCTCGCAGACGTGGTCTCTCACTAGTGCCAATACACTGTCTGTAGCAATGGCGCGAGAGCAATGCCTGCTGTAAATATCTCCTAAATGCAGTTATTCATTATAATGCAGACAGTTGTGAAGGAGAAAGCAAAGAACATTTGACATCAGGAACTTTTAATGAGAATGCTATTCAGGGATTCAGTCTGCAAAATAAAAGGGGATTTTGCTGAGCCATTCTCCGTCATCTCTGAGAGGTCCTGGAGGACAGGAGAGGTGCCTGAGGACCAGAGAAAGGCCAGTGTCACTCCAATCTTCAAAAAGGGCAAGAAGGAGGACCCAGGGAACTACAGGCCGGTCAGCCTCACCTCCATCCTGGGAAAGGTGATGGAGCAGCTTATCCTGCAGGTCATCATCAAGCAAGTGGAAGAAAAGAAGGTTATCAGGAGTAGTCAGCATGGATTCACCAAGGGGAAATCATGCCTGACCAATCTGATAGCTTTCTACGATGATATGACTGGCTGGGTAGATGAGGGGAGAGCCGTGGATGTTGTCTACCTAGACTTCAGCAAGGCTTTCGAAGCGGTCTCCCATAATAGCCTCCTAGGGAAGCTCAGGAAGTATGGGCTAGATGAGTGGTCAGTGAGGTGGATTGAGAACTGGCTGAATGGCAGAATTCAGAGGGTTGTCATCAGCGGCGCTGAGTCTAGTTGGAGACCGGTAACTAGTGGTGTCCCTCAGGGGTCAGTACTGGGCCCAGCCTTGTTTAACTTCTTCATCAATGACCTGGATGAAGAGTTAGAGTGTACCCTCAGCAAGTTTGCTGATGACACCAAACTGGGAGGTGTGGTAGATACACCAGAAGGCTGTGCTGCCATTCAGCGTGACCTGGACAGGCTGGAAAGTTGGGCAGAGAGGAACCTGATGAGGTTCAACAAAGGCAAGTGCAGGGTCCTGCACCTGGGGAGGAACAACCTCATGCACCAGTACAGGCTTGGGGTGGACCTGCTGGAGAGCAGCTCTGCGGAGAGGGACCTGGGAGTCCTGGTGGACGACAGGTTAACCATGAGCCAGCAGTGTGCCCTGGCTGCCAAGAAAGCCAATGGAATCCTGGGGTGCATGAAGAAGAGTGTGGCCAGCAGGACGAGGGAGGTTCTCCTTCCCCTCTACACTGCCCTAGTGAGGCCCTGTCTGGAGTACTGTGTCCAGTTCTGGGCTCCCCACTTCAAGAAAGATGAGGAGCTACTGGAGAGAGTCCAGCGGAGGGCTACGAGGATGGTGAGGGGACTGGAGCATCTCCCCTACGAGGAGAGGCTGAGGGAGTTGGGCTTGTTCAGCCTGAATAAGAGAAGGCTACGAGGGGACCTTAGAAATGTTTATAAATATCTGAAGGGTGGATGTCAGGAGGGTGGGGCCAGACTCTTTTCAGTAGTGCCCAGCGACAGGACAAGGGGCAACGGGCACAAACTGAAGCAGAGGAAGTTCCAGCTGAACATGAGGAAGAACTTCTTCCCTCTGAGGGTGATGGAGCCCTAGAACAGGCTGCCCAGGGAGGTTGTGGAGTCTCCTTCTCTGGCGATATTCAAGACCCGCCTGCTGTAGGTGACCCTGCTTCGGCAGGGGGGTTGGACTAGATGGCACACAGAGGTCTCTTCCAACACCTACCATTCTGTGATTCTGTGATTTCCAGCACACCCAGCTAACTTCTCTGACCCTCTGTTTCTTTCCTATTAGATACATAGAATATTAATTTAGGGCTCGGTTTTGGGTCCATAGGCTTACCAGAAGCCCAGTGTCATCATCTTGCAAATTGTCATTGAGAGAGTCTTTGTATGGCGTCATTGCTTACGTACTGTGGAATTGCAGTGGAAATGGCAAGCAGGAGTAAAAAAAGCAAATGAACTGCAAATGAAGGAAAAAGGCAAAGCTCATGCTAGTGAGAATTATGAGACAGTTTTATGAGACTAGAAATACCCATGTTTGACTAGTTCCAGCTGCAGAGTAATAAGACCGTGTAAGTTGTAGGTACCTTTTTCCCCTGGTTAAGAGCTTTTCTGTTTGAACTATGAACTGAAAAGTTTGAGGTGAATGATAGTCCATCCATGTCTTCAGTGAAGCCTTGGCTGTAACTGTTTTGGCAATGTTAGCACACAGTTTCACCTAAAGGAATGGAAGCAATGTGTAAAGCAATGTGCATTTTTGGAACTTCAGCTATATTTGTAATGAATAATTGAGTGATCCAATGTCAAACTGTGCCTATAAATAGGTATTAAACTGTATTTTCCTTTTGGGAGGGTATCAGAGTTTTCTATTAAATACTGGTTTGTGCTGTCGGTTGACTTAGTGTCTCTTCTAAGTCTGTTTACACTGCAGCACTTTTCTAGTTCCCATGATGGACCCTTGGAAGAATGACAAATTTTGCATTACCACAGCCCAAACTATTCTATATTAAATCCAACCGCAAGACAGTAGTATAAACAGATCTGAGAAATCTGACAACATGCATCATGCGTTGGCAATATTTTGACCAGCTACAGCCTGTTTTGACCACAATCATATCTATGCAAGGTTATCAAGAATTTTTGTTAAATGGCATCTCTGGTTCTAACAGTGTTTCCTCAAGTTTTACTCTCATGCTGCTCATTTATATATCTATCAGCAAAGTCAAAATTGAATTTTGTTACCCACAGGATGAAAACAGAATAACCTATTCTGCTTTCACTTTTGGAATGGCAAAATGACTGGCCATAGCCAAGGCAGAACAAGCACCAGATGGCAGGGGGGGGAGAAGAGAGAATGAGCAGTTATCCAGAGGGATTTCTGGATGGGAGGAGTGTGGTTTCAGATCAGTGTGATTTGCAAGGAACACTGGGGTCATATAGTGCTATGATGGCCAAGTCCATATCTTGAAGCAACATTAGACAGTCTGCTACCTCTGCCAGTTTGGTGTCTGAGCATATTTTGACCATGTCAAATGGTGATTTATGTTCTCTGTGCAGTTGCTTCTTGAAAAGGTAGTGGAAAAGGCACATTACATGAAAAGAAGTGTGCTAAGATCTTCTACTGTCAATTAGATATTAAAAGATCCCTGAGTCAGATGGGTAAAGTAATCCTTTCCCTTTTATACTGCCGTTAGGTCAGCGACGTATCACTCTGATTCAAGGTTCATACATTTTAATAGGTAGTTATTCATACGAGGTGCTGTCCTCTTTGATGATAATCTAGCATTCCTCCTCAATGTACTCATCTTCATCCAAAGACATTCAATTTTGTCTGTTTGCAAACAAACCAAACTCTATTCCATCTCCCATTTCTTTAGTTTTTCTTATTATGCTGTGCATTAATAGTCTTTTCATGGTTGTCTTTGATCCTACCATTGAAATGTACTCTACTAACTGTTTATTTTTAAAGAAGCACTCAGATTTTCCCGGTTATGAAATATATTCCGCAGTTCCAGTTCAGGGGAAGTTTATCTGATATAAAACACGAAATGTTTGTCAGTTCCAAAAAATACCTGTTTAGCAAATAAACTAAAACAAGGTGGTGTATGCTGAATGCCACTGCCTAGGAGTTGTATAACTAAAATATTTTTGTATTGTATATGTAATACTTCACATATATAGCATGTAATGTGTAATGTTACTTGTACATATATTTTCCATCTACTTTTGCCATGTTATAGCTTGATTTATGTATCTTTAAAAAAATCCTTGAAGGTTGAAATGTGCTGATGTAGCCTATATGTATAGACTCATTCTTAACATAATGAATAAGAACAAGATTTTTTTTTTGAGGGCCAAATGCTGCCTAACTCCCCCTGAAATGACTATAAGAAAGGCACCTCGGTATCTAACAGTTGACCCTAAGTGTCTTGCTGTGATGGAGCAAAGATTTAAAATTTAAAATGAGATACGAGTGCCGTAGTTATCTCACCATTCTTACTGTCTCTTCTTCTTTCAATGACAGGCTGCTATTTTCATTAATACATCTATCTATATTTCTGTGAGTAAAATAGCAGTGTTCTAACTTGAGTTGCAAGCACTTCACTTAAGTTTTAGTTTGACTTGATGGGCAGTGATGGATCTTGACAATTATATTCTTAACAGATGAAAAGACCTATGGTTTATTTCCTATACACTGCAAGAGCATAATATGCTCATGAGGGAAATAATCTTTGTCGGATTAAAATCAAGCTTTGTAACCTGTGGAAAAATACCAATTATTCTGAATGGTATGAACAAAATTCCATGCAAAGTCTGCATCTTTGCAATACTTGTAAATATTTACTTCTCTGTTATATGTAAAAGTCTGGACAGTGTATGATATTTGGTAGAGTGTATTTTTGTCTCTTTTCAGATAAAATAATAAAAATTTGCAATAATCAATGTGGATTAAACTGCATGGAGGAAAGAGAAGAGCACAATGAATTTCTGGGCAGTTTGGTGTGTAATTCACAGTAACCTCATCAGATAAAAACTGCTTTCAACAGCCTTAGTTGCTTCTGTTAATAAGAAAAAGCAGCAGCTGCTCATAAATGTTTGGTTTAATGCAGAATGAGAAAGTAAGCAATTCTGTTCGTAATAACACATCTTCGAGAAGTGATGATTTCTTATTTCCCCCAGGAGTCACAGCTGAAAGCTCTGAAGGAGACCGTGCAGCTTTGCCTGTCTGCCGTTCTGCACAATCAGCTTCCCACCACGAATCTCATTCCTCCGAAACCAGCTGAGAAGCTGACATCCCCGGTTACAAAGGGCTCCAAAGTTCCATTGCAAGTAACAAGCACCAAGGTATGGTTTCCTTCTCAGCTTTATATTTTTCAGTATCTGTGAAAGTTTGTCCTGTAAGAGCATCATACTGGAACTAAGGAGGATTTTAAATTCATTGAAAGATTAGAATGAATTTTGAGGGTAAATCTAAGCCTGTTTCTGATGTGAATAAACCTTTTTTCAAGTTGGGAGGCAGCTACTTTTTTTTCCTGAGGAAAAATATTCTGTCTATCACTTGCTAAATGGACCATGTGTGAGTAACAAATCTACAAGGAAGATGGATTTGCATCTAAAATAGGTGAGGATGCTAATTCGTAGGATTATTTACCTGTCAGGCACTGATAGTGAGTTTGTGGTAGTATAGCACTAAACAGTAAGACTGTTGTTGCTTGTCATGTTTTTCTAGTGAAAAAGATTGATTAAAAAATCCCATAAAACAGCATGAGACACCTCAAATCAAATTTGTCAAAAGGGATCTATGGAATTGACAATAGACCATAGGGAATATTGCAATCGTGCAACATGTCCCAGAGATAGGAAGGGCATTTTACGGGAAAGCATGAGGAAGAAAAATTGATGAGAAGTGTTTTGTTTCAATTGATTCAAGCATTTTAATATAGTCAGGATTTATAGTGATTAACAACTGTCCTGATAATTTTAATTTCCAGGGTTGCATTCTACTTATGTATTCAAATGATTCAATAGGCGTAGAAGAAATGAGTGATTTCAGTTAAAAAGGAAGTTGTACAGAAGAATTATTGAAGGACACTTTAATGCCCTCCTTAAATTCCAGAACTCTTTCCTGAAATATAAATAGGAACTGCTAACTCATAGCCAATTGGTAATTTTTATACGACAGCTGTTGATATTCGCTATTAGTACAGAGGCTGAAGCCAAAAATTAGTAATCTTTCTGTATATAATTAAAATGGAACTATAATTTCAGAAAGCAGAATGTAACTATAAATCTGGATCTCACATTGCTACTCTTACAATAGTGACTGTCGGTTCCTTAATCACTTGTTTCATAGGAAGAAACCTTCATTCCCAAAAATTATTACCTCTGGAAACAAAGCAGTGTATTAATTAATAGCAGCACATGGGGATATTAGTGATCATTTAGATTAAGATCACGAGCTCTGTGTTTTACAGGAGAGTGGACTCTTCTTTTGTACGTGAAGCAGACTGAGCTTCAGTCTGGGATCTCAGGAGTAGGTTTTTCCTAATTAATGTGGCTGTAGAAATGTCTGTCTTGTTCTGCTTGTCCTTCTCTTCGGGTTGGAAGCGCCTGTGCCTCTGCCATGAAGGCGTAGGTGTACGGAAGGGTAAGGCCCAACAAGCCACTGCCTGTCTTTAAGATTGGTTTAGGGTCAGAGCCTTTGCAGCAATTGAGGTCTCCTTCCTTTCACAGGTATTACTGTAGGGAATACAAGGTAGAGATCACAGAATCACAGAATGGTAGGGATTGGAAGGGACCTCTGTGGGTCATCTAGTCCAACCCCCCTGCCGAAGCAGGGTCACCTACAGCAGGCTGCACAGGAGCTTGTCCAGGCGGGTTTTGAATATCTCCAGAGAAGGAGACTCCACAACTTCCCTGGGCAGCCTGTTCTAGTGCTCCGTCACCCTCAGAGGAAAGAAGTTCTTCCTCATGTTCAGCTGGAACTTCCTGTGCCTCAGTTTGTGCCCTTTGCCCCTTGTTCTGTCGCTGGGCACTACTGAAAAGAGTCTGGTCCCACCCTCCTGACACCCACCCTTCAGATATTTATAAACATTTCTAAGGTCCCCTCTCAGCTTTCTCTTCTCCAGGCTGAACAAGCCCAGCTCCCTCAGCCTTTCCTCATAGGACAGATGCTCCAGTCCCCTCATCATCCTCATAGCCCTCCGCTGGACTCTCTCCAGTAGCTCCTCATCTTTCTTGAACTGGGGAGCCCAGCACTGGACAGAGTACTCCAGATGAGGCCTCACCAGGGCAGTGTAGAGGGGAAGGAGAACCTCCCTCTGGAACAGAATACTCTTCCTTCTTTTTTCCATGATCATGCAGATTTTGTGTTTAATGTTCCTGTTTGTGAAATGTGTCAGTATTTCTATGCTCCAGCCTTTTGAGAACCAGCATCCAGCCCTCTGTATCCAAAAGTGCTTGAAGAAGTTAGACTGCCTCTTTAATAGACGTTGCTCACATTTCTCTGCACTTGGCACATGCCATGAAAATGTCTGAGAAAATAATGGTCTGCAATCCTGTTCTTCCACACATTGACACCTCATTATTACAAATCTGCGCATTATCTGTGATTATAAAACCACTGAAATCTGCTACTGTGAAATAGGTTGTCAAAGAATCACAGTCAGTCCAGAATAAATGCTCTCTGCGCTTGAGCTGTATTACGGAGGGCTTTTTTTTATGATAATGACATCGATTATTATCTGTCTTTTTCTTGGCTTCTTCCTTCTATTACAAACCAACTAACTCTAACTACAGATGTATAGCTTTTTTTGTTGTTGTTGTTAGATTCACATAAACATTTTGATATAGCAGGCTAGTATTTTTAGGTGTGTGATTACTTAAATATGTTCTCATACGGAAAAATGGGAGCTTCAGTTGAGCAGCACTTACACATCTTGTCATGTCTGATAAGCAGCAGTTTCACCTTCAGGAAAGAAATGATTTGTCTGGCAAATATTTTATTTCAAAGATATTCTCATTCAGGCTAAAAATTACTTTCTTAAAGTGTCAAATTTATTTTAAACCTACTGAAGGGTAACACCATACTGTGTATGATATCTGTATCATCTGGGGACAATCAGCCCTGGGATTGGGGTGAATCCTGATTTTTATTTTTTTTTTAAAAAGGTGTTAATAAGTAGGTTGTATATTAGTGTTGATAATTGGTAACCAAAGTACCCGAGTGCTTTTTAGAGATGATCTTTAACATAAGAACACGGTGTAGAAGGGATGATTAGGAAAGCAAGTGTCAAATTTATTGCGAAGGTTCATTTTAAGAATTTATTTCCTAATGAGGGATTTTAGTCTTTCTAGAGACTGTGATATAAAGAAACATAACTGAGGTTTTAAAAAAAATCAGTGCAAATCACTGCATAAAAGTGCATAGATCAGTGCAAAAAAACTATTGTCCTGGATAGCTCAGGAGTTTGGAAGAGTGTGTAGTTAATGGGAAATTCTTACATTTAAATCATAGAAAAAGTTCCCTTAAAGTAATCAGAAGCAGCACTGTCAGTCTGAGGTGTGTTTTGTGACATGTCTTAAATGAGTCAATATTCACAATGTACAAGAACATAAAATACAGAATTCACCATTTGAATTGGTGCTGATATTTCAAGCCAAAACTATTTTACCTGTCCTAACACCGACGCCGGTGCTGAAGGCACTGACCATTACAGAGGGATGTAGGGCTCTGTGCACACAAGTTCAGTGACACTGACAGCTAAAACCAAGCGTAACCAGAAGGCTGGCCATTAATCCTGAACTATGAGGTCTTTAACTTTCTAGATTGTTGACAATTCTTTTTATTATAGAATTTCTTTTGTGCTGTAATGTCGCAGCAATAACCATTCTGTGTTCTGCCAGTGGAAAATGCTTCCAAGCTAGTCGAGAGCTGTCGGATCTCGCTTTTGCTGTAGCAGTTTCCATGCCTCATTCCCATTACAGAGATGATGCGGAAAGAGAAAAATGAGAAAGGAGGAGGACTGAAACTCCGCTTTCCTTTTTAATCTCCAGATGAGTGCTGAAGGACCCGGGTACTTACAGAATATTGTTAATGGATGGAAACTGTAATGTTTACGAGGCTACCTGCTGTGGGAAATGTGGGTTGGTATAATCCCTGAGTTGGAGCACTGGCAGTGCCTTCTTACTGAGGCATTTTCTGCACTTACTGTATCCTGTCGTCACAAACAACTAGGAATTTATATGGAGTTAGCAGATGGAATGCATTCTTGCTCTATTTTTTTTTAATTCCTCTTTCTGAAAAAGGTTAATATTATACCATTAAGAAAAAGAAATTATAATAGCTATCATTCAAATATCTTTGGTTGTGCAGGGTAAATATACCTGTCCTCCTCTTGCAACAAGATGAGCTTTAGTACCACTGGAAGATTAATGGCAAACCAAAATACGAAGTGAAACAGAAGAAAAGTATATTTCTAGCAGCAAGGTGGAATACACAAACGACAGGGAATACGGTGACACAGATAACAGAATAAAAGTGTTTAGTTTGCTCTATAGTGTTTTTGCCTAACGTGAAAACATTGTTTCATGTATTCCCCAGATGAATTCCTTCAGTATAAATGCCCTGTGGTTTTTGTGAATTTTGTGAACTGCATTATTTTAAGAGTTGAAATATACATTAATTTCAAACCGCGAAGAATAACATCCCCTCCCATATAGTACATAGCATAGGTAGAAGGACCACCGATGAAAGCCACTTCAGCGTCCTGGCCTTGATGGGGAAATACAGGCTGAAAAGGAAGGAGAACCATTTTGCTGTAGGCATGCATAGTACAGAATGAAAGGGCAACTGCCACTCCAGTTTTTAAAGATTTAAAGATCTCACAAGAAAATGCATCACTTTTGTGGCAAAAACTGCTGCAAGGAGCTCTTGCTTCTGCCTCATGTATAGTGAATATTGTCGATTCCAGCACACAATGATCAGTGAAAAAATTCAGAAAAGTGAAGGTACTGTGGGGCATCCTCCTTTTATCTGGAAATAAGTACTTTATTCATTCGCCAGCAAAGTGAGCTTGAGGCACTTTATATCTTCATTAAGCCTAAGAAAAATCATTCTTATCAGAGCAGGAGTGATGCTCTGTGAGACTGTTCGAAGAAGGTACAAGCTGGTCAGGAACAAGGCAGGCTCTGAAAAGCATTTTAAAATGGCCGTGTAGGAAATCAAGAGGCTGAGTTTCCTGTGTTGACGCAGAAATAATGTATTTGTGTTAAATTTAAGCTCGCAGTTAGAAATTCTGAGCACATAGTTACTGAGCACCTACTACAAACACAGAGCAAGGCTGCTGAAAAAAATCAAATGATCATAGTGTCAAGAGTCTTAGTTTTTTCACTAATTTAATCAGAGGCTTTGAAGTCTTTTTTTAAAAATAACTATTTAGAAAGATACCGTGATTTATCTAGGAAGCCAGAATATTTCTTAGGCTCTAAACCTTACCCATCTCATTCTACAAACCCAGAAGTGATTGATATCAATATTTATATAAAATAATAATACAATTAATTATTTGTACTAAATATTAGTTATACAAGTGCTATAATGTTACAGTTAATACTCTAGGTTATAGTAATTATATACTTGACTAGAAATTTGAAAAACATTGTAGTCATACGTGTGCATTTCTTCAAAATATACATACTCATTTTGAAAGACTGAAGAAATGTTTGGAATGTGAAGGCTGGGCCCAATCCATGTTTATGAAGACCAAACAAAGTTTTTTTAAGCTGTCTTTTAAGAGTGCCTTTGTAGATCCTAGAAAACTATCAGAATAGCTTCAAGTTCATGAAAAATTAACCACTGAAGGTAGCAATGCATCATCTCATCTCTCTCCCTCTGTAGGTTGACAAAGAAACCTGGATCAGAACAAATGTCTTCTAAAATCAGAGCTATTGCTGCTCATAAAATTTATCATAATATTCCAGTATAACTGAAGGTTCTGACCCTTTGAACAAAGCAATTGCAAATTCTTTGCTCGAGAACCTGTAAAACAACACAAATGTAATTATGGACTTATTTTTGTCCTTGTGGGAAAGATTAAGCTGCTGAAAGCTTTTCTGATGTGTCTGATTATTTTTTTCACTCAGGGTGACCTCTGTATAACATGCTGAAAACATAACTTGGAAGTTCTCTCTCATTAGGCATTACATTTCAAACTGTGACATGATGGCTTCAGGCCAGGAAGCACCCCGAATCTTGTGTGTCATAACCCTAGCCCAGAGGCAGAAAGAGGCGCAAATGGACTTCTGAAAAATAAAGCACGCTAGTCTGAATTTAAAAAGATATTAGTGAAGTGAATTGGATATCTGAAATTCACGATAAGGATGTGCTTTTTTGTAACATAATCTCTGCTTTGTGGATTTGGAAAACCAGAGCTTTAAAATGCGAAGTATTTGTGACTCTTCTGTTCTAATTTTCCATTGATTTTGCTGTGTACTTCCTCACTGTTGCCTGAGTCGTTCTCTGCATCTGCCTGGTGTTTCAGACTGTGAGGGCAGAGAAAGGCTCTAGTACTTAGCGTTTTTTCCTCTATTTCCTTGCTTTCTTTCATTCTTCTGTTCTTCATTGCTAAATACTCCTCATGATTTCTCTTAACTTACTACTTTTCAGCATCGTTGTCTCATTCTGTCTAGCTGAATATTCCCTTCTGATATCTATCCCTCCCTTAAACTTAAGAGTAATAAGCCTGATTAGGCTATTTCTTTTCCTGTAAAATGAATCTTCAGATCTCAGAGAACAGTGGTCCAGTGTTGTTGGAGGCAGCTTTGTTAATGGACTTGTTTTAAAGGGTCTGTTTCAAAGAGATCATAAAATATGAGATCAGACCTGAAATGATGATGGGTTTTAAACAAAAATTAAGCCTGTTTTTTTTGCTGGACAGTAAATGAAAACTTTATGTAATTATGAAAAACACGTAGAGCAAAGCTTTGGTTTTAATGAAGCTCCAGGATAATAGAAACCAATACAGATATAGCACGGTGTGCTTGGATTTATCTGGAAATTAATTGTATGCTCACAATTGAGGAAAAAAAATGGTGTCCATCCTCATAACTTTGTCAGAGAAAACAGAGGTTGAACCTAAGGGCACCAGATCTAATATCTGTGGTCAGCTATAAGCAAACAGCAAGAGCGTGGAGGGCAGTGAATAGATTTGTGCTCCATTAAAGCCTGAGGAAGCCGGCCTCTGTGGTACCTCAGTGCTTTTCTACTTTTGTTGCCTCAGACTTTGCTTCTGCTGGAGTTAATGAGATATCACTGACACCTGCAGTTTCAGTGACCTCATTGTATTTGGCATGGGCATTGGAAAACTGTAATTAAACAAAAAAAAAAAGGCAATTACTAAATGCAGAGTCAGCCACATTTTGTAACGCGCAGTAAGGACATACAATCATATCACCCTTCCCTAATGTATAAACATCATGAGAATTAAATAGCATTGAAAAATGACACTGTCCATTGTTTTAGAATTTAATTTCAAAGAGAGCAAGGAATATGTGTCTCCTTCTAAGGTACTTACCAGAGAAATCTCAGGTACTAGAAGTATCTGTAGACTAATGCAGCAAGAAATTTGTTTTTAAAAAGATAAAAGGTAATTTAATTGCAGAAGCATGACTAGCATGACCTATTTCTTCATGTAAGTGTCTTCTGTTCTGTTTGTTATAGCTCTCTTTGGACTTACAGACTTTCATTCGCATTATGATCAACTAGATGCCAAGCGTAGTCTTGCATTATTTTTAATGATGAGTCATAAGAGTACGGCAACACTTCCTCGCATCTTTTCTTTCCAGAATTTTCTTTAGATTGAATATGTTTTTGCTGTTGCCTCAGAAAGCGTCCATGGAACTTTTTCTACAGCGCTTTTTCTTCAGTGTCTTATTTTTAATAAAATTTTATTACATGCTGGAAAATGTTTAACACCAGAGATCATTAAATTGAAAGCTGAAGCTCTTTGCTTTTATTACTTACTTTAAAGAAGTGTTCATTATTAGCACATTATCTTGATAGTAAATTGTTCCAGAGGTTTTTTTTCAGCTGAGTACAATCAGGGGAAATTGGAAAAAAAGCACCTAGCATCTCTTATTTAGTCCGTAACCCCAAAATTTCTCCTTCAAGTTTTAGTGACACGATCTTTATAATTATCTTCATTTCATTAACTATTTGACCTGACTCCTCTCTGTTACAGAGTATAAGTAGCTGGACTGGCCCATTACCCCAGGGTTCAACTCTGAAATTAGCCATGGGCTAATGGGCTGAAGAGGTAACCAGTAACCATGTATTGCTGCATTTTTGTGGATGTTAACTGCAGATCAATTGGCCTTTGTATGAGAAATACTCCAAAGCCTCACTCAAAATACCTTCATTTTTAAGTAATGCCTTTAACTATCAGATGTTTCGATAAAGTCTCCCACAATCCAGTACATAATATATCTCAAAGATACTGTGGGTTACCGCTTGACAAGGGCTGAAAAGGGATATGGCTATTTCCAATTTAAATTTCTTAAGCGATGTTTTAAATAACTTCAAAAAGACTGGATTGTTGGGTATGGCTAATGGTCTCACGCAGACCTGGGACCTTACATCCATCTTCTCAAGTTCTGCTTCAGTCTAAAGCCAGGCACATGAGCTGTAGAGCAGCCTTACGCTTGCTGTGGTGTTCTGCAGGTTTCCAGACAAGCATACGTGTCTTTTTCTCGATCAAAAGGGAGAAAGAGAAGATCCCTTTAATTACTTTTCAGATGTTATTGTTTTAGAGATATCTTTCCTCACCTACTCATATCTTACATCAAATATTTCTCTCTCTCTTCCCACCCATGGTTGGCAGTGGAGATGACTGGGGAAAAGTACAGTATTTCTCATTGTAGTTAAAGTTACGTTTAGCAGAAAAAGAGAAACATATTGTTAAATCTTTTGCCTTTCCTAGCTGCTGTGTTTGTTACATGTTCAGCTAATGTTGTGATTTAGCCTGGCTGGAGGCCAGGTGCCCATCGAAGCCGCTCTCTCACTCCGCCTCCTCAGCTGGACAGGCTGAGAAAATGATTCATGGCTCAAGATAAAGACAGGGACAGATCATTCACCAATTACCGTCATGGGCAGAACAGACTGAACTTGGGGAAATTAGTTTAATTTATTGCCAATCAGATCACAGTAGGATAAAGAGAATTAAAACCAAATCTTAAAACACCTTCCCCCCACCCTCCAGTCTTCCTGGGCTCAATTTCCGTCCCGATTTTCTCCTCCTCCTCCCCTCCAGCGGTTGCAGGGGGACAGGAAATGGGGGTTGCGGTCAGTTCATCAAACGTTGTATATGCCGCTCCTTCCTCCTCAGGGGGAGGACTCCTCATCCTCTGCCTCCTGCTCCAGCGTGGGATCCCTCCCATGGGAGACACTTCTCCGTGAACTTCTCCAACATGGGTCTTTCCCACAGACTGCAGCTCTTCATGAACTGCTCCAGCATGGGTCCTTTCCACGTGTTTTTTACATGGGGTGCAGTCCTTCAGGAACTGGCTGCTCCAGCGTGGGTCCCCACAGGGCCACAGGTCCTGCCAGCAAACCAGCCCCACGGGGTCACAGCCTTCTCCGGGCATCCCCCTGCTCTGGCGTGGGGCCCTCCCCGGGCTGCAGGTGGGTCTCTGCTCCCGCGTGGGCCTCCATGGGCTGCAGGGGCACAGCCTGCCTCACCACGGGCTGCTCCAGGGGCTGCAGGGGAACCTCTGCTCCGGTGCCTGGAGCACCTCCTGCCCCTCCTTCTGCACTGACCGTGGGCTCTGCAGGGCTGCTGCTCTCACATGTTCCCACTCCTCTCTCCTGCTGCAAATGCCATTATGCAGGTTTTTTTTTCCCCCTTCTTAGCTACATTATCCCAGAGGTGCTACCATCGTGGCTGATGGGCTTGGCCTTGGTCAGTGGTGGGTCCATCTTGGAGCCAGCTGGCACTGGCTCCATCAGACATAGGGGAAGCTTCTGGCAGCTTCTCACAGAAGCCACCCCTGTAGCCCCCCTGCTACCAAAACCTTGCTGCGCAAACCCAGTACATCTAAAAAATTTATCTGTGTGAGAAATAAAAACAAACTGAGTTTATGTGCCATTGCAGTTGCACATTAGTAAACCTATTTTAAGATTTGTTAGTATTAGCACCACCAATGTTAGGAGTAAAAGAAGACACAAAATGCACAGAGGATCTAATTAATCATTTTAAGTGGCTTACAAACTTGAATGTAATTGTGAAAGTACTCCCAAGGGAATTTTTCTACCCAAGGATATATTAAGGATTCATTCGAAAATTATTAACGTGGGTATCCTGTGTACAGTATGTATTATTAATCTGCTGTTACAAAGTTTCACTTGATATGTGTATGTGGAGTCAAGTGGGAAACATTAGAGATAGTTGAATGATCTTTCTCTTTGATTGGAGCAAAGATGCGATTTAGAAAATAGTTACAAAGAAAATACTGATTGACTCTGGGCATTTTGGCCATTAATAGGAATTTTCTAGCAATTTGATTAAAAACATTGCATTGAATCATAAAGCAAAGAAATGCAGAATGGACTGGTGATAAACCCAAGGTGTTCAAGTTCAGATTAGTCATGAACGGTTTAAGAAGTCACCTGCTGGCCTACACCTGAAGTCTCATCATCTTCCAGAATTACTAAGCTCCCCCTTATGCTACATTTATTATCTTATGTTAAAATAATAATAAATAACATGTAAAATAAAAAAATAAAAAAATGTTATTTTTTTGTCAATGAGAAGGTTACATGGTCTGAAGGAATGTGCTCTCATATAATGGAAGAGCAGACGTTCAATGAAAGCAAAAAAACATTTAGTATCCAGCCTATATTTATTCAAATCATTAAAAGTTAAATGGGTGGTGCTTAAGCTGAATGCTTGAAGCACTGAAAAATTGAGTCATATAAGAAATGACTACTGAATCTTCTTTATTACCGAATATTTTGAGGTCGTTTATGGATTATTTATGGAATCCTATTTTCTCATATCTTTTGAAAAATGATGGTCCTCATCTCTGTTGACGGAACTATGGTCATGATGGCAATCATATTGTCAGGTATTTTTTCATAAGAACAACTATCTTTAAAAGAAGGGACTTAAAGAAACAGACAATTGGAAGCAACAGAATTTATTTTGGAAAAGCTTCCTCTGCCAGGATTCCTACCTTTTCTTAAACTGATAAGAAAACTTCTTCTGAAGCATGACTGAGGAAAAAAGTCAACGTCTCAAAATGTAAAGCATTTCTCCATAAAACTACAAAACTGAGCTTTTGCAGTTCAGAAGGGTTCCCGCTTCACAGAGTTGGTCCTCCTGGGGTCTGTAACTCTACCAGGGCTGGGCATCTTTGGCTTTGTCTTCCTGAAAATACAGATGTTCATGTCTGTGACTGTAACTTTAGTCGCTGCTTTGTTCATCTGGGAAGACTGTAATTGCCTATAAAACAGATTCTGATAGTGTATATTATTGCTGCTCTGAAGTGTAAGAAGTGTTATACAATGTTAATTATCCCACAGCTGATTGCTTTTTCCTTTGTGATGGCTGTAGAAAATCAAGACTGTTATTGAAGCAATGTGCTTATTTGCTTGTTTCAGTTTCTTAAGTATTATAACATTGAGCACACCACCCCCCCCCCCTTAAGATGCTTAAGTATCTTAATATTTCTCCTCTGCAGTGAAGGATAGCCTGTTTTAAAACTTTAGAAAAGGTGGGAAAATGAAGAGAAGTAGAAAGTGTATTTATACATGAGGTAGAAGGAGTATTTATACATGTAGTTGTACCCCTGAGTATATACCCATCTCTCTAGCCATCCTTGAACTTTGCATACTACAAAATATTAGGTATTTGAACTTGCCTACTCTAAAAGAAAAAATGGTGGTAAAATTTAGCTATTGTTAAGGGAATGTGAAATTATAGGTGTAGATACAATGTAATACAGGTAATTGACTTGTATAAACTTATTAACAAGTGTTTTTCTCTAAAGTCTGTGTATGATGGTCCAACAAAAGCTTTGTTTTGCAAACCTAATTAATTCTGTTTCCTTTTCTTGTTGCTTTAGCTGCAGATATGTTTACAATAAACATCTAGAGTTACTGCTAAACAAATGGCTATTAGAAGATATTTGAAGTGAAATGATCCATATCAAGTCAGCTAATTGCGTTCAGGCATTAGACATAAGTGTTCATGAGTAACTAGGCCACTTGAAAAATAGACTTCTGCTGTCTACCCCCAGACTCTGATACCGTGTTGGAGTAATATTGTGGCATTTCATAGCAGTGAAAGCTGCTTTACACTGTGAATTTGTTACGTTGTCGTATATGCTAAGGACAGAAGGAACCATTGCGAAAGTCTAGTCTCATCTGGCATAATATTTGTCACAAAGGTTTTCTGTAAAAATTTTGTATACCTTGAAAATTTTATTCTCCCTGTTTACCGCTTCTTTAAAAAACTCTTTAATATTGCTTTCGTCCATGTCCTCAGCACCAGAAATTCGACAAAAAGGAGTTATAAACACATAACTCAGACCTTCTTTTCTACCTTGCCTGTTGTGATGCAGTGTAACTGAAGTCCAGATTCTGCCTCTTCTTACATGGATATTCACTAGAAGACAAAACCTGGGTAACTCCTCTCCCTGTGTAATCCTCAATTCAGCTAGGCAGAATTATAACCACCCCTTATTCCCTATTACCCTTAAGCATATTTTGGTTTTTAGATATTAGATAAAAGAGCTGAACAGATAAAATCTAGACCAGGACAGTGTATTTCATTACACATTGATTTAGCATGTGACATATTGTATCATCATTGCTGAGTGCCCCTAGAAGCATTCTGCTGCTCTGAAGAAAAGGCCACCTGCGGCTCTAGGACTTTGCTGTCCAGCCCATTATTATTCATTATTTGAATTGGACTAATGTGAGCTAAGCCCTTTCCAAATGCATGGAATGATGCATTTCGTACTTCTAAGAGCCTCCATGAAAATGTCTTTTCCTGTCAAGCCAATATATCATGATTGACTCCAGTGCAGCCCTGGCAAATTACATACTGGCATGTAATCCACACAGCAGCCCAAAATGATGAAGAAAAAGGACACAGATAAGCACAGGACATACTACGAAGTCAGAAGTTACTAGGAAAAAATATGATTAAAGAAAAGATGTGGGAACAAATCCATGCATTAGTAAACAGTATGTCCAACAGCTGCCTCTTTCCCTTGTAGATCCTGCCTGTTCTTTGTTAGGAAGATTCCCGCTATCTGGGTAAAATTTGGGTTTAGACTAGCTTTCATTTGTTTAAATTATTTGCCATAGGAATCTTTAGGCATAGGATCAAGAATGATAGAAAATTTTGAAACGTAGAGAAGTCAAAACTTCAGCTCTTCTAATTATAGTTCTCTATTTTTTTTATTTTCTTTTTTAATTCCAGACTTTATAATGACAACTGCCTGCTTATTATTTCACCTATCACTTTATGCAAAGGGTCCTAGGACTACTAGGTGTTTATGTGTATTTTGTAGAATGGCTTTAAAACCAGTTTGTATTTATGGGAACACAAATGTACACCTCAGGTGTTTATAATTTGCCAGAAAACACACTTACCCTCCAGAACAGAAGTGCTATAAACTACAGATAATTGCATTCATCATGGCTGAATTTATGTACAAGTACTACTGTGGTGTTTATGTAGGCATCATAATACTAACAAGACCATGTAACAGTCAGTTTGGAAATATGTGATGATGTTCTAGCAGGAATGCGTTTTCCGCAGTTTTAGTACCCTGGAAACATCGAGCAGAAGGGGACTGAAGGGACTGAAATGTCTAATCCTTAGTACATGGGCATAACTGTAGAAAGTAGTCAGGAGTTTACAATTTTTATATAAATTCATGTTCCTGTTAGAGTAATAAAGTACAAACAAGAACCCCAGCTGTCTTTAATTTGGCTGTCCTGGGCATCCAGAGCAGTCCAGCTTCAGCTGATAGGAGAGACAGCAGACACAGCTGAAGAAGCGAGGACAGCCTTGCTGGTCAAGCCGCTCAGTATTTTCTGATTCTCCTTGCTTTGTAGGCAGATTCTGCAGCCTTTGCCGCCTTTTCTTTCTTTCTTTTTTTTTTTTTAATTTATTGAAGGACTATTTTAGATTTTTCCAGTAGTTAGTTCCTTGATTAGAAAAGCTCTGCAAAGGAATGGAGATGAACGTTTGATATCAGCAGACCTGTGAGGGACACGCGGCCTCATTTGCCAGGAGCAGGTGATAAACTGTGCTTGTAAGTACAACTAAAAGCTCACAGGCAGTAAATGGATGAATTCCTATTAGATAGAAAAGCTTCCTTATGTTTTAATTAAACAGAGCAATAACAAACTCAATGCTTTTCTCAAATGCACATTCTTTGGCAGAAGCACACATGTATCAAGCAGACCTGGGAGTTATAATTCAAACAACAACAGTATAACATTTTTTTCCCTCTGTTTCTCCCAATGTCTTTGCCATCACCTGCCTTGCCCCTGGTATTGCCAACATTGTTGTTAGTGCTTCTACTTTATTTAAAGAACTCAGCTGAAAATACAGCTGCAAAGTGCATTGCAACCTCTACACCCATCCCCAATTCTAGACATCTGTGGAGTACTTAAAAGATTTTTGTTAATACTTTTAGTTCCTTTACTCTGTTTTACTGTGAGGTCACTTGAAGTGCGTGAAGTATGGGCTTGTTTAATTCTTTAAACTTTTACTTTATAGTATCTCCTGTATTATAGCTCCATACTACTTAGTAGTATGTCCTGTACTTATCTGTGAAGTTCATAAGAATTTACCATTTTTCTTTCCTGTTTAATCTTGAAAATACTGCTTCAATTTCTCGTCACAAGTTCTTCTACCATGAAGGAACATGTGTAACTGAATTTTCAACTGCTAAGCTAAACTGAAATTACGGCTTTGAATAGGATGCTCATTCTCATTTTTTTTTATTGCCCCACCTGTCACCAATCAAGTACAATTAGAATGAAAATGCCAATGGTTATACGTATGTTTATACAGAGGTAAATTTATTACTATATGCAGGGATTTCTGTATTATTTTCTCTTTTCAAATCAAATAGTCTCCCTTTCAGTAACCACTCAAAGCTCGCAATCCGTTGCTCTGTGCTTGCATACAACAGGTTCTTCTGTGCCTATGCAGTAAGCAACAGCAGTGACTCATGCACAGTACGAAGAAAATCTGTCCCACTGCCAACAGCAAACTTGTAATGAGTCTTTCATCATCACTTATCTGGCAGAAAAAGTTCATAAGAGGAAAAATTATTTGGTCGTTGTTACTAATACTCGTATTGTAAAACTGTTTTAATCAATGGATGTTAGGGATGCCTCTTTTCTGGGTCAGAATTCTATTAGCTGCTCAATGAATGCAAGACAGAAGAGCAAGAAAATGTGTTTACGGATGGGATTGCGATTGGTCATACAGGCAACTGCTCACAGTTATTCAGTTACCTGAAGAAAATCTCTATTCATATTTAGCAGATAGTCACAACAAAAAAAGTGATAAATATAAACACACAAACAGATTGTGTTTCATCTGACCCATCTCCAGATCTAAACTTTGCTTTAATCTTGGTTTACTGAGAAAAGCCTGTGCTGAATGATAAGGGATGGAAGATTCAGGGAATTAAAAAAAACAAAACAAAACAAAACAAAAAGCCTGTGTGGAAAGAAGTGAAACAATCTTGCTGATTTACTACTAGGAGAGAAACCTTTTAGCTTTAAGGACCCTTTTGCATTCAGATGGCTGAGAATTGTGCATAATTCAGAAGAAAGGTTGTATGAAAGCTTGGGTTTATTACTTCGAAACTGTTTTGCATATGAAACGATTAATGTGGGGCTATGGAATACCTCCTCACTGAAGAGGTGTGGATAGGATTAAAGCCTTCATGACTGCAAGGCAGCACACATGTACTAGCCGACAGCTTGACCTGAACCGCCACTGATCCCGCGTGGGTGTGTTATCTGTGGAGAGGAAAGAGCTGTCCTCTCCGTGCGCTTTGTGCTGCAAGTTGTCGCCTTCCTCCTGCCGTTCTGTGCTGCTAAGGGAGGACCGATAACCCAAGCAAACAAGGGTAGGAAAATAAAAACTGAGGGTAGTCCTTTCTCACATTTAGCCATTTTATTTTGTCAAATATTGGAAAAATATTCACGGAGAAGCACTGAATTACACATTTCTGTGTGTATCACGTACCTTTCCAATGCGGTTTCTTTAACCAGTGCTCTTCTGCATTTTGTGCCTTTGGGTGCACGGCACCGGTGTGAAAACATAAGGAATTCTTTTGGCTTAAATTTGGTTTCACAATACAGGATTCTGACATTTGGCACCACGTCCATACGCATCTACAAATGCTTTTCCTACAAAGAGAAGCGTAACCAAAATCCACCATACTTGTTCTTAAACATTGAGAATGCAACACTTCGCTGACAAGTTTTCCCATGGAGGAAGGTTACATATGACTGTTATATGTTTTATTTCTGGTTTCTGTTGTTTATCCATGTTAAAATGCTGTACTATTGAGTGAATACCAAAAGCAAGCAGGATGATACAGTAACTATAGAGTACTTTACATATTAATTATTTATTAATTATTTATTAATTATTTACATGTTGGCATCCTCTGCCATCCAAAGAATTGCGGACTTTGGAGTACAGAGAAGTGCTCTGAGCTGGAGTAATTTTAGCTCATTACTTGGGATAGAATTTAAACTCAGTTGTGCAAAGGTTAACCTTGAGGGAATCAGCTCCCTTCCACTCCATTTCCAGTTGTGAATGTAATATCGTAGTTTAGACCATCATGAAGTTTAGCACAGCTATAGTTTCAAATTATGATAGATTTGAAAAAAAATTTGATGACTCCATGGGTAGAGAACTGCGAAGACAGCAGGAAAAAGTGAATGTTCAACTCCACTGCAAAAAAAGTGAGAGAAAAAAGTGAAAAAACATCATCTTCAATGCATGATTTTAGCATTAGACTAGCCTCAGTAGAGTTGCATAAAGTTGTTTCAGTATGAATTTAGAGCCACAAATAGCCGAAACGCAATCAGCTAGCTTTTGTTTGAAGTAATCTACAAAATGAAGTTACTGATTTGCATAAAAAAAATCTGTTGAGAGGCGGTAAAGTGCTTATGTAAGTGCCAAAGCAATTAAACTTGGTCAAGGTGACCCTTCATCCTCAAACCATAACATTGTACCTAGATATTTACAGTAATATTCAGTGTGTTATATCACACATGCTGATCTGAGATATCCAGTCACAGCAAGCAAGCCTAAATCTCTATTAGGAAGACATTAAAAAAAAAAACAACTTCTCTCCAGATACATTATTTAGAGATTAAAACGTATATGTTATTTATTGAAGAAGTTTTGCTGGTTTGATTTTTTTTTTACTCAAAGTGCTCATTAATAGATCACTAGGAGCCATAGAGAAATGGGCTATACTGATGTAGTTGATATTTTAGCACATAATACAAACAACAGTCCAGACCCACCCTGCTATGCAGTATGGTACTTGTACAAATGATGTACAACCTGTGCTCTGCTGGTGGAAGGTTTAAATTTTTTAAATTTTAATGTAGTGCATTTTTAAGGTTTTGATATTCCTATGCAGAATGTAAACTGTAGTTTACTTGCCATCCTTATTTATATCTGCTCTCATCTTTATGTTTTAAATGCAGGAAACCTAAAATGTATTCACCCACTTCACATGTTTAGGGCCTAAAAGAGTATCTGCATTTGTTTGGGGTTGGAATTAGTTCTCTATTTTATCACAATATTCTTAATTTTGGTGGACTGCTGTTTCACTTACTGTCCCTGTGTGGGGTAAGCTGTGTAAAATGCACCATGGGCAACTGAATTAAACGAAGTTCTGTTCCTATCATTTCCACTAATTAAGTGATCTTGCAGTTTGCCACGCGGTACTTCTATTTTCTTGTCTATGAAATAAGGGGCACTGTCTACTGCAAAACACAGTAGGAGACCTATTCTGAGCATGCTGTTTGCTATCAGGTCCGCACTTTTTCATTGTTCCAAATAAGTTTTGATTTATGATGTGACAAGCAAGAATTAAAAACGGGGAATCAAGATGGAGACAACCTTGCATGAATAACTCTGCTGTTGTTAGTGACATGCGGACACATTATCAGAATATATTATGCTAGCTCTTTTTTTACTTATCACATCTCTGATGCCTCTTAATTTTTTTTATATTACACTGGTTGCCTTTCTTTTTATGTGCTTTCTGACATCTTGTCCTTAATTTCCCGATTTGCAGGGGGGTGGTTTGGGGTTTTGGGGTGGGTTTTTTTGTTTGTTTTTGGTTTTTTTTAATGAGCAACACTATATAGGTGATGCATTTTCAGCTGCCCTAAGGCTCTGATTTGCCTAGGCCAGTCAGATACAGTCATTTGCTCTGTATCCCTCTGTCTGTGTAATCCTTCAGCTACTCTGACTTGTAAATTGCTGGCGAGTCTGGGTTGGTCTTTGCAGGTGACAATGCGAGTAAGTAGAAAGTATAATATCCAGAAATGGTGTGGGCGTTCTGGCGGTACTGAGAGGAGCTGTAGGGGATTCCGTAGTCTCAAGTTGTATTTTCATGACTGTTGTCTTCAAGGTGCACAGGGGAAAATGTTTGAAGATCTGTTTTTTATACTCAGAAAGATCTCCTGGAAATAAAGTTCGTGTAATATGTTACCAGAGCTGTAGATGACCCTGCAAGTCATGCTGAAGATTACTCTCTCTTTCTTGGATTTCAAAAATGTACTAATAAATAAGATTTGAAGGACACTTTTGTTAGTGTAAGGCAGCAAAACATAGTAGAGCTAACCCTGGCTTTTAAAAGGTTATCAGGAAAATGTTGATATTCAAGTGCTTTTTGTCAGGTCTGTAGCACAGAAAATATTCCACAGAACTGATCCTTTGAATAATTATGGGATATGAAAAGTAGATATAGCTTTTACTGTGGCCAAACCCAGTTACTTCTCAAGTTGCCCCCAATTCTTTTGCTTGACTTAGAGAAACAACAAATTAAAACTTTATAATTGAAATGCAGATGATTAATGATACTGATGCTAGCAGTCTATTACCAAGTCCTTTAACAGCACAATAATTCAAGAAACTCTTGATGTGCTATGCAGCAAATCCAGTCATATTTTTAGGTCAACTACACAGAGCTTTCAGTAATAAATGTAATTCTTTTCTTGGCTGTTCTAGAACTTACTCTACTTTTCCTTTTATCTAGGTGATATTGGTTTAGGTGTATTGGGTGCAGTAAAGAGTCTTGAAAGCAGTTCAGCAATGGTGTTTTTATGTTCTTAAATTTATCCATTGACATATACATGCCTATGTGATATAAATAAAGGTTTTAGGATCAGCTTCTCCTGAGATATTTATGCAAAGGCTGTCTGGGGACCACAACAACACACTGTGGGATGAATTATAAAAATGTCTGCAGCACAACTTTATGGCAACCCAGTGACCTAACTGTAGTGCCATGAGATCTGAACTCAGGACTGAACTCCTGTAGTACTACACAAACATTTTCTTTAGAATCTGTGACAGAATAGGAAATTAATCTAAGGGAAATCTCAGAACAGAAAGGCCAAAGAAAAAGACTACTTTTGGGGATTAAAAAAATAGAGGCAAGTGATGTCTTAGAGGAATCATACTCTTTTTTGTAAGGCACTGGACCTGCTCAGCTCCCTCTGAGACTGCTATGGTGGTGCCTCGGAGCTTGCAGGACCCAACCCCTACCGTGTCACCAGCAGCTTTCCCACCGCAGGCAGCTGTCCTCAGCGTACCCGATATGTATGCAGCTCACGCCTCTCTACATCGTCAGAGGCAGCACTGCGGCCCTCGCAAAAGGCTTGTGTCGTTAACCCAGTTGCCTTCAAAGAAAACAAATTGTATAGGAATAGAGCATTTCTCTCACCTGTAAAAGTCAGGATTAACAAAAGCTATGCCTGCAGGTGGAGTAGAAGAGATCTTGTACAACTTGTTAAATTTCCTAACTGGATTATATGAAGTGTAATTTTGGTTTTGTTCTTTCAGGCACAAACCTTTATATCTTGGTATACACTCATAAAACAGATGTTTTTCAAAAGATGTTTTTCTCCTCTTTACATATCGGCCAAATGATTACAGTGAGACAGAAGCTGCAGACAGCTGTGGGAACACCTCCCCAGTTACAGACAAAATCCCAACAAATAATCGTATGAAGCAAATATTTTACCAATTCTGCTGACTTCTGTTACAGAATGAAGTGTCACTTGCTGATGATAATACTGAAATCCTGTATTGTTTTCCTGACAAGACCTACTTTCCATTTCTGTGAGCTCATTTTATAGGTTATTACATACATAGAAATGTTAGTCTGATGTTAATGTTAGCATACTTTAAGTTTGCTATATGACTAACAAGTTTGAATATTTTTAGCAAGGACAAACATGTTGGGTTTTGACAGAATGTAAGCCAAATGTCCTTTAAATTCACTTTGCAATTATGCCCTCTACCAAAATAGAGCGGGTAAACAATAGGCTAACTTACTTCAGGTAATAAATGAGAAATTATGGAGGCTCACGACACTAAATATGTTGCATTTTTCATTGGACTAGCATAAAATTACTGGGCACAGGTGCTTTTGTAATTGGGACTCATTTGGAAAATGTTAGTGTTCAGTGACCTTCAAAGCTGAATAGCTGGTTTTTGTGATGCTGTTCGGAGGCAGCACCATTCCGAGTAATGTCGGAATGCCATCTGTCTTCACATTTCAGTAGTTTTTCTTACATTACAGAAGACTTCCATGTGTATTTGGCTGCAGATCTCGTTCTGTTATCTACAGAAAGTTACAAACGTCTTTTTTATTAAGAATCTTTCTTATAACTGCACAAGCTCTCACCACCCAAAAGTATATGGCAGTAGAAGGATTGCCCTGTACACAGAACATGGTTGAACATCCTCCGTGGTAAACTATTAATAAATTTCAGACTTATACAGATTAGTTCTCTTATCACTGGAATCAAGCTTCACTTTTAATGATTTGTTTGTTTGTTTCTTTAGTTTGTTTTTAAGTCGTAAGGAGGCACACTGAAAAAAGTGCAAGCTAAAAAAATCTGGCAGCCAGAATGATTTTATAAAGCAAATTTAGCTTGTCAGAATGTACCCAAACTGAAATTTTGCTGGGTTCTTATTAGGTCTTATATAGTTCTAATGGTGTTGATCAAAGATTTCTGTGGCTGTAAGAGCCTTAAGGAAATGCTATCTGATCAGTTCTAGACTATGGGCTGTTCTTCGGCCAGTTGTGATGCTCTCCACCCTATTAATGCGAAAGACAAATAAAATTAGTGTTAAGTATAAGCTGTTTAGGACCAACAGTGTTTTGAGGGGAGGTGGTATATGGAGGTATCCACAGCTTTAGAGATAGTAACAGGTGTAAACTGCAATATACCTTTTTACTGAAAGCTAAAATACCTTTATTTTAACTTTCTTCCTAATTATGCTCATACGAAAGAGTCTAGTAATATAAGTAAAGCATAAAACAATAGAACATAGATTTGCTACCCCGAACCAGTAAATACTAAAATATTGTGGGTAATCAAACAGATTTGAATGCCTCGCTCTCAGATTATTACACATTTATACAAACTCAAAAAGTACTGATGTCAATCTTGTTGTTCCACACTCTGCAAAAAGGGGACTAGAATTGTCATTCTTTTCTCTGCTTTCTTTCTGTTTAGAGCATCTGATAGCCTGGGCGTTATAAGCATTTTCTTTGGAAACTACTGCGTAGGCTATTCAAGACATGTACAAATTCAGAACGGAACAAGTGCTTCAGAGTGAATAGTTTATTTGATTAATTTTGCTGTTTTTTCCTGTAAGTCATCATGATCCATCTACAAGTAGTTTTTTTCTTGCTACTATTATTATGATCAGGAAATATTCTAAGACATAAGGGCCATTCATCTCCTGTGAAAAACAAAAAAACCCCACACCAGGAAGTTTCTTCCTTACAGTCCTTTGTGCAAGCGAATGTCTGCTCTCTTCGCCACAGAGTATTTGAAAATATAAAAAGGGTACTGTCAAAAAAAACCCCAAACCCAACACAAAAGAATAATGCATGCTCTAGAGAGCTTGCAGTGACCTTCAAACCTGAACATCGGCAAGCTTAATAACAGTTTTTTCAACATTGACTGTGTCTTCTGGAAGAAAACATAGGAAACTACACACAGAAAAGAACAAACCCATCACTTTCTCTGACTCTCATGAAATCGTCACCTTGTGGGACTTAGAAAATGTTCAGATTGTTTTTTCCTTAAATACTGGAAACATACTTTTTAAAATCATGGTTTATTGAATGTTCTTTTTATCTGGTCAGTTAGGAAGCATAAGAACCAGGACATGAGAGTGAACTGACTAAAGAATGAATTTTGTAATTAGACTGGTGATATTTAATCTCTATCTTGTGCTTGTCTCTTCTCTCACACTTATGCACACATGTACACACAGTGCAGTTATATCTAACTTAATATTATTTACATCAAGATTATAAATCATGCTATACACTAGATATAAATTATATATAATTATATATGCACACATGAGGTACGTGTGCACTAAGTGCTACTTGGAACTACTTAGATACTTTTATGGTGGTCATTATTGATTAAAATATAATTTGGACTCTATAAATGTTTAGCCTCACTAGGTTCCAAAATTGAGTTATATATGGGATTCTCTTTAGTGTTTAATTTTCCTGAACAGCCTACCTAACAGCTAACTCCAGTAATTTCAGTTTTGCATTGTCTCATATGTTTCATACAAACATCTGCGTGTCTGCTAGGTGACAAGGAGGTGATGATGTTTTGTCCTCAGCTCAATGTAGATGATTATTTATGGGTTTCATAAGGTCAGTAGAAGGAAGAGTCTAAGTTTTGTTTTCAGTTAATTTAGGTAATTTTAGCTCTCTCTTGTATAATCTTCCCCGAATATTGTTTTGTTTACTTTTGCATGATCTTATCAAAGCATGTGACTTAGATACCCTCTATCTTCTTTACAGTTAAATATAAGTAAATTCATCAATTTGACTCTGTGTTGAAAACTGAGGTACGATAAATCGTCACAGAGATGCTCTTATTGATCCTGAGAAAATTGATTGCATACATTTTCACGAGGGTTTCCCCGCCTCAACTGCATGGAAATATAAATAAGAAACTGCAGTTGTTACAAGGAAGTGAGGCGATGGAAAATTTTGGTTTAAGGTCCTACTAGAAAACGTGTGTTTAAATTCTCTGAAATATATAACACTTTAAATATAAGCTGTGTTAGAAGAAAAACCAGCAGATTTTAGAGCACAATGATAGACAGATGTGGCTTCTTTTCGTTTGTGCATAGCTAGGTGTTTTAGGAATTGCTCTGCATTGGCATCCATTGCCTATTTAGATGCCCTAGAATAGCTGTGCAGCTGTTTCTATAGAAGAGCACCGGTCTCCTGCAAGTCCTGTCTCGTTTAGCAGCCCCTTGCTGCTGTCTTGGAGGCCTTTGGGCAACCAGAACACTAGATCCCTGAGCATAGTTAACAGAGTTCTGCTCCATACTGTAAATGCAAGTGCCTTCTGTATATTACCAGAGAAAGGAGGCCTATTATTATTTTCACCTTCCCTTTCTGTGCTTCTTTCTTGTCTTTAAGCACATTTGTGAGTTTGCTACGCGTCACGCTGGACTCCCTTGGAGAGGATGCTTTGCTCTGGTCTCTGACAGTAAGCTGTCACTCCCCCCACTCTCTGGAGTTCAGGGAGAGCTTTTCCAGCTCTCCTGTAGGAAGGATGCTCAATTAGAGAGGAGTTCCACTGGTCTGAGGTGCTTAGTAACTAGTTTTTTCCCAATGAGGTTAACTTTATCTGGAAGAATTATGCACTAGGAAAAACTAGAGCACTTGAAAACTTCAAGATATCTTCCATAGATCTTGACAAACGAGATTTTTTGAATTATTTACTTTTTTCTTCTTTTAGAGTAATTTTTTCAAGAGAGGAAGGACCCAGTGCACTTAACAAAGAAAAATTTTAGCACATCAATGTCTATATTATGACCAACATGATATACTGCTGGGAGGCAGCTGCATGTGTGAGGGAAAATTCCGCATTCATAATAATGTTATGAAAAGGACGATTCAGGCAATTAAAATCTAAATATGTCGTCTATCATCCCCAATGATGTATTTGAAAGAACAAGTCCTTTCCCTCCAGTGGATGTTCAGCCATTTAAGGGTACTGTGAATGTTCATCCCAGAGAAATTCCATTACAACCAATACAAATGCAAGTGAGATGTGAAGAGAAGAAAATGTGGTCTTTTGGTATCCATGTTAAAGATGCCCTAACAATTTTCACTTTTAATGGCAGTGAGGTTGTCTTAGATTCTTTGCAAAACTTCTGATTGTTGTGCTCAATGCTCAATGTTGGCACAATGTATACCAGCAAGCAGCTATCTTCCACCTTAAAGATCTTTAAATATAGTGCAAATAAAAAAAATATACAATCAAGGGTAATTCTGTTTATGTAAGAAACAGTATATAGAAGTTGAAAGATCTGGTACATTGTAGGATTTACAGTCTTTTGAAAAGAATAGCCCTATATAAATGTAACTCTGTAGATGTGCATTAAAAGGAAATAAAAACTGAGCTATGTCTTTCCCACTTACTGTTGAATAATACTGACTGTGCAGTAGAGAAAAGATGGTTACCTTTACTGTAAGCATGAATATATGTATATACATACACAATGACCAGCAGTGTCATAGAAATATATAGGGTGATTACTGTTGTTGCAACTGGACTTCTCATTTATTTCTACGTGAGGGTTAAACTGTGGAAGATGTAAAGTCAGGATATGAAGAAATGCGATACAATGATTTCCTTTATACTATACGCAGATATTAATAAATATTTATCTGTGATTTCTGTTGTGGAAAATTATAATAAAAGTCTGAAATTTGTAGGGCTAGGAGGGCGAGTCAGAAGGCTATCTAAAATGCCGCTGTGAACTACTGTAATTGCGAATGGTGCTACTCAAACAGAGGGGGGAAGGAAAAGGTGATAGGATAAACACCATTTTCGTGACCGAAATAAATACATGAGGCATTACGTGGCAGTTGGCCTGTGTGCCCATGTGATATACAGACAAACTCCCTGGTTTCCAGGAGCAATCAGACAGAACTGACTTTGGCAAGGGGATCGTTCTGGCTCTCGTGCTGTGCACCTTGCCCAGAAAAGCTCTGACAACTTCATCCGCTTTCTGCATACCAAACTGCTCTAGTTTATCACAGTAAGTGCTACAAGTCCTTGAGCAGTTCTGGATTTCCTAGACGTGTCAATAAGCCGCTTCCATCCCAAAGGAAGAAGACATCTCCCAGAAGTATATAAACAGTTTGCGTGCACTGAGAAGCAGGGATCACTCAGGCCTCGGTTGTTTCCTATTTGTAGCCCCTTTGCAGCTCATCGGTTTAGTAACCTCGCAGGAGGCGGGTGAGTAGCAGCAACCCCCAGCCCAAGGTGGGGGGTCTCTGAGAGCGGCCTCACTCAACGCGCCAGACGGAGGTTGTGAAGTGCAGCCAGGTACAGCGGGCACGCCAAAGCCGGGCTGGCAAGTCCTTCCTCTGGGTAGTTTCTGAATGTTTGTAGATTGGGCCAGTGAAGCCTTCAGTAGCAAAAAATGCATTTCTGGACAAACTCCAATGTTTTCTGCATTTAAAGTTTAGCAGACTCGGCTATGAATATGCGTGTCAGGACATTGCCCATCATTAGGAAAAAATCATCACAGCTGTCATAGAACTGGCGATTTTTTTGGTCCTTGGGTATCATGAGCTTGCACCCTGCCAGAAATTGCCTGGTTTGTTTCCTTATATTCAAAATGCTGTGCAATCTTCTTGATAAATTGATATGAGTGCCCTTAAATATTGGGGTTTTTAACATGCAGAATATGACTAGAAACTCTTAGTGTAGAGAAGAGTAATCTGTGAGAGTCTAAGCAACAGGAAATCAATGGGTTGATGGAATCCATGTCTGGGCTGGCAGGTCATCTGGCAAGCAGCCCTGTCAATAGTGCTCTGGCATCTCACGTGAACAAATGCTGACCAGAGAGAGTAAGAATCGTATGGTCATGCCAAAAAGCCATGTGGGAAGAAGAAAGATCTGATAAGACTGTTTCTAATATAGGAAAGAATTGAACTACATATCAAAGTCAAAACACATTATTAAAGATGGAATTCAGTTGACCTAACTTTGCAGTTTTATTTAGCAGTTAAGATGACGATATTATAATAACAATGCACACTTTGAGAAGAAAATCTGCATGATGTTAGAAATGAAAAATACATAGAGCATAACGGAAGGAAATTTCAAAGGCATGAAGCAGAATTGGGCCCTTGTCATTTATTCCAGTGCAGACTTTGGAAGACGACTCAAAGAAATAATGAGTTTGGCTTGCTGCTCTGTCATAAGTGTTCTGGAGGTTTTGCCGCAAGCAAAGCGCGCACCAGTTTCATCTGCAATCATATACATTAAATGCATTGCAAACAATTTTGCTTATTTCAAGTATGCAAAATGCAAAGCTTGGTTTTTAGTCAAGCTTGTAAGGTCTCACCAGGAGGATGCTGTAATTTCTAAATTATTTCAAAGAAAATAAAAGATAAAAGTGTTGATGACCCTTGAAAAAATATTCGCATGCAAAATCCTGTGTTGAAAAGCTTTAAGGAGGTTTCAGAAAGCTTTAAGCAAATTGGGAAGGAGTTCAGAAACTGTTTCCAAACCATTTCACTCTGGAATACTTGATGGCATTTTTATTAGGTAAGCTGTCAGTCTAGTAAATAGACTTCATTCAGACAAATAATAGCATATTCATTTTTTTTGTTCGGAGACATTATTTTTAATAACAAAGGATCTTGTTTGCCAACTCTACCTCAAAGACTCCCACATCATCAGTAAACAGATAAGCCTTCAAAAATATGAATTTTTATTTTTATTTTCTTTTTCATGTAAGAAGTCAGTATTAGTCTCAAAATGTTATAAATTAAAAGTACCTACATAAGATTCAAGAAAGCCCTGTGGAGTTCTGGCCAGAAGGACAGAACTCAGACCTGCAGGACCCAGCCAGGGCCTGGCAAGACACCTTCTTGCCCTCTGTTCTGCTGTCCTCCTTTGGCCACTCCAAGAAGCAGGATGGTATTTTAAACTAGAACTCAAGACACGCAGATCAGCATCAGCTTAGGGTAACAATATCATAAATAGTTGGAGATGGTGGTTGTGCAATAACTGAAGGGATGTGCTGTTTGTCAGTTAGAAAAGGGACAGGGACCGAAGCAGACCCGTCGCTGCTCCCCAGCTTGGCCGGCGTCTGAGCAGCGCAGCTGTGGCAAGAGAGTTGTAAAGGCTGTTACAGAACCTGGTCCTATTAGTGAAGACAATCGTATGAAAACTGAAACACCTCAAAAAATGTTATATTTTGTTTTGGGAGAGAAAAAAAAGTAAGACTTCTAGGATATAATATTGCACTTGACTATTTTGAATATTAAAGAGGATGAGAATTGGAAATTTTCCATTTTCCTAGAGGCAGGAAATGCTGTAAGCATTTGAAAACTTGACACTGGGAAAGCGTTTTCTTGATGACAGCCTCATCTAAATATCCCAAACTTCTCCTTTTCTGTAGAAATGAATACAACGTGCTGAGAAATCAGGTATATATCCTGCATCTATTATTTGCTAAGGTCCAATCTTGAGCAGGAATCTAATTCTGAAACTAGAGGCACTGTGCACAGACATTTATTCTCCTGAGTTAATAAGGCTTCAAGCTGACTGTTTTTCCTGGCATCCCCTGTGGATTTACTGGTTCAGTCAGTCAAGAAGTCAGGCGAGTGTGTGTACTATCCTTCACTGTACAGACGCTGCTCATATTCAATGGGAAGAAATTTAAGTTTGCAGAACTGTAGTAATTCTTTCAGTCCAAACAGACAAATCGCTCAATACAAGTATGAAATGACATTCATTATTTAAAAAAACAATTATTTATATTGATCTTTTAAATCTGTTCACTTCCTCATCACTTTTTCTAGTAGTCAATTGCTCTGTAAAACTAACAATTCCTCACTGAAGAGCTGTTAAACAGAGACTATATTGCGAATAGTAACCAGCCAGGTTTGTTTTCTCCTGTTCCCCATCATTTTTGAACACTTTGAATTTGTTAGTAATTCAGTGCAGTATAAGTGACATGAGGAAAGGATGGTTCAAGCTTTCAAAACTGATATCTGAAGTTCTAATGTTTCTTTGCAGAGAAATTACTTTGATTTGTTCCCTATTCCCACCCCCCCAATGAATTTCAAAATGTCTTGCAGACATTTTGGTGGAAGTCAAATCCCTAAGGATAGTTACAAACTCCTCATGATCTGAAACACAACAAAAAGCAAGGCTCAGCAATGCTATTTTTTAAAAGTTAATTATTTTCGGGGAATATATTGTATCAGTTTTCTATAACAATAAGTCATTATGTTTTGATTTGGGTTTTAAGGGTTTGGGGGTTTTTTGTTTTGTTTTGGTTTGGTTTTTTAGCAAAGTAAGTTTTATTTTGTAAACACTTCCAAATCTTACATAATTTGCATTCCTTCCATGAATTTCAGGGGACTTTGAATTATACACTGGAGGACGAATGCTTTTTAAAACAATAATTCTGCAGAACAAGGTGGTCATGAGGATCATCTCATGAGTATCAGCAAACTATTGTGCACCCAGCTGTTTCAGTTACTTTATGCCTCAGGAGAGTACACAGTTGTGGTGTACAGGCAATGGTACATGTATCACAATATCCAGTTAATTTACTAATACATTTTCCAGATTTTATGGATCATTTCTTTCTGAAATACGTGGTCTAGTATTTAAGGCCACAAAATTGTAAAGTTATCAAGCTAAATTAAAAGATAGTGAGGTATAAATACAATGCAAGCTTTATATAAAAAAAATAAAAAACAGTGCATATTCTTCCTATTCATGTCCCTTTGAATCTGAGAAGTTGTAGGGAATATGGAGAAACATGCCTGAAATGGCTACTGTCTCAGTGGAAGGATATTCACTGCTTATATAAAGTGATAGCTTGGATCGTAGAGTAACTGCTCCACACCGCAGCCCATTTGGAGTGTGGGGAGGTAAGTGAAAGGCATGGAATGGAAAATGCTTTGCCAGCTCACAGTGATGTGAGGTCCCAGCAGGGACAGACAGTAGACAGCTGAAGTAAGCTAAAGCGGTTCATAACCAGCTTCAACTCAGGGCCTAAACCTGTCCCAGAATCCATGAGGGTCAGAGAAATGTGAGTTCTGAAAATGCTTTTTCTCCCTCCTTTACCCCACATCCACATGTTTGCACAAAAGAAAATGAAGTTTAGTTTGTACTTCATTTGATTTTGCTTAACATACCAAAAAGATAAAAAAACACATCACATCACTTTTGTGTGGCCAGTTTTCAGGTAGAAAGTCTTGATTACTTCTGTGGAAGAAATCTTTTGCAAGGGAGTGCTTTAATGAGAGTGAATATTAAAACATGCCCTTTTTAAAAAATTTCTGAAAATGCAGTCTATAAAGTAGTGAACAGTTTGCAATATCTGACCTCTTGGTCTTGTCGTTATCCTGATTTTTCAAATGTGAATTTTCTGAAATTTTACCTATATTAACGGTTTATTTGGTTTTCTTTTTTTATTTCCCATGTCCAGCGAAATGCTTCAGCAGAGAAAGAGAATCTTCACGTGGCCTCAAGAAAGGAAGAAAATCAGAGCATCCAGGAGTGCGATTCTCAAGATGTAAGTTTTGCTCACCTAGAAATCAGGGTCTAATCTGGATTGTATGAAAACGTTAATACCTTAGGCATTTATTGATGTGACTTTTCCCAGTCAAGCTGGTACATACATTTTATAAGCCATCTATATTCTTCATTAAAGTGCTGAGGAGCAAATACTCTTTGCTGTCAATCTATGCAGGTATACTCTCCAGGTTTCTTTCAAAGGCTGCTTAATAGAACTTGTTAGAGCGGTGGAAAAGATGTGATGTGATGTTTAACCATTTCAAGAATTGGCGTATTCCTGGTTGAAGAGCTGCTGCATTACAGCACGATGCAGAACCTTGTTTATATATTGTTTCCGCTAATAACCAGGCAGAGCTGTCACCGATGCTTCATTTGATAAAACAAAACCTTCAGGGAGATGCAAGAGGTGACAGCATAATAGTTGAAAGTATGTAATCTCGTCTGCTGCCAGTCTAGGAAAGCCGCAAGCTGTGTTTTTCTCATGACATGTCTGACAGAAAGCTAAATCTGCTGCTTTTAGTGAGGCAAAACTTTCATTCAAACAGCCTGGTGGGAGCTGTTAACAGCAATCCCCAACGCGAGTGTTATGGGTGCAATTAGAACAACACTAATAAAACAGGAAAACAAAGAAAAAAACGAGAGATAAAATTTGTTGAAAGAGTGTATTTTCTGCTCAATAGTCCAAAAAGTATAGTGCTACCTTGACTAATTTGCAGATGAAATGTAGAAGAAGGCAGGAAAAAGCTCTTGAATGAACTACCGAGCCCATTGCCTGCCTCCAGATATAACCAGCTCCCCAGGAGGTAACTGAGCAGCTTGCTGGTAGCGATGACGGCAATGTGTAGCAGTGCGAAGAAAAGTTTGGAAAACAAATCCTAGATAATTCAGTATCCAACAAATTGTACAAAGCTTAACATTTTTTCCATGTATTAGAAATATGTCGCTAGTTTTATTAATTATCAATTAGAAGTGACTTTCCCTCTGTCACATGCTCTAGAGGGGGGCAGAGACAAGGAGAAATTGCATATCCAGAAGAGCGCAGTATTTGCTGTTGCACCTTTCTTAATGTAGAAGGACGAAGGAAACTTCAATTCTTATTAGTAAAAATCAAAAAAGGAGAAGAATAAGATGTAAAATTCTGAAGTCAGAGTGAGCTCCATTTAGATTACGACTAGAGATTGG
This sequence comes from Opisthocomus hoazin, assembly GCF_030867145.1. Classification (NCBI taxonomy): domain Eukaryota; kingdom Metazoa; phylum Chordata; class Aves; order Opisthocomiformes; family Opisthocomidae; genus Opisthocomus; species Opisthocomus hoazin. The sequence continues at coordinate 6,853,595 of NC_134420.1, forward strand.
TTACCACCTGCAAAAGTTAGGGAAAGCTTGATGGAATGTAGGTTACTTTAGGTAGAGACTGAATTTATTTAGGCTGGGTATTTGTGGAAAGAGGTTCAAGCAACTTTTTTTTTACAGAAGTAAATACATTAAAGCAGAGAGGAAAAAAAGTCCTTAAAGCGTTTCACAAATCAAGAAATATTTAGTTTCTATAGCAAGAAATTCAATGAAAGACACCTGAAAGATATACTTTTCCATGAAATTGTGGAAGTAGTGGCTCTGATTAGGGGCGGTGGTGGCTTTTCGTGCTTCTAGCAACTAGTATTTTTAGCCATTTAGTCAGCATGGTATGCTGCTTGGTATGAAAATTTTTTCTGAGAAAGCAGAAGACAACTCCAACTGGAGTTAGAAATCTTGAGGAGTCTACCTGTTTTTTGTGATTCAAGTTAAATTAAATTCTAACCCTATTCCCTGCTTTCATCTAAGTAGCATTATAATTCAAAGAAAAAGAAATTAGGCTATACACCTAAATTTGAGTAGTAGGATTAAGTTTTATAGCATTTAATCTCTCAATTATCATACATTAAGACTAGTGGTATATTCTATGGGACTCACATTTCCTTTAAATTTTATATCTTTAAGGTTTGTTAAATCTGTATTTGCCAAAACCTCCTGTAGGGAAGAAAAAGTAGTAAAATTACAGAAAGTATACCATAGGGGTATTCAGATTCACTGTGCCTTGCTAGATAGTGTTCCTCATTGGAAAATTAAGCAAGTGATAGTTTTATCAGTCCTATCTTGCTTTTAAACATATTGCTAGAAATTAATTTTCCAACTGAAAAATGGGCACATTATGGAATATTCACAGTTTCATTCTGTTCATATTAAAATAAAAGTCAATCTAGGATTCACACTAATACACAAAAAGGCGTCTATGAAGTCTCTGTGCTACGCTTGCAGTGTCTGTTGAAGGAATGGCTTTCAGAGCCAAGTTACAAAAAAGATTACTAAGGCAGCCACACCTCCATGCTAGGACGCCACAAATAGTTTGGTATTTATCCGAATTAGAAACAGAATCTCGTGTGTCATTAAAAAGCTTAGATACAGGAAGATGTGTTCTTCTTACATTACGTGAGACTTTTAAGGTATATATTTTTTTATTTATTTCCATGTTCAATTGGAAATAAAAAGTGTTCAGTTTGCTTTTTGTTAATACAAACACAATTGATTGATATGATTCAAAGAGAATTCCAGGAGTTAGCAATACAGAGCCAGGAGCTATTCTGAGGAGCAGCAACCTGTGCAGTGAAGCAGCATGGCCTCGGGCATGCCAAACCGCAACAGTCCCATCCTAAAAGTGAAAGAGTAGATCTACGCTATAGCTAAGAGAATGCACAATATCCATAATATTTTAGAGAAATATTTCTTTAAAAGTAGTGGCTGCACTCAAAGTACTGTATCTTCTTGCCAGAGGGGCATTAAGTTATTCTTCTCTCAGAGAATTTTCTCCCTTTCTATACTACCATCCCCACACTGACCCATGAAGCTTTATGAGAAATCCATCCGCACTTCCAGGATTCCACCCTTCAGTTTTCGACACCAGGTCATTTGGAGCCCATCATGGGAGAATAAAACATCCCAGTTTGGCAGAATCCCTTTATTTTGCTTTAAACACTACACAGACTTCAATTATAAAAATGGGAAAGTTTTCTTGTATACCCAAGGATTGATTAAAGAAAGGCCGTAAAATTTTCAAAGAGAACCAAAGCATTAAAACACATTTTCACAACTGTCCCAACTATTTCACAAGTCTAAGGACCTACCTTGACCACGTCTTGTCCTGTGGGTTGCTCACAGTGATGAGCAAAGTAATCTTCCTGGTTGTTGTGTAAGTCGTAACTTATTTTCTTTCTCTTACACACACTGTCTGCCTGAACGTGGACCACATGGGACAAAATAACTTTGCAGATGATGACTTTGGGCTAGCAACCTCTTCCCACCTTTTATTTTTTTTTTTTATATCTTGTGTTAACTAATTATATTTTTTGAGACAAGGAAGAATTCAAATTAATTTGTGAAGTGAACTGAAAATATCTCTTTCTACAATTAACCCTCATGACTTTAGAGATGCCACCTTAAATCCTGAAAGAACTAGAATCAGATTATTTTCATAAAGGATCATTTTACTTCAATAGTACAAAGCTGTGATTTGTACCTGTGAATACTATCACTCTGAGAAAATTCCAGACTCAGGAATATATTAGAGTTTTTCCTTGTAATTTTATCATTATTTAGTTGGGTATGTGTGTTTTTATCAGAAGTTTTTACAGCTGTTAAACCCCCAAAGAGGGAAGTATAGACTGGATGACAGACTCTCATGTGCCATTTGTTTAAGAAAAATAAATGAAAGTTGATGCCAAGATAAAAGACCAGGGCCTTAATGAATATGCTTTAAACTGGGATGCTGCTTAGAAACCTCCTAATTCAGCAACACTTTCTCAGAGCTTTGCAAAGATCCTCTGATTGTCTCTCTGATAAACAAAAATGTGATTTATGTTTGAGAAGAATTACTGTAGTAAAGACTGACTAGAGAAGAACATGCAATGTTTCAGTTTTTAGGGCAAGAAATAAAGGGAAAATGCTGGTTGTTGGTCTCAGTCAATACTTTTTCATCTGTATGGCTAAGCATCCCTCTCTCTCACAAATCTGTAATCCCACTGCAATGTTTTTCTGTATGGTTTTATACATGTTCATAGTAATTGCTGTAGTTTACATTGGAATGAATATAAATTAAATGTTGTTTACAAATGGGATACAGGCAGGAAAATTATATTAGCTGAATTTGAAATTAGATACTGCTGACACTTTTGTTGTCATGAAATTTGACATGTGACCTGTAGTAGCCAGAGGTAGGCAAGATATCCTGTAACACAACATCTCATTTTTTTCAAATCGTCTGAAATTTTTCAAAGACTAAAGAAATCTTAACTTCGGTTTTCTTTTAAAAGTTTCCATTAATTAGGTCATTATTATTTTATTAGAGAAATTTTGTCAATACTATTTTTTTCTTAGTCCTGTCCTTGTTTTCCCTACAACTGGCTCCCGAAAGTCTTTGTGCAGAACCAAGTTCTGCGGAGCTCTTTTACCTCTTCCCAAAAGGTTTTGGGAGATTTCTTTTGCTTGTACGCCAAAATGTACTTTGCCCCTTTTTCATATAAAATAACTCTCACATGTGTAACACATTGTTTAAAACCACCTATTTGGTAGTGCCAAAATATCAAACAGTTTATAAAGTGTTTCTTTGTTCTCTGTTCTCATCTTAGATTTCTTGCTCTTTGTCCTTGTAGAGTCTTCTCTGATAAATAAAAGTGATAGTAGTTTTATTTACTGCCTTAATTTCTTGCAGTAAACAAACATTGCATGTTCATTAATCATTCAGTGACAAAGGACACTGAGTATTGGAGCAAAACTTGTAGTGTTTCTAAGCAACCACAGCATTTTGCTTCATTTTTCTCTATCAGTTTCAATTGCAGAGCTCTGATCGCATTGTACTCTCCCATCCCTTTCCCAAGCGACTAATGAGAGAAAAAGGAAATCATCATTGTAACTAAATTTTCAACCTGATAAAATCCTTAAAGTGAATTCAGTAATTCCATTCCCTAAATGGGGCCTGTGAAGATCATAAGAAGTCACATCATCTTAGTTTAACCGTCCGCTCAGTACCTTGTCCTCTAAAACAGGAGAGGGGTATGAAGAACTGCAGAGGTGTCTTAGGAAAACGTATACGCACGCTTCACATACATCCTGCTCCATATCTTTCTTCTGAACAGTGAGGGTCAAAGGAGATTGAAATACAGTTCCGTTATAAATTCATGAGCAGATCTGATGAAACGTGTCCTTGAGTAAACTGTGGGCCTAACTTGGCTAATGATGTTATTTCTGCTGCAGAAGGATGTTTTAATACAACATCATCTATTCTGCATATAAGTAAATGGTAAACGTAAAAACAAACAGTTAAGGAAATGTTTCATGGAAGTACGGGAATTGTTGTGAAGGCAAGAAAAAAAGAGAACAAAACATCAAACCATATTCAGCAGTGGGTATAACTACATGCAGACTACTGATTTAATTGAAGCTGTTTGTTATATGGCAGCAAAAAATTGTCATTTCCAAAGTCTCAGTTTGGTAACAGGTCACTTCAGAAATTGGAAAATTTGAATTGGGGGGGGGGGGGGGGGGGGGAGAAATATAAAAAAATCAAAATATCTATTGCATGTGGGATGAAAAAAAAAATATGTCAGTCAGAGAAGTGTATACTTCAGGTAGTAAAGAGCTAAAATCTCATGATCCAAAAAATTTCGGTCATTCTGGAGTACAAGTAGTAACAATTTGTTGTAAGAAGAAGTAGAACTTAGCCCTCTTAATATACAACAGGTCTATGGTATACATAGTAAACCGACAGGCACATGTCTTTACTAACGAAGCGGGGTTAAATAACAGTGCAAACTTCAAATTCATTGCAAAGTTTGATAGAATTTGTAGTTTTTGTCTAATGAGGAAATACAGCCTTTTCCAATTTTAAATACAAATTGTTTAAGTTCTTTCACTTTTAATTAGTTTCAATTCTGAAAGTTTTAGCCAATTGTAACCAAGTTTGTCTGTTAAAGGTTTCAGGCCATTTGAACCAATAATACAAGAATTACAGAAAGATCTGGAAATGCAAATTTATCTGAATCTAGTTCCAAAGAGATATCTCATCCAAGCATAGTCAAATTTCAATGGTGTTCAACTCATTCTTCTGCTACGTGAGTTATGCTGGTGTAAGCTAAACTCTGCCATGGTAAGTGAACAAATCATTGTGCTCCCTTGGCCTGGAGCATAGGCAAGCACACAGCTTGTGGAGCTGGGGACGCTGACTTGTGACAACAGGAATGATACGGCAGAGCACCACTTTCACTAAGATCCCTAGCTTGTCAGTTCACCTAATCATGCCGTCCTTTCCTCCTGTACCTGGTTTAGCTTCTCCAGAACTAGGCCAGTCCTTTCTCCTCCACCACGCTCTGCAATCTTCCCGTGTTTCTGCTTGAGTGCCCGCTGAAGCCAGGAGGAGGTCCACAGTGATGCTAGGGAGTGCTGAAGCTGCGATGTTTGGTCTACTAAATCTCTGTGTCAGTGGTACCCTTTAGCAGCAGCAGAATTATTTTCTAACTGTAGAAGCTGAATATAATATCACTTACTTAAACTTCTTGATTTACTGTCTACTTGCGATACGTTGGGTGCTTATTTGAGCCATAAAGCCAGTTCTTATTCACTGCATTGATGCAGTGGAATACCCTTCTACTTACATTGTTCAGCGGCTTGCAGATCAAACTGCATAATTTAATAGCCAAGGGACCTGCTGAATTTTAACTGGCTTTTTGAAAATTCTTTTTAAATGAAGATGCACGCTTGGTTGATCTACCTTTATAATTTATACATCCAGCTGTGAACCTCTCCAGCTCTGCTGTGAAATTCACCAAGTGAACTGGATACTGTAACTTCTGAAATTTTGCATACTTTGCTGATCAAGCTGCTTATTTTATAGCCAGAATTTCACACAAAGATACTTTGTTAATCAAACTGCACACTAAACTGATAGAGGCGGCACAGTATTTCAAGACATATGCCTCACCCCAAATAAACACGCCTTGTTAAATTTCTCACTTACTGTTCTAGATACAAAACGTACTGCTTAAGGCAGAAAGCACTTGTATGAAAATTTTATTTTACAAACACGAATAGATCATTAATGTGTTTGTTAAAGTTTATCTAGAGCAAGTAACAAGCATTCAACATCATGAAATTTCATCTATTTCTCAACCATGTAGAAGAAAATAATAGTAAGACTTCTGTTGTGTTTAGTCAGAAAAATTGTACATGTTGGCTAAGACAAATTTTAAGATGTTAAAAAGAAGCTATGCAATTTGAAAAGAGTTAATAACAGTGAAATCGGTGAAGTGGCATGGCTGACTATCAAGCACACTTGAATAAAGGTTTCCAGAATTTCTTTTTCCTGAAGCCTTTTCACTGGGAAAGGTTTAATTTTCACTACTTGGAACTCTGACTGCTGTGTGTTAGTGCTTTTAAAGTTGAGTGTTCAAACACTAGATTATTCTTGACATGTTATAATAAAAATACAGCATATGCAATGTAACGAACATGATATTTGTCTTACAAATATGCCCATAGTTTCAAAATGCATGTCCACGTATTGGAAATATCAGTGACAGCAACTTAATGGTGAGGTAAAGAATGCTTCCACACATGAAATATAGAGATTATTTTGTAAAATTAATTAATTTGTGGGTGAATTTCCAGGATTTGTCACTAATGGTTAGATATAATATATTAAATTGTTATAATTTTTATTGAAATAAGGAAATATTAGAGAAGGGAAAATAAGCGAGAAGGCAGTACTCTACGATTCAGAGAAATCCATCTTTCTGTCTTATTTCACTGCTCTAAGTCATAAAACCAATCCAAGGACTAGTCATCATTTACTTCATAATCACGTACTTCTTCTTTTGTATATGTCTTAAATGATTGACCTATATTTTCATTACTTTCAGTTAATATTTTTTGATTCCTGTCTCCTGTGTATTGTCTTGCTGAAACAGGTTACCTGAATTTTTTTAGTATATACAGTTAGAGTAAGTTATGGATTTGTAAATGATCCCGTATTTCATTAGGGTTATTTCTGTCCTTTTCATTACACAACCTGAAATCCTGTTCTTTTTTTTGACCAGTAACATCTTTTGTCTTCAAGCTGCTCACCTAGGACTTTGACCAGTAACATCAAGCTGCTCACCTAGGAGTTTTTTGACCAGTAACATCTTTTGTCTTCAAGCTGCTCACCTAGGAGTCACCTAGGAGTCACCAATGCACGTAGTATGGGCAATAAACAAGAGGAGCTGGAAGCCATTATACAGCAGGACGGCTACGACTTGGTCGCCATCACAGAAACGTGGTGGGACAACTCGCATGACTGGCATGCTGTCATAGATGGCTACAGACTCTTTAGGAAAGACAGACCAACAAGGAGAGGTGGGGGAGTTGCTCTATATGTGAGGGAGCAACTGGAATGCATTGAGCTTGGCCTGGGGGCAAGTGAAGAAGGAGTTGAAAGCTTGTGGGTTAGAATTAAGGGACAGGCTCACACGGGTGACATTACGGTGGGTGTATACTATAGGCCACCTGACCAGGAGGAGGAGGTTGATGAGGCCTTCTACAGGCAGCTGCAAGCAGCCTCACAGTCACAGGCCCTGGTTCTCATGGGGGACTTCAACCACCCTGACATCAGCTGGGAAGACCATACAGCTAGGCAGGCGCAATCCAGGAGGTTCCTACAGAGCATCGATGATAACTTTCTGATGCAAGTGGTGGAGGAACCAACAAGGAAAGGCACGCTGCTGGACCTCGTGTTAACAAACAAGGAGGGACTGGTGGAGGACGTGAAGGTTGGAGGTAGACTCGGCTGCAGTGACCATGAAATGGTCGAGTTCAGGATCCTGCGTGGAGGAAGCAGGGCGATAAGCAGGATCAAAACCCTGGACCTCAGGAGGGCTGACTTTGCCCTCTTCAAGGAGCTACTGGGAGGAATCCCGTGGGCCAGGGCTCTCTAAGGCAGGGGGGTCCATGAGTGCTGGTCGCTTTTTAAACAACACTTCTTCCATGCACAGGAGCAATGCATCCCCCTGAGAAAGAAATTTAGCAAAGGAGGCAGGAGACCTGCATGGTTAAACAAGGAGCTTCTAGCGGAGATCAGGCAGAAGAGAAAGGTGCATGGAATGTGGAAAGAGGGACAGGCCACTTGGGAAGAGTACAGAAACGTAGTGAGAGCATGCAGGGATGCGACGAGGAAGGCCAAGGCTCACCTGGAATTGAAGCTGGCAAGGGATGTCAAAAACAACAAGAAGGGCTTCTTCAACTACATCAGCAGCAAAAGGAAGGCTAGGGACAACGTGGGGCCGCTGCTGAATGAGGAGGGTGTCCTGGTGACGGAGGATGCGGAGAAGGCAGAGCTAATGAATGCCTTCTTTGCTTCAGTCTTCAGTGCTAAGACTGGCCCTCAGGAATCCCAGGCCCCGGAGGTAAGAGATGAAGCCTACAAAGAGAACGACTTTCCCTTGGTCGAGGAGGACTGTGTGAGGGATCACTTAAGCGATCTGGACGTCCACAAATCCATGGGCCGGTCAGCCTCACCTGCATCCCGGGAAAGGTGATGGAGCAGCTTATCCTGGAGGCCATCATGAAGCAAGTGGAAGAAAAGAAGGTTATCAGGAGTAGTCAGCATGGATTCACCAAGGGGAAATCATGCCTGACCAATCTGATAGCTTTCTACGATGACATGACTGGCTCGGTAGACGAAGGGAGAGCCGTGGATGTTATCTACCTTGACTTCAGCAAGGCTTTCGACACAGTCTCCCATGATATCCTCCTGGGGAAGCTGAGGAAGTGTGGGCTGGATGAGTGGTCGGTGAAGTGGATAGAGAACTGGCTGAATGGCAGAACTCAGAGGGTTGTCATCAGCGGCGCTGAGTCTAGTTGGAGGCTGGTGACAAGTGGTGTCCCTCAGGGGTCAGTACTGGGCCCAGTCTTGTTTAACTTCTTCATCAACGACCTGGATGAAGAGTTAGAATGTACCCTCAGCAAGTTTGCTGACGACACCAAACTGGGAGGTGTGGTAGATACACCAGAAGGCTGTGCTGCCATTCAGCGTGACCTGGATAGGCTGGAAAGCTGGGCAGAGAGGAACCTGATGAGGTTCAACAAGGGCAAGTGCAGGGTCCTGCACCTGGGGAGGAACAACCTCATGCACCAGTACAGGCTTGGGGTGGACCTGCTGGAGAGCAGCTCTGCGGAGAGGGACCTGGGTGTCCTGGTGGACGACAGGTTAACCATGAGCCAGCAGTGTGCCCTGGCTGCCAAGAAAGCCAATGGAATCCTGGGGTGCATCAAGAAGAGTGTGGCCAGCAGGACAAGGGAGGTTCTCCTTCCCCTCTACACTGCCCTGGTGAGGCCTCATCTGGAGTACTGTGTCCAGTTCTGGGCTCCCCAGTTCAAGAAGGATGAAGAGCTACTGGAGAGAGTCCAGCGGAGGGCTACAAGGATGGTGAGGGGACTGGAGCATCTCCACTGCGAGGAGAGGTTGAGGGAACTGGGCTTGTTCAGCCTGAATAAGAGAAGGCTGCGAGGGGACCTTATAAATGCCTACAAATATCTGAAGGGTGGGTGTCAGGAGGATGGGGCCAAGCTCTTTTCAGTGGTGCCCAGTGACAGGACAAGGGGCAATGGGCACAAACTGAGGCACAGGAAGTTCCGTCTGAACATGAGGAGGAACTTCTTCCCTCTGAGGGTGACGGAGCACTGGAACAGGCTGCCCAGGGAGGTTGTGGAGTCTCCTTCTCTGGAGATATTCAAGACCCGCCTGGACAAGATCCTGTGCAGCCTACTGTAGGTGACCCTGCTTCGGCGGGGGGGTTGGACTAGATGACCCACAGAGGTCCCTTCCAACCCCTACTATTCTGTGATTCTGTGATTCTGAGTCTCTGAAACCCTCAAATTTTTCTAAACACGACTAGGATGAATACATTTTTTTTTATTCTAGTTCACTAGTAAACATACTAAATGCAAGTTCTGCCAGGACCACACTTTTAAGCTTTTGAAGTACTGAAATTTTATTAAAAATTTCTACTCGTTGTCATCTCACTCTTTAGTCTTTATCTAGAACGTAAACCACCAGTTTTTATTTCATTTTTTCATAAGAGGAGGAATAGGAGCTTTATCAATAGTGTTTTTTAATCAGTACTACCCTGATTATTCCTTATTATCTAATATTAATCCAACTTCTATTAGCTATTGTGTACAGTGGCAAAAATTAGAAAAAGAGTCTCCACCAACAACTGTCTCAATTGCACCGTCTCAGAGGCTCACTTCAGTAGCTTAAACATGAGTAAAACCCCCCTGAAGTACTATAAAATCCTTGGCAGTACCATCATCTCTCCAGCAGCTTTCAGGAGGGAGGCAGGCGTCTCCTCTCCGAGTAGCTTTCTTCTCAACATGTTTCATTTCTGTACTCACACCTGTTCCTAGATCAACTTTGTCACAGGCAAGGGGCTGTCAGAATTTCTCAAGTGCAAAAACTTAATGGATTTTCTTTCCCCTTGTCAATCTCTCAGTTTTTAATTAACTCCAGTCTAATGTCATTTCTACTAAAAGGATATTTATAAAATATCTTGATATTTAATTTGCATGTTAGGGTGTTTATTTTCAGTGTTCTCTGGTGAGTATGGTAATTTTTCATGTGTTATGATTTGAGCTGCTCTAGGATGAGTTCAGATTTACTTTCCATTTTCTTAAGAAAGTCTATAAAAAAAATAGCCTCAAAACATACCATTTAGAGATTTTTTCTTTTTGTTCATGATTCCATTGCTCTCCTAGACACAAACAGCTTATTCTATCCTAGACCAATGTTATAACCCATAATTTAAAAAAAAAAAAAGTTGCACAAATGCCAGCAAACCTTGTAGTGGATATTATTGGGAGTTTCTTGTGGATGGCACATTTGCATTCATGTTCCTATGAGCAAAGCTCATGTCCATATACTAACAATTTTTTCACCTTTTTTCATTAGTATGTTGGATTATGTCTGGTGTGTAAATGTAGGATTGACTTAGCTTCACAAATCTGCAAGGGCTTATGCTAACAAGGAAACATTTCAGAGGAAGAGTTATGTTAAAATTTAAAATAAATTACTGTTATGTTGGAAAGAGTCTTGATGACTTAAAACTTAAAAAAAAACCCCTCAATTATTTTCACTCAATTTAAATGTATCAGTTTCAATAGCAAAACAAGTAGAGAAATTCCAATGTGAACATGTTTTAAAGTGATGACTGAAGATTATAAATATTTTACTGTATTTCACATTTGAATTTCTTCACCTATGGCATCATTAATCACTTTCCTGAAGGGACTGAATTTAATTACAGCAGAAATTTCAGTATTGGGTAAATCTCTACTTAAGACTTGTAACACAAGATCACTTTGGTTCAAAAATCTACTGTGTAATTAATTGTATTTATGCTGTTCAACTCTGTTTTCCCTGATATCAAAAAGCATCTTGGCAAAGAAAATTACATTATTGCTGGAATAAATTGACGGCAATGAATCTAACACGCTTTTCTGTACCTTGAGAGTCATCTGACTTCCCTGTTCAGGGAACTATTACACATATCCCTGCTCAGGGATTATTATACACAAGAGACTTAGCAGTTTAGACAAGATAATAGTAATAGAGAAGTTCTGAATGTAACACTAATTTTCAGCTATTTGTTACTTCAGTTATTTGTTACTACTTCCTCACCCATAACAATTGCAGTTACTTATCTGTTCCATGAGACCACTGTAGTAACAAACTTCGCTGTTTGTGATGAAAAAAAAAACGCTAAATAAGTGTTAAGTTGTTAAATTTACAGCCACGTTAGACTATTATAGGATTGATGGGAGTATGGGATTCACTTAGCTGTGATAGCTTTGCTCTGTTCAGTTTGATCAACTAGGCTGAAAGAAAACCCTGTGATTTCTTTTTAGGAAAAGCATGAATATTTTAGGAAAAAATATGAAGTAGTTATCTCTGACATCTGTATTGACAGGTTGGCAAGACATGTTTGGGGAATCGCAGTAATTCAACATCTCGTTTGAAGACAGCAGAAATAGAGACAAGCTTTCAGGTACTCTGTTTCTCAGGAATTCTTGGGACTTTATTAAAAGGTCTTGTAAATAATGCAGTTATTTGAAGGATATTTATGTATTCCACGCTAATGCTTTTGAAACACAACTGCTTACTCAGTTCAGACTCTTGACGATACCTAATTGCAACCATCTGTTCAAAATGGCTCCTGGCTGGTAACAATTTGCAAAACTATACAATACTTGAAGAACTGGACTCTGCTAGTAGTCAGATGACTTAATTTAATAACATGATGTCCATAGCCCTGGGAGCAGGAGAGGCAAGAGATTTCCAAAATAATTCTGTATCTGCAATTATGTGAAGCTACATTCAGCCATATTACCAACAGAAAAGTCTTAAGTTGTACATCTGAGCTCTTCGTTTGATAGACCAAAAGAAAAAGATAAAAATCACGTGATTATAAAGCAGCATTACACTTGCATGGTTTTGCACTGTCAAAGATTGTTAAATATGTGTTTTTAGTAGAGATCAGAATCCTTCTCTAGACACAGTTGACAGATATGATATTCTTTTATAGTTGTTGAAGACTGGTACATCCGTTGAACAGAAATACAGCTCTGTGTGCACTATTGCCGTGGATTTGTAACATACTTTTTAATTTGCTCATTTATGTGCATATCATGTATGCAGTGCTGACATTGATGTTATTTTCACCTTCAACAGAAGTTGCACAGCCCTCCATGGATTAAACCCGAAGATAAAAAATCACCTGAAAGAAATGAGAGAAAACTTGAAGAGTCTGTTAGTACAAAAGAAAAAACCCTCTAAGCACTACTGATCTACACTAAAAATGCCCATCACTTGCTTCCATCCTCATCTTCTTTTTAGTCCAGGGGCATGAAATGTACCAGGTTTCTAAAGCATGCATTTTTCACTATTTTATGAATGTTTGTAAATTAGTCTAGAATAGACCAATTAGTACTTTTCAGCAATAATCCAAAATGGATGTTTGAAGAAATGCTTTGTAATACAGTCCAGTTCTCAAACTCTTGTTCTACCTGATCAGTAACTGCATACTATAAATTAATTTCTTCGTCAACAACAGCCATTCTCAAGTATTTTCTCAGTCTGTTCTATTTCATGTACCTTTATGGCAGATTATGTTTTAAATCAAGTTAAGAATTAAGGGGCAGTTAATGTGGGGAAAAAAATATCTGTGTAAACATAGTTGAAGTACAATACAACTCGTAAGAGCAGCTGTAAAAACGGAACGGTAGGGGTCCATTACCTTTCAATAATACCATTTCAAATCTGCTTACTTAATTAAATAAAAGATGTTTGGTGGTTGGGTTCTTTTTCTAACTGCTATCACAACTAGTCCATTTTTGAGCACTGAAGCGTTGACAGAAATGCAGAGTTAAAGGGATGGAGATAAGAGTCATGGCTTTTAGGATCCAAACAAAAATTTTTGCCGGTGGAATGGAGTTACACTTTCATAGCTTAAGTACCAGTCATGGGAAGTCAGTTCCATCCCTTATAATTGTGCTGATCTCAACAAGATCAATACACTTTAAATGGTAAAACCCTACTCTGTCCACTACAGATGGCCTTTGGTCACTACAGCAGAGGGCCTTTTTGATTGGGGTAAGCTCTGTGACTGCTGGTGAAGAGAGTAGAGAATAAGTCTTATGAGGAGCCGCTGAGGCAACTGGGATTGTTTAGTCTGGAAAAGAGGAGGCTGAGGGGAGACCTTATTGCTCTCTATAGCTACCTGAAAGGAGGTTGTAACGAGGTGGGTGTTGTTCTCTTCTCCCAAGTAACTAGCGATAGGAAGAGAGGGAATGGCCTCAAGTTGTATCAGGGGAGGTTTAGAGTAGTTATTAGGAAAAAATTCTTTACAGAAAGAGTGGTCAGACATTGGAATAGGCTTCCTAGAGAGGTGGTTGAGTCACCACCCCTGGAGGTCTTCAAAAGACGTAGATATTGCACTTCAGGACATGGTTTAGCAGGCATGGTGGTGTTGGGTTGACGGTTGGACTTGATGATCTTTGAGGTCTTTTCCAACCTTAGTGATTCTATGATTCTATGATACCTAGGATTCTATCAGTTTCTCATGGGTCATGTACCCTAAGACAATGTTGTAGTTCAGCCTGGCTGAATGCCAGGTGTCCACCAAAGCCACTATTTTCACTCCCCCTCTCAACTGGTCAGGGCAGAAAGAATCTAATGAAAGGCTCGTGGGTTGAGATAAGGACAGGGAGAGATCACTCACCAATTACCATTACAGGCAAAACAGACACAACTTGGGGGAAATAGTTTAATCTATTACCAATCGAATCAGGGTAGGGTAACGAGAAATAAAACCAAAATCTTAAAACACCTCCCCCCCCCCTCCTCTCCTTTCTTCCTGGGCTCAATTTCCGTCCATTTTCTGCTGCTCCTCACCTCTACTGGCACAGGGGGACAGGGAATGGGGGTTGTGGTCAGTTCATTACACACTGTCTCTACCGCTCCTTCCTCCTCAGGGAGAGGACTCCTCACACTCTGCCCTTGCTCCAGCCTGTGGTGCCTCCCATGAGAGACAGTTCTCCATGAACTTCTCCAGCGTGGGTCCTTCCCACAGGGTGCAATCCTTCAGGAACAGGCTGCTCCAGCATTGGTCCCCCACAGGGTCATAAATCCTGCCAGCAAACCTGCTCCAGCGTGGGCTCTCCACGGGGTCACAGCCTCCTCCAGGTATCCCCCTGTTCCAGCGTGGGGTCCTCCCCAGGCTGCAGGTGGGTCTCTGCTCCCGCGTGGGCCTCCATGGGCTGCAGGGGCACAGCCTGCCTCACCATGGGCTGCTCCAGGGGCGGCAGGGGAACCTCTGCTCCGGTGCCTGGAGCACCTCCTGCCCCTCCTTCTGCACTGACTGCAGGGTTGCTGCTCTCATATATTCCCACTCCTCTCTCCCACTACTGTTCCACCACAATTTTTTTTTCCCTCCTCTTAACTATGTTGTCCCAGAGGTGCTACCACTATGGCTAGATGGGCTTGGCCTTGGCCAGCGGCAGGTCCATCTTGGAGCTGGCTGACACTGGCTCCATCAGACATAGGGGAAGCTTCTGGCAGCTTCCCACACACCTTGTCACACACAGGCGAGAAAGCAGAAAGGAAGAGAGAAGAAGGAAGAGAGAATGCTTTTGCTTCTTTGTGTGTATGTTATTACTGGTCTAATTTAGGAATTCATACGCCTTATCTTGTTGAGATACAGATCTCTCAAAAACTGGTGCCGTAGGAACAGTTAATTGCCTGACGCAATGCTATTATGCTTTCTTCTTGCATGAAGTGTTTTAAGCAGTTGTAACTTGTAAACTCTTGCCTTCTTTTTACTGCACACAGCAGCACACTACAGCTTTTACTAGATTGAAAGTAGTTTACTTATATTGGTTTGCTTTTCCTCTCTTTTGAGTCAGTTTAAAAAGCAAATAGACACATTTTTATTTCATTTAGTGATGCGCTCTGCTCCAGTTTTGGCTTTTAAGGTTTTAACTATCCTGCAACAGTCTCGTCCAACAGCTGTCTGTTCCTTGCTGGTGTGAATAATATTTCACCCAGATGCTTTGTAGATGTTCCTCTACTCAGAGGTAGCTGTTGCAGAATGGTAGGTTTCTCTTCCTAGAGAAATTTCAACTACTTTAAAAAGAACAAAAACTCATAAGCTGACCAAATGTTGGCAAAGTACTGCTCAGCAAAGTTGCACTACTGTCAAATAAAAGATTATCCATGTTAAGTGTCAGAAGAAGCAAACTCCTGGCACCAAAATAATCAGAAGGTATGTGGCTTTTCACAATTGATCCTAAAATCAATCATCATCAAATTGTACCTATCAAATACAATATAAATTTGTTTCAGGCAAATGTGGGCCACGTTTTCAGTGAGCAAGAGACTTGTGATCCTGCCATATCTACAGCTGGCGCTAATTTCTAGTTATGTCAAAAACCAATCTTTCTTTGCATATGAGACACCTTAGTTGAAGTATCTGAGTTATCGGTTGAAAATGTCACTTAAACTGTTCCAGTCACCTGTCTAGAAAGGACATGGATCTTCACGTACGTGTCCCAGGGGAATGAGGTAACCTGGCCTACTTGGCATTCATTTCACCTTTCTGAAGAATTCATCAGTGCTGACAGCACATCTACTAATGTTAGAACTGCTTATTACTGCTGTGTCAAGAAGTGGCTTGGGGTTGGTGTCCACTGCATGAAGAAAAGATGCCTTGTAAGTCAGCAACTGTATAGCGGGGGAGGTGGGGGGGAGTATAACATACATTGAACCAGTGAACGGTTGAGTAGCCCCCTGCTTTTCGGGAATGTGCATAATTTAATTGGTATTTCACCACCAGATAATTAATGTAATAAATCTGTTTACCATCAGAAACACAGCACAAAATATTGGGATGGGTGGGGTGTTGTGAGGTTATTTTTCATTTGTTTTGTTTTGTTTCCAAAAGATTTATTGTTAGAAGCTTTACTCTAGCGATGGGATTGTGGTCTGGGATATGTTTGCATGCATGTGTGTTTTCACTTTTGTACATCCCTTTCCCTAGGTGACTGTGGAGATCAGGTGAGACAGAAATGACTAAAGGCATATTGGTGGGGAGAATTAATCCTCTTGCTTTGATTAAAGCTGTAGAAATCAGTTATGGCTAATCTGAGGATTACTTGACTACCTTCAGATGGGCCATCGATTGCCTCTTTTTTTCAGAATGATTAACAGTTTCACTTCTTGAAGATGCTGACTGGGGGAATCCCTGCTTATCTTCATACCTACTATATTTAGACTAATCCACATGATACAGAATTTAGAAAAGTAATGATGGATAAATTAATCTTTGATCTGTATATGTTGTAGATATATCTGATATATTTTGGAGGTATGGCTTAATAAATATTACTATTCTGAAGAGTCTTGTACTGAGAGGTTGGTATTCATCTGAAGTGAAATCTATCCTTGGTAGTTGTATCTCAGACAACTAAAGTTCAAAAACTTTTTAACATCTTTTCAGTTTGAAAGGAAATTTCTTTTAAATTTATATGTGGACTAAAAGAAAATAGTGTTTTAAAGAGGATGTTGGAATGTATAAGAGTTTGTGTGGTAAAAGTAAAGGATTTTGAAAAGAAAGCAAAGAACTCCCTCACAATAATCCCTCCAAGCACTGCCATTGCTTGACACTAGCAGATGTGTGTATATTTTCCCTCACTGGATCAATAACCATTCTTTCCTTCCAGCCGTAATAGTGAGTAGTTTCACATCCCAGCGCTGGGACGAAGCTAAACAGACCTTTGTATTTCCTCTGTTTCATAGTTACTCAACATTATAAAGAACATGGTCATAAAGGAACTTCAGTTTATACGATTTAAGTCACAGTCACGCTTACTTGGTCTCTCTAGAATACTCTCCAGCTCGTTTATGATCAGGTTCAGAGAGAACCGTGTCACTGGGCCTGTTTCCCTGTGCGGACTCGTCATACCGCAGGGCAGCACATCTTAAGAAAATGTTTTGTAATTCCATGCGGTTGCCTGGCAACCAGGTCATGGACCGTATCCTTCTCTTTGCAAATGAGAATTATACATAAGGAGACAAAACACTTTTCTATTAGATATTCCAAAGTTTAGCAGTTAAAAACAATTTAATTTCCAATTTAAGAGCAGGCCAAACATATTGTCTTTTCAAAGAGCATCAGATGGATTTTAGATTGTTTCACACCTTTAACTTCCATTTCAATTTTCCTTTTGCATAATAGACTTCTCTGAATGAATCTCTTCCTGCCCAGCTATATCTATGTGCATATGTAAGCATACGTGCATATTATGTGTATATACATACATTTAGATGTAAATATGCACATACATATATGAGTGTGTATGTAAATTAAAAATTCTGGAGTGAAATTTCATCCACGGTCAGATTTTACTTTGCTTTGTGACTGAAAGGTGTTCACTTTACCAAAATGACAAAGATCAAGGCAATGCCTGCTTATGAAAGTAGCACACTAAATTCCTCTAATTTACTTGTTGAAAAGCTATCAAAATGTTTAAGCTTATTTGTATTTAAAATGGGTCATTTACTTCAGTAGAAAATGGTACATCATTTTGCTTGAGTTATTTGCATTAGATTTTATTTCTGTTTTAATTATCAGGATGCATAAAAATAAGTCTTGGTTCTTCTCTGCATAAGAATTAAGGTAGTTAAATCCAGCCCATTGTTGACATTTCATACTGATTTTTATATCCATAGGGCAATTTTCTTTCAGTTATGCAATAAGCTGTGAAGCTGGCAAATTATTTTTCAGAAATAATGGGCTATGAAAAGCCAAAAATTACAGTGGTAGTCCAGTTCAGATGCACATGTTAGAAAGTGGCCAGAAAGACTGACTTTTCTATTCAAACAGTTTACTTCAATATGAACAGAAGATGCTCTCACTGAGTCTTAGAAGATTAAACTTAAGATACATTGAGTTCTGTGTCTCTGCCTGACCTTGTGGCTTGGAGAAAGCTGTCTTGCTCTTCTGTAAGTACTTCAGTAGAAATGATGCAATACCCTACTTTTTATAATATGAATATGTCAATATGGGATAAGATAGTTTAATTCTTTTAAGTCAGATCCTCAGAGTAAAAAACGTTATAGAAGGATATGAAATATTAGCACATTTTCTTTGCTTGTTGAAAAAAAAAATCAAATTTGATTTCTTAAAAGGAAGATCCGGAAATGGGCAGATTTCTGGAAAAAACTCAAAAGAGTTAATAATAGCTAGAAATACCTATTTTATTTGTCTGTCTTCTGTTCTACAGATTTTGCACACTCTTTTTTCTATATATGCTGTCAAGGTGTCTATAAGAAAAATTCCCATTTTGGCTCCACTTAAAAATGCAAAAGAAAACCATTTCATCATAAAAATAGATAGCAAAGTCTGCATTTACAATCCTACTTGGTAGTTGCCATTTTATTTCACTTTCAGTGTTCCCTTTTAGGTTGACCAAGCAGTCAACAGCAGTTGGCATACTTGTGATTAAATATATATTACAATGCACTGCTATGCAAGATTTATTTAAATTAATAGTTTAAAAACCCCAAACACACCTAAAATATTAACCATACCCAGAGATTGCTAACCTGTTCTTGCCTTAATTCGAGACATGAAACAACTCATGTCTAAAGTAAATCATACATATAATTACCAGACATGCAAAACTTTAGTGAGAGTCATTAACTATGATACAGGGGTTGTAAGGGACCTCTGGGGATCTTCTAGTCCAACCCCCCTGCCGAAGCAGGGTCACCTACATCAGGCTGCACAGGACCGCATCCAGGCGGGTTTTGAATATCTCCAGAGAAGGAGAATCCACAACCCCTCTGGGCAGCCTGTTCCAGGGCTCCATCACCCCCAATGTAAAGAAGTTCTTCTTTGTGTTCAGTTGGAACTTCCTAAGCTTCAGTTTGTGCCCGTTGCCCCTTGTCCTGTTGCTGGGCACCACTGAAAAGTGTCTGGCCCCATCCTCCTGACACCCACCCTTCAGATATTTATAAACATTCATTAGGTCGCCTCGCAGTCTTCTCTTCTTCAGGCTGAAAAAGCCCAGCTCCCTCAGCCTCTCCTCGTAGGGGAGATGTTCCAGTCCCCTCATCATCTTTGTAGTCCTCCATTGGACTCTCTCCAGTAGTTTCTCAGTGTTCTTTAACTGAAAATATTTTTTCCTTACATTTACTTCAATGCTTTCACCTTGATTTACACAGGAGAATGATAGTGTCCCAAAATTCTTTATACACTGATTCAGAAAAGCAAGCACAATAATGAGAATTTTATTTTTCCACAACATGTTCAACCTTGTACTACAGCAACGATGTAGTGATCTCTTTGTACTTTATCATAATCAATAGTTCAATTTTATAGATTCGTGTATTGTAATTAACACTAATTGCAAGAGTTTAGAATTATGTATTGGTAATTAGTGACCAAGCTATGTTGAACTAAATGAAAGGAAACAAAAGCGACCGTTCATTTGAAATCATTGTCAGAAATGTACGGGGGGGAAGCTTTCTGATTATGTACAGATAGGGGACACATCAGAGAAGGTCAGAAGAAACCATTAACCAAAATTAGCAAAGTATTCAAAAAATACAGAGGGTCATAGGCTCCTCTAGGAAAATGAGGACAGCTTTTATTTCAGGAAATTTTTTTAACTCTGCATAATCTACAATAGAATCAAAAATGGTGAACAGAGACAAAATCCACTTTGGTGGACTTTGATTTCATCAGCCACATTTTTCAAAGTGTAAAATTTCCTGTCTTGCAGATAATGGAAAAGAAACCCCGAGCAATATACTCGTGACAAAATAGATAACCTTGACATGTGTCTAGTCATTAGTAAGGTATAGAACTGAAAGGGGTTTTTTTTATTATTAGGGTTTTTTTATTATTTTTATGTCTGGGGGAAAAAAAAGTTCTATTTTCCCTGAGTTTACATTGGACAGGAGTTAAATTGTTTTGTCTGAAATTAAAGGAGAGGTAATATGTTGGGTAGAAGTCCAAAATGGAAACAGCAACTCTAATAACTAAAGCTTGGAGCTTCTAAAAACAGGGCCTTGTGATTGGAAGTGTTGAATGCTCCTAAAACTGGCAGGGCTTCCATTCCCGGGGACTGGAGATTAGGTTAACACAGGTAGTATCAGGTCTGCTATTTTATTCATGCAATCCTGCCAGTTCGCAGGTGTACCTGAAAACAGATGAGGAAGGTTGTTGATATATTGATGCATGTAGGTGTATATGCATGCATCTTGCAAACATACTGCCTGGCTCTATACAATGCTTAGTTGGTGAATATTTAACTAAAACAATATAGTAGTTAGCAAATACATGGATATATTTGTCAAGTATATATCTCATGTTGTAGCTGTAATTTAGTAGCAATATTTTTTATTAAAGTGATGACAAGCAATTAATATTTTGACATCTCAAGAAACACTTGGTTAAACATCTGTCTTTGTCAAGTATTGACCTGTAGTATAAAGTGATGTAATATTCAGAAGAATTTCATTTTATGCATTGGATAATATCCTCTCACTTTCTTCTTCCTGTCTTTCTGTCTTTTCCACTGTCAACTTGTCGGCTAAAGTGTCAGTTTCAAGGATTATGTTGCTATGAAATCCTGCTCTAGTGGGGGCGAGCACAACATTGACAAAAGACATTATCTGCAGGTACGTTTGTTCATATTCCTCAGGTCACTGAAGTTGGCCTACTGATTTGGCACAGGCGACGCTGGCTGAGGAGCTGACATCCTGGCTGAGGTATCACGTCGACCTGTTAGTGTTGAACCCCAGTGTTACTGTGGGCTCCATGGCAGGCGTAGTTCTACGAAAATACTGCCGTGGCACTGATTTTGTAATTAACAAAAATGTTAAACAGAATTGAATGTGGTAAGCAGTAGTTTCCATGTTGTTCTTTTCTATGCAAGCCTTTAAAACTACACAAAGTATAACTGCCTGTTGGCAAAGTTAACAAAAAGTGTTCAGCACACTTTCTTCAGTGCCTATTAAACAAGGACAACTTATTTACATCTTTCCTGTGATACAGGAAAACGTGCTGTTTAACATGTATTCACTTACTCTCAGCTTTACAGATTCATAATTCATTGCAGCCTTGGTTGCCCTTCAAGCGAGCAAATTTTTGAGAAATGCAGTGGAAGGTATCATCTAAAATAATAAAAATTTTAAAATAGATCACAATTAATCAAAGAATAAAACCCCCAAACAAAATCTAGACTTACAGATGTCAAAGAAAGAGTTGATTACTGACTGAAATGGGACCTGCATAAAGTAGGTTTTAAAATTCAAGATTGTTTTAGGATCCCTCAGCCAGATTATTTCTTAACCATAGAATTACAGTGAAGCTTCTGGGAATAAATGTTCTGTGATGACCTGAAGTGAAGTACAAGCATTAGAATTAACATATACCAGTTATATTTATAAGCCCAACAATAATATATATTATATATTATCTATAAGTATATAGTAACATAACATATATACTATAATATAGAACATTTATATAGCATCTGCATTTTATATTACTTTTGTATATAAAAGTTATATACTTATAATAACATATATATCCACCCGTATATTATATTATATTATATTATATTATATTATATTATATTATATTATATTATAGACAGTATTTTCTGTTACAGTGTGTATAACATTCTTATATAGTGTGTAGTGTCAAGAATTCTTTATGTATTTGTATCTGTGTATAAATGAGTTTAAATGCAGCTATTAATTAAAACAACAGATAATGTATACGTGGGTTATTTATTCCGTATTGTTTGGGAAAAGTAATGCTAAGAAAGGTTCAGAAGTGTTTCAAAGCTGCTAATTATGAGTGAGGGCAAGTAAAGCCCAACATTTGGCATGTCAAGTTCTTTGATGATACTTTCATTTACTTGAATGAATGAATACATACATCTCTTTCTTGCACATTATATTAAAACTCTGCTTGGTAGGAATGAACAAGATAGGACACAAACCAGGAACTGATGTCCAAGCATCTTCTGAAATAATACTATTTTCACTATGAAAAGGAATTTTAAATGTCAGATCACTGTAGTAGCTATTGCAGGATCCCAGGAAAGAAACCAAGAACAGTATTACCAATCCTTTGAAATTCACCACTGAGATTTTGATTTTATATACAGAAAAATGAATTAAGATTTATCTAAAGGCTGCTAATTAAGATAGCTACTAGGCAGAGTGGTAGTATTTCAAACTGAAAGATAGTTTGCAAATTTTTGGATGTTTTTAGTCACACACAGAGTAAGTCGGTAGCGGCTTACAGTCTTAAAGTTTTTCAGAGTTGTAATGAAAGTGAAAAAAACTTGCTTTTCAGAACAAGCAGTACCTTTAAAGCAAATAGCATTCATAATGGCAGTTATCCTGGATCTGGTGCTATGATACTTTTTTCCCAAAGAAAAAGCTTCCCAATTCTCTGATTTCAGTAGAAACTTCAGGGGGATTTGGATAATTTGGAAGAGCGTGTTCCTCTCTCACTGTGTTGAGGAGCCATCAAGAAAGCTGCCACTTTTCAAAAACCTTTAGAAAATAGAAGGGAAATTCTCCTGCTTCATGTGTGTAGATATATACATACTGCATTTCAAAAACAAGTATCTTATCTCACAAACATTCATGTTAGATTGACTCCTATGTTACATGTGGGGGAAACTGAGCAAAACTGGATTATATAAATGCAGTTTCAAATTATTTTAAAGCTATACAATGTGTATTAATGTGACATTAAAAAAATGGGGGATTTACTGTTACAGATTAATACGTATGGATTTACAGATTCAAAAAAAACATTTAAACGTCTCAGATGTTTATATCCCTGAGTAAGAGAGGTCTTCAATTTTGGAGATCTGTACTTACTTGGAATCCTTCCTCTTTTCTCTATTTTTCTTCATTCTGGGTGACTGAAGACAGAACAGGATTTCCTGGGTGGATATTTTTCTCTGTCTTACTAATACAAGCACCAGAATTTAAAATCTGAACACCAACTAACTCCAAAATTTAAAGTGAATTTGGCAGGTAGAATTTACCTCCTATTAAGCAGGTTTCTAATTTAGATTCCTAATTTTAAAATGAAACATATATGAGATTCCCACTTTGGCTATATTTCTTTAACAACTTAGCTATCATTTCCAAGACAGAATTTTTTAAGTAATGTTGATTAATAGAATTCATTAATACTCACAAAATGATCTCCAAACTGATCCCTTTTCATCTTAATTCCATTATGTCACTAATGAAGGAGACCAAAATTTTGGTAGTTTTAATTGAAAGTGCTTCTTAATCAATGAACAGCGCTAAGCTAAATAATGGTTTTACAGCTCTGATAACACTTGTGATTGCTAATAATAAGACATCCATTACTTCTGCAAAGTTAACACACTCCAATAAATGAGCTTTAAGTGCTGATAAACTGACCCATTTCTTAGCTCATTCACGTGCAGAGTGAAGCCTTCATATGTTACTTGAGCAAAATCTAGTACTTTAAAAAAATCTTCTTGTGGTGTCATTGCTCTGCAGATGTGACAGGCAAAGGCTTACTACAAGTAATGAAATTATATTGCTTTTACCTTTTCCAGTGAAGATGAGATGACTGCCATCTGTAAGAAATTCCCACATGGCCTAACGTTCAGCTAAATTTAGTGATGCCAGCTGGGTCTTGCTCTCAGGGTATAGTGACCTTAATATTATAGGACTGTCTTTGATGGGGCAAATGGTACTGCATCAGAAATGAATTTTTCATTGCCAGTCCTCGGTGCACATATGACAACTCTATATTATAAAGTCTGTTGAAATAAGCCTGATTTTTCAGTTTGTACGTTGCTCTGCATTTGCATCCTGCAGTACCCTGAAGGTGCTTTCTTACGTCTTTCCACCCTTCTCATCTCCTGATGGACTGGTGTGATCCAAAAGGAGGTTGAAGCTGGATTTATTTCATGCATAATATGTGAGCTCTAATTTCTTATTATTCCCGAATCAGGACATAACATATTTGCATTCTGTGCTCTTTAAAACTGTTCAGTGATTGATACATCTGTCTCGTTCCTTTACTCATTTCCTTCTCGCTCTTTCAAATACCATTTTAACTAGGAAAAAATGTGCTTAAAAAAAGAAATTAACATCCTCCGGGAAACATACTGGTTTGAATTATTCTGTATAGAAAAATAATTCACTAACTCAGAAAAGTCTGCCAGAGAAAAACCAAAAAAGTGGCTGAGAAAATCTTTTTATTTCCCTGGGTTTGCAAAACTTTCACAGATCCAAATTTTAATTGCTGAATGGAGAACTGTAAAGGAGAGAAAATGTAGACAATGACTCAGGGATCCTATTTTTTTCGTGACTGAAATGCAAAATAATGAGTTTGGATTCATTTTGTGGAGCTGTTTTGCATTTTGCACCGAAAGCAAGGGAAATAATTCGGAGAATGACTCTTGAGAAAAAGGGGTGGTTTTTTTCATCAATTGATATAGGTCTAGTCCATCTAGCATGCAGCCAGATAAGGAGAATGCTACATCGTGGCAACGAGGAAAAAACGTGTGTTGCTCTTCTCGTAGCAGTCGGTAATGGTGTCGGTGGCAGTTCAGAATATGCAGTTCTTAACATAACAAGAACATGTAAGTTTGTAAAGTGGTTTATTCATATGGGAGTCAGATAGGACATAGTTGTTATAGCAAGCAAAAAAGCATGAAGGATTCAACTACCCCTATAATTAAATGTCTGTAAGGACAGATTAATTCATAGTGTCAAAGAGAGGGGGTTTGTATAGTACATCTTTCAGTGTTGCTCTATGTACCATATTCCACGAAGCTAAAAGGACTGTAGAAAAGATCTTTGAAATATAGAGTCATAGAACAGTTCGGGTTGGAAGGGACCTTTAACGGTCATCTAGTCCAAGCCCCCTGCAATGAGCAGGGATATCTTCAACTAGATCCACAACAAAAGTGTGGGTGCATACAAAGAAGTTACTAAACATTTCTTTTATACTTTGCAGTCTATTTTTAATTCATAAATACATTTGTGTAGTCATGTGTGCATACCACACCCACCCCCAACCCTTCCACACTTCATACAGTGAAGAGAGTGCGAGTGGTGTAATAACACAGGCCTAAACAGGCAATCATAGGCCGAGAAGGTGATCTCTCCAAAATCAGCCTTTGAAGTGGGATTGGAAATATTGTACATGTTAAGCATATCTTAGTGATCTCAGAGCAAAACAACCAACAAATCACCACAGCAGAAAAAGTTCTTGCCAGGCTGAAAATTTGATTAACAACAATTACAAGAGCACTTGAAGGCATTTCTCTAGCCATAATTTTTTACTGACACTGTTATTCCCTATTATGCGTGTTTTGTTTTGGTTTTTTTTCCAGGGAATTTCGCTGTCTTCAGCTATAAGAGTTGGAAGCCTTATGAAATGTCTTGAGCAGGTGACGCATGGGATAGGTTAGTCAGGAAGCAGTAGATTTGACTGGCCATAGTAATAGGCTTGTTGGCAGTTGCACAGCAGAGAGGTAAGTCTCAGGGAGCATGCTGCACAAGTACAGAATATACAGGAGGCAAGAAGAAAGTCAAAAAATCCGTCTCTGCACACTAAAAAGAATGTCCCAGTTTTCTAGTCTGATGCTTATTATTACCGTTCAATGAGACATTAAAAAGAGGTGTCAAATTATGGGCAATGCCTCCCTTCATATTCATTCTGCTCCTTTGAAGAACATATTTTATTGTTTTTTCGTCTTTCTCAATCCACAGAAGAACCGCAAGGTGATTCACACTGTCATTTTCCAGTACGTATGTACATTAAAAGCAGCTCTGGTGTCGTTTTTCAAGGTGGTTTTTGGCACACCCTGCTTCTTTTTTTATCTTTCATCATCTGTTGCAGTTGGGAAGAGCTGTTTTAAATTGGTCACTGTCCTAGCGTGTATCTCTCCAAATTAAAGGATGGCTCAGCTGGTGGGGTGCTGCCGCCCAGCACGCATGGGGCACTGGCTTTCTTCTGCTTTCCACCAGCCCCACGCTGGAGAAGAGGGGAGAGCCCCTGTGAAACCTGCCATATGTTTCTTTTTTTTTTGGGGTGGGGGGGTGAAGACGGCGGTGTGGAAGGCAGCTTGTGACTGATGTTGCAATGAAATGTATGAAGAAATCAAACCTGGTAATTCTGAGTGCTGACTTTCTCCTGTCACCTCCAATTGCATTGCTAGGCAAACATCCTTCGTGTCATGTTGAGCAGAAAAAGGAAAAAAAACCCTAAATCATAGGTTCCTGGAGAGAGAATAAAAGAAAGGCTTTCCACTCAATCTGTTTCATTTAATTAAAAATGGCTTTAATGGAAGCAGAAAAAATCAGGCATTGTCTCCCTGCTATTGTTTTAGCTGGCAAGGTTGAACTGCTCTAATCCATAATATCTGTAATATCTCATTAATTTAGGACTCATATTTCTTGTTTTCCTCCTTTCTTGCAGTCTCTTTAATTACAGTCTCACTTATAGAACCAAAGAATATTCTCAAATAATGGAGAGGAACATCTTTTTCATGTTAATTAAGCAAAGGACTGGGGAAAGAATGGGAAATTGCACATACCAGTGAGGAGGAAATCATGCAGTTGCAGAATATACAGGCTGAGCGGTAATTCATGCACCCTTCCCTTTCCGGTTCAACAACTTTTATGTTCTGTGGCAGTTAAAGGATCTGGAACTTGTTCTTTCTACTTCCCAAAACAGCATGTTAGGAAGGCTGACCTTGCCTTGGTTTACATGGGGTTTATGCAACATTAATGATGAAGATTTACCCTGTCAGCACTTCCAAGTCTACAGTGCTCAGAACGGAACGTGAAATGTTTTTAAAGAGAATCTGTGACAATTATAATAACAGCCCATCTTGATTATATATTGGGAAATAAGTGTTACATCTGTTATATTTATCCCTGTTTTCCTCTGAGCTCTGGATATAAAAATAGCTATATTTCTATAGTACAAATGTTAACAAAAGGGTGACAGCATGTTATCAGAGAGAACATGCACAGCTGTGGAGATATTCTATACAATTTCCCAAAGCACATATGAAACATTCCACAACAATTAATGCCTTCGCCAGACGGGCTGGGCCAACCGCACTGGCAGGGCGAGGAGTTCTGTAAAGATACTTTCAATTATTTCAAGGTTATATTTACTGGACCCAGTATTATCTTTTCAGCATCCTTTATTATCACAAACTACTGTTGCTGACAAAAGATCATAATCAGATGCTTCAAAGAACAGCGCATTTTTAGTAGTAGATATTTTACTTAGTATTTCTCTGTGGAAGTTCCTACATTTTTACATAATCCTCTGGTATGAGTTGTCAAAGATTTGCTTGAACCTTGAAATGAGAGTTAATACTATTTCCAAAGCTCTTGGTTGCCTAGTATCAACAGAAATTTTAATTTGAACTAAATTCCCAGGAAAAAAGAGGATTTTCTATTATAACTGTGAGTATTTTGATTTTACTTCCCAGTTTAATTGAATGCAAAAGAATACCTGTTTGTAAACACCAGAACAGATGCCACTAAACTTTTTTACCTCATAGATAATCTGTAAACTTCAAACATATTTATTTGTTGAAATGTTAAATTGTCTGTGTTTCCATTTCGTTAAACATTTGTGCTCCTGTTCTATGAGACAGGTAATGCAAAGTTAGTTTTTTTGTGCTTACCTTTGTTACTTGGTAGTATCTTAAGATTAAAAAAAAAAAGTATGAACAAATAGGAGGGTTTTTTTCAACATTCTTACTTTTCAGCTAAGGCATTTAAAAACATGCGAGTATTTTTTTCTTATTTAAAAAATAAAATTTTTTTAGGCAAGATAAGCCAGGAGTATTCAGTTGCCAGATATTTAGCTGGTTCTTGTGAGGTATGCTTTTTCATCTATGTCTATATCTGCTGTTTGTTCCTGTTGGCTCATTTCAGCCAAATTTGTTGGAGCAGTCAAGGATTCAGATATTCAAAGCTTCTGTCAGTGTTAGGAAATAATCGCTTGATACAGGAGAGAAAGTCTAAAACTGTTCAGAGGTCCTTGACGTGCCTTTTTCCTCTGAAATCTCTGCCAAATTCTTTTAAGTGCTCCAAAAACAGAAGAGATTAAATGGGAGTTCGCACCTTCTTGTACTCAAAGGTCAACCAGCTTTCAAATTCAGACCCCAAGTCAGCCAAGTTTTCTTGGATTTGGTGCTGTAATGAATAATTTGTTCTTTTGAGCTGAGTTCTAGGGGTGGAGAGGGAAAGGAACGTACAGAGAAGAGGAGAAAAGGCATGTAGAAGTCTAAAATATACACATAAGAAGCAGAAATGTTTTCCTTTAGATAATCTAAAACCAAATAGACAAACTTGAAATATTGCAGTAGAAAGTGATTTCTTACTTAGGGGGAAAAATATTTGTGCATTATTTCCAAACTACATCTGTTGTTTGGATGCTCCCACTACAGTTAATCACCTTTGAATACTTTGGCAACATTGTCATAATTTGTTTGAATATGTCTTTATGTCAGCTTGGTTTTGACCTGAAATAAAGTTTTTGGGTTTCTCTTATCAGGGTGATGTTAAGTTGAAAATATGAAGGCAATATTTTTTTCCCATGTGACATTTCTAGCAGGAGCGAAGAGGGTGAGAGCAAGGGATCGGTTGCAGCATGGATAGTTTTACTTCAGTGGCCAGGAAAGTCAAATGTTTTAGTTCAAATCCCTCATCTCTCACCCTGCCATTCTGGCCATCTAGACTGTAATCATTCCGCTACCTTTTACACAGTCTTTTCTTTGGTCATGTAAACATGGACATCAAGCAGTTGACTGGAGTACGGTCTGCAGATCAAAATTCATAACCATGGCAGAGTCCTAAGGAAAGGATTTCAGATAATGGCCTATCACTACACTGCCAAATCAATTACATGTTAAATGTTAATAGTGTAGTTCAAATGCCAATTAAGTCTCTCCAAGCAATTTGATTTTTTTTACTTTTTATTGAATTGCATTTTAAAACCAGAGAATGTACATTTACTTGTCAGCTACCATGTTATTACAGATTTTTATTCACTACATAACTTTTTTTGTCTTCACAAATTTATAGTCATCAGTGAGCAAAGGAAGAGGATGAATTTCTTTTATCCTATATTTAACTGGCTTATTATCAAATTATTATGGTCTATTAACAGCTCAGAGCTTGTGGAAAAAAAACACACTATATTTTTCACATATACGCAGATGCCTTGGTATTCACAGTCAGCTTGTGTAAGAAGTTAATCATCAAAGGAAAATAATGAATGTTTACAGTACCTCACAAATTCTTCCCATTTCCAAACTTCATTGTACTTTCTAATCATTCTGTTCTAAATTACAAAGTAAATTCTGTGCTTCAAACTTATCTAAATATACCTCCCACAGCCAGCTCTTCATCGACTCTCATTGCATTTCAGGGACCATATTTTGGATTATGTTTACCTGGTCCTCTGGAGTGAATTCCCATCCACAGCTGGGGCACAGTAGGTGCCTCCTTTGGAGAAATACCATGGTTTAGTTTCATCCAAAATGAATTCAGCTGTTGTATATGGAGATGGCACTCACTATGTAAAAGACACGGCATGAGGACAGGTGATTCGGAGATTCACGTTAACAGCATAATCCTGACGTGAACCAGAATACTGATGGAGATGCACCTCATGAGACACGAGTTGGCTCCTGCAGCAGGAGGCTCACTGTGTTCCTCGGAAAGTAATACAGGGTGAAAACATGGATGTTGAAACTTTAAATCAGACTTTTGAAAATTCTCTGGGAGTTTATAATCCATGAATTTTTACTCTATCCAGTCAAGTAAATCCTTCTGTTTAATGTGAGAGTTAAGCTGTGAATATTCTGTCAGCTGGATGTAGGTTATATTTTTTAAGATTTGCATGTACAATTAAGCAATATTTGTGGTGATTAAAAAAAGAAGCATATTTATGTCTTTAACTTATCTTTGCCAGCCAATGAAATTGGTTTATGAGTAGGTTCAATCCTATCAAACTTGACATGTCATCAGCTTTAGAATAGCCTGCTTCAGAGCTTTACAGAGACTTGAAATAACATTTGTTATTTTGAAATGGAATGAACTGGTGTTGAATAAGAGCTATTTTCGGTTCAAATGCTGAGTTTAGGAATGATGTAAAAGGGGAGTTGGAATTGTATGAAAACTACTGTGCAAAGCTTGCAGGCAGCATGCATAGGTAGTGCCTACATTTCGTAGCTGCTTTCTTTTTAATGTTCTGTACATTTTTATATTCTGCAAACTCTTCATCCAGCGACATGAGGGTTTGTGCTGTATTAAATTTATCAGCAGAACTCTGCCGCTTATTTGGAAGAACTTTAATTTGCCAGATGTTCTTAGTGAAGATGATTTTGTAACCTATCGCAGAGGAAAGGATGCAGACAGGTAGCATTAGATTATTTTGGTTGAACCCTCATGTAAAGACATCTAAACTACTGCTTCCGTAGTATTAGGAAGGCTCTGGTAAAGGTGATCAAATTTTTTTTATTAGGGAACTATTTCCTTTTAATTTGCACCTTTTAAAAAGCAACACAGAGTTTGACTGTAAAATTCAGTATCGTTCACTCTGCCTTCAAAACAGACAGATGGGTCTTTTGATCTGATGAACAATGGTGCAGAACAAGTAGCCTAACCTGAGTAATAAAGAAATGATCCAGGTCTTATTCGACAGAGATTTCCACTGAAACAGCTGCAGCTGTTTCCATGAGAATCCGAAATAACTAACCCACCTTCTGTTGCTGCTGAGTAGCATACAAAGTAAAGAGTCTGATAAGTCAGGGCTGGTGTTTCAGCTTAAGATTCACATAGCTAAACTAATGGACAATATCCGTTCTAGTAAGTTGTATCCCCATGTGTGAAAGTGGGTGAGAATCATACAACTGAAAATGATTCAGAGAAGCAGAGAATATCAGAGACGAGAAAAAAGACCCAAAACACAATGGACCAATTTTTATATGATTGATCATGATGAGAAGTAGCTTTGTGGAATTAAATTATTCCTCAGAGCAGTCCCAGATACATTCTGTATGCCTTCCCAGACACCTGAGGTAAGCTTACATCCAACCTTTGTATAGTCTTTGGAAAACGTGTATATTTTAATTCTAGGGCTGGGTAATCCTAGCAGCCTCTCACAACAAAAATGTGAGAGAAAGCAGAGAGATGGAGTGAGCCTGGAGCTCAGACGGTCTGTGCAGCCTCTGTGCAAAGCCAAGGACGTACTAGCAGCTCTAGGCCTGATGAGCTGTGTACGATTGAAGATTATTGTGTCTTCTGTGTGACTTGCAGACCACTGTAACAGACCTGAAAATGTTGTGAAAGACATGTTAAACTGGAAAGCGTCTGCTAAACGAAGAGTACAGCAAGGGTTTTCAGAGGGATCTGCTCCCCAAGACAGTCCAGCCTTTTGTGAGTGTGTGTTATAGACTCACAAATCAGTATGAAGGGATCAACTCTAGAGAGAGGGGTCTGTATACAGTATAGGTCTCACTGTGGGGTAGTGATCGAAAACCAAACTGTTGCTGGGTGAACCTGCTCCCCCTTTCTTGGCTGTGTTGCATACTTGTGACCCAAAATATGTATTAAGGAGCTGGAAGGTCCCTTCAGATGAGGCAGTGTGGAAGTGAGGAGATGAGTGCTGAAAACCAGTTTCTTTTCACAGGCAAAGATGAACGGGAGGCAGAGCGGAGCTGTGGTGAAGCTCTTGCAGTCTGGCACGAAGCGCATTTTTTATAAAGGGAATCGTCCACCTAAAGGAACTGGGATTCCAACTGGAGTCACCCTTTCAGCAGCCAACAGAAGTTTTCACGTTTGCAGAACATCCTTTTCTAATGCGAGACACGATGTGATGGCGTCTAAATCCATCTGCCTGTCAGCAGCAGCTTTTAGGTACAGGTACGTCCTGGCAGTCGGGCCCCGCTCCCACGCGCCCAGGTGCTCCCCACCTCTCTGCACCCCAAGCAGATCCCTTGTCACGGCTAATTGGGTCTGCACATCTCTGTTTCGAACTCAGGTTCTGAATAATCTGCAAATCTAAAGGCCATTGTTTGGTTTTGGTTTTTTTTCCTCAGTGTACTCTCTCCACGTAATTTGAGGCAACAAATATAATCAACATTTGACAGTTAATTTGCCCTAGAAATTAATCCAGAAATCTCTAGTAACCTACATCAAATGTCCTAGTTCCTTACCAGGGCATAAATCTCTGGAATGCCATTAATACTAACAGACCATCTGTGTCAAGTAATCTGCTTTTCTTTTAAAAACATCACAGATATTTCTCACATTCTCCACATGTAGCAAAACTCTTTAGTTTCATTATAATCACATTGCTATCCCTCACCACTGATTTCAGTGTCATTTATGTCTTACCCTGGTGCAAGGCAGAAATTGTTCTTGATGGTTCTAACTTTATGTAGAGGGGAATTAGCAGAACTTTGTATAAATTGCAGGGAATGTTGTACAAAGTTCTTCTGAAGTCAAACATCGAACATGATTATATACAGCAAATTATAAACTGATTTTGGACTGCAAAGTCAATCTGAGAAGTGTGCTGTGCCTGTTAGAGTTTAAAAATGTCATGAAACAAACTTAGTGATGACTAGGTTTTTTAGTACTTTCATTTAGAATTATATCTCACTGGAAAGTCTTAAAAACAAATTGGAAACCATAAGGAGGGCTTTCAAAATGTGCATGTGGACAGCAGGGAGGTATACGAAGACGTAGTGATAGAAAAGTGTTCATGCAACATGTGCAGCCATGAAGCAACTTAAATCTTCTTAGGCACTGTTTCTTTTCAAAAAAGTTCCATACAGTTCAGCTTAAATTCCAGTTTAAAACTGGTTAATTAAACATTTATTCATTTTTGGAAATTTGGGGGTTATTTTCTTTGCTTTTAATAAACCAGAGGCTCTACTTTTAGTTGTGTTATGCTCTGAAATGAACACTTGATGCTTGTAAGCACGTCACAACTGCAACAAGAAACGGGTTTCTACAGAAAAATGTAAGAAGTTCTCTTGCTGAGAAATTTTTGTGCATCTACTTTGAGAGGAGAAAAGCCATGTTTTTTAGTTACAGTTTTATTTGTGACTGAGACAATTTCCTTCATAGTTGATACTACACTAGAGTTCTATCTGAGTATTTAAATCTTCAAACAATTACCTGGTGTGTTTTAAACATTTATCTTCAACAGCTGGCCTGGGCTCGGCCTTACCAGTTTACTGTACCAGTATTTTGAACGTACTAGTGGTCACTGCAGTGATCAACATGCTCCATGGACCAACCTCCAGCCTTAACGTAAAAGGTAAATATCACTAAAAGTGTTTGTGCTTCTTCCATAACATAGAAATGAAAAATATCCCTTTGCTTATTAACTGTAATATCCCTTTGCTTGTTAACTGTAGTGTCCCCCAAATTTTCAGTGAAAGAACTGAACTTTTTTAGTTGCATTAACAGTCTGAACCTAATCCAGCATTTAAAGAGTATCTACATACTGTGCAGTATTTCTCACTGCAGAGGTGGTCAAGGTATTGAATGCTGGATCACTTTCCAGAGCTCAGAGTAATTGTTAATGGCAGGTTCCCGCAGGAATGTAAGTATTGCCACACTGCGGGGTTTGCCCCAGACAGAGGTGGAGGAGGAAGAGGTCAGAGGAAAACAAAACATCTCGCATCACTGCTCAGAACTGCAGGCAAGTTAAGTGTTTCCCACCATTAGAATCATAGATTTTTTCCCCGTTTCACATTTCTGACAATGGCAGTACTTTATGCTTATATAATTTCTATCCAAAACTGATTTTTTTGATCCTGGTGAAAAATCGTAAATGATCAATGTGAGGGGATGGTTCTGGCCCTGTGGACCCGAGAGGGTGTGCGGGTCGCCAGGGGCAGAGCAGAGCTCCTTGGCAGGGACATGTCAGCACTCCTCTTAGTGCACGGAGATGGTAACTCTCGTTTTGAAGATTTTGCCTGTGAAACTGCTACTTCACTGAAAAAAAAGAGGGAGGGGAGAGGAGGGAGCAGTTTTCTAAAGACCTAAAAGTAACTGGATATTTGCCGTGTATGTTCTTGCTAGAAAGAGGAGGGGTGAGATGGGTTATTTACAAGACTTCAAAGATGCCTTATGATAGCAGAGTCAGGCAAAGGTTTGAAACAGTCTATTTTATGACCTCTTATGATTCTCAGACTGTTATTTCTGGGCACTTCTACAAAGTCAGTCAGGCTGAGCTAGTCTAAGGAGTTGAGATCTGTGAGCTGCGGACTTCAAAGGCAGTCAGGGTGGGACTAAAATGTAGGGCCAGGGAGGAGAGGGGACAGAAAAAGAGTAAGAAGTGGAAAGGAGCTTGAAAAAAAGCAGAAAATGGATATAGAGGACATTGGGGAAAAGATGATGTATTTGGTGGAGGTATAAAAACGAACTGAGGCAAAAGAGTATTCATAACATGTTTGTGAAAGCAATGAGGAGATTTCTTTGTTTCCACTGACTGCCATGTGCTGTTCCCTCTGCCTGCGGGATGAAAACTCACGTTAGTTCAGAAGCACAGTGTAAATCTAAATTGTTTATCGTATGGGCACCCCCTGGCTTTTTCCATTAATGCACAAAAACCAAAATGACATTTCATCTGTAGGGCCGCCAGCACTGCCCAGAGATACATGACGCAATGACGTAGCACCTTCACGTTCACCTCCTTGTTCTGTCTCACTAAATACATGCAAACAGAAAATAGGAAGGAAAGGAGGAGAGAAGTGTCTCTGTCTTTCAAAGAATATACCATATGAAGGGACAAAATATGCAGATGTGACTAGAAGAAGGTAGAACAGACATGCCTTGAAAGCAGATTTATGCAGATCCAGGTAGACCCTTTCCTTGAAATACAAGGAAAGAGAAGAAATGAAACCCCCCATCGGTGTTCGATTTGGTGCCTGATCCAGAGCATGAGCTTTTATCAGGTCTCGGTAGAGCAGGGAATACTTAAAACCAGGAAATATGTAGAGCTGTCCTTTGCAGTAGATGGTTGGTGATAAATTGTCCTGTCAACGGCTGGAGGCTCTCCAGGTGACATTGCTCTGGAAGACACCCTAAC
This sequence comes from Opisthocomus hoazin, assembly GCF_030867145.1. NCBI lineage: Eukaryota > Metazoa > Chordata > Aves > Opisthocomiformes > Opisthocomidae > Opisthocomus > Opisthocomus hoazin. The sequence goes on from NC_134420.1 coordinate 6,889,024, forward strand.
TGTGGAAGATGTGACTCTTCACTCTATGTATTGTACTCTGCTTTGCAGCACTGTCCAGGCCATTTTGTTCTTCCCCCGGAGAGCAGCTCATGGAATTATTCATGAATTTATTCAGTCAAATAGATTCAGTCTTCCCCTATTAAAGTCTGGCCTACAATCTTTACAAAGCATTGCTTGGGAGCTTAAGAAAGTTTTAATTCAAACTTTATCTAAGGAAAATTGCAGAACTAGCCTAAAAAATAAACTAGATTTTAAAACTAACCTGGTAAATCCACAGGAGATCTCACGCAGCCCACCCTTGGCAAAATGTCCTGGGTTCCAGCTCCTGCCAGAAGAGGACCATGAGCGAGATGGCCAGCTCTCTGGGAAAGCATTTGCCCCAAAGTCGTGCTTTAAAAAGAGGAAGATGAAAGTCAGCCAGGTTAAAATGGCATGAGGGAATTGGAGTTTGCTGAATCTGACACAAAGCAGAGGTGTGGGTGAAGGGGCCATTGCCAATGGCACGGGCACGCGCAATGCCAAATCCCCCATCCGCAGCCTGAAGGACCCAGTGTTGCTGGTGGGGTTGCTGGTAACCCCCAGGTTCTGGGGCGCGTGTGCCAGCACAGCCTCTCAGATGAGGTGCTCAGGGGCACTGAGAAACTGGCAGGTGCATATAAACTTTTAATAGAAGTCTATCATTATGGATTATTTGTTGTGTTGCTGAGATGGATTGCAAATGTTTAGTTCCCTGGTTGCTGGTGAATTCTGTCATTAATAAAATGCTTCAGTATTGACCTAGTTTAAATTACAGGAACAGAGCAGATTTTACCTGTGATATAAATCCACACACATCAGTCTTTCACGTCTGAGTTACAAGACACTGTTTCATAAATTTTGATTTGCATACCTGTGTAAGACAAATCGTTTGCAAGTACCACCAAATATGCTAGGTAGATGACAAGAACATTCTTGAATTACTATTTCTTTTTGAAGCTGATGTGAAACTAATTCAGAGCTTGAAGGAAGAAGGAAAAAAAAAAAAAGAATGAGCTGTTCAACAGAGAAAAAAACCCAGTCTCTCCTCACATCCCAACCGAGGCTCTGAATGCCAGTCTGCTCTTCTTGGTGATCAGAGGAAAACCATCCAAATTCAGCAAAACACCATCCAGATTTTTTTTAGTAGAAAATTTAGTTTTACATATATAAAAACACAGTTGTCTGGTGAAGTTGTGTTGGAGTATGGGAGGCAATGGACATTTCTGATGACTGTGCACGCAATGGGAAAATTGAATTATCCTCTCTCATAAACTGCTGGGCTCTGCCTTCTGTAGAATACCACTCTCTGCTTATGAATGAAGGGGAACTGCTTTCTGACATTTGCACGCAGAACCACAGGTCCAGTGGGAGGTAAAATCTGTGATGCTGAGTGTCTGATTCTGTCCTTAGGAAAACTTTAAATCAAATGTTTCAGATATTTCCTCTGCTTCTGTTGAGAAGTAAATCGTTTTTATATTTTAACTGGGTAGCATACAAGGCGAGGGACAGGGGGAAGATTAGCCTTCAACAGAACAATCAGCCCACCCTAGAGCAGGGAAGTCAGTGTCAGATGCTGGCCTTCATCTCAAAGGTAGTGTATGGATAGCAAATTTACTTAAACTGTGTTGGAGAACACAGTGCAGCAGTGCGGTTAAAATCAGGAAAAAAAGGAAGGTCATTAGATAGATCAGAAAGAGTAAGGGTGAAAATTTGGTATATAGTGTATCCTGTTAGAAAATCAATTGCAAACTGCTGCAAACAAGGAAAAAAAATGGCGCTCACGCTGTTTTTAGTGAATGTCCCTTTTTCAAAATTTGATGGCTCTACAGTGCTGTGGATGTCGGGGATTCCCAGCAGCAGGGTAGGTCACTGCCTTCCTCTTACCTACCCAACACGCGCCCACTGAAAGGCAGCTTTTCGAACATCACCAGGGGAAGCCCTGGCACCAAATGACACTTCAATAATAACACAGTTGATAGAAAAAAAAGATGCCCCTGTACCTCACGTTTGTTATTTTTGACTGTCTCCCCAGTGGGACAAATGTTTATTCATTTTGCTGTGTCTCCTCCCAAATAACAAGCAGAAAAGCACTTTCATCATTGATAATGGCTATTGGTTTTTTTTGTTACTCTGTGATATGTCCTGACTTTAACGTCAGTTATCTGAGATGGAATTACGGAAAATTGGGTCTGCAGCATATGCAGTTTGCAGTGTGTGTTGTCACTGCTTTCAAGGGCTGCGTTTCATCTGAAAGCTGTGGTGCTTGCTCTCCTCAGAAAACTGGAACAACCGCCTGTTGTTACACTCTAATCTCAGCATGTAGAGATTCCACCATTAAGCTCCTATCAAGGTTAATTAAAGTTGTGCAGGCAAAGGTTTGAAATGCAGACATGCTAGAGAGAAACACACTTCCTCTAAGGATTAAATACAAGTCAGTGGCTGGAGCTCTTTTCAGCTCCCTGTTAATTCAAGACCTTGTCCAGGTGATTTTTACTCACCAGAATAAGACCTGAAGGGCTCAAGACACATGTGGCGAGGTGGGACTCTAACTCCAGCTGAAGCCCCATAAATTAACCAGGAACTGTCAAATAGAAGAACATGATCAAATGAAAACATAACAATAAACTATTTAACCATTCTAAGATGTACAGCAAAGAGAAAGCAGTTGAAAGCTGGATAAAAATAAGCACTATGATCTGAGAGCATTTGCATGAGCTTTTAAAAGCAAACTTAGCACTTTTCCATTCAAGTTTTTTTTCCCTTTGTTTGTCCAAATAGAGTGAATATTCATAAAAATCCACTTTTAACAGATCTCTTGCACCAGCTTGGTCTGTCTAAAATGAAACAGAAGATTCAGCATTTGAAATACCACAGAAGAAGGATATTAGCTAACTGAATGCTAACAATTTCGTACAGATGTCTGCTTGTCATGCAAATAGTTTATTTGGATGCAAAGACACATTAGACTCCACTGATCGGAAAGTGAAAAATTGTAGCTGCTTCATGTTGTTCCAGTGTATGTGATCAGAATTTCAGTGTGTTTTCTCTCTAGTGCATCAGACAGCAACACTGAAATAAGCAACAAAAACGAGGGACACACAAACTGTGTATACAAAGGAAGGTTGATTTCTAACATAGTGGGTATTAGTGGTAGATGATGGGCTGCAGAACAACAGATGCCTTTAAATCAGGGGACCATTATGCAAACAGCTGTTAACAAGACAAAGCATCTGATTTCACCTACCATACTCTTAATTTTACTCCTAGCATGCTGATCTCGTGCGGATTTCAGTATGACATTTAAAAAGAGGTCTCAGCTGGTTTATATAGTACTTTACAACCCCTGATTTGCAAAAGGCCAACTGGCTGATATTACTTTTGAGTTCCATAAAATAATACAGCTTATAGCCTTCTGTGTAACATGAACGGGTTTTCATTAAATCTTAAACCTAAACTGCTTCTTGACCTTTCCCCAATATCATACCTATTATTTTTCTCTCTAAATGATGCTCAAACCCTAAATGTTGGTACAGCACTTTTATCTATTACTATTCCTGAAGATGACTTAATCATCCTAATATCTAGCGTAAAGGTCTCGCTGTTGCACAGAGCTGTTGATAGGATGCATAATGAAGGTACTCCATTCAAGGAAGGGTCAGAAAACCAAGTGTCTTATCAGCACGTAGCTCACAGCACAGCACTGTTCTCTGTGTGCTAAACAGACCACAGAATGCTTCAGCTCCTGGAAAACACATCATTTATTCATAGTAGAGCAAGTTATTTCTGAAAGCAATGGATGAAAGCAGAAGTCTTTTCCATTACAAAGATGGGCTTTTGACCAGTGCAAATACCTGAAAATAAGGAAAAAAGCAATTTAGAAAGGCCTTGCTGATGTTTCTCAGTGATTTTCTATTGACTGGATCAACTCTACATGTCAGACTAAAGACTATTATTCACCATGTTCAATCGAAGTATCCAATTTTGTTTTCTCTTCCTCCTCCATCAAAGCTTAACTGATCACACTGCTGTTGAGGGGGTGGACAGATGCCCTCCCTCACAGCAGCCTGGGACCATGGAGGAGGCAACTGCTCTTGGCTGCTCATTGCCAGCGATCACCATCAGGGCAGCTGTACCAGCGAAAAGGACGGCAGCTTCAGAGGGTGTTTGCGGCCGTGTCCCAGCTCTGCAGTGCAACACAAAACGGGGGCTTTCTCTGTGTGTCATGTGTCCGTGTGTGCTTCTGTAATGTAAACCAGCAAGGAATGTCAATGTGTAATTGCATGCTGTCTAAAAAGTTGCTATTGGAAGTCAGAATATATGATTTGATCTGCTTTTTATTTCAGTGATATCAAAGGGGCAAGGATAACAGATGGCAATTCATCCTCTGTGCAAACGGACAGTTGGGGGCTGAGCAACAGAACAATACGACCAATAAAAGATTTCTGTGATCAGTGCTATTTTTTCTGATTTTCAGAATTGTTTTGTAGAGTCTTGGGCTTCGGCCTTAAGGTATTAAAGTTTATATATCACTACTGCAAATTTTTCTCCTTGAGAGTGGAAACTGCCAAGCAGGAAAAAGAGGAAAGGTAACAGAATTGTGCTTTGTGGTCAGGTTACTTTTTATGAGTCCCTGTTGTTTATTCTGCAGTGTAGACCGAATATCAATTACTCTAATCACAGTGGAGACTCTGTGAATCCATCAGAGAGGAAGTCTATAAACATGACAAAGCGATGTCACATTGTCCTCACTATCAGTTTATCTCTTTTCTTTTTAGTCTCTCATAGGTGACAGTGGTGATAAAAAAAAACATCTGAGGCAATGTGTTGTCCAAACCCCAGTTGTTCTTACAGCATATTTATGTGTTTAAAAATTCAATGGTGTCATCAAAGGGATGACTGACTAAAAACCAAGGCAATTTATTGGGTGGAATAGAAGGATGTAAATTTTTATCTAAATTTTGTGTTCTTACACTTTATCAATGTATAAAAAAGCATTTAACAGAAGTAAAATAAAAATATAATGTTTATCCCAGGAGTTGTTGCATGTTATTTTATGTCTATTTATGTGCATGCGTGAATACATAAGCTCATCAGCATAAGTTTAGCATTGTTAGTTTAACCCTCTAACACAACTATAATATGCATATACTCTCACCTTATTTTTCTTGATTTATGTCCGCTGAAACTCTCATGGATTTTACGGGATTTGGGATCAGACTCCAAAAATGTGGCTGTAAAACCTGTTATTGAGAAGTGTGTGAACCATATTCCTCATCCAACATCGCTGACAGTACCAACACAGACAGAAACGTTTTTCAGAAGAAACGGATATTGTTCTCTTGACACAATCTCGCCTTGTGCATGAGTATAAATAATTTTCTGTATACTCTTCCTGAGGAAGAGCTGAGCCTGTGGCATGATGGAGTAGTTTTTTCCCCAGTGAAAATGCTTGCATGCAGAAGTGAAACAGCAGCAGGAGGAGCTGCCTGCAGAGACATGATTGCCTCAGAATCATCCCCAAAATGTTAAAGTCACTGTTTCTGTCTTTATTTTAACATCGTTTATGTTTTCTGTTTCTATCTGGCTTGGCACTATGCACGCTGTGACTGATCGTCTCTCACCTAAGTGCCAGCTTTTGCTGGGTTGGGTGCGAAAATTGTGTCTGTGGGATGCTCAGTTGATTTAAGTAAAATTGTCTGGGATGCCAGACATGAGCCAGCATCAGACCTGAGAGACACTCCATGTACGTGTGTGAATCTTGCAGATCCTACCCTGAAAGCTGTGCCAAAAATGATGATCTTAAGAACACAGCGACCTCAGCCAGGTTTTTCCAGTATATGGTGTTAAATATATCAAAGAACAGCAACCAACGAGTGTTTGGGGACACAGGATCAAAAAATGAACACGCTTGGAAGGGGAACATTTCTCTCTGTCATTTCTCCTACTGTGGTTGGTACTTTTCATATTATACTGCACCTGCTGCTGTAGTGACATTTATAAGTTTGGAATTAGGAGCCATCCTCCTGACCCAGAAAGCTTAGGCTTAATTGAGATAATGCAAACAGTCAATAAGCGAAAGGCCAGAGACAGGTCTTACGACCAGGTACTCAGACTGGCGGAGAGGTGGTGAAGCGTGACCTCCTTCTGCTGTCAACACTGCTGCTCTTTGGCAAACGTTTTTCTCTAGCAAAGACTTTTATTGCATTTGGAAATCATCACCCAGACTTATGCTTGGGTTCACTGCATTGCGAACCTGAATGCTCTAAATCACTACAGTTTTAATTGGCTTCACAATTTACATCAGATGTGCATTTATTTACTACCTGAGCCAACCAGCTTATAAAGAACCACGTTTGTCCCAAGTGACCTGATTAGGAGGAGGGAAGCTACCAGCAGAAATCAACAAAAGAGCTAATATTATCAGGGAGGCTTCTCATCAGGGCTTGATATGAATCAGAAGCAAACCGCTGGAAGTCCTGTTATGAAGCAAAACAAAAATTACTTGGGACTTTGCTGGGATGGCTGCTTAGGAGTGGAGAAAGTACATTAAATAATGTGTTGCAGTATTTGTTTGATATTTACTTAGAAAAGCTGGAAATGATTAGGCAGAAGAGCAGCAGAAGTGTTTGCTTAGCAATTTCTCTTCCAGTGATAGACATGAGTGCTGAAAAAAGAAAAGGCAGAAGAGAAACTCCCAGAAGGGGAATGTAGGTACTTGCTGTACTCAAGGTAGGGGAAAGAGACAATTCTTGAGTAAAGCAGCTAATAGAAGGTGGTCGAGGCACCTAAGTTTGCTGCTAGGGCACTAGCATCCTCTCCAGGCAACAGGAAAGATTTTGGACTTCTGGGATGCATCAGCTTTACGTCCTCATCAGGCTTGACAGGTATGGTGTTTTGCGTTTAATGCTGTGAGAGATCTGTGCTTTTTTTTGCCCCCTCTTCTCCCCTGCAAACAGCCAAAGCTAACACAGTCAGGATCAACTCCTCCGTTGGCTGAAGAAGAAAATCTTTAGGAGCTGCTTTTGGTGAAAGCATTTGGTCACACACTCCCAAGGGACGGTGGGGGAAGGACACAGCTCCACCTTCCTTCAGAGGTCATTTGCTCCACAACTCAGGTTTGCACAGGGTGAACTCAGGCTACTCAGGATGGAGTCTAGATGTGCAAGTAAAAGGCAAAATAGTAAGCCACCAACAGAGCGTGATCAGTTCTGGAGGGTGGAACCTGTCCTAACCTGGAGAAGAAGCAGGGACGGCAAGATCAGGTACTGCAAGAGAAGATGAATACAAAAACTCCTTTCTAAAGGTCTCTGGTTTCAAAACATAATCCCCAAAAATCTCCTTAAACCACACTAAATGTAATTGCCACGTCTCATGGGTTATCAGGGACCATTTATTTTACCAGTCAAACCTCCCACATACTCATTTTCTGTTTTATACAGAATTTGCCTTTCAATGTGGGAATTAAAGAGAAGTTTTCACACTAACCGTGGAAAATACGCTTCTATAAATGAATCCTTTGGTCCTTGGGGAACAATGGAGAAGAAAAAAATCATTTCTTAATAAACAAAATTACTTGCTGAACTCCAGTCCTGAGAAGTTTCCTCCTGTCAGCGCAGGCAGAGCGTGCTGCATACGCTTTCATGAAGGATAACCTTGGGGCTGTACGCAGACCAACTAGATTGATGTCTCATTAGCCAAACCTCTGTCTTGAGATCAGCCATTTTCCACAGCGTCCTGGCCCCAAGTGCCGCTGAGGGCACAGGGCGAGGGTCAGGGTTAGGGTGGACACAGCATTGTGTTCCCGTGTGCTGCCCTCCTGCGCTGAGCTGTGCTGGCAGCAGCTTCCAGCCAGGGCTCCAGCTTCAGCTGGCTGAGTAATCCCATAGTAAAAAGCTGCCTCCTCTCAGAAGATAATCTGGTAGTCACCTCTAAAGTCACATTTCAAAGCAGAACCAGCTGTAAGTCATATTTCCAAAATACCCAAGATGAGTGTTCATCTTAAATATCCAAAACAGCCAAGATTTCAAAGCAAAGTCACAACTGCCTGATGGCTCCACACTGCAGTACAAGCCAGCAAAGTGAACAGAAACTAGGCATAGAAGTAATTTGTATTACTGATACTTATCTTATTTTACAAGAAGAGAGCGAGATTACCGATTGCTTGTAGTAGGACGTTTCCATTGAGCAATGTGAGCCTGACACACTCATAGTTCAGGGTGCCCACAACTCCTTTTGCTGTGTACAGAACAAAAGCACTTATGGTATTTCCCCCCTCCTATGGGTTTTGTTTCTCCTGGACATATTAAAAGTGAGGATATAAAGGAGGTGGATTGTGTTCTGAGTGCTCTGTGCATAAACTCATGATTTCAGTCTGCACGGGTTTTCCTTTGGTATCCGTTACACCAGGCATGCAGTGAAGGGGCGAAATGCACAGAAGAAGTAACCAAGCCAGTGAGAAAGTGTAGTGGCTCATTTATTAAATTAAGAAATAAAAAAACAGAGATTATTTTTCTGGGAAGTATGGAGCAGTGTTGGCTTCTAAAACTTGTTATTGGCATTGGCTCAGCAAGTGCCAACAGAGTACAGAAGAAACAAGCTGAGAACAAAATGTTTACATCAGTGCTTCTTTAAAGCATAGGTAATACCAGCTGCAGTCTTCAATGCGTTTCTAATTCACTAGTGCTTAAACAAGACACATCAACCAGGGCGTTACACATCAAATACCATGCTAAACTGTAATTTTCTATATGATAGCCAATTTAATAAAATATTTCTACTCCATCTCCAGTCCCAACTAAGGTTGCAGTTGACAGGAGATGGAAAGCAATTTTGTTCCTGACACATAAATAAGTTTTAAAGTGATTTGACATGCTGATTAAGTTATTCATAACAAAAGAAATGCATGTATTTCTCATTAATTTTACGTCGAAGCACTAAAGTACATCCACTTGAGAATATTTAGTATTTTATTTTTATTTATTGATATTGCAAGGCAGTGCTATGAATGCAGCAGCTTTGGTATGAGCCATAAAACTCATCTGTAACAGTCAAAGCGCAAGCAGCTGTGGATGCAGTTTAAACTGAAAAACATACCATTTAATTATCTACATTATCTTCTTTGGCAATTCATGTTGGATCCAGTATATGCTGATAGTTTTCATAAGAATTCTAGGAATTGCATATACAGGCAAGAGTGACCTTAGTGTTAAATATAAGTGATCAGCAGCCCAACATATTTTCAAGGAATGTTGGAAAATCTAGGCTTGAAGAGCCCTTTGGAGGTCATCTGAGCCTGCCTGATGTGCAAAGCTGCTCAGGTTGCTCCAGGCTTTGTCCAGTTTAATTCTGAGTTTCCAAAACGGAGATTGCAAAAGAGAGAAATTCCTCCCAGGGAAATCTGTCTCAGCACTTCAGGAATCCTTGCGGATTTTTTTTCCTTTCCCTAACTGGAATATCCCTTGCTGCAACTTCTAACCATCGCCTTGCATCTTTTTTTCCCCTGCATGTTTAACGTATGTTGCATTTTCCCAGAGCATCACGAGAAAACTTCAGTTAACTAGTTCCCATTCTGCAGGTGGCAGCATCTACCACTGATTTCAGACTGATATCAGATTAGTACAGAGATTCCATCTTTTACATCTGTTTGGCTGACATGACTGCAGCCACATGGGTTTTTTGTTCTTTACACACTGGATTGACAACACTGTTGGCTGAACTAATTTTAACTGAGAGAATAAGATTTTATTTTTCGGTATGCTAGGTACTGCAACATGCTTTCTACATCTTCACCTTCTTCAAATTCATGAATAGTCTTTAGTTTCTAAATCCATCGCTCTGGCTTCTGAAGGACTTTTTGCAGTGAATCCTCCACCTCAAATTCTGCCGTACCCATAAATAAAATGAAATTTGGATACAAAATCTAGGCCAAAATAAGTCCTGTGGCTAAAATAAGTTTGCTGATGTTTTAGTTCTTTTAAAAGTTTTTTCACAGTGTGCTGCACTTGGGGGTGAGTAAGTTCAGCCCCCTTTGGGGGTCAGTAATTAGAAGGAAAGTATGATGATGGCAATGGACCCAGAAAAAGGTGTGGATCCTCTTCAGACAGATTTCGACTTGGAGCCCAGCCAAGGCTGGTCCGTGACTGTAGGTGCTGTAGATGATGAGGGGACTAGAGCATCTCTCCTATGAGGCAAGGCTGAGGGAACTGGGCTTGTTCAGCCTGAAGAAGAGAAGGCTGAGAGGGGACCTAATAAATGCTTATAAATATCTGAAGGGTGGGTGTCAGGAGGATGGAGCCAGACTCTTTTCAGTGGTGCCCAACGACAGAACAAGGGGCAATGGGCACAAACTGAAGCAGAGGAAGTTCCGTCTGAACATGAGGAAGAACTTCTTCACTCTGAGGGTGACGGAGCCCTGGCCCAGGCTGCCCAGGGAGGTTGTGGATTCTCCTTCTCTGGAGATATTCAAGCCCCGTCTGGACGCGGTCCTGTGCAGCCTGTTGTAGGTGACCCTGATTCAGCAGGGAGGTTGGACTAGATGACCCACAGAGGTCCCTTCCAAACCCTAACATTCTGTGATTCTGTGATTCTGTGTCATTCTGTTCTGCTAGGAGGGAACATGTTCCTCGTTGGTGGTCCTACCCATCCCACTGCAACGCCTTTGCATGCTACCAGCTTATGTTCAGGGTAGCCACTAAAGATGCAGAGAAGGGATTGGGTGAAGAAGTAAAGAGGCCTCCCTTTTTAGGGAAAATAAAATTGTATTCTGTGAGAGGGAACAGCTGGCAGGAGGTTATAACCCAAGGTGGGGTGCAGCCAGATTTACAGTTTTGGCGAAGTTACGGATGTACCTATGAATTTATATTCTCCAGACAAGCTTTTATAGTACTAATGAGAACCCATGTACTCTACTGTGGAGCATTATTCTAATGGTAGTTAATAAAAATTGCACTGACGGTTCCTCCTTTTTGCCTTGTGGTGTGACTATAGTATTTTTCTTTTTGTTTAGCCATATACTCTGTCACTACAGTTGATATTGTTTGCAAGCCTGTTACATTTCAGAGAAGAAATTACATCTGAAGAAGAAAGCAGCTCATTACCCATGGAACACAGCAAAACGAAAATTGTATTTTTTTGTCTTGAGGCTCTTTGTATCTTAATTCTCCAAATGGCACAGTTGTATAAAATAAGCCATGCTTGATAAACATACAAAAATAGTTGCAGCTGCTTATTCTAAGCAGTTTGCTTACACATGTCCTTTAGAAAAATTGGAAGAATGTATGCTAATTTTACATGAAGTCATTTTATTCAAAATGTCATGGATGGTTATGAAACCACACTTCGTTAAAGAAATATATAAAAATATGATCCAGAAAGAACAGTAAAATGAAATTTAAAACCTGGTTAAAAAAGGAGTTAGAAATGAAATTTAACTTAAGCTAGAAAATACCCAGTGGATGGAAATCTATTAAAGTGAAAATCTGTAAATCCATCTGGTTATTTTAGTAACCAAATAAATTTCCACACTTCTGTCTGAGAGTTTATTATGATTTAATATATCTGCCTTACCACATTATGGTCTAATTTAACAATGTAGCATCAATTCCTATGAATTATGTGTGTTATAAGCTGAATAATTCAAGAACCAGAATACTTAAACAATGAATATCTTAAGGTTATTGTTTTATTTTTCTTTTCATAGATTCTTTTCCTGAGATTGTTCATTTCAAAGTTAGAGAGGAACTTTATACATGTATTTTTCACTCTCTGTTAAAAAATGTTGAGGGTTTTTTTTTCAAAGGCACAAGAGTTTCGACAAGCAATATCTCTTTCTTGGTGAAGGACTATTTCTTAATAGTACTGTTTTTTCCAAATTGCAGTTTTGACACATGCTAAAAACAGACCACAAGATAGAAAAGCATAATAAATCTCTGTTTATTTATGAGTGTGTCCTTTCATTGAGTGACATCTGAATGCAGGGGAAGTTTATTTAAATATCCTTTAGTGGAGAATCAAATACTGCTGTCAAAACCTACTCACCTCTGTCAAATGCACATAGCAATTCTTTTACTATCAATCTGTTTTATACCGTGCTAGTTCATCCGCTATTTTTTTTCTTGGAAATGATCTTACTCTGCAGAATCTGAATCTCCAGTAACTAAAAAAATAGTAATTCCACAGAATGAGTAGTTACTTGGTTACAGTAAAACAGCAGGACTTGTTATACATCCGTTACACAAGGACACATATTCCTTCAAGACTCTTTAGGCAAAGAACTTATACGTATAGAAGAGAATCAGAATAGAAAACACCAGATTTACTGTAATGCGAGATTAGTGTGGACCAACTAAAGAAGTGTTCTTATCTCGAATTTTGAAGACAGTTCTATATATATGGAGTTCCTAGGGGATTACAGGGACTGCGTTCTCCGTTTAGAGTAGAGTACTGCTCTAGTTCTTTTCCATTCTGGCCACCCCAGAAGGGACAAACATTACTCTCAAACTGTTTTATAATTCTGCCACTTTAATTTTTGTCAGAAAATTCGGTTACATCTGAGTGTCTTTATCTGTGAGTATTTATACGGCATTAACCCTTAAGTAAGAGAGACACTGAAGAAAAACATCCTAGGAAAAGGTTTATCAGAATGAGAAGCCTCTCAGCAGGAAGAACCAATCTATATCTGTTTTTTTTCTTTATTTCACAACATTTGACAAAAAAATCCCTTTTCAATGAAAAACCTAGGCTAGTTGAAGATACAGTTTTACACAATCTATCACTAAGCTTAACTAAGATTTCACTAACATTTGTAGTTTTCTTCAGAACTGGCTCTTCAGGCCTTAGTGATGCTGATTGCACCCTTTCATGACTGATAATCTGATCATTGCAAAAACAATGAGATCTTCACAGCCAAAAGCAGCTGAACTGTGCTTTTCTGGTTTTAGACCTAAGCAACTGAGAAGGCACCAAGGCCCAAGCAAGGTTCTATGAAAAATTCATCATAGATGTCCTTTCTAAAGCCTGTTTCTGCTGCAAGTACATTTTAATTATCTTTACTACTTGGTGAATTAGAAACTCTTGAGAAGCGAGGAAAGAAAGAAAACACAGCGTAGTACAGCACCTGTCTGACCAAGAAATCCCTGAAAAGTAGCAAAGTTCTTATCACCTTTTTAGGTTAGTTTTAAATTATTAACTCTGTCTTATAACTGTGATTTAAAAGACTAAAAAAAAAAACAAATTTCACCTCTGTGCAATTTATTTATTAAAAGAATTCATAGCAACTTCAGGATGCGAAAAATCTCTTTTAAGAAGTTTGAAGGTATAACTAAGATCAAACGGGACAGATTGTTTTAAAAATACACATAATATCATAATATGAAGACTCATGGTTCTTGGGGACTATGAAAGACAAGCTCTGGGAAAATCTGCAGGAGTCAAGAAATGACTTGGTGTTTAGACTGTGAGATCTTCAGCTCGCAGAAAGCTCACCGACTGACATCCTGAAAGACTGCCAGGAAACCTTCACCACAGTTGGTTTTTTTTCAGTCTCACTACATTTAAAAGCAATACATATTGTATTGGGCCCAACACAGTCATCTGACAGATATTTAGCTGGGGACATCAGCCTGAGATGTGGCATCATACGTGTAATTTTGTCATAAGCGGCTAACTCATGAAAACGGACTCACTACACTTTTCTGATGTTTTTCCTGCCTATACCAGACTTTAGAATCTTCTTAAAACTACTGGGCTTATTCAATTGTAAAAAAAAATCAAAAACTAAACATATGTATGCAAGCCAAAGGTCTTTTCATGAAAAAAAAATAAAAAGGAAAAAAGAAAAGAACCACCTGTTCTGTTTATTTTTAATTACACCGCTTACTGGTCTTACATGACAGGTGAGAAAGAGAATACTTATTGGCATTGCATCAAATGAATTAACACACAGTTTGAATGCATCAGGAAGCACACATTTCGGTGGGGCTAGATTTTTTTGTTTGTTTGTGATCACAAGTGAAGAAAATTTTGATATGGCTTCTGTGTTCTGGCACACAGCCTGGAAAAAGGCATTCCGTGAGTGCCTCCTCTCGCGAACCATATGGGAATTTACATTGGCGTATTCTTATTCATTTCTCTGCAAGTAAAGAGTATCTACTGGTTACTACTTAGCAAAGTCCTTCTTTATAAGTACTTTAATTTCACAGGTTTATTGCTTGGAGTCACATGCATCCAAGGGTCCATACCACATCCTGACAATTAATTATGACAGCCTGTGTTTTTCTGAGAAGATTCAGGCACTCGTAGTACTGTACCAACCTCACTGGTTGTGGAATTACGACATAAGCAGGTCTGCTGTGCAAAATTTACCGATTTTTTCTGTCTGTTCTGTTGGAACACAAGACCCCTGATTTAAAGAAAGGTGTTTGTTATGGCCTACAGATATGGGAGCACTGGGACTGAGATAGGAGAATCTGAATTCAGCCTCCTGTTCTGGCCAGGACAGACTACTGCCTTTAATCCTTTCTCTCCCAATTCGGAAGAACACTCTGTATACTATGCCAGGCTGAACTGGCTCTCCAGCTGTACCTTCAGTTTTGTTCTTCAAATCGTTAGAGGTTTCTGTAGTGTGTAGTCTTATTATTGAAACTGCTTAGAGTTTAGGTTAATATTAAAAACTACAATATTGATGTGAACAGGCTAACATATGGGAAAAAAACACATTATTTCTAATCATTTGGGATGCTAGAAATATATCTTATAAACCAATGAAACAACATCTGAATACTCCTGTGCTGTGCAGCTCTAAACACAAGTCAGTCACACTGCATGTGAGGGAGCACAGCAGAATGCCAGGCAAACAACACACTTTCATCTGCTAACTAGAAATATAACTGTCTCACATCCAGAAGACAATATTTGATTAGATATTTTCCCTACGATGATGATGGATGCCAGCAGAAAGTGTATGAAAAACGAGTGAGAAGTTGTCATTTTGCTGCTGTATAAAGCCTTGGTGTGCTCATGACTTGGACACAGTGAGCAGCTCTGGTTTTCTTAAGTCAGGAAGATCCCTGTGGAGCCAGAAGAGGGACAGTGATGTCATTTCAGCAATGGAGCAGCTGCCTTGGGTAGAAACACTGAAAGATTGGGATTCCTGTTGAGGAGTGAAGGAGGCCGAGAAGGAGTTGCCTGAGTTCACAAAACCCTGGTGGTGACGGAGATGGTGAACATTAACATTGATATCCACCAAATCACACTGGCTTAGTTTAAAACAAGTGAAAAGTAGTATATGGTGTTTAACAAACTTCAGAAAATCTGCACCTAGGATGGAGTAACGCTGAGTAGAAGTATAAATCGGAAGAGGAGTGGCTAGAGAGCAGTCCTGCAGAAAGGGACCTCAATAGGAGCCAGCAGCGTGCCCTGGCAGCCAGGGGGGCAAACCACATCCCGGGGTGCATCAAGACCAGCATAACCAGCTAGCAAATGAGGAGATTATCTGCTGTATTCAGAACTGGAGCGACCTCACCTTGAGTACTCTATGCAGTTCTGGGCCCCACAATTTAAGAAGTAGGTGAAGGTCCTTGAAAGCATCCAAAGAAGGGCAACAAAGCTAGTGAAAAGGCTGGAAGGAATGTCCTATGAGGAGCGACCAAGGACTTTGGGCTTGCCTAGAGTGGAGAAAAAGAGGCTGAGGCGCAACCTCATTGCTCTCTGGAGCTTCCTGAGGAGGGGACGTGGAGAAGGAGGTGCTGAGCTCTTCTCCTTGGAATCTCGTGGTAGGACACGTGGAAACGGTTCAGACCAGGCAGGTGTAGAACTGGACATTAGGAAGCATTTCTTTACTGAGAGAGTAGCCAAACACTGGCACAGGCTTCCTAGAGAGGACTTTGCTGCCCCGTTGCCTGTCAGTGATTAAATGGCATTTGAACAATGCACTTAATAACGTGCTTCAACTTTTGGTCAGCCGTGAATTGGTCAGGCAATTGGACTAGATGGTCGTTGCAGGTTTCTTCCAGCTGAAATATTCTATTCTATTCTATTCTATTCTATTCTATTCTATTCTATTCTATTCTATTCTAATTGTTTGCTGTGGGAGGCTGCTGTGATGGCACAGTGTCAGCAGGGGTCAAAAAAGGGGTTATTCAGAGATACTGGAAACGGATATTTGGGTGCACTCTGTACAGCAATCATGGACTGTGAAGGTACAGGGGAAAAGGGACAGCAGAGGGGCCACACCCATGTGCGCTGCACAAACACCTGAGCACCACCAGTTAGCTCCTGCGCTGGGGACGATGCACAAGCTAGATGGGCTTGGGGAGCATTTCTTAAGTTCTTATATTTTTATGTTTTCAACTTCTTAAGCAGCACAAAATCGAGGTGAGTGTGTGCTGATGGTCACCTGGAGATGTGCTACCCAGGTGGGTACAATGATCCCTGCTGCCACCCCTGATGCAAAGGGCCACCACCTGTGTTGCCCTCTGCCCATGAAAGCTGGATGCTGGCGCACAGCTCTAGTTTGGCTGGGGACTGGGAGGCAGCTGAGCTCTTTGTTGGGAGTCTGTAGATTTGTCTCCACTGTCAGAAGTACCTGTGTGAGCTTGGTGTTTTCAGGCTTTCCTTGTGTTGGACTAGCGAGGAGATGGTTTCTCCAGGGGCTTGTGTTGGCTGCTCTTCTGCAAACAGGTATGCTGTGCTAAGGCTGGTGGTGGTAATGGAGTTTTTTCTACCATTTCTGCTGTTGTAAAACCATGTTGTGTTCCCTCGGTCCTGGAGAGAAGTTGGCTCTCCGGTTTCCTGGGGGCCTTTGCTGCTTTCTGTTAGCTCAGTTGTGTCCAATTCCCCTCTGCTCACTACACAGAGCCTGGCTTGGCTTGTTCTCAGTAAACCTGGTGCCTGGCTTTAAATGTCCTTTTGCTGTGTTTCTCTGCTGTTTCACCCTCAATATCCTTGCTATTGATACGTGAGCTTTGTTTGTTTCAGGAAAATCTTGTTGTGAAGGAATTGCTTTACCTGTAGGTGGACAAAGGAAGGGAGGGAGCTCTCTTTCTCCCCCACCACTCCTTCTTGGTTAAAAAAAGTTTTAAGTTAGTAGATAGGTAGGTAGTAAAAATATCTAGAGGAAAAAAGGCTTACGCTGCAGAGGCTGGAAAATCAGGGTGTTCTATGTCTGTATTAATTGATGTGGAGCTTGTTCCCAATAGCATTTGAAATGCAGATGCAGAAATAGTAATAAATTGACCACAGTCCATCACAGATGCCTCTGATAAGGGGGACCTGAGTGCAGGCTGTGCCGAAACACCTTTTCTAAGTGCTTCCCACTTTTTTTTAACTGGTAGCTATGATAGCAGAGCTAGTGAGATTGGTTAGCGTGAAAAGACAGCTATACGTGAATATTACAGATCTGTAGCTTTGTGCAACAGAGTTATATTTTCAAGCAAGACACTCTATAGATGTCATGCAGAAATATATATTTGCCTTGTCCTTCAAAACTTTGTATGACTAGGCTTTTACTTTCATTATCACTAAAAACACAAAGCAGTGGTATTTCATTTGCATTAACTGAATGAATGCTTTTTTATTTCCTCTTTAAAACCATCTTACTTCATTCTATGTTCTCTTAAAAATTTATGTGGAATTCTGGTAATAATTACTGCATAAATTTAGCTGTGCTTCTCTGCTAGTGCCTGCCAATCAAGATACTGCATTTAAAAATACCTCAGCAGTTATCTTATGATGGGCAGCAGCATTTTATATACAACAGCAGAAGCTAGGAGAGTGTTTTTACATTTATTAAGTGGTGCAATTAAAATTGTAATAGCATGAAATGCTTTTGGGATGGGAAGTGTTGCCTATACTGAATTAGAGCTGAGTGTCATCCCAGGCAGGTGGCCTGTGGTGTTTTATTGCAGGACTGGGTAGGCAACTGGCAGACTGCATCCAAGTGGCAGGTGGAAAAGGGTGATATTCATCTAACCAAGTGTGTGTTTTCAGGCTGTAAGCATGTTCTCTTTGCCCAGAGTGAATTCTTAGCAGTTATGAGTCCTATCTAGTGAATGGCAGAATAATGCCTTCATTCTACTAAAGAAAAAACCCAAAAAAACAAACCACACTTTGATCAGCTCCAATTTTGCTCTTGCTCTAGGGAAATATTTGCTTTTGTTGGCAAACGTAAACACTTCTGTGCAAAATTTTAATTTTATAGTCTGAACTGTTCTCTGTGCCAGGTCTTTGTTATTATAGCACCCAGAAGTTTTAGATGCACCTGTTATTTCCTGTGCTATTGGAGTGTTTTCCTTATTCCTTGTAAACTGACTATCTGAAATCACCAAATAAACAGTATTGCCAGGTTTTTTCTAATGTTCAGAGGGGGAAAGTAAGAGAATATTCATTACAGATCTTAATGCATTTTCACTACAGTTTGCAAAGTGTCTGGAGCAGAAGCTGTGGATGAATATCATTGCCTTTTTTTTTAAGTTGATTTATCTGTGATTTGTCATAGAGCTTGTTCCTGACCGTGTCATATTCACTGCTCCCTCTTAGTGGTGTAAATGATGGCTCTGCCAAGCAGCAACTTCAGCTCTGTGAGCAGCTTTGTCAGTGTGGGTCTGAGTTTCTGACCGGGTCAGTGGTTGGCCATTCATGAGTGGAATTTGTGCTACTTTTGAGACGGTGTCCACATGCTAATGTAACAAAGAGTATATTAGTCTTCACTCGTGTGTATATGGAACTAAACTAGCTGGTTGATTATTCTCTTTTCCATACCTCTACATTTCACTTTTTTTTAAAATAGTTGCAGTCAGGTTTGTTTCACTCTGTTGACAATATAACCCAATATAGTTGGAGGTGTTCATTCTGAATTTTATTTGTGTCATACTGGCAATAAGTAAAACTGCTGTGTGCTCAGAAGTCTCCAAACATTATTGCATTTTTACATTTATAAAAGAATAGTGAATTTTTATTTCATTAGTCTCATAAAAGACAGGTTAACAGTCTGGGGCTGCACAAGGGGTGAAAAGCGGTTTCCGATTTGCCCCCCAACTAGCAATAGGAATTAACAGATGTCTTGTAAGATAGCATTTTTATCTTGGTATTTTTCAAATCCCTGTTTTTATATCGGAGATAAGCAAATCAAAAACTCACCCAGACTGGTTAATAAAGGAGTGAATGAGAATTAACTTTCCTACAAATCACATTGCAAGTAGTGTTACTACCTGAACTGAAGCTAAGTCTTGTCTCAGGTGTCCTTTCACCAATAAATTTCATTGAAAAATGTAAAAGTTTCTTAATAATTTTTTTTTTGAAAGCCAAGCTTTGTTTCATTGAATTGACACAAGACATCAGGTCACTTAAGTGTTCATATGTACAGTGTTGTGGTGGAGTTAGAGAATCCAGTGCTTTTCATTCCTCTGTAGGGTTAGACTGTCTTCCTGATAAGCCTGTAATGAAGCGCATGTCTCAGGAAGATGGAAATCTGCAGTTTGCTCAGGAAAGAGAGTGGAAGTGCTAGTGTCATAGGAGATGTGTAGGGACTGAAATTCCAGCAGGTTAATGTGACACTGAAAATATATAAAATGAAATGTTTCTCAGGTTCAACTAGATGAATAATTCTAAATAAGCCAAAGAAAGTTGAAGGATTGTGATTTCATCCATCTGTAGTGACAATGAAAAAATCTGGTTTTATTGTGTAACAATTAACATGGATAACATATGATCAATGTTGCTCTTAATTTTTATATTTTAATGTAAAAGCACAAAAAATATTGTATTTTCAGCTATTTAATATCCAGTTGTAATAAAGGTTCCCTCCTGCATTTTTTTTAGCAGAGGTTTTTTACTACCTGAATTCTCAGTAGTTCTCAGAGGGAGTGATGCACTGCTCACTCTTTTTCCAAGTGGTTTTAGTTAACACTACACAACAGACTGAACACATTTTACATCTGCTTTTGTTTTTCATTTATCCTTTTAATAGGACAGAATTTGCAGCAATGTATAATAAACTAAACTATTAAATAAAGCAGCTGTGGTGTGTTGTCTTACTTCCAAGGATGAAGATTTTTAAGGGATTCAAGGTTCGAATCACTAAACTTCTAATTTTTTGGAGGTAAACACACTTATTGTACAATTGGAAATAGTATATTTCTTCTGTGGGATTATTTTTCTTGTCTATTTACTTGATATTAACTCCAATTGTGTTTGTAACTTCAATTTTTCTTCCTGGGACGTTCTTATCTTTCACTGTTTGTTGGTCATTTGTAGTTGCTCTTATTCCATTTTGTATGCAGGAAAGGAACACCTTACATGTCTTACGAGATATACTGATTTATTCTTCATCAGTTTATTCAATGTTTAATCTTTTTATTTTGTGAAGGGGTGTCAAAGATATCAGTTAACTTTCCTAAAGTGTCAGTTTTCTTTAACACTTGTCTCCTCTCATGGTATATAGAAAAGGCAGGTCACTCTTGTGTTTCTCGGGGCTTAGGCTTTCTTGTTGAATTTTAAAATTCAAACAGTAGATTTCTGAGGGGGGGAAACGTTGCTTGGCAGTTGTTTTTCAATTCCATGCTCTGCAGTAAAGAAGATCTCATTTGGATTTTATTTCAAATTTGAGATTTTGCTTTGTGTCTGGAACAGTGTAGGAGAACAAATATCCTTGGATTTTGAAAGGCCTCTGGGCTAATTTTTCTTTTTGTGTCTGCAAAATATGGACCAACTGTGAAAGTGAAAGCCACTTATATTCCTTTTTTTTTTTGATGTGGAACTGAGATGTAGAACATATCCTCCTTTCATCTCAACTGAGTTTATAAGATGCAATTATGTATATAGTAGAAGTATATATTTTCTAAAATGTCTTGGGGAAATCCTGTTTGTGTTTGTCAAAGAATTTCACAGAGCTTTAACTGGTATCTGTAACTTAATGAGCAGTTGTTGCTAGAAATAGGATTTTGGTTTGCAGTGGAAAATTACAGTGTTGACAAGTGCAGTGCTTTGAAGCACCAATTTATGTTTCTCTAGAACATAGATATTCAGAGAATTAAACTTCTTTGGCCCTAACCCATTTTTGTGAAGTAGTTTAAAAGAAAAAATACCACACCTTGAAATTTAGGTTTTTTCTTTGTACAACTTGTTTTTTGTTCCTTAGAAGTTGAAAAATCAATTTTTGTTGGAAAATCATTTCAAAAAAAGAGCTGTAGCTATTCATAGTGGATTCTGAGACTAAATAAACACTTGAGGAAAGACTGCTTTTAAGTACGCTTTCATGTAGCCTACCTCCCAAATGTTTTTTTCCTTGCTTTTATGTTTTTGCATGGTGTGAAGTACCCCTAAAAACCTGAAAAATAAGCTTAAAAGTTCCTCGATTAGTTATGATGTTTTGTCATCATTTGATTGAGTCAACATGATTTAAAGAAAACTTTCTGATATTGTACAATGTGGTAACTGATTGCTGTGTCGCTTGCTAAAAAAAAAAAAAAAAATCTTAAAAACCTTAGTTATGCAAGATGCAACTGAACAACTTTGTACCTGGCATGCTCCTTGCTCTTTTCAATGGTGCTTCATAAAAGGACATCAACTGAAAAGTTTGTGTTTATTGTCTGAAAAAATAGATATGTTGATGTTTTGACAAGTCATTGCAGTAGAGATGCTAGAAACTTTTAGAGCTAATCATAGGTCTGAGAGAAGAATCTCTTCTGAAACACTGAAGGTGCTTCAATAAAAGATCACTAAAAAATAAAGTGTATACAAGCAGTGTTTTCTTCTAAGTATGTTTAGGATAAATCCTGTTACACTGCAGTATGGTATTCCTCATTACGGATGAGGAACTTGGGTTTAGCAATTCAGGTCATGAATACTCGACGAATGAAGTGTCTGAGAGGTGGCAGAAATGGATGTTTACTGATCCAGTTTTATGAAAGCATTTTTTAAAAAAAAAAACAAACTTCTATTGTGTTACTCTGCTCCTGGAAAAAGCTCACACTGGAGCAATATTTTACTGAAGGAGCTATTCTTTGGCTCCGTAACTATGCAAGTTTTATGCTTTTTAAGACTGTCTGGGGGATATGATTTCCTGTAACCGCATTTCCCATTTACTCTTAACCAGTAGATGCAGAGAACAAGACAGAAGTATTTAAGAGTGAAGAAGCTTCTCAGAGGAGTAAGAAGGAACTTTGCTGTCCCACCTTAGGGGGGGGGTTGGAAAGCAGAGTGCACTACCTTGTTATCTGCTCATTTATTCTTGTAAGAGAGGACCACACGATTGATATTCTGGTGACCATGCTGCCATGTGAAAGCTTCTGCCTGCCTCAACGCAGACCTTGCTTTGTATATGCATTCAGAACGTCTATCAGATCTATTTCATTACCCTAAGCACATCATAAATATTGCATGCGCTGGACTAGGGATATAAGACGCTTTTACTCGAGCCTCATAAAACATTTGAGAGCAGTGAGGACTGTGAATATTAAGTCTGAGTAATCTGCCTAAAGTGTACCTGGCTGTTGGAACCCTGTGGTATAGTTCCTTTATGAACACAAATCAGACTTTTGAGGAATTTGGGGATCTAAACTATTTTATTTCTCTCTTAACTTTTTTTAACATCACCACCCCCCCAGTCAGCCCTGTTACTCTGATTTCACAGGAGCTCTGTCACAGTCATTTTCTTGGTGTTCACAGTTTGGTTCACATTCTTCTGCATTTAGCTACTAAATGAATATTTGCCAAAATACTTCTTGGGTTTTTTGTCAGTAGGGGATCAAGTACTCCAGAAATTAGATGATGTATATTCTGGCTTGTTTCCTTTAAATCTGGAAACACCTCTAAAAAGCTGTGTGAGAAATCTTTTTGTGCAGCAGCCATTTTAACAGATAAAGTTTCACATAAGCTTTCCTTTTCTTTAACATTGATTTTGACAAATTAGTCAGGTGTGACTCCCATTCAGTTTTCCAGTGATGACCTGTAGAGCACTTAGCAGATTGTCATCCTACAGAAGTGCTTTAATCACATTAGTGGATTTGAAACCAGTACCAGAGGGGTGACAAGATGACATGTAAAAAGCTAACTGTATAAGCCCTAACTGCTTGAAAGAAACTTTCTCAATTCGTTAAAAAATGTTATGTGTGATTGGTTGCAAAAAACACAGAAATAGGACTGTGTTGTGAACCAGTAACTGGAGGTGTTTGTGGCTGTATTGTTTTCTTAAAGCTCTTCCTCTGCTGTTGAATGTTGTTGTTAACGGATGAAACGGGTGAAGGGCCGTGAGTTTGCCTGTGAAACGTGCAGACAACACAAAATAAGAAGTTGCACAAAATTCAGAACTAGCTTAAAAATTTGGGATGTGACATTAAAATTCTCTATAATGCTTTTTAAAATGGAGAACTGCAAGATACTACTCACTTCATACTGAGAGCAAGTTCAGACGGTACCTGCAATACAATTGAAAAAGCAAGTGCAGATTTGGAACAATAAATGATTTCTTTAAGCTATAAAGATCAAGGCTTTAATAATGGAACCGAAAGAAGGTCCACTTTTTTAATATGGAGAAATTGCTGCAACACTGGCACTGAAGCAATAGATTTCCTCAAACTGAAGTCTTGCGGAAAAAACAGTATAATGCATTTTATAAAATATTTATAATAAATGAAAAGAAAAGCAATTCTGCTCATTGGAGTGAGAAGGAAAGAAGTGGGATTAAGTACTTAGTAGGCATTTTTAAGAATTTCATTCCCACTAGTGTCTTTGGGTTGAATTGACAGAAAATAAATAACCAAGAAAATTCTGTTTTTAAACTCTTCTTGAATTGGTATAAGGTTATGCACTCTTCAGAGGAGTGGCACTGGAGACAAGTAACAGTACTACCTAATATCATACTTTGCACAAAATACATCTGGGTAGTCTTGAAACTGCGTTTGAAGAGTTAACTTCCAATTATTGTGAATGGAAATATGTGTTTCATTAATGATATTTTGGGTAAAATTGGAGTGTGACAAACTGGCTAATAAATATGAATGTAATGAGTTCTGGGTTTAGATACTAGATTAATGGGAGATGTGAGAGGAGAGACTGGATTGTTACTCAAGCTTTAGCCCATTTATTTAAACTCTAGATTGTTTTCAACAAGATGATGCCTCAGAAGATGATGAAGTGCTACTCCTACTGAATTGTTTTATACCCGTATGGTCTAGTGTGCTTATGAACTTCATTATTGCCATAAATATCTTAGGTATACAAACCCAGTCATTTGCATTTTTATATTAGAACCTTAATAGTACTGAAAAATTGTGCAAGTTATAAATAGTGAAAATATTGTCACTTTTTTATCACTGCAATAAAGCAGCTCCTAAAATACTACTGCCACAATTTGTCACATGGTACCAGTGTAACACAAAATAAGCTGAGGTCAGAGTCCAGGTCCCAGTGGGGAACAGTACTGAGCTTGTATTCAGGACATGGATTAAAATAATGTAAAAATTGAGCTGGGGGGACACACAGGACATGCTCTAACCCAGCTATACTAATTGCAAAATTTATCTGTAAACTCTCCAGATTTTTATGATTACAAAGCTCTGTATTTTTCTTTTTATGGTGTTTCTTCAGGTCACAGGAGAGTTATACATCTCCAGAAAGTATCAAGTTGTGGTTTTAGTGATTAATTGACTGCAGTTATTTTAATGTTACTTTAAGGCATCAGTATTTATATGTTTGATTTTTTGTGTGTGTTCCTCTGCTGTGAAATGAGGGCTTACCCAAAACAAAAAATTATGAAATTTTCCTCTTAATCTAAAAATACAAATCAGATATGTGTAATCAAATGACAGACTGTGACTATCCTGAACAGGTTTTGACTTGTCTCCACTTTCCAGGCATTTGGGGATATTGAGAATAAATCTGTATTCCCTAGTCATGTCAGACAATTGAATGAAAATATCTAAAAAGTGTATAATCAGATTTAGAGTTAGCAGGATAACAGTCAGAGAAGAGAAAGAAATGGAGTACAATAAACTATGTTTAAGCCTTAAACTTCTTGAATTTCCTTTTAGATAGTGAGATTGGGTAATAAAGTTCAAGTTTCAAACTTCTTACTTATTTCCTGTGCTTTCTTGTACTAAAGAAAGCTATTTTTAAGAAAAAAAATTAGAAGAACAAGCCCTTTATCATCTTGATGCAACCCATACAACATTATTTTCCATTCATAGAATCTAACATAAAATACACCAAAACTGTTTAGTTCTTTCGAAAATAAATAGAAAAGATATTGTAGTGCATTCTCATGAAACACTGTAATTCTAGCTAAGCACCCAACACTTTTCACCAATTTCTTGCCATCTGTCTTCGGGGGGGGGGGGATGGAGGGGGAGGGGTGTGGAAATTGCTGTGCCACAATAATTTTGCATGGATAGGTATATTGTAATAGGTACATTTTTCAGATGTAAAAAGTTGTATGATTGAAATGCAGCTCATTCTGCCTAGAACAGTTTTTCTGGCTTCCCTGTGAGCAAGTGTATTAATGAAACATGTCTTGGCTTATTAGAATTGATGCTGTTTAGGAAACTGAACCAAACATTCTTTTGCGTATAAGTTCTAAGGGTTTGTTTTTTTTTAAAAAAAAAAAAAACAACACACCTGGACAGAAGTCACTGTGATCTTAACTGAAAAAATAACCGCACTAAAGAGAGACTTAAAATATTGTAATACCTTTCTAACAGAGTGACTTAGATTCTTTTGAACTTAAGAAACATGTGAAAGAAAACACTTTCTATATAGCCTTATGATGGCTTTTGTACACATACATGTATGCTTGAGTCTCATCAAGATGCAAGTTGATTAGGCAAATGTGCAACTAGGATAAAATGAACTTATTTAATGAATTGCCGTTTAATCTCTCTTATAGAGAGCAATTGCTGAAAGCCTGCATGTCAAGCCAACATGAGGCAATGATAATTGTGAGAGAATATTTTGAGTGGGTAAAGTAATTCCTCCTGGAGAAATCAAGAAAAGAGACTTCAGTGGGAGGTAACCAATGTGCAGTAAAGAAATACACAACGGAAGGGGAAAGTTCAGTACAAATGGTGTAAGGCATTGTTCTAGGAGCCTTATCTGTTGTGTTAATATTGATGCAGCAGTATGGAAGACGAGAACTTTTTGAGTTAACAGAGGGGAGATGGGCCAAACTGGTAAGTTGGAACTACGACAGTCATTGGTGTAAATAAGTGGTTTCCTTTTCTATGATGCGTGTTTTGTAGTTACTGTTCTAGTCTACAAACTTGGTAGATGCACTGAGATAGCAATTCTGTTTGATCTTAGCTCGTTATTTTGAGAGACTGTAATTCATCTGAAGAGCCTTCAGCTGAATCTGCAAGTTGGGAAAATCTGTACTTGTTCCCTCCGGAATTTAGGCTGATTCAACTGTCTTACTCTAGAATTCTTTTTTCTCTCAGTTTTCATCTTTAAAAGTGAAATTGCTCTATTCATCTTATGGTTTATGTTACAAAAAGTAGGACTCTGAAGAGTTCTGTCTAACAATGACAATAATGAACTTGACCAATAAACTGGTCATAACAAAAATTCTTTCCTTTAAAATCTCTTCAGGTGAGCACTCGCACTTTGCAGGTGAAAGTGAAACGCATAAACCTCTGACACTAACTCTCACTGAATTGGCATGTGCTGTAGTAATCCTGTTGGAGATATATAGAGATGAAGATCAATGGAGCTTTCTCCGCTGTCAATGGTATAAATTCCTCTCACTTTCTTATATTGGTCTTGTTTATTAGTGTATGTGGAGAGCTGTCCTGGGGTTCTGTCTAGCGGGGTACTGTCAGCTGTCAGATTGTGTTAACTGTCACAGTTTAATCAAATTCATATGTGATATACTCATGTTCTGTAGTTCACACAGTAAGGTTATATGCCTGTGACATAGGATCTGCTAGCAGAGCAGTCCTCACTTTAAATTAATCTTGGGGCAGTATGAAGAATGCTTATAATCAAATCAACATAAAGTCAAACTAAAACACCATTGGTGAAAAATTCAATATTTAATTAATTTAAGCTTTTTTCCATTGGATATCTTGAACTTTCTGCAGTTAAATTTTTGTAGTTGTACGTGTGCTTTATATAATCCTCAGCATCATCTCTTCAATGCAAAAGAAGGAAAGCCAACACAAACTAATTATTATGTCCAAGAAAACCACCTCTGCTCAGCAGTCTGTTTTTGAATCTTGCTGTACGGCTAGTGCCTTGTTCCAGGTGTTACCATGTCATCTAGTTCTTACTGGTTGTCCATCTATTCCTGAAATGTTTTGTTGTTGTTGTTGTAGTTCTCAATGGAACGTAGAGGAGGCAAAAAACCAGCTTGTGTTTAGACTCGGTTTGTGATGAGTTTTACCAGCTCTTCTTCACTCACTCTGTCCTTAACCCTCTGCAAGTCCTGACACTCAGACTTCAGGATTTTTAGGAGTATTTGTACACTTGGGGGGGGGGGGAGGGGAGGGTGGTAGTATCTTAAATGAGATTTAAGCCTCACTTCACCCTAAGTGAGTTCTTTAGTATCCTGCTCACAGTTCTGGTTTAACTGAGTGCAGC
This sequence comes from Opisthocomus hoazin, assembly GCF_030867145.1. NCBI lineage: Eukaryota > Metazoa > Chordata > Aves > Opisthocomiformes > Opisthocomidae > Opisthocomus > Opisthocomus hoazin. The sequence continues at coordinate 6,916,606 of NC_134420.1, forward strand.
TTAATTTCATTGTTCATGGTTTGGTTTTTCCCTGACTGCGTTGGAAGGAGCAGAACTTCTTGCTTTGCTTTCAATCTGGGTCGTTCTTATTTCTTTGTTCAGGCTGAAAACACATAAATCCCAAATCAGTTGCTCTCTTGACAGGCACTTTAACTACTGAATGAGCAGATAAGATATGACCAGCCTTTCATCCTTTAACCACATCTGAAGAGGAAGACAGGACCTTAGATCTCAAGTGAAGGACGGACTCAAATGCTTAAGTGTATGTTCAAGGCTGTGAATATCAGACCAGTGGGCAGTCTGTAGTCAAACATCTCCTCCACAAACATGCGGTTTGTTCTCCAAGGGTTTTTGGTGCTGCCTTCTGTACTGATGCACAGGCTACACACGGTTATTACTCCCAGCTGGGTGTCTTGGGATATACCATTATCTGTTTTGGTCATGATGTAGGAAAGATGAAAAATGAGAGATGTTTCGCTTGGAACAAGAGCTGAGCTTGATGGTTTTAAACTAAATAATTTTACAGCTGCTTTTGCGGGGGTTGGGAGGGATGCAACAGGTCTACCTGCAATGCAGTCATTGAATTAAAAGCTTGACTGGTCAGCCCTATCTGCAATATCTTTAAGGAATACAATAATTAACACAATGTTTTCAAATCTTATTTTGTGAAGAGAATGAATTTATGTCCAACTGAATGTGTGATGCTTAGATATGAACTTGAAAGTTTTATTAAAACATCAGGCAGCTGTATTTCAATATTCTGCACGTATTGCAGTGCACACTGATAAGAGTGCTGGAAAGCCTGGAGAAACAGTTAAGACTAATGAAAAATACAACATCTCTTCCATAAAGTATTGAAGCTACAGTGGAGGAGGTAAACTATAAAATAGACTGTGAGAGCTAAGGGCAATTGAAGATTCAAATTCTTTTCCTTACTTGCAAGGGCAGGAAAGGTTTTTTATGTTTATTAATTATGATTGTATCTATACTGCCTAGATATATTAATTCTAGGATTAAAATACAAAACACTTGCTGTATCTTGTGTACTGCCCAGTGAGTACTTTTTTGTCAGTTGATAGAATCGAGAAAATTTCTTGACAAATGCTTCTTAAAAGATCTAGTTGTCTTCCAAGGATAAGTGTTTTGTGTGGCGTGGTTGCAGATAATGAAGATGCAGACTACCAGATGACTCTTGCAATAATACTGTAAAGTTATTTTTGAAACCATTATTCTTCTCCCAGTCATCTCTGTATGCGTGAAGTCGTTAACATGAGCACTGGGGCCTTAGCTGCATTGATGCTGTACGTCCAGTGTTACCAGCTTTACAGCAGCTGTGGCGCAATTTGTTCTCAAAAATCTTTTACCAGGCTTTTTACCTCCTTCTATCTTAGTCTGGCCCAATGTGTTTCAGAGGAATTGCACTAGATCGTTTAGGGGCTAATGAAGCATGAGCAATACAATTGCAGATACATCCAAAGGGAGAGAGAGAAGTTGCTTTCTGTGCTGGTTACATAAAGACACTGTGCGCTGTACATCCCTCTAGGCAGACCTGTCTTACTTGTTCCTTCTTTTTTCCTGATTTGTTCCTTTCTCCTTTTTAAGCTTTATCCCTTGTTCTGTTCATTTTTTTTGAAATCTTAAATCAAGGAAACATTCTTTCTGGGGTGAGCAGAAACATCCAATGTTAATACGTTAACTACAAAGCTATGTCAAAACAATGGAACTGCTTTATTTCTTAGTCCTTATTAGAAGAGAAGGAACACTACTAAGCTTCACTTGTCTTAGGGGAAGGCAATTCATTATTCTTTCATGATTTTTCATCAAGTCAGACAGTGCTGTATCTGAAGAGTTATAAACTGATTAAAAATGTTCTTATTAGTCAATCGTTAGGTAAATAATAAAATTTGTTATCTATTGGGTGTATAAAGGTAATTTCTGTCATTAAATTTGATTGCATTGATTCCATCCTCATTAAAAACAAAACCACAAAATGGAAACAGCAGCTCTCAGCGTGGCCAAAGGATAGTTAAGGTGATTGAGCTCTGTAATATTGGCTGTTGAAGAAAAAAAAAAAATGGTGGGCAGGTGGTTTTAGCACATTCGTGTAACCTTTAAGTAATGCTTCTTCCCTCTGATGCCAATGAATTAGTTCTTAATGTTAAATTTATAATCCAGATACTTGTTACCTAGCTGATTTCTGCCCAGGATTGTTCACTCTACCTTTTGCTCTTCCCACCCTTTCCTCCCTGCTCTTTTCTGTTGATCTCCGTGTTAGATTGCGATGGGACAGAGCCCTGTGCTCTCCAGGCTGCTCACTTTGCTGGTTTTGCCCAGTGAGCTCCCAGCCCCTGCCTGCGGTTCTGAGCTGGTGGCCCTACCTCTGGGAAAGAGGGAGATGGATGAGCTGATACATGGCTCGTGGCCTCCCTCAGTCAGGGTGGTGATAGCAGATGGGGTGAATTGAGCAGGGGGAGATGCCAAGTTCACAGCCAGCCGGGTGCTCTGCTCACCCCTCTGCTGCTGGAGGGTTGCTTTGCTCCTCTTCTGCTATGTGTGACAGCCTTTCTCCTAAATATTGTTGTTTTGTCTTCCCTTAGCTTCTCTGTTGCCAATGCAGCTCACAATACCACCGTGTAATCAGCAGCTGTTCACTTAATCAGCCCTTTGCTTTAATGCGTAAACTCATGTGAAAGTTTATAAACAGTGACATCGTCATCAGTACAACTCTCTTGAAAATGAACACTTCAGTACCTAATTCCCATAGCCCTACCATAAACATTGATTTATTCAAAGCCTTTAGGACCTTTTGATATTCCTGGCTTGCTTTTTCCAGAAACCTTCCAAACCTGGCTTCTGTTCTGGCCAGGAGGCTTAATACAAGTATTGTCAATGTCCACTGGTGTAACTCCTCAGCATTTTTAAAGATAGCTGAAGCTTTTCGTAAGGGAGAACTTCATGATTTCATTTTAAGGTCAATGTGTAATAACACTGTATATATGCAGCAGTGAATCCAGGAAGATATTTCAGACCAATTGCTTCCCAAAGGTATTTATAATTTAACAGGTATTACAAAGTACTCTGATATTTGCTTTTTCCCCCCTTATCTTCAGTGCTGATCTTCAGTTCCTCCCCAGACAGCTTCTGGGGCTCTTGTTGAGCTGCGACAAAATGCACTTGGAGGCATGCTGGTCCTCTGATGTGCCTTCTGAAACGGCTGTTCCCCTGGAAATGGTTCCCAGTCATTACCTGATTAAGATGTGTCACCAACTAATAATGCACACTCCCTTAGGAGTGGAATCCAAGAGCTGCTCAATGAGTTGTTTGTATCCTCTGGACCTCTTCTGTAAGATCCTGCTTTTTCTGTAAGAACTAGAAATCTCAAAGTTTCATTCCTTTGTGTCTTGATGCAGGAGAGTGGCCCATGATCTTGAAAAGAAAACCAAATCCTTAAACATTTGCTTGGACTCTGATTTACTTGCATTAAAGTTGTGTTTATGCTCTGAGTTGAATACTTACAATGAAGTTTGAATATTTCATATTGCTAAGCATCTTTAGCTTTCATTGTGTTTGGCGATAAACTAATTTCAGCCAAGATGTAATAATAGTATCAGCATGGTAAACTCATTTTATGTTGTTGAGCACATTCAAATGACAAGATAAAATTTCAGATTTAGTACAAACATTCACAAAGCAGTTGATGCCTTTCCAGATCTCTGGGTTTCTGCGTGAGCTTGCTTTCTACAACTTTCCTTAAACTTCCCTCCCCCAGGTGCATGCGAACAAACACTTCTCATATGTGAATGATCTATGGGAAATGATGAAAGATGAACACCTTTTTTTCAGAACAAGGGAAGCCTGCCTTGCTGTCTTTAACCTCTGTTTTCCAATGCTTCTGTTCACTTGCTGCCATTCTCTGAAGGGATATATATGCTTGCTAGTGATGTAATCTGTCATTAGACAGTTCCTATTTGTGCTCATGTAATAAACTGCTTGGTGTTGTGGGTGAGTTGTGTCTGTCTTTTTTTTTTTTTTTTTCCCCTGGCTTCTCTTTTTTTTCCCTCCTTAAGATTTTGTGAAATTCTTCAAAGCTGGGAAAGTTTTGGCAAAATTAACATGCCAACTGTGGCTGTCCAAGCCCTTGGCAAGCTTAGGCTCTGAAGTTTTCATGTGAGACAGAAGGGCTGTGTAAATATTTAACTTCAATTAACAAAAACTATATTGTGCTTGTTCCTTCTTTCACTCTTGAAGCAGTTCTGTTGGAAATTTGAATGTCCTTCCATAATAAACCTGTTTTTATTATACCAGTGGAACACATGACAGGACTTAGCACGTTTGCCTTCTCTGTGTGTCTCAAAACAGTCTTATTTCAGAATCTGCAACTTTTCATTGGGGTTTGAACCTACATGTTCAAATGCTTGGGAAGTATCTGGGCAGAATCCAACTTGTTCAGACACATGGTGGAGATGTGAGAAGAGTCTTAATTCTGTTTTCAAGTGAAAAAGTCACAATGGCTATTAAGGCATTTATTCAACTCAAAACAGAAACCAAACAGCATTATACCCAGGAGTTACTGACCTTCTTAAATATGGGAATCTGGGAATGGGGCTTGATTGATCCCTTCTTTGGTCTGAGGCTCCAGAACTTCCTAGCTATAATAACCAGGGAAATTGGTTTCTGCCTCTGTGGGCAAACGGGCAGCATGCTCTGACTCTCTTTTTTTTTTTTTTTTTTTTTTTCCTCTGGCTATGGGTGTGAGGTTTTATAGGTATCTTCTAAAAATGTATGGACAAGATGATTTCCTGTCATCATGTTTGAAGCACATTTGCTCTCCTAACTGTACATGCACATTTGGATTTTGAGGGAAACAGATCAGTCACAGATCTTTTTTTTTTTTTTTTAAAAAAAAAAGAAAAAAGGCAAATAAAACTTCAAAACATTTTTGCCATTTTCCCAGGGGCAAAACTATTTAGCAAATGCAGCACAAATCCACTAATAGCATTGGTTGCTTTAGAAATGTTTTTTTACCTCCAGTGAACAAATAGTTTGCCAAAAGTTTATCACAGTTGTACTTCTGATATCTTACTAATTTAAAGAACATTCGTAAAGCGCTACAGCGATAATAGGAGGCACAATCTGATTTTTTTTTTTCAGTACCAGAAATAAAATAAGGGAGGGGATGAGAGGGGGTAACATAGCTTGTAGAAAATTGTTGAGGGTAAATGGAAATGCCCTGACATGTGGTTCTTATATGTCAGCTGATGCTATAGACACATACCTTGATGGTTTTTTTCCTGACTACATACTAAAAGATATCTATCTGAAATTATTTGGTTTACTCTTGCTTCAAATACCTACAGGTCAGACATGGCAAGGAGTTTGCATCGTTGTTGATTCTTTATAAGGTTTCAGACCAAGTTAGGAGTGAATGCTGATCAAGAACTTGGTGCTGCTCAGGAGTGGTCAGATAACAAGTATTTTGTGTCAAATAAGCTTGCAGAAAAATGATGAAACATGCAAGAGGAGTAGAGCCTCTGCAAGATCAGGTCTATGGGAGTTTGAAAAAGTAGTATTCGGGCTATGCAACATTTTTCTGTATGATTTTTTTATCTCTGCTTACATAACAATACACAAGGAGGGGAGTAGATAGTGGAAGTGTTGAACATTTAGTGGAAAAAAGAGCTCCCTGTCTTCCCTTTTTAATTTACTGCTGGATGTTTCATGTGATTTTTTTTTTTCTCAAAAAACTGTTGTCACAAGGTTATTTTTTTCTGGATGCTTTCACTGCTGCTGAGGGAAACCACAGATGTCTGACTGCAGTCCATTTCTCGCTAGAACCCATATCTAAAAATTCTTGACTCAAAGCAAAAACTCATTCCTCTGTGCAAAACAGGTGTAAGGAGCAATTGGGTTATGCTTCAGAGTTGCAGATCAAGGAATAGCCTGAAATAAAGTACCAATGCTCTTTTTTTGAACAAAATGCATGCTGACATCCACTCAGCAGGCAGAGTGAGAGCTACAGTGCAGAACGGGCAGGTCCAGTAGTCTGCACAGCTTGTCGGACTGTGCCAGCAGCAGTTGTCTCACGTGCCTTCCTGTCTCAAATAATATGCCTTCGAAGGGCTTTTTGAAAACAAAACCCAGCCACCCAGTCCCGTCCCCCCTGGCCAAGCCACCAAAACTGTAAGAAAACTATTAAGAAACTCTAAACATGTATTAGATATGGATCAATGGGATGACAGCTTGCTTGGAAAGAGAATTAAAAATTCATTCCAAAAAGCGCCAGTGGAAGTATGAAATGGCTGTAAGACTAATTCTGAAGTCAGTTAAATCAGTGGGTGCTGTGCTTTTTTACAAAAACAAGAATGAGTCTTCAGCAATTTTACTGCAAACAAGTTTATGCCTATGTTACATAATTGTATTGCAAAATTCATGCTTTGTTCTCTAAGAAAATAGATGTAGTAGCTTGTATATGGGCCTTTGGTGATTATTCCTTATTATTTTTCCCTTCCTTACTCAAGCAAAACTATTATTCTGAGTTTGCTACAGTCATTGAAGTTTTAAAGGGAAGATTTTAAACAGGCTTCTGAGAATATTGAATAGGTATTTAAACAGCAGAAGTGATTTAAGGTTTGGATTGTAATAGCATCTCCTGGTTTCTCCAGTCCATAAAAAAGTCAAGGCACACATGAATTGTTGGTTGCATTTCACATTGACGGTTGCACTAAGTATCAAAATTGAGTAATGCACAAAGGAATGATTGCCTTCAGAGGTAACAATAAAACTAAATATAAAATCCCTTTCAATATTGGTTGTATATAATGGAAATTTTAAGTTTTTTATGGGTTATAACATAAAAATCTTAAATGTTTTGGTGAGAAACAGGTCAACAAAATTTATTGAAGTACTACTTAATGTTTGATTTTTCTTGTCAACAATGCAGAAGAAAAAAAGAAAAAAATGCTATCTCTCATGCTCGTGTAGCCAAGTACTGTACCCCACAGGTCAAAGATACAGGCCAGGGTGCTGGACCCGGTGGCTACAGTACTAAGCAAATGTGTGAAAACAGTATGTGCTGTTCTCTGTGTCTGTGCAGTGGGCAAAATCCAGAGAATCTGGACTTTAAGCAAGCTTCTAAAAAAAGAAACTGCTGCATTCATAGCTGGCTCTTATTACTGTTGCTAACATCTGCCTTTTTCATTATTAATAATTTTAAGGAGGATTAATCTGACAAATATATTCTAAATAATGAGGTACAACCTTAAAATGGTTGCAAATGAGTGCCTACACTGAACGTGCATGATGGGACATGTTGTTACAACTGCTGCCAGTATGGATTTTACCCTGATGTTTTCATTCAAATGAAGACTGATATTGCCTGCTGCAGTGTTCTCCCTCCTCTCCCTTCAACTCCTAAATGCTTTCTTTTTTTGTGCTCTTTTCCTTACCACTTTGAACATTTTTTTTATCTTGAACTTAACTGTTACTTGCAAGATTCATTCTTCTTCCACTGTTACCAGCAAAATAATTGCATTGAATTAAAAATCTGTGTATTGTCATCTAGAGCTTCATTTGTTGCACAGATATTCTAGAGGAGTCAGCATCCAATAAACTGCTCCCATCTGGGTGCCTAAATGCTTCACTTTGACTTTTATTTGGCAATCGGAGTCTAGCGATAGCTGCTGCACATCGTACATTGGTGAAAACTTTCTCCTTAATTTATTGTAAGATGAAGCAAAATGAGAAAATGCTCGTAATTTGTTACTTTTGCATGATTTGGGGGACTTTAATTCTCTGATATTCAAAAGTAAAACTGTAATTTGGTTGCTGCAAGTCTGTCTTGACAGTTTTTCTGCTTGTCTGTTACAGACCATACCTGGAAAAACTGTCAGACGTTGCTGTTGTAGTAGCACCACTATCATCTGTCCCTGTGAATTAATTTTAATTTCCTTGTCTTGTGGGGTGTTTATCTAAACATATTCTCAGTTGTAATGTATGGTGTATCTGTGTGGAAACATAGTAAAAAATCTTGCACCTGAAGGTAGTTTTGTGAATTCGGTACTAGTTAAGAACAGAGACTGGTAAGATGAGTTTGCAATATGACTATTTGCGTATTTACTTGTACGTTTTCCTCCAGAGATGCCTAGTTTAGGCCAGATTAAAAGGAATTTACTGCAAGAACAAAGCCGTGGTTTTGTGTAGCTGTTAGTTTACTGCTGTTTTACAATTTTAAGGAAGAAATTAATGCCACAAGTCAAAATATTTTTCCTTTTGTAAAGAAATATACTATGGAGACTGTCTTACGAAGAATTATAAGTACTGTAGCAAATATACACACTTGTGAACATTATGAACTCTCTCATGTGAAACAGATTAGAGCTAATAAAGCATACCTGTTCACTTCTAAAGCAAACCTGAAAGTCACCATTTCCTTAAGCCAGGAATCTTCTCTGGTCACAGCACAAAATTCCCTTTGAAAAGGAGAGTGCACCTGGGCAGGAGGTCTGCAGAGAAGTGTGCAGAATGCCACCAGGATGAACTAATGTGCCAAAAGAAAGCAGATTTCCTGAAGTTCTGCATTCAACACAAATCTTGCTTTTGCGCCTGTCACTGCTGCTTGGTTCATTTTAGTTATTTATGAGATAATTATATTCAGCTTTGAGGGTATAAAGCAACAAATTGCTCCCACAGCTCAAATAACTTTGTTTTGTTGCAGTTAAGTAGTCCCGTGCACAGAGTGCTTGCATCTAAGGTAGTATGGTTTTTTTGTATCACATATCTTTGACCAGGCCATAAAAGGGTTGTGCAATTATTCACAAATCCCTAGCTTATTTACTCAATTCATGAATAGTTGATATTGTTTGTGCATGGCTGGAACATTGTGGTATGGCTGAAATGGGAGTATAAAGGGAGTTAAGCAGATTTATTCAGAAAGGATGTTGGATTCTTCATCCTTGGAGATATTTAAAAGATGTCTGGACATAGTGCTGGCCAACTGGCTCTAGGTGGCCCTGCCTGAGCAGAAGGGTCAGACCAGATGACCTCCCGAGACACCTTCCAGCCTTAACCATTCTGTGATTCAAGGAAAGCAAGCTATCCCAAACTGACAGCTGAAGATTGGCAGATTGGGGTAGAGAAGACAATCTAGCTAGTGGACAGTAGGTTGAATCTACAGTGAGAAGTCTAAATTAGGGTTCCTGGGATTTTCTTGATTGTCTGTTATCATTATTTGCTAAAACAATTAAGACAAGTAGGAGAAATACTATAGGCTTTGAGGCAGTAGAGAGGGTTAAAGACACTTGAAAGATAGGTACTTGAGTTCTTAAGTATATCTTCCGAGAGACACCTACCTTTGACATGAGCCTACTCCTCTAAGGGTTTAGATGTCCCCTGAGACATGATTGTGTGACCATCTTGGGAGAGAAAAGCATGCTACCAGATGATGATTTCTGTAATGAAAATCACAATGGTTTCTTGATGAATTGGTCACTTTAATAATTTAAAAAGTGGGATACAGGCTAACTAATAGTATGCAAGATAATCTGGCTACCAGAATTACGGAACAGCAGTTTCTTGTCTTAGTGAGTTTACTGCGAATTGTACTCTGGATCTTCCCAGTGGAATCTGTTGTCAAATCTCATTAGAGGCCTAACAGGACTTGGAGTATAATTACAACTTTAAGTATAATTCAGAGCTATCATTTTGCTAAGTACTCTCTATCAAATTTATATCTATGTTCTTGCTAAATCTACTGGTTTTTTTCTAGTAAGAATCAAATGTTTATCTTGTCTTGGAGTACACTAGTATTACCTTTGCATATAACCCTCAAGCCTTACTTCACAAAAAAGTAAATATTTTGGATGGGCAATCTGTCTCTAAGAGGATGAGAGGGACTTTATACACTGAATGAAGACTGATAAACAGCACTGCAAAAAAATTTTCTGTTTTCAGAAAATATTGATGGAATGTTTTCACAAAATAGTGGTTAAAAAATGTAGCACTTCAGTATTCTTTTTTCTGTCAAAACAGTTACAATTATACCTCTTTGTCTCTTGGTACATCCATAATGTCTACAGTTAGTGTGTAAAAGGAAGCCTTTAGAAACTGTGGTGATGTGTGATACAAAATGATTGACAGACTCTTTAAAGCAAGGGTTGTCTGGTGCGTTGTTCTGAGCTAACAGAACCTCCAGCAATACTTGTAAATGTGTCAGATTTATTTTCGTTGAAAGTCTAATGAAGAAAAAATGGCATTTCAAAGTAAAATTGCTTGCTAATAAAAGAAGTGTGAATAAGATTTTGACAAGAGCATGATGATAATGATAATGACAAAGATTATGAAACAGCAAAGTCAGGGTGAGTAAGAGGCGGGGTGAGAACCTTGTTGAAAGTCCTTACTGAGTACTTGTGACAGCAGTTAAGATGAGAGTGAGCTGAAGTCTGTCAGTCAGTGGAGACCAAGCAGCAGCAAGACTTCAAACGAAAATATCATGCTGGGTTATTTAATGTTACTTTAAGAAGTGTTGTGAAGGAGAATACTCCTTGAATATGACTAAAGGTGGATGTCAGATTCTTAATAGAAGGATTGCATTGTTTAAGAAAGATCTGTAATCTGAAGTAAACGTGTTGAATGCTATTGAGAAAAATAGAATACGCTAGATTTTGTAAAGTGGTGCGTGGAATGAGTGAGGAATGAAATCTAGGCAGATCAGCACACTAAATATACCTCTTGGTACACTTCAAACACGTACAAATTAAAGAATGTGTAATGTAAATTGGAAGTCATTTTTCTTCTGCAATTTTCTGTGCTTGTATTGTTCTAGGAAATGATGCAGGCAAAACAAAATTGTTAGATGGAAAAATCATCCTGTCTGTAGAGAAATGGAAACCAGTGGAGATCGGTTTATTTTCTTCACAAGAAATATTTTCACCTGCGCATACTTTGAGTACAGACATCAAAGTGCCCCATAACAATGTGAAATGTTCACTAATTGCTTTTGCTTAACTTTCTAAAATTGTAACCAAGGGCGTCTTCAATTCCCTGGTGTACACTTCCCAGTCAAAATGTGGCGGTTTCAGTGATGCAGTCATGGCGAGCCAGATATCGGCTTTCCTCAGGATTTGACTCATTTTTTAAGTTTCTATTTTGGCATTATATGATCAAGGGGCTTAAATTAAGTTACTCTTCAGGAAATGGCAGGTAAAATTTTAATGAAATGCAGATTTACACCATGACAATTAACTGCAGAGGAAGTTTGTAGAATCTACTAATCCTTAGTATGTAGCACATACTGGTAGCAACAGATTGACTCTATCAAGTCTTGAAGGAAATAAAAGTTTTAGTAGGAAAGGAAACAGAATGCAATCATATACTTAGACTTCACTGCACTTGGTGTTGCTTATAAACAAAATGAGGAAAGAAGTGAAATGGATTTTCCTCCTTCTCTTATTAGCTTACGCAATATATAAGTAATTTTGATTACTAAAAAGCCTCAGTCCTTGGTGTTTCTTACTCTTGAATTTTAAGAGTCGGAATAAGTGATATATTCAGTTATGACCAGAACTCAGAGCAAGTTAAACTACTAAAGCAACATAATGGATTTGAAAAATCTTAAATATTCATGTTTATTTTTTCTACTGCTCTTGTAGAAAGAGTGTAGTATGTGCATGTGTGCATTCATTCTCTTTTGGTATACACCTTTTCTCAGCATAAGAATTTAACTCTACAGCTTCAAAAAAACTGATCAAATCATTAGCGAGGAAATTATCAGAAGGCTTTTATACGCTATGAACTAAGTAACTTAAGGATTAATCTTAGAGAAAATGCTTCCACCAAATGCTAGAGGCAAACTTCTGGGCTTATAATCAGTGTGTTAACACAGGGATCAGTAGTGGTAAATGTTAATGGCTGCATAGCCGATAACTCCTATAATTTTTGCTACAAATAGTCATTTGTCCATTAGGATGAGTCAGGACTACTTGGATGAATCAGGACAATTCTTCTTTCTGCAATGGTATTAGAAACAGCATACTTAGAATTTTAGCATAAAATTGTGTCTGTTTTATAGGTTCAGATGAGTCACAAGTGACTAGCTATTCATAATGCTTTTTGAGTAATAAGTATTTCTAAGTTCAAATTTAGGTAATGGAGTTGCTATGTCCTCTGTTTTCTATGTGAAATATCTCAGACTTACTGAAAATCGCAAATAAATGTGACAGCAGAAGATATTTATAAAGCAAATGATTAAGTGAACAATTTAACCTTTAAAAGAGGGGACAAACCAAAGACAAATTAAACCAAACATTTTGGTAGAGGGAGGGAATACAAAAAGGGAGAGGCAGCAGCATGATAATATATTTTGAGTGCTTAAATATCCAGATGGAAAAAGACTAACACTGGACTAAGACCTACCTTACTAATTTGGTGTGGCTTGTATATCTTCACCAATAACAGTTGCCTGTAGAAAACTTTGTAGGCTGGCTTCATCTTCCATTCTTTTAAGGATTAAACACTATGGAGTTCTTATATTTCTTTGCAGATGCTTCGATGTTTCTTTGCATTGGAAGTTGCTACCTAAGCCAATACAGTCACTGATATGCTTCACCACTGCCTTGGACAAGAATGTACCATATTATAGAGCAAGAATAGACACAATAACCCAACATATCGTTTAGTAGATTTTTAGAGAAACACAGTACAGTCATATTCGTGATTCACATATTCATGAAGCTGTTCTTTTCTGCCTCAAATGTACAAATCTTGATGATTTTTTCTGCTTTTATTACAGTAAGATGTAAACCAGAATAACATTTAGGCATGTGTTTAACACTAATGCATATTTGAATACAACTATCCATTTAAAGATTTTTACACATCAGGAATAAATCAAACTCCTTGAATAATTTAGTATTAGATTTTTTCCTTTCAAGGGGAAATCATGAGTGTCACTTTTCACAAGTCCAAAATTTATGACCTCCCAAAAACTGTGCCAGACTTGAATGTACTGGTATAGATAAAAAAGTAGAGCCTGAAAAATGCAGATACTTTATAAAGGATGATTAGCTTAGAGTTCTTTCACTGAAAGCTGGAGTTCTACTTTATTTAAAAAGAAAAAAAATCCCCCATAACCCTCCCCAAATGATATCCCCCACAACTTTTTGTCATTCATATTGACTTTTCTTGGGTGGGTGGAAGGGGCAAGACAGCAGTAGAAGGTTCTTTCCTATCAGCATTCTTTTTGTTATTTATTAGGGAAGGAAAAACTCATTGAATGTTAACTTTTGCTTTGTGGCAACTGTGAACTTCAGTGGATTGAGCAAATGGCATTTTGCTGACTTGATACTAGAAAAAGGCAAAATGTTCATTAAATATAATTGAAGTAGATCTATCTATGTAGCTGCTTTTGCTTTCAAATTTTTCTTCTGTGTTTGTCCCTCTCGATCCAACATTGTGTTATTCCTCATATTAAACTTAGCTCTGGAAAAGACAAATTTGTGGCTTCTTTAATCCACAATTAGCTGCTTTTGCTTTCAAGTTTTTTCATCCGTACTTGTGTCTCTTGATCCAACACTGTGATATTGCTCATATTAAACTCAGCTCTAGAAAAGACAAATATGTGAGTTTTTTATACATTCTGGAAAAATAAACTAAAATATGCTGTCACTCAGTAGGTTGTTCCCCAGCTCATTAAGGTAGCTCTTGCTATTTAAATAAGCATTTAAAGTATGGTTCCCAGTTTTCCAGCACTCATCCCTAGTCCTTATCTGTCATGATCTGCCTTGGAGAAAAGCACACTTCCTACAGAGAGGAGGAAAATGGTGAGGGCTTGGTGGCGTGCAGATCCATCCTCCCAAAACCTTACTTCTGCCCTTACTGTGGCAACAAGCTGAAGTGAGCCCACAGATAGCATCAGACTAAACGGTACCATAAACGAGCAGAGGTATGTGTCACTGCAGTTCTGTCACGATCTGTTATTTATTAGCAGGGATTGTGCTGCTGTTCCTTCTGCTCCCCATCACTTGGGAGGGAGCTCGCCCAGGACAAGAGGGTTAGAGGAGGGTCCAGACCTCCCAGGGCAGCAGCTACAGTGTGTACTGGCTATACCACCTGCCTGGATCAGCAGAAGCAGGTAATTTGGTTTTAGCAACTTAGTTCTTGCAATCCAAGCAAAATATAGGTCTGCAGTTACAGCTTGGCAGTACAGGGCATAGTCTCCATACTGTGACTGTATAAGGAAGTCTTATGAATTCCATAAGACTAAAAATTTATAGTGTCACAAATACAAAAGAAGAGTTTTCTAGTTAATCTGTAGAATTGGACTCAGTACTCTGGCTAGATAATATATAACCTTGTAACTATGTTCAAGAACAGGGGGAGAGAAGGGAGAGGTGATCCCCCTCAATGCTTTGAAAGAAAGAACGTACTTTGAAGAAAATAATCCACATGCAGAAATGAACAGAAAGTGGGATTAAATTGTAACTTGGTTTTATCAAAAGGGAAACAGTGACTACTCTGGGGTTTTTATAACTCCATTCTTATACATGAGAAATGCAGTGTTGCAATTCAAGAAAATTTGATACTGTTACCTACAGGAAATGATTGTTCAAAGTGGAAATTTTGAAACCTCCACTTTGGACAACAGAAAGGGGATTAATACAAAAAGAATAATGATATGGTTGGATGGGAAACAACAGGTTACACTAAAATATGGAGAGAAATAATCAGTGATATTTGCTACTTAGTGTTGGAAATAGGAATGTTCATTAGTGACTGGGTGTAGGAAACAGGTATGTGCACGTGAAATCTGTGGACAAAATACATGTTGGGAATATTTATAGTGCTGAGGAGGAGCTAATCATCTCGGATTGTGTGACTTTGCCCAATTCCAATAGGAATTGGAATGAAGCTAAGCAAAGGGTAACTTTCAGCTGCTAATGTGATGGAGCTGTGAAAAACACTAATGTGATTTTTTAGAGGACATCGAGCAAGGAGTTTCCGTTGGAAGAAACGAAGTGCTAGTGCTGCTGTTTGGGGATATGCAGGATCTGATTTGAAATACTGTGTACACCCTGGTTAAATTTTTTTCAAGATAATTGTGTGTGAACTGAAACTACTGATGTAAGCAAAGGGAACAAACGTAAAATCAAAGTAGTTGAACATTCATCTTGGGATAATAAAATGAAGATTATTTTGCAAGCTGACTAAAAATATGCGTACTATAAGTAATTCTTCTTTCCCTTTATGCTAAGGAAGACTAGTGCCTTGAGAGTAAACGTTCTGAAGTTGTTTATCATGCCATTTAGAAGTCTTCTGAATTTTCAAGCAGCTGAATAATATTTCAGGCGGGACTGTACATAAAGTGCCAGCTATGTAAAGAAGGTTCTAGGTAAATTCATGGAGGGGGGGGGAAACAGAATAAGTGAACTTCTGGAGAAAAATTTGAAGATTATGCCCTGATATCTTCAAAAGCTTGTGAAAGGATCAGGCTGTGCTTGCTTGCACCACGTAATTCTATGAATAGTTTCTGTTGTGTAGGAGTCAAGAAAGACTTATCCTTTAATATGTGATATAAGATATGGTTCCTCATTTATTATTTCACCCTGTCTTTCTCTGAAAACTCAAAATTGAATGTCTATCCATGACCACAGGGGACTAGGCTTGACGACGTGGGTGGTTTGTAACATCCCTCTTTGCTGGCACTAACCTGTCAAACTCCACTTTCTGTTCCCTTGGCTGCAGAGATAAAGATGTAGCTCTGAAACAGTGTTCAACAGTAGCAATGATCCTTTTGGGAGGCAACTTAGGTGTCTTAAGTTTCAAAACTGTAACTTAAGTTCCTCAGGCATTGGCTAGGTTTTTGAAATCTTTCTGTTTCAAGTCTGTGGTTGCCTTGGAGGCCGTTATCACTGAACGGGGTTAGCTAGGTTACCTAAGCAGATAGGAAATGCCTTGGGCAGTTTTCAATAAATATGACATGATTCATAGCAGTTAGGTTTGTTTTGATTCTTTCCCTCCCAAGCTATTCAGCTTTGTGTTCCTGAAAGCTTTTTCCTTTCTCATGCAAATGAATAACCCTAGCTTCAGCACAAATACTTTCTTTGCTTTATAACCTTCTCTTCCTCTACAGCTCTATTGTGAAAAATGTTGTTTCCTTCACTAACATTGACCATGAGGGTTGATGCTATTTGTAGGTGTCTTTCTGCTTCCTGAAATGCTTACCTCTTTCCCTCCTTTTCTGAAGGATTCTGTGTCATTGAAATTTATCTTGTATCTCCTTTGCTTAATAAAGATCTAAGGTACACTGAACTTCTAAATCTGAGTGTCTTACTGCTGGATTTTGCTTGTACCCAACACATCTCTTTCCTGGGATTAGATCCTTTATGAGAGCGAAAAGCATCGTATGAAAGGGAGCAATCAAGATAATGATTTCTTGATAAAAGCACAACCTCAATTGCAGGCTCAGTTTTCTTTTGCAATTCATTTTTAATATTCCCTAATATTCCATTGAATGTGAGTGAGAATGGAGGAGATCTGGCCTTATTTTTTTGCAATGTGGGATCCATGCCTGCCATCAAAGGGTTGCTCATGAAAACTATAGAGACTATAATACAAGGGCAAAGTAACGATTTTTTTGACTAGACTTTAGAATATCAGTTCACGGTACTAAGGCGGGGTTGAAAATGTGTTAGTCTAATCACTTTCACTTTTTGACTTTAAAAGAACCTCACTATTAATTCTTGAGGTTAGTATTTAAAAAAAAAAAAAAGGCAGATGCTATGAGGAGGAAATAAAGGTGACTAGATCTGGCAGTTTTTCTGAGGATTTTGATCTTTCCCTCACACCTTTATGTGAAACTACTAAGCTCGAGCTGCCTGTCCAAAGTGGCTGCTACAGCATCGTTTCATGCTGAGAGAAAGCCGAAGCAGCACCAGGCCCAGGGACATGAAGGTCCTGCCATTTCTTCTCAAGATGGAACTTGGTCCTACAGTTGCAGCTCTGTTACGGACTCTGTGGGTGCTGCCCAGACCAGTCTCCTGTGTCTGCGTGTGCTCTGGTGATGTTCCTCAGCCCTGCCTGTGCCCACTTCACAGGGAGAAGTACCAGTGCTCAGGGGAGGGAGCTACAGGCAGCCAGCACACATGGACTGGCAGGTCTGCAAGGGTTACAGAGGAACACATTTTGAAAAGAATATTGCTATAAGACTGCCTGATGTAAATTTTGGCTCAAGCACTTCTGAAAAGCAGATCTTGACTTCAGGGTTTATTTTATCAGTTATCTAAGACATGTTTCACTTGGAGACAACTTTTGTCCTGTAATGGCTTTTGAAAACAGAAATCCACAGAATAGGAGAAAACACTGAAATTCTTGAGATGCTATCTTGCCTATCCTTTTTCAAGATTAGTTCAATTATATTAAATTTGATAGTTGTTATACTGAACCAAGTGCACGAGTTACCTCATTAGAAGTCTTTTCTTTAAAAGAATTTCAGCAAGATTTAAATCTCATCAGTTAACTCTGAAGATTTAAAATATTAAAACTATTAAAGATGACCTTGGACTGTCTTCACTCATGGTGGAACTGCCTAGACTTTAACTGACACATCTGAAAGAAAAATTACACTGTTCTTGTACAACACGTGTGCTTTGGTCATGTGAGGAAAAAGATTTATGAATGTATGTACATACAATAAAATTTGTCAGGGCTAAACTTATGACTTCATCACCCATTGTGATTAAGTGTGAAGTTATAAAACTCTGGCCTAAAGATTTGTTAGAATCATTTTCTCCTGATAGCAACTAGCTAATTTTGTGGATTTATGAAAGCAGATGTTTGCCCCCTTCTTTAGACAAGGCAAGGTGTGTTTTAGTGAAGGTATGTTTTACTGAGTAATACCACATTCAGTTAATTAACCAGTCATTCAGTCCTGTCTCTGAAGGAGAACCTGCTGTTGGGGTAACTGTTGTACCATTTGTTTTGTGTACTTCCATTTACAGAAGGATATCAACAGCAGAGACAGTGAGGGTAATGAAGCATGAAAGAAAGGGACAAAAAAGACAAAACTGCTGGCACTGCAATAGAGCTTTTGATACAAGGGCTGCAAAAAAAAAAAAGACTAATATGGAATTGCTTTTCCTACACTTTGGGACTTGTGAGAACATCCCTGAAATGCCAGGCCTGACTCTGACATTTACTTTTGTCTAGTACTAAGCTCTCCATAGAGGGTCAGCTATGCCAGCGATATGAAGAGTTGAGCCACAAAATTGCATGATTTCCTTCCCCATTTCCTTTGTGTTGCCCAAAAGGATTCAGACACATGTCCTGCAGGCTTTCCTGTTACTAAGAGATAAAGACAGGCGGTGTATGGTTTTATATATATGAAAAAATAATTGTTTTGTTTCAGGGTGAATTGCTCTCTGATTATTCTGATTTCCCATCAGTTTAGGAACAAGCATATCCTATCATGAAGCAAGTCAGACACCTAGTGTCTAGTTCAAATTAATTCTCTGAGTCTACAACTTACATGTTAAACATGCTCACAGCTGTTACTTGGCACAGAGGAAGTACTGTGCACCTAAAACTTTTGCATATCAATTTTTAAAGGATTAAAAGTGACTTCCAGTAATCTGATATTAAATATAAATCTGAGTCTTGCGAGAATATACTGATTTACAGTAAAAGTCGCATGACACTGCTTTGAGTAATATTTGCTGTAATTGTAAGGAAAACATATCGCATCCTTTAAAGTGTAATATTTTGGGTTTTTAGAAGTAGTGGATAATTGAAGGTTTGAAGATCTAGTTTAATTTTCTGTTACCTAGGGAGTGCTTAGTATGTTATACTTCTAGATGTCAAATTCCTTAACAGGTGATCTTTCTACAATTTTTTAAATGAGTCTAGGCAGCTGTGTATTTTCTCAAATACAGCACCTTGCATACATAAAATAATTATAATGAGGAAGTATCTTTCTATTATAAATGAGATTATGGAAAGAGTGTTATTCCTGATGCTCTGCTTTGCTTGTGGAGGTCATTTACTGCATCAAAAGAAAATTCTTCCACATAAGCTCAAAAGAAACTCAAGTGAAGTTTTTATGTGGCTGTATCATGTTAGTTCTTTAAATGAAAGAAAAAGTCTTCAGGCACAAACTCACGTTGTCCTGTTTCATTGGAGCTGTTTTATACTAGCCAAGCTTCTAGGGGTCTTTTGAGATGCATCTATGGGTATCCTAACAAAGCATCTCCTGCCCAGAACTGCTAAAATGCCAGACTTCTAGAGAAGTTGCAGTTCATGAAAACCTTATTGTTCATCGTTGGGAATACAAACCTTGCCAAGTTTGTACATATGAATAAATGTGAATCCGGATGACTGATTTGATCCTTCGACCTTGAAATTTCTATGAAATGCAAACAAGTAGAACTTATTAAATTTTATGACATTGCAGTTTCATTGTCAGTGTGATTTGAAATGTAACACATTAGTCTTGGTGAACCTGTCCCACATCTACATTTCTGTCTGTAAATAATGGAATTGCTCAAGATTGATTAACTCAATAGAGAGGTTGAGTTGGATTATACATGCATAAGTGTGACACTAGTACAGGTGAGGTTTCAGATATCACAGAGGTATCTTTAAACTCCAAATCATTTCATTGTATACATCAATATCTTCAACAGTATTTAAATTTCCAAATCTACATTTACAAATTTTTAGCTTAATCTAGCAATTATAATAATACATTGTGTTTAAAATTTTTTACTAAAATCTACATTGTAGTAGCTAAGTACCAGGAAAAAAAAAACATACATGAATAAGACTCTAAGGCCTCTGTCAAGGATTGTAGAGGAAATTTGAGAAGTAATTGTTTTGTAACTAAGATGCGTTATGGTCTTGGACTCTGCTTTCTCCAGTTAATCTTTTTGTGTTTAATTTCTTCATCTCTAAGTAAGGGTGATTACACATATGCAGAGAAAGATGTAACAAGCTACAAAGTTCAAAAATCATCTTGTTAGGGAATGACTGGAAGAGGAACTGTCTTCCTTAATTGGGCAAGACCTTTGCCTTTATTATTGGCCTTTACTTTAGGTCACAAGCAATACTTTATTGGCAGAAACTGCACGCTGCTTTAGCTACATCAAGATTTTGTTATATGCTAGCAACTGCAAATGGACTTACGCTGAGCAAAGCAAAAGCCTTCTAGTGTAGTAGGGAACCAGTCTCTTATCTATGTATCTGATGCCACAGTAAATTCCCCTCTATATACAGGGAAAGCTGGTGAATATGGGCCTGCTTTCTCACGTTCCTGGTTTTGGGAAAGGTTTTCACAGAATGGTAGAGGTTGGAAGGGACAGAGCGCTGAAAAAGTTATCAGACAAATATTGTTGGTGTAAAAGAGGTTGTTCTGTGCATGCTTTGAGCTTTCTGCTGTCAGTAGGTCTTAAGTAGTGGTGTCCTATTGCCCTTCGGAAAAAAAAAGTAATGAAAAGTATTTCTTCTGAATAAAATAATAGTATATAATGGCTACTTTCTTATTGGTAATTCTGTAATGTCAAGTACCTAATTTTAAATCTCACTGTTATAAACAAACAGCTAATCCATTTTTTCTGGTTGGTTTCAGCACACTAAAAATAGTCAAGTACAATTTGAAATGTATAGCTATTACCTGGGGGACAAAATAAATGGCAAGAGTAGATTCCTAAGCCAAAATAGATGCTTTAAAGATTCAGGAATATAAGTTAAGTGTCTTTGCACTATAATGACAGAGCATCTTCTAGATTAATTTTGTGTGTGTATGTATATGATGGGAAGATACCTATATAGAAAAGTTAGATTGGCTTAAATTATCTTTAGATAATGTATTCATACAACTAGGAAGTCTAAAGATTAAACAGCTTTGAGATTTTTACACTGCAACTCATTAAATCTGTCTCTATTATTGGAATTTCCAAATTATTTTCCTGTTTCGCTTGGTAAAGTTTGATGACTATGTCTGCCTCTGGTGACTTAATTGTTTTGGTTTTTTTTTAATTCCAAAGAGAATGTTTGTCACTGTCCTATTTTAAGATAGGACTGTATTGAATCCTGCAAGTAATGTTAAAACAGGGAACAGTACGCAGTAAATTCTAAGGGGAATTTTGAATTGTTATGGGACAGTTAATTCAAAATTAAAAATTGGTATTTCCTTCCAACAACACTAAATAAAAAAATGAAAGGTATAAAACTATGTTTTCAGGATTGATTATTCAGTATTGCTGAGAAAGCTATTTGCAAAACACATTCAAGTGTCTTAATTCGTCAGCAGAATGTAGCCAAAATTGCCTCACTTTTCTACCAGCTCAAAAATTATAGAGATTGTATAGTAAAATAATCAAATTCAGTTGTGCCTGCATTGATCTGGTGACTAGTCTGAGGTGTTCCAGGGTTGCTTATGGAAGATAGACAACATTTTTTCCCCTGTCTCTCTGTATAATGAGAGTAGCGGCTTCTATTGAAATACAGATGGGTAACTCTTCAATTAATATAAAAGACACCATCAAAAAGTGTGTTAAGGTACAAACACTTTTTGCTATTTAAAAAGTATCTTTATTTACTACAGCATAATGTCTTTATGGTCTCTCTTTTTCTGTTCTGTAAGACAAGAATTATTCTTTTCTTGTGTGTAAATCAAATTCCTTCTGTACGCGTTGAAGCTGTCCTCAGTCTGGTTTTACTTCTTCCTTGCAGAATAATACTGGTCTTTTTGAAATCACAAGTGTTCAGATGCACCTGAAGATTTGTTCTAGAGATCCAGTTTTGCTGTGGAGCAAGGAAATCCTACATTTCTACCATGTTATTTAGATGACATTTCTAAATTTATATATGATAATTAGACTTGAAAAGTGAAGTAAATCAATGTGATGGGTAGATTTCTCTGTGTGAAAGAAGGAAATACCCTTTGACCTATACTTTTCTGAAACTGTCACTGTTTTACTGAGGGTAAACACTAATTACTGTTGGAGCCATACTGGGTAGTTCGGTGTTCAGGAAAATCTTAATTTAGTAATAGCTGGCTTTAACTGCTGTGAAAAAATAACCCTGGAAAAACCGTTGCATAACCTTTGCTACACGAGATCTTGTTCGTTATGTGGGGAACCTATTCACACAAAGCTAACAGAATTTTTTCTTCAGTAAGTAGGTAGGCCAACTGTTTCTGTGTCTCCCTTGCCTATTTTCATTCAGCTTTGTGCCTCTCTTGATGTTCTTAGCAAGAGCTCTGAGAAGGAGACAACTAGGCAAAGATGTTTTGGGTCAGGTTTTTTTTTTTTTTTTTTATCTTGTGCACAGTGAAGGATGCAGAAATTCAGTCTGACCCTTGGTATGGTTGGTCATTATTATCTCTGAAACTGTTGATGAGGATAATAGATACCTAAACTAGGAGCAAGGTCTTGACCTTGTTTATACTTAATCTATTTAGATTTTTTGGTAGGTGTTCAGGAGGTTTTTGTTTTTTTCTCTCCTTTTCACAGTTTCGGGTTGTGTCAACAACCATGTCTAGGGATGAGACACAAATTCTTGGAACTTGCCAATATATGCATGTCTTAGTGTTCCTCTCACACACCTTGTTTCTTCCTTCCTGAAAACATGCAGCCAGATCAAGTCTTACCTTTGAGTGTGCTGAAGCCTCTGCTCTTTTGTCTGTTGACCTTAATCAAGTTTGTCCTCACTGCTTAGGTCTTGAAAATTGCTGTTCAAGTAGAGTTTGCATGCTAAAAAATAGTCAGTTATGATTAAGTTGTATGAGAGGTGAGAGATCCTACATTCATATTTACTTCCTCCATGGTGAAGAAGGAAGTAACTCCTCCACATGAATATGTATTCAAATGAAGAACTTCTGAGCAGGTGCCGTGCAACAAAAATCTGTAGGCTGTTTCCCATATCCTTAACTGTTGGAACATTTCCAGTTTGTAACATATGCAAATATTAATTAGATCACAGCAGAAGAGAATAAATTTAATTCTGTGCCATTTTCACTTGTATTCCAGGAAGGTGCTATCTCTTGCTCCTTCATGGTTTTCAAAATTTTTTATCTGTAGTTCAAATGACTATGACAAGAAAGTTTCAGCATACCACATCCTTTCCCCAAAAAGACTATAATATTTTAGACGAGTCACTGGGAATGGACACAACTCGGTCCAAGCAGAGGAGACCATTAAAGCGTGTGTCATCTTTTACATGAATTCCTAAACAATGATGTGTTCGACAAAGGGAAAATGATATGAACACTTCTTATTCACAGTGTAAGCAGTCACTTCTCTTGTATTAAACAAGGCAACCCACAGAACCCCAAAACACCCTGAAAATGAGATTTGACTTTTTCATTCAAGTTGTAAAATTCAGTTTGACATCAGGCTCAGTTATCTTTTTCTTTTTGGGAAATAAGTATCTAACTTGACTTTATGAATCAAATTTAATTTAGTTTGGCGTCATAAAAGTTAAATGGCTTAGAATCTTTAAATTTCTTATGTCTAAAAAAATTTTTGGTGGTATAAATGCTACTTTTAGGTACATCTCACAACATGCAAATATTGAGACTTTGGGGGGACAGCCATGTTTTCAAATATGGCAGATGCGTAGAAGCATGAGAGTCAAAAATCATTAAAAATGTACATAAGTGTCTAATGACCAGGTTCATTAAAAGTAATTATTGTTTACAGAGCAGCTTTGTAGTAGTAGTCAAATAGTTTAGACAAAGTTGGGAGGAATAGCAAGTGCTGCTGCCTTTGATTTGGTTAGGTACTTCTACGTGTGTGTCTAATCACCTAAATAAAGTTCTGTAAATGACTTCTGTTCCCATGATACTTAGAAAAATATTGTTCGTGTGTCTTGCCAAAAGTAGCAGGTTTCAATAAAGCAGGGAGGAAGAAAGAGAAGAACTCAAAGCAACTTGACAAATAAAAAGGTATTAAAACCACAAATTAGCTCAGGTTCCTAGTTTTGACATCTGTTTGAGAAGAGAAAAAAGAACACGAAGAAAGGCAGAAGGGGCCAAATGAAATGGGGGTTCAGCTGCTCCCAGGCTGGCTTAGCTCTGCAAAATAAAAGCAGAAGCAGCGTCAGGTCTTTGCACTTCTGGTTTGCTTTAGTGTAAGGGAATGGTCTATAGACATTTGCTGTCTTTCAGGTCTTCCACTAACAAAAAGTATGGATTATCATATATCATCACTAGGAAATTGCTTTCCACAGAGTTTGAAATTTAAAAGAAATTTTTAAAATGAAATTCTTAACAATATGGTGTCATTTTATCAGTCTTAATGGATGACCCTTCAGCAGTGTTGGCTGGCATTTCAGGGTTTTTGCATACACAATGTGGTGAGTATAGAGAACGGAACAGTTCAGAGATTGTCTGAATTGCCAGGAAACAGTACCCTCTCTCGTCTTATGCATAAATCCTTAAAGTCAAGGAGGAAGAAACAACCCTTGCACAACTGAAGAAATAGTCAGACTGCTAAAGACTTCATCTGCCCTTAACTGATCTATGTATTCAGAGTTACATGGGAAATTTACCAGCAGCAATAGTAATGAGGTACTTCATTTTTTAAATTAAATCACATGGGAATTGGTGTCATTGGAGAAACCTAAAACCTTCTGATAAGCGCTTGTACAGGAGGTGAAATTGCTCACATATCCAGGAAAGGTTACAAGAACCCAGCTAAGGATGGTGTAAAGTTCCTAGGACACTGAACATTGGAAGAAAGATTCTCGCTCTGGGCATTTGTGATGCTTTGTCATTAGAGGATTAACCTTCTGCTTTCTTTAGAAGGTTTGATATACTGGACTGACTTAAGTAATAACTGTATGTGAAATGCATCTTTTACGTGTTTGTAAATCGGGAAGTGCAACTTAAGCTATGGGTTTTGTTTGGGATATATAGATAGGACTGTTACCTCCTGTAAAACTTCCAACAATTTTAGCAGCCAGCATCTTCATTTAGGGGAAACTTCTTTCAGAAGACAAGATCAGATGACTTCAGCCAACAATGTCATAACTAGACTTTACATATTTAAGGGAACTGAAATAAGGGGCTATTAAAAAGAATGCAGTGTAAGTCTGTTTTGCTGATATTTCCTTTCTTTTTCTTGGTGTGAGCTGTACTGGACTTGCCTTCCAAAAGATTTGTTTGTTTTCTCTGTTATATAACCATTTCTAAAGTTTTGTTAAGTGTGGTGATGCTTTTGCCAAGCTGTCTTTCTCCTACCCCTGATGTGCATTAATTGAAGTCAAATGAAAACCAGACAACTACTACAGTATTTCTGGCCCCCTTGAAAAGCTTCCCCTGTGGTTTTTTTTAGTCCCATTTCCATATTGTTCTAGTTATTAGCCTCGTTACCTCACTTAGGTTCCTTGCTGTGATCATAACCCACCTAGAAATTGCCTCTTACAAATTCCCTTAACTTAGGGAAATGTCCCACTGGTACATTGATGTTTTTTTGAGCAGCTGGGCCCAGGATGGGGATATGTGGGAGCACATGGGATCTCCACCTGCTCCCTGCTTGCACAGAGATTGAGGGTACCATCAGCAGCTCGGTTCAAACCTGACTCACGTTAGCAGGGGCAGCCCTGAGAATTTGCTTCTGTCAAGCTGAGTTTAGAGATTTCAGATTTGTCCTGTTGCTGCAGGATAAGGGACTGTTATTAAAAGCTGCGTGGCTACATAGATTTTTCTTGCATTATTTACTATTCTTTCCCACTGAGAAAAGGGAAGCTAAGAAAGTGATAGGGAGCTAATAGCTGATAAATCACCATATCGCCTTTTCTCTGGTTAAGGTTTGACAGTTTCCCTACTAGAAGTTCTTGTGTGATACATTTTCATAAATGACAACTCATGCTTTATCAGCTCTGCTGTTCTTAAAGGAAAACTCAGCGCTGGCCGTGCGCTTCCAGGCCTCCCAGCCCAGGGTGCCTGCCCCGAGCATCAGCCGTGGCCGCGCCGCTTCCCGCCGCCGCCAGTGGGTGACTCTCTTGGCGCTGCTTAGCGTGCTCCCGGCTGGCTGGCGGGGCAGAGGCGGGAGAGCGACGGAGCTTTTTCTTGTCTTGAGTTCTGTTGAGGTTTACTTGCATGTAAGGAGAGGAAAATTAAACAATCTTAAAACATTGAACCACTTTCCTTAATATTACTAGCGCTGGTTTCGCTAGAAAGAAACTTTTTAGACTCAAGGTTCTGAAATAACAAACAGAAACCGAGAACCATTTCTTACTTGTTTGCGAGGAAGGATGCAGCTTGAGGTCACTTATCTTGCTGCACCCATCCCAGACGAGGACCCGAGCGTTCACCGAGGGAACAGAACTGTGCACAAGTGACTTCCCCTGTGTAGCCGCCAGGCTCTCGCTGGGCTGGTGGGCGGGATGCTCTTGTTCCCATTGGTATTGCTTAGCCCCTCCCAGCTGGACCAGTGGGTGACAAAATGTGAATTAGACTCTTAAAACAAAGTTAGTAACCCCTCAACTTAGCAGACATACAGATGTCTCCACTTAACCTTCCTATTTTTGTAGCAGATACACAGAAATGCCGTAATATCGTTGTCACTACAAGAACAGAAGAACTTTTTAAAGTAGTACTTTTCTAGCTTAGAGAAGAGCTGCAATATCTAGCAAATGCTGCAGAGCTGGAAGAACAGCTTCTTGGAAATACAGTTTCTCAGCCATTGACTTAAAAATATTTTGCACTGTTACAGTTTGGGGAATTTTTTTTTCTGTGAGAAGGATTTATTTTTCCCCAGACTGCAAGTTTGGGGAAGCTGAACTTAAAGTGAATTCTTCTTTTGTTCAGCTCTGGGTTTATTTTGAGTGATACTGAGACTATCTTACAATGTCAGCTGTGGTAATTGAACTGGATAAGCTTTCTTCAGATGTGATTGAGAGCAAAAAGGATTCCAAGTCAGATTTTAAGGAAGGCAAATTCAGTGAATCGTGTGTCGATCATCATGGTTTTCAACTTCACTGCTCGCATTCTGCACCAGCTGGTAAGCATAAATTTATATAAACTATTTCCTCAAATCTGTGTCTGTTTACTCAAGTAACTTGTTGCAAGTAAACTGTAAGACCCAATAAGGAAAACACAGGATTTGTTGCTGTCACATGCTTGCAATATATGAAGTCATTTTTACTTTAGATAAAGGATAGAACATATGTCTGTGTATAAAAAAAAATTCAATGTCTCCTGAACACTTCCACACATAGGGTACTGCTGAAAGAAGAACCCAGGAGATTGCTACCTTTGCATTACCTGGAAGATGATCTTTCTGTAGGAGATGACATAGTTTTTGTGTGAGTTAAAGCAGACTCAGTATCTGCCCTGGTACTGGACTTTGCAAGGTGTGTATATAAGCTGTGCTCTCTAGTGCTGTGGCTTTTCTGCTATATCCTTTGGTATTTCTTATCACATCGGGGTTATAAAGAGGGAACTGCATATGCTGTACGGTTGTTTCTTTCATGACCAGTGTGGCTCATTTGTTTTTATTTTGTGACAGGTGCTACATATATCTAGCATAGATCCCCAAAAATGTCAACTAACTAAGCATCATGAAACTTCAAGTTCTCTGAAAATTCATAGTCATGAAAAATACAGAATGTAACTGCCTTAGATTGTCTGAAACAGCTAAGGGGAATCATCTGCAGTTAATGAATGAGATTGCAGTTATGCTCTTAAAGCCGTCTAACGTATTGCATGGTCATTCATCTAGAAACAATATCTTCTAAGAATGACTACTCTGGTTATAGAAGTGTTTTGACTTTCACAAATTCCAAGGGACAACTTGATTTTGATTGTGTTTTCACTTGCTTATGATCCTCGGAACAAAGTACAAACAAGGGAAATGGAGACTATCTGAATGTGTCACTTTATCCTGTGACAGGACAACCAACCTGCAGTGGAAGACTGCAACTTTCACTTGACTAAAGTAGGTGAATGTGTAAACAGAACTTTAATATTTTAAACTGTGACAAACATTTGGAACATTTTTAACTTACAAATTCAGTTCTCATACATTAAAATAGTCACATGGTTGGGATGTCACGCTATGTATTCTTTTGCAAGAAAACTAAATGACTTGTGCTTTCCTTAATAGAAACTTTCTAGTTTTACCTCCTGTAAAGCCTTCACTAATATTTGTAAAAGATTTTTTAGTACTAAACACTTTTGAAAGTTTGTCTTGCATGTTAGCAGGTTTTTGCAAGGTCAGGAATCAAGTGTTTGTCCGTCCTCCTGAGATCCTGTAACATAACTTCACAGTTAAGTCTCCTACCCCAAAGAAGTGTCACTAAAGAATTTATGTCTATGTTAGGTGATGTATTTTGCTATGTGCCCTAAACAGCAAAGCAATCTGTTCTAGCCTACCCAGTCAATCAAGAGTAAAATGCACTTTCAGCATAAGCAGCAGATTGTTTGTGGAACTATACTGTTCGGAGTTCTGTAGGGAAGAGATATTAAAACAACCAAATCTCCTTGTTTGGAGTCTTCCTTTTGGAAAAATAATTCTTTGCTTTTTAAAAGAATTATGTCTTGCAAGGATTTGTCACAAACGCTGTTTGTGTTCCTAAAGCAGGAGCAGAGCTAGCAAGCGTCTTTGACAAATGTGTTGTCAGTTTGCAGAATTTCTTCTTTTGTGGGTATTTTTGTTTTGGTTTTTCTTTTTTTTCATCGTGGGAAGAATCAAATAAATACTGATACATTGTCGTAGTATTTTTGGGTTTTATGAATGATGACTTAATGCAAACATAATCTCATCTTTTGCCTTCTAAAATTTTCCTTGGTATGTTTATTTTACTGGTGTTTAAAATAAGCAAGCCTTTTGTACTTTCCAGCGTTGCATTGGGTTGGCTGAAGTCTAAATGGAACTGTATAGACAAGTCGTCTTTGGCTTCCACGGGTCATTTCACAAAAGGAACTTGTACTTGCTCAGCCACAACTACTGATAAAAATAAACAGCTTTTTCTTATGCTAAAATGATGGACCCTATTTCCTCATGAGTAGGCTGTTTCTCAGCAATGATGTTTCACAGGCAAAATGATAATTTTGAGCTAGGGGAAGTAACTGAGATTTTGCTCTTAGCATTTAGGTTTTTTTCCAATAGCAATAACAGTATGAAAATATTAAATGAAATCAACATCCTACATCAGGGTGCTGCACTGAGGTTTGCTTGTGTTGGGCTCATATGTGTCATAGGACTCCACTCTCTACAGCGGCAGCCTTGGGAATCTTGCATTTAGGCTCAATGGTTTTTAGATTTCCAATGTTTTTAAAGTGAATGGAAAACTCTCCTCTAAAATCACTCATATCACAAACAAATGGTATATAAGGTACATAAGTATGAAAATATAAGTACTCGATGTGAACATACAAAAAAGCCACAACAGAAAAGCAAATGTCCTTTTTCTTCTGTTCAATCTGCTGTCCACATGCTGAGTTGTATTAGAGAGTTTTATTGTTTAAAATTTATTATGCTATGCTTGTACTGTGATATTTTTTTTTTTATATAAAGCAGATAATTCAATATATAGAGAGATTATCACTTAAGAAAAGCTTTTCTTGTAGTACTGATGTGTTAATTTTAAATGTAACACCTAAGAGTGCATATACAGAGAAGTGAATACTCTGTGAAAGTGAAGTGGTATCCTGAAATAGTCTTATGTTCTTGGAATGGAAATGGAAACATTGCTGGGACAGAAAAAACACATTTTAATGTTGTCCCTGCTTTAACCAAACCCATTGCAATAACACATAAACGTTAAATTACTTTCCTACACCTCTCATTAACTGAGAAAGAAAGTTACAAATAAGCTTAACTTTCTGTATATATTACTCCTTGTTCAATTCTAATGCAAATACCAATCCTGAGGAATATTTATCTGGGATCTGCAGATACATCAGAATATACTGCAAAGAGTAATAACACTAGAATACAACCAACAGTATTGTTAAGTTAACATTCTGTGTACAGAATGCAGAGCAGTATTGAGATCTTTAGGAGCATATCACTTGCAGTGTAATGTTGAGACATTGTTTCAAAAGATGAAATCCTGAAATGTATGAGCAAGTGCAGTTGACTGCTCCATGAACAAAGCGATGACCAATGTTGGTTTCCACAGCACTCGCGTTACCTGGTCTCTGGGTGAAAGTTGGAATGGAGCAGTGATACTCGTAGACACAACAGATAATGTGGGATTGACGGGTTTTTAAAGATGCTCAAGCTATCCTTAAGAAAACAAAGCTTACTTGAAGTTATATGGTACTTCATCTGCAAAGAAGAATTTTTAATGCAATATGATATCATGAAGACCAGTGTCACAGCTACAGCAGCTTGTCTTCACCAATGGGCAGCAGCAGGCTATTCATCATAAAGAAATATAGGACCAGGTTTCTATTATATTTGCCAGAGTAGAGTTTCCAGGTCCTGGTGTATTTGCCGTTCAGACTTCTCAACAGAAACACATCTGGTCTGAATATTGCAGCTGTAAATATTTGTGCAGATTTAAACCTTATTATCCCCGATAGATGCTGTTCTGCTTCATCTCTTATCAGCCTGGAAATGACTGAAAACATTCAACCTACAATAATGGCCTTTATTGCCTAATCTATGTTTTACAACTATGAGACAAATCATACTCAAACTTTTCTCCACATAAATTCTTTAGTATGTTTCTAGAGATAGTTCTGCCCAAATAACTCTTGATAAAGAATAAAGAAACCTCTTAAATAGGTATTAAAAAAGGCATGTGAGGTCTCAGTAGTGTAACTTGTAAGTGGTGGGGTCAGAACAGAACACTTGAACTCTGCTGAAATGAGACGTACACTAAATCACACAGATTTGACTCAGTGACTTTTGGTAGAATGATACAAGGTTAGGGAAACAATTTTTTTCTGTCTTTTTTTGTGGTTGCTTCACAGACGATATTTTGGGGGAAGGAATGTGAAAGTTATTTTCCAGAGAATAGTCGCTATGTTTCGGAAGTTATTTTTACTGCTGGTCTATTTGTGTATATTAAGTCACCCATATGCTGTAAGTGGATATAAAAGGAACAAAACAAAGGATTAAACTTATAGCAAGTTAAAAGGGCTAAAAAATTAAGGACATATTCGTGCAAGATGCTTTGATTCATGTGGCACAAACAACACAGCTAGGCTAACAGGGTGATGGGGGAGAGGAAAATGGGGGATACTGGGTGAACAAGTGACTAAGTACTTTCAAGTGTTTAGTATTGTGTTCTAGATCATCAATGTAGTAGGTGTATCTATAGAGAGGTAACAACTGTGTTTTTCTACTTTAGCAGAGCTTGGGGGTTGGAAGGGCCTTTGAGAGCTAGAATAGAAGAGGGGGTCGTTTGAGTTGCACCAATCTAAAATGAAGCCCCTTTCTAGACATCAGAACATGTAGGGAGTCGGAAGAAAAAATGGGCAAATCTTGTCCTCATTTGCCACCAGAACAAATATGATGAAAAGGACAATAAACTAACAAATTTTCCAACAGTTATCTACCCCTCTTTTGCTTTCCAAGACAGTTATAAGAGCTGCTGCAGGAGACTGAGCTCTGAGCACTTGCTGTTATCCCTCTCGACATTTTGCTACACCACCCCCTCCGAAAAACTCTTCACAATGCACATATCACAGATTTGAGTGTTGCATCTCAGAAATAAAATTATGTACTTTGATATCAAACAAAGCTAGAATGTAAAGTGGTGAAGCAGTGTCTTCAAAAAGGAGCAGTTCCTTTATTGAAGTAGAAATATATAACAGGAACTTCACTGGGGAGAATATCTAAAATAATCTACACCTTTTGCTTGATTCTTATTTTATTGCAAATCCCTGTGTGAATATCCCTTAACTGAATACATTTCCATCATTCCTGAAACATCAAAGTACATCTGCTAAACCAATGTTTCTTATTTACAAACTTTAAAGGTAGTTTAATTGCTGAAAGAAATTCTCTCTTTATTTACATTTTGAGAAGTGCTTTAATCATGGTTGCATCACAATGTCCAGGGAACTGAATAAAGTTGTAGTTTCGTGCAGAAATCAGTACCACACTGCCAGTTTGCCCTAATTACTCACACAAGGATTATATAGTAAAAACAAGAAGGGAGCAGATACCATCAACAGGCCATTATATGTAATGGTCACAATCCAATCAAAGTCCTTGTCTTCAAGTGAGCTCTATAGGAAAGCTGCAGTACAGTGCAGAATCAGTACTTGAAACTCCTACACCAAACTAATTTTTGAAACTACGTGTTGAAGTGAACACATCCAACACAGTAATCTTTGCACTATAATTAGGTGCTATTTTTTGACTTTTCTCTTATAGAACAAAAGGTCACGAAATGCATTTTTTCATTATTTCAAGAACCAATTGAGAGACTCCTGTCAGGAAGATCAATATTCAGAAATAATCCTTCTACTTCTTATGCCATGTTAAGCCAACATTTAGTTGAAAGCCACCAAGCAACACAATTAATTCAGCAGTAGAGTAGAATAATGTTATTAGCAGTCTCCTAACCACAATGAAGCAGAATGTATTTCATTATTTCTGACTGATAACATTATTTTTCATTCTATCTTTACCTTGGAGGCAGACTTTGCTATGTCTAAATCAGCAGAAGTAAAATGCTGTCAATTTTGAAAATTAAGTCAGCATCTTAAAGGAAATGGGCATGTTGTGTGGTGATTGCTGCTGGAGGGAAGGGGGGAGAAAGTGTATTTGTTCCTACAGGTATGGAGGCTGGGACTCGGGTAGTAGGTCTTCAGTCAAGCTGAGACTTCAGTACTAGCAAAGAGTCTGTCATTTTGCTGTTCAGACTAAAGGTGTTCTATGAGCTACAGCTGGAAGATCCTTCTGTCTTTGGCACTATGCTCTGTACCAAAATTTCATTAATAATACACAAAATAAGCCTCTAGCTAATGAACAGTTTGGAGACTGTAGAGGGGCCTAAGGTACTGAGACATTCACCTCTGCCCCTGGGGGTCATGACTTCAATCTTCACATGGCTACAATAAATGGAAACAGCTGGATATAGAAATTTAATTTTTCCCAGAGGTATTGTTTCTCTTCTGTGCTCTTCCTTTTTCTAATGAGCTATTTACTTTCAATTTGAGACAGGGATAGGTCAATTAACTCTAGCTAAAGATGCTCTAATGATTTATAATCATTGATTTTATTTCCCAGATTCCTGCAGCAGCAATAGATGAAGTACGTCTACACAAAAAAATATGCTGCCCGCAGGGAGATTACAAAAACTTTCCCTGATTTGAAAGGTGAAGTCAATACTTACGAAACTGATCAGTGCAAACTTGGTAACACAGGTCAAAAACTGGGAGCAAGAGTCAAGCTGGAGCAGCCTTCCTATAGCACAGTATGCCTCACACCTGCAAAGCCTGAATACAGCAAAGAAACTCTTGTATTTTAGTTGTTAGCAGTAGCGAGTCTGTATGTTGAAGTCTTTTCTTCTTGCATAATAAGCATAAATTAGCAAGCAGGTCTCCAGTATAACACAGGATGGAAGATGACTCAGTGTGGATGGGGAATTCACTGATGTATTTAAAGTTTCTTAAAAATTTAAGTCCGGGGATATGACTCTATGTGCTATTATAACAACATGTGTTAAAAGAACAAGTCTGAAGGTCATGAGTGTTATGAGTAGAGTGGACTGATGGCCACGTATTGATAACTGACAGTAGGTAAAGAGGGATGCTCCTCTGGTGACGCAGAATACATTTGTGTTCCGTGTTTGAATACAGGCTTTACTATAAGAGCTGACTGCTGTGTCTAGACAGCATGCAATGAGGAAACGAATGACGTAATTTAGTACAAGGTCTATAACGTATTGCTTATGAGCCTTTCTTTGGTATTAATAGAACAACCTATATTTGAGTTTCTGTTGCACCATTATAAACATATAGAAGCTCTAGCAGATTTTGTAGACCTTTGTGATATTTATGTTAGTATTGTAATATGAGCTAAGTTAATCTGATTTAAAAAAAAAAGCAACCCACACTTCCTGAAAACACAAACTTAGTAATATTTAGAAGGGACATCACGGGGGAGAGACAATTATACACAGAGTTATCTGTGCAGGCAGCTGAATGTTATAAATAGAAAAATTTTGAGTGGTGCTGGAAGAGACAAGTGTGTTTTTCCAAAAGCGCATGGTGAGAAAGATTTTTGCTGCCTATTAGTCTCAATCCTAAAATGTGCTGGTTTGCTCATAAAATAATAAATTGAGACCTTATGTTTAGGAATTATGTATTTGTATAAATGAAACTTGTTAGTAATTATTCAGATCTTTATCATATTAGTGCTTCCATTTTGGGGGGGGAGTATGGTGAAGACACTTAGATCCAAACACATCAACCTCTCGAGCCAGTGCGATTATACCAGACCTCTGACTGTATACATTTTGTAAAGACAATTAGCCTCAAGTTTCTGTTTTAATGCTTTGATTGAACTTTTAAGGTGGCTTTTCATAAAATACTTACATTCTTTTCTGTGTCAAATTGAAACAGCACTTCAAAACAGCATCTGGAATTACATCACATATGATAAATTTTTCGAATAAGCTATAGCCTGTCTTATTTTGCTGCTGGACTTCTGTTTTTCTCTGTAACGCTTTATGAAAACTTACATTGTAGTCAGCTACTAATATTAATTATTTCAGAATGTTGCTACCAAGAAAGGTAGTAAAATATGTTTAGTGAATTTCAGTCGAAGGAACAGTTATGTATATTGAAGAGGAACTACACCAGTCTTATCAGAGTTCCAAAGTGCAAGCTAATTTCTATAGTGCCTTTTCTTGCATATTTTGAAACGAACAATTTTCTTTTACCGCCTTTTAGAAAGGAAATTCTCTCTTACATTTGTCAGCAAGCTTTACCTCCTGTTTAAATACACTTGTTCTTAATTTCTTTGTTTTCTCCCATTCTTTTCCTTGCAGGATAAAGAATAACAGGTCAATTCATTGTTAGTCATGGATACAAAATTTCCTGGCAGTTACCATACTGCTTGCATGGCTCCGGGACTGTGAATAAGACGTTAAAACCGATTTCTGTTTTCCTTACCTAGGCATTGAGAAAGGACTAAATACCAGAATTCCATGAGGTCACTAAAATAACTCGTGTCAGTCCACAGTGCAAGTTTTTTTCTCATCTCAGTTTGGTATATCTTTGCCTTTTATATCCTAAATATTTTTATTTTGACAACCCAAAGCTGCTCCCACATCTCTTTCCATTCAGAAGTTTTCAATTCTGCAAGAAAAATTATAAAATATTAAAGGAAGACACTCTTGTAGAGGTACTCGTTTACTCGATCTTTCCTTCACCCCAACAACATTCTGTTGAACCTGAACAAGGAGCTAATGAATTATTTAAGTGAACCACCATCAAATTCTTGTGTTACTATGTCCATAAATTTATGCTTCAGATTCCTGCTTTCTGAGTCTGTTTTGCCAACAGATGAGACATACAAGGTCTGCACAGTTTTTATTCTAGGATCGTCACTAAGGCAGGCTCAGTTAGTGCAGATTTAAAGAGGCAAAAATTAGTGAATAGAGGATCTTGCCCTGTAGGCCTTGCCAAGTGAAAATGGCTTTTTTTTAATCCAGTGGCATTTTTACAGACTAAAGGCTGGGTTATGGCCAGTCTTTTAGAAAGACAATTTGTGATGCATGCCAATCAAGAGTGTAATTATATTCATCTGTGGATTTTCAAAAATGACTATCTTGAAAAATGCACTGACTCTGGAAGTTGTCTCTGAGCAAACAAAGGACAATGGAAAGAGAAGCCTGGTTTTGCTACAACGCTTGT
This sequence comes from Opisthocomus hoazin, assembly GCF_030867145.1. Taxonomy (NCBI): domain Eukaryota; kingdom Metazoa; phylum Chordata; class Aves; order Opisthocomiformes; family Opisthocomidae; genus Opisthocomus; species Opisthocomus hoazin. The sequence continues at coordinate 6,952,424 of NC_134420.1, forward strand.
GTTGGCTGCTCATTGTGGCTCTGTGGAACGCCTGGTATGAGGTGCTGATTGTCGCTGCTCGCTTCTATTGACTAAATTGAATGTTATTTTAGAAATAAAACAGTAGTAAAAATAGCAAGGGTATTCTGGGTAGCACTGATATATTTTCTTTCTGTCAAAAAAAGACAAAAGATTGAGTCATTCAGGATTAAGGAACTCTGTGTATATTTATGTGCTCTTTTTGTTTATAAAAATGCAAGGAGAACATCAATCTTCAGAATTCAAGGATGATCAAAACTAAGTTGAATGAAGTTTGTTCCAAATGTTGACAACTTATTCTTCTTGAGAGTGATTTGGCCTTGTTCTCTGTCTAACTTAACTAAATGATATAACAAATTTGGGTTTTTTATATCATTTTCCTTCATGTCTGGAAGAATACAGTTTTTTGTATGTGCTTTTCACACAGGATATATTATTGGTTTGTTCACTTACCTCAGGAAGGAAATAGTGAGGGCCGTTCAAAGAAGTACAAGTAGGCGTCCCATTTATAGATGTTTTGTCTTTCTCAAAAATCACAAACTTTAATATAATGCATTTTTCTATGTGCTACCCTTTCTCTTCATAGTGTCTGTTACAGTGGACTTCTATGTGATAAGTATTACTTTTATTTTTAGAAAACTTTGTTTCTTAATGTTATCATTTTGATCTCTGTGTGCTTTCCTTCTGATCTTCTTTGCTTTGCTGGGAAAAGCAAAGCACAGAAGATTTGGGAAGTCTGGAGAGGGTTGAAACTATTATTCTTTTCTGTCATTCGTAGGACTTACAGGAATTCCCATACAAACTTAGGTTAAAACCTACCTTGTTTGGTATCCTCTTTCAGGCAGCAATTGGTATCTGTTATTTCAGAGGAAAAGAGAACAGGAAAGCATCTTGTTGGCCATGTTTCCTGTATCTCCTCAAGGATATCATATCTTGCCATTTGATCTGACTAAGAATCATTGAAGTCCTGCAGGAGGTATGGCATTCAGCTGGAGAGAAATCAGTCTTCAGGTTCATAAATGTAGAGCTTAGTCACTTGAGACAGGAGTTCCCAAAACACTCCTTCTGGCTAGTTCAAAACTGAGGTAAAGTGTGCTTAAATTAATCTAGGGGGGAGGAGGAAAAACCAACCCAAACCAACAAAAAACCTCTAGAACTGATCATCTTATGATTTTTCACTGAAAACCCTCATAACTAACATGAGAATTTTAAGTTATAATCTTGTATTCACATTTTGGCACGCGTATTGATTTCTTTCTTTCTGCGTAGCTTGTATTTTTCAGAGTTTCACAAGGTCTGTTACTCTTGTTCTTCACGACCAGAACACATTCTACTCTCACTCTTCACTCAATATAGAGCACTTGGAACAGTCTTCCTCTCTGCTCATATTCTGAACTGTTTTCCTGACCTTTACACAAAGGTGACTATTCTCAACTGTCCATCAACATTTTTCATTTGATTTCATCTCACTTGTGACTTTTCACTTCATGTTGCATATCGATTTTTTTATTTTTAGCATCTGTTTTCTCACCCACTCCTTTACACCTCTCACTTTGAGCGATGACTTTTGCCAATTATATCACACACTTTAAACATCCATTTTCAGTTCCTTTCTTAAAGCCAATTGTTGAACTTCCACATGCATTCAGTACCTCAACTTTTTTTACCCCACACTTCTAATACTCTGGCTTATCTCTCATTAATAAGACACATTGTGACTTTCTGTGCTGGTTCTAGTGACATGAGCCTTCTGACATTAATCGTTTCCATTTCTTCCATGCTTTCCTCTTCTATCCTAATCTTCTTTCGAAAAAAAAAAAAAAACAACCCCTGTTATTCTCTACTTTTTTAAAACCTTAGAAAATTGTATTTTTAATATATACTTTCTGTGAAGAGAACTGAAATAAGGAGGAAAGTTTAAAGTTGATGTTTCTAGGCATTTTTTGGAGTGCAGTTACCAAAACTACACAAGGTCTGATACGACATGCACCATTTATGTAAATTTGAACATCTCCAGTAACAAGGTTTTTTCTCTGTTATTATTTAGGCAGTTTTCTGAAAAATGAGATGTGAAGAGATCGAGGACCCTCAGTTAAAAAAATAAAGAAACAAACACTAAAGCTCCTTCTTGTTTTTCACAGCCGTGGGTCCATTTAGCATTTCTGGAAAAATTGGTCCTGACTGATGTGCCCAAGACCAGGAAGGAGTTCGTGAGCCTTAAACTCTATAGAGCTGCTTGTGGGTTTTTAAAAAAATGAATAGTGAATGTATTTTTCAATTCTCCCAATTATATTATGAATTTGGTATGCCTTGTGAAGCTTACAGGATGTACTTCAGCAAGAAGAAAATATAACATTTTCTACTTCTAGACAGGAAAAATATTTTTAAAGTATTGGTAATCTATTTTCATAAAATGGCAAAAATGTGCATGGAATCAGAATATGCTCTGTTAAATCCAAAGAGAAAAGCCAGTATTGGAGTTTGAGTGTCATTTTGATTTCCAAGTGATAAGCGTGTTAGCCTTTACCTTTCCAGTTTTAAAAGCACGCAAGTAAGGGTGAGGTTTTCTGCTGCTGTAAAGCTGAGAACAGCCGTTCATTCACAGAATTGCACCTGTTTGCTTCAGCTTGGGGATTTACCTCAAACTTGCAATGCAGACATACATAATTTTTAATCCTGTAGAGTATTGCTACAGGGAAGTTCAACTGTAAGCATAAAAATTCTCTTGTCTGAATCATGTAGCAAAACTCTTGTGAGAAGTCATTTGGAGGAAGCGAGGACATGTAAGAAGACAATTCCACTATTTCTGCTTCAGAGAGAAGGTTTTGGTGCAATAAAGTGGTCATTTACTTATGTTGTTATACTTTCAGCATTAATCTTTCTGTTAAAAAAATCATGAAGTAACTTTTGCTATCATGAAGGAACGGTTGAAGTGGGTTTCAAAGATAGATTTTTATTTCATGGGTGTTTTTTTTATAGAAATTCAGATTGATTTGTTTGGAGTAAAGCTTGCAGATAGCTGTGCAGAAATGGATTTGTAACTAACGGCTTAGAGTGAAAAAACGTTTTCACTGTTTCTCTTGAAAAGATGAGGGAGACAACCAAGGAATGTCTTGGATGTGCCAAGCTTGTGGCAGTGTGCTTTTTGAAGCGTTTTATGTGGTGATTTGAGATCTTGTTGAAACCTGGAACAACTTACAGTGCATATATACGTATGTTGAGTTCTCTGGGAACAGATTGGGAAGACGATCACTTGGCACTGTCAGCACTCCTTTGTTCGCTGCCGCGCGTGCCGTGTGCGAGTGAAACAAAGGTGTGGGTGCGATCCAGCCTGTGGATTTGTAACGGCAAGTGAGACATAACCATACACCCGAATGTTCCCTCTCGCATTTTGAGAAGATGTTTAAAAATAAGGAATAAAAAAAACAGATGAATGTTATGAATATGAAGCTGCAACACATTCCAAGTTGGCTTGTTGGCTTTGTTCAAACTGTCCTCCAAAAATGGTTCGGATGATAAAGCCACAAGTTCAGCAATGCCATGGGACTATTTTGCTCTGTCACTGCCCAGGGCAGCAGGGCAAAAGTTTTCTTTTATTCATCTTTTTTTCTGCTGTAGGAGAAGCAGCCCTAAATATGCTGTTAGAACACACCATCTTGCTAGTTAGCAAAAGTTCTGTGGGCTTCTTCAACACCTTGCTTTCAGTAGTAGAGCATTAGGGTTTTTTTATAACAAGTTAGAGCAGATACTTGCTGTCAGACTACCGGAGTAGAGCCCTGACCAAACGTTTCCTTTCATTACTGGTACAATTAAAATTATGAAAAGTGATGCCGATAATGTTTAAAAACTTAACTATGATAAACCTGATACAGGACTGTAAGATTTTTAAGGACTTTCCATCCAATAGTATATTTTCTATACAGAGCAACTACCAACAAGCCGACTCCTTTCCTCTGTCCTCTAACAAAGTTCCCAGTGTCCAAATCAACTCCAAATGTGCTTTCACTCCTCATTGAAGATGATGATTGGAGGTGAACAACAGCTACTGTGTAGAGCTCTCTTAAGAAATCCAAACAGGTTTTGGAAGAACTGGTTATAACAAATCAAGGATTTGAGTGTTCAGCGTCAAGCTGATGATTTTGGTCCTGTAAGCAGAATCCTGCTACTGTCTTATATTTTTCTCTTCCCATTACAGTATGAATTATGTTTTGACACAGGGTATAACTTGAAAAAAATTTTCCAATGGAATGAGACTCCAAGCAGGAGTACAGATAACTACTATTAATATTTGCACATCATGGGGGAAGACTTGGCTCCTGAAGTTGCTGCTGTGCGAGGAGTCATCCTGGGCAGCACATTGCTAATGACGCAATGTAGTACCTAGTGCTATCTAAAGCTCTTGCACTTCTCTTTGCCACCGTGTTTCGTGTCTAAATTTTCCTATGAAAGGAATACTGAGTGGCCTGACTGCACGAAGTGCTTTGTTCTCCCGCTCTACACTGGCACGCACCAGCACTGGCTCTCAGGCTGCTTGTTTAAGAAACCTTAGGGCTTGGTCTGCATTGCTCAGTGTTAGTCTGGGGTACAATGTAAGTTGAAACTGCAGTCCTATTGACTGGAATGCTTAAAATGTTCCCCCCTAGATAGTAGTTGCACAGCATCCGTATGCTACAAGTACACTACACCTTGAATTTAAAGATCCATTGTTGATTATTCCTTCCTGAAACTTCAATTCCAATAAAACAGACAGTCAATTCTTATACAGAGTCATACAATAAGCAATTAATAGAATTTAGTCTTTAAATATGGGTAGTTGCACAAGATGTCAAAAAGATTAAATTATCAGCAAATTCTGAAGGTGAATTTTAACTTGGCCATGTTCTTGCGCCATGTGCTTAGGTTAAAATCTTATATTAATGTTTCAAGGGGCAATGGGCACAAACTGAGGCACAGGAAGTTCCGTCTGAACATGAGGAAGATCTTTCCTCTGAGGGTGACGGAGCACTGGAACAGGCTGCCCAGGGAGGTTACGGAGTCTCCTTCTCTGGAGATATTCAAGACACGCCTGGACAAGGTCCTGTGCAGCCTGCTGTAGGTGACCCTGCTTTGGCAGGGGGGTTGGACAAGATGACCCCCAGAGGTCCCATCCAACCCCGAACATTCTGTGATACAAGTAGCTAAAATTAAACATCACAAGGTATAGTGGGAAGAATTGTAAGCTTAGTCATCTCAAGAAGTTTGACCGCTTCTTTCATGAAGGTTTTGTTATCTGGAAAAAAATATTGAAAATTACTTCCTTTAATGACAGAATATGGATATTTTCTGATTAAAGCTTTTTTTTTTTCTTTTTTTCACAGAAGTGTTAAAAAACTCCTCTGTTACAAACCCCTCTGTTAGAAAACCAATAGTTAATGGGTTTTCAGGGAGGAGAACTGGTTAATTACCATTAACAAGGACTTTCACCAGCAGTGTGTTAAGTGAATTTTTGTGGTTCTTGACACTTTTTTCATCACAAATGCTTTTGTGATTCTAGCCTAGGAAAAGGATGAGAATTTGCAAAAGATCTTTTTAAACAATGGCTTTTTTTAATTATCTTACCAACTTTTTGCAGATTGAACATACAACTGTAGTTTTTACTTAAAAAAGAAACCTTGATATAAATCACTTCTGTGATGTACATGTTGCATTTTATAACTTATATTTTATCAGATTCAATGACACTTTTACAATGAGCAATGTGGGCTTTGGATTTTTTGTCTTTGCATCTGTGTTAACGAGTGTTTCCTAGTATCACAGTATCAGGATCCTGAAGGTACAGGAATTATGTGGTAATGCTGAAGTATACGTTAGCAAATTTTTGAAAAAAACCTAGAAATTCAATAGTACAGCAAAACAAAGGGCTTTCTGCTCCACAGATTTTACTCAGCTGGCGTTTACTGTGGAAACTGGACACTGCGTACAAAGAACAGAAGTAGTGACTAAGATGTGACATGGTATTTCTTCATCTTTACTGCTTCTGGACTGTTTAATACATCTATTTATCTTGGGCAAAAGTTAGTACTTATAAGGAAAAACATCAGACTTGGCTGTTGATGTAAGGGTTTTAAGTAATTTAACACTAAAAGGTAACTTTTTAACCATTCATTTGTGAAAGCTATTTTTCATGGTGTCTAGTTTAACATGTAGCATAGTTATTTACATGATGTATGTTAAAAACTACTACATTAGAAGGTTATGCTCCTCTATAACTAACTTTGCTTTTAAAGAACACGGGAGAACCAGATATAATATGTAAAAGTTGACAAGTTGGTCTGGACTGGCTGAGCTAAAAGACAGGTGAAAGTTGGAGGATTTATTACTTCTGAAACCATAGTCTGAAAGAACTAGGGCTCTGTGTGAGCACAGCTTTCCTTTTACATAGCTCACTGAATCAAGGCTGCTATGATAGTACTGTTATTTCTGTATTCCCACATTGCTTGGAAACCATTAGTAGATGTGACTGTAGTTTTTTTCATGATGATTAAATTTGACACAGCATTCGTAAAGCAGAGCTTCCACAGAAACTGGGAGGGTTTGTGCTGACTTTGGCTAGGAAACATCTTTTACAATTGTTTACTCTTCAACCTTTCCTGTTTGGCCTCTGCCAACATTTGAAATGCTGAAATTCCTTTTATTTCATGTTGATGTCTTCAAGGTTTATTTCTTGTACCTGTAGGCACTGATGTTGCTCACTGCATGTCCTTTGGCATGATTTTGCTTCCTAAAATCCAACAGGCAGAGTAATTGGTAGCGTTTGGGATGGTGTACAAAACTAGTGTTGTTTGCACAATTTCTACTAATCGAATTATTAGAAATTACTGGTATTGAGACTGGGTTTCCAGTATTTTCTTAATATTGGAATAGTGGTCTTCCAGCTGCACTACCAATGAAGTTATAGGAGTAGTCTCTGTATTTTTTAAAAATAGGACTCAGATCAAAAGTTAAATTTTTTCCTTTTTTCTTTTTTCCTTTCTTTTCTTTTTTTCTTATGAAACTGTGGTAAATTTACTCAGGCAGAACGTAGAATTTTCACCTGGCTGAATTTGGTAGCTTAATGTGGACTTTTTTGGGCAAAAACTGGAGAGTGGTGAGAAAGCTACAGCCTAGTGATGGTGAGGAAGCACATCTTCAGCACTGAAAACATGAATCCCCCGTCTTCATAAAGAAATGAGCCCGTGATGTGCATGTCACTGACTGATAGACTCTGGAATCAATCAGTAAGAATAAATCAGCATTGTGTTACTTAGCTAATGAAATATGTCTCTGTAAATTCCTTTCTCTTTTAGATGCTGAAAGCCCTCTTTGATTTACTTTACCAGAAATGACTGTGCTAATATGGTGGTTCTGAGACATTCAGCCTCTGTTCTTATCACGCAAACTTTCTGCAGGACATAAAAATTATCAACATAGGCATAACTTCATGGCTGATTTCTTTTCATCTTGTGTATTCCTCTATCAATAACCTTGCTGACTCACTTTATACTTAATTAACATGGTGGAAGATTTGTACCTTGAAATATGACCATATAGATCAATAGATACTTGGTAAAATGTGCTTTTTCTGGTTTTATTTCTGTGTTCACAGTATCATTGATTCATTTCTTTATATGAAAAGACTGTTGTTACAAGAAACAAAAGCTCTGCCTTTGCTTCCTTGAGATCTTGGAACAGTGCGTTTCATACTCAGCTTATCTGTAGTACAAACACGGCATTTTCCAGAAGGCCAAGTTTGGACTAGCCAGCTATGAAACGACCAAGTCAAGCAGAGTCTGAGAGGGAGAAATGAAACTGGTATCCTTGCTCAGAGAGAAACAATAGATTATTTTATTAAGCGGTGCATTAGTGGTCAGTGTCTTCTTTAGAGTCCTTTGTCTTTCTTACATTTATTGAAGGATAAACGGCTACTTCTATTTTAGGAGGGGGGTTTTTTTCTGCCTTAAACTTAGCCTAGAGGAAACCTGAGGAAGCAGCCTTCACCAAATGGATGCAGTAACTTAAAGCTTTTTTTAAATGTTTATTCCTGTTATTAATATTCTTGTCCTCAATGTTCGTATTCCAACTTCTGTGTTGTGATTTTCACCTTCCTTAGAGAGAATTTGAAACAGAGAAATGATGTGATTGATAGTTCAACACACCCTCTTTAATATGAAGAATGAAAAGAAACACATCCTTCCAAGGATAAATTTCTTTTCTATCAAAAAACATTTTCAGATCAATTCTAACCTTCTGCTGCAGTTGCATATAATCTTTGTATAGCATTGTCAGTAAGAGGTGAGGTCTCCAAATGCATACAAATATGGTTTGTTTACTATTTTGTTCTGAGCTTACTTAATCTGCATGACCTGCAACTGATCCATTAGGCTGATTTTAATTTTCAGCCTAAATTATAATGGTTTGAAATGTGTAACTAATTCAAAATGTAACTGACCTGCTGTTTTGGGAAGTAAAGCAACAAGGTAGACTCGACTCTTCCGATGCACCTTTTCTGTCCCACATTACTTTTCTGTGTTCTTCCTCCATAATCAGTGGTGGTGTTCTAAAGCCAGAGAATAATAAAGCTGCTTTAGAGCTTTCAGGAATGGAGTTTTTATAGGATCATAGCAAGGAGGCGTTTGGTCATGAATGGAGAGTGTATAGGTGCTCATGATGGAATAGTGCTGAAAGACGGACATAGGATTATGCCGGTAGCACAGTACCATTGAAATTCATAGTTAATAATTGCTAGCTCATGTTAATTTGAATCATGCACAGGATTTGCTTGGGAGTACCGTGTCGGCCATTCAGCATGCCAGAGACTGTTCTAATAACTTGCTGTGTTCCACATTGTTAACAACATCATAGCAAAGATCGTCACATGCCTGTGCCCAGTTGTTGAATATGCTGGTAGAGACATGGTCTCAGAACTTTGGCATGTTGAAGCTACACAGAAAGTATGCTCATTCAACCAAAATGCCATTGGCAAGTATTTTTTCTTGTTGAGTTCCTAATCTTGAAATGATGGAGAAAGCAATTGCAGCAACTGGGTTTTGTTAATGGGACTTTGCATGTTTTGTCTTGTGCTAAACACCCATTTTGTACGACCTAATAGTTGGGGACATGGTATATTTTTACAGTAATAGCTACTTTTCATAAGATATGCATACTTTCTGTTTATTTACAACATTTATGACAAAACAAGAAGACCTTGGAGAAACAGATCTTGAAGCTGTACTTTTCATGCCAGATCTGTTCTCCCAGAAATTGCCTGATGGTATTTCTTCCTGGAGGATTAACTGCTGCTTCTTCCCTGTCCTCTTTTTGAAACCAAGAGCTTAAACAGTCCGGCAAGTTTGACTGCTGAACCCCACTTCTTACTGAGTAATGCTGTGTTTGTTTTATAGTGAAGTCTTGCTTAGTGATGGTTCTGTAGCATCTGGGTGAGGTTAACCTTTTCATTTTGAGAACTTTGAATCTAATGTTTGTGTTCATACATTCCTGCTTCACAATGGGTCAGATGCCAGAGGGACTGAGTTAGAACTCTTGATCAAATCATCTTTTTCAGATTCAAGCAGATTTGCTTGTTTTGTCACTACCGTTCCAGTCTTTGTTTAAAGTGATCTGGCAGGTCCCTCTCCATAAACTGAAGGACTTGCATGTTTAACCTGAAGGTGTTATCTGTTGAAGGATAAAAATGTAAACATACTAGTTCAATGGGAATTGAATATTTAGATGTTTCAATTATTCCATTTGTGCTTATTTTTAGGGACCTGAATAACTTGAGTTAATCTCACTCTTGTAATTACAGATGTAGCTGCACTATTATGTATTTTTGGGAAAAGCACCGGGCAGATATATACTGTATTTCCTGCTCTGGTATCTGCTTATCTGCACGTTCCTCCTCTGCACTACCCACTGCGCTATAGCTGAAAATTAATCATCTTCCCTGTGATCTGAGTGTGGACATGAGCCGTGACCACTGCTCCGTGCTACACTTTTCCCAATGTTTCTAATGTTGATTTTTTTTAATACCAAAAAGTTTCAAAAAAACCCATCCCTGCTTTCTGTTTATATCTTTGAGCAGTAGATAAGGATAACTTCTCTTTAAAAACTTAAACACTTTATAAACTTAAGATTAATATTTTGGAGAAAGATTTATTTTTATCATTTAAATGCTCTGCAGAGAATTTTTGTTTCTTTTGTTTCTCTGGCTTGGTTTGTATGGAAGGTTTTTTGTTTGATTTTGAAGCTACATAATTATTTGATAGCATAAATATTAGCCTAAGTAGTCTCGGGTATCTGCCGCATAGAAATTATTTGTCTTTATATAGTCTTAATCTTGGCTTATTCCCTTCTTTAAAAGCCAGCTTCTGGCTTGATTTACAGTGATCACACGCTACTGTCATGCAAGTTTGAGTCTTCTGGTAAAATTATTTATAAAGATGAAATCACAAAAATCTTTGAAGTTGCTTACATCTACTGGAAGTGGATCCCCAGTGGGTAAATCCCCAAATCCATCCCTCTCAATAAAAAAAAAAAGAATTGTCTAAATAGATTTCATAAGCCTTAACCTTTTCTGAATCACTCCTTGTTAAAGATACTGATACATTTCAATGGTCATAATTTATCAATAAACTCAAATGGCTGTTAAAAGTTAGTATGCTCGTTATATCGGGGTAATTTTTCACTAGTTCTGCCCATCTTCACTCATCTTTGTTGGTAAGTTTTGATCACACACCACAAGGAAGTGTGGACAAAATTTATGCACTTATCAAACAGACTAGATATATAAACTCATAATTTTTCATAACTTCATAGCGGTATTTGATATATCTTGTTTGATTGAGTTGATATAAATTAATCCTGGCAAAACAATAAGTTGTAGTGTACTCTGGCCAAAGCAAATAAGACAAGTAAATCTTTTAAGAACATTTTCTTACACTTCGGATATGGAAAGAGATGTCTGAAATTCTGTTAAAGAATTTGGTACAGATGGGAATTGTTATTACAGAAGTTTTAACTGCTTGGATGTAGAATTGGGAATAAATACTGCTAATTATGTGAGGATTGATTAATTTTAAACAGTATATTGAATGTATTTTTTTCCACCACTGACTGACACAACAAAACGAGTATTAGGGTAAGTAAAAAGCACTATCTAGAAGAGGAGGCCATAAAAAGTAACCTGCGGAGGAAGCAGGTTATTTCTATCACAATAATATGAAACACACATATGAAGGTGTAAGAACAAGATTTTTTTAATTAATTATGCACTTTGAGAATAGGTATCAAAATGTGTACATATTTGAAGAAGACTTCCAAATAGAATCAAATTCCAAATACTGCAAAATGCAAATGAATTATCTGTTAGAAATATTATGCAAAATTTTGGAATAAGTACTGATAAAAGGCAAACCGAAGGCTTGGAGGTAGATGAAGAATCAAATGCAAAGTATGTTTTCAGAAAGGTAGATTGTGTCAGACAGAACTCTTCTATTGTTTAAAATAAATTTCTTGCATTTAAGTAAAACACAATGTGAACCAACCTGGGAAATTAGTACTTAAATGAGATGGGCAATCCCATTTAGTAGAAGAATTGTAAGTGCCAAGATATGGTTAGAAAGAAGGAATGTTGCCAAAATGGTACGTACTGTTGTGGGCACGCATTATGGCATACTTTCCATTGAATTTAAGCAACATGCAGAAAAGCAGTGGAGAAGCCTCATGTTTAGGATGGCCAACATTTGGAAAATAAGAAAAGGGACTGTTTACATTTTATTTATTTTTTCAAAATGCTCAAAAAAAAATCTAAACTACTACTTAACATGAAAATTTTTAAATCCATTTTTTTGCCTAAGAAGAAAAATCTCAAATTCTCTGTACATTTCTAAATAATAAGAGGGAGATGGGAAGCCTGTTAGCAAATGGAAAGGTTTTTATAGAATCCTTGTAGTACAGCTACTTCACAGAGTAAAACCCCTCAGTTGTTCTCTCTTACTTGTATTCCCAACTGAAATGAAATGAATGAGTTTGAACAAATACAACCACTATGACAGCGCTTCATTTTATTATTTTTGTGATATGTTAGTCCTGTTCCCACACTAACATGTTTGTATGGAGTGCATATGTCTGTTCTTGACTGTGCTATTGCCTCCGTATATATGTGACTGTATGCTGTGAGTGGCTAGTGTTAGTGCCTGTATGAAGGAAAATACATTTTATAATGTGTTTTGTCTAGCTCGCTGTCAGTGGATCTCAATCCCTGGTCCCTGGAGGCCCTTGTAGTGGCTCTTAAAAATCATCACTGACAAAGACAAATGAAGTGGTGCCAAGAATTAAGATGATGGAGGGATACTGGTCCAAGAAGTGCAGGTTCAGATTTGAATGTATTTGATCATATCATTAATGTAAAATTTTCATCAACTTTAATTTGGCCTGCAGCTCTTTCAGTCACAGAGATGTTTTTCTCTCAGAGAATTTTTCTGGCTCTCTCTTGGCACCAGAAAGTAATACTTTGCACTGCAGGATCTCCACCAGTCTTGACTATGTTGTATTAATTTAATTTATAGTATTAGATATTAAGTGTTGACTAAAACTTGATTTTAGTGAAGTTTTAACAGTTTTGTGTCTAACGGTCCTAAATATTGGCTTGCAGTATTTTGATATGGGCTAATGAGAACAGAAGAAGGGAACAAATTATAATTCTGTGGTGATAAACCCATACTAGTTTTGAAAACTTGGATATTCTTCCTATGGCAACATGGAATAAAATGTGCAAGCTATTTTTTTGGTAGTAAAAAAAAAAACCCAAACCCTACAAAAAAACCCCAGCTCTCTCTCAGCTGAGATTTTTTTTTGGTTATATTTTGTTTTGAATGTGAAATACAACCAAAGTAGAATGACGATGATTTTGGGCAGGAAGGATTTCCCTATTTAATAACAGGTTCCGCACTCTTAGATTTGTTTTACAGCAAGACTTTTTGGGAGGAAGTCAAGAGTATGGTTGTATATTTAAGTCTAATCTAAATGGACCTTTCTTCACAACACAATAGGATTATTTTTTTCTTTCTGTCTTATCACTAAAAAATTATCAAGTTCTAGACCTGCCAATTGTGATGGTTTTTGTAAGTAATTGGCTTTCTTCTATGCAGCCCACCTTTTATGCTACAGGTCTGGTATTTGACTAACCAGCAACGTAAGCCAGTGTTGAATTCAGCTGTGGTTAGTTAGCACTTTTGCAGAAGATGGGATCTGAACTGCAGTGCTCTGCTTGGCTCATATTTGTCTGTGATCAAGTAGTTTGGTTTCTGAAAAGGACAAAGGAGTGAGTGCTTTATCAAGTCGTTTCTCTATTGCAGTAATTGGTTTCCTGGTTCATGTAAATTGCTTTAAAACGCTGTCTTTTAGCTTTCATGCTATCTTTTTTCTTTCATATGCTGTCTTAGTGACAAGAGTGGCATTTTAGGATGCCTAGGCATCAATGTGACTCTGTTCTAATGTTCAGAACAAGTTTAATTTTTAAAGCCTGGCCTTTATTATATATTTTTTTAAATTTTCTATGATTTTTCTGCTATGTACAGTTTTGTAAATTCTAATATTCCACTTGCTATATGGAAGTAAATCCCACTAATTGTTTCTGTGCAGCAACCTTCCTCAACAAAAGGGATTTGAAAGCTATGATTTTACAAATATCTTTGTAACTAAATTATGCTTGATACAAGCATGTCTCATGAAGTAATAAAAAGGATATTTTCAAAATTTTAAAAGGTATTTGATAACCTTTTGTGATGCAGGACTGAATTTCTTGATCAAAAGCTAGATTTTCTTCAGAAATATTTTGGGTGTCAAAAACCATTTTTCACTGTTTTTCATAGCACAAACTTAAGTTTGTTTTTATTCCAGTGAGACACAAAGCAGTTCAAACCTATGCCTTTAAATTCTGTATTTCTTGCATGTAGTATGAATTATCATGATTTATTTCTAGTGGCTTCTTTTTTTTTAATAATAGCATTCTCTTTTTGAAAGAGGAGTTCATGATTAAGAAACTTAAGGATGAAGATTGTTACTTTAATTGACTACCTTGAGACTGTTCATGTGGCTTTCTCTCGTATTGCTTGTGAAATGTGAAAGTTTCCTCAGCTACTGCATGGCTGATGGGAAGTTTCTCTACTGCCCCTACTCTGAGTCCTTACCCTAGGAGTGGCCTTGATCAGACACCGCTGGCCTTTGGCTATTTTCAAGTCCCTGGAGTCAAGGTGACAGTAGCCTGAAGGAACAAATGGTGGAACCAATTAAAAAAACGTCCTCCTCAAGTTCTTCCTGACCCAGATGCCAGAATGAAATAACTAAGAATTTCTTGCTAGGGTGTAACTGAACTTGGCTTGATAGATGTCATATTTCAAAAGCCCAGGCCTGTCAACGGTTGATAAAATGCTGTCTCTGCCATTAAAATAAACAGAAACTCTTCTGTGTTTAGTTCTGGAAGGGAAGAATTGAATACAATTAACAGTTTATGCATTATGTAAACCACATGTTAACCTTTTAAACCTAAGGTTTGCAGACTTTAAACAGTTTAGAAAATTTCTCAATAAAATTATCTGCTTTCCTTCACAGTACATAGAATGCAGAGAGATAATTTTCTGAAGGGTACTGTTCTTTTTTTCTGGCATGCACGAAGTCTGACCTCACCAAACCGAGCTTTTCTGTGGCTGCAAACACACAGGACCTTCACCTGCTTGTCGAAGCCACTGTCCCCGCTCCGCTCAGTTCTCCACCAGCACCATGTCCCAGGGACAGAGCCATCTGCTGAGCTGGAGTTTCCCTCCTGTGTGCTTCTGGTAGCATTGCAAGGCTTGAGGTGAAAGTATGGTCTGCTACAAACAATGCCGAAGTGAATTCAAACTCTTCAGTGGATTCTGGATGAGACTCAACTAACAGATATAAATCAGTCAGAAATGATTGATGATGGGGTCGAAAATGTTAAAGAAATCCCCTGCCATCTGGTATTGTTGATAGTGTGCTGGCATGATGTCTTGCAGGATCCCGTACGTGATGCCTTTGAGAATAGGTGTAAATATTAGTCTTCGCCATTATCATTAAAAGATGCAAATTCCTTTGGGAAGAGTGGTGTAACAATGATGCTACAATGATCAGTTTGTGCAGAGAAAAAGAAAGCAAGCTCTACTTTGAAGTAACCTGTAGCTATTGCCTTCTAACAACTACAGCGTTGACAGTTAACTGTTGAAATACTTGGTATGTAGTACTGGTTACAGCTGTTTTCCAAATGAGATTACATGAACTTCAATACATGTTACTACTCTCTCAGCAAGTGCCAGTCTGAGTTAACAAAAAAAAATCCATAATCTCTATGGCTAATCCAAGAAGAACTGTTTATAGTGTGGAGCCTGGGTGCTGTTCTTTTGGTTTTGGTTGTGTGAGCCTTATTACGATTTTACTAATTAATCAAAAAATAAAATAAACAAAGATCTCTGAAACAGACAGAAAACATATTTCCAAACTCCGATTGCATGATGATTGATTTCTGCTTCTTGCCTAGCCTTTTGTCGGTGTTTATAGGAAAAGACTCACACATACAGAGGAATTTCAAATTCTCAATAACATGACAGTTTCTAAAGTCAGAATTACTTCATAAATTGAGTGATTTCATTACTACTGACAGCAGGCTTAAAATGCTCATTATTGTGGTATGGATGTATGGTGTGAAACAGTTAACATGACGGTTACAATTTGTACCAAACCTACCTGACGTATACCAAGTGCCAAGTTCAGCAGCAAACAACTTTTAATCATTTTGCCATGCTACATGCTTTGAAGGTACACACAATTTAGATGTGTTTTTCTCAATGAAGCACTTCTGAGGAGATATAAAAAGTGTGGTACAGATAGGCCAAGCTCGAGGTTTAAATTCTACTTTGACCAAAGCCACCTGATGAATGACGAGTCTCTTGTCATGTGTGACCAGTAGTCGTTGAATTCAGATTCATCTGCATGCATAGATGGTAGGGCAAATTTAGATCATATTAGGAAGAAATTCTTCACCATGAGGGTGGTGAGGCCCTGGCACAGGTTGCCCAGAGAATCTATGGCTGCTCCCTCCCTGGCAGTGTTCAAGGCGAGGCTAGATGGAGCTCTGAGAAACCTGGTCTGGTGCAAGGTGTCCCTGCTCATGGCAGGGGGCTGGAACCGGGTGATCTTTAAGGTCCCTTCCAACCCTTACCATTCTGTGATTCTAACACCAGTTAGCTTTTGTGAAAACAGACCTATCCAGCATTCCAAAACAGATTTAACGTGCTATTTAGTGCCTCAAGCTCATGAAAGCAAATTTCCCAGGAAAAATACATCTTGGGTAGGCAAAATGAAACCATTGCAACAAAGTGGTAACGCATTGCAACAAAGTAGACAACAGTGTTCAAGGTCTGTTTATTTTGCATTTGTTTTGAATGTGGCATTTTTCATTATTCGATAGGAATGGAACTCTGCATTGCTGTTCGTATGCACATGTTCGTGTGTCTCTTTACAGCTGGTTATGTTGTCAGTTATGAATTGAGGGGAAAAAAGTTAGTCCCCTTCACAGCTCTGTACCTTGGCTGTACCTTTAACAGTCACTAGTGTAGTCAAACTGGGTAGCACAGTTCTTTCTCCTTAAAAAAATACAAAATTTCAAAGGACATAGACCTTATGAATCTTTAGGTCTAAAATAGTAATGCATTTTTTTTTAATTGCAGAAATGTGTAGTTAATATTTCATGACAGCCATAGTCTAATTTCACTTTTCAAAGTAATTGTTCATATTTTTTCAACCAAATTGGGTAATTCATTCTATATAAATGAATTCCAAATATTATAATATTGTAACTATAATATTGTAACTAGTAACATATGTATAGCATCTTATAAATAGTATCTGTGTGCTTGAATTGTATGTGCAGTAGTATTAGCGGTGATTTGTGCTCTTTGAAATATTTTGTGAAGCTGTTGGGTTAATCTGCATTCAGTTATGTCTGTCACCAACTGTACAGCGCAGGATGACTGGAATGTGATTCTACAGGAACGTTTGTTTTAATTTTTAGAGTTTGCATGGTCAAAATTTCTGTTCGCTCCTCTGAACTGACTTCATGAAACAGAGATAAGGGTTCACTAAAAAAAAAAACCAAAAACAAACACAAACAGAAAACAACAACAAACAACCAAAAAACTCCAAACTCCTTAACAACAAGTTCTTGCTCTGTTCAGCTCTTACAACCACTGTGTTCACACAGCTGCACTGTCTTGTTATTAGTATTTTTAGGTGAACTCCTGTAGTCTTGGATAGAAAGTCAAGAGCCTTGAAATGTCAGCTCATATGGTCCAGAGATATGTAGGGAAAATAGTACAATATGTCGCCCCATAATATTTCTCTGGTATCTGTGATTTAACAGATTTAATGGAAATGAAACAAACTTCATGGGAGCTTAAAAACTGCTGTTGAAAATAGCACTGTAAAAAATCTTTACTGATTTAAATTGTGCTTGGAAGCAATGAGGCCTCTAAACTTGGCATTTCCTCTAAGAATATTATGACCTCAGGATAAATGTCACTAGAACTATCCCATTTCTCTTTAATCCCGTATAAGGGAAACAAAGGAACACTAAGAGCAGCAGTATTACATAAACTATTCAGATGAAAATCCATTCCAAATGCTTTTCAATAGAGTAAAGCATTCCTTTCATCTACTCAGTGACAATTAGAAGTGAAAGTTCCATAGTTGACTTGAAAACCGTCAAAGCAATGTCTAAAAATGTTCTAAGCAGTGATAGAAAGGAGACTTTTTTACTGTTATCAGTTACCTTAGTGTTCTACCTGCTTCATGTTACTCTCCAATTTAGCAGCTCAGATATTTCACGTACATTTACTGTGAAAAGGAGTAGAAACAGCCCTGTAAAATCCTGCACGGTAAGATTTATTATAATTTTTTAGGTGATGTGTGAAAATATAATACTACTTTAAACAATTGCTTTGGAATGCAGACACTAATAAAACAGAAAGATTTCCTCAGATAAGGAGCAATAACACTCTGCATCCTTTATCCAAGCATAAAGTGCCCTAAGCATCTCAAAGAACATGAGAAATGTTAGTCAAATTGAGACTTATGCCGCGCTTGGATAATAGTGGTTAACTGAATACGGAGCTAGGATTTTGCATAACATCACAGAATAAGATGATGGTGATAAGGACAGCTCTACTCTTTTGATTGTTCAGTTCAGTCAGGTTTAATAGTAGCAATATTAACAAAAAGTGTAAAATTAATGAAAGCTCAGTACTCGTTCCTCTGGCAAGATGCCAGTGCCTTTGTGGAGAAGAATGATTGTGCTGTATCTTGTTAAACATTCTGGGCCTGATTTTCCAATATGACAGATTTAGATTTACTTCTATCTTTTTAGAGTAGCATCACTAGAATAACATATGTAACTCAAGGTTATAAGAGAGGGAAATATAATTATGTAATGCTTTGCATTAAAGCATAAAAAGGGTTTTTTAGATTGCTGAGTCAAACTGCAGTGCTGTTATGTTTCGGAAGCCCAGATGTCTGGGAGACTCTGTAGTATGAGTCAAAGAGAATATCTCCAAAAACCTTTAAAGCACACAGAAATATTGTAGAGAGTATCTGGAACACTTCTGAGACATTGCAAAGCTACCAGGTAGAGAAATTTACCTGTTTTCTTTATGAAGAGTGTTCCCACTGTTTGACTGAAGCATCTATTTTGAACTTTCCCGTTAACTCACACAAAATCTTTAACGTAAAGCATTTTTGCCTCTTAGCGAAGCTTGATGCAGACTAGGTATTTCCACGGCGAATTGTCTGTGTCCTGTGGTGGGCTATATGCGGACTACTGGCTTTTTACAAATAAAGGTGTATTTTAAACATTACCAAACCACAAACAGTACCCAAAAGTTATGTTTTCTTGAAAATATCTACCATCTCTTGGTATCTGGAGGGACTTCAAACCTTCAGGACTTTCAGTCTCTTGATATCGGTAAAGACTCGTCTCTGAATGCATGAGGAGATATACTTCCTTCAGCATCCTTTTTTCCTAGCTTCAGAAACAGCTGGTAGGGTAGCTGCCAGGTCCTTCTGCTAGGTTATTTGAGACTTTTTTGCTGATCTGTCACATAGTGCTTTCTGAAAATGGGAGACATCGGACTGTGGCAAGGGGGGAACACCCAGGTCTCCCTCGTGCTTATTAAATTCTGACTTTGAATGTAGGACACCTTGGGGTTGTTTCTATATTTTCAGTCTTTTGGATTTCCTGTCATATTCACGTCCTAATCCATCACCACAAGGTACTGTTTCAGATCACTTGATTTTCTTTTTGCTTAACAAGTTCCAGTTCTCTTGTCCGAGGTCTCACAAGCTCACTCTCATGGAAGGCCAGCACTGTTCCCAACACAACGGTTTGCAAGGTGAATGGAAACGGGTAGATAAGCAACAGCTGCAAGCTCCATTCCAGTGATGAATGTTTGTGTTTTCCTAGGCTACTTCTTAGTTTACATTAAATTCTCCAATATCTTTCAAAGGGAACAATGCCTTTTCCTGGGTTTAAATGTTGGTGTTTAAGCGAATATTAGTGTCCTCTCTCTGATCTGCTTAGGTATGCCAGCTTTATGTACTATGCTAATTTGAGTTGTTAAAAAAGCTAAAGGGTTTGAAATAGGAATTAATGACTTAGTTTTTCAGTAGTTGTTAGACTTTTCCCCTGGAAATGTTTTTGCTTGTTTAAGTAACTCATATGCTGTTTCTGCTATACCTACATTTTTCCAGAAGTGCAGCAAGAGTTTGTGGCACCAGAATTATTTTGTGAAAATTGGTAAATGCTGATGCGAGAAGGTTGTGCAAGCTTGTTGAACCATAGCTCTGTTGATGGCTTTGAGTATAATGGCACATTATGAAAGGAAGGCATGTGGTCCAGTGATTAGACCAGGGCATTGAGGTTTCTCGATTCTCTTTTCAACTATTCTACAGTCTTGCTTGGGTGGCTTTGAGTAAATCAGCTGAGCTTTTTGAAGCTCAGTTTACTCACTCTTATAACTGCTTTAATACCTGTGGTCTATGGTTGCTCTATGCCTCCTGCTATTAAAGTTAAAAACTTAATTACAGTGTATTTGTATATTGCTGCTATTGTTAATTTTTGTGTGCTCAGAAAATGAGAGAGGGAATCAAATTATAAAAACAGACAACTGGTATCAAAAAAATAACACAAGCTGTAATTGCAATTACAGATACTGTAGATGATGATTGAAGTATGGTACTCACTGACAGTAGCACAGAACTGAAGGTCGAAATCAAGAGAAACTATAGGGCTATCTAGAAAAAAAAAGAATAGTTAATAGCTATTAATTATACTTTGCACCAGTAAAACTGGTGTTGACCTTAATTTTTGGAAGTTTATTGTCATTCTATGTAAGTATATGTTAGTCCATTTCAAGGGGTATGGCAGAATTCACTGCCATAAAATATGTTGGGCTTTTACTATTGGAACAAAAAGTTATTGACACATTTGGAGCTACTTAACCAAAGTTAAACTGCATCTGAAAAGCCTAGCAAGCCATATGAAGTAATTTTGCTTTTGCAAATGTGTTTTCTTTTTGGTGTTTTTCTGGCATTGCATGGGGATTTTTGTGTTTTCTGATTTAATACATCAGGAGTATGGATTTTACAATGACATCAATGTCATGAGATGGCATGTCCATAGGACCCATGACGCTGTGACTCTGGTGGGTATCACCAAAGTGAGCAGCAGCGCAGGCACAGCAGAGAGGTGTTCCTGCTCCGGTTCCCTGCACTTGCTCCCACCCGCAGCATGCAGCACGCACCAGCTCTCACACGCAGAGCGCGCTTTAGTGACCTGCTTCAACTCGCAAACCCTTCAGACAATCCTTTGGGTTTTTTGCCTGGCGATTTAGTTTTCTGTTGTGTTATCTAACTGAAACAGCCCGGGGAGGGACTTGATGGATGACAGAGCAAAAGCAAGGGAACAGGCAGGAGCCTGTAGCTGCAGGAGGGAGGAGCAAGTCTGGTGGGGTGCAGAAGCAAAATGCTTTTGTGGCCAGCTGGAATCACTGCTGCCAGAACTATATATAGCTTATTTTCTTGTGATCGGCAGCTTCTCATTCTGTGGCAGATGTCAGTTTTGACAGATTTTGGAGCCTCTCTCCTTAAGTGTGCAAAGGATGCTTTTCCTTCTTTCTTTGATTTTGTCTTCATTACTTGCATTTATCCTGTCTTTCTACTGTGACCATTAAGTAAAATGGTGATGCAGGTGTAACAGAGTTTATTTAATAATTCCTTGTCTGTACACACAGCCACCCTTCTCCTCCCACTTACTTCATACCATCCATAATCTCCAGAGGGAACCCTGTGGTACATCACTTCAAGTGGGTGGTCAGAGTGCGCATGTTTGAGCGCTCGCAGATTTGCCTGTGGAAGCTGGAATGTCTGCAGTGTGGGCTCTATTGTTCTCTCCACTTTTTAGAGACTTGTGGACTACTGCATGACACAATGTTAAAAACATTCCCAATCGTTAAACATTTCTTGTCTTTTCCTACTCCACTGGATTTAGAGCTATTTTCACTTCTTCAAATTTTTCTACATAAATGGACAGCCAGATAATCGCTTGAGCACTGGGCTATACTTGGTCCCTTTTGCTGTCTCTTTCCATAAACATGGATTAATCAGGTGTGACTCACAAGGAGTTGCAGAATCTGAAAGACACAACAGCAGGGATGGAAGTTTCCTCATAGAAATGTGCAAGCTTTATGACAAAGTAATTGTTTTTATTAGAACTGTACTTAATAATTATTACAATAAACTGATTTATGGGACAGACTGTAATGGAATAGTTGGCCATATTTTTCTGTTACCATTTTATCTGCTTTCTGTTACTCTTTTATCCCTTTTAGACTTTAACGGCACTTCAAAATGTTTTCTTGTTGCCTGTGCACAAGCCAAGGTTGAGTCCGGTACCACGTAAATCCAGGTTGTGGTAAACTGAATCCAGTACCACGTAGAAGTTTCTTACTTGGTGTTTCTTAATATCTCAGGTCGTGTTAAAAGTATTTTCTCCCTGATATTCTGAAAGAAGCAGAAGGAGCCATCATTCTCCTATGCTTTGACCATTAACAAAATATCCACCATGACCGAGCACTTTTGTTGTTCATACATCCAAGCACAGAGATTAAGAATTTCATGAACTTGTACTGTACTGTTGACTCTGCACTGTTTGTGGCTCAACCTAGGATGCAGGAAAAGTCCTGGTGACATCTGTTTGCTTTGTGCTTCTCTTCTGTGCAAACTACCACATTTGCTCTGTACGAATGGGAAAGCTGAGATTTTATTCTGTTCCTGCTGAATTAGGAAATGATGAACAGTTTAATCCAGGGGAACATCCACTGTAAATGCAGAATTTTGGATTGGGCAATTCATAAAGATACTCACTCCTTCAACCTTCAGGTTTTTCAGACTTCTCAAGTCTTTCATAATGCAGCAAAGTGAGTGAAATTGCCAGCTTGGTCACCACTAAAAAGATATTCTACTTCCAGTCTGCAGTTTTAAAACACGTAAGGATTAGATATGCACCTTGTTATGACAAGATATTGCTAATATTTTTCTGTCCTTCATTGTACAGCAGAGATGTGCTTTTTGTATTAATATTTTCTCAAATCTATAACTACCCATTTGTAGAGCATTAACAATTGCCTTCAACCCTGTGGTTTTCTAGTTCAGAGCAGTTTATTGTAAAGACTGAAACTCTCCGGAATGGTGAGAGGATGTAATAGTTGTTGAACCCCTACTTTTCTGACAGGATGTTTAAAGCAAGTTCTCTTAACCAAGCAGTAGTGATGTCCATAAAATCTCTGGAGAACTTAGTCCAGCTCACTCTGGCAAACTCAGTGTTGTTCGTCTGCTCCCTGAGAAGAGATGGTGCCAGTGAACGTTTCTTTAAAACGTGTGCTGACATTAGTCTTAAATCCTTGCATTGAGCTTGTTTTCACTCAAATCACGTTGGACTGTCATCCATCAATTTTGAATATGTTAATTAAGGACAATATTATTCATACTTGGAGCCTGAGTGACGCAGGCTGGCCAGGCCCTGTGGAGGTCTCTGGCCCAAGCTGATGCTGCCAATGGGGCTCCCACAGGGACAGACTTGGCGTGTCCTGAAAGCCCCCAAGGACGAGAGACCTTTTGGGCAACCTGAGCCGACGCCCCACTGTCCTCATGGGGAAAACATTTCTCTTTATACACAGCCTGAACCTCTCTTGTTTGAAACGTGTCTTTTGTCCTACTTCATGCACCTCCACAAAAATCCTGGCTCCATCTTCTCAGTAACTTACCCATAGATGCCCAGGGCTGTTGTCAGGTGTCTCCAAAGCCATCTCTTCTCCAGGCTGAGCAAGCTCAGCTCCCCTGAAGCCCAACTCACAGGGCATGTGCTCCAGACATCTGATATGCTGGTCCAGTAAAATTGCTGCTATTAGTGTTTTGTTTGGTAAAATTTTCCTGATTTTTGACATGTACTTGCCATGCACTGGCTTTGTAGATGTTAGTTTCTGATCGTGCTTAGGCAATGTTGTTGCTGTTCAACACAAGAGCTGAACAGCAAAACCTACTGGATTACCTCAAACCTATGGATAACCTCAAACTACTTCAGCTTCTATGGTAATAAACTGTGCCCATCCATATTACACAATTCGTGTGGAAAAAAAGTGCCTTCTGTATGATGCTGTTTTCTCCGTGTGGTTTCAGGGCATGCGCTTGGCTAAATACTGAAAATGTAGAAAGCTTTGTGTGGTGTCTTAAAAACATAGAATCCCATGTAGTCCTTATGGTATTATATAGTTACAGGTTTTTTGAGAATATTCATTACTTCATTTTGTATCTTAAATTGTTTCAAAGTATACTCTAAGATGTAAAGATTATGAAATTTTACACCGTAAAATCTGCATGAATATTTTCCAGGGCATTTTTTTCATCATTTTGTATGAAAAGTGAAAAGTAATAGCAGTGATTTTTGTATCTTGCTTTGCTGCATGAACAGATTATGGACAATATTTAGGTCTTCATTAAAACTGTATTAAAAATAGTGAGAGTTAGCCTGGCTGCATTCACCCTAACATAACTGTTGATTTAACTAGAAAGTTACTGTGTACAAATCAGATCATTTGGTTACTTAAACCTAGTCTTAAAGCGATTGTATAAGTACTGCTTGACCAGCTCCACACGTGGGTAATGGTCAAACATGTGAATAGCTTGGATTTTGTACTAGAGGGACTCCAACCATTTGCATCGTTTCACATGTCTTTGTACTTGCGTTTGTATTGTCCAATGTATCATTTTCAGTCTCTTTTATTTGGAATTTATTGCCATGAACAAAACAGAAAACTGAAGTAATAATTATGTGTATATCAAAATGAAAGAAAATGTAAAACAGCTACTTTTGACCGGTGTTTCAAATTCGTGCTCTTTCATGAAAAATTGAAGGTCAGCATAAATATATTATGAAATGCACATTTGTAACGAAAAAATGCTTTTATCCCTATGAAAAATAGCTAGTAATTTGAAGCTGCATGAGGTTTTATTGTATACATCTACAATCCTTTAAGAGAGTTAATCTGTATGCTTAAGGTGCTGAGATCTAAAAATATGTTTATTCTACAGCTACAATTTTCTTCTACTGGAAGCAAAAAGGAATAAGAATTTTCATTGCTGAAAAACCCTTTTTCTCCGTTAATTCACATAGCTTACCAGAGCTTTTCACCTCCTTCTAAAGCCAATGAATTTTCTGGGGTATAATACCTCTTGCTTTGTACTGTCCAAATGAAATATAGGACTTCAGATAAAAAAACTGAAGTCTGCCAGAAAAGAAATCAATAGAATCCTGCAGCTTTATGGTACAATATATACGTGGGCTGAGGTGGGTTGGAAATAAAGGAAGGTGGGGTGGACTTGAGTATTTCCAGAAATATCCCACAATTGATGGTACCAAACAGCAGGTGCGAGCCTTACTGTTTTCCTGTATCACCTATATTTAGCTGTGCACGCTCCGAGCAGTATTTTTTCATTGTGTTGTTCAATGTAAGATGAAATTGGTTATACTTTCTGAAGTGACTTATTTACCTGGTGAATAAAGGGCTTCCCACTGACCAGTGCTTAAGTCGGCTTCGTAGCCTTGGGCCTACGACATCATCCACTGCGCCATATAAGGCTTCCTGGGGTAGAACTGCTCATTGCCATTATGTTCTGTTATTGCTTTGCAGTGTTACAGCGTACTCAAAGATTTTAGCTAATTATTTGTCTTTTATTTCAACTGTAATGAAAATTGTAGTTGTGGGAATAAAGAAAAGCTAAGTTTCTCATGATGATGCTGAATTGCTTATCTGGCATGGTGAACGCTTTGAAACTAAGAATTCAGTAATCTAGTTATAAAGGATGGTTGAGTTAGCTTTTCTTTGGAGAACTTAAGCTATCATTGTTTTGTGTTTCATGATACTTTTAATTTACTTAAGAAAATGAGAATCCCCATTTGTCTGCCAAATTAACTGTATTATTTTTTTGTTCGTACCTATATCTTTCTATTCTCCAAAAATTATTTTAGTGACTTTTCTGCACTCTTTAGATCCTGTCCGGAGCACATCAATTGCCTTGTGTCACAAGTCTTACAGGCTTTAATCAATGCATTAGA
This sequence comes from Opisthocomus hoazin, assembly GCF_030867145.1. NCBI lineage: Eukaryota > Metazoa > Chordata > Aves > Opisthocomiformes > Opisthocomidae > Opisthocomus > Opisthocomus hoazin. Next base: position 6,978,195 of record NC_134420.1, read on the forward strand.
AGAGCCCCAAAATCAGCATGTACCTAACTCCTTCCCAAAACCTCACAAGAGCAAAATACATGAGAGAAGTTCACTTTGTAATAACAACACAGTTGGGGCAATCATTTTCACAGTTTAATTCGGCTTTGTGTGAAAATGGTTTTGTTTGGTTTAAACCTGGTTTTGAGAACTAGGTGATGGGAGTAAAATCTTTTCCGTATTGTAGTGCATTGTTCATATCAAAGTGGAAATTCAACATGGAATATCATCTCACATTTTTTTACCCAGTGACTCAGTACGATGAGATCATTCTGCAGTTCTTCCTTTGACCTTAAATTTCGTGAATAATTTATTATCAGCAACAAATGCTATTATTTCACTATTCATTCTCTTTTTCCTCCTCTTGTACAACTGTCTTGAGCTGCTTAGGTCCCAGTACTTTATCCGCTAACAATTTTTCTGCCATTGTGACGTCTATCCATTTATTCTTATCTTTTGTCCATATCTTTTAAATAGGTATTAGTCTATTTTAATAAATCATTGTATGTTACAGCACCATAGTTGTTGGGGGGGTTTAAGAAACTTCGGTGAGAGAAATTATTGAAAAGTTTTTTGGAAACGACAGTACACGATAGTGGGTGCTTCATTCTTGGTCATATGCTTGTCTCCTTCTAGTAGCTTTATGAGACGTGATTTCTATGCTTGAGAGCCAGGTTTTTAAATTTTGTTTTGAATTATCAATGAAGTCTAGGTTCTGTCCCATTATTGGCAATACATCTAGCTAGGAATCCATACCTATTGCTTCACATTTCCAAGGTGTACCAGGCAGATGCTTTTAAATAGCAGTCACCTTCAGATTTTTTCATACCTGTTTTGCGTTAGACATTTCAATTCATAGGATAAATCACTGCAAATAATCCTACAGTTCCTTATTTATCTTTCTATAAAACCAAACCCACAGAACACGCAATTCTATTAGTGATTCTTTTACAAAACAATCAACAAAACATACATGTGGGTTTTTTAAGGTTGCAATTATTTTGATGCTTCAAATGGCGCTGTTCCTGAGCACTACTTTTAACTCTATTTCATTGAATATATCAGGGTCTTAGAAATATGGACTTGCTTTTTTACTATTAATTTTTATTATTTATATTTTGTGTTATTAGTCCAACAAAAATAAGACTGTAAGGCACTAGATCATTTGAAGCGTACAGATAATTTAAATTCAGTGGAATAATGAGTGTGCCCTTAGAGATATATTTGTGCACTTTTTGCATATGAATTTTGACAGATAAGAATGGTACCCTCTCCACCCTTCCAGCAATTTTATGGCATAACCTATGCATCATGGATTATCTACCCCCTCAACACGCAAACTGAAAAGCTGTACAGACTTAAAGTACTCTGAGACTAAAACCTGCTTAGTATTCTGATTCAGCTGGGGACTTCAGCTTGGCATTTTGTTAAAGGCTACCCCTTATGTTGCTCCAAAATTTTTCCTGTGTAGTCTCCTGCTGCCAACTGGAAAAGTATTTGGTCAAATTAATATCGTTTCAAAAACCAGACAACTTTTAGAGGGTCGTATTTCTAAACAATTCTGGCATGCAGGGGAGAGTTCTGCCTTTTCCTCAATTGTATTTATACAGAATGGTCACATACTCCATAAAAAATGGATTGTGTTTTTCTCTATATGAAAGATTGATTTCTCCATTTTAAAACACGTAAATCTTTGAATCTTCCCCATTCTACAAAACCCCTGTGTGCCACGGTACAATTAGAGCCATAGGGCAGTCAATTTTGCAAGCAGCAGGCGGACAAGGCAAGGGAATGGCTGTGTGCTCTGTATTCTGCTGTTGTCCTGGCACAATGTTCCTTGCAAAGCACAGCTCAAATGTCACTTCAGTTCACTGAGGACAGCAAAACATGATGTCAAAAGAGATTTCGGTTTTGGCTAACCTGGTGTTTTACTTGCGGGTCAAAAAATGTTCGTTCAGGTTTGAATCTCTATAAGATAGGAAAGGAGGGTCGTAAAAAGATGCTGTTACACTTTAAAAACAACTTACTCAGGAGGATCAAAGGGTGAAGAACCTCCATGAAAAAGTCTGGTATGATACTGTAGTCCCCTGTGTCTGCTTTGTCCTCGTGCGAGCTCACACTAAGTGGAAGTTTCTGTGTGTATCTCTTGAGTTTTCAACTCATGTGAAATTAGTAAGTGTGCTCAGATAAACCAAAAATCCCCCCAAACCCTGAGGCTAGATACCATAAGCAACAAATTTAAAGATTCAGGAAAGAATATGACTTCATCATGGTATGCCTATTTTGGGTTTTTTTACAAGTACCTTCCTTACCGTGTTGTGAAATGCATCTGTAGCATTACAAAAAATAAGATAAATGTGACATGCAAATGAGCAGTGCGTGGGATCAGGACTTCAAGATTTTATCACTAATTATCTCAAATTACAGAAAAACACAATCCACCCAGAGCATGTTGCCCATACGGGCAATGTCATGCTAAAATTAAAAAGTAATGTTTTCTGCCAAGTAACTTTGTAAATTAGGTACTAGATTTTTGGTAGGGACAACAAAAAACCTAATTACAAGTCTTAAAAGATGGTGATATTTTGGAAAATCCCCACAAAAAGCAAGATTTTTTTTTCATAATATATAATACGTATGTGAACACCTCTGACAGATCTGGAGCAACATATGGATCTGGTGGACTGTATTGATATGTGGCTAGACCTACCAAGTTAGAATTATTTACTAGCAGCTAGCTGACAGAATCTTCCTTTTATAGTAGATGAATTTGTGAGTGACATGAAAAATGATAGAACCAATCTTATGCTACTGTTAATGTGCCAGTGGAACTATGTCAGTTTTTAAATCAGTTGAGGAATCTCCTGGTCGTTTTCTGCTGTTCAGCATTTCTTTCTGATGTAGTTTAGATTTCAGAGGCTCTGAAGAACAAAAGGCTGAGTTTTTAAGCACATGATTCAACAGGAGTAAAAGGATTTGTTGTATGCTTCAGATAAATCTCTGAAGCTGTAACTTTGGCTCCATATCCTAAAATGCCATTATTCATTGTCTTCCCGTATTTATCAAGTGCAACGAAATCCAGAGTACTACTTAGGGTGTGGGACATCTATTACCACCACTAGGAAAGGTGATCAAAGAAACAAGACTGAAAAGAGATTAGGACAATGTCTGGTCATATACAAAAGTTTATGTATATATGGAAGGTGAAAATACTTAAAGCTAATAAGCTAAACTTAAAGAAGTTATGGAAAAAGAAATATCAAAGACTAGACTGAAAGAAATATTCTACTTTAACTAGCTATCTTTTCTGATGTTAGTCTTGTCAGTGAGAGTTAAGACTAAAAACTGAACTGACATATGATAATCACAAAACCAATTTGTGTTTATGAAGTTCTGCATGTTTGAATACATTTGTTTGTAGCTACTGATTTTATTGGTACTATGATTTGAAATGTATCTGTAACTGAGCATCTTTTAAAACATTGATGAATACTGTGGGACAAAAATGATGACACAACCTTCCTGGAGCAATACACAGATTAGTTGCTCAGTGCGGTGCTAGCAGTCTGGCTGCTTAACATTCATCTATGAATCCATCACTTGATAAAAAGCAAAGCAGTGCTGAGGGGGGTGAAGCAAATACAGCCTAAATGCAGACATCTTCTATATATAATGAAGGGTTCTTTTTCAAAGGCATGTTGATGTAACTAATAACGCATATAAAAATGAATCAGTCTTATTTCAGAATTTTTGTACAAGCTTTTTACAGTTTCATTTGATATTACTTTTTTTTAGAAGAAATTAACTTACATGATGCTACTTCAAATCACCTGAGAGTACAACTCTAATAAATCCCCCTGTTCTGGGTTAGGCTGTAGAAATGAGATGGAGACATCTCTAGAGCCCCAAGTTAATTTCAATTGACATGACTGACATTTGTAATTTGAAGGACTGAGAATCTGCATTTCCCATGGGAAAAATCTTGCTTTGGAGAAGTGGGCTTGGGCCAAGTGAGCTTTCTGACTTATGTTGTTCCTTACCCAATCTTGTGATATTTATACTTGTCTTACAGAACAACAGAAAGTCCTCCTACACCATTTCTCTTTGTTTTCTGTCTTTTACACATGATACGAAGTAAAAAAAGGCTACCAACTTAAATAGTAGTGTACAGTTCCTGTCAGGCTGGACTTTATGAGGAGGTGTGTGTTCATATTAAATCAATCTAAACACTAAGCACAGATCTTTAACCAGATATGGCATATCTTGTTTGATAATCAAAATAATCAACTGGTTAATCAGCTGTATCAATACTCCAGACGCTTTGCATGAATATTTGTGTTATATGCCTGTTCCCTTTCTTATGAGACGAGTCATGATTCATGTTCACAACTAATGGGACTGGAAGAGGTTAAATTATTTGCTCTGTCATGCAGCATGTTCCTTGCAGAACCAGGAGAGGAGCGCAGACCACCTATCTTCCAGAGTCACTGTAGAACTAGTCCCTGCCTTATAATTCAAATAAAGATTATTAAAAAAAAAATGCTTTATGAGAAAATAAAATGTACTGTCAAGCACGTCTATTGGTTTAAACTTCTGCTACACGGGTTTTTATTGTTAGAAGGAAGCAACTTCTCTGTGTTTACTGTAAATCATATTTATGCATTCCTTTCTAGCCCCATAAATGCCATAATTGACCTTTAGAGGAACTGAAAGGCTCCTTATTTGTTATAGCGCCAGCTGGCACATCTGGTTTTTGCTGCATAAGCTGACAGTAGTCCTAATATCAAATATGTTCACAGACCTTCATTTTTCACATTAGTGATTCTGTTTAACCTATCGTTGCCACATTAAACTTCGATTTGTGTTTGAATAAATGAGAGAACTCATCTTTGTGAATAAATTTCACTCTGCATTAATTTTAGTAATTATCTGAGAATTTAAGTAGTTAATATCACTACAGTTCACAGCGTTGGGATAAATTTTTATCTTCCTACAGACTGAATAAATTTTGAATAAACCAATATAAAAAAAAGTGTCGTCAGTTTTACCAATAATGAAGACAACTCATACAACCATCTCAATTTTTTCATTGCTTGGAGAGGAAAACAGAAGAAACATTCTGCAGTATACTATCTTTATTTTCATATGGAAAAAGCTAACATTGCTATAAATATGATTTCAGATTTGTGAATGGGAATTTAAAGATGCTCTTCTGAGGGCTTAAATTTGACACTTTTTTCTTGCTAAAAGATTTGATCTTAACTAGACTCTCTTTCATTCTAATCTAGTTTTGTGGTACTTAGGCATATTTTATATCCAGAAATTATTTAGTCTGAATTTAAGTTGATTATTAATGTAACTATTCTTCATGACAGCAACAAATCTAGTGTCATGTTGGGTATTTTGAGCTTCTATTAAAATCAGAATAGGTTTGGGTTTTACATTTGATGCTATTATCTCTAAAATGTGAGAACAGATTAATGTCAAACCTATATAACAATGTAATGCAGAAGTAAAAATATATTGATTAAAAAATACTTTTTATGTAATAAATGTAGATGTGTTAAACCTGTTTCTGAAAGATGACAGTACTGGGAAGACTACAGTTGGTCACTTTGGAATTGTAGGGTCAAAATATTTCCATGAACCATTCCCAGTAATTTTCCTGTGATAAAAGATTTTACTCTGAAGAATTTCTATTATGATTTATTGGGGAAAAAAATATACATCTCATATCCTAAATTTGTAGGTGTGTAGCAAAGACAAACAGTTTCATTGAAGAGGGTTTTTCATAGAATCAGACTAGTTTGGGTTAGAAGGAGCCTTTAAAGGTCATCTAGCCCAACCCCCTCTGCAGTGGGCAGGGACATCTCTAACTTGATCAGATTGCTCAGAGCCCCGTCCAAGCTGGCCTGGAATGCTTCCAGGGGTGGGGCATCTACCACCTCCCTGGGCAACCCATTCCAGTGTTTCACCACCCTCATTGTAAAACATTTCTTCCTTGTATCCAGTCTAAATCTACCCTCTTTTAGTTTAAAACCATCATCCCTTGTTGTACCGCAACTGACCCCACTAAAAATTTTGTCCCCATCTTTCTTATAAGCCCCCTTTAAGTACTGGAAGGCTGCAGTAAGGTCTCCCTGGAGCCTTCTGTTCTCCAGGCTGAACAGCCCCAACTCTCTCAGCCTTTCCTCACAGCAGAGGGGTTCCAGCCCTCAGATCATTTTTGTGGCCTCCTCTGGCCCCAGTCCAGCAGGTCCATGTCTGTCCTGTGCTTGAGGGCTCCAGAGCCGGATGCAGGACTACCAGGGGGTCTCAGAAGAGCGGAGCAGAGGGGCAGAATCCCCTCCCTTGCCCTGCTGCCCATGCTGCTGGGGGTGCAGTCCAGGTTACAGTCAGTCTTCTGGGCTTCAAGCCCAGAAAGTAGTTTTTGTTGTGAAACAAATGGCTATGTCTCTGTGATGATCAAAGCAGAGAGTCAATATGTTTTTACATGATCAAATTAAAAATAGAAACTTAAAAGCTTAAGTTAAAATAATTTTGTGAAATCAGTTGTCCAAAATTTAAGGAATTGTACTTCTAAAGTTGACTATGAAAAAAAATTTCTTCTCCGTGATATGAACCTTAACTGCATACAATGCAATGTTTTTGCCCTACATAAGTAAAAATGTGCTATATAATTTCAGACCGCATTGTAACAGATGCAGAAGATGCTAATTCAGATTCTACAAGTACCTCTAAAGTTGCCATTCCTGAGCTTTCAGGTACTTGATTTTCAAAGTACAATAAAGTTGTTCAAGAAAGTTTTTGGTAATTTTTTTTTTTTTTTAATTGAAGGTATGTGTCAAAATCAGCACTAGTACTACTTTTATCAGCTACCTGAAAAGTATATGGGATCTCATACTGTAACACTGTGAAAAATATAGGCTGTATGATAAAGATGTGCAACTCTAAATTTTTTGAGACTTTAATGAAGGCAAATGGCACAGACATACTCTGAAAATAACCAAAAAGACACAGGTATATTCCTAAACTGCATCAAGTGTTCAGAAGCACCTGCTACTTCTTGTGGTACTTCATTTCGATACTTTTATTTATTTGGGATGGGAAAATAACTCGGGAACCAGTACACTTCTGATTTTCTAAGCTGCAGTACAGCCAAGGACCACTCTAGAGTTGAATTTGGGTTGTTCTGTCTATTTATCTATATCTCTGTCACATTTGAAATTCTTTTTCTTTATTTTTCAGCTTCAGAAATTCCTAGAAGGACTGTAAGCCTTTAACGCTGTTGTGTTGAAAAGATTCTCTCTTTTCAGTTTTTAAGTTGATGTGACAAATATAACTGGAACTGTTGGAGCTGTGCAGTGAAGTAGGATCATGCTGTCAGAGCCTACCACGAAGAAACAGAAGGGAAGGAAATGATGAGAAAATGAGCTGTGGGGAGATTCAGCATTTATGGTTTCCACTTTTTTCCCTATAATTTTATCTTTAGTGTTTCAGAGGGCCCTTGAGTTTCCTGTTAATTTGCCCTTTTAGGTGGTCAGATGGTACCGTCACTAGAGGACATAAAAATAACTCCACCTCTTATCAGTAGCAAAAACTGACCTGAAATACAGGTTGAAGTTCAATTTTTAGCTTAATCTACAGATCTGTTGGAGTACAGAACTGAAAAATTGAATGTTAGCAGAGCTTATGGCTAGAAAAAGGAAGAAAATTATGGCAAATGCACCTAGTGGGTCATTCTTATGTTCTCTGATTCTTAGTTTACAAGTGTGAAGGATTGAAAACATTTGTGCTACAGGGAAAAGCAGAACTAGGATTTTTTTTAAGCTGTATCCTATAGCTGTTTATTAATACACGAGAATAAGAGATTGAGATGCTTTAAAAATATCAGACTGATCCTTTGATAGTTCAAATGCCACGTTTCTGAGTTTTGAAGAATGATGCTCAGATGGTACTGCTGGGAAACAGCCACTGTGCCTCACCCTTTCCTGGGGGTGAGGAATGCTCCCTCGCAGCGAGGGCTCTTTCCTGGTTTCACAGAATCACAGAATGTTCAGGGTTGGAAGGGACCCCTGTGGGTCACCTAGTCCAACCCCCCTGCCGAAGCAGGGTCACCTACAGCGGGCTGCACAGGACCTTGTCCAGGCGGGTCTTGAATATCTCCAGAGAAGCAGACTCCACAACCTCCCTGGGCAGCCTGTTCCAGTGCTCCGTCACCCTCAGAGGGAAGAAGTTCTTCCTCATGTTCAGACGGAACTTCCTGTGCTTCAGTTTGTGCCCATTGCCCCTTGTCCTGTCACTGGGCACCACTGAAAATAGTCTGGTTTGCACATATAGCTTGCGGGTGTGTTTTGTTTCTCCGCTTCAGTCTTTTCTTATATATATGCATAATGAAAAAAAAACCAACAGGTAGATCTGAAAGTATATATATAATCACAGATGTCTGTGGTCACATACGTGGCTGTGTGGGTCACCTCCTGAAAATGACATGGTTAAATTTCTCTTGAAGCCAAGTAACCTGATGAAGGTCTGTATTTCAGAAAGGTATTTGGCCTATGCTAGCAAGGCTGAACAGATATCGAGGACTAGAAATTTCTACTAATTCAGTGTCACATGACAGGAATGGGGAGCACGAGGTCTGATTAGATGGTAAGTGAAGTGATCTTTGTACATTCAGCAGCTATCAGACCATATGATCATTTCTTTTGGGCTCGGTTTCTCAGAGGATGCAGTGAAAATCTGTTTTTTCCAGAAATGAGGATGAAAACTGATAGTGAGGGGCAGTTCTTTATTGACTGCGGAACTGTTCTTCTACAAATGTGTTTGTCGTCAATCCTTAGCACAAAATTTAAAGCTTCAACATTAAACTTCGTTCAGATCAATCTAGTTTATAAAACATACTTAGGTTTCTATAGTTAGAATGACAATGCTTCCTGATCTCTGAATATTTCCACATAGACTTCTCTTTCACTGAAGTACCTGCTCTGGGTGATATAAGAAGCAGCAATTTCTTTGGATTTGTGTTTTTTTGTGGGGTGTTTTTTTTTTTTATTTTAATGAGTGGATTTGCTTAGAGAAACTACAGACTTTCATCCCTAGCATCTTCTGCCCAAATGTTCTGCAGGGATCCCCTCTTCCCTGTCAGCAGCGCAGACTGCTCAGGAGCTCAGGCAAGTTCTTGTACTATAACCTGGAGATGACAAGGCGCAGACATTTTTGGGGTGTGTTCTGGAAAGACCTTCCGGGAGCTGCTGTTCAGGCAGTTCTACCTTGTGCTCTCTTTAATTAGCTGTCTGCTCTTCTTGCAAACCGCTGCAGCAGCGAGCCTGTGGATGGAGGTTTTCTCTAAGCCAGCGTCGCATGGCTCCAGAAGTGTTTCCTGGCTGGAGTAGAGCTGCTCTGGCAGAGCACTGTTGGGGAATTCGGGACCATCCACAGGGATGCAGGGACAGGCCAGGCTAAAGCAGCTGAGCTTACAGAGCAGTGCAGCACCGAGATAAGCAACCGGGTTTGGGGTTTTTTTTCCCTTTCTTGTCTTTCTGTAAATTGAAGAAATATCTCTGATGGAAAGATGGCGTTTGGAAGGAAGCAGCAGCTTTTGCACTGCGTAAGAGGTTGTGCGAACCTCTTTTGATTGACGGAATTTTAGAGAGTCTGAATATCTGTCCCCAGGGAAGCCCCAAACACATCCAGCATGAGCTTAAAGCTGTATTGGTCACTCTTTTCCCCTAAATTGTGTCTTCTGTAATATTCATTACCGAAGGTATAACACAGGAAAGAGTGTTGTGTAAAAATCAAGACAAAAATGTGTGTGGTACAACTGGGGAGCAACTGCAACTTCCTAATACATTTTGCAGGTGATGCTGTAAAATCTGTGTAATAACTGAAATGCAAATTAATTGGAATTCAGACTATTTGATTACTTCGCTTTTTGTGAATATTTAAACTTAATAGAAGACATGGTATAAAAATAATCCATTAGGAATAATTAAATACATAATCCCATAGCATATTGTGTTCCTGTGAGGTTTCTCTGGCAAATCTGGGATACTCTTCCCCAGGAGAGTTCTGTGTTATGGTGGCCATAAAATGTCATGTCTTCTGGCTGAGGCAGCGTAATAACAAAACAAGTGGCCTTCTATTTGAATTATGGAGGGAAAAAAAGAATATCCAGAGAAACAGCAAGATCCTGGTAATCTTTCATGGCATCCCATGAATACTGGAGTGAATATGTGGGTGGGGTTTTATTTGTTTGCTTAGTAAAGGAGAAAATACTCATTCAAACTGGTAAAACTGTACCAAAACAAGTGAGGAGATACCCATATATGCTTGCTTTCCTAGTTATAAATAAACTTGGAGCTCCCTCTGGTGAGATTTCAAAATACAACGATATGTTTTTAATCTGAATGTAAGTTTTAAAGTAAAATCAAACATTCCATTAGTACATCAAGAAAAAATAATTAAACAAATATGGATAATTAACTTCAATCATTTAAGAGATGCAGAAGTGTGGGAACACTTCCCCTGCAGTTCCCTGTTTCCCATCCTCCAAAATGTTGTAACTGATTTCCAGTCAGCGTCTCGCTGTTTCTTTTCCATTTGACTGTTTTCATGGACTATTTATAAACAAGTTCCATAGTTCAGGTTCAGCTTGGGAATCGTAAGCAATTTTTTTTTACTGTTGTGAAGTACAGTATCTCTATGATTTGAGCCTGTATACTTGCCAGATGTGTTTTCTCAAGAGTTTTCCATTATTTCCTGCTTCCAGTCATTAGTGTGTGAAATGGCTTTTCCTGTGATATTTTGGTGCTTCAAGGCTTGACTTCGGTAGGAATACGAAGAAGCATTGACAACTGTGAAGATGAAGAATTGTCGAGGAGTCCTTCTTTTAGGTTAATTTTGGCTTTGTTTTGAGAAATGGGGGAGAAGAGAAGGCTCGGACTGTCAGTTGATATAAATAAACTCTATTTTAGGCCCAAATCAGATCTGTCCCAAGTCACTTAGGGCGGAGCAGTATCCGGTCTGCCTATATCTAGTCATTTTTTTTCACTCTGTCAATGCCCAGAGAGCCCAAACAAAATCAGACACTCACTATAATAGGAAAGGCTCATATGTTTTGTATGAGAAATAACCAGTGTTCCAAAGTCCTCATGAGCTAAATATAACGTAGATAAGATGTGGAGGAAAGTGGTATTATCCCATTTGACAGTTTAAAAAAATTTTAAAAATGTTGGTATTTCTTCCATAAGGGAATCAAGGTTTTGTCCTCACTGTTGGGCAGAGATGCGTACGGGCTCACTCTACCTAGCCCTGAGCTTCCTTCCCTGAAATAGTAAAACCTACTGGGAGGAAGGGTATCTCCATTTGGGTAGAGTTCTCTGTCAGTGTGTTTAAAAGTCTACCTGACCACAGCAGACTTTTGTTTTGCTGCCTCAGAAACAAGTGAAGGTGTTTATTCACTGCATCTAACTAAGGTGCCCACTCTGCTAACAAGCCTTCTTCAGTTTTTATGCTGCCAAAAATTTGTAGCCCTAGCTGAAGGCTAAATCCAAACAAGCTTATTTCTAGCTGTCCTGACTGTAGGCTTTGATCGTGCTGGCATTCATCAAGCATGCTTCTCCTACACAAAAACCTCGGTTCAGACTTTGTTAGGAAAGTTCAGAATTTAATTGCAGCTAGTAAATGCCATTCATCACTGGAACTGCATAAGCAAACACCTTCTAGAGTTCACTTTTAAAATGCAATACCGAAAATGTTTGGATTGACTGAGTGCCCGTGCCAAATTAACTGTTTAAGGGGGACAGGAGGTATCAAGAAGAGGTCCTACACCTGGGTTGGGGTAATCCCCGGTATCAATACAGGCTAGGGGATGAAAGGATCGAGAGCAGCCCTGCTGAGAGGGACCTTGGGGGTACTGATAGACGACAGGCTGGACATGAGCCGGCAATGTGTGCTGGCAGCACAGAGGGCCAACCGTGTCCTGGGCTGCATCGGGAGAAGCGTGGCCAGCAGGTCGAGAGAGGTGATTCTGCCCCTCTACTCTGCTCTGGTGAGACCTCACCTGGAGTACTGCGTTCAGCTCTGGAGCCCTCAGCACAAGAAGGACATGGAACTGTTGGAGCGGGTCCAAAGGAGGGCTACAAAAATGATCCGAGGGCTGGAGCACCTCTCCTATGAGGACAGGCTGAGAGAGTTGGGCTTGTTCAGCCTGGAGAAGAGAAGGCTGCGGGGAGACCTGATTGCAGCATTTCAGTACTTAAAGGGAGCCTATAGGAAAGATGGGGACAATCTGTTTAGTAGAGACAGCAGTGACAGGACGAGGGGTAATGGTTTTAAACTAAAACAGGGTAGGTTTAGGCTGGATATAAGGAAGAAATTCTTTACAATGAAGGTGGTGAAACACTGGAACGGGATGCCCAGAGAGGTAGTGGAGGTCCCATCCCTGGAAACATTCAAGACCAGGTTGGACAGGGCTCTGAGCAACCTGATCTAGTTAGTGGTGCCCCTGCTCGCTGCGGGGGGGTTGGACTAGATGACCTCTAGGGGTCCCTTCCAACCCAAAACTTTCTATGATTCTAAGAGGTCCTGAGGTTTTTTCCATAAATTTTTATTTTTTTAAATAGAATTGGTATGTTAATGTCTATGATCTTTCACCCTAGCATATCTTTATGTCAGGGAAATGGAAATACCACTTCCAGTAGCTGTTTCTGCTAGATAAGTTGCAGTACCAGATTCTTTCTTTTAGGGAATTTTTGTCTGGATATCGACAGGAACACTTTGGCACTCTTTTATTCTGACTGAATCAACATTATTTAGTCTCCAGTATGTGATGCTTTATAGGCACCAGGATTTTTTTTCTTTCTTAATCTGCATATACTCTTGGAAGAAGATCTGTGAAGTTGGTGGTTTTATGTTATGTTTTCCTTAGGAAGCATATAGCACTTCTAATGAAACTTGGCCTTTGACTTTAATTCTTTGTCTCAAGTTCATTTTTAAGGTTTTCTTGCATAAGAGTTTGACATGAAATCATTTTAGTTGGCATTTACAAAATGCTGTTGTTAAAGAACTCTATGAAGAACTGGTGCAGACTGGGGAAATAAAATGTTGTGTTGGGAATAGTTGTCAGGACCTCATCCCACTGATTTCTTTCTGAAGGTCCCTCTGAAGACTCTTTCTGTAAGGTTGTGACATTTAAACATTCATATTTCTGACTAGTTGACTTGTTGGTGTCCTGTACAAAGAATTTGCAGGAATTGTGCTGCTGCAAGCTATCTCTTTAATTTCTTTGATAGGGAATAAATAAGTCTGTGTTATTTAAATAGAAAAATTTAGAGAAATTTTGGGAAAAAGATTCTCAGCAGTTTTCTTTCATGCTATATTGCTGTCTTTTGGATAATAGAACAGTAGTGTGTTGCTTAGGGATGTAAAATGGTGATAGAAAGGTTTAAAAGTGGTTTTGCAAGCTATTTCAATATATATCAAATAATAAAATGTCTTTCGATAAACTTCTGCACAAAAACCAACTTTCAGACAGGTTTCCAAGGAGAATGGCTTTTGGACTATTTTCTGTAAAATAGGTCAGTTTACCTAACATTGAAATAAGAATTAGAAAATACACAAAGGTGATGTTTGTTGCTTACATCTGGAGTGATACATTCATATGTTTTACGATGATGGGGTTAATCTTTTGACTCCTGAGAATCGAAATTAAAACGATTATAATTAAGATGTTTTTCTTTCTACATATGGCACCATGAGGAAAAATGTTGCTGTTACTGAGCCAAATATCCTAATAAGCAGAGGCAGCGATTTTACCCACAGCAACACAAAACCATGAAGAGGACCTCATGCTTTCCTTTAGCATCAGTGAGGGTAGAACTGTTAATTTAATTTGATGTTTTGCTCTGCTGCTGTAAGTTTTATGGCAGAAAGTTGCTCTAAAACTTTCCTTATGTGCTTATTGGCTAAATAAATCAGAGGCTAGTAAAATTCTGATCCAGATAATCATGCAATCAAAAAAGAACACGTACAGAGTACAGAAGACAAACATTTATCTTCAAGTGCAATTGAATTTGTACATGAAGTAAAATAAAAATGTGCTTCTATTTCCAATTAATAAAGTAAGGAGATCATTTAAGTTGATACTGTTGAAGTGACAGTAAACAGGAGAAAAACACAAGAGCATGCTGGAGAGCCTTTTATTCCCCCTGAAGGTAGAGTCTCACAATTTTCCATCCAGCTGATAGAAAAGGCGTAGAAATCACTTGGCCTTGAGGCAAGAGAACTCTCAAATAGTAATAATTCAGCTGTTCAAGCCACTCTTGTTCATTTCTAACGATTACTGGCTTGAGTGAGCCAGTTTTAAAACTTACACTGTTCCCTGGAAATTCGTTCTGAAATAACTGTTATTTTCCCATTTTACTTACATCATTTTTCATTTAAGAGAACAGTTTCATATTTCTTCATTTTCATACCATTAGTCTACATGCGGAGAATAGATGCAATTATGCTTTGGGGTGTCTACTTTTAGATATAAGTTGCAATTGTGATAGTGGATATTATCAATATCTTCAATTAGTTTCAACACTTCTGAAAAATATCCAAATGAACATACAGGAAGATCTACTAGAAACTCCAGTGTAACACGCCCAGACCGAGAATGGTACATATGACAGTAAATACAACATCCTTTTCTGTCCTTTGACATCATCACTTTCGACGATATCACTTGGGCACATCCTCAAAATTCTGCAGATTCACACACAGAAGTTAAACTTGTACGGCTGCAAAGAATCTCATGGGATGTGCTAACATCATAGTTTCTTATCCTACCTGGTCTCACAGGCTTTCTGGTTTGCCAGGACACCAGCATCCCTATCGCTGTTGCCCTCCCCCAGATAGAATTTTTTTAATTTGGTGATCTTTATACTAACATTGCAGAAATCGTTTTCCTGTTTATATTATTTACAGAACTACCCAAGCGGAACATGCCATTTCTAAAGGAACCAAAATTTCATCTGTTGGCGATTCTTTATTTGCTCTAACAAAGTATGCTAGGGGTAGTATCTTTGATTCTAGCTGTTGTCATCCTAGGATTTCAATGTGTTTCATAAATCTCAAAGCATGTAAAGAAGCACGTGCTTTTAATACGCCTGACCGCTTTCACTGGGAGTCCACCTGAGCTTCTACAATTTTTCCAAAGTCCCAGGTTTGCTGATCTTCTACCTATGATTTTGATGTACTTATTCAATAGAAGTTAGGTTCTTTGAGAATCCTGATTTTACTCAGATATGCCCTTCTTCAAATTATGAATGCTCTCTGCTAGAAGTGAGCAATTAATTATTACAAATGCTGGACATACCTGTGAGATGATCCTTTTTTAAAATGCTTATCTAAACAAACGTTTCTGCTTCAGAGGAGGAGAAAGCTGAAGCAAAGAGAGATGGAAGTGTCATATAAACAGGAAGAATATGAGTTTGAAGGTTGCTGGTAAACTGCTGTATGAGGAGGTATCACTGGCTATGTTCAGAGTGCGCTTACTGGTACCCAGGGTGGGGCCGCCAAGGCGATCTAGACCTTAGGACTGAGCTGTTGAGACTCTTTGACACCACGCAGTCAACTTGCACCAGCACCATTTTCTCCCGTTGTCGCTGCAAAGAAGCCCAAAGCCTTCAGCTCTGCCACAGGTATTAAAAGGAGTCCTAACAACCGGTCTCTGTGTTAGCTGCTAGGGTCCCTGTGTTTGTAGGGTCTAGAATAAATGGCAGAGAGGTAGCTCATGACATCAGGAGGCCACTGAGATGGGGATGCCTGTGGCCAGATGCGGCTGTTCTGGGGAGCCTGTGGCCTGAAGGATGGCCTCATGTGGGAGAAGGAGGAGGGTCGGGGGGCTGAGGGTCCCCTTCCTGGGGATCGCTCCCCTGTGCCCTTCTACTGCCCACTGGGCACAGGGACTGCCCTCTGCCTCCCCTCATGTGCCTGGGTTGCAGCCTGTGCCTGGGCTCCCCTGGACGAGATGGTAGTAACGGTGTTCCAGGAGGGTCGGGGGTCCTCGGTGGCCCCCTCAGTGACCCAGCTTCTTGCACGTGGCACAGCCCCCCATGCCCCACAGCGGCTGGGACGGGGTGAAGCATCTAGGCATCCTGCCGGCAAGGTCTCCCAGCACTCCATAGGAGAATTGCCGATCACTGGGTGTTGCCTGGGACCTTCTTCCTCGCCCCGGAGCATTGGGAGGTGCCACCTCCTCTGCATGGAGCCCCAAGGCAGACGGAAGCAGAGGGCCTGTCATCCTCTGGGCTGCTGGGCAGGATTCTCATTGTTAGGAGTGGGTTTAATGTATGATTTTTCCCAACATTTTCCAGTGTTATATGTGCAAACATATGTGCTGTGCACACACACAGGTACATACACGTATAGTCCTAAAAAAATTCTGTTGGTGATACCTGGGGATTACTCGGTCTTCTTTCTGACTGTTCACACTGACAGCATAAACCATGATATTAATACGTCTTGGAGTAGATTATCACAAAATATCTCTAAAAGATGCTGTTATTTGAAACCCCTTTTCAAATAATCTTGTACAAGTGAAATCTTTATCTGGAAAACATAAAAAATATCTCTTAAATGTCCTCCATGTAAATGTCTATTTATTACAGATAGCCATCTGCTTTTCCTTTTTCCTTTGAGCTGACTTTTCAGTGGGATTGATCCATGCAGTGAGTCGATCTGTACCCCATGATTACAAGACTGGGGCTTTTGTTTCTCATTTTTGAATAGTTTTGTGTACTCAAGAGCAGGGGAAAAAGGGAAAAAAAAAAAATCTGTGGAGCGTATTTTGTGCTTTGATGCACCTTCAAAAGTCTCTCAAAAAGTAAATACTTTGGAGCTGGTTAATTTTTGAAAGTTCCTAGTAGACACCAAACAGTTTTTGTATTTCTGTAAGCTGTCTTCATCCAGATAATGACGGTTTGATAGATCCAGCATTTGGGAGCAGCTGTAGAAACACCCATTTTAGTATGTGTAAAAAATAGGATGGGCAGACACCAGAAAGAATAATTTAAACATTACATCTTTTCATCATTTTTACGTGCTGGCTCTATAAATTTCATGACCTTTTAAGGACTTAAAGACTATGCGGTTGCGTACAAGAACATATCGGGAAAAAATTTCTGGAATTGCGATCTTTTAAAAGAATTATCTGTTGTTTCTGGATAAAAGAACCTGGAGTGTAGGAAAACTACTGTATCAGAGAGTATCTATGCTGTGATAAAAATGAAATATTTAATTTTGGAAACTGGAAAATGGAGTTAGATCTTATATTACTTTTAGGAACTGCATAGAAGGAATGACTGACTTTGCAAAAAAGAGAGGTATTTTCCAGTACCATGTGCATTTACACAATTAGTTATTAGATCCCTAATACACTTTTTCTTTCTCCCACTGTCATTACCGTTCATCAGTTTCTGCAATGAAATAAAAGGAAGACAAATCTTTGTTACTGTACAATCCCAGTTCAGCTCTAAAAAAGATCTGGCTTAAGAACATGATTCCAGTGCTTTGCAACCAGTGACTTTCACTAATTAAATTGTATATAATCCCTTTTTAGTTTAGGCCTGACAATGTTTTTCCTCTACATACTGGCATTGTAGATGCTCAAGTAGTTACGTATAACCTCAGTGTAAACCTTTGCCCCTACTCCAATTTTTCTTTATTGTTCTCTTTCTAAGGTTTGAGTTTATGAAACCACAATCCATGAAATCTCTTTTTTCTTTTTTTATTGCTCTAATCTTTCAGAAGAGTTTAAACTTAATGCACTCTTCACAAAGGAAGAGGCTGCTTACCAATAGCTTTTTTCCAAGAGTCAGATTACACCATGTTTTCCAATCATCCAAAATATTAAGAAGCACATAGAGGAGAATAAAGTCTATAAAAACATCTTGCCTGCCTGTCATTTTCTACACATATATATAAATTTTGCTTTTAAATCTATTTTCCTAAGCATTTAGTTCCTCCTTCACACTTCCTTTAATTACTATCATATAGTTTCCACATCCTGTCTCTTTTTACTTCACCATTGTAAATTACAACTTGTGTATTTGGCATCTGCCTCAATTCCTTAGATTCACGTGATAAAAGGGGCTTGCACGTGTTTACGTGTCAGTAAGTGCATCATCAACTTTTGCTAGTATTACAAATGATATTCGGGTAGTTTGCCTTCATTTTGCATCCAAATGTGTCTTTCTTTTGGTAGATGCTTACAGGAAAAATGTACGGGAGAGATGCAAGAGAGATTTTTGCAAAGATATTGCAGATCATTCAATTGAAAATTCAAGTTAAGCTCCTTTCAGACTTTGCAGATCTTCTTGGCACCACCTACGGCCTGAATCCAGTCGAGTTCCTGCCCCAGTTTCCGTTTCTGTGAGCGGACACAGCCAGAGCAACCCCAGCCCTGCAAGTGGGCAACCCCCCGCCTGTTGTACTGTTGGAGCCTGGCGCTGTCGGCGTGTTTACACAGCCCTTCAGCCGAACGTAACTCACACCGAGCACAGCTCCTCAGGAAAATTCTTAATGCTTCTAGCGTGTACGCACCAGAATTCCTGCTTCAGCAAAGCAGCTGGGTGGGTCACGGGCTGAGGAAAGAAAAAGCTGTAGAAACTGTCGTAGCTGTCTGTGATAGCAAGGGGACAATGCTGTGACCTTAAAAGTTTCATTGAGTGCTACTTCTCAGAGCATATAGCAGAGTGTAAACCTCCCAAATTCCAGGTGTCTCCTACCTACCAGATGCTTCCTTTTTCTCTGACTGAAGCTGTTCTAGGAGGCACTGGTTCATAGAAATTATTAAGTATTTATTATAGCAGCACTTTTCACCCAGCTGAAATCACATGCCATCAAACACCTTCTCCTGTGGTCACATAAATATTTAATTGGTGTGAAATAGGCTTAGGGAGAGCAGAGATTTGAAATATTTCTTATGCCTTCTAGAAGAACATTTATCATGAGACTCATGCCTGTTTGGTGCTGGCAGATGCAGCTCCATTAATAAACAGGGAAGAGAGGAGAAAAATCCAGGACTGAATGCCCAGATGTGGGTAGGGTGCAGGACAGATGGGTCCAGGACAAAGAAAGCCTAGAAAGGAACATTTGAGTTCCTTTGAAAATTGCAATAGCCTTAATATATTGTATCTCTCTCACTCTACTGCTTGTTAAAATAGGGATAACCTTAGCGGTATTGCTTTGCAGGGGACAAAACTCATGGATCATCACGATAGGCAGCTTTTGAGGTGTTGTTGCTTGCAATTCCTTGTAACTGGATGATTGTCGTTGCCTCTGGTTGCAGTTTCTGGTTTCAGCAGCTTCTGTTTAAAAACAAAACAAACAAACAAACAATCCAGTGAGATTTTCACCTACTGGTATCTCTTTCAAATTACTTTCAAAGCTATGGTTGAAAAACAAGAACCAGTAGTAGTGAACGGTTCGGTATTTTTCAAATGAGGCCAAATAAGGAAACGGAAGCAGGTCTCCTTTGCAGAGGGTGGAGTAATTCCTACCAGCCCCTACCTTCTGCAAGCGACAGTCTACTTCCAGCCCACCCAGCAATGGGAAAATCTGTGTCCATGTTATTGTCATCTTACCTCTGTGGCATCCATGTAGTCCTCTCCTTCCAGGCTTGTAAGGGAGGCTACATCAATATACTTCATGGGCTGCTTCAAGACTGGTCTCTTACCTTTTTTTGAGAATAAATCCATCTCTGTGTGTGAAATGTTCTAGGTGCTAGGTTGGTAAAGCTGCACGAGCACAGGGCAGCGTGAGCTATCCCCTGGGAAGGAGGAAGAGCAGTAACTGTCAGCTATTCTCTAAAAAGGATGATTTTTTTTTTTTGCCACCCATGCTTGGGTCTGTTTGTGCTGAAAGTAGGACCCCGTGACACGAATAACTCAGACAAATAATTACTTGACATCTGAAATAAATATAAGGCTCTCCGGGCAGTTGCAGTGTGTTTTCTCTTCCTGATGCCTCTCCTGAAATCTGCATCTCAGACAAGAGCGGTGGCATAAAAATGGCAAGTGCCTCATATTCAACCTGACAACTGTTGTAGGGAGAGCTCAGTGAGCAATTTCCTCCCACCATACTCGAGCAGTTTTGCACATTTTGTTTCTCCAGTACTGACAGGACAGAAATGCAAGGCAGAAAAAAGTTCAACTGTCCGAGCCCACATTCCTCATTTACCTCCCATTCTCATCTGCTGCTCTTTTCTGTGAACGCAGGCTCCTTTTCACTGCATGAACGTTTTCCTTGTTGCGACCCTGTCGCGTTAAAGGAGGGGGGTAAGGGGAGTCTGATGTTCAACTTGCCTGCCAGAGGTCCTCCAAGGACTTTCACTGAAAGAGTTTTGCAAAGTTGAAACCATAGGTAATTTATTCAAGCGACAAGTATCACAGATTCGGAATTGCCGTTGATAAATGCACTGTCTACAAAAGCTGAGCTCAAAGCTAATGGTTTAGTGCTTCAGTTAACAATGTGTTCCTGGGGGTACATCTGACAAAGTCAGAGGCGCGACTCTTACCAAAAATGCGTCCCTTCCTGGGGGGAGAAGAGAGGTTCAGGCCCGTCGACCCGTCCGTCAGGTGAAGTTCTCGCTTGGCTCCTCCTCCCAAAGAGAGTTTTCAAGTGCCAATTTTTATATGTTTGGAAAATCTTTTTGCGAGGTGGGACTAAGTCAATTATTGTGTATCGATTGGCTCTTGGCATGGAACGTCGTGTCGTCAGAAGGGGGACTCAGCAGTGTGACACACCTTTGGAGTGGGTATCTTGGTATGTGCATTCGGGGGCCATCTGTGCTTTATCCAAAGCAATTTCTGAAGCAATTTCCGGCTGCGCAGCCTCCGGCGCCCCACAGATCACTGAGTTTACAGTGATGGGCTATCCCCCCTTACTTTTGTCTGATAAGATAAGCACCAGTTATTTACTTCCTTTGTTAGCTCTTCGGCTCTTGATGCCTCAGTCCGTTTGTCTTTTGTCTTGCATTGGACAAGTCCAGCAAGGCCATCGATTACAGAGTCCTCTCTTGCAGAACGGTTCATCGGTACCAAGATGAACTGATTTGTGTTCTCGCCATTTTTCATGCGCTCTTCCTGCCACTTGTCACCCGGGTGGTCCTCCCTTTGAAGTCCAGGGAAGAGGCCCAGATACACAGTATTTGTAGTAACAGGCATTGTCTTTATTTGGGTACATTCCTAACAGGATTGGCAGTTCGCAGAGAATAGCTGCGATTTTCCTCTGGGGAGAGGAAAAGAAGAAAGAAAGAAAGAAAGAAGAAGATACCAGAGCCATAATTTTTAAAGGAACACTGAGGAACTTTAACTCCATTTAACCATTCTTGTCAACACTAGTTGTAAAGTTAGATTACTTCTCTTAGGCTTATTGAGTTTTTGCAATGTTTTGTTCAGAACACGAATGCATCTATGTATTGTTTTTATGCATATTTTCTTTTTTTCACTCCTTTTCCATTTAGTTCTTCCATGAGCTGTCAGAAAATGGGAAATTGATTTATAATCTTTCTTTTCTCTAAATTTTACTTTTACCTGATTTCTCACACAATTTAATTCTTACTTTCTGGCAGGGTAGCTATCTTGCAACCTCCTAAGCTTAAAGCATCAGCTGGTCTTTAACAGGGTGTCTTTCCTCTGCTCCTCACCCTCCCTACCACAGATACATAATTTTATTCTTGCTGTTGGTCATCATGCTAGCATTACTATATTGTTATGATAATGTCTTTATCGCTGGTATAGAGTTACCCTAGTAAAAATAGAATGTTTTTTTCAATGTCCAGCATTTAGTTCATTCTAAAATGCCAAGGAATTCTACATTACTATTTTCTTGGTGACTGAATGACTGAAAAGCTGATGTCTCCAGAATCAATAAATAGATGCTCCTCATTACTATTTTTTTTGTAATGGATATTTCTTTTCACACTAGTTTGCTTTTGCTGTTATGTTTGATTTAGTTTTATCTTTTTATTTTAGTTTTATTTATTTTTATTTTATCTCCTTACCTGAGGACACTAGGCCTAAAGGTAAGATGTGTAGTACTACAGTACGATAATCTCTAACATATTCCATATTTCACTTGAAAATGAACAGTCAATTTTATTTACTTTAATCCTAAATAAATCTGTTTAGGTATTTAAAGTCTGTATTAACTTAATAACGACGTCCTAGTCAACGAGAAATAACCTGGCGCTATTTACATTGGCCAGTGGATGTCACTGTTACAAAGCAAATACAACTAAAAATAGCCACAGGTAACTTTGAATAGTAATATCAATGAATAATAATAATAAAAAAAAGGCTTATGTTTCTTTATAAGCTATTATTGCTGTGAATCATTAAAGTTGGAGATGAGAAAGAAATATAGGCAATTGACTGCTAGTTGGCTGCTGGACAGAAGTGGGAAGCAGGCTGGGGCTGAGGGAGCAGCTCCGTAACCTTCTCCTGACAGCTCCATCGTCACGATGTGACTGGAAGCATTTTTGTAATACACATCTAGTCGTGCGACAGCAATGTTCAGAAGCTACATTTACATTTGAAAAATTGGATGCTGTTCTAAACTCTGTTCCATAAATACTGGGCAACAGATTTGTTTGTTAGGTTACAGTGTACTAAAAAGCAGGATCAACATGCGGTACCAGGCTCACATACTTTCTTGACACATTTTTTTGCTGCCTTTTGTCAATCAATTGCTAACCACAAAATTCATGGCTTTTGTTGTTCGTTGCCGTTACAACACCAGTTAGTATAAACAGAATGAGTGCTTAGAGTGATGACAAATCTCTCACATGCACGCACACATAAATACAAATTATACATGTATGCATATATAAAAGAAAAGTATGTTTTTGTCTCAAGTACCACTGCATGACTCAAAAAGCTTTATACTTGCAGATGGAAAACTGGCAAAGAGCGGTCAGAAAAAAGTGCATGACTTCCAGGGGGCTCTGAAGATTATTTTTTACCCTTCTCGTTTCCTCACCTCCACCTGCCTTTCCCAGAACCTTCACTCCCTACACAATCCCCCACAGCACTCCGTAGCACAGTACGCTAAAGCCTGCTCTGTTAGCGTGATTCTTTTCCTGGAAAAAGCAGTAAGAAAGATGCATATGTATATTTGAATGTGTATATTTGTGTAAATACATGTACACATATACAGACATGCAGAGCTCAGCTTGCTGACAACTTGCAGAGGCAACCTGAGCTATCCAAGCTGAGCTGACGGTTTTCAGAACACCGTGGATTCTTCCAGACTGTTATTGACTGTGGGGTTTGCAGCCATGAAGTCTCCCAGGCCAAATTCTCAGCTGATGTTGAATTGAGCTTTGTTTGACTTGTAAGACAGCTAACAGCAGAAACATGGAAAAACACGGGGCTTTTTTGACGGAGCACTGGAACAGGCTGCCCAGGGAGGTTGTGGAGTCTCTTTCTCTGGAGATATTCAAGACCCGCCTGGACAAGGTCCTCTGCAGCCTGCTGTAGGACACCCTGCTTCGGCAAGGGGGTTGGACCAGATGACCCACAGAGGTCCCTTCCAACTCCGACCATTCTGTGATTCTGTGATTTTCATTTGGCATGGTGTTTTCTTAAAGGTAAATCTGCTAGTAACATACCCTACCTCTCTTAAAATGTTCGTTTGGTAGCGATTATGCTTCCCCTCCATGAGCACCTCACCACTTGTCTTCTTAGGATGCAGAACTTCTTGCTTCAGCCACATCAGTTTACATACCCTAACTAGGCTGGAAACTTTGGTTTTGTCAGTGATCTGGCAAAACATTTTCCTGAAGTAGTTAAAAACAGGACGCTGCTTCTCTCAAGCTTAAAATAAATGGTGGAATGGCTGAAACCTACCTACCTACCTACTGGCTTTTCCTGTGGTGTGCCAGCTGGGGGGAAGTGGTACCTTGCCAGGTTATGCTCTTTTTTTCTACATGTGCTGTATTGAGGACCCATCCTGGAGTATTCTGCTGTACTGTTTTGGGGGACCAAAGGGTCTGGTTCAAGTGACAGTGTGTGTTTGCGACTGAACGACTTAGTCTTACTGGAGTATGATTTCTTCACACTTCTAAAGGAAGAAAGGAGAGAAAAATGCTTCAATAGTAATTTTAAATAAACGTTTTGCCGCTGTGCTTAAAGCTCTGAGTGTACATCACAAAGCCATCAAGCTCTGCTGCAGCACTGACAGTATGTGCTTTTGAGATAAACAGTGAAACAAGAAGCATGTGACAGACTGAGGTGAACTGGCATTTTCATCCTGAGAAACTGCAGTCCTTGGATTTGGACAACGACATACGAAAGTACTACATATCTCTTGTTTTCAGTTCATAGGGGGAAATGGTGCCTATTTGATTTCATGTGTAAAGCTTTTGTATATATTTTAAAAACAACAAGTTGAAATGAGTGTGTGAAAACAATTTGTGGATTTTGCCTTGGGTGCATTGAGACTGACAAGTATTTTTCTGCTCTTGACACCTTGCTTCATCTGAATAGTTCTAAATGTTGCTGAAATAAGATACAGCACAGTCAGTCAGTTCACGTTACTTCTGCAGCAGTAATAGGCAGAACAACACTCCCTTAAAGAGCTGAACCATTGAACACCACTGAACAGGCTGTTGAGACAGCACGTTAGAGCATGCGAAATCAGAACACTATATACAAGCAAGAAGTAGGTATGTACTGACTTTATTTTTCTATACTCTTTTTGTGACGATCATGGAAATAGAACTGATTACTCATGTCTCTTCATGCACCACCTAATACATGTTTTCAATAAATAAAATGCATGCAAATAAATTGAGAGCTTAAACTGCTACTGTCTTACAGATGAGCATTTTAAAGTGTTTAATTTACAAGAATATATTTTCAGAGTCACTAGCATGGATAACTTACTAAATAATGAAGCATTGCGTAATTAATCAGTATAATTCCATATTAAGACAATAATCATGAATATTTACATTACAAAAACATTGCTATTTGTAAAGATTTTGAAGAGCTAGAAACCTACCTAATACAAACAGAAAAAGTATACTTTGGAAAGCTGTGTCTGTGCATATACTATTATTACCTTAATTTACAACCATCTTATGAAGTAAAACAAATGCAATTCCATAATCTGCAATTCCACTTTGACTGAAAATAATCAGACTTTTTTTCAGGTTGTTTATATTCAGGTATTGAAAAGCTATTCTATTTATTTCACATGAAAGCCTTTCAAAAATGGATTTGGAAGTAGAGAGTCCTAAATTGTCCTACCAAATTAAGGTAAATAACTTGTTACACTTAAATTGAAGATGTAATATACAGTGCTTCCAGCTTTCTGTTAATTCAGGCCTGCAAGGTAGCATAAATCAATGTAACCAGTGGGATGAAGCAAGGCAGAAAACTTGGCCTCAATTTAAACACATGATAGATTCAGTTACTGAGTAGCTCTATTTATGTGTAGTAGCTTTATTTATGTACATCATTCTACTACTGTTATTTGTGTTAAATGAAATGTTCCTAATGAAGACAAAAGCCTTATGAACTTTCATCTTGAACTCCAGACCTCTTAGATACTCTTACACTTCTCCATCAGCCCAATCCCACCCCAAAACCTAGTAACTATAAAATAATGTACTATAAAACAATATAGTAACAAATTTCCGAATAGGTTTAGCAACTGGAACTGTAGAAGGTGGTTTAGGGAAAAGCACCCATTATCCCTACGTCTCTGTGGAAGTCAGATGGAACTGGAAAGTCCCTCTTCTCCCGGGCGGGTGCCGGCAGCAAGCTGGTCCCCTTACCAACCCCCAGGAGCTTGCAGGAACGCCCTTCCTACTTTACATCCTACATAAAGTCTATAGACTATACATATATATATATATACATAGATAGTACCTGCACGTATTCCTTCATATTCTCACCCCGCAGTGAAATGAAAGTACGTCATGCTTCTTGCATGGATGTCCCATAGGGAAAAAGTGAGAGGAAGGGAAGCAGAACAAACTATTTGCTTGCTATCTGCTTTGTCTAAAGAAATCATGTTAAAAGCTAAAAGAAAAATGCCATTTTTCTCTCAGGGAAAAAAAAAGAAATTATTTTATCCTTTGCACTGATATTTGCACATTTTCACAACTTCTCCATTTTCCATTGAAAAAAGAGAAAGTTAAGCTAGCAATGCCCTCTTCAGTGAAGAAAACCTTGATTTCACTGTAGTATTTTAGAAAATTATACCTAAAAACATGTGAAGCTGACGGCATTTTTGTATTGTTTCTGTGGCCACACACAACTCATTTTTTCAACATATGACATCTTTTAAATGCAAAAGATTCAGGATAAGAAGCCTAGAGAAACGCAGCACTGCTTGAAATTGAAACTGGTAGAGGGGGAGGAGGAGGAAAAATAAAAAGACATCTGTTTTTTTGGTTAACTCTGATTTACATTCTGGTTTTGCAGGTGTGTCTGGTGAGTAGTCCACAAGCCCCAGCATTCATACTTTTGTTTATTATCCTTTAACAGTATATACTACGTGTTCCAAGAGATTATTCTTTTTACAGTATTTGGCTTGTAATTACTGTTTGTCCAGGATACGAGTAATGTACTAATATCCTGTCTGCAGTGAGTTCACTTGGCTCATGTAAGAGGCATAGAAATAATCTTCTGAGGGTAAGCCATGTTTCTAGATACTAATGGACTGTCTGTGTGTGCATAGGAACAAAGTGTAATCTAGATATCTTTCAAAACAAATCCTTGAGAACATTCACAGCTGATTTGGCTCGAGTCCTTTTAGGTCATATGGAGCCTATGACAGCGCCATTAAATTAGTGCGGTGCTTGTAGACAAGGAGAGTGCTCCTCTCCCACCATCTACTTCCTGATTTCTAATTTATCCTTGGGTATCATGCACTACTGCATTACTTTGACTTTCTGGGTTGCAAATTCAACAGGACAGTATTTCAATTCTGAAATATTTTTTCTTCATGACTCCTTAAAACAGAAATGCATAAGCTTTTGTTATTTGAAATTTTCAGAGGCGCTGATGAATCGTGACCAAATTAAAAGCAATTTGTTATCACAAATGTATTAGGTTTGAAAATCTTACCCTGCTTTTCCATCAGTCTTAGGTATTCTGAAAAATACTCAGTTATGGAACAAAGCACTGTATGTTTGCCCGGTAATAAAAAGAAAAAAAGCCTCTTTTTTTTTAAGCCCACATTACTGCACTTGGATGTGATGTTAAGGACTCTCAGAGAGATCAATTTTATATAAAAGCATCTGCAATATTACTGTTGCTTGTCTTTTTGTTGTGTAATAGTACAGTTCTTCCTAGGTCAGAATACAGGATGGCTAGGCCAGATGGCACCGTGATAATTTCTCTGCAATACATTGTCTATAGCATTAATGCTAGGAGGCATGAGTCTGGTGGGAGTTCACCTGGTACAGCCCAGCAGGCGAGTTCTGCGGTGGGGGAACACAGAAGTCTGTGGGAAGGGATAACCCACCTCAGTATGTTTGTTCCACAACGATGGGGAGGTGATTGATGCATGGTAAATACGTGTGTGGGCTTGCAGCTCACACGTTTGGCATCGATCCACTCTCAGAAGCCACTGTCAGAGAAAATACATGCCGAAGTTCTAGTGGAGAGCTGGAATGAGGACATAACACCCGGCGTGGGGTTATGCAGCCGTGAAGGAGTCCAGTCATGCAACAGGATATAAGGCCAAAGCTAAATGTGAGCATGATGCTGAAGAGAGAAATTTCTGCGAAGAGATTAATTGAAACACCCTGTTATGGTTTCATTGATGACACTGCAATGAAGCAATAGTCATCTTTGAAGAAATTCTCAGTAGTTCCGTTTGCTTTGGAAGATAGCATGTGGCTGACAAGGAATGCAGGCATCCTGTGAGACAAATTTAAAAACAAAATTACCATATCTGAACTTCAGTGTTTTATACAAATCGGAAGAGTCTGATATTGCTATGCAGTGACATTACATTACTGTGCTAGCTGCTGCCAAGAGGGTATCCTAATATTCTTGCTGAACTATTTTGTTTGTACTACTGTAAGCCTTGGACTTCGCTGTTCTGAGTTCTGTAAAGAAAAGTATAGCAGGAAAGACTCTTTCTTGACTGAACCACATCAATTAGTTTCACTTACCCTCATGTGCAGGTAACATGTCAAATTCATGTACTTTTGCCATACTGTTTCCCTTTTGATGTGCGTGGAAATACCCAAGTGACATGCAGGTAGAGGTTTTACATAGCAAGTGGCTGGCTGTACTCATAAACCATGTTCATTCCTCCCCATTTCACCTTTTCTTGCTGCTCCTTTTAATAGTCTGTAAGGTGCCTTTTCTTGGCTTTTTTTTTTCTTTTGGTGGGAGAGATGGGGTAAAAAAATGTAGCTGGGAAAAACAGCAGGTACGTGGCCAGAGAAATCCCAATAGTAAATACTAAGAGGTTCTAAACAGCACTAGCTTGGAGGTGATGAAAGACTTGGCTGTCAGAAATGCACTAAGCAGTAACAGAGGGTTGATCTCTAAACCAAGGAGCTGATGACCCAGGAAACAACAGTAAATCTAGGAACAAATGCCTAAATGCTAACATTTTTGTTTTACTGTAAATTTATACTATACAGCTAAGGACTATGTTAACATCTTGTTTGTAAAACTTACTGTCTCTCTTGAGGCTCCTGTGCTGAGAACTAAAGAAAAGATGCACAGATTTGCAGAACAGGTCTATACAGTGGAAACATAAATTAGATGATAACTCCATCGTTGATAGTGATTTTTTTTCATCTATCTGATTATTTTCTTCTTTACTTGACAAATTAGGCTGCTAATCAGAAATAGAATTATATTGCAGCAGTTTGGTAGCTTGCAGAGTTGGATAAGAACAATCTTTCTTGCTGTTTGCTTCAGATAAAATGTGAAACAAGAAAACTGAGATTTATAATAGAAAAGAAAAATATGACTATGTAGAAGGTTGCCTACCTGGGAAATTTGGACAGGTGGGTATATTGGATGCTGGTATTAGAATTCTGTTTTTCCCTCTTCACTTCTTTCTTGACGTTAGTGCTTTCTTTATAATCTCTTTGCATTATAGAAGGGATTTTTAGCAAACCGACATTTCACCATCTTTTCACTTCTGTATAGGTCTGTTCCAAGGATTCCAGAATATACCAGGCACAAGAATGCTGAACTCCTTAGAATTCTAGCTTGGCATTTTAACCCAAATATTTTAGAACAAAATTGAGCATCTTTGCTGAAGGAAATTAAATTTTCCTAAACAAATGAACTGTAAGTTTCTTTCTGTTTCTTGTGTTACCTGGAGAAGTTAGGGCCAAAACTGGAAACATAACTCTATTCAGGGAAATTATTATGATGTAAATATGAATCTATAAAACACAAGCTTAAAAATAAGCATGCAATTACAGTGAGCTGCAGAATCAAGGCCCAAGTACTTGGTATCAGTCAGAAAACACAGTCAGTTCCATGGATATGACAAAATTCTATCTAACTAGAGAGAAAAGGTCTTTTAAATTACCATGGAAATGAAATATTAAAATATGGAAATCAGTGAGATTTCAACAGTTAGTGTCTTAGCAACACAAAGCAAAAATTTTATGGAAATGATCAGTTTTTTAAGTCATCTGCTACACATTTTAGCAGGCTCCATAATCTGCTTTCTAGACCTTCCACACAGTGACTGACAGCTTTTTCAGAGCTAATGAACGGCCTCCTTGTTGTGCTAGAGTCTATGGCAAAATTCCCATTGTTTTCAGTAACATCAGAATATTTGCAAACAATTTTACTGCAAATATTGAACAAGATGAATTTTGCATCACAGAGCTTTAAATAGTACACAACTGCCCTTCTTGAAAGAGATGGACTCAACAATTCTGTAAACATTAATTTTTCATACTATTTAAATGTATTGGAGAAAAATTGATAGAAAACCAATAATTTTGGGTGCTGCTGTAAAAATTTAGTGCTCTCACTCAGGCAAAATTTTAGACTAAGAAATCACCTTGATCCCCAAAATCTTCTGGGAAATTGTTTAGAAATTGTACTTTATGAGAATTTTAGAAATGGGTGTGTTTGAAGGGACATTTAATTTTTAGTATAGGCCATTTAATATCCTCTTGTTATTTTGAGCTTTGATGAGCTGCATAAGCATATATTTGATACAGTCCTGCATTACAGACATGAAAAAATAACAGAACTTTATAGTTTGTTTTAATAACAATTCAAAATTGTGTGTCTACCTCCTGGTGTGAATTAGTCTGGTTCCAGCTAGCTTGTGTTTGCTTTTTATTACGTCCTCTGTTATAACCATTGAACGTCATCTAACCCAGTCCCCTGTTCTGAAGCTTTACCGTTGTCATCACCAAAGTGGGTCAGACATAGCTTGGTCAGGGCAAATTTTGAAAACCTTCAAGGATAGATATTTCACTTTTTTGTGAGTAACCTGTTCTGATGATGCTTTACCAATGCTGTAAAAACTTATTCATAGTGTCCAATCCGAACCTTACACGCCATAATGTGTGGCTGTTGTCATTAATCAGATCATTCAGCACTAAAAAGAGTTTGATACTGTCATCCTTATAAGCGACTTTCAGGTAGTTGTAGGCTGCTGGAACTACTTAGTTTATTTTCCAGATTAAATAAACACAGTTTCTTCAACTTTTCACAGTTCATATATTGTAGACCTCTGGCTGCCTTGAGTAGCCCTTCGGTGGACCTTCTCCAGTTTTCCAACACCTTTGCTGAACTGAGAGGATGTGAAACGGGGAAAGCTAAACACAAAATTGCAGGTGCAGCTCCACTCATGCCAAGTAAATGAGATTAACAACCCTTTGATCTGCTGGCTAGGTTTCTGCTGAGGTTTGCCTTATTTGTGATGCAAGTGCACAGCTGGCTGGTATTCAAGCTGGTGTTTCCCATAACCTTCAGGTCCTTCCCAGCAGAGCTGCTGCTCAGCCTGAATTAACATAGGGGGTTTTTCCAGGTGCGGTGTTTTGCACTCGCTGAAACTCAGGAGTCTATTTTGGAGCAAGTTTAGATGTCTTTCTGGGCAACAGTTAACAGCTGGCTATAATTAACTTTTTAGATGGCTATATTTCTTAAGGAAATAATTGGCATATGCCACTTAATCACAGTTAATTAGGTTTTAATTTAAGGTTCTATTTCATGTGGCTTTTTTTAAAAGCACTACAGAAGTACAAAATTTAATTTAAAACAGATCTCTCTCATAGCCTGTGTTAGTGGCAAAACAACTTCCTGATAGAAACTACATCTGGGGACTTGGTTCTGCTGTTCTTATCAGGCAAAATTTTTACAGATCCCAGATAATACAGCTATGCACACAGCTACATATATTTTCATGAACCAAGACCAAAACAGCAAATCTTATTTTCTAATCGCTGTTAACAAAGACTCTGTCTCATGAAAAAGGCATGTCTATCTATAAAACACAGTTAAGCTTAATTTCAAAACTGAATACCTCAAATCTGAGCAATAACTCAGTAAGATGTGTGGGTACATCAACCTTAAGCTTTCGAGTCATGACTGTGGTTCTGTTGACTGGTAGAGAATACGAGGTTTAAGTCTAGTTCTGTTTGATCCTGATCTCTTCACTAAGTCCAGAGTTCTGACATATTTTAGTAAAGGTTTATAGAATGTTACATAAGGATAATGTGAGACTTAGCTTAATATAGGTGATGATTTCAAAACACAGAGTATTCACTGGACAGTGAGTATGAGGGAAGATTTTTATTTTGGTGAGCTTCAGAGCCAATGTAGTTTCTGCATAGGAAGCTGAAGAATGTATGCATTTCCTACATTTCTTAGCCATCAATTCATAATTGCTCTGTTGTCTGCACTCTAAAAATACTGTTAAACTGGACTAATCTCTCCTTGTTTACCAAAGAATTATCTTTTCAGATTCTCATATTATCATATTTTAACATTATCAAGCTTAGTGTGTTGACAGTGTGAAGGAATTAATTTAAAACACCTTTGTAGAGATATTTTTTCTTCTCTTTGCAGACTTTATCCCCAGCTGTCGTATCTGTAGTCTCACGCGTACGTGCTATCTACTGCTAAAAATAGAGCTTTATTATTAAGAAACAAGTAGAAAAATAACTCATTTCTGTCCTCAGAATTTAATTCTTCTGCTGGGTTTCTGAGCACTACCTTAGCCTGGCTTTTTCTCCCCATTGTTCTGTGCACTAACAGGGTGGGATAAATCTATTTGAATTCAGGAGTTCGATAACTCTCTACACAGGACGGTGGACCAGAAATTAGATGGATAGCCCTGAGTATCAGGCACCTGACAGGGTCTTTTCCAAGAGTAGGTGAGATAACCTCTTTAGGATGTGATTTTACTTACTAGCACCTTTTCTTCCCCTCTGCATTTTGTAGGTCATTATCATAAGAGAGCAGGTAACAGTCCTCTTTTGTTTTCCTTTGGTAAGAAAGGAAGCAGAATGTATGCTTCTCTTTTACTTCATCTGCAAGTCAAAGGTGTCAGCCAAGGTCTCTCGGAGAAATAGCCCTGGCCTAGACCCTTGAAAAGGTTTAGACCATTACAGTGAAAGAACTACATCTGCTGTTTGCAGATTGCATACAATTATTAACTACTAAGTTTATCGTTTGTATTACACTCTTATTATTTCCCTGGTGACTCTCAGCTGCTGGGTATAGATTTGGTTTTAATCCCTGCTTATCCATTCTAACGTCTATATTGAAGCTTGAAAGTAAAGCACAAGGACTCGATTTTGCTTCCTCTTTTGGCTTGCTCCTGGTTTTCCAGCATTTGTTGATCAACAAGAGCCAGCCTGGCTGGCCTCCACTTGCCTTATGCTGCCACGCAACATCTACAGTGCTCTCAGCAGGAAAGAGCTGTTCCCAGCACTTTCCTGAAATTGCAGGAGTACAGAGGAATGCCTCCTCTATTACCTTCAGAGTGCAGCGAGCCAGCCGGAGACCGACAAATGAGTAGGATAATGTCTTCACAGCACCACAGCTTCTGCATCTTTTCCTAAACTAACTGACAACAAACCTTCTGCAAACATTTCAAACAAAACCAAAATTTGGTCAGCTACCCTGAGGAGGTAAGTAGGTTTTTTCTCCCTTATGGTAGCAGTTGGATGTGTCAGCTGCACCTTACATAAGAGCAATGCCTGGTATACTGTAGAAAAAAGTGCTGGAGAAAACCTCCCTGGTAAGAATGCAATTTTTATTTTATCTAGCTACCTATAAGAGCCCTTGTATGGGTGTGTATTGGTTTATCTGTGACTGTTTTGTGTGTTTTCATACTGGAAAAACATCCTTATACCCCAAATTAAAAACAAGTGTATCTGTCGTGGTTGTTTAACGAAACTGATACAGACAAAGCAGCACAGCTCTATAGTACAGACCAGCCTGTAGTAAGGGGTAGCAATCATGTAATTTTTTAAGCAGATGGTACACTACAAGCCCCAGTCATTGATGGGAAAGTCCTAGTTTTGCTTTACTATCGGAAGGAATCTCTAGTACATCTTCTAGCACTCAAATGGAGCCACAAACTTTGAAGGAGTGACACAGATTTTGCCACTAGCTGCAGAGGTTGCAATAAGTGATTTAATGAACTTCTGTTGAGTAAATAACGTGTGTATCCCTAAATGAAGAAGATAGATACTCCAGATGCAGGCTGGAATATTGGACTGACTGGATTTAGCAGGATCAGAAAATGACATTATTGTGGCAGAAAAATTAAAACCAAAACACCTGACAGGAGCTGAATGATTCTATCGTGAAACTGACTTCGAATCCAGAGAGAATAGAGTGAGCAGAGAGAGACAGGGAATGAAATGAAAGCCTTACAAATTTGAATCTTTGATCATCTGGAATGAGCCTCTTGGCATACACTGCAGAGAAAAGGGAAATTGTAACACAGACGGCATAGAAACGGGCCACGTCAGGCCTTGCATGTGCCATTCAGTGCCTTTTTGTAAAAAGCCGTCTCCAGTAAGATGAAGACTGTGCGTTTTACAACGTATTTGAAAAGAAGGCTGGTGACGCAACACGGGTTTATGGTGCGACGACAGGGATGGAGGGGCCGAAATACAAACTTGCCTCGCACCGCAGAGGCGCAAGTCCATCTGTTACTTCCTAACGGAGGTGCGGTTCGTACCTGGCTTCCCACCGGCTCACCACCAACACCCGGCGCCGTTTAAAGACAGGCGAGGAAGGCAACAGGGAGACCCAGACCAGCCCGACCAGGGGTGCCCGGGCGACGGCGACGCCGGGGCCGGCGCTCCCCCCCAGAGAGGCCGCTCAGCCCTTCCCGCCCAGAGGACGGGCGCTGGCCCCGCCGGTCCCCGCTCGGCGGGAGCGGCGGGGACGGCCGGAGCTGACCGACCTCCCCTCCGCCGGGGTGGGGGGAGCCGCCGGCTCCGAGCCCGCCCCTCGCCACCGCCATTCCCTCGGCCTCAGCTGCGCGGCGGGCCGGGCTGCTCCGCCCGTTGTCAGAGCAACGGCGGCGCCGGGGGCTGCGGGGCGGGCCGAGCTAGGCCGGGGCGGGCCAGGCCGCGCCGCCGGGCTCCCGCCCCCTCGCTGCCACCGCCCCGCAGCCGGCGGGCTGGCAGCGGGCAGGCTGCTGGCCGCCGAGATGGTTCACCACTCGGGCTCCATCCAGTCCTTTCGGCAGCAGAAAGGTCAGTAGAAACCCCTCGGTCCCCGCGGCGGTGGCCGGGGCGGCCGAGCGAGTAACGCCCCGGGGTTACGAGGCGCATCGTGCGTGCGTGTCCGCATGCGGGCTGACAGCCGCGGTTGCGCTCCGGACGCGTCCCGGTGCCTCCGGGCGTTTCATTGTACCGGTTTTCGAGTAAATGAGGGTGCAGTTCTCAGTGCCCCGGCGGGGCGAGCCGCCCTCCGCTCCCCCGCGGCTGCTGGGGCCGAGGGGCCCCGACCGACCCCGGCCCGGCCTCCGGCAGCCGCCCCCTGCGCGGCAAAGTTTGTCCCCCCGAGGCGCGGCGCTGCTCGGCGCTCTCCGGGCGGTCTGAGCCGCGTCCACCTGCCCCAGGCGGGCGGAGTTCGCTGCTGCTGCTCCGGCGTTTGCTTCAGGCTGGGGTTTTCGCACCGTGCTGTGATCCGGGTGTAAATCTTGAGGAGGAATAAGAGCTGTAATGGGGGGGGGGGGGGGGGCTCTGGCGTTATTGTCTCTGGTTGTTTGGGCTGTTTGGTTGTAAAACAACAGCTTTTGCTGGTCAGCAAACACAAAGGTGAATTTTCAGCTGTGGTTACCATTGCTATAAACCCTTTATTGAGTTCATGATAGAAAAAAGGTAATTCCCACAACAAACTTTGTTTTTTTTCTTGATCCCAGAACTGATATTTTCACTATATGTTTTTTTTTCTCGCCAGTTCTACTTCGACGGATAAGATGAAACCAAGATGTCTTTCATTATGAGCATCCCTCTGTACTCTTCCCATTGTTTCAGTTGTTAACAAACTTTTTTTTTCTTGGAGTGCAGTATGCCATAAATTATGATTTAATGTGGTATGCTTCATACATAAATAATGGGTTCACTTACAGGCTTTTGCCTCATTCAAGTACTTCTCTTTGAATGGTTAGTGGAAAATAAATAATTCAAAGCACTTACTCCATTCTGGTAATTCCATAATGAATTTAATTCCTTGCTGTAGAAGTTTTGCATTTCGTGCTTGTCTTGCGTGCAGTAAGGAGTGGTGCTGCTTCAAATTGTAAAATGTCTAGTTAGGTTCAGTGTTAATTGATTGATATTAAAAAAAAAAAATCTGTTTTTCAGCTGTCATAAATATGTTAATAAAAGCATCAGATGACTTGGACCCACAGCGTTAATCCTTAGTTTTTCATAAGAAACTAGTTCTTTTATGACAGCAATGATTAGTAAGCTCCAGAGTCCGTGTCCTTCAGGAGCTCTTCAGCTGTTCTGCAATAATGCTTAAAAAAGCCCACCCAAAACCTAACTTCAGTACGTTCAAGTTCAGCGATGAAACTTAGTTGCTTGAAACCAAGTTATGGCATCTGATTTCTGAAACTGCGTGTTCGCGGTAGTCATAAAACTTCAGAGCGACCTCGTGGGTTTTTGTCAGTTGCTCATTGAGAAGTAGATTGTCGTTCTCTCCTCCGTATTCTTGCAGAAACCTGATTAAGGTGCCTTGCCAGTCATGAGGCTTTGGAAGAGAGAAGGTGCTCTTACGGAGCCGTGGAGCCCGTACAGCACTGACTTGTATGTGTGTTGCTTTTCTGAACGTCTCATGTGCCGTGTGACATGTGCTAAATCCACTTGAATGAGTTTGGTCTCTGTTTTTCTCAACCTACAGCTTTTAGGGATGGGAGAGGACAGTGTGAAATCTTGGGCAGAAGGCTACAGAGAAACTAAGCAAGCATAAAACATAATCAAGAACTCATCATCTAATCATGAGGTATTTAAAAGAAACTGAGGATCTGGTACTCTGAAGTTCATAGGCACCGATCTCGGCGACAGAGACCACCGTGCCATTTTGTGTAGTTTTTTTCAAATTTGGTATTTTATATCATTCTCCTACTTTAAGATTTCAGTCGGTGTCATTTCTAACTTACTGTAGCTGAGATTTTGACTAAATGCCATGTGTTTTCTAGCTGCTCACAAAACACTGCCCTAAATTCCCTTTTTCAGGGAATCAGTGGTAATCCTCATGAAATGGCCAACTGCCCATCACAGCTGTGCCTTGTATGCTTCACTTGCATTAAGACCAAGCTTCATTTCTTTGGGTGGATTGAAAGGGCATTACTTTTATGTGGCTCCTCAGTCATATAGGAAAGATATAAATCAACAAAGGTAATAGTTCCTGGAAACAAATAAGAAGCGGTTTTAACCTTTTTTAGAAACAGAGCATGTATCTATTGCCAGGTACCATAATATTCAAACTCACTTGCTGAAGGGAGGCAACTTTTGAGATTTGAGGTAGAATGGGTTAGAGAGCAATTTTTTCCTTACGCACTCTGAGCACTTTGTTCTGGTTGAGACGACAAGTAGTGATTTTCGTACCAAAGCTGTCTTCACAAGGCTTGAAAGAATAGGACCAAGTTCTCCAGCCTCTTGGGGGTCGATGAATCTAGACAGGGAGGAAAAATGCATTTATATTCCAAGGGTTTGTCTCTGGTTAGAGTTTGGGGCGCTTTTTTTTCCTTCTTTCTTCTTTTTTACAGAATGATGAGGTGTTCGCAGTAGGAGGCTGCCGTTACAACGTGCCGCCATGGTTTTCTCTTGCTCTTTGTTCAGATTGTGTATGCGGAGTGAAACCCTTAGTTTTAAAAGCTGCGGTAGAGCTCAACGTAGTGTTGTAAAAAGACACTGAGAGTTTTTTGGGGAAAAAAACCCCCTCATTCTTTTTCACTCCCACAATTTGTGTTCTTCTGCTTGTGTCTGAAGGTATGCCTATCAAAAAGAGCAATGTCCTAGAGGTCAAATAATCAATGTCTCTGCACAGTTGTGCATTAGATCTGTTGAGCCATCTGTATGGTATTTTGTGGCTATTTTTAACCTCTGTTGTGGCAGAAATTGCTTTTTTCTGAAATTACTTTCCTTGGTAATGTTCTCAAAGATACAAATTTTATTATTAAATATATACCTTTATGCTTTTTACCCCTTCAAAAGGGGATGCAACCGATGGCCTCTGAAGAATTACGATAGAGTAAAAGGAAAGAAATGTTTCTTATTCACTATTTTTTTTTTCAGCCATCCTATAGAGTTTTGCTTACAACTGCTAAGTAATAAATCGTTATTCAGGAAGGAAGAATAAGATAATGTGGATGAGGACAAAGATCATCTCCATAGATAATTTGTATTTGATAATTCTGGGGAAAGACAGCTCATTAGAATTGGTATGTGATCTCAATCACAATTGAATAACAATCTTTTAAACGCAGGACATAAAACTCTACAGTAGCCTTACGGTAGACTTTGTGATTTTTAGAATGGGTGTGGGACTGATGCAAAGCAATTGCTTGTTTTATTAGGAAGCTCCATTGAAAAATTATCTCCTTCAGAAGGAAAGGCAACCTAATTTGCAAGATGCTCTTCTTTTAACGGGTACTTGATGGGGTTGTGGGTTTGAATGCTTCTGGCCTCACAAGGTAAAACCTGTGTTTAGGGTGCAGGTCAAGGAAATTATGATGCTTAATATTTTAAGTATCTAGGACTTTAGTCCTGGTACATAGGCTGCAGTTTCCTGCATATTCTGCTGGATGCTTTTATTGACTGTTGTTATTTTTAGTATTCCCATCAAAGCTATGAAAGAGTTAGAGAAGGCTGGGAATAAGAAGAGAGTGGCTTCTAGCACGGTGTATGAATTTTAGGAACATGGAGTGCAGATGAAAATCCAGTGGCTACCTTGGGGTACTTTCCATACTTCTTTTTCAAGGTGTAGAACAGGACACGAGGGAGTTCAGTAACTTCAGTACATGTTATGTCTTTGAGAGTGCTGATTTAACTTCTCAAGAGATTTGTCTTGAAAGTGCCTGACTTCTGAACCAATCAGTTATCTCCATAAAAGACATATTCCTACATTTAAACTAATGGTCAGTGCCAAATATTTTGTTTAATGTTATATGTGAGCCATCTGAAGTTGTAGCCTGGCTTAGATGGATTGAGGGTTGGGTTGAGAATCTCTAAAAAGTTACAGTCGTTCTCCCTTCGTTGGAGGCGCTTGTTGTTTCATTAACTGGTCTTGTAAAAAGCACTTGATGCTACTTAGAGGACCGCTGCTGTTGTAGAGTAGAGCTTTTTTGTTATTGTTGTTTTACTCTAAATTTAAGATCTTAATGACCTGCATTCTTTATGAAATAACTTGTGCATCTAATTTGCATTTAGCTGGTGAATTTAAATGTCGGTTCATAAAGATCATGTTTTTTGTATTCCTCCAGAGTTTTCAGAAGCTTGAACTGGTAATTAAGATTCTCTTGGAGAATTCTCCAAGGATATTTGATACTTCAGTGGCACCAGTGGACCTAGTAAGCTTAATAATCCAAAGAGACTGCTGAAATTATTAGAAGATGCAATTCTGTCATGCAAAAATTTGTGAGAGTTTGTGGCTCTTAGCTGTTGTTCTCCAGAGCAGAAAGACCAGGTTTCTATGTGAGCACGAGTAAAGGAATTTTTAGGGCTCAGCTCTTGCATTTGCATTCCAAGGAGCACTAACATGTACAGAAAATTTCAAAGCTCTCCTCATCTTGACTCTGAAAGCTCAAAGCAACGCAGCTATTAATACACTCCCTTAAAATGATGCTGTATTGGAATAGTGCCATTTATAATACTCTTTCAGGGCACTGAAATGCAATGCCCAATTTTTAACAATAATTACCTGGCTATATTTGCTTTTATTTTTATTGCCTGGTACAGCTGCACAGCTTAAGATGCACTTCACCTTTTTCAGTCAGACACCTTAGAAGGGCCCATAATATGTCTTTTTATTCCAGATTAAATTGTTGTGGGTTGTAACTTCAATAAAAAATAGAGCTTTATTGAAAAAAATCATTAAATATGACATATTAAACCTTACATTACGCAGGTGTGTGAGTGCTGTAGAAATAAGTTAAATATTGTTTTGATTTTTTTTTTTTTCAATGAATGACTATTTTAAATGCGAAAGCTAAGGAAATCAGAAATTTTTGGTTTGTCGCATAACTCTGCTGTCTGACTACAGACGACGATGCTCTGGTGAGATGTCTGGGCATTAGCTTCCTACGTGTGGATTTCAGTATAGCTTGATATAGTATTAGCTGTGGAAAAAAGCCTTGTATCTGTTCCAAAGCTTTTCAAAACTTCCTCAGTAACGACCTGTTAAAGCAGGCAACCCCTGCCAACACTGTTTTTCTTTAGAACTCTCATTTTACCATTTATATTTCATGGAGTATCACCACAAAATTGCAAGTTCCAGTTCTGCCTTCCTATTTTGGTTGGTTTATTCTGCTTTTTAGTCATTTTTGAAATCTGCTAAATGAGGATGAAAAACGAAACAAATCTACCAGTGTAATTCTGTTGAATATTTGTAATAGTAGTTTCAAGATACCAGGTTTTGCAACAAAATTGGTAGTAGTCAATATATTTTATAATTAGGGTATTTTACAGCTCCAACAACCATGAGAAATTGAAACAGCATCTTAACTAACCATACCAAGAGCCCTGTGTTCCGAACAATGCAGCCAGCTAGATAGCAAGTGGAGAAGTAGTGATGCTACAGTGTACAGCGATATGTTTTAACGACTCTGAGCCTCAATGAATGCAAATTCATCACTGTTTTCTCAGAATGAGATTCTGAGTCTGCCTCAATTTGGGTTATCATCTGGCTTGTGAAGGCTTGAAGCCAGCACAGTTCCTGAAGTGAGGAATTGTTCATTTGTCTGACGGGTGGGGTCACAGTTTAATTCATGATCCATTTGACGATTTTCAATGGGATTTTGAAGAAGCCGATAACTTAGTTATCCTTTAGGTCATCTCCAATGTACACACATCAGGAAAATAGTGGCATTTGTGATGTACCTATTTGATCTTCTTAAAGGTAGGGTCTCTTGAGGAAAAAGAAAACATGAAAATTAGATTCTGTCTCTGCAATTCAGGTGAAGGAAGTGTGGTTTGAAGAGCATCCCCTATAAAGACTATATGCAGAAATCCCTTCTGAACAACAGAATGCCGCTGTTTGTATGGGTTGTGTTTGTTTCTTTAGTAACAATGTAGGACAAGAAGGCGCATGGGTTTGCTTGCTGCTTGGCTGTGATTCTTACTGGATGTCTGTGTAGTGCTGGTAGCTCAGGAAGGATACACAAAGGAAACTAGAGCTCTCTCGAATCTACGCTGAAAAATTCATAAGTACATCACAGCTACTGAAGAGCTGTAGCTAGTCATGTATGCTCCAGATAACTACTGTGACGATGGCAAGCTTTGGAGTTAAAAAATGTTTGAAATGTCATATTCTATTCACTGCGTGTCTAATTCAGTAGAACTACTCTTGCTCAAAAAATTCATTACTCTTTGTTTGCTTACTAACTTCACCAGTAGTTTGCCTTTGTAAGCCAGAAGATCTAATGTATACAATATTTACATTCTGTTATCTTTCTGCTTCATTAAACCAGTGTAGTTAGTGCTTCTAATGAATTCATTTTCCTGAACCATTAATCAACCTCTTTTTAAGATGGGAAGTCCCTTTTTATCTTCGGGCTATTTTGCGGCTGTCTGTTAGCTTCCTTTTCTGTGTGGTTGTTCTCGAAGTAACTTAGTAGTATGAGAAAATAGCAACAAAAGAGCAAAGGGCATTAAACAGTGAAAATGCTAGGAGAAGCAGGCATTCCTAAGAACTTCCAAAATTTATGAATGAGTTAAGAGGTGTTAGGGAGGAATTTTTGCAGCACAAAAGAATAAATAAAAATGAATGTAGAAAGGTGAGTAATGATGTAGAGATGCAGAAATGGTAGGTGGGTAGATGGATGGAGGGATCAATAGATAGATGAAATGATACCAGGTAGTGAAAGCAGACTGAACATATTGAGCAATCTTCTATGTATAGGCAGTGCTTCTTAGCTGGCTATGCTGAAGTAGGACTATGCGCTGGGGATTTGCAGATAGCTCAACAGAACCCTCTTCACATAAAGCCATGTCAGCAGCACCAGCTTGAGCACTGAGTATTGATTTCAAAGTCACTTGCTAAAAGGAAGAGGACAAAGTAACTTATAGAGACAGACGGTATTCAAATTTCAAAGAAGGTGATGCTGTGAGTGTGTGAAAAATAATGAACGTAAGTGTGAATGGAGCCAAACACTTCAGAGAGAAACAGATACTACCTGAATGCAAAATCTGTATGTCTGAATACTCTGCAGAGGCTGGATCTTTCAGCTGAGAGAAAAACACAAGTCCTATGCACTACCATACTCTCACATAAAGTGTTTCCGATTTGTATTGGCATCATACCTAAAATTGAAAGGTAGTAAAATACATTGCTGGATTTTGAATAGTCTCAGTGGAGAGTGCTGAGGGCCCAAATTCTTCTTGTACAGAAAACTTTCATTTTGTTGATACATTTGAAGGTAGATATGAGATATGTATATTCATATTTTTATACCTTTCAGAAATTTACTTTTTATGTCTATTAAGCATTCAGTAAACACTTGTACGTATCTGAAGGCCGATCCTTTCCATAGGAAGGTTGTCCTTTCAAAGCTATTTAGGTGAAATTCCACTGAACACTGTCACACCTGAGGGACTTTGAATTGCTCACAATCAGATTTTTTTAAAAATTTTTCAGACATAGGCAAGTAGTCTGTCAGGGATTTAATAGTACTTGGATATCTAACAATGCAGTAATTGCTAGGAGTTATGCATGTAGAATTCAGTGCACTCCAATACTTTAAAAAGCTGATGCTAAATATTTGAAACTTATTAAAAAACAAGTCTGTGTTCACCAGACAGTTCATTTTTTTTCTTAAAAATATGAATTTAGACCTGAATAGCTATTCCTGGATACCTCTTTTATAGAGGCATTTGTTATGCTGTAGTTATGGCTACGCCCAGAGTTAGCCCAGAATTCTGATT
The DNA here is from genome assembly GCF_030867145.1 of Opisthocomus hoazin. Taxonomy (NCBI): domain Eukaryota; kingdom Metazoa; phylum Chordata; class Aves; order Opisthocomiformes; family Opisthocomidae; genus Opisthocomus; species Opisthocomus hoazin. The sequence goes on from NC_134420.1 coordinate 7,020,835, forward strand.
TAGGCAAGCTGCAAGCTTCATCGCAAGTTGTCTGGCCTGCTGGGTGTAACTGGTAGATAGCGTGTGTGTGTATCATTGACGTAACTGCAAACTAAGGAAAATGTAAAAGCCACGGGTCCCTGGCATCAGCTCTCTGCAGCGCATCACAGACTGAGGAGCCCTTGCCTAGGGGTGTGGGAGACGTCGTGGGGTGCAGGGGGAGAACATCTGGGGGCTGTGCAAGACTTGTTAGGGGAGGAACCAAATGAGGGAAAGAGGAATTAACATGCTTTGGGATCAACATTTTACAGTCACTACAAAACCTTTTTCTAATATGCCAGAGCAGGGATTTTTCAGATAAAACGTTTTGCACCGCAGTTTGGTTATATTACGTTGTTATAAGCAGGTGCTGTTGTCTCTTCAGCAGCCACCAATGCATTCCTCTCGCTATTGTGAAGTGCCTCAGTAAAAAAGGAGGAGAAGGATTTTCAGGAGCACAAATAGTTGGTAGGAGTAAATGAATAATGCACAGGAACTTAACCATGTTGCTATTAATAATTCACACTCTTCAGAAATGCAGGACTTTGAAGTTGCTGTTTTAGAAATCCAGCATCTAAATAAAATGGAAAAACAGAGTGGAAAAACAGCCTGTCATAAGAAAGCACTTATTACTGCTGTTCTTCCTGAAAGGTGGTTGGACTCAAAGGTATTTCACACTGATTGATGTGGTAATTATCTTGAACATAAATAAAACTTTGCCGTAAAGATTTTATGGATGTAGTCCCCACAGAAATCTTACATACTCTCAGTGGTAACAGGGGGATTTCAATGGATGTACCCGAGATTTTGATTGGATTTGCTTTTAGGGAGTTTAGCTATGAATAAGAAATGATGAATCCTTTATCTTATTGTCAAATGTAAGTAGAGGATGAAGAGGAATTCAAAAGATTTTATTAGTCATGCTCCAAAGTGATAAGGAGAACAGGCTAATGAAGTGAGAATACTTCAAATTTTGGGCCCATGTAAAGAGTAGTTCCCTGATCTTTGTCTCCCGGACTGTCAGAGGTTTTTCCAAGGCTGAGGCATGAAACAACTACTTTTTAGGATATTACTCTGAAGAAGATATAATATGTTGTCAGGGATCAATCTCAGCTTTCTGTGATTTTATACTGTAGGAAAGGAACATTTCCAGCTTTCTATAATTTTGTGTTGCATGAAATCTAGAAATAAACATGACATTGACTGGTATTCAGTCTGAGCAATAAACAAAGTGTTTTGAAATTTGCATTCATAAGTGCTTGTACTTTAATGGAAAGAATTTCTTCAGAAGGAAAAGTGATGCTTTGTATTCTAATGACTAGACTTTAGATCCATCTGACTGGGCTGTTTGCTGCCTTGGTCACCACGTGCAACTTTACATCCAATTCTGATGCATTGGGTCTGGAGGGGGTTATCTGAGGGGACACAGATTTGGTGTCTGAGGTGTTTGGGATTTGTTTGTATGGAAGTCTAGCGCCTAGCATCCAACAGTAGCAGTACTGTAGTTGTGATTATTTAGTGGTAGAAACAATCCTTTGCTGTTTTGCCTTTTCTTAGACTTAATGATTCAATTTGAGATTTAGAAATTAAAGCTTCTCTTCAGATCACACAGGACTTCCCTAGAGCTTTCTGATGCTGTTCCATTTCTCACAAGTGTATTACTTTGTCAGGTAAAGAGCCTCCTTCACATCTTGCGTCGCCTCTATATTATTACTAGGAGTGAACTGCTGGCTCTTGGAGGATCTTGGCACAAGTTGGATGTTCTCATGGCCACAGTAAATGCTAAGAAGGAAGCTGTGCTCGGTATCTACTAGTGCCATAATCTAGTTAATATATAATCTCTGAGAAATATATAATTTCATACCTATGGCCATCCGTAGCAATTTGCTGTCAAACTTTTTACCTAGGCAGAAGGAATCTAAGTTTCTTGACAGGCTGGAATGAAAACAAGATAAGGGAAGGAATCAAGAAATTGATGTAACTGGCTATTGAGCAATTTTTTTCGCTTTAACAAGGGAAAAAGAGAGATAAATGCCTTCAAAACAAATCTTCCTTTAACTAAGAACAGCATTTTTACTAGTGCTAAATTCTGTCTGAGGTTAAAAATCACCACTCCAATCCTGCTTTTGTGTTAATTTTTTTTGAGAGTAACCATTGTCTGCTAAGAAAGCCTTGTAATACAAGGAAAAAGAGCAAATGTCTTTGATATGGATGGTTAATGAAAACTACAATCAGTAAATGGGTTAGGCATGACTTCTTGACAAAATACTACGTAAAGTTCCAGGAAAAATAGAGGAATCTGGGAAAAGAGGTAAACATCTGGAAACTGGATATTTTTTTTTAAGATAAAGACTAAAACTAGTTTGTGCTCCCTGCTTACCAGATTTCATATTACAGGTATGATGACTGTGTCTCATTAAAATGGACAGTCGTCTTTATAATAGACCAAGCAGTATAAAAAATGTTTTTTTCCAAAACAGTGAGTATTTTTTATGTCTCTGTTATTTTTTTGTCCAATTTTTGATTCAGGCAGGCATTTATGTATGCCATGTAAGTTTCAGAATTCAACCACAAAAGATGACCACTGGGGATGTTCTTCAGAGTCTTTCTTTTTTTAGCACGTAGAACAATTGGTTCGAAAATACCAAAATCATTAGGTAAAAAAATTACTAGAAGAAATAGTAATGTGATGCTTTTTCATGAATTAAGAAGAAAAAAAAAAGATGGGTTTTATATTTTAGAGTACATCAATGGGAAAAGCTCCCCCCTCATCTCCCCAAGCTCTGAAGTTGTGGCTCTTTTTAAATCTACTGTAGAGAAAAATCAAGAAGAAATTACACTTTTTATATTTTCTGACTTTTAACTGTGAACACTTTTCTTGTTCATACAGAGGCTCCCAGGAGAAATGAATTTTAAGCTATCAACTCAAAGTGCTGTGCAGAGGTGGAATAATTAGGCTATCATGATTTTGATTTTCTTTCTGGTTTTAATAATTATTCATTTGTTTCTATTGCCAGTCACTTTCTTTCCACTGGAATTTTAATAGGCTGTTTTGAAAGCTGCATTAGTGTGGCTGGTTGGAAGAGTCGGTCAAATTTCAAGAAAGTTCTGCTCCCGTGAAAATTTGGCCTTACTGCTGTAGAGTCACTGTTTTGAGCATTTCTTGCTGGTTCTATTGGTGGTGTTACCAGTTCATGACTAGTTCATGAGCTAGAAAGAGTAAAATTATAGAAGTATTGCAATGATCCCTCAAAAGGTGTCTGGTCAGTTGGGAAATGCTGTGAAGAAAGGATCTTATAAATTGAAGGCTTAAGATAGTTCCTCTCTCTTTTGCTCTGTGAATGCTCAGATAACATAATCTTGTAATCCTGGAGGTGGTGAGAAAATTACCAGGTAACACCAGGTAGAATACATAGAGAAGAACCAAGAGAAGATCAGTGGATTTATTCAGTTATCTCTATTGATGCTTGAAGTGGCAGATGTTTGAAGTGATAGTGTTGTCCCAAAAGTGGGATTGTTTACCTGATGTGCGATATGCCAGCATACACATAGAGTAGAGGTATTGTCATTATTACATATTTGCGCAGATATGGGTGCTAGGTGATAATTCCACAAAGCTAGCACACCACTTGGCAGAGTCACGAGGACTATATACTCTTACAAAATCAAATAAGTTACATTCTGACTGGTACGTCATGTTATAAGTTTATCTTAAAGGTATACTCCTTCCTTACTTAACTACGCATGCTTGCACGCTGGGGGTTGCAGTCTTTTTGGTTCCGCGTTGAGTCAGTGGTCACAGTCTCCCCCTGCTGCCTTTACCTTTTTGCTAGTTACCCTGGGTTTTTGTTAACTTCATGCTGCTTCGGCAGTCATCTAGCTTTCGGTTCTTTCTGAGCTGGATGTTTCCTTTTTATCAGTCTGTTAGATTCTCTTCAAGGGCATAATTGTTACTAGGGTGTGCGTTGTGTATACAAAGTAGTCAGGCCTAAATTAAACAATGTCACTAGCATTTCTGCCCTATATCACTGTGGTCTCTGCATTACTATGACATAAATATTTCTGCCCAGTATCAATGGAAGTGACAGAGTGTGCACCACCACTCCACTAAGGACAGGACTTCATTGCTCTATTTCCCTACTGTGCAAATACCCGGTTTTGTATTATTTGTAATTAGGTCATTCTTTGTGACCAGCGTATTTGTATAATTTATTCTTTTGTAAGATATCAAGCTACACCCTTCCTCCCTTCGCATCCCAGCTTTCAGATAGATAGTAGAGGACAAAAGGCTTTTCAGTTTCCATTTCACTTTTCCAGTACTTTGTGTAGAAGACTGCGCTGTTAGGAGGGGCATATGAGAGGTATCTTACCTTGGGCTTACGGAGCCCTTTCATGACTTCTGGAGAGACGGGGAGAGAATAAGGAGCTGGAAAGAAGGTCAAGGCTTTGGTAGCTGTCTCTTGCTGTTGAATAGGTGAAGCCATTTCTTCCTCTGCACTCATCTGGGGATCCTTGAGTGACACTGGGGCCTTGAAATAGCCCATTTCTGCATGATTATGAGATTTTAGTTCATTTGCAGTACTCTTGTTAAGCTACCAAATCTACATCTATATTTTATGTGTCTGGTATATATGCCTATACCTTGGAGAAAGGAAGTAACTGTCAGTGAAAAGACACTAGCCTCTTAAACCATCACTCTTACATTAATTATGTGAGCATTAATACACCATGAGGAAGCAAACCACAGCTGAATTCAAACCAGCAGCAGCTTTGTCCATAATGTTTCATAGATTTCATCGAGAACATCCTCAAAACTTATATTCTCATGAAGAATACATTTTAGTTTAGAGATTTTAGCTTTTTAGTTTACCCTCTTTTAGCTTCTTTAGGGTATTTTCCTATCATTTTTTCCTCTCTGCATTTGAAATTCATGGTTTTCAGGAGGTGCAGAGCTGGAGGGGAGAGGGGCAACACTGCTTTAGCACATTTTGTTGTTGCTGCTTCTTTCATTCACTTTTACTCCTTGTGTTTATTAGATGATTATTTAATATAGTTTCCCCTAGAAAATGCGTATTGCTGTGGTTTTGGTTATGTGCTTTCTTTCCCATGCTGTTTAGCTTTTCATTTCATGTGTTCATTTTTCTTGTAATGATCTATCTATTGTAAGCACAAGGTTTTCCTCACTGATTCTGATTGAGATTTCATTTTATGCTTGCTAAATACTTGAGTGCTTAAGTCACTGTAAAAAAATCTCTAGCCTACAAATTGACTGTAACTATTGGATGAAGTTATATTTTATGCTGAACAATAAATGTTGAGTTACCAATTTAATGATTTTTTTTTTTTATGCTTATTAAAACTAGTCAGGTAGCAGATGCAAATCTGCATTACTATTGCAGACTTCCTCGCAAGTAATTCTGGATGTTGCTGGGCACCTGAGCTTCTGGATGTAAATGAGCAGTTCATTATATGTTGCTAATAAGACTTCACTTTTTTTTTTTTTTCTTTGTAAGATCTGGCATTATGGATGCTAATAAGGTTATAACTGCATATGAGGTCCTTGTATGGTAAGAAGTGAACCAAAGTAATATATTTGATGGGAACTACTTCAGCATCTGTCAACAGCACAGTGTAGCTCTAGGGTACTGATAGCAGATTGCCTGTTTTGCCTGCAGATTGTCTGAGTTTTAAAATGACACAGCACTGATGGTCCAGTTCTCTTCAGATTTTTAAAATATGCTTTTATTTTCATTTTTTTCACAAGAAAACATAGATAGCTAAGAACCTGACCAAAAATTACAAATCATTGATTGGTAGTGGCAGAAAGGAAAACCTGAAGGTACTGATTAATCTGGGTTTTGTTGGTGTGTGTGTGTGTTTTTTTGTGGTTTGTGTTTTGTTTTTTCTTTTTTTTTTTTTTAAATAATCCAGTAATTTGGGCATCCAGTAGGTAAATATTCCATCACACTGCAATATGGAAGCAGACAGAGACTGAAATACTGATGGTTCCCATCCAAGTGCCGGCAGTGAGAGAGAGTGAAGTGGGGCAGGGAGAGAGACTGAGAAAGGGCGAAGATCCTAACCCTGCTGGTTACATCTACGGGAATAATTCTTCCCAATGCAGGAAAACATACTACTTGTCAGAATATGAAATGACACTTTTTAATAAATGCCTTATGAGAAGTTGTTCTAATCAAGAAATTACTGATTCACGATCCTCTTCTCTTCCTATCTTTCATGAATTTCTCTGTTTAATGCAAATTTGCCTTGTAAACTTTTTATAGAAGTGTTCTGGAGGTTGAATTTTTTACGTGAATTTTAGTTCATAAAAAAGGGGGTCTTGAGGACAGTACCAGGGAATGTGTGACAACTGCTCAGGGAACAGAGCGCAGCCTCACAATCGTAGGTGCTGAATGACTATATGATGTGAAGTCAGTTTTCCACAAATAGTATTTTCTCCGATGGAGGAAGTCATGCAAAAACTCAATCTGTAATAGTGGGAAACTGACAGTCCAAAATGCAGTGTAGTCTCTCTTTCTTGGTAAGCAGACAGAATTTTGCAGAGAGTTGTCATCTTGCTCTGTTTGGAAGCCGTTTTTTCATTGAGGACAGTTGCAGCTGGAGTATTGTGAGCCCCTGTGACTGCAGAGTTTGTCCATGGCCAAGTTCTCCAAAACAGACATCCATATTTTTATTTAAAAGTGCAGGAAAACCAGCAATTCTCAACAGATCACTTAGGTAAACCGGAGATGGTAGAGAATGGACTCAGAATTTCTATTTCGTCAGTTTACAGAACCTTTACATTTTTGGCGGTACTCTAAAATAAGCAACTATCCCTGAACTACCACACAGTAAAAATTGCACACTTCTCTTTAAAAATAAATTTACATAAATACTACAAAACTTGTGATTGAGGTACTTAAACAGTAAAATATTCCTTACAAACGTTGTGAACGTAAAAAGAGATGTAGTTCAGTGGGATCATCTGCTGTGTCAACCTGCAGTGTTAATCTTACAGATACAGAAGGTAAAGCTTTGGGTTTTGATATGTGTAACTTCCAATAACAGCCACTTTGAATTTGCTGGACATCTGACTAGCAAAGGTAAGGTCCTTTCAGGAAACTCTTTAAAAGTGGGTATGATTGTGTCAAAAGACATCTCTACTCCTTTACATCTTTTTATTTCCATATTTGCTTTCTCAGTTTGCAGACTTGGGAGATTCTTATCAATCGACAGGTTTTGACTTTCCATTGCTGCTTCTGTTACCATATTTTGAACCTTCATCAGTTCCACTTCAGAAAAAAAGAAGTACAGATATAAAAATGTTATGTCTTCATTCTGATGTAGCTACTCTATTACCTTAAGTCTTTCTGCAAGTTTTATATTATTTCTTTTTTTCTTTTTTTTTCCCTTTTTCTTATGCTGAGGAAAACCTTCCAGAATTGTAGAAGAATTTAGGTCAGAGGTATCTCTGGAGGCACCTAGTCTAAAACTGCTCCAAGCAGCCCAGCTTCAAAGCCAGGTCAGGTTGCTCGGAGCCTTATCCAGTCAGGTTTTGAAAACCTCCTGTTCCACAGCCCTCTCCATCCCCGTGCTTCACCACTCTCACTGGGATGAATCGTTTCCTTAAGACCAACTGAAATTTTCCACGTTGCATCTTATGACTGTTCTCTCTTGACACCTATGTCTCTCTCCTCTCTGTAACTCCCCTTTTTGGGAAGTGGAGTTACCTGCAAATCGTGGCCTGGATGTGCAGTTAAATTGTCGCTTAGACTTCTCTGGTGAAGCGTTGTTTCACCAGCTGCTCTTCCTGTGCCACGTGCTCCAGCATTCAATAAAGTGAATACTTACATATTCAAAAGAAGTATGCATGGCTCTGTTGTTTGATGTGAATGATGAATGATTTGGCTGCTGGAGTGGCTAACGTTTGTCTTGAGAAGCAGAAGCTTGCAAAGTATTTGAATAGGTAACAGGTCATATATGAAACTTTGATTTCAAGTTTCCAAATACTGAATGACTTCTAATTTGAAGTCCTGGCTGTAGATGGAATTCTCACAGGCATAGATGATTCATGGAAGGGCAGGTCACCAACTATAGATGAGCTCTACTATTTTTTGTTTTGTTTTGTTTTAACCCAACACACTGAGTGAACTGGGCCTCAAAAGCTGCCATCAAAAAAATAACTATAATCAAGTCATGTATCCTACCAGTAGCAAAACAAAAAGCAAAAATAGCCCTCACCATCCCCAAACCAACCCTTCAGGGTTATTATGTGAGGGGTGGAAAAAAACCACACTAATGGGAGACTTTCCAGCAGCTTGTCAATTTGACAGCCTGAAGTAGCAGTCTTAGCAGTGATTTGAGTACTTAAGAGAACTTCGTTCTTAGGGAAGTGGTCCGCCCTTCTGGGGTGAAATACAGAAGACAGAGCTTTGCAAAAAGATGAAGGCAATTGAATGCACGGAAGGGAAGTAGTCACATCCAACAAAAGCCACTGATGAGTGGTAAGAGATGCAAGATACGTATCTGTAAACACTGTCATTTACCTTGGTGAGCAAACCAGGAGGACGGATGTGTCTTTTGATCCACGTATTAATTGCTACAACTTTCCAGCAAGAAATCTGGGTGCTTTATTTTTCAGAATCTTTTTACTTGCTGAATTTGATTTTTTGTAATTATTATATTCTAGTAATTAATTAAAATCTGTGCAGCAGTAGTAAACCATTCCATTAGTGTTTACTGATCACATCTGGGATTCAAGTTACTTACTAAAATATTTACTGGCTAAACCCAAAGTTACAATTATCCTTTTATTAACACTGAAAGAAATGAAAAACTTTGCACCCGATTTAGTTTTGCTGATTAATGCTAGCACTGACCCTACTGAATAGACATAGCTATACTGGACTTTTACAAGAATTTTAATTGTAAAGATTTATGTGAGATAGTATTTATTTTTCAGTCAGCTCAGATTTTTTTTTGAATAAATCCAATATTTAATGTATGGAATGACTTTTAAAATTGTATAGGTAACATGAATTGTTGTAACACTGATTCAATAAAGGCAAGGAATATTTTATATTTTGTTAGAGGTTCCATTTAGTAAGCATTCAAAAGTTAATTTGCTAATCTGAGTTCAGTGACCATTCTCTCCTCCACACCTGATTGAAGATCTCCAAGAAAACTTCAGTTATTTAAATGTGAGCTTTCCTGGTACTGCTTCTTCCAATCTTGTTTGACAATTTTGAAAGTTAGGCAATTGCAAACATTTTTTTATTGAACCATTTTTTTCTAGCAAAAAAGAGAAGCTTCAGAGAAGTTTAAATTTTAGAGTAGCAGAAGACTGAAGACTTTTTTTTCTGAGGTTTTCAGTTTAGAAGTTCTTTTTCTTCAAAATATAAACAAAGGATTTGTTTTCTATTTAAATAAAATGTTTGAGACAAAAGTGAATGATTTTCATCCTCTGTCAGGTGTATCAGAAAAAGCAGACTTTAAGTGAACTCAGAGACTTATGTAAGTTTGTTTTTTCAGGCTAGTGGTTTGTATACACCGTGTGTAACACCTCTACCATTATGCAGAAGCTAGTTCTGTATGGTGTTGTCAGAGCTTTAGAACAGAAAGCCATTCTTTTGCATCTGTTTCACTAAAATTATTTGTGATTATTATAAGAAAGTATGGTGCTTTTAGTTTGTTGTAAAAAGATACTCCTAAGTTTTGTTTTTCAAATAAAATAGGTAACGTTTATTTCCATTGTCGTCAATATTTCTCTGTGCTTCAGTAACTAGTCCAGCAAGAATGTAATCAAAATGGACAACTATAGTGATAAAGTGTTTCTAATGATAATGTGCAAAGAGTTTCCATCAGCAAAATGCATTTCCCTTAGTATCTGGAAACAACATTTGAAATCAAAGGCTGAAAGATGTTGGAGACAGACAGCTGGAATCCCTGCAGCACAGAATGCTTAATGTTTTGGCTTCCCTGCAAATACCAAGTAAGATTATTTTTTATTTTATCTGAAATTGAATCTAAGCACTTGGGTGGATGTGGTGTTACAGTATTAATTCGGTAGCAGGGCTGACAATCGTTTTGGTGAATTTGGTTCGTTTGGGAAGTTTTAAATTTCTTTTTATGGTGGAAGTAGAAATTTAATTGTCATGGGGGGTTGGTTTTACTTTTGTAAGTGCCAGCCAAATTTCATATAATTAAGCAAAATAATTGCTCATATGTAAAAGCAAAAAAATGAGAGAAAGAACAGTGTTGAGATTCTCCTTTTTCTTTTCTACAATGTATTCTCATTTCGTTTGCTGTTTTGCTTGAAGAAATGTAGAAGCAAAATAGTGGGTACAGCTGCAGAGCTTTCAGTGGAAGCCAAGGAAGAGTACTGAAATGTTACTGTTTCAGAGGAATGTTTCTATTTAATTGCTTCACAACAACCATTTTTGTAAGAAGTGGATTTCCCCTTTATTTATGGCAGTTGAACTCCAAAACGCTTTTTAAAACAGGGAGTAGATGAAAGTTATTCCCTAAACGCCTGCCTCCCTTTTGTCCCTCCCTCATACAATAGCATCTTTTTCTTTTTTTTTCTCTTTGGTTGTCTTTTAAGCTGTGAAAACTTATGGATATGTCGAGGGTGTAAAAAAAATAATCATTCCTTAAAACCAATTGCTGATTGATTTTTAATTGGTTGCCATTTGATTTTTGGCTTATTTATATGTACCTCTCCTTATCCTTTATGATAAGGGTTTTCCTTGCATCCTTTGTGTACTTTCATTCCAGCAGTATAAATTAATTCAAACTATCTTTTATAATTCAAACCTGAAATATCATCATTATATATCTGCGTCTCTCCCTTCACCATTCGGAAGCAGGGTCAAATCTTTACCATGTTTGAAGAAGTCGTATTCCATTTGTGTTTATCAAGTCATTGGTACCATTTCAAACACAAGAGGAGTTTGTTTCCACTAGTTTATAGTGTGGTTTTGTTAGAGCAAATAGAAAAAACGGATTTGTGCTTTGCATTTCCTCACACTCCTGCCAAATTTTATGAATATAGTTCAAAATATTAGTTCTGGACAATGTGTATCAAAATGAAAGAAAATTTTAAGCAAATTAAGATTTTTGATTTTTTTGTGAGAGGGAGCTGCTTTCTTGTCTGACACTTCCGTTATCGGAAACACTAAACAATTTCATAAAGATGCCTAAACTCACAGATACTCCTTTCTAGTGAAATCCTCTTTATATGTTACTTCTAGAATATAATAATCCCCATTCCTCACTGAAGTAGTTCCATTTTTATGCTTATGCATACCAAAGAAAAGGCATGCGCTAGCTTAACCTGATAGCCTGATTACCCTGTCCCCATACATACTTTTTTGCTTCACATTAACTTACTTGTATTGAAATAGTACAAAGATGCTTTGCATAGAGGGAAAGGATTAATTTTCTTAAAGGTGAAGCTGTGCTTTGCCCCAGGAATGAAATCTATATGCCATGTCTAAAGCATACTAGGTAATGAGACACCTCTATACTTTCCTCTAAGGTTTTTTATTTAAGAGAAACATTCAGAATTATTGGTGATTATAACATTTTATAAGTGTAATGGTGAATGTTTCATTTGATACCTTAAAGAAGTGGGATCGTTAGAGATGTGCATCTCAAAATTTTCAGGTCCAAACAGAAGGATGACAAAGAGGGTGGCCCAACACTGGGATGGGCTTCCTAGAGAGGTGGTCAAATGTCCCAAGCCTGTCAGTGTTGAAGAGGCATTTGGACAATGCCCTTAATAACCTGCTTTAGCTTTAGGTCAGCCCTGAACTGGTCAGGCAGTTGGACTAGGTGATAGTTGTGGGTCCCTTCCAACTGAAATAGTCTATTCTAGTCTAAAATTCCTTTTCTTCTGGTGAGACTAGGAAGCTCTTCCTGCCTTTTTCTCTCTGGCAGTGGCAGTTTTCTAGGTGTTGAAGCTTATAACATGAACCAAGAAGTTTTACTCTCGTAGTACCCAAGGCATTTCCCTTTCTCCTAATACAGAAGCAAAGTGTGCAAATTAGCTGTCACCTTTAAACTGCTTTTAGTTGACTGGAGTCCTGGTCTGCCCCAGGGTTGGAGGTTCCCACGTGGTACTTGACACAGCCTTGGAACCGCGCTAGCTCATGAGAAGAGCCGGCTCTGCAGCCGCCTTCTCATTAGTCTTCCTGTTGCCTTCCTTTCCCTGAAAATGCCTCTGTCTGCTGTGAAGGGCCTTGGAAGGATATGGGCTTGGTGTCTTCTGTAATGACCTGACTGGGACAAGCTCTCACTGGTCAGAATAGGATGTTTAAGGCTGTTCAAGAGGCAGCCTGCTGCTTCTGTGGGTGGGAGGACAGGAAAAGCAGGAAGGGCTGTAGCTATGTTCTTGGCAGCCTAGCCAGGACTGTGTCATTACAAATAATTAAAAAAAACCTTCCAGGTATGAAAAAAAATTGAAGGCGACTTTGCTGTTTTATTTGGAAGACACTTATTTTCCTCTATGTGAAGTGTTCTGCATGGCTCATGAAGTAAAAGGAGACATCTATATATAAATATTATTAGAAAATGATTTTCATGTTTTGTAAATCACGGTTTGTCATTGCTTTGCATGCTGATGCTTAGAAATGGTTGTCAGCTGAACATTGCTGTCCTTAGAATTAATATATTGTTAGGCTTTTTGTTGAAGTGTGCTTGAAAAAAGCCTTTGTACATTTTTGCTCTTTTTCTCTGTTTAGGGATAGGTTTCTTTCAAATAGATTATCAGCCCTGGCAGTTTATTTAGGAGTTCTGTTCTGGTTCCTCCTATTTTCTTTATTTTACACTAATTTATTATTGGTGACTGGAAACAAGATTGCACAGGAGGAGGAGGCACTGGGACATGACATGGTCTTTCTACTTATGCTAATTTCAAATTTATTATTGTTCTTTATATATCTGACTATAAACAATATGTTATAACCTCTAGACGAACAAGCGGTTTTTGTAAATGAACTTAAAATGCTAAGTAAATTTTGCATGTGTATAAATATATGTATTAAAAAAATGAGTTTCATGTTGTACATAAGGTTTTGTGAAAGTATTTCTGACAAAAGATACTTTAGAGGTGTTCAGCCCCATTACCTTCAACCAAGGTAATTAATTTTTTATGGCTGATGTCAGCAAGAGCTGTCGGTGTTCAGCCTAGCTGGGGACCTAATCAATTTAAATCCAGAAGAGTGCTATAAAGCTTTGTCATAGCACTGCATAAAATTTTGGAGCCATTTTCATTGTCTTAGCAAGCTGTGATAGAAAGGCAGATTTTGGTAGTCAGTTTGAGCTAATGATTTGCCTATGTGATGGGATGAAGGAAAGAGTGGACAGTGAAAAATGTTTTGGAGTCCTGTTAGCGACTGATCTTGTTATGTCTTCTTCAGCATGGATTCTTATTAGGGATAGCTGTTGGATGAGAGCGTGTTGGCTGCGATGGCTGGAAGCACATAGATACGAAGTAGAGTTCTTTACTGGGCACTATGGCTGAGGACCAGAATTCAGAAAAAAAACCCTAAACAAAACCAAACAGACTATGCTAGCAAATCTCAAGGATTGAAGCATCCTTGTTTCTGAAGTCCATGTACGGTTGATCCATCTACTCTTCATTAAAACCTTGATATATGTGTTCATTAGGTGGTAGCCTGCTGTTTAATCAGTATTTTCCCTAGTCAACATCATTCTCGCACCTCTACGTATTTTGATTTTGGTCTCTAGGTTCACACACTGAGCTGAGTGGTTAGAATGGGCTTTATAGTCAGGTTTCACTCTTCCTGAACTCTGCTTCTGCCAAACTGGATGGTATTAATGTTGACTGGTGCTAATGCTGATAAATTTGGAAAATACTGAAGATGGTGTAAGTTATTTTCCCTTTTACCGCAAGAATCCTGACCTTGTGACGTGATCCATCGCTGCATGTACGCCAGTGAAACTGCTGGATTTTTGTCTGGGAGCACATTAAGTGCTTTTCTGGATAGGTTTAAAATGATTCTTCCTTGCAGGTCTGAGCTGAGGGGAGAGTATTATATTAAACAAATATCATTGCTTATGATACCATTGCATTGCTTATTTATAAGTCTTTCTTTAACAAAAGTATGCAAAAGTAAACTCAAGTAGGTATATGAGTCCTTGTGTTGACTGAAATGGGTTAACTGCAAAATGTGAATTTTGCAATTTCACTAGTGCAAGCTGTCCATACTACTATATTCACCTTTTTTCTACTCCCTTAAAAATTAAAGCATTTTTCTTTTTTTTCCCTTTTTTGCACTAAGGTATGTAGAAATAATGTCCAAATCCTAAAATGGAAGTAGTAATTTTAAAAGGCCAGTAATTACCTATAGAAAAGCTTTCAGTGGATTTAACAGAGGCTCTGATTTTGTGTTGGCTATAACTCCTCTACATTTAATTACACAGAATACAAAATAATATTAATAATTCTAAAAGCAATGCTCTAAGAGCAAAAGTGAGGCAAGTTTTGCAGTGGTAGAGATAACATCTTTTATTAGCTAGCATAATTAGAAAAGTTAGGCAAGCTTCTAAGGATGTAAGAACTTCTTGTAAATCTGAAATAAAAGCTGCAAACTTCAAATGTAAATTAAGAAATTGCTGTGAGATTAATAACATCTATTAAACAGGGTCCACTATCTTGTCTTTCAGATGTTCTAATTGATTTAACTGAATTTTAATTTAATCAGGGTTGTCTTGGTATTTGATAACTGTTATTCCACTGCGATGAGAAATAGTTACAATTTTATGGTATGGTATTACAAAGCCATGCATGCACACTTGTTTTATTGTAGGAAAGTTTGATGTTAATGAACATAATTTACACAATATTGAATACCTCTTGAATGTCTCCTAACTTTGAGCACGAGTAGTCCTCTCAAATAATGCATGGGACTGCATGTTATGAAATGGAGACTACGTGCGTTGCACTATAGTAGTCGTGATAAATGCTAACCTGTAATTTAGGTTGAAACTTTTCTCAGATTGCCTGTCTCCATTTCCTAGGTATGAAATCAAACAGCTGTGGGTTAATAAAAGTGTCGACTTGGTATTTGCGTGGTTTCAAAGTATGTTTTGCTTTCACAATACCTTCCATTGAATTTTATGCAGTGTCTGCTGACAGCTGTTCCTTGAACAGTACTCAGAAACTACTTTTTTGATGAGTATTTGAATTTAATATCTGTGAATTGTTCTGCCTGTCCTGTATTCCAGGGTGTTCCCCACAGACAACTTCTCCTTGTTGGGTTAAACATGATTCCCCCTCAGCCCTATCATCTTCTTCACCTTTTGTAAATGAATACATTCTCTGTTACAGAATATTCTAACTAATAAACAGTGTAGTTGTGTCAACTGTGAATAATTTTTTCTTTTAATGTTTGATAACTGTATAGCCACAGAAAAAAAAAAAGGCAAATTTCCTTGGGAATTTGACATGGTATGACATTCCAGCCATTTTGCTGTGCACTCATCTTGTTATAAACTAATTCCGTTTGATGTGACAGCAGTATACTGTATAAAAAAGTGTTGAATTCAAAAATTGCCAAGCAGGGCGAGGAACATAAACTTTTATTTTTAAACTGTACTTCAAGTTCATTCTGGAGTCAAATGTATTTTCTTGGGCTTTCTAATGTCCTCACTATCAGGACATGGTTTAGCAGGCATGGTGGTGTTGGGTTGATGATTGGACTGAATGATTTTAGAGATCTTTTCCAGCCTTAATGATTCTATGTTCCCCAGGCTTCAGACCATGAAGCTGCCCTGATCTTGTACTGTTAAATTATTTTTTGCAGGATGCTAAAATTACAGAACTTTGAAAATATTTTGAAACAAAATTTTGAGTGCTTTCCTGGTCCCCAGTTGGTGTATGATTCTGTATTAATGAGATGATTAAACACAATCTGTGATACTGATTTTGTGAGATCCTGCAATCTACTTAAGAAATACATCGATGATTAACTTGATGGTATTTGTACCTCCAAGTTAAAAAGTAATTGCAAGTTCTCCACGTATTTTAAGTTAGATAGTGAGACAATTCCTTGTTTAAACATGGTGTTTAAGAAGAGGGACTGCGTGCTTATTTTAAATTTATACTTTGCAGTGGCCGTAATTTTATTTTATGTAATGCAAAACCAGTGAAGCTAATACTCTTCGGCCTGTAGCGATTGTGGAGAACATGTTTTATGAGACATTTTCAGTCCTCCTACCTATAATGACAGTCTGTGGCAGCAACATGTACCTAAAAACAGGCTTGCCTTCCTGTAGACCATAGTGACTACCACCTCTGGCTTTCAGCATGGTCCTGTAGCTTCTTGCTGTAGAGCTTCCTTGCTACCCAGGAAGGGTGGAATTAACTTAAGTGAAAGGTTATATGGCCTGTGCTAAGTGGGACGTCAGACTATGGTCTTTTTTATAAGAAAAATGTAAAATCTGTAACTTACTCTTAAAAGGTGGAGTAATATGCATGACAAGTTCAGCAGGATGCTTCTTGGGTGGTAAAAATACAGTACAAGGATAAGATCGGTCTTTGGAGCTGGATCCTGTTACCTTATGTGTCTTCAGCAGAAGGGCGTTATCAGGGAAGACCTTTTATCACTCATCATTTCTTGTGTGTGTATGTGTACTAAGACATGTATGCTGCAGGATGCAGTTCTGCAGCCTCTGCTGAACCTGTTACAAATCACATCTTTTTCTACCAGAGGCACTGAGTTGGTTGGAAGGAAGTTCCAACTTTCTGTGAGAGCAGATGCAGTGGATATTAAAGTGGATATTAAACAGCAGGCTACCACCTAATGAACTCATATATCAAGGTTTTTAATAAAGAGTAGATGGATCAACCATATGTGGACAGGAGAGTTGCCCAAGGACTGGAGAAAAGCCAACGTCACCCCAATCTTCAAAAAGTGCAAGAAGGAGGATCCAGGGAATTACAGCCCGGTCAGCCTTACCTCCGTCCCAGGAGAGATGATGGAGCAACTCATTCTAGAGATCATCATCAAGCAAGTGGACGAAAAGAAGGTTATCAGGAGTAGTCAACATGGATTCACCAAGGGGAAATCATACTTGATCAATCTGATAGCTTTCTACGATTGCAGGCTTGGCTGGGTAGATGAGGGGAGACCAGTGGATGTTGTCTACCTTGACTTCAGCAAGGCTTTCAACACAGTCTCCCATAATATCCTCCTAGGGAAGCTCAGGAAGTATGGGCTAGATGAGTGGTCGGTGAGGTGGATTGAGAACTGGCTGAATGGCAGAGCTCATAGGGTTGTCATCAGCTGCACTGAGTCTAGTTGGAGGCCGGTAACTAGTGATGTCCCCCAGGGGTCAGTACTGGGCCCAGTCTTGCTCAACTTAATCATCGATGACCTGGATGAAGAGTTAGAGTGTACCCTCAGCAAGTTTGCTGATGACACCAAACTGGGAGGAGTGGTGGATACACCAGAAGGCTGTGCTGCCATTCAGCGGGACCTGGACAGGCTGGAAAGCTGGGCAGAGAGGAACCTGATGAGGTTCAACAAAGCCAAATGCAGGGTCCTGCACCTGGGGAGGAACAACCTCATGCACCAGTACAGGCTTGGGGCGGACCTACTGCAGAGCAGCTCTGTGTAAACAGACCTGGGTGTCCTGGTGGACGACAGGTTAACCATGAGCCAGCAGTGTGCCCTGGTTGCCAAGCAGGCCAGTGGGATTCTGGGGTGCATCAAGAAGAGTGTGGCCAGTAGGTCAAGGGAGGTGGTTCTTCCTCTCTACTCTGCCCTGGTGAGGCCCCATCTGGAGTACTCTGTCCAGTTCTGGGCTCCCCACTTCAAGAAAGATGAAGAGCTACTGGAGAGAGTCCAGTGGAGGGCTACGAGGATGGTGAGGGGACTGCAGCATCTCTCCTGTGAGGAAAGGCTGAGGGAGCTGGGGTTGTTTAGCCTGAAGAAGAGAAGGCTGAGAAGGGATCTTATAAATGCCTATGAGTATCTCAAGGATGGGTGTCAGGATGATGGGGCCAAGCTCTTTTCAGGGGTGCCCAGTGACAGGACAAGGGGCAATGGGCACAAACTGAAGCAGAGGAAGTTCCTTCTGAACATGAGGAAGAACTTCTTCCCTCTGAGGGTGACGGAGCCCTGGAACAGGGTGCCTAGGGAGGTTGTGGATTCTCCTTCTCTGGAGATATTCAAGACCCGCCTGGACAAGGTCCTGTGCAGCCTGCTGTAGGTGACCCTGCTTTGGCAGGGGAGTTGGACTAGATGATCCCCAGAGGTCCCTTCCAACTCCTACCATTCTGTGTGATACTATGAGTAGTAACAAAATAATGGTTAAAGTGTACTTGCATTTGGGTTTGAAATAGAGAAATAAAAACTATGAAATTACAGAGATTGCTCATATAGAACATAAAGTTATAAAGCATTAATAAAAGACATTATTCTTGATCTATTGAAAGACATTATTTATGAAAAGAAAAAATACCTTGCAGTAATACTGAAATCTAAACCAAGTGCAAAGATAAATATAGAAGAATTGCGTAGTTCTGTACATTTTGCTGAATTGTGTTTGTTGAAAGGATATCATTTTATCCTTAACTCATAGGCTTTGAAAGAGCACTGGTAAATTTTTTTTCAGATATTTAACCTTTAGAGTTTTTAAGCGCTTTAGTAATGATCTCAACTTTTCCCCTGTAATTTAGGAAAATGATAAAATTACAGATTTTTAAAATAGCTCTCTACACCTCCACAGCATGTCTCAAGACACATTGAGCTGTCGACGTGGGCCTAACGTTCAGGTAGCTGACTTGAGTTTGGTACAAAGGTTGCTGAAGGAGGCTGAAGAAAGCCATCTAATTAGCAGGCTTTTCTTTGTATCTTGCTCTAAGGGGGCTTTGTCACATGCTAAATCTCATCAGTCAGGGAAAGCTAACAGGGAGCTACACCGCAGCTGGTAGAGGAAAAAAAAAAAAAAATCACTCAGTTCTTCAGCATCACCAGCTGTAGTGACTGGCAGACAAATTCTCAGGCAAGCAATAACTGCACAGCAATGAACTGCCAACACGGGAGGAATATGGATTTCGGATACGGCCTATGAGCAATAAAATCACATCTCTGTTTCAGTGCGTGCAAACAAATGTGTGAGAACAAAAACTGGATTTTACTTTCATAGGGACAAACTGGCAGCTGGGTTTAAGGAGAATCTAGTGTTCTAGGTGTCGCAACTCATTGATGCTTCTGGGTCTCTTATCAACTTGCGCTGCGCCTCTTGGTCAGCCTTTGTGCGTTTGGCTGTCTGTAACCTCAGACATGAAGTCATCCATTTCTGCGTCTTACTGAAAAGCATTTTGGAGAGAAATGTATGTAGCTCTGCTTCTGAATAGTGTCATGTGATACTGGGGTTTGATTCTGTCACTGATGTTGACTTTATGCAACAAATGTGTCGGTTACAGAGCTTCCATTTTAAAAAGCTTGGGAGTCACAGTAGATTTTCACAGTGAAATGTTGACCTATTTAATAAGCAAATTAAAAAAATGTGGTCTTAGGGCTTCTGAGCTTGCTTTATCGTGTAAGGATTTAGAACAATCTAAATCTTGGTCCAGATGGAGCTACAATCTATCTAATGGAACATGAACATAGTGCATTTAGCAGTATTGAGCAGGAATTTCTGTTCCTTCATTTTCCAAAGCATTTCATACGGAGCAAGAGTAGCATTACCCATACTGGATGGAGGATACCGACATCTTTGGTTCAGAAAAATGGAAGTCTTGTCTGGCTGAGGCTCCTTAGGAGAACTTGTCTGCACAGTAAGCTTTGCTAATGTTATTGTTGTGTACCACGTTTTTCAGTAATGAGATGACTGTGAAAAAGATGTCTTTTTTTTAATTACAGACATTATTAATACGAAATAACGGTTTTCATAAGGTGGTTAATTGGTGTAGCCGTTAGTAATGCCGGATGTTAAGGTCCCTTTAGGGCTTCAGATCCTTGATGTTAACCTTACAGGCAGTGTTTTTAAAGTAGTAGCAAAATACATGATCCTTTTCTGCAAAAATTTTTTAAGACTTAAAAATGTAACCTAAGCATTTCAGATAACCCTGTGACAGTATTACCAGAGCAGCTGAAAAGCAAACTGCCAATATACAGGGTTCTTAAATTTAAAAATACGTCAGATTGAATTCTCTCAAGACTAAACTTCTTTGTTTATCTACAGTGTAGGTGCTTTCATACGTAGGAGTAGTTTCAACTACCTACGAGGGCATGCACTCTGCAGTCTCATCAGTGTCATTCTCAGGAATCTGTACTAATTATGCGTGTGACTGGGTGCTGCAACTCGGTCTGTTTGGTGCATCTTATTTACTTTTTTTGTCAGAAAAATTGGATACCAATAGAAATAACTCAGCAAGTTACTGAAGCAAAATTGTTGCTTTTTTCACAAAATAAGTGGATGAATGGTATCTTTGATGCCAAATGCAATCTCAAGAGGGAGATGATTTGGAACCAGAGGATCTGAAATGCTTGGGGAATTAAATACCTTAATACTTAAATGGATCACTGATGAGTATATGGCACAGCTCAAGAAATAATTAAAACCAGTTTTGCTTTTATCTTACCTGCTAGAAGCAGGTAGGAAAGGACCTGAAAATTATTTCCTGTTCATATGGGAAGAAAAATGGGACAAGTAACTGGAATACACACAATCTGCTGGTCCTTTTCTGGTCACATCTTATAGCAGAAATAAGACTTCAAAATATTTTTTATGTTTAACCAGTGACAGATAGATATAGTTTTGGGTCTCCTCTTGAGACTTAAAATATGTCCACAATATCATTCGCCTAGGTGCTGAGGACAGTGATTTTGTGCAAACAGAAGATAGCATCAACGTATCTGTTAAAACCTTGTAAAATGAGCCATTGAAAGCTTGAAGTGTCTACTGGCTTAATCAGCTGAAACATTACATTTATATGGGGAAGTATTAATAAAAATTGGAACTGTTTGAGGTTGTCATCCTGCTGGTTGTGCATAAAGTCACAATTCCAGTTATGTAAAGCAAATTAGTCTGGGCAAAACCCCATCAGAGTAAAATGGAACTGTGGGAGCACTACTGGAACACAGATGGACTGCATTAAGAAGGGAAGTGAAGAGCAATGAAAATAGGATACCAGTGTAAAATGCAAATAGCTAATAAGGCAGCAAATGTAATGCCAATGGTCAATAGGGTTTAAAGGCAGCATTAAAAAAATCTATTACAAATGAAATAAAAAGTGAACACAATGCTGGCATAAGGGAAAGAACCCTTATTTGTTACAGAGTGAGGTCATAATAGGCTATTCAACAAAAGTCAAAACAGTAAATATTTCTGTAGTTGGAATGAAGCAGAAATCACACATCCACTTACGCGATGCTGTGCGAGGAATAGAAAGTTTAGCTTTTGTAACAAAGGATGACATTAGAGAGCTGTTAAAATATTTTTGAATCAGCCAGCTTGGTTAATTTAGGCTCAAGATTCCATTTAGATCAATTAACTGGGTTAATGTGGACTTTTTATTTAGGCAATGGATGCAAATGGTTGCACAATTGGCTTTATCTATGGTCCAAACCAATGGGATGCAAACCAGCTTCAGTCTGAAAGCTGGGCAGATATGGTTGAGGTGGGCCTGCACCTTGCCCTTGACAGCGCTTAATGCTTTGGCACACGTGTTATGTTGCCAAAAGCATGTATTGGGTTTTGCAGTAGAGGCTGGCTGTCTGCAGCTGAATTTGCAGTGCCAATAGCGGGGCCAAGCCAGGCTGCAGGGGGTCTTGCGCTGCTGAGGGTGGGCTGCGTCCTGTGCCAGCGTGAGCAAGTGTGGGGGCACGTTTGGAGAAGGACTCAGTGAAATAGCTGGCACAGCTTGAGATCTGTGTTTGGTGGGAAGAAAAATATATCACCATGACCAAGGAACGGGTTTAAATATGCAACTAAATAAAAGCTAGAATTATTTTTGCTTCAGTATGATGAGTTGGGGAGCTGGGAGGGTACGTTTGGAGTAAAAGGCAGCAACTAGTTGTCTCAATTAGAAATATGGTGACATCTACTCTTATGCTTTCTTTTTTAAATTTTTTTTATTTTTCAAATTTTTTCCTGTGTTACGGAAAATGGATTTTCTGGCAATACTTGGAACACCCTAGGTAACGAAGCACGGGTGATGGGTGCCACAGGTGCTGGTTGGAACGCGGCCTGCTTTGACAGGTATACAAAGTGTTTTGAGAATGGACACCTTTAGTTATACCGCACTTTGGGACTTCACCTAGCCTAAGGGAGTAAGATTCAGGAATTCTCACAGTATAGTGGCTGAGACTATGTAATTTCAGTCTTTTGAAATTGTGCCTTCATGGTGGGAAAGGCCAGACACTATACTGATGATCTCCCTGCCTAATAGCTTTTCTGGCTTGGCCTCTGCACACAGATGCTTGAGTCTTCTCATGCTCCAAGTGGTGCTGGCCTTCCCGGTACCCTCTGTGTGCACCTCCTTTGCATTCTACCTTTTGAAATAACATTGTCATCTTTTCTGTGGTAGTTTTGCAGAATGGAAGATGGATGTTTTAAGTATGTAGACAACTGTTTTGGTGTATCATTCATATATAGTTTTCACCATCTTAATGAAGCTTCACAGGACTTTAAAGCAAAAAAATAATGTAATAACATCTATCTCAGTATATTTCTAACTGGCTGGCATAATTAAAATACGTAGGTAATGTTTACCATTGCACTGTACTCTTTTACATCAATCTCAAACAGAATCAGCCTTAGGAAAGAACTTTCCAGCCAGAATTTCTTATATTTGAACTTTGCTATAACGCTGAGTCAGTGAATACCTATCTGAAGAGCAAAGCGTATTTTCTAAAGTCTAAAGACTGGAAGAGCTTTGGCAATATTGTGTTACACATTCTCTGTAGGTAATCCAGGGAAGTACTGTTAAGAATAAATGGCAGGCTTCATTCTGTTTTGGATTGTTTTTCAGTTTTCGCTGAAGAGTTTTTCAAATGTATAACTGATATTAATAAAGGCCATAGTAAAGTCTTGTAAATAAAATAAAATTGATCAGTGAGTGTGTATGTAGAATTTAGAAGAAAGATAAGTATTGCACTAAAGACATGGGAACGGGAGCCAGAAACTTAATTATCTTCTGAAATGCCAAAGATTATAACTTTTTTTCCAGAATTTCCAAAGCTATTAAGGATTTTGAGCAGTCAGCAATGCCTGTGCTATGTAAATTTCAGCAATCCAGTGTCCAAACATAGTATTCCATTAAGAAATAACATTAGTAGTTGGATATCCCCCTGGTTTTAAGGCTTGTGAAATCAAACAGTAATGATGCTGTCATGCAGAAGGGCTGTACTGTGGGTGTTAGTCGCTAGCTCAGAGAAGGGCACAAATAGTGCTCTGTTTCTGGTTTTATTATTCTATGGTATGGGTGATTATCACAGCTCCCTGCATGCCTGAGGGGAACGAGAGATGCTGTGATAACGCTGCAGGGATCACGGCTGTTTTCTGTATGCGGGATGTGACAGAGCGTGGCTGTTCCTTGCAAACGTACGAGCAAGCTTCTGTATTTCTCCACTGCCTCGTACTATTTTGAAGTCACTGCTGCCGTTCTGCAGCTTTTCCGTCCTTTTTGGTAAGCATAACCAGACAGTGATCTTCACATGGGCCTCACGTTCATTATCAGAGTAGTACCTTACATAGCATGCTTAAAATGATAACAGAAAAGCTGTAGAATCCGAAACAGTGAGCAAAAGTCATAAGTTCTTGCTTGCAGTGGGTTTCTTCTAAGTGTTGAGGCCTTGTC
This sequence comes from Opisthocomus hoazin, assembly GCF_030867145.1. Classification (NCBI taxonomy): domain Eukaryota; kingdom Metazoa; phylum Chordata; class Aves; order Opisthocomiformes; family Opisthocomidae; genus Opisthocomus; species Opisthocomus hoazin. Next base: position 7,044,692 of record NC_134420.1, read on the forward strand.
AGGAGGTGTAAGCTGTCTGCCTGTTTGTATTCTTTGTGGCGCGCACAGCAAATTCACCACAGTGCCTGATGCAGAGCTCCGGAGTGTCTGTCCAGTGCTCTGGTCCCTTGACTTGTCTGTGGAAATCCAGGTTATGTTATCTAGCCAGTGTCAGAAGTGACTTTCAAAAGAGGGATAGTGTCAGTAGGTTTTTATTGGTTTTGCTCCCCCCCCTCCAAAGAAAGGGTCTTTCTGACTGATTTAAGAGGACCGTTTTAAAACAAATTTAAAAGCTGGCTGAGACTTATCCCAGACTCAAAACACTAGGAGAGAAATGTGTTCTTGGTGTGTAAGACACCAAATGCAAATTGCAATCATTCAAATACATTTTTTTTTTTAAACTCTCATTCCAATCTAGATGATGTTTAATGAAATGTTGAAGTTTTGTATCCCCTAACCAGACAGTATTAATAGCAATCATTTATAATACATCATTACACATCCCATCCATGACATATTTCATCCAATTTCTTGCAAAAACTATGTACCAGCAAAGTAGGAAGTGTCGATGATTGAGTTCTAAGTGCTGTCTAATACCACATCTCAAACAGATGTATCGTACTTTACTCAGAAGTGTTCCCAGCATACAAAGTATTCCTTCCCAGACAGTCTCTCACTGCTTTAAATCTAAGCACATAAAAGAACTGTATAGGAGGGCAAGTATAATCATTTGTACAGGTAGTAAGGAATGTGAACAAAACTGCTTCACTCTTAAGTTATAGGAAAATGCAAGAGGAGAAGGAGTTGCATAATAGCAGCTATAAGTCATGGTAAAGGCAAAGTCTCCTCAGGGGTGGTATTAACGTTTACAAGAGTAAGAACAGGCTTTAAAGATAATCTGGCGGAGCGCTAAGCACCAGCTCCCATTGTCTTTCTCAAAAGCATGGGCACTGACCTGTCTTCCAAACAAGAGGTCTTGAAAAATGCATGCATAATTGATCTTAAAAGCCATCCAGAATATATTTCCATTCCAGGTGGAAATGGAGATGTCAGAGAGTAAATGGGATAAAAGGATACGTCCAGCCTTTCAAAGTTAACCCATGCATTTACTCTTTCCTAGTACTCCTCTGGACATACCCCTCCTCCTCCTATCACCTCAGCAATAATAAAACAAAAATAATAATACCAGAACTCACTTAAGCTGGAAATTCATGAATAAGAAGAAATGTTTGCTTAAACATCTCTGTGTTGGCTTCACTTGTGATTGTGTTTTCTCCCAATGAACACCCCATTGTAATGTAGTCTTCACCCTCTGTGCTAACACCTGAAGACAGCCGTATGGTCAGACTTCCTCAGACTTTGAATTCCTTTTCCCAGTCCTTTTCTGATTGCATGCTCGTGTATTAATGCTGTCATGCCTTCACTGGGCATTTGACTGAGCAGAACAATGGTGGAACGGGGCTGTAAATATAACCAGAATCTGGCTCTTCACTTCTGACTTGCAGAAATTTTCAGAAAATGAGCAGAACTCAAACTGTGAAAGCTCATAGCTTTCTGGAGCATGTAAATATTCTTTTTTGTAAAAAAAAGCATTTGGAATCTGTCTCAATGGTCCACAATGTTGATTGAGTAGTCCAAGCGGTCCAGAATAATACAGCCAATTTCTGAGATCGTGGTTTCCTGTCTCAGATTTTGCTGGAATAGGCTGCCTCTGTGCGACAACGCTTTTTTTTTTTTTTTAACGCTATATTACAACATTCTCTTTAGTATTATAAGCCTCAATATTTCTCTCCTTTCACCTCACTGAAAGCTCTGGTACTGTGGAAGTCATGCTCAAACGGACACATAAATTTTGCACACGCTTAAATATTTTTCAGAGGACATTTAGTGTCTTGGTCTGTGCCATCAACTGATTCACAGTCAGAGGGAACAGAACTGTGTCTCAGAGTGGTGCCTTGCAGACAGTCTTGCTTTGGGAGGGTGAAAGTGACTGACGGAGGTTAAAATCTCAGGAGAATCAAAAACAGGAGCATATTTGCTTTGCTGTGTCTGTGTCATTACACAGCCAAGTGGCTTTACTGGGGCAGACAGCGAAGGTGGGCTAGACAGCAAACATTGGGCTTACAGTGAATTGGTTTAGTGCTGCCATGCTTCGGTCTTTGCGGTGGGGTAAGCAGCCCTCAGCAGGGGCAGGACAGAAAGGTGGGAGTAGAGGCTTTTGAAAGTGATGCAGCTGGCTTTGCTGTGTGGAAGAGCACATTTATATATTAAACTATTTGATTTTCTCAGTGCAGGGTGAATTAAGTTTTGCACGTACCAATAATCATCCATTTCTAAAATTGCTGGTTTAGCTTTTAATGCAATTAAAAAGGACAGCACAAGTAATACAATCATGGGGAGATGAGGAGCGAATAAACCCAGCCGTTTTCTCTCTCTTTTTTTTTTTTTTCCCAAATGTGAACCATGTTGCTAAGTGTATGCTCTAGTCATCTTTAACAGGTTTTACCTCTAAATATTTTATAAATTATATTGCAGATTGCCTTCCTCCTGCATGGCACTTAGATTCTAAATTATCTTATGATAAATCGCTTGTTGTATATCTAGGCTTGAAGATTACTAATTCCAGTCAGAACTAAATTCCAACATCGTCTGTTGAGATAATCATAATTTCTGAAGGCAGAATTGACAGCTTGAGGTATATGTGCCTTAAACAACAAAAAGACATATTATACGAATGTGGGAGTAGGATTGTAGTGTTTCACTAGTGCTATCTACTCGGATCATGGCTCGTTTTCAAACAATGAGCTAAACCCTCCTATACACAGAGAAAAACAGTATACAGTGAGTGAAGGTTTAATGCGTATTTCAGTGAGCACACAACTACATTCACGATGACCTTTATTTTTCCCCAGTAAATACTTTTTTCCAGCGTGTGTAGACTTTCCATAAATTTTTCATGCAGGAGGACTGTAATATTTCTCCATTCATCAGAGATTGCCTTTCAAGCCAGTGACAGACATGCAAGAAACCTATTTTTTCTGATCCTGAACCCTTATCTTCACATATCTGCACCTAAATAATGGGTAATACAATTTCAGTTTACATGTTCATTTAAAATATTAAGAGTGATTTCAATGTGATTCATTGCTTTTGTTCACCTTCAACAAATTTGAACTAATTTCGTTTAATTGAGTTTACTCTTCGTACACTTGAGAAGTTTTTCTTGTATCACCAAATAAATCATGGTGATTTCTGGTCTCAGCTTTATACACGTTTTGTGTACTTTTATTATGTGTTCATTATCATAGCAGTATTTAGAGGCATTTTGAGCTGCATATGACCGTATAAATACATACTGAAGTCTGCACAATGAGCGTTGAAGCCATTAGTGTCTCTTTTGTAGATAAGTACTTACGGATTCTTAAATCCAGGGATTATTTGACTGCCTCACATATTGAGCCATTAAATCCTCATGTGAAATGTAGTATGAAATTTTGGGTGATTGTGGATTAGCTTATCACAGTGTTTAGCAGCAAATTCATTTGTTGTCTTTGAAAGTAGAAGAGAACTAGTAAGCTAAGCAGACAGGGAGACTGGTTGATCCTCAGCTCTGGAAGCACACAAGAAAATGAAGAAAGAATAAACCCCTCCGGACACTTAATTTCTGTCATGCCTTAAAGTTCTTCTGAGAGGTTGCTCCACAGCTTCCTTCTGAAAGAGTTAAAGCCTCTAGCAGAGTTTTGTTGCTGAGATAAAGCCTGCGAGGCTGTGAACCCTGATGGAACAGTTGTAAAAACTAGGCCATCAGCAGGAATGACTTTGCTTGTATCAAACCCTTAAAAGCATCATGTGAGCACATCTGCAGGGGTGGGTTCCCTCGGTTTCTCCAGTCTTTTGTATTTCTCCAAATTGTATTGACTAATGTATTTTTTGTAGTTTTGAGTACCGGAGGCTGGAGAAGAACTTAACCGAGTCAACTGTTGAAGGCAACTTAGCTTAATATGCAGCGTAAAGGGAAACTAGAAGATGTGATCTCTGTGTTGAGTTGAAACTAAGGAGTTCATGGCCTTAACTCAGAGTTGGGGCTGTTCAGCCTAGAGAAGAGAAGGCTCCGGGATGACCTTAGAGCAGCCTGCCAGTATCTGAGGGGGCTGACAGGAAGGCTGGAGAGGGACTGTTCACAACGGTGTGTAGTGATAGGAAAAGGGGGAACGGCTGTAAACTAAAAGAGGGCAGATTTAGATTAGATATTAGGAAGAAATTCTTCACCATGAGGGTGGTGAAACACTGGCCCAGGTTGCCCAGAGAAGCTGTGGCTGCCCCCTCCCTGTCAGTGTTCAAGGTCAGGTTGGATGGAGCTCTGAGCAACCTGGTCTGGTGGAAGATGTCCCTGCTTATGGTAGGGAGGTTGCAACTAGAAGATCTTCAAAGTCCCTTCCAACCCGTACCATCCTATGATTCTGTGATTCTGAAAGTTGATAGGGAAATTACTATGAACATAAATTGAAAATTGCTGATACTTTTCATATTGTATTTCATATACTGCTGTGTTAACTCTTCAGTTATTACTGGAATTCCTTTCATATGCCATTACTATTTTTTTTTGTGGACTGTACACTGCTAATCAGTTCAGAAAAGCCAGAACATAAATGGCTTCTGCAACCTTAATTGCAGGTATCATATAGCACATCCTGTTGCATTTAATCAGCTCTCTTGCTGTTGGCCACAAAAGAACCTGCAAGCTCAGAGGAGCGTGATGCAAGTGCTCCTGAAGGATGCTGAAGTCGGAGCTGCTGCCAGCACACCTAAGCAGACAAGCCTCGAGCCTTTCAGCAGAACTGCAGCATCTCCTGAGTGTGGCTTCATAGCACAGGGCTGAAAGGGTCCTCTTCAGGTCACTGGGCCATTCCTCATCCACAAGTTTGCATTACTATATTATTTGACAGATTTGTTTTTTTTAGCGTTTTCTAAACAAGAAAAAAGGGAGTTTTTAAGAAAGACGATTATGCACTCTACTTTAGGGCTAGCCAACCTTATCTGTTAAGAGGTTTTTCCCAGTGTGTAGCTCGGTTTTCTTGTGACTTGAGCTCATTCCTGTTTTCCCTGACTGCTCTGGGCAGGGAGAACAATTGGCTTATATATACAGAACTGCCTATGTATTTGAAGACCATTACCATGTCTTTCTTCATTCTTCTCTTAACGAACAACCGCAGTTTGTCCAATGCCTTTTCATTGGATATGCATGCTAACTCTAATTCCATCCCATATGCTCCTTTGTAGACTAAATGATCCATTTTTCCTTTCTAAAATGAAATGCTAAGTATTTCAGTGTATTTATCATGCCATACTTTTAAAATAAAAAACGCTATTTTTTAACCTTTGTTCTGAATAGGGCCTAGCTGCTTTTGAATCTGTGCTATGACAATTTTGCATAGCCTCTGAAATCAGAATTCCATATAAAGTGTAATCAAAAGTCTTACTAAATCAAGGCAGAGGATATGCAATATGCTTCTCTCCATCCATGAGGCCTGTTACTCTCTTTTAGAAAGAAGTAGGTGTGGTATGATCAGATTTGTGCCTGGGAAGTGCGCGCACTGGTGTCCACTTGTCTTTCTGTGTTCCTTCTAGTCGGCAGTACGCAGCCGGCCATCTACAGATCCCCGCCACCTGAAGAGGTTGTGAAAAATAATTAATGGAAGCAAACCTTCTCTCAGAGAATTATGTTCTCTTTGTGACCAGTGTTTGTATTCACAGCGTTCCTGATATTTCCAGGGTATTTTAACCAGAATTTCTTCTTCAGTATGTTTCATATGACTGCACTCACACTCATACCCTTTTTTCTTTAGTTTCCCCTCCCTGCTTTCTTCCTGTGTGCCAGCAGCACACATCTTGTCCCAGCACATTTGTGGATAAAGCTGGACAGAAGGGCTACAGCGTGCCTGAATTAGTAGTATGCAAGTTTAAAAATGTGGAGGGTGGAGTGGATGAAGCACATGGCTTTGGAACAAATTACCGAACATATACTAAAATTTTTTTTTGAGTTATACTTTGACCAAATGTGGGTGTATTTTTCTGCAGATTTAAAAAGCAAGGCTTTTGCAAATTCTTATATCCCATTCTAAAACATGTGGGCAAGATAGCTATTCAGTGAAAATGTCAGAATTCTTTTTAGCATTAGCAAATATATTTTTTCGCAATGTTTTTGCAACAGCTAAAGCACTTTTTTTAATTGAAACTGGCAAAAAGGAAAAAAGCCTGGGGCACATGCCTGCTGTCAAAATGGATGGAGTTAGTAAAAAATTTTAAGAAACTTCAAAACGGAGACTCTTGGCAGTTAAACTATAGGAGTTTTTAGTCATAGACTCATTTGTATTGGTATATTTTGTCATTCGTCTCTAGTGTTGGAATATTTTGGAAAAATATATACACCATTGCTGCTATTTACTGCAAGCGGTGAGAGGAACGACTACACAACCATGCAAGGAGGATGACTTCTGCACTATTCAGTAGCACCCAGAGTTGTCTGTGCTTTCTGCAAGACAGGGCAGAGATGCAAGTGCTGCGGGATGATCTAGCACCATCTTGGGAAACATTCTGTGACCTTCAAGCTCCACTTGCTGTTACAGTAAAGCTTAGGTTTCTTCGAGGGACCTGTAAGGTCCTACGTAGCAAAGAGTATCCATCTTATCTTCAGTATACGAGTGATAGATTTAAAACCAGCTTACATTTTCTTGCCTGCTGCTGATGTTGGTGGGCATCTTTCGATTTATGTAACTGGGTTCTGACCCTAAAGTCTTGACTAAGAAAAGCGCTTGCACCATAACTACACACATGGTTGTGCAGTAAAAGTATATGACTATTTAGTTCCTGCAGTTTCAAAATGTATATAACTGAGTAGTGATGTGCTTAAATTGAATCACGTGGCTGAGCTATTTGCAGGGTCATCTTCTGCGACCAGCGTTCCTGCTGTGGTGGCTGGGTCCCTGGACACGTGAGGAGAGGGAGAATAGGTACAGCACCTTCTCCCTGGTAATTAGTTATTAGGTCAGTGCACCCTCCAGAGAACACATAGACCCTTTCATTTGCCTACACAGTATAAATCACGCATCAGCGCTAAGTTGCTAGAGGAGTTCCATATCTTTTTACTCTTACCAGACAGATGACCAGAAAAAATACAAGTTATTAAAAAAAAAAATTAGCAAAGTGGCAGGATAATTACTATACAAGAGTGAAAAAGTGTGAACCCTCTTTGTTGCATTAGTATAGCATTCAAATAACAGATTTTATTTTCAATATCTTTAAAAATAACTTGTTATGTTCTTCTTCATGCTCGTTAGGTTAACCTTTTGTTAAGAATACCTACATGTGTTACTGTCTCTTAGAAATATCTGTTTAAACAGTGTGTTTATTTGGAACTTGATTCAACTTGTAATTAGATTTAACTGTATCTTAGTAATTCTGTTGCCATACTGTGACCACAGGGGTGAAATTAGAAGCAGTAAATATATATGCTTTTTTTTTAAAACTGCAACAAATGCCTATTATACTGTAGATATTTATGCAGTTATATTGACAGGCACCTATACTGCAGTACACATGCTAGAAAACAAGGAGTGTGCATGTTCTTTTATTACCCCTTGCAAAAATTAAAATTCCCATGATTTTTTTTCTTATTATAAGAAATAATGTCTCCTTTCTCCCATTCATTGACAGCAGAATAGAGTCAGTGGAAAGAGAAGCTGAAATGGTAATAACTGGTCTATAACTAAGGCAATAGCTATACATTAATATTAGAATCTTTTCTGGAATTAGAATCAGAATAAAAAAGAATCAAGATGAAGAAATAAAAGGGTGAGGCTTTGAAGATTTGATGGGAAAAAGTGACTAATTACACAATTGTATGGTACAGGTTCTATCAAACCTATGAACTGAACTTTGGAATTGATTATATTCTCTTTCACCTTGTATTTATACTCTTTGTTACACTTTTTCAGTAAGACATTGCTATACTGGCTTGGAGATTTTTGAGTTGTGTGGATGTGTTCTTTTCGTGGTGTTTGTTTGGTTTTTTAAACCTGCCTGAATTTTTTTGATGAGGAGTTCCACTGGGAAGGAATGGCTCCCTTGGAGAGGGAAGACAGACACATAAACCTCTCCAAACTATTTCCTCAGTACTGTTTGTCTTTCTTTTACTGTTTTATTTATTAAAAAAAAAACAAAACCTACCTCAATCTAAACATAATTTTAGTGCTATTAGGTGTTTTCTTCTGACTATCTCATCTTGGTTTGTTGACTTTGATACTGCTCTTTAGGTTGTATGTTTATTTTGGACCATTCCATGCCTCTTCAATGAGAGACCTACATACACAAAAGGGAGAATGCTTTTTTTCACATTGATTACACCTATTATGATATAGTACTATTTTATATCAAAATTCATCTTTCCTTCAGTCAGTGTTTACATGTATTTTATTCTTTGCAACCATTCAGGTTGTGTTTATACTTGCATTTAAAGATAGATTATTTTACACTGCAGTGCTCTGTCCTCTGTGTCTTGCATATTCTGTAACCTGCCTGGCCACACGGAACACTACCGTGCTCTACTTTCAGAGAGCCTGTTACAGGACTCCGCTTTCTCCAGAAGGGCCATCCATTCTGCACAGTGCACAAAAGTCTGTCTGAGCACTGTACAGTGCTTTTAACTTCTGCTGTATTGTCCAGCCATGAAAAACTGTCAGTTACTGTCTGCTTTGATCTGTCTCTTCATCTTAATATTTTTGACAATTTTGGGAATGTTGACAGAGCTTTTCTTTTTATTTAGCACCAATAAAAATGTTAAATTTGATTCTTTTTTTATTCATTTATTTTCAAAGTTTTTAATATTTATATTTTTCCACCATCTCTTTTGTTGCACCAATCCATCTGCCAAGTACGTACTAATCCTCTTCAACAAATATTTGGGTTTTTCTCTGAGAGTACTAGCTTTATGGTTATTCTCCAGTACACTCAGGTATAATCCATAGCAAAATATTATCCCCAAACAAATCTTTTCTGGCATGAATTCAGTTTTTTAACTAATTTCATTGCACCACTTTTTCCTATGGAAATGCTGTAAGCCTCCGTCAAGTCGTTGTCCTGCGTACCTTCTGCCTAACTGCAGTTCTCAACGGACGTTTTGCAGGCATCAGTTTTTCAACTGAACGTAATCAACCTCCTTGCAGGTTCCCTTTGGATTGGAATTATAGGACTGAGAGCTTGGCATTTGTTATAAACTGCAGCTAGATTTGTCTCGGTGAATGAAATCTGGGGGTGAGGGGGAGTTTTTCCAGCTCTGAGTGAAAATATATAGAGCAATATTGCTTATGACTGAAAATACAATGACCAAAATAATCAACTTTTTTTTTGGTAAGTGCCTAATTACTGTTCAGGGCAAGACCTGAAGCAGCACTGTGCACCTGATGTACATGTAGTTAATCAGCCATTCCTAATGTTGGATCAATTTCTGGAATCAAAATACAAATTGAAGTAATCTGCAGGTTGATTTTTTTTTGTTGTTGTCCAAGTCTCTTACAGAACTAAATTCCAGATAGATTGGCACCCAAGTCTGAGGAATATTGGGTTATTAATACTCTACTGACTGAGCAGCTCTTTTTAGCTCTTGATTTGCTCTGCACAAAGTGTTATGTTTTTTACCAAAGGCAGATCTCATGCAGGTTTTATATATTGTTTTGTAAAGATATATGCAGAAAGCTGAGCAAACCCAGAACTTTGTAATTGTATTCCTATTGACTTTTTAGAGAAGTAAACAAAATAACAAGGCTTGGGTAAGATACTATGCCTTTTGTCTTACCTGAACACCTTTATTGTTGCATCAGTTATAATCTGAATTAGGTTATAGGACCCTGTTTCTAACTTGTTGACTTCTAATCTGACCAACTGTGGCAGAATACAGAAGGTGAATAAAGACATTTCACAGTCCATGATGCTCGTAAAGGAGCTGGTTGCTATCAGACCTTTCATCTTCTAAGGTGAAAAGGGAATGGAGGCACTTGGATATGTGAGCAAGAGAAAGCACCTACATTTTGAATTTTATGCCTTCATGGGCTGTTCGCTTCAGTTGTTTGCTCTTTTGTTTGGCTAGCAAATAAATATCATAACCTGGTTCAAAACCCTTGAGACATATTCATTTTGTGTTTGATGCATTTAAGCTCTATCTTGTTCTATTAAAAGGCAATAATGCACTTTCTTTTCCCTAACATCATTATGTTGTTGCTAAATAAACTCAGTTGTACCAGTGTGGGTCTCCTAAGGCTGCTGTGAGAAGGCATTTTCTGAAGAACTCCAAGAATGAGGCCTGGGACATAGGCTACTTTGATGAGGACAAACAGCCTTCCGGAGAGTTACTGTGGTTTTGTGTTTGTGGGAGAAGAATAGAGTATTTTGTTGATTTCTGATGTTTTCTGGCAGATATGTTTATAACAACTTTGGAGATCTTCCAGACTAGGCAGCAGCATTCTGAAACCTTTTAATTCCCGTCTTCAATTAAGCGCAAGAATATCTTGCTTTATTTGCATGCAAGTATTATTGATTAGTTGGGCACCAACTTTATTATGTTAAAATTAAAGTTTAAATTAGATAAGACCAGATAATCATGGAGGAGATGAACTTTGTAAAAGGTATTGCATAAAGCTTTAGAACGAAATCACTATTCAAAGCTATTTGCTTTTCTTAACTGTGCTTTTAATGGCAACTAGACCCCCTTGGCAAAAAAAAACACTCTGCTTGTCTGAACTGTTCCTTACTTTAAAACTGTTTCTCCCATCTTTCAGGAAAGATCAAATGTATTGGCTGTTATCTGCAAATCAGCCACTTAAAAATGTTTAAAGTACATCTCAATAACATGGGTAACGTCAGAAAGATGTATCATCTGGCTTGTTATAGTGGTCATGAGGCAGTCTCAAAGTTTTGTACCAAATCAACAATATTCTGTAACGTGAAATTTGGTATGAGTGCTGCCTTACTGATGCAGTACTGAAAACAACATTGAAATCTGTGTTTAACTTGATTCTTTTTGTCTACAAAACCTGTATTCAACTTTTCCTTTCCATTTTGGTGCTCTTCAAAATCCGTAAATGAAAAGCTGTTTCATTAGAAGTTACTTCCTTGTGGAGAAGATGAGAAATTGAAGTCTTAAAACAGTTCTTAATCAGATATACAGAAAAAATAGATTTGGGGGCTGTATTAGATAATCAAGAAAATAGAGTGAAGAAGTAGATGGTGAGGATGTGAAAAAATCCTGGCTATTTTCAAAAGTTGGCTGAGTCATACGGATTCCAAAGTAGGTAATACGGTTGTACTTAGGTGGACATACAACCAGGTTTTGTGTGTATACACGGCAGTCGATACCACAGAGGGGCCTGAAAGACTTGAAGTAAGCTATTGGGGTTGGGACATGGTTGTCTGTAACAGAAGCCTTCATTTTTTCCTAATCCTGTGAGCATATGGTATAATAGGGCTGCTTAGAGATTTCGTGAGATAAATGTCTTTATTTCCCCCTCCCCCCCAACCCCAAAACAGATTTCTAATCATGTTTCAAGGCAATGACCCATAAGTATTGCCGTTTTATTGGGGGATTCTACAAATCTTGCAATTTGGGACAACTTTTCTACATTTTGTAGATATATACTTTCAAATCACAAATGAAAACATGTCTATGCTTATTTTTTTTTTTTTTTTTTTTTAGCTTCTCATCCTGTGAGTTAATTATGTAATTTTGTCAAGGTAAAGCTGTTTAAACTAGTAGACCTCATTTTAATTTTGCAGCTGGTCATTACATGAATTATCCTGATCGGTGCCATGTGGGAGCAAGGCCAACCACCTGCTATATTTAGAAGGAGAGTTTTGTGCAGCTTGCAAGCAATTCTTTAATTCTGGCAGTTGAATTTCCTGCTGCTTCTACAAGGAAGTAGGTCTTTGCTTCACTGGCCTGAGCGGTGTATGATGGGCGAAACATAATTTCTCACTCTTCATGAAAGCACTGTAGTACGTCTGTGCTTGGGTTTATTTATTTATTTAATTACTCTGCTATTGGTATAGTTATGAGAAAAACAAGGCCATGACTACTTGGAATGAGTTTGCAATCAGAGTTACAGAAACAGAGAATCCTGTTTGCAGTCCTGAGGAATGGGAGGAATGTCTGCAATGGTCTTTACATCCTGTATTTTTGTTGCATTATTGGTTTGCTTCTGCTGGCGCAAAGGGAAATGTGTAGGTGATGATGGTGTCACTGGGGAGTAAAGAGAGTTCCGTATTAATGGGGATGTCAAATGCCTAATGCAAGCATGAATGTAAAACTTAAAAATAGTAAACGTTATTCACGAGTTTTCTGTTCCAGTGGAGTCCTCTAAGGATCATGTTTAACCCTAGCTTTTTTAGTATTTTAAGTAGTGACCTGGAAGTACGTGTAAAACACGACTGCACTGGCGTGCAGAGGTCATGCGCGCTGAATCTCTTGCTGAATTGCGTGCTGGCCAACAGTAAGCAGAAGTTGGAGACTTTTTCTGGGAAAAAAACTTTTCAGTGTCTCCAGAAAAAGATTTTTATTTTTGTGAGGGGCAGCTATTTATGAAAGAAAATCGCTGTCCATGGAAGACCTATAGCCAAAAGGGCTAACATGACTTTTGAACCTTTGTGTTTGCTGTTGTTAGAGTGCCATTGGAAAGTTGTGTGCTGCTCTACATCTGTTTACAAGGTTTATGGGGAAAAATTCACTATCTCTGAGAACTCTTATACCAGGATTCAGTGTGTTTTAGATAATCACTAAATGAAATAAGCGTATTTTTCTTTAAGTTCTGATGAGTGTGTTTGCTTGGAGAAATTTCAGATGATCCCACTAATTCCTTTCCCTTTTTTTAGCTATGCTTCTGGATTGAAGTTTTTTTTCTCACATGTATAACTTGAGAGAAAAAAACTAGCATGATATAGGCATTTACAATTTACTTAATTGTTTATGTTCTTCTCTTCACAACATTTCCAACTGCAAAAAATTGAAGGAAAATCATGGTATTTAGTGGAAGCAGTCTTCAAAGGCATGATTGATGATATCATTAAACCTCATACTATTTCATAAACACCTTCATAAATCAATGTTATTTGTGTAGTGAGATGGGATTGAAAAATACCATCACAACGTCTTCCTATCATTCCAGATGTATTTATTGGCTAGCCTGGGAGTTACACTCACCCAGCGGCTACATTTGAACCGTTTAACAGGAATAATGTTGACTTGTTTACTTCATAATGGAAAAGGCAGTTAAGGTGATCTGAAAAAACACCTTCAGACAATTTCGATTCATAAGCTTTCACGATATAGTATTGAAGAGAAATAGGGTTCATCCTTGAAGGCTGTTTTCTCCCGTGTTTAGTATGTGGCTTGTTTTTCCTTTCTTGGCAAGAAAAGGATTGGTTAATGTTCTCCAGTTTTGATGAGGCTTTTAAAATGTGTTTGTTAATATAATAAGAATAATTGATGCTGGGTTTTTTTTTCTATAAGAATATAGAATGAAGTCAGAGGTTATCCAGTTTGATTCTACCTTTTTTATATAAAAGGAAAGTATGGCTACATTCCTGACTTTACTCAAATAAGGGTTTAATGTGTGAAACTGAATACCCTTTGTGTTTGTTCAGGTATTAAAAATAGATAAGAAAACTTCTGCGGTTACTGAATTAATTCATTATTTATTGATGATTAAATATCTTTTGGTTATGGTTTCTCAGAATTTAATAGAGTAATTATCCTACGATAAGTTTTCTTTTGTAGATTGCAACTGCCAGTCAGAGTAAGCTTATTCTTTAGCAGTGATTACCTGTTACATCCATTAAGTATGGAAAACTAGATGCTTTTCAAAATTGAGCTGGTTTATACTTGGTACTATAGAAATATGTTTTCGTATTAAATATCATGACAACCGTTGCAAACTTTTCTTCATATCTGGTGTGATTAAAGATTCTGTGATGGTGCCACTGACAGAAACATTTGAGCTTTATCAGATTCTCCGTCTGTTTAATATGTTTTATGAATGACGTTCCATCTTAATTAGTGATGTATGGTATTTGAAGCCAAAGACTTTACAGAAGTTTTTTTACAGTTAAGGTATTTTTATCATGCAAACATATGATGACATGAGTCGTTGGTAAGATTCACAGGTTACTGATACTGATTGTGGACATTATTATATAGCATATCTCTATAAAGCTGATGCTATTGCTTTGACGCCTGTAGTAGCTACTCCTGTTTTATGCTAAACTTTATGCTGGAGCAAATGGGCAGTAGCTATTGGGTTGTTCTTTTTGAAATTAGCAGTGGTCCAGCCTTGCTAAGTGTGCTTCCAGCATTGGGTTAGCAATGTGTGTGGACTAGCTGTCAAACTCTCCTTATGTAAGATTAGGAGCAAATGAAATGCTTTTTTATTTTTTCTTTTAATAGTAAAGAAGTGATCAACTGTATCTGTATTTCATGGAATGAGGCATAGGAAAATTTTTCCTTTATGTTTCTAATGGCAAAAACCTGGAGGCATCTGAGTGCTGGCTGAATTTAGAGTCTTTCTAGACTGACATAATGTTGAGCATGCATTAAATTGTGCATACTGATTTAATGATCAGAAAAGCTCATCTTGCTCTAGCTCTATCTTTCCTGCCTGCACTGGTAGGAAGCTATGAGAAGATGCAGTACAGCTGGCTAGTCTGGCTTTGGGCCATGTAGGGATTTGTCTACATGACAGGAATCCCCAGATTCCCCTCAGAAAGAACACTTTCCAAGGCAGAAGAGCCAAAATAAAAGGCAAGATCTGGTTCAACCATGAACTTGAACCACCTTTTTCTTCAAAATGAGAAACTTCTATACTCATGCTATACTATTTTCCATACTCATGCTAAGTGCCAGAGGAATATTTTGTAGGGAAAGAACTAATAAATGCAGTTCAAATAGAAAAACAAGTGTATTCTTTTTTTCTAAAGTGTACGTGTCTCTTATTGCAGATCCAAATATCACTGAACAAGCAAGGTCTGTGTAGCGAAGTTCCAGCTGGAAAGGTGCAGGTTCTAGAAAGCACCCCTATGGCGAAGAGAGGAATGAATAAAAATAATTTCAGTAAATCAGTGACCCCGTTGATGATGTCAGCCACAAGCTGTTTGTGTGCCAGAGCTGGGTGAGTGTTGGCATGCAACGGCAAATGCCACCAAAACTAGCGTATCACAGGACCGGACTCTGACACGCTAGCAGGGATGAATTAACTTGTTAAATTTGAATCATGAAGACAGGTCATACTATGAACGCAACAGCAAATGACACATGGGGCCAGACTCTTTTCAGTGCTGTGCCCAGTGACAGGACAAGGGGCAACGGGCACAAACTGAAGCAGAGGAGGTTCCATCTGAAAATGAGGAAGAACTTCTTCCCTCTGAGGGTGACAGAGCCCTGGAACAGGCTGCCCAGGGAGGTTGTGGAGTCTCCTTCTCTGGAGATATTCAAGACCCGCCTGGACAAGGTCCTTTGCAGCCTGCTGTAGGTGACCCTGCTTCAGCAGGGGGGTTGGACTAGATGACCCACAGAGGTTCCTTCCAGCCCCTACCATTCTGTGATTCTGTGAACGTGCTCTGAGGTTACTTTGATGTGATTCACTCTCCCCAAGCAGCAGCAACATGGTACTAAGGCATTTGTTTGAAATGACAGGGAGGAGTATACAGTGAGAGACAGCAAAGGGAGTAATTTTCTTTTAAATTGAGGCAGTGCCTCATAAAAGAATGATACTTTTTTTTGTATGTATCACTTAAATTGTTGTTAAAATTGAATGACAGTTTGTGTTATTCGCGTTACCGTAAATGTCTTTGGTAATAAAGCGATTCATCTTGCTACACACCGTGATTCCGGTACAGATGCAAGAAACATTCTTTTTCAGCGACACTATGCAGTGTGTGGTAGGGCCCATAATTACTGGCAGCGTATCACTGCTTAAGAAAATGATCGTTAAAGCCATCCAGAACAATTATGAAATACATATTTTTATATATTATTACATATTGCACATGGCTGTGCCTGACTACTATAGACTTTGGTCTAATAACCGCGTCCATTTAGGCAGAACTACAAAGATTACTTCTGAGAAAGCTTGCAGGTAGCGTGGCAGGCATGGCGTGTTGAACCCGTGTCGTCGGCGCTGCAGCCCAGCGGCACTGGGCACTTGGCTAGCACACAGCACCTGTTTCAGAATCCTTGAGAAGCAGCGTCCTTTCTGCTCGTACCTGTTTAAAGACCTGCGGCACCTTCTGAGGCAGCAGAACCTTACATCTATCTACCTTAACCTCGTATCAAATTAATACTTAAGTTGGCTGACCAAGAACAGTTAGGCTGTGTTGCAGGTCTGGAAGAGCTTTCCTCAGTGCACTAATGAAGGTCTGCATTTCTTGATAGAGCAGCACTTACATTGATGCAGAGCATGTTCTGTGAGCTCAGGGAAGTTTTTAAATGAAAGGCCCTTTTAAACCCTAGCTATTGTACTTAAATATGGGGAATATCCTGCAAATCAAAGGACCTTCTTTGTGGACTCATATGTTGAGATTTAGATAAGACAGAGACTTGCTGAGTGTGACATCTTCGAGTGGCACAGGTTTGGATGGGGAAGATTCCTTGGAAGTTGGTTGTGCTCCAAGCAGCAGAAATGTTTAGAACGCTTATTTCTTTCTAGCACAGTCAGAGAGAGGTAGTGAGCCAATACATATCACTAAGAGACTAAGATTTATAAGAACATGCTGCAGAGTAAATTGTGCTGTCAAGCAGAGGAATGGTGTAGTAAAACAGACTCTCTGCACTAATCTTCTGAGGATCTTTGACACTGTGTACAGCAATCACAGATCTGCTGATCCTGTACAGACAGGAGGCTTTAGCACTCTGCATAGCAAACCCCATGTATTTAATTTTCCTCGGCATTGAAACCATAGGTATTTTGTAGTTCTTTTCCTCTGCCTTATGTTTTTGGTAGAGGTGAATATTAATGTGTGTTTGTAATCTTCATTTATGTGAATATTCTTGGACAGAAAGATTTCCCAGGTATTTTGAGAGCTGTATTTTTTCTTCCGTGGTGTGTTTGCATATAGTTCACTTTGGCAGGAAAGGCAGCAGTCGCTCAGAGGTCGTGTTGTGTTGTTCTTGGTGGAACAACTTGAGGCATTTGAACAAGAGAGCAGCAAAAATTTCTGGCATTGACTTCTGAATGTGTCTGCTGGGTCTGGCTGGGATGGAGTTGGTTTTCTTCATAGCAGCCTGTATGGTGCTGCATTTTGGATCTGCGACCATAACAGTGTTGGTAACAGCCCAGGGTTTTGGCTGTTGCTGAGCAGTACTTGTGCAGAATCATGGCCTTTGATTTTTCCTGGCTTTGCTCCACCATGAGCAGGCTGGAGGTGGGCAAGAGGCCAGGAGGGGACGCAGCCAGGACCACTGACCCCAGGTGAGCAGAGGGATATCTCATGCCACAGAGCATCAGCTCAGCAGTGAAATCTGAGCAGCAGGGAGATAGTCACTGCTCAGAGACTGGCTGGGCATCGGTCTGCTCGTGGGAGGTAGTGAGTGATTGCCATTGCACCAGTGTTTTGTTTTGGTTTTTTTCCTTTATCTTTTCTTCACTTATTAAACTGTCTTTACCTTAGCCGATGAGTTTTTCTCACTCTTGCTCTTCCCGTTCTCTCTCCCCATCCCACTGTGGGGTGGTCAGCAAGCGGCTGCGTGGTGCTTAGCTGGTGGCTAAGGTCAACCCACCCCAGCATACAATGCGTTTGGCTTTGAAAATGTGTTTCTAATTTTGTAAACAATGGAGAGCTGCCTGAAGAATTAAGAGTTCCTTGCAACTAACTACTCAGTTAGCGAGGGCAATATGAGACTTGGTAAATGTGTACAAATACGTATGGGGTTTTTTTCAATTTTAAGTTGTAACAAGCAATTGCCCAGTGGTGAAGGTCGACTTGCACAGCTGCCTTTTGTCCTTCATGAGTTCCTTCTGCTCTGCCTGTGGCCTGGCTGCTTGCTCCCTGCTTTACACCTGGAGAAACTGCATGACCGGTGACGGGATGTGGCTCTCCTGCTGCCCAGCTTCCAGGCACACTCCATTAGTTACCCAGCCGTGGGGTGCCCCCCTGCTCCACCGTGCTCTCTCTGCCTGACCTGCTGGTTCCTGGGGTACAGGGGGACTGTAAGCAAAAGCAGGAGAAACAAACCCTGTCCGTCATGGAGCTGAGTTTGTGTACATGGTGTATCAGCTCTTTAATGGACTTGGATTTTGCTCAGGATTGAATTACTCAGTTTTTACAAGGATGGTGTGCATCAAGGCCTTAGACTGAGTCAGGTGTAGAATAATGAGTTTCTCTTCCATATAAACTTAGGAAAGCCACTTAATTTTCTTGTATATCAGAAACAAATATAAGAGGTGGGCATTTTCCAAATCACAGTCCCAGCTGTTTTGTTCTAACTGACTTTAAAATGCGGAGCTTTTCGCCACCATGTGCTTCTACAATGCTTTGTTTCACAAAGGTTACCCAATAGGTAAAAGGATTAAGAGCATTAAGATAATTCCATAATTGTGAAGGGGAAATTAATTTTGTAGCTTTGAAAGGAAAGTGTAAATGTTTTACAGAATGGAACACCCTTAGGATCGGTATTTTAGCTCCTCATTTGTTTTTTTTTTTCCCCCTAAATTCACACCTTATAGTGTACAAGAGTCTTTCAGAAATAAATTTATTTCAAGTTTTCATAGTGCCTATAAGCCATCCTTTGTGCCAAATACCAGAATACAATATGAGGCATACTTATAGCAGAGTCACAGTCAAAAATTCATACTGTCGTTCTGTAATCATTATTAAATACATACTTACTGTCAAACCTGAATATTTAGAAATGTATCTAATTGTAATTACTTAAGAGGAATAATGAGCATGTTTAAGGATAATAATACCTCTGCGTGGCCCTGTTTTTGCAGGTTCGAATTTCGGTTGTTTGACAAATTCCTGAGATTTTGGGAAGAAATTTAGAATGGGAGTTAAATGGGATGAATACTGATAAAATTATCATCTTGAAAGTGTAGTTGCATATTTTTGATTGTAGATAATTATCACACTCAGAACAGAGACAGCCCGTCATATGAACAAAATGTGCTGAAATAATACATACTACTTTGAAAACTGAACTATTGTTAACCGGTGTAGCACAACAGCAGCTGATTAGTTGTTTAAAAATCTCATACTACATTTGAGCAAGAATGTCATAAAATAGTTTCAGTATTATAACTGCCAAGTAATTTTTCACAATCAAAGTGTTTAATTTCAGTGAAAAAAAATTCATATAGCCAGTTTTTCAGGGTTGGGTTCCTTTTGAGTGTATTAATAAAGAAGTCATACTGTGTGTTAGTGTAGTAATAGTAAACAGTTAACAGAGTCTGAAGGTCAGCAACTGATAAACAGAGGAATAAAACCATCTTGTTTTATCAGAAAAATCATAGAATCATAGAAAGTTTTGGGTTGGAAGGGACCCCTAGAGGTCATCTAGTCCAACCCCCCTGCAGCGAGCAGGGACACTGCTAACTAGATCAGGTTGCTAAAAATCTGACTTTTGATATTAATTTTAACCTTACTAGAATGTGAAGTTAATTATGGACAAGCTTAGATGCATTAAAGTTTGCTAATTGGAACTGGGCACTGAACACCTGCGTAGCTGACAGCCTTACGATGTTTTTGCATTAGAAGGCCCAAGTGAGAACAGTGGGAATACTCACAAGAATTGTGGCAAAATGATGAATATGCTGTTTTCCAAGGAACAAGCTTTACTTGCATAGGGGAAAAAAGAATACTAGAGTACCTATCATTGTCCTTTGTCCAGCAGGGATGGATAATAAAATGGTAATAAAATAAAATCTGTTTGTTTTAATCACTTGTTCATTTCACAGTAACATTTTCAATATTCATGACTTTCTGCAGGTTTACATGGGGGTCTCATTTTATGTTCCTGTTCTTTTGTGAAATACCTCGTATTAAGTGAGTGTGTGTATTTGAGTGCCATTAAATTGTTTCAGGCCTACATTTGTGTAGCTTAGTGTAATTAAAGTGATATTAATGAGAACGTTTGCATAGTGCTGGGGGTAAAAAGGAAAGAATACTGTTCTTATGGCACATTGTAGCACTTTCTAAATCCTAAACTGTAAGAGTGATAATGTCAACAAAGTTGATGATAATGCATTATTTGGTGTACGTTGACGAACAATTCTGTACTGGGAACATGGCTGGGGGCTGCACACTGCAGACTGGGCAGGAGTGGCCTCTGGATTTGTGTCCTGGCAAAGAGCCTTTCAAGTAAGAGGCAGAAAATTAATTCTTTTTCCCCTTATTCCTTGTCACTATTACATTATCAGTTGTACATACTTTCCTAGACAAATGCACTTGAATTATCTACTGTTTCCCTGTGAATTTTTAGAAAAAGTAGAAATTTTAGAAATAATTATTACATTATTACAAATGAGTGTTAAGAAGAATCACAGCCAACATACAGAGAAACTTTATTTTAGGATTTGGAGAGTTAAAAAGAAGTTCCATATCTTCAAATGAAAGATAAAGTTCTTAATGCGTGGTACTTGTAAGCATAAATTTGGGGAAAGCAGGCAATCTCTTGTTTGTGGACAGGCAATATAAGCAGTTATTACACTAAGTTTGTTCTGTCACCAAGAAGGAGATACAATAGAGACCATGCTAATTATAAAAAGTATGAGCCGTATTTTGGAAACACAGAGTTGTGATGTAAAATGGGAGAAACTCAGAACAGGGAGTGAGTTTGGCATCATTTTTAAAATTACGCACTGAAAACAGGGATCCCCAGATCGCATTTTTCACTTAAATTAACAAACTGATTTTTCAGACATTTTCACTGATACCACACAGTTGACTGGTGCATCTATCTGTATGTGGGCACCTGAACCTCAAGCCAGGCAACACCTATAAAGACCCAAGGCTGTCACGTGTCCCAGAA
The DNA here is from genome assembly GCF_030867145.1 of Opisthocomus hoazin. Lineage (NCBI taxonomy): Eukaryota > Metazoa > Chordata > Aves > Opisthocomiformes > Opisthocomidae > Opisthocomus > Opisthocomus hoazin. The sequence goes on from NC_134420.1 coordinate 7,065,732, forward strand.
GAAAGACCCGAAACAGCGAATAGATTGATCAGAACTTGCAAACAGCTGCATTTCAAAGGAGAAGGTGTTCATGAATCCTTCAGGAAGCTTGTGAACATCTTTTGTTTGTATTTGGTTTGTTTGTTTGTTTGTTTGTTTCTACCATTGAATTAATATTTTGTTTAGCAATCGTAATGTGGCTGACACTAGGTGCTGTCGTTCGCTTCAGAAGGACGGTGTGACAGGCGTATCACAGAATCGTCAGATTTAGAATATTGCGAATTCAAATTGTGGGCTGTTGATGGAAGGGTAGGTGAAGAATTCCTGGATTTCATTCCCAGCTATGCATTATTCTTTGAACTTCAAATATTTAAAACATTTTTATTTAGTTGGAGAGTTGCTTATTAAGTGGATGAATCACCTTGAGTTTTTGTAATTAGCTGTCTTTCTGTGTCATTGTTTAATATCGCAGAGCTGATGTTCTTTTTCTTTTGACTCTTTCAGGTATGAATACAAGCAAGAGTGAGACAGTGAAAGAGCATCCATTAAAACCCTCTAGAAGATCTATGCCATGCCTAGCCCAGAGCCAGACACATCCTCAGAGTCTGAGCAAGCATTCATCGTTCCTGCAACCAAATCGTGTGCAGCCGCAGCCCCGGCCTCAGCCTCTGAGTGCAGGGACATCTACAGCTACGGTGGATGTAGTGTCAGAACGAGGTGGGAGGTTTTTCTCTTTCAGGAGCTTGCTCCAGCACTGGGAATGGAAGGGATCTATTCATTTGAAGGCCTGTGGTGTCTTATATGTAATTTTTTAACATCTCTCATTAAGTTAGAGGGGCATGTGATAAGCTTTGATTTGTTGAGATATCTGCAGTTTGTTGGAGAGATGTTTTAGCACAAAACAGCTAGAAGAACTATGATACCGAGTTCTTGAGTGAATACCTATAGAGTTTGAAGTGAGGCTTCCACTAATTTTTATTTTATTTTTCTGAATTACGAGATTATTTCCTTCTCCCTGAAAACAAGACAAGAACATTTTCCTGTATGCTGGGAAAGAGGGTGAAGATTTCTGTAGTCTGTCCTAGGAGAGAGAGAAAAAATAAATATTAGGCTTTTGGCAAGAAATGTCTTTAAGTATGAACGTGTAGGAGTACATACATTCATTGATCAATAGCAGAATCAGGGAAGAGACTATGGAGAGAATGAGAGAAAAGGAAGAAAATCCCTATGAATTTTGGCTTGTATTGGAAAAAGGAACTACTTTTATTTTAGCATTCCTGTTTTAACAGATGAACATGCCTTACCAGAGAGACAAGTCTAGTTGGAGTCACCTGTTGCTGACTATTGCCATACACTGTTGCCAATTGTGTGTAAACCTTTATAGACGAAATTAACTCAGCTGGCTTCTGCTACTATATTTCAATAAGACCTTGCTTAATGTTGATAGGCACTAATTATTACTCTAGTAAATTATTTCACCGAATTAAACTTCTCTCAGGAATAGCAGGTCTTCATTAAAGTGACCCTGTTCTTTTTTCCACCACTGTAAAGCGCTTTTCAAAGTTTCAGCCTAATGTTTTTCATTTGAGTCACTGACAGCTTTAATAAGTGTATCTGTTCCTTACAAAATACATGTGAATGCTGATACGAATATTGCATTTATTCCAGCTAAAGTGATGGAGACTTTGGAAAACAACTTGCTTAAGCTGTCTAATACAGAATACAGTGATCCATTTTTAGGTAAGTTTGTGTCTGAGCTGAAATAATAATAAAGTTAATGACTCTTCAATTACACTTGCAGTATTTAAGTACAGAAAGGCCATACTTACCCTGAACTAGCAGGTTATACAAAAGAGGAGACTAAATGTGACTAAAGAAATATGTGGTGTCATAAATTTCCTGATACTTTCTCACCTTTTAGACTAACAGTAAATAGAGACTAAAGACAGAGAAGTATTTTTCTCATACATTCAGTGTAACCTTTTCCAATAACATCCTTCATAATACCATCACTTGGAAGCACGTATTTGAAATTCCTTTGAAATAGTTATTATTCAGTTGTTATTATTCCTGTGTTGTCAGTTTTTCAGTATTGTCATGGCTGCAATTGTTATGTCGTTGTTTTTTATTTAGATATTCATGTATATTTGCTTTAGATATTCATATATAAAAAGTGTTCTAGTCTGGAGGGGAAAAAATAGTGTAACGCAGAAAAATAGCTACAATTGGGGCATACTAGTAGCTGCATTAATGCCATTTTGATACTTTAATTAAGTCAAAGAAAGTAGGAAAGGAGTTATTCTTGGAATAATCCCATCCTTGCAAGTTCAAAAGAAGTCTGTATATATACATACACGAGTAGTAATTTGCAAGTTCCAAAATCAATTAATTTTGAAATTCCCTGGCTGTGTATTACCCCGCTGAAGTACACATGCGTATTGCTGCACCTTGCACAACTGCTGTGAAAGATGTTTTTGCTCACAGTCAATGTAGCATCAAACTAGAAATCATATCTTTATGCTGAAGGGAAGAGTCTATTTCTGCTCACCTCTCACGTGTTTTAGCATTGATTTTTCTTGATGCCCAAAATACATGATAGAGAAGAGGCACTTCAAGGGCTCATAAGGAGTTAGCTATTGGAATGTGAGTGAAATGGGTACTTCTTTCAAAACAAAATCAAAATATTCCAAAAATGTGACACAGACCAAAAATTTGGCAGGAAGATTGTAGAAGAAAATCATGAGTCTCACTCAGGTTCCAGTTGAAGCTACTGCATTCTCTTACTGTAATGGATTTCATTGGATAGGGAAGCACGGGTGCTAGAAGATTTCACTGTTATAATTTGCTTCAATTTTGTTTTTTCATATCCTGTTCTGTTTTTTACTACTTGCTTACACATACACCTGCTGATATTATGGCATATTTATGTATGGCAGCAGTAATTCTTACGCATAGTAAGGGATGGGCTGGTTTCCATTCACATCCTCTAGTTTTAACCCGAAAAGAAACATGAAGGTCTCAGCGATGAGGAAGAGATAGATTGAATCTCATCAGCTCATAATTGTGTTGAACTGTGGCATGGATGTTTCTCCTCTTCTGACTACTGCTGTGCTCTTTGAAGAGAGAGAAAAAAATCTTTAAATGGTAGCCTTTTGCTAACTTGATTCATTAATTTGCCTGTGTTAATTGAGTCAGTCTGAAATTAGATTACTGAAAGAAATTGTTCTGTATTTAAAGAAGTGTAATGGGTTAGGATATTCAGCTACAATCAAGAAAGGAAACCGTATTTATAAATAAATCCCAGAAGTCCATAATAAGAGTTGCCTTACATAAAAATCAGCATTATCAGTTAGGTTTGTGAAGAGAAATCAGGGAAAGTTAAAGGTGCATTTAAAAAAATGGCCTTTTTGTAAACCTTCAGGATAGAGTTTGGTTGCATTTGGAGATCCTGTTTATGTGGGTATTTGTCTCCAAGAATAAAACTTTCCTTTTCATTCTGAGTCTGGGGATTAAAAAAAAAATAAAAGGAATATCGCTACTTGAACTTTGATCACCAGATAGGTGTGAATGATGCAGCACTGCTCCGTGCTTTAGTCGGTACTCTGACACTTTGATGGAGTTTACAAAATAGGCTGATTAATGGGTGTCATCTTCTCAGTGAACCTTTGCAAACTGCTCCCCTGAGAACATGAAAGAATGTTGAATTAAGTGAATGTCGTGAATTTTTAATTAGGCAGCATCATGAAACTGTACATAAAATAGGCCAAATGGCTTCTCCTCTTCCAGAGATGTGTCTAATTCTGTCTTCTTGTGAGACGGGGATTTTTATACATTTTTAATACATTTGAAAGTCACACCAGTGACACTCAGACATTTGACACTCATTCACTCAAAGGGAATGCAACATTATACTCTTTTTTCGAAGTCTTCTGTCTGTGGATACTTGCTTAAAACAACATAGTGTATATTTATATTCCATTCTGTTTTCACTGTGCTTTGTTTTGTTTCTGAAAGACATGCTCAGTAATTACTTTGATTGTGCCAGCTGGATTTAAATGATATAGCTGTAACTTCTGTTGCTGAATTTCTGGCTTTACTGCAACTACCAATACTAGCTTGCGGCTCTCATTGGAGCTAGAAAAGGTAAGTGGGGAATAGTTAGTTCCTAGTAGCTACATAGTAACTACATACAGAGAGTCACATTCATAAAAAATTAGTTTCCTCCAGAACTTTTTTTTAAAGTTCCACAAACACAACAGAATTGCAGACACTTTAACTAATGAGTTCATCCAGGAGCTGCTCCAGTGGTGCGGAGGTGTGTCTGTGTGCACATGCGTGTATAAAGAAACAGTACTTGGTAAATTTTTAAAATAATACTTTTCTTTTTTCTTCAAGGGCATCATATGCATAAAGGGAATGAACCTAATCTTTGAAGGATCACAAATTTGGCTGGCCATCTTTTAGAAAAGAAATCTGAATGTAAACAATTTTGGTGAGGGTTATTTGCACTAGAATTTTGTCTCCATGTACAGCTGAAAAATCTTCTTCAGTAATCTCTGTTAAAATTGTAGGAGGTGGTTACTACCTAACTTTGGAGTTTTGAGTGAGCTTTAAGAATCAGTTGACTGAGTTTAAGAGAATTTAGCCATTCTTTATTGCTGAACTGAAAATGAAGTACTCTTGAGTTAAGCTGAAGGGAATTTACATGGTTTGCAGGAGAATTTGTTTTACTTTATTGCAGTAATAACTCCCTTTTCTAAGAATAACTTTTTTCTTGTCATGACTGAGATAAACGCCCTCTTCTGATGCATGGTACAGGTGAAAAACAACTGTGTAAGGTGCAAAGGTTTGCAAAACCAGTAAATAATATTCCGCTGAATGGTCTGATCTTTTCTCAAATCATCCTTTGGGTTTAGCGAAAGGAGCAGAAGGACAGTGGCGGTATTTGGACTGATGTGACATGTTTTTCCATTTGCTAGATCCCTTTCCATTGTTAAAATCACTATCATTAGTATTGTCAAGTTTGACTTCCTTTTTTTAATGTTCACTTTCAAACACTGTGAGCCAGATTTACAAAAGGGATTTCTTATTACAATATGGATTAATGCCTTTAAAAATCCAGTGCATCACATATATAGCTAAAGCGTCAAAATTTTCAGGAGTTAGGCCATATTGGAGATCCAGTTCAGCTAGGAGAAAGACTTGTGAGTCTGATAGTCTGCTTGTTAACTTCAAAATCCAGTTTGCTCATTCTGACACAAATAAGCATGTAAGTAGCTTTCTGCAGATCCTAGAATCAGAAATGGTAGAGGATCATCTCAGGAACTGCCCTCCGCTGTTAGCCTGAAATATTTGATTTCAAATAACATGGAAGAAATGAGTAATGGATATTATAGGAATTAGCATTCAGGATTTAGATGCAGTGAGTATCTAATTTTAAGTTATTTGGCAAATAAAATCAACACTCGGTAGCAAATCAAACAATACTAATTACTTTAATCTTTTTTCAATTTCTTTTTTTCTGAATTAGGTTATGAGGGATTTATGCGCAGTAACTCATCTTCCTCAGCATGACATGAAATCTGTCCTAGACAGGAACTTGATCATGAATTATGTAGTTCATAATTTTGTTGTAACAGTTACCTTGTATCCTGAATCCAGTTACTACAAAGTTTATATATAAGAAACTCACTATTTATGTGGCATGCTGCAATGTAGTGAACTGAGAAAGGAAGACCTGAATCAAAATGAGCAATCCAACAAATTATCGAAACAACTGCATGATAAAAACCTTTTTTCAGTACTCCATTTCAGAAGTGCTTGTAAGTGAATTTTGATTAAGTGATGTTATGACAAACCAAAATGGACAGAATAACCTGTGCAATACATGCAGTGCTTACCTGAAAGGAGGGACTGAAAGAGCACGAAGGATATGACTCAAGAAGGCCAAGTTCAGTTTCTGCTTCAGCAGAAATGTGATGTTTCCATTGTGACTTTTGGAATAATTTTTTCAGAAGCTTGTGGCCCTTAGGCGATGCCTGCATAGGTAAGGGCCATCATGTCTGTTCTGACTGTGTTCTGAGACGGCTGAGAAGCTGCATCAGGGATGGTTTTTCCTGTACCTGGTGTGTGAGGGAATTGTCCAGCTCCCAGGTTAGAGCGGGTTCATGCCCGGAGAGCTGGCAGCACGGATGAAGAAGCTGTATGACCTGTCACAAGCATAGTGCTCACTGAAACGTAAGAAGGATTAGTCTTTGGACTTAATATTGAGGTTCAAAACTTCAGAGTGCTTTAGGCATTTAATGTGCCTGTACCATTTCTGTACACCATCTTAGCTCCTCCAAACAGCAAGAATACCTGCCAGACTCCCTTTTTAAAAATGAGAAATATTCTGTGTAATGGTTACCACTGTATGAAAGCTCATGAGAAACTGCACATTTAAGAAAAGTCTACGCTTGTCGGTTATAGTAGTTTTTGGTTGATGAATACACATAGACGGGTAGCTGAAAAACCTTCTGTGTTACATATGCAATATAGTATTCCAGGTACACAGCACAATAAAACAAGAAGACCCAAATCCCATCACAGTGCCGCTTATCCAGGTGTCTAGTGATATCCTTCTCCAGGTTATTTGTTGTTGCTAGGACTAAAATTAGGGCAAAAGGGGATTAATTTCTTGAACAATAACCTTATTCTTGCTAAAGCCTTGCAAGGCCTGTACCTAAGTGTGTAAAGGCTCAAAGGATTGAGTCAGGAATCATCCTATCAATGTTTGTGAAAGACTGACTATTTAGGAATAATTTTGATATTAATTTTCCTTCCCATGACTATGCCACATTTCAAATGAAAAGCATTTGCTATCCTACACTACAGTTATTTAAAATGCATTGATGAATTGCATGTTACAGAGAAACTGGGACAAGTGCCTTTTATCCTCTAACTGTCATAAAATTAAAATGCACTCTTGGCCTTTCAGAAAAATATGATAGAAATAAAGGTAGCCCAGCAGTTAAGAAGACCCAAAAATGAAGATGCAAAGTGTGGACCTAGAAATCAATTTCTAAACTAAGTGCTTCTGCATTGTTAGGTAAAAGACTCCCAGAAATGACAGCCTCTCCAACGTTTTTATCCTAGAAGTCACTTTAGGGCAAATCTTACTGTCATGCATCAAGCATAGCAAGACTGTATGTCAGGAGGTGTAGATAGGTTTCTGTAGTGTCTGAAGACTGAAGTTACTCATCTTGCCTCCATATTACAAGAGAGCAAAACAAAGTAACTGCTAGGATGAAGAGCTCGGTTATCTGCTTGATTAATGCTTGATTCTTTTTTAAATCACTTTATACGTGAGTGTGGGTCCAAGTTGACAGAATGCAAGACTTAGTTTTCTGTTCAGGTGTTCTAACAATTATAAGTATGTACCTAATTAAAGAGAAGTCTCTGATTTATTGAATTGAATAGTGAAATTGCCATTGACTTCATTGAAATACGATTTGGTCTCTGTCTCTAGAATTACAAGCTGTCACACTTTTCTCCGATTTAATATCCTCATCTTTATTTAAATTCAGTCTTTTTTTTTCCTCTCTAATTTTTGCAGTGCTAGTGAAAGCTGAACAGCTTAATGCAGAAGTCTTTGTTTTCCTGGCTTGAAGTCATAATAGCTTATTAATTTTCCTTTCTGTAACAGGTCACTTGGGGCTTGCAAATTGTATATCTAACTTTAATGATTTTTTTAAATAAAATTTTTTATGTGACAACAGTTGAAAAAGCTTTCAACTACCACACAGATTTCAATTAACGTAATTGAATAAGTGAAATACATCAGCAAAATACTGTTATTGGCTATACTAACTGCTTAAAAATGCATTATAGTTACATTGTATAGTTGTTTACTTAGTTCTGCAAGCACATAGTCTTTGAAATATAAGATTTTGTAGGATTAATGTTAAAATCTTTCTCCTTCTTTTAGTAGGTACTCTGAAAACTCCTATAAAGAGGTCATGTAAAGGGTCATGCACAGTCTGTTCGCATAAGCAATAATATTTTCACTGAACAGCAAAGAAAAAATTAATCCTACCAGGAGCTCAAAAACAAAAAAAGAGAGCGGTTAAGGATGAAGGCAGATGTCTTTTAGATGTCCTTGTCACTTTGAGGACATGGACATGAGCACACAACAGTCCCATCCTCCCACTTACAGTCCTCCTACTGCAGCAGACTTTTTTACACCAGTCGTGCTTTTCCCCCCCTCTTTTCTGTCTATTGTCTTTCCAGCTCGAGCTTTTGCAGAATTTCAATGTTTTTCAGATAGCTCTAGATCCGCCATTTACTTTAGCATTAATGCAGGAAAGCTGATTTTAGCCAAGAGTCTACCCAACAGGACAGAAATTATTTAAGTTGTTTTTTTTTTTATTGGATCCCACAGTAAAAGAGAAATGGAAGACTGTTTGGTGAATAATTATTGCACTCTTTACCAACCTTGCTATATTTTTACGTTGACTAAAGGTGTTTTAGATGTTTCTGGAAATTACCATTCACTCTAGTACCCTGCAGAATCAATATCTGAAGTATAGACTAACTGAAAGCTAAATACACTATATCTGCTCAGCTGATAGATTTCAACATATCGATTATTGGCCATTGAAGAGCAGTATTTTAGTGATTAGACCTACACAGCTGAGAATCTGATCAACCTTTTTTAGATCTGAAAAAAGGAAAAAAAAACAAAAAAAACCATGTTTAATAAAATAAATCATGAGCACTTGCAGGTGTCCTGGTTTATGGGAATGGGACTCCAGGCTCATGTCTTTCAGATGTGCCCAGTAAAGCACAGGTGGGACAGCACTCATGAAGATAGGAGAATAGAAATGCTGGCAGTTGTTCTTGACAATAACAACCAAAGGAGTTGTCGTAGGCCAGGGAAGGCATGATGGGAACTGAAAAATGAAGTAAACAGTAGCTTTCCCACAGTGCAGATGGAAAGAGCTTGAGGCAGCCAAGCTTTTCTCATGGTGTTGTGTGGAGCTGCAGCCAAATAAAGACTCCATGTTTGAATTTGAAGATGGATACTTATAATGCAAGTCAAATAGAAAGACTCTTAGTCTGTATCATTGCTTTTGGGGTATGTTACATTAAAAACATCCTTGGGCAGTACAGCTCTAGCTGCAACATTCACGGATGCCATCTTGGTTTGGCTTGTGGCAGTCCCAAATGGCAGTTAAAATGCAAAACCAAACAACAGAGATTATGGAGGAAAGGGTGGCAGAAAATAGTGTTACTTTATAGACAAAAGTTACATAAAAGTTTCATGAAAGTTTGGAAACTGCAGTTACTGAAGAAAGACTTAAGCAGTTAAATTACTGTGTATTGTAGTATGCATTGGTGACATTAGGGGTGACCAAGCTCAAGTTAATTTAGGTCGTGTAAGTTTATCTGTGTGTGCAATTTTGACTTGTTTGGAGGGAAAATTACAATGGATAGACTTTCTTGTTTATTAAAAGTGGTGGTTACCTTATTATGGAAAAAGCACCTGGTCATAGAAGAGTACTAAAACACAGTCAATGCTGTTAGTGGCAAAGTTTCATTTCTGTCGTCTTCTCTCAAAATCTTTTTCTAAACCCAACATATTTCGTTCTCCATTGTTTAAAAATTTAAAAACTAATCAAAACAAATTTACAGAAAGTTCAACTTAAGAAGCAAAATGAGCCTCCCAAAACACACACGCACTGCATTTGTTCTTTCTAACCTGTACTGGTATAGAAATATGATGCAATCCATTGAACTTTGAGTATAATTATTTAAATTAAAGATGTTGTTTTGGTATGTGCTGCAGAAGAGGTAAATTGGGAGTACTAGTGTATTCAAAGTATCTACAAAGCATACTTCAGGTGTTGTGTAGACATTAATATCTAAAACTATATGAATGTTGAGAAAAATGCACGCTTTTGGATATATTTTTAAAATAGGGATTGTATGCTATGTCTCTCACATTTTTTCAGGCAGCTGTGACAAATTCTTATGCAAGTACAATATTTAAATGCTGTGTTTTAAGATTCATTCCTCCCCTTTTTTACTGTACTGATACCATTACTTGGTAGGGCAGTGCTTGAGGTGCATAAAATAAGTCATTGATTGTTGAAAGCTACAGAAACAAGTATTGTTAAATTTTATCTAAGAGATGTACCTTTTTAATTATATTTTTTTATTATTTTTATGGGTTTTTTTGTTGCTAAAACGTTTTTTAACTACATTCCAGGCAAGATAGCAGGTATCTAAATGGAAGGTAATGTCTTTTTTTTTACAGAAAATACATGCTACAGTTTAAAAGCTGCGTTCTTGAAAACAAAAATGTTTAGCAGGTAAAAGTATGTTGAACACTAAGGGAAAACTCATTTCATAACTTTAAATTGTTTAGGCAAAATATTGTGTACCTTTGCAAAGGTTGTTTTTTGAGTATTAGGTGTAATCATAATGTCTAATCCTCTAAAACTTCCCTCATAAAAATAGACTTTTTAATGTAAATAGAGTCTTTCTTTCAGATTAAATGACGTGTCTTGATGCAAAAGGTTAGGTTTCATAGGCCTCTCCTTTTCATTTTATTGGCTTCTTTTATAAGACCTTGATCTTCAGCAAAGCTAAGAGCTCATCACATCTGGGTGTGAATCAAACCTGCAAAGTTGCATAAATACACAAAGTAGGAAACAGGATACCTACTAACTGAAACCTTCTTGACAGTCTTTTTACTACATTCACTACGTTACACAGAGTAACCTGTATATTAGGTTAAAACTGTGTTTAAAATAAATAAAATCTCTGAGGTTGGTGCTCTGACAATTAAAACGGGCTATTTCGTACATTAAGAAATCCTTTTACAGATTTACTGAGGTTGATAGCAGTATCGGAGATTACCAAGGGCTCATTTTCTGTAGTCATTATGTAAACAGCTGAATTGCAGGAAAAAACAACTCTTGGTAAATGTTGCAGTTTAATATTCCCTCTCAGAAATGTCTAGGCGACATGAGATAATTGTGGCTATATTTTTTGTGTAGTACTTACTGTGAAGAATTTAACTGAACAACTTAATGAAAAATACTTTGTTGTTGCAGATGAGCTTTTATGAATATAAAATTCAGGAAATTCAAGACTGTGGTTCCCACAGCAACCAGGACTTGTTTCTTGGCTGCTATTTAGGGTTTAGAATTGCTGGGCTAAATGCTGTTCCCAGTTCCCTTGACTTTTCCCATGTTGATCTGAAAGCTGGGAAGAGAACTTGGCTCGGGATTTATGGGTAACTTTTATGTCTGAATATGTTTCTATTTCCAGTTTATCCAAGATATAATTCTGTGGGAATAATTATTTTATCCTTTTAATCTTTAAAATATTTTTTTCAAGGCCAGCTGTTTTCCAACATTCATTAAAACTGCCTGTCCAAAGTTCTACAGGCATTACCCCTTATTTCACTCCTGCTGTGTATATGTGGTAAGTATTGTCATGATTTTTTTTATGGAGAACGTGCAAGGAAATTAAATGTCTGGAAAAAAGTGTCCCTTCTGATAGAGGATGTAGAGTGACTCAGAGACTCGAGTCCTTCTAGCTTGTCTGTAGTGATGATGTGGGAGGAAATTTAGTCTGTGCGAGTGGATCTTAGTAAGCTTTGAGGAAGGTCCTCAGTCACCTGCAGCTATCTTAGGATGCTCTGTTATAAAAAAACTTTTGCTGAGCAATTAAAAACAAATCCAATGAAAACACAAGCACTTTCTACATGGTGTCAGCTATCTTCTACGACCGTCAGGTGCACGTCTTAAAAAGTGTTCTGAAGTGGTCACTGCCATACCTTAATATGCAAATTTCCAAATACTGTACCTAAGGATGAGCAGCAAGTGTGTAGGAGAATCGTGCAGTTCGATTGCTTGTTGAAGTTTAAAACGTGAGTTATGAGTCTAGTCTCCAGGATGCACCTGCCTAATTAATAACACATATTGAGTCTTGACAGTTGTGAGTCAAGCACAAAAACGTTTAATACTTGCTTTATGGGCTTTTTTAAACTGCTGTGAACAACGTTGTGGGCTTTTTTGATTTGAATGATGGTCGAAAAAAGTTTCTATAGGCCTCCTACTAAAAAGAGTTTACTTCTAGTTTAAGACAAACATGGTAACATTTCAAGTTAAAGACTTTTGCAGGAAAGGATAGACTGTAAGTTATTGAAAAGTGAATACTTTAAAGGAATATTCAGCTGTGGCTGTAACAATACTGTTAGTTTCTCTTTGCTACAACCTAAAATAAGCCCACTATTTTCTTCTGTTTTTCCTTCAGATGTAGGAAAGGACAAAGACACGTACACAGATGATTCAGAACATGGAAATTATGATGCTCGTACAGATCAGTCATTGCTTATTCAAAACAAACTTACCAGACAGAAAACAGAACCTCGAACTAAATCGTCTTTAAAGGTAATGGACACAAAGCTTTATTGAATTGTATCAGTTGTCAGAATGTGCTTAAATATTTTTAAAATATAATTCTTAAGGGATTAGATAAGTTGCAGCTTAAATAAATAGACATCTCATGGTAAGAAATTTAGGTGGCTCCCATGTGATAGTTTGACCTACAGAATCAATGAATGGAATTCCCTATACCAAAAGCAACCAAAATTATATAGAATCAAGGATTCTGATGATTCGTATTGACTCATCTAAGAAGCAGTAGCCTTCTTTCAAAAGATTTATTTTGCACAGAATTTAAGACATAGGATTCCAAGCGTGGAGCGAAATTGATGTCAGCTGGGAGGCCTCAAGAAATTAGGACAACTTAGAAGAACTGAGTTCTTGTAGCACGTGATCAGTCGAGAGTGACCTGAAGTGTAGGATTCTGCTTCTATGCAAAATCCAAATGATAGCTAGACATGTTGAATGAAATATAAAATTCACTTATGTATAGGAGACTGTAGAATTATTTTCAGGAACCTCAACTAAAGCACTGGAAATGCCATTTCGTCAGATAAAACTGACATGTTATCTTGCTTAGTAATTGCCTAATCACCTAATTGCAGTATTTATCGCAATGCGTTGTCTACAACAGTTCATGCACTATAATGCCAAAGAATTATGACTGATTTCTGGTTTAAAACATGGGGGTGTTTTTTTGTACTCGCTTTGGAATGGGAGACCCTTATTGTCCTTTGTATTAGCATAATTCTTTTTAGATGTCTGACTAATGACCTAACGTCAAGAAGTTCTGAGTTATATTCTTCAAGAACCAGAAGTAGTGTGTTTTGCAGAACAGCTTTTACTTTTGGTACACAAAAGCATGAATAATCCCATGCTACAAATCTAGAAATGCTTGAATTGCTTCAAGGTTCTGTGATCATAACTTTGTGATTTTAGGGTTGAATGCATGTTTCACAAGAGTCATATAACTCTTGTAAAGCTTGCTCTGTCCATCACACTGATCATTGCTCCTGGATTCTGGAGCACAGGTAGCAGGTTGATGTGATCTCTGAGACTTCCGTTTCATGGCATGGTTTTAGAAAAAAGCTTGTATAATAATAGCTATCTAATAACTTTTAAATACGCTTCCAGGTAATCATATTTATAAATCGGAAATCTCTGACAAGAAAAAGAAACTTTGATAATGACAAAGGGTTATAGTTTAATCTAAATGGTTGCAATGAGAAATTTTTGTGTTCCCAGATTTTTTTTTTTTTAGTCTGTTTCTGCAAGGCTAGCTGCATGGAGACACAAATAATTGTGGATGTTCTTTTTTGATCTTGTTGATTAGGTAGACAAAGCCTTTTATGTTAAATGTGGCTTAAAAGGCAGAAAAAATAATACAGAATCTGCAGAATTTAGACTATCTTATAGAGAACTAAATATTTTTAATAACAGGTGAGGCCGCCAAAAATCTAGTAACAGCTAATGCCTGTCTTGTAACAGGCATTTCATTTCACCAAGTATTTTTTTGTGTTTTCATCTAAAATATAAAATATAAAATGACCACTTGCTTTGTTTTCTCCAAGTCCTGCATTCATGACTGATACGAAGTTTGTAGACAGCCAGTAAGCTAACTTTCTTTCAAAGGTTAAAGAGAGGACTCTTGTATTTGTATTAAGTTTAAACAAAAATGCACTTTTTATGTCTCAATCTTCGTATGTCCTGACCTACTGAACAAAGTGCTTCAGAGTTTAAAAACAGTCATCTGAAGCCACATCTGGCTTTTAGCCTTGACAACTTCTTTTATCACAGCAGTTACTTAGGGAACTTCCTTCTGCTTTTATACTGCTTTTGCAAATGAGGCAACCCAGCAGGATTCTGCTTCTGTTTACTGTTTGCCTGCCTCCACAGCAAAAAGGCAGAGGCGATTTAGATTAGTCTTGTATTAGCAAAGAAGGTTACTATCTTGCCTTTGGATTATTGTACAAGTCTTTGTGGCAATTAGTGGAAGATGTCTAAGGGAAACTTGTTCCCAAAGTGGATATAAAACTAGAAGAAGGAGGCTACTAATTATTTTGGGACTGTTGAAAGCACAGAAGACATCTCTGCAGCTTTACAGCTGGTAAGTACTCTCATATATTTGGAAAATAAACTGATCTATCATGATTAAAAAAATCTCCTCGATCTGACCAGAGAATGAAAAAGAGAAACACCACATTGACAAAGCATACAAGGATAAAAGCTTATTCTTCTCCTCTGCTTGTTAGTGATTCTAATTTAGGTGTGTTTTGGAAGAGCTGCTTGACACCCAAGTGTGTCAGGGAAAAACTGCTAAAAAAGTTCTTTGCAATTAATGCTTGGTACTATTATCTGTCTCAATGATGAGCTACTTCAATGCTTTAGCAATAATGATACTGTCTTGCTGATACAATGAAAGCTGATACACATTTTTTCAGGAATTACTTAGTGTTTCAGATCACGTATATGATGTGGCATTTTCCATAAATCTGATTGTATTGCTGCAGTTTTTAAGCTTTAGAAACATCAGATAATTTTTTATAGCATCTGGACACCAACATTCAGCTTGACAGTCATCTGCTTTTCTCGTTTCCTTCATTATGAGTTATAACTCATAATCTCCTGTAGTGTAGGTTGGTATAATTTCAGAATCCACAGATTTCATATTGAAAAATTGTGAGTTGTTCAGACCCATTAAAAAGCTGTCTTCAATATCTGTTTCTGCCATCTTTTCATCACCAACTGTATTTGAGTTGTGTAGAAATCATGACTTCATGTATGTGATTCTGCCAAGGGATCTCATGCAGAGGAGTGATGCCAACAAGTGGCTGCTGAGCAAGGCATGGAATGAGTGGTATCTGCTATTGCAAGGGAAATGCAGGAAATGAGAAGGTCCCTGAATGGAAAGTTGGTATTTGAAATGTTCTAGATTCACTATGAAAGGAAGGCAGGCTAAACAGACTTTATCACTAGAATGGAAGGCAACATTTGTCCGGAGAAGCAGCGAAGTAGTAGCAGTGAAGTCTTTTCTGCACCAATTATGATCATGAATACAGTGACAGGACAGGAATATTTGAGAAATTACACTTGCATTTCCTTTCGTTCACTACAGTATTGTTACTTTCTTTGATCTGAAGAATTTTTTATGAGATGAATTTTTTATCTAGGTAGTGTATATTTTGCTATCAGGCAAGGTAAAGAAAGGATTTTTAGAACAAAGCTCATACATTATCGCTGTGGGTTCAGGAACTATAAAGAACTGCTCTCTATACAGTAACCTAGTTTACTGCCTTTTTCTGGTATCCACCTATATCTGCTATAATACTGCATGTCCAGACTAGCTTTGTGTTGGATAGAATCTGAAACAATTTATGTTTCTATCTCTGGAGATGTTACATAACTTCTAAGGAATTTTGTAGAAGATCTTAAATAAGCAATTGGCCAAAACACATAAAGAATTTTATCTAATGAACTGGACGTATTGCTGAAAATGTTATAATTTGAGTAAAACTCATTGTGCTTAGTGTAGATTATTACAGTGATTACTAAAGGATAAATCTTCCCATGAAAACCTGAAATGCATTGTTTAGGTGTTTTGTTGGATTCTTTGTGATTTTGAACATATCTGTTCCTCTCTCCTACAAAACAAATACTTCACAGAATTTCATGGTGGTTTTGAAAAGTGGAATAAATTAAATGTAATACCTGCAGAATAAAAAAGTTCTTCAGTCTTATTATTTTATTTTCTACGCTTTTGCAGGAATGATTTTCTGTTTTCATTTTTTCCTGTTTTGGTCTGTGACTTTGAGTTGCACAGATTTGTGCTATATGTTCTAATCCTGTCAATTTATCCCTAATTTCACGTACGTTATTTCACTCGTCATCCTGCTCCTGCATTCACTGGAAGTCAGGCATGTCTGCTGAAAGAGAAGGTTTGGCAATAAAAATGTTTTAGTGTATAAAAAACAAGATGATGTCAGCTGACAACAGTGTACTGGAAAGGAGAATAGCAAAGGGAGCCTGACAGATAAAGGACTAGTCCACAAATGCAGTCCAATAACACAAAAGTAATAAAGTTTAAAAGGAATGATTACAGATAAAAGCATTATCCTAGAATAGAATTACATGGTAAAGGGCAACTAAAGTTAACTTCATGTTTATGCTTGTAATGCATGGCTGTCATCTGCTGTGAAGTTTTGTTTAAAAAGAAAAAAAAAAGCCCAGGAAATGCAGAGAAAGTAGTAAGTACTTTTGTCATATAGATGAAAGCTTTAAGAAATAAACATGTAACGAAAAATTTTCAGTGCTCGTGTCAGTATGCTGCTTATTAAGGCTTCCCTGCTAGACTTAAAGAGCAGATAGATGTGGTTGAGTATTGAAAATGCGGAGCCTCCTCCTGTCTCCAAACGTCTTCCATTGCTGCTTCCTCTGCAACACTGAACAGACTTCCTCTCAAAATTTTGCATAAGATCACCTAAACCTACTCCTTTCCTGAAACAAAGTGAATTTTTCATATTGTGCACAAATGTGTATATTTTTCATGCTTGCTCGGTAAGTCTGAATAGAAAAAAAATGGAAAAGAAGTCCTCTGTGAAGAAGCTAAAATAATTACTAATTCTTTAGTTTACTCCTAGAAGTTAAACTGCAGTTTTATTAGGAAGGTCAAATATTTTGGAAGTCTCTGTTCGGAAAACAGTAAAGTTCTGCACAGTACAGTGCAGAATTACATTAGCATAGGTAATTATGGCAGCCTGTCGTGTTAACCAGGCTGTGTTCTCTTTGATGCCCAGGATAGTATGGATATCTTTGCATATGCAAATATGTTCCCTTTTTTTTTTTCTTAGACTGTTATGGTCATGGTTATTTGCAAAAGAAAAAAAAAACACCTCAATATACACTTAAAATCAATCTATATTTTTTGGAATTAAGTAATTGAAAGGATGAATATACTCTATTTCTGGCTTATCCATTCCAGAACCCTTCAAACATAAAAAAGATGATTACTAACTTAATCATGTGCTTAGAAAATTTCTCGTAAAGCACACCTTAGACTATTCTTAATCAGAATATGATTTTTAAAATGTGAAAAATGAGTCTACTTTTATTTTAAAACCTTTTAAAATATTTTCATAGCTAATTTCTTGTAACTTAAGAAGTCTGTAACCTTGTTGAGGTCCCAGGTTTGATTTTTAAACATCCTGAAACAAAGTAAGCATTAATTAGGAATCTCACTTTTGCTCATGGAAATAAGCCCCTTGTAGTTTGCATGAGAAATGTATTTATTTCCAGAAAATACTTAAAGGTGAGAGTTGAGTCATAGGCTCTGAATGGAGACACTAACTGCTGAAACAGTGGCATCCTTCAGTGACTGTTGCTGAAGATGTTAATGCAAAGTTCAAGTAATCAAAGTAAATGGGGTGGTTTTCATGAATCAGCCAGTAATTGCTCTACTTAATAGCATCTTACGAAATTCTAAGAACAATAATAAATTGTATTGGAAGAAAGTTTTCTTTTGTGAGAAATAATCATTCTGCTCGGTGTTAGAACAGGAAAGCTGTTCATGTAGACGTTGCCGTTTTAGGTAGTTACCATGCCCAAGAATTTTGCACATCAGACTTCACCTCTGTCAGAATTCCTGCCCTAGTTCCTCAAATTGTTTCGGTGGCTACTTCTATCTTATACATGATTTAGTAGCCCCAAACTCATTATCCACTCATGGTCTGTATGTCGCTCCATTATCATCTATAAAACATCCCTTAAAAACCAAGCTATAAAGAGATACAGAAAACTGCTTTTTCTTGCCCCACCTCTGATAACCAGTGTGTTCTGCATTGTAAGCTTCATTCTCCCCCTCTTACTTCTCCATTCCAAACTGATTTTCCTTGCGTGTGTACAAAGTGATATTTTTATAAATATATATGTGAAGTTCCATACAGTCCTGTTTGGGCTGTAAGACTCCATGCCAATAAACTTTATAGTGGTGTTTACAAAAGTTTTATGTGTCAGCAGTAGGTCCATGAGCATGTTGTTGTTTCCATGAGGAAGCGAGTACATTTCAAAGTCTGTTTGTCTTTCATTCTTCCTACAATGTTTTCTGCTTCTACAACTTCTCGCAACATCTTTATCTCTCAAAAAAATGCTACTGGCGAGGTGGTGCTGTTATGGTATGGTGATGCTGGGACTCGGTGCTTGGATTCAGTGCTTCCATTTCCAGTAGCAGCATTACTTTTTCTACTGATGGATTCCCATCCCATCCCATTCCATCCCATAGTTTCCTTGGGAAAAAAACCAAGATGTTTGAGTAAGTCTGTCTTCAGTATGTTGCTTCATTATTGGTAAGAGTTTATCAAAGTATTTTTTCTGTAGCACATTTAGCTGTCAGAATTCACAAGCTGTCTCAGGGAGGAAATTAATTTTGATCTGAACATCATCACCTTGAACTACAAAGATTTTGGGGAGAGAAATTTAGCAGATTTGGGTGCAAATTGTAAAAGAAGAACCCTGAGGCTCAGCTGTGCACATCCATCTATCTTTTGGATGCCAGGTACTAGTGTGTTGGTATATTTACTTTCCTTTACATAATTTTACAAATCTAAATCCAAATTACACCACCCACATGGAGGAAAGTTGAACTTCATCCTGTTTACTGTAGAGGCAAAATAAACATAGCGTGCTGTGGGGGCTTAGTTCCTGTGTACTGCATCAGTTGGCACTTACGTAAGTGAATGCTCCTGTTGTTGATTATTGCTGAGAATTGTTCTCTCTCTATGTTCATATAAATGTGAAACTTCCTAATATTATTTTTTTAAGTAAACAACAATCCTTGAAGTCAGAAATTGAAATACAGGCTTCAAATAGACTGCCTGAGCTACACCCCACTGTAAAAGTTGTTTCCCCCTGTATGGGTACCTTGGGTCTGAATAACCTGCTCCAGGTTGAGTCCAGTGCATTCCGTGCCTGCTCCCAGACTGGCACTCGTGCTGGGCTTTTCTTATGTTTAATTTGTTACTATTGATTGTGAGCGTAGTAGGTGAAACTATTTTTCAGATATAATCTAAAGCAACTTAGGAAGTGCATCAGCAGCAAACTACTAACAGATGGTGTTGAAATAATGAATTGTCAGCCTCTGCTTATGTGTATGTATGTAAAAAATAGGTAGAAATCATGCTCATTTTCACTACCATTACTGGCAAATTTCAGGAAACTGTAAAGCAAATAATAAAATATAATTATTGAAGGTATTCTTCCCTGCTATTCATTTAGCATTTATATGTTGTATAGGGTTTTCATTACCATTATCTATGAAACAAGCAGGTTAGACAATTTCTTTCATGTCCAACTTGGTTTAGTGCATATTGGTAGTAGGCTAGAATAAATTCATTTATTAAAATAAATACATGTAGAATCTAATAACGCAGCTTTTCCTAGGGTAAATTCACACTGAAGTACTTTTTGAATTTTTGCCTGAATAAACATTTCCCTTTACTATTCCAACCAGAGTCAATAATGACATGCATTTAAGTGGATATCGACTTGATGAATCAAATAGGTTGAAATAAAGCTTAACAGGTTGGGGTCTCAGTTGTCTGTACTATTTCATGGTATAAAACAATGCCACCATATTTTAAGAGTCCTCAAATGGCTTTTTAATTAATCCCCTAGAACAGTTAACACAATAGCAACTGGTAAAGGCTATTTCCAAAAACTGGTCAGTGGTCAGATGGGTAGTAGTTCAAGTTGCAAACTTAAGATGAGAAAGTGGAACTCCATTGAAGGGGTCTCTTTGTATTGTGAAGGTGAGTGTTACAAGATACTAGCTTTTTGCCTTGCCTTGAATGCTGCCAAATGTGCTTTAATATTAAAATCTGACTTTAGTATACAAAATAGTCAATATTTTATATTAGTAATATAATAAGTACTATAATATACTGTTGCAATATATAGCATATGCATAGTAACATGTTAATATAATTATCATTAGCATATTAGTATTTTCTCTACATTAATATTTTATATTAATAGGTCATGTCTGACTGTAGATAACTGTGACGTTTAGTAAGCAAGTCTGTTGTAAGGGGAGGACTGTTTGTGTTTGGCCAAAGAAGAATAGTGATAGCTTTAAAAAATAGCAATTTTTCATTTATATAATGTACATTGGGGGTACAGTTAATTTTAAGCAGGTATTTGAGTCAAATAATTTCACTAGTTGTATTAAAGTAATCATAAGGCTCCTACATAGCTTAAGAAACCACATATATTTATAGAATTATAGCCACGAAGCATCAAATCAAGCTAACTTGACCTGAATTCAAAACAAAGAGCAGGTGGCTCTCCCAAAAATGAGCTGTGGAAATCCTTGTCAAAGGTGTTGCGGATTCTGAAATCTTACACGGATTTAGGGGCAGCTGGGCAAAGATATGGAAAATGAATTCCATGGAAAGGTACCAACTGCATAGAAACCTGAGCTGAAATTGTCTGAACACTGGGCTGGTGGTAGAGGGAAATATCACACGTTTCCTAGTACGTGTTCTCTCCTAGGCAGGTTTCTTTCTGTAGCTTTTATGTGTAAGTAAATTAAAGAGACCCTTTCATAGCGATTTGAAGGTACTTGAGGTTTTGCCATTGCACAGCTGAAGTTGCAAATATTTGGACAAGTCAATGGGAATTTGCTTACTGATTTGAAAAGTAGCAGGGTTTTGCTGCTGTGCTTCTCCGCCTCCTCCCCTCCAGCAACACAGGGGGATGGGGAATGGGGGTTGTGGTCAGTTCATCACACGTTGTCTCCTCTGCTCCTTCCTCCTCAGGGGGAGGACTCCTCACACCTGCCCCTGGTCCAGCATGGGATCCCTCCTACGGGAGACAGTTCTCCATGAACTTCTCCAATGTGGGTCCTTCCCATGGGGTGCAGCTCTTCATGAACTGCTCCAGTGTGGGTGTTTCCCATGGGGTGCAGTCCTTCAGGAACAGACTGCTCCAGTGTGGGTCCTCCACGGGGTCACAAGTCCTGCCAGCAGACCTGCCCCAGTGCGGGCTCCTCTCTCCATGGGTCCACAGGTCCTGCCAGGAGCCTGCTCCAGTGCGGGCTCCCCACAGGGTCACAGCCTCCTCCGGGCATCCCCCTGCTCCGGCATGGGGTCCTCCCCGGGCTGCAGGTGGGTCTCTGCTCCCCCCCCGTGGCCTCCATAGGCTGCAGGGGCACAGCCTGCCTCACCACGGGCTGCAGGGGAACCTCTGCTCTGGTGCCTGGAGCACCTCCTGCCCCTCCTTCTGCACTGACCGTGGGCTCTGCAGAGTTGCTGCTCTCACATACTCTTCTCTCTCTGGCTGCAGTTGCTGTCATAGAGTAACTTTTATGCCTTCTTAACTATGTTATCCCAGAGATGCTGCCACCATGGCTGCTGGGCTCAGCCTTGGCCAGCACCATCCCCGTGTGAACCAGAGGACTGAGAACTGCAAGTGAGGAAGAGAGGGAGTATCCACAGCCCTGAGAAGTGCTCTGTCTGCCCTTAGATAGCTCATGGTCACAGCTGTGTCTGAGAACAATGTGGTCCTCAAGTCACATGTCCACAAGGAAATAAATAATCATTTTAAATTTATAAAAATGAATATACTTGGAGATTTTGTCAGTCTTTAAGCACTTGCTGTTATAGTAGCCATGTTGAGACTTATCAATGGTTAAGTGAAGGTGAAATTAATGGTTACAGCAGATACCTTGTATGTACATTTCATTCTGATTAACCTCTGTTAACCTCGAAATTTACCTAGGTCATACCTATTATTCATTAACTTTAAATTTTTACTGGTATAAGAAGGAAAAAAAGAGAAAGTATAGTGATATATTATGTTACAGTGTATCCCATCTCATTTACTCTTACATGAGTCTGAAATCTGCTTGCTGTTTGGGGAATGGTTCCAACTCTCTCTTCTAGAATATTTGTTTCTGTGTATGGGGTGAAAAATTGCAAGAAGTTTAATCTACAGAGCAGAACAGTAGACTGAAATCAGTGGCGTTGAAATAGTTAGAATTTCTGAGAATTGTGCTATTTACTTTAATTGGGGAGAGAAAGAGCCAGTAGAACAGCTGTTCCCACTTTGTAAAGAGGGCACTGCTTATTAATTAGAATCTGAAAAATAGCTTTTTGAAAAATCCCTCCATGTTGGCTAAATCCAAGGAAATTCTTCTAGTACCACATTTGAATAGAAGTGTAAACTTTTTATTTTATAACTTTGCTAAATATTTGCATTATACTTTTGTTTAACTTTTTATGCTTGAGCAAAAGCTCTTTTTTCCAGGTTAAATTGATCAAGTTGTCTTCTGAAAACTGTAAACTTCAGTTCGATGATAATGCCAGTATTTTGAATTTTACACTGTGTCGGACTTCAAAGCAGTGTGTTATTTGTTATAATAATCACAAGCCTATGAATCAATCGAAAAATGTTGACGAATAGTAAAGAAAATCAAGGAACTGCAAGAGATCTGTAGCAGCAAAGCTTCAGGTAGTATTTTACTCTGATGCAAACCAGTGTATTATGATTCTGCATTATGAACAAGTTTACTGTTGAGTGAGGAAGCGCTTCGCAGCCTCCATGCACAAATAGGTAAAATTTAAAGTTCTTGTATTTAAAGTCTTGGGAAGAACAAGGTGAAGTTAAAACACTGAGTTTGCAAGCTGAACTACACAGCAATACTCTAAAAGGGATTTTTCAAATAACTTTAAATAAGTTTTCATATGTGTGTAAAGGAAGGAAAGCGGGTCAGGTGGATGCTGTTTCAGAAAATCTGGAAAACTTAGAAGCTAGAGAGGATGAAGAGGATAAGAGAGAAAAACCAACATTGATCAGTGCTTTTTATAGGCATTTTTCAGGTGAAACAGGAAATCTTAAAAAGAATAGAGGAGAGTAAGAGCTTTGCACAAAATACTTCTTCTGATGCTTTTCTCCTCCACTGTGTCAAGAAAAAGGTGGAAGAATGAATCAGAGATTTACTGGTCTAAAACAGCAGATAAATAATAAATATGCTTTGCCTGAATGCCCATTGTACTAACAGACTGATATGCTGTGCTAGGTGTAGATAGCGGCCAATATACCTTCAGTCACACATTTAATTAAAATTACGGCTCCCTGTTGCCCATACACATTATGGAGCTCTGTTAGATCAACTGAAAAAACACCCAGATCGCCAGATAAATTCTTTGCTGGCACAGGTATTCCTGCTAATACAGGTGGACAACATTGCTTGAGAATTACCCGAAAGTGAACCTGGCGGTGCCAGCAGCATTAAAGTGAATCAGTCCTGAGATTGATAGAGTATGGGTCAGGTTCACTGCCCGATTGTGGAAAGCGGCTTCACTATTGCACGTCTCAGCCTGCGGTGGTGGTACTCTGAAAGTGCTCGGAAGCGAACAGATGGAAAATTTCTCCCTGCTATCAGTGCAGCTCATTATTTCTTGAACGTTGCCCCCAAAGAATTCCATTTGGTGCAGATGACTCTGAGGGCAGATTTGCATACTGTTGTTAATCTGAGAAAGAAAACATGTTTTTCTAAGACTGAAGAAAATCAGATGGTTTAGAAATGAGGAACAAGAGGCTAGAAATAATAATCCAAAGAAAGGTGGGAGTGTGTTACAGAAAGTAGACTTAATTTGCCAGATGTCTGTACAGAAATTACATGAGCAGAAATTATATAAGAGAAGTTCCAGAGCTCCCCTTTGGGGGAATTTTGGCCAGGCTTTTTGTATCTGATTTTGCTTGCTTGATGGACCACAAAAGCAGCTCTAGTCTTATGCTGGAATTCTTTATTGTGGAAGAGTGGATTCACTGTCTGTGTCTTGAACCTGGAAAAAAGTTTGGGTGTTCAAAAACTTGCATATGCAAACTTGCACTTTCAAACCATTAGTCTGCTACCTCACCTTCAAACCTCTGCATGTTGCATCTTTAGATGATTACATCTACGACGTTTTAAAAAAGAATAAAACTTAATGTCTTTACTACTGTCCCCATTCAGAATTCTGAGAAGGGTGAGCGACCCTGTATTCAGTGCACTAATAAGCTTGGTTAACAATCTTGACTACCTTAATTTGCAATTCTGTTACTATTTGTCTGAATATCTTGAGATAAATTGAAATAGAAGAATGTATAAAAAAATAAATTAGAGCACAGAGTGTACTATTCTTCAACAAATGTTTGACCAATATATTGATAAATTATTTTCCTTATTTTTCCTGTCATGTTTAACTTCATTTCTCATGGGAATAAAAAAAGAAAATCTGAAGTCAAAAGCCGAGGAAAAGGAAAGGGTGTTTCCTGTTCTCAGCAAACTTCCAAAATAATTTAGGATTGGAAAATTATTCTTCCTATGTCTGTCCATTTCTCCTAATTATTTTCCAGTTTCTGTGTTGTTTCTCTTGGTTACATTGGACATCTTGTCTTCTCTGGATTTGGTAGTTTGGGTTTATTTGAGTTTTTTTAGTTTTCAGAATTTTTTACATGTAGATGATCCGTATAATTGACTCTAGATAGATTCTTCATTGCATTCTATAATGTATTAGTTACTTTAGTTCATGTTACATTTTCCATGATTTGGCCTATTTCTTCCCCCATCTCAAATTAGCATTTCCCCTCAGTTAGGCAAAGGGCAGGTATTCAGAGGTTTCTGAACTCTACGTTATCCGTTATTTTGTGATGGAGCCAAGGCAGCAGTGGCCTAGACGTACAGGAGGAGACAAGCGTGGCACTCGTACACCGAACGCCCCAGCACCTGATCTCTGCGCTGTGCCCTGTGGCCTTCGGTTAGTTACACATCTCACAGCAAGTTGTGCATGAAACAAATAGAAAATTCTGAAGATGACAAGTGCCAATTCAAAGATGATAACACCTTTTCTGTTTAGAGATGGAGACCTTTACCAAGGTAGTAGAAGACACTGGTTAGTTTTGGCTTAGGCTGGAGGGATTTGAGTTCACCTTTCCCGTGTTCCAAAGACTGAAATTGCTTTCACGTTTGGATGGTTGCACCTGAAGCAGAGTGTGAAAGTGGCAGCATAACTGTAGCCGAGTGGGACAAAGTTGAGATTTCAAACACCCCTTTTGTATTTACAGACTTGTTAATAAAATAGGTGAGCAGATGTGTAGCTTGGAGCAGGTAACAGGATGCTTTTATGGTTAGTTTTGGAAAGTGTCATCTGGAACAGACAGACGATCCCATCGCCAGCTGCTGAGGGGGGAAAAATGAGCTTAATTGTACTTAAATTGAAGCTTAATGTACTTAAATAATGTTCCCAAATGTGCAGTGATGCACTCCTTTATAACACTAGGTGATCTGAGAATGACTGTTCCTTGGTTTTTGCTTTGGGAGTTAAAAAAAGCAGAGAAAGAGGAAGAATCTTGTTAGAAAAGTTTAGCTTTTGCAGACTGAGGAGTTCTCAGAAGCACTAAATATGTACAAAGTTCGCAGTGAGGTAAGTGGGAGTAAGCAAACCCTTTGACATAGAAACAAGCGAGCTGGTATGCAGTAGTTATATATATATATTTATATATATATTTTATATATCCAGTGCTGGTATCATGCACTAATGCTTGGTTCTATTTATCAGTAGAGAGTGTAACTATTGGATGTGACGGAGTATTATAAATTTCCTATCAAATAATCCAATTAACCTGAATTTCTAAGACTAGCATCCTGTTGGCTAGAAGGTGCAGCATTCATAGACTTCTGGTCCCGTATATATGGACGTAACGTATCTTACTTCAAACTAGCATGCGTGTTCTGGACAGTTTGTGTTAGAATGAGTGCTGCCTTCTCCAGAAGATGCTGAGAGTTTCTCAGTTTACCTTTTCAGATTTCAAAGTCTCCGTAGTCTGACACCTGCTGATATAGTCACTGTCTGTTCTGAATCATGCAAAACACAGAACGCAAAAATAGCTTGCAGCAGCGGCTTGTAAAGCAGGGATTTCCGTATCAAGGTCAGAGAATCCCTTGTGTTTGCAAGCGTGGTGGGAACGAACTAGACGGGATTTAAGCATTGCTAACGTGGCATTGAAAAAGCACTTCAGCTAAGATATCCAGGAGAACATTCCAATCAAGCCAGTGTTTCTTTTTAAATTTATTTTAGATTTAGTTCTCTCTTGGAGAGATTGCCAGTATGTTTGTTCTATAATATTTGCCCAGGTACAAAGCTGGGAAACTTCGTTTGTTTTAGTTGCCTTTAATTTTTTTTTTAATTCCTGCTGGAAAGTAAGGATTAAGAGAAATTCATATCTGTACGTACCACACAATAATTTTAAGGTTTTTGCACAGCTGAAAGTAATAGCTAGAATACGGGGTTTGTAGAGCTATTTTATTTTACTTTGTTCCAATTAATTTGAACTTCTGAGGAACAGATGCATATGCACTGCCTGTTCTTGTGACTTCTTTACATAGTCATCCTGCAGATACGTGGACATTTCCATGCTTTAGAAAAGTTCATGATGGGGCTCTGCATCATTTTGGATGCCATATTTAGTGTATTTTTATTTTATCTTCTCCAGACTGGTGCCATGGCGTCATCAGGGCTCTTCTTCAAAGATGGCAAAAAGCGCATTGATTACATCTTGGTCTACAAAAAGTCAAGCCCGCAGGTAGAAAAAAGAAGCACATTTGAGAAGAATTTGAGAGCAGAGGGATTGATGTTAGAACGAGAGGTGAGTCTTGTAGCTTATGCGGTATAAGGAAACCTTTATAATGCTGTCATACTTCAGTAAATTTATAAAAGTTTCATGACAGTCTTACAAACCTTTCCAGTCAGGCCCTTCCCACCATTGATTTAATGCTACTAAATTAATAACAATTGTTTGATAGTGTGTGTTGAACATGTTTGGGGATGCATGCACACATGTACCGTCCACACTGGTGCAGTGCAGCATAGAGGGAAAACTTCCAGCCCCTCATGCTTGCCGAACGGAAGAAGCTGCTGTAACTCATGTTGTTGCTTTAACACATAACCTCTATGTCTTTCAACAGAATGCACAATACTAAATGTCCCTCTGATTTTCAAGGGGTTAAGACTGTCAGTGTCAGGTTAATCCAGCCCTGGTAATGACAGTATTAATTTAAAAAGGAAGGAAAACAAAGCCAGGAAAACAGCCTTGGATTTTTGCTGTTTCATGAATTACTTGTAAACCAGACAACCTTACATGTTCTGTGTGAAAGCGAAGAGCTTTTAACTATTCTGAAGTCCTTGCAAGTTCTAGCTCACAACATAGCGTGTTGAATATTCGTAAATAACTGATGTGGCGGTGGTTGAAAATTTGGTTTTAAGGCTTTTAAAAATGGTTTGGAGTCTAGTAGTAAAAATATCTGATTTGGGGATGTTTATTGACATCACAACAATCCCAGCTGGTGTCAATTCACAAGTATTGACACTTGAGGAAAAAAACATGGTTTTGTAATATCATAATTCTAGATATTGTGTTTTAAATTGTCTTCTAGTAGTACTTTTATCCACATCTTTTGAGAAAAATGAAATCCTAGAAGTAGTATTGTTGAACTGTGATGTGACTTTATGAAATTGGCAGGTAGAATCATGAACATTTTAAATTTTATTAACCCTTTAACTACATTTTCTTTTACCTTTACTCACCAAACCTCAAGTTTTTGGGAAGCTTTAATTGGACTCAACTCTATCAAAATATTTACTTACAAAAACTCAAGCAAATACATCTGGGAGAAGGGTGTGGAACTGAACTGCTCATAAGAAAAGATAAATATAGGAACCTGTAATGCTGAAATTCTTATGTACAAATAAATTAGTGATGAAAAACATTTGTGTAGAGTGTAATTTTACAAAAAAATCTCAATTCGTACAGGGATCACATTTATAAGTTCGTAGCAGATATTGCAATTACTGAAATGTTCCTTGGAGTTAACATTTTGGCAGAGTGGGACCTGCAGCCTTCTCTAAGCTGTTCTCATGTTTCAAGCAGCTGAGCGCTCCTCTTAAATGGGAGACGCACAGGATGGTCTTCAAACTGCTCATCTAAGATGATTTTGAGGGGATTTAAAATAAATTCATTTATCCCGTGTCAAAAAATGCTGCAAAAATTCTTTCTCTACTTCTGCTGTGTTTATGAGCAAAGATCTATCCTACAGATTCCTCTCAACAGTTACTAGTTTACTCATAGTACAGAGGGGTTTTTTTGGGGAGGAGGGGGGGGAGTTATTAATTTTCCTTTGTCTAACTCAGAGCACTTAAAGTGTTTTCAGATTTGTATGGCAATTTCAGGCCTAAAAGAAGAATTTGGCCCTGAAGAATGCTTTCAAGAAAGGTGAATGCCACAGAGGTTTGAATTATTAATATGTATTTATTTATTACCACTCTTTACAGCCAGCTGTTACAAACAGTGATATCATGTTTGTTAAAATTCACTGTCCGTGGGAGACATTGTGCAAATACGCAGAAAGAATGAACATCAGGATGCCTTTCAGGTATTGTGGAAACTCTTTTAAGAAACTTGTCATTTAATACTTAATATTAAAACTTGATTACTTACCTTAAGGCTAAAATGCCGTCTTTGCTGCAATGTGGCTGGGCATGCTTACATTTAATTTATTGAGATGATATGGAAAGAGGAGGGGAGAAACAAAAAAATAGGTACAGTTCTTTTCACATTTACCTGTAGTAGTTGTTTTCCAGCATACCTTCCAAGTCAAATTGAGCATATGTCTTTAGAAAATATTGTTAATAGTTCAGACATTGTTTTGGATGTCCTTGGCAGAGTTTCAGGTATTCTCCATCTGAGTTCAGGTATTCCCCATGATTTTAGGGTATTTCTGAAGTCTTTCCCAAAGGCAAGTGAAATGGCAGAGATAGCTGTTGTCTTCTGTGTCTCCAGTATCACACATATTTGCATACTTTGGAGAAAATGGGATAACTTTATTTCTTGATCCTCTAGCTACCTTTTGGCAGAATAACGAGTCGAACAGAGTTCCTTGTTTGTGTGCTAAACAAATTCTGTCATATGCTTTTGCAATAAATAGTTCTTAGTTATTTGTAGGACAAGTTAATGTCACCTGCAATAATATAGAAGTTTTTAAAGGAGAAAATGTCCTGTTTCAAATCAGTGAGTTATGTTCTACCAGAGAGAGAAGAGCATGTAGTGTGCTGTAAACCTCATCAGGAGTTAAAGAGGTAACCAGATGCCAAAGCTGTGTGACTCACGGAAAATACCCTTACAGCGCTCCTTTCTCACTTGAATTGCCAAGTGCTCTGTCTTTCATGTCCCTGCTGGTTTCAGCTATCGCAATGTGGCTCTCTTGCATTGGTCCCAAGCCAGAAACAGTCATCTTGAAGCATCCTTTGCACAAAACTTGTTTCAAATACCCAGCTCTATACTGAGTTACCACATCATCCTATGAAGCCTTCAGAGTCCTTTCCATAAAAAACATTTTCTGTAGCAGTCATCTTCCATATGTTCGAGAGTATTATTATAGTGCCATTTGAGCTTCTCTAGTTTGAATAACTCTTGTCAACATTTTAAATATAGAAGTGTTTGCATATGTGTGTACACACACATAAACAATCTAAATTCCAATTCAAAAATAGTTCTTTCTTGCTTTTGATACTTGAAGTTACGCAATAAAGTTAGGAGTTAGCAAGGGTTTGAGTCTTCATCATTCTAGTAACTTCATGGGTCAGTAGTAGTCCTCTTCAGAAAAAAAAGGTCTGACTTTTGCAATACTACTTCATTTGGAAGGCATTCAAAGTGATTTTTGTTTATTATAGTATTAACTGACATGTAAGTGTATTATCTCCCCCCCCAAGTGTCTGATCCATGTTTATTTGTTTTGGGACTGTTGGTTTAGCTTCCGTTTATCCCACTCAGTTCAGTACACCAGAAGTATATAAAATGCTAAATTTTGCTGCTTCACACTGTTGGCAGTTTTGCTGTAGAATGAAACACATTTATTTGGTAAGAAAAAAGGCCACTGTCTACCTCTACCTCCATAATAGAACTGTAAGAAATAGTAAATTGATCACCATTTCTTTTCTCTTTAAAAAGATTTTAATAGGAAGGTAAATGAAATTGCAAGCTGTAACTTGTGTGAGTATTTCCAATAGGCTATTTCTTTCATTTCTGTACTTTCTAAAAAATAAAAGTGAACACAGTTTTATTGTGGACGTAGCAGAATAGAACAAAGATCTGGTTTGCTCTGCCAGCAACCAAAGTGTCCAATAAAGAAGCCGAGCAAATCTGGAGCAGTCTTTCATGATGCCTTCGCTCTTTCCAGAAGGCTGTGGTTTAGAGACTTTCTGAGGCAGAATTCATGTCTTCATATTTGTTTGTATTAGCCCCTGATGGCTTTTCATGTATGCAAAAATAGCCACCTACGCTTCCGTAACGACATCCTGTGACCACGCATTTTATAATTTACTTGTTCTGTCAAAAGCATTTTTGTATGATTTAAGTCTTGAGCTTAATTATTTAGATCAAACTTTTCTTAACTGGATGATGTATATTGTTGTCCTGAGGTAACTATTTTCTCCATTCAGTGGACAGAGGAAGCTCAGTTCATACCTTCTCCCACAATTACAATGAACTAGAGGCTTTCCCTCCCAAGAATTTTTAGGTAGCCCTGCGAGGAGCAGGGGGTTGGACTCGATGATCCTTGTGGGTCTCTTCCAACTTCTCCTAGCCTTTATCTGGTTTACCAGTAGCTTTACCAGTACTTTAGTGTAGTACACCCTCATTCACTTGCACAGGGTTGAAGAATTTTGGGTTTTGGTTATGGTCACTAAAATATGCCGTATGTCGGTATAATATTTGAATAGTACATGAAGAATTAAACTGATACTTTTTAGGTTCATTTTGCTCAATCCAGAAATCTAAACAAAATAAACAGAATTGTTACATTGGTTAAGAAGTATTTATCTCTGTTGCTGAAAAGTAAAAATGCTTTTTTCTGACCCAAGGGGATCACCCAGCATCCTAGAACTGTTTTAGCATGGCATTATATGTAAATGTCTTGGCAGATGTATAGTATATGTCATAAGTAATACAGATGGATTTTCAGTGTTTCATTTACAAAATAAAGTTTTTGTAGCATTTCAAATGACTCTGTGGCAATCACTGTTGTCTGGTGTATGGTTTCAGACAGGGTTTGTGTTAGATCCAAGGTTAGCTCAGGAGTGGATTGTGGTTTTTTTCACAATTTGTAGATATTTTTTAAGTGTGTGGTCTGTCAGCAGAAATGAAGCTCTGTTATGTATTTCTGAAACTCAGACAAAAGGTTAATTTTATCTGCGTCTACAAGTATCTCTTGTGACACATAATTACTATTTTGTGTAATGAATAAAGTAGTTGTATCTGCAGCTCACCTGGACTCCATCTGTGCAAAACAGCTAAGGGCAATTAAAGGAAATAAAGGAAGGGTTTTGTTAAAAATGTAATGTCTGAAAATCCTTTAATAATTTTTCATGGCATCGTTTACAATTCTGCCTGGTAGTACCAAGTGCCAGGCTGCCAACAGCCGGCAAACTGGTAGATACATGGTTTTCCAATGGCCACGTATTTTCTAGGCAACAGTTCTTTCCCAATTCTTTTAATATATTCATGTTACTTTAATGTAAGTAGTGTACTTTAATTAATCTCAAATACTGCCCTGATGGGCAGTTGCAGATCTTGCTAACTATGTATGGTTCTAGGCAAAGAAGTGATGGAGAAGTATCCAGAGTGAATGTACTGGTTTTGCAGGTGTTAGAATGGAAAGGGGGATAAAATATTGACTGAAAATAATGTTAAACTTTAATATTAATATATCCAAATTATCTTGCTTTAATTCCTCCTAAAAAGGAAACCTTGCAGAAGTAGAAAGGATTTAGACAAATTTTAAGCAGAAGTTGAACTAAACGAGGAGCAAAGCCCCTGGTGCTGAACTTCACTGTCCTCAGAGAAGTGCCGTGGTAAAGACAGGGATGCCGAAGGAATGTGCAAGATCGAGGCCTTAGTGTAGTTGAAATGTGACATGAAATGGTAGGAGAAGACCAGAAGAAAACCTGAAAAAATGAAACTAGATGCCTAAAATATTACATTGCACCAAATATATTTCTATATGGTTTCAAAACAACTGTTCTCAGAAGACTTTGCTGGGAATTTCTGGTCTTGTTTCTCTAAGTTGATTTGACAGGTGAAGAGTGGAGAGAAAAGATCTGTTAACATAAAAGCTGTTTGTTGCATTTAGTACTCTTAGGTTTTTTTAGGGCCATGTAGTGTTCTTCAGGTGGATGCAAAAGGTCAAGGAAAGGTGATGGTATACCACTTCAGAGAATGGAGATGGCATCTGGTGGCATTAAGTGCTTACGGTATTCAATACAAAAGAGTGCATAAGGTATTTAGTAGCCTGTTAATTCTTCTAAAATGAGTGTCATGAAATAAAAGCTGAGAAAGACCATGTGAAATGAATACTAGCACGACACCATTGAACTCTGTCTGAAGAGTGTCTTTTGACTGAATTAGTAGTGTTAGCTACAAATCGTAAAATTTAAATTTGAGTGAGGAACAAATTTTGAACTTGAAAATATGTGAAATCACAGCATTTTAATGACTTGCTCTGTTTCATTTGCCTTTTTTTAAGTGTTTTTCACATTTCTGCCTATGAAAATGCATGTTTTACAATGTCTGGTATTCTTTTGTAATGTATATGTCCTTTTCAACTGTCTCCTACTTGATTATTCTCAGCTGATTTTTGCTGTTCTTTCAGGAAAAAATGTTATTACACTGACTGGAGGAGCAAAACCATGGGCAGGTTGGTGGGTGATGTGTAGCTTCTAATTTTGTCAGATAGTCACCCTGCTAAAGAAAATCCATTCGCAGTTGTAAATTTATCCAGAAAACTTGGAAAATTAGATTATTTTCCTGCAAACTCGAAGTATGTTAGCTCAAAGTGTTAAAATATTCATGTGTAACAAGATGCAGTACTTTAAAGCTTTGCCAGTTCTCATTTTAGAAATGCAAAAATGTTTATGCCAGGGAAAAAAACCCATCCTTATCCTGGCAGCAAAGATTTAATACTGGAGCCATCTCTACAGTGGTGTCTGCTGTTACCAAGGCTTATTTCTTTATCACGAAAGATACTTTTGAGCGTGTATCTCAGATTCTGGTCATCAGCTATTTCCTTAGACATGCAAACGTTAGCTCCTCTCACTCATACACCAAAAGCTGTTTTGAATTTTTCTTTGATAGCTGACAGAGTAGCTTGTACGCCGCAGTGAAGGCTCTTTAGCTCCCTGGGAGGCAGACACAAGCCCACCTCACCTGCGGCGGCTGCTGCTGTCAGCCAGGAGCAGGGCGCAAGCGGCCACAGCATCGGGCGAAAGCAGCCGGGGGCATCTGGGGGGCGAGAATGTGGCACGCCGCGAGCTGTAATCACTCCCTGTTGCTCTAGTCAGGCATAATAAGGCCTTGTAAATCCTAATTACCTACGGAAAAGATATGAAAATTTTTACATGAGGGAAATCTCCTGAAAGAGTTTTCTATCACATGTTTTCTCGAGATGGATCTTGAGATGAGATTGCATTTGATTTAGGCTCGCCTGTTGTTACTTTAGATGATGAAGAGCTCTTATTATTTCTCGGGAACAATTTCAGTAGTCTCTTGATATCAGTTTGCAAGATGATCGTCTAACAAAAATAGACAAAGCACAGTTGAACGATAAAATGAGAAAACTTTAAGCACATAAACAGATAAAATATATTGAAATAAAACAACCTATAACATAAATTTACAACTGCGTTTTTCCCAGTCATTCACATGCTTGCTCCATCTTAGTGTGCATTATGAGAAATGTAAGTGATGTGCTTTGTAATGCAAAGGCAAAATTAACCAGCTTTACTGCAGAATTGTCTCATTTCATCTGTAACCCATCTGGTGAGTCCTAGATATTAAATAAATTTGTTTTTCTTATTTGGAAGGACAGCTATCTGAAACATGCAACTGAAGTTGCCAGTACCTGTGAACAAAGTAATAAACACTTTTTGTGCCAGATGGGTTTTTTCGTTTGAGACAAATGCTTGTAATTTACTTTGTGAAGATTTGGGGATGAATATTTCTATGAATATGTTTTTGTGGCACTTTATATAATCCAGTGCACAAAGGAAAAAGAAAAAAGCTAAATCGAAAGATGAAAGCTAACTCTAAAATTGCTGACATCCACATCTCATCATTTTAACTTCTACTACTGTCTTTTTGTTTCTTTTCATCTTACAACTTTTCAAACTTAATTGGTTCTCTGTAATTTGTCAAATCTCATTAATATTTCTAAGTTATTAAGTGGCGTTTACAAGAGCTACGATGAAGAACTCTATTAAAATCCTTGTATATCAAAGGTAATTACAATTTTAAGGCTGTAGAGTTTCTATAATTTAAGAATATGAGGTCAAATTAGTATATTAGACCCTACTGTGACACGTACACTTCTCTGAATTTATTGACATGGCTGTGGGGTACATGTGTATGTATGTATCTATAAATGTCCTTTAAAATGTCTGGAAAAGTTTATTAGGAGTGTGAATGAAAGAACAGAGGATAAATGTACTGCTTACTGGTACACTGTCTGTCTTATATGTGATATCTATGTGGTATCTCTCTATTTATGTACCTAAAAAAAACCCCTTAACATTGTACTTAATCCTATGAAGCTTGAATTATATTCATAGGGGTGTACTTTAGAAATGATTTTATTATACTCCGTAAGAGCAATGTTTGGAAAGCCTCCAACAAATCTTTGCAAAGGAAAGGAAGTTGCTAGAAGTGGGATATGCAAGTAAATAATGTAGGTATCAAAAACTGTCTGAACTCTCAGACTGAGTAATCTGATGAATCAGTCTTGTATCTGCCGTATCAGACACACCGATTTCATGCTGTGTTTCTTTGCCTTGCAGCCTGCTGAGTAACTGTAATCTGCAAGGATTTTTGGACTAACTGCAAAAAAGAACAACCAACGAAATAAAACAGAACAGTACAGTTGGGCATGGAAGCTGAGCAAAGCTGAAGTTACAGGCATCTTTATAAAATATTAAATTCTGTAGCTAAGCATAAAATGTGTGTGTGTTTCAGAATAACATCCCGTAGCTCAAGGTGCACAAAGTTGCAGTAACGCCAGCTTGGAGTGGTTTCAGTACGAGCGTATCTGAAGTAGCAGCCCTTATTGCTGCAGTACTGTTCCACTGGGACATTTTTGATCTCATTGCATGAAATCCTGACTTCATGAGTGACTTCAAACCAGCTCAGTCTGCTTTTACTCTTACTAAATAGACTACATTGAATAGATGAAGTCAGGAATACATTTAAACTGCCACTTCTGACCTAGAAAGCCACTCTGAGTAAAAACACTACTACTTAGACCTATGATTTAGGCAAAAATTAGTCTTCAATTTGTTATCGCTTTGAATGAAAGCTCCATGAAACTTCAGTTTCTTCTTCAACTGTGAAATAATGTGAGCCAAAAAAAGAGGTGTCTCTTGCTGGATTATTTTTGTACATGGGGGGGATGTACATTTCAGTTGAAATATTCTATGCTGTCTGAAGGCACTGAATTTTGGAGTGATCAACCATAAGAGATGTAAGGAAAAAGTGATCAGACCTTAGATAAAAAGCCTTTTTGTCTCAGAAGAGAAATTGCAAATGTAATGTGGACATAATTTTGAATTTATTCTAATGCTGTTCTTCATTACTTTGCATGTTAAAATGAGCAGATGTGAATTTTACACAAGAGCTGATTTCTTTAAATAATAATTATTTACTAGATTTTTAGATTTTTGGAGGGGGAAAAGGATGAAGACTTTTCCTGTAACCAATTTTAAAAGAGTTTTGTAATAAGAAATCTGAAATCAGATGCATTGTTTCTCTGTTCTTCATCCCGATGCATCTGCATATTTTCCTCATTAAAGAAAAGCCTGGATTTTGACTCTCAAAACAATCAGCATGTGTACAACAGAAAAAAACATGAGGAAAATAAAGTAAGAACGGTACTTGTGTATACTGTGTATGACTTTGTACCGAGAGAACTTCCACTGGAACCGGTAAAGATAATCAACTCACACAGTAAGGTATTATTTGAGTAAAGGAGACACCTAAGGGATGCACCTGCCTGGGAACTGTACTCTGTGTTCCAGCGTTATGAACATCGTTAGGTTCTTTGGCTCATGACGCCGTAGTGTCAAATAGAGTGGTGTCCCTCAAGTGCAGTGCCAGTTACACGCAGAGTCTGCCCCAATACCTTGGCGATATGTAGCAAGAAGAAAATTTTGAGAGTTTTAAATGTAAAATTCTGATCCCACGTTTGGCTTGGATTTCTGTCCGACGCTGTGTCAAATAGAGGTAGAACTTTTTTTGCTGGTGTTCGTAGTAAGAGGTGCATTTTCACAAAGGTCACTTTGCTGCCTGAGAGCAACATGCTGTGTCATCGCTTATTACTCTTAATTATGAAATGGGTGGCTGTGCTTCTGCTTAGCACAGGCAATTAAGCACTCACTTCAGACTGAAAAAATCTGATACTTAGCTTCACACTTTTTGTGGATATGAGATATCTGTGGTTTATATATCATGCATACGTATTCATTGAGTAAGGTCCAAATCTCACTGAAAAAAATATAGTTTTGGGAATGTTTTTCTAAAATTTAGTCTTTTTCTGGATTTCTGACATGCTTATAGTGTCATAGCATAGCACTCATTAAAAATGAGACCTAGTCCTTAAATACCTGTATTTCATTGCAATTGAAAATGAAAAAATAAAGGGCAGCAAGGAATGCAAAATTGAAGTGATAAGGAGGTGCCTTCTAGCATTTGCTTGAAAATTAACCACACTTCATTAGATTTACCCCTGTGCAAACCCTGTCCTGAGACATTATTTAAGCAAGTTGCTGGTAGAAGAAAGGCCTTTGTGTTACCAGAATATAATCTAGTCGGGGATACAAAAAATATGATCTGCTTGGATTTTGAGGAAAAATTTGCAGGGGAAGGCTTTATTGGAATCAGAAAACCATAAAAATTTGATCCTGAGCAGTTTCATAT
The DNA here is from genome assembly GCF_030867145.1 of Opisthocomus hoazin. Taxonomy (NCBI): domain Eukaryota; kingdom Metazoa; phylum Chordata; class Aves; order Opisthocomiformes; family Opisthocomidae; genus Opisthocomus; species Opisthocomus hoazin. The sequence continues at coordinate 7,103,192 of NC_134420.1, forward strand.
TTACTTTCACGTTTTGTGAATTTTAGTGTCGAAGTTGCCAGGCTAGGGAGGGAGGCAGAGTTACGCTTGCCTTCTCCAGTGGGGCCAGAGAAAGTAGTTCGGCGTGTTCTTGAGTAAAGCATAAGCATCCACAGTTCTGCCAGGTGAACTGCCTTGGAAAATGATTTTCCCCGGACTCAATACTGCAGTCCAATCTCAAACCAGAACCCCACTAATTTTAGGATGAGTTGTTCTTGAGTGAAGCGTGCAAGATAGATAATAATAAATACTGTTATTTTTGCTGTTTAACTCCTTATATTTTTTTTTAGTGACTTAACGTGGGAATTTCCTGCTTTCATTTCATTTCTAGTATGATGTCACTAGACAATGTTGGCGATAGAAATAACAAGCACTTGAGAACATGTAAATCTGATTTCTTACTGTCTCAGTTTGCAGAGGAATATGAGAGAGCTGAAAAGTTGGTTGCCCAGAAATCCAATGAAGCTCGATAAGGAGGCCCTGCCTGACCTGGAAGAAACAGATTGCTACACAGCACCCTTCAGCCGGGCGCGCATACACCAGTAAGTGCTGAAACTGGAAAGGCAGCGCCAGAGACAAGGATTTTTTTATTTTCTCACTTCTTCTAAGCAATGCCATAGAGGCAGCCGTTAGCAGATGGTCACTGGCAAATAGCCAGTATCATATTTGGTATTTTCTATGAGTTTTCTCTTAAAGCTGAAATCTACTCTCTGTTACTTGCTATTTGATGGTCACTCAGTAGTATAGGTAGAAGTTTGACCAAAAAATGAAAGCCGGCTTTTTTGCTTTAGAAGTTTTTCTTTCCATTGGATTACAAAATGCAAATACTTGCTCGAGTTTGCTTTGCTTAATTACATATTTTACTTAGGCAAAACGTGAGACATCTGTTGAAATTGGAAACACCTGGAGGCAAGCTAAAACCAGGGATGGTTTTTCTCTTATCAGATCCGGATTTTAAAAAAGCTTTTGTCTCTGAAAGTGTAAAAATATGTACGCCAAACAAAAATTGTATGTGTTCAAGATAGCATGTAGGTAAACTGTGCCATAAATTTTTTCAGGACCCAAAAAGTTATATTTTAAAATTCTGGATGTTTCTTAATTTTTGAAGTATTTTGTGATAATTCTTTTAGGAGGGAAAAGTTCATTTAAAATAGAAGTATAAACTAGGCTAAAGAGGCATTTTTTTCTTCTCAGTAAAGAAGCTATATGCTAGTGGACTGACTTTACCCCAGAAAGACAGAGTAATTGCATTATATTCTCATTTTTTTTTCAGTAATTTACTATATTGCATTGGAGCAATCAGCTGCTTTTGGTGTTATTTCTCAACCAGCTCGGCTGACCTTATCGGCTGTAATAGTGTCACTTTTGGCACAGCTGAGTAGGCAAAAGCACCTGCATGTCAGATTTCTGGCGTCCGGAATCTAGAGCCATCTGGGAAAGGACGCTTTATTTGGCTTCATCCTGGGAATCTCTAAGGGAAAGTGGCTGTGGAGCTGCTACTCAAATGTCCAGTGCATGGAGATAATTTTCTTTTTTCCTGAATAGTAGTTCTGGTAGTTCCATGACACAGACATCTGCCAACTCAGAAGTACCTTGAACTTCAGAATAACCGCTGCTTCTGAAGATCTTTTTTTAAATTAATTATATCCAAAACAGAAGTGACCTATGTAGTAGGATGTTTTAGTTGCTCTGTTTTCCCAGCAGTAATCTGTGGTGATGAGAAATTTATTGGACCCGAGAAGATGCTCTAGAGATGTAAAATTTTGTATCTTGTGCAGTAACCAAGGAGGGTAAAGATCCAATAAATCACTGTAAGAAGAAAACACTTGAGCAGCTATGTTTCAACACCCATGCATTGTTTCAAATATTAAAAGACATTCATTATTTTAATAGTTTTACAATAAACAACAAAGACAGCTTCTTCAGCAATTCCACAAGAAGTAGAATCGTGCATCACATGCTACAGAGAACTAAGTATGAAGATGGAAAATCCAAAATGGGTGAGAATGCTGCTTTTTTTCCTTAACCTGAAGCTACAAAAATTTTCTTTCTTTACTTGCCTGAAAAAGTATCATTTGAGTATATTCAATTTTGCCATCCCTTGAAATCTTTTTATTCGCTCAGTAGCAAGAGTTGGGAGTTGAAGGAATGTCACATCAATTTTTTTTCTTAAATAACTCGGTGAAGAATGGCAATATTTTTTGCCTAATTACTAATTCCTTAAAATAAATTGGAAAGATTAAGATAACTTTATGTGACCAAGAGCTACAATAAAGATAACAGACGCCTCGGAAAACTGTCAAGTGTTTTCAAGGACTGGTCCTAGTAGTTCTGCTACTACCCAGCAGTTCCAGTCCAGCAGAGTCAATGTGAGCTACACTTAACTTATTTGAGGTCTCCGTGCAGCTCAGAGACAGTTGACCTGAAGACTAAATTCAGTTTGTATCAACACTTCTATTACAGTGTTATTTTTTAGAAGGTCTAAATGTTCATTTTCATTTGCAGTGAACAGGGGATATATGTATGATATCCTATTTTCTTTGCAGGAATTAAATTAAGAATTAAATATATGTAGACATGAAAACATTATGAAGATTATAGAAATTACAGAAAGTTGTTGCTGGAGTTTCTGAAGAAAAGCAGTAGTAAGAAAAACATAAAACAAGAGTTCATATCTAATGCCTTTGAAGTTGATGATGGCAAATATCATTACAAGAGTAATTTAGCATAATTTGTATATTTGAATGGACAAATCTGATATCTGTCATAAGTACTTATTTCTTGGGGAAACTTTCGGCTATGGGTGTGCTCTTACAGGCTACTGAATGGTTATTTTTTATTTATTTTTTATAATGTACTTTGATAGTACAACAAATGTGGTTTTAGGAAGACTCTAGGAACTGATCCAAAATGCGGTGGCCAGTATGGTGCAGAGCACTGCTCTGGTACAAATTCCTTCAGCTGCCTTATATTTGAAAATAACAACAGGTTAGCTTTTAGCCCTGCAGGGGTTTTGCTGCCTCAAGGACTGTCTGTCCATACCACTCTCTGTATATCTCAGAGCATTTGGTGGCCCGTAAAATCTGTATCGTATGCTCTGATGAATACAGCGTGAATGTAACCATCTCCTCACACTTGAGCTGGCATGAGCACCCGACCCTGGGAGAAAAGTTGCAGACGTTGATGCTCTAGAAAGCTGCTGTAGTTTGACAGAGCCAGGCATCTCGAGGGATTAGCAAGACCTGCACAGTTGGTGGGATTATTGATTATTGTCATGTTTAGCAGCATCCTGAGCATCTCATGTTAAGTTACATTCTCAATACGTAACTTGGAAGTTTGCACTGCTTGATATTAAATGTGTATAAAAAATTGATATCAGAACTAATGCTTTTTTTTCTTTTTAGGTATTAATAGATTGCTAAATAATGGTACATATGAAGCAGCGTTTCCACCACATGAGGTAACCTGGTTAAGTTTGTATTTGTATTTATATTCAGATTAAAGCCTGCACTAATGTTGTGAGATCCTACTTTATTTTTAATTTTGTCCTGCAAACTTTTTATTTCACTACATAATCTGTTGAGAATTCTCTCATTTCTAGTTCTTACTTTAATACTGGCTTTTAAAATTTTTCATACGTAATGTATTATAATAACTTCCTGGAGCATTTGCTTGTTGAATTAGAATATTATAATTCTTTTTTTATTTTTATGAACCGGACACTGCCTGTGGAGTTCTTAATGAAAATATCAGTTATTCCAATTAGATGTATTAAATTATTTTTGCCTGCCACTTATGTTCTGTTTTTCCCAAGAGCTTGTGCACTTGATCACAGTTAGGGAGACTGGTTAATTGTTTCACATTTAGTCTTTTCTGAATAGTTCTGGATAACTTCTACTTGACAGTATCTTTTTCAGTAGGTTAAAGTCTACTGAAGACTGTAAACACATGAAGTAAATGAAAAACTTACGGTTTACTTCAGATGGTTTTCATCAGTCTTTGCGTATTGAAAAGAAAGAAGCAAGCCACACATCTTCAGTCGTTTTAAGTGCCGATCAGTAGCATGGTAGTTGTAGCTTGTGAACTCTGTGGTTGCTTGGCCTGAATGTTGTGACTTGGACTCGTGTTTCAAAGGACTGACCTGTGCTTTACAAATTGTTGAGAGTCATTTTTTATATGGTATTAATAATTAAATATTGGGAATGTAGAGAAAGGGGTATTCTAGATAAATAATTCAACATCATTGTTAATGCTTCAACTGTGCATTAATGACTTCAGATAAAGCTGGCCATACTACCAGAAAAACCTGTGAAGCTTTCTCTGGCTGTCAGAACCATGCTGTCATATACATTTTATGGATATGTTCCTTTGTTTTGGCATAAGCTGCTGTTTCAAAGTTTCAGTTAAGGTTGATGAAGTCATAATTTTAACCATTCTTACCTTAAATGCTGCCTGACAGGTTCTAAGGGCTAGTGGTTGAACGCTCTCAATTTTTTTTTTAACTTTATCGCACGAGCAAATGAGATTGAAAGTTCAGTCCCAATGGGAACGCTGAGACTTGAACTCCATTATGGATAAACAGTGCAGAAAGAAGCAGGTGGGTGGGTGGGGCGGAGATTTGAAAATATGCAATACTGCGTAATGCTTTATGCATTGCAGTCGTTGATCCAGGTGATTGTGAGAACAAGTTGATGTTCTGTTCCTAGGTGTTCCTAGACATTGCAAAGGTCACACTCTATGTTGACATTTTTGGTATGCTGCTTTGCTGACTGTAAGGATTGGACACTTTGCTATGTTTAGCTTTCTTTTTAATGTTCTTAAACTAGAGTGTCAGCAGATTGCAACAAGTAAAGAGTGTTCTTTCAGTTGCAGGGAATGCTCGAGATTTCAAATAAATTATAAAAATCTGAATAGCTAAATTACATGAATCTGCCAGGGTCAAGAATCTGTGTGATTGCTGACTCTGAAGTACTGCTCTGGGGAACTCTGCTCTGCTCCGCTCCCAAGAAAGGATTTGACTCACTTGCAGTTATCTGATGAAAGATTTTCTTTACCTGTAATGGGGTGGTGAGGTCTTCTGGGGGGAGAAAGTTGAACTAAAGGAGATGGCCTGCTTCAGAATTGGAGTGAAATTACAAATACAAGTGATTCTGCTTAGGATGGTTCTAGCAAATCTGCGCGTTACCTTTTGACTGCTGAGCATGAGGCTATTCTTTCAGGCAGTCTGTAAATGGCAGGCATGGCCTGGAGGGACTCCTTTGGGGTCAGACTGACTCGGTGTTTTGATTTTAATGCCTCTGAGGGTCCTGTGTAGCTTCAAAATAATGCCAGTTCTGTTGTTTCCATCATCTTAGAAAATACGCACCAAAGAAAGACTAGGTTTTTCTATACTTTTAAACAGGAGTTAATAAAGTCGTAGAAAATGCCTGGGAGAGGAGAACCAAGCTGGCATACCAGAAATTTCTAAAATCTTATTGGAGAGAAAAAAAGATGCTGCAACAGTCTTATGAAAAGTTTTGAAAAATTGAAATAGGTGAAAGCATACAATTAAGCATATGTTAGTGAAATAGAAACACTTTACTTGAAGTCATGTAAAGTGTTGATTAGTTCTCTACAGTCTTGTACTGGTATGGTTCTATCATCAATTCTTAGAGAACCTGGCCATTTCAGAAGCATAAGTAACCCTATCTCTTCTGTCAGGCTTATGTGTTAGATGACATGTCCTAGAGGCTTCCATAGGAAGAGACCTATTTATTAAAAATAATGAACAGCTCATTTAAAATTACATTCAAAAATACCTAAGAAATTTATATATTTTCCATAGTGCCTACTAATGTACTTTTATTTCTTTGTGTTTTTCAGGGAAGCCACAAAAGCCGACATCCCATCAAAACACATGGAGCTCAGAATCACAGACACCTCTTATATGAGCGCTGGGCGCGGTGGGGAATGTGGTACAAATACCAACCTCTTGATTTAATCAGGTACTAGTACTTTGATGAGCAGCTTGTTTCTGTGATGCAAACAACCTGGTAACAGTGCATTAACCATACTGCAAAATTCCTTGTGCTTTCCTGTAACATTTAGCTATTCAATGTTATCAGGTAAGACTGGAATTGCCCAGGTTCCTTCTTTTGGGTAGTCTTTTGTGCAGGGCTGTGAATTTCAAATGAGGCTACATAAAAGGCACATAGATCCAGCTGCGTGAGAATTTGCAGTGTGAAACTTAAAATAAAAACCCACAACGTCATCTGCTGATCAGAGACACTTGCACCTCCGGAGAGCACATTTGAGAGCAAAGACTGTTACCCACATGGACAGTCAGAGCTAAGATCCAGTGGAGTGAAAATGCAGCCTAATTGTTACGTTTCTATGTGGGTTTAAATAAACTTCTGTTTGTGTACCTTATACTTAAGGTCATAGATTACCAAATGTAAAACAGAGAATTATATGTAACTGAAGTTAAATAATTGTGATGTTTGGGTTTCATACTTTCCTCATCTTTGACATTGCATACCAATAACTCATTTTTCCTTGCTGTCAGTTTTTATTCCTGATCTGATGGTCGTAACCAATCATTGTGCCCAGTATTGTCCTACTGAAGGCTGTGGAGCCAAGGATATGCTGTGGGGCAATTCTGTGCTGATCAAATAGTGTCATCCTTGACTGACTTTCTGATCACTGCTGCTTTGTCTCTTCTAGCAACTGATACCCAAGTTTTGAAGAATTAAAACTCAATCTTCAACACGTGTTTTCAGTCCATTGTTTTCTCTAGTAATAGTTTGAAATATGTCATATTTCATGATTATCTATCATAAATGCTTTTAATAATGGAATACTTAAGTCATACCAGCTTTCTTTATCCCTTCCCAGAGATTTTGCATATGTGTGTACATATATATATAATGTGTATATATCTATTTTTGTGCCTGCAATAAAACGTCCTACATTTAATAGTGTTGAAACTAGTACATCTGCTTAGTCATTGCAAGGACATGAAAATTACAGAGCACTTCAGTTATGTCCTTATAAAATATATGTTCTGGTAAGTCTGCAATTAGTGTCATTAGAATGTTATGCTAGCCTGAAATAAAATGTTTTGGTAAACTGACATAATTTTACCATCAACTTGTAGTGGTAGTTCCTCATTACAATTATTCTACTACTGTGAAGATAAATAGAGGTCACCAGAAGTTTTAACTTTAAACAATGTCTGTTTGCTTTTCACATAGGCGATATTTTGGTGAAAAAATTGGACTGTATTTTGCCTGGCTGGGGTGGTATACTGGAATGCTGATTCCTGCTGCCCTGGTGGGGCTCTTTGTTTTCCTCTACGGGTTATTTACAATGGATTCCAGCCAAGTAAGGTAAAATTCTATTTAATAACATATATAATAGCCTGTTGAAAATAAAGAACAGTCTGGCACAACTTAGGTCATTATACTTATAAAGTTTTCCAGATATGGTAATCATGTAAAAATAACCAGAGCACTGGGTTCTGCAGTCAAGCGTATCCACTTTGTATATCTGTTTTGCATCAAGCTGGATGCATACCGTTTACAGCAAGTGTTCTTACCACTGTATCTGCAGTGATTGCCATTCTCTCCGTAAGGAAAAACAGCAAGTTCCGATTCTAATGTCATGGCTACTGCAATGGTTGTTGTTCTAGTCAAGCCTAATGGATGAAAAACCAGACAGATGTAGTCCAACTTCACCTCCATCTTGCCTGCAACTTCCAGAGTGTAGTACAGTTGCTGAACTTCAGCTTACTTTTTTGTATGTCTTTTCTTTCTCCCAGTGTTAATAGTGGCAAACGTTTGAGTCTAACGAAATTCTTACCTATGGTGGTGTAAACTGCAGCCAGGAGACCCAGCTTCAGGGAGATTACAGCTGCATGAAATGTACCTTGTTTTTAAGTTTCCCGCTGCTGGGATTTTGCTCTGAAAGAGGTTTATGTCAGTTTAGAAATAGTGAGGAGGAAGCTCCAGTTAAGTGCTGATGTATTGTAGGAACTGTTTCAGAGGATGCACCCTCACTACAAAGTTTTCCATTAGATGTCGTCAGACACAACAGTATCAGCGCTCTTACAAGTGCAACTGTTGCTGCAAGCAGTTTGGATCTGTAGGCTAGAAGTATACTTGGGGGTCAGGTGTCATATTAAGTGGTGTTTTGCAGGCTTTGAGCAGCAGTGTTTCAAGTTTTCTTTATGGAATTGCCTTTATCTTCTATTTCACAGCGAGTTGTATTCTGCAGTGCTGTAATTAAGGCTTTTTAAGGCTTGCTTTTGTACAGCAAACTCCTGAGAGACTTTACAACTTCAGACTTCATTAAATGCAATAAATGTATCAGCCAGGAAAGTATGCTGTCTTTAAGATACTGTTCTCCGTGTTAGGATTGTTTTGCACGATAAACGTCTGTAAAATATAATGGATGTAAAGTAGATGATCAGTCTGTTCATAGAGCACAGACACTAGAGCTGTTGAACTGGGAATCTTGTATTCTTCACATGTACAATGGCAGTTCCGACAAGGGGCCATAATCTACTACTATGAGGATCCGGCTTAGTATTTCAGGCACTCCTCGTGGAAGAGAAAAATGTGGGATTGACACTCCCCGAGAGAACAAAATTTCTAAGAATTTGATTTTTTCAAACTGTAAGCTGTTATGTGCTTGTGTATGTGTCATACGCTTCTCCAGAGAAGACTTGGAGATACGACTCCTGCTAAATTTGACACGGTTATCTTGCTTGCTCAAGGCTGCAGTGTATAGATCGCAGGAGCGCAGAGGCAGGCTAGCTTTCATGTTTTCCTGTCCTCAGTTTTTCCCCTTGGCTGCTGTTGTGTGGCTGCAGACCCAACATGCACATTTTACTTTGCTCCCCGTGGAGGCTGGTAGTGTTGGGTCCCATCTCGATGTGCCTCAGTGCCATGCTGGGCTACACGGAACACCAGGGTGCCCATCAGGGGCTCTGGATGCTGTTCCAGAAGCAAGAGCCTGAAAGTTAGGTGATCCACCATATAAGCCCTGGATGCCTGCAAGGAGAGGGGAGTATTTATATCTTTATTATAGCTGACGTTAGCCAGTGTGCATTTCAAAGTACCGACAGAGGGTGGCTTAGTGCAGAAGCCCTAGCCGTGTGCTCTGTGGCAGCCTCACATCTGTAGTCTGGATGTGTTAATTCTGGGCAGAAGGTCCTCTCTGCCTTTGATGGTGCAAATCTGTGCAGTCCCTCTGGTTAGCCAGGACACAATGCTGTCGTATTGGTGCATTGCTGTGACCGAGTTAGTAGGGCCTGCTGTGAGACATGGATTCAAGAACAGAGCTTAACTAACGCAAGCTGATTGTGACTGGCCTGATAAAATGTGTGTAGATGTTTTCTGTATCACCTTGTGTACTGAGGCAATTCTAAAGGCCAGTGATAACAGGTGCTGCTCCTTGCTGTATTTGCTTACTTAGCCTGGAAGGGGTTAGCGAGGGTTAGACAGAAACCCCCTACCTAGAGCAGACAGGAGTCATCCGTTAGCAGGCAGACAGAGTGCACAACATAAATGTTCATATTCTTGACATATTCTGGGACTGTGAGATTATTTAGTGTTTCTGCAGTCATTTGAAGAAAATTGCTAGATAAACATCTGTAACAGTTTTCAAAGACATCGTTTGATTTTGAGCACTGCAGCTACCGCAGTATTCAAATGCAACGTTCAGCAGCCGTCAGGAAGGAGCGGAGTCGGATATGTTATTCTGACAAAATTAGACACAGGAAACCCATCGGCAATTGGGAATGTAAACCTAGTGCCAGGGCACTAAGGCAATGTCAGAACTGCCACGTTGCCCCAGATTCATTATTATTTAGCGTAATGCTGCTTCATGGGAAACAGGTTTCATCCTATTAACACCTGTTACTAGGAATCAGTGGATGTGAGGAAGTGTTGATTTACAGTGTGATAAATTCTGTCAAAAGCCCTATTTTGTCCTTTGTCTTGTGTACCACAAAATTTGAACTTGCCAACGGATCAGATCAATGTTGCAGAAGTGTGCTTTCCCCAGTGCTGTCCCTCCACAGCTCAGGCACAGGGAGCTGCCAGGAGCCACCCTTGAGCGGCTGCAGGCAGAAAACAATCGCTTTCTTCTTTTTCCACTGAGGTCCAGCGCAGTTTCAGCAGAAAAGGAATAAGCAAATACACGAGCACATATTGCCATGGAGCCAGACGTTGCTTGCGATGCCAGCCATAGGTTTTGGGCAGCAGTAATTTAAGGGGTATGCAGAATGATGTCCGCTCCAGGAATTGGTTTGTCTTGCTTACGAGGTGTACAAGTGCCTGTCTCACTCTGTCCTCAGAGCCTCTCCTGATACTAGATGGCTCTTTATATATATATATGTTAAAAATTATATATAACTCAGGCTGTGCTGGTATGTCATCTTAGCCTGGCACGAGGCCGTCGGTCCCTGTCCCCTGTGTAAAGGAAAGATGCTCTGTGTAGTTCATCGGGGGCTGCCACAAGCAAGTTGGAAACGGAGCGTATTTGCTCCCTTGTGGTGGTAGCCTTCCTCCTTTCCCAGGGCGAGCATCTCCCTCACTGCGCTTTGCCCCTTGTCGTAGTCTCTCTCTCCTTCTCTCATTCTCAGTTACAGTTTTAGGGAAAGAATAAACTTTCAGCTCTGATTGAATCATTCAGTGATTCAAATGTATTGTACAGGGAGGAGGAGGGTGAAGTAAGATGGGAAAACAAAAACCCTCCCTGCACACTGTCGTTTCAGTGGCTAGACACTATTATAAGCAAATATGCATGTACGTCCCATGTTTAGAAACAGAAGTTTCTCCATTCTACACGGTTAGGGACATTTTTCTTTCCTATCGTAAAAGAAGTGCATGAGATGGGCAGTGTGACTGGAGGCACGTTGGAATGGAGGATGTTCTTTTGCTTGCATGGGTTTGAATTAAAGCTTGGTAATAGTGTGATTGCCAGGAGCCAACACTGAGGTCCCCCAGGGTACTGAGATTATAGTGTTGGCAGCTCGATGCAGGCTTCAGTTGCGAGATGAAGGTGACCAAGAGAAAAATCCAGAGAACCTCTGTGTGAGAAACTCCTTAGGAGCTTTTGGAGTGTTTGGACTGTATTCGTAGGGCTCAGACACACAGAAACAAAAGTGTGAAACATGAATTTGTATTTCTTGTTTCATATGCTTTCAAATATCTTTTGATCCGTTTGCCTTCCCTGAGCTAAACTGGGGGAAATGTGAAGTGCGAGTTAAATGGAAGGGCTCAAACGTCCTTGAGAAGTGCCTTCATCTGGGTTCTTTGCTTTGAACAGACAAACGTGCCATATCTACTAACTGTCTTTATTCTCGAGTTAGGTGTCAGGCTATTAGTTGTTGATTAGTCTATGTAAAAATAACTCTGCTGGTTTTAAAGAATTAGGTTTTGAAGGGTTTACACATATGAATTATCACGGTTGTGAGTTGTCCCTTTGTTGTCAGTCAAACAGAAAGGCCGGGCATGAGCGCAGCATAGCCTGAGGTGTCTTTGCACCATGTGCTTTAGTCAGATTTCAGATGTAGAAGGGAGGACAGTACAAAGCAGCTTGTTTTCCTCTGTTACACTGAAGATTTGAGTTGCAGTAACAGGTAACGTAGCACCTGTCACAAACACTTGTGTAGCAAATGTTACTGCCTAGGCAGAGTAGTGCTAAAGCATGGGACCTATCACCCTCAGTATAATTTTGTGAAACTTCATGTGTTATTAAAAACAAACCCAGATTTTAACTCAAGATATATAGTACAGAAAATCTTAACATTTGAATTTAATTTCAGAGTACAATACAATTTAGCCTTACATTTGACAACAGTTTGTATTATTGCCACACTATTATAACTCACTGTTGAAATATGATTTTCTGTGCTTAATCATTTGAATGAAAATGCAAGCAAGAAAATTCTCTGATGTGTCATACTGTAAGATCTCTGCTCCTCTGCAAATCTGAAATGACTGGCTTTGCTCATTCTGACTTAAGGGTTACTTAGGACAATTTCTTTGTCAGATCCACATTATTTTGTAGGGTTTCAGTGAAGAAGAGATTCTGATGTTGTGTGAAGTATGACCAAAGATTACAGAATTGGCATCTAGGCAACCAGAATCTTTAATTTCTATTTATTGCTATGTCAGACAGGATTTAATAGATGCACTCATTTGGAAATAAGCATAATCTTCCATACGGTATTAGAACTGTAAATTCAGATTTTATGAGTAGGAGAGTGAAAGCGCCATGTTTATTAAAACAAATTAGTAAGGATTTCCTGGCATTTGTTTTACACTGCTACTTCCCTTGTGTGCTACAGGATCATTTCATGCATGTCAGCATTGCTGAAGGACAGGGAAAGGCAATTGCTGAGATTCTTTGGGAAGCTTACTCACTGCAGTTAAAATTTGCCTTAAAATTCAGTTTTGCACTTCTGTTAATCCTGTTTTGCCTTTGTCAAGACACTGAATTATGTACTAGGTTTTGAATATGAATGGTCCCAGTGAAGACAGTGACTTGGTGAAGACATCTTCCTAAATCTTAGGATCCTTAAACATCAGAATGTGGCTTAAAGTTATTTTACCTGTACAGAAGTTCTTCTGTAGGAAATAAAAACACAAAGACTTGAAACACTGCTGTCAGAAATCCCTGTCAGTGGGTTTTTACATGTGACTTGTTGGTCTAAGTGGGCATGCGATCTTCCTGTGGAACAGACCTTCAGCTGATGTAAACTGGGAGAAGTTGATTGCGATCAGTGTAGTTACACCAACGATGTCCATCTTCTGAATGGTTGCTATCTTCTACATCATTTAGATAAATATGAAGTAAATTGTTTTGCAGGTAGTGAACAATGTTTTTTTCTTCTGTTTGTGATATTTGGGAGAGAATGGGATATTCAGAAGTGCGAGAAATGTCACATCATGCCCAAAAATATTGCATACTACTCTAGGGCCCACAGTTTGAAGGGTAGTGATTTGGGATTAGGCTTTTCAAGCCCAACACTCTGTTTTAATTTATTTTATTGAGCCAGTTTTGTGATGTAGGCATACTGTTAACAAATAGGGACCACAAATGGCATAACCTCAGAAAATCCTAAGAATGCTAAAAGCCTTTTTATAACCTTTATTCTTCTGTCTTCTGCTAAAGCAAAGAGATCTGCGAGGCAAATGAAACCATCATGTGCCCTATGTGTGAACGTAATTGCACACTGCAAAAACTTAATGAAAGCTGCATATATGCTAAGGTAATTATTGTCTTATTGCTATCAAGGTATTTTTTGTCTAAAGATCCATTTTCATTGTGTAATGACTGCCCTTGTTTCAGCGAAGATTCCTGCAAAACATGATGTTTGTCTACAGAATTTTTTTTAGCCTTTCCAATTCATGTTTCTGATAAGGGAATGCTCTGCAATGATCAGAGATTATTATAAAATTCATTTTACTTTCTGTGAGCATTTCCTTCCTGAATCCTTATTATTTTCATCAATTTATAAAGTCCTCTGAGTAACAAAACTTTTCTTGGAAGGTTTTTCCTACTTTCCCCTATAATTGACTTCTTAATTCTGTTTCTCTTGCTTGCTCTGTTATTGAATTTCTGCTCCTCCGAAAGGAATTCTTTAGCATAATTTGCCTGTGATTTGCTTTGCTATATCAAACTAAGGCAAAGATTTTACACAACTAAATATTTTGCTACAAGAAGATATCCTTATAACTTAGTCACAAGTACTTCTGTATCCTTGTAGGGTTTTCACAGGAGCAATGTATTTTGATGTGTGGTGTGTTCATAATGCTGGAAAAGCAGCCTTGGCATTTTTCTTGGAATTCTTTAGCCCATAAGATAAATCTTGCTTAGAAGCCTGTATTTATAAAATGTGATTGTCTCTGGGCTATGGCATTACAACAGCACTGCAGCAGTGTGAAAGAGAAAATTAATTTTGTGTTACATTTTGAAATTTGATATAGATAGGACCAACATAAGACCAAAATTCCACATTTTAAATTTATCTTTGAAGGAAAATCTAAAAACATTTGACAGTTGAAAAAATTTTTTACAATTAGAATTGACAATATTAATTTTCTGTTTTATAATGCCAAAATAAAAATAATTTAAGTTCTTTTGTAACAACAGCAACAAAGACTACTTTATAGCAGAAAACAACTTCATGAGATTTTTGGGGAAATTTTTTTTATACTAATTTTTTTTTTTTTAAATGTGTACTGAAGACAAGAGCTTTGAAATAACATTATGCAAATTATACAGCTTATCCCAGAAATGCCTCATTTTGGAAGATGACAAGTACCTCTTCAGCAGTCCTCTGCAGTTTAACAGGAAATTAATACACTTGACACTGTGGCATTCCTTAACTTTAGGTCCTGTTGTTTTAACATCCCCAGTTAATAAAAAGCAGGTTTTGTGTCTTATTTATATTTACACTGACATCATGTGCTTAAATCATGCAGATTTCACATTTAATGTCACAATGTGAATAATTCATTGCAGCAGAAAAAAATGTGGTAGTCCATCCGTACTTCCACGTATTTTCAAACCAGTCCCCTTGAAACAAAATCAGGTGACAACCAGGGAAGACAAGCAGTAACCACTCGTGTTCCATCTTCGTAAGCACCCTTTCGTGATGTCTGCAAGTGTCATGGAAATTTGTGTAAGCTCCCACCTTTTCGTGCCAAGGCTTTTGCTCTGAAAAACTGATCGATCTTAGACTGGAACATGGAAAACAAACAAAAAATTGTCTCACTTCAGGATTTGTCTGTTCTGGATTTCCCCCAGGTCAGGGAGAGAATGAGTTCTCTTTGGGAAGGAATAGGATTACCGCCTGGCCACTTGAATGGTAAAGCATTAAAAAAGAAAAAGCTCAGTGAGGCTTTTTAGAACTCTGAGGCTATAACTGTCGAGGCTTCACTCACCATGTTGTCTTTAAATAAAAGTTCACTGCAGCTTCCCTCATTACCCTCTTGCTCGGAAACATCTGGTTGCCAGCAGGAGATGTGAGCTGGTTGCCACCGTGTTGCTCAAGTTGAGCAGCAGATACCCAAACACGTCAGCACTTCCACTGGGTCTGCACCCGAATCAGTGAATGAAAACAACCCGTAATGTTAGAAAACTACGGTCTGATTTCAAACCAAATGCTCCCTTGTACTTTCTGAAGCAGCGTTAGTAATATAAGTAGAAAGAATGCATCTGGAAATAAGGCATCAGATCTGCTCTCTGGGAAAAGAAAATGGCATTTCCTGCTTGCTTGCTTGTTCCTGAGTAGGACCTCATCAGGGTTTCCCTCTGGTTTTGTTTTTGTGGGAACATAACTTGTTTCCCTGTCTTCCTTGCACACAACCGAAGAGCTGATATGCAAGGGAAGCATTCCTGATGCATTCCGGGCACTGGCACCCTTATTCTGGAAGAAGTGTTTTAATCCTTATTCATTCAAACAGCTCATTGTATGCGGGTACATAAGCATGGAGTTAATAGGAAAAGTGAATTTTTTTAGGTCAAGTTTATCTCCCCAAACCTATTATGTCACGGGACCTGCTCATTTATTATATAAGGCCTTGTGCTCATATTTCATGTTATTAAAACTGTTGTCAGAGTTTCTGTCTTATCTGCCAAGTTTCCCTTTGGAGGAGCACTTCAGGCAGTACAAACTAATACCGGAAAAATCATATACTTCAAATGGGGTTTTTTTATGCCAAGTTTTTTGTAAAGCTGGAGACGAAATACAAAAGGTGCCTTTCTCCTTCTGGTTGCTGCTGTTTTCTTTCATCCCCTCCCTCTTTATTGCATTTCCATTTAAAAATGCCACACTGAAGTGAAGTTTATAATTTAAGGGAACGGAATGTAATACCCGAGTTGTGATCTGACTTGCCGAATACCTGGGCTGTGCTTCTCGTCCGCGTTAAGTGGACTCTTTGATCCGTGGGTGATTTGGCGTGGTGTGGTAGGGCTTTTGGGGCTGCTTCTGAGCCCGGCGCACCTTGCCCTTGGCCCTGGAGGGGGGGGCTGTTGATTCGGGGTGGATTTGAAGTGCCTGAAGCCTTGTGTGACGATGACAAGATCAGTCAGGTATGCTGACAGGCTAGCACGGAGTCCTGCAGTGTTCCACTGCTGCGTAGAGGCCTCTGGTCAACATGGAGTCGCCTTTAAGATAGTCAAATTTTAATTCTTATTGTGGTGCTGAATGGCTACAGCCCAGTCACTTTTTATACAGATAAAGCTAGACTGGGAGCCAGACACGTATGCTCTAACTTTAGCAATGCTAATTCCGCTGGGTTGGAGTTGTTTATTTGTTTGGTTCATTTTGTATTTCTTTGGAAAGATGCACTCTTCACTGAGCAGAATATCCAAAATCACATCCTTGCACGCATCTACGTTCAAAACTGAAAACCATCATCAGGTTTGTTGCACTGCTTTTGGTCACCTCTCACATTTTCAGTCTCATACATGTTATGTTTGTGTTTTGCTTTATGGAAGCAAAAGAAAAACAAAGCAAAAGACATATTTGTATGTACAATTGATCCCATTGTAGGATTTATACAGGGCACATATTGGATTTATTGATATCCAATGCCAATTAGTCAATTCCCATTTCAGAATCTTAAAAAAAAAAAGAAGAAATAAACTGACATACAGGTAAAATATATGTGTTTTTAATAAATTCTCACAATATTATAATAATTTTACTCTGTAAGAAATAAAACAGCAACACTGTTTCTATTAACTTTTTCTGCTTTCCTGAGTTAGTTTATTTGATTTGCGAGGCAGAAGCAACCATGTCAGCCTTCTCTAGAAGAAGGAAACTGTCAGCAGGAGGAGTTGCCCTTGCAGCAGGCAGCTCTCGCAGCAGCGGGTCAGGTAACCTGCCCCGGGCGGGCTGTCAGCCCCAGCATCCCGGCACACCTCGCGTGCAGAACATTCCTGCTGGCCAGAGGAGCTTCAAATGTGAGAGAAGGTCACAGTATGGCAAAACTGACTCTGGTTGCCTGTGCCCTTCTGTTGGCATAAGGGTTTCTTTTCATGAGAAAAGCTTAAAAATTGGTCCTTAGGTCATCAATGGGATCAACACCAACGAAAGTAAAGTCTTTTCAAGAATATTCTATTTCAAGACATTCTACTCTTGTTTCAAAGAGTGGGAAATCTCCTGAATTTTCTGGATGGTTTAAGACAGTACATATCAAAGCCATTTCTTTGCACTAGTTTTTCATATCTTTTTCCTCTCTCTTGAGACCCTCTTTCTAAAATATGCCTGTTGGTGACAAGTTGGTTTGCTCTATTATCCTATAAAAATTTGTGCCTTTTTTTCAGAATAAGAATTTAAAGCCTGTGCTTTGCTTACTAATACTCAGAAATGTTATAAACCACCTTTTATTAGAAAAAAATGTAGGCCTGTTATCCCTGGATAAATTACATTGCTATAAGTTGGCAACCTTAAACCTGTTCAGAGTACAATGATCTTAATTTTAGCTTCCTAAATACTGTTTCATATTATGGCTTGAATATAAGAAGTTCTGGATTTTTGTAATATAAATTGCGATGTTTTCATAATAAGTGAGACATCAAATTTACCCACACAAATGCTTAGAGTGATCCATAGGCAGGCAGATCTGATTGCTACTTATTTCCTGTCGGTAAGCCTTAGACTTTGCAGCAGAATATCTATTCTGCCAGAGAAATCTTACAACAAACAGTAAGATAAGGGATAAATCCAACAAAAAGGAGAGCATTCATGAGGTGAAATTGAGTGCACACCTTAGAACTAGGTTTTGGGGGAGTGTGGTATTTAGAATTCATTTAATATTTGCGGGAGTTTAGGGGCACTAGCCTTTTAAGAAGGGTAATATGTCAACAATTTGAGACGCTGAGATGTCTGGATAAAAAGGAATATACACTATTCTTACCTGCAAAGAAATTGCAAGATAGCTTGGGAGAAGAAGAGAATGGAAGCAAAAGAGACATTAACTAAGGAATATAAAGAGGAAAAAAGGCAATAAGACAGAAGTTATTTAAGCTTATAAAAACCTTTAAGTAGAAAATGTTGAGGTTACATTTGGCTCAGCGTATGAGTAGAACTCTGGAGGAATTTTTAGCTTGCCTGGCCGTGGACGGAGCAGCTCTTGGTGTCTGTGGAACAGACTGGAGGTGCATGAAGTGACAGTCTGGAGTTCAAGTTACACTGAAAGGCAGAACAGGACAAACCTTGGTAAAAGGAACATGCACGTAGGCCTTCTTATTCAAACGCTTAGCCTTTAGTTTTTGCCACCAGTTAGGTACCCTCGGATTCTTTGGGGCAAAAGATAATGTGACAACATGATTTGTTCCTGATGTATGTATTTTCTCTTCAGGTTACGCATCTGTTTGATAATGGAGGGACTGTCTTCTTTGCTATTTTCATGGCAATTTGGGGTAAGTACATTTTTATTTGTTTTGTGCTTTTAGTTCACCTGACCCTTTTATATGATTACTGGGTAAAGGGAGATTATAGCTCTCAATACAATTTAAAGAAGGATTATGATTTTGTCACACAATCTTTTTTTTCCTGTTTTCATCAACTTCAATTTCAATGCTAGTAATAGATGAAAATAATACCTTTTATCATTAATGTAATGACTGTCTTTAGTGTCTTAAATGTCTTTAAGCCTGAATTTTGTAGCATGCAGAGAGAAGTCTTTTTTAGAGGCAAACATAGGTTAATTTACTGATCTGGAGTCAATATAAAAATCACATCTTGTGGAGAATTCTTACAGAATAAATGAGAATGTTGTTGTGGGAGCTAGCTAGAGGGAAGTATAGGAAAGATCTGAAGTTGAGTGCTTACTGCAGTTTAACTGTTTATATTCAAATTCTTAGTCTGAACAGTCTTGCCCCTCTCAGAAGGTCGGTGTAATAGAGCCATACAAGATATATGTGATGGTTCAGCATGAAATGCTTGATGGAATTAGCTTTCCCTGTAGGTAATAGTATTTTGCTACTGGAAACTAGGGAAGACTGATAGTAGAACAAGAGATAATTACTTTTGCCAGTGTAAATGTTTGTGTATGTAAACCCTAAGAAAATAACACCGGTTCACATATATACATATGTCTGAATTCACGCCAGAGTTTTACAATTTTAAACAGAATCAAATGGAACACAACGGCTTTATTTATGTGATATGTATGAGTAAGTATTAATGATTCTAACTTAAAGTGAAGGATGAACAAATGTCACAAAGTTTGGAGGCTGGCCTCGTAAAAACAAAAAACGATATTCAAACAACAGCAAAATATCAAAGAGGTACATAGACAACATAAGCATGTGCACATACATACAAAAATCATAATAAGATTATTAAAAATTAACAATATAAATATAACTGAAGGGCACACTTTGATTGCTTGCCTCAGTGATATTTCTTCATTGGCTCCTAATCATGTTACAGCCTTGCAATTAGTAAGAATTAGTTTCACAGATTCCTAAAATAAACTGCACTTGACTATGTGGTTACCAATGTAGACAGTGCTCGTAGCTTCTTAGCTTCACTTCATCTCCATGTTCAAATTCTCCTTAGAGAGAGCTCTTTCCATTTCCAGTTGAGGCCAAGGGTCAAGTGTAAGGAGGAATTTTGCTTGTATGATGCTGCTTTATGATTATAAGAAAGATGGCATAATATGTGCTAAGGAAGATGAAAGCTGAATGTTACATTTTTCTTAATTTCAAGCAGCAGAGTGATACTCTCACCTAATGCAGGTGAATGTGTCTCAGATGTTCAGTCTGCTAGCCAACGTGCTAGATACAATGTTAGAAACCAGGTTCTGGTTTTGATGGGAAGTGTGCCCATTTCATGACTGACCCCTGTAGGAATGGCCACACTGCATGTATGCACTCAATTCTTTCCTCTTTGAAATACTTTGAAATAAGTACCTGTTTTACTCATCTGCAGTGTGACTGCCACTGTTTCTCTCTGTGTGTGCATGTAACTTGCCCACACATCAAATAAACCCTCATGGCAACATTGGCAGCGAGATAGTGAGATAACCCCATTGACATGATCCACAGCCTCCACACTAAATTAAGCATTTTAACAGTCATAGTAACAAGCACGTATCCCATGTGAGTAGTTATTTTCTCTGCATTCTGTTTATTCTGTGCCTTTACAGCTGTGTCTTTTTCAAGTTCTTTCTTGCTATTTAGACATGTCTGCTAATTGTAAACAGATAAACTATGCAATTATTTGCATTATACTGCCATAATTTTACTCTTTAACTGGACAAAAATAAGCCATGCTTTTTATAATATCTATATGCATGGCAGAGATAATTCCTTTCCTTTCATGTAAAGGTAAATATTTCTATCTAACTTGTACCAAAGCCTTTTACATAATTTCTACAGATCTAGTCTGCAATTCAAACAACAGATCAGTTTGACAGAGGAATAGAAGCTTGTCTTCTTTTTTTTCCTTCAATAGCAGTTTTAACTCTGTGTCATCATAGTCAAAGCTTAAATGTAGTCCATGTACCCAGTAGTTCCGCTCTCCCCAGCAAACTTCAACCTCTGAGTAATCTAAGTAAATCTAATACTTTTTGTCGTGTTCGCTGAGGAAGGTACTAAGGTAGAGTGGGGAAAATAATGCCCTGAGTCATTTATCAGATAGAAATTACATTTGGACAGAATAGTTTAATCTCAAGGTTGTTAAATTTGGGATTTTTTTTGTACTGATGCTAAAATATCATTACCGTCCTTGTCAAATTTTGCTCTGTTACAATATCTGCTTGCTTCATCATAGTTGAATAAGGCAGAATTTTACCTGTGTGCTATTTGTCTATATTATTTCTAAGAAAGTGAGTATAATATCCTTCCAGGAAAATCATAGACGGACATTTAGTTACAAAGCAGAAGAGTGATGTGCTATTACTGGGCCCTGCCTGGTGCGTTTCAGTGCATCTTCTGATTTTCACCTTGCTTTCCGAAACATTGTTTGCACAGTAATGGCTGTAAGATAACAGCTGCTGGGTCGTTTTGGAAAAACCGAAAGCGTGTAGATAACAGATGAGAACATAATCTGAAGCAAACATCATGGCAAAGGGTGGGACGGTGCCATGTCAGCCATAGGAATGCCATCGGATGGGCACCCTGCGTTGTCTTCCTCTGCCTTGGCTGCTGGGCTGGTTTTGTCATCTGACGCACATCCAAAGCTCGTATCGTATGGTCCAAGTGAGTTGTCCAAGTGGAGAACTGAAAGGATAATATGATTATTTTTTATAAGTTACTTGAAAGGTTCTTACGCCTGTACACTGGGTACCTCATGATTTAGTTCAGCAGTCCCTTGCGGCTAAATCCAATTAACCTCTTTCTTATGTGGGAGGGAGCAAGAGATGAAGGCCCTGATTCCCGATCTTCTGAAGATAACACATGTCCTCCCAGTAACGCCCGTCCAGCACTACGTGGGTGGTCAACTTTCAAAGCTCGTTCCTAATCTGAGGTTTTGGCAGCTTTCGGCTCTTGCGTTTAAGCCAGAAAGGCGTATTGCCAGAGTTCTATTTTGATTTGATTTTATATGAGAAAAAAGTGTGTTTAGCCTCTCAGTGTTTGTTTAAACATTTAAAAATAAAGTCCAGGAACATGATATAAATGTTTGGAGACTGTGTGATTACACTTTAATACAAGTTTATACATATTCATGGGAAGACAAAAGCAGTCTTCTTTTTAAATCTCTTAAAAATATTTTTACTCCGAAAACCAGATATAGCTTCATCCTTCATTCTGTAATTGAAGCTGGAGGAGTAAGGAGTCTAGCCTTTCTCAGTTAATCAAAGTTTGGGAGAGCTTTTGAGATACAGTTTTGAACTCACACGCAATTCTCTGAACAGGTTCACTGGTACTAGATACGATATTTACTGATGTTTCAGAGTTTAAAAAAGTAACTTGTAAGGAGGAGACATAGAGTTAAGGAGCATATTGGTTAAGCTAAAATATAAAAAGAACAAGGTATTGTCAGCTGAAAACTAGTTTGACCGGAGTCGATGGTATAATTCAAAAAGACCATGCTGTTTAAGCAGCAATGTGCAGAAATAAAAAATCTTCTAGTGCTACTCCTTACCTGGGTCATTCCTTGTATCATCAGAAAGCCGTCTGTGGGAAAATGACTCGGACCTTTGCTTACCACATATGAAATATCCAATCAGACCAATTAATATAGATGCCAAAATGGCTCCTACAATGACACCAACTATTACTCCTGCTTGGCTGGTTTCGTCTAGGAGAGAGAGAAAGAAAGAAAGGACAGTTGAGTGAGAATGATAAATCTGTAAGATCAGATGCTTCACTTTGGCTTTAGGGCAATCGAGGGCTTTGTGGAGTGAGACTTTTCACCAAGCATCTGAAACGCAGACAATGACAAAGCCAGCGTCTCTGCAGAAACTCTCTGCCTTTGTAGAAGAAATCAGGCATCTCCCTCCTTGGCTTTCAAGGGAATTTTCCTCAGGTTTCATGAAACTTTTCTTCAAGGTGTTCTGTTTTTCTTGGAACTGAACTTGCTCTCCCGCCCCCCCCCCCCCCCCTTCCTTTTCAGTCATGTTGTCTAACACTTGGGTAATTATTAGAACTATGATGGGAAACATGAAAGTCTGATGCTCCTTCAGTTCTTAGTACGAACTGTACTCTACTGGATATGATGGATAAGCCTTTCAGTCCTGTGTTAAAAGCTTGAAAGCTAATTAACGGCAAAAAATTACTGTGTCTTCTAATCTTTCCTTTTCTTTTCCTGAAGACCTGATTCAGAGCAGCAGGATAGAAAAGTGCCATGACAGTTTTCTGCTCCATTGTTTTCCCACGCATACTCAACTTGATAATTAAATGTACGATGAGTAATTCCTTTGGAGGTATTTAGAAGAAGTCATCTTTGGTCACAGAAGTTTCTGAACTTAAAAAAGTTGACATGTTACACATTTTAAAAGTTATTTCTACACATCTGCTTTGAAGGTCCATGGCAGTGTGAATGGGCAGCACCTGTTATTGGGTTCTCTAACTTTTGGGTGTGTTAAGTAAACAGAAAATAATTAATAAAATATAATTATATTATAAAAATTATATATGGGGGAGTTTCAGTTTTAGTCTGTACTAGGTCACCTGTTAATTCACATATCTTGTAGAACCTTCTGTTCAATGAGAGAAAGTTTTTACTTCAGCAGTACGATTTTATTAAACCGGCTGGCCTTTAGTCAGGTACTTACCTTCACTGGCATCTTTTGAATTAGGTGATGCAGTAGAAGGGTTACTGAAGTTGGGATTCAGCTCTGTTGTCTGCTGAATGGGGTTGAAGTTCGGAGTGGGACTGTCCTGCTTCTCTGTGGGTGATGTCGGAGCGATACTGGTGGGGAGCGACGCAGTGAGGTGGATTGAAGAGTTATCGCTGGGGAGTGTCGCAGCCAAAGGGGTACCATAAGTGACGGTGGAGTGATGTGGTATCGCTCCGGAAGCAGAAGTAGCTGCAGGACTTTTAGTCACTCCAGAGAAGTCACCCGTTGTTGTAAAGGTCGCTAAAGACACTGTGATTCTGTTGAAGTTTGTGGCAGAGTTATTTATTCCATCTGTTGTCAGCGTAGTGACGTTTGAAGATAAACCGGTACCGTCAGTGGATGTCAGGGCTGTGCTGTTTGGCCGACTGCTCACCCCTGGTCTTTTCGTTACGTTTCCTTTGGCATTGGCAGTTGTTGGTGCAGCATGATGGATGGTAGAAGGATTTATGGCAGTAGGCATAGTCAGAACAAGAGTCTCTGAAGTTGGTTGCACTGTAGACCGGTTGTTACCTGAAATTGAGCTATTTCCCTTATTTGTTTCGTTTACTTTTCTGCCCTCAGTATTGCTTTTGCTCCATTGCAGCCTTACAAGCAGAAAAATTAAAATCATTCCACAGGAGGGTTGCATGTTGTTGAACTCAAAGTTTGTTTTGTTATAAACAGAACCTGCAAGAAATTCACGGTTGTTTATTATTTTATTTTGCAAAACAAAGCTACTCGATTAAGACTCAAATAAGCTTGTAAAAAAATTAGTGTTATGCTATAGAAATCTCAGTAGTTTACCACATGTGGATGCTGAAAACTTTACATCCCTGACTGTTAATGACCTAAAGAATGCCCTAAAACAATACTGACGCTCAACAAAAGCTTTTTGCACAAGGAAAAATATTATGTAAACAGCCCTCAGAGAGGAATGATTCAAAACCACTTTGCTATAGAATGAGGTAAAGATACATATTTGGATGGTATGCTCGAGGCAATGTTTTCTGGGCATGCAGCAACTTCAAGAGCATGCTAATGTGTTATGCTCCATTGTGAAGAAATACGATAGTTACAATTAGCCCTGAAAGTCGATGGATAACGTTTTGTGACCCTGCACAGTGAGTGTCGTATGAGCGCTGCCAGCAGCAAACTGAAGACTAAATCAGTCCAGGGGTTATGGATAATGCTGAATTTGTGTGGGAACTTGTTTTCCTTTAGGAAACTGTATATTATGCATTAATTTTGCAAATGTTAGATTGAGAAGGAAGAGAAAAACTCATCTTAAAGTCGCATTATTGTAGCAGGTATTCTGTTCAGTATATCTATGGGATTTGGGGGGTGGGGAGGGAGTGTTATTTCTACGTATGAGGCAGGTTGAGATCATGCAGTTTTTAACTCCCACACATAACCTCTCATGTGACAGCACAATAAAATGTGTAATAAGTTACATCTTCAGCATTGTTAATTAATTAAGTAGGTGTCCATGTATGTGGGTACTTTACCATCTGAAGAAAGGAGATACACACCTGGAAAAAGTAACTATTTCTTTTATATTCAGCCTTCCTTCCAACCGTCTTACACTTGTCCCGGGGTAGCTTCTTTGTATGCAACACCATCAAAGCAATGGAAAGTGCACATACAGTAACAGATAGCAGTCAGCTATGGGTAATGTTATATCAATGGGTAGATGATAATTAAATATCATGTCATGGTATCTCGTTTTGGCTTTATTCTTACTACTTTTGTGGGTAGAAGGTGGTACCATTACTTGAAACGCGTATGTATTTAGAAAATGCCATTTAATCTGCTTTTTAACATACATTCCATTTCCCCACACTGCTTACTTCCGAAGTTAAGGTCAGTTATGTGGTGGGAAGGACTTAGGCTTGGGAAACATTTGTTACAGAAAAAAATAGAAGAGAAAACTCCTGCTTGAGTGTCAGTCAAACTCAGGATAACCACTGTGACCCCAAACAAGCAAGCCAAAGAAGACCCCTTTGGAGTTCAGTTATCAGCTCCAATTATGTTTACAATTTGAAGGATAGGCCTTCAAATGAATATGTAATGCTGTGCAGTCTGAATGTTAGAGTTTGATTTGTTAGTTCTAATAACTGCAGGACAGTGAAGACAAAAACCTGTTGTATTTTACAAAGTTTTCAAATGCATGCTTTCATTTTAACACTGTTACTGTTTTAATTCAGCGGCATGGTCTTTCCTTCCTTGTATTAATAGTCACTTTAGTAAACAGTGAGTTTGGTCGTATCTCTCATTATCCCTTCGCTGCAACTAAACTACATAGGGAAATTACCCTCGGTTCATTTTAACTGTAATTTTAATTTGCAGAGCACGGTACAAAGGTGTCGATATCCTCACTGAACAAATTCTTTGTCCTTTTTTCTAATTGGCTGGCTGGTGTAGTCTGCTTCATGCGGAACCATAGAGAAGAAACCTCCTTACTTTGAAGGTTGTGTACTGCAGTTCTCCGGCTGTGATGTACTGCTTCCTGGAAATCCTTTTGCGTGTAATCATTAACGCCTCTTTTTCTAGTGCAACATCAGTGTTTTTCTAAGCCGTATGAACATTAAAGTTCTTCAGAGATACTCATTGCCTTTAGAGCTTAATATGCACATAGCACTGTCGCAGTAAAACAGCGGTGCTACAGATTAGTCAAACTTGCAGAAGAGCCCAAACCTTAAATTAGCTGGTCAAGCAGGTGTTTAAGGAAACTATGAACAGATTTATTAATGGAAAAAAAGGTCTTGCTTTTTGGCTCACTGGTATTCACATTAGTCAGTACCAGCTCGGTGGAAATCAGTGCTGTAGGTGTAGCCTGAAGTGAGTAGAAACATTGGTATGGGATTAGTCTGCAGTTGAGTTACATAGATTAGCTCTACCTTCTTTTAGCATGAAAAATGTGGTTTTTGCCAGGGTCACCACCATGTTTCTTCAGTGGATTTTGCATTTTGCATTTGTTTCTGTGCTGCTAGAGTCAAATTTCATCAGAGACCTATGACATCTGGGTAGAAAAAAAAAAGCCAACTCCAAAAAGGGGAAGGCTAACATTTCTCCTTCAGTGTATGGCTTTATGAAGAGATGTATTGGCTCTTATTCGAGGAATTCACCAAGATATGAATGCAATTTCCCATAAAAATGGCCCTCCAGTGTGAACCTGAGTATGCACTGTTTGTGTCTGTTCTGGAAAACGTGTAGCCCAGTTGCAAGAGGTCTGTAGAGGTGCTGAGGACTTGATACCTGCTCTTCACACATTTCTGGAGGGGTTTACCCTGGACTTGCCACAATCTCTTCCCTTTGACAGAGCACCCTTTAAGAGCTGGCCTATGCTAGGCTACTCCTGGAGCACATCGCTTAGCTTACTGACAGTAGTGCCCAGTGGCACACTCTTGATGTGGATTAAAATGCTAATGTAGGCACAGCCGTGTTGAGGAGCCTGTGGTTCTATGTCACACAGACTTCTCTATTTTAATTTAATTACATTTAAAAAAAGCTACAAAAATTCTTGTCATTCTGCTATTAATAAAGGTTGAAGTTGCTTTAGAGCGGAAAGTATTCAATATGAAGCTACTATACGTACACGTACATCTGCACACCTACACTCCAGGTGAAGCCCTGGTCCCACTCAGATCAACCTCCCCTGGGTCTGTGGACTTCACCGTGAAGGTTGCATTTGATACTGCATCTGGCTTTATGTTTTCCTTAAACTGCTCAGATTTGTGCTGAATATTTCTGCAAGGCAGAACAAAATGTCCTAATAAATTCCTATATGGTAGTTTTCATATAGATGTATATCCAGTGGTATATGAAGTATTTAAAAGTAGATTTTTGTCGTGATAAAGTAATTGCAACAGGCATTTCCTGACACAACCCCACACCTTCTATTGATACGTGTAATGTCTGCAAAACTTCTGCAACTGTCAAGAAAATAATCATTTCACCTTCTTCTTGTGGGTAGATAATACAGTCTTCAGGACTGTAGATTCAAAGGCCATTATTTTGCATGTCAGTGAATGGAACCTTGCACCATTTCCCTCCCTTACAGTAGTGATTGGAAAGTACTGTATCTAGTAAATGGTGACATGATAAGCAAATTATTAATGGCACTTCTTTGTTTTTGTGATCTGGAGTAACGTGTTCATGTCTGCAGAGCTTTCACACTTGCTTTTTAAGCCTCATAAAGCAGGTTATTTTACCTTAACATCAGTGATCTACAAATAGATAGAACAAGTATAAAGCAAGAGGCAGAGACTTTGTCTTCTAGAATTCGAGAAATAACAGTAAATGATGGTCCCAGAAACGTCTTGGATTTTTGCTCCTGTGGCTCTTTGCTCTAAAATTCGAATTGCTCTCCAAGGATGAGATGCTTCTAAATTTAATGAGCAATGAATATTAATTGTTCAAGCTTAAATTTCTTCTAATTTTTTGTGCTGAGAAAGTAATTTATAAGTTTGTAGTGCATTATACAGAGGAATATATATGCAAATTATATTCTATAATTAATTTATTTTTTCCTATCTGTTACTAGCTAGCAACCTGACAAGTACAAGTGCACTGTCCCAGCTTCCTAAGTGTGTATTCGCTGTTCATTTTCAGTCTAACTGAACTCAGCAGAAGCAAGAACAATGTAGCGATACCTTTCCTTGCAGAAATTTGGTATGAAGTAGCATACAGAGAATACTTCCCTTCACCACCCCCCCAGCATTTAAAACGGGCTCGGAACTGACTCTGAGAGAGATTCTCTACTTGCTTGATAAGGAGCATAAATACCCACTAAAGAAAAGTATGAATTTGATTGAGATGCTGTCATTGTTTATGGTTGCTGCTTCTCTGTTTTAACGTTTGAATCACAAATGGGGTTTTTCTCAATTATTTTCTCAGAAATAGACTCTTGAGTTTGGCTACAACAGCACTGATTGGCTTCCTGAGCACTATAGAAAAGATTATTGATCAGATCCATTAATAAGCATAAAAAAACCCCTCAGACTTACCTTTGAGCTCTACAAAATACGCAAGAACCTGTTGAAACAGAGCTCTGGCCTGGAGTGCAATTAGTCTGGTGGGGAGAGGGGAGCGCAGGTCCGATAAAGGCGGCGGGGTGACCGCGGCTGGGAACGCGCCGTCCAGGCGAGGTGAGGTGGGGCCTCGCCTGCTGTCCTGACCGAGCCCTGTCATTACAGAGTCCACACAAACTGCAATATTTAAGGTGAAGTGGGTGGGCAGTGCTTATTGCCTAATCCTTTGAAAGCCTTTGAACTGGTATTTCAGAAGGGTGACTGTTTTCTGTAAACTATAGAAGCTATTGTTCCGTGTGCTGTGCAACTATTAATTTCACTAAAGATAGCGTCTTATTATCGCAGAGTTTCCTACGGTACGCTGTGTGAGACGAAAACGGGGAGAGGTGTGCCTTCTGCAGAAGAAAGCAGCAAAATGAGCTCTGTTACAAAAAACATGCTGCTAGAAGTGGGTCTGATTCTATCTCCAAATATGTTCACAGTTGCAGTAATTTAAGATAACAATCTAAATCCAAAAATTGTGAATTTATGAGATGTCATTAATTTTTACTTAGGAATACATAATCAGATAGAGACCTGAATGTTACAACTCTTACTCCTCACTTTAGGTTTTATACAAACAATGCTGGATTAAAGTAAGAATGAGGAAATCGGGTATAACTTTTAATATGCTGATCTAGTCAGCCCATGAGTTTTTTTACTCTTTCATTCTTTATGTATATTTATTCTAGGCTGGTATGTGGTGAACAGCGACTCGGAAATGTTTCAGTGTTGTGTGACTGTTGGGGTGGAATGCCATGATGTTATCTGTTTCCACTTCAGATTTCTAAGGAATGAAGTGCAAATACTGTTTCATAACTTATGCTTGAGAGAAGTGTTGAGGATATGGCGTATACAGGAGGAGTTTATATGGGAGCAGCTAGTGGTGTTTTCTTGAAAATACTGCGGTGGACAAGTAGAGGATTTGCTGTGAAATGGATCGAGTTCTACCCTTTCTAATAGCCCTGTTGGGGAAGTAAATGATTTGTGAGACATGAGGTGGGGTGGTCCGTGAGAGGAGGGAGGACAGAGTCTGATACTGTGGGTTAGGTTTTCTTTGGAATCTAGCACTCTCTGCAGTGTGTATCCACAAGCTTTCAGCTCCTATTTACTGCTGTGTCTGGGTGGACATGCATCGGACAGATTGACCGCAAGATCTGAAAACAAGCACCACAAATTCATGTCCAAATTTGGATCTTAAGCAGCACTAACCAAAGGACAAGTGATATACTAGTGTCAGCAGTATACTGCACACCAGCATGCACATATTGTGGTGCTGAGAAGCCTTTCTGATGCTTTTTCTTTTAAAGAAAAGTTATTTACATAGATACATAATATTTGAAAATAGCAAGACTTCAAATGTACAGGCTGCAATTTTGTTAGAGTGTGTCTGTTACCGTGGTGTGAAAGTCCCATCCCTCTAGTGCTGCCCTTGGCTTCAGCATGGGGCTTGGGAAGGTGCGCTGAGTCTCTCTCTTATGTATTAGCAGTTTCATTCCTCTGTTAGGAAAAGTAAAAACTGTTTACCCGAGTGACTTAACGCCTAGCGGAAGGTGCTCTGTTTGTGACTCGGTTCTCGGCTGAGTGCCGTACACCTGCGGTGGGGTGCCAGGATGCTGGCACCGAGCGCTGACTCGCTGTTCCTGGAAGGCGAAGCCTCCAGCAGCGAGCCCGAGTGCAGACTGGTTCGGAGCTGTGGCCGTATGGAAGCAAGGGGGTTCGGAGGACTCCAGAAGTGGGAGATGAGCCTAAGCTGTCCTTCAGCTATAGCCTGTATTTGTCAAGCGGCAGGTACGTTTCTGACGCGTGTCTCAGTAGTAGGTGTGGTGCCAGCTCTGTAGGGCTGTCCTTACTGCATACCTGTGCTGTAAAGGGGTCTGATGGAGTAACACTGGAGAAGTAATTGAGCAGAGTATTCAGAAGGGGCCTGGCTGGCCAAGGCCAAACTCTGCAGAGAGACAGTGGAGACAGTCCCCTTGCTCCTTGTTGAAAATCCTCTTTGCAATCAATTTTTAGGGAAATAAACACACCATTCATTTTGACACAGCGACTGTTATAAAACATTTGGAAGAGATGTGCTCACAAAATAGTCTTGTCTTCTCTGGGTGAATCACAGAATGCTTTGGGTTGGAAGGGACCTTTAGAGGTCATCTAGCCCAACCCCCCTGCAATGAGCAGGAACATCTCCAACTCGATCAGGTTGCTCAGAGCCCCATCCAGCCTGGCCTGGAATGCTTCCAGGGATGGGGCCTCCACTGCCTCTCTGGGCAACCTGTGCCAGTGTTTCACTACCCTCATTGTAAAAAATTTCTACCTTGTATATAGTCTAAATCTACCTCCCTTAGTTTAAAGCCATTTACTCTTTGTCCTGTCACAACAGGCCTTGCTAAAAAGATTGTCCCCATCTTTCCCATAAGCCCCCTTTAAGTACTGGAGGGCCGCAAGGGGGTCTTCCTGCAGCCTTCTCTTCCCCAGGCTGAACAGCCTCAACTCTCTCAGCCTGTCCTCATAGGAAGGGTGTTCCAGCCCTCAGATCATTTTTGTCACCCTAATCTTGGTTTTGTTTGGCTTGCTTGCGTGTTTAACAGTGGCCGTTCATCATTTCTTCTTCTTGACAATGTCAAACATTCGTTACACTTAAGACTGTGTCAACACACAACCAATATTTCCTGTCTTTCTTAACCATCGAACATCACCCTACTTGTCTTTGGAAGGATTAAGAACTATATAAAGGACATGTCTAGAGATTTTAGTCCTTCATCAGTGCAAGTACTGGCAAGTGGGAGGGCAGTAAACGTAAGGTGACTTACATAAGAATTGACAGAAACTTTTGGAAGTGTACAGTGGACAGAATTGCAAACTTTATTGCAGAGTACTGACTAACAAATCCCTAAATGAGTGGGTCTGTACCAAAATGCTGTAAAAAAAATAAAAAAAAAGGAAGTACACCATGTATTATGGGATTTAGCATTCAGAAAGGCAAACCGAGCTATAAAATGGGAAGCAATGTCCCCTGGAAAATGCAGGGGAGGCATCAGAGATGGTTTTCTGTAGGAAACTAAAGGCTTGTGTGTGACCCTCTATGCTGTAAATTATCCAGAACTCTTAAGCAGCAGGACTAGGCAGAAATAAACTCTGCTAGGTCAAAGCAGCGTTAGAACATGAATGTTCTTGTCTTGACGTTTAAATGGTCGGATTAGTCATCTATTGTATGTCTTGTTTTTCCACAGAAGTAATTGATAAAAGTCAAGGCTTAGCGTTTTCAGCGCTGGGAGATCAGAGTACAAGATGAGTCAGTAAGAAGTGCCTAGCAACTAGGACTGGAGGGGCTTGATTGCATGGGGAGCAATCAGCGATGGGTGGCGTTAGCAGTGTGATAGAGTAAAATAAAGGCAAGCCAGGAAGGATCCAGGCTTTCTGTAGAACATTCTGGTGATTTGTAGCTGTCATTTAGCCTAGAAGTTTACAGCATAAGAGAAGTTTTGTGAATTTCTTTTTTCCAACATGCTTTTTAGTATATATACTTACGGCTTTTGACACTGTTTTCTCAGTAGTCTTGTAGCACAGCAAAATTACCATAAATTCTGTTCTACTGTGTGAGAGAGTATTGCAGCAGTTTTTAAGATCTCGGGTGAGTCTGGAAAAGGTGCTTTAGTTGGCAGATACAGTTAGCGATTGGGCCTCACCTCTTCATCTAGGTGGACGATTTTCTTGATCATTGCATTATCAAATGCTTCGTGTACAGAAGTAACATGAAAGACATCATTTATTATTATTCATATAATACCAGAGCCTATTATTCATGCTTTACCACAGCCTGAAAACTCTAACTTAGAGACAGTTCTTGACTTAAAGAAGAAGCAGGTTATCCCAAATCTTAGGGGACAGACAGAATAAAATAAATAGCATTATAAGATTGGTGTATATTCAACTGAGGACACCATTTATCCACAGTCTAGTATTACTTCTAGACCACAACAGTCTCATTTTATTTCCAAAACTTCAAAGGACATTTACACAAGCTCAGATACTTTCCAGTCAAAAAACATTGCATGTACTTTATTCTTCATTAATGGCACTGGGGAAAAAGCCACTAATTCAATTGCTTGGTTTCAGTTTCTCTGACTCAGGCATTTTTAGTCAGTGGGATTTAAAATTGATTATTTTATTGCTGGTAACTGGGCCACTTCCTTACTTTCTGTTACCCTTGATTGTAACTAAGGGAATTATTTCATTTTTGCCATTACAGACATACCACCTTTGGCACAGGGCTAATGGATATCTTGGGTGTGCTTCCTAGAGCAGCCCGACGCACAGAGGAACGCCCAACACAGTGTTCTGCAGAATGTGTTGTATTTCTCCTACCTATTTCATCACATAAGAAAAGTCTTGTTTGTTTTGTGTATAGCACAGGCTCCTGAGTTCTTGCAGAGTGTATGTGGAAAGGGATTTCTCTTGCAAGGTGGTGTCTTCTGCAACATTTCTGAGTCTTGTGCTGCACTGGTTATGTAGCACTTCCAAAGACGGTGAGAAAAGGTGGTTTCACCCTCAGATTACTCAAGTGCAAACCCCACTGCTGCTTAAATAGGAGAGCTGTGTGCTGTTCTGGTTAGGAGCATCCGAAACTGTGAAAAGTGAAATCTGTGGTGAAGACAAGATCAATGTTTGGAAGAATGAAAGACCGTACTACCTAGAAATAGTTTTCAGGGACAAGTTTCCTTCATTCACCCATCCATTATTTATGTGTAGTGGTATGGTGAACTTCTGCTAACCTCTAGTCATTGTGCTTTAATATAGTATATGGATAAATCATATATATAAAATGATGGTAGCTATATATAATGTATGTATAAACCCAGTAAGATGTTAAACATAATACAGAAATATAGAAAAAGCTGGGAATGCGAGACCATCCTATTCAGTTTGAGTTAGAAATCCTCATTCTGAGCAGCTGGCTTGTCGGCAGGAAGTGAATTTTCTAACTCCCTATTTGAAATCGCTGTTTTCTGGGGAACAGTTGGGCAATCCCACGTTTTGTCAGGAATCCCACCAAAACAAGGCTTCTTCCCCGCAGTGGCAAACTACAGTATTTGGGAAACTTGGAGTTACTTATTGATTGTAATTATTTTTATAGAACCTACCAAAAACACTAAGTACATGGAGGATCTGATTTTGATCTCACACATAGATCAGAAATAATTGTTTAAAGAAATATTTTAGTACTGAAGCTACTCCAGTATAGAGCTGGTATAGCTGGTAAGGAAGTAAGGTTGTCTTGATTCAAACTGAATAAAATGAGATAGTAATTTAGCTCTTTATTAATAGATACCATTGTGAATCCATATCCTTGTTTCTTCAAGGAAAGATTTTAAATCATATATGTTTTGAATGAGATTAAAAGCAAAACAATGATCTAAAAGGGATGGCAGTGTCTCATATTGACAGGTACCTATCTCTCTATAGATACAGCAGACAACAAAAAAATGATTCTTAGATAAACATTGTAAAATAGTGTTCTAATTTTAACAGTGATTATCCTGAAGTTACTTAAAGTTTTCAGATTCTTTGGGGAAAACAGCCAGAAAGTGACTAATTACAGTACCCTGTTACATATTGCTGATTTTCTTGAGATCTGCATGCCTTTTTTTCTTTCTTTTCCATAATTAAAATGCAGTTGATGATTTCCACAGCTACAGTCTTTCTAGAGTTTTGGAAAAGACGGAGAGCTGTATTAACCTACGACTGGGACCTCATAGACTGGGAAGATGAAGAGGTAAGGCTAAAAGAAGTAAAGCTATAAATCTTGCCATCTGCATGATTTAACTGTAAATACCAATACAGACTGCATGCCAGTAGACTGAATTTGTCGTTCCGATGATATTTGTATTTATAACACTAATTGCAGAATAAACAAGTATACCTGAGACTATACAAGGACGCTTTGCCTTCTGCAATTATCATTATAATTCCAAATATAATTCTACATTTATTAAAAGTATCCTTTGAAAAATTGAGTGGAAATATTGCCTATGCAGAGGACAGGAGCCACTACTGATGTCAGCACACGTGCCTTTTGTTTCTATGGTGTCTTGCACTGGAAATTCCTAATCCTGCCTGAGAATGGGACCAAGACAAGTGAAGGGACAGAAGCTAGATTTTATATCCTTCTAAGAGGTGTAACTTATTCTTTAACACTCTGCTAGCAGCATTGACAATAATCAAATGATTTTATTACTTCATAAATCACTAGTGAACATAGCTGTAATTTAACTATATTGGTGATTAAGCTGCAGTCTAAGTCAGTAGAGATTTTACCATTACTTGTTTTATAGCTTTTCATAGATGCGTAGACACAAGCTGGTGGCTTTTAATAAATGGTTTCATATCACAAAAAGCACAATCATAACTGGCATTGATTTATAGTTCCCTTATCAATTTCTGCAGAGAAACTAGTGTTGAAGTCAGTGTTATGACCCATGATCCTTTCAATACCCTCACATGGTAGGGAAGGCTCTTGCGGTTTCTGTTCTTTATTGGTCTCTGGCACTGTTTCCAAAGATTTTCAAAGAGCAAATTATTTGGATATTTGAGTTGGAGCATTATAAAACAGAATTTGTGTCAATATAAATTTCCTACTTTATAGCACATATATATATGATTTTTGATACTTCAGTGAAATTAGTAGTACAACAAATGGAGTCTACTCTGTCATTCCAGGAAGAGCTGCGCCCTCAGTTTGAAGCTAAATATTCCCAAGTGGAAAGAGTAAATCCCATCACGGGAAAACCTGAACCTTTTCAGCCTTTTCCTGATAAGCTCAGTCGACTGATGGTGTCTGTCTCGGGAATATTTTTCATGGTAATGCTTAAAAATATTGGAATTATTGTAGCCTTTAATCTTACTCTGGTGTAAATAGTAAGGCAAGTCATGAGTGTGTTGATTAAGATTAGTGGATTTGCGTAATATAGGCAAAACTGTCTCAGTCTTACTGCTTTTTTATGGATCTCTTTTAAAAAATTCAATGTAGTTAAATTGTAAAAGAACAATAATGTTTTAATTCAGCAATCTAGCATTTTGGTTCTCTCAAAGTCAGCTCACCAGAACAAAAGGCAATCTTTAAAACACTTGTTAATTTATTAGTTCAGTGGAAATTATTTCAGTTATGGTTTATTTTGTTCTAATATCTCTATTCATAAACACTTACCTATAGATTTCACTGGTCCTCACCGCAGTGTTTGCAGTTGTGGTGTATCGCCTGGTGGCCATGGAGCAGTTTGCTTCTTTCAAGTGGTATTTCATCAAGAAGTATTGGCAGTTTGCAACATCTGGCACTGGAGTTTGTATCAATTTCATGATCATCATGTCACTCAATGTTGTAAGTCCTTTAAAAGGAGGGATTAATTTTTAAAAGTAATTTTTACGAAGTTACTGAGTTTACTGTGTATCAGATATATACACGTCCTTGTTTATCGTATAGCAGTGCCTGAAGCTAGTATTTCAGGGGTTCTTTCCTCTTCTAGTACTATGTTTGTCAGTGTTTTTCACGACTGGCTACTTAATTTGTCACTACACATCTTTGCTTAGGTCACCAAGTCACAGTGGTACAGACTACTGCTTTCTACATTTGCACTTTTGATTTCTACGTTACCTTTTACAATACATCTCTTCTCTAAATGGGACTACATTGTTTTCCTGGCCGAGAATTTTCTCTCTGTTTTTTTGATTGATAACTTTGAATTCTTCCATTTCTTATTTAAAATGCGTCTGTGATATCAGTGTTGCACAGTTCTGTAATCACTGTGATACATGGTTTCAGTTTAAGCTTTTCCTGTCATGTAACAGCACAGATTTAATCATTTGCTGTGGTAGCACAGTGTACGTTGATATAAACTCTATTCCTTCAACTGCAATATCATTCTTCTATTTCCATGCAGGCACAAACAGGTAAAAAGGAATACTAACAGGGCAAACAATGGCATTTAATCCTGTTAAGGAGATTGTGCCTTCACTCCAATAAGAAGTCATTGTTCAAAACACACTGTCAAGTATTTATTTCTGTTATTATGTATAATAATTCTAAGTCATAAAAAGTACATTCAAGTGAATAGTCACATCAAAAGTATTGAAAATAACTTGCTATTAATACTAGACACTCAAGGAAATACTTTTTCAGAATAGGTAACTACCTTGGGCCAAATTTCATTTAAAATGAAGACTGGAGATAATCAACAGATTGACAGATAAGGAGATTTTCAGTAGAAGGCGGATACCCTCACCAGTATGTACATTCATGCAAAGGAAAATTGTGTTGTCTAAAGGCTTTTGCCTACTTTTAGATCACATTCCTGAAGTTAGAGGATAAGCATCTAACTGCTTATGAAAAGAATCGTTGATGTCTGAGCACTTCTCTTCACCTGTTGGCTCTTGATTTGTCTTTATTGTATATTTAGTGTACATATATACATGGATAAAAAGAACAGGATGAAAGTTATTTCGATGAAGCCTTTATAGAAACTATACATCCACATGCGGCTAGGACATCATCCTTCCTTCTCTGTCCAGATACCATGGTGCTGTAGGGCAAGAGAACACATATGCTTTTGATGCTTGTTTTCATTCTAGGTTTGACATCACAACAGACAGAATTTGCTATACTTACACCATCTCTTATTTCTGTTTTAGGTATATGAAAAGGTTGCCTATCTCCTCACTGACCTAGGTACGTAGGTCTTTACTAATGGTGTGGTTCTTCCTGGCTGTGATATACACCTTTATATTTCCATCAAATAGGGTTTTAAAAACTTAATCTAGCCATAGTATGATACTGGCATTTCCCTAAGCAAGTGAGAAATATCACAGAAAGAAATTATATGATTATTTCAATAGGGAAGTAATAGAAAATAAAATAATTTATTCTTCTACTCACTTTTAATGTTCTATAGTATAAATTGAAAAAACTGTCATGTTATAATGAAACAAAAGTCAAATCCTATTGTTTCTTAGAATGCTAGAAGATGTATTTTTTTCCATTATTCCCGAATGCTTTGTTATTTTTTTTACAATTTTTTAATCTGAACTTTTTTATGGAAAAAATGAGTTAAGATAAAATTACATTGTCCAAGATAAAAATGTTAAGTCGCAAGATTTAAAGTAGCTCTAACTCTGTCACATTAGAGATTTGTACCGAAGCCTCTATTCGTGATTCGGTCATAGAAGTAGAGCTTTTTAGCCTGTAGAAAACAAGAAAGCAAAGGCAGCATTTAAGATCTCCTACTACGTGAATATATTATCTTTTAGTGTTTCTTCTTACGTGCTATCTTTTAGCCCACATCAAAACATGCAGTTGATCCTGTCATGGTTTAAAAGCAAGCTTGCTGCTTAAATTTAACAGCACCCTCTTCTGGTTAAAGTGTTGAAGAGCATGCATGAAACAAGTTGCTCAAAACTTAATAGTGTTTCAGGCAACATGCAGTTGAACAGGTTAGAAAGATTCAGAATGTATAGTCATCTTATTCAAATTATTAAAATATTTTAAAATACTTTTTTAGATCACAATGAGTATGTATTCCTGTTTAACTTTTTAAGTACATTATATTGTTACAGACCCAGGAATGGGAAAAAAAAATTATTGAAGTATACAAATTGATTTTTCCCCAAATATATGAAAGAATTGAGAAAAAGCTCACTCCTCTTCCTAAGGTCTTTTACGTCAGAGGAAGAGGACATTTTAACTTCTGAGGAACAAATATCCATATGTAAAGCTAGTATCCTGTACATTTGTATCCTCATTTAGTCATGATTAGGCCAAAGTAATTAAGTAGTACAAATTTTAACTGAAAAATTCAGGCCGTTTAGACTTCCAACTCATATATGTGTGTTAATACTTTTATCAATGTACTATATTCCAAGTTTGATACATCCATCAAAGAAATTAAAATTATTACAAGAAAAAAAATAATTAATCATTATCATTGAGTTCTAATTCAGACATAAATCATGTTCTACAAACCGTAAGGCAAACAATCCAAGGCAGTGCAGACTCACACAGAATACTTGTAGCCCTACTACACATTTCTATGTTTCTTTAAAAAAAAAAAAAACCAAAGAAGGATCTCCTTCGTTCTTCCCTCGTCCCTCATTGCATTGTAAACTGTTTAACACTTCACAAGTGTTATGATAGGGAAGTCCCGGGGATGAAGTAATGGTTGTAAGGAAGCGTTTAGAAGGTGAGATGCTTGGGCGAGAAACCCAGCTGGCTGTTGGTTGTCTCTTTTCCCTCTGCTTTCCTCAACAGCCCCTGTCTATTGCTCTGCTGATGCCAAGTGCTTTTGCTTTTTGTTTGGAGTTTTTTTTGCTGTGGGGTTTTTTGTTGTTTTTTTTTTTATATCAAGATACTTGTAGCCTTAAAATTACAGATTCACACTGAATTCAGAACTCTTTCATGGAAATGGAATGGTTATC
Organism: Opisthocomus hoazin; assembly: GCF_030867145.1. Classification (NCBI taxonomy): domain Eukaryota; kingdom Metazoa; phylum Chordata; class Aves; order Opisthocomiformes; family Opisthocomidae; genus Opisthocomus; species Opisthocomus hoazin. The sequence continues at coordinate 7,142,016 of NC_134420.1, forward strand.
CTCCCATGGAGTTGTGACCTGTTCTGTTCTGAGGGGCTTGTATCTCTGTTGCTACACAGAACCAACGTAGTCTGAGCTGGGGCCATGGGTTTGTGACCTGCAGACTGAATGCTTCGAGGGAAAAAAAAATTGCAACTTGATCGGGCACCACAACTTGAAACCATCGCTTCTTTTGTCAGCATTGATTCAGCTGTGAGCAAAGTTAGGCATAACTGGGTTTTGTTTCTGATTATATAATGTATATTGTGTCTTTCCGCAGAGCACCCTAGAACAGAATCAGAATGGGAAAACAGCTTTGCCTTGAAAATGTTCCTCTTCCAGTTTGTCAACTTGAATAGCTCCATCTTTTACATTGCCTTTTTTCTTGGCAGGTAAGTTGTCTTTGCTAACTGCTCTTAGAGGAAAACTTGATGGAAGTCGTAATCTTTGCTAATTTTATAGGTATGAAGAAAATACACTGACTGAACTGTAAGATTTAGATGCAATTCAGTTTCTGAGGATAATTAATAACACTAAATTCATATTTTTAACTGTATGTGAGGGTTGGACCCTTGCAATCTTTACTCATTAAACTATGCAGTAAAAAGTCGTGTTTTTAAAGTGGGTCTATGTACGTGACTTTCCTACTAAAGGAGAATTCAGAACCTTTGAAAATAGAGCCACTTCCTAAACGTGGGTCGGTATTTAGCCCTGCGATAATAGGCTTTATTCATTTTTTCTTGTTTATTCCCCTTTGGTTACATTTCCCAGGATCCATTTCTATAAATAGTAAATATTGTCTGGCAAGTCTTATACAAGAGTAGGAAGCAGAAACGCTGGCTTCAATTGTTGTGTGTATCTTTAGCTCAGGGCATGAGATACTGGGCAGGTCTAACCTTGCCTCATCTTCACTTCAGTTTCATTATGATCAGACTTCTCATTCCTGCAGAACCTACAGAGTACTTCAGAGTACCTTCTGTAAAGTTTTATAATATAATTGCAGTTCAAGATTGTTTGGAAAAAAAAACCACCAGAGGTCTATTAAAGACTGTTGGTAGTGTCTGCTTGTTACATGCTTGGATGCATTTGCCGTACAGCTGCTAGTCTTATCTCCTGTGTCTAGTAGGATCAGGCATGGGGTTTTTTCTCTCTCATTTATAACTTCCACTGAGGTCATTAAGAATTTTGATTCAGTTTGTTGTACAAGAATCTGTTAGGTCTGTTATGATGGCTTTGGAAGTGACTTTATGCTTGTATGTCTGAGGGTGCAATCCAGTGCACGCTTCACATGGGCAAGCAGATCCCTGTGCTGCAGTAAATTCCTACGTATTGCAATGGTTTATCTTCTTGGAAGTAGATTAGAAAGTCTGAATATCTAACATCTAAAATGACTGAAGCTAGGATTTCTGCTCTGGACATAATAAAGGCTTAGGATTGCTTGCAAAATGATGGTCCTTGTTTGCATTCTGAAACTACCATATCCTACAGATACCAGATTTAAGCCTGTGTGATTTAATCTGTTTATATTTCGTGAGTTTGCTCAGTGGGTGTTGTGAAATAACTACTGATACAGGATGTTCTTGGAATGTCCACTGAGAAACAGAAATCTTGTTTTCCAGATTTGCAGGCCGCCCAGGAAAATACAACAAGCTTTTTAACAGATGGAGACTGGAAGAGGTAAGCAATCCTATTTTGTGTTCCTGTGAAATTTCCATGAGTAAAAAGGAAATGGCTGAAGGACATGAATGAAGTCCAGTTTAAAAGATTTATTATTCCATCGAAGTGCAGTGAAGAGTAAACTCTTATTTATAGCAAAGGATAGGAAACGGGAGACGTGTTTTTCCTTCTGCGTTCTCCACTGTGCTGAGTGACTCTGCGTGAGACAGGCAGTTCTTTCGGCCTCTCTCTTTGGGGAGAGCAAACAGTCCCTTTCCTCACAGGCACTACTAAGCCCTACATGAATGGAATCTCCTGGGTATGTGGAATTTTTTGGGTGGAGGACAGAAGTATACTGCCATCACCTTTTTTATCAGCTTCTTATGTTTCTGCCAGTGTGAAAATACTAATTTAAAAAAAGAAAAATAGTATTTTTTAAATTGAGGTTGAAAGTGTGTTAGAATTGAACCTCCCTTGATACCACTAGCGTGCTGAATTTACCTCATATCGCTGAAAACCAGATTTCTTCTGTTGAACCTTCGTAGTAGCTATGGAGTAAAATACCATAACTTTGTACTCCATGGTCTAAAAAAATACGATCTTGTTCTCCAAGAATTAATATGTCTAAACGATGTTCAGCTAAAGCCTATGTTAATATTTCTGTTATTAATATTTCTTTTAATATTTCTGTAGCTAGAGTTTAGTGTTTTTCACCAAACATATTTGAGTATTTTCCATTCTTCCGGTGAGCAAATAAAAATGGAAGGAATTCTCTGATTTTAGGTACTGATCCTTTTCCATTTCGTTTCAGTGTCATCCGAGTGGCTGCTTGATAGATCTGTGTTTGCAAATGGGGGTTATTATGGTTTTGAAACAAATGTGGAACAACTTCATGGAGCTAGGCTATCCGTAAGTTCAAATATTAAAATTTATTTTACAACAGTGATCACATATTAGTGTGACTTAGTGATAGGGAAAAATATTTTCTCATTGGAATGGAGGGCAGAATTTTGTCATTAATTGTAATTCATTCTCATCTTTAATTGAGGAAGACAATGAACAGCTGAAATACTGGTCTCTGGAAGTGTGTGTTCATAAGCACATAAAATGGGATTCTTCAGCAGGTTCAAGTTTACATCTCTTATGTCATCACTCAAAACCTAATCATCAGTGTTGATTTTCAACCTTCCCTGCAGGGTGAGGAGGACGTGCTACTAGTGCTTACACAAGGCTTGGGTTCAGTGTCTAGGCTAAGTTCGACGTGTAGGCTCTGAGGCCCAAAAATACAGTTGTTAAATACATAACTGGATACTGGTCAAGTAAATAACTACATTCTTCCCCTACGTGCTGTAAGAAGCATAGAGTATAAATAGTCCACTTTTGCCAAAATAATTATTTCAAGTACATGTTTGCAGAATGCTTCCACTTTTGCATCTCGCATACAGTGAATTTATTCCCAAGGGAAGCATTAACTGCTGCTCTAAGATAAAGCACCTCAGGGCATGTTAACCATCTAAATTGTTTATTGTGATTTCATTTTCCATAATACAAACAGAGCTGTTCAGCTGCTGCAGAGAGTAATGGGCTAAGAGTCTTACAGCACTCTTGAAACTGGAAGATTATGTTTTCGGTAAAAGCAAAGGGTTGCTCATCAAATATTAACTTAATCAAAGTCTCAGCCTTGAAAAGAAGTCAGACAGGGTTAGGCTCACGATGTGCAATCATTCTGCAAATGAGAGGCAATGCGCTGCATTGCCGTGAGACGTGAATTTCTGAAAAGAAGAATCCTACGTGAACTGTCAGGCTTTCTGCCTTCTCAGCCCAGCAGCATCTTAACTGTCCCTAGAATTTATTCTGGAACGTGTTTCTAGTCCTTTGTCGAAAGCAGTGTTTTGTTCTCACAAAACCATTGTTTGCAACACAGGCCCTTCAGTAACAAGAGAAATCAAGAGCTAAACACTAAATTAGCTTGAGAAAAAAGAGCAGCCTGTTCATAGAAGTATTTATACGAAAATTATTTCCAATCTTCAGTGTCTTTTCAGTAATATCTAGAAACAAATAATAGCCTTTAATTGCCACCTGTGTCAGTACTGGTTGATATATTTCTTTTGTAGAACACTAATTTGTGAGACTATTACCTAGTTAACTACTTTGTGAAAGGACCTCTTAACACCTTTATAAAAAATAAAATTTGCAGCTTCAGCAACACCTCTTTAGACACTTTTTTGTGCTTCAAGAAAAAAATATTCTGTAGACCATCTACATCGTTAGGTTTGTTCAAAGAACAGTTGGCATGTTCTACTATTCAGTATATTCTAGTGTCAGAGTTCTTTCTGAGCCCCATTTACTTAATTTCTCTTTGATAGGATTAAAAATAAAGTATTATTTACTTTTTTTAATTCTGTCATTATGCATGATTTTTTTCCTGTTATTTTTTTTATTTAGGCATGCAGGTAAATCCTACCCAAAAAGGCTATGCAAGCAAATTCCGTATTCTGAAAAGCTTATTTGTACAATGCCTGACATGCTACGCTAAAACATAGTTAGAGTCATAATGCAGAACTGAGAACTTCTGCATGTTCTTTGAGTTGTATTTTATATGATACTGTAAATATTTCCAGAAAATACCTAAGTAAACATTCAGGTGCTATTCAAAATAGGCCCGCTGACTTCAAAACAATACCAGCAAGTATTGTAAATGATGGAGCAAATACAGTCAATAATGGTCTGTTTATCTAATAAAGTTTATTACAGAATTGGTGGTCACGACGCAAAATGAAGAGAGGAGGGCAGTTAATGGAGCATAAAATTTCTCTACCTCAGTGGGAGAAAGATTGGAATCTGCAGCCTATGAATCTCCACGGTTTGATGGACGAATACTTAGAGATGGGTGAGCAGATTTAAGGAGACGTCAGTTTTCTTAAGAAACTGGAACTATGTTTCACGTTAAAAGATCTTTTGCATTCCCGATTTCTAACCATTGAAATGCCTGTCTAGTTTTACAGTTTGGCTTTACCACCATCTTCGTTGCTGCCTTCCCACTGGCACCTCTCCTGGCATTGCTTAACAATATCATAGAAATAAGGTTAGATGCATACAAGTTTGTCACTCAGTGGCGAAGACCCATGCCTGCAAGAGCAACGGATATAGGTGAGAGAACCTAATGCCTGTCACTGTCAGGTACCATCTCTTTGTGTTTCCTTCTTTAATGCAGCTTAACCTTTGAAATACTTCATGCGTCAAGAGTGGAATAGGTAATGTAACCTACACATCTCAGTGGCAACTCTCCTGTTAGGCAACAAAAACATACTCAGTTGCATAGCTAACAGGACTCCTCAAATTTGCTTCCCACTTCCAGTGAGGGATCATAATAGTTGGAATTTTAGAAACAGACTAAATAGCATTTTAGGCTTCTGATTTGTGGAACTCTAGGTCTAAAATGCTATCCAAAATCAATTGTATTTAAAAATGAAATATAAGGACTAAATTCACTTTTGGTTTAAAACCAAATTAAAAATAAGCAAGATATCTCTTTCCAAAATCTTCTCTTTGGCCTTTATAACTGAAGATTATGGTTATACCTTTGTTGCTTAGCCATTTCTTCTCAGCAGGGTGTGCCCTACTGTAAGACTTCATTCAGGTGGAGCCAGTGGTGGCAGAAATGTGGGGACATGGCTTAATCTTGACTAGTTTTTCTGACCGAATAATTCTTTCTCAATAAGGAAGGAAAACTACATGACTAATAATTGCTTTAATATCACTGGTATGATTTTTATATGACTTGATATGACTGTGAAAAACTTACGACTTTGTTGTGATTTCCCTTGTTTCTAGGGATCTGGTATGGGATTCTGGAAGGAATTGGTGTTCTGGCTGTCATCACCAATGCCTTTGTTATTGCCATTACTTCCGATTACATTCCGCGTTTTGTCTACGCATACAAATACGGTCCCTGTACAGATCAAGGATACAGACAAGAAAAGTAACTAAGATATTCTTTACATATACGTGTATATTTCAGTGGAAGCACACTTTTGCTACTGTCTTTCTGTGTTAACATATTCAGCATACATCAGTAGCATTTCACCTTTCACATCTGTGCAAACCTTCACAGATGTTAAGTGCGAGTAACTTGGCCATTCCAGCGAGTTTGCAAACTAACTCCGCAGTCATATAGTGGAAAATCATATCTTCCCCTCTGAAGTTCAGTACACAATTTAGCAGTTCAATACACATTGTACTGTTCAATACACGTTGTAGCAGTTTTCAAGCTTTCTCTAGATAAGGTTTTCTTCTTTTCTGCAAGAATTCTGGACTGTCTTCTCCCACCACGCTCTCACACACATATATATGCTCCCGAACCCTTTTTTTATCCTAAGCCTTGTTCACTATCAACCTTCTCCGCCTATTTCTCTTCAGAAATGCTTTCAGCCAAGCTCCAGCAAGATTGGCCTTGGCACTGTTTAGCCTAGCTCCATATATAGTGTATGTAAGCTTCAAGCAAGATACCTTGCCTATCTCTGCACCACCAGGCTGGTTTCCTGCACTTCTCCAGACACTTACCAGTGTCTCCGCACTGTGAGTCCACCGTGCTCTGTCTGTATTTCCCACTATCTGTCATGACAGATCACTGTACTCATGGGCATCCTCTCTTTCATTTAGAAACCAGTGCCCTGGGGGTGGTTTTGGGGGGTTTTTTGTTTGTTTTGGTTTGTCTTTTTGTTGGTTTTTTTATATGGGAATCAGGGTTATCTCAAGAAAAGGAAGCATTATGTTGCTAATACTATAGCATATCTCACAGGCACAACTCGTCTTCTTTATTGCACGGTGGGAAGGATAAGAGCGAAAGCATCAAAGCTTGTCCAGCACGCCAGTACCGCTGCATTCACGGACCGTGCCTCAGCCCAAACCACAGGGGTCTGCCCTTTGTTCCCTTTTGCTTCATCTCTAATGATTCAAAAATAGAGATTTACTCTGCTGATTCTGTCACAGGAAGAGAGAATTTAAGAGCAAAAAGAATAAGGCAGGATAGGATTAAGAGAGACAATAGCAGAAAAACGTTTAGGCTGAATATGTGCACTGCCCATTTAATGGAGAATGAATTCTATTCCTTCTATTCCAGTAGTGATTTCAGGTGTCACAGCAATCCTGAAGGTTCAGGAGGTATAATAGGATTCCTGACGCACCTCTTTTTAAATGTTCTTTGCCTTTCAGAAGGCCGTTTGTTAAATTACAGAACAGATTTCTAAGAGAATGGGATGTCTTATGTGTCCATGGTTTTCTAGGAACAGACAAAAATTTCACTCCTACAGTTATAACTCAATGTACTTGTGTGATTTCAGTTATGAATACTAATAAATTGTTGCCTTTAAGATGGCTGCTTGATATATACGTACTGTTCATTTTACTGTTGGTGAAAATTCTTCTGTGATTCAGCTCATCATTTTTTGATATATGCCACATGATTTGTGGCAGATTCTTCTTAGATGTTAAAATATTCTCCTCTTTGCCTCTCTAGCCACCTTTCTAAACTCAGTAATTTTAGAAGACAGTAAAGAACACTATAGAAACAATTTTTTGTTTATATCTGCTGATAGATGAGAAGCAAAAACATGAAAAGTACTGAAAATAGATTTTGAAACAGTGTTATTCCTGAAACAGGTTATTTATTTCTTTCCAAGATAACTTTGCTTCGCTGCTTAAAATTTTAGAAGTGCTTTTGTCCTGATAAGCAAATAAAATAGTATGCTCACAATATGTGACAACAGAATATGTTTAAGTACACTATCTGTGCTTTATAACCACTTTATTAAGAAAGTCCTGACCCTATGTCTTTTCCTTTCAGATGCTTAAAAGGATATGTCAACAGCAGTTTATCAGTATTTGATCTGAGTGAGCTTGGGATGGGATACTCAGGATACTGCCGGTATGTTTTGATGCTCTCCCTGCTTGTAACACAGACACAGACGTTAATAGACATTTAATTAAAAGTGAGCGCTTAAATTACTGGCAAAGTAGTTTCTTTTTTAGCCTCTGAAAGCATTGGTGTTCAGGTTTGTTCAGCGTGCAAGTCTCAGGTGCAGACAGTGCGTGGTAGGACACAGTAGTAACACACTGGAAACCTGTGTTGTAAGTTTTCTCAGGACTCTCGCAGGCCGTATCTTTCATGCCATTATGAATTATTTCATTTCAAAGTTTGCCCAGCTGCCAAAAAGGGTAAAAATTCTCATTTCAGTTTAGTTAAGCATTTTGAGGTCTATTAATTAAATATACAATTAAAATTTTTGTTGTGGCTCTAACCCAGGCCGAGATCCCAAAGAGTTATGCAAGATGAATACAAGAAATTCAGCATAAAAATTAAAAATGACATTGCATGAGTGCACTTCTTCTGGTTTTGGATTTAGTTTTATGGTAGAGAGTTACCTTGAATAGACTAAGAAGTTACAGAATCGTGTTACATTTATGCAGACTTTATCTGGAGAATCTCAAATGCACATAAGCAAAGACAAGAACAATTTAGAGTCAACACACTTGAACTTAACGCTCCAAGGTGTCAGCTTTGTAACAACAAAAGAAATTGTTTGCTGTGGATTTTTGGAAGCAAGAAGTGCCATCTTATAAGCAGCACTATGTAATTGCCTGTATTGTTGACTACTCTTCTCTTTTTCTGTTTAGTTGCTCTTGAAGTATGCTTTCACTTCACTTGCTCTCCTTTTAGCCATATCTGGGATAAGCTGGAGAGTTCTTCACTGTGCTCAGGTTTTTGAGCACTGGATTTCTCTTCGCTTTACAGGTACAGAGATTACAGAGCCCCACCATGGAGTTCAACTCCGTATGAATTCACTTTGCAGTTCTGGCATGTCCTGGCAGCACGGCTGGCCTTCATCATAGTATTTGAGGTTAGTCACGGAAAGGAGCAATTCCTTTCTACCTCTTTAAAGTCAGAGTTACTTTTTACAGTAGTCTCAGAAATAAATTGTCAGTATCATCAACTGCTTGTTCATTACAGTCAAGAGAGAAAGAGAAAAAAAATGACCCTCCCCAAACTGTTGTCAGTCAGTCACTTCAAATTGAATTGACAGAGCATGCACATATTTGAGAGGCCCTCCAAAGTTGTATTTCCTTAACAGTCGTCTTCTAAATCGTGTTGGTTCCCAACGAAATCTTTCAATTTTATTGAAAAAGGAGAAATGCAACTTACGTGTACATTAAGCACAGTTCTTACAAGTTGAAGTGTATGTTGGGAAAATGATACATGATTGTAGCCTAATATAAAAGTAGAAATGCATGTACTAACTTTGAAGAACGTATTGCATGCTGTCCAGGAATCTGGTTGTCTACTTTGGTTACAAGCTCTTCGCAAAGGCTGCTTGTAGGTAGTGCTTGCTATGGTTATTCAAAGTGGCGTATCCTGCAGTCACACCTTAATTTAGGTCACTAGCGATACCCTTAGTTTTACTTCTCAGAAGACTTCAGCGTTTTCACATTTCTGATAGACTGCTCATTTACTCCCGTGTGTGTGTGTGTGTTTAGTAGAAACACAAAGCAGTTGCTTTTCAGTCATAAATTGAATCTCAGTTCCAGTTTTGCCACAGGCTTTTAGGCCCTGAAATGTGGATCTAGAAATGAATATTTATGCATCTTTGAAGCAATTATTTTTGTTCTTCTTTTCAGCACCTTGTTTTTGGAATAAAGTCTTTCATTGCCTACCTGATTCCAGACATGCCCAAAGACTTGTGTGACAGAATGAGGAGAGAGAAATATTTAGTCCAGGAAATGATGTATGAGGCTGAACTGGAGCATTTGCAGAGAGAAAGGAAAAAGAATGGGAAACAGTACCACCATGAATGGCCTTAGTCACTACCATGCTGCAACAGAAACACTGTTTGGAGTTGAAGAGTGCAGTTACAAAATGAAGTCAAGAGTCTGGCATCAGTGCATGAGATTCGTGGTGTGTATACGTTCTTGCTGGGCAGTACAGCTGGCAGGCTTTGGTGGGACCTGGAATATAGATGCTTCCGATGAAGAAAATGAAAAGCCTTACCTGTAACTGGTCTGTGGTGAGCACCAAGGAGAACTGGCACTCAGGAATGTGCAGACGGATTAAAAATTTGGACACTCTGGTTTAAAAAAAGGCAATGAATTTTCATGCTGTTCGTGAAGATACTAACAGCGTACTGAAAATAACAAATTACCTGTGAACTTATGCATTAAGGGCATGACTAAAACCAGCTTACATGGTATCCTCTACTTCTGCAGCTTCTGATTGCTCAGCTCCATTTGTAATGCCTCTGAAGAAAAGAGCAATTGTTGCCTTTGTGGCCCTAATTTGATATAAATGATCTTTCAGGCTTACTGTTTTGTCAGGTTTGTCCTAGTCTCTTGTTGAGATTGTGGATGTGGTCCTGCCCTAAAAAAGGGGTCTATGGCTGCTTGATATATACTATGCAGTTTAAGATTTGCACATCAGCGTCATTAATTTATCCTTCTAGTTGAAAACCAAAAATTCTAAATTCAAAGAGAAAACAGCAGCACTAAGAGAACGCATCGTATTGCTCACATTGCAGCTATATTTGAAAATGACATGGCTGTTGAGTTGTCTTGCCGCTTTGGTGTGCGGAAAGGCCACCTCCACAGACGTCCAGTGTGAGAGAACTGTCATTTCCATGCTCTGATGTAGCATGCAGATGTCTAACTGCGTTGCTGTTGCCTTTGACCTGTCTGGGCAATGATTCCATGACTTCACAGAATGCTAACTTGAAATACTCTCATACAGTGACTTCATCCTGAATATACAATTAACTCTTTATAGTATGCAAGCTTATGCAGATATATATCAGACATTCAGTATAACATTGTGACTTGCTTGTTCAGGGAAGGAGAAGCAGAGCACTTTATAACAATGCTCTTCTTATTGTAATAGTAAATATTCCAGTAATGTGCACTTCTTTTATTGGCCTAAATAAGTCGAAGCATGGGATTTAGATGCAGGCAGATATGTATAGAGATTGTATATAAATGCACACACACACAGTGGTTACTTTTAGATTTTTTATTATTATTTGTATGCCTTCTTACAGTTTTGGGGGGTTTTTTGGATAAAATCACTATAAAAGGTAGATGTTCTTGTAAGAAATCAAATTTCAGTTTTTATGTGCGTACAGCATACATCAGTGTTGCTTATGGTTATAGTCACATTTTGGTGATGCAGTTCTCTATTACTAACATTTCATAATGTCAGAAAAGATAAGCACTTAATTTAAACAAGTGCGCAGGGCTCACTTGCAGAGAAGGGAGTGGAGAAAGTCACAATCATTCTGTTTCTCATGTACAATTTTAAAACTACTTCTTTATGTTGGATGAGAAAAATTTAAAAAACAAAGCGTCAGCAAAGCACAGTAACTAGAAAGGCTGCAAATTTTAACATTATATTTAGGGTTAAAGCTGCAGCAAAATCACTGCTGACAGATATGTAAAGACCTGAATTTTTGCTACTTGCAATACCCTACTGAACCAAAAAGTATGATTCCAGTATTCAATTGCATGTATTAGCACAATTATTTTACTTTATTATGCCATATAAAATCAATTGTAAGAGTCAAGAGCCCGTCAAAGTGGGTGAGTATGAGTATCTAGGGAGCCTAGCATCAGACCTTAAGTTCTTTAGTCGTTTCACCATATTCATGAGATCTCTTGATTAATTCCAGCTCTCTGTCACCAGACGAGGCAACTATAGGAGTATCTACAGTATTGCACAAAGGAGGAAAGAAATTGAAAGGTATGGTCTAATCAGATACAGTACCTATTAGTTCTGTCATAAAGGGCTTGTGGAACTCGGCTTCCCATATTTTCGGAAAGCTGTTTTGTTCCTCCATGTTCTGAGTTGTGCATGAAGTTCTTCAAGGAGTCCTTATTGGAAATAATGAATGCACTCTCCTTAGTGCTTATAGAATCTCTGCATTTGATTTAATTTATTGTCTCCCTGTTTCATTCTGTAGAATATCAAGCACTGTTTGACAGCATTAACCATGTGTCACAGCTGCTGTTCCTGTGCCACATAGTGATAGTACTTCAGTTCTTCAGAAGGTCACAGATGAGGTCTCTTTTTAATGTTTTCTCTAAAAGCAAAATGCCTTGGCTGGCCCAAGGTATAAAGATACAGGATAAAATTAGGCAAAAATCAGAAATATTGATTGATTGTTTTATACTTTCCTGTTTCTGCCATGGATGTTAGCACGTGTCAATACATACTTAGGCAAATTCCAGTTGGACTTTAAAAACACATAGGGAAGAAAACCTTTTGTATTTGAGGTTTAAATCTGTGTATTATTAATGATTTTCAACACTGGTGTATGAGAGTATATTAAAGGCAAGTATGTAGATCTGACATTGTGCGTTTTACTGGAAAAGCACAAGAAGTTTTGGACAAGTACTGTGTGTGTTCCTTTGTTTTTGGAGGACATCAACAGTGTCTCAAGGTTTTGCCACTAGCTAGCCATTTGCTTAAGCTGAGAAAACTCTTTGGTAGACTTCGTTTAGTATGCTGTTTGCACTGACTGCACGTTATTTTACTCAAGTATAAGGCACACACTGTCCTCAGGAATAATGTATTTTATGAATGATCTTTTCATATTCTAAATATTGTCTTTCCAAACAAATGACCAGTATGAATAGACTACGCATGCAAGCTGCATTTGTGAAATCTGACAAAGCTTTAGAACCTCAATTTGTGCAAAAATGCTTTAGATCATTGCAGATCTAATCTGTGATAACTTTGCTCTATGCATGCGCCCTTAGAGAGACTGCATGAGCAACTAGATATTTTTAAATACGAAGGAGTAGTCCAAAATGTCTTAATTATTCCTAAGAAAATTCCATGTCTTCATCCAGACAAAAGAAGTTTCCATTTCGGAAACAGCAAAAAGTCCACATACATTATACACATCTCATTTCTTATGACTTTTTATTCTAAATTTGTGCCTAATGTGTGAGATCTGAATTCTGGTGACTGAAGGAGGAAGAAAAGAATTCCGGTTCATCGGCCGTGCTACTTACAGGTTGCTTCTTGGAGCTCAAAGTCCGTCTCCATATGGACGGATGCAGCAAGAGCTCAGTATTCACAGCAGAGCACTAGCAGGGTTGCCTGACGATTGAGCCCAGGGTCTCTAGTTGTTACGCTGTAGTTCAGTTTCCTTACCAGAAGCGCAGCACAGTGAGCGAGCATCCTGACAGAGTACTGACATTTGGAAATAAGGCAGACCGCGTGATGGCTATTTTTTTGGTTTTCTTTCCTAGCTCTTTTTGTTAAAGGATTTATAGAGAAAATTTAGGTGAACATTAGGGTTAATACTGGTGATGACAAGGCTAAGATTTCCATAGCGGTGATGGACAATAAGTGGGTTCCTGTTAGATGTTTCTTTGGAAGTACGTATCTTCATTACTACAAAACACACATCAGCTGTTGCTATGCCCTTTTCTGACACCAAGCTGTCTTAAATTGTGTTCTGAGGATTAGTTAGGCTCAATTGTGTCCTGTTGAAAGCTCAAAAGAAAAATATCTGGAGGGCCTAGTGAGAATAAGTTAGTAGGTACATAACTTAATGCATACATTCATAAATCTCCTGAGGTTTCCTTCATGAAAAGTTCTGCACAAGGAAAAATATCTTGGGAAACACAGCTTTAGGGTGAGTGTTAATATGGGGGAAGGCAAGAACTTTGGTGGTACTTTATTCTTAATGTGCCATTAAGATGATCAGTCTAACAGAAGTAGTGCAGATCTGCTGTTCCCTTGGTGCAGCTTCTTCCACTGCAGCCTCCAAGTCGGAGAGCTGCCAGAGGGAATTTCTGATGCTGTGGGATCCAGTGGCGTTACCTGCAAAGTGCTACGTGGCATCTTGGGATTTATTAATCTTTTGCATTATATCACAGTTCATTCAGGGGCAAATTAGTGCATACATGTTTAAAAACATCATGTCATTTTGATTAACTGAAAATGATCCTTGTCCATGAAATGAAAAGAAAGGCTTCTTACATAATGAACTTACAAGTGCCACAAGTTTTAGTGAAAACTATTATAAATAGATTTTTTACGTACGCTGGGGAATGGTCCTATCCATAAAACTCATTTTATACGAACAGCTAAATATGAAAGCAATAAAGTTAATGGAAAAATCAATCAATCACATTTTGTATTAAGTGCTACATAGGAGAAAAGGGACAGAGATAAAAGCAGTGGTATCAGCAGTCACTTCCAATGCAGTAGTACTTCCAGAAGCATTTTATTTTATGTAATCCTCATAAACTGCTAATGTTTCTTATTTGGGGATAAAGGTTGGAACAAGTATACAGCCAGCCTTTCATAATAATGTTTGTGTGGTTTTGAGGCTGACACTAGAATTCAAACAGAATTCCACGTTTAGACAGACTTGTTATTTTGTTAGTTCCAATGCATACTTTCTCTGGCTAAAGTGCACGCAGTGACACTTTTTGAAAGTGTTAAAGTGACTTGCAAACCTAAATTCCTGCGACGGAAAATTTAGCAGCTTTAAAGGATCCCCAAGTCTTTTCATACCCAACCTTATTCTCGTGACCCCCCATGTTCTGCTGGGGTAAAACGCAACAAGCCAGCGTTTTGAGGCTGGGGATGAGCAGAGGAGGCAGACGGCTCCTCTTCGCTTCAGCAAGTTTTGCTCCAGAATCCCGATCGGTTCTGCAAAACGAGGGGTTGAAGCTGGAGCAGGGTGACAGCCCTCCTGCTCGTTTTCCTTTTCTCTTCTGGCTCGTTCTTTACTTATCCTCAGTGTTTTATTAAATGATGACTTCTTGCTGACAGCCCGATTTCCAGGGCAATTCTGTAGCTGCAGAATTTTTTACAGGCTCTTTTGGGATGTCCCTAACTGAGAAGCCAGAGCAGAAAGTGCACAAATAGTAGTTTGTCTGGCGCGTTTTACGAGTTGGTATGTGTCGGATGGAGCGCTGCGAGGAAGCACGGGGCGCGTCTGTGTGTGTCCTTGGGCCACCCGTTTCTGGGTCTGTCCCTTCAGCCGCTCTCCCAAGCACTACATTTTGCAGTGCTGATGTCCCTCCCTACACGCACACAGGCATCCTAAATACCCTACACAATCCAAGCATTTTTAAATTCATATGAATAGACTCATATTGACAATTTTTGTCTAATACTGACATTGCAACCACGTTTACCAGGAATTGGTATTGGCATGATTTTGGCGTAATCATGATAGCACAATGTTACCACAACAGCACAAAGTTGTAACAGCACAACAAGGCACTGTGGAGAAATCACTTCGCTATTCCATGTTATGCAGGAACTTTTTAAATCCAGGACTGGCATTTAGTCTGGAAATGTTAATGGTGTGTTCCCTCCTCACTGCACTGGAAATTACCTTGTGTTAGTTCTGTTGGCTTGCTCTAACTCTTTGCCATAACCTCGTTAATGTTCTATGTTCTCTGTAGTTTGCATTCTTATTGCCATGAGCTAGTTGTTAGGATGCTACTAGGTGAGAAATTAGGATTAAACCCAATGCAGTCTAAAGCCATTGAGATTCTAAACACTGAGAACACAACAATTTTTCTGTTAATAATGAAAAAAAATTCAGATCGTCTTTTTAATTTGTGTTCTGTTGAGATGACTCCGAGTTTTGTATCAAAAAATCTTCCAAGCTATTGGCTCTAATTTTTACCTAGAGTAGTATCACTGAAATTTCAGTTCTTTGAAATAACGTCATGTAAAATTTAACTGAAGAACCTAGTTCAGTCATTTTTTACTCTGATAGGCCTGGCTAACTTGCAATATCATGATCGTAAAAGATTTCTTAAAATGTGTATATATTTGAAATTTATGTAATATTTAAATACAGCTTGGTTTCTAAGGAAGGAATGAGAATAAAATTTCAACTATTTTTTCTATTCATAAATCCACACTTTGTAAGTAATATTTAAAATAAGATCATGGTGCCACAGAGCGTTTCAGAGAAGTTGACTTTTATGCACTGCAAGCTAGAAGTTCCTCTGACCTGTCAGCTTTTGGTTTCTTTTGTGTTTTAAGATTACTTTTAGAAGCCTATATGTACCCCAGAACTGAAAAAATTCACTGAGGAAAAAGTTGTCGATCTGATTAACTATTGTAAGACACTTTTGGCATAAATTTGTCTTTGAGATGCTGTTTACTTTATCAAGGTTTACATGTACAAATGCAACTACTTACTGTATCATACACATTTGACTATTGCATTTTTTCAGTAATAAAC
This sequence comes from Opisthocomus hoazin, assembly GCF_030867145.1. Lineage (NCBI taxonomy): Eukaryota > Metazoa > Chordata > Aves > Opisthocomiformes > Opisthocomidae > Opisthocomus > Opisthocomus hoazin. Next base: position 7,157,918 of record NC_134420.1, read on the forward strand.
TTGGATATCTTTGAAAGAGACTTTGAGTTTCATTGTTCCAAATATTCAAAGTTAATTAAAAAAAAAAAACAGATACATTTGAAAAGTCAGTGGTTATGTGCCTTCAAACCGTAGTATTGTAAGGGAGTAATTTAATGGTTAAACTTGGCTTGGCCACTTGTTTAGCTTTTAACAATTAAATACTAATTTACTGTGGTTTCCAGACACATATAGACTCACTTTTCAAATTTTCGATCACTTATGGTCTACTGCTTTCACTAATGACTAACAATTTCTTAAATTTAAGCACTTGTTTTAGAATTTACATATTCCTAGCTTCTTAATGTCATTTTTTCAACTCAAGCTCGCCCTTCTCTGGTAGGATCAATGGCTCGGGATATGAAACAAGAAGATAAGATCATAACTGTAAGCGACACTGACCTGAATATTTGATCAGAGTGGTAATTTTTCTGAATTCCAATTTTTCTAGTCCACATCCTTAAATCTTTGTAGAAGAGTGAATAATGAACTATTGGTTAATGATTTTAGCCATCATACGTAAGTCCACGTGTTGGGACTTAATAAAAATTTGTGGAATGCCTGGCTCTTGTACAAATACGGAAAACACTTGGGCTCGATGAACAGCTTCAGTTGAAACAAAACTAATCCAAAAATATGAAGTTAAAAATAAATTCTTCAGGATTTTTCTTCAAAGACAGTTTGAGAGAATGCAATTCCAGCCAACCTGACTCACTGTTTTGACGTTAAATGGACGAACGAAGATTCTCTTTTGTGGCAAAGGACTTGGAAAGATACAAAGTCTGGAGTGAATCCAATATAAAGGTGTTGCTAAACTTGTGGAAAATATACTGAATAAAGCGAACTGTGCATTTTGCATCAAGCAGTGCATAAGAATACTGCAGTGAGTAGGCATCCTAAGAAGTATTTGGAGCTGACTTGGTTGTTTTCACAGTTAGATGTCTCTGAATCAGATATCCACCAACTACAAGTAGAGAGGGCTTTTTTTTAATCCACCCTCTAACTATGTAGCTTCAAAGTGGTTTTTTGAACCACTTTCACGCGAGAATTATTTTACATCCTTAAGCATGATAGTTAGGCTCTCCTAATATAACCTAAGTGATAATGTGCGTGGCCATGAGATATAAATTATACAATAGCTTGACTTACTGAGTTTCCATCTCTGCCTTGCTAACCATTCTGAAGATGGAAGCACAAAAGGAAAGCATGCCATGCAAGACAGCAGGCTGCTAGCCGAACTCAGCTGTAGACTTTTATGAGATTATAAAAATGGTAGAAAAGAGATTAACGGAAGTATTGACTTAACTCTCAGTTTGTTGATAAACTGTCCTGCGCAAGCAAGGCAGTGTCATTTACAGACTGCGATTTCTGTTCTCCGATTGAATATGCTGGGACTGTCCCCAGAGGCAGGGCATGAACACAGTCAGGACAAGTAACTTCAAGGACCAGGCTGACCTAGATCTACACTGTAAAGATGGTCACTGAGAAAGCAAAAGCAACAGCTGGCTTCTTAAAGCAATGTGAGCTAAATGTCAGCTGGGTCTGTAACTGAGAAGTCTGTGATATATTCATTCAGTCTGTTTCATTCAATTGTGAGTTTTGTTTATAAACAAATACATTAATCCAATAAACTACATCCAGAAGTTTATCAAGGCGAGAGGTGGTCTGTTGAGTTTGATTTACAACAGGCAAGTTTTAGAGGAAACGTGTTTCACTGAAACAGAGCACTTAGTGGACTAGGTACCTTCTTCCAAGACATTTCACTGGACAGATTATTTTGCCTAATTATATGTCTTTTTTCAAAATTCATCATGGATTATCAATTAGGAGGCATCATCACCAAATGTCGTTTTATTTTCTTTATTGCAGGTAGTAGATGGATCTTTCCAAGGTGAACAGATGTCCTTCCAAGACTAGCATGGATAAAGAACTATCCTGAATTCAAAGTAAAATTTGTTACTCTCTCCTATAGCTTTTACAGTAAGATGTTATAAAGATATACGAGTTCCACAGAGGAGGCAAACATGATTAACTCTGTCACTAAAAGACCGGTCTGGTCTGTACAATGTTCCTGTGAGGAGGCTTTTTGTGATAGCTGGGAATAGGCAGAGACTACCGCAGCCTGACCTCCCTCCTCTCCCCTCCATCCGAGGGCAGTTCACAGTCTCGTCTCAGTGAGAGACCTCAGAAGCTTATCCAAAGTCTTGTTTTATCTCAAGTTCACCTCTGCTCGTTTCCCTTCAATGACTAGGTACGGAACAGGGCATGTGACACCGATGCGTTGCAGCTGCTTCCGAGCAGCAGCTTCCACAACAAGATCCATGAAACTTTTCTTCTGGAATACCAGTGCTGCCAAAACCCCGTTGTCCAATAATTTCCCAGGTCTGTCACGCAGTTCATAAATAAAAATCTGGCCTTTATTGCTATAGAGAGCAATTGTTCCCTCTGGGTCATCTACAAGCTGGTAAATGCGATAAAGAGAGCCCTTCATTTCTGAAGCTGGAGAAATAACATTTGATTAAATGTCCCTTGTCCCTCAGCTTCTAGAGGCGAGATTCTCTGCTCGTATTAGTATAGGATTTTTCCTCAGGATTGTAACCAGGGAAATGGCATTTGTTTTCTCTGTTGATATCGTTCTTGGAGGTGTCGTCTGTTCTATTTGCAAGAACATTAGGCAGATTTTGTTCAAAGTCCACCTGAAAAAAAGAAAGAAAATACCCTATTACTTTGAAGCCTGTATTCACTGCTTTTTTTGCTTTGCTTAAAGGGTGTCTTGTTGCATTTTGACATCCTTTCATATAAATCTGAGGAATTACTTCATAAAATGACTCTCAGACCCAGAAACAGGCACTCTTTAGTGCGTGTCCACTCCATACAAGACCACTTCCCCTATGGAAAGTCTTTGGAAAAGCAACAAGAACATCTTCTCACGATTCTGTTCATGTAAAACTCTTGAAATGTGCCCTCAGTGCATTCCAAATCACTTAAATTTAGGTTTTCATTTGAATCTTTATCTGCATTTTAGTGGATTGGCTTATCATCTGGCCTACGCTTGCACGCTGCAACTTCTTGATTCATGTTGTTATTCTACATTTTAAGCAAATATAAGGGGATAAATGTGTATGTGACATTTTTTTAACTGCTTTTATTGAGATTTTTTTTGTCCTCCAGGAAAGTTCTAGATGAAGTCTGTGCTGAGCACCTAAAAGCCAAGTGAAACAGCTGAAGCAAATCTGGAGCCACAGCTGTTCTCCAAATTAAACTGTCAACTTTAACCTCAAACTTAATGCAAGCTGGATGGAGGGACCGCTTCCAGGTTATCACCAAATACTGAGCTGTGCAGCTGAAAGATTACTTTCAAGATTTAAAGGTACATGTAGAGTACTCTACAGGAGCTAAAAACATACATATTGCTCTATGTCTCTTTTCTAAACCTAGCTAAGGTGGAGCCACGTCGATTCTCTACAAACTGTTGCAACGGTGCAAGAAAATAAGGTGCTTGTAGTTTATGGCTTGCTAACGAGCTATGGAGCCCTGAGACAGCTGGAGAGGAGAAACCCTGGACAGAGGGAGAAGCTCTGCTGGGTCTGGAGGTGTGGATGGCAGCAGCAGCAGGAGAGCTTCGTGGACGGGTGAGTGCTAAAGTCTTTCTCCACGTGCTAGGTGGGAGGAGGCAGTAGCTTGGAGAACTCCTGCCTGGAGTGGAAAGTGCGGTTTTTTCCCCGCTCAGATGCCGGAGCGAGGAGGGCAGGGAGAGGGAGGTCAGCCCCAGTTTCATGGGCTGCTGGCCATGCCAAGGGCTGTTTGTCTCCAGAGAACCTGAGTCCCTGTGTGCTGCACTAACAGGGAATGGGTGACCTATTACTGACTAACGCTGAGCGGGAAGGCTTGGCTCGTCTCATTTCCAGTCTCTGGTGCCTATGCACCATCCCTTGCGTAACTTTAGAAAGTGATTGCTGAAAGACAGTCTGCTCTCTGCGTGGACCTTGCCCTCCCGTACGTGCGTGCATATGCACCCACTGCTCCCAGGCCCTGGTGGGGCAGAGTTGGTGGGCTCACGCTCTCACCTCTGAGCTGTCGTGCCGCACGCCGCACCACAGGAGAGTCTGGAGTCTTTTGGACCAAAAGCAAAACAGGTTGCAGACTGGCTTAATTAGCTCGGGTGGGATATCTTCTCCTTTACTAGGTCCTGAAAGGAGAAAATACTGATACATAAGTCTGTGGGAAAACTAGGTGTGAGCCTTGGGAGCCTCAGACCAGGAGGTGGGGGGGGAGCAGGATCGGAGCCCGCTGCCTTCTCCTGAGTCTGTGTCTCATGAGCTGCTTGCTGGACTTCTTGGAAGCTCTTTTAACAGGCGAGTCATATTCTTGTGCAAAGGAATTTATATATATATAGAACACCAACCTGTTATAAAGCTGATCAGCAGCCCTGCGATGGCACAGCCTAGGCAGCCGATGGTACTGAAGTACAGGTAGGACAGGGAGTACAAGGTGTCTGCCAGCAAAGGCCTGGGAAGAGGCAACAACAGGGGAAGAAGCAGCTAGTGATGCCGAATGGGTATGTTCGTGCTGTCTCTCGACTGTGCCAGCAAAGTGCAGCCCACGCTGCAGTCGGCGTGGGACCTGGCAGCCGTCCGTGCTCCCAGCCCAGTGACCGGCTGCAGGTTGGGGCTGCACGCTGGGGCTGCACGCTGTGCCAGAAAGCAGGCTCCGGTGGTAATGATGGGGAAAATACCTGTCGGGAGCCGCCGCGGGAGCCCCCGTCGTCAGCGCCTCGGTGCTGTTAGCCAGCGTGCAGTTGAGAGTCGACAGGTGCAGAGGAACGGACTTTGTCGGTGGTGCAGGGTAAATGAAAGAGCCAGTGCCAGCCCAAAAAGCTAAGGTGATCCCAGCCAAGAGGCCGCCGATAGCACCCTCAACAGGGACGGAAAGAAAATGTTAAAGGTGATGGGTGGGAGGTGCTTGTCTCTGCCTGTGAGTTTGGCAGGAGCAGCCTATAACTGGTTACGGTCTCTGTCAGTGTAAAGCAGTTCTGTTCTCTCTCGACCGAGGTAAAAAACATGCTGATTTATTGCTCTCCAGTAACAAGAGTCGAAGCAAAACTGTGATCATCAAAACCGCAATACAGAGTTTAGTTTTACTTCTGGGTAAATGTGGTGGGACTGCTCGTGAGGCGATAAGAAACGAGCTCAGGTTGTGTTTTGCCTAAGTTAGCAAAGGCAGAGCAATTGAAATCTTTCTGTGCATCCCAAGGTGAACATAGGTTGGGGCGAGTGCTGAATATTTTTTTCTCTTGAACGAAAGAGAAGAAATGCAGAGATAAAAGTCCTTTTTAAAAAACCCTCATGTGGATCTAATCATCAATTATTCCACAGTTGGGTAGAGTTGGTGAAAAGGGACCTCTAAACAGTTCTTGGGCTCTGTCAGGCTCTAAATCTGAAAAGCAGCCTGGGAACTAAATCTAAAAAAACCAAACAATTTTCAAGAAGGAGTTTTAACCAAACAACATCAAGATATTTTCTTTTAAATAAGTATTTTTTTCTTACCTTCCAGTTAGCACAAGGAAACACAATTCCCAGGGTAAATATTCCCAGCATGGGTCCCCCGCACATTCCGTGGATGGAGAGGGAAGCCTGTGGATGCAGAGAAGAGGCAGGAGCTTAGTGTAGCAGCTGGAGGGAATGTGCACAGTTGTGGTTTCGGCCTGTAATTTTCAGTGGGAAGTGGTGAGGGAGAAAGGACCAACAGTGATTTCAGTGCACAATTAAAGAGAGAATCACACTCAGTATCACTTCCCAACAGTGAGTAAATAAGGAAGAAGTTGAGGGATATTTTTTTTATTCCCCTCCCCCCCCAGTTATTCCTCTCGGTAGAGTGTCCACAGAAATTGTTCAGGTAATCTAGCAGTCCCCAGGGATGTCAGCATTCATTGTTCAGTTCAAACATTCGTTGCATTTCTCTTCATTCGTGGTCAGTTCGCTGCATTTCTGAAGCATGAGATACCTGCACAATTCCTCCCAGCAGCGATGCCGCTGCAGCCATCGAAGTGCACAGGATGCCGTATAATATACCTGGAAAAGATCAGGCGGGGAGGTTGTCAGTGCTGGTTAATAGTGTGGATGATTTCTAATTCACCTGGTGTCTTAAAAGTGACCAGACAGCATGGAGGAATTTGCACTTTGGGCTTTGATGTTTAAAGCAGACCATTAAGTACCCAGCAGCATCTTGCAGGAAGTCTTGTTGGGTTTCTGCTTGGTTGGGTTTTCTTTTGAAGCAGAACTTAGCAATGAAATAAGTATAGAAGTTATGCCTCATGTAGAAATGTCTCAGTTTCTCTTGCCTTGAAATAACACTTTTAAAATAATCTGATGAATAAATTGAGCAATGATAAACAACATGGCTTTCTTCCTTTGACAACAATTTTAACTTTGTGGTAGACAAAACTCTGTATGTAGCAGTCTTGAGTAAAGTCTACCAAAACTCATCTTATTTGCTAGCATGCCTTGCTTTCAGAGGTAAAAATTATCTTTCTAGGTCCTGGCTCTGTTTCTGAATGAGTGTCTCTAGACATTGGTCTTCACTGCTCACAGAAGTGCTCTCAGAGTCAACTGAGAGTCTGAGACTATCAAGGCTCAGAGTATGTAAAATCCTGCCTGCTTTTCTCCTGTAGTAATAGCACCTGGGGAGATGGACACCTTTGCTGTTAAACAAATGGATCCCATCAGGGGTACCTACATAAGCCTTTGCTAATCCATGTGCTCATCTTCTCGGAGACATTTGGGAAACCTTTCTTGACCAAGTCTTCAAAGGTAACAGTTGCTAAAGCATTGATGCTGGCAGCTACCGTGCTGTGTAAATGGAGAAGAACGTTAATAGGACACAATATAACCTGAACTAAAGTTGTATTGATAGAGAAATGCTGGCTCTCGTTCAGCATTAATACTATAAAATGTACAGTGCTTGAAGAGTATTTTTCATGTATAATGGTGATGCTTGTGAGGTTTCTGTCCCTCCTGCGGTTGCTAGGGGCCCTGCTAAATGCTAGCCCAGAACAAGATAGAAACTCATCCTGATTGACCCTTTAGCCTACCAAGCTGCAAAGACCTTCAAAATATAGAATTGTTCCAGGATAAACATATTGCTCTCTTACACATCAAAGGATGTACAGTGACCGCTGGTGATACCCTGTTCTGCCACAAAGTGTCTGTTCTATTTTCTCTCTTAGCTCAAAAATATGGAACAGGAATAGTCGGACTTTTAGCTAGGTGAGTTAACCTATATTTGGCAAGTACTATCTCTGTGGATTTGTTGTGACAACGTGGCAGTGGCAATACCTACAGCACAGTGTTTAGTTAGCCTCTGTTCTTGTAGTCTCCTGCCAGGAGCAGCCAGTGCCTTTTATGCTTCCCTCCCCACCCCGTCTTTCTCTTTTGGTAGCTCTATCTTGCTGCTTCTACAGCTAAGAGTCTTTAGAAGCAGCCTGTTGGAGATGTGACTCTGGCATTTGAATAATGTCACTGTGAATTTGATTCTTCTCTCTTTCTGATGTCGTGTGAAGTGTTGATGTTTGGCCTGTAGAGGGTAGAAACTACAATGACATGCAGCACCTCCCTGAAGAACAGAGTTTGTAAAACTTCTCTGCTCAGACATCTGTCTTCCTAGTCTAATTCTGCTTCGTGTGCGGATAGGCTTGCTGAAAAGCTCTCTAACTGTGATTCTGTGGCAGTCGGGTTAAGAAAAGGCAATTTCACCATAAGCAGCTCCAAAGGTATTTTAGGAAGCTGAGCTCAGTTTTTTCCTACCCATTTGTCTATATTGATAATGTTATTCTAAAACATATTTGGGATAAAAAGCTACTGGAGAAGTGGAGCTAGTCTTTGGCATAAACACAATGTACTCAGCAAAGCACTACTGCTGCTGCCTAGAATGTGCTAGGAAAAACAGCTGGGCTTTTCTTAGCGTTTCGTGTTTTGACCTCCTGCTGGGTCCTGAAGAAATCTCTGGTACTCAGCTAAAATGTCATTGCAGATTCACAGACCTTAGCGTTCCACTGAATGCACAGGCGACAAACAGTCCCGGGACTCCTGGCATCGAAGAAAAAATGTCCATAACAAAATACGGCGTGAGCTGGGGTGGAAGGAGCAAAAGAGCAACACAAGCAATTAAGATTTTCCTGGGTAATGGAAGAGAAGTAGCTGCTTCTGAGCATGCTGCTGAATTCTGGTTTTGTTCCACTGAACATGAGGTGTCAGATTTTGAGCAAAGGGGATGTCGTTTGGCAAAAAATCACATTAGTGCCGCGGCAGTGCCAGAATAGATATATTCTAGCCCTGATTTGGCAACCACCTTGGTGCCTGAGCGCTGAAAGGACATAAAGCATCCCACAAAATTTGAACTGTCTCTAGACGTGCTATGTCTGGGCCCAAAGAAGCTCCTAATTGTAATAATGGGTATCTGTACCTGATCAGGTGCTGAAATGAAACCAGCAGTCCAGGGGTCACAGCTCTTGTAGTGAGAGTGCATCACCAAACCACAAAACACGGCACACACCAGGACTATCCAAAGACCCAATAAATTCAGGTAAAGTGCCCTAGAACAAAGGAGAGAAGCTGTTTAATACAAAATAGATGTAGAAAAGCTGTTACGAGTTAGTTATTTCTAACTTTTTAGAGAGATACCTGATCAAAGCTAGCTATATAATCTCTTAAAGACATCACCAGGATAAGAAATTGTGTGTGATGCTGATTTTAAAAGGCATGAAAATATACTGCCTCTTTATGCTCTGGGGGAAGGTTCTAAGTAATTCTCTACAGCTGGAAGAGGCTGATCCAAGACCAGTAATTTGTAGGCAGAACAGGCCACACCGAGCATTGGGTCTGTCCCTCTTGTCCCCTATAAGAGCAGGATTTTATCTGTCAGGAGTTGTTGTTACTGCTCTGCCTTTAAGCCACGCAGAGTGTAGTTTTGCATGGATTCTGTCGTGGCTGCAATGCTGCCGTGCCAAGTAACACACTTGGGGTTTTTTTTTCAGTAGTCCATGAAATAGATGTGGGTGACGGTGTCCGCTGGGAAGGTGGTGTGGCTGAGGTTCAGTAACCCTGTAGTTCCTGAGGGCTGCCAGACTTCACGTAGCCTACACCGTGTTTGGCAGTCACCTTACACAAGGTCTCATAGGGCCAGTTCCAGTTCAGAGCTGTGCTACTGGGACTCGAAGGTCTTTCAGGGCTTGTTACTAGTGATGTTCTCACTGTTGTGATTCCAAACATTTTTCAGAGACTGAATTTCAACAGGATAAATTCATATAATCCGTCATGACGTGAAGAAAAAGGAGTATGATTGCAGCTAGCAAAAAAGCTAACTGAAGGAGAAAATTACCACCTCTGTGCTTTAGCCAAGTGAGCAAGCAGTTAGCACTAGGCACAGGAAAAAATCTGGTTGTTTAGTAAAACGTGTCTGGCTATGCACACACTAACACAGAATTTAAGGAAGGTAGCGAGCTGGGGACCTATATGTCTGCATTTTGAAGTTTCATGTGGTTCTTTGCCGTTGATTCTAACTATTATTCTTCTGCTTTAGAGGTTTAACTTACTGATTTCATTTGATTTAGATCTTGACTTGTACTATAGTGCCCCATTAACTCAATAACCAATTTTAATACAATACAACATAAATACACTTCCAATAAAGCTGTAGATAGGACAACTTCTTTGTGGGCATCTTTTCCAGATGCTTGTGCTTCTGAGGATTAATTTGGCAGCCTGACCTCAAATTAATAAACTGCAAGAGATGGATGGCTGCCTGTTTTTCTTTCTGCATTTACTTGTGTCCTTTAGGGACAGAGGGAGTAAGACTCTCAGGGTGAAATTAGCTTACTACCACCCAATGGGATTCCGATATTTATTTAATATAACTGACAAACTGTTAGTATAATTCCACCTCAGTACGTTTGATTGCTAAAATAGGTTAATGACAGGTAACTTACAGTTTAGCGTGCTTTTCCGATTTGCAAGAAATACATCTCTGTATTGTGGACTGATTAACTCCATAGATCCCCAGCCACGTGAAGGTTCCCCCGATAACAATTGTCCAGAAGGTATGTCGTCTCAGAGGATCTATATCAAAGCTAGAACAGAGAAAAGCAATTCAGTTCGCTTATTTAAATGCACATTTATTTAGCAAGAGGCAGGTGATCTGGCAGAAATACCTGGTATGCCCTATCCTCTGAATCACAAGTACTGCATTGGTAATCCTGTTTTCCAGCACAGACAACATCTAACGTGTTTAGGTTTGGAAGCTTTTTTACTTTTATGTTGGAACATGTTACTATCAAGTCAGGATAAATGTATATCATGTAGACTCAGTTAAAGGACCAATTAATTGAGGTAAATTGCATTTATAAGGCTTTTTATGCTCAGATTTCAGTTCTGTGTCATATTGCAGCAACAGATCTGAGAGCCATCCTGCCTGGGACCCCGTCCTCTGCCAGAAGCAAAGCCACTTTCTAACTCTAAAAATCCTCCAAACTCTTACTTACATCATTATGATGTGTTCTTTCCTTTACATGAAATTGCTTCAGCTGCAGTGTTGTCTTTTTTTAACAGTGAAATTTCATTACTCAGTAATTCTAACTCAGTACATCTTTCTGCCTTGCATCTATCGTCTTTGCAATTCTGCTCATCTCGATAGGTTTAGCAGATAACAGTTGACCTTGCTGCTAGATTCTGTCAGTGACTTGCCTTGATCAATGAACTTTTTCAGTCAAGGCCACGAACAGCCAAAGGAAGGTCAGTTTGCTATCCCAGTGAACTGGTGCACTGTTGCTTGCTGCTGTGGTGAGTGTGCTTAAAATGAAGCTTCAGTTTTATGACTAGAAAATGAAAGATGTAATAGACAATCGCAAGGAATAATTGGGCTGCGTTTGTAGCTGCAGAAATAAAAATGGCAAAGCTCCCTTTCAGTTCAGCAGGGCTTTGATTTCTTCAAAGAGGGTAACAGAAACAAGAGGTAAGCTCTCCTGAAGGTCAGCTGCATTCCCAAGAACTGAAGAAATAGGGAATGGACTTCTCTGAGTCACCGAGGTTGTTCACCAGTAGTATAATAACAAGTCTGAGTATTTCTGGAGGAGTGAGGGTAGGGTTTCTGAACATTAAACACACAAAAAGAAAAGGTTTGCACCATTTGTTTCTTACTCAAATATGTTTAGTCGTGATCCTTCATAGGCTTCTTTCCAGACCTTGGCCGATCCACCGTTCAGAGTAGTTCCTCGAATCAAAACTGTCATGAAGCCAGCCACCATGACAATCATTTGAAATGCGTCTGTCCAGACAACAGCTTTTAATCCTCCCTAAAACAAACAGAAACTATATGCTCCCATCTTCTTTCCTGTTGTTGAAGTACAGCAAAAGGTAGAAAGATCCCTTCTTTCAGGAGCTCATGAGCTGTATGTACAGCATCTAGCAAATCAGGACTCTTAAACTGTGTATTCTCCCATGAAGGCTGTATTTTTGCAGGTCAGAAAATGACACAGACTCCAAACAGTTTGTCCACAGTCATAGGAGAATATTTGACCTCTAGCTAAATGCGCTTTTTTTTTTTTCCCTGCCTCCTTTATATGCATTTGAAGAACATATCATGATATGGAACACAAGCTGGCCTGTGTTCGTACTTCCCGTGGCACTCTGCGCACTTCTCGGAGTCCGGTGGTCCACAAATAACACAGAGAATTAACACCAGAAAGTCTGCACTCCAGCTCTCTTCCACAGCTACTTTCCTATTTGATCAGGTCTGTGCTAAAGTGACGTAGTAAGTGTGTTCAACAAGGGTGGGCTGAAATATGGAAGAAATTACTTAGTGGAAACAGTGACAGAAGTTAGGCTGTGTCCCGAGCCCCAGGGCTCTGCCGCTTCCACTGCGATGTTTGCCTGATTTGTAGTCCGGAGACTCCTGTTGCTTCCACTCGGAAGCAAAGGTCTCTATGACCTGTTGATTGTCCTTCCTAGGTTTTATCGCTCTGTTCTTGATCTGAGGCAGATTTTTCATTATAGTGTTTTTCAGTCTATAACTTGTAAAAGATACGAATCACCACCTTCTCAAAAGATGTCGTATGGCAGGGGAAGGTTATTGCCTCCTTATCTGGACTCTGCCTCAAGCTGTCTGGTTTAAACCTTGAGACATACAGCAGAGGATTTGAGAGGAAATTCTTTTTTTCTCCAAATAGACTTACTTATACCACAGAGTCCAAAATAAATTTATCTCTATGTTCTGCTGGTTTAAACTTCAGTCACTTGGACTGTATTTAGAAGCCGCCTTTCTGCAGTAGCCTGTCACGTGTGAGGAGTGGTTGAATTACCGGTCTGTGTTCCAGCTGTTCGGTTATGCCTGTTACGTACCAGAGTGCAATAGAAAGTGCAGACAATTCCTGTTGCAACCACAGAGGCCCAGAGATCAAATCCGGTGACTGTGAAACCAAAGGAAACCAAATGGTTAGCGAAACCGGGGTAGGGCATCTGGGTGGTAACAAAAAAGCTGTGATCCTTTAGCCTGAGAAGGATGGGATTAATTACGAATTTTCATCTTGTGTGTCGATTAGGAGCTTTGCTGGATTGTTCAGGTTTCTGAATTTACTGGATACTGTTTTGCATTGTTGTTTTCTTGCAAACTGGATTTAGCTAACTTTCAAGTGTGCAAAAGTAATACGTAAGAAGAATAATTATGCAAAGCAAAAATATCATTCCTATGGGACACGGCTTTAAAAGTAATGCTTTCCTTCTGTTTTTAGTCCAGAATTTTCTCTTGAGAAATCAAGTTCTTTGGAGATTTCCAGAGAATCTGAAGAAAAAGTTCTGCCTCAAACTAAGCTCCATTCCCTGCAACTAGGAATAGTTTAACACTACAGTGTGCTGCATTAAAACAATTTTTCACGTTCATTTTATTCATGAAGTTACTTTATATGAGATGTACAAATTTTTATTTGGCTGATATTGAAGTCTCTCCCACTGGGCATGGTTTGTAAGGGCAAATCTATTTGTCAGGGTTCTCTTATGAGCAAAGTTAGCATGGCCTAATAACAACCATGAATTGTCACATAAAATTCAGTTGAGCTCCAGTGGAAGGAAGCTCGGCGCTGTGTGAGAGGTGGGGTTGGACAAACTGGATGCAACTTGGATGACAAACAATGAAAAGAGCCTCTCAGTCTCTTCCCAGTTGATTTTGGTGAAATCAGGAGTTGAGCCGTGGTGATTCCTTATTCCTTCTGGCAGTAAAATGTCTAATCCCATCTGTCATGAAGGATACTGTATGCCTGGTTTGTGTAGATTAATTAAAGAAGTGTGTGGAGAGCAGCACAGCATCCAGCTCCAGCAACAGGGAATGGAGTTATGCCCATGGGAACCTGAACACGGGAGATAGGGAAGGGGGGTGTCAAAGTACAGAATACGGTCTTGGATCGTCGGCTTGTACTGTGGACTCTGTCAGGATGTTGAGAAATTGTTCATTGCTAACCTCTTTGGGTGGTTACTGAGTGCAAAGGAGAGCAGAATAGCAAATGTGGGGCTCCTACTAATGTACTGGTGTGCAAGGTTGATCTGGGGGGTCAGAAACACTGAGCTACGAGGTGCAGGCAAAAACCTTCTTACAGAACACTAGAATTTTTTGTTTGTTTGTTTTAGACTTCTTCATCCATTTTCCTCACTTCATTTATTGTGATTGTCTTGTGGTGTGGTTATGTGGGGTAGCCATGTAGTGAAGCATGGGAACTCACCTTGGTTGAGTGCCAGCGATGGAGCATAAACCACTATTCCTGTGTAAAGGATCTGAAGGAGAAAATGTTCATTACAAAAACATGTATGTGAGTGCTCAGTGATAAGGCTTTTATTTAGAGCGGGGATTAGAGAGAAAAATACCAGATCTAGGAGTCTCTTTAGATCAGCTTGTATTGTATATGGGTTTCTGTTTCGGTCTTTATAAAACCTTTCTGATGGAAGGACCGTTATCTGTCTTGATATTACTTATTTGACCCATTGTTAAGATGACTAGATTACAAAAATATTCTAGTCAAATAGAAAGAGGAGCTCTCAAGAAAACACAAACAATGATATAGAAATAAGTTGCATTGATCTTGGAAATTGATCTTCTATTTTTCTATTCAAAGCCTTTCAAGGTAGCTGACTCAGTGCACTTCATGTGTGTGTTATGACAGAACTGAGGGAGAAATAAAGCCTGGAAGTCAATAAGCATTCAAATCTATTGCTAAAGGTTTTGGAATTAATAAACTGGAATTAATGTAGAAAGAACTGTCTTCCAATATCCCATCAAATCCCATCTTTCCATCAAATATATAACTAATGTCATCTTTTGAGATGGTCCCCGCTGGAGCCATCACGAGGCTGGAGCTACCTGGGTGTTCTCCAAGGAGATGCCACATGCAACATGGGATAGCTTCATCCCAGTGTCAGAAATGGGTAACTGGTGAACTAAATGTCCCCAGTACAGCTCCTCTGGCTTCTCAACACAACATAAAGAGACCAAAACTTTGAGAAGCTGTGAGAGTTCAGCTCAACATCCATATGTCAAAGAAAACAAAACCAGTGGCTTTAATCCTAGAAAGGAAAAGTTAGGAAAGCAACCATTCCTTCTTTTTAACATTCACAGTCCAAGTGAAAAAATTATGAAAAAAGTAAACTCATTAAAACGTCTCATGTTAAAAAGTATGCAGTCCGAGACTAGTCCGTCAAAATAACTGATGAGTGCAATTAGCGTAAGCAAAGATTCAATGTCTTCTTACCGTCTGCAGGATGTAGATCAATGTTGCAGCAAGGCGGACAATCTTGTTAAATCTTAACTCCAAATACTAGGAAAAAGAGGAACCTCAGTAAATTGCACATGTAGCACCTGTGACACAGCTATTAACCTTCTGTTTGCCCTGAGTAACAGCTTGCTATGCAAGTAAAATTACTGCCAACTGGCACTACTGCTACGAGTAATGAGCAAGAGAGCATGACAGTATCAGGAATAACTGAAAGAGCCCAGGGGCTACAAGGAAAAGAAATTTAAACTTCAAACAAAAGTATATTCCAACTGTATGAAGAGGAAACTTGAGGTTACTTCTAGGAGAAGTAGCATCATTTCACTCCTATAGTGACAAAAGTGTCGGTGAGGCAGATGGAGAAGCAACAACATGGAGGCTTTCACAGTGCTTGAGCTAAGCTGACTTTTTCACTTGCTCTGTCTCAGTCTAAAGCCAAATGTGGACATCATCAACAGGGAGAGGCAAGTGGGGTTCTTAGTTGCACATGGAGAGGCATTCCCAATTACCGCACACTGTGGAGGTGAGCAGATCTCTAGCTCCAAAAGCCCAGATTTTAAGCCTGGAATCTCTCTGTTAGAGTCGACCAAAAAACCTAAACCTGCGTTGCTGCCCCTGTGGCAGCCTCCCACGCAGCCTTGGGTGGGCTGGGTGTCTCCTTGGGCCAGAGCCCCACATGCTCCCCAGCAGACACCAGGCACAGGCTGTGCAAGTCTTCGCTCGTTTGCAAGTCTCTAGGCGTAGTACCGCCAGAGCAGCTTCTTTCTTACTCGTTTTGTTCACATTCATCTTTCTTGTGTCTCTTGCATAATAAGCCACACAGTCTTCCATACAAATAAATAGCTAATTTTTGTAACTTGACTTGTTTCTAAAATAATTAATGAAGCCAGCAGAATCATCTTTCCTCCATGCTTGAAGCGACTTTCTGACTACAGTGACACCTTTGGTGGCTCAGATGAGAAAAATAATTCATTCTCTGACCTTCCACCAAAACCGGCTAGAAAATGCAGTTGGGTCTGGCAATAGGAATTAATGGTCAACTTTAATTTTTTCCAATCTGTAACTGAAATATTTCCAAATACCCAGGTAGAGCTGTTGGACCAAAGACCCCTCCTTGGGTTTGGACTTAGAGAACGTGAGCAGCCTTTCTGTTACCAGGAAGCTCTTCGTGAACTGAGCCGGCTTTCTTCATCCAATTCTTGCTTAGTTGCAACTGCCCACAGACAGGAGCAACCAAACTTGCAGCAGTTGATTAAAGTGATTAAAAGGCTATTCCCAAACGCTCAAAAGCTGCCCTGTGGGTGTGGAGATAAGGGCTGCACACTGTGCTCCTAGCAATAACATCACAATATTTTAACTGCTGACCTGTCTTATGAAGAAAACAGTGTGTTCCAGGAGGAATGCCAGGCAACAAACTCTAGAAAATTCGGCCGTCATTCATTTCATTTCCTAGAGAATCTCTGAATCATTCTCCAGCCCTGACTTCTTTTTTTTTTTTGAAAGAGACCTACCATCTTCTTCCTCTTTATCCCTTCCTCCCTCTTCAGATTTTAGATATCAGATAGTCCACTTTTATAGTAAATTGGACCAAACCGCTAGATCTAGACCAAGTTTGAGAGTATTGAATTTTGTTCATAAGGTCTGTCTTTAATACCCAGTCTCTAAATCAGAGCAGAGTAGGTAGTTCTAAGATGAAAAGTATCTAGATACGGCTTAAATATTTTCCATGTGTAACTTAATTATGTGCTGGTGTGTAAGCCCTTATCCCGTCTTTGCTATATATGCATAACAAGAGCTCTGACCCCTAATTTGCACTTTCAGTTATGCAATATAGTCTGAATAATGCAACCTATTTCTAAAAATAATTAATGTATCAATACCCTTGTTCTGTAAAACACTGCAGAAAGTCTGTCAGAGCTTTTCTCAAAAAATGTCTATGAGCATGATACTGACTTTTATGTTACAATAGTGCCTTTTCCATATATAATTTTTACTTACCTCGTAAGTGCTTGTAATGCCAGATCTGTAAAATATAGGTAGAAAAAGTTCGGCAGTAAAAATGATGACAAGCGCATATGAAAGGAAGAAGAGCACAAAGGATGCCCCATAGCGATAAACTTCCGAGGGTGTCCCCAAAACGGTGACTGCTGACATGAAGCTTGTCGTGAGAGAGAAAGCTATCGGTCCGCATGTCATCTGCCTACCACCCACCAAAAATTCCTTTGAAGTTTTATTTTTCCTCTCTTTAACTGCGAAAAAGACTCCAATGCAAGCACATACTATAAATAGTCCTGCAAAAACAACATAGTCCCAAGCCACAAATTTTTTGATTTCTGGAGCTACAAATTTTGACATAGCACCAGCTGGGCAATTCTCCGATGGAGGATTCTGGTTCTCTGGAGCTGGTGCTCTGAACAGATTAACTCAGTTGACAGCGAAGTTGAAGCTTATCTGTAGCTCATCAATGACAAATAATAAACAGAAAGACTATTCAGTTCTGAGACCTTTTTTTTATCCGCTTCACTTCTAAGAAGGAAAAAAAAAAAAAATAGCGAAGGATGAGTTAGGAATGTGCTGAATGCGCTTAGGCCCTGGCGCTACTGGTGCTTCTGTCAGGCAGGCTGGAGCGGCGGACTTAAGCTGTGAAATCTGTAGTACGCTCGCTTTTTATCTGTGAGGTTTTAATTTAAGGTTAAACATTAGTCTGACCCATTGACTTGGTCTGACTCTTTTCTAACCTCTCAGCATTTTTAAATAATAAAATGAGAGCAATAAAGAAATAAATAAAGGAAAGCTCAGCGTATGGACCTGTGACCCCACTAGTGAATTTGTTTTCAGAGAAGCAATTCCTTTGTACAGTTAAAAACTGAACTTGAACATCAGTGATAGGGTTCAGGATTGTCCTTTGACGTCCTAAGCATGCTCATTGGTAGACCCTCTGGAAGCTAAGGCTGCCTTAAGGAACTGGAGCCTTCAATGGTCAGAAGTAACAGTGTGCTTTCCCCCCACAGGCCGTAGCCCAGCCTTGGTGGGAACTCAGGGGTTCTCTAAGATGAGCAGAAGTGTGGTTTGTGCTATGCTATGTTAGAGGGTGACTTTCAGTTAAAAACTTATTTTTCACTGACCTCCGCTAACAGCAATATTACTTACAGCTTATATGGGTTCATGTGAGACGTAGCTTGTTTTATTTATCCATGCGCAACTTTGTCAGACCTGTGGGACAAGAGGGCCAAAGAGAAGAAGATTAGACAACAGCAATGCGTTTCTTAACCATGTCTTTCACATAATTTGAATTCCATTAATTAGACTTTCCTTGTGTTATTGTTTTTTAAATAGGTGAATATTCATTTTATCTCTATCCATGCCATGACAATACATTTTCCAAAGAAGCAAGCAATGACTTGTTATCCTGAAGGATTAACTTGTATAAAGAGGTAGCGTGTGGAGTCACAGCCCAAAAGGAAGGGTGAAGGGTACGACAGTCAAGAAAGAGATGCAGTAACCCGGCGTAGGCTTTAATAGAAAAAGTCCGTTTTTTCAGCCTTGTCTTGGCTGGGGATGGATCCCCACTGCTCCTTCTTGAGTCATCAGTAAATGGAGATGGTTTTGCTGTGTCAGTTGTACCTTGCAAATTAATGGGTGTCCAGACCTGAAGCCTTGCCTGTTCCTGTCCATCTGCCTAGGAGAAAGAGAACATGTACAGCAACCTTCATTGCTTAGCACAGAGTCAAAGAAAATCCAGGACAGCCCATGGCTGGAACTGACTTCTGTCCACGTGTACAGTAGAGGCTGCGCAATTCTCGTGGTTGATTTTGGTGAGACCGAGTGTAAAAGAGGGAGTTGAAAGGCCTATTTCTGCTGCAGAACATGAATTAAAAAAAATAACAAAAACCACAAAAAAACTCAAAATATAACCCAAAACCATGCAAAGATACTTCTTAAAAGGCACTGCTCACAGTAGGTTGTTTATCTGAATATACCCCCATCGCTAGTTAATATTTGTCTTTTGTACAGAACAAATGTCTTAAGGTATGTCCACTCTCAAAAAAGCGGAGACTTCCACTTGCCAGGCATTCCTCTGCTTTTTGGGGGGGAGGGGGGTTGCCTTTTTTTTTTTTTTTTTTTTTTTGTTTGTTTTCCTTCTCCCGTCTTATAACTGCAAGAACATGAATGCTTTTTGCAGGTTTTAATTTATACCTACAGGGACTGATTAATAACTGTCCCTGGCAATGGTAAAAGCCATGCTGTCAGAACGGTGAAGTTCTAGGGTCAACCGTCGGCCCAGTCTGACAGGAGGCAGATTTCACGGGGTGTGAAGGAGCCTGTAGGCTAACCGGGCAAACCACACGCGTGCTTCTTCCCACAAACCACAGTGCCTTGCTAGCTCTGTCACCATGACACCAAGTGAATTCACAAAAAGCTGCTAAGAAACAAACTTGAGGATATTTCCCTTTAAACTTGAGCCACTGAACTGCACCACGTAAGCAAGACTGCATCAGTCTTACATTGCTGGGAGGGTGGAAAACTGTTTGTGGGGCCTGGGATTAAAATTTAAAAAAAAATATAATAATCATTTGGGTCAGAAGGTTTCAGTGCTGGTCATGTTACCAGAGGAAGTCGAAGTGGAACATCCCTGTAACATCCATTCTAGGAAAATAAATGTAGTGTAATATGTAATTACTGCCTTGAACTCGTGTTTGAAATGGTCTGTTTGCTATCAGCAAACACTGCTAATTAGCAGCTGGGCTAACTGTGCCGTCACACAGTGACGAATAAAGCTGCCTGTTGCCTCACACGGGCTCAGTGCGTAGCAATTGGGGTTGGATTCCAGGAAGCGTTTCCAAACAGCAAAATTGCTGTTGGCATAAATGTAAGTCTGCAGAGAATTTTTTTTTATTGTTATTATTCTTTTTAAATTATTAATGGTCTTTCTAGCAGAAAAGTGGTTCTGGTTGATGGTATTCTACAAAGAAAGTAGGAAAAAGCTAATAGGATAATAAACTGGAGATCAAGTTAGAAATGTAACTTTATATATTTTGCTATAGCCCTCATACATTTTCAGCATCACTTCATGGGGTTGTTCAGAATAGCCATTTTAGCTAAATCTCACACAGAGAAAAAAACCTTAGAAATACAGTTTCTGAAGAAGAAATATTTGAAAATACTATGAAAACACTTGTTTCTGTTTCTGTTGTGATGAGATTCCTTAATTGGGAAGAACTGAAATTTTTATTTCCCTGAAATAATAAAAATAGTTTTGTATTTCACTTGTGAGAACTCCTGTGAAATAAAGTCTTAGCCAGGGTAACCCAAGGAAGAAGCTTGATTTCTCAGAGCTTCGGTACCCCTTTCAGTATCTGTCTGTGAGCGAAGAATTGGACAAAACAGCCAACCTGAGTGAGGGACCTATTTGAGGCCCCGTTTTGGCACCTGAAATAGGTGCGTGAGGTAGCAAAGATAAGCGTGTTTAACCCCAAGCTGGGGCTAAGGGCAGTGGAGAGCACTGCCCCTCCCCTCATGTCCTATCCCTTCACTTATTATCAGATGTCAGATGCATGGTTTCCTTTTTTACAGCTGCATTTTTCTCTTTATTTTTTTTGCCTTTTTCTCTTTAATAAGGCAGTGAAATTATTTACACCTTTTCACAAAGGGCAGAGCTTTAGATCTAGTGCTGTTTTGGCAGGTTGACCCAAGGTCTATCAGGACAGGTCTTGCACATGGAGGTGAACCCCTTGCAGGGGACTCTGGAGAACAGCAAGGCAATTTCTTACCAAGGTCGGGGACTTGGGGACTGAGCTGTGTAGCCCCCCAGGCCTGAATTAGAAAAGTTATGAGTGTGAAGATCCCGGTATGGCAGCACAGCTATCTCGCAGTGGTCGAAAGCTTATCTAAACGTTCATTAGATTCTTGCATCTAGGCTGATAATACTCAAGTGTTCATTAGATCCTTGCATCACAGGAAATTAACTGAGCCACAATTAGCTGCTGTTAATTATTTTGATTAAAAAAAGTTTTGCTTTAGAGACTCTGATAAAGCGTAAGCTAAAGTTCTCCTGCTGTCATCTGAATAACTGCAGTGTCTCATGATAGCTGATGTTTGGGTAGTTACAGTGATTATGGGGTTTCCTCATCTTCTAGGAAATTAATCACTTTCAGAGCTTTAATATGCTGAGTCCTTTTGCCTTCCATCCCTATTAGCCTATGATGCCAGTTAGATATTAATGTAATGATAAGAACAGATTCAAACTGAGAAATCTGCCAGGTTTTGGTGCCCACGTGCCATCCACGTGGGATGGCATCCCATTGCATAACCATTGACAACATTTGTTGTGTGTAAACCTCTCACTTGAGGTCATTTGACCATACTCAATGACTAACTTAGAGCTAGCTTTTCAACGGTGGCTAGCACTTCAGCTTTCTCACTGTGATGCTTTCCAGGTAGATTTTTAAATAGCCAGGGAGTATTACTTGCAACTGCTCTTCATAGACCTTAATGCTGCTTACTAACGAAGCCTACTCATGACAGGCTTTTGAGCAGAGAGAAAGTGACCAGAAAAGAAAATACATAATACATGAAACCACAGGAAATTTATAAAGTAGAGGATTATATTCTACCATCGTGTTTTAAGGTGGCAGCATCATTTACCCTGGATTGTGGTAACTGTTTTGCAGGTGAGAGCATGTGAAAGAAGGAGGTTTTTAATCAGTTATTTGGTTCTTTGTTCAGAATTATATCTTGTCTTGAATAGCCTATGTTCATTACCCCATTATATGCATTTCGGTGATATCTTTGGCGTAATTTAGTTATATATTTTGATGTTTATTTGGGGGGATAAATGAATGCTGATATCTGATGGTCTTGTTTGTTTAATAAATGTAATCATGTAGGACAGTGATTTCTCAGACTTTCCTACAATGGACTTTCTGCTTCCATTAACCCAAATTCTTGCTCTAAGACTTTTCAGTGTGGAAAGGGAAATTATGACTTTGTCAGAAATTTCTACTCTAATACAAATATTTCACATCTTATCGTATCAGTGCTTACATAGTTGTGGTTTTTTTTTTAATTTTGAAGTCATATATCAGTTTGCATAAGGTATTTCCAGTAAAGAGCAGTTCTCCTGTGGAAGGTGAACAGGGGGGCTTTGCTTAATAGTATTCAATATACTCAACCATGCTGGGGGTTATATCAGCTGAAATAAACTCCTGAATCAAAACTTTGCATTATTATTTTTTTTTTTAATAATCCGAAATTTCCCTTCAGACCACAGTTCCTAAACTAATTTAGCATGGGTAATTTATAAGTAGTAATATATATGTCTCAAGTTTTGGAGTTTTCATATGTGTTAAGGCATTGAGGGTTTGATTCGGGGGGGGGGGGGGCTCTCTTTTCACCAAAGGCAGCTAGTTGCATTGTAGATGATGCCAGGAATTTTAAGATGGGCCGTACTCTCTTAGGTAAAGACTCCTTTACCACAAATGGGACACAAGTAGCAGCCACGTATTAAAAAATGTAATTTCTTTCCTGTTGATACTGAATAATAATCTACAAAATGCAGTAGCATTTCTGAGCACTAACTGTGGGTAGAGGGTTTGCCAAGAAAGCTCTAGAATGTAACATAACTTTTAATACCTGACTCTTTCCTGGCCTTCCCCAAAGACTTTTTTAAAAAAAATAACTCTTCATGTCCTGTGAAAACACACTGGTTAAAGGGGTAGCTCGGACAGCCTTCACAAGTGCACTGGAATGCTCTGTGTGAACAGTTTCAGTGGAGCTTTCTTCATCCCACCTTTAGGGCTGAGAAAGTTTTAATTCTTCTTGTCTCTTTGATCCCAGTCTTTCATGTCAAAAAAACCCAAACACCAGCCCCGGAGAAGCCAAATGGGGTTCATATTGTTGTTTTAGGAATGATCTATCAAGTGTTCAGTTAACAATCAGCAGATGACAGCTTAGTTTTTGGTAACTACCCAACCAGGAGTCAGTTGTCCCAATGACTTTGGGCAATATCATTAGATGGGATAAAAGAAGAGGATAAACAATGGTGAAATCTATCTCACATAGACTGATTGGGAAGTGAAAGTATTGGAAGAACCCTCAGAAAAACTGGTGTGTGCATCTGCATTAAGGTAACATGTAATACAATAAATGGCAAAGTCAGGATATGCACCTGCATGGTCAGATGATCTTTGAGACACCTGATAAGGCCTGAATTAATGGGACCATAATCTGGTAGAGGAAGTGGACTTATGGTGTAAAGCTGGCAGGATGGTCCCCTCTTTGAGCTGCTTCTCCCACTTACTTGCTAATGTTAGGGAGAGCCATGATGAAACCTTTCTACAGATATCTAGCTTCAAACACAAAGTGTGAATTACCCCCCGAGACATTGGTGTACTGGAGTGACTTTCCCTTTCTCATGGAGAACTTGCTCATAAGAAAGAATAGAACTTTATTCCTTACTTCTATAAAGGCAAGGCAGAGAACTATATCTTGAATTTCTGCTATCTGGTTCTCCATTATGATGGACAAACTCAAGGTCCTGTATTTAAACTCCCTGCATCTAGCATTGAAGGCTCTCGGTTTTGAGATATGTCAGCTTTTTTTTTGGGTAGGACAAGCTATGGCACAGTGACACGCAGTGATTTCTTTCTTCTAGGGCTGCAGGATGCACCGCAGAAAGCAAACAAGACCCATTGCCCCATCCAGCAGACAATTCAATAGGGGGTTGATGAATATTTAAGAATTCCTTTCCATGTGGTACCAGTCAACTTGTGTCTATTAATTATTGATAACGGAAATCCTGGAAATCTTTTGTGTAAACTAATAGTGAGGGGGAGTCCTGGAGAAGGTGCTTTGCTTATATCCCAGAGATCGAGAGTATTAATAATTGAGAAACTGAAATGCAAGCTTACAAAAGCAGCTAGGTATCTGAAAACAACACATAGGGAGCTTTTTAACATTCTCTGTTACAAATACATATATAAAATATTGAATTTGACAAATTTATTTTATGTATTTTGTGTATTTTTATACTAAATGATATGTACAGCACACTTCACGATCAAGTCAGTGTCTTCCAGTATGCACCCAAGCTGGCGCACATGCACGATCTGCTACACCAGTATTTGGAGTATATTTCTCTGTGGTGTTATGAGTCTTTGCTATGATTCTTAGTTCTATAGCAGCTCCAGAATTTCTGCTTTTCACAATTAGTAGCTGGGCTTGCATATTGCACTGTTCTGGAAGTAATAATTTTTGCTTCTAACTGTAGCTTTTTTTTTTTTCTTGATATGAAAGCTTCCCCTTTGGAGTAGATTCGTTTCAGATGACAGAAGTCATCCCCTTCTGATACCAGACTGGCACCACATAGTCTGATGCTCGATGATCAGACCATGAATATTTTCACTGGCTTCAGCTGAGTTAGTCTGTTGGATACTACTGCCATGAGTGACAGATCCAAGACCTGACCCTTAATGACAGACTTATCATTAGAACTGCCAGGAGGTAAAAATGAGTTTGGATTTCCTAAATGGTTTAAAAGATTTTGTAGCTTCTGCACTCACTTTGGTGCTTGTGTTTAATATTGTCTGAATCCATTATTATAATTAATTAATATTGTCTGAGTCATTATTATAAATGTAAGGCTCATTCTGGAAGATAATATCAAATCACACTTAAAACTGGATATCGATCTGTTGGTACTGCTCCAATGCTTTGATCTGTACATATAAAATTTACCTCATTTAAGTTTCAAAGTTAAGGTCTTCCCATGGGTGCATATGTTGTATAGTAGCCATAAAGAGCAACAGTATCTCTTAATAGTATTATAAAAAAATAAATGCTGCATATTTTTCTCTAAACACTTCTTTTCTAACACCTAGACCAGGAAGTTCCTCTGTTTAGTATATGCTGTTTTCAATAAAAAGCATTTAAACTGCAGCTGTCAGGTAAATACTTGGGCAGTATTGAAGTATTTGAAAAATATTTTTGCCCCCTGATAACTCAGATAACGGAATCAAGCCTGGGAATAAACTATTTGTGTTGCTATGTAGTAGACGTGGTTTACTGTATACTGATACTGAATTATTTTTCAGCTTCCTTCTCAATGTTTTTCAATATAGAGCTGTAAAAAATTCACAGAAATAGGCGCCAGAGGAATTAAGTCGCATAGTTAACTAAGTGGCTGAAAAATAGTGACCAGTCTATTGAGGATAAGTAAATTTCTGGAGCGCAGAATACACTGAAAATCAAAGCGATATCATTCAGAAGTCCCTGTTAAACTTACAGGTTGTTATTTTTCCTTGATGGTGGACTTTGTCTTTTCTTAAGAGGCTCTTCATTAATGATTACTCTTCCCTCAAAAAGACATGCTCAGTTATCTATGCAAAGATCATTATAACCCAGTAACGAGGGGAACTGGAGGTACTGCTTATAGTTTCAAAATAGATTATTCCCCGGGGACACGGAGTCCTCCCCGCGGGATTGCTCTTCCCCGGCAGCACCAGGTCGCGTCAGGGCACCCAGCAGGGACAGGGACCGATGGCGAAGTCTCATCCCATCCATCTGCTTCCGTCTACTTTGTTCTGCAGCTCGGGATGCAACATTGGCAGAGTTACCTGCAAACCCAGTCAGAGACTTTTTTTGGGCTGTACAGAGGTGAGGTTTTATCGCAGACCTGCCTAAGAAGGAAAATGCGTGGCTGGCACTGAGAATTCGATTCTCTTCTACAAAGACAGTGAGCTGGGGAGCTGCGTCGGAAGAAAGTGCTAATCTGAGACACTGGATTTCAAATAATCCTACTGGAAAAAGAGAGCTATGTTGGTTAGCATTTATCCCTCCTAGCCCGTAGTGCCGTGGAAGAGGGTCCCTCTCTGCTATGTGGCTGCTTTTCCGAAGAACCCAAGCCATCCTCGCAGCTCCTCAGCTGCCTCTCGTGTGGCTGTTCCTCGGGGCCATGCCAGCCACCAGGCACACAGGGCAGCCATCTGGCTTTGCTCCTTCAGCTCACAGGTTTTTTTGTAGATACAAAAAATAGCACATAGGAAAGCAGCTTGCTAATTATCTACCTTGAGTAATGATCATTATCCAGGAATTGCACAGGTAAGATGTAGAAAGATATTTTTATCCAAATATCAGTCAAAATAAATTATCAGATCTTGCAGTCAAGACCATAAGCTGCATACCCCCTGCAACAGCTCCGTGATGGATAGGAGCTGGGGGGAGGCACTGAGATGGCTGGGCTGAGCTGGCTGCAAAACAGAACAAGTTAGAAAAGCTGCCCTACCCTCGGTGTGGACACCAAGGAGATAAGACTGTCCTTTGGATCATCTCTATTTTCTACTTGGACACTGTGGTAAATACTCCTTAAAAGACAGGGCTGGGGAACATCCCATACTCTCTTGGAGCGCTCCCCAGTTACCACACTGGGATGCTTTACCTGTGACGTGTCTTGTGCTTGCTCGGTTCTGATGTCCGGCGTCTACTGCAAGACCTGGGTTTCAGAAGAAGCTTCCAGAATCAATTTCCCTTTTTTCTGCCCCCCCCCCCCGCATATTTTGCCAGTGGAAGTCTCTGTGTGAGAGAGGGGGAGCACACACAAGGGTGAGCATGGCAGAGAGAAGGGTAGGAGATGGACTGATGCAAGGCTGCGCTGGGGAAACTCCTCTTGCATCGGCTATTTCAGAATCTTGCAGGGAAGAGCAGGGTATTAATAACATAAAAAAGCGTAACAGTTCCATTTGGCTTGAGGGCAGCACCAGCTTTGCAAACTAAGGCTGTTAAGCTGGGTATTTCATTTCATTAGCTGAACAAGTTTTATTACCTGTCAATGGAGGGATGCATGGACTGACAGAAAGATGAGCTATCTTGATCCCAGCGTATCTCATCAAAAGGCAGCAATCAAGGACTGAACGAAATAGCAGCATTATGTTCTAGTTTGTTTTAAAATGAGGATAAGTCCAGTAAAAGTAAGGCACCTTGTACATTAATCAGAAAGCACTTCAGGAAGTATGTAGCAGCGGGGAATGAAAGAGGGAGCTGAGATCTCGCTGCAAGTAATTGAAGGATAAAGCACAGAGTGCACTTTAGAAGGATGAAAAAAATGTGTGCTTCACTATTTCTGTGCCATTAAAAGCTCCAGAAACCAAAGTCATCTGTGTTGGTCTTCAGTTGTTAACAAGTAGTAGAAATACTGCCCCGACGCTGCTAGAAGCATTTGGAAACCATTTCACGACAAGCTTAGCGGTGGAAAGATGATGTGTACTTCACAGGGTCGCTGCTAATGGTCCATACAGGAGGCCTGTGCTGTTCACGGGCAGCTTTAATGAGCATCCCTACTTACAATAAAGCTGAGGATCACAACCCTTCACTTGGCTTCCCCCTGCTAAAGGGGAAACTCAGGCACTCGCTGGGGAATGAAGCTATTTAACACTAGATTGGCCTGGCGTCTTTCCCCAGACTAGACGTTTCATGCGCTCCAAAGAACTTCTGTTATAATAAGTACCTTTTCCCACAACATAGACAACCCAAATCAATGGAAGATCTTTTTTAGTAGTACTTTGAGATCAGTCATCCTTAATAATTCTTCTTTATTTATTTATTGTTTTGCTTTCTCTTTTCTTTCTTAATATACTTCAAAGGAATCTCTCCCTCCCTTTTTGCCTACATAATTTCACTCCTCTTGTATATTCACATCCTTATCTTGATATAGATTACAGGACTGTAATTACCACCCTGCAAAAAAGTTTCATATATTTTTCTGCAAAGAGCATAGCTTCCCTTGAACTGTGTAACTAGTCAGATATTGCTTCTTATCATTGTACTTCCCAAATTGTGAGCTACTCTTTTTTTTTCCTAGCTTAAAACAAATTAAAACAATCAAAGATAAAGAGCTAGTCACAGTTAAAATAATTCAGCAAAAATTTTAAGTACATAAATAAAAAATCACCTGTAACTGTATAATACATTTCTCTTGAAAGAATCAGGTGGCTGAGCTGGCCTGCTCTAGTCTTGCCTCTGACACGCGTGCGGTGGGGCATGGCGTAAGGAGGAAAGGAACTGGGCCATGGCTTTCCTATAGGTCTCTGCCCTGATGGACCTTCCCTCCTCTCTCTTATCTGAGGGCCTAAAGCTCTTACTGCTTTGCTAAAATCTTGTGATTAATTTAAATTCAGGTACATGAGCTTTTGTATGGACCTTTACTTGGGCTATCTTTAAGGTTGTAGAAAGCTTCTCATCTTCATTCCTGAAGGGCCAAAAACCAGAGAAGCGAGGGGAATTTTCCAGAGGGTTCCAAAAAATAATACAACATAAAGTGAGCATCAGGAATTGGAGAAAATATATTTGGCTTAATAGAAAACAGACTTTGCCCCTAGAGAGTAGATGGTAGGGGAGTTCACGCGCAGTGCCACGATAGCCTGTTTTGTAAAAGCCGAGCCTGTGTGCTGCACCTCATGTGAAGCTGGACGTGTGACACGCAGCCACAGTAATTGCTTTGAAATTAGGCAAAGGGACGTCTGAACAGCATGAATAGCTGTAAAAAAAGCCTCTGGAATTTGCTTAGGCGAACAATTACTCCTACATCTGGTCATTCTTTTTGATAAATTGCTCGGCTTTTTTTATGTGCTGTTGACTCCAGTATAGCAGGGACGCTTTTATTTTATTTGTTTAGGGAAATGAGAGATGTAACTCCGGGATAACTGAAGGAAGCATGTGCCCTGCTTATCTGGGGGCAAAGGGTGCAGACGGGGGAGGCAGATTGCATGTTGGATGCAGGCTCTAGAGAGAGTCTCTGAACAGGTATCACAAGGACTCCAGCTCACAGCGGTCCATGGACTTCTTGGCAGGATAAGCTAAAGAAATATCTCAGGGTCACCCCAACCATCGTGAATCGTAGTGAAGGAAACAAAACCTCAGCACACACCAGCAACCCTTTTTATTCTCTTTAGAAGTAAACAGCTCCTTGTTCAGACGTGAGCATCTTCCTGGTGCCCAGGAGAAGAGTTTGCAGGGCACCAGGGCTGTGGCCTCAGCCCACCGGCATGGCACGTGGCGTCAGCAGGGGTTTGGTCTGGGATCTCCAGATCCCACCAGTGGGGTTTGAGCTGGGATCCCACACGATATGAAAAACCCTAATTTAAATTAAAGTCAGTTACAGCCAAAATTAGGGCTCCATTCTGCATTTGCTGAGCTGCTGCTAACTTCTCTGCTTGCTGCCTGCTGAAGCTTTTCTCACGGTTAATGGAAAAAGGAAAGAAATTGTGTTGGTGTCTAGGTGGCAGCATAAATCGCGGAGATTTTGCTTCATCATTTATTGGCAGTAAGTTTCTTGTAAGCTGGCATTTGTGCCAAATATCGTGCTGTGTGTGACTGGGTCTGTATCTTATTATATGGAATGTGATTGCCTCATGTTTCCGATTCCCAATTCCCCTCCTTCCATTTTGTGCCTTTATGTGTTCATGTGTGGGTATGTATATATAAAAACTATGTATGTGTGTTTGTGAATTAGAGGGGCTGTGAAGATCTGGTGTGTGATGATTCTTCCATTCATCATGTTGGTTTTGTTTTGGATTTTTTTTTTCTTTTCTGGTATATCAAACTACTTTGGGGTGGTTCTTGGTGAAAGCTGCAGAGAGTCGAATGTTATTTTTATTCAGTCTGAGTCATTAATTTCATTTGCTAACTTGAGTCTGAGTACACATGTTGAAGAGTTTTGGAAAGCTAACCACTGAATTAAAGCAGGGAAAAGAAAAATATTATGATAGTAGAATGTGGTCTATGAATGGTAGTAAATTAGACATTGAAATTAAGGACATTGGAAATAAACTTAGGTTCAGCAGTAAATTCTGGATCTAGATGTTTGCTCTATACGAAGGCGTACAGTAGAAAAGCTGTAGTTTTAAATGCAGAATATATTGTTCAGGAGAGATGAGGTTTTTCCTCGCATGACACACGGACCATTTTAAACACATGGTTTAAGAAGAAAAACTTCTCCTTTATCTTATTTTACGCGAATGAAAACAGGACATCTCTCTCTTGCATATTTACTCTACAGTGCCTTGATAGACTGAAAAATTAAAAGTGAAATAAATCTTGCCTGTCTGCTTGCAGGCTTGAGAATAGATCAGTTACTTTGCTTCTATTTTGTATTCCTCTTGAATCTGTGACGGGAACTGAAAAATTCAGGGTAGGTCACTTGCTCTCAGGAGTCTAACTTCAGTGCCCAAGAATTTTGGATGTGGGGATGACAGGAATCGTTTTTCAGCTTTCTGTTGTTGCTGCTCATCTTGCAGCTTCTCTCTCTTGTACACGCCGCACCCAGCACAGAGTAGCAGTACGCAGAATGTTGGCGTTTACTACTGCTGTTTGGGTTTTTCCTTGCCTGTATCAAAGTCTGGTTGGTTTGGGGAGCTTTTGCTTTGTTTTTTTAATTAACATTTTTGCTGGTTTATTTTCGGTGTTGTTTTGCCCTGTCACATCTGTGGAACAGTAACTCTCTATTGCTTTCTATTTGGAGAATCGAAGGGAAAAACAAAAGAGGTGCAGCTGTCTTTTTTGGTTTTAGGTTTCGAGTAGGGTTTCTCTGCGGGTGAAGACTTGGAAACAGGGTTTCCGATCTGATGCCTCACTCCTGCCGACTGGCTGCATCGCTCTGGATTAGTAATTCAGTGTTTTATCTTCCTTTTCCACAGGAAAATAAATAAGACCAGATGCTTAACTTGAGATGTAGGAAAAGGCATGACTAACTGGCCTTTTAACAGGTAGCCAAAGGTTACAGCATCCAGTGGTGCTGCATGGGGAACCACTTTCAGAAGGGTCCAGATCTCACTTGCAATGCAGAAATATCTGTGTCGCTGTATCCCTACTCCTTTTCTCAGCTCCATCAGTAGCTTTCGACAGGCGTTTGGGGTTACGACCTGACTGCTCTTTCCAGGCTGTAAATCTTTGATTTAGAACTGTAGGACAAGCTGTAGGACACTTTGTTCTCAGAATGTTATCTAATCTGGTAATTTAATTATGCTAATACAAATGAGCACTCACAGAAGTGCTGTTCCTCTTGACCACCTCAGTGTGCATTAAACATTTGTGAATTCATTTTGCAAGGCGCACAGTTCCTTATAATCTTTCTCTGGAAGGCTTGGTGACTATGTACAGCTCCATGACACAGAAACAGCTGATAAGCGATGTCTCTGGAGGAAAAATGAGATAGGAATAATCTGGAAATGATAATACAGAAATTGGATCATAGCTGTATTGAAGGCTTGGACTATTCCTGGTTTAAAACAAGTGGCTGGGAATGAGTCAGGTTTTTCCCTTTGGGACTATGAGTGAAATTTGTCAAACAGGGTTTGCTCTGCTTTTATATTGATCTGACAGAGACTTACTTTGATTAAGCACCTTGCTTACAGCTGAGTAGTAGGAAGACTATTACTCTTGAACTTTGCTTTATATTTACATCATAACTATCTTAGGCATTGGCTAATTTAGAAGAAAGGACATAAGGACTGTATATTGAGTAAAGACCTTTATGATTGGGGTAAAACACAGATATCAACCTCATTTTGCTGTTTCTGCTCCGGTGACTATTGCTTCTGGGCTTTGTGTGGGTATGGCTCAAAGCAATGCAGAATATGAAAAGACACAGTGCTGCTGAGCAGCATCTTTGAAAGGCAAGCCGTGGTTCATGTGTCAAGTCTTACTTCTACTGTTTGATTCTGAAGGTGAATGTCCTACGTTAGCAATGATTTGGTGGCATGAATTAGAGGTTTTAATCACTCTATTTTCCAGATCAAGGCAAGTAATTACTAGTTGCGTGGAAAGGAGAAGCCTATTTTAACAGTCTTCCAGTAATGAATGACTTATACACACACTTGAGTAGGTACTATGTTTTGTTCCTCAGTTGTGCTTAATTTACATGAAGGTTAATAGCATTTAGCTGTGTAGCCACTGGAAAATGTATGTCAAATACTTAACCTTTTGCAGCTTGCGCTGTTGTATTCCCCCCCCCCCCCCCAGTCACACTTCTCCTGAATGCTGATTTTTGTTTTGCTTTATCCGAATGCTTGAATCTCAGCTACAGTTAAACCTTAGGGAGAAATACATGTACCTGTCATCTTTCACATTCGTGGGTTGTAACAGTAGTTTCCCAGTACAGGAACTGATAGAGGGGATTGTAAGAAATGTGAAACTATAACAAAAAGCCTTAATATTTTCTAGTTTTTAGTAGTCTTTAGTACTGTAACTTGTATTTCTGCATGCATAGTGATCTAACAATATAACTGTTACACTAATCCCTGTTTTCTCATTAAGGAATGTAGTGGAAGGACATGGGCACAAGCTATCACTTAGTCGTTAGACAAAATAATTAAGTGAAACAAAAGTGGTCTTGATTCTCAGCAAATAATTGGGATAATTGTGGGATAAAAGAGACTCCTAAATAACTCTACTCCAGACAGCTCAGCCTTGGGAGGGCAAATGCGCTAAGCTACGGAGATAAGGAGGCACCAAGAGAGCAACAAGACTGGAGCAAAACAACCTGAAGGACATGATATACGTGATGCTAGAACTGAGTTTGCGCAGAAACAAATGTCAATCAGTGAACAGCGTAATGAAGAGGATGGGCCTTCATCTTGGGACCCCCGAAGACCACCCAAAGATACTAACAGACATGCGTGGAAGATATTTACATATGCTAATTAGTTCCTAGAAATATAATGAATAATTACCTGTGTGATTGTATTTAACCTGAAGCAACAGGGTGTCTGGCGCGCACGTTTGGAAGAGAAATCCCCCGTGTGCCCGGCGCCGCAATAAAGAATACCTGCTTAACAGTATACATTGTACTGTTAGGTTTTTCTTACCGGATCTTCGAATCAGAACGAAGTGAGTAGGGAATACCAGAGACTTTGGAAGGGACTGCTCTGTGCATGTGTGTACATGCATGCTAGATGAACAGACTATAAATTAATCCTGGTATGCGTTGGTATAATTTGCTATATTGGTATACCACATACAGCAGCTGATTTATATAGCTGCAAGGCCAAGCACACCTGGAATCATAGTGCTTGGTACCTGCTGCTGTACACAAGAGATTGCTTCTGTCTTGTTCAGGGTTTGGTTTTTTTCTGTGTTTTTCTACAAAGCTGTGATATCCTGAACGATTACACTGCAGACAGAGCAGTTGCTCCACGGTGAAGCTTGGGAGGAACCAACCCAAGATCTTGGCAAGAAAGCTGGGGTAAGGGGTAGAGGAGGGTTTGTTCATGGCTCCTACAGCCTCATGACGAGGTGGAGGGACCAGGCCAGATACCAGAAGCCTCCTTGTTGGTGCATCTCTTTACAATTGTATAAGCAGGTTGTGGTATTATTTTCCAGTTTTTACGAGAAGAAAGAACTGCTTCAGCTCATATTTTACTGTCTAGTATCTACTCATCTTTTATTTGTCTTCCAATACAGACAAGCTCTCTTCTTCCTCCTAAATCAGGGCCCACGCTCTGTCTGAATGCAGACAAAACTTCCCTTTCCTACACTGAAGATGACTGTTACTTAAATAGCAAAATTTAAGCTATGAAAAATATACGTTAGTTTCATAGATTAAAGTGACTCCTTTTCTTTTGGACAACCTAAGTATTTTTCTACACAATTAATTAAATTACAGGTGGTCATGCTGTGGTTTTGGGGTTTGGGTTGTTTGTGGAGTGGGAAAGTTGTTTTTAAAGCATCAATACTGAGTGGCATTAGGAGAATTGGGGAGGGGGAGGCTCTGTTACTTTTTCCTCAAACTGAGTGCGTACACTCCTTGATGCTTTCAAATACTTGAGGCTCTAGACAGCCTGGAAATACGTGCAACCAGCTGCAAAAAGTGTTATTATCATAACGTTCTCCAAAAAGTCAGAGTCCTAGAGTGAATGTTATAGATAAGCAAGTGGAGATGAAGAATCATTTTATCCAACTGAAATACAAATCTTCATGGAAGGTGACAAGAAGACAGTGAGATGGAGGAGTAAAATCATTGCCTTAAAATAACGGGGCTTCAGTCCCATTTCTTCTGTTGATGAGACTCAAAGCTCATTCCCATCATTGCTTGGCACATTCTGTCTCTCTTCCTGTTCAGTAAGATTACCTTCAAGGTATATTTTCAAAGCAGTGCTTTGACAGCAACTTAGCCCCCAAAAGTCTTAATTTCTTGTCTTCTCTGACTCCCATGAAAGTGGAAACGCAGAAAATTGCCCACAGTTAAGGAGAGGGTGGCACTTATGTTGGCAGCTGAGCTGGCTATATTCGGTCTAAGGGGGACTCAGTTGGACAGAGGGTCCCTTCTCCCACAAAAGCCTTAAATCAGGGTCAGCCCTCAGCATGTAGACATGCAAATATAATGACGTGTCTGGCTTTGTAATTCTCTGGTGCTGTGTTCATCAAGGTCTGGCATTTTATTTCATTTTTTTTTAAATTGTGCAAAATCTGGGAGACATGCATGATGGATTCTTCAGTTCGTGTCCTGGAATGTAAAAATTCAACATGTGTTTTATTTTATTGAAAGTTAATCGCTGGGTTACTAAATTCTTCTTACTTAGTTTAACAAATAAATAAATAAATTTAGATTTAGAACAATATTAAAATATAACCTCACTGCCACACATTTCACATGGAGGTATTAACAATGATTTCATAACTAGAAGGGTCGGCTGGAGTTGTATTCCGTTTTTTTATGCAACCGGTAGACACCTGGGAGCTGCAGTTGAACTCTGAAAGCAGAGCATATAAAATACAACAGTAATCATCAAAAATACATACATATGAGGTAGTAAATTTAGTACTTGTGAGGCAGTGAATGACACTGAGAGTGCTTATCAGTACTTGTGATATTAGGAACATTGCGTCCTAAACACCGATCTATCAGAGAAACTTCCAGCTCACAGAGATAAGGAGTAGACAGAGGACCAAGCTTCTGGTAATACAAAAAGTGCAGAGGTGAGTGGAGCTGTACAGCCACATGCGAGTCCGGTATCTGGCTCTGTATCAGCATTAGGTTAGGTCACTGATAGCTCAGGAGGCAGGCGTGGCCACATTTTTTCCAGAAGGTCTCCAAAATAATATTTAAGTAGAAAATACTAAACTCAAAGCCATATCAAGTTTTGATATTGGTTCCTCTGTTGTTTGGAATAATTCAAGGCAGGGATATGTCACATAGCAAATTCAGCAGCTTCCCACAGGATTAAGCAGAATCAACCAGTATTAAGGAAATACCCCTGTCTTATTTTTTAAAGTTCTTGACACTTGGTTTATTTCTACTGATGTCTGGCACACCAGCATCCCAATATAATTCTTGCTGTCCAGAGTCTCAACGCCCTTTGTTTTTACAGGTGTGGCAACTAGTTCAGTAGGAACAGTTCTGTGCAAAGAAGGTTGTCAAATACTTGTCAGGACTTTGACTGGAGTTACTTGAATTTAAACATTTAACATACAAAAGCCAAAATTAATTTAATTTTTGGTAAGCAATAATTAGAATTTTGTCCAAGAATGGAATGTGGGAAGCTGTCCTAATATTAAATTTATTCCTAAGATTACTTTGAAGTAAAACATGCTTTTGATGCTCAGTGATAGATTTTACCTGGCTATTGCTGTTGTCTATGAAGTTTCCTGGAAGAAGGCCCATGATGCTCCACACCCCACCTCTTCATCCCCTCTGTTAGACTGAAATCAGAATCTGTCGGGAGATTGCTTTCCCTGTAGGGAATCAGCTGCCTGGATTTGCCTGGATAACCTTAGGTAATCTTTGGAGGAGAAAAAATTACATATATTTATTTTCTACAGCATCTCACTTTGGAAAAAATGGGAACATTTTATCATCAAGATACCTGACAATGAGATACTGCTGCCCAATCTCATAAGCTGTGAATCGGTCAGTTTTAGTTCAAACTCTGCTCTCAGTTAGAAGGAAACATTTTGGAAACAATGCGGTTGCGCTCTAATTCCAGAGTCTGGTGTGTGTGCTATATTACTCAGTGCCAAAATAAATGTCACGATACATTATTTTGATTCATAGACAAAAGTACTTTAATTGCACAGTCCTTTATACAGAAGAAACAATAAAATGAGTATTTCTCTCAATTTTTAGCAAATGAATTGCTAAAAAGCCAGTGGCATTCACCACAGGAGCAAGCTGATGGTGGTGGTTGCTGTGCTCTGAGGATAATTTTGCAGCTGAAGTACGTTCATACAAATGCATGCTTTTCTCATGCTCAGCTGAAACATATCACATCTGCTATTTATTAATTCTTGGTATTGTCCATAGGCTACTGCAGTATGTTTTAATCCTTCAATGGATGAAACTCCTGGTCATGAAATATACTGATGAGGAAAATCCGTGTATCAAATGATAGTGGAAGCCTTTGGGGCATATAAAGAATATCCTACACCTTATGATGTTGTCTTTATTCTCTTACTGCTTCATCGTGTTTCTCCTACTTATCTCCACTCGTTACTTTTTTTTTTTTGCTTTTGTAAAAGTTTTTAATTCTCTGGGGAGAAGGACCCCTATTATTTCTTGCAGAGGCAGGGCTGCACTCCTGACTTCAATTGCACAGTTATATTCAAGTAAAATCTTAGTTTTAAGTGTGTGGATTTTGAGGAAAAAAAGGGGAAAAAAACCACCAACATGCAAAACACACACCCCCTCCCTTCAAGCACCCTTAAAAGGTCAGTTTGATGCATTGAATGGAAGTATTTAATCACTAGAGAAAATATCAGAAAGCTGCCAACTGTTTGGGCCAAAAAATATGTCCAGTAAAGAACAATGGCCATGTTTATGTCCCACCACACTCAGCAACTGTGCAGAGCCCACAGGTGGAAGGAAACCAGCACCTGTAGAAATATAAGGAGATCCTACAGCAGAGAGCAAAGGAAGACCAGCAGGAATCAAGAGAGACTAAGTGTCAAAGGGGTTTCAGAAATGAGACTAATTCAGGGTTTTTAAGACTGAAAAGTAATTTAAAAACTGCTGATGAGATTGAAACATGTCTAAACAAGCTTTGGCAGAGCTGATGTATTGAATTCATTAGAGCTTCGCTCAGTTCTGCCAACTTTGCATCTATTGCTTCTGCCTTATTGTAGTTTCTTAGTTTAAGAAAAACCTGTGAACCCCTCTGAAATCAGTTGGACTCTTCACATGGACACAGGTAGGCCCCAGTCCCACCTCAGCATGCCTGAGCAAGGAATGGTATCCTAAATTATTAAAACAAAGCAATCTGCAGGTCTGATTGAATCCATGGTATTATTGTTCTATCTGTACCTTTCATATCAGTAATGAAATTAGTGTGTCATCGGCTATTGTCAGAAGTAGAGAAGTAGACTAGAGCCTCCGGAGTCCCCTGCTCGGAAGATTTCACACAAAAAACCTTGCGATTCTTTCTCAGGGAACTCAGCGGTACCCTTGATCCTGCAAAACTATTTCCATACGGGATACCTTGTGATGGCGAGTGTGCACATGTCATTTTTGCGAATATACATCACTTGCGTGAAGCCATTTGTAAAGGCAAAACAGAAAGTGGTTCAAGGCGAGAGCAGATCCCTGAAGGGCTGTGAAGAAAAGACCATACAGGGTAGAGTATGGAAAAAAAATGACTGCTTGGGTACTTGTAAAATTTCCAGGGTCTTGGTCTAGGTGTTTTTTCTTTTGGGAGGTTAATATGTTTTAGGGCAATGTCACTATAAAAGGAACAGTGGTGACCTATGCTTTATGAAACTACTTTCTGTAACTTGCACTGGGATTATCTTAAATATCTGCTGTTTCTTTAAAAGTCTGACTATTACAGATGGTGTTGTCAGAGTCATCGTAAATACCTAAAGCTGGGAAGTGCGCATGTGTATGTAAGATGCCCTGCCACGAAGCCTGAAATATGTTGCTTGGTGAGCGTTTGGTGGCTTACAATAAATTAAAAAAAAGAGGGGTGGTATGGGGTGGTGATGGGGGGCCAAATGGAAACTACTTTGTTATACACTACTGCAGGCAATACCTGGTATTAATTTAGTTGTAAAGCATGAAGTCCCCTGAGAAATCTTCACTGAAAGCTTTTGAAAAATGTTCATAACTGACTACAGCAAGCCTCGAGATCTATGTTAATACACATCTCTTCAAACCAATTCCAGCCACAAAGTCATTGCCCAGGGAAAGCAAAGTGGATTAACTGGTTGTGTCAGTCAATTTTCCAGCAAAGGGAGTGCATCCACATGACAGGTCTGTCTGTCTTTAATGACTGGCAGGGACATGGAAAATACAGAGCACTTAAACATAGGCATACCCCATGTTATTGCTGAAGGTTGCCAATATGATCTGCGATCTTATTGCTCTAGAAAAATGCAAGATGGAGAAAACACTTTAAGAGAAATTTTGTGGTGCAGATGTCTTCCCTGAGTAATCAGACAGCTTTTGGTGTGTCAAGTCGATGCAGATAGGTAAATTTTCAAAATATCATACTTTCATCAGAGTATCCTTTGTTCTGCAGGCCATAGGACATTTGTGACTCTGGGATTCATCCTCTTTAAAGGCTGCAAGATGCCTAATTGCAATAGATATGAATGCTGAAATCTGTGATTTTTTTTTTTTAATGCCTTTGGCCAAGGTACCTAAAACTCAGTTAGAGGTTGATCGTATAGATGTCAGAATTGGATTCCTCATTGCAGTCCACTTACTGAAATGCTTTCATGCTTTTAATTATTAATATCAACATGGGGCTAAAAGAAATAGAAGCTGACTCTTTTCAGTAGTACCACATAGACGCACGTAATATAAAAAGATGTCTTCCTGTGCTAGCCGAAACAATCCCTAATTCTTGCTTTTACCAAATGCAATCCTAGTTATAACGCTTCTTGCATGTGAACTGCTGAACTGAAAGAAGTCTGAGCTTAATCTTTGGGTTTTGGTTTAATGTGGAAGGTAACATACTGCAAATGTTAGCTTCAAAAATATAAGAAAGAATGCATTGCTCTTCAATTTCCAGGCTGCTCTGCAAATCTGTTACGTAGAATTGTATGTCAAGAATGGTTGTTCTCTTAAGATTTAATCCAACTCAAACAAGATGCATTTGCACACAGGAAATCTGACTGGGTGGTCATAGCTGTTCGTGATGGTCTTGCTATTTACGTATTTATCTTCTTGACTACAATATTTAAACTGTTTCTGTTACGACTGTAGCAAGGAATTTTGCGAATCTTAGCAAATGTTGCATACGGCTATTCCTCAATGCTTCCAGTTTCTGCACCAGAAACTCGGAGTCTCACAAATACATGGAAGATCTTAGGGAACCTGGCAACAGGCTGAAGCCTTTTCTTGACACGCATCCAGAAACTGTGCCACAGAAAATGGGAGCTTTCCCCTCACACTGTAAAGAAAACGCTCAGCCCCTTGCAGCATTGTGCTGTAACATGCAGAAGCCATTCCTCACACTCCAGATGGTCCTGCCTGCATGTGTCTTCTTCAGGTACAGCAACGTAAATACATTTTTCTGTCCTCTGTTTTAACAACTCCTTGGGCAGATAAAAAAACCCAGCAGGAAATAAGACACCATGCTGAAAAACTGTCTGCCTCTTGCAGTCCTCCATCTGGAAAATAAATCAGGTAGAAAGAAAAACAATAAATCAGGAGCAATGGGGACTTAAAAAAAATGAAGTTAATGTTAATTTGGTTAGGAGAGGAGACTACAATAATGATCTTTCCTTCTCCATTAATTTTTTCTGCGGTCTATTAAATGACATTTTTCCAACTCCCATCCCACCACTCCTCATCTGGCAAACAGAAAATCAAAAGCAACAGGAAAAAATGTTACCACAGAGCTTGGGAGATCTTAGCGTGCAACCTGTTTTTCCAATTACATGAAACCCGTGTGTATGTGTGCTGATGCAGATATGCTGTGTGCCTGAGGTTTACAAGCAGATCCCTTTTTCAATCCGCTAGTTATTTGTATTACTATTCTCAATCTGTCGAAGTCCTGTGGATGATAGCTGGAAATATAGTTTGTTCCTACACACCAGGGCTTTGGTTCTCCTGCTGCAGTAGACAAGTAAATCCTATTAGAGTTGATGGAGATTTATTGATGTCTTGTTGGGTTCCTACTTGCTACACGGGTCTTAAAGAAAGGCTGAAGAATGGACTTCACGTGCAGGGAGGACTACAGGGATTATCTTAGTTTCCTTATGTACAAAGGGTAAACTTCACGATAGTCGTCCAAATTCTTGTTTGCTCCAAACCTTGTTGAAGAGCCCCTCTTGACTACTGTCACATTAAAGCAGCCTGGATAAAGCCTTTGTTTTATTTTAAAGGAGAAGATGGAGCAAAGTGCTCTCTTTTCTCCAGAGCGACTGGAAAAGTCAGATGATTCTTGGCAACACAGATTTGTTTAATCTAAATTATTATTGCAAGATTAGAAGCAATGCTGTCGTGGATTAAAAGCAATATAACGTTTATGAAGAAGGTTCATTACATATTTATAAAACCGGTGGTGTCAAAATAGATCAGCCAGGAGATAATTTTGTTCTGTAGATACTTCTTACAGCCATATCACTCAACTGATTTATCTTTTTGGTCCAAGTTTTACTAAATCCGAAACAA
The DNA here is from genome assembly GCF_030867145.1 of Opisthocomus hoazin. NCBI lineage: Eukaryota > Metazoa > Chordata > Aves > Opisthocomiformes > Opisthocomidae > Opisthocomus > Opisthocomus hoazin. The sequence goes on from NC_134420.1 coordinate 7,198,339, forward strand.
CGAACTGAATTTTTTTTCCCCCTCCCGAAAAGCAGTATTAACCGAGCCTGTGAGATGTGATAATAATGGGGAAAATCTTTTTAGCAAGGCCTGTTGTGATGTAGGACAGAGTAATGGCTTTAAACTAAGGAAGGGTAGATTTAGACTAGATACAAGGAAGAAATTTTTTACAGCGAGGGTAGTGAAACCCTGGCACAGGTTGCCCAAAAAGGTGGTTGGTGCCCCATCCCTGGAAACCTTGAAGGTCAGGTTGGATGGGGCTCTGAGCAACCTGGTCTAGTGGAAGATGTCCCTGCTCACTGCAGGGGAGTTGGGCTAGATGACTTCTAAAGGTCCCTTCCAACCCAAACTATTCTGTGATTCTATGATTCTAATAAGAGTTTGTGCTTTTAATGGCTTCCAAGCCCCTGATTCTCATTTGAAGAGTGATTTTTCTGGCATTCTCCTGGGGAACAGCAGGGTCCCCACAGCCATGAGCTTCTTGGAAGCACAAAGCGCTGCCCCAGCTCACTGGGGCCAGCAGAATCTCAAATTAATAATTTTCACTGGTTATGATAATTTGAAGTCTCCTAAAGAGCAACATGCTAAATTCATATAATTTTAGATAAGTAGAAGTTGAGCAGTGGTGGTTTAATTGAAACTTGGGACATTGCGCTCACTGCAAAAGTGTCTTGCACCACTGTAGAAATGCTTCTGTTTAGCAGCAGCTCCTGCGTGTGTCTGGAGAACAGGATAACCTCAGGGAAAAATTAGGGGAGGGATAAATCTTTGTTAATCAGCAAGTTTGCAAGCATGTTTATCATGGGTTTTGAAAGGAGATGGAGAAGGAAGAATTTGGAGGTAATGAAAACCAACAAACTTTCCCAGTTTGTACAAGGTTTCAGGACTTTTAGATGGCTACAAATATGGTACTAATATTTCAATAATTGCTGGGGAGTGGAGGGCCAGTTTGAGACACTGCAAACCATCAATTCAACATCTGTATCATATAAAAAGCACAGAAATAATACTTAGGGCAAATCAAGAGTACATATGTTGTAGTAATAGTGTAGCAGAAGACAAATGTTCCTTAGGAAAGAAAAGTTCAGTGCTGTTTTGTATGAGTTTGTACACGCACTATGATATAAAAGTGTTGTAATTAATATTGCATTTCAAAAGGAGTCCAATAAGATTTCAGCGTGAAAGAGTTTCTGTAGTGTGAACAGCAGATTAGGGACAGTGACACAGAATTAAACCACAGCTGTCTCTTACTCTAGCCTAGGTGGTGACATCCTCATTCTCTTGGTAATTCAGCCTTTAGTCATTAATGGCAAAATTGATGTGAATATTAGTTTAGATTAGAGAGCATATTGTAATGAGAATGTGCTCTGGTCTTTCTGTACTCTCAGTTTTAAAAATTAAACTTCTACTCTCATTTAAAAACAAGCTAGTAGAGTATAAAATAATAACTGTAGGCACAAACATTTGCTTGTAAGAGTTGTGGTTTGTGCTATCGTAACTAATTACATGAACTAAATGGGAAACATGTCTGCTTCATCATCACATGGCCTCCATCATACATCAAGAAAATATGAGTTTCTGTGAATGTTCTCATGCTACCAGCTTTATCCAAATACTTTTCCAAACCACTTCATCAGAATTACAAATATCATACAGCTTAGAAAATAATGACAGCTTGGAGGTCCACGAACAGCCTCTGAATAAGTCACCATACTTTTCTGAGACTGACTGTGAAGTAATGTATTCCTCTCTTTTGTGAGGGTTTTGATGTCTTGCAGGGAGACCCGGACCAGCAATATCTGTTGCTCTAACAGGAGAGAGGGTTGGCTGAAGCAGTGTCACTAGGTGTCATTAGCACTGACCTGCTGAAGGAAACTGGAGAGGTGGTTTCATTTCCCAGCCCACCTTTTCTATCTCTTATCCATTTCGATGGTCCATGGATATCTGTTTTTCACCGTCCTTCTGTGGGGCCTCAACTAAAGAGGGCCTTTATCTCCTCTGAGGTGTTTCAGAGTTATTGCCAAACACGATTTTAATAAATTACTTTTCTTGCTGTAGCAGACTTGGACAACAGAGCCTCCATGGCACAATACTCTAAACATATGTGTAGTACTCCTGCAAGCTTGTTCACAGCCGGTCCAGACTTCGGTTCTATGTATACTGCCTTGGATCTGGAGCAAGGGAATACTGCTGGGGCTTGGGCAACATTTGGTCCTAATTTGAAAATAATTCAAGCTGTATTTAAATGCTCACTTGGAATCTCTCACCACTTGGAGATTTTATGCTGGCAGTTGCATGAGTTATCTAAATTGTAGAATCATGGAAAAAATGTATTTTTATTGAAAACTGGCTCATTTTATTGTAAACTGGCTAAAACCCAGAATACGCTGGCTGTGATATGAACTTGTTCAAAATAGAAAGGTATTTCCAGTTAACTTTTTATGGGGATTCATTTTTAATTTCCAAGATTTTTTTTTTTTTTACTATTTCTAAAATTGATTCTTTCAGCTGTTGTTGTTCACTGCCTGTTTCTTGCTGACCAAAGCTGTTCACAAATATGACTATAGCATTTCTTTATTGATCATTACCAGACTACCTCTCTGTTTTGGAGCCGACTTCTGTTCAGACTGAAATTTCAGTTTATTTTAGATGTTTCCCTGGACCTAGAAGTTGGTCTAAATTCACTATGACAAAACACAGGCTCTAAAACCTTCCACCTCCGAAACAATCACTCCTCCTGTATGCTTCTCTCCTTCCTTGTGAACTCCAAGGACTTCAGAAATGTAGCCTTGTCCTCTTTGATGCAGCTACCAAAATATTGCTGGAAGGCCTGTTTTCCTGACTGATGCTGTACATTGCTGGTAACGCTAAGAGGATGTCATCAGTTATTTTATACGAGGTACCTGTCTCTGTACTGCTTCAGGGCTGTCCTAGGTCTCATCCTGTGTTGACTCTGCTGCTGTTTTTCCAAAAGGGTGGAAAGATGCCATTTCCTACACAGGGCTGAAACGTCCCATAGGAATCTGCAAGACACCCTTTGGCCATTGGACTCCATGTGCAGCAGCCATCTCTGTTGTGACAGTAAAAAAAAAAAAAAAAAGGAAAAAAATCAACCACTGACAGGCAAATGGTGTCTTGTGATCATCGATTGCCTCATGATAATCTGAATTTTCTGACTGTTGCCTTGTGTTCTCCTATCTATTCTTTGCATTAGCCTGTTGTGTTGTTCCTAGACAGTAAGGGATGTGAGGTGGGACACACTATTTCTTATTTATGTACTCATTGTGCAGCATTATAAGGCTGGAATCTGTAGGACTTGTTAAGAAATAATAATGGTAATCTGCTTTGGCTGAACTGAAGGAAAGAAAATAGAACATCTATGCAGATTCATAATGAACATGGAGGATTTGAACTCTCCATCCAGTGGGAAGAACTATGGAAATGATATATATATGTTTATATATGTTAAAAAATACTCAATAAGCTGTATATTTGAAAGAAAAACAGAAAGGAATCTAAAATGACTTTATTGTGTGTAAGAAAGAATTTGATTAAATGTTGGGGTTTGATATTGCAAATATTTGTTTATTAAACACTTGGATTTAAATGGAAAATCAGCAAGGACAAATATTTCTTTAATCTTACAGTCTCCTGATTTGCAATTCTGTCAAAAATAGTAAGCAAAGTCTAATACCAGATATGTCCATCTATTTATCTATACATATACTTACATGTAATATTATGCCTTATACATTGAAGGTTATATTCTGGGCACCTTAACCAATAGGACAAGAAATGAATTCATTTCAGTGACTAACAAAAACTGAATGCAGCTGGCAGACTCCTCAAAACAGCAGCAAGTGTTAACCAGCAGCAAGGAGGAGGCACAATTTACCCCAGGTAATCATTTATTGTCGAAATTGCAGTTAGTCTTCTCTTCCCCGACGCAAACTCTTGGAGCCTTTGACAAAGCAAATGGGAAAACATTGCTCTTGAATGTTGTCAGATCGAGCTCTTTCCAGCATGTCTGAGCATTGATTTCCCCGAGGTAAACAAAAGGAAACCAATTTTGGGTTCTGAAATGTTTTAGATTGGTGGTGGTGTCTCGAAATCCAGTGGTGGGGGGCAGGGGGATTGTCCCCTGTGCCCATCTACTTCCCACCGCAGTTACAGCTGCTTTGGCGATGAAAACTCTTGGGATCTTGTTTCCAGGCAAATGAGATGTTGATGACTAAAATAATCTGGAAGTATACTGAGAGTTTATAACAAGGAATAGAATCAGGAATATATTCATAATGTTGAAGAAACTGTGCTAAATTGCCTAATGGTAGAGAATCCATTTCAGTAGGATAGGTTTCTGGCACTTTTCTGGAGTTCTGTAATTAGCCTTAAGAACACTCTTAAAGCATTTTTTGGAAATACAATTATAACTAGCACAAGGTAGTGAAGGTCTTTGTCTGGAGGAGCCTCATACATGGAGGCAGGTTGCCTTGGTAGTTTCATGCTGATGATCTACATGAGAGCTGATTCAAAGATTCTTGTGTTGGAGATGACATCTGAATTTCTTACCAGCAGGTGAAGTTAAACAATAGCAATAGAGAGCTGTCAGTGACAGCAGCCATGTGCACCGTATGTACCATGCCAGAGCACTGCATATTTGCCTGCGGTGGCAGCGATGCAGATGGGCTGTTTAAGCAGCAAACGCTGTCAGGCAGGGAGATGTCCACCTCCAAGCAGGACAAGCTGTGATGGCTGCTGCTGCCCTAGACCTGGACCCTTCCCGCTCCTCTGAAGATGGAATGGACACCGCATGTGCGGGGGGAGACAAGGAGGTGGAAGAGGGAGATGGGCAGTGGGTGACCAGAGCAGAGAAAGAAGCAGCAACCCCTTTTCCTAGCGCTGTCCCAGAGACCCAGCTTCTTGCTTCAGGAGGTACATCCATGCCCTGTTATGCAGAGATGTCTGTGGCTTTCCCATCCCCAGAGTGTTTCATTTAAGTCAGGTTTCAGGCCAATTCACAAGAAAATAGGGAACATACATTTCTCATCTGTTTCCATACTTGCTGTACTGGTCTCTAGATAGATTAGGCTTCTAATCACCTGTTCTGTCAAGTCGGCATATATATTTATGATAAACAGTCATAGGCTATCTCTTGTGCTGTAATATGTTCCACTTGCTCAGAAAAAATGTAAAAATAATATAAATTAAAAAAAAAAACCCCACGCTCCAACCAACCAAAAACCCCCTGCTGCTTCAGTAAACTCTGTAATGGCTCTCAGTCCAAGGTCTGGCATGTTTTGCATGTGTGGTTGTTCAGAAGCAACAGCTAATGTGAATATTGAAGCTGAACAGGCAGGGTTGCTAGGCAAATGCTTGCAGTGCCACCTCCCTTGTTATTCAGCTCACAGCAGATATTTTAGATGTTCATTTGTACCGGGTTGTGGGAGTTTTTGTTGTCCTTAATCTCACAGCCTCTCAGTCTGATGTTCCTGGCTTTGAGCACCCTGTTCTGATACTCTTCTTGGAGTCTAGCAAACCAGCAGCCAGCTCCACTATATTTCATCTGCGAAATGGAATAAACAATTTGATCTGCAGAAATATTTCTCATTTCTAGTTTCAAAGGCACAGGTTTTTCCCAAGATGGTAAGAAGCTCAGAGGGTTCAGCACATTATTTGAGGTTTGTCAAATGCTTCTTAGGGTTCAAAGATTGGTTGCAGTGCTGCGTTGGGAAGTAAAGACAGCATGTTCTGTGTTCTTTTACTCCATTTCTCCTGTACAAGGGGTTTTACAGAACATGTGCTTTTATTTGAGCTCCAGCCTGTAATGCTGTAATGGCAACCAATGAGTTGATGGTTGAATTCAAGACCTAGCCTTCAGGCTGTGGCCCTCTGAATGAGGGAATAGAATTCCCCATGCTTCACTGGAGCAAAATTTCTTCCCAGTGAGGTAAAAATATTTAAAAATGTTATGGAATAAAAAATACTAAACATTTTTAAGGCTGATTATACCTAAGTTGTTTTTGTGGCCACTGTTTGCACTGTCATTTTTTTCACTCTTGCAATATCTACTGTCTGCCTGTGGACTCTTGCTTGTCTCCATCCCTTTGGGAGGAGCCCCAGTCAGCTGAAGTGTCGTGGGTGGGTTTCAGCAGATACCTTATTCCCTGACCTCAGGAATCTTCTGAGCAGTCATCTAGTAACAAACAGATGGTTTTATTAGTAAATATGACACCACATTAGAGAGGACAGTCCTAATTAAAAACAAGTAAATAAAAGTTTAAACAAACCAACCCACTGACATTATATCTGTTGGTTTCCAAAGGCCCTGACATACTGTTCTACCAGATCTAGCGAGACTGATGATGGTCATTAATCTCTGTTTGTGTCATGGCTGCGTTAATCACTGTGTCACCCTAAGCTACAGCCCTAATTCCTGGTAATTAGACTTAACCTGAGAGAACATCAAATACCTCCAAGTATATGTTTGCAAGTAGATCAGGAGGAGACTTTATGGTCTTGATATCAAGGTAAAGTTCATCTTAAATTTTTGTCCAGGTGGTATTGATCCACTGAACCCAATGGTTGCTGTGGCAACCTGTTCTTGCAGAAGTGCATACACTGCAGAACTAGATTTTGAGTCAAAGCCAAGACCTGCATGTGCACACATATATGGCTTCCATGGAGTGGAAGTTAAAAATTTTGTAATGGGCCTGTGCAAATTATGAGATTTACTTTCCATTTTTAGACTGATCGGGCCCATTTAATTTTGGCTGACTGCAAATGAGCAGAGCATTAGGTCCTTAACAGCCGAGTCATTTGAAATGACACCTACCCTGTGGCCACAGAAATGCAAGCATACGTTTAGATTTCCGCATCTGTGAAAGGCCCATAAACTCTTTGGAAATCTTTGTTAGGCAGCTTCTACTAAACATGGGCAGATTTTTCTCTCGTGATTGTCAAACTTCTGTGTGTACATAACCTCAAAAATGTATTGTACGTAAACATATACGTGCACACTATGCAGTTCTTTGGCAACATTAGAAACGCTTTGATCTACATAATTGGTTCTGTTCCTAATTTCTTGAGTAATTTTATTTTCTACTGGTCGATCCGAAAGGTTCTATTAAGCTGCTCTTTCCTCAGCTCATACGATGTGACATACATATCCTCTCACCAGCCGGGCTGCTTGGACACCAGTTCAGAGCAGCTAAGAAACAGCTGGAGGGGGCAAGTGGAATCATGTGATTTTTCTCATGTTTATCTTGGCATTTTAGAGCTGTCTGAGCTTTTCCAGACTCTAGTATGCATTAATACCAGAGAGAGGAAATAAGTCATTTGTGTTAAAATAGACTATTAATGCAGAAATAAATATTTTTGGTTAACTGTGAGTTTAGCATAGCCGGGAGACTTGTATGGGTTGAACAGAAGACAACTAACGTAAAGTAGGTAATCTTTTTAGTTTTGATTAACACTGACTTCAGCATAAAGGCAATTTCTACACATCGTACTATCTACTAAGTTTTTGAAAGTGAAACATAGCTAGAATAAAACAGATTTAGCAGTTACTTCATTTCTAAATTCTTACCCTTTCAGTCTGTTACTGCCATCTTATTAGAAAAGGTTTAAAAAAATAAGTCCACAAAAAATATTTGCCAAAAAATTAGACCTGCAAATGTTTCCCCATCCCTCTGCTATGGGCCAAGCTGTTTTCTGGTTCTCATTCATCATCAGTCGGCATGAATGAGCCATCGGAATGTGTTCAGAAGGCATACACAGCCTGGAGTATCCTACGGAAAAAATTTCTTCCGTCATCTTGTTGGCAGGGAAGTGGCTTTGACCAAGTGCTGCCCTGACAGCTGTTACCAAATGGCCCCTTCTCGCTCCGCTCTTCTCTGTTTCTCATGGGGGAGGCTGGGGAGTAAGGGACAAGTTGGTTCAACTCCAAGAAGGCGGCAGAGGGGTTTTCTGAACTCTGTATTTCTGAATGCAAAGGTCTATAATTACTGAACTTCAGATGGAAAATGCAGATGAGCTACCCCGACCTCTGCGTGACCCCCATGCCTACCCAGTTCAGATCTGGACCCACTGGTAGAATAAAAATAACAAATGTCCTTCAGCTTTGTATCTCAGCCCTTTGCCATACCTCCCTAGTTCATGACAGCTGCCTACTTTAGTGATGCTGGAGCATGCCCTTGAGGCTAATTATTTCTTAGCTAGGTGATAGCTGCTGCATGAGATTGTAAAGCCTCTGGACGTGCCACCATCTGAGTGATAGCTGCTTGCTGTGGACCAACGCATTTGCACCTGGGGAGGGGCAATGGGGTCTCCTTCTGGGGACAACTTGGAGAGAGGAACGTAGCCTGGCTCAGCCTCGCCAGAGCTTTCAGCCTCTGCCGCAGCACAGCAGTTCGGATTGAGTGAATGTGGGGGATTTCCTGGCTGACAGCAGGACAGGACGTGCACCATTTGCTGTTGCTGTCCATGTCAAATTTTTCTGGTCTAGCAGATTGCTTTATGCAAGTTATAGCAACTTCTTTTTTCTCAGTTAATGATTAGTGAATATTTTTTTTGTTTACACTTTGATTCTAGTTTTATCAGTAAATAAAATGAGAGGTCTTTGTTCAATCAAATGCATGCTGGTACCTCCAAAAGAAGTCTCCAAGAAAGGACCATGTAAAGAGCAAGCAAGGAACAGTTTCTAAATCCTCATATTTAATATTACTGTTTCTCTTTTGAATTGCTGTTATTGTAACTGATTGACTCCTGCAGATTTCCAGTTTACAAGCTAGCTTGAAAATCATAAGTAGTTCATGCTATTAATACACACTCAAACAATATCTCCTAGTTATATATGTCTGCAAGTCTTGCAATTTCAGCAGTCAAAAAATATTCAATTTACTATAATTTAAAAGCAGCTTCAAGTTACTAATAACTACATCCATATGTTTTTGCATGCTAGGGTAGTGGATATATGGGCTAGCAATAACACCTCAGTTGCTGAATACATCAATCCCAAAAAGTTCATCTGGAGACTTTTTTTAATGAACAATGATTTCTATTGTTTCTCATTCTCTGATTTAAATTACCAGTATTTTAAACATACGAGTTGGGGCTCCTAAATAATAAGATTTTATTTTTTTAAATATTTCAATGTTTAAAAAAGATTAAGTTCATCTTCAAGTTACCATCTCCGCAGTGAAGAGGATAGGAAATACATAAATGGCTCCTTTTTCCAGTGTTCAAGAACACAACCTGAGTATCACAGCGCTCATAGTAAAAATGTGTTGCTGCCAACACTGCTTTAAGTTTAAAATGTCTACTTTCATTGATTATTAAATGTCTGAGAAGCATGGAGACAGGCGTTTCCTCTTACCTATTCCAGTGGTGCTTCAAAGAAACAGGGTCGTAGCTCTGCGTATCTGTGTCCTGGCCTGGGGGGGCTTGGGGACCAGTGGCACCCAGCCACAGCCTTTGGCTTGCTAAGGGGCCCTGGGGCTAGTGTTAGAAGGAGAAGTGGGGTATATTGACCTCTAAGTACATAATGAATTATACTTCATGTTTATAATATTAATTTCTTCAAGGCTTATATTTAACACAGAGATGTCTTCTGCTCTGAACAGAGATATGATACCAGGGTGCCACTATAAAACCTCTCCCAGGCAAGATAAATTATAGTATGGAATGCTATTAACATATTAGGTTGAAATTAAATCACAAATGCCACAATAAATAAAAACAGAGTACAATAAGCTTCATAAAAATCAAAGCTTTCCATTATCTCCAAGTTATTTTCAGTACATTGTCTCTATATTGTAGCAGAAAGATGTCAGTTCTTTTATTATCACTTTCTGGAACTGCTAATAAACTGGTTGCTCAGCCTATAGCACTAAGCATTATAATGTATGAATCAAAATTCACCTAAAGATAATCCTTAGTGGATTCAATATACCATAAAACTCTGAATTCTTCTTCTGCTAGGTGTAGGAGACAACATGAAGAAACTTTGTGTATTTTTCATATTCAGGTGAAAGTTTCTGTCAGGCTGATTAATCTAAAATGGCAGAAAACCACGACTGCATTTAGCATCCCTGGAGGTATTTAAAAGATGTGTAGATGTGGTGCCTAGCAACATGGTTTAGTGGTGAACTTGGCAGCGTTCGGTTTACGGCTGGACTCAAAGATCCTTAAAGGTCTTTTCCAACCTAAATGATTCTGTGATCTTCAATCATTTTCTTATTGGCTTCTGCAAAGCTCCCGGAGGCTCTCTTAATGAAAGGAACTGCAAGTTCTCTATCAAGGTTTCTGAAAAGCATCTATTGATTTTTAGATACCCCAAACCATTGAGTTCACAACTTTTGAACCTTTCTAGTGGGATAACCTAGCCCAGACACTGTGCTGTGTCTGATATTCAAGTCCGTCCCACCACATGACACTGTAGTCACAGGCTTGCTCAGCTAGTTTGGGTTTCTCCATGTGGTAATAATTTGTTGTACTGATTTTTCTAATTCTGCCAAAGAGTTCAAGAAAGAATATGTTGTCTCCAGAAGAAAGTCAAAGTTAGCAATTGATGTTCACTTCCTTGCCACTTTTCTGGTAATTGTTCAGAGGTCAAATGATTGTCCACTTGCTCTTCTGTGCCAAGTTCAGCTGAATCCTGCTGGGAGTTTATATAAACTCTGAAGGACAAAGACGAACATTTGGAATATGTAATTAGATTTCTAAAAACACATTATAAACCTAAATGGAAATCATCAATCTTTTGTCCTTCAGAAGGAGGTAATATCCACTGAAAATGGAAATACAAACTTGCCAGAGTTTCCAGTCTTGAAAAAAATCACAGTTTCCTGTTAAAACTCTTCCAAATTGCATAAGACCTTTATTTTTCTACATATTCAGCTTCAGTTAAACTTCAGATTACAAAGTTGGGAAAGGGCCCCCCTAAACAAGTGATTCCTACCCAGAGTATTATCCGACAACAACATCAGTGGTTAGGTTGGCCACGTCAGTGTTTACCAGATGTTCATTGCAATGACACTTGCCAAAATATGTCCTGTAACTGAGACGACTTCCTCAGCTTACAGCTTTTCCTGCTGTTCCCATACTGCTTCCAAAAGTCAAAAGGGGGATGCTACAGAAAAGCCAGCAGGACCATTATTTATGCAGGAGCCTGATAAGCTAGAAAGAAGATATCAGAGTAGGTTTCTTAATAGGAATAGATATATTAATAACATAAACACATTTTAGTTGTTAGGTAAAAAAGCAAAATAAAACTTTAATTTACTTATGTTTTAATTGTGATCAATTTTATATGATTGCTTTCCTACTTTTGGAAGAGTTGAGAATCTTGAAGGGATTGGAAAGTGATGTGAGCTCATTGTAAGAAAAATATTGTTTGATTTCCACTGTGACCTGGATAGAGATCTGGTACGTTGTCTCTGTGGCTTATTCATCCTTTCTGCAATGTTTTCCTCTCACTTTTAAGAAGAAAGTGAAGACATGAAAGTACAAAGTCATGCACATACAAGAGCTGGTGAAGGCAGGCTGGTGGACCAGAGAAACTTATTTTTCAGACAGAATCTGAACGAAACTGTCTTGATTGGACACAGAGATACTAAAGTATGGGAGAAGTAAGAAGGAGATGAAGAAAAACTTTGGGGAAAACTACGCAAGCTGTAGAACGAGCAAGCCCTGCTTTTTGTTAAAAATACGTAACTGGCTAAGTCTGAATTTAGAAACAGAGACTTCTGCTTTATAGACCTGCAGAGGCAAACACTCTCCAGAGCACCAGCCCATGGAGCTGTGTGTGGGAAGGGAACCGGCCCCTGGCCTGGACCTGAGTCCTGGTGTGATGTCCTCTGCAGCGCGATAAGGGAGTGAGTTAACTGTGGTGCAGGCTTGATAACTGGGGAAAGGGACAGTGCAGGGCATGGTGAAACACCTCTGGAAAAGACTATTTCCCCCCCTAAAGTAGCGTGTAGATATAAATATATACCTAAATATAAATATATATCTAAATATAAAAATAACTGTGCTACGAAATTTCCTTGTACATGTTTTGGAAGGACATCTGCTACACAATACCTGTTTCCAGACTACAATGTCATATACTCATGGTTGGAAAAGACCTCTAAGATCATCAAGTCCAGCCGTCAACCCAACACCACCATGCCTACTAAACCATATCCCAAAGTGCCACAGCTACACTTTTTTTGAACCACCTCCCTGGGCAGCCTATTCCAATGTCTGACCACTCTTTCAGTAAAGAATTTTTTCCTAGTATCTGATCTAAACCTCCCCTGACACAACGTGAGGCCATTGCCTCTTGTCCTATTGCTAGTTAGTTTGGAGAAGAGACCAACACCTGCCTCACTACAGCCTCCTTTCAGGTAGTTGTAGAGAGCAATAAGGTCCCCCCTCAGCCTCATGTTCTCCAGACTAAACAGCCCCAGCTCCCCCATCCGCTCCTTGTAAGACTTGTTCTGTAGACCCCTCACCAGCCTTTTTGCCCTTCTCTGGACACGCTCCAGCACCTCGATGTCTTTCTTGTAGTGAGGGGCCCAAAACTGAACACAGTACTCGAGGTGCTCCATCTTTTTGGAAGGAGAGAAGATAAAAAAATGATAGTTTTATAAGTGCAAGAAAACTAGAATTTATCCTCAACATTCTTCACAACATGGGGTCAGAAATCACTCAAGCACAGATTAGCTGAAAAGGAATAAATTAAAGCTAAATTGCTCCACATAGACTAATAAATAAAATAAATGGCCATCATCCCAGATGAAATACTCCGATAGGTATTTTGAAAAGCGCATCTACTTGACATTTGCTGCTGTGCTGCAGCTCCAAAGGAGATTCATAAAGTTGGAAACAATGCTCAGTATCTCTTTAACTTTTTATTCTCGAGATCATAGATTGATCCTGTTCAAAATGCAGATTTTCTTTTTCCTGGAATGTGCTGATGTTGTCCCTAGTCAGGAAGAAAACTTGAACCATCATGGCTTTTTGTAAAGGGAAAGCTGAACATTTTGGTTTCACAGATGCCTGACTGAGCTTTGTAATGTTTTCTCAGACCTGTAATTTAGCTGTGCTTTTGATGTCCACCTCTGCTGATATTCAAGACTTTCTGACCAAGCGACATTTGTCATTGATCTTGTAGGAGACCACCTGTAGAAAACACATCCTTCATTAAGAATATATTCTCACGAAAATTAGTTGGCAAGAGAAAATTCCTGCAGAAACTGCCATGTGAGTAAAAACAAGTAAATAAATGGGAAAACAACTATTTCTCTCAGCCGTCTGTAAGGACCACTGTAAATAACACAGCTGCCAATTTGCTACACATAGCAGGCTGTGTGTTAAAATTCACAGGCATGTCTTCTGGTTAAGCAAATAAGTGATTTTTTTATTTTTGTGCCCACGGTTACTTGTATGTGGATTTTTATCTGGGAATCCTGTAACAGTCTTAACTACTGTCTGCATTAACTGCTCCAAAATCAAAGCAAAAGCCCACAAGCTTTTTCCTCACCTCTGAAAGTTTGTGCTGCTGGATGCAGAACAGCGTCCACCTCCAGAAGGTGAAAACTCTCTGGGCGCGCTGACAGAGGGTGCTGAAAAGCAGACAAACTGAGATAAGCCGTGCTCCCCTGAAACTCAGTGGAAAGTCTCTTGAAATAAGTGGGGAGTAAGCCTATCAGCAATGGGGTTAAACTGAGTTTAGTACCGGCTTTCAGTAATTATCAGTGAGCTGTGGGCAAGGTTAATGGAGGGCACAGTCTTACAGAATTCCAATGAAAGTGCTCAGGTGAAGATATTTTTATTATTAAAGCTGTAATAAGAATTGATATTTTATTTGTGAATATTTTGGGGTGGTTTTTTGTAGGAAGCCAAATAGTTTGCAAGAACTAATCATTTTAAATGCTTAGATTTAACTATCTGATCAGATAAGCTAAAAAACATCCAGATAGTTCAGAAAGAATATATGTGCTCAACTCCAGGTGATAAAAATAATTTGTTTCTTAGGTGGCCCATCTAAGTACATACTGGCTATGCCTCTTCTAGGCTATTCTTGTCTCCTGTTTGTTTAGCTGACTAATATGAAATGTACCCTTTTACTGTAAATTCAGTTTAGTCACTTGAATTCAGTGGGACATGTAGGTACCTCTTATCCAGAGGCATGTATTCCCGGCGTCTGGTAGATCTATGCATTTACTTAAATCTATGCTGAAGAAATAGAAAATAAAATTAATAGACAGTCAATATGAATACACTACAGAAAAACTCAAGAAGGAACTAAATGCTCATTTTTCCCCTAAATCCTTCCTCAAGGAGGTTAAATGAGTGACTTGTACTTGGTGAACTTTCGGTACATCACGTTCTCCATCCAATTCTGACAGTGATTTCACATCTCTGGTATAAAACTGGTTTTCCCCTCCAAATTTGTGTCCAGTTTAGCTGCTATGCAGTATGTTGCCCAGATCTTGCAATGGCGGGTCACAGTGAAGTTCCTCTGAAGACAATAATCTGCTGCCTAGCTTTTCTCCTGCTAAAGTTGCTTATTGGACCAAATTACTTATCTTGAAATCTTTTATGCTAGGAAGGCCTTTACGGTGTAACGAAAATTCAGAATTTTCTTTCCTTTCTCAAATGTTTAACTATTTCTTCTCTTTCCTCTGTAAAAGAGGGAGTAAAAAAGTTTCAGTCTATAACTTCAGCTTATTCCCTTTCAAATTATAGCAATGGTCTCCTTCGTGAGGTTAGGTCATGCCTAAAAGAAGAAATTCCTGACCTTATTGAAAAAAAAAAAAAGCAACCCTTCCTAAAAGAAAAAGAGTAACAAATAAAAAAACCCCACAAACAAACCACAAATGAAAACTTTCCCCACCCTTTCCTGCTGCTTTGGAGCTGTATTGGATCCAATGACTGAACGCTTTTATTTCTGTTAAGTAGCTGCTTGATTCTATCATGCTGCATCCTCAGAGAAGAAAAGAAGGGTGTTGGTAGAGGTCTCCCTTTGAAGCTGTTCCAAGTACGTGATTCTGGCTATTTTAGTTATGCAAGTTCTTTCTGCCATTCCTCAGGCAATGTGATGATCAAAGATAAACCAGAATATCCCAATAATTAATTTTTACTACTTTAAATACTAAAGAACAGGCAAATTAAAAGCATGACAGAACGCAATTAATAAATTATTATTGTTTCACTTTCTGAATGCCTGTGAAAGGTCAGATCTGCTTGCAATATGCTAATATATCCATTCCCCAAGTGATCTGCAGGTCATCTTTCATGTATAGATCCATGGTGAGGCTGGATGAGGGAAATCTGATTTTCTTCTAATTAGACTTTTCTAAGAAGAATAACTTCTGTAAAAATGCAAATGAGAAAAATACAAGAAATTCTCATTTATTCTTGTATAAGCAAAACTAATATTTGTCAGCTAGTTAGAAAAGCTGCACTGGGGGACACAATGATCAAATTAGTTGCCTGTGCCCCTCTCTGCTCACCGAATGTTAACTCAACCTTTATGTCCTGCGATGACCTCTTCGTGTTTCAGTATTTCACTGGCAGGACTGCTGATATTTCTCTGTGCAGTGGAATTTCTGTTCCCTGAAACTCACTCCTAGGAGAAGTTGAGTCTGATTTCCCCAGCCACGCTTTGCTGTCAGGTCTCACCGACGCACGTCGAAGGGAGGTTTGGCGAGGCCACCGGCCAGTTGGGGACGCGGGGGCTTGCGTGTGCTCGCATCTTCTGTTCTCTGCTGGTTTGCTCGGCTGGGGGCTGCGGCCGACAGGGTGTTCCCTGCCAAGCAGTAGGAGCAGTGGGATGAGGGTTACTCGGGTTGGAGATTTCTACATCCACAGAGAAGGGAAACATTTCTTCCTCTCTGACTGGACTCTGACAGTGTTCTGGTTTTCACTGGTGCAGTTTTGTAATAGGCTGGTCTTGGAAATAGCTCAAGGGCTGGTTAAATGTATAGTCAGCATGTTTGCAACCTCCGTTGTTGAGAACGTATCAGTATTTTATCTTCAATGTTTTAGTTTTAACATCTTTAGCATTTTCTTTTTATAATAACCTTTTTCCTGAGCCTAACTTCCTAAATTAAAATTATATTTAAATTAATCCCTATAGACTTATATTTTATACACCTGTATTTCCAACTATAAATTTGGAATAAGTTTTTGATACATGTTTAATTTTTTCAAAACATCTTTTAAACTTAACAGGAATTCAAAAAGTCATTATAATTTCCCTTTGGACAGAGAACTCTTTTTTTTTTTCAGTTTCAATCATAAATTTCCATGAAGAATTTTAATTAATGTGGAAAAAAAATTACCCTTAGCTGCATAAAGGAATATAAAGGTTAAGCATTGAGTATTTTCACCTATTAATTTCACAATTCACATAGCAAAAGTATCAGGATATTGCATAGTTTGTATGCAATACTTGCAAATAGACATCTCCGTGAGAAATCAGCAAAGTTAGTGTGGAAATAAGAGCTGCAAAGAAGCAATATATTTCACACAGTCTTTTCCAGACATTAGACTATTTTCTTCACGTTTGAATAGTTTACAGTGCTTACAAAAGAATCTACTTCTGATAAGACGATTTTTGGGTTTGAAATAGCTGCTTTTGGTTGAAAAGGTGATGTGAAAAACATCTGAAGATATATGTAGTTAAGTAAAATACAGTTTATGATTCTGATAAGGTATATCTCCTTTTTTTGGCACCCCTACCGTTTATGTTGATACATATGGATAATACATATAATAGAATATTCTTGCACTTTTAAATAGGCTGCGACTCAACCAACCTCGAGTTTCATTTTAGAAATGCATATTCCCTCTCCGCTTACCTAGCCTCACGTTTAAAAGGGTCTTACACTTTGAAGATACAGTTTCAGCATTGACCAAAACATGATTTTCTCACCTATGGAAGAACATGTGCTACTTGTAAATAGAAGAATGGGAATTTAAAAAAAGAACTTTCTGTAAGTCAAGGTTCTAATAGCCAGTTTTAGCATGTACGCTTCCAAAAATCAAATAAAAGAGAAGAGCAAAGAAAACTGAAGAGAAATAGGAGTTATAAAATCCTGCTTTTCAAAGATGTCGCAAACACAGTAGGGGATTACTGACAACAGTTGTTTATTTTTCCTTTCTTTCTTTTGGATGCTTCAGACTTTTCCTGTGGTGTAAACAGAAAGGAAAATATTCCTGGAATATTTTCTGTTTGTCTGGAAATCTAATTTAATAAAAAGCAGCACTAAATGTAAAAAAGTATAGTTAAAGTCTTCGAAGATCAAAACCACAAGCAGTGTTCTACTAGAGCAATAAGTTATATGAATTTCATTATTAAACATGTTGTTGTTACAGTTACTGAGCTCAGGATGTTTTTTGCAACAGAAACTATCCAAGCATAGTGACCCTTTCTAAAAATCACATACCTCGCATTTGAAATGACACAAAACTCTTTATTGCCCTCCCACTATGTTAATCACCTATTCAACAGTATTTTATTTCAGTTGAAAATTATGATATATGATAAATTCTACTGGATTTAAATCTGACCACCACTCTTGAATAGTGGCCAGAGAGTTTTCAGTCTTCCTGCTGACTAGGAGCAGTTAGCTGAGCTCCTAGACAAGCTTGTCTGTGCTCAGACCTAAGGCTCAGACATTACTTATGCCAATGTATGGAATTAAGTAATTCAGGCTGAAAGGCAGCCAGAGGAGCGTGACATTTATTTTATGTCACCTTTCCATGCCCGTAAAGAGGAAAATCAGGTAGCAGTTTAATGACACTTTTTTATTCCTGTGATTCTGTTTTTTTTTAAAATAGCGTGACTAAGTAGTTTGATGCAGTGACAGTCTTTTTGTGCATGTATGTAATTCACGATATTGTTTTCACATCATTCAACAGTAGCACTCTTCCGAGTTGCTTTTTCACACCCATCCTGCCATATTACATCTTTGTGTATGTGTAAATACGGATGTATACATGAAGTGTAGGATGCACCCGCTCTCTGTTAGCGCAGACCTGTGTATGTATTCTTCACAACTTTAATACTTTTTTTTTTTTTTTTTTGATCCGGTAATGGGAGCTTTAAACTCACATCTGACTATAAACACAGTCCTAAAAACACCAATGAATCAGGAAAAGGTGGATGTTACATTACTTCAGATTTTGTGCTGATTTACACCCTAAACAACCAATTTATAGATAAGCCAGGGAAGGACTTAACTTTTGCAAAGGAAGCCTGGAAATACAGGTTTTCTTTGTTGTAAAATTGATAGTATTGAAGTACATGAATATTGCCCATATCGGCATCATTCCTTTTGCACCTTCAATGTTTTATGCTCCTTAGGGAACCTAGGCTTGTGTGGCAGACAAAGTGAGAGCTGCTGTGGTTGTTGGGAGATTCGCTGGTAGAAGCAGAGCTTGGTTTCTTAACCTCATGCCGTGGCGTGCGCGTGTGCAGTGAGCAAAGCAAGGCGTCTGTCTGCTTCAGGGAGCTGAACTGGCTGTCAGACGGTGTGAATGCTAACTCAGGGCTGGAGAAAGGCCTTCTGGTTTTGTGTTCTTTGTGTGGAGATAGTGTTCTCTGAAGCACACCAGGCATGAGAACTCTCACCTTTGCCGTGCAGCACTACATTTGTGTTTGCTATTGCCTGCTTTTCTGTAGCAGCCTGCTCTCTAAGTACGAATGGGCTATGGTAGAGTATTGCATTGGAGTTCATAAGTAAAGATAATGCCATATAAAACTTGTATTAAAAAAATGTACATGAAGACCTCTGCTTTCGATCTAGTCAGTGGAGAAAAATAGGCATTTCCTATGGAGTAATTCATCCCGATGCAATACATAAAAGTAGAAGATACAGGAGGGAGTACCCGAAGTACAAAATACTACTCCAGCTCTGCAAACCTTGTTACCTATATCCAGGTAAAATAGACTTAACTCCTATGTCTTAATAAAGTTACTTTAATAACAATTTATGATTAACTCAAGCAGACTGCATAACAGATGTGGGTTTTTTTCCTTTTACTCCTTTTTTTCAAATTGTGGCACCTTATTTTTGTAATTGTTATATACTACTTGCTTCAGGCCTCTGAAATAGCTTTTTCATTACTGACGACTAATGAAGCCCTGAAAAAAAATGCTCTGGTAACTGTTAAGGACGTGTTCTGCTAAGAGCATTTAAATGAAGGAGAGGACAAGTGCTTAGTGGAAGGGCTGCCTGAAGAGGAATCAGTTGCTAATATCCACACGGTACTTTATTGTATTTTGTTCATGATCAGGAGATATAATGTGAAATTCAGAGCACTTGGGGACCTCCTTAAGTTACACCACAAGCCTCTGCTATTCGGAGTTTGAATAGCATTCATCTCAGCGTGAAGGTTTAATCACCTGCCCCATAGGGATACTACCATATACATGTGTCTCTGTAGCGGTTCACACAGAGTTTTGAAATCTGGAAAATTCATCTTCTACTTAACTGTATGCTTTAGCAGTCTGGTGTGACAATGAAAATAAGATACTGTGTGTGTGCAAGGAGATGTGACATCAGGTTTCAGAATGTGGCCCAGTCTTGGACCCAGAGATTTTGCTGGCTGAGCAATGACCGAGCTTACTTTTATTTTTATGTAAAGAGATTGATTTTGGGTGTGTCTCGTTGGACAAAAAATCAGTACATGGTACAAGCAACTTAGCATGTTAAAAGAGATTTACTGATTTCTCAAAAAGAGAAGTTAATTTATTTATACAAGAAGGGCTAGGAGGCTCGTAGCAGTGGAAATACAGATGAAATGCAACCCTGTGTATGTGGACATTTATTCAATACTGTTAGTCTAACTATTGTTATTGAATCTCTAAGAAAACCTTACAGGAATCATCTTAAGTATTCTGGTACATCGTTTATTGCAAAGATGCTTTCTTTGCAGTATTACTTGGTAACACTTTAGTAGACATATAGTTCACACCAAAGGGTGTTTGAGAGATTTCCTAAGGCAGTGGGATAATATGGAAGAAAACTGAAAGCCAGGAAAAATTAACTCTTCTTGAAATCCTATACATTATAGTGCTGTATTCCAGTGTTTAAACCTGCATTTTCACTTAGCAAGCTGGAGCTAACGAACCAGACAGCAGAATAGGTGGTTTGTCTTCGGCTCACGTGCAGCTCGAGCATCCAGGCTGCACTGCTAGTTAACGCCAAGGGAAACATTTTTTGCCTTTGACTGTGCCAAATACTATTTACACCCACCAGCATGCTGAGACAGTGGTGCACAATTTGCCGCTGTATCAATGACCTCCAAGAGCTTGGGTTACGTTGAATTCTGATGAAGTAAGCAATAATGAAACATGATTTTACTGAAGTATTACTTGTTTGCTAGTTTGTACCTGAAAATGCTCATAAAGTCTGTATCCAGAGCCTGTTTGCCCTATGGACTCAAACTACTCTTGCAAATGTCTTCAGACAGGCTTAAGCAACATATAAAGAATGTCAACTATATCTTGTGTATATATGTATATAAAAAGTCTACTTAAGAGTCTCATTTTGAGTCATGCAGGGAGGGAAATGCACGCGTCCTTTGTGCCTCCCTGGAAGGACACTGTACCCAGACACCAGCAGCGAGAGGCTTGCAGGCTGTTGACTTGCCCTGGCATTGAGAAACACAAATGCAGCCATCACAATTCAGTGCACAGAATGTATGGGAGGACTTTCTTTTAAGGTATATAGATGTGTAAATATTTTTATAAATTCAAATTTTGATGGCAAAATGGAAGAAGTCATGAAACTAGGAGAATTATGGATATAAGCCATTTCTCAGCATGTCCTCCTTTACTGGAAACACAGAGGTTAAGAACTCACATTTCTGATCACTTTTTTGCTGTGCCAATTGGGATTCTTTCTCTAAGTGCCGTTATAATGTCATTTCTTCTGGAAGCTTTGTTATGATTTCGTGAGCCTACCTATGGGTTTCAGAGATTCAAATTACTGTCAAAGTATGTACCAGCATATGCCAACGTAACTTTAAAAAAGTCCATAATACAAATATTAGCCATCAGTGTTGCTTATCGGAGCAAATTAAGCTCTTGCATACACCTTTCCACAAGGATGCCAAGTCACTTGGTAAGGCATTTGCATCAACTGACCAGATCCAACAGTAGTTTTCTTTCTCAGTAGGTGAATTAGTTGGTGCTGAGAGGGGGGAAAAAAAAAAATCAACAAACAAAAAAAACATATAAATGTTTAAGAATTGGTTTACTGGTTCCTAGCATATTTGCTGCAGAGTTGCTTTGGGTCTCTTTCAATATCTCATTCGGTTGAACACACACTGTGCATTCATTTCATGGCTTATCCGAGCATCCTGAACCCTCTGCCCATCTCTATAAAATTTCCTTTCCTTTATAGCTTATAGAGGGATCACTTTTTTTCCCACCATGTCCAGTTGCTAACTATGATGTCAAGAAGCCTTCTACTGCCAGACATTCTCCTGCCTCTTGTAAGGCTCTACTATGGCCAGGCGGGTGTTTCTGAGCTCTTTGTCAACATGTGCATGTTTTGTAGCTCCTTTGCTTTCTCGCAGTTGTACTCCTTCCAGTTTGTCCCATTTCTGTGCTATTGTTTAATGCCAGCACTTGGTTTACATGCCGCTAAAATTTTACTTTCTCTTTGGAAGACCTTTTCAGCATCTGTCAGTTGTTCTTTAGAACCAAATTAATTTCTTATTAATTTCTGTGCTGAGAGTCCAGTTCCTCTTTGTCTAAGGCAAAGCCACGCAGTGCAGTGAAGCTTCCTATTTGATTGTCAGTTGAACCCTCCTACGTTTTGCACTTTTTCTCTTTGAAAATGTACTGAAGCTCTTCACTACTTTTGTGTTTTTCTTGGTGTGTGTAGAGCTCACTTCAAGTGTACAACTGGAAATAACATATAAAAGATCTATAGCAGATCTACATCTATTCCTTTTTCCTGTTAATCTAACTTTAGCATTTGGACTCGGTGTTCTTACAAATCCTTGCATCGTTATTCAGACTTATCATGACCACAGACTTTCTTCCACAGTTTCACTAGTTTATCTTATAGTTGGATCTATTACTCATACTCATGATATACAAACACCCAGAGCCTTGTATGGCTGTAATTTGATTAGTTGTTAGATTATTAATAATTAATTCTGCTTATGCACTTGCATATCAGTGTCTGAGTTTCATAAACACCTCCAAAATATTAAGAGCTATAAAAATAACTGGTCCGTAGGGAAGCTTTGTGAATGCTTTTTCCTAGCCCATTATTTTGATATGTCAAATCAAATTAGGAACGCAAATTTCACCACCCAAGTTTGGAAATGGTGTATATTAAAAATGTTTACTTTGCTGTTGAGGTAGAAGACGAGCACATCTGCAGAGTGAGACAATGGATGCTGAGGACACGATGTCAAAAATGGCATGCACTTGGCAGGGGATTTACTCTGGTCTGGTTCTGAGTTTCACTATGGAGTTTGCCATACTATTAATTTACTCATTTGGATAATTTTCTCATCAAGATCCCCAGGGGCTGATCAGGCATTAGTGCTGTTGCAGACTAGCACTACACGGTGGAGCTGGGGCGCGGGGAGGGGAGGGGAGGGGATGCCCCACCACTTGGGGCCAGGGCAGAGGGGAGCTGCGCCTGCAGAGCTGCGAGGCTCCCGAAATCCTCTTACCCCAGGCAGCTGGAGTGTGGCTGGGGGTCCAGTCGGAGCATTAACAGGTGGCCATGGATTTGGGGACTTTGGTGATAACTTCAACCTGTCGCAGAGGTTCTGGGCATGCATCACCCCATGCAGCAGCCCCTAGCTGGCATTATTCTGGCTGTTCCCAAACGCACCAAAACAGGCGCATGGCTACTTGGGCTGAGCACAACTGCTGCGTGGGAGACAGCTGCGCGGCCTCCTATAAGATTATAGCTTTTTTTTTTGCCCTTTTTTATTCTTGTCTAATCTACAATAACGAAATAGTTTCATCTTTTCAGTGCTATCTTGATAATTAATAACCTATGCTGTTCTTGCTGTGTACGATGCTGTTCTCACCTCCCACTGCCCTGCGTGCACACCCGTTTGTATACCCAAGCAACATTTTTTCTTGCATCTCCCACCAGCCAAAAAGCCTTACAGCCACTGTTGCTAAGAAAGAAGGATCTTGGGACAGTAGTCAGTTTATCCTGATGGACTGTACCAGTCGAAATTTGCATTTTGTATTCTCTAAGGAAAAAATGAACATATTTTGGTAGGACAAGGGGGAATGGCTGTAAACTAAAAGAGGGCAGATTTAGATTAGATATGAGAAGGAAATTCTTCACCATGAGGGTGGTGAGACCCTGGCACAGGTTGCCCAGAGAAGCTGTCGATGCCCCCTCCCTGGCAGTGTTCAAGGCCAGGTTGGATGGAGCTCTGAGCAACCTGGGCTGGTGGAAGATGTCCCTGCTCATGGCAGGGGGGTTGGAACGAGACAATCTATAAGGTCCCTCCCAACCCAAACCATTCTGTGATGTTATGTTAAAGGTACAAATTAAATGACATGCCAAGTGTTGCCTCTTGTCATAAAGTATAAATGTGTGCATTGAGCAGTTTTTCCATGCCTATATCAGAATGTCTTCACCTAAGGCAAATAGTTTCCACACACATCTGTGTCAGTGTTACTTTCATTCAGCCAGAGAAGGTCGGGTAATGAATTTTACAATATGTAGGCAAAAGGTAATACCTAAAATATCTCGAGGAAATTTTTTTTTTTAAGACACACTGATGTGAATCTGGAGTTATCTTAATGTCCTAAACATCCATCTTCTAGTAAATATTGTAATTAATTGTATTAATAAGTAGCTGAAACATGCTCTAGCTTTTCCTATTCCTTTGCTTTAAACAGCAGTGTTCATAAATATGGTTAAAATTCCACGGATTAGGTTTTTATTTCCACACGCACCCCCCCGAAAGCATGGATTTCCCTTCTTCATTTTATGAAGAGTTTAGAACCAGATATTTTTCCTTTCAGCTTACCAAGGGATTAATAACATAAAACTTGGCAAGGAAATCGCCGTCTGCAAACTGGAGTGAATATTGCTTGATGTAATCCAGATATAGCAGTTCCTTGTGCGAGCTGTACCTTGTGCAGCAGAAAGAACGCAGGGGCGGTTTAGTGGCCTGTGCGAATAGAGAGGAAGCAACTTTAATTTGTGGACATGAAGGAGTGGAGTTTTTCCCCCTGCTTTAGGCAAGGTATATTTAACACTGAGAAAATAGGATTTAAAAATAGTTCCAATTTGGGAAAAGAAAAAACACTTGAAAGAATACAAAATTTGGGGTAGGTTGGTTTTTTTTGGGGGGTTTTGGTTTTTTTTGCTGATGCCTTCCAAATATATGTTTGCTCTGGACTCACATGATTCAAATCTTGGTGGCTGCCATGCCTTTTTAAATGAAAATGAAATTAGCAGTTTGGGACTATGCCTGCAGTGAAAGCACAGCAGTAGCAGCCGCAGTCCAGAGGCAGACGAGCTCTAGAAGGATCTGCGGCATCCCTTGTTTAGAAGTACTCTTGTGAGGGGAGCGGGGGCGGGAAGCTGTCACCGTGCTTTATATCAAAGTGGTGTCAGTGTGAAGTGTGAGGTCAGAGAAGTTGTTCCAGCTTTGCCGCCTTCTCTTTCCCTAGAAATGCAGTCCTAAAATGGGGGTGTTGCTCCCTTGCACGCACACGCTGCTCAGAAGAAAAGTACATCTTTGTAGCCCCAAATGCTTCTTCAGCTGGGGTATGCAAGAGGATTGCGTATTATACTGCTGTTAGTTGCATCTTTTTAATCTAAACTTTGAAGTTATTTTCCCTATACATGGTAAATCGCCTTTCTGAGGTGCTTTTTTTGGTGTGCATACTGATATATCTGTACTTTCCTATGTATACAGCAGTGATGAGCACGATCGTTTGACTTGGCTCCAAGGAGCTCAAGCTCTGTTTTATGCATCATTCATTTGTACAAGCCAGTATCTGCAAAATGTCTTTCTTCATCCTCGAGGCAGGGGTAAATGGATCAGAGACTTAGCTCTGGATAAAGTCTTGTTTCCCCATTTTTTTTCTGGTGCTTGGCATTCGTTAATAGGGGTGGATAAATTCACCTCGTGGTAGCAAACTGCTTATCTCAGAGCGGTGGGTACAAACTGCCACACACTGCAGCTCCGATCACCTCGGTTGTGATCTTGCCTCCAAGAGCTCGTGTTAAACCATTGCCTCCAAACCAAAGGTGTGACTCTGGGTAAAAATGTTTGGATGCCTTTCCGCGGGCACGTTGCTCTAACGCCTTTGAAGAGAAGCTGCCAGCCGTGGGTTTTACGAATAGAAACCAACTCTCTGAAATGCGTTAGCTTGCTTGCCTAGCGAAGGACGATTTCCTTCATTCACGTGCACAATATAAATAGGAAAAAAAAAGAGCAGCAAAAGGTAGTAAAATCAGCCAGACGAAAAAAAAAAAAGAGGAGGCATGTTCCAGTTCTATCACTCAGTAAAGCACAGAGATCCAAAAATGAAGAAAAGGGGTGCACAAGTTTTTTTTACAGGCTTTGGAGAATTTTGCTGCAATTTGCCAACAGATTTTGCAGGCTTTGTGTTCACAAACACTCATCTGTTCACCGCAACACGTCTGCATTTTGGCAACAGCTACATCACATGCTATGCACCTTCTGCTGAGGTTTTTGGGTGCTGTCTTTAATAAACATTAGCAGCAGCCATACATAATGTTAACTGCTGCACTGCTTAAAAATTAGAGACGTTACGGTATACTGTTACATATTTTCATTACTTCTTTCTACAAATAAGTCAAAAATATGCTTGATGTTGTAATAAAACAGCAACAAAAAAATAGTCCTTGATTACACTCTTAGAGAAATAAATGGGAGCATATTAGTTAAGATCAAGCCCACAGATAATAGAATAAATACTAGAAGTTATTCTGAAATTTCTTTAGCTCTCTGTGATTATTATATGCTACACATGACTGGAACTCACAGTACGTTATTTCTTGATATCTTTTCTACTAAATGCTACAATAAAAACCATACTTCTAAAATTATACTTTCTCTCACTGATCTGGTAAAATGTTAACATGTTTAACAGGATGAAACATAGATTTTTCTTTATATATATATAAAATATGGTATATCTAGTATATACACTATTATAGTGTATATAATATTATATATAGTATGTATAGTGTATATGTGTATAGATGTGTGTGTGTATACATAGTTATTCCAAAACCTTTGAGTTTTGAGAGACAATGGAATCTTCTCTGTAAGTGTTTTTAACCCTTTATACAGAAAAACTTTGTAGTCTGGAAATATCTTGAAGAACATATCAGAAGGAGTTTATTTTTTATTTTATTAATTCTCTGGCCATTTTCTGGCACTATTAGGTTCTTGTTGTTTTTTTTTTTTTTTAAGGAAAAACTGTAGTGTTGATTTTTGGGCTAAACTTTCTTCAAATGCTATGTACAGTCACAATTTCAGGAAAGTGTTTTAGCACACGTCCATACCATTTTCCAATACCATTTCACCCAGTGTTTCACTTGGACCCTATGCATTTGCAATGGGTGTACTCCGGCAGCACAGGCGCCCACATTCTCGCATCCATTTTGCCCTAACTAGACCTCTCCAAAAGGGAGTGCTCCAGACTTTAAGAAACACTGAACTAAATACTGATTTTCACATCCACAGCATGAAGAAGGAGGAAAAAAAACATTCCTAGCAGTATGGGTGCCTAACTTTCCATCTCAGTGTCAGAGGGAATGCTCTCCAGTGTAAACTTAAGCATGCGTCTGTCTTTGTAATGTGTGTAAAATGCAGTTGTATTGAAAAGTCTTTGCAGAGGGTTATACCTGCAAAGTTAGGCAGAAAGACTTTGTTTATCTGAAGGCATTCTGCAGCCATCACACCTCACAGTTTTTTCAAGGAGCTGCCTTTCCTCCTGAAGCATTTTCCTCTGTTGAATATTACTGTTTTCTTTCTTTGTCATGCATTAGCACGAGTAAGGTAACTGGGTTCCTACTTGTATCAGGGGTGTTGAGGGTGATCAGAGCTTTACAGGAATGGGCCTGCGTGGAACCAAACCCTGCCTTTTTGTTCCTCCTTGTGTCATTTGAAAGAAATGTAGTGGGCATCAGAGAGGGGAGGTGATATTCGTTGGTTCATATACCTCAAAAATTTGATTTTGTCCTTCTGAACTGAAAAGCTTGTGTTGGTTAAACCTCTCCTGTCTTCCCTCCTACCCAAACATGTGAAGGAGTGTGAGCTGAAAGCAAGGACACTGCAGACCAATGAATGCCTGTAGTGAGTTTAATGAGCTTTGAACTGGGTCCTGCGGCAATCCTAATGGCAACAGCAGATCTTTTGAGATGCTCGCTGTTTGGTAACAAAAAGCGCAGCTCACTTTTCAGTCAAAACACCAGACTCCAAACGGGTCTGCAACCAGGTTTGGATAATTTGATGATTTTTCAGATATTGGTTTTATTTATCCAGAAACTACACTTAAATACATATGCCTGCGGGGTTTATATAAAATAGGTGATGTCTACATTAGCGAGTAATATGGTGCAATAGGTGAGCAGACAGAGACGGTCAGTGCAAAGGCCCCTAGACCTACACCATCAGCAACTTGTATGTCAGGGCTTGCGCAGCTGCTCCTAACTAAAACGCTAATGTGGGTACAACCATGACAGAATTTTAATTGTATCTCCTTTAGAAACAAATGAAAAGGTTTTTATTTCAGAAGCACTTTGGCCTTCCTTTTTTATTTGATAGAGCACTGTTCACAAATGCAAGGAGACAATTAAATTTATATTTTTTTTTTAATTTTATATTATTTACAAAGAAACTGAGCATCTTGAGGTTGGAATCGAATTTCTCTGAGTGTGGAAATGCCTAGTATGTCATGGGTATAACAGGAAACAAATAACAAAAAGTATTGATTATGATGGGAGGAATGTCCCCCGAGCGTGTATGCATCATTCTGCTCCCAAAGGTCACTTAGCTGGAATAGAGGTAACAGAAAAAGCAAATCCAGATGTTTTCTAACATGATTAAAAACCTCTGCTACTCTCCACTTCTTCATGCGTGCTCTCACAGCCACGTTTCTTCTTAAAATCTCTGATACTAACACTTTTATGGGGACTGTATTAGCCTTCCTGATTATCACTTTTCCGCCTTTGCTTCAATCTATTACAATTTGCCACCAATAACATCTCCCTCCCTGCTGCATACACCATGCCCCACACCTCTGCAAACTTCTCCTTTATTACTATGCAAATATAAACTTCTCATTTTCCCGCCAGCTTAGTAGCACTGGTTTCTCACCCTCAAGACCTTGGTAGGTTTCTCAGCTGTGCCATCACAGGAAACATGACACAAATGGCTCTAAACCTGCTGTTGTGTTTGCTGTCTTGGGACCATAGCAGTCATCTTTGGACCTGGGTGTTGCTTCGGCAGCTGTTTTATGGCAGTGCCAAAGGGACAGAGCAGGATCGGGCTTTGACACCTCCTCATACCACGGCTTTTACAGAGTGGTACTGCAGTCTCTGGACACAGAACATGCTCTAGTCTTATTATGTTTAATTTACAATCTCTAACATCTTTCACAGGAGATTGATTCCCCTTTGCGCTCTGTTGAAGCCTTCACTTTAAAGCATTTTTTGCACGAGAACAGGCTCAGACAAACCAGAGGAATGTGCTCTGCAAAGCCCAGCAGTTGCCCAAGGAGTTGCCACCGCACAGCAATAATGAGACGTCGAGTTCAGAAACTCAGAATTGCGCTTTTCCAGTTGCAAAATATCGCAGTCCTGGCACTTGGCCACCAGCCCATGCTCAGGCTGATTGCATTTGTGCTGAATGTCAAAAGAATACAGGGACTTTCATTCCAGGTTTGGGGTTTTTTTTTTCTGAGTGAGCAAGTCCTGCCTATGGGGCTGCACTGAGGTTAAGTACATCTTTAATTTTTATTCTATAATTAGTGGAGAAAGGATCTGGTGATAAAAGAGAGGAAAGAAGAAAGGACAGAGCAGTGCAGCGTTCACATGGTTTAAAGATTTACTTTGGCAAAGTTCATGAGCATGACGTGTACTTGCATCACAGGTGTTTTCCCATAGCATCTCGGCTGCCTAGACAAGATGTAATGGCAGCAACTCATCCTGCTGGAGCAGGGCCAACATTTTGCTTAACCACAAAATTACTCATTCAGAAAATAAAATAAAAGGAAAAAAAAAAGAAAAAAATCCACTATACTGTACTCTCAATTGTTTTCCATTACAAAAGTGATTCTTGGGGCCAGGATTATTCTGATTTAGGCTGTCAGAGTTCATTCCAGCATCACAGAAAACAAAATCCTGAAGCTCAAGTCCAAGGCAGAGGGAGAAGATCCAGGGTCTGCTCCGAGCTTTGAGCGAGTTGGTTTTGTCTTTAGCTTCTCCCTTGCAAAATGACAGCTGAGCCCCTGCCTTTCTCGTCCTGTTTAGATCAGATCTGCTGGGAGTGTGACCTTCTGGGCCAGGGGATGTCTTTGACGGAGCCTACTGTTGGCCAGTGTTCATGTTGTTTGGGTCTGACTGACCACCTCAATAGTAGTCACGGATAGAAAGATTAACAAACAACGGGTAAAACTGAGGACAGTAATGGGAACCGGTCTTGAGGCTCATCATGTTGCTGTATATGTTTCTAAAATCCTTGACCGCAAATTTCTATGGAAACTTGTATTATGTTGGGAATACTATCTCTGATCTGTAGAAGAAATACAAATGTACTGAGATAGTGCAATGTAGTAAGGTTGTCATATTTTAGCTGAAACAAGGGCTTTTTGATTTTCTTGTTGCTCTGGACGCTGGAAACGGAGTCAAACCCTCTCCTCCGCTGTTGAATGGGACCATTTGTAAATGCCTGACACATTAGTGACTGTTTTCTGAATCTGCTCCAGGAATTAGCTCAATCAACAGGACATGCTTATGCATGAGATTTTAATTTGATTAGTGCTGGTGAGCGGGTTTAGTGATGATGGCACAGTTTATGAATTATTTGCAACTCATAATCTGATGTTGAAACAATCTTGTATGAGTACCAATGTGGTTATTTTCTGTGAAGTTTTCACGGCTCAGTATCTTTAATTAATACATGTTTACTGCCAAGTGAGAGATGTGAGAGATGGTTTGGGGCATAACCTTATATGAAACAATGCAGGAAGTCACAACAGCTGTTAATAACCAAGATAGACAGACAGAAGGCTTTTGTACAAAGTCAGGATTGATATTTTCAAGAGTTTGGATTTTTTAAAAATTACTTTTATTATGCTGTGATCCTCGAAGAGGATATTAGGCAACAAAAATTAATTACTACCACCATCTTTACTGTTTAGTTATGCATTCATGTATAACAAACTCATCCAAGTCTTACAGAGATGATATAGCAGGCGTGATATAGCAGACGTTTACATTAACACAAGCGTTCGTGGCAATCTATACAGGGGGTGATGGGAAGTTGCTGACACTAGATGAAACGTTTGATTTGCTCCATAGAAGCTCTGTTGTTGCAGGTTGGCTACGCAACACAAGCTCTGCAGCAGCTATGTGCCCCATCCTGTAAAGGGTCCAGGAGACGTTTGTCGGGGATAGTTGCATCGAGCTGCGCTGCCCAGGGCTCTCACACTCCAGCAGAGCTGAGATCAGTCCAGCCAAGTAACACCAGCAGACCTTCACCACGCTCTGCGGTCTGTAAAAAGTCACTGGGAGTTCCCATCCTCTGTTTGTAATGAACTTAGGAATCTGTACAACTAATTAGGACCTGAAACTGCAAATATACATGAAACTTTACCCTGAGGAGTTGCCCTGCTGGCTTCAGGGGGATGATTTTTTTAGGAAAGATGACAGCAGTGCACATGCTTATGTTATTAGGACCTTTAGCTTTTAATGAATAATGTATGGCAGCCTTTTTGTGATATTAAATTTTGTGTCGTTACTTGTTCAATGCATTATGGATAACACATAATTGCAGTGTCAAAGGCAAACAGTGGTTTGATATTTAGTTTCAGCCCTTTGAATTCTGCCTTGCAACCCTAAAAAAGTGAAGCAGGAGAATAAATGACAGACTAAAAAATGCTTTGCTTACATGTTACAGTAATGTTTTGTATGTTCCTGGGGAACTAGCGGTTAGGTCAGTAACTTTCCCGTGCCATGTCTTACGGAACATAAATGACACTGCTAGAAGTGCTGCTTGTGCAAGGTGAGTCTGAGGAAGGATACATTCAAAAGAAAGCAATCTGTCAGGCTCATCAGGCAGCACAACTTTGTCTTGAATTTAAAAGATAAAACAACCAGAGAGGATGGCACATAAGCATGTGTTTCACTTTAAAGTGGCAAAGATAAACAGGAAACTGTGTTAAATTCTCCTGCAATATTACAGAGTGTCAGTCAAAAGCATCTAGCATCTAGGAGGACAAGGCAGCTATGGGAGCTCTTCTCACTAGACATGAAACAACTGAAGAGCTGGCAACGTAAGGTCTATGTGCAGTCATCAGCTTAGCTGCTGCTGGGGAAATATCCTCTACGCTTTGGCATCTGGCCGCTGAGGTTGCTGGCCAAGTGTAAGATAATTTACCACTGGAGTGAGGCTGTTCGCCAGATGGATAAGCCCCTCCACACTGAGCTCAGACTTTCTGACGTCTTCCACTTCTGCCTGTGCTTAGCTAAGAGCTGCAGCTGGGACCTGGCTGAAGGACCCATTAAAGGGAAATGGAATACGGCGAGTGTAGCTGGTACCCACAGAGAAGCATGCAATGCCCGAGCGTCTGCTTGACCCAACTGCTGCACAGGTTTGCAACGCTGTACATGCAGCACCTGCAATGCCTTCTGTACTCCTATGCACTTAACTCCAAACTAATGGCTGTGTAATCTGCAAGGGTATTTGAGCTACAATATATTCTCTGTAATATTGGGAGAGATACGTTATTCTTGTGGAGTGTTAGTACAATATTATGCATGTGTGTATACGTGTATATACATGTACATATATACTTACAGTCATTTTTGGGCTCACTTCATGTTTCACAGTGACTTCTTAGGACCATTTTGCAGGACAAGGAGGAAAGGGAAAATAAAAGCGATCTCACTCCCTTTTAAAGAAAGTGCTTTGTAATCAGACACATAATCATACCTTTTATTTTCAAAGCTTTGTCTTTGAAAGAAGCATGCAAATCCAACTGCATGGTACTGATTTTCTCTTTCCAGAAGGGAGAGTTGACACCCCTGGGATTTCAGCCTGTGGTAAGGCTATTATAACCCTGAGGCTTAAATCACTATAACCCTGATGCATTAATCTGCTATACAGCTTTACCATCCCAATGGATGGCTAGCAGTTTGCAACTGAGAATTAACATGATATGGCTGCTTCTGTCATTGCCATCATTTATGTACGGCTTCTTTTGTTAGTCCCGTCACTTGTTAAAGCAGCAGGTACTGCTCTCCATATCAGGGCTAGGATTTGGATCTGGGCACACACTTGAATTCTAAGCACTCTAGAAGCTTGCAAAGTATGCTTCTGTAAACCACTGCTCATTTTGCAGCGTACCTCCAGTGGTATCTCTCCCACGTTATTGTATCCTGCAGGTTTGTAATAGAAACACGCCAAGGGTTCTTGCCCTGGTATCCTGCTTTCTTGAGAAGCTTTGAGCAGGTGAGCTGTTGAGGATGAGTGGTTCTCTCCCTCCCCTGGTAACGGCGGTAGAGGGGACAGCTCTGTCCCAGAGTCCAGGGCTGACATCGCTTCAGTGCCAGCTCACCGGCACTTCTCTGTCTTCTGCCAGCCTCTGCTTTTCTGGCACCTGTCTGTCCAGTGAAGGACAGCAGGCTGAGACCAGAAATAAAGCCTCATTTCTTTGCCTCTGACTGATTGCTAAACCAGATCGCTGGCGCTCTGAGTGCAGTTCAAACAGGTGAACAGGCATTTCGGTAGTCAACACTCCGATTTTACCTTGAGCAGCAAGTTTTCACAGCTCGTGTGTAATTAACTTGCTTCAGAACAAGAAGTCTCAAGTGAAACTGGTTTTAATGGCTGGTAAACTTGCAACAGGTGTTGAGATTTCTGTGTGTTCAGGCTCTGAAGTTGTTCCATCATCATGGGGAATAAAGTATCTTTAAAGGCTAACAGCAAATTTGGGGCTCTGCTGGCATATTTCCTCTAGTATTCAAAACAAAGAGAAGTGCTAAAGCCAGTTTTTAAATTGTACTTGTCCTTGGCTGTAATGGAAAGTAAACACCCGTCAACTCGATACCAAAAGCTATAGAACCGAGGGGGTTGTCAGGGCTTTAGACACAAAGCACTCGATCTGTAACTGCATGAGAAAACAAGGCATATATCTGCACTTCTGTTTGTAAGATAAGATAAAAGCCTAATGTTTTGGAGCCTTATGTTGTCCTACCTACACACTATTATTTTTATTATTTTATAATGAATTGAGGACCCATGTCCAAGTAAAATTTGAGCAAAATATTAACTGGTCTGTATCCTCACCCAATTAGATATTTAAAGAAGGCAACAGACCTCACGCCAGGCATTTGATCTTCTCCAAGTACTATGGAGTTTTGCAACAGAAGGAAACAATATCTTCAGATTGAAGCCTGATGGAGAGGAACAAAACAGAAAAACTAGAATTAAAGCTTTTCCATCTGATTTCTTTATAAAAAAACTGTGAAATGCCATTGCTCACTGCCAGTCACGGTCTTCTTCTGAAGCTCTTATATGTTGAGATAAGTTATTTTAGGTAAGAATTTAGATTTGGCAGCTAATACAAAGCTACAATTGCATAGAGAAGGCCTTCAAGCACAATGGCATTTCATGTTTATTTCTGCACCTGACTACCACATCTGCCACTGCTTATAATTGTCAGTACAGAGAAGTTTAGCTTCCTAGCCTTTCTGCGGTAAAGTTTAATAACTTTAAAATAAAAATAGAACTGTTCTTTAGGTTTTGGGTGGTGGAGGTTTTTTGTTTCACATGAACATAAACCAAAAACTGTCCAACATACTACCATATCTAAAGAAGAACAGCAGAGACAAAACATCGCACCAAATTCTGTCTTCTGACTAATGTCAGGAGTGCAGTAAATATGACAAAGTGAGTAGGATCTGTGAAAACAAATTCGATCTTCCTTGCAGCCACCATAAAAAGTTATTAAAGGGTGATGAAATAAATTAAGAATAAAGACTATCCCTTGGCAACTTTAACTGTAGAGCCAAAAGGTTGTAACTCACTACTGCTACTACAAAGTTTTTGCCCGTACACCTACCGCGGACTTAGATATGACCCATCACGTAAGCATCAACTGAAATGCCTATTGCATAATTTATCCCAAGATATTCAACCACAAATAAAACCACGCAGAGGTCAGACCACACTGGGACTCTATGGGGTGTTAGCAATGCTGTAGGTCTTGCTGCAAGACTGGAGTTTACAGGGACATTCTTTTCCTTAGCGCCTTTGAAGCAAATGGAGCTGCTGTCACAAAGGAGAGGAGAGAACTTAAAAAGTGAGAAATCAGAGAAATTCAGGCCTTAGTGCATATGTATTATGTGCAGCTTTGTATCATGAGCAATCAGACGAGCACACGTGCTGCCCGTGTAGCGTAGCCCAAGAGGACGAGTGGTCCCTGAGCACCACTACCTCCCTCTCTGCAGAAACTTGGGGTTACTTCTCAACACCTCATTTCCATGGGCATCCTTTGGTATCCCAGTGCGGATGAGCCTTGCTGCTTCAGCATACACAGTTGATTCTTTATGCTGTGTGTGTTTTAAATCTGCCATTCATGACTGTTACAGAAGACAGCAACATTTTAAAAATATTAACTCGCATTTTCTGTAGGAGAGGTTTTGTTTGTTTTACTTGGGTGGCTGTATCTTACAAGTTAGTAGAATATACAGAAACTTTCTTGTTCCTTAAAACTGTCTTCAAGCTTGAAGGCAGGCCAAGAAAGGAAGGAACTCCAGTTTCTATGACAGTCAAAGACACCTGTAAATCTGTGCTTATATGCATTTCTGTTAACTCTGTTTACTTATGTAATTTTCATCTTTTCTACCAAAAAGCTGGTAACTTCAGAATGGTCCTAGGTAAGACCCCAGGGAGGACTTAAAAATAAGAGGGGAAATCATGGAAAGAAGAAATTTGCTAATGGCATAGCCCTTGTGTTTAGCTGGAGCTCCAACGAGAGGGGAGAAATCTCCCTCTGTCGCTGTGTGTGGACGGTTGGATGAGCTATGTGCTGGAGGGGCTGCAGGAAAACTGCCTTCACCTTGTGCCAGAGGAATACTTTATTGCTGAAACCAAGGGAAAGAAAGGACTCTCTTGTTCTGAACTACCTTTGCTGCCCAGGGGAGGAAGGTTTTATGCCTAGCCCGGAGGGATAAGCTTTCAGCCTAAGGATGAAATTGCCTTGGAACTGTCTAGCGAGGGAGAAGATGCTGGAGCGTGGGTGGCTGCGGTGGAGAAAAGCGCCACATGTTGCTGCATGCCACACATCGGTAGCGTGGGGTTTGTGATTTGAAACAATCTGTAGTATCAGCTTTTGTCTGGAGAGTTTGAAAAGCGTTCACACCGATGTAATCACCGTGAACTAATCTGAGTTACATTATCTTGGGCTGTGACTGAATCTGACCCCAGTGTGTTTTTCTTCCAAGTAGGAAAGGCGTAGAGATGATTAAGTACCCCAGAGTTCTTGTGAATTGTGTTTAAAATTAGAGATACCGCATCTAAATAATGACTTACGTGCCTCAGTTTGCAGACATATGGCTCATTCTCTGTGTGTTATGTCACGAAAAATGTGGCTTGTAACTGTGCTGCAAAGCAAGATGTTTGTGATTATAAACACGAATTACTTAATTATATCAGTTTTTATTTTAAAAAGTAAAGTAAATGGGAGTTATCAGAAGATTTTCTGGTTAGGGATAGTAACAGGATTATGTTTTACATTATATAGATGAATGTACGTGTGTATGTGTACCTGCATATACCCGTGTGTATACGTACGTAGCTTTCTCAGACAACAGGATACAGGTGGCTCCTTCTGAATCCCGAGTCGGATGCGTATCTTGAAGGCAAGCAGATTTGAGGAGGAGATGATTGGTACATAGGCCTTGTAAGGCTGGAAAACTGTGCCAGCAGTATGATCAGTTAGCAAAAACATATTCGTAAGAAACAGGTTGTCTAAACCACAGCAACAACTCTGTAGCTTTCTTTGTGACAGGTATGATTTCATGGATTTTCCACAAGTCACTCTAAAACCCAAACGAGCCCAGAGGGCTGCTAATGAAACTGATCCCATTTTCCTGCAAAAGCCTGTTCCAGGAGAGCTTCGGCGCTGCCAACGTCGGTGTCAGGAGGATCATGAAGTAGAAAATATTTATTTCTAAGCATAGTCGAGTCTTGCGTGCTGCAGGAGGGCTGCTTTGGGGGCTGGAAAGGTGGCAGGACACGGTCCTTTCTGAAGTTAGCAAAAACGGGCTAGTGGGACCCAAACCTGCTGAGTCTGCAAAAAGTCACCAGAAATCTGACAGGAAAGACATCTGCTGTATCTCATCATCTCAAGTTGCTAGTGAAACCCCAAAGGAGCTTTGGCAGAAAAGGTAGATAAGATGCAGCCAGGCACGTTCGGGCTGGAATGCAGTGCTTGGCCCTGGAGATGCAGATATATCATTTCTTCAGATATACTTCACCTCTCTCCCTTTACGTAATGCCTCAGTGAGTATTCACTATCCTGGAAATTGTCAGCATCTTGAGGGTTAGTGGCCTTTCTCCTTTACTTGCTAGTGAAACATGCAGTCACAAGCAAAAGGTTGGTTGTTTGGATTACTCTAACAACAAGAAGCGTTACAAGCCACGCTAATGAACTTCAGTGTGAACCGTTGTTTCCCAAAAAGTCCTAGCTGCATGAGCTACAGCGGGATCCTAAATAAACATAGGCACCAACAGGACTTGCATCCTGTTTCCAAGGTTTGCAAGCCAGCCAATTAAATGCAATATGTCCATCTGAACAAACTGCTAAGAAACGTGTTAAGACCAAGCCCTAGGTCTAAAGTAATCTGATGTCTTTTTCAGCCATATATTTGATAAAATCCTTTGTGTATTTTGGTCATGAAGTATTGTCCCCATGCCATTTAAGAGAGCCCAGGAGACTGAAGTAACCGAGGCGAAATCAAAGCACACAAAGTTGAAGGCGAAAGAAAATCCAGGGTAGTAATTCTGTTCCTTTCCACAAAGCCGATCAGTTTAATACTGAATAAAACGTTTTCATAGCTTTATTTTTTTTTTTCTCCAAATAAGGGCAAAATCTACAGATTAGATGACATTAAAGATTAGACTTGCATTACCATCAATGTTTTATTTTAAAATAGTTTTTGTAAGTATCTTTTAAGCCTGGCTATCTTTCACAGTATATTTAAGACTGTGTATGCAGAAATACCTGAACCAAAGATTCATCTTATGTTCCATACAATTAGGTGTAATTGTATTATCTCAACAGCCAGGAATCTCTTTGCAGGAAATCTGAAGTAAAGAACTACTGAGAAATAAACCAGATTTGTTCTTCTAGCATCAAGAAACAGCTTGACAATTAAATCACATCTAATTGCAAATTACAAAACCTAACAAAAACATTTCCTTTACAGAAACAAGAACAATAAAAAGAAATATCAGATTATTTTGTTATACTTTCAATGAACAAAATATTGTCTAGCAAATTTGTGCTTGGTTCCTGTTGTTTTGTAGTAATAAGGGAACTGGTGTTAGAATCATGGCTTGACTGATCAAAGCAGAACCACTGGAAAAGTTCTTTGGCAGAGATCAGCCTACACAGAAACTTGGCCTGTGTACAGTGAAAATACACCACAGATGTATAAATTACGCAGGTTGGGACAGTGCTGGTCAAAACCTTCTATACTGGAATCATGTGGGAAAGAAAGTCTAGACATCATAGATTAACTTACTTCACCTAAAATCATGCAATCTAGAAATTGCCTTAAACCGCATCTGCTCGAGCACACATTCAAAATTTTAACCAGTTACACTAACTAGATGTTCAAACAGGGACCAATCAAAGGATTTTAGCCAATTGGCTCAATTGGCAAAGCCTATATGTAATTTTAGTTAGAGTTACAGCTCTTTAGGCAACCAATGAATTAAACCAACTAAACAAACAAAAACAGTCTACGTTTTTATTACAGAAAGCAGCTTACAATCAAGTGTAAATTGTTACAGTCCTACATTTTTGTAGCTGCAAATAAATTTTATCAAACAAGAATCCAACTCCCGATTATTGGCACACCAGACAAAATCAAAATATTTTTATTTATTTAATAATTTTAGCCAAGGACATAGGCTCCTCTGCTGGGGAGACAAAGTCAGGGTGGGAAAGGAGTAACTCAGGAGTATTTGGTCACTCTTGGGAAAGATGAGGAACTGTGTATGGAGATACAGTCCTTTGTTGGAGGCAGGAAAAATTGGAGATCTGATTGTAAGATGGGTTTTCTATATTATATGTTACATATAAATCCCTAATATATTATGTGTATGTTTCTAAGAGCTTTGGAGTTAAACATTCTCAGCTGTGCCCCTTTTGATAGCTGTGGATAGAGAGTTTGCGAGGTTAGGCCGTGTCCATGCCTACTGCAGACAGTCGGGTCATGATTGCCCTTTTGGACCTATATGCTCCAAGCAGAGATTTCAAGGGAGCTAAAGACATTGCTAAGGCAAAAAGCTGTTCAAGCAGCACACAGAGTACAGGGAGAACAGAGGGAGAACTCCCAAATCTGCTCAAAAACTCCTGCAGGTCTGTCTGCGTTCTGTGTCTGCCCAGGAGCAGACTTACCTGGACAGCCAGAAGCTGGCTTGCATTTGGACAGCATCAAAGAACCACGTATGGACAACAAGGCTGAGGAGGCTCAGCCAGCAGCAGGCATGAACGCACTGTCGGTGGAAGCTGCGCCAGTGTTAGCTGTATCACAAGGTAGCTGTTTAGGAAGATTACAACAACTTTCCCAGGTACTACCTGTTTTCTTCCCTCTGGGTCCAGCCATCTCCCCCTGCCCTCAGCACACAAATTCCTGCTCCATCATGCTCAGCACAGCAGGCACACTGAAGAATTCATGTCATACACTCAAATTCCTGCTCCATCATGCTCAGCACAGCAGGCACACTGAAGAATTCATGTCATACACTCAAGCCTTCCTTCACGGTCTCAGCTCTTGCCGCCAACAGTGATGTTAGCCACTGCTGTATCCCCTCTTTTCAAAGCTTCCCTGGTCGCTTCCTTCCTCTCCAGGCAGCAGGTTTCGGCCGTGCGTCGCATGCCTTCCCCATCTGAGCATCCACAAGCCTCCCCTGCCATCCCTTCTGCTCGAGGACCCGGCATCCGGCAAGGGATGCGAGGTCACCTGCTCAGCTGCAACATCTCCTAAACCTGGGGGCTGAGATTAATAAAAATAGTAGTAAATAGTTACCATAGCAGTAGACCAAGAAATAGTTACCTTCTGCTTGTCAGGCTAATGTAATCTTTTCCTATTTTACTCGATGCCCAACTGCCCCGGCTGCAGCATGCGCCTCCTGTTGCGGGGGACCGGAGAGGGATGTCTCTGTTTACCCACTTCAGCAGCTTCCTCAAGGTTGCTGTTCGGTTCAGACCAGCAAAGAGGATTGAGACCAATTCTTCCAAATGTTTCAGTCCCTAAATGACTTTTTGTGCTTTAGATACCCTATACTATAATACCCCTGTAATCACACACCTTACGCCTGTCAGCACTGTGCCCCGGCACTGGCAGCAGTCACAGCACACACTGAATCTGCGGCACTGGACGTGGCTCGGATCAGGCTGATGCAGACTATGCCCAGCCCTGGACTCCACTCCTGTTGCGCTGCAAAAATAAAATCTTTCTCAGGTACCCATGCAACTTCCGAAAAACAACATGCTGCCTGAAAAATAGTTTCTTTCATCTTAAGGTATGGTGGAGAGGGTGTTTGCTAGGGCTCCTTTTGACCTGTTTTCAGCTAATCTGGCCTCCACAAATACAAATATGAAACTGTTCATGTGTCTAGACTAAAGCTACTTTTCTAATTGTGATGTGTTACTGGCAGTCATGATTGACGTACCACACTTTGACCAAATGTCTGGAAGAGAGCTACGCTAATGGCTGTCTTGAGTAGCAAATGAACATAGGAGGAAAAAAAATAGAAGAGGGAAGGAGGTATGTGTATCCAAGGCATGGCACGGTCTTTCAGAAGGCAGCACAGAAACAGATTCCTCCAGTATTTTGTTATTTAAAAAAAAACAAAAAACACAAACCAAAAACCAGGACTTCCCTGACTTATCTCACTGTACTGACCATGCAAGTAAGGATAACTGGCCATTACTGCCATCAGTTAAATCAGACATCTATGTTTGTGGTGTAGATACTTCAGCTGTGATAATTGTCCTGGGTTTGGCCAGAACAGGGTTAATTTTCACCGGACTCCAGGAAGGGGCACAGCCGGGGGGTGGGGGCTGACCCCACCTGGCCAAACAGAGCCCGGTATTCCATACCATGTGACGTCACGCTGGGTTCCGGTGGGGGGGGAGCAGCGCGGCGGGAACGCACTCGCGGCTTGGGCGGGCGCAGCGCCGGTCCGGTTTCGGGAGAGCGGCTGTTGTACGGTTCGTGGTTGTGTTTTCTCCTTATTTGTATCGTTGTTGTTCCTGTTTTCCCTCTGTTTGCTGTTCTGTTAAACTGCCCTTATCCCGACCCACCAGTTTCTGCCTCTTTCTTTCCATTCTCCTCCGCACGCCGGCGGGGGGAGGGGCGGCCGCGTGGCGCTTTTGTTGCCGGCGGCAGCCGAAACCAAAACAATAATGTATGCTGAGGCTTAGCATGCTTTCCTGCAAAGTCAGCCTAGGAAAAAATACACTTAAGGACACAAAGACTGTTTTAAATACTTTAAATGTTGTGAAGCTTTAGTGTTTGGGTTGTTAATAGATCCTTAAACGAAAAGTTTGTTGAACTGGAAATGAAATATTTGTGAGAGGGTTTTTCATAGAAGACAATGAGCGTTTACAGTTTGATTTTAACTCAACTGAAGTAAGAGAACCCAACTTACAGAATGTATTGAAGTGTCCAGTGTGACAAAACTTAGATCTGATTTTTCAAGTGCATGTATTTTCAAGATGAAGTCCAGGTTTTCGAGTCAACCAGTTGGAAAATAAGAAATGCAGAAGTGACAGGCACCATTTTCCAGTTGGTGTTCTGGCTAGCTGTAACTTACCTCCACTTCCAGGCTCCTCCTGTCCCCTCTGTGGATGCCAGTCACTGTGGCACTATTTCCTCTCCAGCAGTACTTGGGTATTCAGCATTAGTAACCTTTGCCGTTCATCCCCTGTGCAGCTCTGGTTTCTTCATGTGCCCTGGTGGCAGTTGCTCCTCTGATGAGCACCCACCATAAGCCATCCAGAATTGTTGCATTGTGATGGTCGGTGTTCTTGGGCTTTTCCCCTGCTCATCAAAAGGAGCTGGATGAGCTCAGCAAGAACCTGGACCACACTCTCCGTCACCCCTCTGGCTTGCAGAAACGTATTACAAGGGATAACCATGGTATGTAATTCTTTCCACGAGTTGCTCAGCCTTTGTTTCTAATGTTTCAGTCCTTGGCCCGTGATGTTTTACTGGGAGGGTGTTCAAGAACTTTTCTTCTTTGATGGCTCATTCCCATCCAGTTTATGTCTATTTGCTATATGTGTGTGTATATATAGTCATTTAGCTTAAATGGTTCTCATATGTTCCTAATGTTTAGCTCATAGTATGTTTATGTAAAGCAGCTATACTGCTTCTCAGGCTTTATTTTAGTAGGCTTAATGCAGCTAGTGTCTTCCAGTCTCTGTCACGAGACAGATTTTCCTGTTCTTATGGTTTGGGTTTTTTTCATTTGAAATAATCTTGCATTTACGTGACATTTCTGTTAACTCACTTGAAGATACAAACCAACTAACACTTTAAAAAACACACTAATACTTATTTATTTCTGTCCAAAATATCTTGGTTGAAATACACTAGGCTCCACTTGGATTCTTCCACAGCTGCATTTGAGTGGTTTAGTTATCCTGTGATCAACTAATATCCAAAGCTCTTTCTCCTCTTCTGCCATTTAATTTGCTGAGTTCCAAGCTCAAGGCAGAAATTCTTGCTCTCGGTTCCAGAGTATGTGTTTTTGCCAAACTTCATCCTGTTTCTATTTCAATGTACAAGTTATAAATTCTTCTCTGTCCTCCTCGTATTGATTATGCTTCTCAGTTTTTGGGTACCATCATATTTCGTTAATATCCTCCAGGTCTTTGTGCCAAAATCATTAAAGAAAATATTAAATTATGTTAGTTCCAAGAATAGTTCTTGAAGAACTCAATAAGTTACCTTGTTCGAGTTGAATATTCTTATTTTATTACAGTACAAGCACTTCAGGACCTGCTACTGCCCCTTAACAACTTAAGTATTTCTGGAAAGGGAGACTTATGCTGAGTTGTGTAAGGTTTGCTGATGACTCCAATGCAAGATTTTACCCCTAAAATCATAAATAAGCATTTTCTTGAAATAACACATGATAAATCCTAACAATACAATGGGCTTTTTTGAGTTAGTTGAGACAGAATGACTATGCTGGAGACATAAACAAACCAAGAAGAACATCAGTCATCAACAAAAATGTTATTTGTAGTTATCTGCCATCTTTGTAAGTTTGTTTAGGTCCTGCAATACTTAATCTTTTCATCATGAATCTCAAAACTTCCAGTTTTCCAACTCTGCTTAGTGCTTTCAAGAGATTTGTCAGGGATCATGAAAAATTAGAATCTTCTGATAATTTCATTTGGGTTTAATTTCAGTTCTCTGGCGAACTGAAACTTCTAACTTAGCTTAAAAATCCAGGAGAATGAATTAATGACAATTTCATCTGCTTGCCTGACAATGAAAGCATATTCTTCTCTTTTCCCTTCTCATTGTGAACCAAAATGCACAGTAAATGGAAAGAATTTTCACCTAAGTCTTTTTTCACACATTTAACAAGTTAGTGGTCATGCTACCTTCTGCTGAAATGGAGTCACAGCAATGAACTTTGCAAAAACTGATCTGCATCATCTTAGGAAAGAGAGGGAGGGGGCTGCCTTTTATAGTGGATGAAGCGTGTGAATGATAAATCTTTTATCATTGCAGGCAATGAATAAATCATGAAAAAATAAAAGGTGCTTTAGTTTTTATCAGAAAATCATTGATGTACTTCAGAGTATTAAAGACATATGTCAGTCTAGCTAAATGGGTCAATACTACATAAAGACTTCGCTCAAATCTGAAATGTTGCGCCAACCATTAAAGACTGCAGTAATATGTGAGCTACATATTCCATCAGTTTCTAATGGATGAGTACTCCTTAGCCACCCATCTCATTCTAATTCACTGTTCAAATCTTGGTTATGATTTTGTTTACTGGTAACTTAGTATTACATGAAAATTTGCATTAACTGTTTCATGTGGGTTCAAAGATATACATACAAGCTAATGTCTTCTTATAATGTACATTGCTTTGATGGCAACTGGCAACCATTACTGTAACACATTTGGGACTGTGGAATAGTCATTACTGGCACCAAAACATGCATTTGTAAACCACAAGACCTTCATATTATAGTTTCTCTAACTCATTTTTAATGTTCTAGACAGCTATTGGAACAGCTGTCATCATAGAAGGAAATACAGTGTAGATGTCTTACCGCAGAGATGTAAAAATACTTGATACTTGAGTAAATTGATCTGGCTGCTGTATTCATCAGCTGAGTTTAATTTTCACTCATATGTAAGATAGTGGTTTTTTTCCAAACAATTTTTTTTTTTTTAACCTGCACTCTATGAAGGAAATTAACAAACAAAATGGCCCAGTCAGAAATTGGAACCATCCGAATTTTTGAAAAATGCCACCAGGTATTTTATCACAACAGCCCTAAACAAAACCTAGTGCTCCTCAGGGTAGAAATACTGACTGGAAATGGAAAACCAATGCAACTGTGAT
This sequence comes from Opisthocomus hoazin, assembly GCF_030867145.1. Classification (NCBI taxonomy): domain Eukaryota; kingdom Metazoa; phylum Chordata; class Aves; order Opisthocomiformes; family Opisthocomidae; genus Opisthocomus; species Opisthocomus hoazin. The sequence continues at coordinate 7,242,442 of NC_134420.1, forward strand.
GCACGTGGGTTTAGTTCAGCTCTAATCCTGACACTGTGTTAACTAATGATAGAATTGTCTCTAATCCAAAGGGTTTTACCGTCATGTATGGGTATAATCTGATATTCGAGAAACAACTTTTTTGTATGAATACTGTATTCTTAGGATAAAATTTGCCCTACGAAGAAAACCAGCATAAGCATTAGGCAAGACTTAAGTGCCATTTTGGCCTTTGAAATGGAAATTTAATTGTTGCCCAGTCCTTGGGTACCCAGCGAGCGATCTGAGCAGCAGGAGCAGAGCCAGCATATGGATGTGCTTTAACCAGCAACTCTGAGAACTGACCAAAAACCAGGTTGCCTTTGAAGGGTGGTCCAGCAGCCAAGGGCCAGCCTCAGGGACTCAAAATTCCCTTCTGGAGCTCCTTGAGAAGTCAGGTTTCAAGCCTGCAGGAAATTATGTTTTCCTCAAGTTTAGCTTAGTTAAATCAAAACAAATCCAGTTCTTTTTTTAGCAGAGCAGCTTTTCCAGCTGCTCACTGGAGTAGTCATTCTTATACTATTTTGTCGCTATTGAGTAATGGTTTTTTGTAAAGTCTGCATCTCAACTGGGAATTAATTGCCATAGTGCTGGGGAACTGCGCTTCTAGGGAGCCACAAACCCCTGTCTTGGTTTCAGTGGAAATGTGCTGAAACCGAGACACTCCAACAAAGCATTTCAGGCCCAGTCTTTTATTAGATATTTTTGTGGTTCTGCTCCTGTGTTCACATTTGAGTTTGAATTCCCATCTGAATTACACTATGGCTAGTATAGCACAGTGCTGTTTTAGCTATTATTCTTTATTTGAATCACAGTTACATCCAGAAGAATCAACTATGTCCTTGAGCTAAGACAACACTAGAGATGGTCTCTGTCCCAGAAACTGGACCCCATAAGGTGAGACCCCTGTAGTATCTGGTCAAGATATATTTCATCTCATATGGTTTCCTCATACCTTGACACTTCTAAATTTTTACATTAGGGTGTGAGCTCCAAGAGCATGAGATAAGATGTGTTCCTACAAAGACTTCTTCTATAAGGTGCTAAGAAGCACCCATGAGCTCTCAAAATATAAATAGTACACAAAATTAAGTGGCTTGTACACAGGTATAGAGCAAATCAATGGCAGAGCCAGGAATATGTCAAGTTAGGGAAACGTGAGGGATTCCTAACTCGTGGAACTCCTAACTCATGGACTCGCTGTCTCCACCACTTGCTCTGAGCAGGCAGAACAGGCTCCCAAACTTTTATACCTGCAAACCCCTGTGAGGTCGAGTGACGGAGACAACCTCTCAGTAAATTATGAGTTAATATAAATATCAAGGAAGATAAACAACCGATTGTCTTATGCATTACATTTTGATAGTCTGGGAAGTAGAATAGCCTTTCAGCACCAAAACCAATACATACTGGTAATAGTGCACAGACACAGAGAGGTCCAGGAACGCAAGATTTTCAGTCTTGAAATAAGGAAGACAACCATCTATCTGCAAGTAGGGGGAAAAACGTGCACGTGGCTGTAATCTGGGGAAATATTTCACTGCAATCTAATCTAGGACTAATTTAAAAACAATGACAAGAAGAAAGCAAGAAAAACTGCATCTGTTATACTAGTACCTTTTTTTTGCTTCTTTTTTTTTTTTCTTTTCTTTTTAATACAGTCCAGCAGCTGTGCACAAGCCTGTTGCTGTGGCATGTGACACTGTGATATGTCTCTGACAGCTCAGGGCTGTAACAGAGATGCTGGCCCCCAGGCCATCTTTGCCCCCTGGGCATTGCAGAGCTGCTGGTGCAGGCTCCCAGCAGCAGGACTGGGCACAGCCTCGTGCCACACCGCAAAGGAGCGCAGCAGCCAGCGGCCCCTCTCCCTGGGGCTCTCGGTCAAGGCAGTTGGTCTAAAGACACTGGAGGTCATTAATTACTTTCTTGTTTCAGAGGAGGAGGAGGCGGCAGCTCCGCAGCGCAGCCCTTATGTATATGATGCTCAGTGAAGCCAGCAGGGAAGGCGGTATGGGTAGAAGAGATAATGCCATGATTTTCCAATTCTTTTTAACTTACAAGATCACAAGTGTCTCCCTGAGCAATAGGTATTTAGGCAGATCTACACTCAAGCTAAGACCACACATAAAGATCAAGAAAAAGGCTGCATATTTTGCTCAGCATCAAGATATCTTGATTTCATCACACCACCTCTACTTTTATTTCTCCTCTGCTATTAGTTCACTGCAGCAGTGAATGCAAAGATGAAAATGATGGTGTACTTCAATTACTAATAGTTTATAGCAATTGGTATAACAATTTGATAAAATCCCATCAGCTGTTATTGGCCCTTTTGAAGATGTGGAAACTGTTCTGGATCAGATCTGCCTAAGGCTAGCGTGACACCAGCAATGTTTTCACAACTTGAAGGGCTGCCACAAAATCATTCATCTACATTAAAAGCCATTGCCATCTTCGAGACAACATTTTCTTTCTGTCTGATTTTTCATCAGGCAAAAAGCTTCTCCATGGCATGGTAGAAATACAATGAATGCAATTTAGTTTAGACCCTATGATTAAAGTTAATTCGCTTCAGAAGAAGCTGCTTACACTGGTTAATTGCTCCAACCTGAAAAGGTAACCTTCTGCTCAGCACCTTCTGGCTGAGGCATACAACAGCAAATCTCATGCTTTGTCTTGAGGAAGAACAGAAAACAGGTTAGAACTCCATCACACCTCAGATTTGATTGCACAAGCATGTATCACTCTCAATTTTTACTACAATTTTGTAGAGAATTAAGTAATTAAAAATTACTTTCTTCTTAATTTTCAAGAGAAATTGATAAATGTTAGTGCAATACACACACATACACAAAAAAAACAACACCACAAGAAAAAATAATACCAAATTTGTCCTTAATTTACAGCGCTTTCTTGGAGTTTAGCACTCAGGTAACTGACTTGCTGAAGGATGGGCCAGTTTCATAAAGAAAGAGATCATTTACAGGCTCCTGAAATTTTATTCCATTAGCAACAGATGGTAAACACAAATATAGAAAACAAATATTTTTGGAAGTACACTCGATACTGCCTTTTTAACTTTTTACAGAGCTGCCTGACATGTCAGACTTTCCAGAGGAAAGAGCTAGGCTGGATCAGCAAGTCTGCTAGACAGGCGTTCTGTAACTATATATGGATTTTAAAAGAAACTTAAGCCACGGGAGGTTTGAATAGTAATATTTCGCAGCTATGAATTAGCAAGAACTAATTGAGCTTCTTTCTATGAATTAGTGCAACCAGAGATTTGAAGCAGAATTTTTTTATTTGAGAGGAAACTGAACTTGAGCCTTGGCTGCCCCGCAGCCGGGCGCGTGGGACCTGCCCCTGCCCTGCTCCCCATCTTTCAGCATTCCCAGCCCCACCGAAGAGAGACCCGCCTAGAACAGCGGTTGTTTTGCTGATCAACTCTGCTGACCACTGAAAATGTATTTTAAAAGTAATAGCTCTGAAAGAGATCAGTTGCTTTCTGCAAAGGCCATGGACCGTTTAGACATATAATTAATGTAGTCCTGCATTAATGGAAACTTGGCCTTTCTGCTTGGAATGGTTTTGGCTAAGGGTGTGTTCTTGCTGCTTTTTTTTTTAAGGAAAGAATGGCTTATTTATTGCTGGGCAAAACGGCAAGCGCTATTAATATTGTAGTGCTGACAGAGAAAGCATTTTCCCAGTTTGCTGTTCTTTTTTCTCTTTCCCTTGAAATGCTTGTTCTCCTTCCATAAACAGATGCAAACAGACCAAATGTTTCCTGCAAAATAAGGCAGGGAGTGCAAAGTAGCAACAGCAGAGTTATCTTGTTGATGAAAAAAACATAATTCATGGTACATCTGCATGTCAAAGCATAAGAATTACGCCAAGACTAGAAGTTTCTGTGTAAAGGTGTTTGCCTGCAGCCAGTTTTATGCTGTGCTGCAATAAAGCTGACAGGTACTCAAGTGTGAACTGATGAAGTAGAAAGTTTTTTGACTGTCATCTGCCTAGCTATGCTATATAATGCTGTTTTGCTCTGAGACTTGCAGCTACAAAAGTCCTTTGGTGAATGATCAGTTGCAGTGGTGCTGCCTTGCCCTGCCCTGAGAGCGAGAGCTCTGCAGGAGATGGGGATGCTCTCTGGGGGCCTGAACAAGATCACTGAGCCTGCACGCACCGAAATTGCTATAATTTGTCAAGCTTAAGAAAAAAACATGAGTTTGGGATATATATCTTTGAAGACTCTTTTAGCCAAATGACTGACATTGGGCAGACTCCCCTACCCCCAGCACACCGAACAATGCATACCAAATTTCAGGGCAAACTGAGTTCAGGCCCCTGAAGCAGCTGACCTTTAAAGTGAAAATGCTTTGCAATCCCTGACTAGTCGAAGCTGCCACAACTGAGGCAGAGAGACGTTCTGGGAAAACTGAACATGAGCGTTTTTCATTGCTATGAGAAGAATGATATGATTTCAACCTGATTTTTTTTTTTTTTTTTTGTGCTGGATGTTTACCGAAGCTCTGTCCTTCCTAGCTGATATTTTAAATACAAGATTATGTTGCCTAGAGTTCTTTTCCCTGGTATGAAGAATATGGCAAATAGTCTAGTATTTACTCCTTCAGTGTATCGCTGCTTCCCTTGGCACTGGTGAGGTCGCACCTCGAACCCTGTGTGCAGTTTTGGGCCCCTCACTACAAGAAGGACATTGAGGTGCTGGTACATGTCCAGAGAAGAGCAGCGAAGCTGGTGAAGGGTCTAGAGAACAAGTCTTGTGAGGAGTGGCTGAGGGAACCAGGGTTGTTTAGTCTGGAGAAAAGAAGGCTGAGGGGGGACCTTATCGCTCTCTACAACTGCCTGAAAGGAGGTTGTAGTGAGGCGGGTGTTGGTCTCTCCTCCCAGGTAACTAGCGATAGAACATGAGGAAATGGCCTCACGTTGTGCCAGGAGAGGTTTAGATTGGATATTAGGAAAAATGTCTTCACCTAAAGGGTTATTAAGCATTGGAACAGGCTGCCCAGGGAAGTGGTTGAGTCACCATCCCTGGATGTTTTGGACTATACTGTTAAACAAGATTTTAAAAAAGTAGTAGTTTCCTAAAAAAAAAAACAAAAAACCCAAACACATGAGAGAAAGAACAAAGAAGTACAAAGTTTCTTACTCATCGGAGAAATAAAGAAACGTCTTCATTTTTTAGGTTTGAGAAAAACTAGTAAAGGTGTTTGAAGTCTATTTAACAAAAAAGAGCTCTTTTAGAGTTTATCTTTTCAGTTATGTGTTCTTCTAGGTCGAGACTGTCATTTTTTGTTGTTTGTCCAGAATTTATTGCTGCAGGGTATTAATCATAAGGAGAGCTTGTTGCTGAAAAGCAAATAAGAAATGGCATTAGGAGACAGTAAGAACTGCAACCTACAGCCCAACTGTATATCAGTCTGTTTCCTCACATTTCACATTCCCAGCACTTAAGCGTACACAGGGCTTAAACTGGTTCGGACTTCATGCTCTTGTTTGGGCTGGGTAACAGTAAGGCTGTGGTTATCCCCATGCAAAAAGACAAGCAGCATATGTAAAGTAGAAATGGCTAGCTCCTAATAGAGAGAAATCCTAGTGAGTTATAGTTATGGGTTTCCCAGACACTATTCTTTCCAAATCCAGCAAATCCACTGCGATTGAGTCACCTTATTCCAATGCACAGGATTATGCTAATGCAAAGACCTCTTAAACTATTGTATTCATAATGTATGATGATTCTCTTCTCATTTTTCCTCCATGCAAGAGGAAAGTGCCAGAGAAATCATCGTGTTCATCCTCTTCTGTGGCGTATTGGGAAAAGCACTCATGCCTGTTTTTAGAAGTGGTCTCAGCCAGCTTGAAGCATAGATATGTTTTTTCAGTTGTTACCTGCTAGAGCTTTTGTTAACAATTGCCTTGTTCCTCTCAGGTATTTTTTTTTAAAGAGCTTAAAAGCTGAAAGTACTGGAGTTTTGACTGAAAAGGGGTTTTGGGGGGATTTCAGGTTTTCTGGCTCAATGAGTTACAAGGGGATTTAATTTTCCTCTGGGTTCCTTGGAAACCTTCTATAAACGGTTTAAATTTACCAGGCTGGTTTCTTTAGTCTGCCTGGTTCCTTGGTGTGTGCTCTCCATAAAGGCTGCCTGGGCTTTTATCACCTCATCATTGCTCCTGGTTCACTGATAACAGCTGGTGATAAAGGAAATCTCCACGTAGGCTAAAGTCCCTCTGCTCCCTCAGTGCCACTGTGATACAAAGTGTTCCAATTGGTTTCTTCCATAGTGGCTGTCATTTAAAAAAAAAATGACAGATGGAAGACGAGATGCTTAATCTTGCCCTTGTTATCATCCCCACAGGGTACTTCCAGGGAGGATGATTTCACCAATTCCAGGCTAGCTTTATACTTTCTTGCTCCAGATTGGGACAGAACTGTGCTTTAAGTTTGAAAAGGCATTTCTAGTCACAGAATCACAGAACGGTAGGGGTTGGAAGGAACCTCTGTGGGTCATCTAGTCCAACCCCCCTGCCGAAGCAGGGTCACCTACAGCAGGCTGCAGAGGACCTTGTCCAGGCGGGTCTTGAATATCTCCAGAGAAAGAGACTCCACAGCCTCCCTGGGCAGCCTGTTCCAGTGCTCTGTCACCCTCAGAGTGAAGAAGTTCTTCCTCATGTTCAGATGGAACTTCCTCTGCTTCAGTTTGTGCCCGTTGCCCCTTGTCCTGTCGCTGGGCACCACTGAAAAGAGTCTGGCACCATCCTCCTGACACCCACCCTGCAGATATTCATAAGCACTTATAAGGTCCCCTCGCAGCCTTCTCTTCTTCAGGCTGAACAAGCCCAGCTCCCTCAGCCTTTCCTCATAGGAGAGATGCTCCAGTCCCCTCATCGTCCTCATAGCCCTCCGCTGGACTCTCTCCAGCAGCTCCTCATCTTTCCTGAAGTGGGGAGCCCAGAACTGGACACAGTACTCCAGATGGGGCCTCACTAGGGCAGAGTAGAGGGGAAGGAGAACCTCCCTCGACCTGCTGGCCACACTCTTCTTAATGCACCCCAGGATCCCATTAGCTTTCTTGGCAGCCAGGGCACACTGCTGGCTCATGGTCAACTTTTAATCCACCAGCACACCCAGGTCCCTCTCTGCAGAGGTGCTCTCCAGCAGGTCCGCCCCAGGCCTGTACTGATGCATGGGGTTGTTCCTTCCCAATAAGTCGTATTAATATAAGTACAGCTGTGGTAGCTGCAGGAGCTAGCTGTGAACCAGCCAGGTCGATAACTGTTTGCTAGCAGTGTAGCCTTTGCCATCCAGAGCTCACTCCAATCTGCAACATCATGAGTGAAGCTGGGTAAATACCTGGACATTTATCTTGAGCTGAGATCTGGCCACAAATAGCTGTTGTCAGTACTCCCAAGATAATGCGAGTCTAGAAGCTGTGCCTGTATAAAGCAACCCAGTACATTTTGACTGCTGGCAAAGACGGCGGTAATCCCAAGGATTTCCCCAGCAAGGAGCCCAAATCTCTGATTTCTCAGCTAATGGCTTTCAGTCTCCAAGGTTATCATTCTGATAGCTCTCCTGAGGACTAGGATTTATACCTTCAGCAAGCAATTAGGTAGAAAGGCATGTCTAACTGAACCCTTGATGGCCGCATTTTTTTTCTTTAAACTGATGTGTTTTTTCCCTAACACCTTCCAGTTCTCAGAAATCACTGGATTCATGCTACTATGTTCATCATTTCAAAATTCAGTTATATGTTTCATTTCAGGCTGCACTCAGGATCACAGAGAAATTTGCCATATTTACAGAATACATAAGCAATTTCAAGACAGCTTCCCACTGCTATCTCGGAAGAGCAAGTGTCCAAGAAAAATACAGCAAGAACAGTACAGCTTGATCTTTGTTAGCTTGTATCGTAGAAGAGTTACGTGGCTGATGTGCAGCATGCAGCTGCCCCTAAATAATTTTAAGATCCATCAAACTGACATCCTTTCTTTTTCTGAAGTCGTATGTTAACCATCCTTGGACAGATAAGGAGAATTACAAAATAATCGTTTAAAGAAGATAAGCCAGTGGATTTCATAGACTCATAGAATGGTTTGGGTTAGAAGGGACCTTAAAGATCATCTGGTTCCAACCCCCCTGACATGAGCAGGGACATCTTCCACCAGACCAGGTTGCTCAGAGCTCCATCCAACCTGGCCTTGAACACTGCCAGGGAGGGGGCAGCCGCAGCTTCTCTAGGCAACCTGTGCCAGGGTCTCACCACCCTCATAGTGAAGAATTTCCTCCTAATATCTACTCTAAATCTGCTCTCTTTTAGTTTACAGCCATTCCCCCTTGTCCTGTCACTACACACCCTTGTGAAAAGCCCCTCTCCATCCTTCCTGTAGGCCCCCTTCAGGTACTGGAAGGCTGCTGTAAGGTCACCCCAGGGCCTTCTCTTCTCCAGGCTGACCAGCCCCAACTCCCTCAGCCTGTCCTCATAGGACAGGTACTTCAGCCCTCTGATCATCTTCGTGGCCCTCCTCTGGACCCGCTCCAACACGTCCATGTCCTTCTAATTTTGAGGGCCCCAGAGCTGGACGTAGTACTCCAGGTGGGGTCTCACAAGAGCGGAGTAAAGGGGCAGAATCCCCTCCCTCGACCTTCTGGCCACACTTCTCTTGATGCAGCCCAGGATACGGTTGGCTTTCTGGGCTGCAAGCGCACATTGCCGGCTCATGTTGAGCTTCTCATCCACCAGTACCCCCAAGTCCTTCTCCTCAGGGCTGCTCTCGAGCCACTCTCTGCCCAGCCTGTACTTACGTTTGGAATTGCCCTGACCCACGTGCAGGACCTTGCACTTGGCCTTGTGCCTTTTCCATTCTGGGGCAACACTTGTGCATCACATGCTAATTGCAGTGCAGGGAAAAAAGGACCTAGCAAGAAAATACAACATGATAAAAACAGTGAATCTCATCCCACTTCTGATTGGAAGCCACTGTGGTTTTTTTCTTGCATAAATGGAAAGGGGAAAAAAGAACTGTTCAGCTTATTTCTCTGTGGCCTTTAGCAGTACCCCTTATTTTTGTGAGTGCTGACGCAGTGCCGAGAAGGACTGGAGCACTAAACCCTACCTGCTGTGGAACAGGCATGAAGGAATGGGCTTTCTGGGCTGCATTTTGATGCCTAATGCTCAGTTCTGAAGCCACGAACTTTCAGCACCCTTATTTTACACCCATTGCACAAACACTTGTGGAAAGAGCGTTTGTTGGGAACAAAAAAACCCTGACTCGTTGGGATGTCTTGCACAGGTGACACTCGTGTGGGGAACCAGATATCTCAAACAGGATGGCCGATCGCTGCCTGGATGGCGGTGGGAGCCTCCACTGCGAGGGTCCTTGCAACAGCCTCTTCAGCCGGGTCGGGTGAGGCTCTCCAGGCTGCTGTTCTGCTGCACTCTTATGTCCAGCTGGGCTGTGGTAACATGGAACTGCTCTGGCAAATGCACGAGCTGTTTCTATTGTCTTAAACTGCAAACCAAGCATCTCCCAACCATATTAGCGATGTAGAAAAGACTGTCCTATGTGGCGTCTGTCAGAGCAGTTTATACTGAACTTTTGTCATTCTTGGTGTATGGTTTGGTCAGTTCTGCAGGCAGAAGGGCTTGGGGCAGCTGCTGGGACTGCCACGTTCTCCATCTGGGCTGTTACTCTGCATACTGAAGGTGTAGCCTAGTGCCTATCAGCTGGGCTTTGCACAGCAGGCGCTGTTCCAGGGGATTTTGATTAGATGATCTTTAAGGTCCCTTCCAACCCCAACCGTTCTGATTCTATGATTTCTGGGCCTTCCTCAACTACTCCCTGGAGAGGTCCCACAGCAATGAGTGGAGTGCTGTGCTGTGGAATGACTCCCTGGTCACCCCAGACAATGGGTGGAGATCTGGGGACATCCTGGACCATCCCAAGAGCTGATGGTTGAAGTGCACTGGCCATACGCGCAGTCATTGCGCTGATACCCAACTACATCTCAGCTGAAGATACTGGACAAACACGAATTTCATGCTACAATTTGTTATTATAATTTAAATTTCACAGATTTTTCCACAAGCCTTTCACAGAGTGTTGCTGTGATGGTATTCCTACTACTGCTGAGGTATAGTTTTGTTTGCATTTTTTCTCAAATGGACTCTTCTCTGAGTAGCTCTGAAATTGACTGGCGAAGATTATTCATATGAGCCTCAATTTCTTCAGCAAAGCAGTGAACTAAGTGTTATAATTTGCATCAATAGGAAGAAAAATTGCTCATCTTGGTGCTGTGTACCTTCAAAGGCCCTCTGAGCTCCCACTCCGCTGAAACACATCTCCCGCAGAGTAACTCAGAATGGCTTGCAACCATTCTCCATGCTGCTTGTCCTGTTTAAGAGCAGGATGTGGCTGCTAAGGATTTGGCTGGTCTATGAAGGCATTTGAGGTTTAGGTCAGCGTAGTCCAACCAGCTGCCTTGGCCACAGGCAGTTCTGGCCTGCTGCCCTTGTGCTGAAGGAGATAAGGAAAAGCTGCTTGAGCTGCAAATGCCAACAGGGCTGCTGAAGGCTTCCTCCTGCACTGGGCCAGATGCCACACAGGGGCTGACGGCTTCGGACTGGTGTGGAAGCACGCAAGCAGCACCGCCAGCCCCATGGCACGTGAGTGGCAGCTGCCGGGCTGGCCAAGGCACAAGAGTCTGCTGGTGGGGGAAAAGGCTGTAGCTACAACATGAAATGGAGGTCTGGGCTCATCTACTGAGCTACAAGGCACTCAAGTTGTCAGCCTCTGAACTGGCACTAGAAGCCTGAGAATATATATACATATACATGGAAGAGATACTGCTGTAGAGTGTTTCTGGCTGTGTGGTTGGCTAAGAATTAGTGCAAGGAATGGATTAGTAGCAAATGCCGTCTGAACATTTGCTTGTCCTCAGATATTTTAGCAAAATAAAAGGGATTGCGTTCAAACAGCAGGGGAAAGTTGACTTTAAAATGAGGAGATGTGTATGGTTTAAATATTCCATAGTGATGTCCTGGCAGGAAGTGAAGTCCAATTTTTTTTTTTTTTTCTGGTTTAAACTTAATGGAAAGGGTAAGAAAATATTCCAGCTGTACAGCTACCACTATGCCTGGACGTGGTGTGCTGTGCCGAGCAGCTGGGTCTCCGCATGCGCTGTGATACACAGCACACATCCCCACGCACCCTGGCTGCAGAAGTCACAGTTCCCCTGTGGTTACGAGGAATTACGCTGCCAGGATCCCATTGCCAAGTACGGTCCACAAAAGCCAAAGTGTACACATAAAAAAAGCCACTAACTAAACCTTGCGAAATCCAGTAAGGTACAACATGCGTACTGTTATCTGTGTTCTACAAGGGGATGAGCCAAAAGAGAGAGAACGTGTCAGTGACTATGTATAAGATGGTCTTAAAGCCCCCAAATTTATGAATTGCTACTTCCAGTGCTTCCCTGGATGTCATGATACTTTCTCAAGGGGTAACCAGCCTCATACGCACCACGAGCAAACCAAATTTCTCTGCTAAATATCCCAAACTGCACACCGGATCCGGCTAGGTATTGATGGCTAAATGAAAGACGATTCCAGAGTACAATACACTGCAGGAATCACACTTGGTCTGATCAAAGAAACGGTTTCAAACCTGGATTTAAACCCAGAGCAAGTGCTCGAACGCCAAACAGAGGCTGCGAGTGTTACCTAGCTGAGGGCAAGCACTGCCTGGGACCTGGGACCTGACACAGCAGCAGCAATAAGCAGTGGCAAGGGAGAGTAAAGAGGTATTACTATTCCTGCTTACACCTACTTTTGACTCGGCATGCTTGTGCGGGCCTTTAAGCTTTCTGTGGTTGGCCCAAGTACAGCGAGAACTCATCAAGCAAGCAGCTGGACAAAGCCTTGGTGTTTCTGACCTGTGCCAGCATGGGAGCATCCAAGCTCGCATCCAAGTGCGCCTTGGGATCCAGCAAAGCTTTCAGGAAAGATTTGACACTTTCTTTTTCATGCCTGAGTGGTGCGAGTAGCAGCAACCCTGGATATTCGTTTGTTGGTAGATTACATTACTGAAAGGCAATGTTTTGATTATACCAAATAGCTGTCAGCCTCCAATGTTGTTCAACAGTCTGAACTGTTTTACATGAATTTTTTCCCAAAAGAAAATATTTAGTTAACACTCGCCAGGAAATCAATGAAAAGAATAGACTTTCTTGACATATATTCTCTTTGTTCTTTACTAATTCGCAAGCATCTCTGTCCATACTCGTCTTTATCGTCTTCATAGTAATTGTGAGAAAATGCTATTTTCACATTTTTTCTGGCTTATACTTGTTTATATTTCATTCTGATATGGTCAGCTTCTAGTATTACATGTGGTTCAAATAGAAAAGACATGGTGGTAAAAGAAAATTTCTATGATTATTTTGTGGGTTACCCTTAAATTGACTGGTAGAGCTTCAGAAGCAAAAATTAGTTGGTGGGAACGGGAGAAAGGGCTGAGATGCCTGGGAGGGACATGTGGTCAAACCGTTTTCCAGACCTCCTCTCAGGAGATCACCCATGGTGTTTGAAACTTGCTGGCTCACCTGGGTGACCTCCCGGTGGGGATGACTGTACAGACAACATCTGCTTCCTCAGACCCTTGTCTGGTGAGGGATCAGAATATGCTTTGCTTCCTGAATACAACTAGCCTTGCCAAGTTTGGTAGGGCTGCGTACGTGAACGCAGATAAGTACAAACAGGATTGTGGCCTTCAGCCTTAATTTGTCCAAAAGCACAGATGGCAAAACAGGTCCATTTTTTTCTCCTTATGAATCTATAGGAATTATCAGGTCATAGCGTGCTCCATCACCTCAGAGAGTGTGGGGATCAACACGGTTTTAACCAGGCACATAAAATACATAGCCAACAAACGGAAGGTAGTGAGGACAGCTTTAGAAGAGCACCTCAGGGCCAGGAATGAAGTCCTGAGTCCCGTCCCTGTCAGCTCGGGAGCTTCTGAGAGGTGACTGAATGGGTTTTCTCATGTGGCGATCTGCACAGGTGCAATACTGGCCTTTCCAAAGTCAGTTCAGGCTTCCGCATTGGTGTCAACATGGCCAAGATTTAACCTGAAATAATTCTAGTATTTGGGATAAACACTGATCATACTTTGAAAAAAAAAAATAAAAATCAGAATTCCCATAGATTCCTTCAGAAAGACTGTGTCCATAGTTCTTGCCATGCCCTACATGTTCCTCTTGAGATGACATGCTGCCCAAAATGTTGCTTCCTAAGCAGAGAGACACATTTGTCTGACTGGGCAAGGCACAGCTCCACCCTCACGTCGCCTGTCGGGCTTTTCTCTGCCATCCTCTTTTTTTTCAAGATCCAGCCATCTTTTGCTGGTTTTCACTGCCATGGTTGATTTACAGGTGATGAGTACTGAGGAGCCCCTCTTTTGGTTTTGTTGCAGTATCATCAAACTGTCTGCTGGCTGCTCTCATATCTGGTTGCTAAGGCTGTCTGCTTTCAAATCTCCCACGAACCATGGCATGGACCAGCTCTCTTCACAGTGTCACCTTTAAGATCCAAAGTCCTGGACTTGGCAGTGGAGCCTCTTGTCAACATCTGGTCCAAGCAAGGAGAGGAGGTAGGACTGAAAGGATATATTTCTTGTGGCTGTGCTGTCTCTCACAGATCCTACAGCTGCTGTTGGTAGTGCCCAGAAGTGTGAATTTGGGGAAACCACTGAGGACTGCTAAAATTTTTGGTGCTTCTCGAGGCATTATTTTAAGTGCTGTCTGCTTAGGTCAGAACTGGTATCCACGTTCAACACATTGGTATATTCTGTTTATTAACTGTTATGTCTTAGCTTCAACAGCTGGGATATGGTTTTCTTCATACAGTCTTACTTCACCTACAAACACTTCTGGTTCTAATAGATGTGGGGAATATGATGAAAGAGAATATTCTGTGCTGTTTCAGAGAAGATTAGACACGTTTTTATCTGCTAATGCGTTCCACTTCCAACATATTTACTGCTGTAACATCTGGACAAAAAAAGATGTTTGGTAAGCAATGAAGTAAGTTGGTAAAGCTGCAATGTCTGGAGGGGATTGCTCTTCTGTTGCTATGCGTTACTCGTGGTGTGACTACATAGCCAGTTACTTAGAGTCCCAGGTCTATATATTTGATGAAGAGATGAAAATGGAATAGGAAAGCAACAGAATAAAAGGGCCTCTGTGCAGAAAGTTTAGTCTCCAAATTAGATTTTATTTACTTTTTTATCATTACAGTTGTACATGTGAGGCAATGAAGTGTTTTATTTGCATTACTTAAGAAAATGTTTGAACTATTCAGCTGTTCCTAATCAAATGATACAGCTAATTCTTTGAGAATGTTTGATAACCAAAACTATTTGTAAATGCCAACACTTTTGTACGCTTCAGCAGAAATGAACCTCTGCTGAAAATTTGGGCTAGAAGTAATCTTTGCCATGATGGTTTTTCTCATGCAACAACTTTGTCCCAAGCCTAGTCATCACGTATCAATAATTAATAACAACAGCTGCTGGTCACACAGAACTGTTAGAAAGCATTATGTTGGCTGCAATTTGATTAACAATAGCAAATTCTTTTTTGCAAATCATCTGGAATTAACACAATGAACAATCTAGGAATTACTACTCATATCTGGAAATGTCTAACATTTCTGGAAACTTATGTTTCCAGAAACAGCTAATGATTCCTATATTATTCATTGTGCCGATTCCCAGATGACTCCCAGCCCCCCAAAAAAAGAAAAGAGAAAAGGCTACTGTCTGCAAGTAATTTGCAAGTAAGCCAAGTGCAAGCCAGCCAGTTACAATATAGAGCGAAAAATTTCCAAGATTTGTCTCTGGCTCTGCCCTGCCAGAGGCATGGGTAAATTTCCCATCACTTTCAGCAGGAGTTAGAGAAAATTTGTCTTGAAAATGCAGTCCTCAGTGTCTCTTTCTGTGCATCTTAGTTACTGAGGTAGTTATTTTCTCCATTTATGCTGAAGCAGCTTTGGATTCCCGATCCCTTTTTATCACTGCAGCAGAAGCAACACCAGCAAATGTCCAGAAACCCTTCTCAGAGGTGTGCTCACATTCTTGAAAGTGAATTAAGACTAAATCCACCCCTTTCAGAAAACAGAAGGGGAAATAATACTGATGAATGGAATAAGACAAACAGAACATTTTGCAAATAATAGGATTTAAATGACTGCCATGGAATTAGTTGTCCTAACTACAATTTATAACTTGCAAGCCTTCCCAAAAGCTCCAGTATAATTCTGATTGCTCACTTTAACTTTTGAAAATAATCACTTATGCAAATCCTCTGCACACATTTTCAGGAATACAAGAAACCACCGCAAAACAAGTTTGAGTTTGCAGCCCATAGGCATGCATGACCCCAGGTGGACTACTTAAAAAGAAAGGTAAGTTAGTTTCAATAGATGTCTGAGTATGTTTGGGTGAGTGCATCCATCTCAGCAGCTCCTTCTTAGTCCAAATTCTTCAGTTTTACAAGTAATCCAAAGATTAACAAGCTACCATCCATGATTATTCAGAGAATAATGATAGAGCTTGACCTTATACTTTGTAGGTTGGATCAGTTCAAATGTATAATATTCTTTTAAAAATCAGCAACAGAAGAAAATGAGCAAAATGTAGTTCTTTGAAGATAAATACATAAAAACATACAAGAACGTTTAATGGCAATGCAGCACGAGTGATGAATCCTCAGAACTGTGCCTGGACGGCAGCCCAACCCCCCCAGCCCCTCTGAAAGCGCCATTTCCTTGGGCAGCGAAGGTCAAGCACATCTCAGGATCCTACTCTGCACAAGGTGCTTTGGGAGGCAAGCGTGAAGATCAGTAGAAAATGGTAGAGAGAACCTGTAGGGTTTAATTACCCAGAGAAATCTTTGCTGCTATTCCAAGTGTTTTCATTTGTGGAAAACTGCTCTTTCATCAAATTTACGTTCAAATGACTCCAGTGCAACAAGAGCTTAAGAAAACATGGGATGTGTCACCCCTATGTGCAGACCTTCTACAAACAGGGAGTACTTTTGAAGTCCAATGCCATACTACTCCAGGAGCATAACCTGCAAAATATATTACAAGACAACAGAGTAAGCAGTGATTTAGCAGGTTTGAAGCCAAGGGAGAAATCCCACCTCCCAGCAAAGCTGTGGCACAGTGCCAGGGGCCAGGTTTTACCCGGAGGTTATTGCTAGTACCTCACACTGTATAACAGGGGAGCCAGAAAGGCGAATATTCATTGCCTTTTTTTTTTTTTCAAGGCAATATTTGTGCCTCTGAATGTGCCTGCCCTGAGCTATTCGGTAAATGGGGTGAAAGAGGCCACACGCTCCCACTATTCCTTGCTATTCAGCCATTCTGCTGCCACCTGCAGCTGTAATGCTGGAAACTTCATTACACAGGCTCTTCCCTGGGAGAAGAGTGGGAGGGGAAGGGGAGGCAAGCCCGTAGTTGTAGACACGCTCCCTCTGCTCCGAAGGCTGCTGGCACCAGATAATTGGCGCACGTTGCAGCCATTTAACCCGCAGAGGTGTGGGTTGCTCTTGCAGAGAGGATGGGTTGTCCAGCCTTGCCTTCCAGGCACTTCTCGGTCTCGAATGTACGCTCTTAATTTTCATTTCAGACTGTTTTCACAGCATTGCTTTGGTTTGGTTGAACCTCCTTAAGGCTCTGAGTAGGAAAGTGTTTTAAACGCTTCCAAAGGTGCCTTGCGCTTTCCAGCACCCTGGCAAGATGGTCCCTAGGGAAAACCAGGTTTATCAGCTGGCACAGGCTCTGGGAACATAAACCCCGGTGGGATTAAAGCACCAGAACATTTTGGTGAGATTGGTGAGACCAAACGTGGTGTTCAGAGGCCCTGAATGCCAGCAGCAAGGCTGGGGCTTTCTCATCCGATGCACCCAAGCTGGAAGAGCCGTAACATTTCCTAAACCTAAATTAGCCTGCAAACTTCATGCAGTCCAGCTTCTTTCCATTAAAGCCGATCGTACATCTTTGCTGTTTGACCATAAATGTGGGAACAGGCGGGTAGTGTTCCTGCAGCTCTGCAGAGCACCCCGTGCACTCTGGTTCAAAGTCAGACGTTGCAACCGACCACGCTGGGGCTCCAAGTTGAGATGCGGAGACAAGTCCTACCAATGCCCATCGCATCCTTTGCAGAAGGGCCCACAGAGCCACAAGCAAGTCATCTTGAGCTCTGGTACCTGAGCCATGCCGTTCTGAATAGAAGCCATAAATTGGAGCAGGAACTATAAATTCCCTATCGATATTCTGCACCAGCCTCAGGCATGGGAGAATAACGCAGTGTTAGGGCTGCTGAATGACTGCTCTGTGTGCACCGAGTCATTAAAAACCTGGGGAACAGTCAACCATGACTGCACAAAAATAAATATAGAGCTGACTGTAAATAGCACCCCTTCACCTGCTTCTTCAAGCAGAATTTTCTAAGAATGTTTGTTAAAGGGAATGATTTTTTTTTTTTTTTAACAGGGACATTTTGGTATAGTTCAATTGAAACCATATGCTTAGTCTTACGCTGTTCAAATACAAAATCAGTCTAGTTTTAACTTTAATACACTGTTAAAAACACCTAAATAAAAATCTGAGTGAATGTGTTAGGATACAAAAAAGGATATTTTCCAACCACTAAAAAACAGATCTGGGAATACAAGTGAATTCTAGTATAAAAGCATGTTTGGGTTTATTCTTTATTTGCTACATTGGGAAAGGTATGGGTGAGAGGAAATTAAACCAGTTAAATCCTAGGACATTTTTTTTTGTCATTTTCCACCTTCTCTCGCTTTTAGCTGCACAAAGGATACTATTATAAATATTTCAGTTTTCTCCAAGGCAGAGAATAGAAAGGCTAAACCACAGCGGAGACATGTGCAGTTGGTTAGCCTGAACATGTAGGCTCCCACTCTGAATTCATGAGTAGAGACTTTAAAAGATTGGTGAGAAGAGGAAACTTGACAACTAATCAGCATAAAATGTGTCAGGATCTAGCTTTTATTCAGGAATTCATCCTGATTTTAATAGATGAGGTTATGTGTGTATGCCATCCTTCTAAAGGTGGCAAAACTGGAAATTTTACAGTCTAAAATCTGCTTAAATTGTTGGGGAACCAACCTAGAGAACAGGCCTGGAGAAATTCAGCTTTCAGAAAATTTACATGTTTTCGAGACCCTGCCTCGAATGAACAGCGTAGACCACAGCACTGCAAATCCTGAGCAATTGCATCAATGGATTAATCCCATCGGAAATGACATCAGCATGACATCAGCATTTCCCCACCAGACTCTCTTAGATTTCTTCCAAGGCTTTAATTCAAATTCTTTTCCAACTCTGCTGGAACAGAACATGTCAGGTTTTAAGCTTTTTCTGTTTTGTAAGAAAGGGAGAGAAGGAAAGAGGTTAAAAGTTGTGGGGTTTTTTTAAACCCAAAAATAAATCTTATTTTACTCCTAGCAGGTTAGAGGCAGGGAGAATGTGTTCTCATGAATAATTAGTGAACTATGTTTCTGTAGCATCTGCAAAGTATATGTTTTCACATACAGCCTTTTCACGTTCACGTAGAGCATTAAATATAACACAGAAAAGACTGAAAATCGAATCAACATTTTAAGAGCACGATATGCTGTCTCTGTAACTAACCACATTTACAGGAACAGGGAAACTTCTCCATGTGCTGGCCAGTGATGATGCTTTTTAAAGTGTTTTCATTTCCACCGAGGAAGCGTTGTTATTTCCACTTCAGGAGCCTTGCTGAAGAAACACGAGCGAAATCCCATTTGGGGTTTGAGGTTTTTAATCAACAGACAGAAACTGCGCTGGTATAACACCAGCAAATATTCATCCCTCTTCATCTCTCTTCTAAGCTCTGCTCTTCCGAGGAAGCATCCAGCTGCATCAATTCTCTTTTCAAAAATAACCTGAGAACATCCTCAATTTTCTGCCTTGAGCAAACTATATTTACATAAAACAAACCAGCACCCACTGTCGAGAGGGGCTGTGATAAAATCTCATTCTGTATTTTCCTGCTAAGGTTGAGCTCATTTTGGTTTAGCTAAAGTTGAAGGAGCTTCAACACTAATTGCATATTCTTCTGAGACAACCAGCCTGACAGACCCTTTCCGTTAGTGGCAGTCACGTTCAGCCTCGTAGCCCACACTTCCTACAGCTACTTGTGGTTTTTGGGCTCGGTTTGCTGTATTGCTCATCCAAGAGGTGGCAGTGCTAAAGGCCTCCGAGGACTCTGTGCCCAGACACAGCTGCGGTTTCAGCCTGAAATCTGTGAAGAAGAACAGGGTTATCAGAATCTGTCAGCCTTAAACATAAGCCAACAAAAAAGTTGTTTTCTCTACGGAGTTGTATTTGAGAAATCTCTCGTTCGGCTGTTCCAATTCTGAGTTAAGCACGCCTTTCTGAGAAATTCGAAGTTTCAGTGTAACCACAGATAAGCATGCTGGTCCTGGAACATTCAGTACGGTTCGCACTTCAGCATATTCATTCCTAATTTCTGTTGTATTCCAAAGTTATTCTGAATGAATACCAAGTGCTTTATAAAAGTTTCATTCCACAAGTCTTTTCTTATTCTGCAGAATTTCTGATATATTCTTACGGTAATTTTCTTACCAAAAAAAGGCGTTATTCTTTCATGGGCTATTTCACGCCCACCTAACTTGATGCCATTTGAGCATTTAGTACCGCACCCTACAATTAGAAATTACACACGCATGCTTTTTAGCCTCATGGTCAAACAAGGTATCTTTATGTAAAGCTATAGAACAGCTCACAGCAGGAAAACAGCAGCCAGCAGTCAGAAAACAACATTTATACCCTAAAGCCTGTGGGGCCTTTAGGACCATATAACATATATCTGTTCTCCAAATTAATGGCTATTTACATCTGAAACGTTCTGATGCTGCAAAGTTTACCATGATCTGCGACAGAAATAGCGAGCACATGCGAGCCAAGACGGGAGATGAAGCACTGCTTGCAGAGGAAGACGATGGAAGCACAGCCCGAAATCCAGCGCCAAGCTGCATGTTTGCCATCAGTTCCCAGGCAAGTTCTGGACAAAACTGGAGACTGATTTTGGTGCTGTTGCGTAAGAGGTTATGCCGAGTTCTTTATAGCGCTATAAGCCTAATGCTGTTCAGTAGAAAAATGATGGCTTTACCACAGCAGAGTATATCATGCCAAGTATTTGTAAAAAGACAGGATCAGTGTGCCGCTTTATTTTTGTTTCCAGTACTTTTTCCTCGTTTTGTGCAACAGGAATTTTTAAATGCTTGAGCAGGCACGGAGGGTAAAATACTGTGATGCTGAAATCAATGGGCCTTTTGACAATGCCAGGATTTCAATGCAGGCCTTCATGGGAGCATGCCACAAGGAGCAGCTGTTTCTTGGATGCATCCCAAAAGCTCCCCAGATATCTGATCTCATACAGCTGCCCCTATGGGTTCCCTGCAGAAGATGCAACATTCAGCAGAAAACGGCTTGCCCTCCTTCCTGGTTCTCTCCACTCTGCGTTTCTGGTATTCCTGAGAAATTCCCTTCTGTCCTCCTTCAGTTTTATTGCCCTCTGTGCCTTCCAGATAGTGCCAGAAATTACTTTTGAAAACTCGGTGTTGACACTGATTTTTATGTTGTTATTCCAGCCGTTGCTGTGGTGTTCCTGCTGCCGTTAACTGCGATGAAAATGTCTGACCCTCCAACCCAGGTCTTGACGGATAAAGGTAATTGTGACTTTCAGTGTGTGTGTCTCAAAAAAAAAAAATAAAAAAAATCTGATTTTCATTTGTATGCGCTTGGTTTTACAGGCAGTCTAAGGGTATTCATATTAGATTATCTCATTACAGCCTTAAGACTTTTGTCTTTTAGATGTGATTTTGGAATGAATAATGGCTACTCACGCATGGTATTGTTCTGTCAGCGTGAGCCTACATCTTTTCCATTGTTTCATGCTTTTCAGTGAAAACTTAGGATTCTGTTGTGTTGGAATCCTGAACCATACAGGTTATTGCCTCGGACCAGGCTGTTGTGCAACTCTCAGCAAGTGCCAGCTTTTACCAAAGCTTTGCCCACTGAGTCACCAAGGCTGCAGATCCCGTATTGCAGACTTCCTTCAGAAGCAGACATTCCAAGTGGGTTACTTGGGGAGAGACTATTTGGATGTAAAATTCAAATAAAACTTGGATAATGCACATTGGATTGAAAACAGCAGTGGCCAGGAGTCGGCAGCTGCAGCAGGGAGCAACAGACACCTCTTAGTCCCTGAAAGTATGAAGAGATGGGGAAAAAGTATTTACTAAGGCTGAATTTTTTACCCGCTGTGGCACTGGTGAAAGCATAACCATGCTGACAAAGCTATAGCTGAGTGATTTACTGTGCGGTGCTTCCATGAAGAGACCTCAAAAGTGGAGTCCACCACAACCCAAGTGTCAGCCAAACCAGTCAACCGACAGCAACACCAGCCGGGGTGGAAACTTATGGAGATAAAGTACTATGGCTGGCAGAGAATTGGGAACCAAAGAAAATATTAGGTGAAACAAGAGCATCCTGGGAATAAAATTGCTTGAAAGATCCCCTGTTGGCAAACACAGACCAAGGACAAATGCCAAGCAGGCTCAGTTGAATAAGCTTTAAACCTTTTATAGAAAGCTGAAGCACAAAAGCTTAGCCTAATTCAACCTATTTATATGAGTGTTTTTTGAACTTAATTACAAATTTAAAATGTTTCCAAATGTGCAAAGCGTTTCTCTTTGGGTAGCTTGTCTGGCCTGGGTTCTCCGCAGCGCAAAAGAAGTTGCCTGGACCCTGCAGACATCGCTCACCTTGAGGTGTGCGTGCGCATGGTCCTACCTGACTTGGGGGCTTGGAGAGACTGCTTTAAAGCAGTGCACCAAGCGAAGGGTTCAGCTGTTACCCTTGCTGTCTCTGGGTTGGGTTTTTGCTGGTTGCCTGACTGGTTGGTTTATTTTTTGCTCTTAGTGTCTGTTAATCTTACGACCTTCTTCGCTTACGTGAAGCGCTTCCATAGGCTCTACAGTCAGTACTTGGGAACGCTGCTAGCACAGGTCATCACGAAGTATTGAAGGCCACGCTGCCAGTGAGAATTTGCATTCAGGACCGCTGTCTCGTATGTGAAAAGGCCCGACCACGTAGTTCGGCCCATCACTGAGCTCCCAAGAACCTACCGACCTGCCCACCGGTAGCAGGGGCACCTGGGGAACAGAATCAGCAGCCAGCCACCAAAGCCAGGTATGTGGAGATCCGGAGCCTCTCAGGGAACTGCAAGTGAAGAAAGGAGATGCTGACGGAGCTCAGCACACGTGAGCTCGAGGAGAGCAGCTGGTCTCTACAGCGGCTGTCTGCTTCGCGTGTGCCCAGAAACAGGACAGCTTGTGACTGTGGAACGAAGCCACCGTGAGGGAAGGGGCTCGAGACTCTGAGTTTGAAACGTCTAAAGCCATGGCAGCATGGGAAAGGGTAGAGCCAAAGTGCCCTGAGCCCCATAAGGTTCTCTTCCACAATGCCCGGCGTGACAGTGAAAAAAGCAGAGATACAACATCTTACGGCTGGCCTGTTTCCCAACGAAGTTAACCGTAGGCATCATCTTTATTTACACGCAGAAAGTATCAGGATGACAGTTAAAATGTTTACACGAAAGAGGCGATATAAAGAGGCATGCAAAACCCTCGTGAACAGCAGTGGAAGTTTTAACTCTGGGTGACTGCAGGATTTGGTATAATCTCTGCTAGCTGGTGATTTTTTCCATGAAAGAGGACAGATGCTGTGAAAGGGACCGGTAAACTTTACAGACCCTTTCTTTCGGTGATCTCACCTTGACTTAACAACTTAAAAATAGTAAAGACAGATATATACTAGTTACGCGCAGGGTTCGACCTTGCTGTAACCCAGCTACTGGATTGTTTCCTGAGAGAAACGCTGAAAATTTTACGTAGTCAGCCCTGCAGGACGAACTGTATCTGCATTTTCCTCCACCCGTGTTTGGATTTCCCTCCAACGCCGCTGATGTCTTATTTCAGACCAGATTTCACATTTCACCTCCCCGTCTCTACCCCACCAAGCTTCACTGCGTTGCACCTCGCGCTCAAACCTGCGTGGTTTTCCCTTTCCAGTCTTTTCATCGGTGACAACCGACTGGAGTGCGGCCACGGCGTGTGTCCGGGGCTGCGCGCCGTCCGTCTCCCCGCGCCCCGGGCGTGCTGCGGGACACGCGGAGCTGCGGGGTTGGCAAGGATGGGCAAAGGAGAAAAGCTGAGCAACCCCGCCCAGGTCTGGGGCTTTTTCGTTCGTTCAGGGGGGAACGGCGCCGGCGGCTCCCTCCGCTCCCGGCGGGGGGCGATGCCCGGGGGCGGTGCCCGCCGGTGCCCGGGGCGGGGGGGCGGCCCGGCCCGGCCCGGCCCGGCCCTGCCCGGGGGCCGCTTCCTCCTCCCGGGAGGCCGCCCGGCGTTTAAAGGCGGCGCGGCGGCGGCCGCCCCCAGAGCTGCGCCGAGCCCCACTCCGCGCTCCCCGGCCCGGCCCGGCCCGGCCCGGCCCGTCCCGCGGCGGAGCGGAGCCCGATGGGGCGTGGGCAGCGCGGCGCCGCCCGCCCCTAGGCCGGCCGCAGCATGCCGGCCGCGCTGCGCCTGCTCTGGCTGGGCTGCCTCGGCGGCCTCTGCCGCGGGTACTTCCAGGGCCCGCTCTACCCGGAGATGTCCAACGGCACCCTGCACCACTACTTCGTCCCCGACGGGGACTACGAGGAGAACGACGACCCCGAGCGCTGCCAGCTGCTGTTCAGGGTGAGCGAGCAGCGGCGGTGCGGCGCGGCGGCGGCGGGCGGAGGCGGCGGCGGGCTGAGCCTGCGGGAGGAGCTGACGGTGCTGGGGCGGCAGGTGGAGGACGCGGGCCGGGTGCTGGAGGGCATCGGCAAGAGCATCTCCTACGACCTGGACGGCGAGGAGAGCTACAGCGCCTACCTGCGCCGGGAGTCCGCCCAGATCAGCGACGCCTACTCCAGCTCGGACCGGTCGCTGAGCGAGCTGGAGGGCAAGTTCCGTCAGGGGCAGGAGCAGGGCGGCCGGGAGGAGGCCCGCCTGGGCGACAGCTTCGTGGGGCTGCTGCTGCACGCCCGCGCCCTGCTGCGGGAGACCCGCCACATCTCCAGTGGGCTGCGGGACAAGCACGACCTCCTGGCCCTCGCCGTCCGCAGCCACGGCGCCCGCCTCAGCCGCCTCCAGAGCGACTATCTCCGCGCCTGAGACCCGCCGGGACACGGGACCCCCCCCTTCATCCCCCCACCTTCATCACACCGCCGGGGCGAGGGGCTTCGGCCCCGCCGCCAGCCCCCGGGCTCCGTCTGGAAGCGGCACCGCTCGCTCGAACCCGCCCTGCCATCCTGGAAAAACTTATTTATTGCGTTTGACTTTCCGAAACAAGTAGCGTGTTTCTGTAAACTGGGAGGCTGGAGGTACGTTTAAAGTTAATATCCCGTATTTAAGAAATCGTATCGTTCGCCCTCGCTTACGGAGCGGAGCGAGCGTTCTCCCTGGCCATCGGCGCGCGTGCCGCCTGCCGCCGGCGTGGATGGAGCATGGCGGTGGCCAGCCATGGCTTTGAGTGCTTTTGTTGTCGCTGGCCTTCGGGGTGAAACCTCTGGCCCTCTGTTAACCTCTATAACCTTTTGTAACGGTATGTATTCTGCGCGCCTTAAACGTTGCTCTGCTGCGTAACTTTGAAGCTGTGATTTCCCTTTGCTGGTTTGAAAGACGGGAACTGTTCTGGTGCTCTTCCAGCCTTGCTTATCTGTGACTCTGAGCTATCGCAACCCCAAGAGCCAGCCGAAAAGGCTTATGTCAGACCCTGGGAATGCTGATGCAGACTTTTATAGTAAGAAGAAGGAGCCCTAGCAGTGATTGTGGCTTCAGATCCCAAATTTGAGAGCCAGGTTTCTTGGAGCGTGTTCCTAAAGCAGACAGAAAGGGTTTGTCTGTGCCGGTGCAGTGACATTTCTCGTTGGTGCCTTTGTACTTTTGCTAGCTAAGCTGTTAATAAAATTGTTTGTGCCCCTAGACAATAGCAAAAGTGCCTAGTGGGAAGGAGGGGGAGGATTGTTTGGGTTTTTTAGACTCCTTGCTATTTAACTGTCAATTTGGGGTAATATGGCTACTAGGTTACAGATACTGCAGGCAGAATAATTTTTTTGATGAAAAAAGTTCATATGTTGTTTTAATAAATATTTGAAAGCAATGTTAAAGTACACTTTTTTCTTTTATTGTTCTGCTTGAGATGCTCTTGATTTAAAACATGCTGTTGTAACATGTCTTTTCAGCAAAAAATTGCAAGTATGTAGATCCTGCCAAATGAAATAACTTGCTTTTTAGTGAAAACAAATAAAAAATTACAGACTCAAGAAGTAAGCAAGTTTCATTAAAAGCAGTGATACAAAAGGGCACGCAGGGCGGATTTTCGGGAGTTTGTAAGCTTTTTTAGGAAACTAGCAACCTCATGGCACTGGATCAGAAGCTGCTTGATGCACATTGGAGGTCTGATCTTGCTAACCCTACTCGCGTTCAGTTATGCTTTGGTCTGCAAACTGTCCAGCTGGTAAGTTCCTCAGCAGTGCGGAGGGTCGATGTTGAGTCACCTGGGACAAGAGGGCTGAAGGCACCAGGAGATGTCTGGTGAAGGTACGTGCTTACAGAACCTCTGGACCATCCAAGCAGCTCACTTTCACTGAAGACAGTGAGGTATAGCTCCTAGGAGGATACTTCAGATGTCAATTTGTACCTTTAGATCCCCAGTATCTTTGAAGATCTGTATGAAAAACCTGAAACATTTTATTGATGGAGTTCAGTGGAACTACGTGGTTTTATTTTCGAGTATGCTGTCAAATGAGAAGGTACGACAGGTTCTAGCTCTTCAAATTTAATTTATTTCTGATATTTTCCTTGCCACTGGGGTTTAGATGTACCAACACAGGAATGAAAAGAGCCACGTGAGCCACTGCATCTTGTCTGCCCACGATCATGGCAAACCATATTGTGTTTCTGGGGCGGACCAAGCTCTAAAAGTGCCTCTGGGTTTTGTTCATAGCCAATCTCTCCTTTCTCTCTGACTTTTACCCTTTAGAAGTAGGTGCTAAAGATGTTGTGCAGTTCCATTTGTGCTCAGATGCTTCTTAAAAGGCATTTTAGTCTCTGCTTAGCCACTTTCTGAGTCACTGGGTATAATGTGAACTGTAAACATCAGTAAAGAAATTAAAATGCCAGGCAATGATATTTTTATAGCCCTGTAAGAACAGCATTCGAATCCTAATAGAAAAAATAGTAGTAATGGTGTAAAACACATCTTGAATATGCTTGGAGCAGCCTGGCTATTGTATTTGCAGTAGCAAACCTTTAGTCAAGCTCAAACTATCCCCAAGTACACAGCATACCAAGAGGGTAAATGTTTGCAGAGTGCTCACTTTTCAAAGCAGGAGATCACGTGACCTGTGGGGATTTACAGCAAAACTCATTCCACTCAATACCCCTGTCTGTAAGTTGTCGTCTAATGAAACAACACCATGGCTCTCTAAAACCCACGCTAACATTTTGTATGATAAATATGAGTATTTTGATAAATATCTCTACTGATTTATGTTTCGGCTACGCATAAACATTTTTATAGTTGTAACAAAATCAGAATTCTGCTCTGTAATGTTGATCACAAAAAGCTTGAAATGTTGCTTTCAAAAAGAAAATGCGTACATCTGAGTCTGGTCTATGCGTAAGTTCACATGTTCCGTAAAAAGGGTCAACCTTAATGTGGATTTGATGAGGCCAGTACAAAAGTATTTCAGGACATTTAAATCTACTATAATTTGATTGACATAATTTTGGCTGCTCTAAGCAAATGTATATATTAAAGGTATCAATTTTGAGTCAGAGCTGATACATTAAATGCAATAATCTGCAGTGCCTGCAAGAACTGGGTGTTTAGTGATATCCAGCAGTTTAAAGTTTTAAATTCAAAATAGTTCTTTAAAAATTATGAAAACTATATTGCAGTCTTCATTGCAATCTTATTTTTTCCGGTTTTGCTCTTTTATCTGATAAAACTTATTTAATTAGGAGATGAAGATCCTGTGGTTTTATACAGCCTATTTCAAATAGTAAAGGCCTCTTTATCATTGAAAACTCAGTAAGGATTGTTAAGCAGAGAGCTTTAAAAGGATGATTGTAGCAGCGATTTTGACCCAATAGCTCCTCCTATTACATCAGTATTGGGCTTTTTTTCTTTATTTAATGCAGAAGTTCAAAGTTCTTTCTTGTGGTGTTCTGGAGGTTTTCAAAACATATATTGCTTTCTGAATTTATTCAAAAGTTGATAGTACCAGAAGGCAGGTGACAATGTTTTCTGAATCAAGTAATGCAGCTGAGAGTTGTGGAGAGCTTACTGAAGTTTTCTTTGCCACTCAGCCTGTGATTTTTACTCACCAAGAGTCAAAGCAAGGCATTAAGAGACACACCTCCACTCCTCCCCAGGTCGCTTACTTTTGAAGGCAGTGCTCTGCTAGGGACTTTCTCACGTCTGCTGGTATATGCATGGAGAGGAAGAAGATCAGAGTGTGAATGAGGAGCAAACGGTGCTGTCTCGCATCAGCGCTAGTAAAAGCTTGGGAAAGAAAAGGCTGTGCTTGCCTTGTGACAATGCTAGGAATTTGGGGGGGGGTGGTGCAGATTGTGGCCTTCTAAATTGCAGCTTCCAAAGTTTCACAGGTTGACCTAGCCAGGACCATCCTGAGAAACGGAGAAGTCGAAGGGAAGCTTTCGAAAACATGGTAAGCCTCTCAGAAATCCTGTGTGCGCCAAGCTGGGCGTATGAACTGTCTGAAGCTAAGTCCTTGTTACAGATTGTCATGTGCTCAGATGCAGGCTGCCAAGACGTATACCTCAGAAGCAAAAAATATGCTTCCCTTAGTCCATAGAAGCAACCTGGTGAACTGTAGAGAAAGCGTCAGCTCTTGTTATAATCTTACCTAGAAAACCTGTATTTTCTGGAGTGATTCTGTTGGGTGTGCCTGTTAGTGTAGGTTTATTCAGATGGGCCTCAAGTTACTTTACCAGCTTCTTGCTCGTGCTTCTCAGATACTGCTTTGGTGATTGGTAAAGAAATTTCCAGCTAACACTGAAGTGTTCTTGAGTGAAATGTATTTGATAGCCGTTACTTCTGAAGTAGTCCTGTATATTCAAAATCTGGCATTTTTCTGTCTTTTAAAATGTATTTTTACTTACAGCCCATTGGGGAATTTATTTTCTATTACTTTGATTTTTGGTGAGCTATTAGCAAAAATTGAACAATTTGTGGGTCCATATTTCATTCTTAAAGTATGTGAAACTGGCAAAAATACTGAGCCCACTACACACTTTTAAAAAAAGTTTTTATTAGAATATATATGTATAAAAAGACTATAACTCTGTGCTTATTTTATTTTCTTCATAAAGTTGTCATCCTGCCTACAAGATCAGCTTACAACTGGAAAAGGCAGAATTTAATGACCAATTTTGAAACAAGGAAAACATATGGTCTCCATAATCATTATATTTTTAATGACGTGGCTTGGACAGAGTCACTCACGGCTTGTAGAGTCATTCGTCCTTGAAAACTGCCTTACCTTGGGGAGGTATCGCCGACGGTCTCCAACATGCAATTAACATTCTTTCGTAAGAAAAGACAATGCCAAGTATATCATATTTTCTCAGATGACAAGCTTCCTTAGGCTGTATGTGTGCCTCTTTTTAAGTGCGTAGAAACTGCCTATGTAGTAGTAATTGCTCGTGTCTGAGCATTCTTTGGGGGGAAAAAAGTCCTTGGAGAAGGTTGGCTTCGGGAGAGATTCATTATCCAGTGGTAGATATTGGTTAGGGAAGGGTGACGAAAAAAGCTATGTATTTTCCATACTTTTTCCACGCTACAAACATTTCACTGTGACAGGAGTTACAAATATAAATTTGTTTTAGTGTAAATAATAGACTTTACTATAGACAGACTGTCCAAACTGCAAGATGTTTTCTTCTGTCTACTTATCATCTCTTCTCAAAAATAACGTGACAAAGATTCTCAGTTTAGTGCTAGGTCTAAGACAATTAGTTCAGTGGGGCTTTGGTCTTAGGTTCTCAGCTTTTCTACTTAAATTTGTCTAAGATCTTGCTTTTACCTGGGTATTGATAAAGAATTCTTTCCCACACAGCTCTTTGGTGAGTCAAGAGCAGTCAACTTTTCTTAGCAGCAGGCTTTGTCCGTTTTTATGAATGCGAATTTGTTCCTAATCTAATGTGATTTAACTGAGATTTGTGTTAAAATTCAGAGTAATATGAGTGCATGTCTTAAATATCTTGCAAATTATTTTTAAGTTTTGATGCTTTCTTACAAAGTAATATACTTTTTCACTCTGGGTTCTAACAGAGGCACAACAAAACACGAGCTAGTGCATAACTGGGTCAGCACACAAGTCAGGATGCTGTTAGGTTTGTAATCTTAAATCATGCATGTACTCTAATTTCAGCAGAGTAACCATAGAAAAAAACAAGTGAATGAACACGAGGTAAAACAGGTTTTTTTGCTGATATGAGTGCAGAGGAATAAATCTGACTGTGCACATCAAGAGTGAACTGAAGTTCACCCTGTGCTCGTTTACCCTAGAAGCTAATTTGTAACCCAGCTTTTGCTTCTGACATCTATATTTCTATGGCAGTTAGGGTTTTTAAAAAGCCAGGCATCCCCTTGTGCTATATATATATATACATATATTTATAGCTCCTACCCTAACAACCTTTCCATTGTGTCTGGTTCCTCCACCACATGCAGGCTATGTGGTATTGATTTGCTTACATAGTTTTACTGAATTTAATATTAATTTCTCTACATTTCTAAGCTACATTTCAGCCTGCCCTACTGCAAGGACGTCTCAGGCCTGCTCTAAGTTGCCGCTTATATCTCCTTAGCACGTGCAGAGCTGAAGTCGCAGGACCAGGAACACATCATTATTGTTGGTATGTCTGACTCCACTGGGAATACTGGTCTAGTCCATAGCCTTTTACTGTCGTGTCAGGGTAAAGAATTTATTGGACAAACACCAGAGTTTGCTTCCTAAGGATCTTCTGCTTCTTACGCTCTTTGCGTGTTAGCCTGTGACTTTAAATTTTGCAATGCCATTTACCTACTAATTGCTGCCAACCTTAAATTTCTTTGGCAGTAACTGAGTGCATAGCCTAGCAGTTTCATGGAAACCTACGGCATAACCCCTGTGGCATCGTACGTCCCCGTACGAATGATAGCGACGGAGTAAAGCCCAAAGGGATCCCATGAACTCATTTTACAGGGTTCAGCAAAACGATGTTGTGACAGTAAAAAGGCACATAAATGTACTGTAAAAATAAATAAGGTCCAGATTTTCATTATATAGCACTTCTGACGTACCTCTTTTAAAATTCTTTCTTTTATAGATAGTCAGCAAATACAAGCACAACACTAATGGTTCATATTTTGCTGAGTTATGTCATCCTGAAGGCAGTTTAGTTTTATTTCCACTTGGACAGGATACTTTTCCACTTGCGTATTATGTAACGCTCCTTATAAAAATAGAGACCCGGCCTTGCAAACACCCCGGAGTGCTCCTGTTACCGAATGAGGCTTAGGACTGTTTCAGTTCTCGCACCCTCTGTGTCATGCTTGTAGTACTTCAAAATGGTCCCCCTTTGGCTTGGGAAAAGCTCCATTCTTGGTCTATGCACAGCTTTTCTTCCTAATGTCTAAACAAAACTTCTTCTGGTTCCTTTTTCTGAGCCTGAAGAGGGTTTCTGTGTATAATTATATACTTAGTCTATGTAATAACAGGTTTCACTCCTTAAAAACTTCTATAAATGTACTATTTAGATACAACTTGATTTGTTTCTCCACACTTGAAACACATTGATTCCCTTGATTCTCCATTTAATTAGTAAAAATAAGAAAGAAATTACAGAAGTGTACCATATAAAATGTTTTCTTTCAGCCAGTAGGCATTTGATAGGGTGTGCACTGGTCCTAAAAGAAAGCAAAGAAGCAAAAATACTTGAGAAACCTAGCGTTAATGTAATAGGTTGTAAAGCCAACAGCAGAAGAGTCAGGAAATTGAAAACTGTGGCTTCTCAAGCAACAATCTACACTTAGCACAGGCAGAATGAAGAGCTACTACTTGCAGATTCATGATTGACACAAGGAATAAGGTACGTATGCTTTATAAAATATCTGCAGGTACAGAATTCTCTTCTTCTTTTTTAATGAGCAGTAATTAAAACTCTGGAAAAAATAAATAATGCCATTTGTAAACAGTATATATTTTGAAAACAGTATATATGAAATTAACCCAATTATGTGCCAGACATCCAATCTATCAAAATTTGAAAATAATTTAGAATTTTCAAGCTCCTGGTTTCAAATAAGTTCTTTGAGGTGTGTGTGTGGGGTATACATTAGTTACTTATTGGAAAAATAAAAAAAAAAAAAACAGCAAGATAGCCATGGTGACCAAGAATATGTGTAGAAATAGAAGTAGAAATAGAGAAAATGGGAAAAATAACAAGGCAGGAATGTGAAAGGTGGAAAATGGATTTGGGACCTAATTTGAAAGCAGCTAATTCCTGCCAGTCTTTCCTTAAAGTATCGCATCCAACTCCATGCATTACAGCACTGCTTTGGCACGTGAAGAGTGTTTTTTATTGAAGATATTGAATGACAGCCACCAACAAAAATATTTAATTTCCTACAAGTCGCAGACTCAGTCTTAGCCCTTTTTAACTGCCAAAACGCTTAGACAGTCTCTAAACAGTCCTTGAATATTTTCGCTTCTGCGTGTACTTGTTTCCATCCAGCTAGCCAACTTTTCATCTTTGTGAATGCTTTACTGTCTGTGGAAAGCGCTGCTTAGGCAACATTTATGTCGAGGGGTTTCCCTTTTTGGTTACACTGAGGCACCCGGGCTTGTCTGGGTGCTTTGCAGACCTCAGCATGGCCACTGAGCATCCCACGGAGCAGGTGCCTCTTGCACAGCCGGAAAAGAGCTTCCCATCAGGGGGAAAACAGAAGGTTTCCTTTTCCTTTTTAGTTCAGCTCTTCTTTTTCGTGTCAGCCACGCCATCGGCTTACACATACTGAAGAAGGTGGGGATTCCAGTCCTGTACAACCTGAAAACTTGAAGACCAGCCTGGGCCACTCCAGCTGAAAAGTGGTAGGTGCTACGTCCCACCATTGCCTTCAACTACCCAAGCCATATTTCTGTCTGTTTGAACCTCCCTCCCTTCAACTGCAAGAAACACGCTGTTCCAATAAATGCAGCTTTAACATATTTGCCAATCAGAAGGTATCGGGCAATAAATACTGAGGGTATGTTAATGCTGTTTATAAATTTATTCCCAGGAAGCTCACCTGCCTGAAGCTTACTGCTCACAAGATTTGTTTGACAGTAAAATCATCTCAGAGAATCAGACTCATTTAAGTTGGAAAAGACCTTTAAGATCATCGAGTCTAACTGTAAACCTAACACTGTCAAGTCCACCACTAAACCATGTTCCTGAGTGCCAGATCTACACATCTTTTAAAAACCTCCAGGGATGGTGACTCAACCACTTCACTGGGCAGCCTGTTCCAATGATTAATAACCCTTTCAGTGAAGAAATTTCTCCTAATATCCAATCTAAACCTCCTCTCGTGCAACTTGGGGCCGTTGCCTCTTGTCCTATCGCTAGCTACTTAGGAGAAGAGACCAACACCTGCCTCACTACAACCTCCTTTCAGGTAATTGTAGAGAGCAGTAAGGTCTCCCCTTAGCCTCTTCTTCTCCAGACTAAACAGCCCCAGGTCCCTCAGCTTCTTCTCATAAGACTTGTTCTCCAGACCATTCACCAGTTTCATTGTCCTTCTCTGGACACGCTCCAGCACCTCAACGTCCTTCTTGTAGTGAGGGGCCCAAAACTGAACACAGTACTTGAGGTGCGGCCTCACCAGTGCCGAGTACAGGGGGACGATCACCTCCCGACTCCTGCTGATACAAATCTGCACCATTAACTCAGAGGATACAGGCAAGGGCCACTCCATCTGACACAGCAGGGATGGTTTATGTCACGACATAGGCTCTGTTTGGCCATACTCCCACTAAATCTTGCCTGTAAAGGCCATATTCATATTCAGTGGTGTTTACTGTAGGCTACATCTGGCATATCAAGACCCCAGGTTGCTGGGTTTTTTCCCTTTTTTTCCCCTTTTTCTTTTTTTTTTTCCCCTTTTTCTTTTTTTTCCCCTTTTTCTTTTTTTCCCCCTTTGTTTTTCCCCTTTTTCTTTTTTCCCCTTCCCCCCCCTTTCTTCCCCCCCCTTTTTCTCCCCCCCCCCTTTTTTCTTTCCTTCTCTGCTTCTGTTGGAAGGGCTTGTGGCTCATCACACCCAGTGCCTAGTAAGGACATCCAGGACACCCTATGGCGTATTTCTTCCTAGGTCTCTGCTTTGGTCCCGTGGTCCTAACAGGGTTCTTAGACCTGTCTCTCTCTCCTCACCAAAAACTGGGAGCCTGCAATGGCTGGGAAGTATTTTGTTACCCGCCGGGGAGAAGAAGCCACGGGAAATGATGAAATGATAGCTTTTTTCCACCCCTTCCTCTTCAAACCAGCTCCAAACGCCTGTTTAGAATCCATCCCCCCGCCGAGCGCAAGGTCAGCGCGGCGGCGCCGAGGCACCGGCCGAGCCCGGTGCGTTTCGCGGGAGGCCGAGGAACGCGCGAACGATCCGAATCCCCCGGGACGCACCGGGCGGGGGCGGCGGGGTCCTCCCGGGGCCGGGGAGGCGGGTGAGGGGAGCCGGCCGGGGGGCGGAGCGCGGCCCCGGGCATGGCGGCGGGGAGCTGAGTGGTAGCAGCGGCCGTCTCGTCCTCCCCGGCCCCACGCGTGAGCGCGGCCGCGGGGCCTCCTGTCCTTGGCGGCTCTGCGCGGGAGGGCCTCAGCGCGGCGCCTCCACCCCCCGCTCCCGTTTGCTCGCACGGCGCTGATGGAGAGGGCTGCGAGGCTGGCGTGGGCTGCGAGGCTGGCGTGGGCTGTGAGGCTGGCGTGGGCTGTGAGGCTGGCGTGGGCTGCGAGGCTGGCGTGGGCTGTGAGGCTGGCGTGGGCCGTGAGGCTGGCGAGGGCTGTGAGGCTGGTGAGGGCTGTGAAGCTGGTGAGGGACTGCAGCCCGGCTCCCGCGTGGGAATCCCCCTGGGCCTTCGTACACTGTTGCGTGCAGGGTGAACACGCGGAGGGTTTGTCCCCGTTACGGTCCGTGGCTGCTGCTTGTTTCCGCTGCGAGCGGAGAGGAGAGCACCAGGCGGGTGTTCTCCCCGCAGAGGTTTTTTTGGGGTGCTCATACGCAAGGTTCCACCTCACAGTCAGAGGTGGCACGCGCACTGTCTTTGGTCTAGGGTTATTCTTTTTTCAGAAATTTGTGCGGTTTTTTGACTTGTGTGATGCTTACAAGATAGAAACCCTCAGTTCCCACTGAGGCCAGTTCGGGCTCTGCCCGCGGTTGTGAGTTTTTATGGATCCGTGTTAAATTCTGCTACATCCTACGTGGAGCTGGTTACATTGACCAGTTCTAGGGCATGGCTAAAACTTGGTCATGATACGCTAATTATACCCTTCATTTCTCTGCAGCTTCTTAACCTTCTGCAAAGAGAACATACATTATCCAAAGTCGCTCAGCTGTCTGAAAGTAGTTAACCGGAATTAACATTTAAGCAGCTGCGTAGGCAAAGCTAACAAACATAGTGCTGGTGTCAGCAAAAAGAGGAGTCTGGGTGAGGTTTGAGGAGGCTGAAGGAGATAGATTTTTGAGAAAGAGAATAGTGAGCATTACCTTTTAACTGGAGAGCTGGGGAAAACTGAAAGCATAGCCTCCAGGTGACGGGGATCGCCCTAAATCGTAATTGCCCGCCAGGATCCAGGCTGACCCTCCTCATGCTGCTGAGGATTACAAGTGCATAGTGACAAAGTGGACAGAAAATGCAGGAGTTTGGGATGATGTTCACGTGGGACGGTGTGACTCATAGGAGCTTTTGGTAGTGTTTGTTTTAAACCATGCAAATCTGAGGTCTGATAACTGAGAGCGGAGTTACATATGGTGTCTTCCAGGTTCATGTGGGTAGTAGTAGTTCAGAGACAAGAAAGGTGGAGAGCTGTGATGCAGAGAGTCTGGTTTGCATTATTAGTTGCTCTTTGGTTTTAACCATGGTTATGAGCATGTTAACTTTAGGTGAACCAGTGAGTTCTGCTTCTAGTTTAGTACAGAATGCAACTTCAAGTGTAAAATAGCAGCACAGGGGTAAGTGTCTGCCTGAAAATTTTGAGGAGACAAAGGGATAAAAACTCCTGGAACTCTTCAGGGTAATTTAGCCTTCATTAATTTGAGATTAGCATCCTACTTTTATTGTAAAAATGAAAATAACAAAATAACAGTCAAACCTGTGAACAACTGTCAAGAACTGAAAAACTACACTGAACGCAATAAGACATTCCATGTTGTGTGACTGATTCCGTTAAGCGTCTTTAATAGCCTCCTAGAATGAGAGATGTGTTTTCTGCAATAGCCCAGCACTGTCAGCATCAGGCATTTGGATTTGTTTTTCTTACCAGCAGCAGTCTTGGACTCCATTTTTTTCTGAGAGATAAAATTGTATTTTTCTAGTATTTAGTGTCGTGTCTTAACATAAAGGTTTTGGGAAAACAGCAGCATAACCCAGTAGTTATAGTTGTGCAAATCACTGATTGGGGATGGAAATGATCATTTTGCCCAGTTACACCATTTGTAGATATGTTTACTGTATGAGGGTAAGAATGTTTTCTTTGTCATGGAGTGGGAAGGGCCACGAGGATGACCAGGGGGCTGGAGTACCTCTCCTGTGAGGACAGGCTGAGGGAGTTGGGGCTGTTCAGCCTGGAGAAGAGAAGGCTCCGGGATGACCTTAGAGCAGCCTGCCAATATCTGAGTGGCCTGCAGGAAGGCTGGAGAGGGACTGTTCACAAGGGTGTGTAGTGACAGGACAAGGGGGAATGGCTGTACGCTGAAAGAGGGCAGATTTAGGTTAGACATTAGGAAGAAATTCTTCACCATGAGGGTGGTGAGGCCCTGGCACAGGTTGCCCAGAGAAGCTGTGGCTGCCCCCTCCCTGACAGTGTTCAAAGCCAGGTTGGATGGAGCTCTGAGCAACCTGGTCTGGTGGAAGATGTCCCTGCTCATGTCAGGGGGGTTGGAACCAGATGATCTTTAAGGTCCCTTCCAACCCAAACCATTCTATAATTCTGCGAGGTACTTTCAAGTGTGCAATTGCAGGATTTCCTGAAGATATCAGTATGAAATGTTCCAAGTCCTTCACTGCTATTTGCAGGCTCACCTTGATGTTCTATATGTGCTCAATGTAAAGAAAAATCACCTAATTAGAAATCAGGAATAACACAGTTTCTAGACAAATGTGTCTGGTCCACGGATGTCTTTCCTCACAGTGCTCTGCAAACAGGCAGGGCCATCAGGCAGGGGTTCCTTGTTCGTGTGGCAGCTAGGCGCTCGCTGCTGCTGTTTGAGGAACATGTCATCCCAGCTCTATGCGTTGTGTCACCCATTGCTCCAGGAAGGAGGAATGCCAGCACCGGGCTGCCTTTGTCATTCAAGGAGGTGTGGGTTGTCCATGGAGGCTGGTGGTCACTGGGAGGGTTGGAGTGGCTGGGTGCTGCGTCTACAACCTGCAGCTGGATAGCCTGAACGTCCAGGTCTTGCAAGGTGCAGGTGAGAAGGAGGGGGCTCGATGTGCCTGACACCCACTTGACACAGAGGTCCCAGCACGGTAGTAGAAGTCGTGACAGGTCCTTGAGTGATGTGAAATGCTGTATTGAAGCAGGCCAGTGAAGACATGCTGGGTGGCCTTTGTGGAGAACTTGACCCAGAATACTCTGCCACCCCACTGATGCAAATTGGAAAGAATCCTACTGAAGGGAGAAGTTTCTGCTGTGATGCTGTGTGTGGGACAAAAACTAGACTTGCAGATCTATTTAATTTGTGTATCTAAGAAGAAAAACATCTAGAGGGCATGCTGTAGCAGATATTTTTAATCGTTGTCATCTGGGTTTTCATTTTAATGGTGACACCATGATATGACTAACTCAGGGAAAACAATAAACAGCCTTTTTATTGTTACAAGATTTCTCTCGGTAAGAGGCTAATAAAAAAAATTGCAAACACTACGGTGTATTTTAAGAGGAAATGCTTAACTTCGCCACAAGGGAAATCTTTTTGCTAGAATAATTTTCACAGCTTCCTCTTGCATAACCAGCAAACTGAATAATGCTGGAGCTGGAGGGCCTGATTCTCTCCTAATTAGCAGTGGTGTTATGCAGGTGCAAGTTCACTGACTTCAATAAATAGACATAAAGGAAAGGTCTGAATAGGTCTGGAGTCTTGGGGCAGAGTAACAATAGGCAATGTAGATCTGCATATTAAAAAAAGCCACATACAATGATTTTTATTAATGTTGCAGAGTGTCCAGTGGAATTGTTTCCTACCCTAAATGCATCTCAGGCTGTTGCTGCAGCCTGTGAAGGAGATCCTCCCCTCTCTCTGTGGGATGCAGTGCTGTTTCAGGTTCTGGCGTTAGGACTGGAAGTGTTTCAAGACACTACTTTGTGAAGAACAGTGCTTTAGACTGATGACACCGAAACCTGCTGTCTTATGGAACGGGGGGTACCACTGATGGTGATGTGGGCTTTCTCTGTCCAGTAGTAAAGTTTCGGGCTGCCACCATCTACAATTCTCCCAGCAGTATCGTGTTTGGTGGCTTGTGAGTAGCAATGGTTGTCTGTAAACAGAAGCATCAGTTAATCATAAAATTAACGCCACGTAAAGTAGTCTTGCTGAGTGTAAACACTGACGGTGTAACATCCAGGTTGGAGCTAGTCGCTGAGGCTCTTTTTGTAGACAGTGGAGAAAAATGAGAGTTCCGTTTGTCTCATCCTAAAGCAGGTTTCTGAAGGTCAGCTGAATTGTGACCCAGGTGCGCCTGTTAGTTAGGAGCATTGGGAATGGAGTGTATGATGTCCAGGTCTAGGTCGCTGTGGTACGTCTCTGAAGTTAGGTGAGAGGAGCCCCGCTGTACAAGCTTCTCACATCCAA
The DNA here is from genome assembly GCF_030867145.1 of Opisthocomus hoazin. Lineage (NCBI taxonomy): Eukaryota > Metazoa > Chordata > Aves > Opisthocomiformes > Opisthocomidae > Opisthocomus > Opisthocomus hoazin. The sequence continues at coordinate 7,280,754 of NC_134420.1, forward strand.
CCAAAGGTGAAAACTCCCATTTGGCTTACAGGCTTTGCCATTGTAATATAAATTACATGTAACTCACCTCACTATCTTCCAGAAGTTTTATTACTCTTTTTTTTTTTTCCTTTAATCTAGAAATTGCACCTGGCAGGATTGGTTGCATCTGTTTTTTTTTGGTTTGACCTTTTGTTCCAAAGCATTTACAGAACTTACTGTCATGGATTTAGAAGAGATTCTGCTCGAAAGGCATTTTGCATGACTGAGTTATCAATTACCAGGTGACCAAATACCGGTTAAACAACATCTATGATAGGAAGACAAACAACTCACTTCAGTTTCTTGCCATAAAAGAAAATTCTGAAATGGTTTTCTATTACCACTAGTGTTATGAAAAGTCTCTTAGAAGCAAGTTCACATTTCTTGAATGAATGGTCAATTGGATGCATAGAAGCCCTTTGAATCTGGCAAGCTTCATGAAGGACTTTAAACTTTGTGACGAATCTTCCCTGAGAGACAGTCAGAAAGTAACGGCTTAAATATTTTTTCTTGTCCCTTGTTTTGCTATTTTGAAGAAGAATATTTATAAGAAGTTTATATACAATGTCCAGGTAGTTATAACCTCCATGCTAAAGTTAAAAGAAGAAGAGCCTTTGCTTAGGTTAAACACTAAGTATGTGAATAATACTTAAATTACTTGGTAAGCCACTTAAGATGAGAAAATTGTGTACGAGACCAATACATGAACTACTGGATGGATGGATGGATGTAACAAATGTATGAAATACATTATGGACAAACTATGTAATGAACTGTTTAGGTGGGTGTATTATGTACATTCTAGTTGTCAGAATTTCCCCTGCCCCACCCTGGTAAGCCAGAGGAGCTTTCTGGTGGCCTTACACTTCAGAAGCAAATTCTGCTTCTCGTGGTCTTGTCTTAAGCAGGCACTTACAGGAGTATCTATTTACATATAGTACATTGAGAAAATTATCCATGTCCCCGGAGGAGCTGGGTAGTTGGTTCTGGGAAGAGTGCTCTGTGATTTAATTCTTTATACACTGAAAGACAAGTGGAATAAATGGATCTGACTGTTTATGTTACTCATACCCTTTCTAGCAGTGTTCTTAAAGTCAAGTGGATGTGAGTGCCGTGCTTTGTGATGGACAATTCTGCATCGTCTAGATGCCAGGAATTTTTGGAGCTTGCTTCAACTGTATCATCCCTTACAAGTTTTCTGTTCACCAGTCTTAGGTAAACTGGATAAAGGGGTATGAATGAAGATGCTCAATTCTGTCTGCATCATGCTGACTTTGAATATGGGTAGTATTAGAATTTTAAGGATTCAAGTAACTTCGTATGCAGAGGGGCAACTATCAACAGCCTCCGAGCTGCCTAAGCAATTAGGCAATGATTTTGTGACTTGCACTACTGCATCTTAATTGTCCTAATTCCACCTGAACTGTATTCTGGTTTCTTAAGTGTCTTTATGGATCTGACCCATTACCATCAAGTAATCCACTTTCCCTTGGTCGAGGAGGACTGTGTGAGGGATCGCTTAAGTGATCTGGATGTCCACAAATCCATGGGCCCCGATGGAATGCACCCACGAGTGCTGAGGGAGCTGGCGGATGTCATTGCTGAGCCACTCTCCATCATCTTTGAGAGGTCCTGGAGGACAGGAGAGGTGCCCGAGGACTGGAGTAGTCAGCATGGATTCACCAAGGGGAAATCATGCCTGACCAATCTGATAGCTTTCTACGATGACATGACTGGCTGGGTAGACGAAGGGAGAGCCGTGGATGTTGTCTACCTAGACTTCAGCAAGGCTTTCAACACAGTCTCCCATGATGTCCTCCTAGGGAAGCTGAGGAAGTGTGGGCTGGATGAGTGGTCGGTGAAGTGGATAGAGAACTGGCTGAATGGCAGAACTCAGAGGGTTGTCATCAGCGGCGCTGAGTCTAGTTGGAGGCTGGTAACTAGTGGTGTCCCTCAGGGGTCAGTACTGGGCCCAGTCTTGTTTAACTTCTTCATCAACGACCTGGATGAAGAGTTAGAGTGTACCCTCAGCAAGTTTGCTGACGACACCAAACTGGGAGGTGTGGTAGATACACCAGAAGGCTGTGCTGCCATTCAGCGTGACCTGGATAGGCTGGAAAGCTGGGCAGAGAGGAACCTGATGAGGTTCAACAAGGGCAAGTGCAGGGTCCTGCACCTGGGGAGGAACAACCTCATGCACCAGTACAGGCTTGGGGTGGACCTGCTGGAGAGCAGCTCTGCGGAGAGGGACCTGGGTGTCCTGGTGGACGACAGGTTAACCATGAGCCAGCAGTGTGCCCTGGCTGCCAAGAAAGCCAGTGGAATCCTGGGGTGCATCAAGAAGAGTGTGGCCAGCAGGACGAGGGAGGTTCTCCTTCCCCTCTACACTGCCCTGGTGAGGCCTCATCTGGAGTACTGTGTCCAGTTCTGGGCTCCCCAGTTCAAGAAAGATGAAGAGCTACTGGAGAGAGTCCAGCGGAGGGCTACAAGGATGGTGAGGGGACTGGAGCATCTCCCCTACGAGGAGAGGTTGAGGGAACTGGGCTTGTTCAGCCTGAAGAAGAGAAGGCTGCAAGGGGACCTTATAAATGCCTACAAATATCTGCAGGGTGGGTGTCAGGAGGATGGGGCCAAGCTCTTTTCAGTGGTGCCCAGTGACAGGACAAGGGGCAATGGGCACAAACTGAGGCACAGGAAGTTCCGTCTGAACATGAGGAGGAACTTCTTCCCTCTGAGGGTGATGGAGCACTGGAACAGGCTGCCCAGGGAGGCTGTGGAGTCTCCTTCTCTGGAGATATTCAAGACCCGCCTGGACAAGGTCCTGTGCAGCCTACTGTAGGTGACCCTGCTTCGGCAGGGGGGTTGGACTAGATGACCCACAGAGGTCCCTTCCAACCCCTACTATTCTGTGATTCTGTGATTCTGTAATCCACTGCCTTGAACAGAGAACTGTCCTGAAATCATTACAGATGTAGCAAAAGTTTAAAGTATGTTAAAATGATCATGTTCTTTTTTTTTTTTTGAAACCAGATACTCCAAAATTTCATTATATTGGAAACCTTCATTGTGTTCCAGTACTTGTCTTTTGTTTCAAGGAGATTAGAATAAGTATCCAATTATCACGTGTTAAAATCCCTAAAACATACCACAGCTTTGCAGTCATAAGTAATAAAACTTTGCCCAAGAAATCTTGGGAGACTGCAGCCAGTCTTGTGGTGTAAATATTTTTACATTTAGGAGGAAAATTGAGTTACTTGAATAATGCTTTGGGATTAAGATGGAGATGCACATATATACATATAGTTAGATATGTGTGTTTATGTGCACATATGTATATAAAAGGTAAGATATTCAATGTGGATATAAAAGAGGTTTAAGTCTGCATGCACAAAACTATCTGTGGCTTGGACTGCATTGCAAGTGAAGGTTGGTAATTACTGGGTTCCAGTGGGACTACTGCGTGTAAACCAGAGAAACCAGAAATCAATATTGTGATTTTATGTACTCAATCAAATGAAAGAAAAACAAAAGGGGACCCAAGGGTCCTGTACAACCTAGTTCTAACTTGTAGCAAAGGAAAAAAAAATTTATAAACTTCTGACAACTCTGGTAGGTCTTAGTGAGTCAAAACACTGAAACCAATCAGGTTTTTCCTGCGCAAAGACAACTGGGGAGACTTTGGTCCTGGCAGGGCATCAATATTTTTCTCTGTGATCTTGAAAACAAAAACAACAGAAAAAAGATGCTGAATAAATACGCAATGTTTGGAGTGGTTAAACACTCTATTAAAAGTATACGTAATGATTTATTGTTTCGGGGGGGGCCAAGTGTTTTTCTGAATAAGGAAAACATTAGACTAGAGCTTCTTTTCTAATTTAAGATTTGGATGCATCATCTTTCTGCAGTACAGTGTGCAGTTAGCTTTAAATAAAAAAGTGTATCTATAGAAAACAGTCCGGCTGTGAAAGGAGAGAGGAGCTCGTGCAGAACTTTGTTGCTGTAGTTGAAGTCGTGTTTGTAAGAGATGGATTCTGTGTTCTCTTTTTCTGTAGTAGCAACAGCAGGAATTAAGGTACGCGCACTTTAAAGCTTTAGCTTTGAAACATGGTTTGCTCTTGCTTTTGGTTTGTGTAACTCATCTTGAAGTGCCTTTTTAAAAGAGACTGTTTGTGTGATATGTATTGGGTTGACTGCAGAAACAAAAGACGGCCAAGATAATGAATCAAGTTGAAGCCCTGCTAAACTAAAAGATTTTTGAAGAGATGGGTCTGAGTACAGGCTCTGCGCCTCAAAAAGTGTAAGCAACAGATAATGAATGTTCCTAAAGGTTGAGGTAGGAGGGAGGGAGGGGGGAATCATCTTATAGAATTATAGAATCATTAAGATTGGAAAAAAACCCTAAGATCGTGAAGTCCAACCGTCAACCCATCACCACCATGCCTGCTAAACCATGTCCTGAAGTGCCACATCTACATGTTTTTTGAACACCTCCAGAGACGGTGACTCCACCACTTCCCCCGGCAGCCTGTTCCGTCTTAAAAGGATCTTTCTGCTACCCTGACTCCTTCAGTGACAAACTGCTTTTCATGGTATTTTAGGAACTCCCTCCGACGATTCTGTTAAAGACCCCAAAATGTGGAGGGCGGTGGCTAGTGTCCTGCCGAGGGCCAAAGTCCCAGGAGGCAGGGCATGCTGCCTGCCGCCCGTGCAGAAGGGCAGGAGCCTGCTCGCCGGGACCACTCGACCGCTCGGCATGGACCCGGCGATACAGAAGGTGGAAGCTCTGGATGCCGGCCATTTTGTCCGCGTGGAGTGGGAGGACGGGAGCGAGAGCCGCTACCCCTGCGTCTGGCTGAGGGACAACTGCCAGTGTCCCCAGTGCTTCCTGCGCTCGGCCAGGGCACGCAGGCTGCTCGTCGAGGACCTGGACGTGAACGTCGTCGTGAAGGAAGTCGCTCTGGCAGATAGAAAAAAGGTATTTGAAGCACATCTTCATTCACCTTCTTGTGAAACTTGCCTAACAGTGCTTGTTAATCTGTAAATTAGAGGCAGTCCCAGGTTACACTTTAGTCACAGTTTGTTTATCCGCAAACCCTACCATGTATTTGCAAAGCTTTTAGGAATAATTGCAATGTGGGGAACTCAGATCTTCTCACCTTTATATGAAACTATACTTTACGGATGTTATGCAGAGAGCACAGAAAGCTAGGCATCGGATTTTAGAGTATGATTGTGCTTTTTAAAATTCTGCTCTATGTTTCTTCTTCACACATCAGGGCGTGTGCTGCACTGAGCTCTTTTGGTTCATGACTTGGCTTTCTTTCTGTGTCTTTTTCAGGAATTAAAAAAACCAACACCTTTTTAAAATTTATTTGAAAGAAGGAAGACTTTTCACACGTCATTTTTTTTCCTCTTTATTCTATAAGTGAATGTCTTGAAAATCAGAAAAACAAATGGCAAAATGATGACTTTAATGCACAACAAAAATATCGGTTTATTAGCTCATTTCCAATGTGCAAAAGGCTTGAGAATTCAGCTGAGGGTGTGTGCTACACTGAGCTCCTTTGGTTCATGACAAACAAAGCCATATGCTTTCTTTCTGTGTTTTTTTCAGGAATTAAAAAAAATAGCTTTTAAAAATTTATTTGAAAGAGGGAAGACTTTTTAAAACGAGGAGACGGATTTCTCTCCTAGCTTTTCTGTTTCGTCTGTCTTCCTTGTCCTTTTTCTTTTTGAAGAAGCCGTCAGTGTTTTGGGAGATATTTTTGCTCTCTTCTGAGTTGTGGTGAAGCGCTCTCCCCAGTGATATGTGCCAGCTTCTGCGATTTTCCTCTTTCTGCTAAGCAGAGCTCCCACAATGAAAGCAGCACAAACAAAACAGCAAATTAGGTCACAGGTTCACATGAAAATGGCCATTTATAAGTATGAGAATTTGGATGATGTTCAGGTTGGATTTTCATCACTTGTGATGTTTGCCATTGTGCTCCAGGGAAGGCTTAACTGTGATATTGATCTAAATATTACAATTTCTGTACTTTCTAAGGATTTTTTTGGTTGTTCTGGGTTACATTTTTTGAAATATTTTGTTCTAAATTTATCTTTCATTTTGTATTGAAAGATCTCCATTACATGGCCTGATGAACACGCAAGCGAATACGAAGCTGAGTGGTTGAAAAAACGGTGCTTCTCTGAAGAAGCCAGAGCAGAAATGCAAGAAGATTTATTCTTACCAGGTAGGAATTAAAATCATGTCTGTCATACTTGTTTGAAATGCAAGAGGTCGGACACTGGATGTCCTGGTTTGAGGTCCCTGTGTGAAGACCAAGTCTACCCAGCTGGAGCAGTGGCAACCACTCTTGGTGCTCAGTGCCTGCACAACAGGAACCCGTGGTTACCCTTTTGCTTTTCTAACCTCTGGACCTGAGAGGGGTTCAGCTGTTTGGGCTGTGTTTGCTTTCCTCAAAGCCTTTTCTTTGCAGTACGCTTTAGTAGGTCTCAAAAATGATCCTTGTGGACCAGCAGTGGTCTGTGTGACAATGCAAGTGTGTGTGCGCTGTTTAAATTATTTAAATTTTCATTTTTAGAAAGATTATTTAGAATTGCAAGGGAGTTATAATTAATTTTTAAAATTCCCTTTCTATGACCTTGTTACTTGTTAACAAAAAGTAACTGTATAGCATAGCAGTGTCTAGTGCTGAAGTTCAGGTTGTGTTTGCTCTGCGTCCCCTGCTTACTGCAGTAGTTTGTCTTTCGGTCATGAAGCATTTTGTGCAACTGGCAGTGTAACTTTTACCCAGTACAAGTCACTCACCTTTATGTGTGAAGAATTATAAACCCACTGGGTTTGTCATGATGGACGTCATCATTTCATTGGCAGCCTTTCAGATTGTGAGCATGAAACGCGTGAAAACTTGCAAGATTTCTGCCATTGCTCTTGACAGTGCCCTTGTGAGAGCTGCTGTTGCAGAAAGTTGTGGATCTGTGTTCAGAGTTAAGACTGTATCCGTTAAAACGGGATACTACTTTAGAAAAAAGAATCTAGAGGCAGGCTAATGGTGTGAAACTCAGATCCAGGTATGATTTTCCACAGAGCTCAGCAAAAGGCAAATCCGTTATTGGTTTATGCTTCTTTTTTTGGAAGTTTTTTATTCTAACAAAGAAAAGAAAGTTTGGTTGTTGGTTTTCTATCCCTGAGAGATGAGAAAAGGGAAAATGTGTATCGTGTCTCCTGCATCTGAGCTTTGTTTGGCACTTTGAGGACAGCTGAAGAGGCCAGTTATCTTTCTCAGCTTCTACAGGTCAAATATGCTCCTAGCACCCGTTCTCCTAAACAAAAGTCAGTTCTTAAGATTCAGCGGTTTTATCTGGCTTAAAACTGAAGCGACAAGTAATGTTTCCCTTCATATCAGTGGATCATACAACAGACTCTTCATAATTCAGAATAAAACTTTTGTCCCCGAGTGGTATAAGTGTTCCTGTCCACTTTAGCTTTGGCAAGAATAAACTACACTGTTTACTATTTTGGAGGGTTGGGCGTGTTCCCAGAATGAATGTGGTGAAGATGCAAACCTTATTCAGGGAAACTAGATTTGGTTTCTCATGTAGTAAGAATTTTTATTTGGAAAAAAGGCAGATGCTGTAGAAGCTAGCAAGATGTGTTGTAGCCTTTGGGGGAATGCAAATGAATGTGAATTCAATGTTGCTTTAATTAATACCCAGATAAATTGGTCTGATCTCTGTTTATGTTTATTAGCAAAGGTATCAATAACAGAGATTTCAGTATTTCAGATGTAATGCTGTTTTTTCCCCCATTATGAAGCCTAACTGTCTGTGATTTGTCTTCGTACACACACATTTACACAGTGCTGACTCTCAGCATCTAAATACAGTGCTCGTTTTGGAGGCCAGTTCTCCCCTCTGCTACTGCTGATGTCCAGTGAAGCTGTCTAGGTAAAATATACACCAAAGGTATGTTTTATTTTTTGGGTAATTCTTTTGCAGATTCTGTTTTCCATGGTAGACTTGAAGAAATAAGCTTACAAAAGTTACACTAAATAAGGGCCTGCCTTCACTTTGGCTTTGTTTAGTAGTGCCGTTCTGCTCTTCCTCATGTTCCCAGAGAAGATCTGGCTCATGATAATGGATACCTTCTCCCAGCTTTTCTCAGGTTTCAGTTGCAAAAAAGGCTGGAGTTATAAAGCACGTGAGTTTGCTTGCTGGCTGTTTTAAGACCTGTTTCTCATTGTGTGTCGGTGTAAGTTTAGACTTCACGTCCTTCTGGCCGGTGGAGCTCCACGCTGCAGATTACACCCCCTTAAGCAGCTACTCGTATCCCAGCAGTATAGTGTTACAGATGGGGACATGGAATGCAAGCCCTGCGTGCTGGTTCAACAAATGGAAGAGCAAGCTCACCAGACTGCTGCAGTTAGAGGTTAACCTTCACTGCTGGCAGTATCACAGCTGAGGCTTTTATGGTGGTTTTTTTCATCATAAATTCTGATTCAAAAAATTAGATGTCAGGCGTGTGTCAAACCCAAAAAGAAGAGTAGGTCAGATATTCACTGCCTGAGGGAAGTGACTATAAATAGCTCTATGGCAACGTGTCAAGTTTCCCCTGTTAAAGGCAGTGCCAGATCCTATCCGTGCGGTATGCAAAGTCCGCTGTTTGTGTACATCGAGGCTCGTTTCTGCCCAGCTTACAAGATAGTTCCAAAAGAACAGCAAAAGAGCCGTCTTCTACTTCTCCAGTCCTGATGTCTCAAAGATAATCTTTTTTTCCCCTCCTGTTTACTTGTTTCCTTCTCCCCAAGAAACATCACAGGAGTGGTTTACCAGCTCATGCAGTCCCCCTGTAACCCAGATTTTGTGTGTGGTGGAGGAAGCTTGTGGGAGACACTGCGTACACCAGGCGCTTCCCAGTACTCAGCCTCTCACTGCATGGCATTTGCTGAGGCTTGTTTGCCAAGATGCTGGCACCCCAACAACAGGGTGGGGGTACGGAATTTAAATAGATCACAGTGATGGTTTCCTACTGGGTGGAAGAGAACATTCAGCAGAGGTAGTTACCTAGTGCTACTTGCGTGTTTAATATTTTTAACCTTAGGTTAGGTTAAGGCTTTAACCTAAAATTAAAGGTTTCAGATGATCATGGTCCTTTAAAATGTGATAATATGATATTGGATACAGATCTAGCTCCGCTGAAGTTTGAATCGGGACATTAACAGCATCAGGGCTGCTTTCAGTTTCTCTGTGAGTTCCTGAGAGATGATACTTTTAAGAGGAAGAAGTTAAAAGTTGTTTTTTACTAAAAGAGTTTGGTCATGTGAATTTATCTTGTAGTCATAATTAATAAGAGCTGCCCCCATGAGTTAGGCTGCCATGTACATAATTAACAAATTACACAGCAAACATAGTAAAAGATAGAAAAATACAGTTGGCCTTCAACAACATTAGAACACACCGTGTAGACAAAATAATTTTAGACCAAATAAGTTAATCTGTGATGTCTATGACTCCAGTACAGAGTGTTTTGACCAGTGCTGTCCCAGCCTGCATAGTAAGTGCTGAATAATTCCAAGTGTTTGTTGATGTATGCGTGTTGTCTGCAGGAAGGGGGCAACGGCCATCTTCCCATTTTATACAAACTCTAATGTAGGTGGCTTTTTATGACTAATCTGGTATGATTAAGAAATGGGATTCTTTTTTTCCTCTCTTTTTCCCTCATCCACGTTGTTGTTCTGAATTTGAAAGAGGCGGTGACTGATTAGTTCTCTCAGAAGCAGTTCATTCTTCCCACTTCAAAAAGCGCATAGAGCTGGTGTTTTATTAACCATAATGTAAATGATCAATAAAGACACCAAATAATTCTGCAAGACCTTTGTTTTTATCCCTTACGAATTGTTCAGCTACGTTTCTAAATGTTAAGATTTTTAATTTGGCAGTTGCAGCTGTGCTGTGCGAGAGAGACCTAGGGCTGCCCGGGCACTGATGGCTCATTCCTATCTTTCTTACTCTTTCACATTTGAGAGCTTATGTTCTTAGATTTCTACTATAGCACAATGGAAACTATATTAACTGTAGTTACACAGCGGGAAAAAAAAACATGCTATGCTGACATGGTAAAATAATGACGAACGTGAGTGGGATCAGTTGCCACCAGGAAATACTGGGAAAGAGTACAGTCCCCATTCAGTGCAGGTTCTTGAGAGATTTTTGGGCTGGAAGGGGTTTTGTGGATCAAAATGTGAATAAAGTTCCTGTTGGTATATGGGAGAATAACATGCCCTGTGGGGCACACAATTTTCTAGGACTTTCATGTAGACTTTTAAAAAGTATTGTGAGGTGGAAGAACTTAAATACCTTCATATCATGGGATCTTTTTTTTGGTTTATGATGTATGCTTTCCTGTGCCCTTTCCAAAGAATTATCGACCTGCTAATCTGTCAAATTGTAAATATTGGACAGCATATAACATTTTTGTCTAGGGGTGAGGAGGAGGAAATCTTTGTAAATGCTGCTTATTTTAGTGTAGACCTATTACTCGTCTCTCTCCTGCTACTCTTGTACTTACCTGGCAGTGGTCATCTCTGGGACCGGTCAGGACAGAAAGCCCTGCACTGCTTTTCATACAAATATGAGTCGTTTAAAAGCAGTTCATGTGTATATCAGACATGTTAGAAATTAGACGTCAGATCTATTGCAGCTGCTAGAAGGAGTACAACTGGCGCCAGTATATTTAAATTAAGCTCTAAGATCTCTCTGAAAAAAAACTGTAATTACTAATATATAAAACATAAAGATTAAAAAGGCTGTAGGAAATTCTGTGCTAAAATGATGAGGAAGATGCCATATAATCTACTCTCTGCAACTTACTGTATGCACCTGGTATGAGTAAACATTCCATAGTCAACTGCAGAAAGCCAGTGTGATTGTCAGCCAATTTCTTCTTTGTCAGTAGTAAAAACATTTATTATGCATACAGCCTTGAGCTGACATTGAAATGCAACAAGTTTCTCCCGTTTTTTATGGCTTTATTTCCATGAATCACTTTATTTTAGTCATGAGACTAAATTTTTTTCCCCGCTTCTTTCTGTTTGTGGAGATTTTGCCTTTCTAATATTTCGAAAGGTTTATGCAGTGCAGTGAAGACAGTGGCTTGGCTTGTGCTTTAAATATGCAAGTTTGTTCTTTGATTGTTTGTTGTCATTTTCTGTGGCACATTTAATATTAAATGAAGTGTCCATATTCATATTCTTAGGATAAAGTATATGACCCTGTTGCACATGAAATTTTCATTAATCTGCTAAGGAAATGTGTCATCTTTAAAAAGCAGTCAAAGAGCACCTGTAATGGTTTATCATTAAGACAGAATGATATATCAAGATAGGCTTTGCAAAAGTCTGTGCTTTGTGCAATACTGTTCCTTCTGTTAGTCAATGACTAAGATAGAAAGGAATAGCCACGTTAAATTTGCAGGTGACATCAACTAGGGCTTGAGTGGAAGTGTGCTGAGGGACCAGTGCTACAACTCTAAATGACCTTGACAAATAGGACAAATGGTAAAAACAAGAAAAAGTGTTTTAATGGGTGACTACTTCATCTAGCCTAATCTGACCTGGATAGGCTGGAGAGCTGGGCAGAGAGGAACCTGATGAGGTTCAACAAGGGCAAGTGCAGGGTCCTGCACCTGGGGAGGAACAACCTCATGCACCAGTACAGGCTTGGGGTGGACCTGCTGGAGAGCACCTCTGCGGAGAGGGACCTGGGTGTCCTGGTGGACGACAGGTTAACTATGAGCCAGCAGTGTGCCCTGGCTGCCAAGAAGGCCAATGGGATCCTGGGGTGCATCAAGAAGAGTGTGGCCAGCAGGACGAGGGAGGTTCTCCTTCCCCTCTACACTGCCCTGGTGAGGCCTCATCTGGAGTACTGTGTCCAGTTCTGGGCTCCCCAGTTCAAGAAAGATGAAGAGCTACTGGAGAGAGTCCAGCGGAGGGCTACAAGGATGGTGAGGGGACTGGAGCATCTCCACTACGAGGAGAGGTTGAGGGAACTGGGCTTGTTCAGCCTGAAGAAGAGAAGGCTGCGAGGGGACCTTATAAATGCCTACAAATATCTGAAGGGTGGGTGTCAGGAGAATGGGGCCAAGCTCTTTTCAGTGGTGCCCAGTGACAGGACAAGGGGTAATGGGCACAAACTGAGGCACAGGAAGTTCCGTCTGAACATGAGGAGGAACTTCTTCCCTCTGAGGGTGACGGAGCACTGGAACAGGCTGCCCAGGGAGGTTGTGGAGTCTCCTTCTCTGGAGATATTCAAGACCCGCCTGGACAAGGTCCTGTGCAGCCTGCTGTAGGTGACCCTGCTTCGGCGGGGGGGTTGGACTAGATGACCCACAGAGGTCCCTTCCAACCCCTACTATTCTGTGATTCTGTGATTCTGTAATACTCGGTCTCTAGCAGCAAAGTAGTAAAAGCCACTCTCTGCAGTCCGTTGCCTTCGTATTTCTTCAGCATCCATGCTCACTGTGTCAGGGTTTCATGTAGGACAACGCAGCTCAGCAACTGTTCAAGTGCAAGGTAGGGAAATAACCACCCGGCTTGGCTGGAACTGGTGCTGGTCACAGGCTGAAAGTGAGCCTTTGCTGGCAGACTGGTTGGTGATAAAGGCAAACATTGCTTTCAACTGAGTCCAAAGAGAAGTCTAACCTGCAGAAGAGATGTAGTCCTTCTGCTCCATTTGATGGAGTAAGGCTTCCATAGCCGGCATCAATTTTGGGCACAGTACATCGAGAAAGACTACGAAGTGCCCACTGGAAAGCACTGTACATGATTAGTGGTCTAGAAACATCAAATAAACCAAGTGTGGGGTGCAGGGAGAGGAGAAGGAACTGCTTCTTTTCCATGTTCCTGGTAGATACGTCAGTATAGAAATGCATGTGTACATCTGTGAACTGATTTTCTTAATGCTGTTAAGAATAGGTAAAAATTTGAGCTCAGACAAACTATGAAAAGTTTTGAATTGAAGATTTAAAGGCATAAAGCGAGGAAATGTTTTCAATAGCAATAACTTTACAAGCCGCACTGGATTTTTTTTTTTCTCCTCCCAGATACCAACTGCTGCTGCGTTCCATACGTTTCCCAAGATTAGTAATACTTGGAGCTGTGCACAATGCTTTTCCAGCTTTTGACACATTTACTGCAGTGTCATTACAGAGCACATTGGCAAATGTCAGGGGGGAAAGGTTACTCCTGCAGTAGCTCAAAAACTAAGCTCTTGGCTGCAGCAAGATGCCACTGAAGGGCTGGGAACTTGGAGCCTTTCTTCTCTGAAACATGAGGTAGGATTTATAAGCATTCATCTACCAGCCTGCACCTTTAAAAATAAAAACAAACCCAAACCACTGAGGCTGCTGGCTGCACTTGTCACTGGAAGTGAGTTCATGGGAGAGAACGGGAACTTTGAGGACAGAGTTTATAGACTTGCCAGGCAAGATTTGACTGTATTTACTGCTTTCTGTCTTTGTTTCATTTGGGTTTTTTTAATACAAAGTATCTAAACACTGAGAAAAAGCCTAAGGAGCTGCTTTACTTGAACCCTTTCTCAGTTTTCGTAGCTGCCTGGAGGGTATCAGCGAACAGTCCAATTTCCTTGAAATTTTGCAATTTCCACATGGTACCGGTACCGTAAAGGTTAAACATCTCTTCAGTCCATAGGTGGTGTTGACTCCTGAATAGACTGCAGAGTCTGGGAAGGGATAAATTCCCAGTACCTTAGCAGGACTCACATCATTGACAGTTTTTACGCAGGGTAAAGCTTTCTCTTGCAGGTTGCTTACAGAAACATTATGAATTTAGCTTCTGTCTCCCTTGGCTCCATAGAGTTGGATACGTGAGGCCAGATGACAGCCTCCAAGGCAGGGGCCCTTCTTGGGGTGAAGGCCAAATGAGTTGGGGTTCCTGGAGTGTTCTCCGCAGGTTAGCTGTGAGGGCTGGCAGATTTGTTATACCGAAACCAAGGAGAGTCCCAGACAGATAGGCTGAGCATGCACGGTTTTACAGTGCTGTGGGAAAGCAGGTGTTTGCAACAAAAGCCAAAACCACCCCAAAACCCAACCCCACAGCCCATTTCCACTGGCTGCGGAAGGGGCATCCCGTATTAGGTGGAACTTCTAGCAAACACAGTGGGAACTGGAGTTTGAACAAGAGGACTTTACAGTCCATGTACTCAGGGACATCTGGGGCTCCTGGAGCTGCAGTGAAATTCCAGGTGCATCTGTTTCCCAAAGTGGGGAAAATTGGGAAAATTCTGTTGGTATATTCCTTGAATATAATATTCCTTTACACCTTGTTTTATGTAAGGGAGATCAGGAAAGTTTTTATTAGCAAGATGGCAAGTAAGACTAGGAAGGAAAAACTGAAACTTAAATATTCCATTAGTTTTCACATGGTTATTTACCTGCACCAACACTGAAGCTTAGATTTGACTTTCAAAGGATATTCTTGGCAGTCCACACAGCATACCTAAATCTATTTTAATTTAATAACTTTTAACAGAAAAAAAGGAAAACATTCATATTTTATTTTTTCCCCATCTTTCAAGTGTGTGAAAGGATGTATATGGAGTTAAACACACTGGAGCAGTGAGTCGCAGGCCATGGAGCAGTCTCGAAAAGGAATTTAATGAGGTGAGATTATATCCCTCCTCAAGGATTGCACTTTTTTCATTTTATGAACATCTTGTGAAATTCAACAGCTTGTCAATCCTACTACAGCTTCTTTGAAACACAGATAGAGCATAAAAGATGGTCTATGTGGATAGCTTATATTTGGGTATGTGCGCTGTGTTTCTTGGACGGTCTATAACTAGCCTTAGCCAAAGGGGAGAGGAAGGAGTGGCTGGAAATTTGCAGACTTTGCAACTGTTGAAAAATGTTGTAACTATGTAGTGTCTGGGTTCACATTTTTTATGACCACACTGCATTTTGTACTTACTACCTGTATCTAGAGAGAGGGGGGGTGAAAAACCCCCAAAGCTGGCCCTTTGCATCTCTCTGCAGTGGAGCATGTCCCTCATCACCAGGCAAAATCCCCCAGAGCTCCCATTCTGAAAGCTGCATGGAACATGCAGTAGTTTTTATTGGTCCTGTCTATTGAAGAGATGTTAGAATAAAGAGAGCTATAGGTGTTTTCTAAATGATGTCGTGTGCATTTTTCAAATGTTTTATGCTCTCATTTCTAGTATGTAATCTCTGTGATTGATGATTGGACAAGTTAACTGAATATTAGCTAAAATACCAAGCAAGCTAGATGTGATTTAAAGAAAACAATTATTCTGTGGAATAGATAAAATCTTTTCATGTTTTATTGTGCCCTCTCTAAAGACTAAGTAGCTTCAGATTAAAGACATCAAAGCAAGGGAAACCAATTACATCTTTACTGTAAGCAGAGGAGCTCTTATTCAACATTTAAGAGAATGCTTGACTTAAAACTAATGTTTAGAGTTTTTCAGAAGATTAGAATCAAAGCAAAATTCATGCAAAATGAACTGTAAGAAATAGCATCTTTGTCTTGTTTACCCATTACTGTGCAACATCTTTGGTTTGAACGTATGTGTGTGTTTATTTGTGCATAGAAATTGGCAAACTGGTGAAACAAGTGGAAACTAGTGAGAAGGGAGCAAGGAGGCAGACAGTGTCGTATTCGGGGAGTATAAATCTGAAACAGGTCTTTCGTACAGGAGAGAAAGAGATTACCCCCACTTCTATTTCTGTGCATTACAATAACTTTTAAGGGAAGGTGTATGCGTCCAAATGGCCTTTTGTATCTGCCACCATCACTGGTTTTCGCATCGAGTGAGCAGATCACATCTTGTTTCCTCGTTCTGCAAGTTAACGTAATACCCCACAAAAAGTCTGAAAGATGTAAGGCACAAAGCTGCTGAAAAAGAGCCTGGGGAATTGCAACCACCAGGGTTGTTTTGCTTCTGAAATCAGGTGAGCCGCGGCAGTTGACAGTAAAAGAGTCGTGAGATCGGAGGTCGCGCGCTGCCACTTTGTGGTACCACGGCCACCAAAGTTAGAAGCAAGTGAAATGCTCCTACAGAGAGGTGCGAGGTGGCTCCAGTGGTTGAGAGCTCTTCCATCTGTGCTCTGGGATGAAAAATGCTTCACGGACCTGAGCAACAGAAACTGAAACCACTGCCCTCAGGTTATTGAGCAAACTTCTTCTCAAAGTTCTTCCAGAAGTTTTAGTTGTCAAACATTTTCCTCTAACATACTCCATATGTCTCACACAATTTTGGAGCCATATGGGTAAGACTCAGGGTCTTGCTGTGCAAAGATGAAGGAGGGAAAAATCCATAGTTGTCCACTGATGAAGTCCTGGACATCTCCAGTTGCAGTCTCAGAAAAAAACCACTTGGCACTCAGCCACGCAGAGAGCCATAACCTTCATTTTTCTTGGCATACAGCTTGCTTTGGCCATTAGAGTAAAATGGCCTTGGTTTCAGAAGGGGCAGCCTTTTGGTAAGAGTTAAAACCCAGTTTCAGCAGGGAAAAAGCCTCACGTAATTCACAGGTCTCATGAAAATTATTTTAAACCTGGCTCTTTTATTCTTCATACTAGTATACACAGAATTTATTATCGTTCTCAGAGCTCATCTGCTTTTAGCCAAAATAGATATAGTTTTCATGGGACGATGCTGGCCATGTTCAACAATGCAGTTCTGGGAGCTGTGGGTGGAAGTCTTCAGTCAAACGGACGACATCACAAATCCTCCACTTCATAGCGGAAAAGCTGCCAGTTTTGAATGGTTGGATGAAAGCTCCATGCAGAGAAGAAACCTTATTTATTGCATTAAAAAGGATAGAAATATTAAATAACTTTAAAAAATCAGTATAAATAATAACAGCATTCCTAGGAAGAAGGAATCAGAAAACAAACTACAGTGGGCAGAGTAGACGGCACTGGTGAAAACAGCTAAATTCGTACACAGCATTACTGGGTGTGTTTAAAAAGCCAGTGCCTGATAAAGTCACTGGGAGGCAAGAAAGATTGTACTGACACCCTGTCAGAAACCATTATGGAATTTTAAATAATAAAAAAATGTGTTGACCACAATGTGTCCAAAAGCAGGAGTTTGACCTCAAGTAACCCCACGGACTAATTGGTTGACCTCCAGTAACCCCAGAGTGACCATAGAAGATGACATTTGCCAGTCTGTGATTTTGTGATTCTGTGATTTGACCTCAAGTAACCCCAGAGTGACCATAGAATCATAGAAAGTTTTGGGTTGGAAGGGACCCCTAGAGGTCATCTAGTCCAACCCCCCTGCAGCGAGCAGGGACACCACTAACTAGATCAGGTTGCTCAGAGCCCTGTCCTGGTCTTGAGTGTTTCTAGGGATGGGGCCTCCACTACCTCTCTGAGCAACCCGTTCCAGTGTTTCACCACCCTCATTGTAAAGAATTTCTTCCTTATATCCAGCCTAAACCTACCCTGTTTTAGTTTAAAACCATTATCCCTCATCCTGTCACTGCTGTCTCTACTAAACAGATTGTCCCCATCTTTCCTATAGGCTCCCTTTAAGTACTGAAATGCTGCAATCAGGTCTCCCCGCAGCCTTGTCTTCTCCAGGCTGGACAAGCCCAACTCTCTCAGCCTGTCCTCACAGGAGAGGTGCTCCAGCCCTCAGATCATTTTTGTAGCCCTCCTTTGGACCCACTCCAACAGTTTCCATGTCCTTAAGAAGATTACATTTGACATCAAGTAACCCCACGGGCTAATTGGTTCACCTCCAGTAACCCCAGAGTGGTCCCAAGCATTGCGTTTGACCTCCAAATGTGTGCACCAAACACTCTCTCATTTCAGGATAAATACAGTCACAAATACATATTCATTCTATTTCCAAGAAATATGTAGCATATTCACGGATTTTCCAAGACCTAATTAGCATATGTTAATGTCTTTCACGCATGTCTGTTGGCGCCTCTGGGTGGTCGTCGGGTGTCTTCAGATGGAGGCTTGTACTCTTCATCATGGTGGCCGCTGGTTGACCTTTGTTTCTGTGCAAACGCAGTTCTAAGATCACATATACCGTGTCCTTCCAGGTTGTTTTGTTCTGGTCTTGTTGCCCTCTTCGTGCCTCTTTATCTGTGTAGCTTGGTGCATCTGCTCTCCCAGGGCCGAGCTGCCTGGAGTAGAATTATTTAGGAGTCTCTTATCCTACAGCTATCCCAATTATCCAGTGAGGACCAAGACTTGCTTTGCGTTTAATTATTTTGTCTAATAACTTAAAGTGATAACTTATATCTACCTACATCCACTACATTCATAGGTAGAAACCGAGGTTAGTACAGCAGTTACAGCATTAGACCACCATGCATGCAAGAATACAAACTGTAATAATAAAAATTACCAACTACTAGAAAATACCATTAAAGCTACTTAATTATAGTTTCACATTTCTTATGATCTTTTCTATCACTGTCCACCATGTAGCACTTTGCACACTCAGCTTTATTTGGGGATCAGTTTTTATTTTATGAGGGTGCTGCTACATTTGGAGCAGAAAGATGAAAGATCTCCAGCTCTGTTTTATTCTGTCTGGTACAACTGAAACTCTGCGTATTGTCTGTCCATAAATACCTTTACTTTTACACGTAGCAGTTGCAGATTGGGTGATATGTTTAAAGGACACCAGCACAGCTTGAAACTTCAAAACAACGCTCTACTGGATTGACATTCATTAGCAGTACACATTGCCAAGGATTAGTCCTTAATCACCTAAATTAGTCCTAAATTAGCCATGAGTATAAAACAGCAGAGAGCTGGGGTAAGCAGTTGTGCTTTGGATTTGGTGCTATGGTTTGTATGTTTTTAAAGTTGGGGGAAGAGTACTTTTTGTGAAGGAAGCCAGCTCTGCAATGGAATGTCTTCTTTTTTCTCTTTTTTTTTTTTTCCTCAATATTTATTGGTGGTTTACTCTTCTTTTTCTTCCTTTGAAAGGATGGGTGACAGCACAATGTCTCTGGAGTTGTTTTTTTTTTTTGCAGCCAGGACTTGCTTCATGGGTTTTTTCCCCAGCATGTTTCCTGTTGTCCTGTGGGGTTACTTTGGCTTCACCCATCATCTTCTCTACCTATTAGTATGTGTAGGTTTTTTCTCTCTTTCACACGTTACTTCTACTTGTTTCCTATATTTCACTTGTGCAGTTGTCTTCTTTGTGCTTACTTATTCTGTGTATTTTTTTTTCCTTAGCTATTTCAGAAAGTGCCAGTTGCTGACTTTGCTATCAGAAATTATACCATGCTATCAAATGCCTACACATGGTCCCTGGTTACATTATCTTAGTGTACCTATGTCTGTGTTTAAGGCAAGTCTTATATCTTGCTTAACTTTTTTCTGCTTCTTGTGTGCAACAGGCCACCAGTTTGGCTACCTTGCTCTGCAGTGAGTGGCCATTAAGCCATAGTGGTGAATGTCTCTGTTGAAGGACTGTGTGCTCACTTAAGGGAAAATGTTGAGAAAATATCGTCCTGGAGAGGCTGCCAAGACTTACTCTAGACACGTATGCCCTCAGACATGAGTAACTGGAGAGGCTTTCCCACAGCAGGTTCCCAAGACTTACTTCATTTATGTATGTCCTCAGACCTGAATAACTGGCCTTCTCCCGTTAGCTGCTTTCTGCTGTTGTGGACCACATGAAGTGGAGACCAGCTGTTGACTGTTCTGTGAGTCCCACCATGGACCTGAAGGGCTGCTTTCCTGAAGGCCAGAGCCCAAACACCTCTGGCAAGTGTCACAAGAGCTGGTGAGGCCTGGGCTGGGGGAAGAGGTTACCTGCTCCTCTCTCCTGGCCGCATTTCTGAACTCCTAAGGGGAGTCTTGAGACTTGATTCACCCTTGGGTGAGTGTGGGCATGTTCCTTCATCATTTGCCATGAGCCATCCAAAGTTCTGAAAGAAGATGAGATTTGGATCATGTAGCCCTTCATAACATCAAAAATCTGCCTAGATTTCATGATCATATTGAATTATTACTTTATTTTGTTTGTTTATTTTTTTGGATGTTTGTGCTTGTCTTTTCTGTAGAGTATCTTTACAAATGTATAGAAGGCCATGATGTCTGACACCAGAATACATTCTTCCTCAGAAAATAATATAGTTAAGAGAAAATAATTGTGGGTGTCTTTTTTCTAGTTATGAACAAGTATTTTAGTTTTATTTCCTTTCTCTGTATTAGGTGACTTACCTATTTGATAACTCTCCAACTCAACCAGAAAGTGATCGCTTCAGGATAAGTTACAAGATTTTTAAAAAGCATTATTAAATGAAAGCCAATAACTATTACAGAACTGTGATACTAGAAAATAGTAATAAGAATTGGTCACACATGAAAAAAAATATAGATAGATAGATACACATGGATATACCATTAGAGAAAAATACATATTTAGCAGTATTTTGGCAGCTGTAAGTACATAAAAGGATAAGACTAAGCAGCATTTAATTCTAGAGCTGCATAGATTTTCACTACTTTTATAGCTTTGGATGATGTGCCATGCAGCTGCTGCTTGTTTGAGGGGACAAAAAGAAAGAAGAGAGGAGCAGCAAAAGGTCTGAAGGAAAACCAGGCTCAAAAGCCCTTTCCATTCCACTTGGAAGTCTGTAACTGCCTCTAACGAATGGCTGGGGCTGTTCACCTTTTACATCACAAGGTCTAATCAGCAAGCAAATGTCCAATTATGGTATAGCAGTTCTAACGCTCTTCTATTGTCATATGCTCTTATAATAAATTTTGTTTGAGAATGGAATGACATAACTTCTTGCTCATCACTTAATCTTTCGATAATTTTCTTTACCTTCTGGCAGTGCTTGGGTTTGTTAACATCTTGGGCTCTCCTTTGCATCTTCCTGGATAAGATAAATGCTCGCAAATATCTGCAGAGGAAAAAGATAAGGAGTGACACCATCCTGCAGGATTTAACATAACGGGACATGACTTCATGAAGACAAATCTACAAAAGAAAATTGATTGGTCACTTATGCAATTGTTGTAGTTACTCTGCTTGTAAGCTGTTATATTGATGTGTGTCTTCTCCTGTTCCTGCACATCAGGAATATAATCTTTTCATTATTATATATCCATACAATAATACCTTTGAGGCAGATCTCAGGGTGCTCCATGCTATTTTACCCTAGACAACAAACTTTCGTAGCAATCTGAGTTTCCCATTTTCACTCTTGTGGCTCACCAGTACAGACATAAAAGTAAATATACCCATTTCTGATGTTCTGCTAACAAAATGATGGTCTTTTATTCAACATCTGATTTAATTTTTTAACTGCAATATTTTGTTGGATTTCATCGTAAAGATTGCTTGCTACCCATGTGAACTCAGGAGCCTAGTTTCAGGTGGCTGACTGCAGGATTGAGGGCATATTCACCAATGCATAGAAATCCCATTAACTTCATACTTTGACTATGTCTGAGCTTTGATGCTAAAACAGCTAAGCCCTCGTTTCTCTGTTTCTTCCCTTTCACAGAACTCCAGTACTGGGACTCAGACCTGCAACTTCCCAAAATACCTTTTGAAGAAATCATGTACAATGATGAAAGTGCATACAAGTGGCTGCGCACCCTAAAGAAAGTGGGAATTGTGCTACTAACGGGAGCTGCTACTAGGCAGGGAGAGTTGGTTAAACTTGGCCACAGGATTGGGTTCCTGCGTCTCACTTTTTATGGGTGAGTTTGGTTTTTTAATATCCTTGCTTTGCTGGCTATTTAACCTCCTCTAGCTTTATTCGCTAAGATACTGTCATGTCCCTCATCCCAAGCTGTTTGGTAGAACTTTTTACAAAGTATATTAAAAAAAAAAAACCCTACTATTGGCTGTGCGCTCATTCTTAAAAAAAAAAATTACTAAAATAGATACTAACATTTAAACATAATTGCAATTTCTTGGTGCCTGAATAGCCACCAAAAACAGAACATTCAGGGTTTTCCATCTGAAAAGGTCTCTTCTCCCCCATAATAGAATAAAAACTAATAAAAATTATGGCAAGAGGTCTCCTTCACTCGGATTTGCCTCTAGTTCAGAGAAGAAGCAAACAAACCGTGTGGGCAATAACCATTGTCTCCTTCTTTGTCTAAAAAAAAAAAAAAAAAGGTAAAATAAATAGAAGTGGGGAAAACCTTAGCCAGAAAGACCACATTCTCTCAAGACTGGAAGTCAGAAGGAAAGATTTTCTGCCCCTAACACTCCTGTGGGAAGGCACATGTGAGCCCTGCTGGAGTATGCAATGCAGGTGAGGTTGGTAAAAGCAGCACTGTGGTATCAGGGAAAATACATTAAGGCAGGATGTTAATTGTGAGGTGAAGGGGAGGAAGGTGAACAAAAGGTCCCTTCTTCAATCTATGATGTCTATTAAGACTTATTGTTAGATTTGCATTTTGCAACTATCGTTCCATCATCAGCTGTGGAAAAACATGTCATTGATGCTGCTGGCTTTTAGATTTAGTGAACCGTTTCTAAGAGGCAGAGAAATAGCCATTGTGATATGTTAATAATTTTTAGCAGTGTAGAAGTTGCTTCTTACCCAATTTCCATCCTTCATTTTTGTTTCATTTATGTTGAAAGCCAACCTATTTGTGCAGAATTTTTTCCCCACGCTTCAAATCAGGAAAGCTTGTTCAAGAATCTTCTAGAAATTGGCAGAAACTGAGGTGAACTCATAGCATTTAGAACAGCCTCTGAGAATGTCATTATTCTTTTTTTTTTAATTGTCTTCCAAAAAGAAGGGATGGAGAGAGTAACTGCTTTAAAATGCCATGAATATTATGAAGCTTTTTTCAGTTCCAACAGCCATGATAAATACTTCTTAAACTTTAAAGAGAGTGATGTATAAATGTACTAGGGTAGTTAAGATAATGTACTTTTGTTAAGGTGTGATTTCATTAAGGTGTAGTTTCCTCTTTCTGCTGACTGTGCCAGAAGGAAAAGTGGTTTTTGAAGTTAACAGGAATTCAGTCAGGTTAATCCTGCTACAATAAATGGGAGCAGAACCCCCTGCTCGACTCAAACCTCATCCAGTGCTACAAAGCATTTCCTAGCATTAAAAGCATTTCTAATATCATGCACTTCTATGTCTGGCAGTGTGCTATGGTCTCAATTTAAAACTTGCATCATTATGAAAATACTACTGCTTTCTCTCTCTGCTTTGACGTGATCCTAATAACAGATATGAGGAGATCCTTAGGGGTATCCAACCCTGATCGTATCTGAGCGTGTTTCCCAGCTCTCCAGGGTATCTGAAGGATGAAACATTTGTTTTCTTTGTATCCAGACAGCTGCACAAGCATTTTGAGTTAGGAATTAATATAGCAAGCCCCAGATAACCACAAAAAATCTTGGTTCTTTGATAAAGCTTACTACTAAAAGATCTATCTCCAGAACACCTCAACGGGAGACGAGAAAAAAAACCAAAAAGCCCGAACAACAATAACCCCCCCCCATACAAACTCTTTAACATATACCATGGATTAGTGCTTACGTTACAACAGAGCGTTTAGTTGCTTTCCTAAAAGTTTCAGGGAAGAACAACTGGATTTGAAGAAATTCCTAGATCCTAAAACTGGAAATAATCTTGAAACCTGGAATAACATTCTTGACATGTCAGCCCACTGTTTCACCTATTCATCTGCTGAGCCCTGTAACATGGTTTTCACTAAGGTGTTCAAAAGTTTTTGACATTGAACTCGGCAGCATTGTAAGAAAAAAAAAATCTACTATTCTGCCTGGTACTGTGCCTCAGCTCTTAATCATCCTTGCTGTTTGAAATTACTGCCAGCTGTCTGTCTGACACTGCCTGCAGCATCAAGCTTGTGATAACTCTGCTACACTTGAGAGAGACTGAGAAGTCCCTCACTGCATAAATGGGCATTAACTGTTAGGATATCATTTCCTTGTCTAAGTTGAGCTGACATGATTCAGACTGACCTAGGGAGACATGCCATTTTATCGGTTGTGTCATCAAACTGGGCTTTTTTCCTGTTAAAAAAAGTTAGACTTGCCCCTCACTGACTTCCCTAACATGATTATAAACGGTAACGATTATTAAATGCTTCACCTTGTTTCAAGTCAGCTTCAATTAATGTTTACTCTCTTTGAAGATGGTTTCAATAAAAGTAATGTGTCGGGATGAGTTCCGAGTCTGAGATATATGTTTTAATACATCCCACAAAGAACTTCCCGCCTATTAATGTTCCATACAAGACTGAGGTTGAAATGTGGCCTTGGTCCACACCATTTGAGCAAGTAGTGGTTAAAGCTCTGTTCACTGTTTAAATCAGACTGACTATTGGTGTTGATTAAACCTCATTTTTATGTTTCCTTATATATTAGGGTTCACAGTAAAGGAATGGTAAAAGGCTGTAAGTCTCCTTGCTTTTCCAAAACCTATTTGCTAATTCATGTACTTATTAGGCTGCAGAAAGAGAGTTTCAATGTTAAGGAAACTTTACAATTCTACTACAAAATTATTTATAAAAATTCTTTACAATTCTTTACAAAATCTACTACTAATTCTGCATTTTAAAAAACCACAGTTAGTTAGAATATTTAATTTAGTTGAGTTTGGGTTTTTTCTTTTTTATTCTTTAAACACAGCTGTAGTACTTGAAAGTCTTGAAGTCTGGTTTACATCATCCCAATTGAGCCGCCATGGTTAGATTTACTCTCAGTCATTTGAGAGTTGCTGATTATGTTTCTGTGTATGATTAGGTTGATTTTGCAATATTGCATTAAAATCTGAAGAGCATGAGGTCAAAGAGAGCCTGACATCCAAAGACTGGTTTTGCAGACTAGTCTGGATTTCAGGTAACAATAAAACAGCTCTGCCACAGGGTGAAGTCAAGAAGCTCCATACAGACCAGTGTCCAGCTCTGAAAGAAGAGCCTATGCCCCAGTGCTAAAGGACAGGAACAGTCAGAAAAGGGGGAGGATGTGTGTGACACAATGTGCATATTAGCAGAGCCAAGACTTTCAGGAGAGAGAACCAAAACTGTGGAACACACTTTCTTTTTATGTTGCCGACTTGCAAGGAGAGACAGTAACTGTAGATTCAGAGGCAGCCTGCTCTGGAGCTCAGAGCCAGGCTCAGTGAGCTGATTTGGGACGGGTGTGCTGTTCCTTACGTCTTGGCTTTCGTCTCTCCTGTTCGGAGATCAGACACCGTTTGGCTGTCTCCGAGGTGCACTGTAAGGATGCGTTTGTTAAGGCTATACAGAAAAAGCATATCTCTTTCAAACATAACACTCACGGTGACACAAAGGTAAGCTGCCAGATCTGTACAGCGCAGCTGTCCTGCCAAGGAGGTGTACGAGAGGAGTTTGATGAGCCTTGACCCAGAGCTTACTTGAGTCATGAGAAGGGTACTGCCTGCCCCCACCATACAGCTCTTCTGGTGTTGGATGAAGCCTATGAGAAATATTTTACAAAAGCAAGTATCATCTGCTTGCACGTGTGTGGTTTGTAGGCAAAACTGACACTGCTTCTGAGCATTGACTTCTCAATGCATTGTGAGGAGTTGTTGGTTTATCTTTTATCTCTGTTTAAGAGGAGTTTCTTTAATCACAAAGGCTGCATTTAGAAAGTTGGGCTGCAAAACTTTACACCTTTTCAAGAGTTGCTCTCCATTTTGCTGCACAGCCATCAACCAAGTCTCCTTCCTCCCTGGGCACATGCACACATCTTGCAGCCTGACATCCTCAGCAACATTCACCTGCTCTCATTGCCATACTGGGGATGTGAATGATTACTGCTTTGTAATTATTTTTTTTAATGACTCTTTAGACCATTTTTCTTCCTTAAGCGCTCTGCTGGGGCGGGGGGGGAGAGAGGGAAGAAATCCTAAAATTCTGGAAAATACAAGCAGGATCATGCATAAACTTTGTATTGTTAGTGTAGTCGTTTAAGAAATTATCTATAAAGTATTTTTTAAAAATTAAGTAAAAAAACTAGTTTGAAATGTTTTCATGCAGATGTGTATGAAATGCTAACATGCTAAACGTCAGAAAATAGAGAATTGTATTCAAACAGCTTAATAACCCAGTGTTTGTTAAATGGGTAATTCATCACATGAAGTCTTGAAAAAGACTTTAATGGTTTTGTCTTATTTTTGGATATTTGGGGGGGGTAAGTGCTTTATGAGGAATAAATTTCTTATTTTTTTACCATGTATAGCTGGAACCCAGCCTAAAAATATTACAGAGAAGAAAAGACTTCTTTTCCTATTGTATCTTTTCTCCTAATTTAACCTGTTTCATTTTCAGCTATAGTTATTGTAGTGCCTGGTCTTGTTGCTCTTACATATTCCTTGCAGTAGCAGAAACTCCATTGAGTTTTCAGTCTTAACAACAGACTTAAAGCAGCATTTTACAGCTCCTCTCTTCACCTCTAAACCAGAAGTTCATTTCATACTGGCATCCAATTCTGAGGTGGCTTTTACAACTGTAATAAAATAATAACTGTAGGTAATTCCCTTGCTATTTTGCTAGCAGCCAAATACAAGTCCTACCAAATATTATAAATAAAAGGATAAATTTGGAATTGGCAAGCTTGCCAAATAAAACATTACCTGAACAGGGCCATGAATTTTAAACTGAAATGTAGCAGCAATGAATATAACCCTGACACATGGAAAAACAAAAGCCTTTTTTCTTGTCTAGATGTCTCTTCAGTACATGCTACCTAAAATGTCATTCCTGTAAAAAGTGGAAACATTCTCTGTATCAGCCATACAACAACATCAAGGGGTTCCACACTTTTAAATTAACCTTTTTCTTTATGTTACGGAGGCACAGCTCCATTAGCAAGGTC
Source organism: Opisthocomus hoazin (assembly GCF_030867145.1). Classification (NCBI taxonomy): domain Eukaryota; kingdom Metazoa; phylum Chordata; class Aves; order Opisthocomiformes; family Opisthocomidae; genus Opisthocomus; species Opisthocomus hoazin. The sequence continues at coordinate 7,307,649 of NC_134420.1, forward strand.
TCCCGTCATACCACAATTCATTTCTCCAGCTTCTCACGCCCTAGACCTTGTGCTCCTCTCCTATTCCAAAGCCTTGTCCAGGGCTTGGGGTGGCATGAAGGGCTTCCTTCAGGGCTCCAGTGCTCCCACTGAAACAGCCAAAGCTTCCACACCTCCCAGAGGGCTTCAGCTGTGAGAGAAGGACCTGGGTCCCAGATCTCTTGTGAATGAGACGTAGATTTTTAATAAAGCGCAAGACCAGATGATTCAGGTGTGGCTTCAGTTCCTAGTGCAGCGGTTTTGCAAGACTAAGGATGTGACAGACAGGCTAGTTTTCTGCTCAGGGAGACTGAGCCCACATTGCCACTTACTGCGAGAAATTGCTACACCTGCCTGATGCCAAATTTCCTCCTCTGTCAAACAGCCTGAGCAATTGATGTTGAAATCTGACCCTAATTACTAAATCTTAAACCATTCCACCCTGCTTTGCTCTCCCTAAGGGCCGAGAGTCCTCTGACATTACCCACCTTTTCTTCCTTTACTTCTCATGCGTTCTCCCCCTGACCAAGTGGATACTTCACTCAGTTGAGGCTTTGACAAAGTAAGGCTGATTTTTCCACATTCAGCGCTGAGCTCCCTATTAGCAGCGCTGACTTCAAGTCAGTAGCTTGAGCTTTGACTGAAGCTCCTTGCGTGGAAGGAAAGCTCCCGGGGACCAGCTCCCCTTGCAAAGCGTAACAGCATGAAAGCACTGACCGCTTTTGCAAAACCTTATAATGATTTTGTGAAGTACTACCATTCCAGCAATTGTATGTATTGCATATAAATGAGACAATTAAAATGTATTAAATTGTTTTAGAACCATCAAGTGACACTGGAGCCTTCTAAATTAAAGATACAGTGAACCTTCAACACTAATGACAAGGATGATATAATGGGCTATTTTTTGGATGTAAAATTGGCAACTACAGAAACGTGGTTAAAATTATCATACTTGTGTACTGAAGTAATGTACTGATGAATATGTGCTGTACTAAATAGTAAAAATGATTTCTCCCAGGCAGTTAAACACATTTGCAAATATTCAAGGGGGTTTTCCCCCCGGCAATATCAGAAATTTAGCTTTAGCATTTTGCATAGTTTCTATACTAAATACCACTCCTAGAACAAAAGTGTTTGTATACTGTATATAAATCATTTTGGTCTGCATGGCCTTTAGCCTATTTGCTTTTTAAACTATTATTAAGAAGTAATGCTAGACACACACCATCTGAAACACAATATATTTGGTCTACAGTATTTCACACGGGAAAATGAGTTTCATATTTTCTTTCAAATCACTTGTGTTCCTGTGATTACATGGACGGCATATGGCGAGTTACACTTTTCCAGACAAACGTCTGGATCTGTAACATGCATCTGCTGAGGACTGTCTTCAATCATGTAAACGCTGTAAAAAAAAAAAAAGTGTGGGTCTTGCTCTTAAATTCTCCTGCATCAAACCAGATTTTGATTGTGCTGCAACGTGATGTATTCATGTCTTTGTCATATAACTAAGACCTTTTTTTTTTCCCCCTGCAGTTGTCAGTAAACTTTCTTCTTGAATTTTGTCAAATTTCAAGACAGAAACTGTGTAGCAAAATAAATGGGGGTACTTCTCAGAAAAAGCGTCAGAGAAAGGGAAGAAGATACAAGGTCTTTCTTCAAGACATTTTCCTTTAGCAGCAAGTCTTCAAGTTACAGGGAAGATACCCCTGCAAAGGATACTCTGTATTTTCCAAGATCATAAAAATTTAAAAATAATTTTGGGGGAAAGTTACATAGGCTTTAACAACTTCATATTTCATCGATCATGTTCTCCAGCAGGCAGGGGAAAATGGAAGGTTGATGAAAAGAAGTGGGCCAATTTCCACTCTCTTATTTCTGAAGCCTCAGTAATAAGATGATGATTTATCCCAGCCAATACCTCTTGCTTACTGTCTTCAACTGATCTTTGCCTTCAGCAAAGTACTGCCGTGGGACAGCCATCATTCTTCTGGATACTACACTGGGGGCAGATGCCCCTTGGCGCACCTAAGTTTCTAGCGGGAATCTAGGACTGCTGAAATAAGCCTTCTTTGCTGGGGTGGGAGGACACTGCTAGATCATTATTTCCTTGTAATTTTACAATATTTCCATGTTCGAAGACAGAATGACTCTTTTGTACTGTGATTTCACAGTTTTCATGTGTACTGTCTGGCATGCTGGCTGGCTGTTTTAACGTGTTTTCTCTTTTCCCTTTCATTATGAAGACCAACTTGGCAAGTGCAAGACAAAGCAGATGCTAACAACGTGGCTTATACAACCGGGAAACTATGTTTTCACACCGATTATCCTGTTCTGCAGCATCCACCTGGGGTAAGGTGAATCTACTGACTTTTTCACAACATAAAAGGGGAAAGGGAAATGTTCCTATAGTGTGAAATATAATTAGTGTTCAGTGACTCCGAATTCTGACTTAAAAGAGCAATGTAAAATAACAACATATTAATCTGCATATAACAATCTACAGACATATGGGTATGCAATATATACATTATAAGTTCTGCATAACAAGCCCATTATGTATGCCATAATTTTCAGATGGAAACTCACAAAGTATTGACAGTATTACCATATGAGAAAGCATTAAGGTCCTGTATGTGCTTTTAATGCTGCCTTCATTATGTTGAAGAAGTTAGGTGTCTACATGCTGTAGTCAAGTTGTGGCATCATAGGACATGCCTGTTGTCCTCAGGAGGAGACCGTATTTGGAGAAATATAATTAAGATGTTATGTTCTGGTTTCTATAATTTGATTTAATTTAGACTCTTATCTGCCCTTTCATAACTGGACAAAAAAAGGACATTTTGTAAAGCTGTCCAACAACCACAGAAAATACATTTTCACCTAGTCTCTGTCATATCAAAGCCTAATCCACATAATTCACCAGAGAACTGAAAAGTAGTATGGACAGGTACAAAGGAACAAAGATATATGATTCTATGTGCTTTCATAGGCTCCTAGAAATTTATGCCAGAAGGCATCAGTAGATCATACCGTCTCATTTTCAATACACCACAGGCTTTTCTTTTTTAGCCACTTTGCCCTGTATTGAGCCAAATAGCTTCTCTGGCCAAGACACCTTTCAGAGAAGCGTTAATCTCGGTCTGAAGATGTCGGTTTGGAGCATATGCCTCTTTCCTTGGACCTTCCTTCCAGCAGTTAACCCCCACCACTGTGGAAGTACTTACGCCCTCCCATTAAATCAGCTCTCAGCTGCCTTCACGATAAGCTGAGCAGCCTGAGCTTTGTGAGCTGCACAGAAAGACATTTTTCCAGCAGGTCCCCCAGTCCAGGGGCATCTTCCCCTAGACTCCTTCATCACTACACTCTTTGGACTGCAAGGTGTCTCGCTCTTCCCAGCCAGCACGACGTCAGGTGCTCCCCAGAAGTAATGGGCCAGGGTCAGTGTCAACAGAAAGATTTCACTTACAGCAGGGAGTGCAAACCAGCCCTGAAAACTATGTGAGTCTCAGTGTCCAAGCCATCAGCAGACCTTGCCCAAGGCACCAGGGACCACGCTTCCCTCCATGGTTTTTGAAACCGACATCAGTCCTCAAGTGAATGTGAGCAACAGTAATAGAACAGCATTGGCCATCATCAGGCATTACAAGACTCTGGGGCTGGAAAGAGCAAGGAAAAACACCCCGAAAACCCCCAAAGAACAGCCTTCCAGAAGCACTGCATCAACCACAGAGAGTGAGGATGCTGTTTCATGAGTTCAATGTGTTTATGACCAGGAGGAATACAGAACTCCAGGGGCTAGCTGTCCAGATTAATGGGTAAGAGAAGCGTAACCCTGGCAAAGTTTGCATCTACAAGCTTCGTACCTACAACTTCCTCTTCTCGCGTTGTGGAGTACTTTGTATCAGTTGTTTCTATAATTAAACAAAAACCCAATGTGAGTTATCCACAAGTAAGCACATCAAATACTTCACATTAACATCACCTATGAAAATAATTTAGATGCTGTTCATTAATGAGGAGTAAGAATGGAACAGGGCTTCATTAATAGATTTCAGTTTCCCCCTTCGTGACCATTATCAAGGTCTGTGGGATCCAGCTCATGAGGGGATTCTGGGACAAACCCTGTTCTCTGCTCCTCTTTCTTCTCCTGTTTTTTTTTTGTGTTTGTTTTTTCTCCTAACAGTCCTAGAAATAATTCACCATCATGGAACAGAAAAGTGAACACTGTTACCATTGGTATGACAGACGTATTTTGTGTAGTTGGGCTGAGATGAACGGTCACACTTTGTGGGATGCTGGGCTGCCTAATGCCAAGGGCACTTTTACTGCCTCTGTCAGCAGCTCAGATTTACACTGGTGCAACCAAGAGCCGAGGTTAGGATTTCTGCTCTGTCTTACGCCTTGGCAATTTCACTGGGAAGAGAAATGAAACTGTCTTAATCCTACTTTATGATAGAGACACTGGGCCTGTTGCCTTCTACCAGAGCCACCTTCTCCCCTCTGTGAGCAGGCAGGTCACAGTAAGCTTTGTCTGCAAGAGAAAACTAATCCTCCTTGTTGGGATAAGACTGCAGTGCATTTAAAATTATACGACTGCCGCAAAGGGGGACTCAAAGGAAAGAAGCGAGACCAGAGCTTTGCAGTTGACTCACAGGTTACAAGCATTAGAAGATACCCCAAATGGGGTGGATTTATGAACACGCTACTTTAATTTTCTGCCTGTGTGATAGTGGTGGCAGAGGGCTGTGAAGCTGCAGTAATGGGAACTCAGTCTTTTGCTGAAAAACAAAAAAAAAAAAAAAAAAAAAAAACAAAAAAAAAAAACCAGAAACACAGGTATGAGGGAACTGATACTAAAGAATTGTTAAATATGCAAGCTGCTGCTTCTCATAATGAGATGTTAATTCATTCCAGGTTCAGTTTCTCCACTGTATAAAGCAAGCACCTGCAGGAGGTGAAAGTGAAGTTGTAGATGGATTTCACGTATCCAACAAGCTGAAGAAACAAAACCCTCAGGCGTACCAGATCCTGTCGTCTACCACTGTAGACTATACAGATGTTGGGGTTGACTACTGTGATTTTGCTGTGCAATGTAAACAAAGGATTATAGAGTGAGTAGTTCCAACAACATCGAAAAATCAAGACCCTGTTGCATGGCAGATTACATGTTGGTAGGAGACGGTCTGCTCCTGCCACCTCGTGGGGAAACACTGGTTTAACTTGGTCTGTAGCTATTTGGGGTTTGGGTTTTTTTTGGGGGGGTTGTTTTTGGTTTTTGTTTGTTTGTTTGTTTGTTTTGTTTTTTTATTTGTTCTTCTTATTGTTTGGGGTTTGGGGTTTTTTTCTTTGTTTGGAATTTTTGCCAGCGTATGACTTGTTCTGTGCTTTGTACCACCACAGTGTAGTTTTCCTTGCACTAGCAAGGAGTGATGGTAATTAGAGCAGCTCCTGGGTACAGACACAGGTTAGTAGCAGCTAGATCCGTTACTAAATTCCAGCCAATGTACATCTGTATCGTGCCAATGAAAGGTCATAATCTGAAGCATTCATACTATAAAAAAGATCAAAAGCAAGTTTTCATAATTGCTTCTGAATTTAAAAAGTTTATTATTCTACAATTCAAGAGTATAGAATATAGATTTCTGAGCAAATTAAGTGTCTACGCCTTCTCCTGATTATCCCTTTTCCTAGTTCATCTTAATTATCAAAAGCCAACCCAATAACAATCTGAATTTCACTACGGGAACATACTGAAATTTCAGCAGGAGAGTTCAGCTGTTGTTTAACCATGTTAAAATGTTTCTGTAACAACTTAATACATTCCTTTTCCTTTCCTTCTCTGTTTTACAGTGTGGATTCCAGAGGCCAAGCAGTTCGCATCAATTATAATAATGCAACAAGAGACACAGTGTTTGACATACCAGCTGAAAAAGTGAGGCCATTTTATGCAGCTCTAAAGGAATTTGATAATTTATTGAACAGTGCTGAAAATAAGTTTACTTACAAGCTGAAACCAGGTCAGTAAGTTGCTTCTCCTTGCAATCATTTTTCACATGTTTTTGCTAACAGTCAAAACACTTAAGCATTGTTAGCACTGGTATTCAGAGGAAATTCCAGTCCTTCTGTCACCTGTTTTATTTCATACTGCTTCCTTACATTCATCTCAGATTTCTTTTGCCATTGTTACACTATAAAGAAAAAAAAAAAGGCAGGAGGGATAGAGCCTGGCTATTGATCAGTCCAATGTATCTTTATATTACACCAAAACCCCATCCCACATAGGAAATCGTAACTTGTCATATCGGTAGCAGCCCAGTTGAGACACGCCGTGTGTAAGACTGCTGTGCCATCCCACTTCAGCGTCTGTTCGTTAAATGATACATGATCACATACTTTTTTCCTCTGCTTCATTTGATGCTTTGGGCTTTAAAACAATATTAGTGGGACACCTTCCCAATGGCTGCAGGAGTTGCACAACATCTAGAAGATGATACAGATACATAAAGTGCATAACACCGAAGGAAGCTGAGCAGCACCTTGGGGAATTCAGTTATCGTCTTTGCTTACACACCGAATGCCAGCGTAACGCTGGATGAATTACCGAAGGCCGCTGCTGCTGTGCTGCTTTTCTGGGTGGCCTATGCAAGACATCTGGAGGCAGATTTGCAGAAGTGCTGGATGCTCTAAATTTCAGCTAGAGTTGTACAGGGCTGTTTTTTGAACATAAAACATGCTAAAGAAATGCACTTTACTTTTTAAAAGTCAGTCCATGCATCTATTTAACTACTTTGGCCTTATTCTCTGTTCTTTCATTCCCCAGCTATAAAATAAAGATATGGATAGTCCCTCATCTCTCAAGAGATGTTACAAAAGTAAATTCATTAGTGTATCTGACTGCCTCGTGTACTAAGTGTCTTTAAAATGTCTACGAGCAAATGAATCTCTCTCTTTTGGAAACATGCAACAAAATAATTTATAAGATCACATAATAAATGGTAAAACAAAGTACCTCACGTTACATTAGTACCATCCATCCCATCAATTAAGCACCAAAATGGTGGTAGAGGGGAGGGGAAGAAGGAAAGAAAGACTAGAAGGTTAATTAGAGATTTATCGTAACACTGCCACACAAGGAATAAAAATTAATTAAGGCGAGCATGGCATTTTATGTGATTTCCTAACTTTCAATGGCTTGACTTTGTTCTCATAAAATTCTTGTAACAGGGGTTGTAAAGCAGGATGTGGATAGTACAAATAGTACCAGACGGATCAAACAAAAATCATCCCAGTGGCTTTCACCCTTTTTATCCTTCGTGTGCATTTGCCGTAGTCACCTTTCCCCTCAAGGCCTGCTGACTCCTGGTTATACAAGAAAAGATGCAGAGGTCGAAAGGGACCTGCCCTCTATGGTTGAGAATGACCAGCTAAATTAAAATTACTGTGGTGTTGCTGTATATCTCCAGCTGAGCTTCTTGAAATCATTGCTCCCTAACTGCTGATATAAATCTACCTCCATGTTGTCTGTTTGAAGGAACCAGCTATAACATACCAAATGTTAAACTTCGTGCAATCTCTTTATAGGAGACATAGTGACGTTTGATAACTGGCGCGTGCTTCACGGTCGCCAAAGCTACCCGTCGGGATCAGAAGTGACTCGTCACCTGGAGGGTGCCTATGCAGACTGGGATGTGGTCATGTCAAGGCTCCGGCTCCTCAGGAAGAGGGTCCTCAACAGGGACTGAGCTTTCTTCTAACTAGAATGAGCAAAACCTAGATTGTCTAACCTCAGGAAAAAAAAAAAATAATAATTGTGAAAATCGTGTTTTCTTTCAGAAACTAACATAATGAATTTTTGAGTTCCCTAAGCTAAGAAACCTGTTGCTCATAACAATTTAAGATTTATCTGTGCCTTGGTCATTGAATCTATAAAATGCATTGCTACCTCTGTCAGTTTATTTGCTTTTTAAAATCAGTGCGCAAAATGGCTTGAAAGATTATCACCTGGGGTGACTGGGTGTCACAATGCCTTAGTTTTCCTCTACAAATACACCTGCTCTGCCTAGAAAGCTCGGAAGGGAGCATCAAAAAGGAGCTTATCACAGAATCACAGAATGGTCGGGGTTGGAAGGGACCTCTGTGGGTCATCTAGTCCAACCCCCTGCCGAAGCAGGGTCGCCTACAGCAGGCTGCAGTGGACCTTGTCCAGGCGGGTCTTGAATATCTCCAGAGAAGGACTCCACAACCTCCCTGGGCAGCCTGTTCCAGTGCTCCATCACCCTCAGAGGGAAGAAGTTCTTCCTCATGTTCAGATGGAACTTCCTCTGCTTCAGTTGGTGCCCGTTGTCCCTTGTCCTGTCGCTGGGCACCACTGAAAAGAGTTTGACCCCATCCTCCTGACACCCACCCTTGAGATATTTATAAGCATTTATTAGGTCCCCTCGCAGCCTTCTCTTCTTCAGGCTGAACAAGCCCAGCTCCCTCAGCCTCTCCTCGTAGGAGAGATTGTTCCAGTCCCCTCATCATCCTCGTAGCTCTCCGCTGGACTCTCTCCAGTAGCTCCTCATCTTTCTTGAAGTGGGGAGCCCAGAACTGGACACAGTACTCCAGATGGGGCCTCAATAGGGCAGAATAGAGGGGGAGGAGAACCTCCCTCAACCTGCTGGTCACACTCCTCCTAATGCACCCCAGTATTATAAGTATTACTTGCTAAAGATTGGTTAAGGACAGCACCTTCGTCTATTTTCAGAGAGGCATTCTTCGTAAATCGTAACTAAAATTCATTATCAAAATAAGCAACCACTGCTGTGGAGTTTTTTTTATATACACACCTTTCTCAGTAGAACCCCACTTTAATACAAGATCTCATTCAGCAGATGCTGTATTCCCCATATCCCGCTGTACGTGAGGTGACTCTCACAGCCACAAAGAACTTTTACTTCATTTCTAAGTCCATAAGCTCAGAAACCATAAAGCTACCAGACAATGCATCATATTAATTTTCCTCTTCATTAGAAATAGAAATAAGTCTCAGTGTAGAGATGGCAGGTAGGGTCAGAAATCCCATCGGATGCTGTGCACAGATGCAGTCACGATCTGCAGGGCAAAGAGACTTTTGAGCAAAGTCAGGAAGAAGAATGCCGATGCCGCTTGGCAGCTAGAAATCACAAAGCACAAGAGGTGGTCATTGACTCCACACCTGGCACAGGAGTGGCAACTGGACTCCAATCCATTTTTGTTACACCAAATACAAGACCATCCCTCCAATAGACTTGGATATTTTCCTCTAGGTTGTATTCTGAATAGAGATCACGCTATGTAAAAATTACTGCAGCCAAAGTACTGTTTTTTCCCCTATATTCAGATGCCAAATTGAAAGAGAAAGAATTTAAAAATACTTGGTTTTATACCCAACAATATGTCCACTGAGTTTATTTTTCACCGTCCTACCTTCAGTCTCACCATGCTGCGAGCCTGACAAAATAGCCACACCTCCACTCTTAGATATGTTCCGTTCAACTCCATTTCCAAACTATTCCTTGAAAGTCAAATAAATCCTAGTCTCTTCCCAGTAGGCTAGGACAATAGAACTGTAACTACAGAATTAAATAACTGTAGAATTAAATTATGTTGACACAAAACCCCCAACATAAGTGAGACTTCAACATCCGCTTGCAAACACTTCCATAGCTGCTACTCATCATTTACAGTCAACAGATATCTCGGCTGAATAATAAAATAAAACTAAATTAGGATTTGGTCCTGACCTAGCATAGTGTGGTTCGAATCCATTCCTCTTTAGTGAGTAGTGAAATGTTTTTATCAAAGTTTTGACACTAAGACATGGCGCAACAAAACTGGCTTTTAGTGGTAATTTGATTTCTCAGTGCCTCCTTTAATAATTAGTTTTGGAAACATGAGGAAAGTTTTTTTTGCCTTTGCTATAAAAGGGGACAAAGATGAGGAAAGGTTATACCTATATTCTGCAAGACACCAGCAGTACTGTGCTTTCACTGTGGTATTTTCCATATAACAATTTAGTGAAGATTGCAATTATAACTTTGAAAAAAGACGTCTTGGGATTGATACCAATGGTTAATATGGAAGAGATATTTCCTGCTTTTATTCTGTACTTTTCTAAAAATGGTTTTATTCAAAGTCTGTTTATTAAAAGCTATTATGGAACTGATTACTGTTTTGGACTCAAATCTAGCTTCACACATAACATCTGGCACACAAAGATAAAGTCATTATTGTTACTTATGAACATTTGTAAATATGACTAGACCTGGATCCATTCAGGTTTGTCCCATATACTTAATATATAGTTAAAATACAACTAAATCCATAACTTTGAACAGCTGTGGGGAAAAGAAAAAACAAAAAAAAACCCAACATTAATCAGGGCTCTCTGGATCTAGTTCTGCATTGCTGGGATTTTTTGTCAGTGAAGCATGCCCTATTAAAAACTCACACAAGAGATCCCTGAAGTTCGTACGTTATTCCCGAGACACGCCGTATGTTATATAGACACACCTCCTTGTACTTTATCTGCCCACGCCCCCACATTTCCCCAAATTACGTGGTATCAATGTTAAATAAATAAAATCATTATTATTATTTTAAAGGTGCAGCTTTGCAGATGGCAGGCGCAGGCCACACAGACAGGGAAGATGGGCAGGCGTAGGAATGCTGCGGCTCCAGGTTCCCCACAGCACAATCACTCTGCTTGCGTGCAGTTTGAAGCGTACAAATTCTTTAGTATTATATATAAACACAGTTCAAGCTACTATATATTCAACAAAGTATTTCATGCACTACAGAGTACAAATAATGTTAAAATACTTATCATCAGTGGAAATGTGAAGTCCTGCACAAACAAAATCTAATCCCTGGAACACCTCCATGAGCTATGGTGTGACACCCCGTTTAACTGGGAAAGGGTCAGACTGCCCACCCAAACATCATGCACAATCAAAACTTGTGTCAACATCAGGGATCCAGCTACTATCTATATCACAAATTTTAATTTGAAACATATTTACATATTACTACAGGCATACTGGGAAAAGAAGCTATTTCTCTAACTATCTGCAAAGTAGACCTCCTGATGGCTATGTGGTACGTGGTCAGGCTAAATAATGGAGGAAGCCCAAGACGGATTTACTTCCCCTTCATCTCCAAATCCACACCAAAGAATGACAGTGCAAAGCTTTCAGATAGGTTTAGCTTCTGATCTGCCTGCAGTACTGACATGTGCGGGTCGCCCACCACGGGTACCACAGCCTTCACAGACTACTGGCCCAACAGCCTCTACCGTCTTACAGCAGCAAGAAAAATTAGCTGGCGATAGGTGTTTGCAAGACAACTCTGACGAAGCTTCGGGCTGTATCCAGAGGGTGCTGATGGACACCGTTCCACTTAGCTGGTTGTAGTCCAGAAGCTGTAACACCATGTTACCTTTGTGCTGTTCATGACATCTCCACTGTCCAGCCTGTGGTCAGCAGCTGGCTGCATCTAGTGGGCTCACAGCACAGGTGGAGAAACAGGAGAAATACATATCCATTTATTTATTTGCAAATGCCTTCACTCTTTTGTCCCAGCCACCTTCTCCTCCCATTGCATTTTGTAACAATGGACGTTGGCTCCAATCCCATGGAATTGTTTTCATGTACAATTTTATAAATATTTCTTATACATCAGATTTCCAGCTACTTTTTAAAGCTTGCTGAAAGCAAGCAGTGTTTCGGACATATTAGTATGCTCACATCTCTGTAGATCCCTTCAGCACAGCTCCTCTTTAGCCACTGCCGAGCTACCTGCAGCACGTGCCAACTCCCTCTGGCTGGGTGGACAGCAAACCCGGGTCCAGAAAGATTTCCAAATGCCTACTGTGGGAAGACAGCCGGACTAGCCGCCCAGCTTCGCAAGTTGAAATATGTATATGTCCATATATATCTAAAATGTTATTTGTATTGACACATACACACACACACAGAGTCACGTTGCCCACAGGCATTGAGGCAGATGCGGTCCCGTTTCCCATTTGGTCTGGACTGGCTATGACAAGGTCAAGAAGGCTCGCTCCGAACAGCCTGCGCTCATATACAGGTCCTGTCTAACGCACCGCAGGGCGCACGGCTTGCACATCTCCGCCAGGAAGGCCTGGAATCGACGTGGCTGCTGGCACGGGCTCACATCACTCCAGCATCTTTTAAGCAGAGTTCCCACTGATGATGGTGGGGTGGAAGACGAGAAAAACATTATAGCCAACAGACTTTATTCTGCGGCAGTGGGAAACGCAGGCACTAGCTGCTCCCTAATGCCCTTCAGGTATTTCTATGCAAGAAGACATTCAGCAATTAGGCTCAGACTCTGTTGGTACTTTGAGGTCTATTTGCTGTATTCATTTGTACTGTAAAGTTGGAGAATTAGTTATACTCATTAAAATAATGATCACTTTGTGCCTGATTCTTCCTTACTCTAAAATACCTTCAGCTTCTAAGTCATTTGTACAAGCTGACAGAGTATAGACCACGTACTGCTGCTTAAAATTCACACTTCTGTAAATTCACAGCAAATTAAATGCAGCCTTTCACCACATGTGCAATACATTACTCCTGGAAAATATGTATTTATTCTGTACTGGTTTTCTCTGACACAAATCAGAGAAAGTACTTAGCGATCTTGTCTCAAATTCTCCCTAAGGCAAATGAGTTTTTATTCTAATCTACAAAATTATAAGGCTAACTGTCAGTTTAGGGTAAGTCCATCTTTGAAAGTTTCATGCTGGAAATTTGAAACCTCTATTGGTAAAAGCTAATATAACAAATATATTTTATACACACTTTTAAACTTACAGCAAAAGATCTCCCCACCCTGTTATGCCAGTCCCATAGCACAAAAAAGATGGTAAAGACTGAGACACAGAAAGAGCACTAAAATCCCCTTTAAAAAAAAAAAAACAAACCAAAAAAATGCAACCAAACAAAAAGTACAGCCCACAACAAAACAAAAATGAAAATAAATCACAACTGCTCATGTGAAACTTATTTTTCTACGCAATATCTGATCTAGAAAGGAAATTTTTGAAGCCAGGGAGCTAGCTACATCACCTCTAGAAAATAGCCATGGTATCAAACTTTAAAGTGTAGATGGGGATGTTTCCAGCTGAAACCAATCTCATTATTGGACACGGGATGAGATCTGAGCGAAGGGAGCGAGGGTGTTTTGCAGCCACCCTTTCGCCCCTGCTGCTGGACCCGGGTGTGGGCAGGAGGGCGGTGCTGCTCTTCCTGGGACATGTCTCCCGGTCTCCTGCAGCATCTCCGGCAGGGTGGTGCTGGGGAACAGGAAAAGCAGCTGGAGCAACAAATGAGCTACTGTTTTCCCCGGCTACTTAAAAGGATCTTCAGCAGAGCCATGGCAATGCAGAGTGGCCCCAAGGCTGCTCCACATCGTGTCAAGGGCGTCTGGTTGACCAAAAGATTAGGAGCTGCGTTTGGGGTGTTTTGTAGGATATGAGCTGGTTTAGTTAGCAAAATATATTTAAAGTGAAAGGTTTTATGTACTTTTAATGACTTTTTTTTAATACATAGAAGTGCCCAATAACTTTACGGCAGGCAGAGGATTTTCTTTGTTGCCCTGCCACGGTACATGTCTTTCCCCATTAGCTCAAGCAAAATAAGGCAGGAGGTCTAAACATGTGGATAGCAGAGCATGGTTTCTCTATCATCCTTTCTTCCCAAGCAGTCATTTAGATCAATAACTGCTCATGTTGGCAATCACCAAGCTATGCATCTCTTTCAAGTTATTTTTGGAAGCATTCAAAGCAGCGAAGATCAGAGAAGCAATGGACATGGAGAAGATACAGCAATTTTCAGAGTATGTCATACTCAATTTCTGAAATCTTGGCCTGCTTTTTTTTCTTCAATCAAACAGGAATGTTGTTATGAAAATGTGCTAAGGGCCATATAATGCCCTTGAAAGGAAGCAGGCGAGGAGCAGGCTGCTGCAGCGAGCTCTGGGGTAGCATACCTTCGAAACGCGGCTCGTGACGGAGGAGCTGGTGAACTCCCCACAGCGTGTCTGGAAATCAGCACGACACAACTCTCTGGCTTCTAACCACCTCAGTCCATAGCTGTCTCCAGTCCTTTGATGTCTCCAGTCCATGTTTGCGATTAAGTTTTCCCACACTTCTCCCTTGCAACTTCATTTTCACTTTGACAGGTAAACACACTGGAGCAGGGCAGGTAGGAGGAAAACCCTACCCACTCATTTTCTTGGATCCCCTGCAAGATTGCCAAAGAAAAACAAATGCTATGCAGCACCCAGATCACGTGATATTTTTTTTTTTGGCAACTGCAAAGATTTAGAAAGAGCCTTTCCTCATCCTGTCGCATTTGCCCAGTGCCACGTGGTGGTGGTTCTCTTACAGGCGTGCCCTGTGAGGAAATTGGTGCAGTTTTGTACACTGTATTCGCAGCTTCTCCTTGACTTCTTCACTCCCCTGCCCTCACAACACCATCCCTTTGCCCAGAGGCATGCAATTCACCAGATTCTTTAACTCTGGATGTTGTTATTTATAATTTATACACTTTATGTGCTACTTACTTTTTATCCATTGCCATTATTTCCATCATTATTAATTTAAAAAGCATAATTTAATTGTTTTTTTCATAATGAGTAGCTATCAAAGTGAAGAGAACCACCGGTGTCAAAGGGCAAAACACTCTTTCCTCTAATGCACTTCACTCTTCTCCAGAGCTAAGGGTTTACTTCTGACTTTTTTTTTTTTTTCAGTCAGATAAATTCTTATGAGTAAGAAGATGCAGCACAGGGGTAACCCCACGTATTTCAGAGTCCACTTCTGGCTACAGCTGCTGGGGGAAGAGCTCCTTTCCCACTCTGCGGGATTAAACCAGTGTAGCAGATTTCCACTTGGCTGGCTGAATTTCTTTCCCTGGACTCAGCTTTTGCAACCAATAGCAGCAGTGATACAAACATAAGCTGAAGCACAAAGCCACCTTCTTGGTATGGGAACTAAGTGAAGGCCAAAAGCTAGTGTGCAGGACTATGCCTGTGCTTAAACTGAGGCCTTGGGTATCAACTGTTCTGTCGCTTTTATGGGAATTCAGATGAAATTTGTGGAAACGTAATGAGATCAACATCTTGTGAGAGGTCCACTACAGTCCAGCGAGAATAAGTATGGCTGCTGAGATTATAGCTTTAGTCCAGCCAGAAGACGACAGTAAAGCCCGTTCCTCTTTTGACTGCAACCCACAACCAATTCAAGTCAAGCCGAGTTAAATTCTCACAACTAAGGGTTAATGTTCAAATCCCCCCAAGGCTGGAAGCCGTGTGCCAGCCCCAGCCAGCAGCTCTTTCAGCAGCAGACCAGCGACCCAGCCACAGCAGCCCTCGGTCTGCTCACCACCGCTGCTGTGCTGTACGGGATGGAGGGTGCTCAGCTGGGAAGCACAACAGCCAAGGGGAAGCCAAGGTTCAGGGGAATTTCATCTCCATCAGATGAGTAAGGTAAACCAATATGATAAGAAAAACAGACCACATTGTTGCTGCAGCCCGGACAGATGTTTGCAGTCAGACGCATCGCACATTGTACAGCCGCGTCTGCTGGAAAAGCACTTTACTGATGATTTATCACATTACGGTGCCAAGGAGCCGAAAAGCCCCCTGAAATTTTTCCACTTAATACTAACGTTCCCAGCTGGGTGATCCTCCCTGACATTTTCTACGTTACTGTTCAAAGCAGTTCACGGAGTAGGGAAAAACCTTCACCGTCCCCTGGCTTGCTGGCGGTACCCTCGCAGACAGACCCAGGACTTCTCAGGGAGCCAGACACCAAGCAAAAATTAGGAGAGATTTGTTGCGTTCCCTTCAGGTTTTTCCATTTATGGCCAATGCACTGGGGAAGGGATGGTTTGTCCTGGCTGCCAACGCATGTATCCTCCACAGAGCCTTAGAGCCGAACACCACAGGGGCGAGGGGTTGTCCAGGCAGCTCCCCGGGTGCTCGCAGTATCCTGCCTTCTGCAGACGAGCGACATGGAATGGTTTAATCATAACACTATGATTTTTAATCAAATTAGCACCAACAGGTCTCTGCGGGGTCACTTGCTGACGGGGATGACTGGCAAGAAGCTGCAGCTCCCAGAAGCTTCTCCCTGCAGCAGGAGCGCTCCCTTACCCTGCAGAGAAACCCAGGCTGCCTAGCCCAGGACAAGCCTCTAGCTAGCACCTACTGTAGAAATCCTGAATAAGAAGTGCTATTGATGACCTCATGGTAAAATGCTCAAAGTAGCTAAAGAAGAATGAAAAGTCTATAGCCACTCACTCAGTAGCTTTGACTTTTTTTTTTTTCCAATGAAAAATGCAGTGGAGTGGCCTGTTGTGGCTGCTAGGAAGGACTACTCCTAGCACTGAAAGTATTTTGTTTCACCAGAGCAGGCGTTTAAAGACCTCCTGGGACCAGCACGTTAGACAAAAAAACCAGCAGCAACCAGTGCCCTTGGACTTTCTCTGCGTGGGGCCGAAACCAAAGCCACCAGTGCCAGTGGAGAAGACTCACATTAATATTACATACTGCTTGGACCGTGTGCCAAGATCCAAGTACCCGTTTTGTTTTTTTTCCCCTGTAGTAATTTGGCCTCCTCAGTTTTAGCTGCAGCTGATCAGACAGGACCTCCAACTAGCAGCTCCGGGGAAAGCTCACAGACTTGGCAACCTAGAGTGTTTGGGTGGAAAAACTCCACTATGCTGCTGCAGGCAACCACAGCCATTAATATCTGAAGAAACCTATAGCTGGAAGGAGTCAACCAAAGTACACCATCATGAAGGATGCAGTTTCTGTCGCAGAGCCAAGCTTTTCAGGTCGGTTTTGGTCATACCTGCTGCATTAGCAGCGAAGTTATCCTCCTAGTATGGTAGTTATGTCAGGTGTGCACCGAGCTTGCACAATGCCCCTCGCAGCCTGAACATGGGTAGGAATATGGATTTACCCTTGAGATAATTCTTGAGCACGAATTATAGGGAGGTTGGGCCCGTGGGTGTGGCACCATGCTCCTAACCTGAAGCTTCATTTTGCAGTCCTTGGATTCCTACACTTGGAGCTCCCCCAGCAATTTACTCCCTGCTCTGGAGAGGAAGGTAATGGCTGGGCATGGTGCTGCTTACTCCCCAGGAGAACCAGATACAGCGCTAGCAACAGCAGAAAGTGTGGCCTTCCTTCACACTGTACACAGGAGGGCACCCAGAAGCAGCATGTTCAGTGAGGACGAGACTTGTTTCCAGCTTCACCATGTATCCCGTGTTCCCACTGGGCTCTTTGTCCTGGCTACGTCCTTGCTTCAACATCACTGCAAGTGCCCATTCCGAGTATTTATCTTCCCAGACCTGGCACAGCTCATAGCAGAGGAGCTGAGGAGCTGTAAGCGTATGCCACTTCTCCCATGTTATCCTGCTGTCCGTATAACAAGCGGTTCATTTGCAACTGGATTTTTGTGAGCTAGATGAAGAAGAGATACTTCAGCTATACTCATCCTCATTTCAGTGAGGGCAGCTTTGGTGCCCGTACGTGTACTCGTACAGCCTTGGGCTCACCCACCTGCCTGTGGCAGAGCACTGTGCTGAGCTGGCACCAGTGACAAAATACAGAACATCTGCACATGATGCTCTGGTGCATGGTCAAACCTCACCTGAGCATCAGCTGTCTGAGAAAGCCCAAGTCTGCACCCAGGCTCCAAACTGAACAGTCATAAGAGCAGCAAAGAAATCAATCTTCCCTGTCTACGTGGGCAACTCATTCCCATAAGCAAGGACGACACCACCTCTTTCTCTGCACCGAAATACTTCCTTTGCTGGGGACCTCAGGAATAATCTGCATCATGGACACACATTCCCCTCATCAAGCTCTCCATTTTTAACAGTACTCCCCCTGGGAAAATGAGACACAAAACCAAGCAGCCCAGGACCTAACACAGCAATCCTGGTTCAGTGGTTAGAAAGACGACTATGAGAAGCAGCATGGGGCCTGTCCCAGAGCCACAGACCCAGACTGGGCTCATGAGCGCTGCCGAGGGCTCTGCTGGCTCCGGCTAGCGGCAGTGCCCAAAGGGCTGCAGCCCAGCGCCCGGAGTGGCACGGCCCTGTGCATACAGAATTGCAGGAAACACGCACTAGGGAACAGACTGCAAGCTATCATCCAGAGCTGGATCCACCAGAGACCTTCAGCATCCCACTCCAGATCTTCAGTTAACAACTTCCTCACCAATGCCTAAACAGAAGGGTGCCCAGACTCACCATGCACCCGTCCCGCTGTTTGACTTCAAAGCTCCTGAGATGCCTGCAGTTCAGTTCCCCTGCATGCCCAGGACAGCTTTTGCCTGCACCCGTGGCACCACATCCCACCTAGCCCACCAGCGTCCCAGAGCTGTGTAGGGTGGCACCAGCATCATCCCAGGGAGATGGAGATCTCCCCAGCAGCTCGACACACACCAACAGGCTCGAGTGCTGTACCAGACACCCATGCAGACATTCAAAGCACCATCCACACCCAATGTCACTTCCCCAATATCGAGAAGAAACCCATGTTAGGTGCTGTCTCACTAAAAGCAGGGGAGCTCTGGCATCCATCTCAGCGTTGCTCCGCTCTTGGTGCCTTTCAGAACCAGTCCCCGCTCCAGGGCACTCAAAAGCCCAGAGCCACTGAAGACACTGGTGACCTGGTGTGTACTAGCATTGGCTTAAATAGGTTAGAAATGGGGTATCCAAGTCATGAGCTGTAGAAGACCGCTACAAACTGGTTTAGTCTCGACATTGCCATTGTCATCTCTTGCTGGCCCCTGGAAAGAAACCGCCACAACGACCTGCAGGAAAGCGCTTGCGCACAGAGGTGTTATAGACGCTCATGCTCAAATCAAATTGAGAAGCCAATTTTTCATTAATCAAAGTGAATTTATTAGCAAGCGATAAAAGAGCAAAACAGTGCTGGGCGACCGGGGAGTCAGTGCTCCGCCAACGGTTCGCACCAATAACAGATGCAACCCCTCTTTTTATAGAGTCCCCATTTTCGCCCTCTTGCTCTCCTCCTCGCCGCCCTCTTGCTCTCCTCCTCGCCGCCTCGATGCTGGGCTCTGCCCTCGCTGGGGCCTCCACGCCTGCACAGAGACTGAGCCGACTGGACATCGCTGGACATCGTCAAATCTGTGGTGGTGGTAACTGATCTCCCCCCTCCCCACACTTCTTTTCCTCTCCCGCTGGGGTTTTTACGACTTTACTCCTTTTTTTTTTTTTCTGTCTCGTCTTCCCCCCCCCCCACTGCCGTCCCCACCAGACCTCCGATTCCCGGTTCACCGAAAATAAAGTTTACAAGGCTGCACGACATATGACTGCTTTTGTGTCTTAATCTCGTCTCCTGGGATTACATCGAAACCTCCCCGATATTGGATCGGGACAAAGAGTCACGGGGGGGAGGAGGGATGGCTCCGTGTCAGCGCTGACCACAGCAAAACCGGAAAGCGAGCTGGATGCCTGGTGATTCCCGAGGGAGAGCTGGGCGGGCAGCACACCTGCGCCTCACCCCAGCGCTCTCGATGGGACGGAAGTTCCAGAAGGGTCCGTGCTCCCTCCCAGGCGCCGTCGGAAGCGGCTCCCGTCCATCCCACCCCAGTGCAGCCGCTCCCCGCTGCCGACAGCAGGACCCTGTGGCTCTGCCGCCGCCCCGCTGCTCCGGGCATCGCTCCGGCTCCCGCTCGCCCCGCAGCGCCCGTGTCCCGTCGACACCACATTCGTCCCCGCCGGGCGTCGGCACGCGGCTGGAGAACAGGCGTCGATGCGCAGCCCGCAGAGCTCGTCTGCAGACCGCGGGCCGGTCGTACGGGTCGGAAAGGCACAGATCTGCAAGCCTTCCCGCCGGAGCATCCCTTGGAAATCAGGGGCGAATCCTTTGGGCATCACCTCTTACTCAGCATGGCAGAGTCCCCGTCGCTTCCGAGCCGGTGCCGGCAGATCTCCCGGCTGCCTCTGCCACGCGGGCTGGAGACAACGGCCTCCCGAGAGCCCTCCCGACCTGTGCTGGCGCACGTGCCCATCGTCATTGCCGTTCCACCCAGGCATTGAGGAGCCTTCCTCCTTGGCGTCTCCAGACGCAGGTCAGACGTCCAGGACCAGCGGGGCGGTGAAGCAGGAGTGCCGCAGCCCGAAAGTGTGGGCCGGCGCCTGTGGCTTGGTCAGAGTCACCTGGACGGGGAAAAGCAAGAGGAGAAACACGTGGCAGCGGGACCTGGCTCCCCAAGAGGCTCGAGGCCGCCCGGCGCGCCCGGCTGGTGGGCTGCGGAGCGGAGCAGAGCCCAGCGGCCGCCTCACCCTGCCCAGGCTGTAGGCTGCCGGCCCCGGCTTCACCGTCTTGTCGGTGTTGAGGCTGGTCCTCATCCCCATGGTGTAGGCGGGGGCCCGGGTTTTGTAGCCATCCATCTTCACCTTGGGGAAGGCGGCAGGACCTGGCGTCTGTAAGAGAAGCGGGAAGGGGGCTGGGGGTCACGGGCAGGCACTGGCTCCCGCTGGGCACCCATGCGGGATGGCCGGGAATGGCAGGGAGAGGCTTGGAGCCACAGGAGCTCCGGCTCCCCTGCGGAGGGGCGGATTTCCCGGGTTAGATCCTCAATAGCGCCGACGAGCTTCGCCCCACCAAAACCATCTGTTGGGAAGGGAGGGCCCGCAGAGAGCCGGGGCACCCGGGATTCTGCGTGAAGAGGGGCTGCAGCGGGCGCCGGAGCCCTCCCGCCGCCGGGAGAGCAGCGAGGCACGGCTCACCTTGGCCAGGTCTTCGGCAAAGCTGTGGTGCTTGCTCTTCCCCTGCATCGAGTAGCACGGGCTGGCGTGGGTGTGGGCGGTGTTGGGCCCCATCATCCGGGGCAGGGTGTAGGCGTTGGGCCCTGGAGGGGAACGGGAACGGGAACGGGGTGGGGATGGGCAGAGCGTGCCGCGGGGAGCGGGGCAGCCTGCCCAGCCGGCTGCGGGAGCGCGAAGGATGCCCTGCTCCTCCTCCCGCACCTCCGTCCATCGCATCGTCCGTTCTGCCCAGGGGGGAGCGGAGCCGGCGCCCCGGGGCTCCGAGCAGCTGGCGGGGGGACCGCTGTGCCCAGCTGTGCGGCTGCTCCGGGGCTGCCGGCTGCATCCACCTCCCCGTGCAGCCGCCCTACCTGGGAACTGCTCGCATCGGACTTTCTGGCGAAAGGCCATGGAATGCGCCGGGGAGCTTTTGTAGATGTGTTTCTTGGCT
Source organism: Opisthocomus hoazin (assembly GCF_030867145.1). Taxonomy (NCBI): domain Eukaryota; kingdom Metazoa; phylum Chordata; class Aves; order Opisthocomiformes; family Opisthocomidae; genus Opisthocomus; species Opisthocomus hoazin. Next base: position 7,328,970 of record NC_134420.1, read on the forward strand.
GCGTCGATGGAGTAGTCGCCTGGGGCAGAGAAGAAGCGGAGAGAAGCAGTGCAGCTGGGCTGCTCTCCCCCAGCCCAAGCGGGAAGCCCAGGAGGAGGTGCCCAGCCCTGTTTGATGCCTGTCGGCACCCCCCTGCAGCCCTCTCGGGGGTGGGCGGACGGCTCTGCACCCCGGCAGCGTAGGGGGGGGGGGGTTCGTGCCGGGGAGAGGGTCTGGAGGACCCCTACTCACTCGGTCCGGGGGTGACATCCATCTTGTTACCGGGCAGCCGCCTGCCCAGGTGCTGCGCCGAGCCCACGTGCTTCCCGTGCCTGGTGACCGAGGGCGGGACGTAGTAGCAGGGACCCGGCGAGCAGTCCTCTGCCATGCGGTGCCTGGGCCCTTGGAAAGTGTAGGCGGGGGCTTTGGCCTTCGTGGGGTTGTGAGAGAGGTAACCTGGGAAGAAAAGCCCGTAAAGGTGGTTTCTAAGCGCTGTAGTGGAGTTGCCGGCCTCAAGAAATTCCTTTCCTGTGTGACTTTTTCCTCCAAGAACAATACCAGCGGGCAAATACAAGGGTACAACGACTTCCAGCAACACTGTGCCATTAATCAAACATCACCAAAATGCTGTTTTTCTGAAGTATTAAACTGTGAAAGAGCTGCTGAGCCAACTCCAAGCAAACATAAAGATCGCTTCTGTGATGTTTTGCTTTCCTGCAGCCCCAGTGGGAAAGAAACACCTTAATGCTATTTCGGAGGAGAAGAAAGTGAAGGAGAAGAAGCAGCTGAAAAAGGAGGAGAAGCATAGGAAGAGAAGATGAAGTAGAAGAGGAGATGATGAGGGGGGAGGAGAAGAAGAGGAGGAGAAGGCAGAGAGGAAGAGCAGAGCAGAAGGAAAAGATGTGGTGGGAGCAACAGGTTGGTAGCAGAGACATGACACAAGTGTCCTCCTGTGCCCCCTGCGCTCCGCAGAGCCGGGCAGCTCATCCCTGGGGCTTTCCCACCCACAGCCCGAGCCTTCCTCCGGCTGGCGCCCGCCCGCACAGAGCTGCGAGCGGGGGGCTCGGGGCTGTGGTCCCGAGGCAGGGGTCTGTGTGCCACCCTGTCCCTCACCGCGCCGGCCTTACCGGTTGTCCCAGGGATGGTGTATTTGGGCCCCGGGCTGGTGAACTGTGCCATGATGAAGCCACGAGGGCGGTGGGGTCTCCAGGAGCCCACCCAGGGCTCGTCCGTGGTGGAGGTGCCGACAAAGTCTGGGGAAGAGCAGGGGAGCTGCTGAGGGGGTCCCGGAAGGGGCGCGGGGCCAACCCCCCCTCCCGGGGCAGCGGCAGGGTTTCACCTCTCTTGGATGTGGCCATGGGGCCGGGCGCGGGCGAGATCTTCGGAAGCGGCAGCTTGTGGTCGGGGAGGGCGGCGAAGGGGAGGACGGTCAGCGATGGAGCAGGAGGGCTGTGGAGCCACCGCCAGCGTCGGGGCACGCGACTGGGTTTGTTGTGGTGACGCGCGGTGACGTCACTGTGGGTCCGTGTTGGCACAGCAACAGGCAGAACGCTGCTGTCTTCTGCGTTCCGTCTGGGAGCACTGTTGGGACTGCGATGGTTCCGTCACTGTGAGGGATGCGATGACGCGACTGTGCACCGGAATGGCCGGAATTTCTGCGCTGTTTTCCAGCCGCCGCTGCAGCGCGGGCTCCTTTCTCCCGGGCAGTACAGCTGGGCCCGGTGCTCGTCAGCACAATTTGCCATTGGGGTTCTCGTTAGCGAGGTCAAACCTCCGTGGTGCCACTTCTGGGAGCTCGTCCTGGCACACGCAGCCCAGAGCGGCGTTTCCGCGGGGCAGAGACCAGGCAGGCTCTGCCGTGCGCCTTCACGCAAGGATCGCCGGCCGGCAGCTGCAGCTCGGCAGCGTTTTCACGTTTCTCCCCAAGAAGTCGAATCCCGTTTTTTACGGGTTCTTCGTCCCGCCAAGAGCCGCGGCCCGCACCACGCAGCCTCCGCTCTCGGGACTGGGGGTCTCGCCAAGGCAGCCGCTGCCCCAAGATGGCTGGGCGTTGGTCGGCGGCTGCCGCCACATCACTGGCTTTCCTTCTGCTTTCCCTGCACTCGTTAAACTGCCGTTATCGCCACCCTCGCGTTCTTCTTGCTTTTGCCCTCCCCAGTCTCTGCCCCATCCCACTGCAGAGGGGAAAGCAGCGAGCCACCGAGTGAACGACCCCAGGCGTCGCCCAGCACTCTGCTCAGTGCCCGCTGAGGCTCGTGGCTCCTGACTTTGGTGGCTCGGGACCCTCGGGGGTTCTGTTTCATTGCTGTCAGTTACAGAAGGGTGCTTGTGCGAGGGGCTGCCTCTGTCCCCTGCCCACTGCCCCATGGGTGGCCAAGGGACCCAGGTGACCCCCTTCACCCCCCCACTGCCCCCCAGGGATCCAGGCGTCTGTCCCTCTCGGGTCCTGTCCCCACCCAGGCACAAGCAGGGACACAAAGCACAGCTCACACCTATTTTATTTATCGTCCCCGAATGCGACAAAGGGGCCCAGGGTGCTCCCAGGCACGAGGGGATGTCACCAAGGTGGGGGGACAACACAGTGTGTCACGGGGGCTACAGGGAAAACACGGGGTGTCAGCACACACCGAGGGGACTCAGCGGGGTGGGGGGACAATGTGGGGGTGATCCCAGGGCTGGGGGGTGGTGGGTGATGACATGGGGTGACCCCATGTGGGTGTGGGGACAGGGGGGTGACCCTGCACACTTCTGTGTGGGGACACGGGACATCCTGTAAGGGGACTGATGGGGGGCAGGTTCTCCCCATATACGTAACAGCGGCTAAGAGATGTCCCCCTCCCAGAGATGTCCCCACTCGGCTGTGCCTCACGGTGACACACGTCCCTGCACCCTCTGCTACGCGACGCCACGTCCTGCACAGCACCCCCGTGTCCCCCTCCCTACCCGCGCTCGCAGATGAGCTCGACGACGCTGTGCTCCGTGGGGACGGGGTCAAGGCAGCAGTGGGCAGCGCTGGCGGCCACCTCGTCCAGCAGCCCCTGCACCACGCGCTCGGCGGCGGCGAAGCGCCAGAGGTAGAGCTGCAGGTAATGGCCGTCCACCTGCACCTGCTGCAGCCCGAAGCGCCCCAGCGTCCGCAGCCGCACGCACTCCAGCAGCGTCTTCAGGCTGATCTTGATGATCCCCGTCAGCACCAACACCTGGGACGCGGGGACAGCGGGGACATGTGACACAGGGGCACGGGGATGGCCCCGAGCCACACCTGCCCGGGGACGCGGGCACACTGGGGACACCCCTCTGCAGGCCATCGGCTCCTAGGATTCTCTTCTCCTGGTCACCAGTCCCCAGGGATCCCCCGAGCCCTGACACATGGGGACACTGGGAACATGCGGCACAGGGGAATGGGGGCTCCTTTGGCCCGGATTCTTGAAGTGCAGGGAGGCCCCAAGCCTCCTCAGCACGGGCACATGGGTGACAGGATGGACACCCTCGTGCTGGCTGCCACTGCCAAGCCTGGGCACGTGAGACAGTGGGACATAGGGGACACCCCTGGCCTGGCTGTCAGGAGCACAGGGAGGCCACAAGTCAGCATAGGGACACGGGGACACCCTCGCCCTGGCCATCAGCCGCAGGAACCCCCTGCCGAGTCCTGACGCATAGGACAGGGGACCATCAGCGCTCCCTCGTCCTGCTCATCAGCTCCTGGGGACCCCCTGGACCCCAGGGACACGTGACAGCCAGGAAGGTGGGCAGTTTAGGGACCTTGGGGACACAGGGACCGGGGGGACCCTTAGAGACATGGGGATGCCCCCGTGGCCTCACCTTGTTGAACTCGACGGGGCTGAAGATGTCGATGCGCTCGGAGAAGAGCTTCTGGATGTTGCTGAGCAGGTGGGTGTCCATGGGAGCACTGGGGATGGTGACACATGACAGTCAGGGACACGGGGACACTCCAGTATTCGAGGGAGCCACGGGATGTGGGGGCAGGGACACAGGGACCATCAGGAGACAGGGGGATGGGGACAGGGAGGGTCAGAGGATGCAGGCACGGTCAGGAGATACTGGGACTGGTTGGGGCCACAAAGGCAGGGGAACACGAGGATGGGCAGTGGATGTGGGGACAGTCGGGGACCGCGGGGACGGTGAAGGACACGGAGAGACGAGAGGCCCATGGGATGCACGTGGGGATCATCGGGGGCTACTGGGACAGTCAAGGGGAACACGAGGACGGTCTGGGGACAGCCAAGGGATGTCGAGACAGCAGGGAGGTATATCAGGACAGTCTGGGGACACGAAGAGTGTGACGGGGAAGATACCGCGGGGCCAAGGTGGCCGGGCTGATCTGGGGGTGTAGCTGGGGGTGTAGCACCCGGGCGCCCGGGAGCTGCTGTAGATGGAGAAGACGCGCCGGCTGGAGTCGCTGCTCTGCGCCCGCCGCACGCCCTCCTCGAAGAGCTGCCCCACCTGCGGCACCGCACCCTCTCAGGGCTGGAGTCCCAGAATCCACCTGAAACACCCTCTGGGACTGCCCCCTAGACCCACCCAGGATCCCTCAAATCCTCTGTGACCCTCCCAAACCCTGCTGGGACCCCCAGAGATCCTCAACACGGGGACCTTGGGCGTCCCCTCTTGACCCTTCAGGAACTTCAGCCCTCCCCTCCCTGGACCCTGTGGGACTCCCAGCTCTCCCAGGAAGCCTCTGGGGACTTCTAAAGTCCTCAAGGACCTTGTGGTGACCTCAGGGATTCCCTCTGGACCCTTCCGGGACCCTCTTAAGACACCTGGGACCTCCCTCCCAGCAGACTTCAGCCCCTCCCTTGCCCCCAGCCTCTCTAGGCTCCTGGTCTTGTACCTGGACGTCGATGGCGGTGATGTCCTTGACCACGCACTTCATGATGGCACAAACGTTGCGGGGCTCGACAGTGCCCAGCCAGTCTCGCGTCTCCACGCTCTTCCTGAGCATCTGCGCCACCGCGGCGCCCTGGACCTGCACGTAGTGGTCGAGCAGCCGCTGTGCCGCTGCCCGTGCCTCTGCACACCGTGCCGGTCTCGGCGTCACCTTGGGGCAGCTGGGGGGGACTTGGGGACATGCAGAACCCCCCTGGGGACATGCTGAGGTGCCCTTGGGGACATCTGGGAGACGCTGGCACAGGCAAGGACCCTTCTGTCTCCATGTGTGCTGCCGTCCCCCGGGTCATAGCCTGGATGGACATGCGGTGACAGCAGGGCAGAGGGAGGGACTGGGGGACATTCTGGGGTCCCTCGGGGACATTTGGGGGCACGTAGAGACAGAAGGAAAGATCCCCAGACCTCCACAAACACCATCGTCCCCACCACCATGTCCTGGGTGGACACAGGGCCACAGAGGAACTTGGAGCCATTCGAAGTCCCCTGGGGCAATTCAGGCTCTCCTGGGGCCACTTTGGCTCCGCTCAGGGACATTTTGGAGGACAGAGAGAGAAGGGAGCTCCCCATGCCTCCACGCACGCCACAGTGCCCACCACTGCGTCCTGAGTGGACGGTGGGACACAGAGGGATACAGAGCCATTTCATGACATCCTGGGGACACTCAGGGTCCCCTCAGGGCCATCTTGGGGCCACCTGGGGCAGTTTTAGGGGCTCAGCTGGGGAGGAAACTGCTCGTCAGTGAGAGTGAGGATGTAGGTGATGGTGGTGGCCTCATAGTCAAGACAGAGGCAGGCCAGGAGCAGCAGCAGGGCTGGGGGTGCCGCGGGGGCCCCCTGCTCAGCCGGGCCGTCGGCGAAGCCCTGGGCAGTGCGGCAGAGCCAGCGCACGAAGGCCACCACCAGCCCTTCGCTCACTGCCTCCACACAGAACTCCCCCTGCAACCAAAAATGGGGGGTTACGCCCCAAAAATACCACCCTGGGACCCTGAAAACTCCCAAACCCACCCATGCAAACTCCGAACCGCCCCAGCGATGCCCAAACCGTCTCGTGCAACCTCCAAATTGCCCACGACCCCCCAGTCTGCCCTGTTGAAGCCCTCACCTGCCCTGTGCAACCCCCCAAGCTTCCCCCTGCCTACCCGACCACCCCTGTGACCCCCAAAATGCCCTGCGCCGCCCCACCGCCCACCTTGCAGTAGGGCAGGCTGGCTCCGGCGTACGGCACTGGCTCCTTGTTAGCGTTCGCACGGGGGCTGACGATGTGTTCCGACCCGGCGAGCGCCCGCGGGCGAGAGACCAAGGCTTCGTCCTCAGGGAGGCTCTGCCAGAGCCCCCGGCTCCCGGCACGGCGCGGGGGGCACGGCCAAGCTGGGCTGCTCCCTGCGGCTGGGCATCGCGGCGTGCTGCCTGCACTGCTCTCGCCTTCTGTTGCAGAAACTTGTTCGGACGGAGGCGTAGAGTGACCAAATCTTTGGCCCAGCTGCTGACAGCGCTTCCCGATGACTTCCAGCTTCTCCTGCCCAAAGGCTCTGGGAAAACAGCCAAGGCAAAAAACGGGGACCCCAGGATGCGGGCAGCTGCCTGTCTAAACTCGGCGTGCGGAGTACCACACCCTGTCACCCTCCAGTCTATTTCAGATCTGATTTCTTTAGAGGTAGCATGAAGTTCTAAATCAAATTCAGGTGATGCTTGAAAATTCTCTGTCATCTGTTTCTACAAATAAAGCTCCCTTTTCCTCCTCCTCCCTGTTAGCTGGGGACACTGTTTGTTCCGACAAGGTCTGACCAGCAGCGTTGTTACGCACGCAGACTCACCCGCAGCGCACGCAGACACGAGCCCACCCACGGCTCAGCGAGGGAACGCTGCGTGGCCCCCGGGAATCGAAGCAGCTTTTCCCAAGCCTTGACCATTTTCCATGACAAACACAGTGGCTCTGCCAGCACGGGGTCCCAGGCTCGGCGGGCAGGAGCCGAGGAGCGAGCTCACTGCGAGCAGCCCCGGGGGGCACAGGCAGAGTGTAGAAGACCGCTACAATCTGGTTTTGTCTCAACATTGCCATTGTCATCTCTTGCTGGCCTCTGGAAAGAAACCGCCACAACGACCTGCAGGAAAGCGCTTGCGCACAGAGAAGCGCGTGTATGGGCAAGAACGGACTTGTCTAAGCGGGCAGCACGCATGGCAGGAACTGCACGTATGCAGACATGCTCTGCGCATGCGCAAATGCCCCTATAAAAGGGCAGCACATGCTCCTCGCCACCCTCTTGCTCTCCTCCTCGCCGCCCTCTTGCTCTCCTCCTCGCCGCCTCGCTGCTGGGCTCTGCCCTCGCCGGGGCCTCCACGCCTGCACAGAGACTGAGCCGACTGGACATCGCTGGACATCGTCGAATCCGTGGTGGTGGTAACTGATCTCCCCCCCCCGCACTTCTTTTCCTTGCCCGCTGGGGTTTTTCCAACTTTACTCTTTTTTTTTTTCTGTCTCGTCTTCCCCCCCCACTGCCGTCCCCACCAGACCTCCAATTCCCAGTTCACCGAAAATAAAGTTTACAAGGTTGCATGGCATATGGCTGCGTTTGCATCTTAATCTGGTCTCCTGGGATGGCATCGAAACCTCCCCGATATTGGATCGGGACATGAGCCCAACTTGAAAAAATCACCACAGCGCAGGCTAAGGATTAGTAAGCGTTGCCACAGTCTTCTCCAATGTTTTTCACCTTCTGCTGCTGGCTTCGCCCGGGTTAGGGACTGACTAATGGGTCTGATCTGCAGTCCAGATCTCCTGGAGATTCAACAGCACGTAGGGCGAGTCTGGGTCTGCAGCTGCCTCTCCCTATCAGATCGAATGTCTGATTTCAGTAAACACATTTTTATTCTCTTTTTACCCGTCGGTTTATTTGTCCAGAATAAGGTGAAGAATCAATAATCCCTGAAAGCCTCCTTTTTCTTTCCAAGTATTTTCATTTAGCGCACACGGCCTATAAATCTGAAAGTATTTTGAACAGCGGCATAGCTCCAGTCAGCTTTTACGTGGCCAAGGAGCCGTATTCTATGTTTTGCAGAGAGCGATTTTGGCAGTATTTTTAGGTTCTTGTTTAGGAAAGGAGAAATGGGATGAGCCAAGATTTTCTGCTGCCATGTACAACCATCCTCGCTCATCAACATATCCCTCACTGCTTCTTCTGGGGGGGGGGGGGGGGGGGGGAAGTGCCTGCTCAAAAAAGCTAGTTGAACACAGAAGTGGCATGAGTTCATGTATTCCTTTCCTTCACAGGCCATGTTTCAGAATATAAGAAAAAAAAGAAATTAAGGACAAAAAAAAAGATCTGAAACAGCAAGTCCTCCTCTCGCCACTCCAGGTCCTCTGCATGCTCTTGCATACAGATGTTGACCCAAGGGCCACACCACTCTCAGAAAAGGGCAAGGGAAACATCATAAATCACAAAATTGTGCAAAGGATGGCTATCACAGTGTTAAGAACAGGCATTAAACTGGAAATGAAAAATCCGATGTCCAAAACTCAGCGTTGCTGCAGCTGCCCTATTAATTTGAATACACCCGTGAGCTGAGTGCAGAGGAGTTTGGATGTACTCCAGTTCCTTTTCTGGGTCAACACAACCTTTGGCATCAGCGTACCAGCACGACCCTGAAGCTAGCTAGACATACAGATAAGTGCTCACTAAAACTTGCTTAGACTTGACTAATCCCAGTGATCATGGCTGCAGGGAGCACAAGCGTATGGTGTGTTTGAAGACGGGGCAGCTGCAGCAACTTGGTATTGCTGTCTGAGAAATAGGTGTATCCATGAGAGGACAACCCTGGACAACCAGGAGGCCAATGCCAGAGGAGGAGCCCTTAGCTCCGGGAGCTGGGGCTCAGCAGGGTTAAAGCCAAAGGGTGCTCGGCTCTCGGTCCAGCCGACGCTCAGAGCCTGCATCCTCCCTCTTGGGCCACACGGAGCAGAGGCCGCAGGGTAGCACTCCCTAGGAAAAACAAAGGGACCCTCGGAGAAGACACCACCTGAAAGCTTTGCACCATGTCTCCACTGGAGCCAGGCCCTGGACAGGGTTATTGGGACAAAACAAGGCAAAGATTCCTGGTTTCACTGCGTTTACTACTTCACCCAGCCCAGGGCTGATGGCGCAGCAAGACTTCACACGAGGCTGTGGATCTGCTGTTTGAACAAATTAACTGCGGTGCTTGATTTCAAACCAGTGGTGCTGTTGAACACCACTTCTCTTGTTAAACATGACTCTCCCAGCAGATATGTACCTTTTCCTCCAACTAACACTGTGTCAACATGAGCTCGTTTTCCTCTTAGCCCGACACGCTGTCGATAGGCACAAATGCACACAAGGCAATATTGACTGATGAAGTTTGAGAACATGAGTTTTCAACAGGAAAGTCAACAGGAATTACATTTCAGACACTTCTATTATTTGAGTTGTGCAGAATGAACATGCTGTTATAACTTGCGTTTGAAAACTGAAAACTTAACATTCAGCTGTAACGCATAAGCATGAAATCAGCTCCGCCAGAGCATCCTGTAAAAAACATCTTTGGACTTCTCACATGAAAGCCTTCAACAGCAGACAAATATCATTCGGATCAAGGTGAAAATTACCTTTGGAAACCAATCTGAAGAAAGCAGAAAAATATGTTTTTCTTTAACAGAGGATCTCTTCTACTCTTGAATTGATAGTAATACTATGTATGTTCATACACATTTATGTATGTGTTTTAAGTGTTCATAATACTAGCCTCAAAGAAAAAAAAAGAAAAAGTAATAATAAATAATTCTTAAAAAAACTCTTTTGTTTTAGTATCTTTACCAACTTTGCTAAGTCATTTAAATAAAAAGAAAGATAACCAGTTCTTTTAAATTAACATCTCTGGTAATTCTTTTATTTAATCCAATAGATTATTGCATTTCCTAGAATAAAATAAAAAATATCTTTTTATATTTGCCTGCTGAACTGAGCAAAATATTTGAAGAAGTGTAAAATCAATACTCTGCCAAAGTCAGGAAGGAAAGCAGACCTCTTCCTGCACTTCAGAACTAACGTAAATAATATGAACACTATTATTCTGTTTCCTAACGACATTTTAAGTGCAATCCTCATGAGTGATGTATGGTTAAATAGTAAACTCCTATGTAGTTGGTAGAGGCACCTAAGGAGATGTGTGAAATGCTAAATAACACGTACTAAGTTTATATGGCAAACCTGCCTCAGTTTACAACAGTCATGCACCTTGCACTAACGCTTGCATCAGTTTCTGATCTCACTCTTTCCTGGGCCATCACCAAATGATGATGAACCCAGAAAATTCTTTCTGGAAAAGCAGTACTTCCAGAGACAACACCCAGGGTCGTTTAGAGCACAAATTACTTCTTCTACCTGTGCCGCTGTTCACATAGCACACGCAACACAACTTCATCTCTTTTCCAAAAGGGCACCCTCTCTATCACCCAAAAAGATTACTTTCGAGCTCAGGGTATCATCTTTTTGTTTTGAGTGAAGACTTACTGTAAGCATTGCACATAACAAGGTAAAGTTATCGAAGACAACTGAAAAGGCCTTGATCAAGACCACTGCCTTCCCACCACAGAGCAATCAAGCACGGGGCCAGACCGGGCACGGCAGAGGGCAACCAGAGAGAAAAGACACATTAGCATCAGCCCTTTCTGAGGTCAGTATTTCCAGAGTATTTGTAAGGGTTGTGCTTCACATGGCAAGGAAAAAAAAGAAAAAGCACCACTTAATTTTGTTTTTAAAGATTCTGATGGTAATGTGATTTCCAGATGGATAAACTCTGGGGCAACTCAGAGAGAAAATATGCTGGGCAGGACTCGGTCCTTGAGGCCAGCTTTCCACTCCCAGGCTATTGGCCCACACCAGCAGTGGGCTGCGCACTAGATGCCTGGCTATCACAACAAGCTAAAACGTGGAACAAGAAAAGGTCCCCACCAACAGTGTCATCAGATTGATGCGGTCCCACACATAAACCCAGGGCACAGAAACAACGGAGCTAATAGCTTATAGGTTTGCTTTCTCTAATGAACCCACAGATAATTGTTTGTCCTAAGAAAACACTGAAGTATTATGGACTTCTTGACATAACCATGACTGTTTGGCCCTGCTGCACATGCCTGCGGACAGCAGAAGGTATCTGCAGGCTGGGGAAGTCACTTCAGCAAACAGGCATGGCAGGGTCAGGACTGGGGTGCTATTCCAGACCTTCTTTGGGTTTTGGTTTATGGTTATAAAAGTTTCTTGTTTGTTTATAAACCTGTTCTGAATTTGGAAAGTAGAGTGATCAAACACATTTGCATTCCACATCATCTCTATTACGAGAGGATTATTCCATGACAAATATGGAAATAGGCTGCAGCACATTTGATAGCCTCTAAAGGACGCTTTCACATTGTAAACCAGCAAGAAATACCTTCATCTCTCTGACCCACAAATATGCCTGGACACATTGTGACAGCACTGTTTAAAAAGCAAAAACGCAAACAAGAACAACAGAAGAAAACCCACCACTTGCATAAAACCTCACTGCGCAAGAGATTCACATGTTCAGACCCCCTGTTTCCCATTCTCCCCGTCTCTACCTGGTGGCTGCAGCGTGCTGGATGCCCCCCCTTCTGCTACATGCTCCAGCAAACACAACTGTATCAACAGGCAGCTCATGAAGCTGGACAGTCCGATTACGTGACCTTCACCAACATGAGTTTGTTAGTAAGAGTATCCTGGGGTCCGTTGTCTTGTATAAAAGAAACCACTGCCAAAGATTTCAGCTGAGGTGTATTGGGTTTGCATGGCAATGCTTTGGCAGTGGTGGGGCTACAGGGTTGGCTTCTGTGAGAAGCTGCCAGAAGCCTCCAACGGAGCCAGTGCCAGCCAGCTCCAAGATGGATCCACCACTGGCCAAGGCTGAGCCCATCAGTGACGGTGGTAGCGCCTCCAGGATAACATTGTTAAGAAGGAGGGGGAAAAATATTGCAGTAGGATAGAGGAGTGAGACTGTGTGAGAGCAGCAGCTCTGCAGACCCCACGGTCAGTGCAGAAGGAGGGACAGGAGGTGCTCCAGGCACCGGAGCAGAGGTTCCCCTGCAGCCCCTGGAGCAGCCCGTGGTGAGGCAGGCTGTGCCCCTGCAGCCCATGGAGGCCCATGGGCGGGGAGCAGAGACCCACCTGCAGCCCGGGGAGGGCCCCACGCCAGAGCAGGGGGATGCCCGGAGGAGGCTGTGACCTCCTGGGAATCCTGCGCTGGAGCAGGCTCCTGGCAGGACCTGTGCACCCTTGGAGACAGGAGCCCGTGCTGGAGCAGGTTTGCTGCCAGTGCTTGTGACCCCGCAGGGGACTGATATTTTTTTCTCCACTGTCCAGTTGAGAAGAGGGAGCGAGAGAGCCACTTCGGTGGGCAGCTGATGTCCAGCCAGGGTCAACCCACCACACGAGGTTTAGAGCTTTGCTCTTGCCTTTTAGAACAGCGTGCAGCAGAGACAAGGACGCCCACTAATACTGCACTGCTACACTGTATGTGGACACATCTACAAATTGGAATTGAACTATATACACCAATTCCATAGCAGTTACAGAAAACCAGCTGAACTGATCTATTTCGCTATTTTCTGCCACTGGAGGGCATTCATTGCCCTGATAAAACTTCCCTGGTGCAGTTTGCAGGCAGCAGAGCTGCTGCAGACAGGCACAGGGCAGGTCTGTGCTGGTCTGTCTCGCCCCATGCGACGCTAACTCACACACACGCATCTGCTCTCCAGCACTGTGCCCCTGGGAGCTCCCAAAGAAACCAGGACTCTTCTGCATGGAGGTATTTGAGCTCGCATTTCATCCGCGTGCGCGCAACCACCGCGCTGAAGTCAACAGCTTAAAACTAGAGGTCGGCTGTGGAGGCACGGTGCCGAGCGTGGCTGGGGAGCAGCCCCTGTCCCGGGAGGAGATGGGGTCAGTCCTTGGGCACTGGCGTTTCTGAAGCTCAGGCCCAGCAGCTGCACAACCCAACCAGTTGAATGTGCCGCTATTTCCTTAGCGAAGGCAATAGTGCTGTTGAACATCTCACATCGTACATTTTATTAAGCAGGAGCAAAGAACTGCATTTTTTCCACTGGGGAAAGTTCAGATAAGCCTCTGTACAGCTCACATCACCGAGGTGGGCAAGCGCCAGCGCTCCCACATTTCATGGAGCAGCAGAAACTGGATTTCTCTCTGAGTTTCTTAGGCCACTGTCACCTCTCTAAGGAGTTATTTATTATAAGAACATTTCTTTAGGCTCCAAGCAGAGCAGCTGATCCTTTAGCATACCAGGTTTACGTTTAGCATGATAGAAGCACTATTGGCATTGCCAAAAATCGAGACTGTCCCTGCTCCGAGGATCTCACCAGCACCAAAGCATGCTTACCAGTAACACCACGAGTTCCAGGGCAAAGCTTTTGCTTTCTTAAGCCATTTTTTTGTTTGCACCCAAGATTCACGAAAGGCTTGAAAGGGTAAAACTTCAGTAAGGAGAAAAAATTGGGGGGGGGGGGGGGGGGAGGAAGGAAACCAACTATAAATAAATCTAGCTGGTTTCACCCAGTGTATATATAGCAGGAAGACACTTGGGTATCAGTTGAAGATATAAACCTGGTGTGTTGGCACCTCGGGCAGGCCTGGTGTTTCTGCAGCTAGGTGTGAGGGCGAGGACATGTGAAACGACTGCTACAGCTTCACATCACTGCACTGGGTTTCGTGTGTTTATTAGCAGCCTGTCCCTCTCGTTACGCTGCTGTGCGTCGTCCTGCCATCGCTCTGCCCACCCGAAGCGGCCGGGAAGCTTCAAGCAACTCGCTTACTCTCAGCCTTGCTGCATCCTGCCCACAACGGCCTCGGCTACGGAAACACGCACTGATGGGGATTACGCAAGGGAGCAAAATATCTTCTCAAGTAATAGCCCACCGGGTGTGTGAATAGCATGAGCTTTCACCTTGGCAGGGGAGGAAAAAACGTATTTTGCGAGCACTTGTTGAGATGGTCTATTGCTTGATGTGGATGATCACTGGAAAATCATGTTGGCATCAAAAGACAGCCCTCGATAACTGTCTTCATCCCCCTGGGAGGGTTGTTCCTTATTGTGTTTTCTTTAGATGGACTTTTCTGCTTGACACATTTCATAATGCATTTTTAAAAAAAAAAAAAGTCAAGGCTTAAATAGGTTCACAAAGTACAATCATTCATTCTTTCAACTGATGAATAAATTCAAAAAACTGTACTTGGACTCAAGTGCAAATTGTTTTTCCCTTCACTGCAGATTAACACATGGAAGGGTAGAAGATGGCCTTTAATCAATAGTCAGGCTGGGAGAGAACAAACAATCGGTGTTATCCCCAGGTTTGGGGTGTACAGGAGGAGGCTCGGGAACGCAGAACTCCAAACGTTACATTAGTCCAGTTCTAGTCTCCAGAAAAGCTAAGGACTGCCGCTTGCAAAACACTGGCCTAACCTGGAAGGCAAGCAGCACAACAGCCAGCAGAAAGAGAGAGCGGTTTGTGCTCTGTCCTACTTCTACATCCCACTCCCCATCTCTGATCGCTTCGCAAATTGCCTGTGAATTGCATGCAAGTTCATCACATTATTTATTTACGAGAAAGGTTTTCTTCAGTTCGTATTATCTTGTTTGTAGGCAGAAAGTATAAGAAGGAAGACACAGCTATACTCTTTGGTTGGTTCCCATCACAGACTTGCAGCTAGATTGCCCACCCAGAAACACGACTCGGAGCTGAAACCTGAGGTGCCATTTGGATCTCTGCAACCACTTCAGCCTTTAGGTAACTTTGTCCTCAGGAAAGGAGACAGCAGTCAGCAGCATGGGCACAGATATGCACTGCACAGGTACGTATCACATCTACGATACCGAGTTGTCATCACAGTGCAAAACTGTACCGGGGAGGTTGCTACAGCGTAGAAAGACCCATCCAACACCTTTCAGTGACATTTATTATGTTTTCACCTGGGCGGTAATAATTATATATTGCAACTTTCATGTGTTAATCACTTACTAGAACTCTCCCATAAATTTAAATTATATGTGCAGCTATATCTGCATATCTCTATATAGATACAGAATACATACACATATTTATCTAGATATCTTATCTGTTGGAAAATTGCATACACCAAGAAGCAACAAACATAATTGAGTTTAATTAAATTTCATTAAAATTTATGATGGTTCCTGGTTGGCTAAACACAATTTCAAACAACCCTTGTTAAAAAGCAGAATTCCAATGAAGTTAGTTGTAATAACCTTGTTCTTCAAAATCCATCAAAACTTTCTTGGGACTTAGTATGCAAAATATAGACAATACAGCCATATATTTTCAGCAGTAATATCATTAGAACAGCCTCAGTGTTTTCACTTAAAGTTCCCTGAAGCAGTAACAATTAACTGGCTCTCCCGTGAGGTATTTTTGGACTGAGTATTTGGGGGAAAGAAGTGCTTTAGCTTAAATTTTTTTTTAAATGGTCTCTAGATTCAAGGATGTGAGGTTTTACCTTTTCAGTTTTCAAGAATAAGTATTTCAAGAGTCTCCCTCTCAACAGTGAAATTGGCTCATTTAAAGATTCGGTTTACGTTGTATTTTCTGAGTGTTTTTTTTCCTTCTCTAAATTGCTAATTCTAACAGGTGAGAACCCTGGAATAACAAAAACAAACAAACAAACAAACCCCATATTTCATTGAGTCTTTGCTTTCAAAAGAAGATCACATATATTGAAGTTCTTTTCTGGCAGAGCTGTTACTTTTCACATGTTTGGCACAATGATAGCGTGAACTGCTACGTCTTAGTATTTGGAGAGGTGAGGAACGGTGACAGAGGAGGTCCTCAGAAGTTTTAACTGCAGTTAGCATGCAGATTTATGAAATGTATTGCGCTATTTTCTTTCACTTCATCTTAAAATGTTGGGATTTTTTTTAAATTAAATGCATTTTCAGGCAATTGAACTTAGTTATAAATATCCTTGCCATGTTTCATGACACAGTAGAGAGGTTCATCCATACTATGCTTTTTAATTTTCACACAAGAAAAGCAGCAGAAAAACTTTGGCACATTTGATTATACCATGCCCAGGAGGAAGATATCCCCTAGGGGTATCATTAAGAAATTGTTTTTTAAATCATTCTTTAAAATCAGATATATGTTGCTGGTCTCCCATCTGGCCTGTATCATTCCAAAACACGACTATTTTCCACCTCACCATGCAATGGCATTAATGCTCCTTCATTTCAAAAGAGTTAGATGTGACAATGAGACCTGGGGACATGTGAATATAATATCTAATTTTGATTAAAAGAGATCCTTCCTTCTAAATGCACAGTAGTTACTGTACATAGTACCACATAAAAACATTTCATATGTTTTATAGCCCTGGAATGACAACTGCCAATGCTCCAATACCCCAAACAGACCTGGATGTTGCATGCCTCAAAACAGAAATATATTTAAAGTATTTATTTTCAAATGCTCTCCCAGAAACTGTCATGCTAAATAGAACAGAATTCACTTAACTACAGGAACTTGACCAAATACAAGAATCTGGCTGAGCAATCCACAACAAAATATTGAAAATCTTTGTCTAAGATGCACCAGTTCGTAAACGAAGAACCGGCAGCTGCTGAACAATTCATTCCTTATGACCTGGATGAGAACATGCTCCCTCAGAGGTACAATTTGGTTACACTTAAAAAGCTTATGCACTGACCTCTGAAGGCTTACACACTGACCTCTAAATCAAGGGAATTACCAATCCCCACCCAGACAAATAAAAATCCAGAAATTAGTTTGGTGCTAAAGAAAGATCAAAAGAACACAAGTTCATCAGCTTATTCACATGAAATCTTTATTACAGGATTCTTGGGCAGGTTTTCCAAAGAGCTAAAGGTTAAATATATTTTTTCATTAATTTTCATATAATATAAAAAGAACTTTTGAATAAGGAAAAAAATGAAAGTAATTTCAATACCTTGCATTCAGTCCCCAAGTTTTTCTTTTGTTTCAGATCCTGAGTATGTGAAACTCCCTACCAAAAGCATCATATTTGCAGATATGTCAACTAAACAGTCGAAGGTCAAGAGGCCATCTAAAACATGAGCCAGACTAGCAGTGCTGACAACTGACACAGTGACAAGTAAGGGACAAACACATAAGATAAGGGACAAGCTACTTGTGCTCTTATTCCTGTGTGTGGAGGAGGCTAAATACAACGTAAAGACGACATGCTATTCATTCCTGACACAGGCCACTCACCGTGCTGCAAACTCCAAACTTCCACGTAGGCTGGGGCAGATGCAGAGATTAACAGGTCACCAGAAACCCTCCTCTTTACTTCCATGAGTTTCAGCTGCAGCTTCTCAGGTTTAATCTAGTCTCCTAAATCTCGCTGCATTTGTGATTGCTATAAACTATTTACAGAGCTTGACATCATGGCAAGAACGTTTTCTTTCAAATATCACAGTCGATTTGTCAAACACAACATATCTTAAGAGAGTTTTAGTGGCACTGTGCATTAATTCCAGGATGAAACACAACAGCATTTAAAGAAGACAGAAGATAGATTAGGTGAGTGGTATTTTAATCTGAATGGTAGAATAATGAGAAGCATTGATGAAGGAGCAATAACATGAAAGAAGTTCTCAA
This sequence comes from Opisthocomus hoazin, assembly GCF_030867145.1. Lineage (NCBI taxonomy): Eukaryota > Metazoa > Chordata > Aves > Opisthocomiformes > Opisthocomidae > Opisthocomus > Opisthocomus hoazin. The sequence goes on from NC_134420.1 coordinate 7,346,550, forward strand.
GACATCCTCTCCAAAACAGCCACTACAGAGTATTGATGCTTTCTGGAGAGTATGACTTCAGTTCTGACCACTTAAGAAAAATCCTGGAAAATGGATTACCCAGATCCGTGTTCTCACCTCACTCAAGTTGGAGGGATGTGAATTATGAAACAAAGCTTACAAAAAACAGACAACAGCATCTCCTAAAGACCCAAATTTTGGATTTCAAGTGTAATTCCCAATCTTGCCTGCTTTCAGGCACTCATCCAGTAGCCAGTATGAAAAAGGGCAGTCCGCAGATCAATCTACGCTCTACATCATGTCACAGGGCCCAAGGGGACTCTACCATTATCCAAAATAAGCAGAGTACCAGACACATGCCTATTATTCAAAACAAGTGTCCAAGAGTCATATAGCACAGAGTTACCGTGTTTACTCCACCCTGATGGGGATTCCCTGACCCAAGACAGTTGTCCTGGTAGGCAGTAAATGAAGTTGAATTGCCCCATCCAGCAGTCCCAGTGCAGTAGGCCAAAACTGGTAACGCAGACATGAGGGGTAACCACACCGCCAAACATGAAGGGGAAGGGGGGAAGGTAGAGGGGGAAGAAACCAAGCTATAAAGGTACTGCTATTGAAGAACTGAGAATTGTGATGGAGATACTGCTGGTTTATCGTAATAGTAATTTTGTGTGTATTTTAACATTACATTCACTAACAACAATAAAAAAATTTCAAATTTGCCCACAAAAAAAATCTTACCAAAAGCATAGGTCAGAAAATTGTAAATCTTGTATTTCCTCAGATATCTAGACAGCCAAATAGTCTCATTTCCAACTTCCATCCTCTCTCAAGCACTGCTAAAATACGCAAAGTAAAACTGGTCTTCAGACAAATCCTTCTTATTCTCATGCTTAGCTTTTCCTTGGAAAAAAAAAATCCTGACAGTGTTTTCAACACCTGCCCTTTGACCATCACCACACACCTTTGGCAAACAAGGTGGTGACAACCGAGAGTGCAGTTTTAGCTTCCCTTGTGCTTTCTTCTGTTATCAAACAACGTTACCATGTCTCAGCAGGACTTGCAACCCAGGTATTTGGAGGTCAAAGATTAACAAAGGAAAACAAAATCTGATAACTATATTACAGACAATCTCAGGGCTTGCACCTCAGTCAGTCCCTGCTGTGGTTGCACCCTCGTGAGACTGCTGTGGGGAGGTTACAGGCACCTCTCTTTTGGTTTTAGGCTACTCTGAAACCATACTGAGGAAAACGGTGGTAAAGTTCCTGTTGAATATACTCACTTTGATACCTTTCATACCCGAGATTCAAAAGTCTGCTTTTTGCATTAATAAGCATTCAAAATTAAATGCATAATTTTCTGAGTGTATGAACCCTTATGAAAAAATTTGGTACAAATCACTTGAAAACTTGTTTTCACCACTAAGTTCTGCCCTACCATGTGGAGATAATATTTCAGGGTGCTATACCTCCCAGCTGGAAAAAAAAAACCCAAACCAAAACAGTACAAAGGCCAACACAGTGCATTACAGAGCCTTCAGCCAAGTTTCTCTGACCATGTTACAATAAAAGTTGACTTGAAAGAGGGAAGAAATTTGACTTCATATCACAGGCACGTAGCCCTTTGGCTCAGCTGAAGATTATCCACTTTCTCTCACCTGTCCCACAGTTTCCACCAGCCTTGCTATCTACATTTTCAGCCACTACAAAATGGCATTGCCTATAGGTCACGTTCAGATCTGTGCTAACCACCACCCAATCCTGCATTTTCAATTAATTTTTGAAACTCAGGTTCCTGCTAGTCCTTCAAGCAATAAGGAACACCAAACCTAGAGTGAGATAGTACAGGTATAATGCTTATGTGGCAAAGCCATAGACCCTTGCATCATTACCATAGTCTCTCACAACTTTTATTAACTTGCATTCAAAAAGAATGAAAAGCATTTGCTAGTTTGAGCAGAAGTTCTCTGTAGCTTTTGGTTTAGTGAATACCACCTTAATAAATCACGATTTAAGAGCCAGTGAATACCTCCTGAATATGGTGACAGTAACCTACAAAAGCTCAGAAAAAGGAGAAGGGTGCATAAGAATTTGGTTTTGCCATAAAAGTCACTTAAGGGTTCATTGCTGTTTCATACATCACCAGATGCAGCGTTGCACTGGAAGACAGAGAACTGTTTTCAAGTCCTACTACAGATACCCTGTGTGATCCCAGGTCAGCTAGATAACCTCTTCGCACTTCACGTCCAAACCACAAATCGCTATTTTGAGTCCCTTCTGACAGAACAAATAAACCACATTTCACACATTGCTCAATCTCCTCCTTCATCTCACAGCAGCCTACGTTAACAGCCAACTCCATTACAGACTAAAAACACTTCTGGAGGCTCTGAAAAACCTGGAAAATCCTTTAATACACAAACTTTCTTGATTCATTGAAGCCAGCAAGCCTTTAATGCTGACTTTCAATGGGCAGGATCTTTCTCCATTAGCTGTAACAGGAATAGCCAAGCCCTCAGAATGTCTTTCTTTGCAGACCAGAAACCAAAACCAGTCAACATTTCTTCATTCAGATTCACCGTACAGCACAAACCTGACCAGTTCAGAAACATGTGGAGCAACTACTTAAAATTCTCAAATTTATAGATACAGGCGAATACAGTGCATTTACTTGCTGAAGAATGAAGGCTGCGATTTCCCTGGCCACAGAGCTGAGAGTTCGCAAAAAGCCACGGTGCCTCGCTGAGCCCTGCCAGGGAGAGGCCAGCGCCCAGGAAGGGTGGTAGCACCCAGGTGCCCCAGGGAGCTGCGATTGCAAATTGCAGCTGTGTGAAGAAAAATAGGTTTAATTAGAAGCACATGGGCCTGGATACACTGAAGAGATGAGAAACTAGACTTCTGTGCTTAATTTGGTTTTATTCCCGGTTAGAGCACCTTCTGTTACCGGATGCTCCACCTGTTTCATCGGGTGGTCTGACTCAGAGCTGTGACTCCAGCTACCCACAACAATATCGTTCATGTGCTCTCCAGCAGTGTGTGTAGGCCAAAGCTGCAATTTAGCAAACATTCATCTAATTTAACCTCACACATAATCCTGTTGACATCAGTGAGTACAGTCAAGCAACCCTAAGAGTTCCAGATCAAACTTAGACTTGCCTGAACTGTCCAGCCCAAGCTGAGGCAGCAGATGACTACACCTCCAGCAGTCAACCTGCCTTCACTCTGCCTTTTTTTTCTCTTTTTCCTAGTAGTCTGGCCTGCCTTTTAACCCAGACAATTCCCCTTAAATCCAGTACGTCAATCTTGCCAAGTTTAATCATGGCAAAAATCATAAAGACTGCATCAGTCTATGCAGCAATGGATGTTTCTTCATGTGCCTTGAAAGCCTGGAACAGAATATGGGGGTAGCTTCTGAGAGTAAGCGCACCTCAGGATCACAGAGGATGACCACAAAGGTCATTCCTTCATTAAAAGCGGATCTGGATGGCAAAAAAGAGGAAAGTCCATAAATGTGATGTTCCAGAATTGCTCAGAACATACTGCTTTCTAGCTGAAGTAGCACTTGCCCAGTATCTTTAGTTTTGCATATGTAAGGGAAGTTCTTTGAAGAATTCAAAATAACATTCTTGTTGTAGAAACAGACTTGAAACACATAGATCAATGTCTCTCGTTAAGCCTTCCAAGTAAAACCACATGCAGATTTCAGTTTGTGTGCACTTCCTTGAGCCATTCCAAGGGAAAAAAAAATTATGGGGTAAAGGGAAACTTAAAAACACAAGTCCAGCTGTATAACTCCCAGGAATTATCAACTCAAACGAACTGACCATGTCACAGACTAACCCTCAAGAGGTGCTTAGTCACACTGCTGAAGGAGATGAAATGGAAAATAAAGTAGGGCTGGAAGACACCCAAAGAAAAATGAGAAAGGAGCTATATTCTGAATGTCTGTGGGCCAATAAGCAGATGAAGACATACTGCGCTTCACAGAGACAGATGCTTTTCTTGAATTGCTTACAGCTTGATTGAGGCAAATATCTGCAAAAACCAAGACACCAAATTTAAAGCTTGACCTTGTCTAGTTTGTGTGCCCAGCAGTACAGAGGGAGAAGCGTTCAGAAAGAAGGATATTTAACAGCAAGTTTTGAGTGAGGAAAATTGTTCACAAATACACCATTTTTGAGAAATAATTTCACCACAGAAGTCAGAACATTTTGTCCTGAAAAGTGAGGACACTTCATTCTGAAAATGCTGTTTTGAATGAATTTAAATTATAAAATGGAGAGAGACGTATATTTAAAGAGGTAAAATCGTACTGTCAAGATAATGAAATACCTAGTAGCAGGTTAAACAGACATTTAATTGATGAGAACTGAGGCTAAGGGATGAGATCGGGGTCTCCAGGACCTGTCTTTAAGTGTAGCAGTCCAGTACTGCCCCAGGACTAAACAGTGACCTCGGCTTCAAGGCTTGGAGAAATTAGGTTGTGGAGATGTCACTGTCACTTTTCCAGGGTGTCCTCTTCCTGCCACCAGCTACCAAGAGACTGTCCTGGGGAGCACTGATGACCCTGCACAGAGCATGCGGTCCCTCGATGGGGCTCTGGAGACCATGCAAGTAGAAGCACTGGCAGTATGGCGGCTGCTTTTGGGGTGCCAGCAGAGGCTCCACTCCCAGAAGGCAGCAGCAGGACTGGCAGTGCCAATGCCACACGCTGTCACTGCAATGGAAAACAGGCCAAAGCCACTTAATTTGAAAAGACAGACAAATATTTTTCATGCCAGCTTTAGCGTAGGTCATGCTGCTGATGTTCATTCCAAGCACTGCAAGGACGAAGACGGCCACAGGTCCCAAGGGGCTCTGTCTCTGCACTGCTGGCAGAGGAGGAGCACACACCAGAGTGTTTTCTGGCATGTCACAGTGCCAGAGAAGTTCACTCTTTAAACTGATGTCTTCCTGCTGAACATCAGGAGAGCTTAACCATGCCGTAGGTAGTTGAGTGCCATCCGTGTACAAAACCTATGTTAAGCTTAGACCAGACTAGGGCTGGAGGAAGGACAGGAGTGCTGTCTGAAGCCAGAGATGCCGTGCTATAGACGTAGGACAAGCTGGAGCAAGAACCATCAAGAAGCAGGAGCTGGGCAGTCCTCCCTGGTCAGGGTTCAAAGCACCACCCAATAGCCCCAAGCAGCTGGTGGGGTTCTGGTCAGTCGTTGACGGGCAGCCGGCCAGGCTCACAGACCAGCCCTTGTCTTCAGGCAGACCAGCTGTGGTCAGGCTTCTATCTGCTTGCCTCACCGCGATCAGACGAGGTGTGACACCTAGTCACAGATACCAACACGCCGACGCACCGTCCCGAGAGCGCAGAGGCTTAAGGGAAAAACAAGTGGTCAAAGAGCAAGTGCGCACGTGCGAGGCTGGCTGGTCTGAAGGCAGCGGTGGCCGAGGGACGGAGGAATGCTTCGTTCCAAGCCCCGAAAGAGCAAGAGACGGACTACTCCCTTCTCCCTGGATGCTGAGGGAGATGCAGGGTGCCTGAACACTACATGGGCGCTGAGAATTGCATCTCTGAGCTTCAAAGTGTGCGTTGCCAGAACACCCCACGGGGGAATACACAGGCAACCACTAACACCAAAAAGGGGGTTTAACAAACTGGAATAATAACCGATAAGGAAATCGGAAGCTGTTGCAAGCAAAAAGTATAGCATGATAAAAGAGGAAAGGGAAGCACTTTTAGCACAGGAAGATATGCAAAGCACAGGATAAAAGCAAGCAAACCAGCCTTACAGAATTGCAGAGAGCCCCAACAGTGACAGTTTGGGCACAAATTCACAGAGGGACTTCTGCAGGGCAGATCTTAGCAGAGTACACCTACGTCCAGGGCTACGTGGACGTAAGGTATTCCCCAGATTCCCCTTATCCAGTCAATCCAGAGAGATACCTGCAATTAAATTCCCTCAAAGCAGGGCAAGCAGGGGCATGTGGAGGGCACTAAGATAGCAAGCAGAAAATGCAGAAGAGAGAAATGTCTCTGAAATAATCTTTCCCAGACTGAGAGCCATAAGTCATCTAGGTGTGAGACCCAGATTATGGCAAGCTCTGAACAGCTGTCTGCACTCAAGTGCCTATGATCTGTACTTGATCGATTAATTTTTTTTTTCTTTTAAAACATGGTTCATATGACAGGCTGATGGTTCGCATATTCCTTCCGAGTGTGGAAAACCAAAGTTACAGGCCCTCTGTTGTTCAGCTCTGCTCCCTGGCAAGTACGTCAGTGGCTGAGTTGCAAGCAGGCACTCTCCTCCCTTGACAGCCTTTCCTCGCAGGGCAATGGGCTCATGCTTGTACCTGTTTCTTCTCCTGCTCTAGGCACGCCCCCTCCAAAGTGTGACTCGGAGAAGAAGGGTTGAGGAACAACTCTACTGCATCTTTCTTTTTGTGTGTAGAACGTACGCTTCTGGGTAATGTGAATTTAAGCCCACACCAGGCTCCTGGGTTAATGCCCTACTCCCTCGGCTGTTATGCAGAGGACAAGCACATTTCAGTTGTGGAGTTTTTTGGCTCACACTCAAGTGTAGTTGCTTGACTTCCTAACCCCAGTATAACTTGCTCCTTATTCTTGATGTAAAACAAGAAGATAGAAAAGCCTCTTCAGAGAAATCACTGGAGCAGCAGGGCAGAAGCCAAGTACAGACGGGACGTAAAAGGGCACCAGAAAAACAGTTGCAGTGGCCAACAGGGAGGTCCAAAGGTGTAGATGACAGAGAGCATTGATGAGGAAAAAAAAAAAGTACAGACACTATGCGCAGCTCATAAGAAAGAAATCAACAGAGTTTCACAATATTGTTTACGTTATCCCTTTAAAATATGCTCTGTTCCATTTTCATGCTAGATCTGTCAGTCTTTGCCAAACCTCTGCTTCCCATGGGGCTTTCTGCTGGTTGGGTCAGTTTATTTTTCACTCAGATACCTGTGTTACCCAGAGGCAGTGGAGATATCTGGAAATGGTCCTTTTTGCATTTAAAGAAGGAATATAAAAGCTGCTGTTGATTAGTTCACATTCTGACTGCGCATTTTTATACCCAGCTTGATATGTTGAATGTTCTCAGCATGATTCATCCAGAAAAACAGCAATTTAACGTACAAGGGCATGTTGGAGCAGGCAGAAGCATTTCAGGGAAACACAGATTTAGCCAGAGGTTTTAAATATCAACATACAGAAAATTATCTGGCCTTGTCTGGATGAAGAATACTTTTTACAGACTAGGATTCTTAAAAGGACTCAAAGGGAGGTAGGCACCCAAATCCCACCAATTTTTTTCAAAGCTCTTTTTAAAATCCCATCCTGGAATATGACTCTCAGACTAGACTAATGGCTGAGATCCAAACGTGCATAAGTGAGCCTAGCCTCAACGTGGAATCGCGGAAACATAGGGAAAGAAAATACCTCCTGAAGTCATCTAGCTTACCTCCCTGCCCCAGGCAGGATCAGCTATACCTATATCATCCGTGACAGGTGTTTGTCTAATATTTGTCTAACATGTTTTTAAAGACCTCCAAAGACAAAAACTCCAATATTTCATTATCCTCACTGTTAGAAAGCTTTTCCATATTGTTTAACCTACATCTTTCTTCCCATAGCGTAAGATCGAAACTTCCTAACATACAAAACATGGGCTTTTAGGAAAGACTGTTTCTGTCATTTTTGCAGCTTGATTCTACCTTCTGCATACTTGAGGATTACCCCTGCATTGCCCAAAGTCTTCTCTTCTAAAAGCTCAACCATGTAACTTCATTAGCGCTTACCTCCTTGGTCATATCTGAGACCACCAGTCACGCTCAATGCTCCTCTTTGGGCTATTTCCAACAGGTCCACATCCTCCTGAATCACAACGCCAGAGAACCCAGCTGAGGTTTTTCCAATGCTGATAACAGCAGAAAGATTACTGTATATATCAAGCAGGCTACGTTCCTCCTCGTGCATTTCTGCACTCCGTCTTTTTCACAAGAATATGACTTTGCTGACTCATTCAGCTCCCAGAAGAAAACCTTTCCCAATTTACTGAGTTCCCTCCCTCCTTTTTATGTCCCACTTTTCTCAGTTGTCCACCTCAAAAAGCAGTTTTTCTTTTATATGATCTCTCACTTCAGATCCTAATTAGGAACTTCCAGTTGACTGATTATGTAAAGCAGATTTAGCGCCTATAGAGCTCGCTCATCTGCCAGTGTGATGCTGTTGAAGAGAACAGTTAGCAGTTATAGTAATGAACCCCTATGTTTCCTTCCAGCCTGTGCAATTTGTTTAAAAATAAACAAAACAAAACACAAAAACACTAGACCATAACAATAACCTTAAATAGACTACGTAAAGCATCAGCCAATCTCCTTTGTTCATTGTAAGCAGGACTGGCTTGTAAGGTTTCAGAGAAGATCACATCAACTATTTAGGAAGTTAGCAAGATGTTAAACACATGTAGCTATTATTCTTCATTTGAAAACGTGGTTAGCTGCTGTAAACACAGAAACTGATTTTAGCTGAAAAAACATTGCAATGAAATTCTCCTGATAAATAATCTGCAAAGAGGTATGTTTTCAGCACATGCTATGTTTAAGACCGCCATTCACACTGCCAGCAATCGTGCTCGCAGTGGCTGGTACCACGTATTCACAGCGCTCTGTGAACAGCACGGTGCAGAGAGAGCAGCCCTGCGCACAGCAGTGAACCTGGGACACGCAGGCGCCTGTCAGTATCAATATCCTGCCCGAATCCAAACTGGCTAACCTGCTACGACTGCAACGGGCGCTGTTACACATTCAACAGTTCCAGTTACCAGAACATACCATCTGAGTTTCTGTATAGATTTCCTAGTGGATACAGCTATATAGACATGTATATAGTTTCTGCTTTCTAAATCATAGAACCATAGGTTGGAAAAGACCTCTTAGACCATCAAGTCCAACCATCCACCCAACACCACCATGCCTACTAAACCATATCCCGAAGTGCCACAGCTATGCATTTTTTTAACACCTCCAGGGATGGTGACTCAACCACCTCCCTGGACAGCCTATTTCAATGTTCCACCAGCTGTCAACCAACACCCCAAGATCTTATTCTGCTGGACAGCTTTCCAGCCACTCCTCCCCCAGCCTGTAGCGTTGCATGGGGTTGTTGTGACCAAAGCGCAGCACCCAGCACTTGGCCTTGGCCCATCGATCCAGCCTGTCCAGATCCCTCTGCAGAGCCCTCCTACCCTCAAGCAGATCGACACTCCTGCCCAACCTGATGTCCTCTGCAAACTTACTGAGGTAGCACTCAACTCCCAAAATCTACTCTAAAAGAATACAAAAATGTTATAAAATCAGGCACTCAGAAACTGCAAACTATGAGAAATTTATCTGGGAAGGCCGGAGAAGGTGTCCTTACGCTCGTACATAATAAAAGCAATCACTCAGTTTTTCTGCAGAATATCTGTCCATATTATGGTGGACATTTCTGGGGCTGTTGAATGCAAATTTTTATTTACTTTCAATTATTACACTGCACAAAATACAATTCATGCATGAAAAACATTATTAATTTCCTCACGGACATTTCCAGTGAGCATTCACCACAAGATCGCAAACTTATATTTTGAAGGCATTCGGACACCTAGGTCACCAGGAAACCAAGAGGAGCTAGACTGAAGCACCCATGAGACCTAGGGCACACAGCACTACTGTCCATGAGAAACCAGCAGAGCCCAGATACACCAGATCACACGGGTACCAACTGCCTGCTGCCACTGGGCAGGGGTTGCCTTGAGTACACAAAGCACCGAGCAAAGGACCGGGGAGACTCCAAATCCTCACTGGAGGTCTTCCCATTTTGCATTTGGAGCTTGCCAATAGAAAAGTCATGAATCGTGCTAACTGGGATAGAGCTGGACTAGCATAGCCTTCCGGCATTGCACTGAAGACAGCTGAGCTCTGCCCACTGGTACGGGGGCTTGGCACACACACGAGCCCAGGGACGGTGACATTGCAGGTGGTGGTCAGGGGAGCAGCACTGGGGCCGGCGAGGAGCAGGCACAGAGGCACTGAACACAGCCGGCCATGCTACCCGTCACACACCCCTGCGAGGATGGTGCCACTCCGTACCCTGGGAAAGATTCAGTACCTACACAGACGAGTGGGAACGTATACTGCCAAATATTGCCTTGCTGGAAGTCATGCCAGCAAGTGACCTCACCATCCTAGCTGTCGTGACAGATTTCAACAACGGGGTGGAGACTCGTGAACTTTATTTCCCTAAAGGGTGCATGTTCCCTGCCTATGAGAATATCGTCTGAATATCTGAATTTCCAGCTGCTCAAGCTGTGCTTCCACAGACCAAGGCTAGTTATCAAGCTTAAAAAAAGCCATATGCTCCAGTCAGTTCCAAGCCACCAGGCACATTTATGCAGTGACCACGTTTCAGTAAAGTCCAACCGACCTTGCACGAACCTGGAATTTCAGCTCAGCTGTCCCTCCAGCACTCAGAAGCTAAGCAGGCTTTTGCCCAGCACTTAGGGACACTCCCAGGCCCCTGCCCAGCGTTACGCGTGCGGCACTGCTGGAGCCCTTAGCAACGCTTTCCAGGCAGGATTAGATAAGACGCAAGATTTTGCCTGCATGAGTCAACCACCTCACCCTGTTTCTTTGTTAGCGACTTTGAGACTTTGTCTTTTCTTGAAACATGGACCTATAAAACAATACTGTACATCAGACAGAGTTTAGACTACTGCCGAAATAAAGTTATAGTAGGAAAGCCTTTTTTCTTGCCACTTCATACATGTTTACAAGCATAGCTACAGCATCCTAAGAATCATGCCCCGTGACCAGCGTAAAGAAGCCAACATTTCAGTATTGATCAGGTCAATTGCGAGCCCAGGCTGTGAAGCCCAGAGAGACACCTACACAATCATTTGTCTCATTTATATTAACAAGTGTTAATAAAGGTTTACACCCTGTAAGAGAGTCTCTTACTGAGCTTGCAACGTCACTACTAAGTTGACTGATGAGTTACAATCCAATTGAAAAAACTAATCTCTATTCCTTTCCATTTGGCCCTGACATTACACAGCTAGGGTGGAACACCAAACGTTTTCCAAGTCACACTTCCAAATTACAGCTACCAGCCCCTTCTGACTTCTTGGAGACCCAGAAGATTTTAAGAAGATTAAAACAATTTGAAGAGGGCTATTTTATTTATTTATTTAGCACTTTTCAGTAGCACTGCCACCAGAGTGTTTCAAAAGTCCAGCTATTGCAATGACTGCAATGTCTGAAAGTCCTGTACATCATTTTTATCTGATCGTATAGTTCAAAATTCAAGAAGTCCTTTTGTGTGCGTGTTCAGGGCACCCATAAAGGAAGGAAGATAAATAGATGTTCCTACGAGTCCCTAGAGATATTCATACTCCACAGGTACCTATTACCTTATTTGATACTTCTTACAATGGCATGTTGCAGCTTCAAAGTCTGAGTCACAGGAGCCAGAGCTGCATAGGAAGCCTGCAGCTAACCAGAGAGCTAAACACCATCCCCGGAGTCGGGATCTCAAGGCTGCCAGGCGATATTCCTTTCTAAAGCAGCCACCATTTTCCTGCTGTCTTACATTTGCAGGTATTTTGCCTCAGTGTGGCTCGAAGTGGACAAGACATATTGCCCGTTGTGTCACACATCTAGACAAGCATTTTCCTGGTTTTTCTTTGCCTCACTGTGCTCCCTTGCAAAAGATGCGTTGAAAATATCAGTATTCAGATGGTTTCATTGGAAATCTGGCTTTTAATAGGAACATCGCACTTCTTGCGGCTCAATTTTTGATTCAGAAGTGATGTACAGAGCTCCAAGTCTTGAATACATTCCTTTTGTTGTATCTATTTTTCTTTCCCCTAAGACACAGATTTCAGGAATTTGCTACTGCATTATTACAGGTTATTATTACAGACTCACAGCACAATAAATGTTTGAACACCTGAGCAGGAGATTTTTTTAAAAGTTTGTTTTTTTTTTTTTATTTGCCACCAGGAGGTGCCAATGATCTTCTCACCAGCACCACTTCGGTCTTTGTTATAATCACCAGCTATATTCTGAGGCGGAAATGGTTTTCTTTATTATTTTTTTTTTTTTTTTCCTTTATTGCTATCCTTTATCCTTCCTCCTTGCTTTCAAAGCCCTTACCAAATGTGATTTGCAACCTGCTTTTGAACCAGTCTTCTCTGTGTTGCTGTTGCTGCCGGCAGAAATATTTGGTAGTGCTTACAGAATCACAGAACGGTAGGGGTTGGAAGGGACCTCTGTGGGTCATCTAGTCCAACCCTCCTGCCGAAGAAGGGTCACCTACAGCAGGCTGCAGAGGACCTTGTCCAGGCGGGTCTTGAATATCTCCAGAGAAGGAGACTCCACAAACTCTACACATTGGAAAACTGCATGTACAACACCACGGCATTACTACAGCTGATTTCTGTGGGTGCTTTGTTATCAGCCTTTAAACAGCTTGGCCGAGCTGTACAAGCAGTCTGGATGAGAGCTGCCTGCAAGCCACACTGTGAAAGCCGAGGCAGCACCAAATGCCTGCGCTCCACTTCTCAAAGGAGTGAGCAGCCAGGGAATTAAAAGCAGGAGGAAGGAGAAAGCAAGCCCTGTCCTTCTCACCCTGTGCCGAGGTGAAAGCATTAAGGACGGGTGGGGTTTCTGTCCCACCGTGAACACGTCCAAACCCAAATGTAAATTCAGCCCTCGTGAGAACTGGCATCTGAACCGAACCCAAGTCTAAGAGGAGGCCTATCTTCCATGCGGGAGCTGCCAAGTATGTAAGATATAATCACAGGGTGATGGCAGGCTCTCAAGATTAGGTGGTCTCACTGGACTTCTAGTGAAGATAGCAGAATTTTTAGCAGATGTAACTAGTTTCCACACTTCTAACTGCAGAATCTGATAGCAGCAGCTCAGAGCTGAACCTAGGAAACTCCCTAACACTGTTTACAAACAATTTTCTCTCTTTTACACACACACAAACATGCTATCAACGGGCAGCACGACGATGCTACGGTATGACTGTAAATACCAAGTGTGCAAGACACTCAGCCCTACTGTAGCAGCCGGTTCCAGTGCCCCCAGGAAACACAGCATCCTCAGCATTAACTTGTGCCCCATCCCACCTGAGCCGCCCCACCTCTAACCTCCTCCACTCTTTTCTCCCCACAAAAGTAGGCCAGGTTACCTGGATAGCCTTTCTGCTTTAGGAATAAAGTAGCAGAGAGAAACAGGCCGCACTTCATCCTACCTCCGTGACCATTCCTCGCTCTCCCCAGCTGAGCTGCTGAGCTTATGCTCCCTACGGAAGAGGGGGCACCAGGAGGAGGAGGTCCAAGGTCTGAGGGTCTTGCAAGCCGTGTGCTGCAGCCTCTAGGGTCAGACCCTGGCCACCTCCTGAGCCCAGATCACCTGCAGAGCCCTCTGTTAGACAAATCCCTTCCCATTTACAGACCTCACAGCCCTGTTAAGCTGTTCTCTACCGCTTATTCGCACAATGACATCTTGCTATATTGTGATACCTTCTTTTGTTATCAGCATGATGAAAGACATACCCATCAATAAGACACACACTAATGCCTTTAATTTATAAGTGCAAACATATGTAGGGGTTTTACTGATTTCCAATGGATCAACCTTTAACACCTATTTTAAGCTTGGTCTCTTTTAGAGCCAAGTGGGAGTATTCTTCCCATAGAACTACTGTGAAGCTTTCAGAAATTTCAATCATATTTGCAAATTTGATGTGAGTGTGTGGTAAAGGAAAAAAAAAATATTAGAGTGGTCAGAAGTTTATATGTATTTCTATAGAGAACATAGGGTTAGCTTGCATTTAAAAGACTGCAAGTTTTTGGTTAATTAGTTTGTGGTTTTTTACTTTTTTACTTTTCTTCTTAATTATTCTGAAAAGTCGGGTGCATGTTTTCTCTACAGTTCAGAAGCTGGCCAAGCAAGGCAACATTTAAAATTTCTCTTTTTTTTATCTCTCAGAAGTACCAAACTGAAAAATCCAGGGAAGGTTCTAGGTCTAAATGTGCAGAAGACTTGACCTGGGTTTAAATTACACTATTAAAGCTAGATTTCCACAGCAATTCAGCAGTCTGCTAATAGCTATGCACCTACCAGCCCAGCCTCTAAAAACAGCAACGTACGTAGCCTTGTAGCCAGCAATCTGGTCTTCGTTTCTGAACATGGCATGGTATTTGGTATTCAGGAGGAGAAAGAAGAAGGGAGAATGAAAAGAGAGAGAGAATAAACCAAACATCAGCCAGGTCCTCTGGACTGCGGTAGATGTGAAAACTGTGGAGAGAGTGAGCAAGGAGAAAAGAGGGATCGAGGAGCTCCAAGGGCACATGGCGTGCACAGCCCGGAGGCACGGCAGCGCAGGGAATGCTGAGGGTTTATCGGCTTCACATACACCAATTGCCAAGGCTGAGGACAAACTAGAATATTGCGGACTGACAAAAAGCTTCATTCCCTCTTCATTAACAGGCAAAAACGTTGGCACCAAAGCACGCCCCTCATTATCTCCACAGTTATTTTAGCAGTAAATCTTGAGTTATCAAAAGGAGAGTATGACTGTGTTGTCAAGTCTAAAGAAATCTGAATTCATTTATTTGCACCCTTCAGCAGATTGCAAGTACAAAATTGCAGGATTTTTTTACTAAATGTGACCTCTAATTGAAAAAAGATTATTTTGTAGTGCTAAAATTATTTTCTAGTGCTGAGATTATTGTCTAGTGCTCAGCTGGGAAGGAATTTAATAGGATCTGAAAACCAGCTAATTAGAAGGGCGTGTTGCGGTTAGTGGTTCTGGTTCCTTTATACCCAAGTTTTAAAGCCATAATGTGAATCAGGAACATCAAGAACTGCTTTTGTTACCCAGCGAGCTGTATTCTGCAGTTTTTCTCTTTGACTCCGAGGGTAAATCATATAAGGACATTGGTGTATTCAATTAATATACACGAGTTGCAGAGCATAGGAACACCATGAGCATCATTAAGTAGTGCACAAATAATTTAAATGGATGTCTCATTTCGCTTTCTTTTTGCTTGTTTAAGGGGCATCGTGGAAGCTCCCTAGTCAAAGGGCACAGAAGCATTACAGGAAGGCTACCAGGACACACACCACTGGCTGACCCATAGCTAGGGCAGCCACAGTAATTGAAGTGCTACAGCTGAAATATTAGGATGAATTTATACCTAGCCAGGCTTCTGTCTGAGAAAGTACGGAGACAATAATGTCTAGCAAGAATTTTGATGGTCAGTTAAGATAAATGCAACACAAATGTACATTACGTTTTATTGGGAGAATGAAACAGTATCAAGATTCATCCTTTTAATTCTGGGATCAATCTGCTCATTTACCCAACTGTGGGTAATACACCAGGGACTTTAATTAGCATCCCAAAGGAAACATGAACTCTTAACAAGAGCCAAGGCTAGGCCTCATCTCTGCGTAGAAGAAATGAAACTGAAAAGTGTCTGCCTGGCCATTTTCACTTGCACTCTAACCCTAAGACAGACCGTTGCCTGTAAGCACACCCACCCAGAAGGCCATATGCGACCCTGGCATAATGGTTTACCTGCAGGGGAAGGTCTTTTCCAGACCAGAAACCAAATAAAACCTTGTAAAATCAGTATCCGTGTATTCTGGTAGAAGGCAGCAGCAACTTGACAGAAGGTATAACTAGAACTGCTTGTAACTGTACAGATAAAACTAGAAAATACTTAGAAAAGTTTTGTACTGGAAAAAATATCTGTTTAAAGAAGTTTGTGACCACAATGATGGGTGCAGTTTAAAAACCAGAATAGAATACAATAGAGTGCATTTGGCTCTTCTCATAACAAACAGCATGTTTCTAATCACCAGCACCAGAGTCAAGCTAAATATTTCAAACCACACCACCAAAGACAATAAAACTGTATGGGCTGATGTGTCCTACCCAGCAGACTGTATTATTGCTTAATGCCCACCTCGTGCATTGTCACATCAAATTTCTTACTTGTTACCAGCTCCTTTTCTTGTTTGCAACTTTTATTTTAAGCACTCTGTATTTAAAATCACTCAACAACTCACATTTAAATAACTGCTCAGATTTCCTAAAGGATTTTGTTCCCATTAGAGAACTTGGTGAAATTCTGTCATCGTTAACACCAAACAACTCTCTCTGAAATTTCATTTGGGGAAATTCAATTCGAAAACTCTGTACCTAACCAGCTTTCTTCAAGAAGAGGCAGATTAGCGATTTCATTGCATTCCCACCCTTCTTCTTTTTTCTTCAATATACAGCTGGAGAGGATCATGATGAATACCACTGGCTGGCTCTACCATGCCTGTTTGTTTTTCTCATTAAGAAAAATAGAGAGCCTGTTAATCTCAAGAGAAGATGAAACACAAAGCTGCTTCAGTTCGATAGGCTGGTGGTCTGTCTGCCTGCAAAAGCTACTAATTCAGACAACATTTATGGATTGCAATATTAATAATTTATGGGTTCAGTATGCAGTTATAAATAACGCCATGTGTAGAGCAAATGCGCAGGAAATTCTGATAGACGGCTGGCAAAGACTCATCTTGTTGGGTCTCATTAGTGAGGGCCATAAAAACAGCAAGTGAAAATGATTCAGACTGAAAATGTATTAGAGCCTGCCATATTTTCAGTGTTCAATTCAATGCCTTTACAGTAAAGCCACGGAGGAGGCCCTGCAGATGAGGCCCCCGGAGGTCAGTCAGAAATGATGCCTGGCTCTTCCCCAAACGCCCTGTGTGATCTTGTCTAAACAAGTTTATTCCTCCCTACCTCAACCCTCTGTCTAGCTGGAGAATGCACCCTACATCTCTCTTGGCAAAACAAAAGTACTGCGCTTAGGTAGGATTAATCAGCTACACAAATTCAAAATAGGGAGTTATTAGCCAGTTTTAGGCCTGTTATTTTTCATAACAGGTCTTGGAGGCTGTAATGGATCACCAGCTGAGCGCGAATCAACCACGTAATCCGTTACGAAAAAAGCAAACCCCTGACTGGGACACAAAGAGGAGCGGAGCAAAACCTTTTCCAATATCTGTGGTGGCTAGGAAAAGAAACAAAGAGCTAACTGCAATAAGAGAAATTTATGTTAAGCATGATGGAAAAAATTTCACTAACAGAAGGGTAGGAAAGCACTAGAATAAATTGCACTGGGAAGCTGTCGACTGTCCATCCTTGGAGGCCTTCAAGAACGAATTAGACAAACATCTTTCAGAAATAACACTGGGACAGTTAATCTTGCCTTGGGGCAGCAAGATAAACTCTGATCTTTTGAAATCCATTCACCCTGTGGTTCTGTGATAATATCCGTGCAGATGGCATGTGTTTGTACAGCACCTTGCCCATCAGAGCCCTTTTCTTTCTTCCTGAAAGACAAACAGTAATTAGTAACTATAACTAGTTTTATAAACACTGTATTTCAAAACACACAGTCCATGCCACATAGGTATTATCCAGACTATAGCTTCAATTTCAAAAACAGATGTGTTCACCAGTGTCTCTACTGAACTAGACTATTCGTTAGGAGCAACCGTTTATTCTTCAATGCCACATTTACAAAATCAATTTGCGCAGCTTTCACCGGTAGTGGGAAGAGAGATCACTACTGCTTTGCAGATAAGGACTGCATTTTCACACGCTGTCCTGTGCTGTAAAAAGGAAAACCAAAAAATAAATATAAACCACCTATCTACTCCGCTACTTAAATACTAAAATGCAAAGCAAGACCCAAAACTTCATCTTTGAATATATTTTCACCTTAACCTCAGTTAATCTGAAAATGGTAGGATTATAACTCTGAATCTGACCATTGTCTCATGTGAGATTTGTCATAAAAAAAATATGAAAAGAATAACAGTTCATTCCTTTTATATGTGTATATATATATTTTAACTACTATTTAGATTCATCTTATATATGCAGGTGGCACTGTAATCAGAATTGATCACTTCACAAGTTACAGCCAAAACTTATCTTATCTGTTCAGGTCTGTTAACGCTGTATTTGCTCTCTTTCCAGCCTCACTTCACGTGCATGTAGAGGTAAATCCCCTAACTGAAGCAAAAATGATTCAACAAAACAGAAGAGCAGTCATGTTGCCAATGGGAAAATTCAATGGCCATACTACTTTCCCCTCACAGATATTACTGGTAGTTTCTATTTAGTTCAGAGCTTCCTTATTAAATTGACACCAAAGCCCCACTGGGCAATAATAAAATTTACCCAATGTTTCATTCGTTGTAGTCTCAGATACACCCTTATGCCTGGCAGCAAAGGATGTGATTCACTTCAGTTCTCATCTTTTAGGATCCTGTACTGCATGTCGATGTCTACCCAATTAATTAAAAATATCAGAGCCCTCCTCTGCTTCAGCGTAAATGTGACTTAATGTAATCGAATCCCATCAGGTTTCAAAACTGATACACCACACAGCTTTTAGAAGTAATGCAATTTCACAGAATGACACACCGTTACTGGATGAAGAAGAGTAAGCAAATAGTGTGCCAGCTACAAAATTGTTTCCCAGATATCAAGTTAGCCTACATGTATTTATCTATATTCCTACATCATGTAGAAAATGTTACAAATTCCCCCAATTTTTTTCATGAATATTGATATATTTGATATTTTCAGGCTTGGCTCCTGCATACATTATTAGTTCAGCTTTCATTAAGAAAAAATAATATTTTTCCTATCCTAAAGGATCCAAAGGATATAAAGCAGCATCTGATGTCATGTTAAATACAGTAATAGCCTGAGAAATTCTAAGGAAAAGCCTTGTCCACGAGCCAGTAAGGATGCATTGACAGAGAGTATTGAAAAGACCAAAGTATTTAAAGCTTTTTTATACACTAAAATTCAGAAGGTAAATCATATTTAAATAGCAATTTTAGATAATACTAAGAGGCAAGAACATGGAAAGAACAGGTTAGAGAGCGCTTAGGTACATTAAATACTTTCAACTCAGGCTAAGAGATACAAAAACATGAGGAAGACTGGCAAAATCTCAGAGCCCCCGGCGACTCCTTATCTATGGAAATCTGTGGAGGGTTAATAACATACCAGAAAACTGCAGAAGAGTGAAAATGGTGATTATTCTTACAAAGGAGCAAAAAACACAGCAGCTGGGAATTTGCAGGCCTGACAGCATACTTCATTTATCAAAACAGACTGGCACATACAATTAAACAATCTATTTGCAAGCACTGAAAAGAGCTCCATGAGTGGCAATCAGCGTGAACCTATGCTCAGGGCAAATAATGTCAAACTATTCTAGTTTTAATCTATGATACGGTATCAGGTCTTGTGGATATACAGAAGAGAATATATCACGTAGTTTTAATTTAGTAAAGTTTTTCATATTTTCTTTTAATCATGCCAACCAACCATGTCCTAGATTTAGATGTAACAGGTCAGCTACAAGGCTGGTAGGAAAAGACATTACTTAATATTTAATATAAATGGAAGCTAGGATTCTTCCAGGGATTGCCATGGGATTTTTGCTATCACTAGACGGCCAGGAGTAGGTAACCAGTAGTCAGGAGAGTGGAAGAAAAATGTTATTAATCAATGAATGATATGAAGATCACAGAATCACAGAATGTTCGGGGTCGGAAGGGACCTCTGTGGGTTATCTAGTGCAACCTCCCTGCCGAAGCAGGGTCACCTACAGCAGGCTGCACAGGACCTCGTCCAGGCGGGTCTTGAATATCTTCAGAGAAGGAGACTTCACAACCTCCCTGGGCAGCCTGTTCAAGAGCTCTGTCACCCTCAGAGGGAAGAAGTTCTTCCTCATGTTCAGATGGAACTTCCTCTGCTTCAGTTTGTGCCTGTTGCCCCTTGTCCTGTCACTGGGCACCACTGAAAAGAGTCTGGATCCATCCTCCTGACACCCACCCTGAAGATATTTATAGGCATTTATAAGGTCCCCTCTCAGCCTTCTCTTCTTCAGGCTGAACAAGCCCAGCTCCCTCAGCCTTTCCTCATAGGACAGATGCTCCAGGCCCCTCATCATCCTCATAGCCCTCCGCTGGACTCTCTCCAGTAGCTCCTCATCTTTCTTGAAGTGGGGAGCCCAGAACTGGACAGAGTGCTCCAGATGGGGCCTCACTAGGACAGAGTAGAGGGGGAGGAGAACCTCCCTTGACCTACTGGCCACTATTCTTAATGCAACCCAGGATCCCATTGGCCTTCTTGGCAGCCAGGGCACACTGCTGGCTCATGGTTAACCTGTCATCCACCAGCACTCCCAGGTCCCTCTCCACAGAGCTGCTCTGCAGCAGGTCCACCCCATGCCTGTACTGGTGCATGAGATTGTTCCTCCCCAGGTGCAGGATCCTGCACTTGCCCTAGTTGAACTTCATCAGGTAGATAAGGAGAGGTAACCAAGAAGCTGAAGGGCAACTGTAAAGAAGAGGGTGCTGTTCCATAAGGACAAGCGCAAGGTGCTACGAGGACACAGGAATAACCAGCATTTCAAATACCAACCAGGGAACTATGGGCTGGATAAAGGGATGCAGCAATGTTGTCAGCCTGAGTCAGCAGGTCACCCCCTGGAAAAGGTGAATGTCACACCGGGAGGAATAGTGAGCACGCAGTCTGCTGGGCTCAGGTGGGAACTGTCACTTCCAGCCTACTCCGACGGAGCTCAGTGCCTAATTTGGAGGCTCTGCATTTCAGGGATGAAGAGGAGCTATCGGAACTGGTTGAAAGTTGGATGAAAACCAGGACGTAACTCAGACTGCTTAGACTGTAGATGAGAATAGAGTAGGTAGGTAGAATACTAAATAAAAGGATTCTGCAGAAAGGAAAGGAAATCTGTTCTCAAGATGTGTGATGAATGAAAGTAATGGGGATTGTATTTCATCACAGAAGACTTGAGAATGAAGAAAATTAAGAAAAAAATTCTCACGTTTGGGATAGTAGAAGAAAGCATTGACTACAGTGTGTTCATCATTGCAGATGTCTAAGTAAGCAGGAAAACATCTGTGAGGACCCTCATAAATATGGGCTGTCTGGCCTTGTGTTGGGGAAGAAATTACAGGATCTGTTCAAGGACCAATTTAGCCCTATGTTTCTGTGTCATTCAATGTTTAAACAAAAAAATACAGACAAGACAAGAACTTAAAACTTCCAGTTGTATAAATCTCAAGTTAGGGGTGATACAGTTAACTTTTTCACACTCAGGTTTAGTCATCTTGTATAGTCTATGTCTAGGTATTACAAAGAAAGAAAAAGGAAGAAACAAAACCCAATAGGACATTTCTCTGCAGGACAACGTCATTTTTCTGTTGCAGTGCTGAGGCACCACAGAAAGCCTAGAGAAGAATAAAAAACCTGCACTTCAGCCTCCCAGATTCCTGGCGACTATCCTAACAGCTTGACTACCCTTCGAATTTGCCCATCTTCATTTCTCCTCCAGAGCTATCTCCCACAGAGACAGGTCTGGCTTGCCTCAACTCCATCTGTGTTTTTTAGGTGGCTGGCTGTAAGCCAGAGTGGGTCTTACTGAGGGGCAACCTAAACCATTTTGGTGAGAGGTGAGCTAAACCAGTTACCACTGGGAAGCAAGGGGAAGGTACTGGCAATCTCCTTCAGTCACCTTTTAGGACAAACGCAGCTGGAAAAGGTGTCTGAAGGCATCTTTCCCTCCAGATATAAATTATTCACCAACAGGGGCATTACTGGAATCTTGAGGTCTTCACACTCAGAACAGTGTCCTGGTCGGAAAGCGGGCCTCCACCCAGACCACAAGCAGCAGAAGCAATGATTTCTAATTTCTCCAGCGAACTGGCTTGGAGGAAAAAATTTAAAAAAAGAAATTCAGCAACAAAACAAGGCAGGAACACAGTCCTGAAAGACAGGAGACACAAGGAGAGAACAAGACAGACAAGAACGGCGACCCAAGGGAGGTAAGACAGCAAGGTAACGCGAAGTGGAAAGTCAATGGGAAGACAAACAACGTGTTTTTACTAAAGCTGTTAATTCACTCTTCAGGTCTCCCACTGAAGTCATCCATCACAACATAACTAAATAGAGCTCAGGGCGCAGCTGCCTGCCCGCCACTGTAAATGAACCTTCTGTACACGGAGCACTGCTCCGGCAAGCTGGCCTCCTAGGAGGAAAAAACCTCAGCTGCAAAAATAAACAAATCAGGTACCACAACCCTCCTCCCTACATTTTTTTCCCAAAGAATGTGTGCTACTAAGTTTTAACCCTTTCTTGGTTGTTAACTAAGCTCAGCATTTTTCTTTGCTTAAAACACATACAACCAGTATCATCGTGCAGCACTGAAATGGTCACTGTGTGTTTTACTGAACAGCACAAAGCCTTACTGAGCACCAAATCCGGGCTCATGTAAAATTTTTTCCTCCATACCAGAGAGGGCATGAGGCAAGCTCCAACTCCCACTGTCAGATCCGCCAAACAAATATCCGTGGACCCAAGATGCTCTCAGTCTCAGAAAGAAACCTGTTTTTCAGTCTCTCCTGCACTCTTCTTGTGACACTTTGCAGTTATGGCTTCCTGTCTTTTACTGCAACCATTGCTTTAGGGATAAAGTGACCAGTGAGGTTGGGGGGGGGGGGCAGACATTGGGGAAAAAAATAGTTTGATCGATTACACAGATGTTACGTATTCTTTGGGGATTCAGATCCAGGTGACCAGGTACTGGGATCTACCAGGGGTCTCAATTTTGTGCGGAGGTGCTAAGGATGTTGCGATCAGAGAGCAGTGCCTCAGCACTTCGGTTTTTGAATGGACATGTTGGCGCAGTGGCTTTTGCAAGTCGTGCGAGAGAAAACACAGAAAACCCAAAATTTTTGGGGCGGCAGTCTGAGCCTGTCATTGGGGCTCCTGTGACACAGGACAGTCTGGGTCTGTGTCTGGCTCAACGCCTGAGCGGCACAGCTCTCCAACGCTGGCTGCTTTACCTCCTCGTAGGATGAGAAGTGTCTCCCTCCCTGCATGTAGATATTGAAAGCTGCTTATTATAGACATACACATACAGAAGGCTTCTAGTTGAACTATATACATACACATACAGAAGGCTTCTAGTTGAACTATAGCCTCCAAGAGACTCTGTCCAAGAGAGACAGCATGAATTAACCCACCTTACACCACAGAAACAAGGACTTCCTGCTTCTCTCATAAAATCATTGAACACCATGCAGGAAAAGTATAGTTCCTAATACATGACCACATGGCAATAAAAGTGTAGAAATATGTAAATACATAGGTGTTCTGAACTTCTGAGCTGCTGCTACAGCAAACGAGGTTGCGTTGCCGTGTGTCTGGGCAGCCCCAAAAGGAAGAAGCATGACAGCTTCCCACATGTTTCACAGAACAACAAAACAGCAGGCAAACTCCAAGAAAAAGACAGCAACACTGCTAGTGAGGTCATGAAGCTTGATTTCAGGAAGAAACAAAATCACAGAGGAAGAATAAAATAAGGCTTTTTTTAGCTATGAGTATGGCTCCGACTGCCCTAGCAATATTATTTTATGACTCAAGTTAATCACATATTCGACAATGTAAATGCCATCATTAGCAGTAGGGCAGGTACCACTGTAGATCTATGTAGTGAAATGCCAATGTAAATTCTGAAGAAACACGTAGATTGGCAAAAACGTTACAGACTACCTTGCCAGACAGAGTATTTGCGGTGTTCCTTCTTTAGCCCAGGAAGTGTTACAGCACAGGTAAACTGCAAAGTTTCTCAGCTTGCATGAGGCCATACGGTTACCCATTTGAGAGGGTGCTGCACAAACCACTATTTTAAAGACTTACATAAGAAGTTTCAAAGTTGCAATGCTATGGAAAGGAAAAAGCAAGGTAAGAGAAGACCTGGTGAGATCAAGATGGCTAAACTCCTGGAAGCTG
This sequence comes from Opisthocomus hoazin, assembly GCF_030867145.1. Lineage (NCBI taxonomy): Eukaryota > Metazoa > Chordata > Aves > Opisthocomiformes > Opisthocomidae > Opisthocomus > Opisthocomus hoazin. The sequence goes on from NC_134420.1 coordinate 7,370,511, forward strand.
GATGTTGTTACAAGTATGAAATCCTACCTCTACTGAAGTCAGGGTTAATAGATAGTATGGCATCTAATCCCACCTGTAATTAGGAGGCTACTTTTCTTACCTCAGAGGATCCTGGAGCGGGTTGTTAACAAAGAGCATATTGGATCCAAATTAACTTGCAAACTTCAGTAATTTTCCTGAGGCCAACCTAGCATCGGGCCTTTCCATTCCCGTTATGTCACACAGCTTGCTTTGGCTAGTCACAGTTCCACGGGCTTAATTAGAAATTGGCTTTTCCTGCTGTGTTTCTGTTTCTTTTGCTTTTGCTGCAGGTGATTGGAGTATCTTTGTAACTACTTGCATTATGGATTAGAAAATCACCTGCAGGTGGGCTGAAGTAATCACATTCTGCTGAATGTTTATTAAAGCAGTAATTGCTTCCATTTCCCCAAATACACAGTGCACACATCATCTACTATATAAAATTCTGTTAAAATAAGAACTAAGTGCAATCATAAACCTTTACAGGCACGGAAAGCCTTACTTAGTCTTTGGTTCAGCTCCCCATGGCAACTGTAGATGCAAACAACTTGTTATTGCAGGGACTTCTATCACTGAATAATTGTAACTATTTTAAATATCCTTTGCCAGTACTTTACAAACAGATATAGCATTTGGGATGCTCAAGAAGCTGCATTTATACAAATGCTCCATTCATCTGATTAAATATTGCCCTTAGGCAGGAACCAGTATCAAGCCACGAACTTGCCACGTTCAGGGAAAGCACTCAGCGATTTCCTCAGCTAGATCTTGCTACGTTGGTTTTTCTAATGGACTGAAAAACTTCAGGAGTGAATGTCTCCTTGTGTGTGTTGGTGTAAACTCTTCTGATTGATGAAACCTGCCCAGAGCTCTGCAGTGCCTGCACTCCATCTCCCTCTGTCTGAGTGACCCAGCATCTCAAATAGCCTCTTTTTTTGCTACAGCCTGATGCCCTCCCTGTCGGAGATGTTATCTGGCTCACAGAAGAATGCCAAATGCTTTGAGTGCATGTAGACCTATACTCTGACAAAGTCCTGCGCTGATTGGAGCAAATATGTCATGTTGTACAGTCTGTGCAGTCAGAAGCTAGGTGCATTACAATGGCCAGATACTCAACAGAATCTGCTACACTCCCCTTGTGTGACTCTGCTCCTCATAAAGCTGAATGATGTGGTTTTTAATGTCTAGCTCCTTTGTTCAGTCAGTGGCAATATAATTGCAAATGCCTATGTTTGGTTTTGACAATAGGACAGGGTCATTGTGATACCGTATTTTACCATGGCTGACTGAGCTTGCTCATGCAGGAGATATCACACAGTAAGTAAAGAAAAGCTCTTAAGAACAGCATGACTGAGCAGGAATTAGCTGAAAAACCACGTGCACGTGGACATATATCTTCTAATTAGGAAATTAGCCTATTCTTGGGAATTACTTCTCAAGCTTTGCAAACACTGCAAAAGTCTTGAGCCCATAGGAGCATACTGCTGTCACCACCAAGTGAGAAACTAGGAGTGGAAAAATTACACACACCGACATCACGTGTTCCTACATCGTGGAAAGCTGAGGTGGAGTGTGTCTTCCTCCTCCCATCTCCACAACAAGAGGGAAACAAGTATTCGCAACATAATCTTCTGGAGCTGGTATGTGTGCGCTTAAAGGACACCACCAGTTTTGAAAGCTCCAGCTTTGCAACTGCTGCTCTTCAGCTGCCAGCTCTGGTTTAGGAACTTCTTCCTCAAAAAAAAAAAAAACAACCAACAAACCAAAAAAACATTACTACTTTTGCTCTGCATGACTACCATTCTTTCATTAGCTTTCCTGTTAGTAAAACTCCAATATTAACTAAACTATACTAGATCTACCCTGAAACAGATTTTTCAGATCATTTAAATCACTGGAACACTCATGGGCCAACATGACAGGTAATACAGAAATATCCCTCCTAGAAAAAGGAGAGAGAAAGAGACAGAGTTACTGAGAGCCATTTTTTCTACGTGCCTTTTAACTAAAAAGTGCTTTAGGCTCATTAGTCTCCAACAGATAGCAACATGCAAGCTCTTGGCTCACACAACAATATCCCCTCCAGAGAACTGCTCACACAGTGTCTGCGTGCGCGTGCATAAACGTGGCAGGTATACAAAGGCAGTTACAATTTACGACAGTGATGAGAAGTGGTGAATACAGTGATAGACAAGCTCAATGGCATATTTGGAAACTGCTCAAACCAGGCATATTAATTAAACACACCTCCACTGTCCATTAGAAATACCAAAGTCTCCATCAAGCGATTTTAAGTGGTTTAGAAACAGATAGCTGCAAGTGTCTGAAAAAACTGGGTTCCCTGTACAGTCCTCAAAACATGCTGTGGTTATGGTCAGTAAATACCTCCAATTTACATTACAAAACACCCACCCAGTCTCAATGCAGGGTGAGTTGTCAAAGGGCAAGGAGAGCATTATTGTCCGCAGACAAACAATCAAGCTGTTGCCTGCCTTTGTTTCAGGTGTTACTGTACTATTTGGAGAGCCCTTGTATCCACAGATCACAAAGGAATTGCCATACGCTCATACGCTTTTTGCCACTGCGGGATCTTGCTCTAGAGAAGGACTTACCCACCAGCTGCCGGAGAGGGATGGGAATTACGCTCTGGACCTGGCTTGCTGTTCCACATGCACTGGGGAGGAACCACCCCCAACCTCCTGCTTGTGGTGCAACCAGCTCCCCAGCTCATCTGGAGCTGCCATTCAGAACAGCCTTGATTGCAGCTGGCTTCCCAAGTGTCTTGAAAATTACACAAAATTAAATTAAACTAAAGCTTGGATAAAACATTATGATTTGATTTGCCAAATTAGTCTTTCTAATGAGCCAATTAAGTTCCCTGCTAGTGTGAATTCTTGAAGAGCCAAGAACTGCTGTTTCGCAAAATAGGCTTAGCAAGAATTGGAACCGACCTTGGTTTTTGGAAGTGAACATGGCAGGCAAGTCATTGCCATCACTATTTTAAAAACGCAGGCTGTACACAGGCAGCAAACCAAGGCATTTTCTCCCAGATGAAATACCAATGTTTGGTTTGGAATCGATTTCACAACGTCCTTGTGTATGCAGACCACGTATCGATGCCAACGCCTATCATGAATTCAGCTCTGTGTGCTATTAGAAGAGCAGGGTATAATTTTACATAAAAGGTGTCTACATCTGGTACTGTTCATACGCTCTTTCCTCCTTTCCCATTCAAAATAAAAATAGCAACATAGGGAAAAGTTGGGAAGCTTTCAAGAATTGTTGTGAATTATATGAGAAGGAAAGTTTCACTAAGTCTGGAGATTTGCCATGGACATTTGCACACCAATTCCAGCAAATTCGTCCTGGTGGCACAGCAATTTGCCAATATGTTGCATGCAGTGATTCAGAGCCTGCTTTGTTTTTAGGAACAGACCCTTTTATACCCAACGAGGACAAAACCTTCTAGGGACAACTTGGAGATGCCCTCTAAGAGGTTTCAAGAGCCCTGTGCTTCCCAAAACTCCTCGTAAGAGAGGAACTGCTTTAGGACACGCAGAGCAGAGAACTGGAGGGCCTTCTGCTGAAGTCACCTATCCCTCTCCCAGAGGAGGGCAACACTTGCCTAACAACTGTCTCAGTAGCACTGCTAGGAGCACAGGACTCACCACAGCTAACTCCTTGAAGAGAAAGACCACCCTAAGAAAGGAATTGTAGTATCAGTTTCTTGATAGTTTGCAAAATTTGTCCTCTGTCTGGAAAGGGAAATATGAACAGGACAAAAATAAACAGTCACTCTCCCTGACGTATATTCATGTGCACAGACACCTGGAAAGTATTTACTGTGTTTGAGCCAAACTATTAATCCAGACTTTCTATCGCATTTACAAAAGGAGGAGTCTTCCTTGCCTCAAAATAAAATGTATTGCTCCTGCCCGTATTTCCTTCAAATTACTGGCATTTTTCTGAAGCCCGCTGATGTGACAACAGCATTGCAGATCTGGACTCAGCAGTGACCAAAAAAAAAAAAAGGCATCTCTTGATGCAATGCATATCAGTATTTTCCCCAGAATTCTATGTTCTTCTATTTAGTTCCAAAATTCTCGTTTCTTCAACTACTTCTAGTTTGTGAGGCCATGCAGCTTAAATAATACGACCAAATTCTGAACTAATGTTTGCTGATGTCACAAATATTTACCTTAAATGCAAATGCTCCATTACCCCCTCTCCAGCACACTGATGTAGCTATCCAGTGGGGCTTGTTAGAATTCTCTGAGCACTTTTTCACTTTGAGACATTTTTTGGATTGTCCCACAGTGAAATATTCACAAATAAAAAATAAAACCCAGAAAATTCATGTTCCCATACTTCTTAATGGAAATAAAAACACTGTAAAATTTATTTTCGAGTATGTGTTTTACACTACCAAATACAATAGTGCGAAAACAAAATGCAAGGTACCTCCTACTATAGCCCCATTTTCTTCAGGCGAGTTATTCCTGATCTATACTGTACCGTGTGGCCAATATCAAAATTTGCCCCAACAAGCCTTAAGCTCCTTCGAACTTTCTGTTTTCAAAATCAGCTAGAAAAAGATACCTCCTTAAGAACATCTTGAAGCACTACAGTACTTAGTCCTGGTTTGGCACGAAGCTAAACAGCAACCTTTTCTTCTATGTCTGTTGTACACCTAAGAGTGATATTACTTTTCCTAATCAAAATTTTTACAGGTGCCCATCACTGGAGAGCTCTCTAGAAACAGTACTTGGGCTCAGCCGGTGCAGGGTCTTTATATCTGTCTTGCGTCCATTTATGTAGTTTGCTGTCAGCAGGGAAAAAAAAGGGGAGGGGGGAAGTAAAAGCCAAGCAATATTACTATCAATATGACAGTAGGAGAAAATATCCATAGCATCATAATATACGCAACCTGTGTTCCTTCCTTTATTCATTCTGTTGAATGGCAGTAGGTACTTACTAGTGACAGCACAGCTTTTCAGAAACCTGAGTTGGACCCACGCAGTCAGAAAAAATGGCCTATCATCACCATTTTTATTTGTGTGCAGGGACAGATTTTAGCTAAATATATTGGCGTAACCTCACTGACTACAAGAACCTATGCTTACAGGCATGGACTAAGAATGTGACCCAATGTGTATTTGTTTTTCAGACCACAAAAGCAGTACAGCACAATCTACCAATGTATTTTAGTAAAGCTGACCAATGGAGACTCCCCTTGCTTTAACGCACATATTTTCATGTTTCCCACAGATCTGCTACTTTTTCAGGCTCTCACTAAACCAAAAATGCATCTGACTTCCAAACATCTCCTGACTTCGTCGAGTTTGTTCCCATTACTTCATTTTTGCTTTTGCACATACATCAATTAATGTTAAACAATGAAGACAACCAAAGCAGAGAGTTTTGCTCACAGGTTATTAAATGACCATTAATCTTTCCCTTTCGTTTTGAAGTTCCCCAAATAGCGATGGAGTTGGCTTGAGTCTGGACATTACACAGTTTGAAATACAGATGTGAAAGCTGGAACGGAGAACATGGCTGAAGCAGTAACCAAGATGGTGTAGCAAATGAACAGACATGTTTGCATAATATCACGGCAGCCTCCTGAAAGGCAAAACTATATAACTTGCCAGAGCAAACAGATGGTTACACAGCATGTGCGAATATATTTCTTTTGCACAAATTCAGCTGAAGGAATACAAAATAATGAGCTCATAGTTAAAGAACAGATGATGAATGAAAGGTAAACAATGAACAGGAAAATGTGATTAGTCATCTTTCATTTATTTCACTGGGCCTGATATTTTTGTTACCAAAATCAATGACAAAACTACCCTTAACTGCAGGCAAAAGAGTCTTGAATCCATTGTGTGTGCCTGTTTATGCTGTGGTAGGTTTCTAGCCACATCTGCCAACATGTGCTTTCCAGTACTTGAACAATTCTTACAGAATCAGCTCAACTTGCCAGAAATAAAACTATGGGTTTGAAGAAAGAGCACATACAAAGACAAGGTGGTGTAATTTTACATGTCAGAATATGGCTTAGCAATATTTTAAATGCTAAAAACAAAGTTTTAAGGCCACCTACGATATTTGATATCCCATTCCTATGTTTCTCTTCATTTGTTTATGTTACACTGCTGCAAGCTGCTGAACAGGAATAGCTGCATTTTAATGATGGATGTAGTAAGCCCATAAACATAGATTAGGGAATTCAGGGTGAGAGAGAGAAAGGGAGCGGGCAGATGTCAAGGAGAGAAAGAGCAAGAGAGCTTACAGACCTCAAGTGAGGATGAATTCTTGGCTCCGCTGAAGATTATGGGAGTTTAATCAATTATTTCAGCAGAATCAGTACGGTAATGGTGGCTAAAGTGCATTTGGATCTTGTGCAACAAATTTCAGATGAATGCCAGGTATCGTTAGTCCACATACAGTTCATGAACAGTATTTTCTTCAAATTGCCCTTGTACTGGAAACTCATTATCAAATTGCCTACATTATCAAATTATAAACTCTGTTCCCATAAAAAAAAGTAGGTAAATCATCTTCTTAATAATCTCTTGCACAATTCACTAGCTATAGCATAGTGAGCAGAAAGCTCACTGGAAATAAGGAACCTTGTGATCAAAACAAATAAACTAATTTGCTCCTTCCTTCATTAAAAGTTTAGATGACCATTTCAGAAACAAATTGTTGTGATTAAGCAGTTATCTCTTCAAATGGCTACCACAAGATCAATGAAATCAAAATAAATGGTTAATTATTTTATATATGTCTATGTGGTTCAAGAATGGAAGAGAAAGTAATACAGAGGATATGAAAATATGGAGCAAGAGTGAGATTAGATAGAGAGAAAGATTACGAAGCCCCTTTTAACTACAAAATACAAAAATGCTCTATATTCTTTACAGGAAGATATTTTATATGGGGAATAGTCACAGAAGGTCTGGATGTAACAATAAGTTCCGTGAAGCATAGCTGTTGGTCATATAGATAATGTCTTAACACCTTTCCCTTTAACTGCATAACACCTATAGACAATATACTTTCTCTTTAAATGGCCTCTTTACAATATTCCATTCAAAAACCTATCCACAAAGACTGCCTTGGGAAGCTATAAATCTGATCTCACAGGTAAAGAAGATCTATTCTTTCAACCTTTCAAATAAAGGAGGAACCATTATAATACTGAGATTTTTCCTTGCAAAGATTTACCACCCAAAATACTGGGAAATGTTAAAATCTGTTCTTCGGATTTTTCTCCAAAGAGCTTTCTCAGCATCTCATGAAATCCACCTGCATTCCATTTCTGTACTTTGTGCCAGACTTCTCCATGGACTAGGCTTTTGATCATGATAGGATTTCTGTGATGCAAACTGTGTGTTGTGAGGCCACAATCTAGCACGAAAGATGTGGCTCTTCCAGCAAACCCAGGCCCTGCAGCAGGAGTGAAAAAAGGCACTGTGAAGGTATCACAACAACTGAGATCAACGCAGATTAATAAGAAGCAGATCCAAAAGGAAAAGAATTGGCTTAGTTTTACAAACTGATGTTTTTAGAGCTAGCCTGAGAAAAAGCAATTGCTTTCTCCTCAGCTGTAATTTCTTTTCCAGTAGCAAATCCAAAACTTCAGCAAAATAGTTTTGAAAACACCTCATTTCACTTTGCACAAGGCGACAGAGCAATACCCTCACAGCTCACACAACAGGGCAAGGTTCTTCCCACTTAAAAATTCAGCTTGAGGGCTCCTCCAAGCACAGAACGGGTCTGACACGAAGCTGTCAGCTTTTGTTGGAGTGGATGAGCCGAGCTATCGCAGTGTTTAGACAGCGGACAGAGAAGGAAGAGGGCAGGATGTGGTAGTGGTTGTTGCGTAGGTGGCACTTTTCTCCATGAGGTTCCAGTCTGGCAAGAAGCCCCAGTCAGGCAGACCCCAGACAACAGATATATTGTCCAAAGGTTCAGAAACAGAAAAATAGTTTTTTGGTTGTTTTTTTTTTTCTGATGCTTTTCACTTGCAGAACATAAACATATGGTAGATTTCAGCTGGACTAAAATAGAGAGGCAAGGAGTCCGTTGGCACAGAGCTGCCTGCGGGACTGACCCTACCACTCCCGATTTACTGTGGTTGAAGAATACAGCCTCGTGCCTCGCTGCGGCAGGAGGTGCAGCCTTGCTGTCAGAGGCTGGGCAATATTGTTGTGAAGCCCTGTGTTTGGTGTTTTGACCAAATTCAAATCTGGTCAACGTCACTCCGCCATCCAAAAGTATCTTCAGGGTTTAATTTGGCTGATATAGTCTTCTCTGTGCGCTTCGTACACTTCTGTCAACTGCTATTTCTGTGAGTGTGGCTGCTTTCCAGGAACAGAGAAATTGATTTCTGCATGCAATTAAAAGAGAGAGAAAGAGGGAGAGAGAAAAAAAAATCCAACTGAGTTCATGGTTCATCTGACACTGTTGTTAGAAACTCAGAGACGGCGTGGTGCAAAACTGTCGCTTCCTGAAAACAGTTAATCGGGAATTAGACAACACAATAGTTACCTTGCTTTAAAAGAAATTTCTCCAACGGGTTAATTACGGACCCAGAGAAAGACTTAACAAAAAAAAACAAAAAACCATGTGGAAGGCATCAAGCCTAAATTTTCAACGTGAGCAACACTAATAGACCTTTTCTATAGCCAGGCACAACCCCTGTAATTCTACAAATTAGACTGAGCCCCTGGGAAGTATGTGCCTGCAGCTGCTACGCAGATGTGCAGATAGAAATTGAGGCAGATTCTTCCAAATAATACTGGATGATTCTGAGGCTAATAAAATTACCACTCATCCAGTGTTAACGGACAACTTTCCTTATAAAAAAGTCATATATTTCATCTTATAGCAAAACACATTCAAAGCTGAAAAGCTTCCTCCAATGGATGGGCAGCAAACTTAATTTTTCTCATTTCAGAGTGATTCCCATCTTGCAAATATTAATTTATTGTTACGCTTCTCTCTTTGGGAATAAGGAAAGTTGCCCTTGGTGTTTGTCCGGGAGTAAGAGCTCTTCCTGAGGAAGCTGGTTAGTATTTGTCAAGACAAACAAATGCTCACACTCTCCTGCAAGTATTTATCCAACATTCAAATGCAAACTTAGTTTTTGCTCGAGAAAGATGAAGGAATAGCCCCAGACAACCCGTATGGTTGGCTGATTGTCAAGATTAGATAAGAACCAAGCTGCCTATACCGCCTTCCTGCTTTGGTATCATGTGACTACATTCTCACTGGCTTTTCCTACAGTTTCTCACCTCCACATTAATGCAGAGTGAAGCTTGGATTCTGCCACAAACACAGAAGCAGAGGTGCTCAGCAGAGCTTGGAAAAACTAGGTAATCAAACTCAACTGCACTGCAACAAGCACCGAGGGCAAACCCCCACTTCAGAGACAGTTAGACAACTAAACAGACCTTCAGAAATCTGGCCTTGAGCACTTGCCTTCTGGCACTTTCAACAACTGCAGCTTTAAGAGCTAAAGGATCCGACTGTGGCAAATATATGTTTGGCATGGCATCCAAATCTACAAAGCCCTTTAACAATGTGGTTTCTAGAGTCATATGAGCTTGACCAATTGAGAACCTTTTGTACGTAAATCACAAATGTTCAGGCACCGAACTGACCTTCAACAACCTTTACAAAAACCCTAATTAACAGGAAGAGTGACAGCAGACCAAACAATTCCGAATACCGCTCCTTTATGAGAGCGCACTCATTCACAGGTAGATTCAAAATGACCAAAGAGGAAAGAACTCCCCCACCTTTGGGGAGGGAGAATCAAAAATAAACAGTGTGATGATGGATATAGAGGGTCAGGCAGGAAGGGACAAGAAACAGAGCAACCAGAAAGAAAAAGAAGGACAAGGACTGAAAATGGAGGAAATTGGATGAAAGTTGAGGGGGAATGTCACTGATGTGATGAGGTCACAGGCAGGTGGCAGGGGCAAGAGACCTTTTACCCGTTGGAAAACACAAGGAAATGGGCAGGTCAGAAAGGAACCAGAGGTATCTGACAGCAGTTACTTTAGCAACCATTTTTCCCTCCCTCTCTGCAGAATTGAAATTTATTTTAATCAGAAAGTATTTTTTAAATGCTCTTCTTAGAATCTGATCAAAGTGTTGCCTCCTTAGTCAATATATTTCTTAAAGTGCCCAAATGTGCTGAAAATATTCCCCTTTTCTATAACTTTGATGGCCTACAATCACTTCAAGCTGTGGTCTCCTCAGTTAGGATAAACAATGTTGTGCCAACGTCTGGCTGACAAAAACCTCCAGAAACATACCAGGAGCTTAAAAGGGAGACATTGTAATTTTGTAGAGGGCACTCCTCCCTGTGAATTACTGTTCTGTTAGCATCCCACCATGCCATTAGGAGACACCACTCCGACACTAGTGGTAGCTGTCCTAGGGCTTGTTTACAACGAAGTGTATTTGCTAAGGCATCACCACCCAACATAACGACTCCCTCTACTACTATAAATCTCTTCAAGCTTTGCATTATGCACCACAAAAGTCACAGAGACCCCTGCAATCTTCCATAGAAGCAAGCAGTTTAACAAGAGCGCCCTTGCCCAGTAGAGACATTGCTAAAGCGTTTCTTAAGTTAAGTTCTTCCTACATAATTTCCTCGGAGTGCAGGGCATTTTCATCCCCTTCCAGGTCAGAGCTACTTGTGTGGACTAATGGGTCAGTTGCCATTTTCCACTCTCAGACACTGGCAGCTGGAAAGACTTGCCCATGATACCCTGTTTTTAAAGCTCTTTTCCGGATAAATATGTGATCATATTTTTAAGGCTGTTTTTCTGTAGCAATTTAAAACATTACAGGCTCTGACACTTACCTCATGGGAAACATACTCGCGGCTGACGCCCAAAGCAGCATTCAGGGCAGCACCACGAGAGATGATCCCATTCCTAGTCCCTGCCTTGCAGATGACCCCCAGCACGTGTCTGATTCCGTTCACCCTCCACCAGAGATGCAGGTCAGGACAAACCTCCCGTCACATCTGCTAGCATATGCTGAAGGAAGTGACACTGGTCTGGCTGCTGGTCCCACCTCCACCCCTTGGGGACCACTCTCACTAGGGGAACTTGGGCACCAACGTGATGCCAGAACATGAGGAGCAGCTGCTACTTCTCCAAATCCTGTTCAAAAAGTGAAGGGAAGAAGCTGCAGCCCTACTCGTTGGCTTTTGGCACTGCCTGTTTCTTCACATGAGAATAACTGGAAGGCTAGATGAACCAGGGAACTGGTTATAAGAGATAAAATACATTTTAGACAGAGCATATGCTTCTGATCAGCCTTGCCTGGACAGCAGTCTGGGGCTGTCACTGTCGCAGAGCAAGGCTGCTTTGTTTTTATTTATTATTGGTAACATGGAGGCAGCTAATGGTCCCAGCCTAAAGTCAGGACCGTGCTGCATCAAGTGCTGTTCTCTAAAATTGTAAGTAAAAATGTAAAAGCTTGTATGCGAGACAAGCAGTGGAAGGAAGGAAACGGTATCTCTCTTTTGCTACGGCAACTGATGCACCGGGATGTTTGTGCAGGGTCACATAGGAAATCTGTCACAAAGCCAGAATTTGAACCTTCATCTTCCATATGCAATTACAGCACTAGCTCAACAGGTCCTTCCTTCCTCTCAACCATTTGTTGTCTGACTTCTAGCTGAGGGCTTGAACCCAAGAACATCAGCATGGAAAACAAGCCTTAAACAGTCGCGTCGAGAAAGCAACTCCACCAGCAATCAGCAGACCAAAATTCCAACTACGCCTGCAGATCAGGACAGAGCAGTCGTTCCACTGGTGACTGCAGTCAGAAACAACCTAGCTCTACTTATAAGGCTCCACAACACATGCTCTACGAGGCTTTTCTCCAAGCCCAGTTTGAAAGCCATCCATGAGGCAAAACAGCAAAGCTCGTTTTCCTCCTGCATCTGCTCTGTCGAGGTGTGAACACAGTGCCAGGGGATGCAAATTCAGATCTAACCCTACTGGCAGAAAGAGCTGGACATAGCTGAGGACATTGTTCAACATCTCTAGTGGTTCCCTGTTCACTGCTAACATCTTTATTTTCAATGAGAAGCCCTAAATAAGGTGTTCAGAAATTACTTGTTCTTTCCCGGAATGCCATGACAGTCGCATTCATTTGGGGGAAGGTTTGCAGATCCAGCATTGTCAGAGCTAATGTCTTTTGAGTGATGCTGAGTTTGCATAGAGCAGGTTGCCAGTTCACAGAACAAGCACAGTAACAGAAAAGACAAAGAGCAGAAAGGGAAAAGCAAGGAAACTGATAGCAGCAGATATTGTGAAATTGATAGCCTTAATTTACCATGTATCCTTCTCAGAATTTATGGTAATGGAACATTTCATTTCATTTATTCACAGATTTGAGTAAGTACATTGACTGATTAATAGCACAAATCCTAGTATGAACTGTAAACTAGCGTAGAAAATTCTACTTCAGAAATTTAAATAAAAGTGCATCTTGCACTATTTTTCCCACTTAGATATTGCTACATGTCTCTGAAATTCAAGACTTTCAATTTACACCACTTTTTAAAAAATTTTCCAGAAATCTGATGAAGTACATAATATGGTGACACAGCATTTGTCTTCTGAAACAAAGTTGTTACTGAACAAGCAGCTTTGTTGCCTGCTGGCCTAGGGACCCAGATGCTTTAACAAAACGGCATTTCAGAGTTGCTCGGTGGCCGTTAGAGGTTTCCAGACCCCCAGTTCCCTTCCTGCTTCAGCTGGGACCCTGGGCCCAGTCCAGGCCATGGGCTTCTAAGCTCTTGTCTCCTGGACATCCCTGGAGATGCAGCTTTTACAGCTCGGGCAAGGTCACTGTTCAGCATGAGCTGGTCACATTGAAGCCAGACAGATAAAGGAAACGAGGTCAGAGTCCATTAGAAACCTGCAAGACAGGCAGTGTTTCAGCGGAGTTGTACTGCTGGTTAAAAACCCCTTCATTTCTTCCAAAATCCTTCTTATACCAGAAAGTTACCAAACAGGTAGCAGTCCACTTCTCAACAATGATTGGGAAGGAGCCAAATGACAAAAGGTGTTGATCTGATTTGTTGGCCTGCCCAGTACTACAGATTTCAAAAGCTGTTTGTCCTATAAATCAAAATCCTCAAAAAGATGGATGAGAAGAATGTGGTTTCACTGATTTTCCTGAACCCACCTTTGGAATTTTGTAAGGTGACACAAGAGATCAAAATTTTGATGTTAAAAGGTGGCTGAAAGCTTTACAGGAACAAAGAAGCTGCACTGTATGCAGCACCACACAGAGCTTCCAGCTAGAAATTCAGATGAACAGGACCTACATACTTAACAAAAATCAAAACTAATAAATGTTAAAATAGTGGAGCTCTCTCTGTGGACCTACAAGATGTTATCTGGAAGGGAAAGGAAAGGGTGTTGGAGGACAGAACGATACATTTCTATACTACTCGCAAAAGCCTTTCCTGTCATACCAGGTCATTTAGGAGGTTTTACATAGCCCTTTAAAATGCCTTTTCTTCAGCTATTTTTGACATGCGTTTTCCATTAACATAAGTGGGAAATGCAAGCAAATTAAAACAGTCCCCTCGGGCTATTGTAGGGAATGTTCCTGCCACTTCCACCATTGGCTCAACTCCACTCACCACAAAACCTGTAGTGGGAGAACTGGAGTAAAGAAAGTATCAGTGACCTTGCGCGCACTACAGGCACCTAAATCAGAGCATGCAGTGGTCTGCTGCTCAAGACTAGAGAGCTCAGTGGTGAAATGTTATTATTCAGAGCCTGATTTACCACTAGTACTTCCAGCACGGTTACCTGCAGGTTAGCAAGCCTAGGAAATACAGCAGATTCTATGGCGCAAAGCAACTGGCAGCAGGTACAGCACACAGGCAGCATTCACTGCATCCCCTTAGCTCAATTTAGGCCAATATCTGACCATACAATATGTACTCACGCGTTTCTGTGCTACTCATGACTTAGAAATCAAAAGTGAGACTTTTTCATCTTCCCAGTCCAATTTTTCGCCAATATTTTACCAGTTTGCACACAGTAATTGTTGAAACAGTTATTATTATGAGCCACATGTTGATATGCTCACCAGTACAAACAGTCCCACTGAGGCAAAAAGCCCCACTCATGCTGTAAGGCACCAATATTCAACGTGAGAATGTAAAGCAAAACTGTTCCTAAATCTCAAGGGTTAAAAGAGAAGAAAAACTAAACGTGATTTTTCAGTTACCGTGAGACAATTCTCTTTTAGAACTGTTTCTCACAACTGTAATCCATTAAGTGATTGGCTTAAAATCATTATTAAACCAAGCGTTCAAGAATTTGTTATGGTAATAATCAGATTTTTATACAGCAAGCTGTATTACTACTCAGTAATTGTCCTCTTTATTGTGGGTATAAAAAACCCTTACACTTTACCTTTTCACAGTAGCAGAACTACTATTAGAGCTGAGAAAACGCTTGTTAAAGCATGAACTTTTGGAACTATTTGTTTCAAAGTCAGAAAAACCAGCTGGACAGCTATAGACCTAGGACACAATCTAACCACAGGTAATCCCTAGATCCAGTAAAATTAAGCCTTAAAACCAGGGACTTCACCTGAATAATAGGGGAGATTAGGTTTGATCCCATGTCCCTGATGTTAATTTGTCACCCTATATTGCCTGGCAGTAAACAATTAAGGGCCAGCAGTGGAAGGCTGATAGGAGTCCCAGGAACTTAATGCCTGGCAAAGATAAGGCAAGTATATTGTTTCCTGTTTACACTGGACATGAGCTTTATATAATTATCCTACGAGTTAGGATTAACGGGGCAATTATCCTGGCAAACAATGGGACATTGAAGACAGGAAAACAAAGGCATCTCAGAGCAGCCCCTCCATCAGCGCTGCTGCCAGCCGGAGCCCCACCGAATCGCCTCGGCCCTGGCTGCCGTCCCAGCGCCATCAGCCCTGGAACAAGGGCTGCACAGTTACAGGGGGAGCAGCAAGGGAAACAGTTTGCCTAACCTGTCAGCATTTAAGAACTCAAACATTTTTCCTTACCACAAAAGGAGTTGAAAATTTGGAGGGAAAAATGTCCACAGACTAAGCATATGCAGAGGAACAGATTGGCTGCGGAGAGCAGCTTTGCTTTCCACGCTTTTGAAATCCTTCCTTCAGATTTTGACCTCCTTTATCTAAGCGAAAGCAGCATTTCAGCACTGGAATAGAAAAAAGAGAAAATATCAGAATGGAAATGTCAAAAGGCCTTTTTTTAAATTTTATTTTAACCCCAAAAAACTTTAAGCAGGAGACTCAGCGAGCTGAATCTTTCTTAGCAACAACTCCAGGTCAGTAAATTGACTCATTTTTCAGAAAATTTCTGACCAGCAACAGTCGGTTGTTCATACAAGACAAAAGAATAAAACAACAGCGCCATTCCCACGACTCTGTTTCTAGCACAGAGGCTCTGTACAGGCCCGGCCCAGCAGACACTGTGCTCCGTGGTAGCATTTCTATGTCCCTTGCCATACCAGACCTGAACAAAGCCCGAGTCTCTGAAGGCACTCGCTCTGAGAACCGATTCCCATGTCATACGAACCCTTAAAGTTACCCACCATGAGCAGCTGTGCAACATAATTTGTAGAAATTAAATGAATCTTTCCAAATTTTTACTCCGAATTTGTTCTTTTCCCAGCATATTTCAGAGACATCTGAAGACTGCTCTGAAATGCACTGGTGCCTGCCGGTCCCTTGTTAACCTGAGAATCCCAAGACATCAGAAGTTTAGACTTAATTCAGAATCTGGCCAATCATATTTAGCTCTAATGCTTTCTCTCCTGTGCAGAGAAAAGTAAAAATTCTCTTCTCCTTTTCTGAATACAAATCAAAAGATGATTGTGTCTATAGGACACTTCACACTAAATCTTAAATATTTAAAAACCTGAATCTTTAGATAGAGATTCAATACCTATTGCAAAATTGACCTTTAAAATCCCCAATACTCAAGTATTTCAAACATTCTGTCTCTATAGCAACTTCTACAACCACCATCTTGAAGGAGACCAGAGCTGAGAATATCTGTTAATTATTCAAATTCCAGATTTTCCAAGACCAGCCGATCCACGCCGTGAGAGCTGCTACTGTGTACCTGTGACCGATGCTTATTTTGGTCTGTAAAAGCTCACTACCTTACTGAGGCTTAAGTAGAAACTCCAGCAAAAAAAGTCGCACCTCAAACATATTACAAAGGGACAAACTCTGATTTGAAGTGGTTTCCGGTCAAGAACAATGATGACTTCTATGAAGATTTCAAGTTGCATTATTTCCTCACATTTCCTTCTGGAGACCAGCAGCCACAGCATACTCCTCCACTACAAAAATACACTAAAAAAATAAAAGTTCCCTTCAGTTTAAGGAAAGTAGTTACATAGATATATATTCTTCCAGAAATTGAAGAAGGCTGTGAGAAGATAGGATGGTATTTCTTTCCTCCTTTTATCTTTTTGTGTTCAATTTTCCGTGGAATTTCCTTAAGGTGAAGAAGAACTGTGAGGAGAGAGGAAAAAAAATATTTGGAAGCTGTGTGGGTTAGCAAAATACACTGGAGAAAACAAAAGAAAGGGTCTTAGTGCCTTCATACTGTTAAGCAGGAAAGAAGCAGAGGATAGATACTTTTTAATGAAAGTGATGCTACTTTCACATCCCTGTTCTCTCTGGAGACTTGTACATACTTTTTCATTTTGACTGATAATAAATAATAGGTTTCCTGCCACTAAGGACAACGTTCCCCTCTCCCCTCCCAGGTTAACCGGGTCTGTCCAAGAGTTCTGGCCCTTTGCACACGACAGCTCGCTTGCTGCAGAGCCCCTGCAGAGGCACACTGAAAGCACACAGAAAAATATTTCTTCTGCGCTCTTACTGAACTTCTTAAACTCTAGGTGACCCAGCGTAAAATCCATTTTAATGGGGCCTCGGTTAAATCAGTCAACTGAGTCGTTGTTGAATTAGGCAAAACTAAGCAGAAATAAAAAAAATAATTAGAAAGAGACATTCTTGTTTCTTTTTGCAGTCTTGGTTCTTAATTTCCTTTCCTTAGACAGCACGGAAATAGTTATGTTCCCAGTTTTAATCCTCACTTCACTGTAGAACTAACCAGGATTATTCAAATAGTGCAGCTACTGTTCATTAAATAGTGGTGCATCTGATTTTATGGCAGTACTCCTCCAATGCCAGAGCAGATGAGGTCCTGTTACTCCGCTAAACTATTCAACATACACTTCTGATTTTCACTCAATAATTCCCTCTGATGGTGACACATGTCCAGTAAGCAACAGTTAGAATTGCTAAGGAACACATCAAAGTTGTTTTTAATGTAGAAAGAAAGTAAGAATATGTCGCTGTATTCCATAAGAACATCAACTTTTAAACCTCTCATTTCAGTCTGGTGATGCAAAGAAAGAAGCCAGAGATATTACAGCAGGTGTATCACTTCATCTCTGTTGTGCTCTTCTCTGGAGCAGAAGTTATATTAAGTTTAACTGTATGGCTACTCTAGCAATTTTAAGATAAGTGCGTAGAAAAAATATACAGAAGACTTCAGATGTCTTCAAGAACTTATGTCATTAGCACTGTAAACATCAACCTTCACACACCCAAACTCTTGCAAGTATGATAAATCTACGTTACCAAAATAGTGCACTCTTGAATGAAGTTTCAATTTGGATTAGAGTAACAGTGACAAAAGAGCCAAAATTTGCAACAAACCCAAATCTCAGTTCTTGGTCAAAGTTAGTTACACCACAGGAGTCAAAGTAAGTTAAAAACACACCTTTCCTGTAGCATGAGAAACAAGTACTCTAGGAGGTGGGGGGGAGAGTGAGAGAGATAGAGCCTTCCTATCATCTTCTTCTGAAGCTTCTCCTGGACTGTTTCAGCCTTTCATCGACCTTCGGGCACGGTCCTGTGAGATACGAAACAGCCACGAGTGTTAGGGCTGCAGCATCAAACTTCTCTTGGCAGTGGTTTGTTTGCAGAGTCTGAGAAGGTTAAATAAGCCCTGCCACGTTCACTAGCCTTTCAGGACTCCTCATCCACAGTTCCTTATAAAATTGTGTGTTCCCTGGATTTATGTGTATATAACACTATTCTTTACGACTGAAAGACCTAAGCACACACTCCTTCAGGTCTCCCTTGCCTTCTAATATTTCTACATCAGCAGCTAGAGTCCCTACCAATCTCCAGCTACACAAAATGTACTTCTTTCATGCTGGCACTAAGGCATTTCATTCCATTTTCAAAAGCATTTTTAGGAATGAGTCTGAGGCAAACAAATTTTCACAAGTATTAAGCAGTTTCTGGTTTTGAAAATCTTACCACATCATTTAGAGGGCCAGTCTATAAGCTCCAAGGCAAATTTTCAGTACTGAGACAACAGAGGAGACACACACTCCTTTTAATACTACTAGAATTTGGTCATTTAAGCAGCCACATACAATTTGAAATGCAGTCCTTGGAATTTTTACTCTATCCCCCCAGGCACTCTTTAAACAAAGGGTGCCTACATTTGCTGTACAGGTCTTTACACAGAAGTTAGGAAAAACGTCTTACAGTAAAAGCCACAGAAAGAAGAAAAACACCAGTTTAAATGATGAGCCACAGCTGGGGATCAAAGGGCCAGCTTTTTCACCAGAAGGTAATCCCTCTTCCACTCCTTGTATTATTTATCAAACTAATTACTGGATTTACTATAACAGAAAAGCACTGTTTCTCCACTTTTGGCTCTGTTTGCCTCTATGTTTCAAGTAATTTAGCAAGAGTTGGTCTAAGTAAGAAAGATGTTAAGGGCTACTACAACACCGACTGCCTCTTTTCTTTTTGCCTCTCCCCTGCCCCATAGCCTACACCAAGTTTTGCTCTCTCCATTACTCGTAACTTAGCTACACTATATTTAAACAGTCACAGTCCTTAGAACAGGATGCTTATCTCCTTTCAACTGCTCCAGTCTAAAAGCGATCACAGTCCTCAGCCTTTGTGAACTTTACAACTTGTTGGATTTTTCTTGAGATGTGTCTATTCTTAAAAGCCAAACCCATGGAAAAATAACTGAAACCAAATGCCATGCGATCAGGGCCAACCATAACAGACGAGAGCCCTAAAATAACAGGAGAGATACTGCGGTAATGCCTGACCTTCTGAACTGCACATATGGGTTGAAGCAAAACAGCCCATATTCACGTCTTAAATGGTGCATACTAATAGTTTATTTGTAATGCAGAAGAACCCAGCTTTCAGAGCCCTGATTTTAAAGCTTCAAGGACTTGCTTTAGATGCCAGAAATGACTTCACTTTTGGAATAAGCTTAAACAAGGTCACAGTTGAACTTTATTAGCTTATATGGTCAAAATCAGTTCAGCAGGCAGTTTCAATGGCTGCAAACATTCCCTCTTTCCCCTATCATGTTTCCACCTCAAAAAGGAAGGTGCTCTGGCAGATTTTCTGTTCTAAACTTCTTTGAAATGTGGAGTTATTTCCACTGGCCTGAAACTAGCATTTCAAAAACTTTTATGTAAAGTATACAGGCAACACAACTCCGACAAGAAGTTTCTTATAGAGATGTTACCAGCCTGTTCAGATGTGCACCCAGCCCTTACCTGAAGTCATCAATTACACTCAGATCATCCCTGCAGAAACTGAGCGTGTGTAATGCCGGTAACCTAAAATGCAGATTATGTTGCTGCTGAATAAGATGACCAGAGCCCTTCGTACATATCCATGCATAGACCAGAATGTCACCAGGATACTTCACAGAATCACAGAATAGTAGGGGTTGGAAGGGACCTCTGTGGGTCATCTAGTCCAACCCCCCTGCCAAAGCAGGGTCACCTACAGCAGGCTGCACAGGACCGCGTCCAGGTGGGTCTTGAATATCTCCAGAGAAGGAGACTCCACAACCTCCCTGGGCAGCCTGTTCCAGTGCTCCGTCACCCTCAGAGGGAAGAAGTTCCTCCTCATGTTCAGACGGAACTTCCTGTGCCTCAGTTTGTGCCCATTGCCCCTTGTCCTGTCACTGGGCACCACTGAAAAGAGCTTGGCCCCATCCTCCTGACACCCACCCTTGAGATATTTATAAGCATTTATTAGGTCCCCTCGCAGCCTTCTCTTCTTCAGGCTGAACAAGCCCAGTTCCCTCAACCTCTCCTCGTAGGGGAGATGCTCCAGTCCCCTCACCATCCTTGTAGCCCTCCGCTGGACTCTCTCCAGTAGCTCTTCATCTTTCTTGAACTGGGGAGCCCAGAAATGGACACAGTACTCCAGAGATACTTACTGACAAGAAGTAGTCATCTTTGTGAAGATAGATAAAGAAGCCATGATACATCAATAAACAGTAACTCCAGGCACCATAGCAATGGCAGTGTGGGGATAAGGGCCACAACTACCCAAGGCTGGACATGAGCGGGCAATGTGCGCTGGCAGCCCAGAGGGCCAACCGTGTCCTGGGCTGCATCAAGAGAAGCGTGGCCAGCAGGTCGAGAGAGGTGATTCTGCCCCTCTACTCTGCTCTGGTGAGACCTCACCTGGAGTACTGCGTTCAGCTCTGGAGCCCTCAGCACAAGAAGGACATGGAACTGTTGGAGCGGGTCCAAAGGAGGGCTACAAAAATGATCCGAGGGCTGGAGCACCTCTCCTATGAGGACAGGCTGAGAGAGTTGGGCTTGTTCAGCCTGGAGAAGAGAAGGCTGCAGGGAGACCTGATCACAGCTTTTCAGTACTTAAAGGGAGCCTATAGGAAAGATGGGGACAATCTGTTTAGTAGAGACAGCAGTGACAGGACGAGGGGTAATGGTTTTAAACTAAAACAGGGTAGGTTTAGGCTGGATATAAGGAAGAAATTCTTTACAATGAGGGTGGTGAAATACTGGAACGGGTTGCCCAGAGAGGTAGTGGAGGCCCTATCCCTGGAAACATTCAAGACCAGGTTGGACAGGGCTCTGAGCAACCTGATCTAGTTAGTGGTGTCCCTGCTCGCTGCGGGGGGGTTGGACTAGATGACCTCTAGGGGTCCCTTCCAACCCAAAACTTTCTATGATTCTATGAATTTACACGTAGAGTCCATCAGGATGTTCAGGAGCTGTTACTGTTCTGAACTGAGTTAAATCTCTGTACAAACTACAAGTGTAAATGCTACCTTCTATCCAACCTCAGTGTTCAAGATGGACAGAGACACAAAACCAAACCGCAGATATGTCACCTACACCCCAAAGAAAGCATATGCAGGTTTGCTCAGGAATTAATAGAGGTGTTTCCTGGGAAATATTTTTAACAGGATGTGCAACTGTAACACCATGAAAGGAAAAAGCATGGGGAAAAAGGACAGATGCATCAAAGAAGATGACATCTAGAAGTCTTGGCAGTGTGAATAAAAGGGAAGACCCTGCTTTGGCAGGGGGGTTGGACTAGATGACCCACAGAAGTCCCTTCCAAACCCTACCATTCTGTGATTCTGCGAAAAATATTGAGAAAGTTGCTGGGTCTGGTGCTAGCTGTATGAGGGTGATAGCTGAAAGCAAGGAAACCTTTCCTTATTATTCTTATCTGTTTTCAGAGAAACTGAGTGTCCTACTTTCTTTGTAAATGAACAGGGTTATTTTAGAGACTCCTCAATCCACAGCTATGCTTTCTTCCCTGCAGGAAAAACTTCTAACATCCTCGGCCTTTCAGACAGGCACACAGTCGGAAGAGCAAACTTTGTTGCCAACTAACATCGCTTTTACTACCTACAACCTTTATGCTACACACCTACACTGAAATCCCGACCCCATTCTAGTCAAAAGTCCTGCTGCTGGCAGCAACACAGACAAGATTGCTCTGCTTGATAAGTAGTTATTTGAAATAAAGAGTTTTGACAATAAAGATGAGATGTGGCAGCCAGACCATAGAGGAAAGAAGAACAGTAAAATGTCTCTTAATGCATAAAGAATTCAAGAATAAAAATGGAAGCACTTGTTGTACACAGCTAGGGCAGAGTGGCCAGAGGATGAACTGTTATAACAGTTGATTTTGGCACAGGATCCTACTTCACTGTACTACTTCCTTCAGGTGAACTCCCGCCAGAAATACTGCTGGGCAGAATCCAAGCTTTCATCTGACCAGAATCACTGAGCACAAGCAGACACCGTTCAAACTGAACTGTAGAGAAGGGGTTAAAATATAAATGACTATTTGCTACAGGCCTCAGAAAACAGGATTACTATAAAGACATACCTTCTTTATAGGACCTTATTTCAAATCCATGGAAGTCAGTAAACTGGATGCTTCTAACTGTTAATAGAGATACTTCTGTGTTTTGTTTTGGGGTTTTAGATTCATGCGTCCAGAACACTAATTTCTTTCTTCTCTGTTGGTTACAACCTCAAGAGAGAAGATGAACATGCAGAGCTAACAGTGGCTAACACAAGAAAGCGCAGGACTGACAGCAGGCTAATTCTAGATGATGACAGTACCAACATACTGTTCCACCATCTTGCACTGTATCTTCAGCTGGCAGCGTTCATCATGCTTTGAGTGTAACATTGCAGAATGCTATTTTGCAGAAACGTGACTCTGCAGAGGGAAAAAAGAGCAGCTGCTGCAATGTCTTTCTTCTAAATTCAGCAATTATAATGGAAAGTCCAATTATTTAATGTTATCAGGAGAGAAATACTTCAGCTCTGACATCTGCCCAGTCCTACGACATGAAGGATGATCCTGATCTTTCCAAAAACATCTCCTCATCTGCCTCCTCTCCTATGCCATCAAACCACTGAGCTATTCTCAAACACTTGTACAAACAGGAAGAGGAAACCGAACTGATACTAACATCCTCATCTTCAAAAGTGAGGTAGCTCCCTTGTGCTGTATCACTTGCTGCCTTTTGAGTCCTAATGAAGTACAAAACATAACAACAGACAAATGTTCTGCGTAACCTTAACATTCAAGTCTAATTTATAGCTTACTTCAAAGTAGCTCAAGCAAAGAGGTTTTACTCCAGAACTTTGAATTTTTATCTACATAAGATTTGAAAAGGTGTAATTTCTGATTTCAGCAAAACATTTCAGTTCTTCTGTATACTGTGCCCTCTTTCTAAAAATAATCTTAGTTTCCTGCTTAAAGATCTGTCTTCAGTCACAGAAAGGATGATTTTAAAAATTTTTCCTCTATTCATCTGATACTTTCAAAAGGGCAAGAGGGCAACAAATAATAGTGCCACTCTTCATAATAATTTTGATTATACCAGTATCCTATGAACTAAAAATTAACAATAATGCAGATCAGAGTCCTACAATGTACCCTATTAACAAACAAAACATGCTACCTTTATACATGTCCAGGATGGGACGTCACTAAACAAGATGGTTCAGGGAAGGAAAGACAACTCAGGTTTAGCCTGGTCAAGAAACACTTACTGAAATTGGCCAGTTATGCTTTTTCCTAAGAGATACAGCACTCCTCAGAGTAGAAACATATGATATTGTGTCAACATTTGGCTGCATTAACTGCATTTCAAGACAGCTCTGTGATTACAGAAACTGTCCTGGAATAATATTGGCTCATACGTACAACAGTGTATCTCAGTCCTCTCCTTTCACAGCTGGCTTTCTCTTGCCCTACTATGCGATTATGGCAATTGGTAGAATTGTCTGGCTGTTCAGACCCAAAACACCTGGAATGAGGCTTTTTTCCATATAGGGTCTTAATTAGTTTTTCAGGAAGGGGCCCAAGTGGCAACCTGCAATGCAGAACTGCAATGAAAGAGCCCATTGCGGAGCATCTGGCTCCCCTAAAATGCAAAATGTCAGAACAGAGTCCTGCAGTCTCTTACATGAATCTCTCTTTTGCTGAGGTACTTGGATCTCAGAAATCACACACGTTAATTCTTCCTACAGATGTCGAATACAAAGATGTGTTGGCAGCATAGATATCAAAGACAAAAATCCTTCCTTTGACTCTGACAATTCATCTTTTTAGTAATAGCATCTTCTTTTATGGATTTTTCTACCTGTTCATGGCAACAGCTGGAAAACAAAGTGAGAAGAAATGCACACAGCAAGCCACAAGAAATGCCGAGGGCTGATAAAGTCCCAAGAGATTGGGGAGCACAATAAAGGGCTGCATGTTTGTAGCTTCCTCTTGCTTGTTCTACCAAGTAGACAAGAATCCAAAGAACATTTTCAGAAGTTTCCATTAACCTGCGTTTTCTGAGCTTCACAACTATTGAGCTCTTCCAGGAAGCTACAACCTCCAGCTACAGCAGCAGAGGATGCTGCATAGCATTGGCTAACCCTAAAATGCTGAGTGGCACAACAGCCTTCTGCCCTCTGTTACCCGAATGTGTGTGCCAGAGGTTAGACACCTAACTCCACAGCTCGGTTCTCATTCTTCAGATAGTGAGCATCCTTCTAAGTGATGCCAATGCAAGGTGAGGATTTACATCTTTAAAAACAGGATGAACAATTAATGCCTGTGTTAACATGTTCAAGTTTTTACAAGTTGGAGCCTGAATATTTGTAATCTAATCACAATTTTAAAAATTTAGATATGGAGTTTGACATTTTCTCTTCATCACATGACTATAATACATAGAATATAAGTTCTTGTATGTCACATGTATATCATATATGTGACACGCTTTGGAAAATACAGCCAGATCCTTTGCCAGATATTGAACTGCTCTCCTCAGCTGCTTTTAATTTTTGGAACTTCTTTAAGATGTGCAGAATAGCTCTTTTGTAAACACTCTAGCCAGTCATAAATATTCAGCATTATAAAGAACAGTGAGGTCACATTCTTGCTTTCCATAAGTTTACTCTTTCCACAACATTATACGAAATATTTTGTGAAAACCAAGCATCCAACAAACTAATTAAATATTAACTCTTTGTCTGCTTTTGTTAGATTAAAACACCCAGACAGAGATTTACGCAAGCGATGAAAGGAAACTTGTGCAATGTTGAAGAGTCGCCTGCCTAGTCTGAAGAAGTCTGGAAAAATTTTGTTGAAAGCACATATGCCAATACTAAAGTTTATATGTAATGTCTCTGAGAAGCATGCTACCTTTCTGAATAAATCAAAATGAAACCCATAACTGTATTAGTTACATATGTAGTAAAGACCATGTCAAACTAGTTCATACCTCATGACTGACTGTAAATTAATTGTAGCACCCCTCCCTTATACTACTTTGGTGACACAAGCAGAAAAGCTAAGTCTTCACATTCCCTTACCTTCCTGTACCTGCCTGTGCTACCAAGACTTAGTTGGAGGAGGAGAAGTAAGAGATAAAGAAAATACGATTAGGAGGTTAAGAAGTCAACTCTACAAGAGAAGGCCTGGAAGGCACACAGTGTGCTGTGTCCTAAAGAGAGAACATTTGCTTTTCAAAGCGGTTGAGGAGAATGAGCTTCCCACAACAACAAGAGAACCTAGAGATCCATTAGGGTCTAGAGTTCAACTAGATGAAAGAAAAATCCCACTCATTTCTATCAGCACTTATATCTAAACAGAATATATTGAAAATGTCTTTAGAGTCAAACTCCTTACCATTTGCCTAATGCACGGATTAACTGATATTTTCTTTGAATTATCTGCTTTGCAATCTTGTTATTATTTAAATCAATCTGAACAATTACATATTATAAAAAACTAAAGATAATGGGAGCAGTAATATCAATTTTCCACTGGGTTAAGAACTGGACAAACGTTGCAAACATTTTATTGACACGAGAATTGTTTGGTTTGACAGAATTATTTTCAGATTCAGAAAGTATCCATTCCTTCTTAAAAATAAAAATTAGTGCCATATGGCATATGGTGTAATCATAGTCTCATCACACAGCAGGTAATGAGGAATGCACATTCTAGATACTAAAAATCCAGAGAAGACCCTCAATTGTGTGGGAACTTTTTTGTGCTAACAAGTCCGTTCCCAAAAAATCCAATAATTCAGTTATGTTTCAGGTATTTTTTTCAAGACTCAGTTTACCAAGAATGATACCTTGTCCAGGATATTACAGAGCACCAAGACATCTAGTGAGTGAAAAATATACTGCAAGTAAAATTACTTGACATTATGTAACCTAAACAGTGTAGGGTTTAATTATTAGGTATAGGAAGTCTAAGGGAGCACTGCTAGAGGAGTATCATTACTATATGATTTTTTTTACCGTACACTTATAATTGTTAAAGTTCCCAGGAAAAGAAATGAGTGGAAAGATGCTCCATCAAAACTCACCTCTGTGGGATCTCTGACACCCGACTGCGTTCATATATTGCATTCCCTCTCAGCAATGGAAGGGAAAACTCAAAACTAGGAAAGGCGTACCTCCACTCGTGCTTTTGCAACCACCATTATCCACTTCCCCTAAACTGACTGAGGGAAATCCTTTAATCTCTGTCTTTGGATGTTTTTTAAAGTTGTATTCCACAATTTTTGTTATCATGGGGGATTTTAGCATTGTAATGCTCGGTCTTTCATCAGGTTCTTGCTTTCACAAAGGCATAGTACCATAAGAACTCAGAGAAATAATGTTTACTGGTTTTGCTGACAGTGCAGTTTTGGCATTAAGTCCTACACATTAAACAGATACCTGGCATATTTATCACTATAGAGAAGATTTATTTAAATTCAAATTCAGAAACTGTAATGAAGCACATGGTACAGAAGGCCTGAACCCTCCTTTCTTTTTAAAGGAAAAACAAATTTTCCACAACTGGATTGACATAAAGAAGTGTGACAAAAACCTGGAATTACTTAATTCCTGAATCAATAAAAGGATCAAGCTAATTATTTTCCCCATGGGCCTGGCAAACACCGTTCAAGTAATCTACCATCATCAGCTTCAAATACATCAGATCTGCTTCTGGGGGCTCATCAATAAAGAGCAAGCAAATTAGTTCAGCGAGAGGAACCCCTGTCATTCTGCCAGGAAATCATGTATGGAAGAATGCATAGGAAAGATGTAATGCCAACACATGAATCACATTTGAGAAACAGAACGTACTCTTTCAAATTGAAGTTGAAATTATCAAATAATAAAAAAAAACCTCAATGTATTGTAACAGGTTCACTATAAATTGCAAGGGTTGGTAATGATGAAAAATGTTCAAATTCCTTGAAACTGGACATTAGGTCAGATTCTCTGATTTATGTAATTTTCTTTATCAATTCCTTTTTTTTTAAATTTAATCTAAGCAAATTCTTATTCACCTTTATACTCAATAAATAGCATATAGTGGATATACATAGCGTCTACATTTGTATAGCTATGTATCTTCCAGAAAGAAAAATATTCTTTAAAAAAGGTGCAGTAGGACAGGAATTTTTTTCATTTTTTCCTTCAAGAACTTGAGAGGGGAAAAAAGAAGTATTTTCCAACCACACTAGTACAATCCCTGTTACATTTGACTCTGTTAGTAGGGCAGGGAAAGGCTTAGTGGGAATTTGTTTGTCAGAACCACTTGAAAACAGACCCCTCAATCTTTACTCCTACATTTCATGCAGCGGTCGGCTGAGATGGAGACAGACCTTGTATTACCCGTTGGCTGGCCTTTTTGCTGGGTCAGACATCCTTGACCTACTAAACTGCTTAGGTTTTAATTGCTTAGCTTAATTGCTTACATTTGACCTGGTATTTTCAGATTTTCTTGGTATGTGAACTTTGCTTTTTGTGACGTTGTGAGAAATTTTTGGATTGAAAAAAAAGGGAATCCCATAAATCCTGAGTTCGGGCTGACTTCAGTTATCTATGAGATCTTCTTCTTCACATTGATTAGGATTCTGACATTAGTTATGGTTACATATCAAATTACTTTTGACACATCTCTTGTATCACAATCGAGCCAGAGGCTCCTAAACCAGGGTTTCTCAGAAATTCCCAATCATTTCACTAGTTGCAGCATATCTGGATTTTTAAAAAGTGTTTGCACAGCTGCTGGAAAGCACCAGAAATGGATAGTTGGGTAATCTAGAAGGACTGGTGAACACCAGTCCTAGTGACAGTGAACACAAAATTAAGGGTTATATACTGGATGTTTTACTACTGCTGTCAAAGATTTCTTTTTAAAAGTAGGTTAATTAGGTTTCATAAAAACCCTTCTGTTTTTTCACTTCTCACAATTTTCAATACTGCAATATCATTACTACACTGTGTGCTGAGAATTTATGCACATCATCAGCTAACAACCATGCAAGCTTCAGAAGTCTCATGTAGGTTTCTTCACAAAAATCATCTTCCAGACTCATCTTACAGACAATATGCAGGGTGTTCAATTTTACAGAGTAAATAGGACTATTATTTTTCGCTTTTCTTTGTCATGTTGCTCTCTTGCAACATTTAATGGTGCTAGGTACCAGATGCACAACCCATACTCTTCGTTTCTTTGTGATACATTTGGGTCCTGCTCAAAGTGGTGCTGGAAACTCTGTAAGGACTAAGGATACACAGCCTGCTAGTGACTCTTCTGTCCTACCAGAAAACTACGTAACATTTATAGAGTTTAATCTGCCCTTCTCAAAGACCATTGCTGCATCCTGAGCTTGGCAATACCTATTCATTGATATAAAAGAACATTGTGGGAGTAGTTTACGAGGTAGGTGTCTAAAGGTGAGATGAAACTGAACCCAAGTGACTTTCGCTTCTCCTTTGTCTCCAATTATTTGAGATAAATTTTAGGAAAGGTATATCTGATTTAAACTGATAAGCAATTTCTCAAAATTAACCCACTTTGAGGCATATCAAGTTGATCACCTACAGAAAAAAATAGCACTTAAGACCACCCTTGAAAGTACACAGCACTGCGACCAATTCCTGATGTTGCAAACCAAGTTGCATTTGAAATCCATGACACAGACTTTCATCCCTCCCCTCCCTTCTCCAGCAACAGGAAGAACTTGTCTTTCCAAAAAGCTGATTCTGAACTATGCCTCGGGCTGCAGTGACTCAAGGTTTCATGTGGGATTGGTTGAGCAGTTGTTTCTTTTTTGCCTTGTGGTTTTTGTTTTTTCTTCCCTAAAAAACTACCAAAGGGATTTCAGGTGAACTTAAAGTGTAGAAAAGTTACCATGTTTTATAAACGGTAAAAGAGAGGAAAACTTTTACTAAATAATAACTGCTCTGTACATCGTACTTCTTTATGCACTACTGGACATTACAATTGGTTAGAATTTCCCTTATTGCCAAAGGGGTTTTTTTCTTTGTTTTTGTTTTTTTTTGAAAGAGCAAGCACTTCTGGCTTATAATGTTAATTCCAGACATTCTTTGAGCTTGGTTTATGCTCTAGCAGTAAACTTTTATTATATTTTTTAGCTTTTAAAAAAATTCATATTGCCAAAGTGCAGTTAGTTGCCTAGCAGAGCATGCCTTTAACTCATACTCAAGAACAACAATGTGGCAGCAAAGACAGAAACAAAATTAAAACAAAGTCGTGGAAAACATGTAGTGATCTTGTTTCTAGATAATATTTAATTGCGTCTGAGACAGTGCCTCTTACAGCAATGGATAATCAGTGTAGTTAAAGTAATACTGTACATTCTAGCCATAACAAAAAAAGCCAGACAACTGAAAGTCTCCCTTATCGCTCGGCCATTCAATGTAACCGAGGCTCCTGGCAATCGAAAGTGCTAATCTATGAAAGCTAGTAGCTTTCAGAAGTGCTCTAACTTTGGCAGAGAGAAGCTACTTAGCTTGTCCTAGATCTAACAAAGTCATATATATAACTCGGGAGTTTTAAAAGAAGTTCTCTGATTGCATCGCCAGACAGCATTCTTTACCCACTATGTATTGCCTCAATGTTCAATAAAGAGTACACTGTGTAATTCTACAATCTATACACAGCTAGACAAGAATTATTTTTTGAGATCATGATTCAAAAGCTTATGATTATTCATTTCACTTTCCTTTTGTATTAAGAAACCGAAGTCAACACTAAAACTTTGCCAAATGTTTTTCATATATATAAAAATACACATATTATATATATTAAGACGCCAAGAGAAGTACATTTAAAATCTTTATGCAAATAAAAATATAATTTCATACATGTTTCTACACTTGAAAAAGTCCCAAGATAAAACAGAACAAAAATTCTTCATAGTATTAGAAGGAAGAGGAAAACAAACCAACCCCTGGATACACTTTGTAGATTGTATCATTAACTTGTGAGGTGTGTCTTTTGTTTACCAGTGATTTGGTCTAGAAAGTCTAGACTGCAAACTCTTTTCATATAGGACTTAAACACAACTTATGATTGAATACGTGCAAAATTAAAAGGAAAAAGTAGTACAGCATTGCAATACTTGTATTACAAATACAGGCAAAATGCTAATTAGTCCTATTTCTCTTCTTAGCTAGCCTCTCTACTGACCACACAGGGAAACAAAAGTTGCAGTACACAAATATGAGTCACCATCCATGCATTTATATCCTGCCAACCAGCTCTGTGCAGCAAAACCTTAACTGTAACTTAGATGCTAAGGGACACAATTGTAAAAATAATTAGGGTTTTAGCATAGGTAGAACTACATTTTCCCACCTCATTCACATTCAACCCCAAGCATTCAACCTCAACCACATTCAAACCCAAGCTAAAACTGTCCTTATCAAGATCAAAAGCTTTAAATATTCTCCATTCAACATTAAACTTTTGACATAAACGAATTTTTATTTGTTTTATCAATAAAACATAAGATCATTAAGAGATTTTTCACAAAACTTCTGTAAAAAAAATCAAAATACTTTATTTCCCAACAGTCAACACTTACCAGTGATTTCCATTCATTTCTCCCATGGGTATTCAGGTGAGTGACCTAGTGGCAAAATGAGAGTATATTACCTGGAGATGTTTAATCCCTTCGGCTGGAAGTATTTTACTTTGTATATCTAAGTAAAAGTTCATGGGTCATAGCCTGAAACTCACATATCTTATTTTCTAGGCTAGTGGCTCTGGAATCATTATTACTTGTAAGTTATTCTATAAAAAGCACAGCATTTACAACAGCTATGTCTGAGGAAGGTCCAACTCTGTAAATTTATTGGCAAGGACAGTAAATTAATGATAAATCACCGTTCAAAACTCTGAACTAGGCACGAAGTGGATTGATATTTTCAGTGACTATACAAAACATTTGAACTGCTTTACAAGAAGATTATGCTGTAAAAGTATCAAAGGCTTAAGGGTAAGTTGGAAGGTGCAATGCCACTTTTCAATAGTTTTAAAAGGCATAATGTTGAAGCTTAGTTGCCTTACTCCCGTTTAAGCATTTTAATCCTGAAATATTATACCTCTGAAGCAGTCTTAGAAGAACCCTAACAATTTTATGTATGAGCAAACACCCAGACCACCTGAAATAACAAAAAAGCAGGGAATTTTTCTCAAAGCTTTGTTTGTGTTGGAATCTCGTGAAACACGACCAGCACATCCACTACATTCAGGAGATTACATAAAATCTTACCAATTTTCAAAACTGTTCCGCTTAACCAATATGGACGTGAAAATAGTTCCATGGTCAGCATTGAAGTATGGACTTTATAAATTGTTCAATAACAACTTTGGCCTAAAAAACAAGAAGTAAAAAATAAAAGAGAAGAAAAAAAACCATCAGCAGCACCTGGATCCTAGATTTTTTTCAAATTATAGTTCCTATAACTTTTTGTTTACTAGCAGATTAAACCAGTATGAGAACACTTTCCTTGCTAAATTCATTTGGGTCATATTACCCTGCACCAAGCATCTTGGTACAATTTAACAGGCTTACCCTCCCATTTTCCTTCCTGAGGAGTACAAGAATTTGGGTATGAAACAGTACCAAGTCTGGAAAGCCATTTGAGGTTGAAGTACGCACAAGGAAACTAGGAAGTCTCATACAGTTTATGTCAGCTGCAATAGCCTGGAACATTATAAACAAGTGCTAGCCAGAAGCTTTAACGTTCAACCCTGTATCAACGCAGCAGCTTTGGCACTTAGCTTAACAAATACCACACTGTCTAGAGTCTACTGATGAGGGTACTTCAAACTGCTGTCATTCACACTTGGCTTGGGATGGTTTTGATACACCTCTGACAAACTGTGCGTAGGGTGGCATAAAAAGAAGTGCTGGATGAGCACAGCAACTCACTTGTTCCAGTTCAACATTGTGTACATTTCTACGTCATGTGAAATAAATAATGCGACACAGGTACCATACTCCGCCATTCACAGCTGCAGCCTCAGCTGCCATCTGCCTTTCATCTTTCTCTCCTGCATCCCTGGCAGTTATATCTGGTATGGAAATTGTTTTTGCAGACTTCACATGTCCTCATATACATTTGTCATTGCCTAACTCAACATGTTGTGAGCTGTGCTCAACCAGAACAGACAGACTAATAAATAGAGAGAGAAATCACTTCTGAACAGTGGAAACAGAACCATTGGTGTTAGCCCTTTAAACTAGTGCACTGACTTAGCAAGAACAACACAGGAATTCCTGAAACCCATGCTCTATAACTCGATCACACTTCTGTCAGCGAAGGCTGAAGTGTGGATTTATATCGGTAGCTTTGAAGGGCTCTTTGAACTCAGGCATACCACAGTCATCTTGCTTTCCTCCTGGGTAATGATAAATATTCTGCATAGCTTTCAGTAACGATTATTTAAAGATGGATGCACATGTGTCAATGTAAAGGAGAAACTGAAGAGCTTTCTTCTTACCCTGACCAATATCTTAACAAAAAGGACTTACACATTATGGATTTCACACCTGTACAAGCATATATGGTGGCATTGTATAATAAAACATGTAGGATTTTTTGGTTTTAATCAGACTCAAGTTATGGGGAAAACATTCTAGCATCTATTAACATCTTGGCGTTGCTGGATTACTTATTAACAACTTGTTGCCTTATCCCAAAAACGCAACCTGGCATTGTTTAAACAAATAACCTGTGAAAGTCAAAGACCCATCTTTCACGGAACCTATACACCAAAGCACCTATTATATTTATCTAGCTGGGTTAGCCATTTATCATTGTTTAGCACTAATAATACTGAAATCATTTCAGTATGTCTTCACCAAAAGAAACCAAAGTCTGAGTCCTTTGTTACAATATCATGATCATTAACATAATTGAATCCACCCTTGCATCTGGCCACAGCACAGTTCAATAGGTTTTGAGATTAAGAGCTTCAAGCATCTCACTTTTCAAATCGCCCACCCTGACAATTTTCTCTAAATTCAAATTTGCCTGTGAATTAAATATTTGCAGTCCCTGCTTGAGTCACCATGTTATACCAAGCAAACATTTAAGTCCATATAGAAAGAAAAAATCTTCACATTTTGCAAAAATTTACTCTCACTTAACTACAGTTTTAGAGAATTGTCTAACAGGTCATCATAGAATGAGTTACACATGTGAAAACACGGAGATAACATTATATATGAAATGGAGGCTATGCTAACTGAATAGGCTTTAGGTCCTGGGCCTCAAATCCAGGAAAGCATGACCACTTTAGTCCTGCTTTATCAATGATCTCCCTAACACATTTCGAGTTAATCAAGTGTTCATATGCTCTACTAGATCAGGGTGCTCAGATTTCCTTTCCTGAGTTTAAACATAGCTCCTGACATTGTCCAGGGGACAGCAGTCTGGAACACTCACCTTTTGACCACAGCAAAAAAGTGTGAAATCTTCCATATTTACTCACAAAAATCTCCCAGTGAAAATTATATCAGAATTACTGACTGATCTTCAATCTTGTTTTCAAAATCATAGATGAAGAAATTAATTTTACAATTAAACATTACACTGGCAGGGACATTATTAGAATCTGATGCAATTATTGGGTTCAGATGAAGCCTTGGCTCCACACCAGGACCAGTAACAAAACTTCCAACAGTGAAGTTGCATTATGCTACATTAACCAGACTACTTCCTAAGCATGGAAGGCTGCCTACAATAATAGTGACCTCTTACTCATCATATGCCCTTCTATGACTTCTTTTGATCCACTTTACTGCTTGTAGACTTTCAACCCTGAAACATCTGTGGGACGATCCACTGTCAATTACTGGAAAGCCATGCTACTCTACGGAGCACCTACACAGTAATTGTCAAAACCCATAAAAGCTCATAGGAGATGTAATCCTTCATAGCCAGGTTGAATGGGGCACTCTATTTATGACTGACAGATAGAGAGGAGGAAAGGTTGTGAATCCTAGAAGGATGCAGCAGCCAGGATTTTGAAGTGGTCTACGAATTCTCACAAGAGTTGCTGCAAAAAACAAGGGGATGAAAATAAGATGAGGTTGAGTCTCATTATTTTAACAGCATAGACATGAAGATGCAAGACCTTGGATTGTTTCTAGTAAGTAATTCGAGATTCTGCACCTTGATCTACTGTGAAATTTCATGAGCAGAGAAATCCAGGAGAGAACTTACTAAGAGATTACAGAATGCTGCTTAAGCTACAATAAAGTGTTGAGGTTTTATCTTTCTAATGTCTGAGAAAAAATTGTATAAATTAATTATTTGCCACAACAACATGAAATTATAGCTTTCTGTAGCATACAATCTTAAATTATGCTACAATGCCAGACCATTTTATTGTGCGGTTGACATCCAGTTGGAAAAAATCCAAACAATATTTCTCTTCTTTGCTCAGCAAAAACGTTATATTGATTGAATCGAAGCCAATACGTACACTCATAAGCTATCTTGCTTTAACCTTATTTGTAATTTAGTTAGGACAGAACTACATTTACAATGCTATAGATCAGCTACAGCAAGGGCCTCATCTTAAAGCTGCTATTTTAGGGGTTGTAAGTCCACTTAAAGCTGGCTGTCTCCAAATGAAACGTTGTTCTGACTCTGAAGACAGGATAAACCATTCCACAGAAAATTTGGTCAAGGAAAAATGACACTATCTTTGGTTGGGAGAAAAAAAGAACAATGGTTTTAGATACTTATTAATATTTCCTAAAATCTCTAAACGACAGTTCCAGTACGTACTCAGTTTGATTATTCTGGCTGAGGCATCTGAAAGAAAACTACTAGTCTTTGACATCTACTGCTACATTCCCATTCCTGAACAAAATACACATTTAGAATTTATTTAGCCCTTCACTCTGGGTGTAGACATGCAATCCTGAAGGACAAATGTATTTGGGTTAGCATAGGAACCCCTGTTAAATTGCCATTTGCCACTGCTCAAGCCAACAGAAATCTTGCCAACGATGTGTTTCAGCAGAACCGAATCACAGATTCTTTCATACTCTGTTAATACAATGCTATCAATGCCTATCTTCATACGATAGGCCATTTTATGTCACTACAAGCACATAAATGCTAAAACAAAGTCGTAAATATAGACTCAGGTAATTACGTTGACACACCTTACTGGTAGCCATGTGCTATTTCAGAAAAACTATTAGAGAAAATACTTACATGACAGCATATGGCTCTTCAACTAAATCAGAGTCCCAAGAAACCTCTGTAAGCTAATCCAAAATTAATTATTTACACATTACAGTAAAATGTTCTCCCTTCATTTAAACACTAATGAGCTGCTGGTAGCTTACACAACTGTCAAACTTCCGACTCTCATAAGACATCTCCACATGACAAGGTCAGCTGGAGAGATTAACAACTAATCCATTAATTCATACCAATCCATCGTGGAGGTCCTTACAGAAAAAGCTGGGCACAGAGTTCTACATCCTGAAGATAATGTCCAAACTTCTTCTGTGAAGCCCATGTTCTCCTGCTTCACAGAAACACAGCTTGACACTGCATATTTTATGGAGTCCAGACTTCTCCTAAGTGGGTATACTACAATCAATATCAAATAAAGACACAGGAGAGAACAGTGCATGAACCACTAAATTATTTTCTGCCTTTACAACAAAACCCAATCTGCAGTGAACCAAAAGCTTTACATACATCAGAATATGGAAATAACCTATAAACAGCGTTAAAGAGAACATTCTAGTAAGTCATGGCAGTGGCCTTGCTAGGAGTTTTTATTGTCTTTCATGAGATCTGTGTTAGGTGTCTTTATTTACGTGTTGGAATAAATAGGAAAATAAACACAGCATTAAAACCTAACAGTTTTTACTCTGTATGCCCTATGACTAACGTTAGACTGCAGAACTCAGGTACTCTTAACAGACATTCATTAACTAATATAATGATAACCCATGTTGTATATTACATATTCATAAATGTTTGGCACTTGATTTACACCCTGTTGCAGAAGCAATGAGAACAGATCCATGAGGGACACCATGGAGCCTAGATCTCTTACTGACGGAAGTGAAATGCATCAGATCAGCTTGTGCACCCACCGTATGTGATAAACTGATGAATATACTCACAGACTCATACTAGTTTTTGTCTGTTTTATCGGCTTAAATGACACATCTTCAAGTACTAATAGGCTTCCACTTGTATTGAAATCTGTAGTACGCAGCTGTCCCTAATTTAGTTATTTTTAGCTACTGCTATAATAAAGTGATAGAATTGAGTTAAAGAAGATTCATACATTGCTCTTTAAAGTATATTTATTTTTCTTTCTTACAAAGGATAGTTTTATGTTCATGACTTTACAGTGTAAAACGAAATATTAAACTTGATTGCATAATGTCCTTTGCACTGCTTTAACACCAGGTGAACGTGAAGTACTTTGTGAAAGTCTAAATATGTGAGACTTCACACTAATTCATATCATAAGTTACTGATAAACACAAACCAAATAATCTATTAACATTAACTACTGTAAGAGGTTGCAATCTCGCTAGCATTTGGCATTATCTAGAAAGAACCTTTGCTGCATGCATCACCTTTCTGGGTGACTGAGGTGAGGCTGAACGGGCTGTGGTTCTCTGGATCCACCTTCTTGCCCTTGCTTGAAGATAGGATTGATGTTTGCTTTCTTCCAGTCCTCAGGAACCTCCCCTGATCACCACAACCTCTCAAAGATAATTGAGAGTTCCCTTACAATGCTATTTGCCACCTCCCTCAGCATTCACAAGTGCACCCTATCAGATCCTATAGTGTATGTCCAGTTTGTTTAGATCTTCCCTAAACTGATCCTCCTCCACCAAGGTTGTCTTCCTTGCTCCAGATATTCCCACTGGACTCTGGGATCTGTGATTGCTGAGGTCAATCAGCAGATTACCAGAAAGAAAAAAAAAAAGACATTAAGAAGGCATTGAGTATCTCGGCCTTTTCCGTGTCCATTGGCACCAAGCCCCCGCTCCATGTGGCAGTGGACCCACATTTCTCCTAACTTCTCTTTTGTTGATGATACACCTACAGAAGATCTTCTTGTTGCCCTTCACAACCCTTGCTAGTTTCAACTCCAAACAGGTTTTTGCCTTCCTAATCTCACCCCTGCACACTTAGACAGTGTTTCTATATTCCACCGAAGTCACCTGTTCCTGCTGCCCATTCTTGTACGCTTCCTTTTTGTATTTAATTTTAGTCAGGGGTTCCTTGTTCATCTATGCAGGCTTTCTGCCACTCCTGCTTGACTTTCTGCTCATTGGGATGGACCATACTTGAGCTTGGAGAAAGCAATCCTTGAAAATCACCAGCTCTCCTAGACCCCTCTTCTCTCCATGACCATATTCCATGGGATTTTTCCAAGCAAGTCCCTGAACAGGACAAAACCTGCTCTCCTGAAGTTCAGGGTTGTAATCCTCCTCTCAGGATCCTGACCTCCACCATCCCATGGTCATTGCAGGCAAAGCGGCCCCCAACCTTCATGCCCCTGACCAGTTCTCCCTTTTTTGTGCATATCAGCTCCAGCAAAGCGCCTCCTCTTGTCAGCTCCTCTACCAGGTGTGTAGGAAGTTCAGGAAGTTACCAATGCTGTCCAGAAACTCCCTTGACTGCTCGCGCCTTGCCGTGTTGCCCTTCCAGCAGAGTTCAGGGTGGTTCAAGTCTCCCTATGAGACCAGGGCCTGCAAGAATAACGCTTCTTCCAACTGCCTGAAAGATGTCACACACTTCTTTCTCATCAGGCAGTCTGTAGCAGACGCCCACCACAACACTGCCCACCTTGGTCTCCCTTTTCAATCTTAACTTCTTAGGTCTCAGCTGGCTAAGCATCGGTCCTTGGGCAAAACTTAATGCATCCCTCCTGCTCTCTCCCCTCCTCACTGACCCAGCCTGTGCTTCCTAAAGAGCCTGTATCCATCCACTGCAGCAGTCCAGCGATGTCAGCTATCCCGCTACATCTCCGCGATCCCAATGATATCACAGCCCTGCAACTGCACACAGGCCTTGAATTCCTTTCGCATTAAGTCAAGAATTGTTTTAAAGTCCGTTATAATTAGCGTATTTACAATAACCCAGCAATACTGTTGCTCAAAAGACTAATCACATACACAAAAGAACTCCTTCAACAACAAAAGAGGAGGAAAGAAAGAAACAATCCAGTGTGTTTTATTGGTATTCAGGTACAGTCCCATTACAATTGGCTAAATATAACTTTTTTTTTTTTTTTTTTTTTTTTACTAAAATGCAACATATAAAAAAACATACTAAAAAGCTGCTCGGTCAGTTAGCTGTAAATACAAAACCTATTCACAAAAAATTAAAAAAAAAAAGCAGCCTGTTTTGGACATATAACTACAGATAACTTCACACTTACAGCCCAGTTCACTCAAGCTCGTAAGAATAGTTTTGTTTTGTGTACTATGACTGCTTTCTACACAAGGATCCAATACAAAGATTGTTCTTTGGCTTATAAATTACCACAGGTGAAGACGTATGTGACTGACAAGATACAGGTCTCTTACTCTTCTGCACGGTAAGAACACTGTCTCCCTGTGGAGGAGGCACATGCACAGGTTTCCAAGGAATGGGGTTACAATATGCTGGAGCTGGATACAGATTTCCATCAGCACACCCTGAAACATGTAGAAAACACACATCACTAAAAAGGACTACACTAAATGCAAGCAGTTATAATAAACATCTGGACTAACAAAGACACAACAGCGCCTTCAGAGGAAGACAGCATAGGCACATCACATAATTTAAATGACTCAAAGTAAGAAATCTTCCACCTTTTTCTTTTTTACAAATTACTGGCATATTCTTCATCTCTATTTAAAATAATAAGCAGGTTGAATGCTGTGTAACATTCAGAATGTTCAGTCCTTTGTATACTTAAAAGCTGTAAATGTCTACAAATTGGCTACTTTCATTATTTCAAAGAATTTACACATAAAACTTCCTGTCAGTACACATGCAAAGCTCACATATTTTTCCACCTTTGCTTAACTGTTACACTAATTATTGACCTATACATTAATTGCCTGCAACTAATAACTTAGGGCCCATAAAGCAATATCAGAAAACCTAAAACGCAACAGAAAGAACATGTCGCCCTATCAGTCATTTGTCTGTAGTGAAATTTCAGTGCATACATCATGTGGATGGGTAAAACAAAGTCTGTAATATATTCTATTGCATGAACATAACTGAGTAGAAAAATATTTTTCAAAAATAACTTAAAACAAGTGATTGCAGCTGTGGGGAAGTAATGAAGGTCCAAAACAAAACATGAAGGCAAAGTGTGTCACCACCTATGCACAGATGTAAGCAAAAGAGCAAAGGTTGTTCACCTGCTTTATATATTTTCTTAAACATTCAGAGCCTGGAATTTGGGTCCTAAAACATTTTCTGTTGCGAATTCAAATAATAACAATGATTTTAATTCTGTGAAAAAATAAAGACAAAAGTATCTATAAATTTTTAAAAAAAATTTTATTAAGCACTCAAACGTAAAACGCAATACTATTTCTTACTGCTCTTCTGCTTTTGTACCATTTGGGATGACAAAAACCACAAAAATACAGTGAGACTCACAAAACACCACGCTGCCAACAGCATTCTCTTTAACGCTTTCCTTCAAAACAAAATACAGGACTACAGAAGCCACGAAGGTGTAATGCAGGTGTAAAGCTAAATGGAAAGGAAGCCTTAGCTCACAACATGTCTCCTTTTTCAGACAGGACTCTGCCAGCCTCTTAGTAACCTTTGCGTCTCAGAAAATCACCTCTTTTCTACAGGGTATTCAGGTGCAATAACGTGGCACACGCCTTCTGTAACACAAACTTTACAAGGATGCTGACATAACTGATCTGCTTCACAGGAACCAGTAACTGGCTCTAGTGATTCCTACGCCTGATAAAGAAATTGAGATCAAAATTGGTTACAATTTGGTATGCCACATTATTCTCTCAAATAATATCATTTTCCTCCCAAATAACATGAAGGGCTACAAAAAATGCACACAGGGTCTCAGAGGAAAAGCTTCTCTGACTTATACCATATGAGATATTCATTTCCACGTGCCATAATTAGATAGTGGATGAAAATCTTCAGCAGACTTCATTTTACATTAAAAGATTAGAGGGAAGGAACCACAAACCTAAGTTACTACATATGTGTAGTAGAAATACAAACCTGTGGAGTTCCCACGTGGGAAGCCATAACCAGTGAAAACAGGGCGTGGTTTATTCCTAGCATTATGTAGCCATTCCTTAAAGATCTTCTCTGATCTTGCTTTCTTCTCCTGGAGCTCAGCTTCCCTTTCTTCTTCTTTTTCCTGAAGATAAAAAAAAATATCTAAAGTACTTATAGACAAAGCCCTATACAACATACGCAGCATGGTAAATAAATCTCTTGCAGATTCCCAGACCGCTGAATATATTTCAAATATGTTTTCAAATACAAATACATTTTCCTGACAATAGAAAAGTTGCAATTTATTTCCTTCAAGTCTGGGAGGGGGGGAAAAAAAATCAACCTCCACATTAATCCAGTGTTTCTCTGAGAAAAAGCTCTCTTGTAGCTTTTGGAAGACTACGTGTAGAAGATATTCGGAACATAATGGGCAGATGACGAGGGCCTAGGGTGCTGCAGTTAGCCTAAAGAGGCTACTGCATCCGGAACAGCCATCTGCTCTTCTCATCTACCCATATTCATACAGCCTTATATCAGCCATGACTGGGCTGCCTCCAAGCTTGGAGCAGGCTTAGGGAACCATTAATCAAAAGTAAGAGGAAAAACAGTATATTTAGGCATGGCATTTGGATTTAAACTAAGTTTAATTGACACTGTGAAGATGGTTTAGAAGAACCTACGTAAAGAAGATGTGACTAAAAAAATGCACGCGGTTTAAATCTGGCTGATGACTTTCATTTTCCTGGGTTTCAAGGTCCTTGTGCCGTGCATTTTAGAGACTCAGCAGAGACATAGAATCAGTTTGCTAAGCAGGAAATAAACACCACCAGTACAGAATATTTATACGTGTTTTCATTAGATGGAAAATTTTGAAAGACTGTAAAATTAGTGTAATTCAGGCCTGAAAATTGATATGGTTCAGCTTACGGTACTTTAAAGCTAATCCAAATAAATTATTATATGTACGTGTGAAATACCTACAAATGTGTTCTGCACTTTAAGAACAAGTGCTGTAATTACAGGGGGAATACAGATAAATTCTTCTCACCACAATCGTCCCCCACACTTAGTTACAACAGTAGTGTAGTACTCCTACAATATTACATATTCTACTGAAAAATTATACTGTAATGTTAATTAAAATACAACCAATCAACTGCACAGATAAGACATCTGGTCACACATTTCACAGTTTCCAGGCATAATCATTACCAATATGTGATACTTCAGAGGAATTCTGGATGATTCCTGCAAGCGTAGCCTTGTTACAGCATTTGTTCTAGTGAACAGACCTCAAAGCCCGCACTTTAGGAAGCTAACAACAAGTATGAGGTCTTCTGAAGCTCACTATAAAAATACGTAGGTGATTAATTAGTACGAAATAACATTAAAATTAGAACTGCTAGGATCAGATTGGTACAGACAGATATGAAGAAAAATGCTTTTAATTAGAAATACATGAAAGTATAATTATAACAGTGGTGCTGGGAGAAAAGTGCCCAGAATGCCACCTGTTTTCTGTCTGGGTCACCCTGCAAAGGTCTGCATAACAAAGGTACACTGTGCAGTTTGCACTTCTCTTTCCCTTATCATCTCACAATCGCAGTAGGTTTGCAAAGACTATTAACAAAAATGCATTAATATCCATCTTGCTTTGCTGACTATACCTCAGTGTCTTCAATGCACCAGCATCACAACTTTTGGAAGTTTTTTTCAGTACAACACTCCTATTTGATAAATTCTAATCAATTCAATCAACCAATACATTTAATGTAAGTTACAGATTAGGTAACCCCATCCAAATAAATGATCAGCTGATTAATACCTTCTCTTTCTTCTTCTTTTCTGCCTCTTCAGCTCTCTTCTTCTTTAACCATTCTTTATACTTCATTTTAGCCTTTTCTTGTAACTGCATTTTTTCTAGTTCCTTTGTGGCTTTTTCTGCCATTTCTTTGCTCAGCTTTCGTTCCCTTTCCCTTCTTTCCTACATGAAACAGACCAAAGAAACAGAATAGAAACGTTTCAGTATATTTCAATAGGCAATTCTTTTGAGGGATACAGTCAATTTTATTACATAATTCCAAATAAAATTATTATAACCCTGAATAAAATATCACATTGCAAGCTCTTTGAAGACAGAACCTATTCATTGCTAGGTTGCAGATAAAATAGTTTCAAACATATAAACTTGTCAGAAAACATCAGAAAAATTTACTTTCAGCACTCCTTATGTTATTATGTTTACTACCCTGTTTTATTTATTCAGACCTTTTTTTAAAACACTTCATACACTTCTCAGTATCTCTGGGAAAGCAATATATGTTACAATTCTTGAAAATCATATGTTAGTTTTACTTTTCGGTGAATCCAGAGCAAACTACAGTTCCAAAAGGAAGTCAGGCAAACTGCCCCCTTTTAAGAGTCACTGAAATATGCAGGTTGTTCAGCACACGTAAGAATAAATTGACATGAAAATAAGAAGTTCACATGAGAATCCAGTTCATGTTTTGTGGTATTCTCTACATTTTTTATGTTCTTTAGTTTATTCGCAGATGGACTTCTTCTATGACTCAATCTACACATTTCTCCTCTTCAAATGATGACAGGGAAAACGAGAAGACACATTCGAGGATAGGCAAAAAGTGGTAACTGAATGTGAAGTGAAACTGCTACCTGTATAATTTGGAAGATACCATACACAGATGTGTCATTCACTTCTACGTCTTTTCGGTGTGTGTGTATCTAACAGCATACAACGGTTTGGGGACCATTCTCTAAGCTAACAAGCACATATTGATGGCCTCTTCTTGATCTGGGAAGTATTTTCATCTGAAGACTAACAATAGCTCTCACTTCCCCTCCCTGTAACCTTTATGAAATGTCTGGGATTCTACTG
This sequence comes from Opisthocomus hoazin, assembly GCF_030867145.1. Classification (NCBI taxonomy): domain Eukaryota; kingdom Metazoa; phylum Chordata; class Aves; order Opisthocomiformes; family Opisthocomidae; genus Opisthocomus; species Opisthocomus hoazin. The sequence goes on from NC_134420.1 coordinate 7,413,960, forward strand.
ATTCAGTACTACTTCTGCTTTTATTAGCTGTGAAGAACCTGAATACACACGTAGAGGCAAAAATCTTCACCAGGCAAGCTGTGCACACGACTTGGAGAGGCAGAAGACTTGAGATCAGTCTCCACTTCACAGGAGAGAACTGCTGAATAAATATGTTGTTTTTCTTTTAAGAATTTTTTTTTCTTGTATGCTTCCCTTTCCCTGCATACTCCTCTTGAACATAGGAGATGTGTAGTTTAGCAGGAACTTATGCTGACTCAGAATTATTACGCTTGGCAGTATGGATGTCAAATACAACTGAAAAGTATAATAAACTGTGTCTGTCATCTTTATGAAAAAGAGGAAAAACACATTTATGAGAAGAGCAAGAATATACTTCCCTTCCTGTTTTATCTCTTAGAAGCACAAAAAGTCAGAAAGCTAGAACTGTGCCCTGTTCCCCCCATGGGCCCCTCCTCCTCCTTTTTTCCAGATTTATTGCACTTTTGGAAAATCCAGTTATGTATAAAGAAGCAGATGCCATAATACTGGAGTAGGGGACCAGCACAATTCTCTCAGTCTGGTCTAAACAGGATATTTGCTGGTTCAATCCTTGTCCTCCATACCAAAATTTACCAACAGTCTAATATAGTAGCATCGTACAAAATAAAAACTTTAGCTTATATTGCCCTGCAAAACACTAACTCATTTCTGCCATTTATTGGATGAGATGACAAGGTGCAAAACCATGGCCAATAAAGAGAAAATGCATTGCTTTCAGGTTAAAACATCTGCCATTTTTTTGTAAGACACAGTACTGGGTAATCAGCACTTTAATCTTTGAATCCTTATCCACATTACATGAAATTGTTTCAAGAAAGAAATCATTCCAAGCATAATCTTAGCTTACTCTTGGCATTTTTTCTGAGCGTGCCATAATGCTAAACTGCAGACTTCTTATCAGAAGAAGCCAGTTTACAGAATTGCTTGAGTTAGTGTACCCCTCTCTGTGTTTGCCAACACAAGAAGCATTACTACAACTTGTTAAATAGTGTATTAACTGTGGGGTTTTCTCCCCCCTTTTACAAGCTATGCCTTATTAACCGTATTTACCATAATCTCCGAGGCAGATGTTTCTTCATCTGAACCATGACGATACTTTCAGTATCACTGTTTTGGTATACTCTTGTCAAATATTCTAATCTGATGATAAAGGTTATTTGTGTACACACTGCACACAACTTCACAAATCAATCAGCTATTAACTATAGCTTCTCCTTGGTTTGTGGGGTTTTTTTCTTTTTATTTCTAATACATTCTAGGGAACACGAGCTGAATCTGTTCTGCAGTGTAAGGAAAATAGTCAGATATTAATACACTCCAATTCCAATGCATATTCTGGAATGTAAAACTCCATAGAACTACAAAATAATGGAAGTCCTATTAATATGATTTCACAACACTATTTGTAAGGTCTGTACATGTTATAAAATTATTATTTACAACTAACACCAACGAAAAAAAGAATGTCTTTCAGGAAAAAAAAAAAAGTTGAGATTCTGAAACATGTTTGTACTAGTGAAGAATGGAAACAAGATCTTTCTTAATATGAAAACAAAACTTTTCATGCTTAAACACAAAAATTAAAAAAGAAAAAAAATCCACTAAAAAGGACAAAGAATCTATTTTTAGCAAATTATGCAAATCCTAAGTATCACGTGCCTTAAAAACAAATAACCTATTGTCTAAGTTTTTCCCCCTTCTTTGTCTAAAATTCATCTTAATCTCTTTTACTCATAACTGTTCCTCTGCCCCTTCATTATCAAATACTCCCCACATGCATCTCTCAACAACTCCTGTTGCGAGACAAGGACAGTCTGGGACACATAGAAAGCATTCATGTAGATGAGAGATACACACTGAACAGTGAGCTAAAATCATTGGTGAAGAAGGCTTACAAAGACTTCAAAATATTTCGTTGTTTGCTGGCTTATCTCTATTGTACATGAAAGTAAGTTACAAAAGTAAGGATCTTTCAAAGCTACAGTCTTTAGCTAAGAGTCTTACATAAAAAGCATGAAAATAAAAGTAAGAGAAAATGAAAAAAATAGGGCCGTTCGATACCTAGGGGAAATTGTTCAATAATGAACAACAAATATAAGCATAAAATAGACTAAAAACCCTTCTAAAGACTGCAATTAAAAGGCAAGGAAGCTTCAATAATGTAAATTACTGAATCACAATACTTCAGATGAGTTTAGCCACTATCTAGGCTGACCCAAAGTTAAACTAGGTCCTACAGAAACTATGATATGCTATGCACACCACCATGAAAGCCACAACTTCCAGCGAAACATCCTTAAGACGGCGAGAGTCCCTGCAGAATTGCAGACTTTGCAGCTGCCTAGAAATTATTCTGCAGACAAATCAGAAACGTTTCCTCCTTGTCATGCACAGAACAGCTTTGCGTTCATAAAGTTAGCGTACACCACATTCCCAGCTGCTTTAATAATCTGTTTCATCTCAAGCTCCTGTCACCCTGGCCTTCCCAGCTTCCCCCCATCCTCACTATTTTCCCTTATACAAGTCTATCAAAAATGCTAGGAATGTGCATATTAATGTGCCTGTTCTTCAATCCTCCCTTCACTCTCCTTCCACATATATACAGGGAGGGGGGGAAATTACATAATTTGTTTATGCTTGGTGTTGTCAGATTGGGTTTTAAAAATTCTCTTTGATCTTGTGTTCAAAACAGACGTGATCTCTCCACTAAACCACTAGCAAATTTACATACACTTTAAAATATGATTACAGGTATTACATAAATTAAGGTATTGATTGTAAACCATCCAATTACTCATTGCAAGAAAGGCTTGTTCTCCCGCCACCCCACCCAAGCACATTATTAAGGAGAAAGGATACAAATCTGCCCTGCGGGTTCACTGCTCTGGGCTGTGATCCTATCAAGCCTTGGAACTCAATGAAGCCTGGGCTAGGTCAGTACTTGGAAATCCCCCACCCAAACCAAATCCAGCCATCCCACAAAGCAGTGATGGTGACTCAGTAGGCAGCGTGTGTCTCACCAAAGTCAGCACCAAACCAATGTCTCATCAACGTAATCACTAACTTTTCAAGGAAAATCAGACCTATGTATCTGTGGAGGGCTGTCAAAGGAATTTAAAATTTGAAGAAGCACCCCACTTTCTTCCTGACAGAAGGTAGAAATATTAAATAATTTTCCAGGCAGAAAACAGCCCAACTGCCATCGAAACAGAGACACTATATCCAACTGGAAGAAAATTAATAAAATATGTATTTCTGTATTTTCACATCAATGATTAAATGAGAGCTGGAGAGGGTCAAGCGCAGAGCTGCTTTCTGTTCTGCATTTTCTATGTAGAGTGTCACCGAGTAGAAACATTTCCTGAAATTAATGTTATGGTTGATATTTTTAAGATAATTCTCACAGCAATCCTTTCCCATTTTGTGGTCTGCAGAATGTGATGACGTTTTTCTTTTCATACACAACTGAAGGTTCCATTTCACAGCTGTTTGTTCTGACATCTTAGCTACCATATTCTAGCATAATTTTATGCCGACTGATGGCAAAATATAGGAAAAGTCCACACTGCCAACATCAGAAGATACATCCAAATTTCCTCATTTATCCTCGTCAGAATCCTGAACATCAATCACATTATACAGCCTCCGAATTCTGGGTTGCTCGGCCAATTGTTATTATCTTTTCAATTTAGCCCTATTACACAGCTCAGACACCAAGCCTAGCCCACAGAAACACGTCCTTAATCTCTCCAGAACTGGCATGTGAAAAGAACAAGAAGCTAGAAAGGAGGTCAGTGAAACAGCGCTGAGCTGCAGTTGTCTACTGACGGGCAGGTTTACAACGATTTACTGCTCAAGTTCACACAAATTCAACGCAGACCCCACTGCAGTCCAGTAACTGGAGAACTGCAAGATGGCTACATACACGGATCTTTCTCCCGGACTGTGTTCCTTTCATGTGGGTACTTGATATATGTGACAAGCAGAAAGTCTTGGTGTACTCGGTCCCTGAACACTCTTGGGGTCTTTAGAAGAATGCAGGCTCCACGAATGCTGCTGAAATACATGAGCACTCATATTTTAATCATCTGTCATCCTGAATTCCTCCTCCATAAGTCCATCTAAAACTCATTCTAACACAAACCACGAGAAATCAGTTCGTTCTACTTACAGAAATCTAAAGGTAAGTCTGGACATAATACTTCTGGCATTGGCCATGCATGACCTCACAGCAAAGTCTCGTGTAAAACACATCAACACTGTGCTTAAGAAAAAAAAAAAAAAGACTGTTTTGTAAAGTAGTCCAGGTCTAGACGCCGAAAAACCCACAATATGCAGAAAAGAAACCCCCAAAACTTGAAATTAAGCCCAGAGTTACAAAAAAAAACTTTAGATATCTAAAGACAGACTTGGGCGCTTAAGCAGTAAATTTAAATTGTTAAATGATGTTGGTTCTCAAGCTTGGAAGGTATTCATGCTAGACATTTAATCTTCCCTCACAAATATGTTTCCTGAAAGGGTTCAGTCTTGAAAAAGGTGAACATCTCAGCATCTCTTTCAATTCTAAACTGTCAGCAAAACCCATAGCACATCAAGCTCTACACAAAATGCAGCAGCAACCACTGCTTTGACTCAGAACAATAGTCAGGCTGTTAGAACATTATCCTAGGACAGGGAGGATCCGGATTTCATTACCTCTCTGCCTGAGGGGATTCAAAGTAACATGTCCCACTGCGGGGAGAAGACTCCATCTAGCAGGCTGCAGGCTGGGATGACAGGATTCTCCATCCCATCTGTTGAAGCAGTACCGCTCCTCACAAAATAATTAACGACTCATTGGATGAAAGAGAAAGAGCATCAGTGAGCATGACTTTTTAACTTGAAAGTCATGCTTAAGCTGCCGCCAAACAATCTGTGTCTGTATGAAGAATGGTGAGATAAAGTATGCATTAAACAAAAAGTCTTTGGAGTGAGAGTTGGAAATGAAGTCTCTCTTCTGGGAGGAATCACGCAGCACATCAATAAAAGGAAGTCTGTTCCAAGAACAGTGTCATACATTATTTTATAATGTGTTGGTTCTAGGCTTTTATATTTGCTACTGCTTGTTCTTTCTCATAAAGACTATCAGACAGTAGTAAAGCACATTATAAGGACAAAATTTTTAATGAAAAAGCATCGAAACAGAATTTTCCCATACTGTACCTGTTTTCTATTAAAATTATATTTGTCAGTAAGTAATGAAGACTTATTGAAAGAAAAAATTAACAACAAAGAATTGAATATCAAAGTTCTATGAATAATGCCTGCTTTGCCCATATTTACTTTTAAGAAAAAATAAAAAGTGATGCCTTATTCTGTATTCAACAATGCAGAAAGTATTTGAAATGCTACAGTCAAATTAAGATTGCTATTGGAATAATTCATTTTTCTAATGTAAAATGTGTAACTTCACTACTTGTGCTCTTACAACTTTGCTAGGTATCACATTAATATAGCATAAAGTATTCTATGCAAGTTAAAGACTAACGACAAGGATGTTAACAACAAGAGTTTCAGAATTAGTTATTTTTGGATGCAAGCATTCCACTTTCGAGATTTCAGTTATTGTTGCAAATACACATACTAAATGCACACACTGGATTTTGGCTGGGACGGAGTTAATTTTCTTCATAGCAGCTCCTGTGGTGCTATGTTTTGGATTTGTAACCAAAACAGTGTTGATAACACAACTGTGGTTTAGTCATTGCTGAGCAGCACTTACACAGCATCAAGGCCTTTGCTGCTCCCCAGACTCCCCCGTCAGCTGGGGGTGCACAAGAAGCCAGGAGAGCTGACCTCAACGGACCGAAAGGACATTCCATGCCATATGACACGCTGCTCAGCCAGCAAAACTAGGGGAAAGGAGGAGAGGGAGGCACATTAGGAGTTATGGTGTGTGTTTTCCCAAGTAACTGTTATGGGAGTTGAAGCTCTGCTTTTCTGGAAAAGGCTGAACACCTGCCTGCTGATGGGAAGTACTGAATGAATTCCTTATTTTCCTTTGCTTGCGCGTGGAGGGCTTTTGCTTTACCTATAAACTGTCATTACCTCAGCTCATGAGTCTTCTCACTTTTACCCTTCCGATTCTCTCCTCCATCCCACTGTGGCAGAGTGAGTGACCAGCTGTGTCGGGCTTAGCTGCCTACCGGGGCTAACCCACAACAATATATAATATAAATATTTACATGTACACATATACATTAATTGAATACTCTGGATATTTCTAAGTTCATATTCTATTGGCATCTAAGAATGAAGTAGCTTTGCAGAGACAATAAAGGTGGATTAAATATGATTGGAAGATACCATATGAAATCAAGCACAGAGGGTGGAGTGCACTGCATCAATGTCAATTTTTTAAATCTTTGATGAAAAAGCTGTTGTCATCAAGCTTGACCTTTAATCCTAATTTTATATTCAGCATTAGTTCATAAGAGGTTCTGACTGGTATAACAATGTTCTAAAATAAATGGTCACACCACTTTACAGACACTTCACAGTTTATGCATCCACAACGCATTTATCAAAGCCTTTAGTACTTTGATTTGAAGGCAATTAATCAGTAATTCAGCAATTGCATATAGCTTACTTAAGTGTTCAATCCCATAGCTGTTAACAGGAATGAAAGAGACTCTCACGCCTCCGGATCAAAAGTTCATGTAAAACAGGAAAAGAAAAAAATGTGCTACTGTCACCTTCCTATTCTACGGCAAAACATTAGGAAGCAAGTCATATATAACTGGGGTTCTGCAGATAGAGTCTTGTAAACACAGCACTCCTGATACGTGGGCAAGTCAAACCCAAGTTACACTTACAAACATAAAGGCAGGGGCTGGGTCCCTGTTTACATGAAGAAAACAACATTTCCTGTGAGACTACATAAACGTCAAAATCATCCACAGTTCTTTACAGAAATACCAGTAAGAGGACACAGAATAAGGAAGAAAGGGAGCCTGGAAAGACACAGGTTTCAGAAACCAAACTCTAGCAAGGAGTTCTCCATACTGCACCTCATTCCTGGGAAATGAGTTTTTAAGGGTAAAGTCTTCTTCCTGGAAGAAGACTACATATGTCTTGAATTAATTAACTCAAGTGCAAGGGGGGGGGGAACAAACTAGCTTCAGACAGCAGCTTACATATTTTCCAACACAGAAGAGAAGCTTTTCACCAGCATCTACAGAAATTTCCACTGACTAGAACACAGTAAGTTATCAGGCAGCAGAACCAGCGCCTGGTCACACTGTGAAGGAACTTGGAATTGAACCACACTGGACAAATTCCGAATAGTAGTGGTCTTCAAAGGAAACACTATGAAAGAAAGTATGAATCGCTGATCAACTCTGAACATCTATGACCCCACCTATCACATTTTTTCTGTATATTTTATATCCAGCCAGAGTTTTGTTGTCACATATTAATCCACCAGAATTTAGATGAGAGAGAAAAATCCTTGGAAGGAACCAGAAATGGGATTCCCAAATATTTTGAAGACATTAAGCAATATTTTTTTATCTTGCTCCTTAAACCGTTCTTTACTCAAGTCTGTAAAACAGTCTTGGTATCATTTACAGCCTGCTAAGCCAAATAGTTATGAAATTTTTATTTGTTAAGCAAGAACATATTTGACAAGACACAAGTCACAAAGATGCCACTACGGAGAGGAGATCTTCAAAATACATCACACACAGGTAGGTCCCACGATTCAAATAATTCCAAGATACAATTTGGGAGGGTGAGGTGAGGGTGTGGTTGGTTGGTTTTTTAAACTTACTCAGTGTTGGAGAACAATGACTGAAGTTAACTGATCTGTTCAGTATCTGCAGGGAGTCAGCATATAAACATGAAATGATAGACTTCAAAGGTCTTTTTTTTTAATGATAAATTCTAGACATTCTCTACCTCTTGGTTTTATTTTCAAATAAAAAACTTCACTCCACTATGGGTGGGTCCTTGCTTGGCCCCCTCCAAAAAAAAAGAAAGAAAAAAAATCTAAAGTGCCAGAATGAACAGACACAGAGAAAATAAGCTTTCACAAGCATTAATTCTAGCCTGAACCACTGAGACAGTAGTTAGTTTTCAACACCTATTCAAGATTTAGTTCTATGATTAGATGGGGATCGATTCCTTTCTTTCTAAACTCCATAGTTCAGCTACGAGCTGCCTACACAGAGCTCCTTACCAAACTGGAGTCTAAATACAGCAATTAGCAATCAAGCAAGTATTTTAACATTCCAGACCGATTAAGATGGATTCTAACTGATTTGCTGATCTATGTCCAGTTCTGCATACCACTCACACCAAGGTTACTTCAACAACGAAAACAAGGCACTGAACACCAACTTCACTTGCTTAGCATTTATAATCATGCCCACCTCATTTTTAACAACAAATCTAACAGTAACTCAGAACAGTTTTTAGTTTTAGTTATATACAAAATCGCACTTTACAAAAGTTTTAGTTACATACAAAATCATGTTGGGTTTAAGCAAATTTTCTTGCGTAATCAAAAAGCATGTTTGGAGGCATTTTAGAGTTAAAAGAGTTTTGATTGATATTCCTGTGACTTGTTAAAAAAATAGAGCTCTATTACATCTAAAACAAAACAAGTCAAACAGAATATTTACTGTTTGCTTGCCCACAAATGACTCAGCCTTAGGAGAGAGAGAAAGTAAGACTATTTTTGTCCAGCAGAGATCTAGTATCTTACTGAAAATTGTAAAGGCATTAGTAGAACCAGCGCAGTGCCTGACAGTACATTTCATTAAGCTTTTATTTCTTAGTGAGCTGCAAAACTTTGCCATATTTGCATAAACATATTTCACAGCTTAATGTTCTTTCATAGTTCATATTTCAGTATATTACTTCTAGTTCATTTACAACCTTTAAAATCACAAAAACTATTTACATAGAAGAATATCAAATGGTTATGATTCCTTTATTTTTAAAAATAGTTTATGCAAAATGATTGGAAGGATAAAAAAACTTCACAGCTACACTTTTAAATATATATTAAACAATAAAAACCAAAACTGCCAGTGAACAAAAATAGTGCTCAAGCTTTGCTTCCAAACCTGACCCTAAAGGACTATATTTAATAGTCAAAGCATCACAACTGACATTGGCATGCAACAAAAGGCAATAAAACTGGCTTGGCATACAGAAAACCATCAGAATTCTTGTATGCACATACAAACATTCTACTTCTGATATAAATGTCTCTCACACTGATGGTCTGAAGATTCTTCCAGCAGTGTCTCCTGGTGCTGGATGCTCAAAATGAGGAAAGAAGTTGCATGTGCTCAACCATGCCTTACTTCCTTCGTCAGTACAGAATTCAGCGATGAGAAAGGAGACAGACTTGTGGAGATCACACAGGCAACATCCCCGAAAGTACTGCCTGGATATGAAAAAGGTGAGTGTTTAATGCAGATCTCAGTGAACAACACTGTGAGTTTTGCCTCAAGGAGCACCTTCTGATGCTTCTAGGAGGAAACGAAGTGAGCTTTCCTAAATATGAGATGTATACACACTCCCCAAGAAAATCATAGCAACTGTCAGTGCTCATGAATCTAACCTTATACTTCATGTGACATCTGCACACAATTTTAAACACCTTCTTAGTCACTGAATAGACATATTTATCCTACAGTCTGCATCCAGAGCCACAGACAATCTTCTGGAAATGTGAAGCGGTAATGTCTATGCAGCACAAATGTTAATATCCTAAAGACAACTAAGAGTTTCAGTTTGTTCTTGATTCGAGTGTGGTTTACAGAAAAGACTAGCCAATGAATCATCTGATTTAAATGAAAATCAGATTACTTTTGGTAAAAGCTTGAGACATGGCCTAAAGATGACCTTATCCTTCCAAAATATAACATGATAAAGTCCAGACACAAATATGCTTTTTCCCGTCCTCTGGGCTGATATGATTACGATAAGAGACCTCCTATTCCCATAAACAACAGACAAGAAGTTGTTAATCTGTAAATCCACAAAGGTCCAAGGAGGACCCAAATAGTCAGAAGTTTACAGAAGCTGGGGGGGGGCAGCAGGACAAGTGAGAACAGGAGCTTTCACTGTTTTGAACTGTGAATGATTTTAAACAAGCAGCCCAAACTCTTTCAAGCCAATGAATAGTTACAGACACCTATAATTTAATTTACATTTCAGAAGAGGAAAATGGCATTCTTTGTGCTGAATAATAAATCTTCTACTTTTTGCTGTGTACTTTAATAAGGAAAGATCCTTTCTACATCGTAATAAATGCTTAGAGCAGGACTGATTTGGGGGCAGGTTTATGCCAATCATCCAGCCAGCACTGAGACCAAGAATAATTAGGTCAGATCCAAACACAGGTTATTCTAGTGGTTCTAGACCAAATCTGGAGTTCTGAAATGGTGAAGACAAATGTATGAAGTCTGGATATCTAGGCCAGATAGGGCCATTGAGATATTTTTAATCAACTTTCAACTGATTTTATTCAGAAGTACAGAACAGTAAGCGACTGGTATTGCTACAGACCATAAGACAATGAACGCATATACCCATGAACTACCAGGGGCTGAACAAGCCCAAGCCTCCCAAACATTCCCATTTTAGCCACCCATTAAACACGCTTGCTTGGTGTGACACAGGGCTGTACAGTGCTCCACTGAGGTCAGGATTCTGTCTGCTTCTGACCCTGGACTTAGGCATCCCTCTCAAAAGAAGATAAAAAATTTTTGATCCCACTCAGAAATTACTTTTTGAATGAAGGAATTCCCAGTTGCTAACTGCGGTCTACTGAGAACTTCCTGAATCTGGCCTCACACCTCAATTATCCCTCTAAACTCTACCATATTATTTGCCTGTCCACAATGGCACTTCACTAAATCCTTCTTATGGCTCTGCTTGGTGTACAAGACATTGTAGATAGTTAAGATGTACAGTTTACCTAAAACGCTTGGGCACTGAACCCAGAAGTCATAAAGAGTAGGGTATAGTGAAGACCAGAACCCCAGCTATAACTAGCAGAAGGCTGCTGCACAAGATGGAGGCCAACTATCAGTTATCTGACTACTCAGAAAACAAGTCTCTTTATACCTTATGGAAAAAAAAATAAATCAGTGTTAGAAAAATGTTTAACTGTGTTGGTGTGGTTTTACAATTTTCAATTAAAACAGCCATTCATTCAGCAAACTAAAAACACGGTTCTCCAAACAGTCTAAGTAATTTTACATAGGTTTACTTAAGCATGGTACGTGCTACAATATTTGCAGCCAAAGCAATATTGTACCTCTTCTCTTTTTTTTTGTACCCATTCCTTGTGCTTCTCTTCAGCTATCCTTTTCCTCCTTTCACATTCTTGATTTTGCTTCATCTTCTCAAGCTGTATGTTCATTTCCTAATTAAAGAGAAAGTATGCATCTTAAATCAGTGGTGACCATCTACACCAATACACTCAGTACTGGAAACAGCGCTTGCAGTTAAAACAACATACATATTAGATTTTGAAATTTTTTCTTCATTACGACTTTGGAAAAGATGGATGCCAGTCAACACAGAAGTATTATGAAATCAAATCAATGGCAATGTATAATTTTTAGAATATGAACTGGAAACACTTGTTTTAATTAGGTTTTGGAAACAATTCAACATAAGGAATTGCTCCTCAGCTTATTTAAACGCCCTTTCAGTCAGTGGAATCTTAATTTGCAGCAGTACTTTCTTACAATACTTAAAACACGGTGTACTGCTCTGCATTCAGGAAAGCATCAAAATCTAAGTGAAATATGACTCACTTGTGATCTTTAGTACCAGAACTACAGGAACCTTACGACTTAACCCAAAGCTTATTAAAGACAACACTATTACAGATTTTAGCAAACTTTGAAGCAGGAGCTTTGTTTTGAAAATAAGAGAAAAAATTTGAAAGTATCTTTATAGGACATCAGTATATATGCAATCACTTATATTTGTCCAAGGAAATGAATCGATAAAGAAAAAATATGACCAAGACGACAATTTGAGATGTCCAGCTTCTCTAACAGTAGCATTAGCACAAAGTCCTATTTTTTGATGAAAATTCATACCTTCAAACATAGACAAATGGAATTATTTCCACGAAACTGATTTTATGGTCCCTAGACTGCAGTCAGTTTCAGAGAGAAACCCCTCTTCTTAGGACACTGAGTTTGAATTTAGTAAGACACCAAGAAAAAACAGGAGTCTACAGAGAGCTTAAAAGAAAACACAATACAGACATATTTTCAAAATATAGTTGTCGCTGTATTGAGGCAAAGTTACGGCGACTAACACCTCCCTTGAGTTCCGAGACATTTGTATTGCAGGGATCCTGGCTTCTGTAACAGGTAAAGGCACTGCCAGTACCCAAGAAGACCCCATCCACTCCAAACATTTCTCCACATTTCCAACATTCAGGGCAGACTCAGTGCTGCTGTCAGTGAAAGATCTGGGACTTCACAGTTGTTTCTTAGGATATCAGTTTAGATTACTTTTTATATGCAAATGCAGCAATACATTCTTACATCACAATCACATACTTTGTTCTCTTCTGGCATCTTACAAAAGGTTGACTGTATTTTTCCCCTGATATAAGCTATTTCAGTTGCCTACATTGCAGTTTAACTTCTAATGCTTTCAAAATCTTATAAATGAGAATAAAATATTTACCTATCCCACCGATTTCTACATGGCTTTACGTAATGCTTGTCCTATGACTGCTCTTAATATACAGCTGACGGAGACATCTTCTAGATTACATTTTGTACTGCATAAATGCTATTGTGTGATGTACAAGAAAAAGTTACTTTTGTTCCTCGTCAAGACCACATGAGAAGTCCATACACCAACCACATTTCTACATGACATCAGAAACTACTTTGGCTCATTTTTTTTACTCAAAAATCAAAATAGGGAGAGACGATTACCGACCTGGAATCTAAAGGGAAAGTCATGAAATGTGTGGTGGATATTAACAGATCAGAACATACTCCTCAAGTTTAACAAACTATTATGGTGTTACACTGACCTCTAAAACACTGTTCCAGAACCTTCCAGAGATGGCTGTTTTATGCACAACGTGAGGCAGCCCACATAAAACAACTATTACAGATAAAACAACTTTTACAGATAAAGTGAATCACGGAAAGGTTAGGACATTGCTCAAGGTCAAATAGTAAATCAGTAACTAAAGTGAGAAATGATCTAACTTTGATGTGATTGTTCTAACCACCACCCAATACTTCCAATTTGATTTTAAACAACTGTATCATTTAATCAACTGCAACTACAAACATATTAATCAAGAAAAGATACAGCGCTCTCACTTAATTCTGCCCCAGCCCCAGTATTCAAGAACTGTTCATTTGCAAGGGGCCAAAAGGTAGAAGGAGGGAAAAAAATGCTGGGACAGGGAAACCTATCCTGGGAAAGGACACCAAACAGCTGTATAATTACACACACAGTGGATAACAACGCTGTGCCTCATATCTAACCAAGTAGCTTGGCATACTTACACCCAGCACACGCCCTGTCGTGTTTTACTACCTACATGCAGGCATATGTACCCATGATGAAAATCAAGGTACCAATTATATAAATATGTTTTAATCCTTTAAACTCAAACCATTACCTGACAGTTGGATAAGCAAAATATTATACAGCACCACTTCAATGAAGCATAACGTTTAGCAAAAGAGAACAGACGTAGCATGAATCATGTCAGCATTGTCAAACACAAACACTACGGAGGCCCAAGACACCAAAAAATAATGGGCAAAACTACTTGTGTTTCCACAACCAAAAGAAAAAAAAAAATCTTGTGCTTGCTATCTTCTGTTAGACTTCACATCAAGCCAAATGGATGTATTCACCTCTGCAGCTCTAGCTTGCAAGCGGGCACGTAGTTCCTTCTCTTTGCCAATGAACCATTCTTCCCATGGTGAAAGATTATCTTTCAAAGGCGACTCTTTTTCCCCCCTTTCTATTTCAGAGTCTTCAGCCTTCCTGAATTAAAAATAAGAAATGTAAAAAAATATTATCTGTAATATATTTGATGAAAAGTTAAACAGTGCTACTGCCTTGAAAAATTTACATTTCTTTTACGGCCTATCGTGACAACAATGACATAGTTTTTCTACTTGCTTAGTAATCTCCAGAATGTATAAACAACATTTATATTGCACCTCTGACCAGGCCCTTGCGTTCTACTTATTAAATTTTAGCTAGTTAGCGATGTGTTTTCCCCCCTGTTCCAAACTGTGGAACATATTCAAGCATTACCTTTTATGAACTAAACAAAAATTAACATCAGAAATATCAAATGTCACCTTCCTTCTCACATATGAAAACCAAGGGAAACCAGAGATTTAGCATTAACATCCTGTCCTTGGATATGTGGAGTCTCTCTGTGACAAGTGACCTTTAACATGAGCAAAGGATAATCAAGAATATTATTTCTTCTTTCAAGTCCTATAAAACTGAATTCACGATATCAAGCAACCTTGGCATTTAGAATCCATTCACTCTAACAGGTAAAGTTTTCCATGCTAAAAAGCTTTCACAGGAAACATATTTATGAAATACGGCTTGCATACAATACTTGAAGATATTATACAAGGTTCTATTAGACCTTTAACAAGGTAGCTTGCATAACTCACTCATAACTTCTTTACTCACAAATAAGGCAGCAATCTGAGCCTCAGGCCAGAAATGTCTTTTATAATATTCTATACATGTACCATCTCATAAGTAAGACAGTATGTTAGGCTCTAAGTCAATGAAAACTGGAAACATGCCAATAGATTTCTTTACAAGATTTCTTCTATCTTATAAATATTTTTTTCTTAACAACAAAACTGTGATACTAGACTTCACTTTAGTATTTTATATGAACGTATGGGCTCTGGAAATGCCTACCTACATACATATTCCACTACAGTGAGTAGTTCTGTTTGCTCAATTCAAGCTATAGAAGAGGCCTCCAAACAAGCATATTATGTTAATGTTCCTGAAATAGATCTTTTAAGCATAAGATTTTCGGTTTGTTATCAACATAAAAGTATTATGTATTCACAGGGAACAGCAATACTGTTATAAAACATTCTATGTCCCGGTAATCTTTAGAATATATTTCTGTGATACAAAGCATCTGGGGACAATGTCAGCGCTAAGGAGTTTTGTCCTGCTCTTCTCCACTGTTCCTACCCACGTGTGTACGCTAACATGACTGTTCACTGGTCAAGATGTGACATGTCCAGGGGAACTGATTCATGCTGAAATGAACCTGGAAAAGGGTTGGTTTCCCCACACGGAATCAGCCCCCAGCCCTCTTTCTACTGTGCTGCCATGGAGATGTAGCACAACAGAACTGACAGGACACCCTGACACACAGACAACGTGTGGACAGAAGGAGCACAGGCCAAGCACTCCCAAGCCCAGCGTTGTCCAACACATTCTGCTGCACCCTAGGGCTTTTGTGCTACCGCATTAGCAAAGGTAAAAATTTAACAGAGACAGTTTTTAAACAGGTACATATAACAAGGAATGCAACTTAAGAATGTATAATAACACATTTTGTTAGAAAATAGCTCTCAAAGTTTATTAAAGATAAGGATAAAAGTATTATGCATTCAAATTCAGGAAACCAACGCAACTTTGTCCAGACTTGACATTTTGGGCAGGGATACTTCCTCAACACATTCTTTTGCTGTGCACAATTTGCATCGTGGCACCTTGCACTAGAATAATGCTGACATATGAGACCAACCTGAGAAAAAGTACTAGCAGAAGGAATGAATTCAGAAAAATATTATTTACTACGTGTTTTCTTGTATCAGTAATTACAAAGTTCAAGCTGCTCATGTCTCAAAAAAAAAAACAAAACACAGTAATAAATTAAAACCTTATGGTATAAAAGTGAGAAATAACAGATAATGAAGTTTAAACAGAGGAAAACACAAGCTCAATGTGAAGAAGTGTTAGGAGAAACATTTCTGCAGAGTTGTGTCTAAAGCTCTTAGATTGCACCCGAGCACAGACTGGAATCCTCCCCCGGGTGCGTCCCAGCCACCAGTCGCTCTCTCCCAGGCACACCAATTCTGTATTTTGAGCCACGTGGACCCTGGATCTCACGGGATCATCTTCTGAAATGCTAGCACGTTCACAGCTACGACCTTCCTCAGAATAATTAAGATAACAGACTTCTTAAAGTACCACATTCTCAAGTGCACATTTGTTTTTAAATAAGTGTCTTAAATCAAATTAGATACATTTGGCATTAGAACTGAAGTGTGATTAATAGAAAACACTGTGATTATCATTTATATTCACTTAAGTCACGGCATCAAACATAACACTGATCCATAATGAAAGTATGAAACACTATTTCACAGGGCCTTGTTTTCAGACTTTCTCTTTTGCAAATATTGCATTTCCCACATTAAATGTCTGCCTCCGGCTAATTTTTGCGTAGTTTTAAGAGGACAACAACAAAAAGACTCTTTGAGAGAGCGTGTGCATATGGGGTTAGTGACTGTGTAAGAAGAAGTGTTTTTTATTACTAAACTTTGGAGATCTTGGCAGTTCTACACGGAAGCTGCTACATGAGCATTTGTAAGACACTTCTTACAACACAGCAGCAGCATTACTCACACGCAGTGTCTGCGCGGGTGCAGTATACGTTGTGCCTGCAGAGTTTCATGAGATTGTTCCAACTCGGGCCCTAGCACAGGTCGTCTTCAGTTGCATCTTACTGCTGCCAGAGAGTACTGGAGCAACAGGGCCGGAAACTGAGAGCTGCTTCAGGGAGCACCTCCAGCTGCACAGACATGTAGTAGTTTGAGCTGAGTGCTATGGAACTTCACGGTACGTGAACAAAATTGCTTATTGGGAAGAAGTAAAATGAGAGGTAACAGAAAACCTGAAACAGGAGGGACCATAAACTGGCTAATAACCTTTCCACTCTGAAGCTTCTATTTCTGACTACATTTTCCCTGGACTTTTAGCATCTTTTCCAAGAAATGCCTGTAAGAAAAGTTCAGTGTGGTCCATATTCCTTCGCTGCTCTCCATGGAAGTCTGAGAACCACACTGGAACCCTGCGCTCCCACGAAGCTCAGCTGTCCTCCCCTTACCCCGCCGGCATGTTTAGCTCAGTTCAGCCTTGCTAGTTACATCCACCATCGGTTACCACACGGATCTGCAAAGCTTCCATTGCAAAGGTCCTATTCCAGACAGAGACTGGCACTCCGTGCCCTTCCCCCTGTTATTTTACAGAGGAATAAGAATTATTCTCCTGTGAAGCAGAGGAGATCCCGAGGGAAGACGTTAAGTCTACACAGAATTAAAAGGGAATGAAATTAAGCCACAGGAACAGGAACTGTGCAATGCACGCACACACAACTGACTCTGGATATAGCTACATACACCAGGCAAAACAGCCCTTTCGCTTCTAAGAGCGTTTGAAAGTATGACAGGAAGGGCCTCACATTTTTAACTTGCAAAGACCCTGAGGCTCAGCTCAACAGCTCACAGATATTTCACAAACCCATGAAAACACCCAGCTGCCCATCGAAAAGACTGCCGTAACCTGCGACTTCCCAAGATAGCATAAAAAAAGGGGCAGGTGCCCAAAGCGCTCATCTATGCGAACAAATTGCATTTATGTGAAACAACCTTCCGCCCCCAGCACAGGCCTCAGGCGGCGGGAGGCGACTCCGGGAGCCCGGCTCCTCGGGCAGGGGCCGGTCCCCAGCCCCCGGCTCGAACCCGGGCCCAGACGCAGGCGTTACCTATGGCCTCGCCGGCTCCGGGAGGCCGCGGCCCGCTCCTCCTCCTCCTCCTCCTCCGGGCCGCTCGGGGAGCTGGGGCGGGACGCGGGGTAGAGCGGGGAGCAGCCGGAGGCACTGAGGGGCTCCTCGCCCTCGGAGCTGGCGGAGGACGGCGGGCTGAGGCGGGCGGCCCCGCTGCTCATGCCGGCAGGCAGCCCCCGAGGAAGAGGCCGGCGGCAGGCGGCTAACGGCCGGCACCACGGCGCGGCGGGCGCAGCCCGCGCTCCCGGCGGCCCCCGCGGCTCCCCCCCCCCGTCGCCATGCAACCGGGACGCCGCGTGCCGCCTCCGCCGCGCCTGCGCCCGCCTCGCCCCAGCCACCGCCTCCCCGCCTGGCCTGAGGGAGCGGCGCGCGGCGCCGGGCCCGGGCGGCGTCGCTTTCCCTTCCCGGGCGGCGGCGGCTGGGGGAGACACCGGGAAAGCACGGGGTCAGGGCGGGCGGCCGCCCCGCCGGCCGGGTGGGGGCCTGGAAAGCCCTGCCAGGGCCAGGGGCAGGCAGCAGGCCCCGTACTGCCCGGCCCTGCCGTCCCCACGGTGATCGCCCGCGCCCTCGGATGCCCATTTGGATGAACTCTTTGCAGCTGTCGTTTCTGACTTAATAACATTTTTTTTGACGTTTACCACTTCAATAAACGGTACCAGCAGCGTCAGCTGCAGAAGATGATTCCAATACGTGCGAAGGTAGCTTAGGCGTTTTCTAACAGCCAAGTCAAAGTTCGTAACCTAGCCATACGTTGAACTGCAACAGCCCATCTCAGTCCCCACAATTAGAATCTTGTTTCTGATGTAAAGGTCTGAAGCTATAACTATTTGTTGTAAAACATGTATTTTTTAGATATATACACACTCCTGTCCTTTCCTGTTTGCCACTAGATCCTTCGTCAATACTCCATCGCGGTTCCAAATCCTCTTCACTGCCAATGTCGGGCCACCTCGACCGCCTTTTAGCCAAATCCTTAAGCAGGATCGGCACCAATCACACGTATCACCAGAGCTTTTAATTGCCTTTGAATCTCATCTACCATGGAGATAACCGCTGACTAGCAGCAGGTAGCTCTTTACAACTTCGAGTCATTTTGCTGTGGCTGACTGAGCAGAAGTGTTACTGATACTAACATGAGATACGCAAGTTTGAAAGCGATCATAAAGTTGGTTGCTATATTGATATAATTGTTCTTACCAAGAATCTCCAGGTGGGTGAGTTTAACAAGAAATACATTTTTAGTTGGATAGGCAAGTTGAAAAATAAGCAACAGTATTAAAAATGCTTTGTTGAAAATAGGAAAGTCATTTGTGACATAGAATTTCAATGATATAAAAAGGCCATCAAACCTACACAACCATTGTGTGTGACTAGACACCACCAAAAATGAGTGCTGTCAGGCAGAAGACATCTCAACGCCATCATTAACAGTCCTAAAGAATGCCCAAATGGTCATACTTGGAGTTTTTAGATGGGTTGTTTGGTGCTTGGGCTGCAGATTCACGGGCACCCAAGTCCATCACGTCTCTACTGAAACAGCTGCATCTCTCCTGCCGGTCAGGAGCCTTCTTCTTGCTCCCTTTGCCAAGTCACATTACCTGACTAATGTAGTAGAAAGCCATCCAACTCTTTGGCCAAGGAACTTGCGGTCTGAGTAAGTTAAAGCTTGGAAGACGTCTGACAAGAGCTGAGGCAAAAAAACAGGCAAGCGCCAGGAGAGCACGGCCACAAAGCAGAAGGAAGGGAGAGGCAGAGGTGAGGTGTGAGGGATTTCCCCCTTTCAGTGGTGGAGCTTCTTAAACTGGCTTACCGTCTCATGGGAACTGCAGTTTTGGCAGCTTGGAGAAATATCATTATGGTTCCTGTAAGGAAAAAACAAATGTTACTCTATGGCTGACAGTATGTGCTGATAACCAGCCGGTCATCTGGAATGATTTTCCAGCAAGCTGAAAAATACAAAAAAAGGCCAGAATTCATCTCCGATCTAAGCACTCCTATAATATTGACTACATCGCTGTGCAGCAAATAGATATTTGTGATGTTAAAATAACTCTAGCCACCTGTGGTACATCGTTGAGCTGATCATCATTAAATAAATATTCAAGAATTACTAGCTGCAGTATCTAACAGACAAAAAATTACACCTGTTGAAATAATTTAAGCTGATGATTCAAGTATTGAAGACAACAGAATATCACAAGAACCTAAATTTCATGCCAAGTAAAGATACAACAACAAAAATTTTCAACTCAGACTGAATTCTTGGGATACAAGGTGCACGATGCAATGCCTCAGCTTTCTTGAACACAAACCACCTACAGTTTTACAGGAATGTCTGTGTCTGTGCTGCACGCAGCTAAGAAGTAACAGAAGTATGAAAATCGTTTACTATATGGCTAAACAAGCACTGTGAGCAAAGCTTCACATCTTGGCAAGCATGAAAAATTCAAGTATTTCAACAGGCTGCAGACAAAGGTAATTTCATAGGCTTGGAAACCTCCCTCGACCTTAAAGCCCATCTTACAGAGAAGACTTGCAAAAGTCTTAAATAAATTGAAAAAAAGAAAAAAAAAACCTTCCTGTCTCACTGGACCAAGGAACTCTGAAGCTCACTGCACTGGGCATCTATCGCTTCTGATGAAGCCACACAGCTGCTCATCTGGGACGGCCAGTAACTATGAAAGGGATGTCTCAAGGCAAGGCAGCAGCCAGCTGCAATCGTGCCAAAGACACAAACATGACCCAGCAATGTGCGCTGGCAGCCCAGAAGGGCACCCGTACCCTGGGCTGCATCCCCAGCAGCGTGGGCAGCAGGGTGAGGGAAGGGATTCTGCCCCTCTGCCCCGCTCTGGTGAGACCCCCCTAGGAGTCCTGCGTCCAGCTCTGGAGCCCTCAGCACAGGACAGACCTGGAGCTGTTGGAGCAGGGCCAGAGGAGGCCACAAAAATGGTCAGAGGGATGGAACACCTCTCCTATGAGGAAAGGCTGAGACAGCTGGGGCTGTTCAGCCTGGAGAAGAGAAGGCTGCAGGGAGACCTTAGAGCAGCCTTCCAGTACCTGCAGGTGCCTGCAAGAGAGCTGGAGAGGGACTTTTTACGAGGCCGTGTAGTGATAGGGCAAGGGGTAATGGCTTTAGACTGAAAGAGGGCAGATTTAGATTAGACATTAGGAAGAAATTCTTTACTGAGGCCCTGGCATAGGCTGCCCAGAGAAGCTGGCAGTGTTCAAGGCCAGGCTGGATGGTGCTTTGAGCAACCTGGTCTGGTGGAAGGTGCCCCTGCCCATGGCAGGGGGGTTGGAATGAGGTGATCTATAAGGTCCCTTCCAACCCAGACCATTCTAGGATTCTATGATGTGAGTCCTTCTCTTCCCTCTCTGTATTATTATACATAATAAAATAACTTCTTGGGGATTCAAGAACAGGAATTGGGCAAATAGCTTATATTAACAAACCTTAGTATTGTGACAAGCAACCGGAGTTTATGCGTTGAGACTGCCTATGCAGAGGGTGGCAAAAGCCAGTTCACCTTTCAGGGAATTAAAGCATCTAGCTTTGAAGAGAAGTGAAAGTATGAAATCATATTGTTGTTATCCTTCTTCTTCCCGTTCTGCCCAACTCGTCAAGCCAGCTCCACAGCCACTGTGCCCTAGTTAATACTGGCAAGGTAAGAGCCCAAACAATGTCATTTGGTAAAATACTAAGGATTGAAACAACAATCCTGCAGGTTCAGCTACACAACTCCTGTGGCCCCAGAAGGACTGACAAGCAGACAAATGACACAGTACAAGGACATGCTTCATGGCAAAACTGTAATTCTGTTGACTTAGTGCCAGAATAGGAAAGGCTGTCTCTAGAAAGCATCTGCCATGGCAGGCATTAAGCGCCAACACTGCTATAAAGCCTACGAGCAAAATCAAACTGACACAATGAAGCACAACAGTTGCCGCACACAACTGAGTGAATAAACATACATACGCATACCCGTATGGTTGTTACCATTGTGAAAAATCAGCCTAGTTTCTCACCAAAGGAATGACAAAAACTACATTCAGTCCTTCAGTGCTAACTGAACCAACACCATCACAGACTACGGAGTAAGTACCTTAAGCTGTTAGCAACAGGGAGTAAACACAGAGCAGTGTGTTCGCAGACCTGTACTTTGTCTGTTCAGTCATGCCCATCAGTGTGTCTGAACATCCAAATGCTCCTGACAAATTGCTCACAAGTAATCCCTAATTGCCACTCACAGTATTTGAAAACCCATTTTACATAGAAAATGATGTCAAGAAAGCAACTTTACAGGTAACAAACATAGAAGTGAATTAAATTCTAGGCATAAATCAACTACCCCAAATCACTAACTACTCTGATTTAACAACTCTATGATTTGCCAACTCTTCTTTATGAAATAGGTGAATTTTAGAAATTCAACTGTAATCTGATCAGCTCAGTCTCCGCAAACATAAGAGCCATCAGAAGGCAACATCTCAGTTCAACTTCATTAATACTACCCAGATTTAATGAAAAGAATTGGATAAGATTGCTTTTAGATGTAATGTCTAGTTCCACATTTGCATTCACAGAGAAAAAGCATAAAACCAATCCTATTAAAAAAACAAACTTACTAAATTTAGGCACAAACTAAGGCTTAGACATCCATGCCTTCAGGTTGAAGAAAAGAATGTGTATCTTAATTTTACTTGCAACCTGGCAGAAAAAAAAAAAGAAAATTTGAACCAAATACAGTCTAATTTAAGAAGTCTTGCCAAGTCTTCAGATTTTCCAGTGTGGGGAAGAACAGTGCGGCAGACGCAGGAGTAAGGAAGAAAGCCACTTGGCTCCACGCTCCATCAGAGCTAACGAGCACTGCCTACACTTGCCTACTGGCTATTTTTGTGTCTGCATTTGTAGTTCTGCTTGATTAGAGGCTGTGAAATCTGAGAGGTCTTGGCTTGCTTCAGTTTTCCTTCACGGTACCATGTAGTCTCATCTTTGCAATACACCGTACCCACTGCTAGCCCCAGTCCAGTTTCTGTTGATTGCAGATGTGGACCCATCTGCCTTCAAGGAGCATGGCCTCAAGAGTGAGAATTTCTCTCTTGTGTAAGGAAATGTGCCATAACTCTATCAAACACATTCATATAAAAATCCCATCTTTTTCAATCAATAGCAGGACTCCCACTCAACTCAGTTGTTTTCTGTTAGTTGGAGGTCACAGCCCTCCTGCTTTTGAACAGCCTTTGCTCCTTTAGCTAGTTTACGCTTCTGCACGAAGTCTTGCTCTCTTTTAAAGCGTCAGTTAGTAACAGATTTACTTGCATATAATTGGGCTGAAATTTTCAAGACACTTGCAGGTTACACTTGTTACTTGAATCCAAAGAGACACTTCATATTTTGTTACCCTCAAATCTAAATAATTTCCCTTCAGTAAATGCCACAGTGACCATTAAACTAGTATTTCTTAGGTAAAACATAAGTGATGATATTTTATAGTAGCGTAGTGCTGTGAACGCAACATATGAAAAGTGTCCATTCGCCCTCCAAGCTCTTACAGTACACAACAGTAAAGAAAACAGCAATTTGTGATGTATTATCCCATTTCAGATTTCATTTCCTTATTTACTGGATCATCAACTGAACTCTAGTGCTAAATCGGTCAGACTCTGCTGTATGGTATGTGAAAGGTAGTATTAAAAAAATCTCTTGCTAAAAATACACTTATGCCTAGCAGTAAAAGATCAAAAGCATCTATGTAAATAATAATTATTAAATTGAGAGTACATATGAAAAACTATGCATTGTGTTTTTAATTAAAAATATTACCCTATAAATTAAAACTGAAGGCTTAAAAATAGTAAGCAAGGTCAAAAGAATTACTGAAGTATCTTTGTACTGAAATTTCTGAGTAAATTTCTGATTAAACACAGAAAATACTACCAGAAACAAATTAAAAAGGACAAAAGGTATCTAGACCAAAAAGTTGTGAAGCAGATGCATTATTTTTGTAAGAGAATAAAAAGGCTCCACTTCAAATTAAGAGATCTCACCAGCGTACTGCCACAGAGCAGGCTCATAGCTCTCTGTAAGAAATTACTCTTGACAGGGAGAGAAGGCAGGGAATACCTCAGCAAAAACTTTGGCAATTTTATTTGTGACTCTGCCCCCCTGCCAAAAGCTGCTTCCTCACAACAGCAGAAGGAAGAAAAACAACAAAAAAATGCTTTCCTTACTGTAAGTTGTATTTGAAGTCAACAGCAAATTCTTTTTGTCTGCTAAATCCAGTGTTGGAGCTCACTACAACAGTTGTTCAGGGGGGTTCACAAGCCAGGTATGTGACATTGTCACTGTAAGAACAGCTTCAGCTAGCTTTAGATTCTAGAAAATTGGAGGATTTATTCCCTGCAGACACCCCAGAAGGGTGCAACTTGTGAGGTTTCAGGTGTTTGAGTCTCAGAACTGAAGCTGGGAAGCTCTGCCTAGCTGAGGAGGCAGCTGCCGGGTGACAGCTCTGAAAGTCACTTGCACAGAGGTAACCGAAAACCCCCACGCGTTACGGACACAGCACAGCTTTACGGCAAGTTGTCCCCATACGTTTGAGACCACTTCTGGAGCGGGGAGGAGAGGGAGCGGGTTCTCAGTGGCTTTCCCAGGCAGTTGTGAACATCGGAACATTAGGTTACGCCCTGCTACTGAGATCAGCTCATCCAGCAAAGACACGACAGAGGAGGCACGGAGTACCTGGCGGCTGGATTTTTCTGGGTTCTCCTTACGTGATCGTCCATCGGTGTCAGGCACGTGGCGATATTGACAGGCAAGTTTTGCAGCACTGCTCCTTGACAGGTTGATTTTAGTAGCTACTGCCTGTATTCTTTCACCTCTACCAGCAGATAAAACCTGCACGTGTTGGAAGACACCGGGCTGACTGCATTAAAAATTAACCATTAGCGTAACTGCAACTTCAAACACACATTGATGTATAAATTCAATACTGTCACTCCAAATGGATCGCATCGGGCCATTTTAATAGCATTTCAGTGAAGACTCATTTGTACAACAGAAGAAATTTCCTTCCCTACCAATTATGAAATGGCATCTGACATTTATTGTCCTTTTTGAGAAGTATTCTTGTTAGAAGCATTCCCATTACCTTTGACTGGTTGGCCAACAGAGGGAGTGTGGAACAGACTGGGACTCTTACACAACTATGGCTAAAAAAACCCCACAACTCTCGGCATGGAAATCGCATCAAAACCAAAATTATCATCTGTATGATTTTTCCAAGGCATACTAAAAACATTTCAACTCAAATACAATACATAATAGCGTCTTTAATAAAGAGATTGCTTTATAAGACGGCAAACACTTCTATGAAGGTTTGAACCTTTTGCATGCCAAAAGTCAGCACTAGTCTGAGATCATAAATCCACTCGTAAATTGGCCACTTTCTTACTTCACTGGCAGTTCCTCCCCCAAACTCTCTCCACAAGCAGTGGAGAACAGATGACACGTTATTTATGCTCAACAGTTTTACATGTGCACCATTTTCAGCCTTAACTTTCAAAAACCAGAGATAAATATCCATATTCATGTACCCTTTATTTGCTTTCAGTGTAACATTCCATGCTAATTGCAGATGTAATATTCATGAGTGTAAATATAAGAATCAACAACTCTGGGTTGGTTTTCTTCTCTTTTGTTTTTACATGTGAATATCTGGCTTACAAAATTAACAGCATACAGTAAATAACCCTCCCATACTTTGTACAAACTACATGATTTTGATATACAAGGATTCTGTTTTTATTACAGTGACAATATACAACCATGTCTATTTACAATGCAAAAAGTATATAAACCACATTTTAAACATTCTGCTACTGGCAGCCACTATTGTTTAGGAGGTAGCTTTAATTAACAAAATGAACTGAAGCCACATTTCCCATCATGTGTTCTATCAAATAATTTACAATGCAAAGATAAAAATTCATTGTATGAACAGTATATACAGTTTAATTCTCAAAACAGCAATCTAGCTTTAAATCTTACCGAGAATGTCTCCAGAGTAAGTGGGATGGCAGTGGATTTGCTCTCGATTTAGTGTCTTGTTCAAGAAACATACATAAATACCTAATCATGCATTCATAACTTTGTATCGATCAGATAGCAAACTAAATACAGATAAATGGATCACTGATTGTACTTAAATCATTTGGGTTTCAGGACTTGAATGGTTTAAAAATAATACACTGATTTACATAAAATCAGTGACTTTGCACAGTGTACTTCGCTCTCAGTAAAATAACTGGCAAAAATGCTTTTCTTTTATTGCAAAATTGCTTTCTGTTTTCCCGCCATTTGCTAAAATCGCAGTCAACTCACAGATACTACCGGGGTGCTGTAGCATTCAACAGGCTGCAAAGTATCAGCCAGTCTTACTGCAAAGACACGAGCCGCACACATCGGCAGCGCTGCTGACACCCCCCCTCGATGCATCGACATTCCTTCCGACAGCGTGACCCGACTGCCTAATACTGAAGAAAGCTGCTGTGGTTCACCTGAAGCAATGCATCAACGCTGGGAAAATGTGTTCAACCCTATTACTCCTGACAGCTGTTCATATGCTTATTTCATAGTCTACAGATATGGTGGATTACAAGTGCTTTATTGTAACAAAGCCTGTTTAAAAAATTGAACGTTGGCTTGAAATACAAAACAAACATGGTATTCCTATATTGCTGTCACAGTTACGTATGGGAGAATTAATCCCCTTTTGGCCCTGCAGTAAAATTCATCCTGAGATTCAATGCTGAATACACTATACAAAGCTAACAAGAGAGGTTTTTTTGCTTAATTATAGAAAAGTCACATTTAAAAATAATTTCTTTAATACTAAACAGCTGTCCTTTATATTGTGCTTTGGCAGAAAAAAAAAAAAAAGAAAAAAAATCAAGAGAACTTACCTTGCCAACAAGCAGAAGCAAAGTACAACTGGAGTACAACGTGGAAACACACCATTAGCATGTAAAAAAACTGTATAAAAGAAGCCACTATTGCGTGGAAAGAGTAAAAATATTGGGTAACAAATTTGGTTTACCAATTATTTACAGTCAGGGCAATTGATTTATTTGTTTAATTGTTTTTAAATGTATGGCTCAAGAAGTTACTGCCCGCTTCCCTTCTTTACAAACGACGCTAAACAGTGATTACAAAAGTGCTTCCTGCTCAAAAGGTCAAAACAGGCACCAGCCTACGAAGCATTGTACCTCTTTATTCCAACAGCTGACGGCAAAAAGCCTTTTCAGTCTTTAATTCGCGGGATGTTGTAGGCGTAACGAACCAAAGGGAACCCTCGGCTTTGGTAGAAACACGCGCGGCCGCAGGCCTGCACCTGGTCTGAGCTGTCCGAGACGAAGGAGTCGTCCTCGTCCGCGTAGTCGGAGTGGGCTGACTGGGTGCCGCAGTCCGACCAGTAGCCGTCCGGCCTTTGGCAAGGCACCACTGCCAGCGCCGGGCAGCTGTGGGACTTTATTAAATGTTTACAGGGCACGGGCTTGGATAGAAGGAGCGATTCGCAACATTCACACACGGCGATGTTACCCTGCAAATGGGTGTACACGCCGCAGTCGTAGTAGAAATCCTGCGCCGCGCAGCCCCCTTGAGCGTTGACGGCCATCGCTACCGCGCCGTTCTTCCTGGTCACGTGGCGCATGAGCAACCTCCAGTCTTCCTTGAACTTTGGGTTGAAGAACACGTATAGAACCGGGTTCAGGCAAGCAGGTAATGGGAAAAATATCAAAGTAACAGACTTCATGATTTCAGGGCTGATAGAAATCGCAGTGATCAACGGTGCAAACGAGAAAAACGCAACAGGGCAGAAAAAGATGCAGTTCGTGAAGATGAGCCAAGCGACATGCTTGATCATGCTGGACTGCGAGTTTTCGGAGAGGTCCTCTTTTTCCAAGTTGCAATACAGTTTGGTGTAGATAATAGCCATTAGCAAAAATGCTAATGAGTTCAGGAGCACTAAAGTTACTGTGAAACCTAAAGAAGGCGTTTCTCCGGTGGGGAAGGGCAAGCAGAGGGGTGATGCCGAGTACTCCGCTTGATAAAAAAGTGGTAAGCACCCCGCTACCACAGCGCACAGGAAAGCAAAAACTGCTGCAATCTGAAATTGTTTTTGGCGATTGCTTTTCCCCTTTTTAATGATCTCCTTCGCAGAGAAGCTCCGTTCAACAGCTGCCAACATCAGGAAAAAAATGGCACTTTCTGACGAAAAGACTGCAAGAAACCCAGCGACTCTGCAACCACTGCCAGTCTCCCACCATATGCCAAATTCAGCAAATCTTCCCCAAGAGACAGCATCCAAGAAAGTTAAAATACCAGTATAGACTCCCATAAATAAGTTAGAGACAGAAATCAGGCCTATAAACAGTTTGGAAGATGGCAACGGAGTACAGGATGCAAATATTGTTAACATGACAAGCAGGTTGAAGAACAAAGCAACCAAAAAAATAAACCAGACAGTAAGTCGAATCATCCAGCTGCCCAATAAATATTCACAAGGCTTAAAAGCACCTAGAAGAAAAAAAAACACAGAAGGATAACCAATTTAGAAAAAAAAATCGTGCCTTAATAAGCAAGATTTTCAAAAGGAATTACAAAAGCACTCCTCATTAATTCATGAATAGAGTACACAGCTGAAGTGCTAAATAGGTCAGCTGAAAGTAAACTATTCTGCTGAAGCTATTTACTAATTAATTATGCCTGAAATAATAATTACTGCAATGAATGGTCACTCGAGAATACTCTGTATAAACAAGCTAGCTAAACAAACTTAATTACCTTTTAGCTACTCAAAATAGCTTTTATTAGTGCCACCTAAATACTTTTTTTCTTTAGATTTCATACTTCATTAAAAAAGTTGGTAACAAAACAAAAGCAAATGTTCACAAAGGACTTGTAAGGGGAGAAAATTTTTTAGAAATAATGTGTTCTGTCAAAAAATGATTCACAAACATGCCTGCTGGAATAACTTTTCATCACAAGGAAACGTCTGTAAAACAACTGACAAATTCAATTTAACCAGCTTTAATAGGGACAGGAATTCACCACAAGCCCTCTCTCCCACCCATGTCACTGAAAAGCACTGCGAGCGTAGAACGTCATATAGGGAAAATGATTTTTTTCTTCTGCTTTTGCCACTTAAAAAAGCTTAAATAATAAAAAACGTCCAACAAGCAAAAATAATATGAGGCGAGACAAGGAAAAAAGGTCACTACCACTACTTACCCTTCTAATCCTTCTAATTGCTACTTATTCCATAGGAAAATCCTATTGATTTTAAATAACAATTAGAAGAGTTTAACCTCTCCTACATCCCCATTAGGCACCGCTAATTGTCCAAAGCACAATAGCTGGGGGATCTCTCCCTGCTGTCGGGCACTCTGGGAGCTGAAGGCAGAGCAGAAAAATGCCAGACTGCGCTCCACCTCGAGCTGGAGCTTCCAAGCTGGATTCAGCCCACAGCTGCCGGCTCCACGCAGCTCAAGCCCTCCCTTTAGGCAGGGGAAAGGTACGGACAACCCATCGCTACTGCAGGCTGGAATAGCAACTGCGCAGAATTCCTTCGACGTCAGTGCAAAAATCTCCCAAGGTCCAAAGCAACTTTCAGAAATTACCTGACTGACACGTCAAAAAAAGAATCTTTTTGTTCAAACCAGCAAGCTTCCTTTCTGGGCAAGAAATAATGGTGCTAACTGAATTATCATACCAGTAAAATCAGCAGTGAAATCCCTTGTTTTCGCAGGTATTCCCAAGTAAGACATCCTTGCTGGGATAATTCTTTTCACCGTACATTCACATGACGCAGCAATACCTGCTAAGCTGAATCCACTTCAAAATAAAAGCAACTTCCTACTTTGGAAATTTAGAAAGTGTCAATGCTGTGCTTCCAAAATCAATTTGAAGTCTATTTTCTAGCAGCTGTACAGCGAATTATCTTTAGACAAACAACAAAACCCGTCACGCTTTCCTGTCTTTCTCCCAGTTACCCTCCTCTCTCGCTAATATTCCCAGCCCACCGGGGAAATTCATGCTTGGGAGGATGATCACAGCTTCCAGTGCTACACTACTGGAGCTCCACTGTTCCAGAGATCCATTCCTGCCATTAGGCAAAGCGGAAAGTGGATCTACAAGATGAGCAATGATTCAGAATTTAGACGGAGGGTGGAGCGTCCTACTTATGACCAGACAACAGCATGGCACAGAAAACAAGTTGTTAGTATGGGAGGGACTGGTGAAAAACAAGGCAAATGGTGAACTTGTAAAACAAGCTCTTCATTCCTTTTAGAGCTACAGCATCTCTGGCATGGGCAAAAAGAGAGAGCTAAAGGCTTTAAAGATTTAACCCATGTAACACATCATATGAATTCTCATTCTGTGAACAGGAGATCAAAAGCAAATAAGCAGCATTGGTCAAATTAATTCTCCGATCACATACAGTTGCATTAATAATACATTTGACTTTATGACCACAATTCTTTTTTTGGCTGTAATCAAGAAATCCGTGTGATATTCTGTATATTAAAGCTGGAGCTAGCCCAAAAGATGAAGAGCAAACAGATTTTTGTAATGGGTGTAAAACACCAATTTAGGAGAAGGGAATGAAATAAGACGTGGAAAACTGCTGCTCATCCAGAAGTAACTTCACTGGAACCATACTGTTCCCCCCATGTATGCGCTCCTGCTTATGTGAACAGGAGGGTACAAGATGTACAGAAGGAATCCCCTGGAGAGCCCGTGGCAAAGGCAAGGAAGCAGGAGGCACCACAGCAAGTGCTTCAGGAGCAGAGTGGAACCGCGTGTGGAAATTCGCAGTTCGAGGAAGATAAGTAGAAGGGCACCAATGAAACTGCCTAGAATGAAAGTACTCGTTTGCAAGATCAAAGACTTTTAACACTGCTGGACTGTTCAAGCCTGAATTGGAGTAGTTCTGGTATGCCAATAAGACTACTCATTGCACAAATATCTGTAGCAGTTTAAGATGCTCCAGCTACTTGTAACAGCCCTCTGCTGCCAATTAATGCTGCTATAGCAGGGCTGAGGAACAGAGCACGCTAGCGTTCCTCACCCTCTCTCTCGCAAAGACATCAGGCTTAGTTAAAACCACCAATGGCAGCAGTTCGAGTGAAGCTTTTATAGCACAGGCTGACTTCTCACTGAAACAGATGAGCATTCATACAGTCTGCTCTGCAGACATCTCTTTGGCAAGAGTAACACAGAATTAGGGGACAGCGCATTAAACACAGTCAGCTCCAAATAAAACTATTACAGTCTGTACGTTCTGCTTATGGAAACAAACTTCAGGTTTTTTCCTAGCATGGTTCTCCAGTATAGTGCTCTGTGTCTAAAGCTGAGCCAAATCTTTGTGATTGCTCATCCAAAATGACACGGACATCAAATGAAGTTTCACCCAAGCATTGTACAATTTAATCTTGTGTGTACACAATGACTATGAGGAATGAAACATGTAATTCTGCAGACAGCTATTTGCATAACACCATGCCTGAAGTTCACAGTGTGGCTAAAGCACGTTATGAGATTTACCTGTTGCTGGTGTACAGTGAATAATAGTCTGCCCCAGTTCATCACTCTCCTCACTTCTTAAAACATCTGCATCAGCTGTATCCAAGTAAAAATGAAAAACAGGTTAGTTGTAGGAAGAAAAAAAAAACCAAGTGAAATGCAGTGAAGCTGCCTCGGATGGATGTAGTCCTTTGAGAGATCAAAGCCCTGACTCTTCACCAAGGTTCAAGCCTTTAACAAGTGAAGCTGCTCTGGATTGCCATGGAAGGTCGAATGCTCAGCGCGGAAATCGCTGCAGCAGTTTGAGTTACTACTGCCTGTCCCAGCTACTCACAATGCTTTATAACAAAGCAGCAATATCTTTCATCACCGGGGAAAGATCTCCAGGCCTTGAAGTAGACAGTGGAAGGACAAGCCCTTTCTGAACAGAAAGGTCAAAATTCTGAGAACCATAAAACATTTCTGTTCTGGCAGAAAATTACAGAAAAAATACTGGCAGTTTAGAATTTGAAAAAAAAAAAAAAAAAAGATTCCTCCCCCCCAAACAGGCACATCTAACATACTCAGAAAGAACACGGCACTGCCTATTTGTAAGCAGCCACTTAGCACTTTCAGAGACAACTTTCGTATCCCCATAAAGAATTACATTTTCCAAATTTCCTTATTCAAAGACAACATACACTGTTATTGGGTCTAGTCTGGCCCAGAATAACACTGCCAGTTTAGTACAATGAAACACTTACCCTTCTCACGATCCATTAAGGCGCCGTGATCTTGGTGGCTGGAATCTTCAGTATTCGAGTTTAAGTACGAATCACAACCCCAAAATGCGCAGCACTGGTAAGCGTACGGTACAGAGAGCGACCTGAAACACAGGCAGAACAACAAAGAGTGTTACCAATCGTAACCCTGGTTAAGATTACCATCTATTAAAAATATTGAAGTGGCACACTGCCGTAGTAAAACTGAAGCTTCTTTTTCTTCATGCTAATAAAAAACTATTTCAGACTGGATCAGTTGTAACCATTTCTGCTGAACTTTTGCACTGAGGTGAAGGACAGGTGATGCATCCAAGTCTTGTCTACTGCAACTACAAAGAAGATTATGTGATGTTTAGCTCTCTTTACTACTCACTCTACTCCATGTACAAAACAAACTCTGATCAGTGTTTGTGGCGTTGCTGTACAAATGAAACTGAAAACTAATTAAGCAGGTTAATTAAAGAGTAACTGTTTTGTAAGAAAGTTCACTCCCAGATGACCACAACGTCAAAAATTACATCTCTCCTTCTCACTCTATTTTGTGGCCCTCATATAAGACTTTTTTTCTTTTTTTTGTGCTATTGCTTTTTTGTGTGTTTGACAGAAATGGCACATATTATTAATCCTGGTAGAGAAGTAGTACAGGTCCATACAACATAATAACAGCAGACCAGAAGCTAATTTTTCTGACTCAAGGCTACAATATCAACCATCTGCAGTATTGTTCCTGAATTCTGCTCTTGTAAATATTTTGGAGGAACATCAGTCTAAAGGATCCCGCAATGCCTTAGTTCTCAAACACAGATCAAAACACAAAAACCAATCTGCCATTTCCACAGGACTGCCAAGGCCTGACATGGATTCCTTTGCTGGCCTTAGACAAATGACCAGTATCTTCAACTCCATTTTTTTCCATCAGACAGTATGGGAAATGATTTCTAACTGCTTCTTGGGGATTGAAATATTAATGTGCAGAAAGATCTTTGAAAATGCAAAGCAGTTAATCACTGTGTGATCCACCTCCCACTGAAATCAATACCAGGTTTCTATCTGAATAATTACCGCTACTCTTGTCATTTGCCTCCAAGAATAAACAGCATATGTATAAAGTGTGGTGATACGGAATCAGACACCTGCATGTCTGCTCCTGTCTTCCACACTCCGAAAGGCAGCTGTGCTCAGTTCAATAACAAATGGAATCCACTCAAACCACTACTCCAAAGTCAGATGATATCTGCGTGGAAAGCGGTGGAGGAAAAATATAAAAGGTTCCAAGAAAATTGTCTGCAAATGGCTTTTATACCCAGAGCAGTCAGATGCCCTTTCATATATGCCAACATTAACGCTCTACAGGACTCAGCAAAGGGCCCAATTATTTGTCATGAGCATTATCTAAGCTGGCTTCATTTACCGTCACGTTGTTTGTTACTGTCAAAGTAAGCGAGGCACTCTCTAGCGTTATTTACCAACGTACCGGAGCTTTGCAAAGTTCTTTGCTGCCAAAGCTTCCTTCAACTCAGAATTGCCTGCAAGTTTAAGCTGGTTCAGTCCACTCCATCCTTCAGTTGGAACTGAAGTGAGTTCGTTGAAACTTAGGTCTCTGAAATGTGAATATTAAGACAGTGTTACAACACAGCAAGTCTGAAGATCCTACAGCATACACTTCATTGGAGCAGGAAGGCTTTTAAGGTTTCGCAGTGCGGCTGTGGTCTGGCGAATGTCTGCCAGTGCAGCAGGCGCTTTCAAGACGTCTGCCCTGCATACGCTCAGCTAGCGAGAGGTTTTGTGATCCACAGAGATGAAACATTCAACAGGTACATACCAGTTTTAAGCTGAAAACTTTTACTATCTCAGCAGTTTAATGACAGGGAGGGGAGGCTGCTGCATAGACAGCCTACTTACAGGTTAACAAGAGCTCCAACAGTGGTGAAAGCTTCCTTGTGGATCTGATGGATCCGATTCCTACTGAGGTCGCTGCAATGAAAGCCAAATGAAATCATTTTAGCAGTTTCGTCACAACTTTGTAACGGCCACTGTACTGAGAAAAAAAGCTAAGGTGACAAATGCATGATGCCTTTGACAGAAAAGCCAAAGGCCACTCCCATTTCCCCTCCCTCCCCAGCCAGCCCGGTGCAGCAGCAGCCAAATCCCTTAGTAAGGCAGCTATGTCCTGCTTCAGCTCACCCCCAAACCAGAATCCCTCTCCCATTCCTATTCCTGCCTGCCTCCCCTTCCTCCCGCCAGCAGCAGCTCAGCCTGCGCTCCAAGGCAGAGGCTTGGGACAGAGGCAGTTCCCAGGCTGAAGGTGACAGGACGATCCCTTCCGTAACGACTGCACCTGCAGCAGGGCACATTGGCCAGGGTTGTGGAAGACCACAAAACAATAAGCAGAAGGGCATCTGCTTTGCTGGATGTCAAAAACCATATCCAGCTCCTGCTGGACCACCAACACTTATATTATGGCATTCCTTTCAAAAAAACCTGACAATTTGTGGACTTTTTTTTTCCTGTAAGTTCAATGTTCCTATATAATCTTCACACAGCTAGAGATGTAAGGGGAGGGGATAATTTTGTTTACTGGTCTGACCCTCTTGAGGAAAACAGACAAGATCACAGGATCACAGAATCACAGAATGAATCTCTCCAATAAATACTATATAATGGAATAATGTAGTAACAATATCATGCAAAGTAGTGGACTACTGAAAAAACCCTCCTTTTTTATCTCCATATATATATATATATAAAAAAAAACTTTATAGGCTAGAAAAACCAAAATGGAGAATAGAAAGGACTGAATCTGGCTGCTGCTAGTATCTCTTGTATATGGTTTGCTTCACCTTAAGATCCAGCATACCTGGCCTTTTGCCATCAATCAGATTTGTAATACCAAACCCTGACGTCAGTGTACATGAGAATCAGAAACATTGGCTTGCTCTACTCAGTATGCAACTGTGTACACTTACAGGATGCGAAGGGAGGACAGTCCTTGAAAGGTATCCTCCGTGATCTCCCGGATCTGATTATGCTGTAAGGAACTGCAAAGTGAAAAAGTAGAAACAGAGCTTCATTGGCAAACGGGGCTGACTTCAAACTAAGGGATCGCTTGGTGCCTGCTAATACATAGATTTAGCCCTGCCAATGGTAAGATTTTTCTCGTTCCCCCTTGCAGGCAAACTGTTTAAGTATCTGCTCTGCACTTCGCATTAGCCATGTTAATTCAACCAGCTCTTTTGTGGCACCTCTGCCCAACCCCAATTCATAACTCACTTAATTTAGAAGAGACTGTTAAGTGTGGACTGAATTAGCTAAAAGTAACACTTTGTGAACTTTTGAAGAGTCACACTGAGATTTGAAACAAATCTGCGTCATTCTGCAGGGAATCTTTAGAAATATTCTAACAATGGGTGCACTTTCATTTCTCAAAATACGGATTTATGAAAAGAAAATTTTGAGAAACACTTCGAGCACTAATGGGCAAATTATACTTCCAGTTCACCAGCACCCTTCACAATGAACCATGTGTACAGTGAGCCTGAAGATGTCAAGAACGTAACAGCAAAGGCCTGTGAGAAATCTATCAGCCCCACTCTGGTTAAGCGGAAAGAAGCTGGAGTGCAGTAGAGGCAGAACAAGAAGTACGAACATATGCAGGTGGAAAAATTCTGTAAGGTCTGGATATTAGGCTTAAGAAGCTTTAAAGCAATGAAATAAGGAAAAGCAAAGATGGGTTTTGAGTATGTCTTATAGGGACTAGAAAAAACATTTCACACAAGCATAGGCTGATTGTTGGAAGGAGCTGAAGAAGAGTGGAAGAGATAAGAGGCAGGAAGGAAAACACATAAATGCTCATTCCATTTACACATATAGCAATACTACCACGAAATGCAGTATTAAGGCATCGTTCGTTCTTTTTTGTGCCAGAGGAACAATTTAACTTTAGCTAATTGAGGAAAACGCAAGTGGTTGAATTCTCTGTCCAGCACACTCCCCACATAAGACAGTCACCTCTCTGTCCTTACTCTGAGAATTGTACTTATGATCAAACATGAAGCAAAAAACGTTCTAGAGACTTGGACTCAGCATACTAAGAAGGTAATAAACAACATGTATTTCTACTTACATTTCTTCCAATGAGTGACAGCCCTTAAAACTTGGGAGGTCCTTTATATTGTTATAAGACAAGTCCCTTCAAAACAGAAAATGGGAGAAAGCTGCTTAGTTCAACTCCGTTCTACTTGAAACATCTCATCACTTGTGACCATTAAATGGATTGCCAGAAAAATCGTCCCGTTAGCAACGTTCTGCAGAAAAACTAAGGGCAGGTTAGAGAAAATCACAAAAGGAATCACAAGTGTGATCCCTCCACAGTCATTCGAACTAGCCCCACTTAAATTACACGTATTATATACACCCAAAAACGTAGAAAGACATAACTGCTACGTTAAGCTTGCAACAGTCAGCAAATAGCGGAAATGAAGCTGCCTATGCAACTCTGTAAAACGTCTATTCATTGCCTTTTAGTCACTCTATTCATGTAACCCTTTTAAAAACTACATTTCTGTATCTCTCCCCCTTTTTGTCTCTCAGTTTGGTGAGCTTTTTTTTTCTTTCCTAAAATATTCAACCAGTGATGTAAAGCAGGCAAGTGTGAGAAAAAAATTCATCCCAAAACTCTCTATTTGGCAAACACTTAACAACCGAAACTAGTGTTCTGTAACTGAAAAGTAACAGAGAAACAGGCCATGCCTTTGCAGTGGCTTCAACAGCTCACGAGGTCCCTCCCAACCAGCGGTTTTGCTTTCAGCTCTGCATCTGCATATATGAATACCCCAAAACCATACAGTATGAATTCCCTGAATTCTGGGAGCTGTAATCCAAAAATGTTTATTGATGAAGGCCTTTTTCAGAATGAACTGCATAAATGGCATGCAATGCAGGAATTTGGTGCAAGTGTTTATTTTGCATGTTGGTACCTCCCTAAGCAGAGTTTGGGAAGTTCAGATTTTCCTGTGGAACTAAGCAGGAAAAAAGGAGACTAGAAATTCGCAAGCAATCTTCAAATTTCCATTCAAAAGATGAACTGCCATTTAAAAATAACTCCTACTCATCATTCTTTTTCCTAGTTTTTCTTCTAAAAAACAGAACATATTTTTCTCCTCCATTTTTCAGCACTTGCTTTTGTTCCAAGTTTTCCTGCATGTGTCCTTTGTAAACATGGCTTTGCCTCTCCCCCCACAATGGTTTCATTTTCCAGTTTGTTTTTTTGCATCTATTTTAACACATCCTTACTGCTTTTTCTGTCTTGCCTTTGTATTTCTGCCCTCTTCCTAACCCCTCATCTCTGTTTCTCTTGGTTCCTCTCTCCTGTGTTCCAAAACGCATAAAGTCGAAGCACTATAACCAAACTCTTCCCTAACCTCTGAATGTAGACAACTACTCTTGTGTTAGGAATGAATGTTGGCAGAGCGAATTTGAAGACGCAAAGACTGTTCTGCCCCACCACCTTGCATATCTCCTATAACACATTAAGGCAATACAGCGCATCCCTATAAAGGGGACCCTGTTTCAGGAACGTAAGTTATTACATCAGCTCTGGCACGAGTCTTGATCTGAAGAATCCAGAAACCAGAATCAGATTTCCAACTTTGATAGAACTACTGGGATAAGCATTTCTGAACAATACTTTTTCTTTGAGTTAGATTTGTTTCTTTTAAAACATTTTGATGCAGATGAAAATAGGAGCACAATGTGTATACTTACAAAGTTCGTAGCACCTTTTGCTCTTGGCATAAATTAACAGGAATTCTGTTAATCTTGGTCCCTGTTAGAGTTCTGTGGAAAGAAAAAAAAAAATGTTTGCATTGTTGATGGTAGATAGCACAACAAGCATATAAAAGAGCAGAGTAGGGATGGTGTCTCAGCTATCAGGGTGCTAGATTCACCCACCAGAATTTTTTTTTCGTTTTGTTTTTTGGAACAAGCCAACTTTTCTGGTTTTCAGTTCTGTGAAAGGGGGCTTAGTACCAATGGCCTTTTCACAGGCTGCTGTCAGCCTACCCTAGTTCAAAAGAAATAAATTAAGAGGCACCCAGGCATCACAGTAAGGAAAGCTCTATAATTACATTTATTGACAGGAAGAGAACATACATCCAGTTGCTCTCCAGATCCGCTCATCATATTTCAATCACTTCACAAGAGGCGAAACTCAGAAATTACTGGGAATTATTTCTGTAGAAGATACTCACAAACTCTCCAAATTAACAGTTCCTGTCAAATTAGGAAACCACTGCACCATGCTGGCACCCCGAATGACCCTAAAAAAATCCCCACAAAAATTAGCTGTAAACAATTATGCAAATGAATCGTGACATTCAATCCTGCTATCCGATGAATATTTTCACTAAGGAGACATTCTAAGATCCTTATTGCTTTTGTTTAAATTTTACACATGAAGATAGTCTTTTCACTGCTTCTTAAACTAGTAATTTGCATAATAAATTACTCCTTCACTAGCAAACAACTGGAATTCATCAGGCTGGAAAGAGTCGTATCAATACATGTATGAAAAGGGCATAAACTCTTAGGCAGTTTGTCGTTCAAAGTCTGAAGCCCCGCTCTGTTTTGCTTCCTCGTCACCCCCAGAACTGCTATCTTTTGAGAACGTGCATGCACCAACCTGCAAAACATTCTCACAACGTACATCCCTGTTCAAAAAACCACCTAGGACATATTGCAGTTTGTTTAAGTAAGAACCTGAGCATTTGGCCTGAGGTTATGTGTCTTATGCAAGGTAACGAAGATTTAAATAAAATTAAAAAAAAAAAAGTTACAGATCAGGTAAGAGGCAATCAGAAAATGTAGTTATTTTGAGTTCTTGGTCACAACATTTCATATCCATTTATTGTACTACACAGTTGAGATGATACTTACAGAGAATGCAGATCTGACAGATTCTGAAATGCTGAGTTCCCCACAAAAGACAAAGGATTATCATACAAATGTCTGGGAAATGAAAAACACATTTCAATCACTGTTCTTACAGTCACTGTCTGCTAAAGACTAAAAATAGATGCATGAAAATTACTTACATCGTTCTTAGAAGGGGGTTTCCTGCAAATGCACCATCAGGAATTATGGAAATGTAGTTACTGTGAAATCCCCTAAGGGTATTAGCAAAGAAGAAAACCAACATTTAAAAATGTACTGCCAGTAGATTCAACCAATAGTCATTTTCTTCACACCTACTCAATTCCCAATCCTGCCAAAAACAGGACTGTAGTTAAATAGGAGTAAGTCAAACTGTAGGAATAACTTGGAAAGCATGATATCTGTCTACTGCACATCAGCTAAACTGAAAATATTCCATTATAAGAACAAAATGTGATCCTGTGCTTTCTCTCTTCTTCCTCCCCTCTTAAGGAGGGGACAAGGAAAATATGTGTGATCATTGAATACTTAATTCTGCTACTGGAGGCCAAAACCAGCTCATGATTAAGATCTATGCTAATGGTTCTCCTGAATAAATTGCTTGCTTATGTAACTCCAACAGCATTTTCAATAGGTTCCCTCTCTAGCTGATGATTATATTTTCCTTTAATTATACCATCACTTAGCATAACTTAATCTGATCTAGGTTGCTGCATAATGAGACAAGCATTCTTAAATCCGGGAATTTCTTTTCTTTTTTTATTTATGGAAAGGAGAAAGAAAACTGGTAAAAAGGCAGAGTAAGTAATACTCACAACTCCTTTAGACTTGGGAGTGCTTTTATGGCTTCAGGGAACTCTACCATGTTATTATAATTTAAATCCCTAGAAGAAACATAGCAGGAAAATTAAAAAAAATCCTAATAGTGATTATGAATTGTTAAAATAATTTTTATTTAACACAGTTTAATGAAAGTAAAAAGTTCT
The DNA here is from genome assembly GCF_030867145.1 of Opisthocomus hoazin. Taxonomy (NCBI): domain Eukaryota; kingdom Metazoa; phylum Chordata; class Aves; order Opisthocomiformes; family Opisthocomidae; genus Opisthocomus; species Opisthocomus hoazin. Next base: position 7,454,118 of record NC_134420.1, read on the forward strand.
CAGAACATCTTTGACTAGACCATAGAATAACTTGATTTTTAACTTAGTCTTCTGATGTTGGACATGCTTTATGACCAGCTAGTAACTTAGGTAAGATATTTAATATTATCCACAGGATTATTCATATTAAGTCAAAATGACATTTCCTTACAGCAAAGCTCAGTATTTTTCAACAACTCAGATTTTTCTCCAACAGAATTTACATGGAAATGAGCTAAGATTTCAAAGCTTAAAAAAAAAAAAAAAAAGTAGACACAAACGACTACTCTTTATCAGCTTACTAAGAAAACTTTTCTTTCAGGTTTTATAACCTAACCAGTAAATAAGCCATTAGGTAACAGCAGACCTTGTAGCAAAACAAATTATAAATACTGAATGGAAGAAGAAGGAAATCTCTTTACACTGAATCAGAACACAGCAGCGACAGGGATCTGTTGGAATCTCAGTTAGCCTGTCACCATTCTAGCAGTAACGTCAGGACCTGCTACGGTCTTTTTTCTGGAGAAGGGACTCCTTACGAGCAGCAAAAACATTTGGAGAGTCTTACATCAGCTGTGCACATTCACAAAGTGTCTAATTATTACTTAATTGAGGTTCTAAGAGAATGACAAGATAGTTGCAGCAAGCAGCATTCCTGGACTCCTCCAAACTCCTCCATGTTAACAGTGGTTGTCACTGGCTTTAATGTGCCCTTGCCCTCCTCCTTTTGCTTTATTTATTTAGCATTCTCTTAAGCATAACAAAATGCACCGCTGAAGGAGACGCCACTTATCAGACATTCACTGAGTGAGTCGAAGGGGAATGGGGAGTGTAACCCACGCGGCTGAAAGCCATTCCTCGTCCAGGAGGCACACGGGAGGTTGAGGAGTCCTGTGGAGCTGGATCTGGCCACTATGGACACTCAGTTCTGGGGGGAGTATGAATTACCAGCGAGGACAACAGACATGGGGCAAGGGGAAGGCGATGCTTCCCACCCCCAGTCCCTGTTTTTGTCCAACGGAAAATAAGGCTCACTGTTTCAGATAAACCAGTCCATCATCTCAATATCTGCCAATATTTGGAGTGAACTTGGGTGAATCTCTTGCATGAGAGGCTGGGCACCAGGAGCTGGGCTGTCATCTGCCAGCCTGCAGAGGATGGGTTCAGCTGCTGCAGAAGCAACAGCCTCCTTGGCAGGCAGTGGTGCCCATCCACTAACGGAGGAGCAGTGGAGAAACAGCCTGCTGGGGCCCTCTGAGAAACCTCCTGTCATCACACAACAGTTTTGGCACTGTATTTTCAATATGCTTAATCCTACAGTAACCTGAGGAACAAATATTTGTCCCTTATCACCCCCAGGGCCACTCAAACACTTCTGATATATCCTCCTGACTCACTGGAGTGCTAGGCAAAGATACACGAGCTCGATCAGGGCTAGGAACATTAGAGCCACATCACCCAGTGCGACGTTTCACCCGGGCTAATATTTACCCACTTCTCAACAGAGTTAATTAGTTCTGGTGGAGCACTGCACTGGTACTAGCCTTCAGTTCCAAAACCTGAGCTGGACCTAAGCGGTGGTGGTATGTGTTGTGCGGTGCACACACGCCTTATTTGCAGTATCCTCGCCATACCAGTCAGGCAACCTTGATGAAGCTGGGAATGCGACAAACACTGAACAGCAAATTACTTTAAGAAGCATACTTACAAGGTTTCAAGGTTGTCTAATCCATCAAAGCAGTGTTTTCCTATAGTTTTTATTTTATTATTATGAAGATGTCTAAAAAACAAAAACATAACAAGTGTGAAAACAAGTGAATGATTTCACAGAAGTTAACAAATTAGCAGATATTTCTATGAAATCAAGACAGTTAAGTGGTTTAGAAAACACATTGCATGGGGTGGATTATGCAGAAGCAGGTCTTTCACTTCCAGACAGAAATGTTTCATCCTCATACGAGAACAGAATAGATTGCCCGCAGTCAAGACAACCTATTTTAAATCTTTACTCACTATCCAGAAGTGTGATAAAAATATGATTTAAACATATAAATTGAACAAATTTTTCATATTTATCCTTGGAGATATATTTAAGACTACACAGAAACAGGTCTGTGGCAGATAGTATTTTCTTCTTCTATTATCTCTGAAAGCTTTCTCTGACAACCATTGGTTTGAAATATTCATTACCAAAATCAGATGCCAGGAAAATACATGCCAATCTCACTACCTATAGCCCATTTGACTTTCTGTTTAGGGGAAAGTCTTTAGCAAGCCTTCAGCGAATTGTCTAGTGTACATGGCATCATCTTGGGTCGGCAGTATAGGCTGTAACTAGACAATTCAGCAAAATACCATTTTCAGTGCCATCCTAGATTAATCAAAACTGTACCTGAGGAGACAATCAAAGTGACCTACGAAATACAGTTACAAATACTCACAGAACAACAAGACTTGAAAGGTTTGTAAAGGCATAGTCAGGAATGTGCGTTATTTTGTTGAGCGCCAGCGTTAACGCCTGCAGAGAGGGGAGATTGCTGAGCGGGTAGATGGGAACTTCTGTCAAACTGTTGTCATCCAACCAGAGGTGACGCAACTGCACCAGGCCCTCAAAACTGTCTTCTGGTATGGCAGTAATATGGTTAGCATCTAAACGCCTACATTAAAACAGAAAGGATTCACATTGTAAACTCGCAAACTACAGATAGGTTAAAATATCAATTAAAGTCCTATTACTCCTGAGTATTTTTTATTTAAGGTTAAATATGCTTTACTGAAGTAATTTAGTATCAGAAAGTCTGAAGGTTTACTGAACGATGCACAAACACCCTTTCCAGGCAAATGAAGAGCCCATAAAAGAAAGCTTCATAAAAAAACTGCTTCTCAGATATTTTTAATAAAACATTTGAACAAACTCATATGCTTATCATCATCTCAACACAGTGAATTGGTAACTCTATAGACATACACACACACAAAATCCCCAGCTGCCAATACCGGCACAAGTCTTTAAAACGGTAACGTGGTAGCGTACCGAAGACTGCAGAGGCCTTTACCCACCTGCACCGATTATCCCTATAGCTACATTGTCGACAGCATTCTATACTGTTCTATGCTTGGTTTTGTGGTACTGCTGTACACCTTAAACGACTATGTTAGAGAACAGGTCTATTAAAAGCAGTTGTTAAACGCAGTCAGAGTTATGAATCATCCTGGCAAATAGAGCATTACATTGTCAGCTAAAACTGAGAAATTTCTTTCACCCTTGCACCTGATCCTTTCTAACTTGCTCCACAACAAAATGCAAAATAGCACATCAGCACGGCTGACTACTGTACATTACTGGATTTGCCACCACACTTTTCCCCCAAATGAACTCCAATCACAAGCATCAGTGGTAGCAGCACACGAGGAAAGAGACTTCTCTATCTTTCATACAGAAAGTCAAACCACGTGTGACAATTAGTTCTGCTACGGTTACCAGCTCACCTACACTATTGGGTTTCACAGCTTCTTCAAGTTTCAAAGCATCAAAAGAAGAGCTCCACACCTGGAAACCTAGGAGGCTCAAATGCATATCCCCAGCTCCAGATGTGCAGCCCTCACGACGGGAGGTGCAGGTGTTACTGTCAGATTCTCGCTCAGAATCCTTACCCATGACAACCGAATAAACCTGACAACGGCAACTCCTTGTCCAATGGCTTCAGCAGCAACAACAAACTCACGCAAATCGACGTGTGCTTTTCCCTCATGCAATACAGGCCCTGAACCATTTCTTTTCTCATCTTCCCGCACTAGCAGTGTAGTTACTTCGACAGCATCGCTGGCAACCAGGGCAGGCAAAAAGCATAGACAGGGACTGGTTCAGGTTTGCCTACACTACGCCTTGTAACCAGATGTGTTTGGGATAAAAGTGGAAAACCACTCCATACTAAAAGCTTAAGCTTGGATTTACACCCAGGAATGGGCAGCGGCAAGGGATGACCCAGGAAGAAGCAAAACATTAACAAAGCACTATCCTTCCAAAGGCGATGAGAGGAAAAGTCAGCAGGGACAGCCCACGAGATGAACGAGACAGGCTGTAGCAGACCCAAGGCAGCGCAGGGCTAAGAGCAGCAATGTTTGACTGTCCTCTGACCTACAGGCTGTCCTCTCCGGGTCAACACAAAGCTGAACCACGGTAACTGAGCTGCAGACACGGAAGAGAACACCTCTCCTACCTGCTCTGCAACGACTGGTGTACCAGCCGTGGTGTGTATGCCGCTGTCTGGGGAGACAAAACACACATATGCTCCTCCATGAGCATCGATGTTCGTTACAATACAATCAGCACAGGTTTGGAGTTACATTAAGCATTCACTGTGTCTCTAATGCCATGATCAGACATGCTCTAGAAAGTCTATCTGGGCTAGTTTACGAAGTTATTGCCTCTAGGCATTCATCCTGACCTCCCTGGGCTGGAGGAGCTGACCAAGTGACCGTGCTGCACTTGTCCCCAGGCACAGTCACGACGGCTTCAATAGTAGTGAAAGAGCTTCTGGACCCTGACATTCAAAGGACATCCCAAATTCCAAGGGAGAAGCCAAGCTTGATCAAGAATTAATGCACTTCATCTATTTCTGTGAAAGAGAGTTTTATTGTTGTGATGTACATGGTTAAAATACTTCAAAATATTAGGAAAAAGAGTCAGCAGCTGAATTTCCATGTAATAAAAAGTCAAGCAATACGTCAAATTAAGCAACAAACACACCAATACAAGTAGGAACTTACAAAACTGTCTGCAGTCAAAGGCTCTCTCCTAAGGTGAGCGAGGTGCCATTAGCTCTAAAGCTATACATCAAAGAGTTAATTCCTATGGTTCATATACTGGCATCCCCTTATCATTTGCCCCATGGTCTGACAGGTGTGTATGCTGTTTTGTTTAAATGCTTTTAGGCTGCACTGAGACTGGAACGTATCAGAGAAATTAAATATCTGATGATAATAAAGAAAAAAAAATATGAGGGGGGGAGGAAAATAGCCTGCAGCTCTGCTTCAGGAAAAAAGAAAAAAAAAAACAAAACTAGAAATTACCTGTCTTTCTTCTCTCTCCTAAATTCACACACCTCCCTGAAGATCAAAAGAATTATTTTCCAGTGGAATAAACATATCCGAGTCTCCTCTTCAACTGCTTTCTCCCTGACACCCCCCCTTTTTTTAAAAAAAAAAAGAAAAGCAGCATACCTTGGTCCTTGTGACTACTTGTCTATGCCTATGTTTGTACTTTCACTGTACTCCTTGCTAAACTCCATTTACTCAAGCAGGCTTTGGAAAATAGAAACACACACCGAAGCCCCAAGCCCTGCTCCTCCTCTCCCACTGTTAAAGCAGAAGGTGACCAGAGCAAGGACAGATGCACGCAATGAGGGAGTCGAACTCTCAGCCAGGGAGAACAAAGAGGTTCATGGAGAAGATGACGGACCCTTCACCCCTAGCTTGCTTTGCCAACACCTCTGTCCCCCAGTGCAGATGGATCAATCCCCAAGTGACTGCACCTCCAACTGATGGTTCTCCACAGCCATCCCAGTCGGTCGTGTCCATCTTCTCCTGCCCACAGCAGTAAAACTGAGGGGACAAAGAAGACCACCACCCACTGCTGCCACTGAGCAGGGGGGTTTGGAAGGTGAAAGACGGTGCTTTTCTGGCTCTCTGTCACTTCTTTGCAAACATTTGGCATCGTCTTAACAAACATAATGTCTGAATAGAGCTGAGAGTAACTGGTGATGCCGAATCATAAAGCCAAAGTCAAGGAGAGAGACAGGACATCATGCTGTGATTATTTGTGTCTCCTACTCTCCATTTACGCAGCGACTTCCCGATCTCTGCGTCTGAAGATCACCGTGAGAGCCCAAGGTTTTCCCAGAGGCCAACGGATATACCAATAAAATAGCTGAAAACGGATGGTTTGCCCAGTTTTCATTGAGCTGCATTCACAGTTTTAAAGGGAAAACCTGTGATTTACAAATGTTATAGGAACAAGCACAGCATCAAAAGGATCAAAGGTGGTATTATTATGATAACACAGAAAATATTTATTACTGCTGGCTTTCTGTTATTAGTTGTCATATCTCAAGACTTATTTTTAACTACGTCGGCCCCTTCTGTCTCATCCACATTTTTTGTGTTCCTTCATGCCTCCTAGTGCAAGCCTGATGTGCCACAGTTCTTTTTTCTTTTTTTTTTCCTCTTCCAAACAGTCAAAGCTTACAAACTTTACGTTCAATGCACAAAACACAGTTGAAATACTTCTATTTAATGTGAAATGCGCATAACGGAGCACTTTGTGAAACAACCGAAAAGCAAACCTCAAATATTTGACAACTTCCACAAAATATTACAACCAAGGACCACACCTTTTCTTTCAGATGGGCTAAGGGAGCTCCAACATCTGGCAAGGTACAAGTAATATTCTTCACTGGAACTGAACTTTGTTACAAAGACTGTCCTTTTCCATTAAAGTGTTAAAGATAAGACTGTGCTCTTTAAATCAGAGCTTGCAGCATGTGCTTAAATTCCTTAATCTTTCAGAAGCGTTTCCAATTCCAGCTCCCCTATAGGCAGTGGCTTGTGAGAGACCTCTACTTTTAGTCTATAAATTCAGAGTTCACTTTCAGAGCTGTCATCTTCACTTTTATTAGCTGTCAGGTTCCCTCCTCACACAAACGCCACCTCCACGAGAAGAAAGAGCAAGAGGATGACAGAAACCTACATATTCAACAGCTCTGATATCAGTATTTGACGCATTGTTAAAGTGAGTACAGAGCATAGGAACTTAAAGGTCTTCAAACAATTAACTCTGCTTTAAGGAAACTGTAAAACTAATATGAACTCCTTCCTCAATTCAAATGAGTAAGAGCTCCGAAGTCTTAACACATGCATATGTATGAATTTTTAGTGTTTATGTAGTAATATAAACACATAGAAGATTACCATCCCGACTCAGTATATTTCAAATTTTCATAAAGCTTTTCCCTACAAACCTGAGGCCAGGCCTGCCAGCAGTATGCTCGTGTATGGAGAGCAGACACCTGGGAGGCGGCACGGCGTGGCACCAGCTTTTGTAATGCACTACAGTGGGGGGGAAAGGCAGGAAGAAACACTGATAAATGTATTCATTTCTGGAGCACTGGGAGCTTAAGGAAAAAACAAAACAAAACAAAACAAAATCTCCTCTATTTCCTTGGGATGTCCCAGGAGCCAGCCAAGCCCCCTGCTCCCCTGGTCTCGCCTGGAATCGCCCCCGCACCACACCAAACCACTGCAGAAACTGCTGTGCCAGCCACGTGCACAGAGCAGGCATTTGCCAATGAAGTGGGCACAGAAGCACTGTTACTGGGCACAGCATCTACTTACAGGGCTAAAAGGAAAGGATTCTCATGGCCCTGCTTGGGCTGGCCGGCAGCACTGCTTAGAGCAGGCGTCCTGCAGCCCGCATCCCTCCCCACTGCCCACATCCCTGGTGGGTAGCACCGGGGAGGCCTCCACGACCACGCTCGCACACCTCTTCTGGCTGCCCAGTCCCTCCAGTGCTGCTTCTCCGGTTAACTCTTTTCCCGTGCCGTGGCAGAGGCCAGGCGCTGGGCAGCGAGGGCTCCCCCCCGGACGGGGGAAGGCAAGGCAGAGTATCCCTCACCACGTAGGCAGGGTCACGCCGCAGCCAGGCTGTGAAGTTTGCAGCTTTGCGTGATCCCAGCCGGTCCGGGGGGAGCGGGAACATGAGGGGCAGAGTGGGGCACAAAGCTCAGCAGAGGGAGGAAAAAATCCTGTGTTTTGTTCTCATCCTGTAGTGTCTCCAGGCACGTTGTGGTCAACCCTTGCTTTGCTGGGGCAAACCACCAGCTCATGCCAGTGGCCATCACTGGCGATGCTCTCCAAGGAGCCGGCCATGCTCCTCACCACAAAGCCCACCTGGGTGTTGGGGATGCAAGACAGAGCTCACAAACGTTATCTTAGCAATAATATTCATTATGAACTTACTGCCATGTGTTCTGTTGACACTATTTGCCTAGGAAGAGGAGACCGTTGTGGAATTCTTTGCAGCTACTATCCCAGCCTCGCTACCTCTCATCTGTGACCACACTCTCGACCTTACAGGCTTCAGCAACTGCAAAATTTTAACAGCCTTGTACTAATAGCAAGAGTTTAACATTGATGTTAATAAAAGGAAAATCACTGCTGACTCTTGTGTTAAACCACTTCTGCTCAATGGCAATCATTAAAGAACTTTGCTCTTTAAAGTGCTCCTTCAAAAACCACAAAGAAATCACTCAAATAACAGTGGAGTAGATTTTTAGGTTTTGAAGTTGAGTACTGATAAGCCTGGTATCTAGGAAACTCTGCTACAATGCAAGGCCATAAACCCACCATGTTAGCAGAGGTACTTTAAAATAGTCAGTGCGTTTGCTCACCGTGTCAAGCAGCGGCTCTCTGCACCTTGGGTGTCGAGAACACCAATACAAGGATTTGCTTCATTCAAAGACAAATTTACAGCAGCTCTCAGAAACTAATGGCACCTGCCAAAGCTATTCCAACCACCAGTATCGATGTGCCAGCACATCTGTTTCTCCCATTTAAATGTTTAAGATGGTACCAGTCAGAGATCACACAAAGTTTGGTGCAAATTACCCATAAAGGATTCAGCTGATCTTTACCTACATGCTGCGTAACTTCCACCATCCCAGTTAAGTTTCTGCTCATTCCATTTCTAAATAATTTCCCAATTTTTATTTAAACACCAGCAATTACATTCTGTGATTCTGTGATTCTGTAATTCCTTAAGCAAGCCCAGACAGTTAAAAAAAAAAGTCTACAACAATCCCAGTGATTCCTGAAGCTCACAAGAAATACCCATACCTCACTTTCAAGAAAACCAGAACAGCTTCTGAAGGTGAACATGGCATAGAAAAACGAGATTCCTGTCATTCAGCAAGTATGTAAAGTTCATGAAGCAGTACATTTAAACTGCTGCACATTTAAAGACTTTTTCAGCACAATCAAACAAGCTCAGGAGAGCTCTTGCACGTTCTTCTCTAAAACAAATGCAAGATAGAAAAGCAGTTCAGCGTATTTAAGTTTATACTGGTTTTGCAGGTTAAAAATAAGACTTGTGTGAATGTCTCCTTTTCCCATTCTGGTGCTGATAGCTTAATTCTACGTCTTAACATAGGCTCACTTGAGGGCTGGTCCCCTTTAACTCTTTAATAATAGTGAAGCAGGGAACTAAAACACCTCTGGAGAAGATGACCCCCTCAAAGCCGGTTAGCTGAAAAACCACCTGCCACTGTTCAAGGTGCACACTACATCTGAGACCACATAATGCTTTTTAACTTCACCTAATCTTTGCTGTTCCTGAACATCTTCCACAGCCTCCCAGACAAGATTATCCTTACAGATAGCCCTGTCCTTCAAAACGCTGGAATCCAGAAACACAAAATTATCAACAAAAGCCGTAAAGCACACTTTAAGAAAAAAAAAACAAACCAGCGGAATTAGAACAGAACTGATTATTTTTTGATACAGTGTTTGCACTGTTGTCTCTAAATTCAGGGATCTTCCCTTCCAACATCTTTCAATATGCCCGTGGTTTACATTACTAAAGCTGTTGTCACCAGCGTGAACTACCACTTAGAGCTCAGCGGCTTCATTATGGTACCAGCAGAATGGTTTTAGATCTGATTTGGGTTTTGGTTTTCTTTTTTTATAAATATAATATGTAAGACAATATGTAATACAATATTTTATAAATACAATATGCAATACAAGTGTAACATGATCTGCATAAGGAATCCTTCCTAAAATAAGAAAGAGCTAGAAATGCAAGGCTATAGCAGGTACATGCTACAGCACTTTTAAAATGTGTCCTGACCGACTGAAATACACCTCCATCCTCTGTCCCCACCCTTTTTCTCCTACATTTTCACCCTGCAAAGCACGATCCTGCTCTCTTGTCTCTCAATCCCACACTAGGACCCCCATCTTTCCTGCCTGGGCCAAGCCGATTCCCTCTCCCAGTGAATACAGTCGCATTCCAGCGTGCTCACGCCTCCGGCCTCCTCCTGCCTGCTCCAGCCTTCTGGGACAGGAATGCAGACTGCAAAACTGGTTGTGATCCTGCAGTGGGGGCTGCGAGCAGCCCGGGCCGGGGAGCCAGAAACGCTGCCGGCTACCGCAGCACGTTACTGCTGACCACACGCGTGAGGACACTGACCCTGCAGCTCAGGTGAACACCCACAGCAGGAGAAAGGCAGGAGCTATTGCAGCCCAGTGCCGCACTGGCACGGTCCCAGTACCCCCAGTTTGGGAAGCTGGCACCACAGCGTAGTTGCAGTGCTTTGAACCGTTGCTGCAGAACGCTCCTACATTCCCTGCACGTGGGCATGTGCGCACATGTGCAGGGACAAGGCCTCGGTGATTTCTGAGCTACAACTATAATAAATCACCTTCGATGTCTTAGCAACTATTGACAAGCTTTCAAAAATGACTCATGGATTTGATGGCAAATGCCCAATAAATTAGCAGCAATTAGGGTTTTTTTGAGTTTAAATGGAACACAGGTCTCCTTTTGAAAGCATCTGAAAGTCTTTATTTAAATCACGTAGTTCCAGTATTTGTCACACAGCGAGGATTGTACTAGAATACCCTGTGCTATCGCTTTACATTGATACGTAGCTGGGTTTCTGGGGTGAACTAAAGCAGTCCTAGAAGGTGCTGTAATTTATAGAATCATTTTACAAATCCCCACATTCCGGGCTGAAGCTCAGAATAAGCAATGTTACCAAAAAAAGGTCATCGCAGTCAAATACGCTTCTCATGCTACGGCAGCCAAACAAGTGACCCTGCGGAATGGCTCCCCGGTCCCCTCGGGCTCGGGACGCGCTGCCGGAGCAGCGCACCGCTTCACTACCGCTGGCTCTCGCTGCGACCCGTGGATCGTCAGTACATCTCACCAACGCCATGTCCAGATCTCAAGCACCAAGTACGCCACTTGATTACCTTGTGATAACAAAAATACAGCGCTGATGCTTTGCAGCAGTTGAAATGCATCAAGAGTGTTGTTCACAATAGTGAAGCTCCTCATTCGTCAGGTTTTTCTGCTACCAAAAGCCGTGGGCACGAGCTGGCAACCAGCGCCTTCTGTCTTGGCAGCGCAGTCCCACGGTCCCAGATACCACAGCGTCTCGCAATGGGAGAACACATCCTGCCAGATAAAACTTTTCCAGGGTGCTAGAAAGCAAGTTTCCACTCAGTAAAATTCTTTCATTTTGCTAAATTCCATCTCCATAAATAAGGACGCTATTCTAACGCTCTTTCGGAGGCCAGAGCTGGGAAAATATCCAATGTAAACAGCAAATAAAGAGCTGTTGTTTCGCATTCTGAACCAGGCTGGCTACTCGCCAGCTGTAATATAAACATTAGAGACCATGAAGCTCCTGTAACCATCTTCTTTACTTCCACCCAGGTATGTTTACTGGGCTTGTTCATACACACAGTGTGGCAACCGTCATCCTACGCAGCTAGAAATTGGAGCGCATTAAGAGAGAAACTGGATGGCTCTACAGGAGCTGCAAACCAAATGATTATCAATATACTATAAAGTTTTACGAGCAAGTAATTTGTGTCTTCACCAAGAAAAAATCCCCCTAAAGCCTACTTCAGAGCAAACTGGGATACTGCCAAAAAGAGTCAGTTAAGTGATGTTTAAACTTGCAGGTTTTGGATGGAGATTATATATATAAAGGTAGAGACAGGTTTTCTAACATATATTCTGCAAAGAGTTATTTGCTTTAGAAGAAGGTCACAGCAGCTCAGGAGCTTTAAATCCATTTTTGACACAAATTCCTTTGGGGGGAGGGAAACAGCTTCCCCTCCGCCCCCCCCCTTTTTTTCCTTCCTCCTTTTTTTAAAAAAATTAATAAAGCGGCATGCTGACACTTACATTTCTGTGCTCACACACACAAAATTCAGAGGACCAGTCCTACGTTCCTTTACCAGAGGCTGCTCCCTACATTAGCAGGGGATATGCATAATTACACTGTTATTTTATGAGGTATGCGATAAACTGAAAGTTGTCCTGAAATTCGTTAAAATGACAGAAGTGCATTCTGGTGAAGTAAACAAATTGCATAGTAAAAATACTTCACACTTCTCACTACACTTGTCTCAAAAACCAATTTATTCTCAACTTGTTGCCAGTTCTAACAAATTGGGGTGATCTTGCAAGGCAGGCAGATACCCTTCTCAGGAACAGAGGGGAGGCACAACCCAAAGCCTGATCCACATCCGTGGAAGGGGGAAAAAAAAAAATAAATTCTTTCTGATCTTCTGACACTGATGACTTCCAGACTGGATTTGCCTACCGTATTTCTAACAGCTATTCTGAAATGTCAATTTGGTTTTCCTCAGAAAAAGAAGTAACAAGTAGCTTGCTACTTATTAACCCAATTTCCTCCTTTTTCACCTCCCTAAAATTGATACAGTTTATTTGCCTATGAACAATGAAGCTCCCAGAAAGGGAAACCTCACCACACTTTGAATTGTTACTATTCTATTTTAATTACAATGATGTTAAGTGATTATACTGGTTACATTATACAATATTATGTAATCATTCCATGATTTTTTTCAACAACTAAAATGTCTGCTTTTTTAAACGGCTCTAACTCCAATTGTATACTATATTATCTTATAATTTCCTATAATATATTGTTTTTAAAAGAAGAGAGAGATGCTGGCTCAATTTATACACTCATTATTTTTCCCTTAATTTTGTCCCTTCCCTTTTCCACATAAAATAATCATCTAACCAGTAACCGGAGATTTAATATTTCAAACTTTGAGAACAAACATTACTGTAAATAAATAGAGAAAAAAGCATGTTCAATGAAATTGAAATGGACATTTCGTTGCCAACACAAGCATTTACTAAAGTAGGCTTTCTTCTGGCATCACAGAAATGCTGGAAGCCAGGACGGAGTTTTGTTTTGTTTTTTTAAATAATTACTAAAGGGTTACTCACATCATGTAATTTGAAGGATTTTTACTACAATGCACAGTATCTGCACAAAGCAGACCTTCGCCCTCAGACCAAGGTGTTCTCTCTTCTACACACACACTAAGACACGGGGGAAACGCTGACATTAAATTTGCAAGATGGCTGCAAATGGAAACCTGCATCTGTCCTGCTCTTGGATCCAAAAACCTGGAGGGGCCCGCGCCAACTCGCGGCACCCAAACTCGCCGCGGGCGCTGCTGTCGCGAGCGGGAGGTCCTCGCTGGTGAGCGGCCCAGCGGCGGCAGCTCCGCGGCTGCGCTGCGAGGTGGCACGGCCCCGCGCCGCACGGGCTCCCGCGCCCTGGCGGGATGATCTGCGGCCCGTCGCACGCCGCCCCGGGCTGCTCGCTGTGCTGTGCTCAGATGGAAATGGCGGGAATATCTGAGCAACTGGGAGAAGGTAGTGGCCACGATCCAAGTTTACGGAATGCACCGAGCACCTTTGGAAAAGTTGTGCAATAGTTTGCAAAGCTAGTTTACAAAACTGATTTTTTTTTTTCCCCCCAAAACTATTCCATAATCTGATGCAACACTGAAAAAAACAGGATCTTAGGCCAGAAACCTGAATTTTGGCACAGAGGGAATAGATGATCTGCCCTCTCTCTCTGTAGGTAAGCAGAAAGGAGGAAAAATTTGGAAGCCCTTCCCGCCTCCGCCTCCTCATCGCAGTGATAAGCATCTACCACCTAGAGAGCTGTAAGTAACTATTAAGGTCCGATTAAGATGCTTTATAAAACATAATAAGTCATGAGATAGTATAAGCACATACAAAATATCTTATGAGCAACTAGTAATAATGGCTGAGGCGTTCGTAACTGTCTCTGTGATTTCAACACCTTCCAGTAAAACCAATACTATGCTTGTCTCAAGCAATACTCCTTCTTCCCAGAAATCTCTTTTCCTCCTCCGGATACAAAAGACTTGGGCATGATTCATTTTTGCACAACCTTTTAAAATTGCTTAAACACCTTAGGACATGCAAGCAGGATGATAGATGTTTAACTCCACCACCACCGCATTTATACAGCAATCTTGTACCTGCGTGTGGGTTTTGAAAGAGTTTGGATTTGGGTCACCCCACCAAAGATGACAAATAAAATTCCCTGTGAACTTTACTTGGGAAACTTTGTTCCAGTTGAAATTGCAATGTCATAAAGTCCAGGTACGTTATTACACATACATGATTATACTTCAAAACTCTATAGACGCAGCAACAATGTACGAAGTTGACTGAAAATGGAACTTGGAGAACAATATCAGAACAAAAGCAAAGTAAGAAAACTTACAAGGACTGTAAACCGCTTAATCCTCTGATGGCCTCATTAGGTACAGTCTTCAGCTGATTGTTCTGTAGGGTGCTGTAAAAATCCACTGTGTTAGTAAAGTCGAATTTGGCAATAATCTTTATCAACAGTAGAGGCGACAGAAGAGCCCATGGTCTTGTTACCGTTTCACTTCTAGTGTACATAAAAGCATGCAGAATTATCAAGACCAGACACCCAAAAGCAATGATGAAACAAGAAAATGGTCTACTTCAATTTCATTTACAACTCATTAACTAACTGCACAAATTTGCAGAGAATAAGCCTCTGACATAATACACTGAAATTCTCCTTGGGAACTCACTGAAGAGGTTGAACAACTTAACACTGGTACAAATTTGCTACAATGAATGATATTTTATTCTTTTCTTGTGAAACCATCCTCTACATGCTACAAAATACACAAACCTCTAATTTTTGTTAAAGCCGCATCAATACACAATGCACTAACGATCTAATTTACAAAGTGTGTTCACAACAAAGCACCTCTGGGCACAACATTAAAAAGACACAGAACGAAACTAGAGCCAAGCTGAATTAAGTTATACTTGGGGTTTTTTTATGAACTTCTCTTACGGGACAACATATTATTGCATGATGATTTCTTTTATAAAAAAGAATGTAAGTAACTGAGATCTCACACATTATAAAATCTTACTAGATTTTGGTGCATACAGGGGTAAAAATTCAAGCGGACAAGTAAGCTGTTAATCATAGAATCACAGAATCATTAAGGTTGGAAAAGACCTCTAAGATCATCAAGTCCAACCGTCAAATTAATTAATAAATATCCAAGTCCCAAATTTTTCAAGAACTGCTAGAATTCCAGGTACCTCCAGTGTTGAGTATCCTGATGGAGATACCTTCAAGAGCCCCAACACTGCACTCAACTTACAAAACATCACACGAAGTAGTATTGCAGTTGGGCAGCTTCCTATCCTGTGCCCTGCTTATGCTGTCTGTTCATCCTTCTTTCCTTACAATCTCAGGGTCCTTTTCCACTGTCTTTTTTTACATATCTGTTTAATTTAATATCTATTACCCTACTAGCAACTGGAAATACTTACATCAACATAAATGCTACAATTTCTGGATTATTTTCAGGTTTTTAAAAATTTCAGGTTTTTAAAACCCCAAACAACAGAAAGCTCTTTTGATCCTTAGATATGGAAAAACAGTTGCAATGAATAATCTTATTTCAGAAAGGAAAACAGGATATGGGAAACAGGGCACACAATTCTAACACTTTTTTAATAAAACTTTTTTTCTAATAGTAAGTCATTTTCACCTAAAGAAGCATCAAACTATAGACATTATTTCTGTCACCGGTAGGCAACGATTCAAAGGTCAAACAGTGCTTTAAATCTCTGTAAGTACTCATACTGCCTGATAATGTCAGGGCACCTGACAGACTAAGCTGAGGGGGAGGAGAACAAAATACTTTACACATCCTTTTTAGGGTTTTTCCTGCTTAGGATTCTTCTGCTACAAGATATACTTCAGCAGCAAGTAAGTGTTCTAATTAAACACAGTAATTACAGCTCAGTCAAATTCACCACTGCTCAGCATCACCACTTACAGCAGGCTTTGTGGGGAAAAAAAAAAGTAGGGGAGCAGGGAGCAAAAACTTTCCTCCAGCACACCAGTAAACAGGCTGGCTGTGCACTAAGAAAGCATACAGCTAGCTATGAAGCTCTGAAACCCGATTACTTACAGAACTTTGAGTTCTTTCAACCCAGACAAGGCCTTTGGATGGATAAAAGAAAGGTCATTGCCAGCCAGTCGCCTGGAAAAAAATTGAAATAATAATTTCAGTCACAAAATACAGTACTTCTACAACCATCTAACAAGGAAAATCACCAATACATCAAATCTTGCAAGTAGTTATGCATTTTGCATTCAATTGTGCCATATTCACGATCTTCCAAGTTTGCAACAGTTATTTTACTCATTGCACATCTTTAACGACGAGAATGCATTACCCAGCCTCATGGAAATAACTTTTGCAAACACGCTAGAAAAAACACACCCCAGAATGACAGAGAATCTTCTCATGGTACTCGGTTTGAAAACTGCATTTACCATTTATTAACATGATCCTCTGGCTTTCGGCATTGCTCTGCTGAAACACATGCTCTGGCACCCATGTGTTTTTAATCTATACAGCAGTTTCTAAAGAAACTATGCAGCTAAGTAAAAATAGCAAGATGCTAGCGTGAGGCAGGGAAAAGTTTCTAAGAGAATCCCAAATGCGAGGACAACATTCACAAGCCGGCGGTACGCTCACAGCGCTGACAACTGACAGGACCCCTGCTGACATTACCAAGACGTAGCCTTGGTAATATTTCCTATCTTTTTGGTCAGCTATTTGGACAAACATTTCAGGAAAGAAAACTGGTTTGGGGGAGGAAGAAAGTGAATGGGATCCTCTGCTGCACTCACTCTCTCTCAAGATGTGGCTGCTTTCAAACTTGGAGTGCTAGACACTAACACAAAGTAAATTGTGAAAACCACCATGATATTAAAAGTAATAAATACAGGAGATGCTGCAGAAGACAAAGCAGGAAAGCAGAAACAGCAGCCAAACCAGCTGCTTTCAAATAGCTCATTCCCCCTTCCCCCAATCCTTTTTTTTTCCTTCAACCTTTTTACCTCTGTCCTGACCAGGAGACCCTGTGTGGTCCAACCTTTGTTGAGCTGCTAATAGTTGCGACAGAAGGTATTTTATTAAGGGTAAAAGACAATAATGGAGAACACCTGGTAATCCATAGCTGCCAAAAGATGCCATCATTTCAGCCAAAGTGTTTGCTTTCAGACTTGGTTTCATATCCAGGCTAAGCAAAAGCAATGCTGGAGAAGGCTGTACAATTAAATCATCGGGTGGAAATGCTACGTACAATGCAGGAAGTGTTAATAATTAAAAAACAGTCAATGTGCTTTAACAAAGGTTACAGAACATCAAAACCAACCTCTGCTGTTACGGGGCACTGTGAAGGAAGCCAGTCATACTAAGGGGAAAATACTATTTCAAAGAGGCAAATAAAGGAAATAACAAGAGCATCATCAACAGTATCAGCTTGCCAGAACATAGCAACATTATTATGTTCTTATCTTAGTCTCTAACTCCACAGAAGAGATTACCCAAAGCATTTGATGCCTACATAAATCTGCTTGTGATAGAATTAATGACTGAATAAAATGCTGCCTGATAGAGAGGATGCTAGTTACGTTTATCAGATCCATTTGTCAAAGGTAGATGGTTTTATTTATAAAGGGAGAAGAGGACGGCTTCTCATGCACAGGACAGTGACAGCAGCAGGCACGATTTGATCTCAGAAAACTGTGTTACTATCGTTTGTTACAGCAGACCTTGGTATTCAGTCCCTGTATTCTCACACACACCCCAATCGCCACAGCTATGGCTCTGACATCATTACAAGCACGCTTAAATCTCAGCTGCTTCTGTCTGAAAACAAGGTAGACATCTCCTGACTGCTGAGAAAAGTTCATCCTAGTGGCTTGTATATAATCAACCAGAAGAACAATAAGAAGAATGAATGTATACTTGTTCTTGAAATCTCCTGTCTGCAAACAACCTCAGGATTTCAGAGCTGTGACACGATTCTTCAAATACTTTGAATTTTTAACATGAATGAAAAATTCCAGATGGCAACTAAACACTCCCTTAAAATTAATTTTGTTGTCAGTAGCTGCCCAAACCAACTGCATTAACTTTATCTGGGGGGACATGGAAGGAGGTTTACAATATTTCATGGCTTTCTTTTTAATAGTTTCCTAATAATTTCATTGTAAACAAAGAAATATTGATGAAACATGTTGGGTCTCTACACCAAAAAGCAAGTGATCTGCAAAACATGTTTATTTTAAAAAGCGTTCAAAACATCAGAACAGAAATCATTAAATCAAGCGCAATTTAACTGAGGCTTTAGCACTGACTTGTTTTGGCACTCCGACACTACTAGTTGATGCTGATTACCTACCACAGGCTTCAAGCAGCGGCAGCCCTGGTAAACATGTGCCAGGCAGCTCTGGCTGTGGCTCTGCCGAGGTTCCCCGCTAAAATGGGCTGGTGTGCGGCTCGCCAGGCATCTGCTGTAACTTCTCCCTGCCCCCCAAAGAGGCTGGGGATTATGATTTGTTTTAAAAAAGCTAAACTAAATCCAGCTGAATAGCCTCCCCCAATCTCACTGAGTGTCACTAACACGAGGCACAGAGCACTGGAAACAAAATACAGCTGAGCTAGAGCAAGGCTTGCGTGACTTCAGATGGTGAGACCTCGCCTACCTCAAGGCAACTCCTGTTTATTCAGCCCTTTTGCAACCAACCAACAGAAAAAAAACCCAACCTGCAATCCATTACGTTTCCGTTTCTCCTCCATCTGGCGACCTTCCAGGAAACAGGATACAACTAGCCAAGTGCGCAAAGGCTTTACTAATCAGTTTGCCAAATATACATTTATCATTCACGTCCTAGCCTTGGGGAGCGTGGCTGCTCATCAGGAGGTTTCAACTGCAACCCTCCAGCACGCAGAGACCAACGTATCGTACGCCGCTCTCAACACGCTTCCCTCTGCTGCGGCACGCAGCAGCTGGGAGGATGGAAAGATTTGTCTTTACATAACCAGGTTCATTACAAAGAGAGAAACGGAAAATTAATAGCATATAATATAATGCACATACAGCACAGAAATTCAGACGTCACTGAAATCGTCCAGTTGGGTTGTCCACATACTGTCTCCTTCCAGCATGTCTCAAATAGCTGCATTCAGATTTTCAAACATAAAGTTGGAAACAATTAAATATTTAAAACGCACCTCTGTTTCTCTCTGTCTCTCTCACACACACGGTAAATGGGCTAAGGAAAACCACAGCTTTACCAAGCCCCAAACTCCAGCACAACAGAGAGGAAGGAACCTTGGTCTCCTCGCAGCAAGACTCACTAACCTTCTTGGGACCAGCCCTGGAAACCTCCCCCCTGTGGTGGGACAACTTCACACTGCCATGAAGCGGCAACTCAAGGCAGGTGTACGTTTATGCTGTTGAGAACCAAGTACCCATCCTTCCCTTCCTTTTGAGTGGGAACAGTCTCAGAGACCTGGTCTGAAAGTCCATCTGTAGTTACTGAGTCATGGCCTGTCACCATCAGTCAGAGCTCCTTCTCCAAAAGGCAGAAGACTGCAAAACGTTCATCTACAAAGAAGTAAAGACTTCATTCAACAGATCATTGTAAAGTGCCCTGCTATGCTGTATGCCACAAAAACTTAATTTGCGGTCTTCTACTTCTCAAGGTACACAGACACAGCAGCAGGCATCGTCTGAAGTGGGGGGTAAATGTGTATCACACTGACCAAGAGTTTTCCTGCTCTAACTCGATCACGACTCCCCTTGTTTGGAGACTCTGCCCAGGACTGCAGGAATCCTCAATTAGCCCAGCCGAGTTACACCTTGGAGGCTTCTGCAGTGGAACCACAGCTGTAACATGTGGCCACATCAGTATCTTTCTTCTAGGTTGGCAACCCTCTTGTAATTGCTT
The DNA here is from genome assembly GCF_030867145.1 of Opisthocomus hoazin. Classification (NCBI taxonomy): domain Eukaryota; kingdom Metazoa; phylum Chordata; class Aves; order Opisthocomiformes; family Opisthocomidae; genus Opisthocomus; species Opisthocomus hoazin. Next base: position 7,474,061 of record NC_134420.1, read on the forward strand.
GGTATTGAAAATTGTAGACCTCTATTTTTACTTTAAAAAATAAAAATAAAATTTTGAGTGTTTCAATAGGACAAAATTCCTGCAAATCTGGAAAAATTCAAATAGACAAAATTGCTTTCAACACAGCAGAATAGAGTAGGACATACAGAGGACAAAATACTTCTGCTGTCCTGTCATACATAGGTGAGCGATACCCTCTAATCATTAAGTGACTCGGTAAATGACCTCCAGATGTAGAGGATACCTTGTTGTTACTACAGAAATCAGGATACAGTCTGGCTGGGAATAATCTTCCATGGTATCTCATTCCCAGAGTACACAGCAAGTGTAGCTTCTTGCACTGAAACTCCTCTGAAAGCAGGAAAAACTGTTTTCTCTCTTTTGGGAAATTAAAACTTCTGCAATTATGAGTCTGGCAACTTGGCTGCATGTTAACCAAGCCAAGCTAATCACTGGTGTCACTCCAAAAATCAGGGAGGATGTCCCAGGGATACATTTTTGTCCGTAACAATTAAAGCCATCACTCTCATTTTGACAGGATGCAATATAAATTTCTTGGAAACCTCTCTGCTTGCCTTGCATCCCAGATGGTGGTGAACCTCAGGTTACTTCAGCAGAGAATTAGGTCTCCTTCTGAAGAGCTCATGCACATACACAGAGTATTTCTGCTATGGGTTCTTTTTTCCTCTTGGTGGTATTCTGCGATCCTCCTAACCTTACCTGTCCATCTTGCCTCTGATAACAATACATTGGCTACTTTTCCCATGGATCAACTGTAATCTTACTTCCTCACTGAAAATTCAAATACTGACACAGACTGCAATCCTGACATGCCATAATAAATCACCCGATATACTACTTTTATTTCTACTTTAGCTGCTTTCTGATAAGACCCAAGACCTAGTCATGGCTGAACATTCCACTGTTGCCTTCAGGCTGTCCACCACTGGCTCTCTGCCCACTCAACATCTCCTTTCAGCTCTCCAACTTTTACCTACCTATTTTCAGCCCTCTGTAACTTGCACTTCTGCAGTTTCTTTACTTTTTTGCTGTCTTACATCTAACTATTCTGCCATCCTTACAAGCTTGACCCTAACATCAACTTTCTGAGGGTTCTTTGTGCTCCCCACACAAATTTGAATTTTACTTCATGTTCTCCTGCAACAGAAGTAACCTTTCAAAACGCCTTACAGATACACTTGCTGGGTATCACGGATTAAATTTTATCAAACATAAGAGCTTCAGGTTCCAATTCCAGAAAAGCAGCCACTTTGGAACAGAATTCAGTTTTCTTAACAGATGACGTGCAGTTACACGCTGCAATCCCTTCATGAAGGTCTGAACTTTACACAAGAGGTACAGCCACTTGCAGGAAAACGCCAGGGGCTCGCTGCTCGCCCCGTGCAGAGGTCCCCTGCCCGGCGAGGGCAGCCACCTCACAGCTCCGACCCAAGCTGGGCAGCTGCAGGAGGGGACGGGCTGCTAAATGGAAGCCGTATTGCTGGACTAAACTTCCCCTTGCTTATCTGTGACGAGCAAACAGCCCCTCTGGGACTTGTGTCAGCTGCAGCCTGCTGCACCGCTGTGAAGCCAATCAATAACCTACAGATTACTCCCAATTCTTCCACGCCAATTTAGCATAACTAAATGGATACTTTATTCTGCTGCAGCTAATGGAAAACACATTTGTCCGCTTCTCTTTTTCTTGCAGTAGTTTCAGTATTACACAGCCTCAACCTCTATTTATAAAATCGTGAGTATGAAAGCCAAGACACATCAGGACTGAAACGGGAAGCCAGTAACTACAGCCAGTGCTGAAACTGCACCAACTCCATCCAGCTGAGCAGGCACTTCTCATCCCAAGCCTTCCCTTTCTACCATCTACAGCTTTCTCAACCTTGTACTACACTTCCAGGGAATAGCTTGTTTTCAAAATGCATTCCTGGTCTAAAAATCTAAAATGTCTAAGTAAAGTGAACTGATTGATTAGAAGAAGTCTAAAGCCTGTCCCTAAGTTCTACTGTTAAACTGTCAGCAAGAGACACCGGCACCCACTTCACTGCAAGACAAAATATGGCTCTATGGTATTGCTTTTCACAGACTATCAAATAATATTTATAATCATATTTTTTCTTGTTAACAGGAAAATAAATTATGATGCAATTTGAAGAAAGCAAGCACTACCATGCATGCAAAATATGTTCTATCACTCCATTTGCAAGCAGTATCTGTACTGGGGCAAGACCTCCTGGAAGTAGAGCTCACAGGCTACAACACATATGCACCAAAGGAAACACATATAACCTAAACCAGTTATGATACAGTAAGAGCTGTGAAGCAAGCCATCTTTGTAGTCCTGAATAGTATTCTCCAGCAAAAAAAAAGAAGTTTGCACAAACTTTCTAAAATGGACATGTCTTAAAAATAAGCATCAACATCGTGTTGTTTTGAAAATTGCTAAGACCCAATCTACAGCAATAATGACAAGCTGTTGCTGTTAGCAACTTTGATCCATCTCACCTCCAAAGCAGAAAGCAGAATACATTTCATAAAATGCACCTTCTCCTCCCCGAGTGCCTTTGCGCATCTTGCACTGTGCCGTGACAACTTTCCTTTGCTTCACCATAGGCCAGGTAGACCTTTCCCTCGATGGCTATCTCAAGGCACTCAGGTGAGTCTGCACATGCTGATCTAGGTTCTGCCACTCTGGATTTCTGCTTCCCTTTAGTCACCGCACTGACAGTAATCACTACAGATGCCATAGAGTTTGCTGGAGAAGAAGCTATTTGAGACAAATATTCCATGCTCCTCACTGTGACGCACAAATTTAAATACTCCAGTGATGGAGCAGGGGGGAGCTAAGTGGTTTTTCAGGATTTTCTTTCTTCTTCCTGTCCTCTCAAAAAGCCATGTCTAACATGAACTTATTCTTTTTGCCGTGGACACTGAGAGACCAGGGGCACTTAGCTGTGCTATGGGAAAGACCTCCACACTGGTGGGATGTCTGCTGAGAAAGCAGAGGGGCAACTGTGGTTGACAGCTCCAGTTCAGAGAACTCCAGCTCTCCCAGAGGGATCTGCAGATTTCATACCGACTCCACCACCGGCCAGCACAGAGTGCAGCACATGAGGGAGACGGGGTCTCTGCTGCCCTTGCAGATCAGCAAACAGGCCACTACACTGGACTGGCAGGAGTTCTTCCAGCATCACCACACTCCTTCCTAGCTATAAACACATTTCCCTTACCTAGTTTGTAAAGCAGAGACACGGAGGTCCAAGTAACCAAGCTTGGGTTTGACCAACTGGGATGCAACAACCGAACCAACTACAGATTTGTGCTTTTCGCAGATAGTGCTATTTGGATGCTCAGAAGGTTTCCAAGCTCATGAAATATGTTGATGGTTAGACGTGAGAGGGTGAAAAAATGACTGCTGAGACAGTGAATCCTCAAAGTTGCTTTGATCTGTCCATACAGCCTGTCTCTTGATCAGGCATTTATTGGCTTGCCAGGCATGAGGGATCTGCTGAGTGATCATGCATCTAGCAAGTGATGCTGCAAAATGTGGAAGTGGATTAAATCTACACATATTTGGTGATTAAACCTCTGTTACTAGTTTTCTAACCACTTCAGATACATACTAGGTAAACACAAGACCCAGGTTTTGTAGGCATCTCCACAATGAACGACCTTGGAGAAATGGGAGTAATTTTCAATAGGATTCTTTGTTTCAGAGTTAGGTCAACTCTTAACTTTACCCCAGCTGAAAAAAAAAATCCAAAATATTATATCAGAATCATCTAAAATTTTACTTTTATATAGGAAGGGCAGGAAAAGAATTTTACATGAGTACAAGTTACTTCTGTGCCAGGATAAAATCTGCCAATGCTAATTAGGCACAAGTACCTCAGTACTCACAAAGAATATACCAAAATACAACCACCCAAGAGGAGAGGAAGAAAGGAGGTAAAAGAATGACTTAATTCCTCACCATGTCTTCTTATGGGAACATACAGTGTCACACCGTGACACTGCAATGCCAGAATGCACTCAATTACTTTCTCAGAGTACGGGGATAATGTATTTACCTCCAACATATAGGATTTATTATTTCTGCTCTTCTGTCCGAATTTCTAAGGCTTTTGCAGCTCTTCTTGAGGCTTGAGCCTAGAATTGGCTGCCTGCTCGCTTGCCCATGCATGTCTTTTGTCTCATGCTCCAATTCCTGAAACCGAAAGGAGGAGGTGGACTGCAAGATACGAGCCTTGTTTGGGGGACTCTACCCAGAGGGACTCAGCCCGAGAGCTCCCGGGGCTACCGCTCAGTCTCCAGAAGTTTCTTATTTGCCTTATACATTAAGACAGCCCCAACCTGGCAGCTCAGGCTGCATAATAAATTCAGGCTCGTAAGACGGGTCTTAAAGCGGGTCTTGGACGGGTCTTAAAGCAGGTCTTGAAGCCTAACACTGCGAAGTTCACCTGCAGGCCATTTAGCTAAGCCAGCTCCTGTGTGTGCGCGCATGTGAAAACAATGCTGAACACTGAAACTTGAAGACAACAGATAAGGAAAAACTTTTGTTTCCCTCTAAATGTGCTTACAGCAGAATAGCCAGCCTTGGGATCCTTACACGAAACCATGCCATCTTTTGAAATTAACATGTAGAAACAGAAGGAAACGTCCTCATTTTCTAAAAACAATGGAATTTTCTCAACCTACTAGCATCTGTCCCCCCAAACAGAAAAAATACGCAAGTGTTAAGCACAGCAAAAACCTTCTAAGCTACAGAAAAATTATTCTTGCATCAGCAGGACTGAAACTCATCCAGAATCAAACTGATTTAGGACTTGCACAGATAAGAAAACATTAATTAAACATAGGTTGGCCAACATGTTTTTAAACATCATTTAGCGTCTAGTGCAGACCAAGTAGGTGATGTTTAAAAATATCTTAGCTGACTGTGGTTAATTCTACTTGGGAGTCTTTGCCTAAAGGTTTGTCTTGACTAGAATTTGAAGGTGCAAGTTACAACACGCCAACGCCCTTTCTAAAGCTCCGGCGCACATAAGTCAGCAAACATTCCTAACGTATGCTAGCCGGTCGAGTTGAAGCTTAGGCTCTGAACTTGCTATCACACATGAACACCTTGCGTTTTCTTCATTAGAACTTTACCTCTTGGAATTCAAGCTGGAGCAACTGAGGAAATTACCTCCTCCAGTTGTTCAAATACTTGGAGCTGGCAGACGGATGAAGAGCGCTCATCGGCTTCCAACCCAACGTCAGCTGGCTATTTCTGAAATACCAACAGAGGATGTCTACACTAGCTGCCTTTGTAACAAAGCAGCTGAAAAGAGCTCTCGACTCGTTCCTCAGCCTCTGCTGATGGGGCTGAACAGACAGATACGGGGCAGTAATGTCTCCAGTGGTACCAACCAGTTTCACAAGAGGCTGTTTAACCACAGCCTCAGTTGCCACATGTCGGCTAACACAAGGCATCAGGACAACCTTCCTCATGAAGATTCATCCTTATCTCTTCTACTCGAAACAAGCCCTTTGCCTCCAGCTTCCCACTACAAATCCTGGGACTGCTCGTGTTTATGAAAGGGAGAGGAATTGTACCATCTCACCAACGTTCACACTCTACCTTGAAAATACTATTATAAAAGACCTAGCACTGAAGGACAAAAACCTCCTTCCACCAACTGCTCCACAACCAGGTGAGGAAAGATGCTGCATCCCAAACGAACAGCTCAGCCTTGGTGGCCTTGGCAGAACTCCAAGACATGCCTTATTCATAAAACCAAAGTAATAAAAAAGATAAGACACTCCCCCTCCCTCCCCAAGGATAACACAGCTTGGGGCTGCTGCAGAAATTCGAAGGAAGGGGTCCATCTCAATTACACACTGAAATAGATACTACAAAAGCAAACAGCTGTGACATTTCAGCCAGGTGGTCATCTTCAGCTGCAGTCAAGGGGAAAAATTAGACATTTCTCTTGCAGATAGTTCCCAATTACAACCTTCTGGCAAAAATACCTCATTCTCACTGTCAGTATGCATTTTAACTAATCCTTCTGTTCTTAAAATACACTTTGTCAATTAAAAGCCATGTTCAGAGGCTCTGGCTGGGGGGGCGAGAGGGGTTTGAGATGTTTAAGGAAGATCTCTTGGTTCTGTAATCAGCATGGATATAATTAAATAGTCAAACAAATTCTCAGTTGTACCATTTCTTTTCCTGAAAAGTTACAGTTGCACGCATACTCTCTCTCGCTATCTGTTTATTCACCTCTCAAAAAGCAGATTACTATTGCCTTTCAGGAATAAGAAACTTACTATTGATCTAAATCTTCCTTTGATCACTTTACTCCCCTAACCATTTCCACCAGCTATAGAATAAAAACATTAATAAAGTTTTTCCTTGACTGATAAAAGAAAATAAATATCTGAAGGAAGTGTCACAGATGGGAGACCATTTCATATCATATATGAACAAAAACCAGGAACACAACAGACCCTGGCATCAGCACACATCTGGAAGGCAATCGAGCACTGCAGTCTCCTGGTGCCTTCAGGAGTGGTTATTTTCCTCGCAGTATTACTGGGCACGATACCGTCTTCAAAACCCCAACAGCCAGAGAGCAGAGGGCATCCCTCCTAACCCTCGCTGGAGAAGGTCGGAGCCTGGAGCCGAGGCTGGCTGGCTGCAATGGAGCGGTGCTCCCTGTCGGACACCCACGTGCATGTGTCACCAGCAGCCTGCAGACAGACACACAGACAGCAGGACAGTTCGTCATCCTCTGCCTCCCTACTGCCTCTCACATGGACCTGCAGCCAGACCACCAAACCCTGTCATCTAAACCCTACCCATCAGCCCAGCACAAACACGACATTTTAAACAGTTAAGGGTGGAAAACAAAATAAGGTTAAAAGGTCATGAAGTCAAGGAGACTTTTTCTTTATTCAAGTTGTTCGAGTTTTTGAAGCCAGAATGGAAAACTGGCCAAGAATAAAAAATATTTCAATTTGCTTTCCTGGACAAGAGAGTGCCTTTTTAATTAATCCAGCAGATCATTCACAAATATAGTGAATGAAATCATACAGTTAAAATCCTTCAGACTACTTTAGATAACTTCAAACATTAGAAAGAACTGCAACCATTTAGGAGAGCATCAAAACATAACACAGCCTGGCTCTTCTAGTTAAAAATTCACGCTGGAAAACGGTTTCTGCTTTCTAAAAACACTGCATTATCTAACTATATTTCCCTCTTCTAGGTTTCTATAAATACTTTAAGGTGTGGTTAGAAAACTGTGGCCAAGTTCTTTAAGGATTTTTAGTTTCCATATCAAGTTCAGGGCTGCAGCATATTTACATTAACATTTTCTGGAGAATACACTTCATTAACTGCTGTGGCAAAACTCTTGGTGGTCTGCTCCTCGCTGACTCTGACCATTGCCGTTTCAATCATTTGCAAATTACTTCCAGATGGGTATCAGTTACACAGAGATGGAGAATTTTTATAACTTTTATAAAAAGTGCAAGGATCCTACAGACATGTGATAAGTGTGCTATGCAGCAACACGCGTGACGAGGCTGCGAAGAGGGGCATGTGGAGCACATAACCGAGTGGGTGGATTCTGCCCATGGACAAGCTGGAATCCCTTTGCTTGTGCCTGCAAGTAATACTCAGGTAGGACATTCTCTCAAAGGTACAAAAACTCAGATTGTACCTGCGAATTTGATACTTCGCAGGGGAGTCAGTTCCCTAAACATAGCCATTTAGTGCCATTTCAGATGTCCTCTTCCACCTGGCCCCAACAGCTATTCCAGGCAACCATCAGTCTCCCATGTGTGTCAGACCTGCCTGTGTCGTGCAGGTGTCTCAGACAGCCCAGCACCCCTGCAAACAGCGTGGAACATACACAGCGAAGCCCCCAGGTCGCTCCCCCTCCGGTGACGTAGCAGGCACCTTTTAATCGTGCCTCCAGCTTTCACAAGTCTGGTACGTGGCCTCGTCCACCTTTATTCGCTAGCATTCCTTTTAGGATTCAGAAAATGACCCTTCCTCTGACGTCCCTCCAGACTACCAAATAATTCATTGCATTAAGGAAATGACAACCCCCATTTTAAATGGCCCCTAGTGCATTTTTTAATCCCATCCTCTTCATATGTGCACTGCGTAAGACTCAGTTGCCTACATAATACCTCTAATTGCCTCCCATTTACATTCAATTAAATTTTGTGATACTATTTTGCAATATTCATTAACTAACTCTGTCAGGGGCCAATCTCCCGCAGCATTTGACAAACGGCAGGGCTAAAGCATGGTATAAAGAGAAAGGTGTGTAGGGCTGTCTCCTGAATGAAGAGCCACTCAAGTCCGCAGTGGTGTGGGTACTTATTGCATTTCCATTCAGTCTGTGGGATTTTCACTTACTTTGGCATGTAATTTTTGGGAGAAGTTCTAGATGGAAAAGTCACTTCTAGCATACATTTCACCACCACATTGCTCTAACTCTGTCACTTTTGCTTTGGCCTGGAGACTAACACCCAGGTTTCTGTGCTGAAAAAGCAACTTTGCTAGTGCCTGCCAGTCAGATGTTCAACCATAAATAAAAGCCAGGAAGAAAGTCTGAAAATCATCTTAGAGTGGAGAGGGAAAATTGTGGTTGCACAGTGGGAAGCACAACACTTTGGTGTTCTCTGTCCACAACCAGCAAAAATAAAGCCTGAAACATTTCTGTACCTTGCCCCATAGAGAAATGGGAATGCGCAAAATGAAGGAAAAATGCATTGCATCTAGTGCTGGTTGTCTCTAAGAAGAAGGTTTTGTTTGAATCTAATCTATTACATTCCCTCTAGGAAGAACGTGAACTGAAGCAAGGGAACCTGCATTTGACTTGTGCACAGATGACCATGACCAGGTCTTCACAGACAAGGAAGAAGCCGTCCTCATTTTACTGCTGGTGGGCACGCCAGAGCCTCTGCAAACAGGCTGCGAATTCAAAGCAGGCTGCCGCTGCCGCAAAACACTACTAACAACGCACAAGTCTCCGTTAATGGTTTTCAGCTGAGAAGTACTGTACATAGGTACTGCCTACTTATGGCTCTGCTCTTACTGTCGTTTCCCTGTGTTTCTGCATCCGTGATAGCTGCCGAGTTAGAGTTTTTCTTTTTAATCTTCCTGGAGATTCTGCTACCTCTAGCTGTAGGCAGTAACTCAAACATAGAATGAAAATTGCTTTTTCTTTTCCTATTGTACTAAGGAATTATGATTGATTTGAGTATGTCCAAACATTTGGCAAGTATTGTTTTTACTGTAAACTTGTTGCTTTTTGGTTCAGGGTTTTTGTTTTTTTCCAGAAGTTGCTTTAACATATCATGCAAGCATGCTAGCGATGATTTAAAGCTTCTGGGTGTTCACATATAATTCTGAGCTTAATGCTAGCCTATTTTTTGCAAACTGCAATGCTGGAATTTAGGGGGACAATGAGGTACACGTAGCAAATGGCTCTTAGGCAATAAGCACAATAGACGATGGCTGAAGGCTCTGCCTTTTCTCTTTACCTCCTGACACACCCCAGGGTTTATGGAAGTTACACAACACGCACACCCACCAGTTAGGTTTTATTGTTTAATTACTTATAGGGAAAAAAAAATGAAGTCTCCCACAGTCATCTGAAGTTGGGAAAACAGAATTGTTTGGGTTTTTTCAACTTTTGTTGTGAAAAATAACTATAAAGAATTTGGGGGAAAAAAACGGGACTACAAATATAGTCTCACAAAACATAGAGACATACAGCAGCACATATTATTAAGCACAGAAGGAATGCTGGCTAGTATATGCTCTGTGCCAAGCAAACCTTCCCAGGCTTCTAATTTTTTCTGATTTTTTTTAAATTGACTACTTATGCCATAGAGCCTTTCATAAATTGTGTCAATTACACACATGCATCATCAGAAATCCTGGTAAATCTGTTTTCCTTCACGAGGTATTCTCAACTATATTGCAAATCTAAGCAACACCTAAAATCAGAGGGAATAAACCAGAACCTGTTAAGCATGAAATAAGATATCACACACAATTCATCTGACACAAATAAGCTCAGCTGCGCTTCACACTTGTACTGACCTCAGTCAAAACTACTTAAGAACCAGGGAAAATAGAGTTATTTAAGTGTATTGGTAATGGTAGATGCTACATTATCAGGATATAACAGAGACCAAAACTGTAAGCAGAGGTAGAACACTTTATTAGACCAACCAGTGTAGCTGGGGTACAAGGAGGAAAAGCAGAGAAGATTCCAGGAACACAAACCTTTCTTCAGGAACAAGTGATCCGTCTCTTACTGATTTCTCAATACTTTTGTTTCAGTGAGGTGCGGTGGTTGTATCAGTTATAGCCGATAAAGCCCAGAACCTTTTGACTCTGGTTATCTGTACTTTTGCTATGGGGTTAATTTATCCTGTTGCCCTCTATAAATGGCTTTCATTCTTTCTTCAGTTTCCTCATCTGTAAAGTTGGAAGAATGCTTCCCTACTTCATTAGGGTTTGCCCCTTTGGGGAAATGAGCTGTTCTTTCCCTAAGGTGTATTTACTGAAAAATCTCTCAGCATAGCATTCATAGCTCCAGTCTAGCCAAAGTCACAAAGAAGGACAGCCTTACTCTGTATTTTAAATGCTCTTTTGATATGAGAAATGCTACTTTGACAATGAAAATGCAAGAGAAGCAAAGCAAATTGCAGTGCTTTTGTCTTATCTGTTGCTTATTACTGGAAGTACTCAACGCTTTGTGGCAAAGGTTGAACCATTACCCTCTCCTCATGGATAAGGAAACCAAGGCAGACAGAAGTCACTTGTCACATAACAGTACTTACTGAAGCAGTAATCGAAAGTCAAAGCCTTCTCCCTGCTTATTGACTCTGAAACCCAATCTAATTGAGGGCTATGTGAAAGGGTGCTTCAACTTTGCAAAGGCATCTCAGTTAAGACTTCAGTTCAGCAGAACACTGGGTACACAAGCCTTAGCGCAGCTCAAAGGTTCAGAAGTCGAAGTACCACCTAAGTAAAATTTAAAGAAAACCTAAAAAGAGAGTGGGACCAAGAGGGAGATGGGAACTGGCGAAAGCATTTCTGCCAGAGAAACCAAGAACAAGAAAAGAAGCCCTGTATCACAGGACTTGAATTTCTGACGTAGGTCAGGATGGGCTTGCGAGCACTGCATCCGCAGCCTACAGGGGCAATGGGAGCAAGCTGCTCAGCAAAGGAAACAACATCTGTTTTATGGAACTTAGGCAACAGCTATACTGTAGCTCCTTCGGAAACAATGGTAATTACACACCTCTTGTGTTATCTTTGGATAACACTGTAATTACTATGTGTCATCACTCTAGCCATGATTAAAATAATTACCGTAAAAAGTCCCTTGTAAGTAGCATTTACTGTTCCGGTTTCCAAACATGTACAGGATTTTTTTTTTTTAAGTATAATTGCTTTCTCTGTTCGCAACTCAACTCAACATTATTTCCCCACCCACCTTCCACTTTATGCAGCCATCTGATGTTGTAGCAAAACTTTAACGTGTGTGAAATACTTACAGCTCTTCCAAGTAGGGAAAGTTCTTGAACGCATCCTCCGGTAGCCTTGTGATGTTATTCATGCTGATATCTCTGGAGAAGAAGACATAAAGATTTATCAATAAACAGCAACGGATTTTTACACTCTAGGAAAAGGAGGAGAGAAAGAAAGCCTAATCAGATGTTATGACAACAAAAAAAATATTCTAGCATCACACAGCAATATCCCTTTCTAGCAATGCACTAAACTTTCAAAGCACAGTAATTTGAGAATCTAGTCACAGCAAACACCTATATAATGGAAAGCCAATAAAAAAAGTTTTCTGACACGTCTAAGCAAAAAAAAAAAATTATTGTGAAACTACAGGGTATGCATGCAAGGAAGAGGCTCTACAGTACTGATATCCCCAGTACTGATTTTTACCAACTTACACATGCATCCAATTTTAACACAGATGATTAAGACCGCTCTAAAACCACAGCATATGAAAAAATTAAAAAAAAAAAAAAATTGTGACCACCCACCATGCAAATCTTCATCCCACAATGTCTTTTTTTAAGGAAAAAAAAAAAAAGAATACACGCATTGGGACTTAACAAGGCACTTCTGGCAAACATGGCTTCTGGAACAACTGACAAGAATAGCAGAAACATGTCCTAGCTCTACCACAGTCTTCCCCCCCCAAAACCTATAGCAGTCCTCAAGGTAATAGTTTTAAGCAGATTTCACTCTCAGTCTGTGAGCAGAGACAGGCCAGCAGCAAGTGCTTACATGATAGGTATGCAGACCTGTTCAGCTTTTTTCTTTCCGAAGGAGCAGTAAGTGGCAAACTTGGTGCCATCACCTCAGTTCACACCTACACAACCATCACAGATAATCCCGTCCTAAAGCAAGTTATTACTCAATGCGAGTAAAAGCAGCATGAAAACAATTCAGTTTGATAATTAAACTAATAACTGCCTAACAATTCATGACATAACCCAAGTTCTTACTTTTCACTTGGTTACTGCTTCCTTCTGCTTGCTATCTTCCACACGCTGTTCTCTGGCATCTATGTGCCACCTCCTCACCTATTTCATGCAAAAAGCAAATAAACAAAACCAAACCACCCCCTCCATCTCACTGACAGTCAACCAGAACCACTGAAGCTCCTGCATGAAGATCTGCAGGGTTGATCACTGCATGCAGGACAGCAGATTGTTTGCCACCTAAAAAGTTTGACCTTGGAATAAAGTACCAGCCCTTGCCTGCTGCTGGGGTAGATGTTCTTAGCCCATCCATAGCCACCACTATTTTTCAAATACCTGCCTCAACTGGAATTATCACTTCTTCCAATGAGGCAGAGAGACTCTTCCTGCTGTAGTGGAAGGGCACAAATCCCTGAAGAACTATTTTGTAGCAGCAAAAACAACCCCCTTGAGAAATCAAAGAGTTTCACGCTGGGGATATCTTCCATGGCTCCCATCCCTGACAGCAGTGGGTGCTGACCTTCGGAGGTTCAGAGTCAGGCCCCTGAGGGGAGCAAGGAGCATGTGGAGGGGTCAGTGTTGCTTCTGAGGAAACGGTGTCTCAGAACATTTGTGCCTTATTTCATGCTACGCCGAACCGAATGCCATGTCAGTACCACACAACCTACCAAAAATGTTGCAGCAGCTAAGTAAACCACTTCTTGCAAAGAGCGCTCACGTTATTCCTCCAGCTGCCAGACCATAATGTCTAACACAGCTCATTAAAAAAAGCTTCCTTATTTATACCGACAACAGAATGCACTATGTAGAAAAACCCCACAGTTACTGGGGAGGAAAAATATTGACGATGTCAACTGATGTTAGTGAATTTATGCTGAGATTAACAAGTAACTGGCAACTGGCCTGCTGCCCCGACCAAGCAGCACAGGCCCCCAGCCGCCACCGCCGAACACCGCACTCTTACACTGAATCTATATTGTTTCTTTAAACTAAATGCTTGTTAAATAGCAGGCCAAAACTTCCTTCCTCGTACCCCAGTGTAAACCAAGAGAGTTATTCCTCAGCAGCTGTGAAGAGTGTACTAACGGAACTCAAGAGCAGTGGAGACCAGAATCAGGTTCAGCACATACAAAACAAACGTAACTGTGAGAGAGGACCAAGAAAATCCACTACAGCACAACAGGCTCCCTCACTAAGCTCCAGAAGGAGCTGAAATGGAGATGATTTAGATGATTTATTTCTCAACTCTACCACCTGCCTGCTTTAAGAGGTGCTTTGTGTCTCGGCAGCAGCTTGGGTACCATGAGATGCTGCAGGGGACGTTTTTCTTCTTGTGCAGGAAAGTAAATAAAAGTATCAGATACACGAAGCGTCAGCTGTCAGCTCCACGGGAGAATGCAACTTTTATTCTCCCTACCCCCCACAGACAGTTTTCAAGTTGTCATGAATACACACGTGTTTCACACATCCAGGCTAGTCCTCTCCTTTCCACAGGGCTACACATTCCATTCCAGTATCAACTGGGAAGCATTTATGAGTAGGGCTGAATGGTGAGAAGGGAGTGGAGACCCTTCATGAATCCTAAGAAACAGTAACCTGTGCAAGAAAATCACAACTCTCTCAAAAGACTGTCCAGGTGATATAAAACCCTATTATTTTATATACCATATTAAATGGTGGTAGTGAAAATAACAGTAGATATCATCAGAAAACACTTTATACATCGCTTTATCAAGTATTTTTACACTATGTGACACCTCTTTAGGACAGAAGTAATAAGAAATCACATCCATCTGAAAGCAATGGTCTTGGCAGATTTGAGTTATAAATGCCTAGTTTTCAGAAGTGTCCTATGCAATCCTAAACTAAGTCAGTGGAAACCATGTAGAGACACAGCATGGCTGACATCCAAATTCTACATAATTTCAGCTTTCTCTGGGATCTGAAATTAGCAAAGAATGTTTTTTGCCTGTAGCTCCAAATGTTGGCATCTACAATTTTAACACGGGGAGTAGGCTCTTTGGATGTCAGCACAAACCAAAACACCTTAATAATGAAGATTTGAGAAGCATCACCAATGTCCATGAATTCTACTGAGATTCATTTTCAGCAAAACTGCATTTATAACAAAAAACAGGCACAAAGATGCATGGCAATTCTTCCTTTAGCACTACAATGTGAATCTTCAGGGACTGATTATCATGATGCCTTGCTACAAAGCTGGAATTACTACAAAGTTTCTGTATTTGCCTTCATTACATGTGATGGTAACTCCTACTCCGTAAATAAGCCACTCTTCATAGCACTGATTCGCTGACTTTGGCAAACATTAAGCCACCAATTTTCAAAGTTTCTTACTGACCACCATACAAGATTTAAATCAATTTTTAATTTAAAACATTATGTAAAAGCAGTTTTACTGCAGAAATCACAAACTGATTGCCAATGCCTCACCTGACTTCGGTAGATGACACTTTGAAAAACCGCTAGGAAAAAAATTAAGTTGCAACGTAGGACACGAGCAGGTGAAAATGCACTATCAGCAAAAAGCAACCAATATAGAAGGGGAAAACCACAAGGAATTGTAGAAACCCATATGAGACACTTGTTTATGTACATAAAATAATACATATACAAATACACTTTTTATTTTCTTTTCATTTCAGCTTACAGAATATCCTCAGTCAAAGAATGAGTTCATGGGCACTATTTGCTGGTAATAAAATACTCCGTATTTCATAAGCTTCAATGCAAGAATTTACAAACAATATTAGCAAACACCCTAAATCTATCACTAAAATTCGATGACTTAACAACTACTCTCTAAAATGTTTTGCCTAGTAATTTGGAAGATACTTTTAATAACGCATGCTTTATAGAATTACAACAAAGATGCACCAGCATCATATACTATGACAAAATAATGGCAAATATTCCCCCCCAAAAAAACACTGCCCAAAACAAAAAAACATTGTCAAGTTTCTACTGCTTTTATTTTAGAAAATCTTCATTTTACTATTCCTAAAATTTCAAAAAACAAATCAGTCTATGCAGAATCAAGGAGGTTGTCCAAGTAACAAAGATCAAATACTAGTACAGGCCTTGGATATGTCAAAGAAATCTCCACTGAGGAGCTGCCCTGCTCCACATGTTCCTCTACCAGAAAGACCTCATGGTCTATGAGCCCAGAGCTCATTTAAGGTCCTAATATATAAAATAAAGTTCTAAGAATGAACAAAATGAATACCCTAGAGTACTTTCCTGACCTACAGCAGTGGCCATGGGAACGATGCTATCACACCACAGACGGATCACGCCAGCCGTTGCCTAACGCCCCGTTTCAGCAGGGCTACGCTGAAGAACAACCCGCTCTGGACTGGCTTATTACACGCAGACTTAAGCCCCCTAAAAACAGCGCAACACCTACCAACCTTTCCATTGCCACCAAAAACACCTCAAAAAACAGCAAACAAAATAAAACACCAAATAAACACCAGACCTGCCCTAAATTTCACTGGTACCCTGAAGTTCAGGCTCAGTATCTGAAAGGCTTTTCTTAAATTTCTTGTTCTTCACCACTTTGCAGTACAATCTGTCAGCCCCAGCAACCTACAGCTCCGTCTTGAAATTACACTCAGCCTCATGCTCATATTTGGGAAGCTCTCCCTGTGAAGCACAAAACAAACACAAGAGCCTTAAAAGGGAAAAGGCGAGGACAGCGATGCCGTGGGTTTACACCGTCGATTCATCGGGAACAGGGAGGAGAACCAGGGGTAGACCTGCACCTTTCAGCAGCCAGCCATTAACCAGGCTTATCTGTACTAAGCAGCCAGGCTAAATCTTCGCTCGGTAACCAACTTTAACGGAGGCAGGTCAGGGCGTGATCGGGCAAGGAGCTGGCATCGAAACTAAAACGACGAGCAGCCGAAGGTGGTAACCTCTTTAGCAAGAAGAGGCTGCATCTCGGGGATAACATGAATCACAGCCTTATAGTCAGGAGGAGTTTCGCCATTTCAGGTAGGAGAGATGTAACACCAGAACATAAACATAACTGTGCTCCCTCCTACGGTGCTAGCGCTGCCGCAGCTGCAGTTTCGAACGATAAATAAGGCTCTTGCACTCGGTCAGAAGTTTTGTCCTTCTTCCAGGATGGTACTACAAAAAAAAAAACAACAGAAAACAAAACAAAACAAAAAACCACAAACAAACAACCCCCCCCCCAAACAAAACCCAACTAAAACAAGTATTTTGAAGAAACCTACTGAAAATGTTATTTCACCATCCCAGGTGCTGCAGAGATTAATTTTTACAAGCCAAAGGTGAAAAATCAAGCCACGGTACTCCAGCAGTCATCTGCTGTCTTCAGCCTGCTTCAGTAGATCTTTCCAGGTTATTCTGACAAGAGCTTTAATATTTTTTTCCAGCTTAGTTTAGCAAAGTCCCCTGCTTTCACCTAACACAGAAACACTTGAAGACTTTAAGAATACTTGTACGTATACTAGCCAGTAAGGACGCTAAGAGCTATGAAACCTCCCTCTGTTGACAACAGGCATCAAATGAGATAAATTCACTTGGGAGAGGAAAGCACCTTCACTGGACACAGTAAAATCACACATCACCACATCTCCTCTCTGCATCAAGCAGATTTAAACTACTCTTAAAGCAACCAGCAGTGGAGCTCACAGAAAGCTGAACTAGGCAATATACTGCACTTAAAACTTATTTATTATACTCCTTCTGTGCAAGAATTCCGGTTAGTGATGGAAAGTTTTCGTTGTTCGGGGTTTTTTTTAAGGATTCCTTATTCTACCACTAACCAGAGTCAAACTTCCCCAGGCTTCAGGATGAGCAGAAACACTTCGTATCTTGAATGGAAACTTACTAATTCTCTCACATTTGAAAAAAAGAAACTCTTATCTTTAGGAAGTGGCTTCAGTCCCAGCTTTCATCAGTGGAATCACACAAAGGAGAATTAGATAAAACGCAGAGTACATCACAGTGTCTCCTGCAGGGCACAGATCGCTTTCTGTCTCATTTTAAAGCACTGTTTCTACCACAAAGTAGCCTGATCGTTGTTAGATTTACCCCAAACGGATTGCCGGAGCAGGATGCTGGCTAGAAAGGACAGCTGATGAGAGACGATGGAAACAGAGGAGGGGGACAATAATTCTTGCATGAGAAGAAAAGCTGCAACGACAAAGAAGGACCACAAAATGGGAAACACAGCCTTCCTCTACAGGAAGCTACAGAAAGGACAAGCAAAAATGATAAATAAATTAGCCCGAGATACAGGCAGAGAACGAAAGCTAATGACCCACAATAACTGATGGGCATCGAAAAGGAAAGCGATGCTGGTGTCTCTGGACTGATGGACATTTAGCTGCAACAGATGTCTTTTTTTTTTTTTGACAAGACCTACCGTTCTTCACTGCATCTCCCCAGCCAAAGGGTGTGCACACTTTAGGCAAAGAAACCTTCCCCGCTACCCAGCTCTGGTGTGCTGGCACGTCTCCTAAAACACACAGGAGATGCTGGTGCTAGGCTTTCTAACCCATGTTGCAGCCTTGGCTATCAACGCTTGGATCTTCTCACCATATTCACGTACCGTACCCAAAGGCATGCCAGTGCCCTAAAATACAACACTTGGTAAAAGAGATCTCAAGCCAGAAAGATGTCAAATATCTAGCTAGAGAAAAGGAAAACTAGATCTCAGTCAAACCCAATCGAGACTGGCTGCTTAAAAAATAAAATCAAAACACCCCCCTGCACTTCATGAAGAGCTCACTTCATTTTGGCTCTCCACCTAACCTCTATCTTTTGTGAAGTTTAGAAGGGAAGCAGGAGAGGGAAGGAAAGAGAGAGAGAGAGGAGTGTTTGTTGAAGGAAAGAAGATCATGTTTCAACAAGGCACCTTTAAAATCCTATAAAATATTCCCTCTGAGCAAGCTTAACCTGTTTGCTGATAGATAATAGCATGTAATACTGCAGGCTCCATTCAGTCTTTTCCAAGGTCTGGGCCCTCTGCCACTGAGTTATTAAATTATAACACTTACAAAATGATTTAGGCAGAGCTATCTCTATTTGAATAAAGCCCTCCTACCTACTTGTACAAAACCATTAGGTAAAAGGTCTTCATCTTATGTAAAATTCCACAGGCAGTAACCCTGATCCAGCTTCAGTGGTACTAGGAAGAGCTAGAGCTGTTAATATTTTTAGAAACTACATTAAACAAGCCAGGTTATTGCAAATGCAAGTCAACACGATGCTGGAGAATACTCAGCAGCAATTGGCCACCCACCACCACTGAGAACATTGCTTTGTGGATAACGTCCCAATTACGTTACCATCAGTGAAGGTTAACAAGACAAAGCAATAGATATTTTTCTTAGTATACCAGACCAATAATTCTTTGCCAACTATCCCCTCCCCCCAGAAAAGGCGGGGGAGCGTGGGGGTGTGACAGAAGTATATGTAGGTGCTTCAAACCCGGTCCAGGTCACATCTGCATTAAGCAGCAGTGCCTGGTGGTGCGGCTGCAGGGAGAGGCAGAGGAGCTGGAGCAGAGGGTGGGTAGCGGGGAGAGGAGAGACCAGGGAAGCTCACAGCTGGGACCCGTCTAAGCTGTACTCCAGTGCTACGGCCTCGAAGGAACACATTCAGTGCCAAACGCCTTGTAGGAACACGCTTACGTGATGAAAACCAACGTAATTCTCAACCAAATCACACACCTCTGCAGCCAGTCCCAGGGGGGACCAGAAGCTGAATGACATCCCTGGTTTAGACCTGCTTTCTCATTTAGATAGTTCCTTCAGGATGAAAATAAAACCACTGAAGGGACTGAGTAAATGAGTTTGCATTAATACTGTCCCACATCTTAATTGTATTCGGTATGTAACGAAAGTATAGAAAGCCTAGAGGATCAGCAAGGAAATTCTAATGAAATTCATTCAATTAAAAATGTTTGAGTTTTCTTTTTGTTTTACGGTATCTTCTCGATAACAAGAAGCGAACAATTCCCTTCCAGAAGCACCACCTCACAGCTACTGCTTGGAATGGTAATTGCTTGCTCTGCATCCAATGAGTGCAGCTAAAATTGAAGGCTGTGTGTTGCATGCAGACATGCCAACCCCGACAGCCAGAAATCACGAACAGGAGGCAAACAAGTACCAGGCACAGGAAAGATGATGTTTACAGAGGAGCCTACACTCGGAAAGCGTTTGAGCTTGCAATCACACCTGAATTTTAAAAAAGGTTAAAGTAATACACTCGGCAATTATTTTCTTACCTTTTATATACTACCTACATCTACCACCACAAGGTTTGGCTACCTCAGCCTATACTACTAGCTAACATTTATACAGTAATAGCACACCGATGCCCCATTATGTTAGACTGATATTGTATTTAAAATTAACGTTCCCCCAGCTTCTGACAGGGTCTGCACAACTACCAGTGCCCATCTCCCAGCGGGAAGGGCCCAGCTCGAGAGCACCTCCGGGTACGCCAACAGCCAGGACTCTGCAATATTACCTGGCCCATATTCTCCAATCCTTGACCCGCCATGACCCAACACATTTTCTTCTCCTAATCTTCATCTACTGGTCCTGTTAACACAGACAAAGCTGCTAATGATAAAACAAAATGGAAGATTTGAAACCACTTTTTGCATTAATGTATTTTTCTCCTCATGATTCCATCTCTCCCCAATAATCTTAAGTGTGGTCCTACTGCCTCTGACATGATCATGGAGACCTCCAACACTCAAAAAGCACAGAAACCTGCTCTATATTCACAGCGTCACAAAAAGCCTATCAGCCATGCCATTTCTTCATTCATCTGCATGTTGTCTTTTCCCCTTCTTCTAGGAAGCACTCTTGTAAGAAAGGAAATCTCCAAATACTTAAAGCCTTAGTCAACATCTGCTGTGACTGGCTAAACAAGACATCGGTTGCATTCCCACCCAGCAAATACACTGGCCATTTCCTAAGTCCCTGTGCTATCTCTCTAACGAGCACAACGTCTTATCATCGGCTGTTTGTATTGCAACAAGAAGCTAAGGGCCTCAGTTGAACATGTCAACGTGACTGGCGCTGTACAAATACGCACTTGGAGACACTCCTCACCTGGAAGACTGCGCTGCTTAAATGGACAAGACAAACAGCATGGGATGGAGAAGCGGCATGCAGAGGTGGAATAACCAGCCCCAAGCCATCAGTGGAGCCCCTCCAGCCGCCCAGTGCTGCTCTCGCACTACACCCAGCTGCTCCCCACCACGTCCTCCTCGAAACAACAGCAGGGACTGTCCAAGCAAATTATATCCAAACTACAAAACAAAAAAGGGACCGAAAATAAAGACTAAATTACCTTTATTTCCGCCCCCCCCCCCTTTTTTTTTTTAAGCGGGGCAACAGGACAGGAGACTGCTCTAGCAGTTTATCGTTCGCTAGATGTGTAGGTAACTCCCTTTGAAAGCGACGGAAAGAAATTGGGTTCTAACAGCTATGCAAGCAGCTTATCTGCAATGTTTCCATCCGCTTTTCTGTGGCTCTAACTTGTATGTTTGTGTGGCTGCTCACTTAAGGATGAAGCCTGCTCTTTCACAGAAATAATCAAACTTCAGCCTACCCACCTATTAGAGGTGACCGAGATATTCAGAAGTTTCAGGTAACAGGGGTACATGGAGACTTCTTTCAGTACAAATACGAAAAAAACCCTACATAAATCCTGTTGATTCCAGTAAGCTTTTATCATTTTGCTGAAGCAGGCCCTACAACATTTTCACTGACAGCCACAGAAAGGCTGAAAAATTTCAGACAGGTCTGTTCCTGCAACAGAAGTAACATCCCCCTCTTCCCCCACCATATTTGTAACTTATTTCTCCGGCCTCCTTCTTCCCATGTCACATCAACCTGGGTTTTTTGGTTTTTTTTCTTCCAACATGATGTCTTAGCTTTCTTTCAGACACAGTAACTAGCTCTAATGTACCCTATTCATGTGCCAATCAAGCCATCATCAAGATCTTAGAGAGAACAATACTTGTACGCAGAGACCTATTTTGAACTGGTATTTGAGTCACTGCAGGCCAGCCATTAAGCAATCACACATACAGTTAATGGCCTGTGTTGACACATGGTGGGGAATTAACCCAGAGAAAAATTCCACTGCATTATTATGAAAGAGTTTGTATCCTGGAATAGGAATATAGCGCAAGTTAACATGCGCTTTGGTTAATTTTTAAGAGCCACACGTTTGGCACGGATTATGGGCTGAAGGAAGGGTTTATTGTAAGCTCGAGGAGGAAACAAAATGTCTTTCAGTGCAAGAGTATTTCCCTTACACAGTTAGAGATTATTTATAGCAGGGAGTAAAATTATGCATTATTCATGGTTTTATAATTATTTACTCTCCAGAATACAGTCACGCCAGGGAATTAAGTACAAAAAAATACAGGCCTTGAAGTGCGACAGGCGCGTCAGTCAAGCAGTCTGAGGGCAAGCCTGCGCCGAGATACTCCTCCTGTACCTACGGGTACCCACCACCAAATGCGAATAACCAACCTGTGCAAGGCCATGAAGAAGATCACGGACAAAACCGAGTGGGAACTCGGATCGTCCACATCCCCAGTGTCTAATCAACCTCACATGTCCTGCTACCACCCAAACTCCTGGTAGGGAAGCGCTCAGCATGGTTACACCACCTCTGACTTGGAACTTCTTAAAAATCGTTTACAAAAGGAACCTGATTGTCCAAGACTCCAAGAGTAACTATAAATGAAAGCGTTGAAAAAGTCATTACAAGTATTCAGTGATAATCCCCTCGGATTCACAGCCACTTGAGGTGACACAGACTACAGGGGGGCTTCAGGAGCGCAGCAGAGTAGTTAAACTCTGCAAGAAGCAACAAGAAGCAACATTTTTCAAAGGGCCACTGCAAAGCACCTTTGCCAGGCAGACTCATCATGCCCTGCATGGCCCGTTGAGGGGGATCAAATCTAAGCAACGTGATTATTTTCTGCTGATTGCACATCTCTGCAGTTTGTCCTGCTTGTCTCCCGTCTCCAGACAGCACGGCTCAGGCCACATGTGAAGCCAAGGCAAGTTGTAAAGCTGGCAGTGGAGCCTTTGGGTGCTAGCGTTCAAAATGCTGTCTGCCTGTTCGCAATACTTTTGTACTTCACTGACACGTCTTCCAGATATGGGAAACTATGAGGAATACTTTAATGCCTTCACCTCATTTAGCACAACAGTCCCAGTAAACTGGCTGGAATAACAGGACTCCAGGTAAGGTGCTTGGACCTGGGATCATCTTAGCCCAAACGTGCGTGTCTAAACCATTCATTGCAACCACCGTTTTTGGCAAGATTTGAGATTACTTGTAAAAGCCAGTAAAGGTAGGAAGGAGCGTTTCTTTTTTAATCCATAGGTCTTCACACATGAAGGCAAAAGGAGAATGCAGCAACAGGTTACATGTTAAGGCTTCACCCTACTACACCCTCCAGGTGTAGCTGCACGATGTGTTTTCGTTCTGGTGAAGAAAATTGGCTTATATTCCCATCACTCTCCACCTCCATGATGGATCTCTTTATGGGCAGCATGCTGGAATCAGATCGTTATAACAATCTGGATTTAAACAAAAGCTTTTCTGGGTTTGGGCTTTTTTTTGTTTCTTTTGGCAGATGGGGTTAGCAGTCCTCTCTATCGCATGGCCTCACGGAGAGCTGTCTCAGCACAACTATGGGGCAGCAAACTGAAACGGCAGTAGGAATGAAGAAAGGTACTGGAGGGGACAGTGGGAGCTTTGCACCAAAAGGAAATGTAACATGTAGCTACACCTGCAATGGAATCAACAGCAGGTTCCCTAAAGGAGTTTTACAGAAAGGTATTTGTCAAGTTTTAAGTAAATAAAGTTTAACTCTATGTTTGCAACCGAGTTAAAATAGGGCAGAATTGCCAGCTGCAACAATTGTCCTCACCATGGCAGAGTCATACTGAACCATCACCCACCAAGGTAACTATTTCATTTTTAAATTACTCTAACTTTGATTTTTCTTCAACGAGTTAAGTCAGCCCCAAGGTAGAGTCATATCTGAGTTTTAAGATAAAGTATACTTCGCTAAACCTGACAAAGACACTTACGCATGACCAAGGTTTTCTTCATTACTGTTGAGGAAGTTCTCAAGCATTTTTTCCTTATCGAAAATTTCTGGGAACAGCCATTGCTGAAACACTAAGACCATCACCAAACTATGTAATCAAACCAGTTTAATGAGATCTGGGTTCACACTCCCCTCCCAGTCTCAGGTCCTTGCTGCACACCCACAAACACCTACAAGGCACATTTCGTTCCATTTAACAGCTTCAAGGGCAATTCCATAAAACTTCAACCGCCTCACCAGGAGCACATGGAGCCACACTCACCCTTTGGACTCCAAGGACACCATGTCTTGCTCCACCTAGCAACTCAGTATTTACTACTACAAACCTTTCACACCAAAAGCTCCCCACTACAACTCCAGACACAGGTCTGTCGAGGTTCAGTTCCTTGCCCCCACACAGACCCAAATTTTGTGGGTTTGGAGAGGCTGGTTGCCCTTCCCAAACCATAGGTTCAAAGGAGAATAATCTTTTCTGCATCTCTGAGAGGGGGAAGGGGAAAGATAAAGCTATCGATGTTTCTCAGCCACCCAGACAGAACCTGGCACTTAAATCGGTTTATGCTTCTAGAAAAGCAGTGCTATTATTACACACATATATTCATATTAAAAAAATCTTCTATTGCATTTTCACTCTGTGTTTTTGCTCTGTTGCAAAAAGAGAATACAAACAGCTACACATCTGATTTCATAAAAATGCCAGCTTCAGTAACTCTAAGTACTTTGAATTTTATTCATTTTCTTCTGGTTTATTTTAGTCTCCTAGCCTGTCCCACCCAATGTTTAGAAAGCAACCTGAGCCTCAAAAGTCTGGGTAAGCCCTACATTTTTAGAAGGCTAAAAGCAAAACAAAACTGATATATGAACACAGCCACTGATACCATGAAGCCAGAAGACAAAATGTAAACATCTCAATCTGTCCAAACCTATATACAACAGCTTTACCATTTCAAGAATTTTTTTCACTTACATACAACATGTAACTTGGATGTAACTAAAAATTGTTTCAGGCAAGAACAAAATCTCCTTCTGCAATACAGCCCTATAATTACCTATATACTGTGGGAAAACTAAAAGCACACAGTACAGCTTCCTAGTCTCAAAATAGATTTCATGGCAGCACCTGGAATGGCCTTTATAGAACCAAACACGCTTTTACGTAGCCATTTTCAAGGCATCCTAAAGTAGCTGACAAAGCATGGGCATTTCTGACAAGATGTAAAACTTAGGTTTTGGAAATTCTTGATCACCAACTATTCCACTTTAACAGAAGAGTAATTTCCACTTGATGACATTTGAAGGATTAAAGTCTGCCTGAAGTCTTCTGAAGCTTCCCATATGGCAGTATTCATGGGTGCTAACACACAGCCCTTGCGTTTCATGTGGGGAAACGGTACCTGCAAACAACAGTCAAAGTGATGGTTGTTGCCCATTGACAAGAAGCATAGCTAAATACAAGAATCCAAATGGCCTCACCAGCTTCATATGAGCTTCCCATCCTTTTGAGTGATACTCGTTTCAGCTACATTCCTCTTTTTGATTTGAGATGTATGGCCAAGTCCCTTAACAGGCATGAAGACACAGGTTGAGCATCCACCTTACCTTCCAGTGAACCTTAGACACAAATTGAAATGAGAGCTGCACACTCTTAGAGAAGCGCCACCGGTTCAGGTTCCACTTCAACAGCACAGGACTGAACAAGGGATGTCAAGGAAGTATCT
Organism: Opisthocomus hoazin; assembly: GCF_030867145.1. NCBI lineage: Eukaryota > Metazoa > Chordata > Aves > Opisthocomiformes > Opisthocomidae > Opisthocomus > Opisthocomus hoazin. The sequence continues at coordinate 7,499,474 of NC_134420.1, forward strand.
GAAATTAATTCTTCTTGTATCATGAGCATCAGGAATTATCTCGCTCTTACCTGACTTCTCACAGAGCTAGTAACTTCTTTTCAAGAAGCAAAACTTCATGTATGCTCTGCCTTGTGAAAAAACACCACTCTTTCCTCGATGGTCAAAGTTGTGTAGCTTTTATCTTTTTGTTCCCCTAACATGTATTTGCTGTCATCTTAAAGCAACATAATATGCATCGTATTTCAGGACCTACAGTGACAGCAGCACCTGTGGTGTGCAGATACATAATGGTAGGTTTTCTCCCCCAAAGACCGCAGTAAAAAACTAGCTAGTGTTACGAGCACCTGGGGAAGGGGAAAACAATAAAAAGAAAAGAGAGAGACAAGTCATTACTCTATTGCTTTCCAAATTTGGCCACAAGCTGGTACCCTCTCCCAGCAGACAAACAGACTAGTTCTGCAACTAACCCTCGGACAAAGCCTGCTCCTCAGGCCTCCCACCAGACAGAGCAGGGTCTCACACCTTCGCTAGAAGGGCAGATTGTGGGACACAGCCTGCCCGAGAGCCGGGCTGCTCGCTGCCAGCCAGCCCCTGCGCCCAGGAGACGGCCGCCCTCGTCATCGCCGACACCACTGCGTGCGCAGCCGTCGCTGCCCGCGTTGTGCGGGCAGCCTCACAGCACCGCGCACATACGCATCTCTTATGTTCTGGGGAACTTGGCAGAGGTATGGCCCTGCCACTGACACCAGCCAACAGATGACAAGTGTCTGCAGAGCCACATCCTCCGACGGTTCAAGCCTCACGCAAGGCTGCTGCACCATGCTAGGCTCGGGGGCTTGACTAATTTCAGTCAACGTGGGTTAGCCATATAGTAGAAACTGGCAGGAGCGGTCACATCTGCAGGTAACAAGCCATCCGCTAAGAAGAAAAAAAATCTGTAAAGGAAAATAATTAGTCTGGATGAAGGAAAACCAACTGGAAGCACAAAACCTCCCACTCATGTACCAAGAGATGAAAAAGGAATGTTCTCATAGGGCTTCCACCTCCGAAGGCCAAAGGACAAAAGGCAGGTTCTCCTATCACCTGCAGCAGAAAGCCACATAAGATGAGGAAAGTATTTTCCCTTTTTTTTTAATACTATTATTATGAACTATGCATAAATGCAAATTTTAGATGGCTACGCAAAGAGGCCACCCCAAGCAACCTACCACAACCACCAACGGGCCTCCTGAGCAGCTAACATGTCGAGAAGTCTTCTAGCGTAACCAGATAAGATGGATCAACTGTGACCAAGACATGGGCCCTTACTCAAAATCTGCCCCAAACTGGAGAAGACTTCTCCAAAATCAAAACAGTCGGTGAACCTGGTTCTTCACCAACCGACTCTTTTCATGTATTTTGACTACGACTGGAGGCTCAGACAAAGAAAGTCTGGGGGGAAAGGAATAAGTTCTGAATTACAAAAGCAAGGCGTGTAGGAAAATACTTTATATTGTGCTGGACCAACTGGTAAGAGATGAGGGAGAATGGGTGGCAAGTTTCGGGCACAGAGACACTGATTCTGAGGTCCCTAGCGGCACGCAGACATGTGTTTTGCCGTTGCAGGACTGCCCGCTAACCTGCAGAGGTTGTCCCCCTGTCACCACAGCACACAGAGCAGCCGGCACAGCCCCAGCTGGCAGCCATAAGCGGGTTAATGCACACTGCACACCAATTAGAAAAAAACCCATATAGTTAAAATGAACTGCAATTGCAAAGAAAGCAAGAGGAAAAAAGGAAACCCAAAAGAACCTCACACTCTCACACGCCCAGAGAAAAAGCCGAGTATACTGGTAGTGTGGGGAATCCAGCCCTTTACACATTCCCATTCCACGCCAGCATATTCACAGTAGTTTTCAATAAACATCTACACAAGTCACTGGAGGGGGGGGAAGGAAGAAAAAAAAAAAAAAAAATCTGTTTCTTTCATACAATTCCACAAAAATAACTGTCATCACAAGCATCCTTGTGGCAGAAAAGTCCATATTTGCCTGCAGTGAAATCCGTCTGCAGCTGCCCTGTGGAAAAGACAGCCAATAATTGGCTTCTTTCACCTCTGTTAACCACGAACAAAAGTGGCATTCAGCTCCCAAATGGACAGAAGGCACCAATGGATGGTCAGCTCGCTGAGCCAATGGGCTGGAATAACAATAACCCTGTAGCATTTTCTTTTTCCTTTTGTTTAGTCTTTCAAAGCCCTTAATTAAGACCCTCACAAAGCACCCCTACAGGCTCCTTTCAATGAGGCATTACACGCCTGTTTTCTTGTATTTAAGGAAGAAAAGTAACAGGGATTTCTGAAACACATTAAGCAGTACACACAGCTTCCATGTATTCACAACTGAAATACTGTTACATTTTAGCTTTTAAATATTATCGCCAATAAGAAGTTGTTCGAGCTTACTGTGCTCGCTCTTTGCTGTAGCACCCTTGCTACGCCAAGAAAAAAAATAAATACAGGCGGTCACAAATGCGGCAGACCTGCGGCAGCTGGCCCAAGCCCCTCGCCAGCCAGCGGCTCCCAGAACGCAGGCCAGGGGAACAAGGCGTGTTGACCAAACGTCCCTGGGCATCCCGAGGCAGAGAGCCGAGCGAGGACCGGGCAGCGCCGGCAACTCACAGAATCACAGAATCGTCGGGGTGGGAAGGGACCTCTGTGGGTCATCTAGTCCAGCCCTCCTGCCGAAGCAGGGTCACCTACAGCAGGCTGCACAGGACCTCGTCCAGGCGGGTCTTGAATATCTCCAGAGAAGGAGACCCCACAACCTCCCTGGGCAGCCTGTTCCAGGGCTCCGTCACTCATTTGCTCATTTGAGCGAAACTCATTTGCTGAGGCTGCACATGGCGCACTGGCATTGCCTGGGAATCAGCATTGCCTCTGAAGGCCAAGGTACCTACCCTGCTGCGTTCCCTGGCCTCGTCTACCATTAAGTATCTGCTTGCACTTAACAGACGCGGAGGTACCCTGTGCTCCACTATTTCTGACCAAAATGATGTAATATTGAGGCTTGTATACAAAACAGGACATTTGGGGACTACTTCTGCTTTTCAGCAGCGTGGGCAGGCTCTGGTGAACAGAAATGCTACAGAAATTTGCAGTATTTGAGCAGATAACTGCTGCTCTTTTCTTGAAGGTCTTCTCCCCCAGCCACGACTAGGAAATAAATCAGTGTTAACAAAACACCGTTGCAATACTGTCCTCGCAGGTGCAGGCTAGTTAGCTGAGACCTAGTCTGCCAGTTCTTCCCACTCCAAGCCAGCCTGAGCAGCTGGTGACAGCGGCCGCTGGTTTTTGTGGGGCACCCAGTGGGTGCGGTGAAGGGTGCAGGGGCACCAGGTCCAGCCATTGCCCAGGCCACCACAGTCCAAGCCCTCCAGAACCCCTCCAGCCCGCTGTCCTGGCTCTCCGCTGCCAAAGTCATTAGCAGGGGGTATTTTTCACATCAAAGAACTACAGGCTGAGGCTCTGGTAACCTCCAAACCGCTCTCTCCCCTGCAATAAAATGGGAATAGCGTTTTTATGATTGACAGAAACCCCCACACCACCAGAATACAGAACAAAGACATTTTTATTACTAACGCCAATCTAAGCAAACATAAAACGCAACAGTTTAAAATCCTCCTCTCTACGCTCCCTATGAATCCAGCAGCCATTCTTTAACAAGCACCACTTGCTATAAAGACTCTATGAGTCTAGGCAAAATGCAACTGGATATAAATCAGCTCAGACCTTTTTTATTCTTTTTTTTTTTTTTTTTTTAATATACCAAAGAGTTAGCTGCTTGTATCTGTATTCACACAGTCAAGGAAGTAACTTGCCTTTCAGAAACGGTACTCTAGCAGCAGTACTGAAGTGATTTTGCTCTTCAAAAAAATCAGACTGCCTGTTTAGGTATTATGCACCAAAATCTCTTCTAGTCTTACCTTAGACCACTGAACTAAGGCCCCAACACATAATGCAAGATTATCACCCGTCCTACATGGTGTTCTTGTTTCCTCCTCCTCCAAGAAAGTATGATGTAATTGTACTAAAAGATACGGAAAATGAAAAGGACAATGTCTGCATGAGTTTGTTTTGGAGGCCTAACTCCAAGCACACATTTTTGGAAAGCCTGTTCACAAGCCTTTCTCAGAGCATGTTGTATCGCTGACCTTGACCGAGCTTCAACATCGATCAAGCAGGATTTTGCTCTCAAGTTCTATTATTGACAATTTCTGTGATTATTTACCACAGCAGTGGCAAGAGGGACTCCTCTCCATCAGCAAAGAGCAAGAAAAGTCATTTAAGTTCTGAAAATGAGCACAAAATGTCATCCCAAGTGCATCCAATACATCAGCTACAACCCACATTCACACTGCACTGATAAAAATCTCACAGAAGTATCTGATAAAACTGCAATATAAGGTAAAAATATGCCACTGCAATATGATGCAGACAAGCAAAACAAGACCCAGCCCCTCCCACGCCCCCCAAAGACCCAGACACAGCTCTAAGTGGCACACGAAGAGGGTAAGGCGCCTCTCACTAGTGTCATGGCTCAGCATCCAGGACAGGGGAATCTCAGTACCTTAACTGCTATAGTCTTGAAAAAAAAAAAAAAACAAACACAAAACAAACCAACAACCCCCCAAAAACCTGTCCAGACATCAGAGGTGCTCACCAGTACAACTTTGTTGGTTACGATCGCATCCCAAACTGGATAGCTGTGCTAACCAAATCCAGTAGTACAGCTCTAGACTTCTGGGTTCTGCCCTACCATGAATAAAAATAATACCTACCATTGCCGACCCAAGAATATAAATCAATAAAAAAATAGCATATTTTTTAAGGCAAGCAAATACAAGCAAATGAAATCTTTCACAGAAACCCTCAGCCCAAAAAAAAAACAACTGATAGCAATTGCTTGCCATTCTAAATAGCAGAGGTCAAAAATTACTCATAATTTTCTTGAAAAGGTTAAGTTCTCTCTTCAGTTTAACTCTGCTCGCAGTATTTACATGACTACACCTACTTAAAACTGAGTAGATTTTAATCACCAAACTGTCAAGAAAAAAACAGCATACTTAATGCAAACAGAACATTACAAGTATTTACACGAAAAACAAAGACCTACCACATTAACTATCCAACCCACACTCAGCAGCAGAGATTAAGGCTTGTCAAGTTTAATCATGTACGCAGGATCAATTTTTTGTACCAACACATCCCTAGCATGTGTGATGGAAAAGCAAGAGACCCACAAAAGGCGATCACGTAACCCACCTGTATTTCTCGCTTGCTTGCAGACAGAAATAGCACACGCATCTTTCCAGCACTACGCATTTTACAGACGAACTCCAGGAAGAAAATTGGGCTTGTGAACCCTTGTCTCCTTGGCTACCTCCGCGCAACGAACACGGGCCTATTTTTACTGCATCCCAGCTATCCTACAGGCAAGGAAATACACTCTAGCTCTTACCTAAAGGCCACCAGTCAATGCAAATTCCTTTTTGATGCACAAACCTATGTTTGCAGTGAAGACAACTGGAACGGATGCAAGCTGGATGAAGAATACCCCTCCCAAGCTCCCTTAATAAAAAGATCTGGTTTTTCTCGTTCTCGCTTATTTCAAAGTCCAGTTTCTTTTGCCTTGAAAGATTACGGGTTTTACTGAATTAGTAAATTGGGGCCAGTAAAACTTGCCATGCAGCTTGAAACCTGCCCCTAATATGGACACCTTAGCACTACCAACACCCTGTTCTCCCCATTACCAGTAACATCATTACCACCATCAACACATTAATTTTTCCAATCTATCACCAGCAAAAATACAAAGACACTATTAAAAAAAAAAATTAACACCCTGGAAGTTGAGGGTGAAAAGGTTTTTACTGAAACTGGCAAACCATATTCTCTTTTCATTTTTTATAACAACACACCTATTAACATCAATATTTAAGTTACCAGAAATGAAGTAGTGTTCTGCAATTATGGTGTCAGATCCTACAATAAATACCAACACATCTTATATTTGCTATCAATAAGAGGTGAGAAAATATTCAAAAAACAATCACTTTTTGTCTGTGTTTAAACAAACATCAGGACATAACGAAGGCGGCAGCATAATTTAAAAACATACATAGCTTTGCCATGTTCCAAACAGTTTATTTTTTCCACATACATGAAGACAGTCGATTTCACAAATATATTTATTTACTGTCTAATTAATAGTACAGTTAAATAATTATTCCATCTTAATAAGAGCACTAAATACTCAGAGGTCCAAGACAAACGGAACCTTTTGCTACTTTTCATTATATTTACCACAAAATAGTTATAATAATGTAAGGACTATTTACAGTAAACATGGTAGAGAAGGAAGCATCTCCATCCCTCTGATGCATCAGATTGTATTTTGTATGGCATAAAGATTAATATAAATTGCAGAAGACAAAGCTTTTGGAGCTAGTTCTTCACCACCCATTCCAAGAAACGATCAGTCATACCTGCCCTAGCTACCATCGACCTAAAATAAAAAAGATTTTAACAAAGAATTTATGCACTTTATTCCTGTTGGTCTTTACTACTCGTAAGTTCTTCTCTGCGTCCATACTACGTATGAAAGGACAGCACGAGGAGCAATCAGCAGAATACAATCCTGAGAAATTTCCACAAGATTAAGTATGTATTTCTTCGCTATCACAGGAGCAATCAGTCTGGCAGCATTGCATCACACTCATCGCATAAAGACTCCTTCTCTTTTGACGTTTAAATAGTGTATGACTAAACAGCTGCTAGTAGAAAGAAATGGCTGAATTAATGGATGTTATTTGCTAACTTAAATGTCCTTTCCGTTTCACCTGTATCACCCCGCTACGGTATGGAAGTGCGGTGTAAACTGGTGCTTTTCTGCTGAACTCGCACCACCTTTAGTCAAGGGAGAAACGTTTAGAGCTTGCTAATTCAGTACACCTAGCAGTTAAGTTTCAGCAAACTGAAGTTTAACACGCTATGTGAAAGGTATAAATTATGTTTCCAAGACAGCTCCAGGCGCTGCCTTGTTTGGAGGTGCTTACCGAGCAACTACGTTTCTCCAAACAAACTAATGTGCAGAAGGGTAAAGGGCAGTGAAGGTAATTATTGCAAGGAAATCTCTCCCTAGGCCAGAAAAGAATAATTAAGCTTGTGCATGTTAAATCACATAGGGGAAGTGCACACTGAAGCAATCGAGTGTAAGTGACAGCAAGACCTATCTACAATCTTCTTGAAAGGAAATTAAGGCAGGGGGTAATGTAAAGCGAGATTGTTTAGGCAACACGAGGGCAGTATCCCCACACTTCATTCACGGTTCTTTGTACGAACGTACGCGTCTCCCCTACGCACATGCGTGCATACCCCCCCACAGCAGAGAAAACATTCAGCAACTCAGTAATTAAACGAGCGTGCTGAAACCTAAAGCAGCTAAACAGCATTCTGCAAGCCTGGGTCCAACATAGTTTACTTATTGCTCATTAATCTCTCCGCAGATAGTATCTCCTTAACAGTTAAAAATGCTTAAAATATGACCAAGGTTTTCAGTGTTTAAGATGCCTCTTGTGCTTCGACCGCCTCTGTGTTTTGGAAACTGCCTTGTCTAAATGAATGCAACGCAGGGAATAAGTGCGATGAGTTTCTAGTCTAGTCCTTCCTCAAAAGCCTTGGGCTATTGCGTGCAAGCTTAATGAAAGTCATTTGCACAGCCCTGAAAAGCTGGTGAAGAAAAGCTGTAACAGAATCTCCTCCTCCCGAGCAGCAGATCTGGGGCAAAGAGCCTTTCTCAGCGATCAGCAAGGCGCTGGCGCCGCTGGCAGCATGGCAGCAGGACAGGGGCTGCTGGCTTCTGTAACCGCACACGCTCTTGGTCATTCTTTGGCTGAAGCTTCTTGCATGATCCGCACATAGTGTCTGAAAATACTCCACGTGCTAACTGCTTTTAAAAGTAACGCAAACACGGAGCAATATTCTGTATTTCTAACAGCCTACGCACTTCAGGGACATTGAAATCAAAAAGCGACTACTCCGTAACGACAAGCTAAGAAGCAATCCCATTTAAGGCCATTCTTGTGTGTTTGAGCTCCAAAAGGAGAGGAGCAAAACGCCTAACGCAGACAGACCTTAAGGCTTCCCCAGTAATTTTGCAGATATGAGTGAAGAGATCTGCCACCAGCCTCAAAAGCAGCGTCTGCTAGCACTGGTCTGCTGCGAGAACCCTTCTGCCTCCTTTACCAAACTTTAAAACTTTATAAGCTGTCTCTTCGCCCTTTTCGTAAAGCCCTCAGATTAACTTTTAAAGCTGGGTATCTCTACATACCAACAGATATCCACGGATGTACAACAGAGTTAAACAGAACAGTGTCTGGGCAAAGAACCTCACTGCTGTGCTCCAGACGTACATACATTGTACATACATCGCACTGCAATGCAAACACAGGAAGGGCTCACACCCCGAAGCAGGCTGCTACTACTCAATGGGTTTTCTTTCTTCATAGCAGAGATGCAAAGGACTTTTGTAATACTGAAAATGGCCAGGTGTAAAAATACCTCTGCATTTTCACTGTTGATTCACACTGTGATTCACCTGCTCTCTTAAAATCAGAAGGTACTTTTCAATTTGACATAGGAGTTTAAGAAGTGCACCGACAATTAAAACTTACTTAACATGTGAGGTGAGTGATCATAGGCACTACATACCTGTCCTCTTTCTTCTTAACAGCACAAGGGCTACTAATTTATCATCTTTTGAAAGAAGTGGGTTGGTTGGTTGTTTTTTTTTTTAAAGTACATACATTATAAACACCTTACAGAATCCTTAGTTTCCCCAATACCTCAAAAGTGTGAAAAAACAAGCAAGGACTGGTCATGCAGGAGCTATCAGTGCAACAGGCACTGGCTGAACGTGGGAGTTTAAGAAAAGTACTCTGGAACAGGGGTAACTCCTCAGCGATACTGCCAGTCCCGAATGCCGCAACACACAAACAGGGCAGGAAAGAGAGGCATGCAAGCTCTGATTTTAAAAAAAGCAGCCAAAGGTCAGAATGGTACCTGTTGCTTGTTAAGCCATTCAACAGATCCAGCTCTACGTAGGTGACTCCATACCCATTTCTTCTATGACTAATATTTACTACCCAAAGACTGTAGAAAAAAAGATGAAAGCCCAGCTGTAGTCTCAACAAATGGAGGGGACTCCAGTGATCATAACATGGTTTTATCAGACACAGCAAAACACAGCCATCCACAAATGTTTGCCAGTTTGCACAGTATTCTGGAAAACAGCCCCAAACCAGCAGGGCAATGGGGAGCTAGGGCAGTACGTGCGTGCTGGCCAAGCAGGCTGCTGGACAGTACAGGCACAATGTCCAAGCCTCAAGCGGTCAAGTACACATCTCACAGCCACCAGACAACAGAGCCCATGAACTAAACATTACCCTGCCATACTGTGGGGCTTTTATGGCTACGTGTTCTGCTCCGGCACAACTAAAGTTCATGGAGGAAGATTTCAAATTGCCATGGTATGGCAGACGTGTTGGAGCGGGGCCAGAGGAGGGCCACCAAGATGATCAGAGGGCTGGAGTACCTCTCCTACAAGGACAGGCTGAGGGAGCTGGGCTGCTCAGCCTGGAGAAGAGAAGGCTCCCGGAGACCTTATAGCAGCCTTCCAGTACCTGAGGGGGCCTACAGGAAGGATGGAGAGGGACTGTTCAGAAGGGTGTGTAGTGACAGGACAAGGGGGAATGGCTGTAAACTAAAAGAGGGCAGATTTAGATTAGATTTTAGGAAGAAATTCTTCACCATGAGGGTGGTGAGGCCCTGGAACAGGTTGCCCAGAGAAGCTGTGGCTGCCCCCTCCCTGGAAGTGTTCAAGGCCAGGTTGGATGGAGCTCTGAGCAGCCTGGTCTGGTGGAAGGTGTCTCTGCTCATGGCAGGGGGGTTGGAACCAGACGATCTTTAAGGTCCCTTCCAACCCAAACCATTCTATGATTCTATGACCTTGGTGATTACTTGCACATTACACTCCTTCAAGGTTTGAAGCATTTGTTTATTATATTTATTCTGGTAACAAAGCTCCCAAACACCTCATCCAGCAAAGCCCAAAGGGCCGCAGCGGCTCCATACAAGCTCTGAGCAAGGAGCAAGCCCCGAGCCATGTCTCCCACCAGGCACCCACAGGACAGGGATGAAATGGAACCCGTCTAATCCCATTGAAGATGCCAAAGGTCGAACTGGTGGGCAGACCAACTTGCACAGCAAAGTGGCCTATAATACCTATCTTACTACAAAAAATAAACCAGACCGGATACTAAATTCTCAGAGCTCAAGTCACTGAAAAATGGCATTAGCAGGCAGTATTTTATGTTTAGGTTGTTATTCTACTACTCTCTATTCCTGATGGCAATGAATCAATTGAGACCAGGTGATGCACCTTGCCTGAACAAAATGGGGAATATATTCGGTAAGACAAATATCCAAGGTATTTGGAAATATGCATCAACCTGATGTGTGTTACAGGGTTTCTCCCATCGACACAGTTATCAGGACAAAAAAAATCAACTTATGTGAGTGAAGAGACAATGACAGTGCAAGCAGCCCTACTCTTAAGCAGGATTTCTGATACATTATTGTTTAAACACTAGCCTTCTCTTCTGAACACGTTGTAGCTTTAGTTCACCAGCACAATTACTTGGGAGAATTGAAAACATTTTTTTTAAAAGAGGAAAAACTGGCCTTGCTGCACAGTTGCAGAGGCTTCTGCTGAAGCAATAAACAACTGCCATTTATTATCCTCAAAACAAATCAAAACCCTGCTTAAAACTCCTAAACACCGAGATACCACACATTTTTGGTCTGCAAACTAGAGACCTGTTTTTGCAAGAAGCAGGTTAAAAAAAACCAAAACCCACACATAAACAAACTAACTGAAATTTTTGAAAATGAGATGATAAGCAAGAGCAAGTCAATTCTAAATAAATGATTAATTCACCTGGATATCGAAGAGATTTAATGCCTCCACTAAACACTGAGCACAGCGCCAGCAGATTTGCCCTTGGAAAAAACATGGATTTTCTACACCTAGCAAGACTCACACCAGTTCTGTAAAATATTAACAGTTTGGTCAATATTAGCACATACTTTTTTTTTTTTTTTTTTTTTTTTTTTTAACCTAACTGTTAAAACCAACAGCAGTAAGTAAGTACCAAAAGGCAGACGCATGCCCAGGTCCAAACCATCAGCAACTACGTTCTCAGACTGGGATGCCTTCCAGAGGACCATGACCTCTTCTCTCCCCAGCTCAGCTTTCCCCCCTCCAATTCCATGAAGACCACCAAGACTCCAAGGAGACACCCAGAAGAAACATAGCAGGCAGCACCTTGAGCGAAACTGCCGCTAAAAGAGATGAACAAGGAGTTTGTAGATTGCTGCCGGCTGCAGCTTTGCAAAATTCCCTTAAAGAACGTGTAAGTCTGGGGCCAAACATGTCATTCTTCCAAACAGCGCAGGGCTCCTTTCAGCAGGTAAGCTCAGAGAGCTGCCGAGAGAGCTACAAGCACGTTCCCCAGTCTGGGCAAGGTTTTCCCTAGTTAAAAACCCAACACATTTCTAGGGCTTTCAACCATAGCACCTGAAAAAGGAGGTGGCTCCTTCACAGCTTTTACGTGGAAGAATGGAGAGAAGGCCAGATCCACCAGTTCTGCCAAGTGAAGGACAGCTAACAGGTCTCCACACAGAAAGACTCGCTGGCCCAAAGAGAGAGGCCTGCTCACTGAAGTCACGGGTTTTGCAGTCCCTTTGCTTTTCCAGATGAATTGGCTATATCCACTACTGTTCTGGATCAGCATTTAGAAAAACAGCAAGGAAATTTCTGAAGCAAGAGTTAATTTTTAAAACCACATGAAAACACGATTTTAAAGCCAGGACACTCCTTACAGAGAAATTTTAGTAAGGAAGCAAGGACTGAAGCTAGACACCACTAAGTCCTTTCAACTGGCATGGAGCAGCAATCTTCCCCAGATGTCCTCTCCTGACCCGCACCATCTTCTCCTCCAAGGTGGTGCTATAACGGGAGCAAACCATCCCTGCTCTCCTGCCGCAACCCCAAAGCCCCAAGCGCAGGAAAAACAAACTCTCACTTTACAAGCCAATGCACTGCGGTGTCCTGCTTGGATGACAGGGAACAGCTGGTCCTATTTTGTGGTCTGAAAGGGGAAGCAAGGGGCACAGGGGCAGGCAGACCCCACGGCATGTTCCAGCGGGACCCTCACGTCTGCGCTCGCATCTTCCGCACCCGCTGAACACCAAACACTGACCACCGCAGTGCCCAAACAGCGCAGGAAAAACATGGCTCCGTATCACGTATCGGGAAGAACGAAAGGCGGCCACGGTGAACTCTGCCGCACGGCCACGTTATTAATATTGCAGTGCCAAAATGGCTTTGCTCTGCACCGGGGGTTCTGGTCCCACAGCAGGACACAGCGCCACGCAAAGCACCACGCCGGCGGCAAGAGCATTCTGACGGTTCGCGGCAAACCTTGCGGCCAGCTTACCGATCCGCCACGAGGTCTGAAGCCGCCGGCCCTCTGCTCTCACAGCCCCGTACGCCGCTTGCGGAGACAGGGATGAAATATTCCATATGTTTCCTTTGTCGGCAACATGCCTATTGAAAGCACAGCCGGGGCGCTGGGTCAGGCCATTCATCTGTAACCATGCAGATGTCAGGAAGGCAATGGGAAAACTCCCAAACAAAAACACGTTTTCACAGAACGAGGTTATAAAATACACAACTGTATTTGCAGCATTATTAAGCTAAATTAAACAGGTTTAGGCCTCCCCTGCATACCTCCGAAATTGCACATCCATTTATGATTCACTGCTAATTGTCTACCATTTAAAAGTCCTAACACATTTGCTCAAATATTTCAGGGCAGGAAGGTCCTTGCAAGACCTAGCATTCCTCCAGGATTGGAAGGGCAGAGAAAAGAGGAAGTACCCCACTTCTGAAAAAAAAAAAAAGTCTTTATATTTCAGTAACAAAGCGCTCAACCGAGAGCTGCAGAGACAGCTGTTTACTCTCTGCAGGCCTGACTTCTTCAGAGCGCTCCCAACAACTTCACCTGACTGCAGATTTTTCTTCCTCTTTTCCTCAAGATAAAGAATCAGCACTTGCCTTCTTGGGGAGAAAAAAAAAAAAAAAAAAAATCTTTTCTTCTGCCCCAAAGACAGCACCTGCAGCGTAACTTCTATCCCTTCTTCCAGACCATGTTGATGGTTTGAGGCTCCTCCTGCATTTTTAACGTAAACCTTACAGGAATTACTTACTATATTTTTAAAAAAGGCTAGAGTTCTTAAGCTTTGCAACAGTTTTCCTGCCCCCGAGGAAAACAACTAACTTTAATATTTTCTTAACTTCAGATCAAAAAAATACCAAAAAAAAATTTTAGACTCAAAAATTATTTCAATTATGTCTTCATTGTGCCAAAATCTTGAGGTTGAGTTGTCAAAAATCACCAACCACTGTGTGAATTACCTATAGGTAACAAAGTTATGAAACAAGACTTTTAATTACATGTGTACTTATCAATATTAGATTTGAACAGCATCAACAACAACAAAGAAACCCAGTGATGGGCACCAAGCATCAGATTTCAGCAACAGACCTTACACGTTTCAGAGTTATCTCACATTATACCAACAAACATCTGGCTACATTTAGAACTGCTATCAGCTGAGAAACATGAGAAACTTTTCTTCAATAGTGAAAACTGTATTGCTCTTATCTTGCACATGCTCATTACTTTACAGGTTTCCCTACTGAATTGTATTCATCAAATGGGAGTGCAAAAAGCACACACGGGAAGCCTAAGGAATTGATCTGTACTTCTGCCATGCTATAAACACCATTCTTCCTTTGAGAAGAGACTGAATTAAACAAGATATATTGAATAATATGCTTTGTGATAGGTTTAAAATAAATTAATGTCCAAAGCTCAGCCAACGAAGTTTTACTAACTGCAAAACACACTGTATGCCTGAAACAGGCCACCCAAGAAAAATGTGATGATGTCCCTATAACTCAGTAAGTACAAACAGCAAATATAAAAAACATACCAGGAAAACAAGGTTGACAAAAAGTTGTAAAGTGATATTTTTACTTCCCCAAACCAAACACATCCCTCACAGACATCAGACCCCAGTCCACCAGGGAATATCTATTTGTATCACCTGTTCAATAATAGCTATCTGCACTTTTCAAAACATGTTATCATATTGATTGACATTATGTATAACACCATCAGTTAGCTGCTTTATATTCAAATTCAACAATAGTTTTCAGACACCTACTTTTAAGCATTAGAGATCACTACAGTCCTGTGTTGTTTCGTAAGAGACATACATTGTTCCCAATGTCAGCTGATTTGCTGCATGCAGAATGTACTGTCAAGTTCAGGGGAAAGCTGAAATACAGATTTCTTTTCCCCTGCTCCTTCAGTGATCATAGTATGTTTCCGGGAAGTGGAAAGTTCTGATCTTGTCATAATCCTGTAACAGTTAAATCATTTGACAGTAAAATAAAACGCATTCTGCTATTTCAGCTATGTATTTTAAAATAAATGACATAGTATTTGAAAATATTAGAAACTTTCAACTTCAGTGAAACTCACTGACAGCTGTGATAACTCAGCACTTCTAAAGAAAAAAAAAAGAATGCAAAAAGATCAGCTGTTTTGCCAGGTAGATCCCATGCTGTTTCTGCACAACCAAATTACGCTTTGCAGGCACCCATACATCTAATGCTAGGTGCTTCCGACTGGGACATACTAGCTCTGTTTGGAACACAGAACAGAATAAATCTGAGTCTGATTCTGAAAAAAAGGCTTTCAAAGCCGTTTATAGCAAGGACCGTATTTGTATATTAATGTCAAGACCTTCCTCTCCTCTGCGTGAGCGACCGTGACCCCCATCGCCACGTGCAGTCCCACACCAGCTGAACCAGCTGCCCGTCTACCAGCAACGGAAACAGCAACAGCTACCTCCACGTTTCCAAATGGGTTGTGCAGGGCAACCTGGCAGTGGGAGAGCACTAAGAAACAACATCACATGACCAGAAATCTCTTTTTAGACCAAAGTTTGAGAACATCTTATCAGAAAACTGCAGCAGCACCTGAAAGGCAGGTATGAAAAACCAGAGAAGAGTATTTCCTTGTAGCAAAACCCTAGGTCACCGCTGCAGCAGATGGTGAGTCTACCAGGTGGGGAGGATGGCCGGGGACCTCTAACCCATGAAATGCTGTTGATACCTCTGTTAGCAAAGGTTTCGTAAAATTTAGATCTCTGTTGCCTCAATTTACAGGTTTCTTCAAATAAGAATGGCCTCTTCTCCTCTCATCCTCTCTTACATACCCTCTTCCACCTTTGTCTCCTATTCCTAGGATCGTACAGACCATTCTAATTGTTCCTCAAGCTATTTTTGACTTTCTACTTCTTCCGTAAAGAACCCCAAAACCACAACTTGGCAGCACAGAGCTGCTGCCTGAAACACATTCATCCCTTAATAGAATAACTGCTGGCCATGAAGTCCCATGTGGCCATGCTGAAGCTAACCAGCCCCATCCATTTCACTCCCTTGCTTGTTTGCAAAACAAGGAGCAGGCAAACCTGAGTTGTTGGCAAAATCTCCAGAACATAAACGCATCTTCAGCTCCTGCCCATTCCCAACAGGAGGACCGTCTTTGGGAACAAGCTTTTAGGAAAAGCGCAAGGGTGGCCGAGAGGAGGGAATGGAGAAGAACAGGGTCTCTGACATTCCGAGATGAGTCCCGGAGTCCCGCAGCTCCCATGCTCTCTAAAATGAGATATGGGTGCTCAGCCCTTCTGAAATCTAGGCCAGTAATTTTCTCTGGGTAAATAAGAGCTTGTGTTCTGCAAAAATTGCTGGCTTAGATGTAGAATACAAAACAAATAAAGATCCTTGCGGAGGAGGTTTCTTTGGGTTTTGTTTTGTTTTTCAGTCCTTATATTACAGCTTCCATATTTTCCATCTCAAGCAGACAGTTACTAGTAAATTCCTCTTCAGAACTGAAAAGGTAATTATTTACTAGCATAAACTTGCTTACACTAAAGTCCAATTTCTTTCTATGCTGCAGACTTACCTGTGTATTTATTCCCCAAAGTCACACTTAGGAGCCTCTGCCAGTAAGCATCAAACAAGGAATGACATATTGCTGATACAAATGAGCTCAACGTACAAAATAAATGCCAAATACCTGACAAATTATATGCTACAGCAGGGCACTGAGGTTTTTTTCAGGGAGGAAAAAAAGGAAGAGGAAAATACCAACTTCGCTGCCAACTGAGAACATAAATAGGGTAAAAAAACATTTAACACACTTTGAAATAACAACAACTTCACTTTCCTGTGCACTACCTAAGAGCGTCTACTTTTTTCCACATGATCGACAGACAAATCAGCCAGTTTAGAATGAATCTTAAAGACTGCAATCCTCAGGTGCAACCTGCTGGAGAGACAGTGACTGGAGCCACTGGGCTGTGGTCCAGCCGCCAGGCTCTGGATGCTGCACCAGCAAACTCAAGTCCCCCTCCTGCCCGTGGGATTTCACAGGCCGGTACAAATGTAACAGCGTTTCTGCTGACTAATAGGAATATTCATGTTAAAATGACATGATCACATCTTACCAAAAGAAGTATGGAAAGCATGTTTCTAAAAAGAAAAAATAAGCCTTTCATTACTTGCCATCCCATCACCAGCATATGGCATAGGCAAGTGAAAAACTAAACAGTGTAACTGTAAAACCTTCAAACCTCTAATTAGATAAGGCTTTTCTATCTCAGGAGGACTGCAATTATGCTACATTTTCCAGACTCAAGGTCATGTCTGGACATCTTTACTTTTCACCATAATAACTCTGCCAGACAGCATTCAGAAAACCTCAGCCAGGTCCTTGCTGTGCTTATCTGACCATAGCGGGATGCCAAGTAGCTGCGTGTCAGTACTGGGCGTTTTAGAAGAAGGCATCTCGCATCTACCTACTGCGTTTCATCACCATTCTACAGAAAATAAAAGTGTCAGATGAAGAGACCAAACAAAAAAAAAAGTGCAAGCTCTGTTGAATCCAAACAGATCTGCATCATTTTGCTGTTTGTACATACAGGGAGCAGAACATCTAACTCCAGCGTGAGACAGGGTAGGTACTTCCAGATCGCCTGCATACCGCAAAGAAGGTCATCGACTCCCTGGAAGCGCTGAAGCAACCTGGGATACCAAGCAAGTAAAAAGAAGATCCTTCTCAATGGCCACATCTTGATCTTATAAAGCTAGAGCATAACACAGCACACAGAAAGACAGACAGTATTAGGTTAAATGAGTAATAAAAAACAAAAGACCAAGACGACTGTTTCATCCTGAAGGTCTAGCCTCTAGGGCAGCCAGGGCTCACAAGCCCTCCTCTCACAACTCAAAGATACAGCTAAAGCAAGGGACCCCTGCCATTCCCTGAAAATGCAAGCAAGAAGCACTACAAGGAAAATTATCTGTACTGTTTGCATATTTCAAGTGGCCGAAACATAATAGCAGGCACCAAGAAGGGACTACATTCCTCATGGCTGTCAGGCCAGCCCCTAAAACAGTCAGGCCCACGTAAGATGTCTGCAAAGTCGTTACCCAGAATTTTGTGCTTTTTGTCTCCTGCACAAGGCTCACCCAAGTATTAAACCCCCAAAACTGGAATTTCAGTTCTCAAACCGACTCCCATGAGAAACACAAGTAAAAGTGTGCCCTACCGTAACCTCTGCCACTAATGTGGATGTCTTCCAACACATGGCACGTGAAGTATCATAGCAAAAATCAGGAGCTTACTGCATTGATTAAAAAACCCAAACAAACAACATTTTCACATTCTTGCATAGGCATCTCAACTTGCTAGACAACAGTTATTTTGCAACAAAGCAAAATCACAGCCTTCACAAACAGAAAAACAGGCAGCTGGTAATTAAGAGTTACATAAACACCTACCTAAATTATACAGAACAAATGGCCGCCTACAGTAAAAGTATCAAGCAATTATCCCTGGTCATGTCCTTCTGACTCCCTCTGCGTTCCTTCCCATCCATCCCATCCCTTCCAGCCCCTTGGAGAGTCTGGATCTAGTGCTGCCACCTCTCTCCTTTCCAAGCACTCGTGTATCTCCCCAAAATCTCTTCACCAAGACGACTGCGGTTGGGACGACGCACTCACCTTTCTTTATTCAAATTCCACTTTTCAAAGCGCACCGATGACTCAAAAGTAATGAGCAGATACTCTGTCTCTCCAAGGTGCTCGGTCTGATGCAACCGCCCTCACGTGACCACACCGTACTTCGGTAACCATACAGCCACATAAACCCCCTGCTACCGTCCCGGTCCTTCTCCCCCTGCACCCCAGCGTTATGCTTATAATACCTTTAGCCAGGTCTGAATGCAGCAGAGCAAAAAAAAAATCTGCTGTGTTTGGAGCAGCTTCCTAACCAACACCATAGGCAAGGAATGAGCAGCGGATCAACCAAGAGCTGAAGAAAGAGAAGCGAGGAAAGAGAAGGGGAATCCGAAAGGATACGCTTGCGAGGCTCTACAGAAATCACTGCCTGACCATTTGCGGCAGCCTAAGAAGCCTGGCTGTATTTTAAAAATATACCTTGGAATTTATGTTGAATTATTAAAATTAATGCAAAGAAATTCAGACTGCAGGAAAACAGAAGCAGTAAAAATTAAATATCAACCCCCTCCCATGGTTTTTAATTGCCTTCAAACTCATTCACTGCCAACTGAGCGACTTTTCCTCAGCTGCTCTCTCCTGGCCGAAGCCAAGAAGGAGTCAGAACCTTGCTTTAGTATTGTGGAGCATTGCTTATAACGCTCTTTTAGTCATCTCTACGCTACGGACTCGCTGCTGCTATGGCTATAATCAAAAAAAGCCCCGTAGCAATGCTAAGGAGATTTCCTGGCATCATTATGCTGCCTGACACGAAGCATAGAAAAGGTTTCTTCCCTTCATGCCGCTCAGACACTTTGCCATGACACAAACATGTCAGCTGGGGGTGTGATTTTATTTTCTTTTTTTTTTTTTTTTTTTTTTTCCCCCTCCATACAAGCCAACTCAGCTTCTCTGGCAAAACTCTACATTGCACAGCCCAAGCATGTCAGAAATCAGTTTTCTATTGCCTACAAAATGTTTTCTACATACCCTCAACTTCCAGTGGCCTCGCTACAAGAGAGACTATCCAAGTGCAGAAGCACCAAGAAGTCACCCATTTTTTTCCTTCTGTAAATAAGGAAATAGGAACTAAACGCAAATGGGGACCAAGAGTCCCCTTCACTGCCACAGAACGAGACAGCTAAAAAGTTTCTGCTCGAGTATACGGAATGCAAAACCAACAGCAACACAAACTCATCCCAAAACACGCTGAAGTACCCTTCAGGTCTCCTCTTGCTTTTGCCCTAAGCATCAAGTCGACTTCTGGAAATTTACCTGGACAGCAAGGAGGAACTTAGAACCAGAGCTCTTTGGCCACCTTATCTCTACTGGGTGTTGGCTCTGACGCCTCGTACCCACTGTACAACGAATGCCATGCAGCAGACACGCAGGGACGTACCGAGCCCGTTTGACAAGACAGCCAGACAAGGCAGCAGCCATAAAACCCTGCGCTTAAACGCGGCTTTTACCAGATGGGCTTCAAGCACTTCATGAAATTGGGTAACTCCCCTGTTTCATCTGCGGAGAAGACACTTTACCAGTGAGTCCAAGGCTTCACTACAGCAGCTCCTGACCTCCCACCCCAAACACTCAAACCACCGTTTCTGCCACAGAAAAACCGCCACGACGTCAGCTCCCACTAACACCGCACCAGCACAAAAAGGAACAAAGTATTTAAGCGCAGGTAACAACCGAGACCTGTAACTTTTGCCATTCATCAAGCAGTACATAAGCAAAAGGCCCAGTAACCCTTCTCCACCCAGCTTGAGCATTTGAAAGAAAAAAGTAATCCAAACAGGTAGTAGAAATTGGAAACCTGCTGGGTAAACAAAACCTCCAGTAACTAACAATCAGACTCCCTTCGCATATTAAGTGCAGGCAAACAAAGAGGGGAAACAAAAGTGACATTTTCGAAGGCGTATTTTGACAAGGCAGCAGTTCAGCACCGACACGAAGCCGCGCGCCGCAGTTTGCTGTGGCGTGCTCTGTACGACACGTCGTAACCGCCGCGAAGCTTCGGTACCAGCAAACCTGACCACTGGCCCACGCCAGACCTCGCTCCAGCCTGCGAAATCCTCGCCGAGAAGCGGGGCGAGACTGACGGGTTTTATTGTGAAACTTCACGGGTTTGTGGATTCGCAAAACCACCACGCCGAGAGCTGCACACCCCTCTTCCGTCGTGTCTCTATGGGAAAAGAGTGCTCATTCCTCAATTAAAGTTTTATTGTAAAGAAATACCAAAACTCAACACCAGATCCTCCAGTTTGCGCCTAGCTTAGAATATATTGCATAGGACTCCGGAATAAGCGTTTTGAGAATTTATATTATATATAGATTAGCAAAACCACCACACTGAAAGGTGCAAACCCCTCTCCCGTCGTGTCTCTCTACGGGAAAAGAGCGCTCATTCCTCAATTAAGGTTTTATTGTAAAAATATACCGAAACTCGACACCAGATCGGCCAGTTTGTGCCCAGCTCAGAACAGCACAGGACACCGGGGAAAGCGCTGTGAGAGGTTCTATTTTTCTCCACCCGCACGCAAAACACGATGCGGCTCCCGAGGCTTGTTTGCGCCGGGGTGTTTCCAAAGTTCAGCTGCGCATCGCACACGGAGGGATCTGGTAACAGCCACGGCACCCTCACCGTACCGGCCTCCTGACGCAGACTGCGGGCTGAGAGCGAAGACCGGCTGAGCCTGGGAACCGGTTCCTGGCGAACACCGAGGAGCACGGCGCTCCGGGGCGAGGCCGTGGCACAGACGGGCGGCAGCGGGTCCCCCGGCCTCCGGGACCGACCCGCACCCCGCCAAACCCCGCCGGGAGCTCCCCTCCGCCGCCACAGCGGACACCCCCCCCTCCCCCCAGCCCTCCCAGCCTTCTGAACGCCCGAGGCCGAGCCCCGGGGGTATCGGCGGGATCCGCCGGCCGGGCCGGGGCTCCGAGGGGCCCGGGGCCGCCCTCACCTGCTCCCGCGGGGCCGGGCCCTGCGGGCGGGCCCCGCCGCTGCCCACAGGCCGCCCCCCGCGGGCCGGCCGCCGCTCCACCGGCAGCCGACAGAGCACCACGCGATCTGGGGGGCTGTTTGCTCCTTAAATGAAAGGGGGACGAAGCGCCCGGCCCCACCGCCGCTACCTGCCCGCCCCGGCCCCCGTCCCGACTCACAGGGCGTGCGTGAAGGCGCTGAGTCCCGGGGGCACGGCGGCCAGCCCCCGCCCGGAGCAGTCCACGCCGCGGTCGCCGTCGCAGCTGCAGGAGGCCGGGCAGGGCGGGGGGGACGCCCCGCCGCTGGGCCCGGCCCAGCTCCCCAGGCCCCAGGCGACGAGGCCGAGCAGAGCGAGGCACCGCATCGCCAGCCTCCCCCGGCCCGGCCCGGCCCGGCTCGGCTCGGCCTGCCGCCCTCCGCGCACCGAGCCCCGCTCCGCCGGCTGGCGAAAAAAAAAAAAAATATATATATATATATATAAAAAAATAACAAAAAATAAAAATAAACAGGCGGCTCCGGCCGGCGCGGCGCGGCGCGGCCCTGGGGCTGCCTCAGCGGCGCGCCCGGGAAGCCAGCCCTCCGCCGGCCGCCCGCCCCATCCAACGCCCGCAGCGCCCGTCGCCGCCGCTCATCGCAGCCCGGCAGGTCCCGCGCGGGGGCGGCCGCTGCCGGCGGGTGGCGGTGCCCAGCGAGCGGCGCGGCGGCCGTGCGCGCCGGGCCCTGCGGCGGGGCTGCCTGCGGCGCGGCGGGGCTGCCCGCGGCGCCCGCCCCTCCCGGCCCTCGGTGCCTGCGAGCCGCGGCGGCTGCTCTGCGCCCAGCGCCGAGGTGCGTATGCTAATGAGGCGGCCGCCCCCGCACCCCTATTGGCGAGGGGCTGGCGAATATGCAAAACGGAGCTCGGCCACAGCCAACGGGCGCGGGGGGCGGGGCTTCTCGGCGGCGGGGGGACGGCACCGCCCCGCGCTCCCGCGGGCGCTCCCCGGGCGCCGCCGGGACCCCCCGGGACCCCCCCAGCCCCTTGTCCCGGTGCGCTCGGGGCCGGGACCCAGCGGCCGGAGGAGCCGCCGGGCCGGACGCGTGAGGGAGCGCAACTCCAGCCCGAGCTTTGCCGCGGCGGGACCCGCGTCCGCCCCGCGGTGTGAGCGGCTCCCCGGGCTGGAGGCAGAGGCAGCGGCCGGCTCCTGCGGCCCGGGGCGGGAGGAGCCCAGCCCGCACCGGCTCCAGTAGCGCCAGGCAGGGGTTAGACTGGGTATTAGGCTGCCCGGGGCAGTGGTGGAGTCCCCATCCGCGGGTCACCATCCCCGGAGGGGTTCAAATGCCGTGTGGATGTGGCACTTCAGGACATGGTTTAGCAGGCACGGCGGGGTTGGGTTGACGGTTGGGCTTGATGACCTTGGAGGTCTTTTCCAACCTTAATGATTCTAACAAAATCATCAACAAAACTGAACACCCACCCATCCTTGCGGTTAGGAGCCTCCATCACCATCTGTGAGCTGCTTTTCTCTTTTACCAATTTTTTCTTTTAATTATTTCTTTTGGATGTTTCTAATCTGCAGCCACCACCAGGAGCGAGACGGCTATGTGCTCAGCTCAGCTCACTCACACATCACGCTCCATGCAATCCCCATGTCTTTCTGGGGATGTCACAGCAGCCCTCAGGTGACACCAGTTGGGACCTCTGACTGCTGGCTCCCTCCGGCCCGGACTCTGCAACAGGCTCTGAGCCGACAGACCTGTCTGAAGCGACCACCATGCAGGCACCGCAGCCTGTCCTGATGGCGAATGCTCATGCCGTCAACTTTACGTATCTCGTTGGAATGCTCTGAACACACCTGAGGAGCTGCCTGCCAGGCTCTGCCCCTGGCTCCAGCCTGAATCGCACCCAGGCGGGTGCCCGCAATCCCAGCCTAAACAGCACCGAAACCCAGAGAGCCATCTGCAAGACGAGAGCTTTCTTAAGCCCTTGTTAGGTAGGTAGGGAGGTATCGCTCTGCTCGTCTCGTGGATAGATGATGGAGGAGCACAGGAATGGCCAGTGGGATCCTGGGGTGCATCAAGAAGAGTGTGGCCAGTAGGTCGCGGGAGGTTCTCCTCCCCCTCTACTCTGCCCTAGGGAGGCCCCATCTAGAGTACTCTGTCCAGTTCTGGGCTCCCCAGTTCAAGAAAGATGAGGAGCTACTGGAGAGAGTCCAGCGGAGGGCTACAAGGATGGTGAGGGGACTGGAGCATCTCTCCTATGAGGAAAGGCTGAGGGAGCTGGGCTTGTTCAGCCTGAAGAAGAGAAGGCTGTGAGGGGACCTCATAAATGCTTATAAATATCTGAAGGGTGGGTGTCAGGAGGATGGGGCTAAGCTTTTTTCAGTGGTACCCAGCGACAGGACAAGGGGCAACGGGCACAAACTGAGGCACAGGAAGTTCTGTCTGAACATGAGGAAGAACTTCTTACCTCTGAGGGTGACGGAGCACTGGAACAGGTTGCCTGGGGAGGTTGTGGATTCTCCTTCTCTGGAGATATTCAAGACCCGCCTGGACAATGTCCTGTGCAGCCTGCTGTAGGTGACCCTGCTTCGGCAGGGGGTTGGACTAGATGACCCACAGAGGTTCCTTCCAACCCTACCCATTCTGTGATTCTGTGGGTAGGGAAGTGGCTGACAACCTGACTCCGCTGGAGCTGGGATGTGGGACGAACCACATCGCTGCGCACAGACCGAGCCCTACTGGCTTCCCCGAAGCCGGGAGTGGATTCGTGGTGGTGTCTGAACCCTCCCGTCCACAGCAAGAGCAACCACGCAAGGGTTTCGCCCCAGCACTTACTCCACATTGCTGCAGTTGTGTCTGAAAAATCCCAAGGTGAGCACGCCGGGGATGAGGCACGCTTGCTCCCAGCAGACACACAGCGAAGAGGCTGCATTCACAGCAATCCTGGCCTGGCGCTGGAGCCCCGATGCACGCACAGGGGGGTCAGGAGTCGGGGGGGGCCATACCTTATGCTTCACCTTCCCAAGAGCTGCCCTTACCGACATGGACACGGCAGAGGACGCTCTCTGCGCCGGGCTGAGGTCTGGGCTAATCACACCTTCCATGTGCTGACGGAGGCGGGGGAAAAAGAAGAAAGGTGTCGGCCTAAAAGTGGTCATTTGGTGAAATTTAAAAATCAGGCATGTAAATAGCGGAGACCTGAAGGTTTGAAATCATCTGTGCTCAAAAAGGTACAGTACGCACTGAGGACCCTAGAAATACAGATCTTCCAGCCACCATCTCCACCTCCTACACTTCTCCTCATCAGTTTTTCAATTGTTAATTCCCTTCTAAAAATGTTAACACTATTTTACCAAGTTGCTAAATATATTATTCTCTTCCATACTGGGAATCCTGTACCTGATGCACTGATTTTGTATGAACATCATCATTCATCACTGCAAAAATAAGGTCATTTTAAAGACTCACTCTATGCTGCTCCCTTACCTTGTGAGCAATACAAAGTTCTCACCAAAGTTGAACTTTTGAATTGAATCTTGAAAAAGCTTTGCCATGCATACATAGACACGTACAGTTATCTCTTGTCCTTCTCCCTGGTTGATCTTGGCAGGGGAAACGCGTCAAGTCAAAACCGCGTTGTTCTCACAACTGTCAGGGCCAAAGACACCGCACGTTCACGTCACTGTCCCTGTGCCTGCGCTCAGGGACGGCGATGGAGGAGTAGCAAGCAGAACAGCAGGGGAAAACCATTAAAAGAAATTATTTTCTAGACATACTGCTCCAAAACAGACCCAAACCAATCCAGATAAGAAAAAGTGACCTTTTTTTCCCCAACGGGCAGAGAAAAATAGCACGGCTTTTATACTTGCTCTGCAAATAGTCTCACTTCAGTAACCAAAGATAATGGGAGCAGAAGTGGCCCTCGGTGCCTGCACAGCGTTCAGAAGACGAACAGCAGCATGGAGCGTGCTTCGGGCTGCAGTAGCAGCAACTTGCAACGCCCACAGGACTTCTCTGCTGGAAAAAAAGAACAAGATATTCTCGGAAAAGCAGAATAACAAAGCACGTTTTTTTCATCCCTTTAAACACAGGAATAGTTTAGCTTTTCCTCTCAATCTGTGCCTGGTTTCCATCTTTCAATTTCTTTTCCCAGCATCGCTCCAGGTTTTTTTTCCTGAGTGGAGCTATCTCAAGTTTCCATCTTCCAAACTCCTGTCCTAGAAGCAACCCACTTGTCCTTTCCATTCAGATGATATTTGCTGCTTCCAGTTAATCCGTAACTCCTTCTGGCAACTAACTTCAATACTTTCCTTCTTTTTCCAACCTTTTTCCAAGCCTCTCCCTTGCTAGCCCTATTGGAGCACTGCTCTTCCTCTCCATCAGCAGCCCATGTCTCTCTCTTTCTTCTTATGCAGCCACCTGTTTGCAGGCATTTATTGGGTTTATTTTCCTTTATAAAGAAAACCCTAATGTTTATTGCAAAGCTGGTTTATTTACGTAACAAAGAGCTACATGCCATGGCATTTTTAAGGTTAAAAAAATAATCAGTAGACTTTATTAAATATTTAAATAATATATCATAGTTTAAAACTCTAGTCTAAAGCAATCCTTACTGCCACAAATTCCAAGAAGCATCCTCCAAAATACAGCATAAGGTAGCAATCAGCTTGTTAATAAAAAAAAACCCCATAGATCTGCAGAGGAGAGAAAAATCCCAAGGTTTCCTTTAAACCAGGTGAAGGAGCTGAGGATCTAACAACCAAGTCAATTAAAAAAAAATAAATGAAAGACTCACTTTGGTTGAGCTGTGGAAAAACTACACTCTGCTCTTCTTCAGAGAAACTGGAAAGCACCATAAACCAATCTATGGCTGTGTGAGGTCTTCAGGATTTAGAATTCACAGAATCACAGAATCACAGAATGGTAGGGGTTGGAAGGGACCTCTGTGGGTCATCTAGTCCAGCCTTCCTGCTGAAGCAGGGTCACCTACAGCAAGCTGCACAGGACCTTGTCCAGGAGGGTCTTGAATATCTCCAGAGAAGGAGACTCCACAACCTCCCTGGGCAGCCTGTTCCAGTGCTCCGTCACCCTCAGAGGGAAGAAGTTCTTCCTCATGTTCAGACGGAACTTCCTCTGCTTCAGTTTGTGCCCGTTGCCCCTTGTCCTGTTGCTGGGCACCACTGAAAAGTGTTTGTGAAACATTTGTCAGGCATTTGCTGAAAAGGCATTAAGAAAGCTTGAAAGACATAGGGAGAAATTACAAAAAAATCTGGACATTGGATTTTTTTTCTGCTATTGCCACGAAACTGTCTGCAACATAACCACTTCTGACAAAAGTCTGACAAAAAACATCTCACTTCAAAGACATAAATTCATTTGGATTTGATGGGAGTTTGATGTGAAAGAGCATGCAGATTAAGACCTGAAGCACAGACACAAAAATAAGCGCAATTTGAAGTTTGACTGGTGCAGGAGAACTCCTTGAGGCTGGAGCTGTGCCGTGGGAGGACGGCAGGTGGACAAGAACGCAAAGCTCGTAGTCACGATCAAAGCTTTGTTTTGCTTTGAGAAATGATTAGGCTTTATGGAACAGGTAGCTCACCAGTATTGGACCATCAACATCATCCTCAGATTTTTCTTCTCCAACATTGCTTTTGCCAATTGATGCCATTAGCAGCGCTAATTTAAGACAGAATTGTGCAAATAGTTAACGCTAATATTGGTCCGAAGCAGATGAGTGGTCTGGCAGAGGGAGGTAGGGACTGACACCGACCCTTAGGATAAACGATGCTGTCCATGGCTTGTCACAGGCAAAACCAGCGCCAGCTTTCTCACCATCAACATCGATGCCGACTGTCAAAGCCAACCAGCAGGAATTGCCTGGAGGTTTCCATTTCCACATTGGGGTAAAATGCTGTCGGTGTGTTGGTCCCGCATGGTGAGCTGCATCATCCCTGGTATCACCACCGGTTTCACCCAGGCCAGTTTGTCCTCACCAGAAAGGCTAACGTGGAGAGGTGGGCTTGAAGGGCTGTGCCCCTCCTGGAGGATCGCCCAAGCCCAGCGCAGCATGCATACGTAAACACACAAATATATGCAGTTTAGAACAGCTTTAAATTTTAATCTGTGTAGTGGTAAAAATAAGGTTTACACTCCAATAGGCTAGAGATGGATCTGAAGGATTTATCCAAAGCCTACTGTACCGAAGCCTCATCAGCAAAAGCTGCTGCTAACGCCATCTGAGCCCCATACTGCTAGGAAATTCAATTAACACTGTGATTACAGTTCCAAGGAAATTAACGGTGTGCCACAGAACATCCCATAGAGCTGCTGCGAGTAGAAAAAGCACAAAGCTGGAATATCTGCACCGACAAAGCAAGTTCTCTTAAAATTTAAGGTATACTCCTTCCCAGAAGAGAGGCTGAAACTTTTACTCAGTTGAAGTAGAACAGAAAATCACCTCAGGAAACAAGCGGCAAACGAGAGAGAGAGGCTAAACCACGTTCAGAGTTTTGTTAAGAAAACGAAAGTAAAGATCCAAACCTTGATACAGCAGAAACGCAGAAGCAATTGAACACTTCAGAAAAATGATTGGATTGAAAAAAATTTAGAATTATTTTGGGAGGGCCAACAGCTTGCCCAGAAAATTACTTTGTGGATACCTATTTTACATCTCTGCAAGACACGAAAAACTAATGAAGACAAGCAAGACCACTAAGATCCGTAGTTTAAAAAAGGCACATGGGGAGTAAAGGAAAGAAATATGGAGCTTAAATATTGAATAACAACAGGAGAGGAAATTCATTTTAAAATCACTCATAATTAAATATCACCTTTATATGTAAACAATATCTAACTTCCAACGGTGTGGTGCCTCCGACACTGTTTCTGTATATGGATTGCCTAGGTGGTCTGGAGCGTGATGTGTTTTGCAGCCTGGCCTGGTGAATCCGTCCTTGCTCAGTTATCCCAGAAGCTGCCTCCGGAATGCAGTGAGCTGGGCTGTGAACAGGAAAGGGACGTTACACCGTAAACACAAGAGAATAACACCAGGCAGTTTATTCCAGCACCTTCAGTACGCTGGATACAGCAAAGCCAGAAGAGCAGGCAGTCCATGGAAGTGTGGGGTTTTGCTGCTGTTTTGCCCAGTTGGGTTTTTATAGCCTAGAAGTGTGAGCTCCTCTGCTGTCTAGAATTAGCCCTGGAGATTCTCCAGCACTATGTATTCCCTTTTAAATAAAAGCGGGACCAGTTCCCACTATAATGTAACGGCATCATAACATAACAAATTAATTTTATCTTAGCACTCTAACCCAATGATCAGCCGAAAATAGGTCGCTATAGAAGAATGAAAAAGCAACTTGGGGCAAAACAACTAGGATTTAAGGTTGGGGTTTAGCCCAATATTCATGGCAGTCTGTATTCCATCTAGAAAGCTGTTGTAATAAAAGATACTAAAAGCAGCTTTCATTCAAATTGTGCGTCTTCTTTGCAAGGCAGTGTGATATTGTGCTGTAAGTAGAGAGCACACATCATCTTTGCCTTACCATAGGAAAGCGGGCACGAGGCAGGAAGCATCGAGCACACGTCCCTGGGGCGCCTTCCTCTCCTGCCCTCTCCCACCCAACCTGGAGCAGCGACGGGCACTCTGATCTGCGGGGCAGGACCCCAGATTCTCCCTCTTTCAGACAAATCCCCCCCAAACTGCAGGCCTTGGGCAGAACACCCCGACGGGACAGACACCGCGCACCTCTCCTCTCTGCCCGGCCCCTCGCCTCCTCCCCCATACGCTGGTTGAGATTTGAGCATCACCCAGATTTGTGTGCGCTCTGCGAAAATTCGAGAAGTTTCCGAGTTAGGCTGAGCTCAGGGACCCTCGCTCGTGTTGAAGAAATGAGAATGATCTGTGCCAAAATGCAGGGGGGTCCTAGTTCTAAAGGTTTATTTTCTTCTATAAAATCTTCATTACAAGCCCAGAACAATCAGGATTTTTTACAGACATTCTAGCGCAAAATATTTTTAACATTAAGACAAATCAAATGACAGCCAAGGTGAAATCAGCTCATGATCAGATGGTTTATAATGACCAGCAAATACTTTGCAGGGAAGGGATTACAAAGAAGAACACGTAATTTGGTGAAGACAGAGCTACCGTTACCAAGTGCTGAATAGGGAAACAACCTGCAAGAAGAAAGCCTGACAGCTCAAAGCCAAGCCTACCCACTAATTCAACTGCTAAAAAGGCAATGTCCACGTCCACTGCTACATGTTCTATGCATTTTGGCATATTTCACGATGCGTGGCCAGCTGAGACGTAGCGCGAGGAGCACTTTAGGTGAAAGCAGGCAGGGGTGGCAGGGGCAGGCAGCGAGCCCCAGCTCTCTGGCAGCATCCGGCAGGGTCGAGCGCCTGCCCAGCCCTCCCCACCACACGGGCACAGCCACTGCCCTGCTGATGCCCCTTTTCCCAAGATCCTCCATAGCAAACAACAAGAATTTCATTTTTTAAGTCACGCAGCCTATTTTTCACTTTTTTTTTTTTGACAAGCCACAGGAGTGCTGACCAGTATAAAATTTAAAGCAAGACATTATACTAGGAATTAAAAAACCTAAACAGCAGTGCTTTAAGGGTGAAATCTGCCTTTGCAGAGGACCGGCTTAAGGATTATGCAGCTTTAAATCCTACTTAAACCCTATTTTGAAGAATTATAGTAGAACCCAAGTAATGTAACGGAGTAAACTTCACTTCGATGATAAATTATTCCCAGAACGTGCCCACGATCCTAAGCTGTTCAGCAAAATATTATGAAAGCTCCTGTGTTAGAGTGAATAAAATCCTTTTGTTTAAGTTCTTTATCAAAGAAAACTTGATTTGATACATTACTTATCGTCACCATGGAATAACTCTAATGCTCTGGGAAAAAAAGGGCACAAGGAGAAACACGTGGGATCTTACAAGGGAGCAATTACGTATGTCACATAACAGCCTGCTATAGAAAAATTTTCATTACCAAAAATTCTGCAGTGCTAACGAATTAAAGGATTTACATTTAACTCAACTATACCTGATGTAGACATAGGGGATACACTCTCCATAGGTTTCCAGTTGGATGTTTCGATTAGTATAAATTAACCCAAGAACGTTCCTGGATGTAACGTATTGATCGAAGTCATCTTGCACCAAACGCCTTCTTTTGGCACCTTCTCTGAAATGACTGCGTGACTGCGCAACACTGATTTCTTCCTGTGCGTGGAGCTTGAAGATGAACAGAGGCGCTGGTTGGGTTTTGTGATAGCATGCGACTCCTCGTTGTTATCTAACGCTTTGTCTGTACTGTTCTGTGTCTCTCACTCGAACATGGCAGTGGAACAGAAAATTTATTTTTACTCGTATTTCTCTGCCATTAAATATTGAGAAGGGTATATAAAAGCTGAAACAAATTCTTCAAGTTTTGAAATCACATCCAAGGCTAAAGGTCCCAGTAGGTATCTCCACTGTGGAGGGGCTGGTGCTGATTCCAGAACTGACACACGCTAGCACTGATGCTCTCCAAGGGCACCGGGCGCTTCCCAATGATACTTCTGGTGGAAGAGAGCAAACGTACCAGTCACTGATGAATCGCTGCTTGGGACGTATCTCCACTGGCCACCATACCAAGAATGACCTAACAACACGATATTGATGCCTAGCGTGCCAGACAGGACATGGAAATGAATGTGAAAACTCTGGGGGACACCTAGGACGAAGCAGCAAGGCCATTTGGCAGGGCTTACTACATGACAGAAAATTCAAAGACACGACCATCACTTTTCGTAACTGTAGCCCTTTCTCATCATGATCCATTTTTTTTTTTCACTTATCGAGTTGCATTCTGCTCGTTTAACCAGAATTACTCTTGCTATTTCATTTGAACATGTTGTCACATTTATCTAAAGCTGTTCCTGCACAGGGTTAAACTGCAGCGTGACCCACACCTAACACCAGCAGCATACATTTCACACATTTAATGCTTTCACGAAACAGCAACCTGGACAGAATTCCTTAGGGACTCTGCATTTATGATAGAGACTACTGAAAAAAAGCATGGCTACTGCAGGCTCTCAGCTTCAGCAAGATCACAGTCAGGAGCCTACCAAAAACCCAGCGAGTGTTAACATAAAACACCAGAGCGGGTATTCGCATCTCAAGCCGCCTGCTCCTGCCGAGGTGCCAGCTCACTTGTGTACTCCTCAGAGGGGGGAAAAAAAAACAAATTGACCCCAAATGAAATAGCAGAGGAAACTGCAAAAAGTCTTACTTCATTTTCCGTTGTATTTTTTTCCCCCCACTCCTCAGAAACGCGTATTTTACAATGCCAGCCACCAGACCTGCAGGTTCTTCGCCATGGATTGAGGCTCTCTGGAGCCAAACTACTTGTTCCGTGTTTGTACACTGCAAAACACAATAGGATCCCGCTTCAAACCCGGGACTTCCAGGCGCTGCTGCAGTGCCAGCAACACAATAAATCACTAACTTTTGCCTTTCACTTACAGCCACCTGAAGCAGGTGAAAGGCCCGATGACTTATTTCCCTGCTGTTGGCCAGCCAGGCTCCAGCCCAGATTAGATTGGATTCAGACAATGCTGCTGCGCTGCTCGGGCAGAGAAGCGGAGCTGCGATAAGATAAGGAGCAGGCCCAGGTGGTTTCACTTGCCTTTGGGAGTACGCAACTCCAAGTCTTGCGCTGTGCAGGAAGATGACTTTTCGGTGGTGGTAGTGAAGTCTGGGGGTTTTTTTTCCCCCTCTACAGATCTATTTTTTAGATAGCCAAGGAGAAATCAGAAAGAAACGTGGAAAAACGTATGTCTGAGTGCCTAAAACAGATGATATGATGGAAAAAAAATCCAGTAACTTTATACAAAAACCTGGGTAACTCTTAGATAGCCATGTTTGCCTTCTACACTGTCAAACCAGATTGACTAGCCAGGAAAATACACCATTTAAAAAAAATGGTGAAAAGGAGGGGAAATTTAAAGGAAGAAAACGACTGTTTAAATATTGCCATTTCTCAACAGGACACATCATTTCAATGTAAGGTTTTACAACCTTGAACACGAACACCCAGTGATATTGCAATGCATCCATCTTACTCCAGCTTTTATATTAACAGAAGCCTTTCTGCATAGGCAAGATTTATCAATACATCAAACTATACAGTTAAACAGATACAAGGTCATATAGGTATCTGAGGATTGTTCAGTTTGGGATTAATAGACCCAGTTTCCTAAGTCTTGCAACATGCGATAAGGCTCCTTCCTTTGAGGAGTGGGGAAGGAACGATTAGTACGTGTCTGAGTGGAAGACTTAATTTTAAATCTTTTAAGCCTTTGTTACCAATAAAATACCCACTTAGTTAAAAAAAACCCAGCGAAACCCAATAAAGGTGAAGGATGCAGAGTTTTACTTTTCAAGAGTTTGCTACTCTAGAGCTCAGACGGGTCTCTAAACCAACACGAAATAGTAGCACATCAAAACGTCAACTTCAATGCCAATTTAATCTTGAAAGATTTCCATGGAACTTTTATTGCAGCTTTCCTGGTTTCTTTCTTTTACACTCAGAACTATCTACCAGTTTTATCCTGAGGCACACTTCTGAATTTCAGATGTTGTTTGCTGAGCGTGCTGCCTCAGCCTCAGACCCTCCAGGCAAAGGACAGCTTCCCTATAAAAGTGAGCACCACAACCCAGGCTCTGCTCTTAAAAACCTCTCCTGATCAGGATTTTACAAGACAAAGCATCACAGAAAGCCAGACTGCTCCGTTACCTTGCGCTTCCCTGTAATTCGAATCAGTTTGCCTGCCATGGTCTCACCCTTTCTTTGCACTGATGCAATTCCTTTGACCGTGCATTTTGCTTTTTGAGTTCACTTAAGGAAATGGAAGTAGACTTAAAAAAATTGACACTTTTTTTCTGCTAGCAATTGCTCCTTACCAAAACCCAGCAAATGCCAGCACAAGTAAGTGCCATAATTGAGGACAAGAAGGTGACAGGAGTGCCAGCTTTCATCAGTTTATGCCAACATGTAGGCAGCCTCAGATACACAGAAGTTTTGCTTTTTCAGATAAGCATTTCTGGTTTTAAATTAAGGTGAAAACATTTTTGCATCCACCATCAGCCTCCAGAAGCAATGATCAGAAGAGAGGAAAATAATTCTGCAGGGAAACGCTGAAATAGCTTCTTTTCTTCAGTTTATAAGTCAGTCTCAGTCCACGCGTGTTTAAGGGGGGCTACTGGCTCGGACAGAACACCTTCCAGCTTGTTTGGACACCGACTGCTAGATCACAGGCAAAATCAGAAGTGAGAAATAAGCACGTTCCACCAACATGAAAGTTGGTTGTCTTAAAGTCAGTTAAGCCTGTAATTGCAATGAAAAACATGAGGTAAACTACTGGGTTTTTAAATTATGAAATAGCATTAACTTCAGCCAGTCCTTGGTTCAGAGTTACAGCCTTACGGTGAAACCCTGTTTCTCTCTACAGATCTGAACCATATTTAGCAGAACAGAGATAGCCACTGTGTAAGCCAGATAATGGAAATGATTTGATTTTAAAATAAAATTGAAAATGTGTTTTTATTTCCAGTTCATGTGTTATCAATCCTCTACATCAAATAAAAATATTCACATAAATATTTTTGCCTATTTTTTCCAGCCAACCTACATTTAAAAAAAAAAAAGCCTTTTTAGATTCAGAACTGAAGCATTTTCTCCTACCTTTATCTCCGTTCATAACTCCAGGCACATTTTTCTGAGGAGCTGACAACCTTACAAGGCCTTTAAACAAGGAACTACAGAAATTCAACATCTCAATACCCGAGATACTTGCCTCAAACAATTAAAGATAATATCTGACTCAGAACAATACACAACATTTGAGTTTGTGCAGCTGAGAATCAGGAGGTCTCAGAAATGCAGGATGTCCGAAGTATTATAGATACTTTGCAGCATTCTGATTTTCTTCTCCAACAAATCACCAAACATTGGGGTAGAAAAGGGAAGTTCTGTAAGCAATCAGGAGAACAAACTAATAACAGATTTAAAGTTTTTCTCTTCAGAGGCCCACACACATGCAGGGTGTTTATGTTATGCCCCAGAGATTATAAACACCCAATTACAGCAGTCTGAAAACAGCACTCAAAATGGAAAGTCAGAGTAAAAACGCACAAACACAATGCAGATGCAGTTTAACTTTTATTTTTCTGTTGATAAAACCCAAAGATCCCTCACAGCAGCAATAGGTGCAGAAGTTCTCTGCAGAAATGACACCTCTTCTCAATCTGCTTGCATACCCAAGTATGCCACGTGGGCAGGGACTGCATATTAACACAGTACAGGCACTGCTCAGTAGTAACAGAGATCAAGTTTCTTGGCATATTTTAGTCCATTCTTTCCTTAACATCACAGGGTTTTCATAGTATTAAAGATAGCTGTTAATGAGTTGTCTGTTTATTGGATTTTTTTGTTGTTGCAATTTAAAAACTTTTTATTAAATTCTACACGTACCAATTCATGTGCCCAGATACACCTCCCCACATTGTGTAGTAGTTGACAAACTGTACCCAAATGCTACAATTCACAACAAAAATGCTACTGCATTTAGCAGCTCTAGCTGCACTACAGTAAGTATTTCCATGGAGTAACAAAACACACCTCTTCGTTCAGTAACACAAGGGATACAGGTCTTAAAATGCACATTTCTATCTTGCATCCATACCTTTCTTTAATATATATATTTATATATAGCTCTAAGACAAATCTCTAGTATTTTACAATTAAATTAAAACACATCCACAATTGGTCTAACTAGTGATTTTGGTCTCAATACTTTAAACATTAGTTGTTCCATAAAAATATACAATTCAACAGCGTGGTTGTATCAGTAACAGGAGGCCTTCTGGAAGAGGCCTATGACACATAATTAACCACGCAATTCAGTGCTCATTGTCATCTAACTGATAAATATTTATACTGCATTTTCAAACTATCACTGTCTTTAATATCCAAATTTCTCTTTGCCGGCTCACCATGCTTACATACATGCAGAAAGCAATCACATTTCTAACTTGCCTGCAGCAATCACATTTTTTCTTTTCCAATAGATCAACTGATAAAGCACAAACTTCATGCTGTCATTTTTAGATCGCTAACCTTTTCCTCTCTTCCACATACTGAATTATTTCACAATGGATCATACTGCTCCATGTGGAAAGACTAGGGATTAGCCACACAGTAAGAACTGCACTTCTCAGTTTAAGCTTCTAAGAACCAAATTACTAACAGTCAATTAGGATGCACTCATAGCTGCCATACAAGTGAGTAGACACCCAGTAGACAGACAAGTTAATTTTAGATATATATCAAAAGGTGAAGCTGAATGATAATAATAATAAAAAAACAAACTCCCAAACCTACACTATGCAAATACAGCCTCAAACCTGGTAGATTCCAAGCAGTGGACCTCTGTCCAGAAATTCTCTTCAAAATGTCAAAGCCCATGCCACCATCACCCACGCTCGAGACGCGACATTAATCGCTTACAGCCGGAGATTTCCTTATTACCACCACAGCCCCATTCCACATAAAGTTTTATAGCAATGGTGATGTAGTACTTCTGTAGTACAAACAAGAATCCTCCAGGTCAGCAGCAGTCAGTAATAAAACCCCAGACAAGTTCACATGGCACGGTAACCTGGCATATAAGCCTCAGAATATTTCACTCTTACAAATGTAATAATCAATGATTTAGGTACTAACTATTCCAAGACCAATACAGTCAGCCTGTAGATAAGACTACAATAGAACATAGTGAAAACATGAGAGGTATGACAATTAAGATGAATATTTCTTTTAAACATCAGAAAGTCAGGGAAACGTCTGGAATTCTTTTGTACTCCATTAATATATCTTCTGTTTCTGAATATAAAAATACACCTAGACAGTCAATCCAGAACTGCATACACAATTACATTTTTCCTCTTCACTGCTTTAAAATGAGTATGAAACAATGTAAGTTACAGGAATGACTGCTGCAGATTTGTAAATGTTGGCTATTACAAAATTATTGTATGAGAATACCAACTGTAAATTATTTACAGGCGAGGTAATACAATTTCCAGAGTAACGAAATACAGTTTAGCAGAAGTGTAAAAATAATGTACTTACCGAAACATTACAAAATCTGGTATCATTATCAGCTACACAGTAGATCATGATTAGGTTTTCTAGTTGATACACAACATACCCTTAAGAAAAGTGCCAAAATACTGCTACATAAGAATCTTTTTTTTTTTTTCAAAATCATTCAGCAAAAAAACCTGCAGATTCTATGTTAAGTAATGCCAAAAGAAAACAGGAAAAAAGGAATGCCAGTTGTACAAGTGTGTCTTATTAAACGCCTCTGAAAAGTCTATAAATTCACTTTCATGCTTAAAGGTCTGACATGAAAGAGACTTTTTAAAAAAAATCAATAGAAATATCAACATGTAAGCTTTTTAAGGGTATCTCAGGCCATTTTAAAAATACACATTCCTCTTAAACTGTGAAACCCACGGAGGCAGAGAGCATTCTAAAGGCGGCTGAACTGCCAAGGGTGGTTGTGACCAGTGGCACAAAGTCCTGCTGGATGCCAGTCGCGACTGATGCACCCCAGGGGTCTGTACTGGGGTCCACACTGTTTAACACCACCAGTGATGGGACAGAGCACACTCTCAGTGAGCCATTCAAAGGGACCTCAGCAAGCTGGAGAAGTGAACAAGAATCTCATGAAGTTCAACAAGGGCAAGTGCAAGGTCTACACCTGGGGAGGAATAACCCCATGCACCAGTATGGGCTGGGGGGCCAACCAGCCGCAAAGCAGCCTTGCAGACCATGACACCAAGCTGACCATGAGCCACCGTGTGCCCTCATGGCAAAGCAGTCCAGCAGCCTCCTGGTCTGCACTAGAAAGAGCATGGCCAGCAAGCTGAGGGAGGTGATTCTCCGCCCCTGCTCAGCCCTGGTGAGACACAACTCAAGCACTGGGTCCAGTTTTGGGCTCCCCACATCAATACAGACGTAGGCATACACCAGAGCAAGTCCACTGAAGGGCCACAAAGGTGATTAAGTGATTGGAGCAGCTGACAGACAAGGCGAGGCTGAGAAAACTGCGATTGTCTAGCCTGGGGAAGAGAAGGCGCAGGGGCAATCTTATCAAAGTGTGTAAATGTCTGATAGGAGTAAAAAAGAAAGAGCCAGACTCTTCTCAGTAGTATCCAGCAACGGGACAAGAGGCAATGGGCACAAATTGAAATATAGGAAGCTCCATTTAAACATAACGATGGACCTTCGCAGTGTAAGGGAGATCAAAACACTAGAACCTGTTGCCCAGAGATCTTCTGGAGTTTCCATCCTTGGAGATGCTCAAAACCCCAGCTTGTCACTGTCCTGAACAACCTGCTCTAGCTAGCCCTCCTCTCAGCAAGGGGGGCGGACTAGAGGATCTCCAGGAGTTCCCCCAGCCTCAATTATTCTGTGATTCTATGAAAAGGACAGTGTCTTTTGTAGCCAGGCACTGGATCAACTAAGTCACGAAGCAAACTATAAACGTAAATGGAATATATTTTCTCTTTAAGTTATTGCATACAATGTTAATTTTGCTGCCTGCGTTTTGCTGATCTCATTTTTTCAAATCTTGACTCCATTTCTTCCAGGACCTTTGGCGTGTATCGCACAACTAATTTAACCTTTCCTTGAGCCGCCTTCAGCAGTTCTACTGCTTTTTCATGGTGTTCACCTTCGACGCTCTGCAAAGCATAAACCGTTAAGTACAGTGTTAGTAAAGACACACACTGAAAACAGTTTTCATTTTTTGTGCAACTTCTGTATAATCAAATTTTGAAGTATTCTAGTCTGAAGACTGCAAAAGGACAACATCACTCAAGTTCAGGATTTATTCTTCAGCAAGTCAGTAAGAGGTGATGATAAATATACTGATTAGTATTAACAAATGAGTAGGGCAAAACTTTCGAATAGGTTTGTGCTGAACAATTCTTTATTTACCTACAGTAAGTGAAATAAGGATAACATTAGGCAATTATGAAATTACACTTAAAAATCAACAACTTCAGGAGGATACTTATTTAAAATTCAAGATTGTTGTTCTTCTTTTGGCATGCATTCCAAATTCAGTAGTCACCCTCAATTTGTCTAATAAGTTGCCACTGACGACTGCAAGATAGCTGCCTTCTCGATGTTATCCTGTGTTACGACAAGGCAAAACAGGGCACACTGGGCACCTGCAACAGAGCAGCTAACATGCAGCGTGTTGCATATGTTAATGCTCCACATGTCTCTCAGTAAATGCAAGGTATTCAAGTTAATTTCCTCTACACTGAGAAAGAATAGCCTAACCCAACTCAGCAAGAACAGGATAAACATACTTTCCTAAAACAACTCTCAGAATTTATTAGGATTACATTAGATTTATGTAATTACAAATTTAAAGCAACAATTCTCAACTGCATCCAAATATACACTCCTGGACAGCATACATTTTATCAGTAAAACTTATTTCTCCCAAACTTATTAAACACAACGATGGGACTACCCCAAGCCTACCTCCCACTGGTGCTATTAGAAGCTAGAAGGCAGGTGATGTACCTGTTGATTGGAGGGTTTCCCCGTTACTATAAAGTTACTTACAGAAAGAAAGACAACAGTTAAAAAAAACCCAAGTTATTTCTCTTCTATCAGACTTAGACAACACATACATTTGAATGCTTTCATTTCTGTTACTCAAGTGGATGTGTAGGCTGTTCTGTTTAAGACTGGTAATAAAAAGTTTGCAATGTCGAATTATACCAAAACACCTAAAATTCTGGAGTACACTCAAAACATCCCAGCAGAAAAAAAAAACAAAAAACAACAAAACTTGTTCCAAGGCACATTCACTGCCATCTTGGCAGTGGCACTTCTGTTTTTAAAAAAGAAGTATTAAATCAGAAATTACAGTTGCAAGGAAATGCCTGTCATGTATTAAGATGACAGGATTCCATCTGCAAACATCAGCAGAAGATTCTTCTGAGATCACGTTAGGATTCTCAACAGTATTTTATGCACTCATTCTTCCGCACTGTATTCTTACAGTGGCTACATATGTTTACACATGTGCATGCACACACACAGAGTTAGCTGTACCAGCTGTCTCGGGATCGGGTTCAGTTTGGGGTGGAGTGGTGCTTTTGTTTTCTTTAAGAGGGTGTGTGGGTGAGGAAGGCCTCATCTGAAGACACTTCTACACCTGTCCCTCAACACTTCAAAATAGGAACGCTAGGCCATCGACAGCTGTGTCACTGCGGCCATGATTTCTCTTACGTCTCCTGAAAAGGACAGTTGAAATCCCAGGTAATAGTGAGGCACCACGTATGTCAGAGACCTGTGCCAGCTGGGAATCCCCATAGTACAGACACCCAGTAAGTCTCTACTCCTTTCATGTGTCAAAAAAACCCCACTCAGATAAAAGAGTACAGGATTTAGTTCAACCCTCAGTCTTAAAATAAAATTGGGTTTGTAGATGTAATGATGAAAACATTAATTTTAAGCTAGCACACAGCTCCTCTGTAAATAAAAGCAGAGAGATATTTGCCTGTGTTTGACTAGCAGCTGCCGTAAGTCAAAGCTTGTCCATAGCTTCCTCTTTCCAGCCACCCTGTGTTTTTTTGCTTTTTGTATTGTAACTCCTCAGAAAAGGATACTTCTTAAAAATAAATATCCACAACGGCACTTTAGACATATCCTCCTTAAAATATGCTAAAAATCCCTGTTTTTGAAGCTCAGTGCACTTAAATGGAAGGAAAAAAAATACCACACAACTGAAGATAACACCACCTTGTAGTTCCATCTCTTTACAGCTTTCATTATGCAGTAGCATTTTTACTGGTATAGTGAGAATACGGTCAGCCTAACACAACCCAGTATAATTTACTACTTACCTTAGAAAGTGCAGAAAACTATATTAATTAAAATCTGCATCATGAAACTTGGTTGAAAGAGGAAGCCATAATGGCAGTTACTATTTCACAAAACACTATTTTGACTAAATTTAGACAACCCCTCAGAATCTGAAATACTGACATAAAAAGTACAGTCTCTGGCTGAATTAAATAACCAAAGCATAATACTAGAATACCTCGTGCACACAGCTCCACAGAAACCCAAGCAAGTTGTTTTTGCAAGGACAGAAATTATTTTGCCAAGATTAAAAGCTTGTGCTCCAGCTTGTGCCATGTACATTCTCTGTATGCCCTCAAGCGGAAACAAGTAGTTACTGCTACAGAAAGTGAAAACCAGTTCCTACCACTCCGTTTACAGAAAGCAGCTGGTCTCCACGTTTCAAGCCTCCGTGTCTATCAGCTACACCGCCAGGGATGATTCGAGAGATATAGATTGGAGAATTTTGTTCTTTGCCTCCCATAATGTTGAATCCAAGACCTTCTTCGGTTTTGGGTAGTTCAACCACTCTGGGGTGGGAATGACCCTCACTAGCAGCAAACGCAGCTACAGTGGCCTGTAAGACACAAGATTTTCCTATTTATAAGAAATTAAATATAGACCCCTTAGCTAGACACAGTGAGCAGGCTGAAACAGTATTTTTGTCCCAAAGTACTTAAATATTAAGACAAATTAGATGAATTCTCCAGATACCAACACTAGCATGAAAAATTTAGAACTCCAAGAATAAAATTAAAACAGAAGAAACTTAAAAATAACAAGTCTCTCGCTATACTTTTTAATAATCCATTAAGCTTATCCATTTTATCAGACATCTAGGTAATATCCTTCTGAATTTTAAATAACATTCTTCTGCTTCTAAAGTAACAAACTACTGTATTTTACACAAGTTATAGTTTGGCTTTTACCTTTGCTGTTGCATTAGCTCTAACTTCTGGGCTACTGCTGATATCCACAGTTTCGTATACGTGTTCATACACCTTTAGAGACAAAGCAGTTTAAGCATGGAGAAAACAGATATTTTTCTGCTTAGATAATATAACAAAATATGAGGTAGAACTTAAACGTGCGTAAATTAAAAAGTACACACCTCTAATAAGTTACTCTCCGATTCACTACAAGGCATCAAGTGACAAGCTACCACACTATGCAGCAACAACTCTCTCGGCGTCTTTATCGCTCAGTTAATCAATGCATATCTAGGTGTCAACCTAAATCTTCCCTCCTTCTACAGCATTCAGACATCACTGTTAATTTAGAAATGCTTATGGCTAGTCTAATACACCTGACTGGAGACATGACCACCTTCTCTTGTTTGATTCAAGCTGGAACTCTTCAATAAGGATGCACGCAAAATCCTTAAAGCTCTCCGAACAACCCAGTCCTCCCCCCAGACCTCCATATTTTCCTTCAACTGATGCAACTAACTGAATACCTTCAGAAAAAAATCGTATCAAAAGCACAGAGGCAGTAAGAATATTAATGCTATGGAGGTGCTTACACTGAGAGCTAACCCACGCCCTCACCTGCCGATCACTTGGACTTACTAAGCAATAAATACACTGTCCTCCATAGGATGAACACCTTAAGATGACACCTGTGTCTACAACAGATTTATAAATCATTCTAGGTGTCATCATCAGTGGCAGCACCAACAGCAAGGTACATTCAATCACCCAAAAACCTCCAAAAGAGCATCTGGAATGAAGATGAGGTGGTGCAAGGCTCCACCTCCAGGTGATGTGGATTTGGCATATAAGCAATAGAGACAATTCAAACTTCGTCCATTCTTACATGCCAAGAGGATAACAGCCTGCTAGCTGCCAGCAAGGAAGTGATTTGCTCCTGGGCCATTATTTAATACACCTATGCTATCCCAAATTATCTTCTTTGGAACTTTTAAAAATAAGTCTTGTTCTATTAAGGTCTGTAAGTCAAAATCAGCTTTTAGAAAGAACTAAATCAGATTATTGTACTGAACACAAAAAAGAAAAAGTAAAACATACTCAAGGTAACTGCTTAAGTCAAGCTAACTTACCTCCCTTACAGCATTACAGAATTCACTTTGAAGGACCCTTTGCAAAGCCTGTAGCTTTTGTGGTGGCACTTCTCCACTTCTCTGTAATTTTTCCAGCAACTCAATTGCTCTGCAGATGTCTACGGAAAAAATAAAGCACTAGTAATGAGGAATGCCTGAGGAAATTCAAGGGCGGAGGTTTCTGTTGGGTTGAAATTAAGTCAATGGAGCAGTCTCTGTTTGTGCGTGCACTTGTATACACCTTAAAACCATGTATTAGTTTCATTTCTCCCATAAAACTACGTATCTACAAAATGTTACAATAAAAGACCGTATTTTCCCCATGATTTTTAAG
Organism: Opisthocomus hoazin; assembly: GCF_030867145.1. Classification (NCBI taxonomy): domain Eukaryota; kingdom Metazoa; phylum Chordata; class Aves; order Opisthocomiformes; family Opisthocomidae; genus Opisthocomus; species Opisthocomus hoazin. The sequence continues at coordinate 7,542,110 of NC_134420.1, forward strand.
TCAACCACAGCAATCCAACCCTGGAAAGCATCTGGACATCTCACTGCCATGAACATATTTTAAAGAAAATCTGATTTTTCCTTGAAGATTAAATCAGGCTGAAATATTTCATTGACAGATACACTATCAACATTTCACATGCATAACTTCATTATTTATCTACTGGACAGATAACATTTTGTTAAAACCAGCTAGAATATTGTCAAATATGCTAAGATTCCTTTTATATTAAAAAAAAAAAATAGTTCAACCAGAGTACACTTCATGCTTTCCCTACAACAGGGCTGAGACCTATCTGGCCTATATTTTCTTCCAAAGTGCTCAGACAAACAACCAAACTCCTTTTGATACTCTCAGTTGAGAGAAAGTATCTCTGTACTCTAGAATCCTCAACCCCAAATCTCTTTGTTCCAGTTCCTAGAAATTTGTTCCTAAGAATTCACACTGTCCATATTCTCATAAATGCAGATGCCGCTTTGTGAAAATGAACTCCCTGTGAAGGCTTCCATTCCAGACCCGTACGACTGAAGATGGACATCAAACACTATGTGACACGCTGCTGGCAGCAGCAGAATACATTAATATCCCTCACTTGTATTTCCGAAGTGTTACATTAGTGATGATTCTGAATCACGCCAGTCCTCGAACAGAAGTAGAACAGTCTCCCAGAAAAGCAGATAGAAAGGATTACCTTCATTATCACAAAGGCCAAGCAGCAGTGATTAATCTACTATACAAAAAAAGGCACAGATCATTTTAGAAAAGGATGAAGTCCAGGACATTGCTATATCCTGAACACATTACTTCCTTTTTTCAGTAATTAACCTTTAGGCAATCATTTTTCATGTGAACGCACATCTATTCAATGGCATCATATCAGCACAGAAGATGTGAAAGAGCCACGAGCTTCTAAAGGCCAAGTATAAGACAAGAGAATTTACGTAAGAGGATGGAAAAACAGTGGGGTATATGTTCCAAAACCAAGGTGAAGCACACTGGCAAGAGACAACCCATGGTGACGTTCTGTCCGCTTCCGTAAATTCTCAGTCAGACACATCTTACTGACTACTACACTGCGATCAGGCGGTGCAGCCAACTAAACAAGGCACGGCTTCACCTCACGGACCGGTCATCCACGAGCACAGTTAAAGCTGTGTCTGTGTCACAGACTGGAAACAAACCCTGCACGGAAGAACATCCCAGTATTATCACTACAGGCACAAGACAAAGTATTTCAGATGAGAGTTAAGGTTTCTACATGCCATGAGAACTTGGCACGTTTTGGCAAGCATATTCAAGCTTTATAAGCATCAGGTATCCAAAGCAAAGAAATATCAAAACCTAAACTCTAGCTATCACCAATCCCAAGTCTACAGAGAACTCATTTCACACAGGCATGCATATTTGCTATCTGTACCACAACTAAAAAATAAAATAAAAAGAAAGCTTCTGAAGCTTTTAATTTCCTAACGAGCATTTTGTATTTTAACATACAAAATATTAGATGAAATTGAAGAGATTCTAGATGTGATTGCTCATTAATCTTTCAATCTTTTTACGATGCAAACATCACCAACATCCTCAGTAATTTTTGTGTTTGGCAACTACAGTACAAACTATCTTAATTTCATCAAGTCTCGCACTGAACAGCTTGAAGGGGAATGATGAGCAAATGGCAACAGCAGCACTTCCAATCCTGCAACACTCCATATATTCATGAAAAGTCTAGTAAGTATGTAAATTACAATACAGCTATCATTTAAATACTTGCAGATGTTTGCAGACAAATGACTACTTCATGCACATAAAAGAGTACAGTTCTACGCAGCCATTCTCGAGTCTGTGGCGCATGAGCCATGTTAAGCTGTAAGGTGCAGGAACTTGTTATCTAACAGTTTGATTGGGATACTGCAAGAAATTTTAAAGGGTGACAGCAATCTACTGATCCAAAGAGTAGCTGCAGAAATTGACTCCAGAACACCATTTGCTAATTTCTCCTCTTTTGTGACCTCCATGTTTCACCAATAAACTAGATTTAGTTCCTACATGGATCTGCTAAGAGCCCAAACATTCAACTACATAGCATTTTATACCCTAAGGCAAAATTGGCAAGTTTGGGAAGCAGCTGGATCTTTTCATAAAGTGTAGACTAAGAGCACAGATCAGCTTGTCAAAAAGTGACTGGGAGACACTGAACTGGATTCCTTTTAGATGAAACTAAAGCAGAAGATGAACTTTAATAAAAAAGGGCTTTCAGATCAAAGGACCAAGCTGCAGCTGTAAGGTAAAAACCCAAAGCAAACAAACACAGCATGAAAGCTGTGTCCTCAGCACTCTACAGATCTCCTTTTACCACAGTGCGCCTCTTGCTCAGGTAGATAGGGGCAACGGGTCCCATTACCAGGACGCTTCTCCCCCAACGTTTGTTTTTCTTTACCCCATTGACAGGACCCCATTATTCCAGTCTGAGAGTGAAGTGAGCATAACTTTCTCATAGTGAACTGCATTAGGCACTATTACTCAAAAGCTCAGTCTCTCCCAGCAACACTGCTCTGGAAAGGAACTAGTTCGGCTGGGAACAAGTGACGAAACACACCTCGCAACTCTGCCCGGAGGAGAAAAGATTGCTGACTGCTCTGCTGATGTAGTTTGCTTCCTCCTGATCTACTGCTCAGGGTACGATCAGCTGAAATCTGTCTTCCTTGCAATATTAACACTATAGTTCAGCCAACTGTTCAGAACCAGGGACTGAAATGAACATTGTATAATTGTTTCCATGATGGATTTCAACAAGCAGCGATGTAGAAATAACTCCAGAAGTAGGTAATTAAAAAAATCCAAAACATAAAACTCACTGTAAAATGGAATCCAGACATAATGAAAAAAAATTTTCTTTTAATCTTTTCGTCCTTTTTGAACCAGTTGTCTGTTCTTCACAAATTAAGTTTTGTGATCACAGGATACTAGATCAAAGTTCTGAAAAAGAGATACGTTTAAAATAAAAGAATGTTGGAAAAAAAGCCAGCAAGATGCCACCACACCAAGCATATGTGTGAAGAAAACACAGAAAGAGGAAAAATGCAGCGTCCTCATAGATACTGATTAACCACCTCCGCTGCTTATGTTCAAATAATCTGAATTCCTAAGGTGTATGTAGAGTTATCACATGTCACCACCAAACCGTAAAAGTAACTTCAAACTGTTAAATGTTTTTTCATCCCTGCACTCCAGTGAATCTGGGTGGTGGTGTTTGCAATACAGCTCAGAGAGAGAACAGACGGGGAGAATTTTCAATTGCCCTGATGGTAAGCATATGGTAACCATTCGAAATCAGCTAATTTTGTACACTATTCTCTTATGCTATATGCCAACAATATTAGTGATGTTCACTTTCAAGCTGATGATGATTCATCATCAGGTTATGTGCAGTCAACCCCATACGATTACCCGAGGTTATTTAGTTCTGTAAATAAAGCTCTTGCTTTTGTAGGTCCATTATACTGTGCTCCCTTTTTGTTCTTTTCTTAAAAAGACCAATATGCCAGAAGACTAAATAGCTCCTTTGTTCCACCGATCCCTAAGTAACACTGCAGAGTTGTTGGTTTTCCATGGACAGAGCATAGCGGCAGGGTAATGAGGTGGAGGATGCTGCTGCCTGAGGTTTAAACTCCACAGACCTACCAAGAGCAACTAATCCACTGCCAAAGCAGCTGCCCTAATTAACAAGCTTTGGAATAGGGAGGGTAGATGAGCTGCAGAGTGGGAAGCTAAGTTCTTACATAAGTCACTATTTACAGGTCTTCTCTCACACGTGACAAGCGCTTCGCTTGGGGAATGGGAAGGAGGGTTAGGCAAACAGAAGAACTGAATTCTGTCGTAGGTAACGTGTGATAGTACCAAACACAATAAAGTGGGTATATACAGCCTGTTATACATCGACAAAAAAGCTTCTAGCACTGTGAGCAAAGGTGGTGGCCCCAGTGGGAATGGCAGTGGGCAAACAGTCAGTTCATCCATTCACCTGCACTCCATTTCATCGTCGTCCTTTTCAAGAATAGGATTTCCCATTCTCAGTATCCTTTTCCCATTTAAATTCCATTTTCCCACCGCTATTATCCTACATCTATGCTAATAAAACAATCACACATACTGTTATACAATCATATGTTCACTGAGCTACCGTGGACCTTGCACAGCTCTCAAGAACGACCCTGACAGAAGTTTATGGTTTCTTAAAAGCCCTGAATGAAAGACACAAGCGTACCACAGAAAAAACACACAGCCAGGTTGTGCGTTTTATCCGTTTCCCTACTAACTCCAGTTGCGCGCCGCGCAGTATTAACAGCACAAGTTGAGGCTATAAACTGGAAAACCGGGATGGAAACTTCAACGCGCGGGGGTAACGGAGCTGAGCAGAACCAGGACCGAGCGCAGAGGGACAGCGGCATGTGTCACTCGCCTGCCACCAAGCCGGTCAATGATTATCGCCACGACACCGCCTCGCAGGCTGAGCCCGACGCGAAGAACTCAGCCTTGCTCCAGAGCGAGCTTTGCCAGAAGCTGGGAGCTGGCGGGACCGCGGACACGGGTGGAAGCACAGCAGACACCCCCCCCCCCCCCCCCACGGCAGCGCCGGGGCGAGCCCACCCGCAGCCCGGAAGGCGAGCGCAGGCTCCGGGGCCCGCGGGAAGGCAAGCCCGAGCGGCGGGTCCCGCCAGCACCCCGGGGGAACCAGCTCGCAGCAGCCGCGGCACGGCTGCTCCCAAGGCCTCAGGCCGGCGGCGGGGGGGCAGGGATGGCCGCCCCAGGGGCTGGGGCCGGATCCCCGGCAGCGCGCCCCAGGGCCGGGCAGCGGCTGCACCGCCGCAGCTCGCCCGGGGCAGAGAGCGGGCGGGAGCGCCCGGCCCCGGCCGCCACCGCGCTCACCTCGCTCCAGCCGCACCGGCTCGCCCAGCGCCGCCATCTTCTCCTGGCTGCGGCCCCGCGCGAGAAGTGACGCGGCGCTGCCGGAAGGGTGCGTGCGGGGGCGGGAGGGGGGATGGCAGCGGCCCCCTCGGCCTGAGGGGAGGGGGCACCGGCTGCCCGCGCTAAGTCAATTGACGGCACCTTCTCCAGAAAATGCCCCTTTTTCTTTTATTTTTCTTCCCCCCACCCCTTCCCGTCACTGAGGACTCTTCGCAGGCTACAAACACCACATGGGGAGCGCGTATCTTTCTGTGTACCCCGAGTGCCCCTGGAGATGGAATATAAATAAATACATTCACGTACATATTTATTATATATTGATATTATATTTATTCCTGCCTGTGAGAAATGGGGAAGCACGTGCTTTAGATTTCTTGTTTGGCATCTATTTAGTCTCTGTGTGGAGCTAATGTATTGCGTTTACCTTCTGTATTCAACTGATGTAAGCACAAATGTGATGTACTGTGAGGCGTTTTTCTGGAAAAGAGTAGGAGACTACTTCAGGACACGCATTTATATATTCTTAATTCACTCTAAGGGTGCAACTCTCCGTGTATCAGTACAGGCTTGGGGCGGAGCTGCTGCAGAGCAGCTGTGTGGAGAGGGACCTGGGTGTCCTGGTGGATGACAGGTTAACCATGAGCCAGCAGTGTGCCCTGGCTGCCAAGAAGGCCAATGGGATCCTGGGGTGCATCAAGAGGAGTGTGGCCAGCAGGTGTCAAGGGAGGTTCTCCTTCCCCTCTACACTGCCCTAGTGAGGCCCCATCTGGAGTACTGTGTCCAGTTCTGGGCTCCCCAGTTCAAGAAAGATGAGGAGCTACTGGAGAGAGTCCAGCGGAGGGCTACGAGGATGAGACTGGAGCATCTCTCCTACGAGGAGAGGCTGAGGGAGCTGGGCTTGTTCAGCCTGAAGAAGAGAAGGCTGAGAGGGAACCTAATAAATGTTTATAAATATCTCAAGGCTGGGTGTCAACTCTTTTCAGTGGTGCCCAGCGACAGGACAAGGGGCAAAGGGCACAAACTGAGGCACAGGAAGTTCCAGCTGAACATGAGGAAGAACTTCTTCACTCTGAAGGTGATGGAGCACTGGAACAGGCTGCCCAGGGAGGTTGTGGAGTCTCCTTCTCTGGAGATATTCAAGACCCGCCTGGACAAGGTCCTGTGCAGCCTGCTGTAGGTGACCCTGCTTCGGCAGGAGGGTTGGACTAGATGACCCACAGAGGTCCCTTCCAACCCCGAACATTCTGTGATTCTGTGTTCAGCTTCGATTTTGTCTGCGTTTGGTGTTTTTTGCTTTGAAAGAGGATCGTTCTCCACAGGTCTCCAAGTGTCAGCCAGCGTGACAGTGATGTACTCGTTCCTCCCCGTGATTCATTTCAGTGCCAGCTCCTCTCAGTTTGAAGGATGCTGCTTGTACGTTTCCATGAAAAGGTCATGTGAATGGAATTTTGCAGGTGAACAAAATTAAATCCTCACAGACTAGTTTCCAGTGAGAAAAAGCGTTTTAGCAGCTGCAACTGCAGAATGTTTCTGGAATAAAATCCAGATGTTTCTACCAGAGTGGTGCAGGAACTACCATTCTGTTAAAAATGATTGAAATTTTAAATAGCCTGCTCTGACTTTAGACAGATGAACCGATGGAGAAAAATGAGTGTTCACCAATATTTCATAAATCTTGAGATTTTTCCAAAAGACATGTGATAAGAACACGTGTTTAAACATACCTTTATAGTAGCATTATTCTGACTTCAGTGAAGACTAAAGATTCAGAGCCCAAAGCAGCTCCTTTAACTTTCCTGTAGACCCCAGTGAACTGGGCAATGACATTATGATAATAAGAAACTCTGAAAAGCATATTTTATGTAGTGCTTCCACTGTCTACTCTATAGCACTGTCCAGCTTGAACCATATCGCTCCAGGAATTTGTGCTGATTTGTACCAGCAGAGAAAAAACCCACAACAACGTTTGGGTTTCTAATTTGTGATCCGTGAAGAATGTTGATAACGTAATTGTTACTTGGTTTAGTTTGTTCTTTGCTTGCAAAAGGGAACTTACCTTCTCTGCTTATCTTTTACTTGAGAAAGCTAGGTCTTTTTACACCAGAAGTGTCGTGGAAAAGCTGCAGGAAAGCTAGTGGGGTTATAATCTTACAACAGAATGGAAAAGAAGCAGTTGAAGTGACCACTTATTCTGATTGGTGTTTGCTTTCTTGTAATACCTGTAGAACTCAAGCAACTGAAAAATATCCAAGAGAAAGAAAACCTTGGTATAAAATTTGACTTTGCTGTCTGTTTTAATAAAAAAGCTAAAAGTTGGCAGGTACGCCTTTTCTGTGTCCTCCAGGAGAACCAAGGAATGACCGGCTTGATATTCCAGTGGAAGATGAAGTGGGGTGCTAGTGCAGGACCACCATGGAGGGAATTAAAAATAAAGCTACAGATTATATAGAAAAAGTATGAATACCCATTTCCTTTTTTTTTTTTTCTTTCTGAGGTACTGCATTTAAGTGCATTGCTGTATTTTTGTAGGACTGCCAGATTTTTGCAGTAGTGTCTTAAATTACAAAGCTAGGCATTGCTATGGCAGAGGTATTTTAGTGCGTGTCTTTTGTCTTCAAAAATAAGAAAATGTGTTTCAATTAAAGAAATAGCCACTGTGTAAGTCAGAAGTCTAATCCTGTCCCAAAAGAAGGGAATGAACTGCCAAGTCTATAGCATGCTATATATTTCTCAAGAGAAATTCGAAGCATAGGTGGATACTGAGAGATTCAGTATTAACATGACAAATTGTTTGTGCCATCCTAGTCAGGAAATCCCTGTCCTGGTAAGCGTTTGAAGGAACACAGGTCCCAGAATCGATTCCCAAAGAGTGAGGGGTGCCTCTCCTGAATGACCAGGTGGATGTATTTGCACAGTAGTGGCTGAGAAGCGTGAAAGATCTAAGCATTAAACTTCAATTGATGTATTTTGCTAACTATAATGAATTTATTAGTTTAGACCCATTTGTCTGTGTCACTCAAGCCTGTGACATTTTCACCAGAGTTACTTATACTCACATCTTGACTGATGAATTAGCCAAGGTGTTACCAGCTGCACTTCAAAGCCACATGAAATATTGGTGCCGTGTGCTGTAGTGTATGTCAGCGGGGCTTCTGGGAGCAAGCACATCCTGCAGGTTTTTGTGCATGTGGTGACACTCTAGACTTACTGCTGAAGGATTATCAATAGCCAGGTGATACAGCCTGTGTCTTTATTGGAAAATAGTTGCATTATCAGCCCAAGAGAAAGTGGAAATCAGTCTCTAGAGTGAGCTAACTTAAAATGAAAGGACAGTTTGTTTTAGGTGAGAGGTCTTAGGATGTAAGAAGTTAATTCATAACTGAGTAAGAGGATGAGCTTTCTTTATACATTAATTAGTAAGGTCTTAATATTTTTATGGTAGCATCTTAACAGGCAGCCAAACATGGGGCTTTTTTATTCTAGACATTATCCATAGGTGGAGGGAATGCAAATATGACAGGATATATTCTGTGATTAGCTAGGCAAAATGCAGGAAGGAGAGCGGTTCGAGAAACTTTGTTTACTTTCCTTCAGGCTTCAGCTCAGGCACAAGATTTGGGCTCAAGCTTCACATGAGAAAGAGATGCTGTTTGCAACCGTGCTAGCCTCTTACAATGTGTACCTCTCTCACGGGGACACTTTTTTCACAAGAATAGTTTGATTTGTTTAGCTTAAATACTTTGTTATTGGATGTGCTAAACCACAAAAGCCATCAGAAGAATAAGAAAATGCACGTGGATTGTGGCTAGCTTTGTCTCTGTACAATTCTATCAGTGTGTAAACTTACAATTTAATTCTATTGTAAAATTACTTTCCCCATGTACAGACCTATACATGTGTTCTTGTGCTAACAGGACCAGTCCATAGCGGTCTTGTAGCTAGGTAGTATTTTACTTCACATCCGGCTGACATTTAGTCACAAGGAGTGACTATAAGATACTTTACATGCTATAGAAAACATTGGAACACAGTTTCCTAAAATTCCATAGCCCAAATAACATCTTCAGAAGTGTAACAGTGCTAATTAGTCCACTATTTTGATGCACAGATAGTACAAATCACACACCCACAGCATTTATTTATGTATGTGTTTTCACATGCATATGCTCAAGAATGATCTCACAAGTGCTTTTCACATTATTAGGCAAAGGTTAAGCCCAAACGTTCAGGAATTTTACTTAGATAATTACCTAACTAATTGCAGTAGAAGTTATGTATGTGTCCAGTTACATTTAAGTAACACAGTACACCAATGTGGAGGAAAAAAAATTGGCTAGAAATGGGTATCAGGACACAATATACACTTATAAAAAATGCAGAGGAATCTCTGCTGTCCACAGAGAGCAGCATCTGCCCTGGAAACCTGAAAGGCCAAGTTAACCGTGATCAGACTTTATGATTCAGGGCAGAGAAGAGAGTGCAAATTCAATTTTTAGGTTATTAAGACATCCCCTTGCCTCAGGACTACCACGTTGGTAGAATTTTATTGCTTTAATACCGCTGAATTTAATCACTTTAAATCTTTGACAGTTGCATCAGTATTTGCAGTTTCAGCAATACTTTGATTCATTGGCCTAGTCCAGAGTGAGTTTCCTGGTCTGCCACACACTGTGATTGATTGCTATCGTCCCTGTCAAAGTCCAAGCTTTTAGACCTTTTGAAGAGCTTGGTAGCTTTTTGCTTGTGCACATACGAACCATTTTTTCTGTCTTCATATGACAGAAGAGATTCTTGCTTTGTTACGTGTTACAGAATACGCATCTTGATTGATTTCTCACACACTGGTTGATTAGCATGTAGAAAGAGTCCAGCATTTTGGTATGTGCCACCTCATCTGCATGCCAGTTATTTTTCCCACGTAAAATTTGACTATGTGAGTTGTCTCTGATATTTTCTAGTCGCTCCTGGAAATCTTGCCATTACCATCCCCCTGGCCTTTTCTACAGATGAAAATGCTGTTTACTGATGACAAGGCTGACAGAGGAAGCAAAATCAAACTAGAAATTCAGTAGAGCATCTAAATGCTAATTACAATTAATACTCAAGTAATTAAATGCATCTGCTTTTTTTCAGGGTAAATGAATTGATCTTGCAAGTGCTCCTTTTTCATGAAATGTAAAATATCCCTGAAAGCCCTCATAGAGATGACACGGACTCACCCCACTGTACGATGTAGTACCACGCACTTTGCAGTACATCTTCGTGGGACGCTTTGAAGGACAGCAAACTTCTGTTTACAAAACAGAATAGTATTATTATATATGAATAGTATTATTGTATAGTATAGTATTCTATACAGAACGAAAACCTTTGTTCAGACACTAATTTTACAGAATTTATCGCTTCCCATGTGCAAGTGGTCGTAATATAATAATTAATCTGGAACAGTTCTGACCTAGAAGCACATTTTCCTTAGTACACAACTGAAATAATTCAGAGAATGGAATTGTGTCAACTAGTGTGTTTCAGAAGAAACACAGGTTGTTTAATTTCACCTTGAATGGGAAAGGGATGTTTTTGATAAGACTGCTGTTACATTGTCTTTCTGTATGGTCACAGAAGTTTGTATTAGCGACATTTGCCTGCTTTTGAAGTGCTTTGCTTAACGTCCTTTTAAAGTAGCTTACCAGACAACGTAGTGGGCAAACAGATGGCAACGTTAAAAAAAAAAAAATCTCATTTTGCTTTTTGAAAAGTTATTTGAACCCTTAAAGGTTTGAGTTTACTTTAAAAAAAGAACTGGGGTTGAACTAAAGCTACCCAAAATAGATCTGGCAGAGCAGCCTTTTATAGAAGAATATAAATATGCTGAGTCTCCTTCTGCTTTCATCACTGGAAGCAAAGAGTGGCCTCAGCCTCTGGGAGGAGTGGTCAAAAGAAGGAACTCTGCCTCTGCAGTGTGCTCTTCTTCCCACTTTAACTTGGCAGGGCTTTCTGAGTAGGAAAGGGGCGAAGTCGCAAATTTAGTAAGTGTCTTGCACAAATACAGGCATGAGTTTGCAGTGAATTCCGAAGATCAGCTTTTATTGAATTTAGACTGCACTGTCATAGAGTAGTTCATCAGGAGAGACTGTTTCTCCCTAAAATAGAGTACAAATATTCACAAAGCCCTTCATAAAGAGACTTGAGGAAAACTTTCCAGATCTCGATTACCACACACACAAAAAATCACACTTACAAAAATAATCGTAGGAAAATATTTTTACTACATATTAGAGAACACTGGCTATATGTAATGGTTTTGTTTTATAACACAGAGTAGACTTTATGTTAGCCAGACTTAATATTTTCTTTCTGCAGTATGTATGAGAGATTTTCTTCTTTACAGAAGAAAACAGCCAAGCAGGAACCAAAACTCATCAAAGCTATATGAAATCTTCCGTTGTGTGTCTTCGTCGAGCAATACACAGTTTGTTGTTTCACATCTTTTGAGAATAGCTATCCCGAGGAGATGAACTGCTATGATCAGCCAGGGTCACTGTACAGAATAAGCATCTGTGCTGTTCAGCACCTTGCGAGTGTTTGGACTGGAATTTAATTTCACCTTCTGGCTTTTTTCCCTGCATTGTGGTAATTTCTCTGCTGTCTTGGGCTGCATTTGAATCTTTCACTGACTGCAGCGTTCCTTGGCTAGTCCTTCTGCAATGAACCATGTCCCTGTGTCCCTTTAGATGAGCAATCTCAGAAGAAAGCTCACTGGGATCAGAAAAGTCTCTAGAAAACACAGGTTTAGACTCCCAAGATCTGAAATCGTTCCGTTTAAGCTCTGCTTTAGTCATTAAATGCATCCCATTGACCTAAGCTAGGGTTGGACTAAACCCCAGAAGAGCATCCAAGTTCAGTAAGGTGGCTCTTGTTCTGGTGTGAGTGAGAAAATTTGAATACAATTAAGATACATATTTAGGATTTAGGACTGAAGAGCAGGTGGACTTTGCTGTATGATGGGTAACACATTTCTGGCTTTGTAAAGAGACTTTCCCCCCCCGAGTGTTTTTGGCCAGAAAAGATTTGTAAATACCATTTCTCAGAGGTCTGCCTGTAACAAAACAGATCCAGACTGCTAACGTAACATTAAAGTGAATTTACTGTCAAACTGTTTAGGCTTACAAAAACACATCCACCATTTAGGGTCCCCAGCAGATTCTCCATCTCCCCATAATGAGGTCCTCTCATACAGAAAGGAATGTGCGTTTCAAAGACATTGACGGTGGTTTTAGTAATATCACAGAAGTTTAACGAGCTCTGGAAGTGTTCTGTTGCGCATTACCGCACTTTTAAAACTCAGAGAAAGGCATTTAAAGTGCGTATGTAACATTTCCTCTTTAAATATATGAATAATAAAAAATTAACATTATCTTTGTGTAGACTTGCACGGGGCCAGGTCCCCTGCTGATGCAGATGCACGCAACCCTGCTGTCTCAAAGTCTCTGGCTGACTGGGAACTTAGAGCTGCAGTAGCAATATGGGCAGGGTTTGGTTCCCACAGTCCCAGGAGCTTTGCTGTTCATGGCAACAGCAGCGGGGCTGCACCACTGAGCAGGTAACCAGTAGCTATGCTACCTCTTTGCGTGGACGGTGCGGTATACACCATCAATATATTTGCTCCACGTCAGTAAGGATTTTCAGACCTTACGTTCTGTATGTTGAAGAATAATAGTGATTGTTTCCCAAAATGGAGCTTTCAGCTAGACTTTCCCCGTCAGAGGTGCCAACCCGATAGTGCTAGAGATAGATTAATTTTGTTTTGTTAAAATATCTGATCTTGTCATCGTTATGAAGCCAGTGAGTTTGACTAATATTAAATAGATTACGTTAGTGGTATCTAACTGGTACAGCCTGTACAGATGTAATATAATCTCCTTCCATACTATTTTATCACATTACTCTGGTTTCTAATCTTGCAAATATCCTCAAGAGGAATTACTCACATGCATAAAATAACCTCATATTCTTTAATGTTTGCAGGCTTGGGCCCCAGGTTACAATAGCATTTATATTAAAATTGTTTCTCAGTGTAAAAGGCTGATAATTATTCCAGATTCTGCATTTAAGATTGTATTTTGAAGGGCCAAATACGTCTTATTTGTCTGATTTTATCTTTTCCTGTTTGCTTCTGATCTGTTTTGTAGTTACACATATGGGGAGCATGATGCACATGGGAAAATAGTTGGTAGTTTGATGATAACAGTGTTCTCTGTGCTCAAGGAATAAAGGATTACAACTGATTTGACATTTTAAACTTTTTTTTGCTAAAAAATGGAAGAAGCAATTCAATCTGTAATACGATTTGTCAAGCTATATTTTAGTGATCAGTACAGAAAGATATTTGAAACACATTTATTTGTTTGCATTTGTGCATTTTAGAAACATGGGGTTTTAGTTTTCTTAAAGTGAGCTTCCTTGTGCTTTACATTTCAGCCGAAGGACTGAAATTAAATTAGTGTAGGAAGCCAGTAAAAGGGGTTTATGAGTACCTGCAACTGCTACTTATTTTCAGCCTATGACAAAGTGAATTTGCATGGCAGCTTGTAAATTCATGAAATTTAGAACTGGAAGTAATACCAAAAGCAAATAAATAATGGAAGAACCTAAGTCCAGCTGCAAGACAGTGAGATTTGGCAACTTAGGCACTTCTAAAACATTTTAATAGGGGTTTATGCACCTCTGAATGTAAATACCTTAACCAGAGCGGTGCATTAGTGTGTACAAATGGGGATTGTGTTCCCTAGGTCCTGTTTGTTCTGTGGTTTCAGTGACGCATGCTCCATAGATTTTAGCCTTGCAATTCAGTGAAAATATTTCTGCGTGACATCCCTGGCCTGCCAAGGAACAGCCATTTGGAGAGTCCCAGCATGAAAAAGCTTCAAAATCGGATTCTAATATGAGAAGTTGAGATGCAAGTTCCCGTAACAGCAAGGAAAACAGATTCTGCCAACCTTTGTGCCAAAAAGACCTTTACTGTCTCTTGCTCCCATCGAATATGTTAAAACCAGTGATTTGTAACAGATGGGAAGAAAGACTGCTCGGATGATTAGGTGACGGGAGAGCCTAGCTCACAAGGAGAGGTGAGAGGAGGAGAGGATTATTTTCTTTGAGTATATTGGGGGAAATATGCTGGGGGATGAGGGAGGGCAACAGAGAGAGAGATGACAACAAATAGATCTACGTCAGCTAGTAGCAAAGCCAGGAATTACCAACAAGCTCCCGGCCATTAATGAAACCTGATTCTGAAGAATCTTTGCAACTGAAACAGGCGAAACCCCCTCCAAACATGCCTTTAGAAGGAAGATCAGTTCATTCCTGAAAGGGGTTATGACATGGTTCCTGAAATACCCAGAGACTGGATTTCCTTGCCCAGGTGCAAGACTGCTGTGCCTTTCTGAGGCAGCTGAGTCCTGTATCACTTTTTTCCCCCTCTCTTCAGCCCCTGCGTGTGGCACAGCAGGACAGCTGGGCTCTCCAAAGTGGCACTCCCAATGTCACTGTCACCAGAAAGTGACGGTCTTTCCCCTGCCTATCTGCAGAGCAGAGAGCATCGGCAATGGCAGATCACATGCTTGCCTGTCGCCTTCATGTTAAGCTCAATTCTGGCAAATCAAATTCGATTTACCACACTATCCACTTTTCTGTAGGATGAATTGTTTTGTGTCTGTCTCCCCCCGGTGCCAGACGTGATGCAGGAGATAAACCTTTCCCACGGTAAAGCAGGGGGGTTCGTGCAGCTCAGCATAAGCACTTTCCATAGACCATCAAACTTCTGAAAGAAAGCTCATGGCAGCTAACCCTTTGGCATCTTACCTCCCGACAAAAAGCCTCAGAGCTAATATTTCCAAGGCTCAGAACCACCAGCCTAACTTTTACTCATAGTTTCCATTTCTTCTTGCAGGACAGTAGCTAAAATAGGTGTTCTTCTCAGAGGACCAAGTCCATGTTCTGCCTTGTACCGTTTATTTTCAGTTGAACACACCTACTTTTTAAGCTACGTAAGCCTCCAACAGGTAGGTCGTCAGGACTGGTGTCCATGTTTTAACTCTACTTTTCATGATTTTAGAGCCTCTTATGCTGCTATGACAACATTCAGCCCCAGTGTTCTCAAGCAAGGTTCCATCACTTCCTCTGAGAAACTGTTCTAGAAGCTTTCCAACAACCAAGAATTATCTTCACCTGCAAGTAGTTCAGCTTTACTGTATTACAAAATCTGGCAGAGCTGGAATGGAAACACCCATCAAGGCAGAGGTGTCTGCACAGGAATGGTCATTCAGTCTCACCCTTTTCATCAAACAGGAAAAATGTTACACTCCGCTTGTTGTACATTTACCTAATCCTAGCTGTAACACTCTAGGGAGTACAATGCAACAGTCTATGGCAAACGATATGACTATTTAAGTAGCCTGGCAATTCTTATTTCTCCATATAGTCTCATCAATAAAAGCCAATGTGATATAAATACCCTTTTTAAAGTAGTCTTTCATCTCTCTTCTTTTTAAGGTGATACTGAAATATAAGAATACATTGAAATGAATAATTTTTATTCTTCAGAAAGATTTATGTGGATTTATCTTTCCAACTTGTCATGTTGTCTGTTTTTGGCTCACACTGAAAGTAAACTGTATGAAAATATCTAAAAAGTCTCTGTGTACTGAGTAAATACACTTAGAAGTCAGGAGGCAAGTAATAGTAAAATGCTTTCATTTAAAAACACAAAGGAAAATAAAAATGCAAAAACATCAGCAGATGAACTGATCTGGAACCTTGAACAGATCTCGGACCTGAAGACTGGCAAGTACACATATAGAACCCCTGAATTTACGTATAGGAAGCCTGATGAGATCCAGGCTTTATTTGTTCTACTCGGGCGCTGTGAGTTTTATGACGACAAGTCTGAGGCCCTTAATATTAAAACAAAATAAAAGAAATAAAGACAAAATAAGATAATAACATCAAACCAAACCATCTCTCAACTATGCAGGGAGGACTATAAGTAGCTTTCGTCTCTTTCAAGTGCTGCTAGTAATTTGTGGTGGTTCAAAAGGAGTGCAGCCAGCTCCCATCCTCTGGAGTGCAAACACACCGCCTCTTCTCCACGCCCTGCCATTTCTGTTTAGCAAGAAATAAAAAAGGGTTTTACACTGAGCCATAGAAAAAAAAAAAGAGAACGCTAAACTTTGAGGCCAGCTAAGCTTGTGCTCTTGCTACTAGAATTCCTCCACAGCTCAAAGAACTGCATCATTAAAGATTACACATTCTATTAGACAGTGTAGATTTTGGAGCACAAGAGTTTTTGAAATTACAACATTCAGCTGGAGACAATATATATCTAGACCCATTCACTTTTTCTTGTTTTATAATACAATCTAGTCACAACCTGGCCGATCAACCATCTTGCCAAATTGGCAAGAATCTTTGAATTCAGACGCATTTCATTTATCCATTGAGTTTTCCTCTATTTTCCAGGTGGGAATCTCCTAAAGGCAAAAGCTTGCTTCCTATTTGTTACGCTTGTCAGAAAGTGCTTAGCAAGCTCCCAGGGACTCCAGTGGAGTGAATGTGAGAAGTCTTGCTTTTCTGCATGTTGCCTGCAGCGCCCAAAGAGACCTTTCTCAAGAGCATTTCTCCTCTTGAGGAGAACTCCTCAGAAGGAGAAGTTTAATTAAAAAGATTTTAATAGTGTTCAGTAGCGTTGTGCTTTGGATTATAGCTTAGATGTCTTGATGCTACAGAGATTCTGGCTTTAAAAAAAGGAAAAAGTGAGTGAGCTGCAAGAGGAGAGAAATTTTAATACTAAGCATAATCATAATGGTGAGATTTATGGTTTTATCTTTGTTCTCATAGTGAAAATGCACACTTTTTAAAGTGAGCACATAATTTTATCATTGAAACTCACCACACATGAAAACTTACAGAAAGCTCTAACACAGTGAAATGCCCCGTCTCTGCAAATGTAATGATCCTCAAGATCATCATCCAAAATGCATTATTCTATGATGTCCTCGAAGTGAAAGAATATTCTTATGCATGAACAACACAAGTTTATTATGGAGTGGATGATGGATACTTCTGAGAGGAATAAGCGTCCATCAGTGGCTGGGTTTACTGACCCAGGGCATGCGGTAAGGCAGTGTGGAGCCTGGCTCAGCTCCAAAATACTCGGTGATAGACTTGATCTTGTTTTGTGTCCTTTTGTTCCCAAAACAACCGTGACAAATCCCTTCTGCTCAGAGAACTGTGAAGAACACTCTACCAAAGCCCAAAGTCTGAGATACTTCTCCTCACTTATAAAATGTGCCAGTAGCTGAGAATCACAAGAAGTCCTGGTCCAAGCTATCACCCACAAGTCCAGGCAGTATTATGGGTATTTCTGTAGCCACGCTTTTATTAAAGGTTACATAAGACATTTCAAACCTCAAGAGCAGGATTAAAAGGCTTGTGCTGCTTCAAGTGTAAAGGATTTTCTAGAAGAAGAAGAACCAGAAAAACCAGACCCAGTCTCTGGCACTCCAGCAAGAGCCTGGTTCATTTAGAAGTGAATATGAAGGAGCAGGCTTGGTTGGAAAAATTAAATATCGATTTAAATAAAAATAACAACAGAAAAAAAACAGTTTGGAATTTAATTTCATTTGCATCAAGATGAAGCCAAGATGCTTGAAATTTTTACTGATAAGCCAGAATGAGAGAAAGAGACTCCAGAACATCCAGGAATTTTGTGGCTCAGAAGCTCCCTAGGAGATGGGGTGCAAAGAAAGGAGTCAAACCCACATGTGCCACATCTAAGGTCAGCTCACTAGCCATGGTGCTAGTGTATCTTCTAAGGTTTTTCTACCATCCATTGCCTTTTTGTGATTTGCCCCTATCCCTTTAAATGGCTGCTTTCGTTGCAGTGCAGATTAAAACCAACTTCAAGAATCACAGATTTCTTTCTTCAGGTTTTTTTTTGTGAAAACAACTGAGTAATTTGCAGACTTTGGCTCAACATATATTGACATACATATGCAAAATTAAATAGCTCCATTTAAAGAAAGAGGTAAGCATATAACCATTTAAAGAAATTGCATAAATATAGCCCCAGCCTAGTTCTAGTTCCAAATTAGGATCCTAAGCTACCTCTTTTCAGGTGAATGAAGTAATCATAAGAACATTGCCTGTTCTGGAACTGGCATTTCATCATTTCCCCTCTTTGTCATACCTCTTGTTTTGACTAGAAACTCTTGCTTGAGCCCAGCAACTTAGCGATAAACAGATTTCTAAGGAGCCTACTCCAAATTTGGTCAATAAGGCACTTACTTTGTTCTTATTTACATGAAAAGGTTGATCTAGCATTTCTGTCTAGACCCGAGAGGCACGCCTACCGAAGTGTTTTCCAAACTATTTCTCTGCTAAAGGAAAAATAAACTCAGAAGCCAGTGAGTTAAAATAGACCAGCTGTGAAGGTACAAACCCAAAACAGGCAGGCAGAAGCCGAGAAAGAAGTTGGGTTATGTATGGGGTACCAGTAAAAAGCCAATGGGTAAAATTGTGGCAAAAAGACCGAGCCGTCCTAAGAAACTGTCAGTTGTTCATTGCTATGGGCTTAAAAAAATGATTTTTTATGGGTGAGGAGGGAATATTATGATAAGCTTGCTGAGACAGCTCAGCAAAAAGAGCCCTTTCTTCCCCCCTGCCGTGCACTGGGTGCTTGGGCAGGGGAGAGGGTGACCCCTTGTTTCTCTGGGCATCGCTTCTCCTTGCTGCTCATGCAGCGGTGTGCTTGTGGGGCAGCAGCACAACTGTATTCTCTGTATTTCTGTTGACGACTTTTCTTTCGGGGCGTGCTTTCCCAAACCTTTGACAGCTGGGAGTGGCGGAGTCAGTCGTGGGTGCAGGCGAGGCACGGTGCCATCTCACGCAGGGCTGTTCCCCAGGAGCAGGGCACCCGAAAAGCCACAGCTGCAAAGCGAGGGCACCTTGTAACTCTCTTGATCATGGTTGAAAGGCCTGGAAATGCTGCTGTGCCCTGATGTCAACAGGCTATATTTTGTTTTCAGAGAGGTTTTCCGTAATCCAATTGCGCTTAAATCGTAACCCTGTGTGTATTCCAGTGGTCATTTCGTGGCTGTTTTCTCCACACTTGGCATTTCGCACCGAGCTCAGCCAGGTGCAATTTCTTCCACAGCCCAGAGCCTGGCTGTGCGGGGTTGGAGAAATCTGTACTAAAATTGTCTCTAACTTATTTTCAGAAGCCTTCTCAGTGCTTTTCTCCACATAAGCCCAACAGTTAGCAAGTCTGACGCTGGCAGTTTCTCAGAATATGCTTTTTTCTCCCCCCCCAGCCTCTTTGCTACCTGGCTTCTGTGGTAACTAAGGACTCTCTTTTGTTTCCAGCATCTGTAATGTTACGCTATTCTAAAACCACAGGGAAGAAATATTAGCTAAAACTCTGACTATTTCTGCCCACAGGAGTAAAAAGTCAGGATCTGGTGATGCATATTTACATAATGAAATAAACTCTGAAGTAATTCTGGGTACTATAATTTTGGCTTTATGCAACAGCTTTATAGGAAGTTCTCTAAGCACAAGTTAATTAGCACATACCTTTAGCATTTAATGTTTTCTGATGAGGACATCTGAGGACATCCTCTGTGCGTGCCTGAATAGTATTTCAGAAGGGAATATAAAAAAATAAAATAGGTAGCTGAAGGTATACTAAAGATTCTGTTTAAATATCTGAGCTGAAATTTAGCAAAAAAGTATCCATTATCAGGTCTAATAAAACAAGAGATTTCCACATTGATGGAAATCAGGGTGATACTAACTTTTACTGAATAAAAGACATATGTCTTTATTTAAGAAAGTACAGTAAAAAATAAAATCAAATCAGGATTTGTCAGAATAGCCAGCTGCATTTCTAGCTCTGTTCTAAGATAAACTTTTCTAGTCTTTTCCTGTTACCTTCCCCAGGTGAGTAACAAGACCCTGCTGAGGTGCATTTAGCCATTTTGGCTTTGAGGAGCTCTCCTTTCTTGCCTCCCTGCCCAGGGCCAGAGCCTGACTGCGGTGACAGATGGCTGTGCCTGCGTGTGGCGGGCGAGGGCTCCCGTTTGCCTCCAAATGGTTACTTGACGTGGCATCCCCAAAGAGTCTGTAATCCGTGTTTGTCTTGCCCTGTATTGCTCAATATCCAGTGACTAAGCACCATCCTCTGCCACCCACTGGCATATTTTCTCTGTTGTTTTATACATTGTGAAACCTCCACTAATTTCTTTTTGTGAGGAATGAGCCAGCCCCACATCGTTATCCAGGAGATTATGCAGGATCTTATCGGGGAACTCTCACAGTCTCAGGGAAAGTTTAGCTCCCATCCTGGCATTTCAGTAAAGGCTCAGTTTCGGGAAAAGATGGTTATGCTCCTGCGCTCCGTTTGCCTAGGCTCTCGCTGTCCTCCAGCAGCTGGGCACCAGCTTCGCAGCCATAAGAACCCACCAGAAACGCTTGCCGGCGGAGGGGGGACACACCAGTTACACCAGGGAGCTGCAAAAATTGCCCTGGCTATGCACGTCATGAAAGTAACATTTATGCGAGCAATCATGCAGGATCCAGGAAATCGAGGTAATTGGAGGGAAAGCACTAAGGAGTAGTTCCTGGACGAGTAACGAGCAGATGCTCGACAAGAGGCACTAAACAAGCTATGGAGTTGCGCCGGAGCAGCCTGGGAGCCTCTCCGGGGCCGAACGGCTGAGGCAGCTGCTGGTATATTCCCGCTCCGTAGGGTGAAGAGAACCAGATGATGCACCCTCAGCACTGTGCCTTGACAGCCCTGCGCTTCAACACTGCTTTTCGGAGCCTGAGTGCAGTTTGAATAGTCATTATCACGAAGCAGGCATCCATCTTGTACTGGCAAAGAGACAGACCGCTCTGATTTATAGTTCTACAGGACACAACCATACTAACTCTGGGTTTAAAATAAGCAGATTGAATTGCTTAAAAGGAAAGAGCATAAACTCTTATTGGATTTTTCTGAGGTGGTTACAGTTTTTAGCTTGGAAGTTGTCTCCGTTTGTTTTTCCTGTTACGTTCCACCAGTCAAGGGCTTTGCCTGTATCTTATGCAAGGCATGGCTGTAGGATTTGCACCTCAGGGGTTGCTTCACGGAGAGCATCGATGCAATATAATAAATGCTGTTTAACCAAGCAGCTGTCAGAAGCAACGAACTACTACAAGTACCAAACATGCCGTGTTAGTGGCCAGAAAAGGGAGAATCACGTATGAAAAGGAGTCTGTACGCAGTGACGTGCCTCCGGCACGGGCACAGGTCATAGCACACCTGCTCCAGCACCGGCAGGTCCCAGCGCCAGGACCAGAGCACACGCGTGAGCACTGTCATCTCTGAGCGCAGAAGAGCAGTAAGTGCCTCAACCCCAAAATCTGTAGGACGTCAGCTGGCCTGGAGGAAGCGCTGAGCTATCGGAGTAGATGGTGGTGGTGAAGGGCTTACCCCATGGGACAAAGATGCAGTACAAACCTTCCTTGCTAGAGAGAATGTGGACCTAAGGCAGCAAACCAGAGACACTAGGAAAATGATGGCTACTTCTCATGCAATGCAAATCTTATTAAGTGAATTACTTGCTGTTAAATTGACTGATGAGGCCCCACTCCTGATGCGCTCTGGCCATCTCTGATCAGAGGTAGAATTCAGTTTCCTCACAGAGAGGTTCAAGAGGACTGCTGAGGTAACAGCAGTAGCACCTAAACCACAGGGCAGCAGATTTTGGGGACTAAAAATATTAAATGCAAGCATGTTCAGAAGAGGCAACTTTGGGTTTTGCTCATGGGTGTAAAAAGTTTAATATCACCTTTTGAGAAGATGACCACAGCTGAAACTGATGTTACTGGCCGTGGAAAACAGTGCTTGACACATCTACAAGGAAAGGTCCCCAGAAACAAAGATACAACTGTATGCAAATTGTACACGCATTAGAAACACTTTCATGACTGCAGACACTTTGTAGGGATTTGACCAGCTAAGCAGAACAAAATCCAGATCTGTGTTCAACATACCAGCCTGACTAAAGGCAATAGATTAAGAAGTTTTGGCAGAGTAAGAAATTACTGAGACATTATATATGCAGTTATGATATAGGACAAGTCAAACAGAAGAACCCGTATCCAAAGAGGAAAAAATTAGTCTCTGGAACAAAATAGGAATATATTTCTTCATGATTAATTTTTCTCAAAGACATCCTCATTCCCCTGAGGTAGCCTCACCAGGGAATATAACAGATGAACGAGTGATAACGTATATCAGAGCTACTACATTGCTCATCTAATAATGTCACGGAATCACAGCATGCTTTGGGTTGACAGGGACCTTTAACGACCATCTAGTCCAACCCTCCTGCAATAAGCAGGGACACCTTCAACTCAGTCAGGTTGCTCAAAGCCTCGTACAGCCTGACCTTGAACACTTTCTTGGGTGAGGCACCCACAACTTCTCCGGGCAACTGTTCCAATGTCTCACCACCCTCATCGTCACACGGCATGGTCCACCCATAGTAATAATGACAACAGGTGAAGTAACTTGGATCAAATCCGTACCACAATCACAGCCGAAGGATTCACCACCATCGCAGAAAATGAAGCTAGATGCTTTGGGAAAGACTTCTAGGCCCACATGACATGAAGGGGCTAAGGGTCTTGATGAGTTTAGTTCAAGCTCCTTATATGCTTTTGAAATTTTGTATCATTTAAATGTTGAATAGTAAATGTTATTACTGTTTCTGTAAGGTAAAGGAGGGTAAACTGTACCTATAGCACAGTTGCTTGAGCCAAAGTTACTGTGATTAGTGGAGAGACCCTTGGCTTTAGTGATTTATCTTGAACTGTCCCAGAAAGATTTGTTCATCCTAAGCAGCAGTTAGAAGAGCTTGTTTCACTTGCCCTAGCCAAACTATAGCTGAGGGAGGACATGAAAAATATCCATAAGCCAAAGAAAAACCCCTAACAACAAGAATAAAATGAAAAATGAAGCAAAAAAAAGGTTTCTATCCCAAAAAGAGGAACGAAGATGTGAGAAAGTTACATAACAGGAATGGGGGTGAAGAACAGCAGAACGAGAACAGAAAATCCTTTTTATTTTAAGAAGGAGCCCAGTGGATGGATGGGCAGGACTTCATGTTATGATTGCTTCTTGTCATGGCGGGGCTGTACACAGCTCTGGCTGCACACAGCTCTGGCTGCTGCTTCTGATCTTGTGTGTGGTGTCTCCACTTTGCAAAGAACAGGACGTGAAAAATCAGGTTTCATCTCAGTTCTGAGGTCAATGTTGCTATTATAAGCTTAGTCTGTTAGTACGGATTGGATGTTCTCAGTATGTATGCAGCTCTGGTCTCAAACCAGAATTGAAGGGGGGGAAAAAAGTCAAAAAGGGGCAACAAGCATGACCATGTATTGAGGAATTCCCTATGAGGAACAACTCGGCAGGTTAAGACTCTTCTGTCTGAAGAAAGGATAACTGAGGAGATAAGCCAGAGGCCCTAAGTCACAGGAGCAAGGAGCAGAGCTGGGTCAAGCATTCACAACACATCTTCCACTACAAGCACTGGGAAGAACCGGAGGGATCCAGGAGGAGCCAGAGCTAAAAAGGTGTGCAGACGTGGTCCTTCGCAGAATGGACCCAGCAATCCTTGCCCAAGGATGCAACATCTGGGGGTCCAACAGGAGGCTCAGCGAGTATCAGCTCAAGAGGTTCCCTCATCTGCAAAAAGGGAAACTGCTGGGGGAATGGCGATATTTACTTGCTCAGTTCTTATTTCTCCGTAGCCTGCTCACGCCATTGCTGGAGGCGGGCTATTGGGCTGGAGGGACCTTCAGCCTGGCTGCCCTTATGTTGCCTTCCGACTTTGTTTATAAGATTGTAGAGGATGAATCAAAAGCAGCTTCTGGAATGAAGTAAGATGGATGGAGGAAGCATGGATAGATTTATTTTCCTTGGAGAGCAGCCATATGTAAATAGCATCATTAGTTCTGGAAACGAGGAGTGTGACTTAGCTGTGCTCCCAACCACCTTCTCCTTGGTTCAGTCTTTGACACCTTTCCAGGGAAACAGCCTGAAGTCATGGGAAATTTTCCGATTTTTCACCTTCTGCAGAGAATCACTAACAGCAGTCTGTTTGGTCTAAGTGCACTTTAGATTCTCTTGAAATAGTCTATTTGTAATTAACTTTTTTTGGCAGGGAATGAGAACAGATCTGCTGACAGACAGAAGTGGTCGTAAGGCTTTTATATTTTCAGGCTGGATTGGAACACCTCGGAGAAATACTGGGTAAAGACTGAACTTCTGCCAGTAATTGCATGCTCTAGGCAAGCTGTAGACCACTGCAATACAGTAAATACGACGGCAGAGAACACAAGAAAGAGAGGAAGAAAAGATCTGGATGTTTTTTCCTCCTCATACCTTCCCGTCAATTCATAATTAAAAACAACTGCATCATTCTGCAAAGAGAAAATGTTGTATCATCTGCCTTATTTCTTTACCCCAAACTTATTAAGTCCACAAAAATCTAGCACGTCACATATCACAGGAGCGCAACGTTTTCAGTGTGATCATTTCTTACCCAACATATAAGGAAGGCTGTTACCCCATATTCAAAATGAACGCTCTAAATAATTCCAGTGAGGTGTTACTGAGAACGGTAAGATTTTAATTGCTTTCCAGCAGTTTTAGATTACACTTCACCCTGCACCGCATCTGCACTCTACAGATGTTTAAGCCCAGAGCTCTCTTCCAGCGGCTACAGTTTGGCAGCATTTGCGAAACAGTTGGGGTGTTAAAACTCAGAACATGTTTATAAGAGCCTGGTGCTAGAGGGGCGCGATATCTTTCATATTAAGTAATGATATATATATGACAGTAATCACAGCATCTTTTCAGCAACCTGTTTATAAGGATCAAAACCTCCTTCTGTCACCTATTCTCATGCTAGCTCTGCTGCCACATTGAAACCTATGAACAGCCCACTACTGGCAGCATTGTGTTTGATTAGTTGAGAGGAGGGAAAGCAGTGGGTCTACCCTTCTTCTTCCAGTCCTTCTCAAGTAGATATCCATGGCGTAGCAGTCATAACAGAGTTGGGATTTGGCTCAAAGGTTAATGCTATGTTTGCTCTGTTTCACATGATTTTGAAGCATTTCCTCTATTTTTGCAAAGGCAGACGAGCACAGAAGAGGTATGAAACTGCTAGGAAGCTGGGAGACAAGTACAACTGGCAAGATTAGTGCTGAGGATTTAATTAATTGAGTAGTTTTTGATGGTACGGTCAGCTGTATAACTCTCTACCGTTGTTTTGAAATAAATTAAAACATTTGTAGAATTATCTATCTTACCAACACTTCTGTATTGACATGACTCTCTGCTATAGCCATTACAATTTTCCCCTGGGAGGGGCTAGCTTGATAGCTTGCTAGTTTGAGTTAAATGACTTAAATGATAAGTGGCATTTTGTTCTCATTACACTAAGAAAAGTCAATCAATACAAAGCACAACAATGCATTAATGTAAAAGCAGAAACCAAAGAAAACTGATATTAAATGGAAATTTAGAATCCATTATATTGAACACTACAACTCAATTTCCTGAACTAGAGTTGACAAACCACCAGTAAATGTCCAGCAGGGAATAGTCCTGCACTGATTATACTGACTAGATGATTTAATAGGTCTTTTTCCTCACTAATACCTATGAACATATGAAAATCAATGGCAGCCCACTTAGTGAAAGTATCTTCCCTCTTTCACTCCAGATCCATGGTTTCAGCTATCTACGCGAAGCAATGCTAACAGAGAAGCTGCCTGTGTGTTACCTCCTGGGGTGGGGGTAAAACCCATACACAAATCCCAGGCCAAAATCCTAAAGGATTTCACTTTCAGCTCTTGCAAAACCCCTCCTCCTTTCCCACGGAGGATCTTCGGTCAAAGCCTTGCTCCGGGAGAGGAGGGTGCCAGTCCCCAGATGTGGTACAAGTAGTAGGGACGGGCTGGCAGAAGCTGGGGGAGCAGGGAGGCTGTGCCCCAGCATCCCTTCCCCTGCCACGGATGCTCTTGGGGCACGGGGCCCTGCAAACCTGTGGAGAGAGGAGGGGAGAGGTATGCAGCTGAGACCAAGCACTGGCTTGTCCCCCATGAGGTCTTCTCCTCCATATAAGTCCCTCCATAAAACCTGAGGCATATGCCAAACATCCTGGCTATGTGGATTTGTCCAGGCTGGTCTTCTCCTAACCGCAT
The DNA here is from genome assembly GCF_030867145.1 of Opisthocomus hoazin. Lineage (NCBI taxonomy): Eukaryota > Metazoa > Chordata > Aves > Opisthocomiformes > Opisthocomidae > Opisthocomus > Opisthocomus hoazin. The sequence continues at coordinate 7,568,387 of NC_134420.1, forward strand.
TGTCCCACGGGCTGCAGAGAGTTTGCATCGGAGGAGTGGAAGCAGCCACCTCCTCTGTATTACCAAGGTCTTATTGTGTTTTTTATTTCTGAGCTGTCATTTCATTTAATTTCCAGTAGATGCTACTCTACTCTAGATGCTCGCTGGAGACAGTAATCGCTCCTTCCCTGAATGCCAGACCTTTATAGCAACGTTTCTTTGTGTATTTTCAGAATACAGGAAAACAGTCTTTAGCCATCAAAATTTGATCAATGGTATGAAACTGATTAATTAACAAGTGAAAAGGAAGGAGCAGGGCTATGAATCGAATCCTGTGCTACGCCTACCCAATGAAGCCCATGGTAAACAGCTAATACAGAACCGGATTTAATAATTTAAAGACATTTTGGTAAACAGCGGCAAGAATCTGTGAAATCACATTACACATCAGCAGTGCTGGTAAAAAGCAAGCATTGGTGTATAAGAAGCAATAAAATCTCGTTCAATTGTGAAATAAGGGAAAACGGAATAAAACAATTTCTGGAAGAATCTTTATGAATATAAACATACAAATGTAACCACAAATCTTTTCATGTTCTCATTTCCAATAATGAATGTTATTTGCACAGCTTATTTTTGACCAATTTTGACATACTTCTCTGCTTTTCTCAAAAAAAGCATGTGGTGGAACCCTTTTCATTAAAGAAAGAGTTACAGGTACTCTTGCAAAGTCTTTTGGGGCAAAGGACATGGTTTAGCTAAAAAAAAAAAAAACATATATATATATATATATATATAAAATTTCTCAGTCATTTGAATCCATATGTCCCCTGCAGACCCTGTGCTGTGGACACAAAAGCCTGCCAGCCATTAGAAAGCGTGGAAACTGTCTTCTAATCTGAGCTGGGCCGTGCTGGGAAAGAAAAAGGTAGGTTCCTCGCCTGAGTTTGCATTCCTGTTATTTGTAGTCACTCTTTGTACACGTTGGAAGTACTGGGAGGATAAAACCTGATGCCAGGTGTCCCACACAAAGCAATTGTTCCACGTGAAAGGAGGGAGGACACTTAATTTCCACGAGAGCGGTGCCCCGATATCAAACCCCCGGCAGGATAAAGACCAACAGCAGCTGCCTGCAGACATCCCCGTTCGAAGCCCTCACCCTCTGCACTGCTGCCGGGCAGTAGCTGCCCTAAGCCTCTTTCTCCTGCCCCTGCTTCCAAGCAGAGACACCCATGCACGGTCACTAATAAAACGACACCAGAAATTCTGTGAAATGACCAAAAAGGTAAAAAATAAAACGAGGCAGTGTTGCTCCAGACTATAATTAGTGAAATCTACTGTGAATATTAATGAATGATTCCAAGCAAAGTTTTACCAACATTGTGTATTTCTATAGCAACTCATCTACAAAGGTCTTCACCTTTTTTTCTTTTTTCTCTTGATACTTTCAGTAAATTTTAAAAGAAGTGGCAGCATTAACTTAATCTTTTATTTAGCTAATAGGAAAAGGTTGCATTAGAGCTTTCCTGGAATAAATGTAAGTGTACTTTAAACCAAACACATAATGGCAATTCCCCAGTCAGCTGGGAACTGCACTAAATACGGCTTTGTCAAATCTTGAGCTTTTATTGCAAGTGTCACATTATCTGACCTTTTTCTTAAAGCTCTAGTTACCAGAATCACGTTATTATGTGAAAATCTCAGCTTTTATTAGCAGAATAAAGGTTTCCAGCCCTGATGGCCGGAGACAAAATGTCAATTCCAAAGGCTTCTAAACCAAGTGAGAGGTACCTGAGCATCTACTGTTAAAAAAAAAATAACAGAGCTTCAGCACTGCACTTTGGGCATCTACAACCACAAGCACTACGGATGGCGTAGCTGTGTGGGAAAACATGCTGCTATACACAGAGGGGGGGGAAACGGTTCAGTCATCCCCCCTTTACCTGAGCAGCCACCCTTTGGGATGCCCATCTCCAGGTATCATTACATGGCTAGGCTTTAATGCCATTTAATAGCTCAACTCTATGGAGCTAGGATTAATTTAACTGCAACAGTCTGTGTGTCTGATAGCCTTTTAATCCCAACATTTCAGGCAAAGCTGTAACCTCACTAGAAGACGCTGGCTTCCCTCCTCGCCCTCATCACCGCCTTGCTGAGCCCTGGTCGTCCCCCACGCCGTTCCCAAGACAGTTTGTTTGTCATTTGAACTTTAGCTGCTTGAAAGATAACATCAGCAGCGATTGCGGCGGAGGCAAGCTTTGCAAATAGGGCCGCGTCACTTTGCATAAAAGATAATCTTTGCTGGGACCTTAATTCTGCATCAGGAGAAAGACTCCAGCAAAAGCATCCCAGGCAGCAGAGCGTTCGCGCATCGGGCACCGCGTATCACGCTCGCAACCTGAGTTACAAGCGCGGGGACCTGCGCGGTGCAGAAGTTACGCCGCGGAGCAGAGCCGCCCCAGCATCGGCTCTGCCATTACCTGCCGGTCCGTCCTGTGGCCTCTTGAGCCACAGGGATGCCAAAGGGGGGAAAAACAAGGGCGGTTCAAGAAAGGATGGTGGAGGGCTACTGGGGTACCCTGGCCAGGATGCCCACATGGCCTTCGCCTCCTCCCCAGCACCACGCCACATGACACCACATCCAAAATCGGGTACTTGCCCGGAAAACGCTCTGTTCCCTCATTGCAACGCAGGGAAGGGAAGCGCAAGGGTTTTCTCGTTTTTGTTCAAATGAAAGGTGATGGGTCAATTTGGAAGAGAAAGGCGACGTGCTGATTCTGCCACTACTTTGCTGCGAAATCTCGAGCAAATCCCTTAAACACTTTGCGCCGAGTTCACCCAACCATAAAGTGCCCGCAGACCTCGCAGCGGTATTCTGAGAATAACTGCAATTTAAGATTCTCCAGGATAAACTGCTCAAACAAGGAAGAGCGTTATGATTTATTGATGATTTCTTCAGCGTTTAGCCTTTTCCACAGGCCGTGGTTCAGACAGGGGATGCCGTGGTTGCAGTCTTTTTCCCTTCCATGCAAATGGTAACCTAGGCAATATGCAAACACATCTGCTCAAATCAGAGTTTTACTCCTCACCCTGCTCAGGCACAAATCACGGCAGTAATTAGGGACGTTCAGAAATACCATTCAAACACAGAGAGTGAAATATGAGAAGCACACAACTGGATACGTAAATGAGCTAAGATTAGGAAAGAAAAGTAATCTCTTTTAAAAGGCCAGCTAATCCATTAGGAAAAACAAACAAGCACTGATAACTTGTTCCATTTTCACAAAAATGTTTTTAGCACCGAAGCAATACCTACTCTTCCACCTTCTTCAGTGTCTGCGTGAGACGTTAACTCTCAGGTGATTAATGAGAAACTGAACAAGACTTTTCCAGAAAAATGGAAGAGATCAGACTCCTGCCTCAGGTAGGCTGTAATTAAGCCATCAATTAATGTGTGCACTATCTAAAACCCACAGGGTTGGTTTTTTGCTTTACAGCTGGATGCAGCACAGACAACGTCCTTTGTACAACGTCTCTGCCAGTGGTTTTAATTGATTGCTGCATTGATTAGGGGCATGCAGATGGCTGGGATTTTTCTCTGAAAAGTTTCAGATACCTCATTATGCTGCTCATGAAAGCAGCAAGCGCTCGTGGCTTGCACGAGCAACGTTTCAGTTGTCTCTCCGCTACCCCAATGTTTTCTGACACCCTTAGCATCCCCGCAGCTGAGCCGGCTGCCGTGCGATGCTGGACAGCTGGTCAGGCCGGAGACGGCTGGGATGGCGGCTCTGGTACCCCGTGTGTCCTGTGCTCAGTCTGGGTACGGACTGGGAGGACTCACCAAGCAGCTCCAGAGCCAGGTAAGCAGAAACTGCAAAGCAGCAGCGCAGGTGGCTGGCACATTGGGAACCCCAAGTTCGTGTTTCTGCGTACGGCAGATCGCCGAGCGTCTGGAGATCAGAAATGTGGAGTTGTTTATAGCCGTAGCAGGATTATTTTTAAAGATCCAGCTTCTGTACATACCTTGGACTGTCAGGAGCAGCGTGAAGCGAATGCTGTTGCACAACTCCGCATCACGGCTTGCATTCAAAGCCGGAGCGTGGGTGGGGAGGGACTGGTTACACATCTCTAGCAGGAACCCTAAAGGATGTCGTAACAGCCGCGCGGAGAAAACATCTGCTCATTAGCAAAGCTGCTCTGTTTCAGACACCGAGAGCGCACAAGCACGAACAAGCCCCGAGCGGAGGCTGCTCTCGTCTGAATCCCTACGTCGAACTCATGGCCTCTGCGTTTGGCCACCCCGGCCCCTCCGGCCTCTCACTCACCCGCTGCGCTCGGCAGCATCCCCTGGCCTGAAGCTCAGTGTGGTGTGTCGGGGGGCTCCCCCCCGGGCTGGCTGCATCACCCTCATTTCTTTTTCTCATTCCTGCAAACACACTCACCCAGCTACCAGCGGTTTCCCCAGGTTTTAGTGTCTCTAACTTTTCTTTCCAGTTGCTCCATCTAGTCACCTCCACACACCGCATCTCAGCCTCTTCTCCCCGAGGTCGATTTCTCATCCACTTCCCTGCATGTGGAGATTCCTCGGGCTGCTCCTCTCTGGGAGAAATCCCGTCTCCTCCACTAGAAATGGCTTTGTCCCATTTTTTTCTTCCCTGGAAGCTGTTAACAGGCCTTACCCCCTTGGTGAAGGGCAGACCTATACAGCCATCCCCCTGCAGGTGTCCTACGAGCTGACCCACAGCTGCTTCATCCACAGGAATGGGCTCTCCAGAGGTCTCTCATGGAGGGAGAGCAGCTTCACCCTGAGATGGCCTGGTTTGTGCGGTGACCCTGGCCATGGAGGAAGCCTGTCCTCATGCTGGGCTGTCCTCCAGCTGAGAAGTTAACGAAGCAACAGGAGGGAAGCGGGGCCGAGGGGATTAAGGTCAATGATGGTACGATCACAAAGTAGCACTAGATAATTATCCACAGGGATTTTCAGACAGGTAAAACCAGGTCCTGGTATTTTTCCCAGTCCCTGATTACCCAGGCTCACAAGAGTCCGACGCTGGGACCCTCATGTGCACCCATCTCAAGGGGCTGGTGTCGATGCACCCGGCTTCGGCTTAGAGCTGAGTATCTGTGGGAACTGAGCACAGAAAGTGCTGGACCCCGGCTGAGCTGGACCCATCCAAACACCAAGTGCAAGAGCTGTTTGGCAGCTCATGCCCAGCTCTGTGCAGGGGAGCGCTGCATCCAGGGGCCTCACTGGGAGATGTCACAACATTTGTTTGCCAAGCCAAAGAAACCAAAAAGTCTGGAGCCCATATTTTCTGTTATTTCAAGCCTGAAGTTTGCTTGAGGAGTCTGAAGTCTTTGACAGAGTTTCATACTTGCAGAGGGGGATTTTATTTTGAACATCCTTTAAATACTCTGTGGGTAGGAGTATTTCCAGTTTTGGAGCGGTGCGTGTATTCTGATAAATAAAATCAGCCTACAAAGTGGACCTTTGCATCGGCAATCAATACAGCATATATCTGCACTAGTGACTCACACAGCCTGTCATGGGTTTTGTTTAGTTATTTAGTGTAGACTTATATTAGAAAATATTTATATTACAGATATTTTAGCATCAACGAACAGATATTTCACAATATATATTTCGAGAAAGGATAAGGTTTTGCATCCAGTGACGTGCTGAAGTCTTTGCAAATGTTTTTTGAAACTAAAAAGAGTTTTTGGCATCATATATCGCTTACCCCAAACTCAAGAAAACTGTAGGTCAGAAGTACAGTGGTAGTAGTGGAAAGAAACACTTTTCCTAATCGCATATAATGTTTAGTCAAATCCTGTTATACTTCCCAACCCAAATGGTGTCACTGGCCCAAATTCTTCTCCCAGGTACTCTTCTTATGTTGAGAATAGATTTATTAAGGAATAACACTAGGTTTGCCGCCCTGTAAACCAAGGTGGCCCATGAAGAGGGGTCAGCGTGCCTGCCGAGTGAGGAGACGAGGCAGAGTTATTGCTGCAGCTCAGATGTATTTTGAATACAAGTTCTTGCAACTCCCTAGTTACTACTCCCAGCAATCACCACTTTGGCAGAAAGTATTTTCTGTTTTTTTTAAATATACATGTTCGACAAAGTCCAGGTCCGTCTACACGGGCAGACACCACAGCACCAGTTATCTGAACTTGTCAGAGTCTCTCCCCGTAGGGAAGCCAAGCTGCAAATTGCTTCAAAACATTTGGTAGCCACTAGAAAGCAAAAAGTTCTCCAAAATATCATTCTGATTTTTTTTGCCACCCCTGAGACTTCAGAAGGACGGACAATTAAATCTTCCCTGATGGCAGAGATTTCCCAGTTTATGCAGCACTTCACGGGAAATCTAACTTCCCGCTGGCTGCTTGCGGCGCCTGCGAGAGATGCTGTTTTTCAGCCCTGTTTCTTTGAACTGCAATTAGTGCCTAGCATTTTGGATCGGACGCCAAACCTTTCCCACAGCCATTTGGCTCGCAGGTGCCGAAGAACCCTCTTCCCCGCGAGCCTCCTGCCCGGTGTGTGCCTGGCTGCCTCCCCACGAGCGCTGCTCGCCGGGCACTCACAGCTGAGATGTCCCAACAGCTGGGCGACGGGATGAGTGCCCCCAAAGAAGCGAGCCTACAAAGCCCGGGGCGCAGCAGCCACCCCGCCCTGAAGCGTGGGCTTTGCTGTGCGGCCGAGAATGCAGCGCTTTGGGGGAATTGCCTCTCGGAGTGCAAACATGGGATTGGAGACAGAAAGTTCAAAATCTGCAGTGGGATAGCCATCTGTGGGGGTCATGGCATTTGGGGTAGGCTGGGACAAGGCTTGGCAAGGTCCACAGGACACCCATGCCAGCCTGACACATCCAGGTGCCTCCCCACCACCCCATGGGATGCTGGTGGAGCTCTGCATCCATACGGCTCACAGAAGCTTCCCATGTACACTTTCTGGGCCCAGGATAGCTTGTCTGGGTTTGATGGTATAGGATTCTAAAAGGTCCGTATCAAAAATCTCTCTACAGATCCACAGCAGCCATTGAGCAGTGTGGACTCGAGGGGAGAAGGGTCCCGTGGGGTCTGGCACGGCGCAGCGCCCGCCCAGCACAGCCAGCCAGGATGGGAGCCCTCGCCTGCCACAGAGGCTCTGGGTGATCCATCCTCCTCCTCCCCCAAGAGCCAGGCTGTGGCTCTCCTCCAGCCCAAAACCATACTCACTTTCAGCAAGTTTCGGGGCTCCCCGGGCCATGGGTCAGGGGGACAGCAGGGCGCTGCCTGCATGGTGTGCCCGTAGCGTGGGTGCGTGCCTCGCACTGCCTTTCAGTCAGGGTGCTGCTGGGCAAAGGCAGCACCCGACGGGCTTTTAACTGCCCTCACACGCCAGATGCTGAGAAAACACCAACCTCCCTTACTGCAAAGCAAACAATGCACCACCTCGGAAATAATTTGGGTGGGTGTCAGGAGGATGGGGCCAAGCTCTTTTCAGTGGTGCCCAGTGACAGGACAAGGGGCAATGGGCACAAACTGAGGCACAGGAAGTTCCGTCTGAACATGAGGAAGAACTTCTTCCCTCTGAGGGTGACGGAGCACTAGAACAGGCTGCCCAGGGAGGTTGCGGAGTCTCCTTCTCTGGAGATATTCAAGACCCGCCTGGACGCGGTCCTGTGCAGCCTGCTGTAGGTGACCCTGCTTTGGCAGGGGAGTTGGACTAGATGACCCACAGAGGTCCCTTCCAACCCCTACTATTCTGTGATTCTGTAATACTGCTGTAGCACCCACACATCGCAAAACACTGCAGGACCCTAAAGGCAGATGCTGAAGGACCTCCATACTAGGACCTGACGACGCTTAGGGGCAGACACAGAAAAACCCTCTCCTGGGTAACAACCAAAACCTCTGTGTATGATGTATAGCACACGAAGAGGCAGAAATAGATGGCGGCCACAGCCCTGAACCAGGACAGAGGGTCTGTACTCTGTCTGGCAGGGGATTAAAACCCCTGGGTGGAACAAGCTCATTTGCTTCAAAGCAAAGTGGGAATTCCTGACTGGCTGTACAGCTGCAGCACATCTGCCCACACCCAGGCACAGGGCTCTGCGACTAGCAACCTGCTAAAAAAATATGATCAACAACATTCAGAGAAACAACAACAACAGACAGAACTCAATGGGAAAGCAGAGCCGGGGAGCTGGAGTGTGCCCGCGGCCATGTGTCAGGTCTGTGGCACTGCTGAGACACACTGGGTTTCTCATCCCTGCTCAATTCCCAAGGCTAACTGTATCTCAATACATGTATGTAAATCTGAAACAGACCACTGGCCTGACTTTAATTTACCAGAAAGCCAAACTCACACAATTTAGGAGCGTAAAGACCAAAGTAGCAGGAAGAAGTTACACATGTGGTTGTTTTCAGACCCCAGGAGAAGGCTCTACCCCCATGCCCTTGGAGCTGCCTCCCAGACCAGGCAAGGTCCCACTCGCTCCTTCTCCAGGGTCAGTGGTCACCAGGGCTGGAAGCCACACAGGCACACGCCACAGTGGGCTCTGGGCTCTCGTGCCAGCACCACCTGCCACAGCAGCTTTTTTCACATCACCCTGCAAGTGTGGAGATGCGTTTCTGAAAAAGCCCACACCAAATGAGACCACCAGTCTGGCCACCCTCGAGCTTGACCTCCAGCGGTGGCCAGCAGCCGATGCCTGCGATGGGGGTAGAAACCAGGTAATTTCATAGTGACTGCCTCCCAGAATACTCCTCCACCAGTCTTTATCCCAGGGACCGCTTGAGCTAAAACTGACTCTGTGCAGAATGGCTTTTGCTAGGTTTATTCTCTATTGATTTATTGAGTTGCTCTTCAATCCTCCCACTAAATTCAGTAGACACTGTCCTTTTCAACGGCAGAATTAGGCTCTATGATTAAGGAGAAATTGTCCTATTTAAAGGAGAGAAAAATGAAAGCCCCAAGAAAGAAGATTTGCAGAGGTTTCCGAGCTTACAGCTTTGTTCCGAAACGGTCCAACACATCACAGCGTAGGTGGTCATTTCGGCAGTCTGGCACCAAACTGTAAATTACACCGTAGTTATAGCCCTGCGTAATACCTGACACATACTTTATTAGAGATGTTGCACCAGTTCTTAGAAACAGTAGATATCTACTGCGTTATCAAGCACACAACAGGTATTTTGGTCCTAAATGGGAATTTATGACGTGACCATTGAGTAGGCAATGGATTGCAGACCCCTAGAATCATCTGGGGCTACAGAAACGCTTTATTTCAGGATCTCTTCTTACCGACTTCCTGCCTCGAAAGTTCAAGCAAGGCTTTAGATCGTCAGCTCATCCAACTGTATTATTTTCAGTGACAGGCAGGGCTAATTAGCGTGTATAGCTATTGTTTGCACTACTTTATCCTCATTATGTCTTCAACTTGCTACGCGGGCAACAATTATAAAGCCGTAAGGACATGCAGAGTTATGCCTGGAATCTCTGGTTTAATTTAGAGGAGACACAGACAAGAAGAGCACTGCTACTGCTAACTGCGAATGCCTACCTGACAGATTTATGAAGGGATTTCATGTGCTCGTCTGCCTCTCCTCCGTGTCCCATGCTGCGCAAGCTGAATTTAACAGCTGGCAAATAGGGTCCCACAGTCCCTGCGCTCGCTAGGCTTCCCAGAATAAAGTATCTGACAGTCAGGGCCTCAATGCATACAGTCACACGCAGATTTTTAGCTTATTGGGAAGCTAAAGGCAATGCATATTCTACGGGAACATGCAAAATGATGCTTTCCCTCCAACAGCCTCTTCGGAGCGTTCGCCCCGGTTTCCCCTCGGAAGACAGAGCTGCTGTTAGCACCTCAGGTGACGAGTTTCCATTTCGCTAGACAAGCTCCCTCACAACAAAGCTTCTGAAAACAGGAACGTGGCTTATTCCTCCTGAAGCGCTAAGCGGACGCTATCCGTTGCCAGAATTTAAGCACGGGGTCACCTACACCATATCATACCTTGCAGTGAGCTAACAAGAACTCCTGTCTTACACCTACTACTTCTCTAGTCAAAGGTTGTGGAGCAAGGCAAGGAGAGCCAGCTGCAGGCTGCCGTGCCCTGCCAGGACCCAGCAGAGAGTCCCCTGCGGTTTCCAGAGCCGCATCCCCACAGCCCCTCTCCCACCGTGACAGCTCTCCGGCAGAGACCTGCGCAGCTCGAGGGTACGTACCAGCAGCTAGCAGCGAGACTGGGTGAACGTGTCTGAACTTATATCCCCTGAAACAGAGAGGCAAGTACTCCACACCAGCACAGCTGGCAGCAAGAAGGGGGAATTTTAAAGGAGGAAAAGTGTAAGATTATACAGCTGTTGTATACAGTTAAGCTGAAGCTAAGTGAGACTTTCTTGTGCACCCTTCAGAATTCAACAGCCAGACTATGGCATCTCTAAGACTAATATGTCAATCAAATCCAAGGGAATAGTGGCCAAGAGATGTAACCAGCTGGGAGGTGGTTTGACATTAGATGAAGCGCACACCAGTCACCCTGTTGCTGCATCCCAGCACTGGCAGGCACCTTCTGTCAGCAGAGAGATCTGCACCAGCACCACATCCATTTGACCACACCCTCTGGAGCAGTACCACCCACAGGGTGGAAAGGATGTTCATTTACAAGGTTATGTAGTGATTATATAGTTGTTTTTTTTTAACTAAATGTACTCCTGTGGTTGCAGAGAAGTGGTGGTGTTCTCCATGTGGGCTGTGCCACACAGGGACATCAAGGATGGTGATTTTTGATTGTCCCAAGAATAAAGCAGGCCAGAGACACCCAAAAAACAATGCACAGTTTGGTCAAGAAAAGAGTTGCCTGTGGGCTACTGATGCTTATTCCTACTCCAAAAGGAGCTGACTGGCAAAGATGGGGAAAAGAGGCAGCAGCACACAAGATACCACTGCCCTGCATCACATCATCTGTACTTTGCTTTTAACAAAGCTCACTAGAATCATTCTTTTCATGTGCCTCAAAGCTCTTTTACGTACATCCCTCCACTCAATTTTACAGCTGTACCAATCTCTGCATGTATTATGTGTGTTTGAGTAAGGGTGGAGCACAAAACCAGGAGTGAAATGGCCTCACTGGGCTGTCTCATGGACGTAAACGACGAAGTTGGCAGCGCTAACTATTTCTGCAACACAAACATGGCCACACGTACTTTATATTGTCTGTAAATAACAGATTCCCAGGACTGGGGTCCAAATATAGTGAAACTTCTATGAAGGACCACGCTGAGGTTAGAGCAAAAATGAGTCTCCCAGCAGAGCGGTCTTTAGTTAAAGGTCAGCAAAAATTATAATTGGAAACCTTATTAGGATGATTTAAAATCCTCAGTGTAGTTGCCAGTTGAAGGAATATTTAGTGCAGTAAGTACCTACACTCTTATTTAGAGTCTGAGTAGTTTTAAAGGCTATTACAACCAACAGTAGGCGAAGATAGCTTGGTTTACATACGTGAACTGCAGCTTTAACTTGGAAATTCCAGTACTTTATAGACTTAAGCTAGACCAGATTGCTTGCTCGGGGTCTTTTTTTAATAGAGGGGAGGAGGGGATGCTATAAGGAAAAGATTATTTTATCAAGGGGAAACATTTTCAGAGTGCAGACACATGAGACGCTGTTTCTGAAAGCGCAAAACTCTGCACTCCTAGCAGGAGATATTCCTTCCTTGCAACCCATCTCTTTTCATATCACCTGAGAAATGACTGCTGTTAAGTAAATCAAATGCTTTTGAAGTTCCTGCTCTGTCATTCTTTACTGTGATATGAAGGGAGTTTATCCAAGTTCAGAGGAAGATAAGGGAGAGCATTATTCCACCTCATGCCAATGAAGAAGAGCAACACCTGTACCAGGTACTCATGTTTCTGCTAGCTAGTACAAGTACATACAAATAACTTTCTTCTCCAAACATTAACTCAGTTTTTCCAAGCCTGTTTCATTCCAGCCATCCACCTGGCCCTGCTGGAGGGGTCTCCCAGCCTTCTGCAGTTGCGAGGTGGCAGGCAGGACACCCCACTGGCAGGGACTAAAGGCAAACCTGCACGGGCAAATCCCAGCGGTTACAGCTAGCCCTGGCCCTGAGCTCCGTGCCCCTTCCCACTGCCGCACCGGTGCTTTGCCTAGATGGTAGAGGCAGAAAGGAAGGATTTAGACCAGAAGCCTCGTAGCTCCATGCCAAATCCTCCTCCTCATCTCCTAAAATCCCTGCGTGAGCAAACTGGCAACAGCTGGGCTGATGAGATCAGCAGTGTCTGCTGCAAGCCGATGTGGCTGAGGGCTCCCAGCAGCAGGGAAGCCCTCGCTGCCTCGCCGGGCAATGGGGAATTACCAGGAATCACCACCCCTCGGATCCCTCTGCAGCTTGTTCCTATGGAGCAGGGACCTGCAGCAACAGGTGGGGTGGCTGCAGTGCTATATGGCATCAGCAACACAGCACCAGCCTGATCAACACAGACAAACCAGCAGCACCAGTAGCTGCTTTACATCTAGACAAATACATATATACATATATTTTTGTGACAGTATGGACCCCCAAGAGAACTGAGCAGGTTACAGGCAGGTTTGAGAGACCCACTCTTGCACAGGAAAGCAAAAACCAGCAGCTATGGGCTGTTTCCCTCAACGGAGGATTGATATAGCAAAGAGTAGCTTACCTCCTAGTGCTTTCTGCCACCATCTAACAGGATAAAATTTAAAAGGCTTGGTTTCCTGAAGCATCTCAAATTTCACAGGTGAATACAAATCTTTCTTCAAAAAGTTGTACCCACTCATGCCATCTCCAGGCCTTCTTCTCCCACAGGCATTCCATTAACACCACAGTCTTTGACAACCCACAATGGTAGCAAGTGGTTAAAAAGAAAAAAAAAAGCCCACTCAAATAAAGATGTTGAGAAAAAATCTTTTCTAAAACACCCCCCTCCAGAACCTTCCTCATTTTAAAACTGCATCACAAGCTGAGGCCTCAGTGGTCTTTATATTTACTCCAAACAGGTGCATCCATTCCTTTTTCTCTTTAATTGCCCTGCCAGAAGGTGTCTTCTCAATGAGACCTTAATTAGGAGAAGTGACCTGTGGAAGCAGTGTATTGGATCTGCCTGGGACAAACTGAAATAAATGTCCTCCCCCTCTCTTTGCACTTCAGTGTAGCCTTGATATTCTTTTCAAAAATCTTCTTTTACTGTTTGCTGTTGTTTTCTAGCTGAGTAATTTAAAAGTCTAGCTATATGCCTTTATTTCTGCTCCAAGTAATATAAGCTATGGAAACATCTTTCTTTTCCCCTACAGAGCTAGGATTCGGTAGAGCGTGTGGACGGATTGTTAGCTCCCGCGTCTTCCTCTGTAGTTCAGACAGGTGTTGTGAGGGTGTCCGTTTCATTCCCTAGGTACCTATGCCGTATGTTTAACGTATATTTAACAAGCTAAAGCAACCTCACCCATCTCTGTCCTACGCAGGGGAGGAGGCAGGGTCGGAGCAGAGCTGGCTCCGGCAGCCAGGAGCAGGCGCATGGCGTGGTAATAACGCGGCCCCGTTCTTCCATACACCAAAGATTTTAGTATCTGTTACTGCTTCCGTTAGCTTATTTTAAGACAACGATAAAGCAAGCAGTGTGCACACATATGTGTTTAATATAAATGATAATCTGCAGAAGCACCATTTCCTCGGTTCTTGTGGAGACGGTGCTGGCGCTGGGCTCTTGGGAAATTCACAGCAATGGAATTTTTTAAGAGTTTGGGTTTGTGCTTTTTTTCTGCCCCCTTAAGTTATATGAAAGTTTTCTATTCATCGTGAAGATTTATTGATTGTTCTAGGGCTATGGGATAATTAAATATACAAAGGCTTGGCAGTTATAGTAGAGCATATTCCTTTAGAAATGCTAACAATATCTTAAATCTAAGGAATTCCACTCCTAGTACTCCGTGGGGTCATAAATAAGTTCAGCACAGGGGCTATAAATATACACGGCACCATTTAAAAATCAGGTACATGACTGGACTATAGCTATTCAGTTTATGTCTCACTTATCCCTTAGTTACTAAGGTTAGTAACCCCTCCCCCTCACTTCCATTACGGTCATTATTTTACGGCTGAATAAAATAATCTATTTGTGTCATTCGTGGGTTTTTAGTCTCATGAGGATTTATGTGCTAGAATTAAATGGAAATACATCATTCTGTGAGTATCCCCAACTTTTATGAAAAGTAAATTCTTGCCACCCCTCCCCTCCCAACGCTAACTGTCCGGCTATGAAACAGGGGGCTGTCTGCCCTCCGAGTGAGATTTTATTGCTAAAATAAAGTAAAAATTGTTTTAAAACAAAGAACACACATCTTTATAGTAAAACTCGCTTGTTTTACAATTAGAGAAAAGAGTCACATGGTCCCCCAAAAAACCCCAAGTTTTATATATATATTTTGAAAATATATTTAAAAACATAAAAAACTCTATAGTTAAACATATATTATGTTAATCAGTACACTTAAATATAGCTTAATTATATTTACAATATGACGCAGTTGCTTTTAAATTTTAATGCCAATTTCAGTTTTTCCCAAAAACCATAAAATTATATAAATATACAATAAATATTTATGTTACACAAGGTGAATAATAGAGAACAAGGCCACAGACATTAACTTACAGTTGCAAGAGTCTTTACTTTAACACAGCACTAGGCCTGCTGACATGCATGATATACCTTTGTCACAAACAGACCACAGCAAGAGTTTAATTTAGTGACATGAATGAAAAGCAACCCCCCCCCTCCCCCTTCCCAGCTCTGTTTCGACTAAAACTGCCAAGCCTGGGATCATGGATGGATTAGGCCAGGCAGGTGAGAGCCATGGGACTGCAGTTTTAATTGGCAGTTTCAGGTCGTATCAATCAGCGGGTTACGGGGAACGTCACTGCAGGTGTAGTGACGGGGCACAGTTCTCCTGTGGGTTCTCAGCTCCATCCCTTAGCCCCCTCCGCGCACGGGCTGCCCTGTACCCCTCTGAACCTACTGCCCCACTGCTTTAATTCTGCCACGCCAGCACTACCCTTACCTATGCCAGGTGAGGATTTCTGAGTTAAGGATATAGCCATAATTAACTTTGGGAAATGAGGAACTTTATTTCCAGCATGATCTATGCATTAACACTTCTCTTTTGGAAATTCAGTTTATTTGAAGTGGGAATTATTTTATTCCTGTATCCGAATTAGATTACTGTCATGTCCTAGCTATCATTTCTTTTTTCCAGTCTAGATGAGTGATCTGTTTGTTATTCACTCATTAGCATCATCCTTTCCCCTTCCTAAGCAGCCAGCCCTGGTTTTGAGGGGAGCCCCCATTATGCCATCTCTCTGCTGTAGTTTAGGAACATTGCTGAGAACAGCTCCTGAGCCATGTTTGGGTTATTAAATGCAAAGAATTATAATATACCTACAGGTACTGGCCACTGGGCAATTATACTCTCCATTATACCAACATTTAAATTGCATGAAGAACACTTCAGTTGAAGTTTTGAGACATTTCAGTAAGTTTTTTTCCATTTCTGATTTGTGTGTGGGAGCCTGAATATCTGCAATTGATGGGGAGGGATAAAATTTGAAGTTCAGGTGGGTCACACAACCCTCTCTTCTCACTCACGGTCCAGCGTGCATGTGGCCAGTGCAAGAGGTTTTCATTGTGCAGTTGGGTTGGTTCCCCTCTGACAGTTCGTTACCCTAGGGAAGGGGAAGCCCTTCTACCCCAAGCAGAAGAAATTCCTGGTTTTGAAAGTGTCTCTGTTAGCTTCCAGTATGGGTTTCTACTAGTAGTGACATAAGCTCAGTGTTACATATGCTCTTCAAAGAGAATTACTGTGGGGAATCATATCTCAAATAAGCTTTGCCCCGTCCAGGTTTTTAATTAACAGCAAGGCAGAGTAATGCAGATTCTGCAGCATTCAGAAGCAGTTATATTTTGCAGTATTTTCCTCTTTATGCAGCTACTGTTCTTCATCTACAGGAATTACAAATATGGCATCTGCCTTCCGTGAGCTCACTAACGAGCTATTTCTGCCTCTCTGCCCACTGCAGTCGGTGCAAGCGCTATGCACAGCTCTCAGGCTTACACCCTGCCTTTTTAGAACTACTTCTGTCAGGACAGTTAGAGGGGGAGCATAGGGCTAAATACATCCGTCAGAATCTAAGCAACGTTACGCCAGCTCCTCCAGCACTTGCTCTTCTCTTACTTCAAGGGTATTTTTTATGCCAATATATATTTCATAAAAGAAGGCTGAGGGCAGCGGTAGAGCCTCCCAAACACAAACGCCAACTGCTCTCAGGGCCTGCTGCTGCCTCTTTGGCAGGGTGCACGCCCCGCTCAGCCGGCCCACGGCTGCTGGACGTGCTCCGGAGGGCAGGGGCACCAACGGACACGGCCCCGCTCCCGCTCTCTCACGGGATGCGCGGGACCCCGCTCAGTGCTGACTACGGTTTGGAGAGCCTCCATCTACCCAAAACACGGGTGCTTGTTCCTGAACTGGCTGAGTTACCCAGCCCCGCGACCAGCCTGGTTCCAGACACACTGTCATCTTTCCAGACCCTTTTTCTAGCGACGTTCTTGGTGTGCCTCACCAAGACGTTTGATCCAAGTACAGAGTCTTTGATTACACGAAAATCATTGCTCTCAACACTCCCTAGAATATTTTCTAGACGACAAGCTCCAGTTGTACGGTAAGTGAAACACTTTAAGGATCACAGCCAACATCCTTCCAGAGGGAGGAAGGGGGGGGAACCCAAACACAAACAAACATGGTATAAGCAAATGTAGGTCTCAAAAGACAGCAAATAAAAGAAAAAAAGAAAAAAAGAAAATAACCCAAAAAAGCATGTTGCCGTACAGTTAAATAAGTGCTGTCTTTGAGCCTGAAGTTCAACAATGTGAAGTGGAACATCACCATTCTTTTTCAGTTGCCTTTTTTTTTTTTTTATTATTTTTTGTCAGTAGTTGGACTGCTATTGCAAACACCTTCACAACATACAAAAAACCAAATTTGTTTTTAATCCAGAATAAGGTAATGATTTTTTTTTTTTCTTTTTCAATCTGATGGAAGTTCAAAAGTAAAAGAGAAACAGTAAAACTATGACAACAGCACCTTGACATTGTTTTAATTCCAACGCTATCAGAAGTTAAAAGCAGTAAACAGATATAATACTAACAGGAATAAAGATACTTACTGTCTAAAATGTAAACGGAATGTTTTGGTTCAATTTATTTTTTCTGAAAGAGGACAGTTTATCATCAATTCACAATTGAAGCAGCATGCAATTTTATTCTTTTTTTTTTTTTAAACTTTTTATATTTTCAATTCTTGGCAACGGCGACAAACCACAATGTTATCGAGGAATGTAATGTGAACTTTTTTGTTTGCTTGTTTTTCTTTTTTTTGTTTTTTTTTGTGTGTGTTTTTTTTTTTAAACTTGTGCGCAAATGACTTTTGTTCCCCTTCAGGTCATGGATATGTTCAATAAATAGATTGTGGAACCACTGTACTGTATAAACTTCAGTTATACATGCAGTCCATAAAATTATTTTTTACTGAATAATTTACCCTGTTATGTATATATACAAATAGATAATTTTGTCTCAATATAATCTATACAACACGAATCCACTATCTTCCCCTTTTAATGGTTAATGTACATACACAGGAAGTGTCTATCCTTATAAAGCGCCAGCCAACTCTCTTTTTATTATCCATGGTGAGAGCTCTCACGTAAGACTGGGTAGTTCGGCACTGGGAGTTCCAGTGCCTCTTGTCTATGCCCCTGCAGCCCTCCTTCGTGTACCCCTTGGGGTTGCATTTGGTCTCATAGAAGTATTGCTTCAGTTGGCCTTTGGGTACTGGGACTTTTTCTAGGACCGTGACAGTCGCCCCGGACATGTCCACTGCAGTCTTTTTCTCTGCCGCTGTCACCCACTCGCTCGTGCTGTCACATACGCTCAGTTCCCCGCGGCGAGCTGGGTCAGAGTGGCGCCGGACCCTCATGGACATGTTTGCAGCATCCAAGTAGTTTTTGTACTCCTCGAGCAGAAAGAGCAGTGGGGGTTCCAAAGGCACTTGACTGCTTAGCATGACTCGGGATGTGTACAAGTCTGCATCCTTGTTCTCCTCGCTGGGCTGGATGTCCTGGTCCTCATCTAGAAGCTCCTCTATGACATGTTCGAAAGTGTCTGCCAGCGATGTCAGTCCTCTTGAACCAGCATTGGGCCCATTTAGGCTCTCCAGAGTCCCATGGGTCCGCAGACCTGGGTAAGCCAAGCTGCCTTGTCCTCTTACACTAGCTTCTTTCATTGGGGCAGCTTTCATGCAACTGAAGTATGAGATAACCATAGTAAGGAAAAGGATGGTCATCACTCTTCTCACTTGGTGGAACTGTTAAGGAGAAGAACAAGAGGAAAAAAAAAAAAAAAAAAGATTTAACTTACAAGGGACAGAGTAATAAAAATTCACCTGAGTCGTTATGAGACATTATGCCTTTTCTGCAGAGATCTGCTGCATGCAGCCGCAACTCATTACCGGTGATAAAGCATACTCTTGTACGAGGGTGTTCTTTGATTTAGAGTTCCAGATAAAGCATATGCCAAAGCTTAGGCAACACTGATTCCGGCAAGTCAGAGTTCCTACGTGCCAAAGTCTTTCCGTAGTAAGTATTAGATTAGATACTATGCGGACTCCTTATTTATTGACTGATGACACCCATTTCAAGTAACAGCAAAAGCAGAACTGCTATTTAGCAATGCAACATTTCAGCAGTAAAAGGCTGCTTCGCAAGCGTGGAAGGCAAGACTTCCATTTCAAGTGCAAATGCAAATATTTGATTTTTAAGATCTCTCTACGCCAAAAACATTTCATCGTTCTCTCCACAAGAAAGTGAACAGCACAAAGATAAATTGCATTTGTATTTTGAAAGCAACCTTCAAAACACTGGAAGAGGCCATAGAAATTCTGAGGTCTCAGCAGGCCAGTTCCTCATCTAAAAGTAGAAGGTATGTATGCATAAATATAGAACAAGAAAATGGTCCAGGACAGTATGCTTGCTACCATACTAAATTTGAACTGGAAAGATTGCTTGCATCATGTGAATGCCACGGAAGGGACTTGCTGGATTACAGAGCTGCTAAAGAGCTACCCTGAAATGACAGTACCAGAACCACTGTACCGTAGTTTCCCAGAGCCCCATACCGCCTGACCTCAGGCAGGCAAAGCACCTATTTAAACCCAGTTAAAGCCCAGAGCTCAGCATGAAAACCAGAAGCAGAACCAGCCCTGCCGCCCTGTTGAAACACAGCAGTTTGCCTGTTTCTCTCACATTCTGCCCCAAGCTCTGGCATGTGTTATGGGCCACGCTTTGAGGCTTACGCGTACGCTTGGCTCTGTCCTCATTGAGCGTGGAGGGGTAGCACCAGGAAAGAGTGCCAGTAAGAAAACTCCTCACCAGCCTCAGAACCAGCATGACTCACTCCTATTAGCACTCCCAACAGCCTGGGCTTGTACAACTGCTCCTTCCCAAGCGCTTCGCTAAGTCTCCGTAGATCGTACGTTCCTCAGGACAGAGACTGTTTCCTCCTCAAGCGCAGAGTACACACTGTAGGTACTATTGCAGCAAGAACCCCCCAAATCCTGCAGTGACAGAGAGCTATGCTTTCTGTCTGATCCCAAGCGCTACTACAACATCCCTCACATCCAGTTGTTATTTTTCCTCCTTCCGATCCCTGCTCTCACCAGTTCTGCTTGCTAGAAAGCAATGGCATTGTTCACATTTTTGAAGAAGCAGCTAATGCTTGTTTCAGAGCTTTTGAAGTTCATTCGGAAGTACCTCATACTTGGCAGCGCTCATTGGAGTAAATGCTATTTCTGTTTGCCAACAGGGTGCTATGTAAAAAGCCTTACTTCATCTCCTGCAAATACGCTGTGGGAAACTAGTACTCTTAAGACTCGAACATGGAAAGACAATCTATCATAAAATAAAGAAAATGAAATATGTACTCGAAACACAGTGCCCAAAATGTAGGTCTCAAAGTTTACTCAATGAAGTGGGGGGGGTGGAAAGTGTTTGGGTTTGTGTCCATGCCCTCCTCACCCCCAGCCCCCCACTAAACAAGATTTTGGCTAAGAATCCTCTCTACCCCAGCGCAACTCTTGCTTCATCCCTCCATCTCTCTTCCTGTTTAGAAGTGTTATTGTGGCATAGATTTATTAAGATTAAACAAACCTGACATCTGTGACTAACAGGAACATAGTGTTTGCTCTAACGATGCAGAACATTAATATTTTGCAGATTTTTTCACCCTAGGATTTTTAAAAACATTCCACAGGGAGTAATATCGGATTTCTTCCTCAAAGGGGAGGAAGAGAGACACTACAGAGATGATTTACAACACAAGGAAGAAGGTTATCACTCTTCCTTTAAGAAACAAGGAGAGACAAGGCAAGAGGGAGAAGGGGTAGTTCAGCTAGCACACAAATGCAGGGCCAGTGGAACAGGCAACAAAAACAACAATATTCATAGATTCCCTTTTCTAAGAATTGTTTTATATAAAACTTAAAAGGAAAAAAACCCTCAAACCCACAAGCACCCACATCACGCTTTGTGACCACCAGAGCAGTGAACAGAACACAGATCTTCTGGCTCCTAATCAAGTTCCTGTTATTTTTGTGAAGAGTAGTGCCCAGAGGTCCCAGCCAACATCTCGACTCTGGAAGATAGACTCTGTCTGAGCATGCAGTACCCCAACAGGCTTTCCAGCACAAAAGAGAGAGAACACAACACAAGAGGGACCAAGACCATCACAAAACAGAGAAGGAGAAGCTTGCACCCATCAGCTAAGTACACCAGCTGGAGCCTGAACATTCGCTTTTCAAGCTAGGTAGGTGAACAAAGCATAGAAGGATTCCTGGACCTGGCTGCATCCTTCACGATTGACACTGGGCTGTTTACCTCTCATGGTAGCAATGAACTTGGAGGGATGTGAAATGAATTAAACAGTGGGTGTGCAACTACATTTGCATGTGTCATTTTCCTTGTAAGAAAAAATGACAGAGGGATGCAGGGAAACCTCGACAATTGACTTCACTAAGGCCTCAGCATCCTCCACCAATGGCTGGCTGGTCAGCAGATCTAACAGTACTTTAACTCACGTTAAATTAATCCTTCCTTAACCAATTTTGCCTTCCACTTAGGAAGGAAACTGCTGTCAAGCTTGATCAATTTACATCTCATCCAATGACATACAACCACCACTATTATCTGGGGTAGCAAGAAACAATGTACAACCAGGCTCTGAAAACCAACAACTTTATAAAGACAGCCATTATCCACATAACGTACTGATAATACACCAGAAAATGCGTGCCCATAAAAGCCACCCCTCTTCCTCCCATTTATAAGAGCAGAAGAGTATGTCCAAGTAAGCTTTAGCCATGCAGACACACGGAACATTGCTAGCAAGCAGGCACAGATCTAACGTTTATTTCTTTGTAGATGAGTCCCAGACTAAGCCAAACAGTGCAAGCAGGACGTGAAAAGATTCTTTTCTGTATCTTGACAGTGACTTGAGCTATATGTACAGTCCTTGTCTTTGGCAGCAAAATGGTATCAAGTGATTTAATATGAGGAAGTAATATTCTAACACCTAGGAAATCTCTTCATTTTAGAGGCCATATCAATTTCTAGTAGCAGTGGCTCAAAATCTACTAGTTTAACATGCTGTGGCAGAATAAGATCCAAATCTCACTCCATGGGTAGAAACACACAACCTTTCAGCTACTGCTGAACTGACTCACGAATGCACGGTTCATCTCTTACTTAGTGAGGCAGGACTAATGTCCCAATGGAGCACCAAAAAGGTCATTGGAAACACTTTGGATGGCAGATTCCAGTCCTTTCCTTCTCCTCCACAATGATCAAACCTTCATTATGTTGCAAAGATTAAAGACATTGCCTGTCCTGTTACAACAGGTGCCTTGTAAACCCCAAACACTAACAGATTACGTACGCCCTTCTAACTATGAGGAAGTCACCATGTCACCCCGCACGGAAAAGCTGGATTTTCCTGGTTTCCCAGCATGCTACCACTGAGCAAGATACTGCCCCTTTCCATGATGGGCCACATCCACCACTCTGAGGCCTTCACGGAGATACCCCAGCACTTTTGTGTACACCCAGGCCTGATGCTGCCCTGGTAGACTGGGACTGAGCAACTATTTTCCACGGAGGCTCATCACTGCCAAGTATTTCTTAACTGGAGCAATGTGGCTGATACCACATGTTCTGAGGGCATCTAAACAACTGAATGCCAAAAAAACCAGAGTACCCATGGCCACTTTTAGTCAGACACACAGCTAGAAAAATACAAGATAAAATCACTGAGGATACACTCTCAGTCTGCAGCCCTATCACACATCCATCTCCTCCCTTCTTGGCTGTAAGAGGTTCAAGTCTCTACTCCCCACCTTGCAGGAACGACAACTAGAGGCTGCAGCTCTGGCACTCCTCCTGTTCAGCTATGTTGCTAGGTGTAAAAGATCAAAGACGTCTCTAGGAGAGGAAATCTTCATTCAATTGCTGTCCCATAGACTGTTGTATACACCTACTAACTTGTACAAAATAGATATAAGCTATTTAAAATAGATGTACACTACCTCCCGTGAGACCTAGCCTTAAGCTACTCCCTCAGGCCACACAAGATGTCTCTGTCTAACATTTGAGAGTGGTTTCCTGAATGATATCCATTCTCGTGGCTAAAAGAACATCCTTCCTTCTCTCATGCAGCACAGCAAAGCTGAAGCAATGAAAAGAGGTCACCCACCATGGACCCAATCTCAGGAAGATGTGACCTAGTTTGTACTTCAATAAAGTCCATACAATTACAGCTAGCATAAGGGCACGTAATTGTGGCAGTCATCTACACTAATGGGAAGGAGGCTCGTTAAATGAAGGTCATGTCAATTATCTACAGCTAGTTTACATATGCAGTCAATTACCTAGCTGTGCTATTTATTTCAGTATTTGTATTTAATGAGGATTCACCAGTTAATTGTTTTATTTCATTATTTGTAGTTATTTTAAGCAGAAATCTAGCAGCTTAACAGGTTATATTTCCAGCAGAGAGACCTGAGGAACAGCTGTGAACACGCACTTGCTTTTCTGCACCCTGATATGTGCTATGAAAGTTTAAATAACTTTCGGTAGTGAATAGATTCATAATGCTTTAATCTCCAGAAAGGAATGTTGCGGTGAAAGGCAAAATTAGTAGCAAGAAGACATTCATTTTCTGCCTTGCCATTTTTAAAGACCTTTATACAAAAGTTCAATTTACTAAATACTACTGAATGGCACAGGCATGAGTTCCTGCGCTACGCATCATTACTGGAGTGTGTGAACAGATACCAAAATGGGATGCATGTCAGCACATGATTTGCAAAGACTAAATGTACTGAGAACAAATAGTATTAACCTTTAACACATGCATAACTGGATGCCTGACGCACTCTGGTTATCCTTGCGGCTATTTATGCAGCAAACTATATAATTACTTTTTATTACTGAAAATAAAGCGCCCTCCCCCCAATACATACACATGCACACCCACACCCAATTTGTATTCTTGTAAGTTGGTTCTTCATGTCAGGAGGAAGAAACCCATTTTATTTTTATTCTCTCACGTTGGTTTTCCCTGAGGTGATACAACCTACTTAGCCACAATGCCAGAGATGGCAGAGACGAAGAACCATTTTGAAGACTAAGATAAATAGCAGGCAAATTTACAAGCAGTTTGTAAATGACAACTTTTAACATGAGAAATTTTCTTTCATCTTATGTTGCTAAATATTGGCCGTGGTGCAGCTTCTGAGAGCAAAGAAACTCCAGCAATGCCTACATTGGCACTAGAGAAATATACATCTGCCTAAAGCACTACAAGGTGGTTTTGGGGGGTTCCTACGTTTTATCAGACTCTCCGCTCAACGCGTACAAAAAACCCGCAACTTCTCCTGTTGACCAGAGTTGGGAAAGAACCCAGACAAAATAATGGCAAAATAACAATGCCATGACATTGCACTCCTGATCTTTCACAGTTATGTATCAGAGTTTCCTACAAACTTCCAGCATACCTCGCTGGACACTCAGCCAGCCACGCAAAGGGCACACTCGCTTCAGCTCTGAGAAAGAGAATTCAGCTGCTCTAATGCGCACAGACCAGACAGCCTCCTCATTACAAGCATGCTTATACTTAAATTGGCCAAGTGCAGGACGACGAGGAGTTCCCAGTAGGATTTCTGTCGGATGGATCTCAGACCCGTTCTGCCCATACCAGGAAACAGGCAGGATGAGCTTTGGCAGCACACACAAGCAAAGGAATAGCAGGCCAGACTCACAGACGGTATCAGAGCTTTCAGAGAGACAACACCCATGGAACAGATGTGCACTGCTTTTATACTTTTACAATGGGAACTGATTGTTGAGCCAGTGACACACACACTGCCTTTCCAGCTGTTTGTACAGCATCCCGCACACAGGGCACTCAAACTGCATGGGAGGTTGTGATCCCTACTGTAAACGAAGAACCTCAGTTCCAAAAGGGTACTTGTGTGCATGCCACATATCAAACACAATATGCCTTACCACAACATTTTTTGCCAAATTTCATGTTGAAATACCAAGATATACAGTGAAAGTCCCCCTCAAATAAAAGCACTACCAGCAGGTTTATTTTTGCTCATCAGGAGTATCACGGGTAGGGTAACATGCCATACTCCTGTTGCCATGCCAGAAGTACTGTACAGCAGGGACATGACTTCCAAGCCCAAGATCTAACCATTAGCAAACTCCAATTTCAAAATTGACTTCAGGCTTAGAAAACTGCATTGATTGTTTTAGAGTATATGTCAAGATATTTTCACGCTGTTACTGTGCTCATTCAGAAGTAAGATTATGAAACCTCTGTGAAAGGAAAGTTCACCTATAGAACTGGCTACCTAAAACCCCCCACAAACTAAGAAAAACAACCACAAAACCATTCCATGAAATAATTACCCCATGACAAGATACTATCTGGTTCCTCCATGGGAGCAGATAATTAGTTCTCTGAAATCATTTGCTTCGATAGCCACTAGAGCTTTATATAATGCTAATTCAACCTGTGCGCGGAAGAACATTAGGGCAGAACCTCAGACCTTTGAGCAGCATCTGTAGTTTGTCTTCCATTTCACTATGGCTCTCTGGTATGAAATCCTGTGCTGAATCGTCACAGGACTAAGCTATGCTGCCAAGTACACACATGAAGCTCCCACTGAAGTCAAGGATAATTGGCACCCAAGAGCAGGAACAGAACAGAGCACGTTGCATGCAAACTAGTGTGAGCTGGATCCCTTATACTGTGACATGTGTCCAGCAGCTCTGCAACAACCCAGAAGCTGCTGTACCAGTTGAGCTTGGATCTTATGAGTGCCTATAAACTATTGAACAGCATGTAAAACATCCCACGCACGCGTCAGCTCTGCTGCAGGTGGCAAGCTTCCTAGGACCTATAGAACATCATGCACTCAACCGGAACATAAGTGAAGCTTAGACAAGGAAAAGCAATGGTTAAAAAGCATAAGCATCAGATGGAGCAGTTAGCTGTGGTTTGGGCAGGCAGTGCTTTCTCTAGGGTAAGGGAGGCGAGCAAGGGCTATACCCATTCGTTGCAAGGCTCTTACCTTTGCTGAGAACCTGACTGTGTGTGGCATTGCAGTAAGAGAACACCTTGCTTTTAGCCATAGTCAGTCCTTGAAATGAAGCAGATCAGTACGTCGTGATGTGCATGAACCAGAAACTGGAAATGCCTGTTGTCAGAGCCCTGACAGGTATCAACAATATGCCAGCATTTGCCAGTGGTGTTATCAGTCATCTGTTGGCTGCCTGCCCTCATGTGCGGATCTCTCTCAACACATGCTCAGTCCAGTTGTTAGCACGGCATCTCCATGGAAATACTTTCCACAGATGGGGCAAGGAATAAAAGCTTACACTGAGGTACCAGAGCAGCTTCTGGGAGTATTCTTCAAGTCGAAAATCACATGTGAACAACCAGACCAGCAGCAGAAATCTAAGTTTGCAAAGCCACCTCAATCTACGTTAACGGAATAATGAGGAATTTGTACTGAACAAGGGAGATACTCACTAGGAATCTAACCCATCTCACTGGGCAGCCAGCCCTGTGTGTGTCCTGCTGTGACAACGGCTTTATCTTTAGAGAAATGCTGTTGGAAAATTATGTTAATATGTTAACATAACAGTATTGAAAACACTTTGGCAAGAAGCGCTCTTTCACCACTAATATTTTACTATGACAATGCAGCACACCACAGATTTCAAAGCATTATAGTTTTCAGCTTTTTTTTTTCCACCTTCCAAGTGGCTTCATGTTGAAACAAGACTTTTGCAATTGCTATGCCTGGTTCTCTATCCCTAATCTATCTTAAAAATTTGGGGGCCAACTTCAACTGGATTCAATAGAGGGATACAAGTTTCACAGACACCACCATTTCCACGGTCACGTGTTGTGACTGGCATGCAAGTAGCTGAGACCCACCCAAATCAGCTCCCCTCCCCTCCATCCTTAGTCAGGCAAACAGCCATGCATGGGCTTAACCACTTACGGACTTACAACACTGTGTATTGTTGCTTTCATTTCACAAGCTCCACAGAGCAAAAAGATTTGGAATTACTAGAAGGGGTGAGGAGGTACATCTGGCAAAGACGCAAGTGTCTGAAAACAAGCTTCATTAGTTGTGCTGCTCAAGGTACAAACGTTTAATGGAACATAAACAAAAACCCACAGCCTTGCAGAAAAAATTAATTTATCAGGCTCCTGCCTTCTCCCGGTTGTACAACGGTGTAATTTCTTGCGCAGAGGAGTATTACACCGTGATTCCTGTGAATTACATGGACATTGGGTCCTTCCCCATCCCAATTAAAAATGCAGTTTACCTGGCTCATGACTTTTCTTATTTGCCATCAGATGTAACCATAGGTTGCGGCATCATGGGAAATTATTTCCACAAAAACTGTTGAGGTTCATTGAAACAGTATGTTCCAGTGGACCTATTCCTGGTGGACACAGTCACTGCCCGGCGTCAATCCATAGTGCTCGGCTCACAGATTTACACCAGCTGCAAAGGTGGCCCACTACTTATGCAATCATAAAAATCAGACAGGGCCAACACCTAAACTATAGCTAATGCCTGTATCGGAACAAAATGTGACAGGTTTCAGCAAAACAGCTTCCTCATAGTCAGGACTCCTGAGGGATACATGCATATTTGGTAATAATTACACTTCAAGTAAAGAGGAAGAAAAAAGCTTTCTAGGTGTGCAGACTAGCTCCTCCCTTCCCCCTCCGATATAAGCACATAAATAGCCCAGACATGCCTATAAACAGAAGTATGCAAAATCCAGCCCAACACCACCTAAACCTTTCTCCGCTCTGCGCTTCGGTGTCTTGTTTCACGCACGCACCCCCCTGCTGAAGAAAGTGGCTGTGCTGCCAGTGTACTGTTCTCACTGTAAGAGCCCTTAAGCTCCAAAGGGTAGGTTTGTATATGGGATTTCAGTCATTCAATAAACACTTCTCTAGAAAAACTTCAATACCTGTCCCTTCACATAAGCAGATCCTGCTGCCCTGCAGGGAAGGAGAGCTTCTCTTCAAATAGCTGGGGTGGGGGGAGGAAAGAGAAAGCTTACCCAATTAGTCTGCTGAAGACAGCTAAGTGTTCTCCCTCTCCCAACTGTCTGCACAACACAATAGATTATCTAGAAGTCACCATCCTACTCAAAATCAAAAGCAGAGCTGTCTTATCAGAGGTAATTAGTAGCTCTAGAGATGAAAAAACTGCTTAGAAGTTGCAAGAGCAGAGAGACCTGGTACTTATGCTGTGGTGACTCTCCACTTGTACAATATTTCTTGGACAACAGACTATCAAAGCTTCCGAAGTGCTTTGCAAACATTGAGTTTCAACATCCTTAGGTGAGGAGGAACCGCACCAGAAATCCTATTTTCCTTCTGGGTAGGCTGAAGCCCATAAAGGTGTTTAAACAACTCCCCCCAGACTGCACAGCAAGTTGCGGCTGAGCCAGAGGAGAAGCGGGGAGCCCCCGCTCCCAGCCCCTCGCTTCAGCCACTACACAAAGCTCCCTTAACCATATGTATCAATCACGTATTTTGCAAATCTCTCTATGGTAACTTAGATGTCTAACCCAGAAAGAGGCAGGGCAGCTGATTAAAACCTTAGGGGTATTATTTTGAATACATATGCTAGCTCACTTCCATCTGTGTCGTTAATTAGTTCCTGACTGTAGGTTAAATGTAGGGCATGTTGTCACGAGCCTAAGGTGGGGTGGCAGGACCTCCTGCTATTGCCATATGGCTTTTTGTTTCTTCCTTCATTCTTCAGCTTTTAGCCTCATGCTTCTAATCTGTGGGCTTAACCATTATATAACAAAGAACACCGAGAAAAGCAAAACCAGTGTTAAAATAGAAACACTCTCCACCATTAAAACCGCCAAGAGGTTTGACTTGAAATCCAACACAACTTCCTGTCTCATCCAGAGGCTGCTCTTACCCGCAGCAAATTCGCTATGAAACTCAGGAAAAACGTATTCCCGTGGAGGACTCCTACTGCACAAGTAGGTATTTATACCAGCCCTCTGAACACAAACCAGGCAGCTTGCCTGGGACCAAAGGTCAGCCTTCATTCGTGTAAGACGGAGAAGAGCAAGGCTATGCCTACTCGTAATATGGATGCTCAGCCCTTACAGGGGACGAAGCCATTGTAGCAGCACCACCCCCACCAAAACAACTAAAGTAAAAAAGATGACAGAGTTCTTGTCATCTTTTTTTCCCCCCGATGCATCTCCACAGATGCATCTTTTTGGGAAAATACCAGTGGCTCAGGACTGTCCTCACTAAAAGACGGGTCACGTTTTGAAGTGGGCCTGAACATGCCTAATGACAAGACAGGCAGAGTACCAGCAGTTCCCCTGCAGTCGCTGGCTGGTGAGCACAGCATGAATACCAACAGGTCTCGTTGTGCTTTGCAGCTGAAGACTTGCTCTGAAGTGTTTAATTCAGAGTAGACATGGAAGTTCTACTCATTGTGTTTCCTAGCTCTCATTGCATAGCTGTCCTTCCATTAGCTAGAGGCAAGGGAAATGATTTCTGGTATTTCCAAGCATAAGAATCTGTAATTTTCCAACTTACAGGAATCAGAGGAAGGAAAAATATATACAACAATATCTACGTTGAAAAAAACTGATTAACCACCAGGTGATATGACTTCATACTTGAGGATTATGGAATTCAGGGTGTTGCATCTAGGTTTTTCAGACTCAGAGGTAGACTTCTTTGGAGACCTAGACCTCTAAGTAGTTTCTTAAATCTTATTTCTGTTGTTTTTTTGTTTGTTTGTTTTGGGTTGTGTTTGTGTTTTTTGTTTGGCGGGGTGCCTGTGTGTTTGTTTTGTTTGTTTGTTTTTAATGGTGGCATGTGGAATTGACTCGCTTACCCTTTTCCGACGTCCCTGCTCATCATTAACACTCCTGCTACTTTTGCAATTACAATGGCAGAAAAGTTTTGCACAGGAGGCAGCAGAAATTAATCATTAGTGCAAAACAGAGAGAGAAAAGGACTTAAAATGAGTCTTCCAAGACAGGCAGCTTTGTTCTTTGTTCCAAATTCAGGTACAAATAATTAGCTTTTAAGGTGAAAACTAATTTTCCGATATTCTTTTGCTTGTCATTACACAAAATTTGTATTTCTGCGAGAAGATATAAAGAAGCACCTGCTTGTCCTCGCTTTGCACCATTTCATTGGCAGCAACCTGCAGATGCCATACCAGTACCCTGCTGTTGTAATGAGACTTGAAACATTCTTCTTTGCCTCCCCTAAAATAAAAACAATCCTTCTTCACCAGTCTGCAGGACATTAACTGCCAACCAAAAAAATAATCATGACAGTGACATAAACTGTAATGTTTATATCTGGAAAAGCAAAAATGGAGAACTTCAGATGCGTTTATTTCTAGTTTTGGTTCAACCCATTATAAAGATAAAGGGTGGTCACAATGTTCAGCAACAAATTCGTACTTCACCACAGTTTCCTGGCACGGGTTCTGGTTAAGTTACCCTTGCCAGCTTGAACTTGTTAGTGGCTTTGCTTCCCCCTTGGACTCACACTGGCTTTCAGCACAAATTCTATCAAATAGCATTTCTCTCTTGGCATTTACGGCTCAGTCAAACTGGATTATCAACTCAAAAGGAATGTAAATAGCAAGTGAAGATCCAAGTCTTAATGCAAGCAGCCAGCAGGCACGATTATCTAGAAATACCGCAAAACAAGTCCTGTCGCTCATCCCAACAGTGTCCATACGCTTCTGTAGTACAGTGACAGCTATGACTAAGGGGAGGCTGGTTTACTTACTAATCCAGCCCTTGAATAAAGTTTAGATTTCACTTCTTTTCACCTCAGTATATCAAGTACTGAACGCTCACTGAGAGTACAATGGCCAGTGTAAAGAAGGGTAAACTAAACCATATGGATACTAAACGTTGCACCAAGCTTAGAAAGCAAATGGCATAACGGACTAAGGAATCTGGAGATCATAACCTCTAATTCCTTGATCTAGGCAAAACTACATTTCTCCAGGAGCTGTTATGTTTAAAGAAAGCAGTGTTTTGATCACGTTAGATAAGGTACAGCATGCACTAGAATAGGCACAAGATTAAGCTTAACTTTCTTTTGTAAGATATATACTACAGCATTCTGTGGGGAGGAAGGGAAAAAAAAAAAAAAGGACTTAGTCCTGTTCTTATTGTTACAGCCTTCACCGCAGCAACATGCTCCAAGTCTTTTGCATGCTGAGTTAATGACGAGCATATAACAGCACTTTGCTCAAGACTTTGCCTAGCTCAATCTTTGTCCAGACTCCTCCTGCTATGCCCCATGCATGCAAGGGAGTACAAGCTGACCTGTAGTCCAGTGTGCGTACTGGGAAGGCTGAGGTTGGATGCGGAACTCCAGCTGAGCCAAGGGTACTTTTTCAAACAGTAGTTTGGTTTAACAGCTCTCTTGTACACCCCAATATGGTACAGTTTGCAGTTGCCTCCTGACTTGAATGGCAAATATCCCTGTATGACAGCTCCTCAGTTTCCCACAGGGAAACGCTGCTCCGTCAGAAGGTAAGCATTAAGCACTTACCCTGATACACTTTACACTGGCAGATTTAAAGAAATTATCAAAACCGTAACCTGGAAAGTTATGCCATACATACAATCAACTAGTGGCTTGCATTTTCAAGGGTCTGCAAGATGGAAGTTCTCAAGTCCCACTGAGGTTTAGTTGCATTGGGTTTCTTATTCCCCTGGGCATTTGACAGCCATAAGCTAGCAGTTATTATAAAAGCCCCCGAAACGCACTGTGTAAGAGTCAAACAGAAATAATTGCACATGAGATTACGAGTTCAGTGGGTAAAAAAGGCACATTGTTTCTCTTTATAGCAGTTCCTCACAAATTAAATTGAGAACAGTGCTTATTTTTCTCTCCTAAACGCAGAGGAAGAACCTGCTATAGCCAAAGACTGATGTACAAAACACAGAAATCAGAAGCTGTGAGCTCAAAACAGAAAACTATGTCCTAAGAGCCAAGTGGTGATATAAAAGGTGCATTCCATGTTGTTAGACTTGGAGTAGCAACAAATACCCACAAACACCCATAGTTTAACTTTGATATTTAGTTTTGAAATTGGGGAATCCTGGATCTAGTGAAACCAAGCTAAAGGCTGATGAGTTGATACATTCAGAAAATAACAATTTTTTTCTATTCCAACAAATACCTACTAAAAGACACCCCCTACCAAGCAGACTTCAATGATGGGGTGGGGGAACAAACCCCCTCTTTCCCTTAACCAACTCAGATCCTTCAGGGACTGGTTCTACATTGCACTTCTTTGGTGCAAGCTTCGGACACGCTATCAAGTCTCACCGACAGCTGTAACAAGCCAGTATAAATTTGACTTGCAAATACTTCTTCAGGTGTACTCTAAAGTTCAGTCAGCAAATGATTTACTGAAAGCAATCTTTCTTGTTTACCAATTTGAGCCACACAAGGAAGAATGTATAAAGATTAGTTACCTGCATCACTAGAACAGGATTCGCAGGTACCACCTCAGTTACAGGGTTAAAAAAAGCGCACATGCATACACTAAATTTACTGCTGTGGAGAAAGCAGGACTGGGATTAGCAGCCTCGCTGATTTTAATTGTCCAGCCTCACTCACAAGAGCCAGCCACAGCAGCGTGTTTGGTTCGTGCATCTCTAGGTGGCGGTAGCTGCTCGGATTTTGAGATACCAAGAGACGCTTATCTCAAATTTAGCAACCAGTATGCCTCCCATCCTCCTAGAATTGCCTTTCCTCATTTGAAATGTGACCCCCTCCCCCATTTCTCCATAATTTATAGTAGTCTGAAGCTGAGTCACAAGGATTTCTGCGTTTTTGTAACCAAGTACACAAGAAAAGAAATGAACTGCCAAAGTATTGAGGTAATTTATAGCGTAAAGCATTGAGAGCTTCTAGTCGATCAAAGGACTCGGAGAAACAAACATAAGAACAATCATGCCTTCTGTTCTGTACAAATGCCACGGCCAGAAATAACTGTCCTAATTAACTGGTTTCAAAAAATGACTTCTCTGAAAGAGACAATATTCTTACCGAGGAAAGTATACAACTGCCCCAGCCTTATGGCAGCTGTCACCAGGGCATAAAAATTCACTAAATGAAGATTCCTTTTGCTTCCTCCGGTTGTCCACGGGACTCATCTTCAGACAGCTGTAGCCATTTATGATGCCTAAATTATGCTGTAATGGGACATTCTGCAACTACTAGTATCAGTCTTAAAGGACTACAATCACATCAAACCAGCATCATCCCAGCCAACCCTCTGTTCACAATTTATAAAGGGTAAAAATCGTGCCTGGGATGAAGCTGGCCTCTTTTGGCAAGGCTGTAACCTGTTCAGGCAAGTCCACAGCATCTTCAGTATTTCAGACTGCTCCATGTTGATTGTTACTTTTGGGTGTAGCAGTTGAACTCTACCAGTCTATAGCTACCTGACAATTAGGTCCTGAATGTTGAAAAGGGGAAAAATTTGAGCCCGACCCCACTTTATGCATATGACTTTTTGTCCTGTTCTGCATGGACAACTCCTGCAAACAGTGTTCTTCAGTGGACTGCTCAGAGCCTGGAATTGTCAGCAATGTGGCCAACATAAGATGATATCAGAGGATACAGGCCATAGTATACTGGCTACCCTGTTAACCCCATTGTATATTCTAGTGTTTCCAAATCAAGTAGCATAAGGATTTATGTTGATAACACATGAGTTTAAGGCACCATAGCAGAGTTGCCAGTATACACTGCATAGCAAAATCTGTTATTTATTGTTTGCATTACAAGACCGCTGAGGAGTCCTTGTCAGGTACCAGGAATAGAAGACAGGCGAGACGATCTCTGCCCCAGACAACTTACAAAGATAAGACTGAATAACAGGTATGGATAAGGAAGGGAAACAGCAAGACTCGTGAGCTGACAGTGGGCACAGCCTACCAGCCCCATCCCAGCTCGTGCATTGGGCAGCTTGCTCAGCACACACCTGTACAGCTTCCTAATGGTGTACCGCAGGGAACAAAAGAGTTGTCACGCACAGCACCTTCCTCCCTGCAGCTGAAGACAGCAGGTTATTGAGTTACCACTTTGCTTCAGCAATATGCAAAAATAGCTTAGCTTCAGTGCTTCTAAAGGCTTCCTTTTAAAGGGTGTTCACAGCTAAGCATTACCAAGAATGCCAGTGTATGAACTGATCTAAGAAATGATTGAGAGTTTCCTAATTAAGCAGCATTTTAGCTATTTAGGAGGAACCAAGCGCTCACAACATATGCTTGAAAACAGGTCAAGACAAGTTAGCAATTAACCTGTTAAAAGCATATACCCTCTTGTAGTGGAGCCTCCACCAACACACACAATGCCTAACGTGAGATTTCTTGTGTAGGCACAGGGCACATTCTTAGAACAACAGTTCAGCCTTTTATACAAACCAGGAAGGCAGATACGGGAAATGCTTGTCTTTTGTTTTGTTTTAATAGGATCACACTTACTACACAATTCACTCAGCCTGAACTGCTTCTCATCTCCATGCAGGCTTACCCACAGAATGGATGAGAGGGTGTCCTACTCGCGAGTTTCTTGTGACCTGCTTTTATACCTGCACCCCTGCAGAGAACTATTACCCGAGCTAGAGGTGCAGCTTCTTGTGTTTTCCTCGCTGCGACAGCAGAGTAACAGTTGCAGAAAGCGCTACAGGTATTGCAAGGACTTTTAACTGAAGCTACTTTCGGCTCAGCACTGTCACTATATGCAAAGCTTTTAAACAGAAGTACAGATCCTTATTTTTCGCTATATTCTTTCACATTTTAATGAGTCTTTAAAATCCTTCGCATCTGTGCACTACGTTTCGTAGTATTCCAGCATATTGTAGTACTATGCTACAACATAATGCCTTCGTGCTTAAAAGCACGCTGCTTGAAATTCAACTTTTTTCAGTTTAGCCTTACTCCCTGGAAGACAAAGGTCCTTTCCCATTTTCCTCCACTGTTATATCTGGATTATTCAGATCAAGTGTTCTTGATCCTTCTGACCCAGTTTACCCTGATTTCACAGCCATATAACACAACAGGATCTACCCTGCAGCTCCAGAAAGCAGAGAGCCCTGGCGACGTGAACAGAAGGCACACTACTTACAAATGGGTTTTCCCAGCCGAGGTTCAGTGAAGCTGAACATTAAGTGGTAGTACTACAGCAGAAAATTGTTGCGAGTTACAGAGCGCTGTAGCAAGGCTCCCGGATCTAGTAAATAGCTCAAACAGCAACCAGCTCCGTCGAGGTATTTTAGAGTTGAAATGGAGCCGTTGCTTTGCCCGAGACCCAGGTGAGGGATGGCACTCTGTCCTGCTGCTCCCGGAGTGGGCAGGAGAAGGTCGCAGTTTTCCTTCTCCCTTTCCCTCGCCCCGGGTTCGTTTACAGAGCCAGTGCCCTGCCGCTCCGCACACAGTGAGCCGTAGCATCCCCCCGACAGCTGCTGCCTCCCCTCGCATGCCAAAATGCAGGATTCGTGGCCCGGACAGAGCCAAGAGCATCCGTTCTGCTTACGTTCCTCCATACCTAGCCTAACGGTGGGCCATCCCTGGGGTCGAGTTTCCACCCCGGGGCTCACAGGCAGCACCGCTGCTCTGCCAGCGGAGCCGTTGATTTGCACCCGGCTGCCCAAGGCGCTACCTGACACGACTGAGCAGGACGACACGACGACCTTCTCGCTGGAGACGGCCGACCACGTGCGAACAGAAGGAACCCTTCTGCTCCCCAACAGCCACTGCAACCCAGGGATGCGGAAGGCGCTCCCGTCCGCGAGCAGGCGGCTCCCTGCCCGGCCCTTTGCTCCGAGCTAAAGATGACCAAGGAAATTCATTTTACGTACTTATCACACCATGAATTAAAGATTACAGAAATACTTGCTGAAGAAAAATGTATCGCCAGGATACATCCTTTGCATTCATTAGAACTGTGTTACTAGAAGCATGAATAAGTAATGACTATTGATCTCGCAACAGTCATAACCTCAGAACAGCAAACTACAATAAACTGAAGGGAAAAGTACGTCTTTTAGCCGCAATGTACAAACCAAGCGTGGCCCACAGTTGTAACACCTTACGCTTTTAACCCTATAAAAGAAAAAACAAAATCAGCGGCGCAGCGCAAGGCTTCCGAAGGCTCGATGAGTCCTCCGCCAGCCAAGCCCACGTCGAACGCCCGCTGCTCTCTGCTCAGAGGGTGCTCTCCACGCCAGCGCGAAACCGGGCCCAGAGGGTTCCGAGCACCGGGACCTCCCCTCTCCCCGCCGAGCCCCCGCTCCGCGCCGCCTCCCCGCCCCGCCGAGCCGCACACGGCGGGCTCCCCACGCCCGGTGGAAGGCGGGCGGGACAAAGCCCCCACGGCACCGGCATCCCGGTGAGGGTGCCCGGCGTGCTTCGCATTCCGGCGCCGGCCGCGCTTCGACAAGTGCATCGCTCCCCTCCCTGACGGCCCCTCGCCCGCCGGCGCCCGGCCGGACCCGCCCCTCCCCGCCCACCGCCCCCATCCCGCTGCCCGCAGCCCGGCTCCCTGCGCGCCCGCCGGCCCCACGGCGGGGTCCCCGCCGCCGCTCCCCGGGACTCCCGGACCCCGCCGCTGAGGTAGCGAACCGGGGCCCCCGCCCCGCCGCGCGCCCGCCGCCAGGGGGCGCCGCCCGCCGCCCAACGGCCGCCGCCCGCCGCGCCCCGCGCAGGGCGCCGCCACGCGGGCGACTCACCCCGCGCCCGGCCCCGCCGTCGGGGAAGTGCCGCCGGGCCCCGCGCGCCCCCTCACGCCGCCCGGCGAGCGCCCCCCCCCCCCTTTCACCGCCTCCCTCCGCTGCGCCGGGCCGACAGGTGCCGGAACAAAGGGGCTGCCCCGGCCCGCCGCCCTGCCCGCGCCCCGCACCGACCCGCGCCCGCCCGGCCCCGGCCTGTCCCGGCCCCTCGAGTCTCCCAGCGGGGCGCCGCGTACCTCGTCGTCCACACAAAGCCTGTCCGGGGTCCCCTCCGGGGAAGTCACATCCTCTCCCGGGCGCCCAGTCCCACCGGCCGCCTCCCGCCACCCCGGCAACACAGGCGGCAGCTCAAGTGTCTCATCAAAGCTTTATGAGGGGCGGGAGGGCAGCGGAGCCGGATCCGCCACCCCCGCCCGCCCGCCCAGCGGGAGCCGCCCGCCCCGGCCCCGCCGCCTCCCCGCGGAGCCGCTTCGCCCCCCGCCCGGGCGCCTCCGGCCAGCGGCTGCGGCGGCCGCCAACACCGCGCTGCCCCGCTTAAAGCCTCCGCGCCGCCTCCCCGGCCCCGTCGCCGCCGCCGCGCCCGCCCCGCCCGCCCGGCCCGGCCCCCGCTCCCCCGGCGCCCCCCGAGCGGCGGGCAGGGCGCGGAGGGGCCGGGCCGGGGGGGGATCGGTCCGCCCGCCCGCCGCGGGATATTGGTTTACTCCGCCGGGTATTAAGCAAGCCCGATCCATTTAAATATCGCTCCCGCGCTGACCTCTCCGTAGTTCGCCTATTAAGAATGCAATCAAGATAATAACAGGCATTGCTTATTAATGAGCGCCCCAGGTAACGTTACACCGGTGACTTTCTGGGCGCGGGTGCTCAATCCAGGCGGCCCGGAGGCGGCTCTGCCCGGCCGGGGACCGGGACGGGGAGCGGGACCCAGCCCGGAGCCGCCCGTCGCGCCGGTGCCCGCCCGTCGGTGCAGCCGGGGCGGCCGCGGGGTCCCGGGCGGGTCGGGGCGGGTCGGCTCGGGTCGCATCGCCCCGCTCGGCTCTGACCCGCTGCCCGCGGGGGGGGGGGGGGTTCGCCGTCCCCCTGTCAAAAATCTGCCTCGCTGTTTCCCGCTTCTGCCCGTGCGGCAAGCGCAGTGAATTATTGATAGTGGAAATTGCGTGGCGGAGGCAGTAATGGCACCCCCTGATTGAGTGGCTCCATCTGATCTCGGTAAAGACAGGGAGATGGCACGGTCCCCGGCCGGGCTGGCTGCGGTGAGTGGGAGCGCACGCGTGTGCCGGCGGGACGTGGCGGTGGGCGTCTTGTGCCACGACCCACGGCCAGAGCCCGCGTGGGAGAGCCACCCGCAGCGTCCCCGGGGCCATCAAGGCCTCCCCTCTGCCCTCACTGGTCCCCTCACTGGGGAGACTGGAGGTGGTCGGTTTCCAGAAGAAAATATCCCATCTCTTTGACGAATCGGTGAAAACAAGTACCTTTCTACGCCTTAAAGCCCAACTGCCGTCTAATTGCAATTAACGCCAAATGCCCACCCTCTTCAGTGCGCTCGTGGCGCTTTAGTCGTCTGAGGAGAAACGTGTGCAACTCATTGCTGCCTTCAGACAGTCTGATTGCCTGTGTGCTTTTGCTATGAAACACCTGCATTTATTAGATCAGTAAAGTAATAAAATATCCCAGGCGTTTGAAATCTGAGTACACCTGAGGCCTTCCATATAAAACAGCTTTTAATATATATTAAGGGAAACAATCCTGGTGGTTAATATCCTTTGCAGCTTTAAGAACGTCTTCAAAAATCATGTTCCAGTACCGCATTACCATCCTTCTTGCACTTGGGGGTTTGCTTTCGCGTGTTTCCACTAAAAGTGTCACTGAGCTGTGAAGACAGTTCCACCCCTTTTGTCCCAGTGATTTCCAGTCCAAATCTACTCAATTTGCAAGAAAGGAGATGGTTTTTCAAAGTCCTCGCTAACGGCCTGGGCCTGAGGCATCACGCGCGGCTCTTGCTGTCTGATAGGCAGTCACTAGTAAAGGTAGCTCTTCAGGCCAACTCCTACGCGGCTATTCCTGTAACAGTTGAATTCCACTGTTAGGAATACATCAGCCATTTCTTTTCCCGCTCTAATCCACCGGTATAACCTGGTAGCTCTCAGCGATAATGCCAGGTGGATGTCTGAGTGAGATTTCAGACACGAGGATCGTAACTGGAACTTGCTAAGTTAACGCATGTGTTTTATTTTCTGGTTTTGGACTTCTCTCCGTGACACCACTCAGCTTTCCAGGTGCGACTGCATGAGTGTGGGTGCCCGATTTCACCGGGGCAGCACGTTTTCAGCAGCCTTTTTGCACAGCGAGAAGACAGCACAGTTTTAATATTCTGTGTTCATAAGACGATGCCTGTAAATATTTGGACGATCTACCAGTCAAGTTTAACAGCAGCAGCAGCAGACACAGGCTACTTTCATTAGCCGTAACGTAATACACGACACACATGTCACTCCTGGAGGAAGGCCTCTCCTCCTGGTACACCAGGCATGCAGATGAGCAGCAGCGAGCATCATGCTGTAGAGACACCGAAGCATCTGCTGGTTTGTTCTCAGGAGAGGAGGAGAAGGCGCATATTCTGAAAAAGTCTGCTTGCAATCAGAACAAGTTTTTTAATTTTGGAAAGGAAGCGTGTTACGGACCGCCTGACAAGTCCTCACTCTGTGGTGCGTGCTTGCAGCTTGGCTCTGCTAACAACGTGAGAACCATCAATTCCAGGCAACCGTGCGCTGAAATTCCCATTTTGCTCTGCTACAAACATGCAGCCTTTCGCCCCGGTATAGAGATTTTCCTGGGGAAGAGGTGTGGTCAGAGAGCTGCTGCATCTTGCCGGTATAATCACCCCTTTGGGGATTATTACCAGACACCGCTTGATTACTGGGAAAATGAAATAGTGTAAATAATGACCTGTTTGGATTTTTAATGCACATACAAGCTGGGCTTCGTATTTTTCAATCAGACCCTGACTTCAAGGAGAATTTTGTATGAATGAGCCCCAAAAGATTGGGTCCACGAGGTGTTAGCTGGTGAAGCTTGTGAAGCTTGTGAACCGAGATCACATGGAGACACTGCCCTGATCAGAGCTCTGCTCCTTTATCTGCAAGACGTGCTGTAAGCTCAGAGGTCTACATAAACCCTTGCCTTCAAAATTCGTGGGAGACTTAGGATGCAATGCTCAGGCATCCCGATGTTTCCTGCGGATTCCCAGGTGACCCCAGAAAGAGTTGTCCCTTGTCATGTCTGGGAAAGGACGTCTCACAGCCTGTCTCAGGCACAGCTATGTTTCCCCGTTTGGGTTGTACGGGCGTCAGGACTGAGTGGCACTCGAAAGGAAAGCTACGCCGCAGGCTGCATGGGGAAGAAACGGGCAGGCAGGCCCTTTGCTGGGGATGTCGCTTTGGTTAATTCAGCGTATCACAGAATCACAGAATGTTCAGGGTTGGAAGTGACCTCTGTGGGTCACCCAGTCCAGCCCTCCTGCCGAAGCAGGGTCACCTACAGCAGGCTGCACAGGAACTCATCCAGACGGGGCTTGAATATCTCCAGAGAGGGAGACTCCACAACCTCCCCAGGCAACCTGTTCCAGGGCTCCGTCACCCTCAGAGGGAAGAAGTTCTTCCTCATGTTCAGACGGAACTTCCTGTGCTTCAGTTTGTGCCTGTTGCCCCTTGTCCTGTCGCTGGGCACCACTGAAAAGAGTCTGGCACCATCCTCCTGACACCCACCCTTAAGATATTTATAGGCATTTATAAGGTCCCCTCTCAGCCTTCTTTTCTTCAGGCTGAACAAGCCCAGCTCCCTCAGCCTTTCCTCATAGGAGAGATGCTCCAGTCCCCTCACCATCCTCATAGCCCTCCGCTGGACTCTCTCCAGTAGCTCCTCATCTTTCTTGAAGTGGGGAGCCCAGAACTGGACAGAGTACTCCAGATGGGGCCTCACTAGGACAGTGTAGAGGAGAAGGAGAACCTCCCTTGACCTGCTGGCCACACTCTTCTTAATGCACCCCAGGATACCACGTCTCGGTGTCACTGCCACAGCATACCCACCTTACAGCTTTACTTTGAAACGAGTATCTTTTTCCTACACCTAGCTAGTTAAAATTCTTTTTTGCATACACAAATTACAATTCACCCTTTTCCATGCAGCAACAGGGAAGGAGTAAGAAACAGTACAAGTTGTCAATCAACATAATGTTGATTTATCCCTGCAGTAATATCAGATTGCTTACAGGGGGTAAAACCAGTGCTTTTTGCTGAATTCAATTTGAACTGTAGCATAGGCACTAATGATGCTGTGGATACTATAAAGAAGAAAGCAGAAGCACGCACATCTGGTTTCTGTCTCAGTGGAGGTTATGCATTATAGTGATTGATGTACGAGGTCCAAATTTACTGATAAACTAATTATATGATAAAGTAGTTTGTGGGGCTTTTAAATTCCCCCCATTGCAATTGTAAGAGAAGCAATAAAAAAGTCAATATTTGAAAAAAGTAACATTCTTAAAAGGTCCGTAATTAGTCAATACATAATTGGCGAATCAGTCTCGCCCCACAAAGGTGTCTTTGCACTCCACATTTTATTCACGTAGTATCTTGACTTGGTTTTGAACGAGAAGAAGGTCAAGAAGCTACAATTTGGACTGCGTCTCACGCGGTTGTCAGGAAATATAAACTATTCCTGATTACACAAATGAGAATGCTGTTGATGTACTCGGCTTTTGACACTAGAATATTTTTTCTATTAATAATTTTAATTGGCTGAGGTCAGTTCTTATATCGCTACAAGCATTTTCTGTTTAATTATGTTTAGTCATGTTTCCTAGTTACCTATCCTTGCTATTTTTTCACATTAAAGGGCTGGAAAGTTCATGCAAATAAACTTCTCCGACTCAAGTAATGCTAAAAATTGCAATGGATTATAAACACAATTGGAGGTTGCAGGCATGGCGCATTTGCAAGACGATGACTGGGCTGTGACGCCGCTCTCCGATGATTCAGCGATTGCAGCACACACAGTGGAGCCGCTGATGCTCCACTCGAACATCGGCGGGACTAGAAAACCCTCAGCATCTTCAACAACCGAACTCAAATTCTGCTCAGCTACGTAAAGTCTTTGTAGTTGGCCAGGCTGTGACTGAGCGAGATGAAGAGAGGAGGAGGGTGGTGAGTGCTTCGCCAGCTCACCCCTTGCACCCAGGGGTCGGCCAAACTGTGGCCCACAGCCCCTCCCAGGCGCCTGCGTTGCGTGTGAATGCCCCGGGGTTGGTGGCACTTGGATCTCACCACCTCGAGGTTTACCTATTGTCCAGCCTGCACAGAGTTGCTGTGGCTCTGGTCTGCAAATAGCTTGCTGGGTGGTCAGAATATGCCCTGTGCCTTAAATAGCACAGGGTACTTGCTCTTAATATCGAGCATAATTTGCCTTCAGTGAACAACGTCTGCCGAGAGGCCTTTCGGCCTCATTTTAGCAGAGAAAGTATTATGTGAGACAGCAAAGACGGGAATACAAACCCAAAGACCTTTCATTAGACACAGTTTGTAGGCTGCATGTGTACAGGATAAAGTGGTGAAACCTACCCTTTCAATCACAGGCACTGAAACCACAACATTTTTGCCGAAGAAAACATCACCTAATAGCTCAGAATTGTCACCCTGCAGCTACAGCAAAAGTGAATTTAAAACTCCAACAAACAATTAAAATAATTGGTCTCTTCTCATGTCTGCTAGAGGTATGCCAGCTTTCCATCGCATGGGGGGATCTGTACCCTGGATCTTGTCCCATGCCTTCTAGTCAGGGATTTCAGCACAATTTATGTGCGTGAAACTGCTTCTATAACAGAGCTCTGTGGTAGGTGCAGATTAGTCTCCTGCAAACGAGGAAATGCATGTGTCTGTTATGTGTAAATTTATTAAGCTACTCATGAACATACTTGTTTGGCGAGCATGCCCCTTCTGTGTTCTGTCTCCTTGCCACCACTCATGTAGTTGTCTCTAGAAATGGGAAATGAGTCATACATGACAATTACCACATACATCGAGTGACGAACACACACACACACACACACACATTCCTCCCCGTCCAAATGCGTGTGCGCACTTACCCAGGTGACGTCACCTTATGTGACAGCTAACCAACACCGTGCACGCGCCAGTGGAGGACATGATCAACGAGCAGGGAGCCGGGTACAGGCATGAGATGGCTGCAGCCGGCGCCGGGATGCACGTGCGAGCCCTGCGAGGGCTGCTGCAAAGGGACCGAACCCTCTAAGTAACCGCAGGAAGGGAGTCAGAATCACAGAATCACAGAATGGTTGGGGTTGGCAGGTCATCTAGTTCAAACCTCCCTGCTATGGGCAGAGACATCTTCAACTCGATCAGGTTGCTCAGTCCAACCTGATCTTAAATGTTTCCAGGGACGGGGCATCTACCACCACTCTGGGCAACCTGCACCAGGGTTTCACCACCCTCACAGTAAAGAATTTCTCCTTATATCTAGTCCGAATATACCTACTTTTAGTTTAAAAAGCTTACCCCTTGTCGTATCACAACAGGCTCTGCTAAAAAGCCTGTCCCCATCTTTCTTACAAGTCTCTTTAAGTACTGAAAGGCCACTGTAAGGTCTCCCCGCAGCCTTCTCTTCTCCAGGCTGAACAGCCCCAGCTCTCTCAGCCTGTCCTCACAGCAGAGGGGTTCCAGCCCTCGCATCATTTTTGTGTCCCTCCTCCAGCCCCACTCCAACAAGCCCATGCCTGTCCTGTGCTGAGGGTCCCCAGAGCTGGATGCAGTACAGAGTTATGGGGTTTGGCTGTGGCTGGTGCAAGGCAGGTTTGACAGTCTCCCTGGGCTGCTCCCCAAATTTTTAGGCTTCCCTCTTGGGGTTTTGTAGGAACCTCACGCTCCGCTCAGAGAGTGGGGCTCCTAAACCAGGCACAAAATCCCTCTTCACCACGCAGAAGGGCTGGGGGTAGCTGGGAGGATGATTCACCCTTCGTCCTGGCTGCTCGGTCCCGTGGCCCGTGTGGAGCCGTGCCAGGCTGTCCCTGTGCTGCGGGGTGGAGGGGGCTATCGAGGACGGCAGCACGGATGAAAGGGAGGGAACCAGAAAAGAGAAGGAAGAGAAAAAGTCCAACCCAGCAGCAAAATTAAAAGTTGGGTTTATCATCCCCTGATGCTCTGACACTTGCTAAACCTGGGAATTCGTCTCACAAGTGTCCCTGCATTACTGCTGTCGTTTTGGAGGCATTAAACACCCGGCGCCTGAGCAAAGGGCAAAGCATCTGGGTTGTGCCGGAGAGTATCCAGTGTACCGGGTGTCTGGCGTACGGTGCCCCAGCCCTTCCCCGCTCGCCCCTGACCTCCCCGCTAACAAAGGCACAGCCCAGCCACAGCTCCGTCGCAGCAAACAGAAAAGAGGATATGAAACAACAATAAAAAAGCAGACTCCAAGCGAGTCACAGATGTGAGAAGGGAAAAGAAAATCCCCTCTCCCCCAAAGAGGTTGTGTGTGATTCCTCGGGACGGGGGAAACCCAAGCCGAGCGCGGAGAGATTAGATGGCTGGAGATGCACTCCTGTGACGAATCCGGCCATTGGAGCTCCATGATTAAAGAAGATCAGAAAACTGTTGGTGCACTTGTGGGTGAAAGGTGTTGGGATTGACTCATCTCTCCTTTCCTCTAATTATTCAGTGGGTTTCAATTAGATGCAATACAGTGGATTATTTTTAATATTTAAAGGGATCAGATTCCAGGGGTTTAATAAACTTAGTGAGGCATCTTGTCTGAGTACATACATGCCTTACCAAACCCTCCTCAGTGCATAATCCTGAAGAGCTTATTTTAGGTATGGTCTAAAAATAAGCAAGCCCCAAAACCCCAGGTTTGCAGCCCTGCGAATGCTCCTTTGTAGTTTATTTCTATTTAAGTAACTAAAATCTCCTCTGACATCAAGCTCAAGCACTCCGTTCGCCAGGTGCGGCCGCTCAGCGATATTGCCCGGAGGGTAACGGGCGATAAGAGATCTAAAGCAAACAATCAGGGAGGGGAAATGGAGGACGGGTGCTTGGTGCTGGGGGCCGGTAGCTGTGCCGGGGTGTCCACCATGCGTGGGGCCCCGCTCTGGCCCGAAGCTGGCAGGAGGGATCCTCCCCGGGTACG
Organism: Opisthocomus hoazin; assembly: GCF_030867145.1. NCBI lineage: Eukaryota > Metazoa > Chordata > Aves > Opisthocomiformes > Opisthocomidae > Opisthocomus > Opisthocomus hoazin. The sequence continues at coordinate 7,613,053 of NC_134420.1, forward strand.
TGGAGATCCTTGGGAATGAAAAGCATGTGTAAACATTAAACAGTTCTTCTAGCTCTCCTGCCCTGCGCTACTCTCACATTAAGGCATCTTAGGCTGCACTTGGATAGCTGTCTTCATCTTCCCAAAGAGGTTAAGGTGCTTTGGCTCCATCCTTCTGTAAAGTGCAGCCATGTCAATACTTTTAACGAGCTGATGTGTTTAAAGATGAACCCAAGATATTTTTTTTAAATAGAGTGTCGAGATATTTTACCTAAGAACCAGCCATAGCGTTCAAAACATTTTCCATGTTATCCACCTAAAGTGTTAAAGAGAGAAGTGTCTGAGGAACAGTAGGCATTTTTGTTAACTGCAAAGTAAAATTATCAGTAAAGCAATAAAAATTAAATAGTCCTCAACATGAAACCCAGACCACATTATATTGTCCTCCTCGAGTTACTGTGACTTGTGGCTCAAGAAACAAGTACCGGATTAGCTGCATAAACGCCAAAATTTCCCTTGACTAACACGTTTCATTTGTTTGCTGTTTGTTCTGTTTATTGAACACTTGGGATTGTTAGTCTTCCAATAATTTAATGACTTGAACCAGGTTGTGTATAAATGTTACTACATTCCACTTTGGATATTAATAGGCAGCCATGTGTCAGTCCGGCAGTTTTCACTTGTCCGGATAAAAGGAATTGTCTGTTTATCTGCGGCGGAGGAGCGCCCGGGCAGCGTGCAAGTGCCAATGGTGGCAAAAGAGTCAAGATTTGGACCACCATCAGGTCGTGCACCCACCCATTCACCCAGGGCGCATTAATGCACAGCAAAAATGCCAACAACGAGGGTGCTGTCCCCGCTCCCTCTTTCCTTCCACCGTAACACCCAGCTCCAGAGAGCGGGATTTGCACAGGGGCCTTTATTTCTCTGCATTGTCCAGATGAAATTATTTAATTGACCTCCACTTCAGAATTGCTTTAAATAGCAATTAGTACCAGTATAGTTGTAGTGGTGGTACTCCTATTAAAATATTATTTTCCTCCTTTCAAGTACAGTATGGGAGTAATTGGATGCTCAGCCAGTTCTCTTTCAACAGCACATGACGTGCTTGGACTATCATTTATAGATGCAGAGAAACGGGAATGAAACATGAGGCGGATGTACAGCTCCTCTGGAATTGAAAAATCCTGAAATATTGATTCAGAAAATCAATACAAATTTTAAGATATTTTAAAATAACTTTCCTGAAGTTCTACACCATTTTTCAAATGGGAAAACATATCGATTTCTCTGTCCCAGCCTGCACAAGGATGGGGTGGCTCTTGAGGGGTGGTGGTGGAGCAGGAGCATCCACCAGCGGGGACATTGCCACCACCACAAAACCCACACGACCAGAATGGCAAGCAGGAGCAAAGCAATCACGCACATCCAACAAATGTTGCTGGAGTACGGCCTCCCGCTCACACCATCCAACAGCTCACAAATGGGCTGACCCGTGGGGCCTTGGTGCTGGCTCCTCTCCTGTCTTTTTCTTCTACTCAATGTGCCCAAAGCCCCTCTATTTTTAGTGTTGGATGCAACTCAAAGACTACTCAAGCAAAATTCACCCCGGCTTTGGGAAGACATTTGCCACCTGGACAGGCTGAAGAGTTGCGCAGAGAGGAACCTGATGAAGTTCAACAAAGGCAAATGCAGGGTCCTGCACCTGGGGAGGAATAACCCCATGCATCAGTACAGGCTTGGGGCAGACCTGCTGCAGAGCAGCTCTGTGGAGAGGGACCTGGGTGTCCTGGTGGATGACAGGTTAACCATGAGCCAGCAGTGTGCCCTGGCTGCCAAGAAGGCCAATGGGATCCTGGGGTGCATTAAGAAGATTGTGGCCAGCAGGACGAGGGAGGTTCTCCTCCCCCTCTACACTGCCCTAGTGAGGACCCATCTGGAGTACTCTGTCCAGCTCTGGGCTCCCCACTTCAAGAAAGATGAGGAGCTACTGGAGAGAGTCCAGCAGAAAGCTATGAGGATGATGAGGGGCCTGGAGCATCTCTCCTACGAGGAAAGGCTGAGGGAGCTGGGCTTGTTTAGCCTGAAGAAGAGAAGGCTGAGAGGGGACCTTATAAATGCTTATAAATATCTCAAGGGTGGGTGTCAAGAGGATGGATCCAGACTCTTTCCAGTGGTGCCCAGCGACAGGACAAGGGGCAACGGGCACAAACTAAAGCAGAGGAAGTTCCGTCTGAACATGAGGAGGAACTTCTTCCCTCTGAGGGTGACGGAGCACTGGAACAGGCTGCCCAGAGGGGCTGTGGATTCTCCTTCTCTGGAGATATTCAAAACCTTCCTGGACGCGGTCCTGTGCAGCCTGCTGTAGGTGACCCTGCTTTGGCAGGGGGGTTGGACCAGATGATCCCCAGAGGTCCCTTCCAATCCCTACAATTCTGTGATTCTGTGATTTAGTGGAGCCTTTTCTTGGTGGTTTGAGACTCGTGCCGTTGGAGTATAAATTCAGAAACAGCATTATCTACATTTATTTCCTGGGCATTGTTTATTTTTCATGTAGTTTACACAACTGAAACGTAAATGCTTACAAGGGAGTTGTGGCTTTAAAGACCTCTTTGTATTTCATTAGTTAGCCTGTTTAATCTGCTAGAATTTATTGCAACTCACAGTTGTACTATATGGCCTTGTAGTGCCTTTACTTATTTGAATATAAACACCACTTAAGTCAACAGGAATGCAAAGTATTTAAATCAGAAGAGAGAGATGAGTGCTAGATTTTGAGCAAGGACTCTGCAGCAAGGCATTTAAACCGTTATTTTAGACTTCAGTTACATTTCTGTTTCATGCTTTACCCTGCTACGTGCTCCAAGCAGAATCCCTTTCCCTTCCAGGCATGCATAGATTCTTCCCCTTTGGTTTCTTAATTTGGGTTAGATCCCACAATATGAAAAATATACTCTGATATTACACCTAGAGCACATTGATGAGGCCTAAAGAGCTCTTCTGTGATGGGAATTAAGATCAAAAAGGATATGGAATTTAAATATTCAACATTTCTTCTTGGATATGAAACAGAAAAATTGTTTTGATGCAAAAGTCATTGCGACAGAATATGTTACTTAGACTCTGGGACCATATTAGAGTAAAATGGCTTTTTAGATCAGAATTGCACTGAGAGAAACTCCTTCATATGGAAATTATGACATTTTGTCTATTGCCTCTTACTACAAATGTTTAAAAGATCTGTTAAAAATATTCTTTTAAGAAGTTGTATCAATATAAAAGAGAGTAAATAAGAAACGGTATAATTTAGAGGCTCATTTCTGATTAGTTCCTTCATTTAGACCCTGTTAACTGCCAGAAAATTGCACCAGTTGCCAGAGCTGGGGAGGCATAACTGATAACGTAGTTTATTTCACAGTTTGGGGTTTGCTGTACTTTTGTCCGGCCCTCACTCTTGCATTAGATGAACACTCTGTTAATTCCATGTACTGGTGGGCTGAGAAAAGGAAAAAAGGCTGAGCCCAAGTACTAACATAACTGAAAGGCAAGCATAGGAAAACCACGTTCTCTCTGTCTGTTTGACAAACTGGTCCTACACCTCCATCTGAATTTAGCCGAGTGATTTTTAGCAAACCATTGATCTTTACTAACATCCCACAAAAAGCACGGACTCGGAAGAAGGCAGACAGCTTCCCCCATCAAGGTTTCTGACACAGCCAGGCAGGACGCAGTCGCAGATGGCTGAGGGACTGCTAAGCCAGCTTGCTGGAAAGATGGACCTTTCATCCCATGTTCCCTCACACAGGGCAAGATGCACTGCTATTGCTTTGCTCCCTCAGTGCAGGCCAGCATGGACCTGCCGGGGCTTCAGTGCTATCCATCATTTCTGCTCCCCCATCAGCTCCCACTGCTCCCACACCTCCGTGCTGGCACGGGGTCCATGGTGGGGCCATCCTCCGGCCACACAACCCATCAGCCCAGGGACCTACTCCAGGCCAGGGCTCACCCAGCAGGGACAGCGATGGGCGTTTATGCTGGTGTAAAGTGCCCGTGTAAGTGTGTTGTAGGCTCCTGATCTAGGCTGCTTTTGGGTCTAGTGCTTTCTCTCTCTCTCCTCATTTTCCAAAGAGAGAAGTATGTTAAAGTTAATCTTGATAAATAACTTGGTAGAGTCTTCAGATAAACACTAGAAGCCTTCCATCACTTTTTTTTTTTTTTTTAATCGGTTTAATAAATAGGGCTTTGGGAGTATTGTCAGGTACCTAAAGCACATCCCATCTATATGTGCTTGAACCATACAACCCTATAATTTTCTTTCTCTATCACTTGCCTATCTATGTTACTATCTCTCCATCTAGTCTCTGCCTTGCCAAGCGGTGACAGCGCCCATGAGCACGGACAAAGGAAAATTAACTCAGCCACAGCCTAGGGGCCTCCTCTCCGAGGGTACAACCAGGCTGCCACTGTGGGAGCAGTGCTTGAGGGCGCGGGGAGGGCTTGTGGCCATGGCTCGATCCCACCACAGCAGTGATGCTGTGTCCTGGCCCAACGTCTCTGAGCGCCTGTGCCTGAGAGACTACGCTGCCTTTTTCTAGCAGGACTCAAAGGTGAGGTTGGACAAGGCTTGAGAAGAGGCTGACAAAACTCGCAGCAATGCCAAGCATTCAGGCCAAGCACCCGGAGCACGCCAGGCACCTGCCTTATTTCTTCCCCCCAGAGACCTCACCATGGGGCTCCTTTCCTCACGTCACATAACCCACCTCCTCTCTCAGGGGCTCTCCATATCTTCCCCACCCTTTCCTCACGGTTGCTTGGATCAGCGGCTCTGCGCCCTCCTTGCACAGTCTCCCACCCGTCTTCTCTCCATTTCTCTGGCTGCGGGAACAGTGCATGGCTCATCACCACTTACAGGTCTGCAGCGAGGGCGAGCGGGAGGCACTTGCTATGTAGGGAGGTATTAACGTCCACTCACAATTGCTCCGTGAGCTGAAGGCAATTGTCAGCTTCATGTGGACGGCTGATCCTATGTGCGCGGTCTCAGGGGTTACCCCAGCCTGCAAGTCACACTGGCAACTCAAACTGAGACAGATAAAAAGACAAAACTGATCCAAACATCTCGGCTCCATGGCTGCATCACCCCCAGTACACTCTGGGGGAGCACATGCCAAAGTCTGCCCAACTCTCCATTTCTGACAGGGAACTGGCATAATGCACATCATCATCATCATCATCATCATCATCATCATCATCATCATCATGTTTACAGCCCTGGCAGAGGCGAGCTGGGAAGTTCTGCTGCTAATCAGAGCCCTGGGCAGCTGTCACACACAACCAGCAGCTGGTGAAATGGCCTCTGGTGGGCAAGGAGGCGAGTCGGTTGGCTGCCTTGGTCTTGCCCTGTTGTTCTTGGATGGGCTGACTTGCCAGGCGATGGTACAGACCCAAAAGAAAACATTTTTGAAAGGTCCGTCATCTTTGGCTTTCCTCCTGGCCTGAAGTGTATGCCTCACATTAGTCCGAGTTTCCTCCCCGCTTTGTCTGGAAAATCCCTACAAATAAATGAATATGAAACTCTGGCCATTCAAATTAACTTTCTAGCTTTTCCTTAAAAAGGGTTTAGCCTTCTTGTCAGATATTTTGGTTTCCTTAAAATTTGGAGGCCAGCAGAATTTTCTTTAGGGAATGCTGCTGGAAACCTTTGATGGGAAAGCAGATGATAAAAATAACTATTTGGTGCCAAAGGCAGTCGACTGGGGATTAAAAGCCCCTCTGAAGTCAGAGACATTCAGGTCTTTGAAAGAGCTCAGAAAAAGAGGCAAGAAAAGCGGTGGGTATCCTGGGCTGTGACCATGGTTGGGCAGCTGATGACTGAGTCTAGGTGAAGGATTTGGGAAGAGGAAAACAACAGGTGGTGGGCGGAAAAAAGCATGAGAATCAGATCTGTCTGGGGAATAGGCGGTGGATAGAGTGACCGACTGCTGATGTAGGAGCGAATACCACAGACTAAGAGAATAATCAGGTGAATCTATGATTAAACTCTTACCTCCTGCGCCACCAAGGCCTTTGTGAAAGATTCACAATAAAAAAACAACGAAGGAAAACCCTAGACTTCAGCAGTTCTTCCCTCGGAAGAGGATAAAAGCAAAACATGTGACAGATATTAGTTGTGTAACTTAGAAAGGTGTTCAAATACCATGCTGAATGATGAGTGTGGCATAAGGACTTCAAATAACTTAGTCAATAAACCAAATTTGGGACACAAAAAGAGATTCATATGGGAAATACTGTGAGACTCACTCTTTGTGTGGATGACTCTCTCTATAACCAAGAGTTATGTTCTTTTTTTTTTTTTCTCTGATGCAATAAATTTTCAGCAATAGAATAAGGGGTATCACACTTCAGGCTACCACAAGTGACATGCACAGAAGCAAAAGACATTTGCGATGTGTCGTCACCCACTGGGAAACTCCAAACCCAGAAGTCAGCCTCACTTAAAAACTGCTAGGGCTTTTTGTTTTCCTGCCCAATACTATTTTATCAGATATCTGTTTACAAATTTCAGTCAAATGTCCTCTCAGCTGGTTTTATAAACTTACGGCAGATGTGAATGAACATGTATTTGACAGACACAACTAAGCGCCTAAGCCTCTCCAGTCTCTTGACCCCTGCTCATGACTCTCACTACATCTCATTGCTCAGGTTTCAAAAGGTATTTGCTGTCAGAAATCAGCTGCCTTTTTTTTTTTTTCTTTTTCTTTTGGTAACCACCTGTTTCCCTGAAATCCATTGCTTTTTCATGATATATTTTGTTTTGAATCTGAATATTTTCTCAAATGTCGTTGTCAGACTTTTAATGATTGCTTTAGAGAGAAATACTGAAAGCCTCTTTGAACACTCTGTAGAACAATATAGAAATGAGTTTGTGTTAAAAATATTGGAAAAAAAGATAATTTTGAAATGTCAAATGTTTTTGCAACTCTGTCTACCTTATCAATGTGTGGCCCTTTCTGGTTCCTCAGGGAAAATTGGAATCACAGAATCACAGAATAGTAGGGGTTGGAAGGGACCTCTGTGGGTCATCTAGTCCAACCCCCCTGCCGAAGCAGGGTCACCTACAGCAGGCTGCACAGGACCCCGTCCAGGCGGGTCTTGAATATCTCCAGAGAAGGAGACTCCACAGCCCCTCTGGGCAGCCTGTTCCAGTGCTCCGTCACCCTCAGAGGGAAGAAGTTCCTCCTCATGTTCAGACGGAACTTCCTGTGCCTCAGTTTGTGCCCATTGCCCCTTGTCCTGTCACTGGGCACCACTGAAAAGAGCTTGGCCCCATCCTCCTGACACCCACCCTTCAGATATTTGTAGGCATTTATAAGGTCCCCTTGCAGCCTTCTCTTCTTCAGGCTGAACAAGCCCAGTTCCCTCAACCTCTCCTCGTAGGGGAGATGCTCCAGTCCCCTCACCATCCTCGTAGCCCTCCGCTGGACTCTCTCCAGTAGCTCTTCATCTTTCTTGAACTGGGGAGCCCAGAACTGGACACAGTACTCCAGATGAGGCCTCACCAGGGCAGTGTAGAGGGGAAGGAGAACCTCCCTCCTCCTGCTAGCCACACTCTTCTTGATGCACCCCAGGATCCCATTGGCTTTCTTGGCAGCCAGGGCACACTGCTGGCTCATGGTTAACCTGTCGTCCACCAGGACACCCAGGTCCCTCTCCGCAGAGCTGCTCTCCAGCAGGTCCACCCCAAGCCTGTACTGGTGCATGAGGTTGTTCCTCCCCAGGTGCAGGACCCTGCACTTGCCCTTGTTGAACCTCATCAGGTTCCTCTCTGCCCAGCTTTCCAGCCTATCCAGGTCACGCTGAATGGCAGCACAGCCTTCTGGTGTATCTACCACACCTCCCAGTTTGGTGTCGTCAGCAAACTTGCTGAGGGTACATTCTAACTCTTCATCCAGGTCGTTGAATGGGAGCTAAATGATAGCTGTAGAATGACCAGTGGGCCACCATACAACCTTCTTCCATCGCTACTGTTTTAAGGAGTGAAACGTGTAAAAGAATAAAGAAACCTGAAGGCAGGATCAGGGCTGAAGTCAATACTTTGACATTTCCATAGGTGTACAGGTTTAGTGTCTCTAATGTTAGAATAACACGCTGCAAGAGTATGTAAAGCTAATACTGCTTACCATTCACGAATGTTTCTTAAAAAAAATCTACTTATAAAGAAGCTTGAACATTTTTTTTCTTTTTAAATTTGTGGTATTTTCCACTTTATTCAGTGCTTGGGGGGGGTAGGGGTGGCAACAGCCCTGTATTGTTGGTGAACAAACGAACGCAGAAGAACTGGGAAGATCTGCCATACAACACTCAAGCTGTATAGGAACTGGTCTTCCCTCCAGTCTGCCTTTAAAGAGAATGTATGACCACGCATACAAAGCAAACCCCCTGGATACTGCCTGTGGTGTTCTGCTCTTGCTAAACAGATGAGAGAAGGGTTAATCCTGAAGCCTTCCCATGGCCAGGGTCCCTTCCTCCTCTACATGCCTCAACTTTTTTCTTTTAAAACTGCTTCAGCTTGTGTCTCACCATTTGTTATAATAATGGAGTCTAGTCAGAAGCTTGTGGCCCCATAAACTTTAGACATAATTTTAACTGTGTCAGCTTTAAAAAGTCAGTATCTGCCTCATCAAAGGGCAATCATGTCCAATGTGGGTGTCTGTGCCAATTGTGTTTTGAACTGCAGCAATAATCCAACCAAACCATGCAAAGAGCTTTTCTACACCCACATTTCTTAATTATCATCATGAGACTGAGGTAGCTGAGACCAGATCTATAATGTTTTCTGGATGTCAAAATGCCCACACACCTTCTGTAATCCTTGTGCTACCAGCCCCCTTTCATACTGCTTGTAGCTGGTCCATCTAATTATCTATTACCATAACTGTTTACTGCATCATTCCCGAGTCCCACAAAGGCTTGTCAGGAGGTAGGGGCTGTGCTTAAGAAAAAGGAAACAACTTGTCTGATGAGACCTCCTTAGCTGCACAACCCTATAAACATTTTAGTGGATGATAAACCCCTTCTCATCCCTCGCAGAAATGAACCATTATTTTTTTACAGCCGGGTGAGACCTAGGGCTTTGAAAGTCTCTGCATACATTGCATCCATAAAGAATGCATTTTTTTGGGAGGTTTGGGGTCTACTGTCCATTTGGGGAATAAATAAGTTCATTATTTTCGCATGTGCTACAGTCAATAAGGATGTGAGATGGGAAAGTAGTGAAAATGTTATGACTTAATGAACATGTTGCGTAATCATTCTTGCCAAATGTCAAAATAAATTGGAGGCCAGAGTGTACAGTTTACGCTTGTTAAATTGAGGTTTTGTGTGCTATTTTGGGAAGAGAAAAAAAAAATAAAAAGGCAAAAAAACAGAGAGACCAGACCACAAAAAAGTAGAGGGAGGAGAAAGTATACACTTGGCCATTTATGGCAAGACCTTGGTCCATTGCAGTCCCACCACTAATATTCCCCACGGGAGACCATACAACAGCCTGGGACTGTGGGGAAACCACTTACTGACAGCAGAGCTGGCCCTACGGCAAATGCCCCGGCTCCGAGGCTCTCCGCCAGCCAAGGAGGAGCAGGGGCCAACCCCCCGCAGCCCGTCTTACGCCATGGACCGGACCCGGCTAATCCCTGCCTCCCTGGGAAGCATCGAGCTGTGCCAGGGGTGAAAATCAGTCACATCCATTAGCGACTTCAAAAGACATTTTTCGTCAGGAGCCTATGAGTTTGCGCTCTGCCACGAAGTTCAAATGACAACAGAAATAAAGTGACTGGAGCCAGATTTCGCTTTTGCTGGAGGCTGTCGTGAAACATCTGTTCACTTCTGCAAGTATCCCATTGAATCCAGTCTTGGCATAGAGGTACTGGGAAATGCAGGTTTTGCCTATGTTATGCAAAGAGTTTTCTGTTTGTACGAGCGATGAGCACCTTGAAAGCTCTGGCTTTGGACATACCTACACAGCTGAGGACCTGAACCTTTGAACACCGAAGCGTGTCATGGCTATTTTCCCTTTGCGATTGCCTCAGGAAAAGACCAATTAGGATTACGTGATAAGTAAAATTACTCCCATACTTACGTGATTAGGAAAATAGGTCTCTCAAACTGCATGTTCAAAAGGAGATCAAAGCAATATTGTTCTTTTGCAGTTAGATTTTGACTTATTTATGTTTTTCCCCATCGACTACATGTTCTAGCAGCGCCAAGAGGCCACAGCCATGTGCTTCTTACTCCACCTCTACTTCTAGTAATGGGAGCATCACGAAGGTGCCTGTATTTGTTGCTGTCTATATGAAATGCGTGGATACATATATGTGGCTTTCATTTATTTTGTTTCATGACACGGGGAGGGGGGAAAAATCCTTTTCATACACCTACAGCTATCACATAGCAACTAAGAATAGAAGCAATATTGAGACAGATGGAAATGTTAACAGTGACAGCTCACAAGCACGAATCACACATTTGTGAAATAATGAAATGGGTGGGCAGTTGTTATATGAACTCCATGTCAGTTGGTATGTTTTCCTGGCTATAATTTTGCAAGAGTATGTCTCGGAGATATTTTCAGTTAATGGGAGAAGTTGGTGCCCTGCCCTGCACTGCACCTTGCTGGCGTGTGGGTGTAGGGATTCACTGAAGTTGGCGAGGGGTTTGCATGCAAAACGGCTCATCACACACCCCGGGCACCGCGGGACGTCCCCTGACATTTCCCTGCCAGGGCATTTCAGTAGTCCTAACGATGTGGTGGGAGAGATGCAGAAAGGAGGTGTAAAAACGTTTGGAAACCCAAACATGAGGGAAACATGGGATACTCACACTTCTTTCAAACTCTTACTTCCAGGCTTACAAGTATTACCTTTTTTTTTACCGTATCATCTGCCCATATTCTGTGGTGCCTATTGCTAGCTGCACTCGCCGACCACGAATGGCAGCGAGGATTACAAAACCAGTCCTCTCTTTCTAGTTCTTCGTGCCCTAAAAGCCATCGTCTCTGTTTTAAGGACCACTTTGACAAGCCTGGTTTTGCTAGCCCCAGTTTCTTCGCCCCAATCTAATGTTAGCTCAAAGGGGAGGGAGCTGTGAAAGCGTCTACCCATATGTATTTTGCCTTGTGCTACCTGTCTCTTTCCCAGGTCTAAGGAACCTACTGATTTTCGACAACTTTGAGAGGCACTGTTTCCTACAGATGCTGTTTACAGCACTTGACATGACTATTTTTTGCTAGAGGAATGAACTAGATCTCCCGAAATCTTATGGATGCTCTCTTTGTTTGTGTATCTGATTAAAAAAATTCAAGCAGCTACATCTTGGAGTGCTCAGTAGTGATTTACTACAGTGATTCATGGTAAGACTTGCAGCTCTGAGGAAAATTTGTCCCTCAGGATTCATCCACCTTTCCAGAATTTCTCACGGCAAGGCAATCGTGTGCCACCGTATTTTGGAAACAACGTATGGCTACTAAATGGCAGCCACTCTGCATTTTCTTTGGGCATTTCTGCGAGCTCAACAATATTGGTGTGATAAAGAAACGAAATAAAGCACTTGCTGTACAAAGGCAAACGTGTGCGTATAGCCACCTCAGATTAATGAAATGCTAGTCATAATCCTCCAGCATACATGACTGTGAATTGTGACCACTAAAATTAAATAGTCAGAACTATCAGACCATTTGAAATAGGAAACTGAATGCTGCTGAAAATCAAGTGAGGTGCTGAGAATGACAAACTTGGAGAGAGACCATGGCTACATCAAACACCACATTAAAAAAACACGCCATGCTGGACACAGTCACCAGACCACTGAAGACAACACTCATGGTATCAGGCAAAATAAAAGGAAAACTATAAAAAAAGAGCAAGGCCTTTCTTGCCATGACAAAACTTTGCAGGATGAAGAGATATTCGAAGGAGATCGGACATTTTACAGTATCATAACCATAAGAGATGAAAGGTGGCGACGAACCACCACCAAAGTGGTGACAGCTCTTGGAGAAATAGTAGGTACTAAAATCAATAAAGCTACTTGCAGATTAAGGTATGAGTCACCGTGAGCAAATGAGACCAAATACGGCCCAGTGTCATTTGTTAGCAGCTGTCTGTCCCATGCGTCTCTGCAGAGAACGATTAGAATTCAGCACAAACACGGCCACCGAGGAAGAAAGGGAACTCTCAGAACCAAGAGTTTTTAAGAGGTGGTAAGAAAGTAATGGGTGTAAAGTTAAAATATATGAAGATACACAAAATTATCCCTGGAGTGGAAAGTGCGTATAAATAGAAGCTCCTTGGCAACCCCCTGTATAACAGAACCATTTATTTTTGGGAAGTGGACGGGTTTTAGCAGGGCTCATCACCACCGGATCACAGTAGATGCATTCAAATATTAGCTCCACCACTTGACTTTTTCCTAAGCGAAAAAAGGTCAGAGGACGTTTCATTACGAATTTAATGAAACCAACACTGCAAACTAGGCGCGTTTGAGTTTCATCCAGCCTGCCGATGACAGATGCTGCCGAGAGTCGCGAAGTCTAGTTCCGCCTCTCCTCAGAGCTCCCGAGAAATGCCTCCCATCGCACCCAGCCAGGCATCCCCAGCAAACGCGAGTTCTCCGACTGGAAGCGGAAAAATACACGGCGGGATCCCGCCCGGCCCCTTCCCCGGGCTCCCACCCGGCGCCGGGGAGGGGGCCCGGCGCGGAGCCCAGGCCGCCGGTAGCGCATCTCCAGGGCAGGGGGGCCGTTGTTTCTCTTTAATGATTAAAAAAAAAACCCAAACCAACCCCCCGCCCCCAAGACTAACGCAGAAGAGACGCCAGGCGACCGACTTTCGCGGGAGCTCCGCGGCGGTGCCCCCCCGCAGCACCTCCATGTTGCCTGTGCGCGCCCTCCAGTGCTGCCGGGGGGGTTAGGGGGGTGACGAATTGTCCCTCCTCCCGGGGGACGGGGACGGGGCGGGCGGGGGGGGAGGGCGGCATCCCCCCCCCCCCCCCTCCGCAGGACGGAGACCCCCGGGGGGAGACGGTCGCCGTAGCAACCGCGGCGGGGGTGGGTGGGGGGGAGCCCGGCGGTGCCAGCCCCCCCCCCGCCGCGGGGTTTCCCTCCCCGGCGGCGGCTACGTGCGAGCCGGAGCGGGAGCCCGGCGGGAGGCGGGGGCGGCGGGGCCAAGGGATCCTCCTTCCTTCGCCCCCCCCGCTTTTCCCTCCCTCCCTCGCCCGCTCCCAGCCCGGCGCCGCCGGCTCTGCCGCAGGGAACCCCGCCGCCCCCGCGCCGTGGGCGAGTGGGGTGGGGGGCACCGGAGCCGCCCGGCCGCCCCTCGGCTCCCCCGGGGCGGGTCCCGGCGGCCAGAATCTCCCCCCCCCAGCCCCCCAGCCCCGGGCGGGGCGGCGGAGGCAGCGCGGCTCGGTGCGGACCCCTCGCCGGCAGCGCTGGGGGTGGGGGGCTCGGTGCACGGTCTCCGTGCAGAGCCGGAGACCCCCGGAGCTTCTCTCTACCTGCGAGCACTGCTGCTACCGCCGCTGCTCCGCCAAACTGCTGACTTTCCAGAGCTTATTTTTAGCCCGGAGACTAAATATTATTAGCTACATTTCTACGTAGGAAGAATCGGAAGGGGAGGGGGGGGGGAGGCACTAGAGAGAGGGAGATGAGCAGAAAGCTTATCCGAATGCTCTCCAGGTGGGGGGGCTGCGTTTGGGTTTCAGGCTTGTCAAACACCTCCCTCCCCCCCCCCCACCTTTCAATTATTGCAAAGTAGATGCGGATATGGGGCCATCAGCAATGCATGCACGGCTCTCCCCATCCGCCGTGGGTCCGTGCACAGAAGGGCCAGCAGAGACCTCCCCAGCCGGGGACCCGCTCGCCTCCATGTAGGTAAAGATCAGCTGCGTCTTGTTATCTGTGCAAGATCAGCCGTGCACAGGGCCAGCCAGAGCTCGGCCGCGTCTCTTTAGCTGTGCAAAAGCAACTTGCATCCTTAGCCAGGGAAAAAAAACCCAAACCAACCCCGTCGCATCTGCTCATCTAGGCAAAGCTCAGCCGCATCTCTGCCCGAAGCATGCACACGCACACAGGGAGGCGACGTTCCCCGGGTAAATCAGGCACAACTTCACTCAACTCGCGGTGCGGTCTCACCGAGCTTCTCCTACCTTCTCCGGGCACCGCCGCGCACCGAGCAGCCAGCCAGGTACCCAAACTAGGCAGGGAGCAGCACCCATCCCCGCGCCGCCGGGGGGGGGGGGGGTTACCCCTCCGCTTACCTCAGTCGCGGCCAACACCACGGGCAGTGGCTAGAGCGCGGAGATAAACACTGGCATTTCCCAAAGTTGACACCGTCAAACCAGCCCCCGGAGCTGGCAAGACTCTGGGTTGGTTTTGGTTGGGTTTTTTTTTTTTTTTAGGTTGTTTTTTTTTTTTTTTATGTTGTTGTTGTTGTTCCCCCCCCCTCCCCCCCCTTTCCGTATTCCAGCCCGCACCGCTAGGAATTCAACTTCGCCCGGCTCCGGCGGGGCGAGAGGGCGGCGGGGGGGGAGGGGAGGGGAAGGACCGCGGCGGGGGGGGGGGGGAGTGGGTACCGGTCGCCGGCGGCTCCCCGAGGGTCAGGGGTTGGTGCGGGGCGCGGAGCCGCCCCCCCCCCCCCCGCCGCCTCTGTCCAGGGTGCTGCCGCCGCCGCGCGCCGCTGCGCGCCCCCGGCCCCGCGCGCCGTCACGTGCCGCGCCCGCGCCGCTCCGCGCCCCCCCCCCCCCGCCACGGCTCCGCGGCGGGGCGCGGAGGATCCCCCCCCTCCGGTTCCCCGAGCGCCGGCCGCCCGCCCGGGGAGGGAGCCGGAGGCAGCGGGGGCCCGGCCGCCGGCAGCTCCAAGTTTCTGGGTCGCGGCGCCCGCGCATGGCGGCCCGCGATGAGGGAGCGCCGCGGTGAAAGTTGCGGGGTCTGGAGCGCGGTCCGCCGGCCCCCGCCGGGGACGTGCCGCGGCGGACGGACCGCCAGTAAGCCGAGCCTGTGGCATTAGAGACTGTCGTTAAGCAACATCTCCGCCGTCCTCTTGTTTGTTTGTTTGTTTTTTTCCCCTCTCTCCGGTTATAAAAATAGGCTTTTTTTATTGGTACTCACCATTGTTTCTTTGCTGTCCTGGAGACAGAAGTGTCTTAAAATCCAGTCTCTCGAACAGATGCTGGAAGGTAATGTGTCTTGTTTGAAGTCATCATGTGAGAACTTCTGCTTTGCTCAGTGGATCGCCCACCACTTGGTGTGACTTATGAATCTAATAACCCTTTGCAATATCCGCGAGCTTAAACTCTCCGCCACCTTGGTGCCTACAGGAGACAGAAAGCGACTGGCAGGGAGTTTTAAAAACCTATAGATTTACGCAAACGCCTTAGCTCAGAGTCACGTTTCCCTTCGAGTTCTTACGTGATCTCAATGAATGAGAGGGGTTACCAACCAACACGGTATCAAACGTGACCGCAGCCGCCTCCCGGGGAACCGGAGCGGGACGGAAAGTTCCCGGGGAAAGCCCTGCCCGGCCGGGAGCGAGCCCCGGCCCCCGGCCGCCCGCCCGGCACCTCCCGGCTCCCACCGGGGGCCGCGCAAGACGAGCCGGCCCTGGAGATTTGCGTTGGTGACAGGTGAGTAAACATTCGGCTGGGGTTTTTTTTTCTTTTTTTCTTTTTTTCACAATGTCACGTTCCCTCTCGCTCAGGCGGGGAGCGCTCCAGGGACTTGTTGCACACCAGCTCCCGCCACCAGAGGAACATGGCCCAGCTGCCAAGGCGGGCTCCCGCGGAAACCCCCGCTTCTCCCAGCACAACTTCCCAGCACAATTTATCCCTTCCCCACCCCCTCGGCCCTCGCCGGGAGGCGCAGCCCCCACCACCGGGGAGGAGAAGGAGGAGGAGGAAGGGGGGCTCATCCCGGGGACCTGCCTTCCCCTTCCCCCGGCCACCAGCCCCCCGCCCCGCCTGCGATGCCGAGGTACCCGCGCGGGTCCCTTTCTCGGAGAGGGGTGGACGAGCCCCGCCGTTACTCCCACCGAGTCTCACCAAGTCCTCGCCCCCCGTTTTGTCTCCGTACCTCGAGTTTATTTGCCGGTGGCCGCCCCTCCCGGCCCCGCAAACACCAGGGTGAAGAGCGTGCATGTGTGGGGCGGGGAGCGGGGCGACGGCGGGGCGGGCTGCTTCGCCCCCGGAGGCGAACTGCAGCCGGCTGACCCCGCGCTCCTCAAAGTTTGTGGGTGCTGCCTCCTACAACAGCAAAAAGCGAGACCAAGACCCAGAAGCTCCCTGCCGGCTCCCGCTCTCTCCTGCTTGCCTGTTACACTTGCACTTAGGGGTGGCTTCTCTCCAGAGCGCCCCTGTTCCCCCGCCCCCCCCCCAGTCCCAGGTACCTCCGCCTGGGAACCAAAGCAAGCAGCCTCTTCCATGACAACCATCTATGTTGATCCATGCAATAACCAGCAGATGCTGCCCTAAGACTGGTACAGCTGGTACATCCCTGGCTCGGCTGTCCTGGGGGTAAGGTGCTGGAAGAAAGTCAAGTGGCCTCCAGAAAAACTGCCCTGAGGAGAACTTCTGAATCCCATCACCGGTGTTACATACTCCCTGTAGGACACGTAACAGGCAGAGCCCTTGAGAAAGGTGGTTGCTGATGTAAGGCTGCACCCAATAGGGCACCCTACCAGTTGTCACCCGAGCCCCATCCTTCAGTATTGAGCTTCAGTCGGGAAGCTGAAGTTTTCTTCCAAGAGTTGCAACTACTCACAGTTAGTGTTAATGCTAGTCAGGAATGCCACTTTTTCAATTACATTGAAGAAAAAAAAAAAAGAGCACAAGTATTTCAACAAGTGGGCTTGCAGTGAGTTCTGCTTTCTCCCAGTCCTCTAAGCAGGCTCCTGCCTCTCCCTCAGGGGAGTAAAACAACTGTGGTAATATCTGCTTCAGGTAGTAAGTCACATGACTCATATCTTGGCTACACAAATATGTATCCAAGTCTTAAAAGTTTCTGGCTCCAGCGGTTGTGGATAGAGAGAACTTTACAAAGACACAAAATCAGTTAAAAAATTACTTCTACATACTTATTCACAGCTCAAAAAACGTAGTCTTTAATTGAGAAACTAATTGCAGCTATATCACTTGTAAGAAAGTATTTTGTCTACACCACTGTTCCTCTCCTACTTCTCATCTCATTAACTTCTAGATATTTTCCTTTCCTGATGAAGGTCTCAGTCATTAGAGATGTCCAGAGGAAACCTTTGCTGGGTCACAGTATTATTTCAATGTAGTTATGTCAAACTTACAAAAAACCTTCCACAAAAGCTTCCCAGAAGATTCACAGCAGGAACTGGAGAAACTATCTTTTCAGTCCTGCCCCATTGCATTTTCCAGAGCAAACAGATGGGTTTTGCCAGTAATATTAAGGGATGATCACGCTGACACAACCACAAGCAAAGATACTCCTTTAGAGAACTAACAAGAAGAGCTCCTGGTCAAGTCTTCTGCTTAAGACAGCACAACATGACTCCACCCACTTCACTGGGGATAGGCAGCAGCTGATGACCCATCTCATGCTCGTTAGACCAAACTAGGCATGTGTTGCTGAGGGGATAGTTTGCTTTATGTTGCTTCAATCATTTCAGTCTGAAGTAATTAATGAAAAAACAGGCACAGTAATCAAGAGAATGGCACCAAGGTGTATGGAAGACCAAAAGGTCATTGGTAGGGTAATATGGGATGCTACAGAATATGGGAATTATCTGGCAGAAGAGGAGGAGGTAGCATAAAGCAATCACAGTCCTCTCCTTGTACTGCCATTCACCAGCGAGAGCACAGCCCAAGCTGTTCTGACAGACCAGAGCTGAAGGTGGGACACCAGTCAATAAACAAAAATGATGGAGGAGAGTCACTGACAGATGGCTGAGAGGGATTCCTGCAAGACAGGCGTTAGAAAGGGGATGGAGTAGAATTAAACCCAGCTATCTGTTGAGTTTCCAGCCATTTCCTTTTCCTGTGTCTTGTTTCCAGCTATGGTTTTTATGCCTAGAGGGGTTGATCCCCAGACCATGGGAGACCCAGCCATGAAAAATCCCTTGATGTCAGTAGGTACAGAGCTTTTGGTTTTTTTTTCTTATTACTGTGGAGGGGCAAAATGGATGAAAAGTTACTCATTTGACAAGTCCTACACTTCACTAAAAGTCATCACTAGCGAGTAGAGTTTTGTCCATCATTTAAAACTAAGAATCAGGTGATCCGTTTGCAGGGTGTTGAAATGGGATGGCTGTTAGCTTTTGCCAGAACGACACGGCACAGGGTTTGCTCTATTCAGGTAGTTCATACATATAAGGCAATGTACATCTCTTGTTCCAAGTCTGTTTATCTTGGATTTACATTGTTACCAGATGAAGTATACAACTGTAGGACTTGACTTCAGTGGGACTAGTCATATGTAAATAGTGACATAACTGTTTAGCAGATGAGGCTAAAGCAGGAATCAGTCATATATTTTCCCCTCTCTCAGATGAAAGAATGTGAAGAATACTGCAGGAGCATTGCTAGAAAGTTAGGGGTGCCTTGAACCAACCTGCCAAATACCCCCAAATCATAAACGAGCTGCAAATGTTTGTTCCCTGCCTTAAAACATCATAGTAAACAATGAGCTATTACTGGTTGGCTTTTTCACATACGTGAAAGGCTACCAAAATGTGCAGATGACTGCTAAGCACACACTAAAAGACACCTTACATCCATTATGCACGGGCTGCTCCCTCCTTCAGAGATCACCAAAAACCTGCCCCAAACACCAGCGTTAGCAATCCGAGCAGAATCAGACGATTTTCCTCTCAGTAGCTCTCCACTTCATGGAGACACTTCTGAAATAAGAGCTACATTGCATCACCACTGGCGTGAAACAGGGCTGCCAGCTTCTCTCCATGCCAGAAATCTAGTGGTGTGTTGGAAAGAAAGGTCCCCTGGGGTCACTGCGTGCTGGTGTGGCTGGTAACCTCCTGCTTCTTCAACAGGCAGGTTTGACACCTGCCCTGCTACTGCCCAGAGGGTAAATACCATCCTCCCAGTACATATTTAGGGTAGCCTCCCGTAAAGTATTAATTTTCTGTGCCTGATCTCCCCCTCCTGGAGATTATCCCGCTCTGACATCTCCATCTTTTCCCCGATCTTCGACCTTTGTGCTGCAAGGGTTAGCAGTCTTTCACTCTGCCTCCTCGCTCCCTGGGAGAATTTTCCTTTCTTTCTGAGCCTACTCATCTGCAAACTGCTCCCAACTGCGTATATTCTATGCTGGTAACATGCAGATGAACATCGTAGTCATGATCCCACTCAGATACTAAACAAGCCTCCCACCAATGCCTAGTCTTCCTTTAAAGTGCTAGAACATTTCAGCTTGCTTTCAGGCTCCTCAAAGCGCCAGGAAATCCTCTGGAGTAGGAAGGCTGCAACGAGTGTGCTTTCTGTGTTTGTACCTCAGAGAACATCTCGGCACAGACTCACCTCCAATCACACGTTTGGAGGGAAGAGAGAGCGAGGCCCCCGCGGTGGGGTGGTGGGTCCATAGCCAGTGCAGAGCCTTGGCTCCTGCCCACTTCAGCTCAGCGCCCCAGGTGACAGGCTTCGGCATCAGCATCAACGGGAGGCATTCTGCCTGTTGACTACTTTTAATACCACGAGTTGCGCCAGGTTCATGTTCACGCTTGGTAAAACCAGGAGCCAGACCCAAAGGTACGCCCAAGGTACCCGCAAGGATACCCACACCTCATGTAAGTCAGGATAACACCAGGGTTTCCATCATCCAAGGTGTTTGGAGCAAACGCCTTGAGATGGTCTCCTTGGCCAGTGTTCCTGCGCTGTAGAGGCAACAGTTGCAGGCTGGAGTGGGAGGAAATGTGGCGGAGGCAGGAGCGGGTCTGCCAGTGTTGTGTCAGCTACTGGTTTGCTCATGCTGGGGAAATCCTTTGCTCTTTGCTTTTGGCTGGCTCTAGGTCCCCCTGCATCGCTCTTGGGGAACACTGGGACTGCAGTGAGGGTTTAAGAGCAGGTCAGAGTTTTGCGTTATGTTTATTTGCCATCAACTATTGTAAAAAGTTTTGCTTAAACTATTTTTGTTATTTACGGAAAAGGCATGTTTCGGGAAATCTGCTAGAATTAAGGTTTTGGTTTTGTCAAACTAGCACTGATACAAATGTAGTTCAGTCTATATCTTATCTGCTTGCGTGGCGTTCACTTAGGTTAGCTGCAAAAGACAGGAGATGAGATAAATGTAATGGAAACTATTGGCCCTTGTAAGTTCTCCTGGATGACCTGAGCAAAATGAGCCACCGGGTATCTCTTACTAGAAGAAAACCAGAGATAGGAGAGAAATCAGAACCTGGAGAAAAGAGAAACATGACAGCCGTAATCAGTTACTATTGCAACCTGATTACAGGATTCGTTGACATGGCGGGGGACCCTTTCTTCTGGCAATAAAGAATACATCTTGCTTCATGTAACCACAGGGACAGTATTTCTGGACACATCAACCTTAAAGACTGATTCTTTCCTCAATTTCCTTTAAAAAGAATAAACATAAAACATGACCCTGAACAAAAGAAGCTACACCACCAGCTCATCACATTTTTAAATGCTGTTCTGTACAGTCCTGAGTTAGTGAAGAACTCCAGCACTTCCAGTACAGGAATACTCTTACAAAACTGAAGGGGATTAGCCTTAATTGTACCTATGAGTGAAAAGTAAACACATACTTTAGTTCCTTTCTAAGTTAATGTTTAAAAGGAAACTATCTCCCAAACCATATTAATCTACTTCTCGACAGTCAAATACCCTATCAGCTTCCATGGGAGTTCTCACTAACAGCTGCGTATTCAAACCTCATTGAGCATGATGGAAATGTGTTATTGTTAAGAACAAAATATCTGTTGGAGAAATTATACACGGAGTTAGCAGAGAGCAAGAGGAACTGGGTGCCTATCATGTAAGGATTAAGCAGTGATGCTGGCGAGCTCTGAGTAAGAGCGACCCTTGACTTTGAGCGTTTATATGATGAACTCTTTCAAATATAACTGTGTTGTCTTTAAGACCGCTGTGTAAAAAAGGAAGAAGGTGAGATGACAACAGAAGAAGAGGTGAACAGGGAAATAGTAATGTAGGAGAAAAGCACTAAAGGAAAGTAGAAATATGGAGAAACTCTTGTGAGGCTACCACTGAACTCAGGTCATTTAGTAAAATAATAGCCTCCAACCAGGCTCTTGCATCGAGTTAACTGAAAAAAACCCCATACCAGCTATGTTTGCAACCATCCAGTATATTTTTATCCTCTCATTTTCTGACTAAAATGACAAACAAAATCCCCCCTGAGACAGAATTCACAACAGCCAGGAAATAGTGCTAATGTTGACCTAAATAAATAAAGATTCTCCTGCATAAGGATTCCTGCAAGGATCCTTTACCGCAAGGTACTTTGAAAACATTTACTGCAAGACGCATATGAAACCCTGGGGGACAAACAGCCTGCTAGACACTATGGTCTCACTATCCCAATCTGGCAACCGAGGCTGAGACCTTTATAAATACACTGCTGAAGAAAACAGTAGTACCCAGGGTAAGGCTTCTGATGTCCAATGAGAAGGTCCCGAATTTGACTGGTAGACCTTTCGGTTAGAGCACAGATGAATTTCTGTAGGAAAAAATATTATGCCGAGTTGTTAGCATGGGTTTGAGCTAAAGCTGTGTTGGCACACACACAGCCTTAATTACCTGCATTGTCTTAAGATGACTTGCATGATGTTTTCTGCTTCAGGTGGTGCTATTACTCCTGCTTAACTTTTTGATAGGGTCATTCATTGCTGTTAAAGAGAGCAGTTACACACTTAACAAAATAGATCTCTTTCGATGCACTGTTTATTGAGGTGATTTAGATCTGTTCTTAATCAATCTAAAGCAGGAGAGCTGAGGTCTCTTTCCAAAATCAAGCTGCCCAAAGCTAGGGGCAAGTCTAGAAGAAGATTTTGTGGAGGCTCATTTAGGATTTTATTGTAAATGCATCAAACTCAGCAGTGTTAGAGGTTGTTGGTAAAAATATTATTGCTACTCCTACCTTATATTTGTATCATAAATTTGAAGTTGGTTTGGTTCCATTTGCAGCCCACATACTGCTGCAGTATCCTTCCTTTTGCTCTACCTGATAACCCGTCAAAAAGGTGGGCCGTTAGCAAAACCTCCGCTGAGCGGCAATTAGCAAGTCTTCTGTTCCAGCAGAGATGACAAAACTGGCTTTTATTTTTCCAAGACTTGGAGCTAGAATGGCAAAGAAGGGCCGTTACTTTCACGTAGTGCACCCTGTGACGCTGCCCGCTTACCTTAAAGATGTTCTCCAGCATGGGCTCTGTGAGTCGGCACGTTCCTTACATGCAAGGTGCATACAAAGCCTTTAGGTGTTCAGGTGTCATTGTGAACTAATCCACTTCAGCCATGTAAGTCCTTCCTATCTTTCATCATCTCTACTGGAGCTGAACTAAATATAAGCTATGCGTTTTCCCCTCCGCTTTCTTTTCTGATGCACTCTCCTATTCTAATTGCTCCTCATAGGAGCCGAAGCAACTTTTGTATGCGACCCAGGGAACTTTATTGACTAAGTACATCTAGAAGTGTTTCTAACACTGAACAGCACGCAAACTGCATGATTACTTTTAGTGTCTCTTATTGAACAGAAAGTATTTTAATAACCTGATTCTTCAGTGAACAGTGCTGGATCTGCGCAATTTATAGCATATTTAAATATTTTTACATTGGTACCCAAGATTGAATTCCAATATTTCTCTTTTGTATCTCTGAGCATTTTAATACACTTCTGGGAACACTTACCTTTTATGATGAAAACAATATTTTCTGACATAAAGTGGTGATTTCAGCTTAAGTGCAACCATATGTATCTTAGGGCAAGGGCTTTTGGTTCTAAATAACTGTTTAATGTTAAGCATCTTTCACAATGGAAATGTCACAAACTACCATATACCAGCTTACTTGGAGAAACAAAGGTGAAATGCAGAACAGTACAGCTTCTATAGTTAAGGATAAATGCTTTGAAGCACAGCTGCAAATTGAGATTTTTTTCAATGAAAATTGCATAACTACAGAGGTATGGGAAAAACACAAAACAAGTCCACTTGATTTAATAACCCTGTCTCTCTTGGTATGGGTTAGATCATGTCCTATTTTAGTTTACCAGTCTGATTACTGGTGGGTAATAACATCGCTAAACCTAATTCCACAAAACTATGCAAATAACTTATCCCTGGGTCTGTACAGCGTATACCCCTCATCAGTAGTAACACCACATTCAATTATTTTGTTTCAGGCAAAGATCTCGAATCTTTCAGAAACCTGAATTAATCTTCACGGCTTTGAGGGACTTGTTTGTGTCCATTTTACAAAAAGAAAAACCGAGGCAGAGAGCATTTAAACTGCCAGTAAATGACTCTGATATTGCAGCTCAGTCCCTAAGCTGTTTGCCCACAGTAATAATGCCGGTCAAGATTTGGCAGTCCCAACAATTTTTTCTAAGAAATATGTAATGACTCTTCTCCTGTGCCCACTGGGTATATTACTTTGACAGTGGGAAAATATCCATGTAAAAATATTTGTATCATAATATCAAGGATATGCACTCATTCGTATCGCCTAATGGCAAAACACTGGTGAGGAACAATTATTAATTTGGGAGCGAAACGACTTTAGTTGTTCAACTTGTACATAAATCAGAAGAAAAAGCAGAGGACTTGGGCAAACAGCAAGAGAACAGCAATCAGCTTTCTGACTAAGCCTTCTCAGACTTGCACCATCTGCCCTAAAGGTTGATGTTCACCTGCAGGTCACAACCCTGTTTCTTGTGCATTTAGTCCATGACCTGCACCCTGGGATAGTGAACCTGGAAGAGGTTTTATGGAAAAGCTGTGAAACAAAATAGAATCATAGAATCATTTTGATTGGAAAAGACAACACTGCCAAGTCTACCACTGAACCATGACCCTAAACACCACATCTACACATCTTTTAAATGCCTCCAAGGGATGGTGACTCAAGCACTTCCCTGGGCAGCCTGTTCCCATGCGTGATAACCCTTTCAGTGAAGAAATTTTTCCTAACATCCAATCTAAACCTCCCCTGACACAACTTGAGGCCATTTCCTCATGTTCTATCACTTGGTACCTGGGAAAAGAGACTGACACCCACCTCACTACAGCCACCTTTCAGGTAGTTGTAGAGAGCAGTAAGGTCTCCCCTCAGCCTCCCTTTCTCCAGGCTAAGCAACCTTGGTTCCCTCAACCACTCCTCATATGACTTGTTCTCCAGACCCTTCACCAGTTTTATTGCCCTTCTCTGGACAAGTTCCAGCACCTCAGTGTCTTTCTTGTAGTGAGGGGCCCAAAACTGCACACAGTACTCGAGGTGTGGCCTCATCAGTGCCGAGTACAGGGGCACAATCACTTCCCTGGACCTGCTGGCCGCACAATTGCTGATACAAGCCAGGATGCCGTGGGTCTTCATGGCCACCTGGGCACGCTTCTGGCTTGTATTCAGCCAGCTGTCAACTAACACCCCCAGGTTCTTTTCCACCAGGCAGCTTTCCAGCAGCTTTTCCCCAAGCCTGTAGCACTGCATGGGGTTGTTGTGACCAAAGTGCAGGACCCGGCACTTGGCCTTGTTGAACCTCCTACAAGTGGCCTTGGTCCATCGATGCAGTCTGTCCAGATCCCTCTGCAGAGCCTTCCTACCCAAGAGCAGATCAACGTTCCCGCCCAACTTGGTGTCATCTGCAAACCTACTGAGGGAGCACTCGATCCCCTTGTCCAGATCCTTGATAAAGTTATTAAACAGAACTGGCCCCAATACTGAGCCCTGGAGAACAGCACTTGTAACCAGCCGCCAGCTGGATTTAACTGCATTCACCTCAACCCTTTGGGCCTGGACATCCAGCCAAATTTCTACCCAGCAAAGAGTACGCCTATCCAAGCCATGTGCAGCCAGTTTCTCCAGGAGAATGCTGTGGGAAACGGTGTCAAAGGTGTCCAGGTAAACAACATCCACAGCCTTGCCCTCATCCGCTAAGCAGGTTCTCTTGTCATAGAAGGAGATCAAGTTAGTTAAATGCTCTGGGATCCCCGGTCGTGGAGGCAGAGGATGTTGCTGCTTGTGAGCCTACAGTGTTTGTGCTCCTTGCCTGGTGCCTGGTCTCCATTCATGGCCGGGTACCCTCCTGAGCCCTACCTTGCCTCAGAACTACAGGAGCTGGGTAGCAAGAGGAGCATGTGGCTGGTCCCCCAAACCCCTGCCTGGCCGGGGTGTGCAGTGCTGGGACATGCTGTGCCATGGTGGCTGGAAGCACGCATGCCCAGGCGGGTGCTGGCAGCAAGCCTCGCCTGTGCACCCCGCAATGCCGGGGGCCCTCCATGCCGCGGCAGCCGTCCCGTGCCGTGCTGTGCTGCCAGCCTTCCCTCTTTAATCAGGCTTTTAATCAATCAGCACTTGGGACAAAACACAGGCCTGAAGAGCAGATGATGTATGCCAATATTTTCCGATCTTTTATTGGTGACTCATTTTTTGTGCAGCCTGTTTTCCATGAGGAGAAGGCAACCCAGATACTACCAGGGAAGGGAGGTGTGAAGATTCAGATAACAACAATAAAGATAATTCCAAATTATTTGTCAGGAACACTGAAGATGACTATCGTTGTTAACAATTTCAGTCTCTGAGGTCTGCGCAGTTATGTGAAACTGAAATGAAACTTGGCCTAAGGTTTCCCTGCCTTTCAGTGGGTTTGATTGTTGGCTTAAAGACACAGTTGCTGTGAAGATGCTGTCTCTCATAATCTCACATTTATCTTTTTCTTGGGTTTCTCACAAATCTTTCAACATTCCTTGCTCGGGAGTAATCCCCACTAAATCTAAAGTACATGACAGTACTCCGAAGGAAAAAAAACTGGGAGTAAAATCTAGAAGTAAAACCATAGGGTGAAAAACAAATGATTAATTGCAAGTAAGTGAGTAAGAAGAAAATAATAAAATACCAGCACTTCTCAGTTATTTAAAATTAATCAGCAGCATATAAATCACTGTATCTTAACATGACACCTTCCTGTACCACTAAACCTCTCACAGAGCGTATTTGGTGTATTGGCCTAAAGAGTATTCTCAGAGAGTAGAGCAACACAAGCAAAACCAATGGTAAGATGAAATGATTCAAACAAAAGTTATATAGATAATTAACAACATAAAGATACCTAAATACGATTCGAAAAGTGCAGACTGGATTCTCAGCTGCTCAAACTGACATAGCTCCATGGCTTTGTGGAATGGAGCCACCTTGCACCAGAGCAGGATCTGTCTCATGTGCGTTGGGCCTCTTAGAGAAACAGTAAAGAAGAAAACCAAGCAAAACCTGTTGAAATCACTCTAATGATTACTTGTCTATATTGACAATGAAATTAAGCTAAAAACTTTTTTTCCTGCCTAATTGTTTGTTATGATAAAGGCTTTTTGTTGTGCAAACTCATTAGTAGAGCTTTTTCTCTATCATTTACTTTTACCAATATAAATAGCCAAAAAGTGCTGATGAATAACCCAGTGGCTCTGAAATCCAGCAGTACGGAGAGGTCTACGCTCATAGTCACATGAAGTAAAGAAGTACAACGTACTATCCTCTGTCGCTATCATTCCCCGTCCTTACATGCACCATTTTATACATTTGATGTCCTAAGTTATTCTTCCCATTGCAGCTATGTAGGCACAATCAAAAGCAAGAAACCTGAAATAATTGTGCCCTGATGTCAGGGTGCACGCTAACCCCTAGGAGGTGGTGCTGTGTTTTATGAAGGGGGGTAGGAAACTGGCTCTTCCCAGCCCAGCCAGAGGAGCTGACAGGAGCCCGTGGGCTCTCTCTGGCAGCTTGTCCAGAGGAAACAGGGTAGGGTTGGAGCACATGGAGCCAGGAGGGATTAGATGCATGTGGCACCCGCTCCATGGGTGTGTGGCTGGAAGGTAGGAATTGCTAATAGGTGAGGAGGTGTTTGTTGGGGTTCAGCAGCAAAAAGGGCAGTGATGGGTCCCAGGAGAGACCATAGTGAGAAGGCCCAGGTGCTATGCCAGTTCAGTACAGCAGCACCTGGGGAGACGCTGATGCCACAAGGGTACCAGAGCTCAGGTATCTCAGGTGCATCTGGACTGCAGGCAAGAGGAAGCATCTCCAGGTGTTGCCTCCAGTGCAGACTGAAATTCTTAGGAAGACATTAAAATCGGAGCCTCTCACTTGGATCTCAGCCCTTGCAACCTGCTTCTCCTCCCAAAGCAGTCAAGGCTGGGATTCAGATGAGACCTTCCAAGTTTGCCTTATGGAGACGCAGCTGGTGGTGAGACCTACAACTTGTTTGTGGGAGAGGAGGCAGGCAGGATGTGGCCACCCTTCACCACTGCACATCCCCATCAGCACCAGGGATGCAGGGCAGAAGAGACGATGGGCTAACTTCTGCAGAGATGGCAGAAGAGCTCTACCAAGTGAAAAGGCTTTTATTGATCTGCAGGCTGTGGCTACGTAAATCAGGAGTGTTGTGTCCCAGAGTGAAAGGCTGGGCATCGTATTGGCCTGCTGATTCCAAATCTTTCGGTACACATATGCATATATGAGTAAAACACATTTACACGCACCTGTATGCATTTACACACACACACAAAGACTGACTATAAACCAGAATGGAAATATGGCAATTTAGAGAATAAAGAACTAGAGATTAGAGAATGACGGAAAGGACTGACACAAGAAACGGTCTTCCTCAACTCCTGATGCCCTGTAAGTTGGAATGAGGTATCTGAAGCCCTTTCACTGGAGTTACACTGGAGGAGGGGTGCCAGCAAGGGTTCTACAGTGAGAACATGGCTGGGAGAATTAAGTGTATGAGATAGGGTGATAAAAGTCAGGGGGACTTCATGTCTCTGCCATGCTCTTCTACGGATGCGACCCTTTCACGTGCATGGCTCTCGCTGGTTTACAGGAGTGAGCATGACTGAGAAAGTAGGATCTGAAATACATGTGCACCAATTTCCCTCAGTCTTATCAAAGGCAAGACAATACCAAAATACTGAAGTTGACGGAGATAATTTTAACATGCAATCATTATTTCCCACACATCGTTTATGGCTCGATTGGCAAAAGCGTTCTTACTTAATTGCTCTCATGGACAATATATGGTTCAATGGACAAGTACTAAGAAGTTACAATGCTTCTCCCAATACAATAAGAACAGTGCAGGGTGTAAGAGCCATCATAGCTGTGCAAATTCCAGACTCCCTCACCCTTGCCTCCTACACATGCATGGTCTATGATGGACACAGGTATTGGTGAGACAGTCAGGAATCATAGAATAGCTTGGATTTGAAGGGACCTTTAAAGGTCATCTAGTCCAATTCCCCTGCAGTGAGCAGGGACATCTTCAGCTAGACCAGGTTTCTCATAGCTCTGTCCAACCTGGCCTTGAATGTTTCCAGGGATGGGGCAACTACACATCTAACTATCACCAGGAGCACACAACACCAGCCCAGACACCCCGGGAAAACTCTACACCCAACCTACTTCACAGTTGCCTATGGCCTCCCAGGCAAGCCACCCACCACCCAATCCTACCTCTGAGAAGACATGGAGAGCCGCATGAGCTCCTTACCTCCCAGAGATGTTGGGAGGATGCAATCCTCTGTCTGGTGGGAGCACAGGTCCTGCTGCCGTGGGGATTTGCCGTGCAGAGGCACTGGAGCAAACACTCACGCAAGTGAACACAACAACAAATTTGTACAGTTGTAAGTTAGCGGTTGTGTAACAGCCCTGGTGATTTACATTTGCTCTCTGCAGATAGGGATGAAAAGCGGGTTGCCTGCAGTGCGCTTGCACGCTCGTACACGCACACCCTGGAGGGAGAGTAAAGCAGAGCCCTTGGATCTCAGTCAAGGCAGTGATTCAGAGGCAGAACAGCACGCGCGGGATGGGTAACTGCTAGCCAGCTACTTGTTGGGTGGGCTCAGGCTAATTAAGCTGTCTGATTGGAGAAAGGAATCAAGGATTCAGGATCTAGAAGAGAATGAAAGTTCAAGCTGAACTTCAGTGTCCGTTAGCTTGACGTGTCATTTCATGATGGTTTACAGACCTGTGCAGGAGAACAAAATGGAAAGCATCTATTTTGATGTTGCGGAAGGATGCTGAGCTGAAGACAAGTCTTAGTCTGTGAAACACAGAGTTTGGCTTCTTTTTAGTCTTAATCCACCTCCTGCTACACACTCCGCTGTTCAAAACAGCACACATCATCTTAACATCACTTGCATGCGGGGTAGCCTTGTTTTGTTACAGGACCGGGTTTAGGGAGGAAATTGGTTTCTGATGCTCTGAACGACTTTGTAAATGAATGATGAATGAAGACGCAGGCAAACAGGGATATACAGGGAAGAAATTGATAAATAAAATACTGTGGAAAAAAAAACAAGGGGATCTAAATTACTTA
The DNA here is from genome assembly GCF_030867145.1 of Opisthocomus hoazin. Lineage (NCBI taxonomy): Eukaryota > Metazoa > Chordata > Aves > Opisthocomiformes > Opisthocomidae > Opisthocomus > Opisthocomus hoazin. Next base: position 7,642,616 of record NC_134420.1, read on the forward strand.
CACAAAATCCAGTAGTAATTTGCGCACTAGGTATTAGGTATTAATGGCATCTCTCCCTGCTGCACAAAAACGTATTTTATATGCACAGATAAAGGAGACTGCCAACTAGCCCAGTGTTTATGTTAGTTTTAGAGAACCTCCACATTTAATTTCCAAGCTTAAAAGGAAATAAGAACCCTGGAGCTCTGGACATCATTGCTGTTTCCTTCCAGAGCAATTCTGCATGTTTGACATCTTATCTATTGTTTATGTCAGGCAAACAGTGCCTGGACAACACACAGAGTGGGCTGCAGCGGTAACGCGGCAAGCGAATACCTATGAGTCTTGGTGATTCATCGCTCCAAGGAGTTCTTGCTTTAATCACAGAGGACTGGCAGATGAGGAAGACCGTGAGGATTTATGACTTTGGGGCAGAGTGACAGCTGTCCCAGGTATTCCAACCCAAATCTACAAATCAATGCTTTTATTAGAAAGTGACAGCATTAATGGTTGAAGGGTTGAGCAAAGAACTGCCCTGCAGAACAAAACTGCCACATGAGAGCACAACCCTGCTTCACCCCCAGAAAAATCAATCAGAAATGAAACTTATTCGATGGCCAAGAGATCCATCTGTAAACTCACTGCTAGCTAAGGTGATCTCACCTTTCGGAACGTTGGGCTGCCTGTTTTACCACAGATGTGAAGAAGCGTAGAGTTTAGTGCCAGGACCTTGCAAGCAGCGATTAGCCATGGAGCATCCCCCAGCCCTGCTGCCATCCCTGCGTAGACACTGCACTTCACTGCTCCGCTTTCACAGAGACCTTTTTACACCCGCACCACTGTTTTAGATGAACGGCCCGGTGTCCACATCACATTTTATGTAACGGACCGATGCTCCCTCCGTAGCTGCACTGCTCTACCACGGACAGCTGAGTCCTGTCTGAAAGCAGCAATCCCTACAGGTCATGAAAAAAATGAAAGCTTCCCTTCAGAGCTTGCGGCTGGAGCAGATCACCAGAAATTAAGGGACTCAGGCTCTGTTGTCCCTTACAACGCTCACAGGTGCAGGTGAATAGTTTCCTTATCTGTGTGACTCTGTTTCTCCATCCCCGAAATGGAAAAGCTGCTACTCTGGAGTGTTTATTTACAAAAAGGGATCTGAGACCTTCAGCCGGGTGGAGACAAAAGTGTAGAGTGCTGGTATGGGCAGCAGCTGTGCCCTGCTTACACCCAGAAACAGAGAGAAAGAACTAAAAGAGGGGCATACAGTATGCTTTCATATCACTCACCACACAACCTGCTGTAAAAAACAAATTTTAGAGGAGAGACCTGCCCTGCAGCTGCTGCTGCGTGGTGGAGAGGTACAAGGGACCCTTGCACAGAGCCCACTCTCAGACTGCACTGCTCCAGCAAAGGCGACACCTGCTTTCCAACCTCAAAGACATTTCTACAGTAATCATGCCCCTTTCCCAGCCCTGTCTGAATCACTTAAAGCTGCGAACCTTTCCAGCCCACAAGCACTCAATTAATCAAGGTATGTCAGCCGGTACTTGCTGCGAGGACAGAGCCACATGGCTGCTGAGGTGGCCATTACAGTGTCCCATCAGGGTAGTTTAGGGCTGGTTGATTTGTCTGTTTGATTTCAGTTTTCAGTAGCTGTAAAAACAGTACAAATAATCAAAGATAGGAAAAAAAAAAAGAGCTCCAACACTTGCTTTCTGACTGCATGTCCCGCAGTTCTTTGCAGAAAGCAAAGTCAAAAGTAAGGTTGCGTTCACAAGCCGATGCCCATTTTGTCATTGCAAACCATACAGACAACACATTTAACTTAGAGGAACTGAGGAGAGAACATGAAATCCTACGTGAAGCCCACCACACTACTGTGGCGTCTGCGGTGCTGTCTCTGAGGAGGGCTTGGGAAGAGGAGGGTCACCGCTCCCAAAGCCATGGACGCTGCCACTTCTCACTCAGCACTAATTGACAGAGCTATCGTTAATTGGCAGGAGATCAAGTGACAAGCCCGCCTCCTCCAAGAAGGGGCAACCAGTTCAGAGTTCTAGGGTTATTTCTAATAACACCATCCTACTAGTCTCCATTTGCTTTCAAGGGTGATCAGGAATGTAGCATTTGGGAGGGAAAAAAGAGAGACTTTTGAGGGATTGATCAACCACTTAAGATTTTGTTGAATCCTTATGACATACTTTCACTGTTACATTAGGAAGTATTGCTTTTTTTTTTTCTTGAGTTCGAATATTTTGGGGAGGCAGCATCAGTAGCCAGAGCCACCATTGAAGTTTCTGTATGGAAACATCCTTGCAGAGAAAAGTCCCGGACACAAGCATTACTGAAACTTAAGGTACTGACAAAACATTTTGCTACGGCTGCTTTTACTTCTGCAGTGGGTCTCTTCTGCCCACCACGTAAGCAAGACCAAGTATTGCTTCTGAGGGTGTTAGCCCAGGGATGTGATTTTTTTTCCCATTGCTGATGGTAGAGACAAGAGCTATCTTCCAAGTCATTACTGTGGCTATAGTCAGTTATAGGAGAAAAACATTAAAATATTTTGACACTTATATAAAAGAGGACAGTATCAAACAAATGCTTAGAAATTAGGAGAAAGTAAAAATAACAAGCTGACAGTATCTTTGAAATTCCTACAGTAATGTGAAACATTATTCTATCATTTTCTTTGGAAAAGGATTTCCTGCAGTGTTGCCTCTATACGTGCAAGATGACTGTTTACGCAGCTAGATCCTGAGGTCTATACATTTCCAGCTGAAAGATCAGAAGAAATGGACAAGTTAGAAAATGTCACCTCAGCTGGGATTTTTGATCACAGAAGACTCTTAGTAACAACAATGGTTTCCAGGATAAGATGACTGAGCGTTTGAATGAGAGAAAAAAAAGTGATATTGTCAAGGCATTGCCTGGTGACTTGAGGAGAGTTTTGCAAAGACACAAGGAAGCCGACAATACTTTGAGCTATGATGGTCCAAACAATCTATCAGCTGAGCACTTCCGTTCTGGAGAAACTCTGAATTTTCCCTGATTTTTCTGCTCTCCAGAAGGGGACTAGTAAGCAGCTTTGGAGACAACAGCTTCCAAGACCTGCCATAAGAGTATTTCTAACATTTTAATGACCTAGGAGCCAGACATTTTTTTGGTTTTGGTTAGTATTTCAGTAACATGCCTTAGATGTTTTGCTTTGCTCCTTAACCTCAAGGGCAGTACAGCATAGCCAGACGCTTGCAATATGCAGCGTCACGGACAGGCACCAAAGGAGTGCAGCGTATACGATGGAAAAAATGCAGCAGTGACCCATATGCACCTACAGCTATATAAACACACACATACTGCCATCCAGGTGAGCACAGGCAGCCTGGATTTTCCAGGCTGACACGTTATTTACTCATCTCCCAGCCTTGGAAGATTTCCCCTGAAGCTCATAACCTGCACTCTTCGACAGAGCTCATCTGGGGAACGGACCCACCACAAGTCTCTTCCGACAGCCTCCAGATCACCTCCCTTCCCAGCTGATGTTAAGTAAACATCAGCTTTTAACCCCTACGGTATTACACTTGACCTTTGCACCCACTGCAAATATCTTTGGAAATAAACACTGGAGTGACGAAGAAGGAGGAGACAGAGGGAATTCAGAGGAAAAACAGCATTTGCAAAACTTGATGGCGCTGTCTGGTCACTACATCTTGATACAAAGGTGATTGGGGAGGTTTCGTGATGGATGACATGTCATTCGCAAGAGCTCTGTCTGTAGCTGCCACCACAGAAAGAGGTCCTTAAAATTCCAGCAGCTGAAGCCTTGCCATCCATCAGGGAGAGGAACACAGCCATCCACCCACCCGCCTGGCCGGCGCGGGAGCCCAAACGATGAGCATAAGTCACAATCATTTTGTTTGTGCAAAACTCCTGGCCATGAAGTAGCAGCCAGTGCCTGGCTTGCTGCGTGGGGCACTCCTCTTTGTACTGACAAGTACATCCCTTCACGGGGGCTCCCAGACTCCGGGCGTGCAGGGCTTTTCCTACCTGGCAGCAAAGCGGTCAGAGGGGGAGATGCTGCTTACGGCGCGATTACTCAATCACGAGAGTACAGTGCATTCCTACCTGGGAGAATGACTGATTTCATAAAACAGCTTGGAAATGAGGTCAGTGTTGTTTAGGCTTCCGTTTGTAGACATTCAAATACTATTGTAGCCCAGTTCACCTTTTTCCCTCCCCTCCCTTGTGACTGTCACTCATCATGTAGGGTGCAACGTTGAAAAGGTTCTTGTCTGCCTTTGTCTGGATCTTAGCAGTGTTAATTTTTAATTGAAAATCACGCTGTTACACCAAGAAGCTAGATGGATTTGATTCAAACTTCACTTAAGCACCCCTTGACTGAGCTATGAGCACTTTATATTAGTTTAGACTGAACCAGCAGTGTGAGCTATGCAATGTGCTCTCCCTTCACACTGTTCAGGGAACTTTGCTGATAAGGGCCATCTTTTCCCCCCTGCAGCTTTTGGTTACTTGGTCTGGTTCCCACACTGCTCACGCTGGCTAAACACAGACCAATTCCTAGCGAAATAAATGGCATTTCTTAGTCAGTACAAAAGCGCGTGGCTTCTTTGCCTGAACTGCAAACTCTCCACAAGTTACACCTGTGGCCAATAGGGCCTGAGGGATAAGGCAACATGAAAACAGGTCATTATTTGAGTAAACATGAGATGATGCCACGAGGAAGTATTTGGCACACCAGGTGGCAGAGAAACAGCAACATTATTCTGCTTTTCTCCGTTTCTTCGTCAAGGCAGGCGCCACCAGCCATTTTTCACATCACTCAACTGTCCTCCCCCATCTGCTATGGGTGAAACGGTGGTTTAGGGAATGATGTAATTGGAGCAGGAATTTGGGCTCGACAGCTTTTTCCCCACTGGTTTGAGGCACCATCTGGGGAACACCTGCAATTAAAGGGACCAGCAAGAGGATGCAGAGAACACAGGGCAGTTGGCAGAGGACGGTACTTCTCTTCACCCCCGATTTACACGGGGGGAAACCCAGGTACAGATGTACAAGTCAAGGCGCGCATATTGCCACAGCTCAGAGGTACTACCATTTAATCTTGATTTTCCTGGGCTGAAGGGGAGCTACCCAGTGAAGGGAGAGGCTGCGGGGTTGATCCCCTGTTCCCCTCCTGCAACCGAACCCCGGCCTGGCAGGATCCTCTCGCTGACCTTTCCAGGAACAGGGCTGCATGTCTGAGTGAAGACTCACTCAGGATCAACCCCCGTGACTCTGGATAAATGAAACACTTTGCCGTCTGGCATATCACTCCGTTTCCCACGAATGGCACAAATAGTCACCGCGGCATGTACAAACACAAGGAATCTATTATTGGCACCTCTCCTCGGCTCGCCGTCGTGACGTCCAACCTGGAGGCAAGTGTTAATGCCCTTATAAGGCTCCTCACACACATTTAAATGTGTTATCCTTTGGCCGATGATACAAACTGCTATCTCAGTAGCATACGGCATGGGGAGGTGGGAGATTTTCTTGGCTCTGTGGTGAGAGAGAGAAATTAAAAAGGAGCCTACAATGCTGAGTCACTGTGACAAATAACTTACTATGGAATACATTCAGGCTTTAGCAAGGAGGCAGCTGATAGTGAGTCAGTGACTGACTAGTGCCTCCTAGATTTTCCTCCTTGGGAAAGATTCAATTTAATGGGCTGAAGTGCCAGCAAAAGTCATTCCTGGTGTTACCAAGTCAATATCACTAATTATACACATGGCTAAAACAGTCAAGTTACATTTCATGTCATGTGATATGTGCATTTTGTTAGGTGTATATCATCCCCTCATTATGAAGGAGTTCAGCAGGTCCCCTCAAAACCACTGGTTTTCAGATAGTGGAAGTTTTGCCAAACTTCAACTGTTTGGCCGAGTTAATTCAACCATCTCCCCTCTTTTGGTTGCTCAACTTTGCAGGCTTATGAATGTCCTATTTAGTGTTCTGGTTTAGCACTCTATAGCACAACTTAAACCAAAATCAATAGTTTTGTGTTAAAAAACTTCTTCCAAATACAAAATGGGTACAGCTTTGAGGCAGAATGTAGAAGGTCACAATTCACCCAAACATTTAGCCCCAGTGAAGTCAAATTTGCATGTGCTGAAGCATGGCCATTTTTGGGGGGAGATGGGATGTATATGTCTTTTCTCCCCCCTCCAGTCTGACAGACCCATGCTCAGGCAGGGAAACAAGATCTCGCCCTGAGAAGTAGCTCACTCAGGATCGTGGACCCAGAGGAGGGAAGCAGAAAGCAGGTCTGAGGAACTTTGTTCTGGCACCCTTCTGCTGGACCTGCCAGTGAAACAGCAGAAGCATCAAGAAACAAAGCCTCCTAATGGCTTCAAAGCTGCAGCTGAACCTCCTTTCCCCCGTTCTCACAACCCCATTTCTGTTCACACTGCCAGGCACAGCTGCCAATTAAATTCTCAAATATTCATGCCATTTCCAACAGACACTGCTCCCTTTAGGAGACAACTTGCTGTCTTGCTGAACATAAATAATATGGAAAAAGCTAAAAGGCGGTTCTGTCACCCAAGAACCAAGCATTGAAGCCTCTTCAGCTAGCCCATCTTTGGTCATGGGAGCAGGGGATCAAGAGGCCTAAGCAATGTGATACCTCCTGTGTTCCCACCAGGCTGCTCACCCAGCTGATGTCCCTTTCATCTTTGCCTGTGCTCTTGTCTCCAGAGAGATCCAATATCATCAACCCTGAAATTCCTAAGATACCATGCTAACCATTACATTATGGAGAAGATTATAACTATTCCCCAGCAGACCACAACCAGGTGGAAAGAATTTCCTGTCTTCCTCTTCCACCTGTGCTCTGGGAAGAAACATGAGGTTCAGCCTGGCAAGGGGAACAGTTTCCCTCAAGTAATTCCAGCTGGTACACTGCAGTCAGGCCACCCTTTCTGAGCACAAGTATCATAAAGGCATACAGTAATCCACTGTTTGCTTGAACTGTTAATTAAGGAATTATACTAATGCTGTTCCTGTCTAAAGACTGGCTGCTAAAGAAGTGTAGTCAGTTATTCACATCTGTTTTCCTACTCATATGAACTACAGTGGACCTGTTGGCAGTGAATGGGGTCCATAAAGCTGGTCAAATATTTTTGCACAATGCTTTTGTTTGTTTCTTGAACAAGAGGTCTATTTTCCCCTAAAACAATACTTTTCTTGAGAAACGGTGATATTAACAATTTCACTGCCTTTTTTTAGCTCGGTGCATCTCTTTCTAGCCCTGTGAGACACAGGGTTTCGTTATTTCCGCCATAGCTCTAATACACCGCTTTACAAAGCCCACTACACTATTAAAGCAACTGGCATTCTCAACAGGGGCAGCCAAGGGCTCTTCCAGGCCAGGGAAGAGGCAAGTCCACACGGCTGCAGGGAACTACTTGTTCCACCGATGCCAGCATTAGCTTGTCTGTGGTCGCTTAAGGACTTTTGAGCCAGGCTGTCATTGGCCCCAAGGTGACGAAGTGGTCTTAAAGTGAATGTGAGCATATATTTATGATCAAAAGAGGAGTCTTTTAAGGAAGGATTGTCTTCTTTCTGTAGAAATCACAGACAAACCCTGCTGTTAAGAGCAGCAAATTCCTGTAATTTTAAAGAAACAAACAAAAAAAATACTCGTGGGTTTTTTTGCACACTTGTGAAGAGAGGCTCTCAGAGACGACCTTTCCAAAATGCCTGTCAATGATCAGCTATAAAACAAGAGATCTCAGTAATATTTTTCTAATGCACAGTGAAGAGCAGCCAACTTCCCATAGAAAACGAGGAGGATTTTCTCAAACTAATTTTATTTCCTTATCTTTAGTCATCTGTTGAAAAGAAAACACTAAATATATTCCTCAGTCTACTCCTTCCAGTGATAGCTCGAAGGAGTAAAGAACCATATGCTCCTTCAGCTGATCTATACTGTCTCCATGACAATGCACATTTACAAAGTTTGCTCCTGACAACTTTGTAGTATGAGCTCCAATTGCTTGTAATTAAGGGTACAAGGCAGCCTTTCGGGAGGGAAGGGCTGCTCGTTGCTGCGGCTACAGCAATCGGGCTCCCCTTCCCACTCCTGCTGGAGAGGGCTGCCTTTCTGCACAGGGCTCTAGGCAAGGCCATTATGCTTCTGTGCAGAAGCTGCCCAGACCTTCAGCTGGTGGAAACCAGTTTAGCTTCAGCCACGCCTGTGCAGCTCAGCCATTTAGCACCAGCCAAGAAGCTAATGCACTTCGTCTCTGCAAGTTCCATACAAGCTCTAATAGTAGCACACCTTGAAAGGTTTTTTGCTGATCAGAAATTTTCAGCTTTTCACAGGGTGTCCTCCTTGTTAAAGGGTGTTTTGCTCACACAGTGTTTTAATTCAGTGAAACCAGATTCCCCAAAGGTTCCTCTCTCTGGGTACAGAAGGGGTCTTGGAGCTGTGACCTCCTTAAGCACGACAGCAGAGCGGAGGAGCAGGAGCTGGGCACCCACCACGGCTGGGACGCAGGCAGGGGGAGAGAGGTTAGCTGGCTAGAGGGGAAGGGAAACAGCGTGCCAGAAAATAAAGGGGCATGACATACAAACAAGGAGGCTTAAGCGTCAGTATTAAAAGCAAAAAGTAGTAACCCTAAGATGGGAAGGTGCAGCGTTTGTCAGAACAATGGCAAATTATAGGATTTGACAGCATAGCATTTTAACATCTTAAAAATGTGACTCTAGACTTTGGCATCTTTTATACTTAAAGAAAAGGAGAGCAGTTCTTTGTTTGATCATCCTCCCAGTACTTAAGGCAGACTGGAAGTTGGAAAGTCCCATGTTTAAGGCTTTTACTCCTCTCTCTGGGGCAGCTCAGCTCATCCCAGTGTGGAGGACTGGAGTTTCTTCCCAGGCCCAGCGGGTACATTGGGAAGGGTGTCCCTAACCTGGGGGGAGAAGAGGGGTCCCAGGCAGAGGCCGCAGGTTGCACCCATCCAAGGAGACGAGGCAGCACCTGCCCAGCCATGCCGCTCCCACTGCGGGTTGCCTGTGGCAGAGACGCCTTGTAGGGGCCGGGTGCTGCAAACACCCTTTGGGGTCCCAACACAACCAGCCCAGGATCCAGACCCTGACGGGGCAATCTGTGTCCTGAGCCCTACAGCACTGCAAACTCACCCCAACAGGGATGTACTCAGCTTATTGACGCTTACTGGCATGCCCGTGGTTAGCAGCATGCTGTGTGACATGCATAGCCATCTGCAAAGGGCGAGGGAGCTGCCCAGGAGAGCACTCGGACTGGGGCACAGCTGAAGTTTCAGAATCTTTTCCAAAAGAGCATTTGGAGAGGACAGGATCAAGCAGTCACTTTACAGCTCCAAATGCGTCGTATCAGGGATAACCAATCAGTAAATGCGGTTGCCTTCTTGGGCTTTTACGCTGTGTGAAACACTGGACTTCTGGGAGCCATCAGCATCCAGGAAAGACATCAGCCAACAAAAAGGCAGCCACTGCCACCACTCCTGCCCCCCAGGTATCTCAGGGAATGCCAGGGAGAGACCATACTCTCTCTGGGAGAGGAGACGATGGGGTGGCAGATTTTGCACACTAGCCGTTTAAATCTGTTGGATCTTTCCTAAAAATAGTTAAGAAAGGGTCAGAAATGCTGGCAGGTGGGCAGCGGCATGAGAGCAGGACAGATGGCACATTTGTGGGTGCAAACAAGCAGATTGCCCCTGCTGGGCACCACTGCTCCTGGAGGTGCAGGGGACCAGCCTTCCTGGCTGAAGCAAGGTCTTACCACCCAGAAGCAGAGGTATGGCAGATGTCTTCTTTATTCTCTTTTAAATCCTTCATATTCTTGTTTTTTTCACCCCAAGTTACTTGGGTTTCTCTTTTTTTTTTTAAAAAAAAAAAAACACCTTATTACAAGGTATTATTTTTCTACTCTGTTAAGACGTTTTTTACTGCAACCGCAAGAATAACTTCCCCTTGAAAACGCCATGTGCTGGAAAATGTTGACATATTTCAGTACTCGCAGAAGCCATGCTACATACCAAACAGTATACAGAAGTTTGGATTTACTTCTGACCAAGCAAGCCAAGATGCCCAACCTATGGACTACGTTTATGTACCTCCCCCAACCCCAAAAAGAGATCTTATACTACAGTACGATAGCAGCAAAACATTCAGGAGCAGGCTGTGTCTGGGCCACAGGCTGTCAGTTGGCAGCCTCCACCTAAACAAGTGCAGAAAGATGTTGTATTGTTATTTTCAGAGCCCGTGTGTTTCACTATTCCCCCATCAGTACAACAGCTGTCAGCACTCCTGTTTTGAATTTCACACATTTCCTTAATCAGAAATCAACAGAAATACACAACTGGCTGAAGTGGTGTACAAGACTCAAATTCTTTCTTTATCAAGGAGTAACCCAAGATGTGGGTTGCAGATAAGGTTAACCCCACATAATCAGTTTTAAAAGGACCTATAGTACATATTTCAGCTCAATAATAAAAACTTCAGCTGGCTAAGATGTGACTGTATTTAAAAAAAAAGCATAAAAGAACTATGATGCATGTATTTTAAAATAAATCTGACACATTTATTTTGAATTGTCAGAATGAAACTTTTAGAGATTTATTTGTTTCCCTAGTTCACACCCCCATAAACTGACCAAGGCAGCAAAATCCCTACAAATTAATCAAATATTTTGATTTTTGTTAGACTGGCATTTTTCACTAAAAAGCCTCTTTCATTTAAATTTTCACCTGGCTGCAATCCTCACTGCTCCTATATTCCAAGGGGGATCATCTAATCACAAACAGGACTCCCAAGGGCTGGCAAATAGAGACTCCTGTTGAGCAACTTTCTGCTGCTCTGCTCCCAGCCCTCACCCTCACAGCAGCCAGGCCCAGGACACTGCTCACAAGATGTCTCAACATCCATTTGATGCCTGCAAATATATGCCAAGTTCTAATTATGCTTGACAGTTCTCTAGAAATTCAAACTTCTTTATTCCCCCCCCCCCCCGCCTGGAAAATGCCAGATTCCTCTTGAAGTCTATTTAGAGGCAGTGAAGCTAAGGCTTCTCTAATTAGAGCTGAGCCTCCAGTTATCCCTTCACCCCGTCTACCAGAGCTAAGACAAATTCTGCCAGAAAGGAGTCACATCTAGACTAGTCTACCAGCATTACGCAATGAAAGGAGGTGTGCTGTGCAAGAAGGAGTTTCTGCTGGGAAGAGAGACAGCTCAGAGTCACAGCTTCCTATTCGAGCCTCCAGAACTCAAGGATTCAGAAAGATTTGGTTTCCCTGCCACAAAACACCCCGCTTTCGGGGAGTAAGAGCCAGCCCTGCTTGGGCTTTGCTAATCTCTGTTTAGCAGGGAACCACATGAGACCCAGTGTGCCAGGAGCTTAGGAGGCACCGCTGAAAGTTATTTGGTGCCTCCGAGAGCTCCCCAGTGAATGACAATGTAAAGGATTCAATGTGTGTGCCCAAGTGTTGAACAAACCCTGCCTATTAAAGAGTTTCAGGGGAGGAAATGCTTTCCAGACACACAAGCCTTTTCTAAGGGAATTGCTACTCCGTAGGATGTCAGACACATAATGCCAATGCCATAAATGTCACCATACAGCAGTTTTCATTCAGAAAATATATGATTGATGTCAAGAAAACCCAAAGAAATATATATCCCTTTTAATTCCTCTTACCACTGCCCCCTTCTCCAGGGCTTTGGGAAACAGGCTTTGGGAGAAGCTTTGAACAGTCATGCAAAAATCAATTACCTCCAGATTCCAGAGAGTGGGAAAAAGCTAAAAAACTATCACATCCTTTGGGAGGTCGAGAGAGGGGTGCAACCCTGGCAGATAGCTCCCGTGCAGATCCAGTGCCTTTGCAGCCTGGGTCCCCAGCCTTGGAGGTGAGTGGTGGTGGGTCCTAGGGACCTGCAAGACATCTTTGCTGGGAAGAACTTCAGCCCAGAAGCGGGGTGTAAAAACCCTATCAGTGCAGGGAGAAGAGTTGCTTGCTTCCTGCAAAATTATTGTATACCAATTAAAAAAAAAGTACTTTTTCCTATCCTGTTTGGGGCATACATATAACGAAGAGCAGATGGAGCCAGAGGCACCTTACAAGAACCCAGATGAATAGGTACACATGGATGGCAGCGAGCCCTGAGCCCACGTGGTCAGCAGCGTCTCTTTGCTCCCATAACACCAAGATCAGACTGGGGCTGGACTGCATCTCCTCACCTGCTCCAGGTCCAGGAGCCCTGGAAGGGGTCCACTTCCCCATGTCTAGGAAAACTAACCTCTTATTCGTTTTTTCCTATTTCCTTCATTTGTTTTACAATTCCTGAAGCTGAAAACTCCACTATGTTAATTAATTTCGATCCTAGAGGAGGCTCAGCGTTAGTGGCCATAGTTGTGCTGTCACAGCACTGAGACACCCTGGCTTGCTGGAGGCTGCACTGTGTTAGACACCCACAAACACGTAGTGAGGGACAGCAACAACCCAAAGAGCTCATAGCCTGGGGAGACAAGAAAATGTTAGTGTCCTTATTACGTAGGGAGATGAATATCCTGGTTAATTGCCTCCAGCTTCCTTTGGTCAATAGGAGAAGACAGACAACTCCAGAGGTGATACAAACTAAGACGGACTAAATGCCCTGGAGATGAGTTTGTATAAGTCCTATAGAAGTCCTTATAGCAATGGCTCTCCTGGCTTAGATGTGTTAGTGAAGTGGGGTTAATCCAGGCTTGAGTTACTGGCTCAGGACTGTGTCCAGGCTTGGGTTCAAGCTGAAAGCCTATGGCTGGAAGAGGAGTTGCGCCCACGCGCTTGGAAACCCACACTAAGACCTGGACTGAACAGCCACGCAGTCCCCCTATTTTTTTGCTGTACTACTGTTGCATTTTATGGTCACCAAGACGGCTTTCTCCACACATCACCTCCCGCCCCCACCCCCCCAATAAGTGACTCCCCGGAGTGGGTTGTTTGTCCCCTCAGCAGAAAATAAAGAGTCACACCAGCAGCAGAGGGTGTGGGGGCAGACGCTTTTTGGGCATCAGAACTGGCAGTTTTTAGAGCCTCCGAATGAGTAGGCGACTGTGCTGAGGCTCTTTCTCCCACCACAAATCACGAAGCCAAATATCTCAGCTGCACTACATGTCTGCAGGAGCTCCTCCTCCGGTGCTGGCTAGTGTGGGAAGGGCTCTGCTGGCACACAGCTCGCCTGAGCGCTTGCGTGCTTGTGGTCAAAATCAAGGCTAGCCCCAGTGCACATGTTTGAGATGCACACGCAGGCAAAGCTCTTCTGCCTCTTGTAACCTGCCTGGCTTCACGAGAACAACCTGGCAACATGTGCAACCAGGCAAACCCTCTGGGGATGTTGGCACTTGGATAGCCCTGTGCAGGGAGGAAGACAGGGACGTAAGGGCACCAGAGAGCAGAGGTGTTCTCAGAGAAGAGAGGGGAAAGAAGTAGCTGAGGGTAGTAGAAACAGATGTACTTGCATATCTTGTAGCCTATAAAAGAAAGGCCCTTCCAGTGAAACAGATGGGTTTAAGTGCCATTTAAAGCAACTCCTGCTTTACCCAAGAAAGCCTCACACAAGATTTGCGTGTGCATTACGCAAGCAGTTTATACAAGGAAGATTCTGGCCACACATCTCTAACATCACAGAAAGCCTGCTTAATCAAAGCTGAACCAGAGGAATCAAGAAAAACAGCCCAAACGTCCTTGAACCTCAAGCAGTGCTATTGACTTCAGCTACCTGTGGTTGGGAGCTGAGCTTCATCCTGTGACTGCTGCTTCTCCTTCCCTTTTTTGCTTGCATCCTTTGATAGCCCAGTCTCAGGAAGACCTTTTTTAGGAACGTGTAACAGCATGACTTCACTGTTTCTCGCAAATTGTAAAGACCATCACAAAAGTTCACAGGCAAAGGTGAAAAGATTTCACAAAAACAATCACGCAAGCAGAAGTTGTCATTATAGACGTCATACCTCGAAACTCTTCAGAGTTGAGCCACGGATTTAGCACGTACTACCTCAGCCACTTTGCACCTTCCCCTGCATTAATTTTCTCCAGGGACCAGAGCAATGAGAGCTAAGCAATAGGCTTCAGAGATTTCCTTTTTCTGCTTCTTTTCTTTTGCAATCTTGTACTGCAGACTAGGGTCATAACCAACACGCACTTTAGAACTGTGAATAGAGAAGAATGTGGAAGACAGGTAACACCTTAATTTTTCATTGTGTTCAGTGAACAGACGCTAGACACTGAAAAAGGTGCAGTTATTTGTTTTCTCCCTTCCAGTCAAAGCACAACTTAAGAGCTAAAGCCTCAAAAAACAAAATAGTAAAAGCAATAGGACAGTCAGGCTTCGTTAGAATAATCAATATGGATAAAGGAAAATTTAGCTTGAATGAAATTTAGAGAAAAACATATCCCCTCATCCTTCCTCCGTGCAGAGTAGTCCAAACACTCAGCTCACGCTGCTGCTGTTGCTGCTGCCATTTCAGAAGCGACAGCTTTCAGGAGAGCGAGGACTGGTTTGCAACGCTAAGCTGAGGGAAGCACATGCAAGCAACAGCTGAACACAGAAGAGCAGAGGAAACTAAAGTGTTTTCAAAGGAAAAAAGAAAAAAAAAAAGATCTGAAGGGCATAAAATAGAGTGGGTAAAATAGAGTGGAGTCAAGGTGAAAGACTCCCAGCAGCGAAAGTTGCAGTTTTGGCTCATTGCTTAAGCCTGTGCTTGAGAAAGAAAGTCTGGTACTGACAGAGATAAGAGGGTAAGGAAACACTCAGCATACCTGCTGGCAGCTAGACTAAAAGCCTGAAGGTTCATCTTCTGCAGAAAAGAACATTCCTGGTAGACTATTTCTCCATCTGCTTATAGCCGTGAACACTCCCACCACCAGCCCTCATTTACTCCTGTCAACAGCACACACTTGAGCCTTTTCCCGGTAAGCACTTACACCTGTTTGCTGTAAAGCTGGTGCCTGCGCTCACAGGCTTCTCCTGTTGTCAGGTAGGTCAGGCACCAGCTGGCCTGATATGAGCCCTACCTAGGAATAGTCCTTGTGACCTCGGTACCTCACCTGTTATGCTTCAGAAGTCACCCTGACTAGCCAGTGCCCATCGAATGGTGCAGGAAGGAACCGAGTAGCATGTTAACACCATCATCCCACCCTTGTTTCCACCTCTTCAGGGTCAGCTGCCCGCTCCAGGCTTCAGTCCTGGGGTTGCTAACGGGGTTGGAGTCACACAATCCCTTCCATTCATCATGAAAAAAGTAAATAAAGTAACACGAAGGTTTTGGCTGAGAGGGGAAAGAAGAAAATGGATTGTAACTATGAGTCCAAATAAACCTGTCTGCTCTTTGCTAGATACTACAGGAGATGCAGTGGTAGATGAGCACAAAGCTTGGCAATAAGCATGGACAAGTTGACAAAACTAATGAAGCAACTTGTCTCACGCATTTGAGAGCAAAGTGGCTAAAATGTAGCTGCTGTGGTGGTAGGATGGGACAACACTGTAAGGTACTTTCACATGAGAACAAGTTTGTTCGAATTTTCAGTCTTCATATTGTACGTTTCTCAGGCCGATTTTTGGTGGCTCTCTCTTGGACGGTACATTTCCAGAGCTGCCCTTGTCCTGTGGAGTGAGTCTTTCTGTCCACAGCAGGAAAACAGAGTGAAATACCATTAAATACAGAAATTGTACAGGTAGAACTCTTCTCACGTCGGCATGACCACTGCTGACTTATACCCTTAGCGATGGTGAAACCTGAACTGGGACAGGATCTCCATTACCGTTTACTGGCTTTGGTCAGTGCTTTGCGCAAGGCTCTGAACAGCATTGTCTCTTTCTAACAGAACAGAAACATGCCACAGAGTTCTTTCAATGAGTGTGTCTTGTGTCATGCAATTCAGAAATGCATGCAAAAGTGCAAATACTCAACCACCCATTTAAACAACCCGGAGGAGCATTACTGAGAGGCTATAGGACACTAGTAGAGCACAAGGACTAGGGCACTGTATTTGTTGAGTGTAAGATTAAAGTAAATATTTGAACAACAAACTGGAATTTAACCAGCTCAGCGCTTTATTCAAAAGGAAGGGCATGAGGGATAGCTGGCATCAGGGTAACATGGAACATTCCAAAGGAAAGGAGAGAAAATAAACTAACAAACAAGGATATTCACAATGGAAAGAGGGAGCAGTGGACCACCTGAAGCTCAGAAAAATCGGTTTTAGGTATGTGGGAAACAGATCTCTGGCTTGAGAAGAGATGTGGTTACAATGACTCCACAAGAAGGATTTGGGCAAAGCCGGAGAGTGACTGAAACTCAGGCACGAGGAAGGAAGAATGGCTGCGAAATACAAGGCCACAGTCAGATATCATTTAAGTGTGATGCTGGTTTGCAGAACACAAATGGTAACGAATCTTCCAATTGATTATGCATGAAGCTGAAACAAGTTAGGAAAAAGGTTTAGCAAATAAAAAGCTATATGAAGGCAAAAGAAGGCTTCGTTAAAAGTTACATCTGTATTTTTCCCAAGGTACTTGCAGAGCACCCGCTGATTTCAGTGGAGCAGGCATTCAGGCTATTTGTCTCAGCCTAGAACTCCACGTAAGAAGCAGGACTTGGGTTTCATATCAGGCAGTGACGAACAGGGAATCTCTTCCTAGAGCTAATTTAGTCCATCCCTTCTAAGGAGTCAGAGAGAACAAAACTGGCTTTCCTCCCAGATGAATTAGGAAAAAAAGTGCCAGTTGTGGGCCACAGCAATGGTACTGGCTTGTGTGCTTGTTCTCCCTTCTTTGAGAAATGCTGGATGTTGTTTGGTTTCCGGAGGTGTTCCTCGTAAGACGTAGAGGGATAGAACTTGCAACCTTTAACAAGGGAGTCAAACAGAACTGAATCTATAACAAGAGGACAAAACCCTGGTAGGTTTCTTTTTTTCCAGATGTTCATTCAAACATTCAAGTTAGCATAAAAAAAAAAAAAAAGAAAAATATATCTTCAAACAGTCTAACCAAAATCACTCTTAATCAGGTTTTGTTTCCATGGCACCTTAGATGTCATAGGCTTAATAGCTCTCCAGTGATCCATAGAGTCTTCAAAAAAAAAAAAACGGCTAGACAACCTGAATGCCAAATGTTGAACACACCCTTAAAAATATCTTTTCTGAAAAGTTTGCAGGCCTCCCCTCTCTTTTAAGAATCAAGGGAAACCAAGAATCAAACCAGGAATTTCCCCCTCCCACACACCCCCACCCTGCAGATCACCAGAAATCTTTGCATAGCAGTTGGAATATATGGAGACCTACATATATATTATTAAACTGCAAAGGAAATGCATAAAAAGACTGTTATAAAAATAGCTTTAAAACACTTTTTTTTTTTTCATTCTACAGATGCAAACTCTCAAGAAACATCTTTCTGTCAAAACTGAAACAGATTGTGGTGTTCAGCAGCACATTTCTTCGCTAGGGAAACATTCTTGGTATAGTATTTTTACTGTTAGTCTGATGTTTTTTCCAGGGATTTTCTAATTAATCATGGTGCTGATGGATGATAGCAGCCACGCTGTGGCTGCTACTGACATACACAAGTCTTGCCAGAGGTAAAGTAGGCATAATTTGCTTTTATTTAAGAGCTTTTGCTTAGTAATATTTTTATGGCCTGATGTAGCACTCGTGGTCAAGCAACATTCCCAGTCCCACCAGTCTTCAGGATCCTTATCTGATTTTATATGAAGATAAAGGGGCAGATCTTTGGTTTTCTGCTTTTCTGGTTGTCACTGGCCACTGCTGCTGTCGGAGGAGCGGTGTATCCCTCCGCCTGGTGGTTTTGCTATGTACAGAGGAGGATCTAAAGCTTCAGATGACATGGTTTATGGAAAGTCACTGCCAGAGAAATTAAATATTGTGAACTGTACTAAAAAACTATAAAAATCCTAGTCCTGATTAGAAGCTTTGTTTCTTTGAAGGTAGAGGGTAATGATTTTGGGGCATTGATAGTAAAATACACAGCAAAGGTCTACTAACTTTGATGGGAGGAACCACCTAATAATTCAAATTTTTTAAAAATAAAAGTTTTTAAAACTCTGTTTAAGAGATGCCAAACATACACATCAAACAAGATACCTATAAAACATGATATAAACAAAAGAAAATAGTTCTTCAAAATAAAAGTCACAAATCAAATTATTTTATCATTTACTGTTGCTAGAATAGAAAAATGAAACAATGTTGTATCCTTCACATGTATGGGCTTGAACTCTGCAATACATGTAGAGTGAATCTGGATGCTGTCAAATGAGCCAACGTACTAGCTAGCCATAATTTATAACCCATTTAGAAAAATAAATAGGCTTGTCATATTGAAATAATTATCATATTTTTGAAGGATAATACCCAATAGCATTTTAAGCATAACTTTAAAAGTGGATATTACCTCTATACACGAAAGGGTTTGAATTAAAATGTCTATAGTGGTGAACTGCTCTAGGCTTTTGATGATCTAGCAGAGAGTGTAACAGAGTTTATTGTACCTTAAATCACCTGTGACCATGTCAGAATTTGGCGCTGTCACACTTGCTCTGATACAAAATGCAGTGGCTGGTCTGTTTTGCTCTAGAATGGGAAGATGATAAAAAAAAACACAGATCTTTTTCTTTTAAAAGCATATGCATCCAGATGTAGTAAATACTTATTTGTTTTCTTGTTTGGGCTACTGCCTTATTTGTCTTTCTAACCTTGTGTCATTATGGAAAGGATAAAGTATGTTAATATAGTGTATTAAAAACCAGAAAAAAACTCTTCGTATGTTTTAATAATACTTTTTTCCTAGTTATCTTGTGTGGCTTGTATTTTGAATAATGGGACAGATTTATTTAGATACATACTTATATATTCATGTGTTTATATGCTATTATTCCAAATTATGTTCCATAACAAACAACCGCAATTTTATCACTGGGATTTTTTCTAGATAAAGTTTTTCCATTGAATCATACAACTATGCATATACAGATCCATGTTCAAATTTTAATTTGTTTCTATTTATCCTGCTTAAAAAGAAACATCTCCAGACAGAAAAGACTGACAGACACGTGAAAGACCACTTTAATCTCCTTCCCCAATCAGTGCAGATATATGATGTGTGGTATAAACTGGAGCATGCTTAACTTGTGTTGTGGGAAGCCTTGGAAAGGTGCTTTCCAAAATACTGCTGTATATGAGAACATTCCTTGTAAATGACTTTGTAAGACAAGGATGATGAAAAACAATATTATTCTCTGTATCTGGTACTGGCAACAATTGATAGTTGAGCTTGGTGGAAGGTGGTTACTGATATGACCACAAGCGGCGTCAGGTATGGCACTTACAGGGCAAAACCAAGCAAAAACACCCCTGCCTGTTAATACCAAATGCATAGACTGTAAATCTTGTGAAGTTATAAATATCTGTCTTCTGTTTGGGAAGCGAGTCACTGATTAAAGACAGGGGCCAGGACCTGTAGTAATCCAGATCCATGACTGGAGCAAGTGGAAATCACAAATAATACAGGATTTTTAAGACCATGTTGTTGTTATTGCTATACACATCCACCTATGCACACGCTGACTTACACTAGGTTTTTTTTTGGTAATTGGAAATCAAATAGGAACTTTTAAAAGAAAATTAATCTCTTACTGAAAGCTGTTCACTTTTCCATCTTGAAAATACTCTCCTTCTTTTTTTCTTCTTAGTCATAATTTCTCCTTCCTCAGACTTGTCTTAGCCACTTTCTCCCTACCGCTTTCTTTCTCTCTGGGTGACTAACGGGCTTCAGGAATGAACTTCAGAGGAGTCTGAAAGAAAAAAATCTCTTCCAGACTGGCTATTTTTCGATTAACTCCCACAAATTCGTCTAGCAGGCAATCCAGAAGACTGGCCATAAAATACACACTCTTTCATCTCCTGTTACCCTTTCAGCTGCAGATCCAGGTAGTAATAATTAGAAGCTGTTAGCAAACTTCAGCCAGCATCACTTTCTTGAGGATCCGTACTCAGGACTGATTTTTGCAGCACGAGTTTGCCCTTGCCAAAAGGCGATGTTCTAACAAACACTCCCCTTTCTTCCACTCTTCCTTCACTTGGTTGTTGTTTTTTTTTCCTTAAGAGCATATTAATTTCCTTCTTGATTCAAATCCTCTCTTGAACTGACCTGTCACTCATGCTCTGTTTTCGTAGCCAGTGTAGGATTCCAGCATCTTTTCTGTCTTCACCATCCACATAACAGCTCTTTTTTTCTCCCATAGCATGTTCCTTTCGAAGAGCCCAACTCTGTCTGTAGCGATAGTTTACCTTAAAAAAATAACTCTTTCTCTTCTTACCCATTCTCCACCCCTTCCTCCCCTCCATCCAATCAGCAGAGTAACTCCAGTGATCAAGATAAGCATGTTTTTCAAACTCACTCAGCTTTTCTGTCCAAGTTAGGTAAAGAATCTAGGTTTCCTATTCCTATTTTTAAGAGTTACCTTTAAACTACTATTTCAGGAACTTTTTACTGTACTTGTTCGGGGATGTGATTTCTCTCACGTTTAACATTCTGTCCTAAAGTTCAGTATAAGATCAAGTATTCAAAGGTACCAAGAAGCTCCCAAATATTCCAGATTTACATCACAGTAATAGAGAAAAATCTGGAGTCAAAGCCCCAGAGTGATGTCTGTGCCACTGATTTTATTGTTATTTGCATGTACTATAGAGTCCTCGATACAAAACACATGTCTGATTTACACAATGGCCTCTAACCTCAGAGCTGGCTTTTTCTTCCACAGACCCATAAAATGCACATACCGAGAAAATAAGGGCCACGGCGAACATAAAAGCAAGCTGAACTGCAGCAGCTTTAGACCCAGCAGTTTCTGATTTTTCCACTTTTGCCAGAGATCTAATGGCCAAGTGAGATGCAGGACCTTCTAGCAACACTGCAGCCCAGCCAGCTGAGCAGTCACAGAGCATCACGCACCTGAGGGAACATGAAACACAGCCACAGTTTTTTGTTTATTTTGAAATTAAACCCAACAGAGCAGAAAAATGCTCAGCTCGGTACACCTCAGATCAAATACTTCATCATTCTGCATGTATACCACGTATAGGAGTGATCCCACCACAGCACTTCACCTTTGGAAGAACCTGTCTAATGATTACAGTAAGGAATGAGGAGATGAGATCCCTGGGTTATGGTCCTAGATCTGTTTGAAATTTCTCCACAAAAAAAAAAAAGAAAAAAGGGAACCCAAAATCGTGGAGGGCTTGCCAGCAGGGCACTCTGCCGACTCCCGGAGCATGGTGTGATTTACACCTGCTAGCACTCTGGCCAAGGCTCCACTTCTGTTTCAGAAGCCCCGTTTTATTTACTTTCTTACTAAGGAGAATTTCTGTTTGTACTTCTCCACTTAAACTTGCAGGTTTGAGCAAAACTACTGGTTGGCCACTTTCCTGGGGGAACGAGACCACAAATTTCTGTGGGTGAGAGGGGCCAGCCTGTGTTTCTAGCTCACACCGGCAGTGTTTAGCAGGATGGAGAACCAGATGCTACGTTCCTCCAGGAGCTTTCTTTTCCCACGGAGCTTGAGCACGGTGACAGAATTCTTTTGAGCGAGACCTCTACACGGGTACTCAAAACTGTTAATAATAAACTAAGTTGAATTGGAACACGGGCTGGTTTACTGCTACTAGCTTCACAGTCCCAACACTTTACGAAAGCCAGAATTTAAATAAATGCTTTTTATCTGACTTGCGATGGCATCAGATCAATCCCAACAGCCATTATAATATTTGAATGCTTTATGATTTCATTAGTCTGGCTTTTTTCATAGATGTTTAATCTGAAGTATTTTTTTCTGAGTTCTGATGATACTAGAGTAAATCGTTGAGCATTGCACTGGCTTTTTGGTTATGACCATCCAACAGGTTGGTTAAAAAAAAAAAGAAGAACAATCACAAGGTAAAAGGCTGTGGTTGCTGCCTTTTAAAGTTTTTCTATATGCAGGATTTCAGCCACATAATTTCTACCCGTTTTAATGGCCTTACGTAACAAAACCCCCTTTTCTTGTGTTTGGACTAATACTTAAAGCACAGTAATGTATTTGTGGCCCTCTTTGTCCACGCACTAAGTATTCCCTAAAATATGCTTAGAGGTCTGAATGGCAAGAGGGAGTGATTTATCTTGTGATGCTTTTGTGGCTGCCTCCGGTTGTCCTCCAAGCATCTCTCTGCAGAAATGCCTCAGCTATTCACAGTATCGCTGCTGAGCTGCCAGTGTGCAATTCAGTGTGTGCAAGAAACCTACTCTTGGTCCTGGTTTACCTCAACATAAACTCCAGACTGTCGGTAGCTGCTACACGGAGAGGTGAGACACCACCCTAGCACGAGTGGGAAGAACGGCAGCGTGGACCTCTGCCCGAGAAATCATTATTTATCATAGATAAGTCATCCCTGCTCATCAGTCACAGCCCTTTGGGTCTTAGTTGTCATTTAAACCAACATCCTTTTACACAGCCCCAGCTGTATCCAGAGGTCTCCAGGTAGCTATAAATAGAAATGATGGCTATTGCAAAGCCCCTTTACTTTTTGAAAGAGGTGAAACGAGGTTTACTGTGAATAAACATTCAGGTGAAATCTTTCCAAAAGGCACAGCCTTTGGGATTTTTGACAGCAGATATCATTTAAATGTAGTTTTTCTTTGGGGTTCTCTTTTTTCTTTTTTTTTTTTTTTAAATCACTTTATTTTCTTCTCTGTGTAAGTGCAAGTAAAACATGAGTAGGTCAGTGAATAACGGTAGATTTGGTGGTATATGCTTCTTTGGATTGGTGCCTAAGTAGTCTAAATCACGTATACACATGCTGGCATCATTGATGTGAGATTACAGAAATGGAGAATTACATATGCCTTTTTAGTAATTAAAATTTTTATTGTACTTGGTGTCTTTATTAGGAGTCCCTGAGCACTCTTAATTCCCAATGTTAAAATCCCTGTTGCTTATTTTTAATATCCTTGCAATGTAAATACATTTTTCACATTGCTTTAAGGACCTTGTGTGAATAATATCCAAATAAACACAAAACAGTGAATCATATAGTTTCTGGATACTTCATAGGCAAGTAGTATGATTTCAGGTCATGGAGCACAGTGAATTTATGAGGATGCTATACTGGTTTGGAAGACCAATTAAACAAAACAGTACAGTAGATTGCTTTAGCTGTTTTGCAAAAGAAACTTTGAGTTTGAATATTTCTTTTGCATTTAGTTTACCAGGAGCTACCAGCGAGTTTCAGTCAGATGCGTGTTCTCATGAGCTAGTCCCTCCCATTTGCATTTTAGCACTGCCATGTTGCTGTGGCTGGGAGAAGCAGAAGGAAGAGGCCATTCATTTAAAAAGGGCAAAATTCAGTATCGCTGAAGAGATGGCAACGGGCTGACCCTGACACCTGCACCACTGCGATGCGGCACCTGCAGGCAGCAACTATCACAACCTCTGAAGGCTAGATAAGGTCAGAAGTGAAATGACTAATTGAAGAGGTGAATAATGTAAATACCAATGTATTTGGTATATGGTTCTTGCACCCTCTTACCTTGCTAAACTGTCTATGCACCCAGCTGTCCGTGCAATCTGGGAGCAAGGCAGCGATGCATTTTCACTCCTAATACTCCTGTGACTGAACGGTGCCCTAGGTAAGAGCCCTGATGCTCATGGCTTGGAGGTAACTGTGCTGGATGCTATATTTAATAACAATTCTGGATTTCAAACTGATACAACAACAAAACCTCATAGTGTTACTGAAAGTAAGATACTTGAATAGGCAAGAAAGGAAGAGGAACAAAAACTCTATATATCCATATCCAGCTATACTTCATACCGAGTCTGAGCTACATATCATTGTTACACAGCATAAGCGGAAGAGTTTTACTGATTTTTAGTGTTTAACTTCCTTTCCCATCACATTTTGCTTGGCAGATGTCCGAAATGTCTATCAAACTGACTTCTGTCTTTTGCCCTGGACCTCTCATACACATTAGTGGGTTTTCACCACAAAAAGACAAGTAGTTGTCATCATAAATCAACCTGGCATTACCTCTGGGAAAGGTCAGTTCCAGTTATTAATCATTGAGTTGTTTATATTTTACAGTCCAAAACTGAGAAGTGTCATGTGAGGCGAGGTGGGGCCTGAAAACTTTTGCTGTGTGGTTTTAGGAGCAGATGCTCTGCTAGGTCTTTGTCTGTAATTTCCCATAAGATGGGGCAGGCGCAGCTCTTTTTCTCAGCTTCAACATATTACACATAGTTTGTCACAACGAGTAGAACATATCTGCAAACAAGGATGTAACAACTTCATACTTTGTTCTTTCAGAAAGGTTCCATTCTCTACAATCAACAAGACTCCTGAAGTCTGACACATTTCTATGAAAGAAAACAGTCTTTTCCGGTTTACAGATTCCCTAAAATATGCTGGGTATCTGCCTCAACGAGTACAAACTTCAGTTACCTGAAGAACAGGTCAGAAAGTTGGATGAAAACAAAGACTTCGAGATTTGCTGAAGAAACGATCCTGTGACATTTTCGTGTTTTGATCAAAACCAAAGTATTCTGATGAACAGTATTTTCAGTAGCAGAGAGATTTTACTTAGTAACTTATTTTTTTTTCCCCCAACATACAAAACTTTTTTTCTCCCCCAAAACAGTTGCATTTCTTTTGGCATTGGCTTACTTTCCCAAAGAGCTAGAAGTGATACCAAACAGTGTGAGTGCATGCTGAGCACATTTTCCTGGCTGCCTGCAGGCACAGCGTCATCTTGCAAAGAGTTTTGCTGGGGAGTTTTCAACACTGTATGTTTCTGCAACGTTTTTGATGACAGCGTCTGGATATGGACCCCACGGCCACCTACCACACCCTCCTGAGAAAGGCTGGGTGATGTTTCTGGCTAGAACCATTACAGTGAAAACTGCAGAGCTGGGTTCCCAAAATGCTCATAGACGACTCTCACTTTCGCCAGATTTTTCGTCCAGGTTCAAAAGAAACCATTCCAGGCTCAGAGAATTTTATACCAGAGGCTTTAAAAAGCTCAAAATCAAAATGAAAAGTTTCTTGTTGAGAGAAATACTTCATCCAGTGTGAAATATATTAACTTTGCTGTCCTTTGATTTTTAATCTTCTATTTTTTGGGAAGTCAGCAACTCCAGAATCAAACTCCTCAAGGTAAAACTTGTCTTTTCCAAGAGGACATGCGAGGCAGAGAAGATGTAAAGCAAGTGTTCCCAGACTGTCTAAGTGACCTAAAAGCAATATTATTTTTCTTTAACTCAGGCAAAAATGCACACCAAAACACCTGCATATGTGCCTTTGCATACCACGCAAATGCTTTGGGGTCAGGTGAGGGCTCTGAAGATAGACACCAAAACATTTTCCTTAAGCGTGTCTTCTCTTTGGCACAGTCTTGCTGAAACTTGATTCCTCCTGGGCAATCTATTCTCTGATTAAATTTAGGAGATAGATTGTTATACCCCTCCAGTGTTCAAGCACAAGGAAAAATTAGCTGCTTATTCTGGAGATTTTCATGCAATAGAGGACTGTCAAGACTTAGTCACTCCTTGCTCATTAAGGTCACAGTTCAGCATGGGAGTAACAGTGCAGGGGAGATGTTCCCAGCCCACGCAACATCTGCAGCCTGATGCTCGTGTCCATTCCCACCTCCCAAGGTTAAGCTGCTCAGAGGTGGAGTCCCTCTTCGCCATGCAGCGCCAGCAGTAGCACCAGAAAGGGCAGAGCCAGTAGTAACACTGACACAGAGCTATCACTAAAGAAAAGAAGCCACGCTGTTCCCGGTGATTAGATGACTAGGCCATTAAGATGAATGGAAATAAGCCCATTTCTTACACAAATTTCTTCACTACACACTTACCAAGTTTCGGCAGTGGCTTCCCACGTTGTAACCAAACAAGAAGTGTCAGAGGTCAAAAGAGCATCTCCCAAATGATGGTGAAGGAGAAGGACCTCCTTCTCTCCACTGCAGTTGCAAAGCAACAGCACATTTGCCTCCCTCTGCCTCCTTTTCTCTCTTCACCTTCTGCACTTATTTCCTAGCAGATGTTGTGGAAGTGAGGCTGTACATTAAGCAAATACACTCCTTCTTGGATGCTGTGTACAGCGGAGTTTCACTTCTTTAAATTTTACACCAAAATAGTTCCATTATTTTCAGATTTCTATCCCTTACCTATTGCCATGACATCTGATGAGATAGTCTATTGGGCAAACCCCATCAATGCACAGGTTTTTCCCTTCCCCCACCACAGGGGCACAAGCACAGATAACTGTGTTCCATCTAATTTAACAACATAAAAGCGAAACATTTTACATGTAGGATCCGGAACCATCATTTTCTAATGTCAAAGGTCACATGAAATACCTCTTATGTTGTCTCAGCCTATTTCCTGGCATAGAGTTGTAATCTCCGAGAACACATAAATGTTTCAGTATTAGTACTAAGAAGCCACATGAGGGAGCATTTGGAGAATTGAAGTGCTTTCCTTGTATCAGTGTAAATAAGGGAAGGAATCGAACTTGATCCCTCTGGGATATATAGAATTCAGACAAATCTAGATGTTATTATCCATTTCTCCACTCATACAGGGACGCAGAATTTGTGATTCCCACTGAAGACAGAGTTTCTGAAAGAAAGTCCATTAGTGGTCTGAACTAGACAATTTCTTACTCTTGCCAAGGTATGCTGTGAGTGGTATACCTGAAAAGGAGCACAGATAAGTGGGTTTACATTTCAGCTAAAAGAAAATATAAGATACTCTGTACAGGTTATTCCAGGCTGAGCGTGGCAGCGGTGCCAGCTTTCCCAGATTATCAGCAGCCTTGGATAACAGTGGCAGGGAGTGGTAAGGTCACAGTTCCTGCAATCTTCTGACTAGGCAAATAGCTCAGCCTACACGCTTCTAAATAACTTTTACATCTTATGGTTTTATATCTTAGGGTTTACTCAAGAAAATAAACCCCACGTGTGTGTAAAGAGAAATCAATCTCAATATTTTTATAAGATGACTCACAATTTTTTGCATGTTTGAGATCGGCAATACCAAAGCTAACCAAAATGGGAACTAAAAAAGTGTCAGTGTGAACTGTAATGGGAAATGGGTATACATTTCTGCTCTGTACTGTAATCTCCGCAAAAAAAATCAGCTGCAGCTTGGGCTATCCTCATTGATAGAGTCATCTCAGTCAAAGAACAACATCAAATGACTGTACTGAAAACATTTTTGCTAGTAGTGCTAAACAGGTGTTGAATGAGTAAAACATTTAGCATTCTACCTCGAAAAGTCAACATCCGCAGTAATTGTTGTCAATCAGAGAAACTCATATTAAAGGACATTTTGAAATCAGTACAAAAGCACTTCACCAAGATCCCATTTTTTCCTTATAATTTGCGCCTAAAATTGACTAAAGAGCAAGTAATTAATGAACCACATGAAGATCAAGTTGCTTATATCATCATATATATATGATGATGTAAGCATACATCGCTGCATATGTTTGACTAAGAAATTTGCAACCTACTTTAACAGGCAGAATTTCCTGCAGCGCTTCCTTTCCCTCTGCCTAAACCACGACACCAACCCCAGCCGTGGCGGAGAGGTGGAAGGGAAGGAGAGAACAGAAAGATAAACCCAGACTTTTAAACTGAGTGCGTTTGCTCGGCCTCGGTGGAGGAGGTTCGGGACACTCCTCGCTGCAGCATTCGTGGTGGGAGCGGTGGATGCCTGCTGAGCCACACCAGGTCCAGGGCGCCTGGTGGCCACCTCCCAGCGGCAGTGGGGCTTGACCGGCTGTCTGCGGGGCAGCCCTGCAAATCACAGCATGCAGCTTATTTGCATTTGAAATAATCCCTGTTTTCCTAAGGATTAAACTTAACCCAGATCATTCCAGTGAGCCGGTTTACCATTCAGTCCCCTGCCGCGGTCGTGTCACCGCAGCCGAGGGGGGACCAAACTCTGGCATGGGAGCGTCCGAGGGCAGGGCCTCCGCAAGCCTCCTCTGCCACCGAAACCAACGACCTGGACATGCACAGTGTGGTGGTGAAGGAGAGGCTGGCGCTCATCCTCTCTAATTTTTACTGTTTTCACTGCTTGCTGGTTTTCTTTTCATGAAATCATCTGACAATTTTTATTAAACCAAAAAAAGGTCTGAACGTCTGGTGCTTGCTGTTATCCTCATCTCCAGAGAACAATTCTTTGCAGCTCCAGTAAATAGGACTTAAAAGGTAAATGGTATTATAGTGTTAATTTCAAAGTGAATTATTCAAAAAGTACTCCGTATGTCAGCAAGCATCATTTTGTGGAACTATATTAATGTCTTCCTTAAATACAGTTCTCCCTTTCTAAAAGCTGTTTTATAGATCCAGGAAATATGTCTGGTATGAAGAAGTGCTTATTGTAAAGGATGTTTTAGCAGTTGTGTTCAATTAATGAGGAAGGCAGGATGTAGCCCTATATAAGAAACAGCATAATAGCAATAATTCCTTGGGGCTTAGGAATCTTCACACTTCCAGGTATTGCACAGTTATCCATTCATTCAAGATACCAGCTCAGTTTTGTTCCATATTCTGTATTTTACATCAGAAAAAGTTAATACCTCCTTTTGACAGGACTCTGTAAAGAAGTGACTAGCTAAAAATAAAAAGAAACTGTTGCTTTTCAGCAGAGATGCCTGAAAGTAAATCTCTTGGAAAGGACCTCAAAGCATCCAGGATCAGCTAAAACAAACAGAAAACTCCTAATGCTGACGGCAGTG
This sequence comes from Opisthocomus hoazin, assembly GCF_030867145.1. Lineage (NCBI taxonomy): Eukaryota > Metazoa > Chordata > Aves > Opisthocomiformes > Opisthocomidae > Opisthocomus > Opisthocomus hoazin. The sequence continues at coordinate 7,671,469 of NC_134420.1, forward strand.
ACCATTCAATAAGGAAAGGACCAGACTGCAAAATTCTGTTTTACCCCACTGATTCAACCATCACCTCCCTTTCTGCCATTTCTCAAATTCAAAGGACGGCAAGAAGATAAACTAGCAGCAGAGGACCTCCCCAGCTTGCTCCATATTGAGGTGTTATTGGACATTGCTCAGCAAACAAATGATAGCCTTGATTTAAGAGAGAACATACGTGCTTTTGAGTGGTAAACCTGGTTTTCTGGACTTCTCCCGTTCAGCTGAAAGGACCAAAACTCCCCTTCTTTTACATTTGACATCCATTTCATGAACTCTATGGCACTGAGGATTAAAAGCAAACAAATGCAAATATTAAGAGGATTTAAAATGTCTGCGAGGTGGCTGTGCCCCTGTCATCTTTAGTAAATAATGGCTGCATCTATGTTTATTTGTGCTACCAAATTGCTTAGAAGCTCAGCCAGGCTTGGGATCCTACAGCGAGGGCTGGTATAGACAGAGACACGGAGGTGACAGCAGGCAAAGATTGGGATTGTTCTCATCCCTATTGTACAAGGGATAATGGCAGCATGGGGAATTTACACCCAACCGAGCGCCAGCGGTCGTTGGTACCGGTGGGAATACTAGTGCAAGGGAAATGAGAGAAAGCTGGAAATGTCACCTCTGCGTCTAAGCATCGTCGTAGCTAGAACTGTAAAAATTAATGGCTCCCCCTCAAAAAACAACTGATCTGGCTGAACTTATGATTACACTCTCTGAGCCTCTTCAGTGCACTTGATCATAGCCACAAAAGAAAAGTGTTATTTAGCAGTAACTGGGATGTCAGTGCTGTAACCCAGGCTTACTTGGGAGGCTGGATCTAATGTCCAGACCTTGGTCTCGGCTCTCCATCTCTTACTATGCAGGTCAAAAATCTAGCCAGCCTTTATATTTTATATATCATTATATTTATATCAAATACTCTGCGGATTATCGCACCAATTACAGAACGAGTGTTATTATTCCAGTCTGTTTCTGGTACTCACTTTCAAATTTTCCTGTCCTGAAGTGGTGCGCTGATAGATGCCATTCATACCTAAAATACAGAGAACATTTGTGGTGATACTTTTCAAATCAATTAGAAGTCCTGTAATATTCAGCTGTCTTGCAAACTGAACATGCCTGCACATCCCTGTAACTGCAAACTCCTCAGATTGCACTAGCTGTTAGTGATGGAAAACAAAAGGAAAAGATCTCTCGTCTTCAGCGATTTTCAGACTTTTTTATAGTGAGTGTGACTTCTCATGTATTTGAAATTATTGCAGTGTTCACTTTTCACCTTGACTATTAATGTAATTAAGATATTAGTGCAATATTTAGTTATGACTTTTGACTTTAATTCCTCATGTATATTAAAAAAATAATACCAGTCAAAAATAAGGGTAAAGGCAGTAAATCTTTAACTTCTCTTCTTTGTGAAAAACATTCATTGGCATAGTCAACCACCTCACAAAAGTCACCTGCACAGTAAGCGGCCAGAAAGAAGCAAAAGTTTAGGATATTTTCTTATCAACAGTTAGGAGATGAGAGCTCAAAATCCAAAACTCATCGCATTGTACCTGTAGCAAGTCAAACTGGCTCAGGCAAGGACTTGTACCACACATTCACTGTGGGCTTTTGATAGCCATGGTCTCCTGACCACGTTTTATCTGTCATACATACTGTCAAAGCCTAGCTCAAAGTGATGATGATGATGATAATGAAGATGATGATACTGAAGATGATTGCATAGCAACCCACAACCTCTCATCAGGTTCAAACGCTACTGTGGGAAGTACATTACACGATGCATAAAAGGTGACCACAACTCTTTCATTATCAACCTACAGCAGAAGAAACACCAGGAGGAGGAGAACTTGATAGGGGTGTATGACCCAGCAGCCAGAAGGGACAACCGGAGGAGAACCAAACCCAGCCCCTCCTGCCCGGTGCTGACAGGCACTGCAGAGAACTTTGCCACTGCTCACAGACGTTGCTGAGCGCAGGCAAACAGATTTTTTTTCTCTGGGATTTACAAGTTGGCCAAGTTTCAGCAGATTTTCATGAGGATGGCTAAAAGCACATCGCCAACATCAGGCTGACAGACCTGCTTACTTCACCCAAATAACACTTAGCCAATTCTTGAATTCCTGTTCTCAAGCATGAAGACAGTATAAATAAAACAAATATTTCTAGAACAAAAATAAAATACCAAAACAATATATTTTGGCTCGCTTTACTCCACAGGTTATCCTTTATTTCTTTCACACACGTACACAAATCAGCTTGACGCAGTCTTCAGCACAGAAAATGTTTTCCCAGTAACGAAACCCTGCCAAAGTTAAAAAACAGATAAAGATGGTCTTTGCTGGGCCATGCCAGGCAGCTTTCATGGTGGTGCTCCAAGCTGAGCCAAAAATATTTGTACATTTAAACAGTGTAAAGGAGACAACTAATAGGAAAAATTTATCTGAGACAAGTCTTGAGGTGAGATTTGAACAAGAAATGATTGCAAAGAGCTTTGGCTCTGAAAAGTAAGGTGTGGGGTGAATGATGTTTGGTTTAAACATACCTTTTTTTTTTTTTTAATCCACATATGCTTCTTCTTATGAATTAACTTCTCCGGAATGAACACAGTTTAAAGCATCACTCTTGGAGTCTTTTGTGAAACAGGTATTTGTAAGCAGCTACTGTGCCCATGCTGCCCACCTTGTCTAACTGAAAATAGGTGACTGCTTTGTACGCAAACTATTTATGTAGCTAACCAAGCTATGTTCTAGTGTCGTACACAGTAATTTTCAGCTATTTGTAAAATGACAGTCAGAAAGTTAAGGTCTGGTGGATTATGACACAAGAAAAATATGAATTTGGAAGTCCAGTCCATGTGCTATGAACACTCAGGAGGAGCAGAAAGCTGTGGGCTTCAGTGACAGATTTAGCATCGGTATACACACCACAGCAAAGCTCAATGGCAAGGAACCAGATCATAAAAACACATTTAATTGAAAAACCAAACTGTGTGCCATTTTCCTGCAGCTGAACCACAAAGGCACATCTTTCTCCCATCTGTACAGAGGGGAAGAGGTTTGCCCTCATCACAGGCTCACTGTTGACATCAGCAGTGATGTGCTTCCCACTTAGTCACCACAGCAGCACCTACGTTCAGCAGTAAAAGAGGCCATTTGGGGATGCTAAGAGAAAATGGTAGAGTGCAGTTTGCACCCATACATGAAGGTCCGAAAGCATGTCCCAGAAGAAAGGGCCCAACCATACTGCAAGTCAGAAGTGGCCTCTGGCTCTTGCCAACCATGCCCTGGTACATCTGGTGAGGGCACCAGAAGGGATGCTAGAAGGTGGGTTTATGAGCGCTAGAGTTCATCCCTGTGCCCATCTCTGTCTGGTGTGCTGGCCCACAGCCCACGATGACCTACAGAAGGTTGCATGTGTCACAGCGTGCAGGAGAACCAGCTGGTGTGGGGAGGGATTCAGCCACAGGCTTTCACAATCGCACCCATTTCACTCAGGAGCCGGCAATTAGTCACTCTCTGTGCAACCCGATTGCACAGGCTGGCTTGGAAATCTAAGAGAGAGACTATTTGATTTTCTTCTCTCTTTATGCCTCCTTTCATGGCAGGATTAGAAAGTCTATGAGGAGAGATTTACCCAATCCTTTTCCTCAGCTTCCTTGGCCCCTCCTGCAATCAGAGATGTTTGGAGTCTGCTTTGTATCTGCTGAGCACCATCCCTGAGGGTGTTTGCTCCCACACGGACTTTTATTCTCTCCCAGCTCTCCACCTATACCAGTGGCTAGGAGTGACTGGCATGGCAGCCAACCTGGGCTTTTTGGCAGCTCCTCCCCGAGCAGCTCTTGGCTGGTGAGTTATAGGCACAGCCTGGCCCTGCTGCGCTGCCCATCAAGGGTCCAACCCAATAAACTCACTCCCTGTTAAATGCCTCAATTCACATGAATCTTTCCCTATGAGGTAATGACGTTTTTCTTAGTATTACTTGCAGTTTCTCCACCAAAAAGGTAGTATGTAAGTTTAGCATCAGCCCCTCCACCATGCCTAAATAAAAGCTGTACTGGCCATGTTAATCTGTGTCAGAGGTTATACCAATTACTCCCATGACAAACTCTTATGAATTACAGAAGAAAACAGATAAAAGCAATGCAGAGAGAAGGAAAACATGTGCTTCAATCTTAAGTTTCCATGATTCCTGCTCTCCCTCCCTAGCAAAAGGAGTGAATTGCTGTGTGGTCTGTTCCGCAGATGGGTCAGCAGAGGCACTTTCTGATGTGGAGGTTCTGCATAACACAGGGCGTGAGTTTACATTTACCACACGTGGATATGAAGCTACATTTTTAAGTGGATTTACAAACTAGTGCATTTAGAGTACTAAAACTAACAGCAGAAAGTAAACTTCTGTCACAGCAGACTGAATACCAGTGTCAAAGACAGCATTGCTGTTACATTTTCAGTTGCCAATAGCCAGCAGATTGAGAGTTTTGTAGATCCTGCAAGTGTCATCCATGTACAAAGCCAAGACCAGGTCTCCAGCGATTTTCAGAGTATCACAGAGAGCTTGCTTGCAGGCTGGTGTGTTTAACTGGAATTTGTCTAGTAGCTGCTTAAAGGATGTAACGAAGTAACCGAAGAGCACAATGGCAGCTGATCGAAAAAGTGCCAGTTGATGACATCGTTCTCCACTTTATTACAAATATATAAACCTGGATGGGCTGACTAGGCTTAAAATCTAAAAACCCATACACCATTTTATTTACAGATAGTGCAGATGGAGCCTATTTTGTTTGTCTGTGTTCTGTTTATCTGTCAACGTGTATGCTCTAGAAGGGCACATTTCCCTAATTTCATTTTTCCTTCTAGTTTTTCAGCTTCTAATTAATGGAAAGTTGGTAAGAATTTTGTTACACTTTTTTTTTTAGCTACCTCTTCTTCTCTCCCAATTTAAGAATTGCATACCACCCAACAAGAATTGCAACATAGCTCTATGCTGCACCAAATGCCTTTCCAAATGCATTATAAAGCAGTCAAAGCTGCTGCTGTGTCAGTTCTAGATGAATTTGTTTCAGTGTGAAAGTCCATCATTTTCCTCCTTCATCCCTAAATCACTTCTAGCTCAACTGTCTCCTTTCACATTTGGTGACGAGGAATAAAAATGGCACTTTCAAAAAAAGGGAATGACTAATTTCTGAAATAGAATAATGTATTTATACTTTTCCCCCACATGATTTATATCCCCCGTTTTTCCCATCCTTTTTGGTTGCTATTCGATACTGAACAGAATTTCACTGAATAGAGACTACATTGATATGTGAATTGATACTACACTGACACACAAGTCTTCCTTTGGAGTAGTGGCAACTCATTAATTAAAAAGCCACTTCATGTGGTGATGCACAGTGATGTGCATTTACCAAAAACGCCTTGCCAACGCTGTCTTGTACCCATTCTTTTGTCTTGTGAAAGTCCTGTATTTCTGCTTGAACCTCTGTAGCCTGCTAGGGAGCCGTGGGTCTGACAGAAGCACATATGTCCCATAGATCCTTATGAGCAAGCTGATTACCGCTGTTTTTCCACAATCCTGTAAGAAAATGCTCCACAAAAAACATGCAATGGAGGCCATCTGGGAAAGGGCATGTGAATTAACACAGAGGAAACCTAAGCACCAAACACCAACTCCTGGCACCTACAGGCCTGGAACCGAGACCAGTGCAATAAATTTGATTGCAACTGAGCAAAAGAGGAGGCTTAGGAGTCTTGCTACCACCAGAAACCAAAGCTTATTGGGCACTCGCACTGGAATTTGTTGTTTCTATGCAAAGCCTGGCTTGGTCACGTGAGCCAAAGGCCCTTGCATGGTATGCAAATAAGGCCTTTTGTGGAGATGAAGTCCTCCTTGTGACTGTAGATAGCTGGAAGGGTCAATGGGGAGTGTAGTCTAGGAGTTGAAGACACCATGGAACATGCCCTCCGAGGGAAGCTGTACCTGTGCTGGCTCTCTGGCTTGCTCAGGAAGGCTGGACACAGCCAGGGGCCCCCCAGATTTCCCCATCATTCACTTCAAGAGTCATTCTACCACTGATGTCTTGCCACATTTATATTTAGAGCAGCTTCTATTTTCTGGCGGCTAATCTCTTTAAACTTAACAGCACTTTACCTCCCATTCCACGCTTTCTATGCTTCCTTAATACACAGAAAATCAAGACATTAAAGAGGTACATCTTTCCTTTGGAAAGAGGCTGGTTTTCCTCTTTCAGTTCATGTCCACTGCCAAGCGTTTTGGACATCCACTTACTATGATTGTTTTTACAGGTTTTTCTAGAAGTAATGAACACTAACTTGTAATTCATCAGGGTCATCATTCCTTTTAGAGGATACTGAAAAACAGCACTTTAATTTCCATTATAAATGTATCTACTGTAGGCACTGTATTAGTACATATTGGCTGCTTACATGGGAGTGTTTTAAAGCTTTATACCTAAGCTCCTCTAGAGTCAAAACCGAAGCTGTCAGCTGTTTCATCATTTAGTATTGGTGTCCTGTTATCCCTCAGCTGATCTATTTCTTGCAAAATGTACTAAAGCAGCACCTCAGTCCCAGACTGTGCCATCTTTGTTGCCCGAGGCAAATAGGTGCATCGTAGCAGCCTCCCCAGAGAAGACTGACAGCAGTACACCCGTGAGCTCCTCAGCAGTACTGCTTAATTACCTCTTGTCTTTATTTTCTGGTAACCCACTTGTCACATTATAACCTTTATTTTTGTCCTCCAAAATGCTTGAATAGTTTCTTGTTTGTTTTCATACCTTGACCTCCTACTTTCCAGATCGGCCCTTATCAGCCACCGTTTGGACTCTTCCTTTTTCTTTTTTGGCTCGACAGTCTGGCTGAGACAGTTTTACCATTCAACCACCAGGAAGATTTTCTTCCTTTCTTTTTTTATGTGCCCAAATACACTTGATGGTCAATGAGTAAGTAATCCTTGTGCTGGTCACTCTGCTTTACTCTTTCAGCTTTTCTGCTTATTTTTCATCTTTCCCATTCTTTGTGACTCCATTTCTCACATCTTCAACTTATTCCTAAAGGGGAATTTCTGGTTCACATACAAAAATTGAAAATTTGACCTGGTTTTACCTGCCTCAATAATCTGTTTCTGCTCCCATTAATTCTTCCCTTCCTGTTTTCCAAAGATCCTTACCATCCAACAACAACCCAATAGTCCAAACCCTTTCATACCTGCTATTTTTTTACAGATTCAAGTTTCACACCCAGAGATAAAAATCTTAGATGGGAGATTAACCCCAAATTATAAACTCTGAGGAACAGACCAATCGCCATCTTTGATCCCTTCTCCTCCATAGAAATGAAATCTTTAAAGTCATGCTAACCTTACACATTAGGAGTTAAAAATGAGATAATGCATCTGGCTTGATTGAGTGTACTTCTGAACAAAGAGTAGACATATGGGGCATATTATATAAAAATCAAAATCACTGAGGTTTTCCCATTCATCTTCAATAAACAGAAGCAAATACTAAGCTCTTCCAGGGTTCCCTCAAGGTAAAACAAAACTTTATCTGCTTTTGAACATAAAGATCTAACCAAAATTGATGTGATTTCCAAAGAATTAGGGAGTTTTCAAAATACATTCCAGGAATAATTAATATCGAATTCTATTCAATGTACATCATATACAAAGGAAATTAATGTCTCAAGTTACATATAGACAGAAATGCTGTTGGTTTCCTAAATGTTTTTACCACACAGGATTTATAGAAATTGTTCATATTAGACCCAGTAAGAGAGGCCCCAGAATTTAAGACGTATTGCTAGGGTGTAAGACTGTCCAAAATCCAAAAGTTTGTTTTGTCATCAGGCCAAACAAAAAACAGTGGAATCGTTTTAATGCTTCGGTGATTTCCCCTGACATAATTTGATCCATAGGAACTTTTGCAGAGTGAAGTGCCTGGGAAGAAGAGTAAAGGATCATGTTAATTAAGAGAGACAGGGACATGAATTGCTTTGTCTGTTGTGTAAATCAAGACGCCGTGTACAGCACCTAAAGCACCTACAGCTACCAATAGGTGGCAGAATATTAAAAAAGAAAAAAAAATGAATTCACCTTTTAGTAGAGACTCAGGCATCTTTGCCACATCCTCTCCCACATCTGCATGGAATTAGATGCAAAGAGAAAAATATTTGTGAAGGTGACAGCTTAATTGCTAGGATTTCCCATATTTTTTAATAATTTCAGCAATTTCCCTAGAGCGTGTGAAAGCCCACAGTGCAAATTATTTGATCCTTGTCTCTGTTTATATAATAAGCCACAAATGTCTCTGACCTGTGGGAGGATTTAGTTCACTTTGGGCTCTGAGGACCCTGTTCTTTTAATGTGTGCTCCCAAACAACGCCCTTTCACACTTCCAGAGGTGAACAAAGCCTGTAAACTGCAAGCTGTTAACTAAAGAGAATTACCTTGAAATGGGATGATCAGATGATCAGCTGAGTTCTCGAAGAAATACATCCTTAACATTTCTGAAGAAGGAAAACTTACAGAACTTTAAAATTAGCAAACTTTTAGATTTATACCTAAAATAATACATTGGAAGCACTAACAAAAAAAAGAAGTTTCAGTCATGGAAGCCTACTATGAACTTTAAAATGCTGATTATGCCATTAGTACAACTTACCAGGGAATACCTGTTTTAGACAGCATACCAGTACAGTGACTCTAGAGATGTCTACCTTCTTAGGTTAGCCAAGAGATCAAGACTTTTTTTTTAAAGGAAGAATCTGTGGTTAATCAAACTTAGGTTCATCGATATTTATGATTTATTTGTTTCCAAAAAAGTAATTACAACCACCATATTCTTCATTTCATTAGCGGTACGTCAAGGAAACCTACTGAAGCTCATATGTCGCTATTAGATTTGCACAAAAGAAACAGAGCCAGATGTGCTGGTGAGACAGGTCTGGGATATCTCTTTGCAGGCAAAATGGCTAATTCAACTTTTTTAGCAGCAAAATGTATTTATCAAGGTTCTTTGCACACCTATCTGTTCCCATCGCAGTCAAATGGACAAACTTAAAAAAAAAAAGAAGAGATTGGGTTAACAGAGTTAAATATTCAAATTTTCAGTGAGATTAGCATCACGTAGAAAAGTAAATGATATTATTTACACCCACAAATGTAGGCTACATTTTTTTTCCCAAAGAAAACAAGGCTATTCTGAAATTTCCAGTACCTTCTATTTCTGGGCAGAAATTGACTATGTATCTGCGTCAGCCAATGGAAGTGAGAACACAGATCCATAAACTAAGATTGGAATGAGAATTAGTCTGGACAAAGTACTTAATACCCTATGCACTTAGTGTCCAGGATATGAACGAGACTTTATATGCACTTGGAGCTAATTTGGGGAACTTCTACACTACGCCAAATTAGGCCAAATAGATGTTTCCCAGGAGAGCCCAGGCTCAAGTATTTCAAACATTTGTAATGTGCATATCCAGTAATGTCCATGGAAAACTTACCATTGAAACAGCTCAAAACTCACTGTCTTCATTACAGACCCCCTGTAACATAGCAGGTCGATGAATAGCTCTGTGTTGCATCATTGTAGTAAATTCTTAGAACTCTCGTGGATTAGCTGTGAATGGAAAAATGTGAATGCACCCAGCTGGCTGAGAGGAAGTAAAAGAGAAAAAGTTATGGAATTTTGAATATAATTTATTTTCATTCTCAAAATGGTGAAAGGCCCTCAGGGTTTTGCTATCTGCTTCCGTTCCTGAGCAGCTGGCTATTTCTACTTCCTACCCAATAGCTTAGCAGCTGAGCTAGGAGACATGACAACTGCTAGATGAACATCATCTTCAACACTCCTCCTGAAGTTGTTGGGGTTTTTCGATGGTGGGTTTGGGGGTCTTTTTGGCTTGATTTCTGTTCTGGTTTGTTTTTTCTATTTTAAAAATTATTTAACATGAAGAGGGCTTTCTTGCCAGGACTATGTTTCTAAACTCTTGCTGCTCTATTACTCACACAGAAAAGAAAATAAATAGGATAATCTATAATATCACCACGTCTATGATGAAATCATGCCAGAAGGTTTTTCCCTGCCTGGCTTCATGTTCATTCAAAGACCCAAAGCCAAGTAAATGTCAGGCAGTTAGGACTAAATAACCCCTTAGGAGCAGAGGGGATGAAAGATACGCAAACACAATCCAAAAGCCTCCAGTAAGCACGGAAAGAAGGAGGTTAAGAAGGAAAGCTCTTTTAAGCTCCACAAACTTCTTCTAAGTCCAAGCACAGAGAGGCTTAATGATAGTGAAGCAGAGCACAGTCCCCCCCTGCCCAGCACACATGCACATACACCCAGCCAGTGGCCACCCCTTCTCCTTCCCTGTCCCACCAAAGCCATGGGATGCTGCAGGGGTGACCTGAGCCCATGGCAGTGTGTTGGGGCTCAGACTTGCATGATGTTTGAGTACAAAGCTGAGCCAAAAAGTGGTGATGATCTTCTGTCGGTGCCTTGTACCCGGGTCCTGTTTTTCCTCTGAGCTGGTTTTGCTCTGAACACTGAGCAAGCTTTTACAAACAGAGTGGGGTGGGGATAAACGTCTTGGGAACAGTTTGCGGTGACCAGTGTCAACACAGACAACACTCACCAAAATGCAGGGGCAGATGATGCTCTGCTAGTCAGATTCTGACATTCTTATTTCCTAATATTTCTCTTAAGGTCAGCAGGTTAAGGTAGTACCCATTTCTGAATTAATAAAATTTCTCCCTAGGACCTATAGTTTTCCCCCCTCTACAATTTTCCAAGCTATTCAGAGTTATTGGGCTACATTTAATTTCTTTGGATATGCTCAATCGTTTAATCTAATTTACCAAATTGGGGCATTGGGCATTTATTCTTCATTATTGTCTGGTTAGAGCAGTCTGGAGGATGCTCTCGACTTGGGGGAAAACAGCAGCTGCAATCTGCTGCTCTAGTGATAGTAATATTCTCAGGCAGACACCAAGGAAAAGTGCTGATGGAAAACACAGTTCTGATGGGACTGAGAGATGAAGGGTACTACAAGTCAGCCACTAATGGCTCTCCACACACTTACAATATTAAATTTCAAGAACCAAATACAATCTTTTTTTGAGATGTTATTTTAAGTGACAAATCTTTAAGCATAACTAAATTGGATAGAAACAACGCAGCGTAGGTTTTTAGCTGCATTAATGGGCAGCTTGATTTTAGCGCATTATCGTTTTAGAGAATAAGGTTAAAGCTGCCACAGGTGACAACGAGAGGCTGGAAACAGCTAATAGGTGTGTTTGGTAAAACAACAGCGTATCTTGAGGAAGGACATTAATATACTGCTAGCAACTTTTTTTTTTTTTCCGAATGTCTAAAGTTCTCCCCCCAGCTCCTGATGTTCTCATCTAATTTCCAAGTCATGCTCCTGAGGCCTTAAAATGCTTTTGCAAATGCCAATGTCAGATCTTCTGTCTGCAGAGGAGAAAGGCACTGGAACTCCTTTCACCTACACATAGATAATTTCCTATTTCTACTTAGGAATTTGAAGGTAATGCGGTGCATTTTGTTGGTACCATTGAAGTACGGACAACCTATTGTAGAAAACATTAATTTACTGTACCTATAGCATCAAATATCCAAATATACATGCAGTTTAAAGCACCAAAGAGAGGTTTTGCATTTTTTCAGTACAGTTCATACAAATCCCACGGCAAAACAAGGTATGAAGGCATGAGCTCTCAATACACAACTTTTTGTAGTATTCACTATGCTCACCATTGTTACGTGGGTATGGCATAAGGAGCCTCTTGTCTGTACAAAAAAGTTCCAAGATTCTTAACCTCTAATTGAAGTTACTGTGCTACGAAAAGTTTCTATCTCATATGTAGCTGCTATGTAGGATAAGACACTTGTGGCACATAGCTAGTTACTGAAGAAGAGCAACAACAATGTGTATCCTCCTCCAACATTAAGCGTCCAAGCCTGTTTAGAGAACGTTTTTCCTTAAATTAGTCAAAAGCAATGAACAGTAACAGGCGTTTAATTTCTTTACAAGGTATAGCGGGAGCTCTCAGAGTCAGTCTCTGTGTCTGTTTCTGTAAGCTTACACAACAGTGTCACAGCTAGATAATAAAAATGAACATTTTAGGGAAAAATTTCTGCAGGCAAATGAATTTCCCTGTAAACCAAAGAAAGTATCTCCAAATGTTAATCTCACTTTACAACTGACCAACAAGAAGATGCTCTCTGCAATGCCTCCCTCCATTTTGGCGACTCGAATTCTAAGCAATGATTTTACTACATTGCGATGTGGGGCTCTTTTCTTGTCATCCATTTCCTTCTGACTTACCACTGAGTATTTAAATCTGAAGGGAAAAAAATGTAAAATGATCTAGAATTGAACATATCGGATGATTGCCCTTGGATACAGCCTGTCTGGATTGGAACAAATAAATAGCTATAGGCTTTTTCGTTCAGTTGGTTGGTTTTTGGTTTTCATACTCACATATTGTATTTCTTATTTCTACAATTTACTTTTGAGGTTGGTCCAAAGAGCAAAGCTGAGGAGAGGGGGCTCTTTCTTGCTGGGCTGTGCTGGTGTGGTAGTCACCCACAGAAAAATGCTCCCTTTGGTGGTTGCCACCAACTGTGTTGTGTTTTCTGCTCCGTTGACGGGTCAGAAGGTTGAGAGATAAGACTAAGACATTTCACCCCCTCCTTTGACCAGGTTGTTATGTTTTCTAAAGACAATTTATTTTACCTGCCACTTCTGCGAAAGATGAATATCGACACATCCACAGGAGCAATAAGCAAACCCAAACCAAGGCCATAGTAGCATTTTCAGCAAAAAAACGATTTGGAATGTTCAAGTCCCTTTTTTTTGGTCCTTAAATTGATAACATCCAAACCAAAATAATTACTGCTTAGCTCTTGTAAGGGCCTTGAACAATCAAGAAAATTAGTCACGTTGCATGTTGAACTGTCAGTTTAACTTGCAAGCAGGTTAAAAAAAAGGAACAGGAAAGCTATTAAATAATATTTTGTCATACTGTATAAATCTCCTTTCCACACAATCACAAACCCCTGTACAAAGTTGTTTAGCAGGTATCGTTTATTATTTGTATTATGTTACCAGCCCATTGGCTCACTTCAACCCAGCCCAACCTTTACTGTGCAGGGCACTGCACAAGTACAAATAAATGACATTTCCTGGAGCTACATGCGGCAGAGACCATCAGTCATAGCGTACACATGGATGTGGAATTAGAGCCCCACTGAAAGCGCAGGGGCTTTGCCGTTGCTGTCAACAGAGATGGAATTTCACTCATGTAAATTAAGCCACAAAAAAAAAAAAAAATAGTTGACTTCTTTCCTTGAAGTCAGATAGGAAGAGGCTTTCAAAGTGCAGTGTGCAGCGTTTTAGTTTCATTACTTAAGTGGAATTCAATGAACCATGGATCAGAGTAAGCATTTAGTTTTATATACTCCCATTTCTTGTTCAAAGCCTGAGATAAACCATGTAGGATAATTTTCCACTCAGAAATACAGTACTGTCTTATATCACCTAGGAAATTGAAAACATTTTGTGTGTTCACCTTTATTCTGCATGTATAAACAAATATATACAAAATGTAGTTTATAAATGGAACAAATTTTTTTTAATAATGAATATATTTATTATGTATTTGATGGTTGCTAATGAATGTATTCATGTTTCCCCTTTGGGATAGCTTTGAAACTCTGACCATTTGTTAATTGCATGAAATATAAATGTGTCACATGGCATACACAGCATAGCAGTCCAACAAACCACACAGTCTAATACTACATGAGACTAATAAATCATTTTTTAACATTCAGAATATAATTTGTCTCTTTTTGATAAGGTGTCTGTTTTCCAACCCTGTAGCTTTATTTCAGTATCTCTCAACTGGAGAAAATTAGATTAAGGCAGGCCTTACAGTATTGTAGGCTTACCTTCCGCTCTGCTGGGCTGCGACACCTAGATGATGTGCCGTGTGGGATGTCCATACACCCCACATACTGATTATTTGAAGCTAATAAAATGATTAATGCATGCAATTGATAGAAAAATTCAGGCTTTACAAAAAAACCCCAAACCCATAAATGAATATGTTCTTTAAGCTTTTTGCTGTGGCATAATGTTATGAAAAGGTGAGATTCATTTTTGATTGTTTTGTTTTGTGCTGGAGCTGGTTCAAACAAAAAGTTGTTTTTCTCCCCCAGTTGCCTTTACAAAACAAAACAAAAGCAAGCAAACAAATGAAAAATAAACAAAAAGCCACTAAGACCTTCTAGACATCTACTTTTGCAGGGAGGTTGTCTTTTAAATCAGGCGTCAACAGGTGACTATAAAAATACGTCAAGAGCAGCACTCAGCTCATGGCTCTCCGCGCCGCTCAGGGTGGCTCAGCCCAGCTCTCAGCGGTACATGGGCATGCACGGGCTGAAGACCTGAGCTTTAGATCTCTTCCAGGGGATTTCCCTAGACAATAAGGCCTGTGGCAGAAGCATCTTCATGTGTCACTCTGACTCATGAGATACAGAAAGTGTACATGTAGGGGTTGGTAGCCACGCAGCTGGTTGAGTAGGTTTTGCATGCAGCGCTGAGATGAATAAGCCTGACAGAAGGGATATTGCCAAGGTCCCATGTCTAGAGATCATAGAAGTTCAGTCCGGGATTCACCCGCAATTGTCATAGGGGGTAAAAGTGTTACGCTATGAATATTTCATTATGAAAGTGAGAAAACGCTTTCCCCTTGAGCAGATTTTGTTAGTTAGCACTTTTCATCTCTAGCCTTTGCAGCCAAATCCCAGGTTGAACTTCATGCTCCCTGAAATATGTTGAAGGAATTCCCCTCTGCTCGCCACAAAGGCATTTTCTGTGGTATCGCATGGAAGGAAGGACGGGAAAAGAAAAATCAAAGATAATTAGAAGGAGCAAAATGAATAAAATATCACTTGGAAAAATCCTGCTGTGATGCATCAGGGAAATCAAGGAGAAAATCAGTACCTCAAAGACCTCTGTTTCAGCCTAGATTATTCCTTATGCAGCAAATATCTATCCAGTAACCTATGGATTAGAAGTAAATGACTTTCAGTATAAAATGTAAATATTAAATTAATATTCAGTTATCCCAAGGTTCGTACCTGAAGAATTCAAAACACTTTCTTAGATTTTCTCTCTCTCTTCCACCTTCACGAATGCAATATGCAATACTAAAAATGTTCATGCCCCATTGCCAGCAGATTGACTGAAAAGAACATTTGGCCAGTTGTACACTTGTCTGCCTATTTTAACACACAATTATCTGGTTTGTATGAGCATTATTAGTGCATGTATGTCCCAGAACATTTTACAAAGTGCAGTGTGCAGAATTTTAAAGGGATTTGCTTGAGTGGACCAGACTTAAATTTTTGGTATAATTTACTCTTTGAGGCAGTCTTCGATACAGCAGCTTTGCTCTAACTGCTAAAGGGTACAACAATTTGCTCATTTTAGAGATCTAAACGATGAATTGCTCATATCAATAAACTTTTCCTCTAGAGAGAAGCTTTTTCAATAATCATAAGCCAATAATTTTTTGAAGTTTCATTTGGCTTCTTACACATAGATCTCAGAAAATCTTTGTAGAAGTTTGAAACGTGAAATTACTGTATCAGATGTGGAGGAAATAATCTTGAAAGGATCTTCTAATTAAAAGAAATTAAAGGATCTTTTATCTAGAAGATATATGCATTCCGAGTTAATCCTAACAGTGCATTGGAATTGTAATCATCTATTGTTTTATAATTTTGCTTTGTAATTTATAGTTCAGTGTCCAACATTTAGATTTTTTTAATTTAAATCCTCTTTTAAGTCTTAAAGTTAAATGTTAACCATCAATATGGCCAAACTGAGCCGAGAAGG
Organism: Opisthocomus hoazin; assembly: GCF_030867145.1. NCBI lineage: Eukaryota > Metazoa > Chordata > Aves > Opisthocomiformes > Opisthocomidae > Opisthocomus > Opisthocomus hoazin. The sequence continues at coordinate 7,687,458 of NC_134420.1, forward strand.
TGCATTTGAAAAGAACAAAAAAGAGGACAGCTATTACCATGAAAGAAATTTCAAGGAAAAAACCATCCAGCAGGAAGATGTGGCCTCCTCTGGAAATGTCCCTATTTAGCTTTCTGCATGCATCATGCACAGGAGAAATGGGAACTCGGAGCTCTTCCTCTTCTAATTTGCAGGTGATTACAAGACTACGGGGAGCTGTCAATTGTTGGAACATCCCTAGTATAATTACATTAGGCTCATCTGGTGAAATCTGAGTGTAAATTACTTCTTCACTTAATAAGAAGATTTAATTGAAGTTGTTCTCCGTCACTGTGTGACAGATTTCTTAGGGAAGGTTTGATATTCTATATATTTTTAATGGTGCTTTGGTAAAAAAAAAAAAAATATTGAAAAGGAATTTTACATCTCAGTGATATTTTTAAGAATGGACTTCAAAGAAAGCAGGAAATATAAGTATTCTTGTCCTCACTGCCAGCTATAAACGACTGGAATATTTAGCCATGGTAAATGAGAACAGGCGCGTGGATTTATGAATTAAGGTATCAGCCAGCCAATTAGTTGTAGAAATAACATCCTTCCCCTCAGGATGGAGTCATCTCTTCCCAGTTATAGCAGCTCAAATGTCAAATACGTAGTAAATGTTGTGAATGAGAAAGAATCAACACCTCTTTGCCTTATTTTAAACAAAAACAGTATTTTTTTTAAGCGTAATTACGTTATTTGATCACCCAGTGCAATTTCCTGCCTCCTCCAGCACTGGCAGAGGTGGCAGCAGGGGAGGGGGACAAAGTACTTTTCAAACTGGTTAGAGAACACTATAATGGTTGGCTACTAGGGTTTTTTTCCCCCGTCTTTGAATTTTTATGTGCCTTTATATAGTACTTTATTGCTGAATATATTTAGTGGTATTTATTTCCTTTAATAAACCTCGAGGTGATGAAAGACAAGAGAGACAACTATAACAGAAATATCTCTAGCTTAACACTTATAGCCTGACAGAAAATGTATCACTTTTTTGATTTATTTATTTTTGAGCTGAACAACAATGTTCATAAATTTTGTGCAGATTATTTGCTCCAAAAACTTTCGTTTTGCTAGAAGAACTTAAACATTCTTTATATAGAGTTTTCTGCTCTTATTTTGTGAAATATTGCAAAAAAGGAAGACTTGTAAGAAGAACTAATATCTCTTCTTAACTTGGTTGATAAATAGGTAAGTTGTGGGTCACAAAAACCTCTTGGCATGTCAGGGAATGCTTATATGTCCTTTTACTATTTTTTTTCATAGATTCATAGAATGGTAAGTGTTAGAAGGGCCCTTAAAGATCATCTGGTTCCAACTCCCCTGCCATGAGTAGGGACACCTTCCACCAGACCAGGTTGCTCAGAGCTCCATCCAACCTGGCCTTGAACACTGCCAGGAAGGGGGCAGCCACAGCTTCTCTGGGCAACCTGGGCCAGTGTTTCACCACCCTCATGGTGAAGAATTTCTTCCTAATGTCTAATCTAAATCTGCCCTCTTTTAGTTTACAGCCATCCCCCCTTGTCCTATCACTACACACCCTTGTGAAAAGTCCCTCTCCATCCTTCCTGTCAGCCTCCTTCAGGCACTGGAAGGCTGCTCTAAGGTCACCCTGGAGCCTTCTCTTCTCCAGGCTGAAAAGCCCTAACTCCCTCAGCCTGTCCTTGTAGGAGAGGTACTCCAGCCCTCTGATCATCTTTGTGGCCCTCCTCTGGACCCACTCCAACACATCCATATTCTTCTTATGTTGGGGGCTCCAGAGCTGGACGCAGGACTCCAGGTGGGGTCTCATGAGAGCAAAGGGGCAGAATCACCTCCCTCAATCTTCCGGCCACGCTTCTCTTGATGCAGCCCAGGATACAGTTGGCTTTCTGGGCTGCAAGAGCACATTGCCAACTCATGTTGAGTTTCTCATCCACCAGTACCCCCAAGTCCTTCTCCTCAGGGCTGATCTCGAGCCACTCTCTGCCCAGCCTGTACTTGTGTTTGGGATTTCCGCTTAATCTTTATTAATTGGCCCAATAAAACATATGACCATACCCTGCAAACCATGTCTTCCTTACACCTTTGGAACATCAAAGCTAAAGCATTACCATTATTTGAAATAATACAATAATTTAAAAATGTTTTAACAATTCTAAGATGCTTCCTTACCGTAAAAAGAAACATGGTGAATGGGAAAAGAAATATTCTGGTGAAAAGGTTGGTGATGTTACCAGGAAAATCTTACTGAAGAAAAGTGAAAGCTAGTTTAATTTCAAAACTTCTAAAATAAAACCAGCTTTTGGAAAAAACAAAACAAGGATAATAAGCTATAACAGGAATCTGACACCAGACACTTTTCAGCTAGAAATAAGATGCAAATGTTTAACAGTAAGAGTAATTAACCATTGGAGTAAGTGACATTAAGATGAAGACAGGATGTTTCTTAAAAGGTATCTTTTAGTTCAGCCATATTTATGGAAGTGGAAGCAGGATTTAATTCAGGGAAATGCATCCATTAGATGCCACGAATGAGTCAGCAACAGCTCAGAGACAGCAGCATCAGTCTTCCCATGAAACTATCATGTAGCACTTTGTCTATTACAAGAAGACCATTGACCACAGGCATTAATACCTACCTTGCTCTGTATTGTAAAATGTCCTGAAACTAAGCTGATAATGACCTAAGAAATTCAGCCGAGGTCTGAATCATGACACTTTTGCCATCATTTTTCCGAGCTAAGAACACTTATAAAAAACAGGGTCCTGTCAGGCTTGTTAGCATCAGATGCAGGCTGTATTAACAAACCTCTCTTATTTAAGGATAGTTGACTGCTTCTCCTCCCAGAATGATGCATGAGTAACACCACAGCAAAAAAACAAACAAACAAGCAAAAACTAACAAAAAAGGGGAAACAGAGAAAAATCAATCCTTCCCACTCCATGTCAGGCTTTTACAAGCATAAGTCAAATGTTTGTGCCAGTGTTGTTTAATATTAAATTTTTAGAGACCATTAATGTTGGTTTTATTTACATTTCATGTACCAGAACAGAGGCAGATTTACATCTTGAGTGCAGCAACATGAACAGGAGTTTTCTAGGCAGTCGGTTGTGGGAAGTGCCATTATTCCCTTCCCGAGCTCTCCCTGTCTAAGGTCAACCTACCAGGTCTCTGTGGCCAACTTGAAATCCTGTGAATCTTTATTGACCCACAGTGGCAGCAAACAGATTTTTAAAGGCAACAAATACATATGGTATCGCAGATGCAACTGATAGGAGTTGAACTCTGTGAGCTGCCACCTTCAAAAATGAGCGCCCATCTCTTATTCATCTTCACTGTTACTACTGGAGGTTTCCTATGGCATACTGCATTGTCATGATTACTGTAAAGAAATCACATCTTCAAACTAGCGACATTCAGCAAATGACATAATAAATTAGTCAGTCTCAATCTACCCAGATTCCTTTAAAATAGTACATTTCAGAGTAAGACCTTCTTATCTCAATCACAGAAACCTGGACCCATGGATGAACCTAAAGAAATCATTAATTTCTAATCAGGACTAGGATGCTTTGTTAAAATGTGGTTTAAGCCACTTGTTAACAAAATCCTGCAAACCATATTCTTAATGGCTTCGATTTTTCATTCCCCAGCATAAACTTCTACATATCTGTACAGAAACACAGGATGAAACAAACGCCAGCCAGAACAAGCAATGTACGCCAGATTGTGCCCCCTTTTCCACACACCTTTGCTCAAGACCAGCAGCTCTCTTCTAAAATTAGAGATTAACGTGCTGACGAAAATGTGATGCAGGCTGGTATTATCAACCCTGAATCTATGAGTTCAGTGGAGTCAGGAGCTGCCTATTCATCTGCCGTGAGGGGAAATCATCCTGCAGTATATGCCACTGCTTTTACTGCCATTGGCACAGAAGTCTGCGAATCAAGGCTCTATTTTTCGGACATAAATGAGAAGCAGTGGAACCATCAGTCTAATAAAAGTTGTTGGTATTTTTAATTTTTATTTTTTAACAACGTAAAAGGCATTCAAATAGAAAAAGTCTGAGGCAGTACCTTCAAATTCCTTTGGTTCACTGAAGAGGTATTATTCTGATAAAGGAACTGTACACTCAAGATATGCAGGTACATCGGTAATGCTGTGAATTTGGGAATAAAATGACTTTCAAGACTTCAGTAGCAATATTGATGCTTCCTTTTCTTTCTTGTAATCAGACAACTGAGTTCCGAGTGCAGCAATATGTAGAACTAAAGAAGATTGTGGTTTCTGATATTATTGATGAGTGTTCGAGTTCCCTTTAGCATGACACTTAACTTTTATTCACATTAATTCATTATCTGTAATGGAGGATAATCAGAAACAGGAACAAATAGTAGATTTTAATTCTTCTCTTTATTAAAAAAAGAGTTTATCATGACAATCGCTTTATTTTAACTTCATTTTTTGACATGAGATCATTGTGCTGAACATTACTAAGAAGTGCCTTGTGAAGGAGCAATTACCCAGACTAAATGGATTTCTAAGCAGATTCAAAGAGAAAGATAACAACAAGCAGCAAAATGTACATTAGTGAAATAAAGCTAAATCAAATAAGGATTAGAAGAAGCTGAATGATCCTCAAATAATGCAGAATTCTAACTGCTTAATTAAAAAATGGTTCTCATGCCCAAGAGATTGCTTTGCATTCTAGCTCAGCCATAGGAAGCGCAAGGTTGGCTAATGGGGCCCCTCTATGCCCGATTCCTCTAGGTGCTACTGTAACACAAATAATCAAAGGAGAGGACCGTTGTAACAGCGAGAAAACTGAGTTATTCCCCATGTGCTAGCACCCTGAAGATGCATCTGGAGAGGAGTGGGGACTCTCGTCTCACAGCAGCCCTGTGGGCTTCACGCTGCCCTAATCGCAGCAAGGTTGGGTGATCGCAGCACCAGCGTGAAGCTCCAGGGACCAAACCTCAGTGCACTCCAGCAAGGAAGGGCTGTGCTGGGATCTAAGACCTACCGAGTTTGATGCATAAGTTTCTCTCCTGATTGAATGCTTGACATCAATTTCAACATATAGCGCAAGTTTCAAAGGCTTGAAACTTGATTGCATGAATTGCAGTATTTAACAAGTATCTATTAAAATGTCATAAGCCGAAGAAAGGGCTTGAAAGTTTCTTTCAGGTGGTCTAGGAACAGCCTTTTCACTGCACAAATCACTTTACTTGTCTTTCTCGAATTTTGTCTTTTTACTGATGGAGAAAACCTTACTTTTAACACTATCCCATTTATCACCGTTCACAATAACAAAATATTCATTTCTTTAAAGAGGTAAAGCAAAATAAGTGCTTGGTATAACAGGAGCTTCTAGATCCTTTTTATGCATTTTCATCAGACTAGCCCAAGGTGCATAATCCATTTATAATGATCATAAATTCAATGCCAAATCCTGCTTCCCTGCATCATCTGAGAAGCCCCACTGCCTGAATGAGATGAACTTGGGCACTGCACATACCAGCTTAGCTTGACCAGGGAATGACGCTTTTGCAAGTTAGTGGGTGAAATGCAGAGGGGATAAAATACTGACATTAAAGCTCATTAAAGGAGTCCTGTCCCTCTCTGCTTCCATCATGCCTGCCCTTCCCCAAGGCAGAAAGGGAAAGACGTAGCCTCCATTTACTCTTTTGTGAAAGGGAGGGTTGGGTGGCTGGCTTGAGAAAGATTTACACTGAAAAGGGGTACTCTATCATGTACCATAGTAATACTTTACAAAGCAGAGTTTGGTGTAACAGCCTGCTCTCACTGACTTTTATAACTTTGTTGTGACACTTTCGGCCGTCCAGCATGTAAAGGGTCTAGTCTTGTTGGCCTTGCACCCAGAGCAGCTAAGCCTCCTGAAACAAAATGTCCGGGTGACAAACAGAGAGTTGTGAATTTAAGCTCCAAGACCAGGTAACGAATAATGCTATAACTTCTCTGATCTTGTTTTGACTCACCAGCTACTGTAAAAGAGGAAGGCTACCAGCTCCCCAGCCATCTCTGTCATGAGCTTTTTTTAGGATGTTTTCTTGAAAGACTGCTGGATTTCACTGATGTTACAAGAAACTGGCAGACCATGTAACATCTGTGTGATCTTGGCCCAGGTTTAGCAAAGAGGAAAATGTCAAGAGGCCCTGCATAGCCACCGACTTCACTGCAAGTTTAAAACCTAATTCATTATTGGAATCGATAGGAATGAAAGTCACACTGTATCCTGAAGGAGAGGCGAAAAATTCTCAAACCAAAGAAACTCCAGAGATTTACGCAGCTGACTTAAACTAGGGCTAGGCTTTTACACTTGCTGTTAATTTACACAAAGCAGCTGTTCTATAGTCATAATCAGGAAGCGTTAGGACGCATTTGTAAAATTAGGCTTTGGAATACACTGCAAAACCTCAGACGCAAACACTCAAAACACTAATTATTCAATCACTATGAAATCATGTTCACTTCCAACAGAGAACATTTTGTTTGACGTGCCAGCTCAAGGCTTCTGTGTACTTGGCTATGTTGATCCTTGTGAAATCACATACATTGGAGGTTTGAATAACATACAACAGATTAGCTAGGAATTGGAAAGCATTGTTTGAAAATGAATTTCTGCCTACAAAAGGCTGAGCTGCGTTGGCAGGCATCCTTGAATTTGACAACTGATGCACAGAGGGCAGAAGCAAAATCCTCTTTTTTTATTTCCTGGGGGAAATTCTCTAAGGGAGTTCTCTAAGAAAGCGTTACAAAAAGTACAATAGCGACAAAGAAGTAACTACATCTCATTATCAGCGTGGAAGCCAAAAGATAATTAATTACAGTCTGCTCTCCTTTTTTATGTTACAGTGGCTTATAGACTCCTTGATCACTGCACATCCACAATATTTTGTGCGGCTGCGGGAAGGAAAGCAGGAAGGGAGTTTGCTCAGGACCTCCTCCACAGCACTCAGCATCTTGCACGTTTGGCTCGAATTACTTGCCTGAAAGTGCCATACTAAAAATAGTGTGATGCCCTTTGCATATCTAAGTACTAATACCAAAATCAGGTTCTAAAATACTTTCATTTGCCTAACCATAACGAATTTTGTATCTTGAAATCACATTTCTACAGCTGTCACGTGCTGAAAGGGGGTCGGTGAGAGAGGAGGAGGAAAGGATGATGGGGAAATGGGATCGATTTTTGTTTATTATTTTACAAAGTTATTACAAACTTCTTCCTCCACAAACCTTATTCTTTTGCTTAATCCTCCCCTGATATCAGTCTAAGCAACCACTCCCCTGAGACAGAAGAGTGACTCATTTCCTTCTGTAACATATTTTAAGAGATATCTTTGAAACCTACAGAACCTTTTAATGCCCAAAATTCCATGAAAGAGCACTGATCTCCTGAAAGATACTTTCCTCCCTTATTGATCTTCTCAGGTTTTAGCAGCATCATAGCATGAATATGACTTCAAACTATATTTTAAATTTAGCAAGTTGTTGAGTCTACAGTGTTCTAAATTTTTAGCTACTTATACTCCATAACTAAACCTTTTTTTTTCCATCCATTTCCAGGGACCTTCCTAAGTTAACCCCTATGTATATCTTGACATCGCTCCATTCAAATTCCTTGGTGAATTGTCGCCTCCTAATCAAATATCACTCACATTCACGGGCAGTAAAACATCTTCACACCTTATTCCACTACAAAATTTATTCAACCACTCTATAAGAACTCTTAAACAGATAATTCAATACATCACTTCTAATAAGCCACACGAAAAGGTTTCAATAAGTTCAACCAGAAACATTATCTGAAGACCAGAGGATGAAAGAAACTAATATTTTAACAGTAATAATAAGGCATTGCTAGATACTGGCTGTTTTGAGACATTTTATATAGGTATATACATTAGAAGAACTGGTAATCCATGCTCTTTAGTAAGCTTTGGTACCCAAGAAAAAATAGTTGCCTGGGATAATTCATTGCCCTATGCCTAACCCATACTCCAGGAGTAAGTTCATTAATAAAGTCAAAAGGTGATAACCAAAGTAAAAAAGAAAAGATCTTAACTTGGAATTCTTAGTCCTACTTAAGTATTGTTGCAGTTGCTAAACCTAAGATGACAATTCTCAAAAGTCTCATTTTATCCTGTCAATCCTTGCCCATTAAGCTATTGTCCTTTCAACTCATTTGTGACCCACGGCGCCACTTCTGCCTTTCCCCAGACCCTCTTCTGTCTGGAGCTGGGCAGCATCAGCTGAGGATGAGGTGGGTGGGGGACCTGCCATTCTTTGCTACAAATTCCAATGCCTAGAGCAATCATTGGATGGCGTGGGATGTGTAGGAGATTTCAACCTATGAATTCCGTCCACTAGGCACCATGCATTACCCTACAGCCTCCTGCTGAAAGAGGCATCCACCCTCCAGCCCTTTCACTGAAGCTTTCTCTTAAATAATGAAGATACCCGGGAAACAAGGGGTGCAGGCTCATCATGGAGCAGAAATCTATGTGATGTCATAACTCCAGCCACATCAGAGGGAGGAATTCATGGCTTGCTTTCCAAATACGGCTTTTGCCAGTCAAGACTTTTCTACTGTGAAATAGAGGAGGGCTACCTGGGTCCTCCAAGTAGAACCCGGGCTCCCTGTGCCCAGGCATGCACCCTCAGCACTGAACTCTACATGTCATTTTCTCAAAGCTCAGATTCTCAAGGATACCGAAATAGATCTGATGTTGACATTTTTCATAATGCAAATCATCAGCCGCAGTATTTCTTTTGAAGTATCCAGTCGCTGTCATTCCTTTTGGAAGTGGTGACTAATAGGCAGTAGCCATCAACATGAATTAACTTGATATTAAATCAGCTCTCGAGTGGGACTCCAGAAGTGTTCGTTACAGATCCAGCAGTATTAAGACATTAAGGCAAGTCATGCATTGTTTCACAGGAATGTGACATCCTGTTCAGTCACCTGAAACAACACCTTGTGTTGTTTCAACATATAACTCTAAACAAAGCTTTAAAAAAAAAGAAAAAGAAAAAACTGTTATTTTTAACACTAATTTCTCTGTGCTTCAGAATTTATCTTGGAGAACTTTGTCCCATAATGAGATATTGATTCATTGCATCAAGATCATGTATGCAGTCAGACAGAAAACTTGGGACAAGGTCCTCTTCTCTGAATAGGCCCCATTCCAGCAATTTGGATTGTAGCTATTACATCTTTTGTTTAAGCCTTTGTGAAATGTAAATAAAACTGTTTCAGAGAAATTTACATTCACATGGCATTTCATAATCAAAGAATGAGATTTTATGATACTATGATATTTTAGATCATTTAACAAACATGGTTATATTGTCAAGAGCAGACCATCTACAGTTGGGGTTAAATTCTCAGAAGAAGCCAGCTCTCCATTTGGGTGTATAGATTACTCTTTCTTTTTTTCCCCTCCCTCTTTTTTCAGACAGGTTTTTAAATTCTGGTCCTTGGTTTATTTGGTATACATATTTGGGATACTGAACACTCAAGATCCTAATGCTCAGTAACAAATACTTTTGGACCTGAGTACTGTGAAAAAGATAAAGTTGGGGCAACAGCAGAGTTGAAAAAGCTGTGTTTAGCTAATTATATATACACATTTTAAGACTCAGGTTGAAGATGTAAATAAGGGCAAGAGGCAAAATGAAGCCTGATACCTACAAGTAGAGGGATCTTCATGACAGAGAAAATAACTCATAGCTGTTTGGAGAGTGGAAAAGCATAAGAGAGAAGACAGAATAAGTTAAGATATGCAAAGATATTTTTTTCCTAGAAAAAATGACATTTCAAAATCAGTTATGTGTCTAAATGGCATAATTTATTTCCTATGAAGTGACCAAAGGATCTAAATGAGAGTAGTCAGGAAAATTGCTCTGTAATTACCTTGGAAAGACACAGCCTGCCTATTTGCATAAAAGGCCCAAAACTTTTTGCATATCTGATAAATTAGCCTCATGGTCAAATAAGCTTTGAGGGAGTTCCTATTTTTTGCTTTATATTTTGTATTATTATAAGCTACATTTCTATGTTCAATGGATCTCTCTTCAACCACTTTTTGTCTTGGCAAATTGCCATTTGAAATCAGAGGAGCCAGAAAATCATTTCACAGGTGGGTCCAATCTTCTAGAAATATAAAAGATTAGAATTCAGAATAAAATATGAAATGTCAATGTTTCCCATAGGATAAGCTTCAAAGACCTCTTTAAGATAATTTAGAAGTATTTCATATAGATGTCCAAACTAAAAGATTAGAGATACACATTTGTTTAATACACGAATCTGTGATATTAAAATTAGTATTTTAAAGTCATGCTTGTAATAATGGAATTAATAAACAGGATTATCTTAAAGTTTATATCAAATTATTAATTTGTTTTTTACACTAATTCTATGACATAATTATGAAAAATTAGTATGTATTTTTCTCAATGAAAAGGAAACACTGTGAGTCAGAAGATCTGGCTCCAGCCCCAGATATGTCCTATGATTAATTGTCCTGGATGCATGCTCTGTGTATTAAGGTTCTTTTTCTCTAAAATGGGAATATTTACCTAACTCTGAAGAGTTTAGGTTCTGGACAAGTGTTCAGATTCTTACTGTGTAGTAGCTGAGACAATACCTGTACACGTTCACTGAGCACTGTTTGGGGTATATGGTGATAAATCTAAATTCATGTATTTTTTAAATAGTGTGAGATGATTGCTGTTAAAATAGTTGTCTCATTCAGATTTACTCTTTCGGCATTTTAGTTTACATTAGAAGGAGGGAAAAAAAGAGTTTCAGTTTCCTGCAAACAGAGATGTTAATTTAATTTCCTGAACATGCCTTGCAAACACATCTCTTTTACATTCAGGTCACAGTTCAGAGCACACCTTTCTGAAAGCTTTTCTTTAACAGCTTTTCATCTGGTTCAAGCCATTGCTGCCTAACATCCACCCCCGGACCTCCACCCTTGCACATGGACCCTGGGGTGAGCCGCCCGCTTCCTGTGACGGGGTGCAAGCAGCCCGGCGGCTGCAGACTAAGCCCCAACCAGAAGTGGATTTGGCTGAAGAGAGCTGTTTTGCTGGGTTCCCTTTCACCCAGCTCCCTGATCCAACGGGAAGCCATTCCACCTCTGGTGCCAACACATTTTTGGAAGGTAGCATGGAGCAGGCATGAGCACCTTTGTGCACCGAAATACACAATACTGCCACAAAATGCGTAGCCACAGCAAATGCCATTCTTGAAACGTTTTCAACCAGGAGAACTTCTAAAGTAAAGCAAATGTAAATGTCAAAGTAAAACCTCACCCAGAGGGCTGTGCACCTTGGGGCAGGTGGTGTGAAAGGAGAAGGCCCCTGTGGAAGAGCAGAAGGGCAATCATAACTTCTGAGATTTTCCTGGAGCAAAAAAGCAGGTGTTACATCTGCATGCCTTTCTGTCAGCTTTTTATGGGAGTACTGCACACAGGGGGCACTTTTCCAGCCTCCTCACTAACATTGCAGCTATGGGATTAGTATCACAGGGCATGGGAACACATGCATTTTATCACATCTTAAACACTATGGCATAAACTTGTGAATACTGGAGTAGTGTATTTCTGGTCATGTCCAATGTTGGCTGACTGGCAGTAGAGAAAATATGATCTGATATCAGCTATTATTTGAAGACAAGATTTTTTTTTTGTGGGTGTTGAATGAAGTTTCAACTGGAAATTAGAGCTTTTTGTAACTAAGAAAGAGTTTGATTTAAAGTACAGGATGTGTATAAAGGTCATAAGAGAAAAATGAGGCAACTGTAGATGATGTATTATTTATGGATATGGAGAAGAATAAATATTCATAATTCAAGGAAAACAGATAACATGGGGCTAAGTTATTGAGTGTTGTCTAGTAAAAAAAAGAAAAAGTCCTTTTAAATGAAGAGAGATTATTCCTTCCCGTATGTGTAAAGACAAGTTAGAAAAGTGTGATTTGTTTGACTGTGACTCATCCCTTCAACATTTGACGGATATGAATCAGATGACCTTCCCCTGGGAGCATATGCTGAAAACAAACTGAAGTTTCTGATTGTTAAGAAGTCTTCAAAGATAGTTCTTGCAGTCAACAGGATCATCTTCATTTAGTGCTCATTTTTTGTTGCTTTTTCCTTTCCCTATCAACGACGGTCAAAAAGTACTGTTCTCCAATAATGACTTCTCTCTCCAGTCTGGAGTGAGCAAGGTACTTAACAGATAATGTACTGGACCAGAGGATGGGAAACCAAGGAAGGAGGAGGACTCCAGCTGAGCGTGTTGATGGTTGACTTGACACCACTGTGCCAAAAGAACAACATCTAGGGGCACCAAGTCTGTGTGAGAACACTTGAGCAAACCAGTAAATTGCCCTGTGAAAAGGTCTGATCTTGAATTCATGGACAAATCACTTACTGAGAAGGTCTCCCTGGAAACCTTTTTTTCATTTTTATGAAATGTTCTTCAACCACCTAATAGATGATGACATAGTTGATTTGTAATCACTCCAGTTCCTCTGAGCCATTTAATTGACCTTGGGATGAGGTCAAAAAGTCAGAGCAAGGAAGTTGCCAGTAACGAAAAAAAATGTTCTTTTTATTCCCACAAGTTGCTGTTTTGTACTTTACACTTTCTGAAAGTCAGCCTACCCTAGCCAGCAAATCTAATTACAAGTCAGCCACAGAAAATTTGGGACTCAGCCTGGCATCTCCCACAGCAGGGAAGAATGCAGTTGTGGGCCTGAAGAAGTCCAGGAGAAGAACAATTACCATTTAACAGGTAGCCACTCCCAAGCACTTCCATATGGTTGCTCATGCCCATGTGGCTCTAGATAAATGTCTTGCACAGGAGGAACTAAGTCCCAACTGTCCCGAGAACTGCAAAAGGCTTTCCAGTTTCATCAATGACATTTTATATCCTCTTGGTCATAAAAGCCAAAGTGTTCTTCTGCCTTAGTTATCTCAATTCAAAAATGAAGTTGTTCTCCAGAAACTGCAGGAGAACCTAAGTAGGCTCTATGACTATGAATGGCTCCAAAACAGTAAAGTGCTGACATTTTCCTCTGTATGATGGGAGAAAACTGGGAAACAATAACACTGAAACAAACCTAAGAGAAACATGGAGAGCTGTTGAAATGGGAGTTTATGACAATACGTGGCTAGGGGAATGGAGAAACTGTGCTTTTACTCACCACTGCCAAGGCAAAGTGCAGGGGACCATGGGCTCCATGCAGCATCTGGGCATGCTACAGTTCCCATGAAGGTTTGCTCAGCCTGTGCTCGCTGACAAGAATGCTGCACAATCTGATCTTGGCCACAGTTTGGTACAGGTACCAAATAACAGTCTCTAAGTGTCTGAAAGGAGAAATACAGGAAGAAGAATGAAGATATATACAGTCCTAGCAGTAATAGGATGCAAAGAAGAAAGGACTAATTTGGCTAATTTCACGGAAAAAATACCTGACAGTGAGATGTCCTGGACTGTATCCTCATCTCTGAAGCCTAGAGAAACATCTCTCTTACTTGAGATATTTTCAACAGAAGAGAACAAATTACCAGCAAAGTTTCTCTGGGAAACAGCCTTCTTCAAGCAGCAAGATGTATAAATGCTAGAGTTCTTTACCAAGATTGATGAAAACAAGAGAAATACAGAAGATTTCACAATAAAGGGTAAAATTCTAGTTAATGAATTATTCTAACAAAATTACCAGGGATTTTCCACAGCTTTACAGAAATGAGAAAACACACCATTAGTTATTCATCTTTGACAATTCATGCTAGTACAAATCCCAGAGCATCACTTTGTTAGCCCTATCTCCCCTCCTTTTTGACGGATTACAGCAGTGCCTCAGCATGTTGCTAGCAGCTGATGAGGTCTCGCAGGAAGCCCAGAAATGGAGTACCGTAAAAGATAGGGAAACATATAAATAATTTACAGGCAAAATAATATGAAGAGACTCCTTAAATTAAGATTCAGGAAACTCAAAAGCAATAATTTGAAACATAAAGATAATATATTAAATGACTGGTTTCCTTTGCCTTTCAGATCCTTGTGTTCACTTTTTACATTGTTTGCATTTCTCTCGCTCCCAGTGCGTGGCTGAACCACAGAGCAAGATTAAAATTTTTCATAGTAACAAAACTTCTTTTACAAACCTCCTAAAAGGAGCCCGTGATTTTATAGATAGAAGGATCTTCCTTGTTGAAGAGAGAATGGATGTTTACATTGGAACGTTACATTTGTCTTAATGCAAAACTAACCCAAACATTAAACATTTTTCTGCAGATACAGCGTATTTGGTTAATGAATGTGCATCTGTAACTCCATCTTCCATATAACATACTAACATTCTGCAACTCTGCACAAGACACTTTTCCCGACAGCTATGTGTCACGTGGGGTAGGGCAATAGAATAAACAAATAGGTTTCTGAACCTGAAGAAACTGTATAAGATATATTCTGCTTCTTCCATTTCTGTTTGCCATTTCTAACACATGAATTATTTTGGGTGCAGTAGCACTTACAGAAGAGATGACACCCTCCTCCCTGACTGGGTATTGAATATTTTCAAGGGCTCCTGCTACCCCATTTGCACTGACAGAGACTTGCCAGAAAAGCATTTACCTGTATGAATTGTTAAAAAATGAAATCCATTAATAATGGACTTTAGCATAAAATTGACACACTGCAACAGATTACCATTAGGAGCCTAATTACCTAGTCATTTCGTAATCAAAAAGGAACTTCTTACTTCAGATGAACTTCAAAGTGTGCATTATTGATATTAGTATTATTTTAGACTATATACTAGCAAACACAGGATAGTTTTGCATTTGATATTGTCACATTGTTACCAAACCATGGTGGTTGGCTGTGGTTTACCCCAAAAGAAGGTGGCACCCTTCCAGACAATGCCCTGTCAGGGCTCAGTGTACAACAGGGACTTCTACTGGTAGTTCTTAGCGCAACTGCAGCTAAGGAGCCCGTTCTCCCCTTTTTACCAACAGGTTACTGCTCATTGACACTCAACACAATAGGATAAAACAGACATCTACATTTATGCATACAGCTTTCTTGTACTGCCTACATGCTCAAAAGAAAACAGTAGGCTTTTATGGTAACAGGCTCACACTCTCCCTCATGAAGAAAAGCACAACTGTTGTTGACCCACGAGGAGCAGATAGTAGAACAAGCTCCATGTTTGGTCATTTTGCTCCTGTAATTCCTCCTTTCTTGCTCTTGCAATTAAGCCTAGCTCCTTCTTCATGTAAGCACCCGGTAAGTCTTGTATTCGTATAAGAGCTCCTGGGTGTAACCAACAAATTGGGTTACAAACCCACATGCTCCCCCAAGTACCAACAAAGAGATGCAGTCTTCATAAAAAACCCTTCCCAGACACATCAGCACAGATCACTGGACTTCATCCTCTTGCAAAAAGTCTTGTATAGGTGGCTTGGGAGTACGGAGAAATATCCATCTCCCATTTCTTGGCAAGCACTTGTAGCCTAGTCAGACCATTCAGGAGGACTCTGCTGAAGCATCTTCCAGAAAAAGTGTAGGAAAAATTAATGGTCCAGATTCTTCTTGGTGACAGACATACTATTTCTTGCCCAGGCAGAATTTGCCTCACTCCCAATGTTAGTGGGGCACTGAAGTTCACTTCTAGTTCTCAGGCACCAGAATTTATTACATACATTTATTTTTTACATGTATTTATTACATACATTGCATACCTGTGTGTCGCCTCTTAAGTAGCTCGCTCTCTGTCAACCACCTGAAGCAGGGTGAGAGGATCAAGTTTATTTATGCTTTATGAATAAGACCCTGATTAACCTCTTGTTTTAATGGTTGTAAAACCTGGCACCTCTACTGCTGAGCAGTGCTGGACAAGCACAACAGCTTTATTGCTTACGTGCTGAATGAGGCTGAGCACGCAGGCAGTCTCTGTTGGTGTTAGGGTGAAGTGCTAAATTAGTTTCCATTAGTTCAAGAGATAAATCACCATTGTTTACATGTGAGAACTATCTGAACAACTAAACCAATTTCTCTTCCACAGGCTTTGACTTCTACATAGTCAATTTTCTTATTTGATTTTGAATTATAGGAGCACAAATAATTAAATATGAGCATGGCCAATGAAAACTGAAGCAAGCCCAATGAAAGTAAGAAAACCTGCATTGTTTCTATTCACTCCCATTGGGAAGTGAGAAACTTCCCGCCCCTCTGCTACCCCTTCATTTGTTAACCATGCCAAGAAAAATGGTCTCTACAGGGTCTTTCTCAAGGCAAAAGGTAGGTTTGCTGTAGAGTGGAAGGTTGCGTTCACACAACTTTTGACAGATGGCACAGTTAAAGTGCAGCAGGAGGACCTGTACGACTACCAGCACTCTGGAGCGTCAAACACCACGAGCATAATGGTGAAGCTGTACAACAACGCAATCTTAAAGTTATGCCAATAGGCTGTCACTTTGGCCCACGTCATTAGAGGTTAGGGAGCACATGCTGAAGCCAGAGTCAGATGGAGAGGCAGTATCGAAGATGGAAATGGTACAGGATTAAGGTTGTATTAAATTTATTTAGAAGGAGGTTAGACCAAAAGACATGAAGCATATAAAAGTGGTTAAAGTTTAATAAAGTAAACCTGCAACCTTTGAAGGCATGAAACAATCACTAGCATCGTCCAGAGGTCAAGAAGTTAGTTTACAGAGCTGAAGGCATGTCTACAGTGTCCAACAAAGGTGAACCCTTAACTGGAGCTAGATAAGTAAATATCCTGGCAAAGACACAGCAGTCCATAGTTTCCCTGTGAATCGTCAGACTGAAGTGAAGTTTCCTATGCTGTGAGGTTTTGACTTGACCCAGTAAATCACACAAAAATTACATCATGCTTTTTTGTCGTACATTATCTACTTGAAGTTAAAAATCACAGCTTTTCTTAAAGCAAAGGCAATGCTCCACGTGGAAGACAAAGAATTAGCTTGTGCAGGACTCTGTATGAGTATTACCCATTCTAATTTTTCAACTCTGGAGATAGAACCAGATATTCTTAATCAGATGCAAGTGCCCACACAGGTATATGAGTTTTGCATAAAGCTAGTTCTGGAAAAGACCTAGGCTTTAATTTCAGTTTTGTTGTCAGCTCAGCGTGAGATCATCAAGTCATCTACAGCTTGATTTTTCATTAGAGATTAAGGTGCTTCAACTTCTAGTAAAACCATTTCTTCAGATGTGAAGCAGCAAACAAGCTATCTGTGGGGAAACAGCCTGCATTTAGTAAGCATAGAGACAGAATATGTCCCTGTTACCATCTGTAGCCATCTAGCACAGCCATGAAGATGCCAAACATTCTTTTGGGAATTTGTATCTACAACGAGCAGTATAAAGTAACGGTGAAATGCTTGACTAGAAAGCACTGATACTGGTATACAGGTATGCTTAGCTGTGTAAAACTAAAAACCGTGGCATTACAACAAGTTATATTATCAATAGAAATGCAGCTAATGGGTATATAAATTAATATGTGCAGCGTGATACAAAGCTAGTTTCAAGTATTCGGAAATCTTTAATCAGACAGAAGAGAAAAAGGACAAAAGTCACTTAAAAATTCATGAGTTTTATAAAGTAATAAATACCCAGCTCCATCTAATCCAATTCTAATTTGCTGCACATTTTAGTAATGTTTTTCAAGACTTACTGAAACCTTGAGTGCCAGAACTTTTTTTTTTTTAAAAATTATAACATATTCTTACAGAGTTCCTTGATTTTGGCACCTCATTTGAAACTTTAGACAAAAGTATTCTGAGTTTGCCATAAAACTCACCCTTGTCAACCTGACTGGTACATGTTAACATTGTGTAGTCACACTTTTGCAGCCTGAGGCTGGAAAACAAAAAACTAAACTCAGAGAAAGAAAAAAAAAAACAGTTAATGGTTCCCCCCTGACAAGTGAAAGGCAGCCTCATTCTAACTTCTGTATTACATCCTAATATCTCTCATTGCTTTTTGTATAGGACCCCTGAAACTGGAGCTTTATTCACACAGACAGAGCTTTTATCCAAACTGTCACCATCTTAAATATTGCAGCATCCTACCCTGACAAATGCAGCCTTGCCCCACTGATCTCTACCCTGAATGCTCTACCAAGATAATTTTCCTGACCTGTCTGCCCATGTCACTTCATCTTTGCATTGGCTGTGCTGGCTACTCCTCTTACCTCCAGCTGTTACACCAAACCTAAACTACTCGCTTCCACTTCCAAGGACCCTCTATTTGCCTATCAGCTTTCATTCACTGAAGATATAGCTGCTGCCATTTACCACTAGGTATATTCTTTTTCATGAAGCCTACGAAAACAGAAGGTAGGCTACTGATGTGCTTAACCCCTGCCTGCTACTCTGGCCAGTACTGTCTTGTTTTCTTGGTATATCATGCTGTCTCACCTTCCAAGTATTTTGGGGCAGTGGCTTTCTCTCTGTTGTGTATTTATACTGGTTGTGGGTCCTGTTCCGTGTTTAAAGCTCCTAGGTACTACAATCATAGAAAATATATGTAATAACAATAAATAATTTAAGGGAGTCTACCGTTAAGTAACTGGACACTTCCAGAATACAAACTGATGCAGTAATGTGATAACAGGTAACGCTCTATCGTTTACTGGAGACCAACGCAGAATGCAGCTCTGATAACATCACTCTAGCCCAGAGTGAGCATCAGCAGCTTTATGCAGTAATGCTTGTAAATCTTTTAAAATCCTTGTAGAGGGTTCTGTAAGAGCACAAAATGCTTGGTGCTTATTAAGAACAGGTAGCAGCTGGAAATTATTAGTTTTATGCCTTTAGTTTTATACCTAGAAACACCTACCCATTCCGAATGCCAGACCAGGATATATTGGGCTGCCTTCTCCCTGAGAAATGCATGCACCTGAAACACAGCTGAACTTTGCACAGCTGAAGCTTCTGTCCACTGCATACTAATTTGCCAAAATGAATAAGCACAGTACTTTAACAATCATAATGGTGCCTACAAATCCATAATGAGGTTTTGATACCAAATTATTTTCTAAATGTATATTTAGCGCTTATCCTCTAATGCTTAAAGTATGCCTGTTGTGTCTGATACTTTTTTCTCACAGGATTTTTCATAAAACATTATTAGGAAAAAAATTAGAAAAAAATCTTTCACATGGGTAGAGAAGTGTATGTTCTTGTGACTAGAACAGAGCTATCAGGCACCAAAGCTTTAAATGTTTTAATTGCAGCAAAACACTTTGGTCTTAAATTTACGTGTCCTTCTAGGGGATGAAAATAATCTTATATTGCTTTAACACTTTACCCTTTTTGATACTTTAATGCTTATGAAATTAATTCCATTACTTTATGTGTTCATTTGAAAAAAACAAAGAAAAAGAAAAAAACACACCACAAAGCTACAAAAAGCAGAGGCTGAAGTTACAAAGTTCCTAAGACTGAGTACTCCAGCTCATCTTTAGCTTCTTAGCTTACATTTAGGTTTCAAGCATTAACCATATTTCTGAGATATTTGAACTTTTGTTTTATAGTGTGAGTTAAGATTCTGCAGGGTCTAAGACTGAGAATGATTTCCCTTTGAAACATATTTACCTCAGAGTGTCCTTTCTCCTAGGATGAAACTTTCTGTTGAGTTGCTTTCTTCATCCTTGCCAAACTCAAGCAACGTTGTGATGATGATATTGAGGTGGTGCTTTACTGAAATCCAGTTATGGTAAATTAAACTTGAAAGGAGAGAGCTGTAGAATGCTGAGCCAAGTAATTTTTTCGAGGCACTGAGCAGCCAAACAAAGCACCTGTTAAAAATGGGTGCGTGCTAATCTTTGATTGGTCTTCATGGATGTGCCGTTACGTCCTCCACACGCTCAGGTAAAGCAGCATGCTGTGTTGGGGGTAAGGTAAGAAAACTATAGCCTTTACTAATTTCATGGAGCAGAATTGTCACTGCACATATTTGTCTGCATTAAACCACTTACTCTTAGTCATTAGTGCCAGATTTTGGGAATCTCTTTGTGGCTATAAGATGGGAGCATTTGGAGCCTGTACCTGCTGTGCAAGGTGACAGAAACCTGAAGTATGTGGGCTTCTGGAAATCCTGGCCACCTGAGATGGAGAAGATGCAGACATCACGAGCGCGCTGAGTGGGACACCCTGCAAACGAGTGTCAGAGTGTGCCAGTGCCTCCCCATTATACAGCAGACAAAACACAACCCTCACCGGTGGCTTCAAGCTCCTCAGGCACGTGTTGGGCAGAAAACCAGAGTAAAATCACAGCTCCTGATAAACAAGAGTCAATCATGTTTCAGACAAAGGCAGCCAATGTGTAGCCATGCTCTTCTACAGCTGAGGAACAAAAATTAATCCCATACCTGGAAATAAACTACAGAAGTTTCTCACTAAGAGAACACCAAACTTATAAAACGTAGAATAACTGACACATTATAGTGCATATCATAACTGATCCTCCGCACCTTGACTGCAATGCACAACTCTTGTGTCTATAATTGTCATTAACTGCAAGTGTTTCTTAAAACAAATACTCTGTGTAAAACATAGCACTAAGTAACTAATCAGAAATGGAAATAAAGACCAGCAATCCTTTTAGTTCCTCATGACTTTCATTTACATTCCTCTCTTCCCCTATGTGCAGACTTCTGTGCGCATACGCAGATACTCAGCCCCTACATCTACATGCAATTATGTTCCCACTCCCTTCTAGACTATAGCATCACACCTGTAAAAGGCAAAAGTAAGCTATTTTAATCAAACCACGGCTTTTATTTCAATTTCCAGAGAGATTTTATTAGCGCTATTGAAGGCAGTTGACCACAACTGTTTCTCTTCTCCTTTGTCATATACTCTGTCCTCCCAATCACCTTAATTCTGCTTGCACAGAGACCTTTTCGTCCACACGCACAAGACTTGCAGAGACACTCTATGCTTTCCTAGAATAAGTGTTAGTGCAGTCATCTTCCCTCATTTCCCGTATCATAGGTTTAGGGATTTGTCAGAGGATGAAATACTTTCAAACAAGTTATTCAGTGCCTCAGGGCCCAGACCATGGCCTAGACCATCTAAACAGCCTCTTAACGCACTTTTGACAGCACAAATCTCAAAAAAACACTTGCATATGCAAAATTTGCCCTAGACAATCACCTAATAATTGAGCAGTACAAGGAACCTTTTGTCTCGTACTGCTTCTTTCATGTTATATTACCTAACTCATTAAATTGTTAGTATACTAGAACGGGTTTCTCACTTTCATTATTTACAAGTGTTCAACCTACAGGGGAAAAAACCCTATAAAATTAGTTTGAGGAATCCAAGACCCGAACATGAAAGAGGACATTAGTAGAACCTAATCTGAGGCCCACCTCATCTTAGTGTCCCTTCAGACTCCTCCACAAATTAAATACTCTAGCAGACAGCCAGAGAGATGCTAGCAGAAAATAGATAACAATTCTTTCTTCCTTTGGTGTTCTGTAATTAAGTAAACCATGGCAAATGGTCCAAAAGCAGCAGAACTACAGCCCATTATGCCCTAGGCAGGACTTTTCTTACCAGTGCAGGAAAGGGTAACATCTAGCTACATTAACACAGTGGTATGCCGTCACAGTATCGCTTCAGTAAGGATAGCAGCAGGTGCAGCCTAAACACATACCTCCCCTCTGGAAGATTTATTGTCTCAGGATATGGCGCAAAGAAAAAGGATCACAGGAACATGTGGAGAGCTATCACTGAGCTGCACTGTGCCCCAGAGCAGCAAAAAAGCATTTGCTCTTTCGAAACAGTACACCAAGAAGTAGGCATGCTTGCCATTGTACAGATAACCAGAGCCTCTTCCCAATAACAGGGGTCTTGGCTCACTTTCCCCATGCTGGACGAGGGCAACATCTGAAAGCTGGTAAGCAAAGCTACCGCACAGCCAAATGCGCAGCTTCCACCCACAGCCAAGGTCAACACAGCCTGGAAACACTTGTGTCCTGGTGACTCCAGGCTCCAATTACAGACTCATCTGAGCTCAGAAATGGGAGGTGGGGGAGGGAAGGGAATTTTCAGAGTGTGAAGCAGACAGACAGGTTATAGGTCACCTGAAAGTATTTCATGAACTGAATATCTCATCTAAACAAGAGTCTAAAGAATCGCCCTACCATCAGACTCCAACACAGTGATGCTCAGCTATTATGGGTCAGTGCTGAAAGCAAAATCCTTGCCATGAAGTCAGGTGTGTCACCATGAAAACAAGACAAAGACATTCCTAAAGCACAGACTCGCACAGGAGTTATTTAGTGTCAGTGGCTGAAATTCCCCGATATTTCTCTCTGTGGGGGCTCTGCCAGTCCACAGAGGCAGGACCCTAGCCATGCTTCCAAGCTGCACAAAAGCCCACACTCTCGCTCGCCCCACACACACTGAATCAAGGCTACCGTCGTGCAGCTCTTCATGGTTTTCCTTCATGAGAATAAGGATAACTTGGACAGAAGCACTTGCACTTCATGAAAATTTGGGATAGAGACCTTCGCTTTGGCCACAAGGAAGACCATTTTCCTAAGGCCAACCAAGCATGCAGTAGGTTCCATCAGACACTGGTCCGACACCAGCAAAGAACCAGTCTGTTGGCACTGCAAGACTGGTTTTCATAGACTAGGGTGTCCACACTGGGGAAGGGTAATCACCCAGTGTTTATATGAGAAATTCAGTGCACAAAAACCTTCACGTTAACATTACCTAAGTGTTATTTTGCCCATCAATTTCTGAAGATTCAGTCCTGGCTCTAGTATCTTATTAAATGTTGCTGGTTACCACACCTTCACCTTGTCTGCATCAAAACAGAAAGTAAACTTGCTGTTGAATACTAATCCTAAAAGTAATGAGATCGTGCCTCTTTAGCCACCTTGAGAGTATCAGATGCTAAGGTGTTGTAACTAGCAACCAATACCTGTCATTTGATGACAGTGAAACTAAATCCACTAACCTGAATCTGATCAATTATTTTTCAATATGAATCA
Organism: Opisthocomus hoazin; assembly: GCF_030867145.1. NCBI lineage: Eukaryota > Metazoa > Chordata > Aves > Opisthocomiformes > Opisthocomidae > Opisthocomus > Opisthocomus hoazin. Next base: position 7,710,544 of record NC_134420.1, read on the forward strand.
ACAAAAAGCAAACTTTAAAAGGTCTGAACAGCAGCTAGACATGAACAATTGCTCTCAGAATAATGGTTTTGTAAAATAGATATATTTGCAAAGTAAGGCAAAAGCCTGGATGATTTCTGAGAGATAAACTCTTCGTTAGTCCTAGTAAGCCCATAGAAACAGCCCCCGTCTTCAGGGAGCATGCTCTCATTATCCATGCCAGAGTACTAGAAAAGAGTGGGAAACATTATAGTGTTGGAAAAAAGTTTGTGTTTTCAACATGAAATATTTCGGTTGTATTTTGAATATTGTCAGATCCACTTTGAGATTTTAGCCAAATAATCTGATACTTCAGTTTCTCACTATGCATCTGTTTTCCCATCTTTAAAAGATAAATAATACATCCTATAATACATCCTTACCTTATACAGTGTTTTTGCTCATTCTTTGGGGGAGACCTTCAAGGCCCAAAGCAGGTTCAAACAGAGAGGGAAAAAAAATATTTGCAATGAAAGTGAAAAGACTTCAAAATCTACACAGAATTTTTCCCCTCAAAAAAGCCATCAACCCCAAAAACCAAAGCAAGATGGAGGCTTTCTGTGAGAATAAAACCCACTAAATCTTACTCTCTCGGATGTCCTAAAGCTGTCCCAGGAAGTCTAGGTATTCGGTCCTTGCTGGAAACCATTTGCCTCTCTCCCATCTTCATGGCTTTCTGGAAAGAATGGCCCTACAAGCCAGAATTCCTGTTCATGGATGAAGTGCCAGCAAATTCACTTTCAATCACAATGATGCAGGTGGATTTTAGTTCGGGTGTCAGTCAAGATTTGTAGCTATGCAGATGTCTGTCACCTCAGCAAAGTTTTTTCTTTGCTCTCTTCCTTCTTCTCTAAGTAAGAGCAGAATCAGTGAGCAACAACTATCCTGGCAGAGGAGGAAGGGGCAAGTCTGGTGGCCACTGAGTCACTGAAGGATTTTATAAAGACCAGAATGTCTTTTTGCATCTGCCGTATCATTGCCATTATTTAGCCATAATATTATGTCATCTAAAACCAAGTACTGACTTGTGGAAGGATCAGATTTCTACCTTAAGACATAGGTTCCACTGAAAAGCCTCTGAAATTGTTAATGTCTACTCAGATAATTATGGCCAGATATTCAGGTGTAAATACTGACCTAATACATCTTTCATGTAACATTAAAAATCTGAATTTGTGATGAAGTTTGAATAATAAAATGTGACAGACGTCACCCAGAGAAGCCATGACCACCTGCACTCCTGAAGCCTGGAGAAACGCATGTCCTCAGGCCTTATAAGAAGTCAAATTCTAGAAAAGAAGTAGCATTTAATTCTGCCATAGCACATGGCCAGCCTAAGCCTTTCAACTGCAAAATAATAACAATAATTAACAACGGTGACAGCAAATCTTTCATTGTGGCCACTTCTTACAGAATAACATCATCTTACACAAAGAAAGCAAGAAAGTAAATGGCTTAAAAAATATGTCACTTAATAGGAATGCTAACTAGGATGGTTTGCATTGATTAAATTTTAGTAGGAATGTATACAGTAATTGAAAGCTACAAAGAATTTATTTTACTAATCATTATGCATTTTTCTCTAATTGATAGACTATGTTAATTACTTGTGCACGGTTTCAATTGGCACACGTGAGTTAGGTTTTTTTAATTTCTGTTGACCATTCTGCTGGCAAACAACGAACTTCAAACACTGCTGCTGTCCTTGCTTTGGCCATTTAGTGTTAATGGATAAAATGAATGTCCCAGTATTTGGGAAACTCAGCCTCTAAATGAGGGAGCTGAGACAGCTTCCTTCTGGTGAAGGATGAGTCTTTATTTGGCTACTGAGCCTAACTTAACAGTGAACACGTACAATACCAGATTAGCACTTCAGCAAGTTATTTAATTATTAAATGGGATACTGGAAATGAAGCTTCACCTTCATGATGCTTCTACACATACTGCCTGAGACAAAGACCTGAGTTTTGCACATCTCTAAGATGCATGATAAATGTAAGGGTAAGCAGGCCTGTCTTACCTAAGTCTTAAATGGGTTAGAAAGACTAAATTTATATCTCACGTCCAAAACCAAAGCTAAGTATACATTTCCCAGCATTAAAAAGGCATTGGAAGGAGAAAAGGGCAAGTTTTCCTCAGCTCAGACGTTTCTCATTTTTGTCTCCTAATTGTCAACATAAAGATGCACTACTTTATACATTTATTCTGAAAAGCAACATGGGCAATTAATGCTTATATAGAATATTGGCCTAAATAAGAAAAAAAAAAAAAAATAAGCCTACAACAGCTAAGCAAAGTAAATTGAATTCTGATGAACACCAAATGGCAAAGATGGCCAGAATAGTTTAATTTAAAGCTAGTTCAGGTATCTGTCCACTACAGCTGGCACTATTTACAGATAAGAGATTGTTTAAAACACCAAATTTATACATTTGCTATTCTCGAATGTATCCTGAAGTTGAGTATAATAAACAGATTACAGTGGTAAACTGCACAATAAATGCATTGTCTAGAAAGCCTTTTCCTCCTACTGGGATTCATCACACCTTTTGAAATAGCAAGAATCCTTCATGCACATTTCCATTTCTCTCTATCAACAGTTGTCCCCTCATACCTCCCATATTCCTACCTTGGCCTTATACAATGTAATAGAAAACCCCATATATATCTGGCCTTTTGTAAAGAGCTCCTTCCCACAGAACCTCTTCTGCTGCTGGGAGACCCGTGACAGGTAGGTGTCTTGCATGGGCCATAAAGCAACAGCAAGGGCACGTCAGTAAGGGAATAACAGCACCTTGCAGCTATGCAACTGTTGTCAAATGGACAAGAGATCTCTAAATAGAAATAAAAGCATCAGAAGAATAGTTCCACTTGGACTAGATGACCCACAGAGGTCCCTTCCAACCCCTGCTATTCTGTGATTCTGTGAGTTGTTGATACGTTAAAGGTCCAGTGTTCTGTGGACTTTAATTAGCTTAGCCAGGCCATGTTTCACCTCCAGAAACAACACATATGTACATGCAATTTTACTTACATTAATAAGGGCTCCACATGAGGGGGCCAAAAAGTTCTCCTTATTTCCCTTGAGTAAGAAGTTCACGGAACATTATATACTTTGGGGCTTAGCTGGAACATACCAACCTCAGAAACAGGCAGACAATGCTGCTCTCCTCTTCCTCTCAAGAACAACAAAAAAACCCCCACAACCCATAGGCAGAGGGTCACTAAGGCAGGTATGGCAACCCCATGTGACATTATTTGTCCCAAAACCACAGAGTCCAATGAAAGAGCAAGGAAGAGAAATCCCATCAAGCGAGTTCACAGCTGCTGCCCTATTCAGTGATCAAAGAGATCAAATTGTTCAATCATTTAAAAATTTGTAACTTAAAAATTTGTTTCTTAATAAGCTCCAAAATGGAAATATTTGCATAACCATTGTAGTTCGCACATTATAGCCGTTTGTGACATTTCCACCAAGAGAAATTGCTGAGGAAGAAGTGCATGTGCTGTGTCCCTCAGACGGGAAGGAAGGGCGTTCTCCTACATGCAGCTGCATCAACTGCCTGTCTCCCAGCCGTAAACAGCAGCTGTTATAAAATCCCTTTGTATTCTTCAGTTGAGCCTGGCATCACACCCCCAGGTTAAAAATAACTAGGGCTGACCCTATGCACTGTTAAAAGTTAGCATTTATCTACAGGAATATTTATTAAAGTACAGATACAGGGCGGTGTCAATTTTATTGACACATTATCAAGTATTTTTTGATGATTATCAACTATTCTGATTAGAGTAGGCAAGCAATGCTATTAGATCAGACAAAAGCAGCATACTCACACACTATCAGCCATTTATATGCACACCAGCATGATGTAAATTTCCCAAACTAGCAGCCAAGAAGTCAAGAAATTAGCCCTTTTTTCTCTTAAGAGGAAACAAACAAAAAAAAAATCCAGTATACTAAGTAACTGAAATTCCTGATAAACTGTATTTGTATATGGACTGAAGATTAGAACACTGGGACACCCTCTGAAATACCTCCCAGTACCAAACAAGAAGACAAAACAGAGGTTAAGCATTGAAAAGCTTTAACTCTACCAAAAATTAATAAAAATGTAGTTGTTTTTGAAAACATTTTTTCATTATAGTCAAATGAAGAGATTGCAATACTAACAAAAAATTAGGGTTTGACATTTAAGAAGCTTTTGAAAGAGCCACCTATTTTTATTCTATGTTTTACAATGGCTTTTCTTAATGACAATGGGAAACACTTTCATTAAGAGAAATCCAGGAGGCAAAAAATACCAAGAGGGGACCATTCACATGTTACACTTCTGAAAGTTTTTCCATGTTCACTTTAACTCCATTCACTGCAGCTGTTCCACACAAATGAAATAACTGCCCCAGTGGAGTCTGGATAATATTTTCTCTAGTTAAAATAATATGACAAATAAGGCCAGAGGAGTTTCTGCGGAGTAGGATGAACCACACAGTCACAACTAAATTAATGCCATTAAATACCGTTAATTTACAAGAAGATAAGCCTGTGCACCCCATTGTAGGTATACAAATACTGTTAATATAGAGACTACCACTTTTACCGCTATGGCAGCTGGGAACAGAGTCCAGCTAGAGCTGAGCTTCCATCAGCTCATTTTGCCATGGTTTCCACTTTATGCAGCAGTTAACGTGTTTTCTTCATCCATAGCATACTTCCTGCTTAGCTTATCATTGTCTTTCTGTTGTGCATCACAAGGCACGGTTCTGAATTTAAAAAGAATTAGAAGTTTTAATTTATAGACCTTCTTCAAGATTCTTTTGTTCTCCACAAAACAAATTAAATGCATTCCTGCTTTTAATCAGTGTTAATGAATTAACGTTCTGCCAAGAATGTTAGTATATAGTTTTTTTACAGGTGTGTGATATCTTCAAATGAATTACACATTGCTAAAGCCTAAATACTTATAATTCAGTTTATTATACAATTATACTGTAACAGTATATGTACAATTTCAGAAAAAAGCAGACCATCAAAGCCCGTAACAGTTTTTCTATACGCATACCAAAGAGCAGGACAATTCAGAGTAAAGGATTAAACCACTGTTACTACAAATATCTAGGTTTCGCTGCTACATTCTTTCCTAAAACTCATTGTATGCTATTCATGCCTACCTGTCCAAGATGAAATATTTTCTTGCCTCTAAAAGTAGCCCAAAACATAAATATTATTTCATATGATATATCTTATCAGAAAATTCATGTTACTATATGCCCTGTTAATCACAGTGAATATTTCAGGCAGTGTAAACAGTTCTATTGACTGAAATGCTATTAGTAAAGCTTAAGATTTCAAAAAGGTTCCTGTCTTTATGCACATGCTTATGGTAAATGCTGCAGGCAATGTGCAATTCATATTCTTTCATATGAGCACATTATGGCCTGATCAAAAAAACAAAAAGTAATTTCTGAAAAACTATTTAAATTCAAAGCATCTGAAATTTTTGCATTCTATCCTGCTGTTGCCCTAATTTTACATTATTTTTAAAGCTTTATCTATAGTTGTGAATGTTATAAAACATTTTTATAAACGTTGACATATTAAAAATGTACTTTTTAGCAAATTAAAAGAATTATTTTCTTTTGAAAAAGAATTTTAGAAATGAATTTGAAATATGGCCAAATCAGAATTTTGCCTTCATAAAAAAGAAGAAAAAGGCAGCTATTAATCTGTACCCCCTCCTTCTGTTGTACTTTTTTGAATAGGTCCATATATTATTTAATGGGTTTTGTAGAGATACATTTACATGAGTTATAGATCACATTACAACTGATGAATGCCCAACACACAGGTATGTTATGAAAGGTCATCAGTTACAAGGGAAAATGCATAATGTATGCTTGCTGAATACATTTGCAAGTTTTCTACACTCATACGGAGTAGCTACTTGGGCAATACGAAGCAGTGAAACTTTGAACATGAGCAATCTCCAAAAATTATTTAACTTTGTGGAGTTACTTGGAGGTCTGTTGACTTGGAGGTCGATGCAGCACAGGCAGGGCTCGGCGCAGTGTGCATCTGGGCTATGTTCAAGAAGACCCAATGAAAATAAATCCCAGGTACCCTGATGCTACATTCTAAAAAGGTCACTAGGGAAATGCCCAAAGTTTTCTGCAATTATTTTTAAAATTTCCCAAATCCTAAAGCTTTCAGTTTTTATTAAAATACAAAGAATAAAACCATTTTACATATGAATGAGGATGAAGGCTCGTGACTTCTGCTGCCTCACTGCAGTTCTGTTCTGCAGTGATTTGGTCATACTCTGACTACCAGAAGCTCAAAGACAGCAGACACCTTGTAGCTTGTTTCTGACATTAGTGATGTACTCTTTAGCTGTCTAGCTTTTTTAAGAACAAGAAGCAATTACCTATGCCCATGCTTTCCCCTCTGCTTCTTGCCACTGCTAGCACCCACATGAGCATCTTCCAAATCTGATTTACTATTTCAAGAAACTCATACAACATAAAAGGATAGCCTTTGGGAGCTACAGTTACTCTTATTTTAGTTGGGAAGGATTTCCACATGTCAAGAAGTATAAAAATATGCAAGTAAAAACATGTTCCATCTTTCATTAGAAAGGCATGGCTGTGCACAATATTTAAAGACTGAAATTATATTCTGAATAAAAACCCTATATTTTGGACAATTTTGGATGAGATAAGCATTGTATAAGCTTCTCCCGATTGTCTCAGCCAACGTGCTTGTGCAGCCCTCCACAAAGCTGAGTCTTGAGAGTACAAGCCAGGTCAAGCAGGGCTGAGCATGTGGGCAGAAGGCGAGGTTATAAGGCAAAACCAGCCTGACTGCCCATGCTCATCTTACCTGTGAAATTCAGTAGCCCTGGAGGGTGCAATGCAAGTTGCTCTTTTTCTAGCCTCCGTAGGCTCCAATCCCATTAGGGCTGTGAAAGTCTACTTCGTTATCCAGACATCTATTTCATTATGAATATCTGTCTAGACGTTAGAGAGATCAGAATACAGCATTGCTTGTGGTCCAACACGTGCTACGATGGCAGCGAGCAAAAAGCTGCACAGTGGCCTTAACTAACCTTTGTTAGCTTGTGTCTACAGAGAAAACCAAGCAAGCAGCAGAGCAGCTGAGGACTCCTAATTGCTTGCATGAAGAAGCTTCCTCCTAGAGACCGAAACGAAGATTTGACAGTATGCCTTTGATTTATTAAGCAAGAACAGGAATTTAAGATGTTTTCTCCCAATAACATTAATACGTTATCAAACAAAAAAAATTGAAGTCTAATTAAAGAAGAAAGCAGATTCTGCTGTGAATTTCTACAGGATAAAAAGGAAGAAACATGGGTTAATAGCTTAGCATATGCCTGAAAGCATTAGCACCTTCTCAGAGCAGTATCTGTCAACAGCAGTAGCGTTGTTAGAGTCAGTGTACACTGTGCGGCTGTAGGAACAGTTGTGCTGTTTATCACCTCTATTCTTCCCAGAAGCCGCATCCAACTGTTTGCGTTATTTCTTTGTTTTACCACCCATGCTTTTTAAAAATTATGTGTTGAAAAAAAACTTCAGTGGTAGTCTGGCAGTCTTTTTTAATCTCTTGCTTCATTACCTCGTGGATGTAATTGAATCAAGTAATGATATATTTACTTTTTCCCCCCCTATGAATTTCTGAAGCAGGTTGTCATTGTTCCGCATCTACTCTTAAAGTTATACCTAAACATTTTCAGTAGTGTCTGGCTATCAACAGCCACTAATTTATCGCACATGGTTTTAAACCATACAATTTCATTCTGATTGTTATCTTTTACTACCATTTTCATTAACTTATTTAGTGGATTTATTGGGCGCTGTATTTGTGTGCTAATTTGTTACTTAATGTGACTCCATGTGAATCATGTAAAGGTTATCTCAAAAACAGTCTCTGGGTAACCAAGAAATGGTCTAGTGTGGAAAAAAAACCACATTAAATCCCTTTTAGAAATAACGATGATGATGAAAGCAAGAAGACTACTTGTGCGTGAGTCTGTAGGGGCAGAGTCTTACATGTTCTAATTTTCCTTGCAAAAGTGAACAGTATCTGAAAAGCATGCTCCCTTTTCTGCTCCAAGTTCTCCTTAGTAATTAAAAAAGTTAAGAGTATCTTTTTGGCTAGGCTTTTGGTAAGGTGGTTTAGTAAAACTTAACTTAAATAAAAATTTAAGCCCCCAATGAGGAAATTAAATTGACAACTCACTTTGAGTCTTCCTTTTACTTGTTCAGTCCTACACTCTGCAGTGATTTTTGGCAGAATGCATTAGATGGCATTACTCTTTTTGAGTGTGCAATTTAAAAGAACACATACTTTGTCTTCACCAGAAAAACTCGGATTTATGGAACATAAATATTGCAACAACAAAAAACTTCCCCTGGTTTCAAGTTTTTGGTTTTTTTTAGGAGGGGTTTTTTGGTTTTTGTTTTGTTTTTTTGGTTGGTTTTATTTTTACATCTCTATTACTGGAAATTGGCAGAATCAAACATCATGCTTCCCAATCTTTAGCGCCTGCCTTACAGATGAAAAATCCATTTGTTCTGCCCACAACATAGCATTGTCTGCCCAAAATCATCGTTTCTTTCTTCTAATGGCTCCCAGTGTTCACAAACACATGGCAGTACTTGAACCTCTCAGAATGCACCCAGTAAATGCAGATTCCCTAAATTCTCAAGTCAGTTTTAAGAATCTAATTGGCTAGATCACCTCAATGTAATAGTTCAAGAAATTAACCTTAAATTTCTGTATGAATCACTGGTTTGATAGCTTCATTTCACTGCCAAATGAGTTGGTGCTTTTTTTTTTTTTGAGATTATCAATCCCTGTACTGTCCTATTCTGTCTTTATCTATCTATATTCCAGAAGGTCTCCTGAAGTGCCAGTTATTGTGGAATACATTTCATTATCTGATTTTCCACTATTAAACATACTTTCTTAACAACTCTCAACTTGGTGCACAGTTGTCAGCATTGGCTTGAACGTGCCATGTTTCCCACGCAGGGTTGTGTTCCCCCACCCGCCCATCCTGCCTCTACTTCGTGCCAGTCATTGCTTCTGTAGCATCAGATTCTGCAGCTCTGCTGCTTCAACCAGAGAATGTACCAGTCACATGGACCAATAGCACCTACCATTTTCCATTCATTTTAATGCCCTCTTCCATTCTTCACTACTTCAATTTACACCTTTAGAAGAAATTTTGAATAAGGTTACAGAAACTGTGTAGCTTGGTTTCCTTCACCTCTACATATCTATTAGCCTTCTGATTTCATCTTCCATTATAACAACTTTCCGATTTCAGTACAGTTGTTAGCTGGAGTTCCTGCTTAAATGTTTACAACTCTTAAAGGTCTTCATTGTTTGAATAATTCTGAGGGCTTTTCTTTAATTTTATGAAACTAAGAGGTTTGTTTTTTTCAAAATCACTAAATCCCCAGATTAGCTGATTTAATAGGATCCTGAGGTTCATGATAGCAATTATAATGCATTTGCCATGCTACGTTTTTCCTCGCAGTTGCTGTGCGCTGTGTAAAGCTCTCTGCCAGATACTTGAAATGCAATGTGTTAGGTTCAAAAAGCATAGAGCTGTTCTTAAGACCGTGTCAACAGGATTCTCCCAGCGGCTCATTAAACAGATACGTGTCTACTCCAATTGCTTGACAAAATGCATTGACAGCATTAACTAAATTTTAAACTAAGAGAATGTTTGAAGGTCAACTCAAAGTTACATTTTCAAGGCTGCCTGTACAACAAGATATTGTCTCTGAGTGCCCATTCCCTACAGTACAGGTGCCTTTCCCCCACAGCTTTGACGCTGTTTGCTGCACAGCTCTAGGCACACTGAGTGCCTTAAGTGGACAGCATTCGTTGAAGGGAAGACTACTGAAAAAAATATTCTGATACCGTTTTCATGTAGTACAGAATCTTACGTCTTAGTGACTTACCATCACCCAAAGCCTACAATGACTACAGAATTATTAATTTCCTTATGGGATTTTGTATGGTGCTTTCACTAGACATCTGAATTCTTTGAAAACATTAATGAACTGATCCTCTCAACACCCTTTTGAAGTAAGAGGATATTTTAATCCCTATTTTACACCAGGGGAATGGAATATTTAAGATAAAAGTCAAAATATGTTCAGAAGTGTCAGCTAATTTTGTTTACCAATTTTGAAAGTCTAAGGACCTGAGTTTTCCAAAAGCTAAGGTTTTTTAAAGCCTTTTTATATGTTCAGAGCAAAGAGCCTGGTTACATCAGTTGCTGCTGTGAATGCAAAATGGTGCACATGTTCAACGTTTTTTGAGATCAAGCCTCAGTTATCTCAAACTGAGCACTCAGAAAATCAAGACACTTGACAAAGTTTGTTTTGAATAACGTGCCCATTGCCTTAAAGGAACAGTGAGGCTCAGATATGATACTTACTTCACTCGGGCCAAAAATCAAGAGTATTCTTTCTCTTCCTTTGTGTCATTCACAAAACCACTTCCACCTTACACAGCAAATGAGATTTCCTGTAGAGCTCTGTTCTCTTCCCCGAACGACTCCAGGTCACGACTGAAGCAACTCCTGTACACCAGAAGGGCTAGATATTGAAGAAAAAAATCTACACATCATTTGTTTAAACTAAAGACTATGTAAGCTGCCTGGGTGCAAAGGGTGAGAGTTAGTGACACAAATTATCATGCGTGAGTGTTGATCATCACTGAAAAGTCTTAGACCAGGGACCAAGGAAAAGATACAGACAGGTCAGTGACAGAGAGATGCTGTAAGGCAGAATTAGATTTAACTGCAAACAACTGATTTTTTTTTTTTTTTTAACTGATTCCCCCACCACAAATTCTTTCATTATAATCAGATTTGGAAAGCTGCAAAAGACTTCCCTGATGGCTAAATTTCAAGCTCAGCAGTTCCATTCTCTGTTGGCCAGGTCTTATGTGCAGGAAATCTTACAGAGGAACTATAGCCACTCAGACATGCAAGTGCTTTTACCTACATAAATACACCTACATAGCTGCATTAAAATAAACATTTACATTTTTGTGATTGTCTTTTTACATAGAGTATGAGAACTATGTGACAAAATCTCATACTGCCTCAGAGGCAGAGGGAAGGAATCAAGAGGAACCTCAGAGAATCAGGCTACATTTTCAGACAGCCTGTTGCAATTCAATTGCTAAACAACATGTACTTAAAAACATTTAAAGCGAACTTATCTTTCTACAAGCTAACTTTTTAGGTCAGGTTTCAGTTGTCATTTCAGTGTTTTTTTCACCAATGTCTTTAGAGACCTTACTGGAGGAGAGTAGGCTAACGCGCTAAGAGCGAAGAGAAAAGGAAGTAAAAAAAAAAAAGTATCTTGCTCATGCTGCATGCTTCGACAACATACAAACAGAGCAAAACACATCTGCCAGGCACAGGTGAAAACACTTTTTTAGCATAGCCCCCTATGGCTGATCATAGTAGTCAGCAACAGGTAATACACACATTCATTGTCATAGAAATAGAATTACCTTGCCAAAGGAAAAATCAGTCATCTAAAAGCAGGCAGTGAAAAATTTCAGTCTCTGAGAAATACATGAGAGTTTTTGCACTGGCTTCAGTGGGACCTAGATTTCATCTTAAATCAATGTTATACGTACTGTAACAATGAGAGAAAAGATGTTAAAAAAAACTCTGACTGCTGTAATTACATCAGTGCAATTGTTTTTTGGGTGGTGTCACAAACAGTTGGTTTCTTGGAATCACAGAATTTAAGATCAAGACAGATCTGAAGACTGATCATCCTAACTTCCTGCATAAACCAGATTATTAAACTTTACCTTCTTCTTATCTCATTGACATTAATAACATGTATTTGACTAATGTCTATCTTCAAAAAGGAAGTTTTTATTTGAAAACAGTAAGAGACAAAAAATTAATGATTTCGTTTAAAAATGTTTGTTCTTTCCCATTCCTCCCAAGTTCATGGCCTCGTTTACAACTGATATTTACTTGGTTTTGGATTATCATTGTTAGTTCCTGCTAGATATTCCTAAACTAGATTGAAACAACCTCTTTTGACGTCCATCATGATGGTACCTATGTCAAGAAAATAAGAACTCCTCATAAAGCTTGGGTATTTTTATCTAATGCAGAGAAGTTTTTTACATCTCTTACTGCAAGGCACTTGTCCTGTCCTAGCATGATGTTTTTTGTTCTTTCAATATCATTTCCATATGTTAATGGCTATATACACAAGTACAACAAAAAGACACAGCATTCTAGATCTGGGCTCACAACAAGGGCATGAAGAGATGTAAAATTGCTATTTTTCATCAATCATTCATCCATAAAGCTACAGTAACCTTATTAACAACAGCACTGCATTGGGAACTCCTCTCAGCTTGCTTGGTTCCTGAGCTTTTCCAGGGCTGTTGCTTGTCTTGCCCTGCAGGAACGGTCTGCTTCCTTCTCTCGAGATGTAAAACTTTGTTAAGTTTTTAGTGAGTGTGTCCAGGTTACCAAGTAGTCTAGCTCTGTTCTGAACCAGTGCAAAGTTCCTCTCGTTAATTTACTATTTTGCCAGCCTCTGAAGCTTTCACAAAGCTTGTCAGTAGATTTATATTTCTCTCCAGACAACGGGCAGAAATTGAACTTTACTGGAAAATTCCTTACGCCATGATCACTTCCCTGTCATGACTGTTTGGGACATAGCTGATAGAAGAACTTAAAGCATTAAAATCTGACCTAAGAAACTAGCTTAAAATATGTTGTTTTTTTAACACTGGAAATAACAAAGTCACAAGCCTTATCCACACCAAGGGTAAGTCTTCTATTTTTACTAGGGAGAAATAGCATATAGCCCTTTTGTTAATCTCTCCATTACTAATTATATCTTCCTTTCTCATACTAGTTTCTCCACGTTAACTGCTTGCCTGATAAGATGGCTTAAGAACACACATTTGTATTCTCTTATTTCCTACTACAGGAAAGGCATATCAGGTATTTCTTCTCAGCCTTCGGACACAAGCTTCTAGCTAGCTAGTTAGTCAAACAGGCATTCACTAATTCTAGCCCTACTTCATTATCTCATGCTCTTAATCTAAAGATTATTTACCCCCCTGCTTCCTTCTTCGCTGGCTTTTCTTCTTATGGAGCCAGCTGCATGGAAGCCACTTGCCTGAGATGTTGCATGCCCTCAAATTTCATGCAGTACCAAACTTCTGCATTTGCTGATTTCCTCCTCCATGCCACAAATCTCTTCCACTCCCTGGCAGGGATGGAAACAGTCTTTCCAACCTCTCCTTCACTTTCCCTACCAGCTTCCTAGTGGGAAGCTTCCCAGATTCCTCTTGCTGAAAGTTCTCCCTGAAATTCTGTTTGCAACTCTGCTCAGCTGTTACACCTTCCCTTACAAACATTTTCTCTAGACAGAAAGCCTTCTGGATTAAGGTACCAAGAGAAAGCTCTATGGCTAGGAAATTTTTAGATGTTCTTAAGTATCATTTTGATAACGTTGATATAAAGAACCTAGAACAGAGATGTTTTCAGACTGAAGTAACCTCAATTTTTTTTTTAAAAGCAGTACAGCAAGCACTTGGCAAAACACAGTTAATAATTTCTCTCTGAATACAAGACAACTGAACATCATTTTCACTAGTCTGAGCAGCTGGATTCCTCAAGAAATATTACAGGAGATTTCTCTATTCAAAACATGCAGTCAGACATACACCATTAGGAGATGTCTATCGCACAAAACACAAACGGGAAAGCCTAGAGAGTTCAGTTCTAATCTTTGGCCTGTCACCAAAATATCGAGTTGCTTTGTACGTGTTACCTGACTTGTCTTGGCACGAATTTTCCTATCTGTAAATGGAAAGATACACGTATTCATCTCTCCAAAGTACTGAAAGTTTTACGTCAGTCCAGGATACGAGTTTAAAAATATACAGGATTAATAAAATAATAACAATTTTTTGTTCATTGGCTAAACCAAGAAGTTAAAAAGCACTTACTTTTCTCAAGCTGAGGCAAATGGTCTGCGTTTCTTCCTGCCTTTTCCTCCCACACCCCAAAATGTGAAACTAGACAGCTTGCTTTATTCAAAGATTTTTTTAGATAGAAGAAACGCTTCATGCTCAGAGAGTCTCTGCCCTGCTCCACCATTGAAAGCGTAAGTTGCACGTTTTGTTAAAATTTGTGATTTTTTGCTCTCTGTACTCTAGCTATAACTATCACTAGTAACTCCAAGCCCATGATTAGTTGTTCCAAACAGCCCAAACAGTTTCCAATAAACCAAATACTGCAAAAAAATACAGAGTTCAAACTTCATCGCAGTAACAAATCCCATCATGAAAAGGATTCGTACCGACAGCCAGGCCCCCACCCTACACCACCAGGAAACAGCAAGGGAAGAGCTGAACTTGGTGAGCGAAGAAAAGCAAATCCGATTAGGCAGCAAAGCAGAGCGCTGATTTGCATTCTGCAAAGGTGCATAATGACAGAGCACAAGGGGCCCATAAGAACCATTTCTAAGCAGCACAACATGCATGCACAGTGTTAAGAGAACAGACACAGAGGACTTGTACTGTGCATGGCAACAGCAATCAGATTTGATACTACAGTTCTTGAATAGTTTATCTTTTTAGACAATTCTTCTTCGCAAAGAAATTCAACAGGAATTGAAACTAGCCCAGTTCCTACTACCAGAACAGAAGAGAGAAACTGAGGAATCTGAGGTCCAGTGCTGTTCAGCTGAAGATTTGGAAGGTAACTTTCACACTGACCACTTCTTCTGTCCAGCAGTTTATGTACCCAAAGGTTATTTTCTGCTTTGTATAGAGTCCTACGATCACTATACCCAGAGCATAAAGTACCAATGCTAAATTACAATGTTTGGTTTTGTTTTTAAAAAAACATCTTTTGTTTTTTCAAAGTTATCGTAATATGAAAAAATAGAAAAACCTTTTTATCCACTTTTACAGAGCAGTCCTGGAAAGCATGGAGTCAGCATGTGCCCAGTGGAAAGGTATCACATACTCCTTGCAGGACAGGTTAACACAGAGAAGTTAGAAGAACAAAACGGGGCTATTCTGTACTTGAAGCTAAATAGAATAGAATAATTCAGTTGGAAGGGACCTACAACAATCATCTAGTCCAACTACCTGCGTGTAAATGAACATGCAGCACACAATGATGTAGGAGGCCATTAAAAAGCTCTTAACAGGTCGCAATATCATGTTATTCTGACAAACTCATCTTGTTAAACTTCTATTGACTCTGACAAAGCATTTTACCTATTGTAAAATCTAGTAACAGTACTGTATCAATTTCAAATGATAAAATCTTGCTTCCTGTACTGATTTCTCAAACTTCTGCTATTCCTAATGATGAACTGAACAAGCATGGTGGTGTGTGGCTGTTGATAGCAGAAGGATGGGAAGGTTAAGAGAAAAAAAAAATCAAGGAAAGAACTAGCAGAAAAAAAAAAATAGTAATTCATGAGATTAAACACTGCCATGATGACTGAAACATCTTTAATTGGATTTGCAGGCAAATATAACCCCTGGTAAAAATGATCTTTTCTGAGAAGGGAGAAAAAGTATAAAGCACATGAAGTTGTGGGAGAGTATTCAGATAAAATATTCCTTAACATATGTCAGACTAATTTCAAAGACAAAACTTTCCCCACCTATGAGCCAGTTTCCCTGCAAGTGGGATTTGATTTATTAGAAAAGGTTTTATCATTTCAGTGTATTTTATCATACTCAGTATATATTCCAGTGAATTTCCATAGTACCCCCAATCTATGGATGTAAGAACTGTGTGAAGGCAATCTGGCTCTTAGAGCATTCAGTGGAATCTTCAGTGCTTAAAAATATTTACCGTATAATTGATTCTTCATTTCTTAATCTTTAATGTCTCAGTAAGACTCAGATTAAATATGCTAAAGCAATCACAAAATTAATCTCCCTGTATCTTTTGGAATATCCAACATATGCATTTACTTCTCATTTTCTCTAATACATAAAAAAGCCCAAGAGTGTTCTAGACTAAGAAATATGTGATTTAAAAGGTGAACAGGAGGGAAGAACAACTCTGAAGCAGATGAAAAAGTACAGCCAGATTACGCAATAAGATTCTATGAAAATCACAGCTTTGAAATTTTGTAGCAATATTGGGATATTTGTGGATTCTGTTTTTTTGGTTTGGGGTTTTGAGGTTTTGGGTTTTTTTTTTTCTCTCTCCAAATGGGAAATCCTAATTTACACGAAGTCATTACAGTGTCGAGATCAGAAGCTAGCTCACTTGGTGCTCACTGTGGTTCCAGGACCTCAGTACCTCAGCTGGAGTAGACTCTCACCTAGGAGCTCAAATCTCAGAGATTGCCAAAAACTGGGGTAAAAGATAGAAAACTTTATGTGGTTCTTCATTAGTGTGTAATCTTATGAATTTACACAGTACCCAGCGAGTAAATATAAACTTCGCTTGGGAGAAGGTTTCAAGAGTACCAAAATTGAAGGTCCTTAAGAAACAAGAATTACCTGCCAGGCGAGTGTATTGCGAAAGGAATTCAAGCCAGGTTCCCCTTCTGAATTGTCTTCTGGAGGAGAGTCTCTTCCACCCTGTCTCTCTGCTGACAACACAGGGTGTCAGAAGAATAGCCTTCTTAGCATTAAGCACCTGAGGTATTAAGGAAAAACTCAGAATAGCCGTACTAGAGTTGAAGTCCAGCGAGCCCAGCCTCCTCTTTCTAGTAGTACCCCTTACCAGATACTAATAGTACTATCACACCCAAACATGACACTGAACTTGCCCTCCTGCCTCCCTATCTGCTCATTGCTCTGAGCACCTGCTGAACCAGTCTGTGTTCAAAGGCTCCCCATAACCATTTCTTCTAGTGGTTTGCCAAATCACTTTTAAACTCAAAGCTTTTAGCACCCGTCACATTTTCAACTACAGTGCTCGCTGTCAACCAATATGCTACGCAGATAAGGACTTTCATGTTTTGAACCTGCCCTTTAGTTCTTGTACAGTAAGAAAGAGTGAATAATTGTTACCTAGTCCCTTTTTCCATGACTCATTATTTCATATGCCTTTATCATAACTCCTCTGTCACCTATTTTCCAGACTCAAGTGTCCCAATCTATTTAATCATTCCTTGTATTCAGGCTGTTCAGTACTTTAATCACTCCTCTCATCCTTCTTTATACCCTTTGTAGCTCTACTATATTTATTTGAAATGTGTAGGACAATGCTGTAAGACGCAGGCATGCCAAGGATTTACACAATGATTTGTTCTCTAGCTGTTTTCTTGCTATTTTGACCACAGAGTTGATGTTTTCATGGTATTTTCACAATAACTCCAAGGTCTCTTTCCTGAGTCATAATATCTATTTGAGAACCCACCGTCATGTATGTATAGTTTGGGTTGTTTTCCTTCTTGTGCATTATTTTGCATTCATTGACATTCACTTTCATCTGTTGTTTTATTGCCCAGTCACTCAGTAGCTGAGATGCTCCTACAACCCTTCATAGTCAGCTTTTGTTTCAACTACCTGAATAATTCAGTATCAATAATTTTGTGAGTTTACTTTAGAACCCCTTCTTGAAATAATTTGTGAATACATTAAACCCTATGGATCTAGCACACCTACCTGGACTGCACCAGGAATCTTCCCTCTATTCTGAAAGCCTGTCTTTTCTCACCCTTTGTTTTTGACCTCTAAATCACTTAACTCTTGCACAAATCTCCCCCTTTGCCCAAAGGCAACTTTGTTTCTATAAGAGGCACCATGAGACACCTTCTGTCAGCCTTTCGGAAGTTTAAGTGGACTGCACTAAGCAGTACTATCTTAATTGTAAGCTCAGAGTCTGTGAAGTAATTGAATACATCTGTGAGACATGACTTCCCTCTACAGAATGATAGTAGCATTATATTTGCCCATAGGTTTATTTATCCCACATCTTAAATGTATTTCTGAACAGACTGCTTATTACATCCCTTAACTTTTTGTGTAGCACCTTAGAGCTTCCAAAAAAACCCCCACCCCCCAAAAACCCTGACAGTTACTCAGCTGTTCAATATATGTGCCCTTTAGTGTTTTTGGCTAGTGAGACAAATCTATTAGTACTCCTTTAAATACTCATTTATAAAAAAATCTTCTATTGGCTCTTCATTTTGAGACAGTTCATCCCATTCCTTTGAATCATAGGATCATTCAGGTTGGAAGAGTTTGGAAGGTCATCTAGTCCAGCCTTCCGCTCAAAGCTGGGTCAGCACTGATTTCAGACCAAGTCACTCACGGCTTTGGCTAGTTCTTTCTTGAAACCTCCAAGGACAGAAATTCCACAGCCGCACGGGCAACTTGTTCCAGCACTTAGTTATCCTCACCATTAGAAACACCTCCAGTTCAACTGTAGGACCACTGCTTTTTGCTCTTCAACCACACCTCAGCAGACAGTCTAGACAGTCATGCCATGTCTTCTCAACCTCCTGTGATGTATGCAAGCCTGCTATCAGGCCTTCTCTCTGCCAAGCCCAAAGCAAACCATACTCCGTCAGCCTTTGTCTTGTACTCCAATGCCACACCACATTGGTCGCAAAGGTTCCAGTGGTCATTCGCTTTAGCTCCAAATAGCAGTCCTGGCCTCAAGCATGTTAGCTGCACCCACCCAGCTTGGTGGCCCCTGCAGACTTGGTGCTTTTGATCTCTTCGACTTCAAACAACAATTTATATATTTCTTGTCTAGAAAAGCTCTGACAAACGAGTCTCATTTAGCATATCTCAGGAACTCCTTTAAGATTTCTACCTCCTTTAAGATCTCTGCCATGGCCTTTCCTCTGACTACTTTTTTACTGAACCACTATGAGTCAGCCCTTACATAGGTGGAACAAGTATTTAACTATTAACTTTCACTTTTAGCAAACAATTTTAAAACTGTTGTATTTAGAATTTGCTTTGTTTTTCGTCATATAAACATAGCTTTCACATTTTTACTTCCAATATTGAAAGGTACACATTTTGACTTCTAGCAGTCTCCTTTATTTGGCCTTTTAATTGTTTGTTTTCCTCCCCTCTTCCCCACAATGGCTGACTTGACAGATAACCTCAGGTAAACATCTTCAGCATTTATCTTCCCTTTCCAGTTTATTTTTAAATGTTTACTTCAGTTTTAGTTTTCCCTTTCCCAGTTTAATACTCTAGCGACTATCCTGTTTTTTCCTCTTACAAAGTACGTTGAACATGTGCATGTTAGAGAGCAACGGATAAACAACGAGGCATCACCTATGTCCTGCTCAGGCTTAGGGAGCTCAAGCACTGTTTTCAGTGTCTAGAATTGTAATCCGCATCATTATCCCTCCTGACACTCTTTTACTTACACACAGTTAAGTCTCTAATTACTATGGCATTTTCTGCTTTTTAAAGGCTGTTTTCCCCTATATCACTGTCTTGATGCAGATTGGGATGAACAATAGGAAGTTAGCTATTGAATTTCAATGCAAATACACTTCATGTTAATCACATGGTTAACTCATTCACTGGTTTTTCAGTCTCCTTCAGAATACAGAACCACTACAATATCTAAAGTTTATCTGAATACATATATATTTTTTTAAGACAACTAAGTAAATGAACTGCTTCAGTGAAATGCCAAGTACAGTAGTCTCCAAATGCATTTGCTAGCTAGCTGTGAAAACAGTGTTTTCATCATCTCACTGTATGTAATACTTTGTGAAATACAACTACAGGTATTCAGTTAAAAACAATGCCAGCAGTGAAGCATGCTAAAATTCAAACCACAAAATGAAAATTGTTTTAGTTAAACACTTTTAAAGCTTGATTTACTCTACTGTAGCTTCTAATAAATGTTAGATTCAATCACTCCCTTGTAGAACCCAAATGTACAATAGTCATGCTACATAAAACCTTAAGACCTAATATATATAGCACAATTAAACTTAAAGCAATAGGGAAATCACGAGTAATTCTCCCAAGAGCACTACATAGCAGAGAAATAAAACGGGCCATTTACCATTACACATCTACTCTCTATTAAGGCAGCTCTTGGAATTTCCTGCAGGGAAGACTATGTATTTCACACTTCTAGTGGATGAATTTTCTCATTTACTTTGTCTAGTTGTTGAAACTAATTTCTTCATGCCTATTTACAGACACACATTTTTAAAAAGCTGAAGTGAAACAAAACTACTGAGAAGTCCAAATGATTTTCAAGGTGGACCAATTTGCTAACTTAAAGATTTATTTTTGCATTAGCTTGCCACACTTTCAAGTAGTACCTGCTGTCTTCTGCAGCCAAAGCACCTAAACTTGCAGGTGCAAGAGACCCAGCTGCCTCAGTAGAGGATATCCCAAAATATTTGTCCCAATGAGCAGATGCCTCATCACTTTCAGACTGCTATGGCAACATCTCCCACCACCAAAAATGACTTCTCCTAATAACCCAGTCAAGTTCTCATGCTTTGCCAGTTTGACAGGACAGCAGATATGATTTTTTAGAAGTGTAATGTTAATATTTCTTATAAACTGTAGAAATCTCCAGGGGCCTCTAGATATAAGTTTGCACAAGTCTTCATTTACTATCAGGGCAACTGTTACAATTCTACAAAAAAATCAATGGACATGATTGGCTTTCACCATGCATAGGCACTTGGCACAAACATGCTGACACATAGCCGTGCAGACCCATATGCATGGTTAAAGGTAGTTACTCAAAAGGAATGACTGAAATATTTGCTAGTTGAGTGGAATTAGTCATGAAAACTGTGTTTTGCAAAATGGGTCTATTTTAAATGGCGCAGTCCCTATAGCCTCACTGACAACATTCTTCTCATTCTTCTGCATTCAACTCCATCCCCAGTAACAAATATTCATAGCCTCCCAAGCCTATGCTTCAGATAGCTCCTACAAACTCACTTTCCTGCAATGACAACAAGCAAGCAAACAAGTACACAGTGCAAACTATACCCTACAGCCTTTTTATGTTTTCCCAAGAAATTCCCAATAGGCCAAGATCTTTCACATCCTTTTCACACTTGCAACAAATTCCTTTTCAGAAAAATCTCTGCCCATTTGGTCATGGGAAATATTGACCTCTTGGTAAAACAGTCTGCAATGAGCTTCTTTGAAAAGCTAATAATAGCAAGATGTCCTGAAAGCCTGGCCAGGGACCAGGCAGAGGTTACTAGGGCTCCCAGCTTGTACTAACAGAGGTTCAACTAAATAAACACAGCAGCTAGAGGTAAAACCTAGGGATCCCTACTGATTGCAATCACTTTCAGAAGAAAAGAAAAGAAAAAAAAAAGACACACGCATTGGAGTACAACATATTCCTGATGTAGACCATAGGAAAAGGAAACGTTTTTTGGCTAAAGAAAGCCTGCACAACATATATCTCTGTGTACATGAACACTGAGGGTTTCACGACTGCTTTAGTTTGATGGAAAGAGCAACGATAATTTCAATACTGAATATTTTACCGACAGAGTGTTCCGATACTCCCCTTTGAGCTATGCAAAGGCATTTATAAGACCAACATGAAGACTACCACATTAAAGCCAATACTATTCACATCCAGTTACACACACACAGAGGGTATTATGGTAACAGCATATGTACGTTCTCTTATTTTAAAGAGGCTTGAGTTTTGTATTGCAAAATATACTCAGAAATATATTAGAGAGAAAGAAACTTGTACAAAGAATTAACGTTACAAAATATTTTTCTTCTCACCGTTCTCCAAAGTATACTACATACCGCATCATTGCAATTATCCATCTACAGATATCCTGAGTTTTATACTCCAATGATTTGGCATAGGAACTTTTTGAAACACTACAATAAGACATGAGGGAGTGCTTTCCACAATGCTGATATGCAGCACTGAACTCATGAATGTTCTATTAAAACTAGACAGCCATAAATATTAGACCTAAATTTTTGACTCAGGCTAATATTTGTTCTAAATAAACTAGGTGTCTGTATTAAATAAGAAAGCAAGGTAAGCCAGGGTCAGTACTCCTATTGCCATGTATATGCCCAGAATACAAAAGTCATCACACGTCTCACACAGCAAGTATGATTCATTTGGTACCTGTTAGGTATCCAAGACATCAGACTCTAGAATAGTTACGGAGCACAACATTTTCTTCAAGTGAATTTATTTTAAAACTACTGCTATTCCCCCCCCCCCCCCCCCAAGATTAAATTAATCCAAATCATTTGAATTCTTGATTCAGCCTGCATCATGTTATGTTGTGCAATATTCTGTTACATCCCATCTGGCATAATTTAACACTGCATGGTACAACGGAGTGAAATCAATTAAATGTATACTTCAGATAAATGCTATTACTTAAATAAGTTTCTAAAGGCAGGCCGACAGGTAACAAGCAACTTAGATTGGCAAGAAAATGAAATGAGTTATATCATACCTCCTCTGCTTCCAGAAATAATCTTTGCTTTCTACCTAAGAAAAAACTGGCAATCTGACAAACAACAGACACTGAAAAGTTCTGTACCAGCACTGTGTGTGGAATATGCTCTGAAGCACCTTCTGCTTATGAAGGCTAGAACTGTTCACAGTAACAAAATCAATGCACAGTTAATAGACCAGACTTGTCAATGTTAATCCACAACAATCTGATATATGAAAATCCTGCTTCAACCTGTTAAAATTTCTGGAAACATTTCATCTATGCTAGTTAGAAATGGTAAATACATACCTACCTAGTAAACTTGTAATCAGCTTCTGGTTAGCAGATAGGAATGGGAGTCACTTCTCATCTCAGTGTGCTAATTTTCTTAAATTTTTTGTCCCTGGAAATGCTGCAAGTTAATCAAATCAATTCCACCCAGGGGCATGCAAAACTCAGTAAGAAAAGATGAAGTCTCATCAGTTCTATGTTTTGACTGAGTATCAAAATGTTGCATGTACATGCTTGTCTAAAAACCTTTCAAAATTGTTAACATTTATGTGCAAGTCTTACATGCTACTAGAGCAATGCACACTACAACTACGTTCATAAGCAAAGCCCAACATGCCTCTTGCAGATGTGAAGCTGTATGAGCAAAAGCAGCTCCCTGTGCACGTTTTCTATTGAACACTAAGAATTTGAAAGAAATCCCATAAATCAGAAATGTATGGTCTCTAAAATTTTAGCTGTACCAGGTGCCAAAATCATAAGTTAAAATTAATTCCAAAATCTTGGAATTTTGTTCGTCATGATAGAGAAATATTAAAACAATTCCCCCCCTCCTTCATTATACTGAGATTACTTAAATTACTTTGCTGAGACATGGTCAAGTTCCCAATTCTAGTTTTTAGGCTTTTCTGATCTTTAGAACTATGTTACTACAAGCCTTTTCCACAGCCATTTTCTTCATCTTCATCATGCTACCAGCACAACCCGATATTCATCGAACTATATCACCTATATGTCCTTTAGAATGCAAATATGAGGATTCAATTTTTCTCATCTCACTATTGTTAACTAGCAACGTCTTCTTCTCAAGGAATCATTCCTTCCTCTTTGAACTTCCCTGAGAAAGTCAGTCTCTGCAATGTTGTCTGCTCCTCCCATAGGTGGTCCTGAAAGCTTGTATCAGCAGTTACCATTTCCTTCTTCAGAAGCCTTCTGAAAAATGCCCCTCCAATGTGTCAAGAATAAACACATCATCATTCAATAGCTAGGGGGAGATACAACTGGGAAAAAGGTTTAGTTTGTCTAAATATCAAAGACTATAGAAAACAAAAAGAAATGTATAAAACTGTAAACATTTGGAATACCAAAATAATTTTAGGAACAAATCTGGCAAAAGCTATTAGGTCATGGAGTCCAGTTCCCTGCTATGGCAGGAAACCTTGTGATGTAACAATAGTAGTAACAACCAGGACTACCTGTGAAGCTCTTTAGAGCCCATTACTATTGCTGAACACCAGAACTTTCTTCTGCAGCATACTTTGTGTTGCTTAACTGCTTGGGTTGCAAGCTTCTTGCTTCCGTCGTGTGACACCGCTGGAACTAGTTACTGGACTTCCTCCTCTAGTTCTCCTTAGTTTGGGGAAATTCATGTATACGCTTACATTTGCGCAGACCAAACACACTAGAAGGATGTTCCTAAGGGTAGGCAGGTTGTCCAGGGTACAGTACAACTATATATAACTACTCTGTCTCTGAATACTTATCTGAAAGTACAATCTGAACTACATGTACTTATAACAATACTTGTCAAAATTCAGACATTTTCATAATACAATAAAATAGGCAAAAGTACATCTTTTTCTAGAAGTTCAATTCACATGGTATTGCTTTTAATAAAAGTTTATTTAAGCTAATTAACAATTATCCTACTTACATCTGAATTAAACAGCAGAAAAACAGAACAGGAACATTCACAACCAAGTAACAGACTAAAATTACAACAGCTAAAAAAATGTAGATATAATAATTCATTAAGAACACTTTTTGTAACTATTTTTCTGTCTCCTGGTAATAAATTGGTAGTATCTATCCATATTAACATATCTAAGAATAAACCGGCATCCTAATGCTAAGCATGAACACATTCATATTTGTTTGACTTGCTTCCAAATGAAACCCAGTATTAAAAATAGGAAGTTTCAGTGAAAATAATTTAGCAAGTCAAAATATTTTTTCTAACATTTGTATCACACAGTTCTCATTAGAAAATTAAGATGACTGTACATATGCAATTTAAAGTAGCATCTAAAGATTACAGCACCAGTGATACCCTTAGACACTTGCATTGTCTGAAGTATTAATCTGTTAGTCTTAAACACAGGGAAATGCTCACGAAGATTATGGTAAAAAGTGCACTTCTCCGTTCCCAAGTACAAATGAAATTTCTTATTCATGTGTTAATATACAAAAGTTATTTGTAAGCTGTAAAAGGAGACAAAAAAACCTGACTTTTACAGTTCAACAAAACCCTTGTATTTATAAATAAGCGGTTCTTTCTGAAATAGTGCATTACTGAAAGAGACAAGACATCTTTAACACAAAACCATTTACAAGAGGAAAACGAAAGTCATCCTGTTCTCATTTGCCATCCATCAATCCCGATTGAAATATGGATGAACTCAGAACTAAATCCTATTTTTTTTCTTACAAACATGAAGTAAAAGACTTTTTGATGTCCTTGATTTAACACCCAATGCTATGTTTCCTTCAGAAAATCTTTTAACTAGGTTTCTTGCCACATCCTGTTCTTGCTTCCAGTTCCTCATTTTAATTCCTAGTGAAGAAAGAAATATTACTACAAATAGGACACATTCATTCAATAAACACAAGCCAAGAATTTGGCCTACTTGGATCTCCTTTTCAGAGCATGTCTAAGAATTTTTAGACCTATTTCTTGTCCTTACTGAAAGCCTAATTTTGATATGCAAAACTAATCAATCTTTCTCAGCTCAGTAAACCAGTGCGCCAATTGTTTAAAAAAATCCAATGATTAGACCCTCATTTGACACATGAGATGCTATTAAAAAGGCACAGTGGGTGCCAAGCAGCTTAGTGCCATGCACTAGGAAAGGCAGAGGTTTTTGGAAAGCTGTGAACATCTACTGAAAAAATTATTTGTAACTGATTTTGTTACACTAAAGATTTATGGCTTCTGTCTGATGTATATGTAATTGTAACAGACTTTCACAGAATACCACCTGATAGTCTTCTTATCAGCAATCTGTTAGAAGTAAAATAATTCCTAAATATTTCTTTAAAGTAACTTTTCCTCCGCTATTGTGTTGGTCAAAAATAGCCCCGAATGTTAAGTAATAAATCTCTGAAAAAAACCCCATATCTATAAAAACAAATCAGTGTAGTGTTATGAAACAAAGCAAGCAGCTAAAAACTGGTGTGGAAGTGATTACAGCATTTTATTTCTTGATAAACCACTCTTGGCAAAGATAGAATTGGTTAATGAAGTTCGCCAAATTTCTCAGTAAGTACACAAAAAATTTTTGGTTGAAGACCTTAACTCTTGGGAACAGGCTTTCCCAGCAAGCTTGAACTAATATTGAATTTTAATTACATACCATCTAGATAACTGGTTCGACATTCAGATTTTTTTTTTTAAATGAATGGATATACACTAATCAAACCAATTGTTTAGTATGCTGATCACTGCAACGCCTGCTGCTCAACTGACAAAACCTTAAGTACCAAGCTTAATTTTGGACCTCCCGTACAAACACAGTTACCAATGCAGTGTCATACATTCGAGTTTTGACACTTACCTGCCATTTTGGGTACTCGCAAAGTTCTATTGTTTAACAAGACCTCTCGTCGAATGTGTTTTGCAGCAACAGGATCTTGCAGGCTGCTTAACTCAGTGTTTGATGTAGAACTGGGAAAATAGCCAGAAAAGAGTTTGTTTTCAGTAAAGTGATTAAGCTACATTACAGTAGTTTAGGCCTTGAAATGTAGAAATACATTAAATTATCCAGCATTGGTAGTTCATAACAGTATGAAAAGAATAAACTAATTTATTTATGATGTATGCATAAGGATATTATTCCCCATTTTCTTTTTAAAACTTTACAAGAATGTTTCAACTGTTAAAATATGAACTAATGTTGCCACTTCATGTTAAAACACAGACCAATATGCCACAGTTTTTTTGGAAACCACAGTGGTCAGTTTGTGCATACAAATTATACTAAGAAATAATCAAAATCATTGAAATGACCATGCTGTGTTTATTGAACAAATTGCACTTTTTATTGCTACAATAATTTTTCTACAGCCTCCACCACAGTTGGAGGGGGTGGCTTGATAGCAGACAATACTTCTCAGCTAAGTTCCAGGAAAGCTGTTATAGCCTCAAATTCATTAAGACAAAACATCTACATTTTATAGCCTTGTATGTGATGGATTTAAGATGTACAGTGAAAATTATGAACCTGTCTGATCTCACCCTTTTATGCTTGCCTTACTAACTTCCTTGGTTCTACTCTGTAAGACAGCCTCATAAACAAGCTAATTCTATTTATGCCCCAAGTTTCTATGGTTTTCCCATTCCTCTAATGATACTGTATTATTCTCACTTTACAGTCCCCTAACTTACACTAGTTTTCTTAATAATAATTTTCTGTCTAAATGAAAATATACAGCAAGCAGTGAAGACTAAGATCTGCCTTGTGCCAGTCCTAACATCTATTTATGCATGTTTCTTGGAAGAGAACTTCTTCCAAGAATCTAATGCTATTTAGTAAAAGCAGCCTCTGTATCATGATTGACTTGTCTCTTATCCCTTGTCCTAGCAATACAACTGTTCCAAATCATATTTCTAGTGTAGAGAGTATGTCTGAATCTTATATTTTTCTTCTAATGCTAGTAGGAGATGAATGACTGGACTGAACTACTTCAAACAGGGAAAGCATGGGAGATAACAGGGAGAAAAAAGCAAAGAAGAGAAAGGAAAGGAGGTGCTATCTGAGAAGTCAGAGCATATTCCTTTCCTCCTTCACAAATATGAAGCTTACATTCCTTCTGTTCATCACCAACTGCTAGACTAAGTCAAAGATTTTTGGTTTACAGACAGTTTACAGTGAGGCAGAAGAAATAATCCCCCAAAACAGAATAAAAGTTGTGGGATTTTCCTGTAGTGTTATTCTAACTTGAAATCTGGGAAATACGTTTAAGACACAAAAGGAACAAGATAAAAGAGCAGAAAGAGCTAGCTGTTTGGAAAGAGATAAGCATTGTGGTTGGAAATCATTACACAGTTATTACAAAAAAGTACTTTCCTGAAGCCCATCTTTGAACATTTACCTTAAGATAAGATAAATCAGGCTCCAACAGTTTCCATATCTCTCCCTAAAAAAATCTAGAAAACTAGCTCAAGTTTTACAGGGCAGGTGATTTATTTTGCTAAATTCCTAACCAAGTACTTGAAAAACTGAAAGTGCAAGACGTGCCTCTTTTCTCATCCTAGAGCAATATAGTTTATTCCTGATAATAACAGTTTAGAACAATAATTAATAACAATTAGAACAGGAATATGAAATCGGATCAGGTAAATCTGTGATCTAGGAAATCTCAAAAGATGCTAATGAACGAAAAATGTGCTTAAGCTTCTTCCATGTCCTATGATCTACCTATAGAACTTGTTCCAACAGACCTGAAACATTCTTTAGAAGACATACGAGGTGGCAACTTGACTCACTGTCTAGTAACAGGTGACTCTTCATACGCTTTGAAAGGTTGTATCAGTTTTTGATTTAGGAAAGAGAGAGAAGAAAAGGGGGGAAAAAGCAGCACGAACAAAAGGGGGAAAAAAAGCGAACAAAAAGGGGGAAATCCTGTTTCATCAGTACTGACCTGATAGCTAATTCTTAAATACATTAACAAAAGCAAACAAAAAATACAATTCCACTTAGTGTCTATTCAGTTTCCGCTTTTCTGCTGTTCCTACTAACCAGCCTCTTTCAGGGTCATAAAAGAGAAGTGAGAAAATGGGACTTCTTCCCAGAGCAGACCGCAACCATGAAGTCATAATAACTGAGACTAGAAATGAATTATCTGAAAAACAAAGCCATTGGCCATATAAGTATTGTTAAGCATTTTCTCCACTTTCTATTTTTGTAGCTTCTAATGTGTTCCAGCAAAGGCATAACAATTTCAAATAAATTAGATTTTTAATTGATGATAGAATTTCTCTTTTCAGAATTATGTGTCATCTTTCTATTTTGAGTAGACAGCAGATATGGAAGACATGATATTTGTTTGTACTTGTCTATTAAAACAACAGAAGTTTCTAAACCAAGAGTAAAAAAAAGATTCTATTCAACTTGCCCGGAAAAAAAATAAATAATTGAATTGACAAACATATTTGAGCCAGAACATCTCATATGTAGGTCCAATGACTTGTATAAGAAGTTTTCAGATTTGAAATATAATACTGAAACTGAAGTGAGAATATAAGGAATTAATACAAATTCATTGGTACAGAATTAGAAGAGTTAGTTTAATCTTACCTTAATACCTTTCTTTTCCTCTCAGCGGCAGAAGTCATTGACATATACGAGGGCTTTTTAAGTACTGAAGTAGGACTTTTGTTTTTTAAGGAAGAGAGATAAGGTCTAAAATCAAACAATCATAGTTTTTTGTAAAATCTATTCTATGTAGAAGTCAAATGAAATTGTTCTTAGCTGTAAATAAATATATGCTAAGTTGAAAAACAATACGAGAAATTAATTTTATTCATATTACTTAAGGCAGCTTCACAGGACTTCACACATACATGGCAGCTTTAACGATGGCATCTCTCAATGTCAAAGAGGTTAAGGTATCCATTTAACTGACAGGAAAAGTAAGGTTTAGAGAAAGTAACTTGCCTGAGACATCACAAACAATTTTGGAAGTGCTGTATTCACTTTTCGGTACCTATCTTCTAAAACAGGCTAAGCTTTCAACTTCATCAGTTATCACTAACATACCCAATGATTTCAAATAATGGCAGAATTTAATCTGATGCTAATTAAAATTGAGGGTTTGATTTTCAAAATTTTGAGTTTACAAATAAAAATGCCATCAACGGAAAAACCCAGCTCCCAAGACAAACAGGATTAAAGCGTTTGGGTAATATTCCTTGCCCATATAAATGGAAAATACCTTTGCAGAATGCTATTGTTGCATGGCTGTGACTCCTTCGTGGATGAGTCAGTAGACGTTTCAGTTGTTTCACCTGTCCCTTCACAGAGGATTACTGTTGAGTCCATGTCAGCTTCATCACACTCTGGGATTATATCACACGTAGAGTCCATAATCATCACCTTTTTCACTGGCATATCTATATCACATGCATTGGCTTCCTGAAGGCCTGCAAGGTGTAAATCTTTCTTTACCACAGTCTGTGTACAGCAGCTTTGTACCGGTTCTCTGCAAAATTCTGGTGTATACACAATAGGGCGGACATCCTTGGTAAGAGAATCCTCCAGATGATGGAGACTGGACTGCTTGGATGCAGGAGGACTTTGCACTGTGACTGGCGAGTCTACTAGCTTCTGCCTAGTTCTTTTCTGTGGTGGTACTACATATTCTACTATGTGCTGTGAGTTTTTATTCATTTGTTGTGAAGATGTACCAAAACTTGTACCTGTGCAACATAGGCAACAATGGTTAGCACATTTACCTATATTTACTACTTAAATCTTGCTTTTTCTCCCCTCTTCCCTGCTGAAATATGTTTACCCGCAGAAATTATCACAAATAATATGTAAATGAAACAAATAGTAATTTGACCATATAACTAATATTATTTCTATTGCAGCATTGTCCAGATGGTAGCATTTGTTCTGCGGCACTCAAAGTATTACAAATATGCATAGGCTGGTATAGTTAATCCCAGAGATATTGCAAGTAATCACAAGCAAGAGATGACAGATGACAACAGGGAATGGACGAGTAAGTGTGTTGAAAATGATGGCATTATCATGACACAACTCTTCATTTAATTTAAGATGGTGCTATCACAGTAATCTACAGCTGCCTCCCAATAACGGCCATTTTTCCCTAGCAAGCAACATGCAGCAGAATGAGAGAGACTGTTGTAAAAGGCAGGACATAAAATCACTTAGACAAAATTCTTTGACACTGCAAATGAGAAAGTAGTGTTTTGGAAAAGGGGAAAGAAAGAAGTTACTTGGATCCTGTCATCTCAATATAGCAACTCTGGGAGAAAAGCTGTATACTAAATAGCTCCATCCTGAAAAATAACAAAGCAAGCAATGCAACAGTAATTGACCATTCCCATTCATCCTAATTCATACTATTTTTTTGTCTTGAAGTGTCATAATATTTTTCTTTTCAAGCAAGTAGTAATAAAGACAATCGTCAAAGTAAGAAAAGGTCTTTCTTTTATTCAAGTTTTCAGTAAAGGAGAACAATTTTAAGACAGAACACTTCAAGTGGCTAGACTAGTGGTGACTTCAGTAGTTAATAAAAAAAATTAAGGATTTTTTCTTAAAAAAACAAAATAAGAGTAGGAGAGCGCTGTCAAAACCCCAAGCGCTTCTATATTCAACTTATGCAAATTTAAGAAATTAAGTAAAGACTACTATCCTTAAAATGTCTATGTATTGGCCCCACTTCAGCTGGTAGCCACAGCACCTTGCTTCCCCTTTCTGCATTGCCTACTCCATTCCTATGAGCATCTAAACTATAAAAAGAGCTCATGCTTTTAAATTACTGACAGTTACTCACAAGTTAACTGTGGTATTCATGTAAGTGTTGATAAATATTTATTTCTTCTACATTTCTATTCAGTTTTTGCATCAGAGTAAGAAAGTTAGTTTGAACTCCTCGGTCTGAATGTTTTAGTTCTCTCATGCGTTAACACAGCACTTTAGCTGTTCCATAAAAATTTTTTGAAAAGGAAGAAAATTTATTAAAAATCTGTATTGCATTGCTCTCCCCCTGAAAGCTTGACTTCTTACAAAAAGCAAAGCTTAAATGATTGCAGCCTTTTCTCTGACTGATTACCACTTCTCAGCCTCAGTTTAATTTTGACTTCATTGCCCAGTTGCAACCCAATTTGCCATGGGCAAGAAGGTCCAAGAACGCCATTTCCCCAAGCACCCTCAGAAATCAGATGTCTTGGGAAAAAGGCCCAAAGAAGAGTCTCACTGAAGGAAAGCCTTCAAAGGAAAAAAGGATGATTTCAGCACCAGCTTTTTCTACACCTACCATTTGATGGATTCCTCATGCCCACTACACAACCTGATGCCCACAAATTCGAGCTGTGAGGAGACAGGAAAGGATTTAAAGACTGCCACGAGACCTACACCTGTTCTGGGAAGATGGAACGGGTAGGATCAAAGTGTGTACACGTAGAGGGATGCTAATACATATGCCACAAATCTATTCATTGTTGCCAGAACTTAATTCAATAACAGAAACATTGAAAAAACAAAGAAAACATTTATTCCTTACTCAAGGGCTCAGTTTCAGAAAGAACAATGTTTAAACTTCCACGGTTCAACAAATATGCAACATCTTATCCAACCATCCATAATCAATAAAAGCAGGTAAATTTAAGCTAAACAGCTTATGGGAAAAGATGCCTGGACAATTACATGAACAATTACAATTCCATTATGCTGTTTTCAGTTTTGAAGAAACACTAACACAGAAAACTCAGGTCTGAGAAGACTGCTTGACATGAAATTACAGAACTGAATTTGTGTGTGTGTGCGCTCATGTGCAGTTCATTTCACTATATACAGGTAAAGGATTATTTTTGTTTTTGTTAAAATGCAAAATACATTATTTTCTCATACCTAATCTTAGTCTAATTCATGGTCAGCATTCACCAGAAGAAATGCAGCAGGTAGAGACACAATAGTTTGACTGTAACCTAAACATCAAGCTAATTCAGAATATTCCACATGAACAGTGAAGTAGAAAGGGCAGTAAAACAAGGCCTGTGTGTTCCCCAAACAATTTTTACATCCATTAGAAATAATATAATCCTATTTTGATGAAGACATTTTTCTCCAAAACTTGGTAGGAATTTGTTAGTAACAAACAAGGGGCTTATTTAAGAGCCATTGTCAATATGTACTCCATGACACTTAACAACACTATGTGTCATTAATGTGCTTGCTTTTTAGTTTTGGCTTCACAAGCACAATATTACTCATTGTAAATACCAACATTTCATTCTTTCAAATATATTTTCTAGTCATCACAACCAAAAATTGAGGCCAAAACTTTATTTTAAAGACTTTTTGATCACTTATATTCTGAAATACAAGAATAAGCTTCACCTAAGGATTCCAATATAGCATTTGAAATAACTATCCATCAAACGTTTCAGGTTTTCCTTCTGCTTATATGCATCTGAGTGTGTGTTTTGGGAAAAATAATGGTTAGAATTCTGTTTGTCAGTTGTTATACTAGGACAAGGAGGTTCCAGTTTCAGAAAGTTCGCTTACTGTAAGACACTGAGGTTTTGCTAATGTCCTAAAGTTACTAGGAAGGAAGTCTGATGGAGAAGCGTTTAGGTGAGAGTGCCAAGTTTTAGAAGCTTCTGCAGGACTAAATACTGGAAGCATTTTTAAATTAACCGTAAATGCAAGCATTTAAACCATGGACTAGATAGGTAAAGAACACAAAAGTATTGCCAACATTAATAATTTGTTGAATTTCATCATAATGAATAGTATTTCATACTGTAATACAAGTACATTAATAAAAAGACAGTTGCAGGAATTATATATAGGGCAAATATAAGCCGTTAGTAAAAACCCAGGTCTATTTTAAAAATCTATTTATTTCTGGAATGAAACTCATTGTAAAATAAAGTTAAAACAAAACTAGATTTTCTTGCCAGTTAAGTATTGAAAAGCATATAAAATATTCAAGAAGGGTCCCTTCTCCAACCTTTTTCTGAAATCATTAAGTTGCTCCTAACACAGTAAACAAAAAAGTAAATGAAACCATCACCAGCAACATTGTATTTAACTTGGTTTCATTAAATAACAGAAACCAAATATGATGTGACAAAAAACCAACCCCAACATCCCAATTCATGTTAGCTTGCTGTTATGCAGTACATAGCTCCAAACAGTTATGATCTAAAGAAACAGCAAGAAAAACATTTAAACCCACAAAATAAAGGAATGTCAGTGTTTTTATATCTGTTTTTATACAGAAGCAAGATACTGAATCCAGTTGCTAACTTTTTGCAGGTGCTTTCAATAGCTGCCATTGAGAAGTAAAATGGGCTCAGACAACAACAGCTGCTACAAAAATGCTACTCCTATAGATTTCAGATGACTTCAAATTGTCACATCAAAAGTGTTTGTCCTTACAAAAATAAAATTTTTTTAAAACCTATCTTCAAATACTTCAAAGGCTACTTAATATTATTAAAACCTCCGATATTCAGAGGCAAACTTTAAGATCTATATATAAAAACTCATATTGAAAGAGAAAATCTAGTTTTCTAAATTTTCTAAAATCTAAAGAAAAAAGAAAACTTGGTTTTCTAAACTGACACAAAAGTAATATGCCTGAGATTGAAACACCACACCTTATTTTTCCTAAATACTGAATCCATACAATTTCAGCATAATTTTGTCTAAACAAGCACTGAATACTTCAGCAAACAATTTTCGAAAATATGGTCATCTGTCACTACATGACTCATACTACAATGGGACAGCTAAAACTAGGGAGAACTAGTTCCCCTAAATCCTAATCAAGAAGGGAAAATGAAAAAGCTCCAGAACAAAGGACTTCAATGTTGTTAAGAGAAGTATATACTTGTAGTACTAAAGCAACAGAGAAGAGGCATTCATTCCACAGCTGGTCATGCCTACTAAACCCAAAGTATTTGTATGACAATTTTCGGCAATGTTTTCTCCCAGTATACTCAATTTTAACATGCTGTTGTTGAATGCGTGTAAATGGGATGTGTATGTTCTATGTTTTAGCACATGCTTTATCTTATTGCCTAAATATTCCAATGAGTAAACACAGAAAATTGAGATGACAGTACATTCCTGACTAGGAACAACTGAGGTAATATACAATACACTAATAAAATGTCACAGATGAGGTTAATAAGGAATTACTTTGTTTCTTGCAGTAACAAGCAGCAGATACCTCATTCATATCACATACTAATTTCAACACCAAGAGTAATATTACCTCCCACAGAACAATTCTACTGCTGAACTCACTGCAGCATGCTGTAGCAAAGCCCATAAGTATAAATGGGTTACAAAAAGATTTGATGAACTAAAGGTTTGACAAAATTAGAAGAAAGATAGCTATGGGCAATTATTCCATGTGGTTGTCTGAATGGGATTTTCCATTGCACTGGAACCGGAAACTGCAAGCCGGCTGACTATAGATTTGTCCTCTTATCGCTGTCCATCTTAGGAGTGTGTTCCTGGCAACTACTAAATACAGGGTACCGAAGTCCACATAGTCGTGGACCAAGTATAGCCATTTACATTTTCTTAAAGAAGAAATCTAATAGTTCCTGAACAGACGTCTAATGCTAATCATTAAGTGCTGTCACTACTTCTCTGCTGATAGACAAACAACATGTTCCAACTCCAAACAAAATCTCTAAACCTGTTCCATAATAAGGCAGGGAAATGATAATGTCTGGGGGTTGTATTTGCTTCACATTTTACAGCCAGTTCAATCAGAATGATCATCGTGATTCAGTGATACTAAGTTTACTTTTTATTTCATATACAAAAAATGAATCACTATATACAGAAACATCCACAGCTAACCTGATGGAGTAGCTTAAAAGAAAAATTTAGAAGTATTTCCTTAGCTAATGCTTTCAGCTACAATGTTTCTCTCTAAAAATAAGCATTATTCCAAATATATTTTAGAGAATAGACCACATATTTGCTGGTCTTTAGTTTCAGGCTGATGATTATAGAAGATAATTATCAGAATTCATTTAGATATTACTTATGAGATTCACTCAAATTCAAAATAAAAGTCATCCTTCACTAACCAACCACCCGCCATCAAATAGTATGAGTGGTTTTGGTCATTAGTTTGTTGTATTATCTATCCCAAAAGACTACTCAGAAGAACCGATTTATCAGGACAGAAACACAGCAACATTAGATATTTACAGCCCTGTGAGTTAATTTGAAAAGCAGAACACAGTATTTGAGAAACATGAGTCACAGCAAAAGTGAGCAGAGTTCATGACAAGCTGACTCTGATGAATTGGGTTAGTTCTAATTGACATTCAGGACAAAATAATGGCCAAGACTTTGCTGCTTCTGGAACTCATGTTAATACATGCACAAGGCGAATATTTCTGGAAACTGTGCTAAATTAAGTCTACCAGGTTGTTCTGCTAAAGTGAAATCAAATATTAATGTATTCATTTCAATAAACAGTTCTGGGCTACCAATGATTGATTCGGTTACAATACTAATCATACATTTTGATTTTTCTAAAAACTGACTCATGGAATTCCAAATTGCAAATGAGGTCTAGCGAAAGCATTGCAATTATTTCAATATTCATGTGACCCACACATATCACTCTGATGGCCAGCCTCACAGCAGTTTCTCAAACAGCAGCTGTGAACTGAAAAACGCCAAAATCCAGGCTGCGTTCTTGTGGGTCCCACTAGTCAGGTTTTACACAGCACAAGAAAAATACCTAGTCATACAGAACAGTGTGAAAAAGCTGCTCAGTGTAAGACAAATCTTTCCTGTATACAAGACACATGATTTTCCTACTTTTAATCAAGTCTTTTACTACATACAACTACACCCCAATTTTTCCTGCCATGCAAAATAATAAATTGACTTTCCTTTCAGATGTTTGTCACAAGCGGAGGTAATGGATGCGTTTGTTTTCCTTTTTTTTTTTTTTTTTTCCCCTCTCTCCTGTAAATCAATTCCATTCTCTCAATGGTAATGTACAGTAAAGCTTCCGGAAATGGGATGCCTGAAACAATGCCAAGAACTTTTCCATTCACAGAAATACTTGCAAATACCAGTCATAGCTCTCCACCCATCAGTCCGTCCTCCATGAATACTGCATGCCTCTCCATTAACTGATACCCAAGAACTGGGGCCTGAATGCATTTTTTAATGAACTTCTCTTATTTTCTTTGCTTGTGCTTTACTTGACACAAACAAAAATTAAATTACCAAGGAAAAACAATATTTAAAAAAGTATAATGTGAATACACCCAGTGAGATTAATTAATGTCGTGTATATCTTAAAACTATTTTTCTTGAACAACATGAAATTAAAAGACAATTCAAATGTTCATTTTAGTTTAAATTTGAGGGTATTTAATCTTACTTTAAAAACCCTGAAGTGGTAAAGGAAAAAAAACCACATCAAATAACAGAGTATCTGAATCTTAAATTTCTGATTGTGTAAGTTCTTTACAAAATACTCCTTGAATCATTACACGTGGAGTATGCTAGCATGCACTGCAAAACAATTATTTGTTAGATCAAGCTACTTGTCATGCATAGCTGTGTTAATACGGCACTGTCTAAACAGACCAGAAGGGCAAGGAACATTAGCTTCGAACAAATTGTGAATTTTCTGAGAGCTGCCTCTAGTACTCATGGTAGGGCTGCACTGTAGGTACAGATGACTAAGCAGTATGACTTGGTTGGACGAGGCTGCTGATTAACATCGAAAGCCAGTAACGTGCATCTTTGACTCTCAGAGCAAGACATTTTATAGAAGGTGTTTAAAGGTTTCAAACGTTAAAGGAAAAACAAGATAGAAAGAGGTCTGTTTCTATAGTGAAGCGCTACATGTGCTTTCATAAAGCTTATTAGCTTTAAGTAGCTTTCTCTAAAAATCAAGAGTTTTTAAGCACAGAAATTGTCTGTCTTGATAACTTGGCCATAGAGATATTGGCCAGAGAGTACTTGATCATCTTCCCTGCCACTATGACTTCGTATTAATACAGTCCACTGAAATTCTTTGGCATTTTGAAACTCCTGATAGAATGAGGGATCTTTTAACAAGGTAATATTGAAACCACTTCATACAATAAACTAAGCACATTTGGAATTTTTTTTTCCGAAAGTTCTTTCTGTAAGAGACTTTCAATAATACCTAGAATAAAAATCCCTACCCTTTCTTTCACCTTTGCTATCATTCCCTTTACTCTTTTTAGATTCTTTTTCTACAGCAGTCACTAGTTTGACTTCCTTCTTCAGGATCAGCCAGTGGAGTGTAGTTAATTTCAAAGAAACCCATGAGAAGTTAAGGCCCTGCTTTCACAGCTTTTCTTATTCTGCAGAAGTGATTCAGCTGCTTCAGCCTTTTGGGGACAACGCTTGTAATCAGAAGTTATTTATGTGACTTAAAGCATTTAAATTTTTATGTGAAAACTCAATAACATTTCATTTACGTTCAAACAATGGCATAGTTCCTTCTAAAAGGGCTGCCAGCAAAAGGTTACAGTGCCATTAACAAAGTTTCTGCAACGATTAGTGTCTCATGTATTATATGACACACAGAATCCAGCAGTTCCCTTTAAGTACAGATGTTTTTCTGCATCACTACCATGTGAAATGCATAGCGACTACACAGAAACTTGTAGTTTGTCAATGAATTTGAAGTATCCAAACATGGATAATGCATGCTTCCTTAAATACTTTTGAGTTCAACAAAAGATATGGAAAAATTAGCTTCATAAGCTTACACTAAAGTGGAAATTATATTTTCCTCATAAATCTTACTGTTTTCTACATAAGTAGCATGGCATTTTTGCAGGGGGATTTCATATTAAAAAAAAAAAATCTTATAAATGTGTTAACTTGGGTTCAAAAGCAATGTATCACATTGGTTACCAGCAGACCTAGTATGCTCTCTTCCTCTTAGATGATCTAGACCTTGTTTCATACAAAAAACATTACATTGCCACCAATTAACTTCTCTACCCTCTCCCGCAGATTATTTAGAAAAGAGACTTCTGAGACATTAACACAAGGTGACACATATTTATATCAAATGGGAGATTTAAAAAAAATACTGCTGTCAAATTATAACATGAAAAATAAGAATCAAATCACATGAACTGCATTACTATTTCCTTGCTGACAAGTTGAGGTCCATGCAATTATAAGTGAAATATGGATTTTTATACAAGGAATAGTGACCACTGTGTAGGACTTGGCTAAATTTTTTCATCTTGGTGCAAACCACTACTTCCTTCCAAACATCTTGAACAAATTATAAATAATAAAATATCCATGCACCAAAGATGTGAGAAGATCCATATAAATCTTCCTTTTTACTTGTTCACCAAGTTCTTAGATCAGCTCTTGCTAACATTTGCCAAGCATACTTCCGAGATGACTTTAGGGAGAAGGAATTGGATTCCTGAATAATTAATTTTGTTTTTAAAGAAAAAAAGAAATTACTACATCATTCCTACTTCTGTTTGGGATGTTGCCCTTGTACTACACATTTTTCCATGCTAATATATTTTTTTCCCGGTTTATGTTTTTTTTTTTTCTTAATAATTTGTTATATACATTCTGCATAAGAGAAATGGATTTCCATAACACAACATCAGCTAATTGTTCAAAATAGTTTAAATGTGAATTCAGACCAACAATTGAAGACGCGCTAATTCAGTGCATTTATTTTGTGTTCAACAGGAAAAAAAAAAAATTAAAACACTAGTAAGTATATTACTTTTTTCCACCCTGCCTCCCTAGATGTATGAAAATGATTGTGTCAACACCAGTAGCATTTCAGGTAAGGACACATTAAGATTAAAATGATACTGTAAAAATATTGTTTGAAAAGAGCTGGGTTTTTTTCTGAGCAGAGCTGCTATTATTCTTGTTTATTTGTTATCTCAATATTTTAAAATTAAATATTTGAATGTCTTATCATTTTAGAACTTCTAAGTTCTTCCAGTATGCAAAGACAATTCTCAATTCAATTCCAACTCAATTCAAATTCAAATGTCTAATATCAAGTTCTCAATAGTTTAGTACCTAGTAGCATTATGTCTTATTCTGTACATTGACTTACGTTTAGAAATTTTTGTACAACAAAGGCTACCTGCTGTACAGTAAGTCTGAAACAAACAAGCCACATTAAGGGGGAAAAAAGCTGTTGAAGAAAACTTCTGTTAGCTCACTATCTTAAGCTACCAGTAAGAAAGGTAGATTCTTTGTGAAGATTAAGTCTTCAGTAATTTGGAAAAAAAATCCTGTCAATGTCCCCTAAAAGTATCAACATATTTGTACAACTAGTCAAAAGCAAATGGAAAGAGCACACAACCAGATGAAGGGCATAAAAAAGAAACATGACAAGTGTCTTGTTAGAAATTGTCTTGTTAAAAATTACCATAACCTTTCTTGTAAAGGTTACAAAATTTGGAGGACAGTTGGTTCTACCATGTTTTCTCCTGCATCTAATACGAGGGGGAAAGGATTGAAAAGTAACATCTACTTTTTCTTTGGAAAAGGAAATAAACAAAAAAGAAAATACCATAAAAGACTTATATGGACAGCTACAGGCAAAGACACCATTTACAGCTGAAAAAAGTCCAACTTCGCTGAAAAATACGGCATCCATTTACTTAGGTGAACATATAGTTCAAAAACATTTAGAACCATAGAATAATCTGAAAACCTCTACATAAGACTTGCAAGACAACCTCTTAAATTATGTCTAATCATTCTAATGGAGTGAAATGTTTATGCCTCAAAAGTTAATGTGTAATTTAAATATCAATTATTTTAGTGTTAATTTCAGTAAGAACAGATCTGGCCTCTTAACAACACAGGACTTCAAGAAAGGCAAAACAGAAGCAGATTAATAAAGAACTCTGATGAAACTCACTAGCATCAGGAATTAAAATTCACCACAATGATATCCCACTTATGACAAGACAGGTTCTCTACAATCAGTATTTAGCTGGAAACTATATTCTTTTTTTTACCGGATTTGTATTTAGGTACCTTTCCCTACCCATACTGCCAGAAAAAAATTCCCCTAAAAGCAAAAAAAGTGTATTCATCTAAAAAAGTATATTTATATCATAGTATGCCCATGATACAAAATAAATATCAGGCAGGAGTATGGCTTCATGTTTGCCTTGCACGTGTACAATACAGATCTTCAAGGAAAAATCCCCGCTGCACAAGTCTTGAATTCTTACTTTACAAGTAGATTAAAGAAGTTTGTATTTCTTTCCTTCTTCAGCCACAGACCTACATTTTCACAAGTCCAATCTTAACATGTCATAAAAGCCACTTTTTAGGTGGTTTTTTTACATAAGAAAAAATTTATAATTTTCAGGCAGATAATCACAGTCGAAATAATAAATCAAAATATAGGCTCATATATATATACACACAAAAAACATGATCTGAAATAAGAATGTGATGATTTTTGTAATCAGAACTGCTAGCACTTAAGATTCCAGTGTTCTAGCACTGAAAATGAAATGTTACGGCATTTGAATTCTCAGATGAGTTATGACAGGAAGCAATACAGACCTCCAAAACCCTTCAGTAATTTTCTTTGCCATGACAGAATAAACAGACTAGAAAACTGGTTTTAAAAACCATATTCTTCTTTCTGTTTTAAAATAGAGATAAAACAAGAAAGAAAACCACTACCTTTTATTTTAATGCCTTTCATAAAGCTTTACAGAATTTTTCCATCATGACATGACAGCAGCATCGTAGCTCCTAATGAATGCAATGCCACAAAATGCAGATACTTATCACTACCATGATTTTCCAACAGGTTGCCAGCAATCCAAGATCATATTCAACTTCTTTCTGGATGGGAAACGAGAACGGAGCAGAGTGGAAGAATGCTGCCACCCGCTGAGGTCCACTGCCCTTGCTCAGAGAGGGGAGGAGAAACGGACAAACCAACAACTCCTTTCAGCCTTGCCGAATCCCTGACTAGTGTGGTAGAAAAGGAAGTAAAAGATGCAATTCCACAAACTTTCTTTTCCTTCTCTCAGAAAGCACAAAGAAAACCCACGCAAAAAAAAAAACAACCCATCCAAACTAAACCCAAGCCAGGACTGCTCCCATCAAAAAAACCCAGCCCATCCTCAACAGAGTCTGACCTTCACATTGCAGAAATGAAATACCGAATCAACTATCTGATGTGATCAACAGCAATACAAACATGTACCAAAAATCACAGGCACACTTCATGAGAAGAGAGGTAATTGTTTTCACAGAATAATTATCAATCCCAGAGTGAGCTGTGTAGAGGAAGAAAGTTAAAGGAAGCAGTGAAACCAACTTCACAGGGTTCTAGGGGTCAGTGCTCTTCCATGACTACTGGCTTTTGAGAAGCTGAGGCATTATTTATCTGCTTTTCCCTTGTTACCTACAGATGTCTTTCATTGTTATGGATTATTAGCTGTAATCGGAAAGCCCCAGTGCGCTGAGTGCTGCCTAGCCAGAGCACAAGACAGAACCATTGGCCCACAGCAGCTGCAGAGTCAGGTGGAGATCTTGCCTGTCACGCCTCAGAACAGCGCTTGCTGTAAGGATTCTTCATCCCTTTTTACCCAGGCTACACTCTAGGACAACTCACTTTACAGCTACATAGAATAGACAGTTTCAGTTGCAAGGGATGTACAATGATCACCTAAGTCCAGCTACCTGACCAGTTCAGGGCTGACCAAGCTAAAGCACGTTAAGGGCATTGTCCCAATGCCTCAAACACGGACAGGTTTGGGCACAGGCCACCTCTCTAAGAAGCCTGTGCCAGTGTTTAACTGGAACATAAGAGTTCTGAGGAAGAAATGGGGCCATCAGGATACAGCAAAGCAGTCAATTCCATGGTAGAAATAGTGAATCTTTTGATTCTTGGAAAAAATAAACTTATAAAATACTGTACTAAATTGATTCCAAGTCAGCCTGTAATTAACAGGAAATCTCACCCCCCCCAAAAAAAACTATTAATTCAAATATTGCAAAACTGTAGTAGCTGCTTAACTTTTCAAATCACTAATGGAATTAAGGTATTTATTGACACTATGATGCCTTTTCCATCAACATCATGCAAAAGGTTCAAACAGAATTATTAACAATACCCGTAGCATTTAGGAACACTGATATATGAGGTATGTCACAACAAGAGAATAAGGGAGTTAACTGTTAGCAGAGTCCGTCTAGCCATTGAAAAAGTAATCTTTTTTCCTATAACTGATTAAGAATTGTATATAATTTACAGAAAGTGTGTCTGAGGCTCAGTTTTACATTTGGCTTCAATATTTGCAGAAGTGTGCATCCACTGTGTTTATGGATGACATATAGCTTTTGCAGGAGACATTTAAACATATTTCCAACAGAGAACAAATTAATTATATACTTACGGCATGGGGTGTTTGGTCTGTTCATGAGTTGCGAGAATGCAAAGAGAGCTGGCAGCTCTAGTTCATGGTTTTGATTTTGCTCTTTCTCTTCAGTCTGGTCAGCCCAAACTACTGATTTTTGTCTTAGAATCAACTGCTCAGCCTGCTCAAATTCAGTCTCAGTTAAATCATTTGTCAGCCCAGCTTCTTTCAAAGTCAGGTACTGCTTGCGAAGAACTGGAAGCAAAGTATTTAGTACTCTGTAAAACAATAAGAGGTGTGACAAATATGACTAAGTCATAACTAATCTGATCCTTACTAGTACTGCCACTATTAGGAATATGACTTTTTTTTGCCCTACTCTCCCACCCCCTGCCAAGTTCTGCTGTGTAATTTATTTTATTTTTGAGGAGTACCATAACACTGAGAAGAAATATTAACGACAAAGTAGAATGATTTTTCTCTTTTGCAAAATCTTGTACTTCACTCTAAGCATTTACTAAGTACAGTTTTTCCTGAGTGTCCAAGATCTTCAGTACCTCCAACACCACAGAAATACAGTCAGTATATCTTGATTGAGTTATGACTTTATAAAATTAAGCATGAGATAAATGAAGAAGAGTATAAACCAAACAATGCAGTTTAAACCAAGCACATCTTAATTAGAAGTACATAGAACCTTATTAGAAGCCTAGTCTAAATAAATTTACATACTATGATCTTTAATTAAAGAATGGAATACATTAAGATCCAGGCACAACTGCAAACCAAATTAAAGTGCCAAAAGTTTAAGAATTCTATCTGAACACAGGAATTCATTAGCTGTGGAGTCAGTTGCAAGACTAAACAGTATGGTCAAGTGATAGGGAAAGAATCACAGAATCACACAGAATGTTCGGGGTTGGAAGTGACCTCTGGGGGTCATCTAGTCCAACCCTCCTGCCGAAGCAGGGTCACCTGCAGCAGGCTGCACAGGACCTTGTCCAGGCGGGTCTTGAATATCTCCAGAGAAGGAGACTCCACAACCTCCCTGGGCAGCCTGTTCCAGGGCTCCGTCACCCTCAGAGGGAAGAAGTTCTTCCTCATGTTCAGACGGAACTTCTTGTGCCTCAGTTTGTGCCCATTGCCCCTTGTCCTGTCACTGGGCACCACTGGAAAGAGTCTGGCCCCCTCCTCTTGACATCCACCCTTCAGATATTTATAAGCATTTATAAGGTCCCCTCTCAGCCTTCTCTTCTTCAGGCTGAACAAGCCCAGCTCCCTCAGCCTTTCCTCATAGGACAGATGCTCCAGCCCCCTCATCGTCCTCATAGCCCTCCGCTAGACTCTTTCCAGCAGCTCCTCATCTTTCTTGAGGTGGGGAGCCCAGAACTGGACACAGTAGGAATATGTGTCTAAAACCACAAAGAAAC
The DNA here is from genome assembly GCF_030867145.1 of Opisthocomus hoazin. Taxonomy (NCBI): domain Eukaryota; kingdom Metazoa; phylum Chordata; class Aves; order Opisthocomiformes; family Opisthocomidae; genus Opisthocomus; species Opisthocomus hoazin. The sequence continues at coordinate 7,754,872 of NC_134420.1, forward strand.
AACTTCGTAATTACTAACAACATTGTTTTAAAAATTTTGCTTTCAGTTTTGCAGGTTTATATATTAGTTTTTCTAATGTTTATGGTAACACCTTTTTCTCCAAAGAAGGAAGAAAAGCTAGTTATTTCATTTTGGAATGATTTAATTTTAAATTTAAAATACTTATTTACTGAACAGATTTGCAATTACTTCCCATTCCTTTTGTCACACTGAAAGCTAGCCTCCAACATTTCGAGACTGACAGTAGAAAAAGAGCTGATGCTTACCTGCAAATTCAGCTTTTTTCAGTCTGACTGGCTATATCAGAGTAAATCGCAAAAACGTTTAATACAGGTAAACTAATTAATATCTACGGTGCAAGGAACTAAAAGAGAACACAAACGCTTACAAAAGACCAATACTGCTGTTCAACACAAAAGAGGTAAATAATACACCTTCATCTACTGAATAATTTGTAAAAACTATGTAAACAAAATTGAACAGAAATATGAAGTACTAGAGTATACCTGCAGTTTCTGTTGAACAGTAGCGGATACAGACCAAAATTTATGAAGTGAAGTGATTATTATTTTACATATCTTTTTGCTTAACAAAACACAATTCTAACCTAGAAAAAAAAGTTTGAGAAAAATCTTGCTTCCATTTCAACCAAAACTAAATTCTATATATATGTCTTATGAAGTTACAAATGTCAGAATAGAAGTCTTCTCTGGCCTGCTATGAAACCATACTTACTTTTCTGTCTGCTTATAATGCTGATCTTGAAGGGACACCAGAGATAACATATGCTCAATTTGGGCTTTCAAGTCATTAACTTCTAGGTTTAAACGGCAACACTGCAGGTCTTCATCAAGTTCCTTGGGAAATTAGCAAGGAAAAAAAAATATCAAACAACTGGACATCAAACTGAAAGAGAGAAACTAAAATCAAAACAAAAAAGAATATTAATTTGTCCTACACAGAAAAGTAAAGATGGAGTGGATCTGTATTGTTATAACAAAGTTTTATGGTAGAAAGGTATGGTTTGATTCTTATTTACATGCATAAATGTTGTTTTGTAGATTACCTTTGATCAATAGTGTGCATGCTGTAAATAGCATTAAGCATCCAGCAGGCACACATGTGTGCTTATCTCTGCATGCCCAAAAAAACGCTTGCCTCTTCCTGTGTACTTGCTCCATATCTGAATTTCAGTGACATTGTCTGAGACAAGTCTCCTGTATTCAACTTCCTGAGATGCCAATATCTTGTTTGAAATATCTTAAAGTTAGCTTCTTTTAAGGTGTCAACAAATTTTAGTAATCCCAATAAAAACACAGGTGTTGAAATATATTCCATTATATGAGTCACATAAGCTCATTAGACTATCATTTAAGCCACTCCAATTGCTGGCTGAAACGAAAAGGCAGGGAGGAGCGACCCCCTATCTTTCTTTTCCTCTTCTTCCATCAGTAGCAGCAATATGAATTGGGGGGAGGGGAATATTCTTATCTATAGTCAGATGTTGCCTACAATGCATGAAATCCGCCCTTGAAGTGAAAGGCATTTTACCTTTGGAATACAGCCATCTTGACCCAAGAGGCGCATTTCATTTTCGACACGATGCAGCCAACTGGTATTTTCCTCAAAATGTTCAGCCTTCTCTTCTTTCTTCTTCTGCATGTGCATGTAGTGCGTTCCAAGCGTTGCAAGCCTTTGATCCCGCTTGCAAGCGGACTGAAAAAAAAAAAATTAAAAAAATCAACATTTAAAGGGAAAACTTACAAATTAAATTCACAAACATCTCTACATAAAAAAAGATTTTTTCACATTTTTGCACTCAACTGGGCATAACAACCATTTTGCATTTTTGACCAGTTTAATAAAAATGAAGCAGCACACTCTCCTGGTGGGCATTACTGAATTCTATTTAAACATTGTCAATTTCTTGTTTTCTTGGAAGCCCTTATAACAGAATATAGTAATTTGACTGATTATTCCTTTAAAGAATAATACATTGGATTTGATCTATTTCTGTTCTAGGCCATAATTATCTCAAGTTGGAAAGACTGGAAAAATTACATGTGCACATACAAACACACTTCTAAATACAAAATAACCTAATAATTGCTAGTAACTCAAGCATGAATGTGAAGAAGGAATTTTAGCTGCTTTGCCTTCTTAATACGGTATATCCTAGAAAAAGCCCATTAAAGGGATACAGTAAGTGGCAAAAGGAAAACCTTCTGTCTTCAAGGATCAACATTCTTCTGGTGCTTCTGTGAAACCTGACAACAAAAGGGGACAAAACCAGCAGCAGCAAGCTGGATATGAACGAGGTAGTGTTCTAACAAGGCAAAGGAGACTCTTTTTATTCAGAGGACAACTATAGTTTGCAGTAGACTTTAAAAATTAGGTCACTGACTCAACTAGTCGTAGACAAGACTGACTTTAGATAGAGTTCACAGAGTTCAGCTACGCCTAAACCTTAGTTAAAAAAAAACAACAAACCCTAAACAGAAAACCACAAACATTTGAAGTATATTGCTACACTCAACAAAAACATATAGAACCTAGTTAGTTTTTAAAAATTATGTAACCTAAATGACTACATCCATATGTTCCAAAATTAACACTCCATGAAAACTTAATCAATTATAATAAATCTACATGTTTAGAATAGCAGGCCAAATTATTTCTATTACACAATGTCATAAGAAACTCTGAATGTAGGTCCCTAATTTTGCACAAAGCAGAAATTAACCAGTGCCCTTCTGAACATACTATAGAAGACAGCAACAGCATGTGGAGAGACGCAAAATGCATTTCTTAAGCTGACTTTTGAAAACGCTTACTTCAATGCATGGCACGCAGAACACAGAACCAGCATGGTAAAGACACCTGAACTGTATGTGTAGTCCAGGCAACTTGCCAGGTCAATGACTAGGTTCTGGCCAGAATTTCACTTTGCTTTCTCTTTAGACTGTCTTACCTGCTAAGACAACAGAGGATTCGGAGAAGACAAAGTCACTTTGTAAAGGACCATCTCCTTAGGGAAAGTACCAGAAGGAAGAGTTAACTATCATACTAGAGGTTGCAATGACCACTGGTTCCCTCTGACCAGTGAGGCCAGGGGAAAGCTTTCAGGACTGCTGAAGCAGAAAAATCTAAACTCATTGTTTTGCACACTCCAGCTTTTACACGGTGCAGGAGCGGTATTCGGATTGAAGGTGGCATTGACAGTATCCCACTATTTGATGAACTCATCCCATAGGTTGCCAGGAAGAAAGGACTTGTTACATCGATGTGCTCCAACAGAAAAAAATACGGTTGCATATGATAGCTGTACACAGCCTCTGGAACACGTGTAGTCCTGGGTAAGATACTTGGCTGCTACACTCTCTTGTAATTGAAAAAAAAAAAAAAAAAAAAAATCACAAGAGATATAGAGGAAATTGTCCCTCCCAGGCTGAAGAACTGGAACATTTTCAACAAGCATTTTTGGATCCAGTATGGGCAGTTGTAGTAAGCAGGAAAACTGAAACCAAGATACGCTGACTGCTTTGCAGGAATATGCTCCTTTTCCAGACAGTAGAAGTAATATTAAAGTGGCAATCAGAAAAGGAGAAGTGGTTTTAGATTTAACAGATATTTTTTAAAGCTTATCAAAGTACCAGCAGTTTTTTGCCATGTCTCTAAGAATATAAAAATAAAAAAATTGTAAAACAGATTCCATGACTGATGCAGAAACCTTCAAGATCAAATAGGTCGAAACAGAGTAGACTTCTTCAAACTCAGCACGACAGTTAAAAGTAACTATAACACTGGGGCACATACTCACTTCTTATGATTCCATACAAAGAGAAATGCTCTATGTATGTTCTCCTATTGGCACAAAGGTTTTCTGGCTAACACTGCTCTAGCTGACACCTAGCACGCAACAGGAAAACACCGCAGATGCAGAAATACAGGTAACAAGAGTGGAGGACCAGCGTTAGGCAGGAGGATGTAAACACGCCCTTTAAATGGGCAGCATCCAAGTTCTAAAAAAGCTGGAAACAGGGGCTGTTATGTGGAAAATGGAAATGATCTGTTAGTTATCCAGGATGGACTGAATTTCACAAGAGAGATTGTGAAAAAATTTTTGCAACAAGAAAGGACTTTAAGAACAGAAATTAAGGTAACCTAAACTCATATGTAAGTTTCTTCCTTCTATCTGAAATTGTTTTGTATTAAAGTGTTCAAAATGCGGTTGTTCAAGTATAGATAAGATATCATTTGCTTCCTGTTAACTTACCTAGAATCATTGTTATATTTAGTCACTGAGCAGGAACAATTAAGTGTAAAATGAGATAATACTTTATAAGTAAAATTTTTCCTTAAAAATTAATATTTCAGAAATATTCCTGTGACCTAACAGTGTACTTTATAGAGAGAAAACCCAGAGGCATTTAGGAAAATAGTGAATGTATAAAAATACAACAAAGAACAGAAGCATTATAGTGCACAAGGGAAACATGAGCTGTCACTTTGGTAATCAAATGACTGGATTCGAAATTAAAATCAATTTTTTTCCAAAGTAATTGCAAAAAGACATTTAATTTTACCACTACAGTCACTTACTTTTGCTAATAAATAAGGCATTGCACTCACAGGACAGCGACTCTTGACCTTTAGTAAATCACATCTGAGTTAACTAATGGCAAACTCAGCATCTGAGTGCAGCACTGCTAACATTCAAAATAAAAGTTAAATCATCTGATAAAAACATCTGTATAAAATAGTGTATAAAGGTATAACTCCTCATAATGAGAGTAGAGATAGAGCTCTGCTCCATTCTAAGCAGCATTTAAAAGTATGGCACAGAGAAAATATTACTTTGGAGTTTCTATGGCATAGAAGAGAATTCTAGAACACATTAGTCACTTGAAATATCTTCATTAATGACAAGCAAAAACGTGTGATATATTTTCACTTTGACATTTATCTAAGGACCAAATTTCATGTGAATCACTGGGAAAAATAGTCATATGGTAAACTATCATTTTTGGCCAAATACAGATTGTTACTGTGACTAAGCAAGATCAGCCCCACCCTCAACTTCATAGCTACGTAAAATATATTCCTTGAAGCTGATTTTTATCAGAAAAATTAAGATACTATCTAACCATGCTTACTTATTTATACTTTAATTCTTCTAGAAAGACACAAGCATTTAATGCTGCACAACAGCAATCGTTCATAATTAGCCCCCAGATTCTTGTCTTAAAATTCAAGGCAACTAAATGTAATTGTTTCAGTTCCCATGACTCTGTCCTTAAGCAGCTATCCAAACATCTTCCTGGTAACAACTGAAAGCACCAATGATAAGAATCTATCTTGTTTAGCACAAGGTCCAGGCTATTCTTTATGAAACACAAACAGATTATGCAGCTTCATAACAGCATCAGTGGCTGTACCATACATACATTAACATGCTTTGCCTTTGGAAAAAAGCACCACGTATCTCCTAAGTCTAGTCAGGTCTTAAGTAACTATGACAATCAAGCCTACATAAGGACAAGTTGAAAAGTTTTCACAATTAGTAACAACAAGCACATCAAAAGTTTTCCGTGCAGTGTGGAAAAAAAATAGTGCACCTGGCATTACTAATACATTTTCTGTATTAGTGTCAGAAAATGTTAATGTTATCTGAGTGATGATCAGTGTGTCTCACTTTAAATATTTAAGCATTAACTAATCATAATTCCTGAAGCAAAATTCATACATTAGTATAGCAAAACGAATAGAGACAATACCTTGTATTACATTACAGAAAACTCACCTTTTCTACTCTTTCTTTGGAGCACAGCAGTTGAATTTGTTCATGACACTGTTGCTGGTAATATGTCCTCAATGTGTTTTCTCTCAGTTGCATTTCCAACTTCAGGTATTCTTTTCTGATTTCTTCACGGTTTGTAAACACATTTTTAAGGATTTCTTTGTATCTATTAGAACCAAAGGAAAGAATAAATAACGGCTTATTTACTGGAGACTTCTTTTTATGACCATCTCCTAAACAAGGGGAACTTGCATTTCCAAGTTAATAAAATAAATATAACAAGATTAAAAGGAAAAAAGTAAAGCCTACTATAGATGAGCACTAAATAAAGTGTCAGTACATCAGTAAAGATCTTATATACTTGAACTGGAAATTGGATGTGAAATCCTCAAAAGGTCACTAAAAATAAATCTTGTATTTAAGATGACACTGGGATTCAAACGAAAGCCATCTGGAACTTCTTCACAGAAGTCTTATCTCTACCTCCAAAAGATACTAAATACCTATGTTCTCAACCTATACCAATTTATTAAACAGATCAATTACTGTTGCCATAGACACTTTAGGCCTCCTTCAAAAAATCTGCTAGCTGCCTCTCGAAAAAAGCAAGCCACAAAAGAGTCTTCAGTTGCTCGTTCTGTTGTACAACTTCAATCAATAATGGGCGATAAAAAAGCAGAACATGCACCATATTTTAACACATACTAGATCACGGTAAAATAACAAACTAGTGATACAAGGTGCTTAGGAGTTATTCCAAGGAGACCAACGTTTCAGTGGCCCCAGAATCTGCTATTCCCTAGTCTGCAATGTGAATCAGAATAACGAGGATAAGGAGAAAGCCTGGAAGCATTAACATGTTGCAATATAAGTTTCAGTGGTGGTACTTTTTCACTTCACTCATGAATACTGAAAATACAGTACAGAATAGCCCAAAAGATACTATCTCAATAATGACCAACCTTGTATCCAAGCCACTTCATAACATGCTATTGACTTGGTAGAACTTTACATAAGAATAAAGGCACAGTTTAACATGCAAACGTTCTAAAGACATGCAACATTTGACGTCGTTACACAGGACTAAATACCATAAAAATACCATAAAGCAACACATAGGTTCAACTAGTGAGCAAGTTGAAGAGACGTTCTTGCCAGTGTGTTCCAGAAGTAGCAATTTCATTTCATAGACTAAATCTGTCTTCATAGACTAAGTCTGCCACTGCCACCGCCCCCCCCCCAGTATCCATAGAAACACGGTTCCTCCCAGCTCCCTGGGAAACACAGCAATAAGAAATGAAGGTGAATCCTCTCTCTCAATTTCCCTCACAGTAAAACCCTGAGCATAATTTAAGAGGCTGCAGATTCTGATTCTTTGTACAGTCACTGTGAGGAACTATTAGCGATAAATGAACCCTTTGTGGGCTTATAATCATCAGTGTCCCAAATACAGCATCAAGTGTAGAAGCCTTTGTAAAGCTCCTGCCTTGAGCTGGATTCACTCTTTCAGTAGGCACACATCTATTCTTACGGAGTTAATCTTTACCCTCTTTTCTTCACTTAAAAATGACAAAGTAATCCCGCAGGCACATCAAGGGTATGAACTCTCTGGACTACCTAATCTCAAAGAGCTCGCAGACCTGTCTGTCAGTGGTAGTTTCAAAGCCAGTGTCCACTGTCTACCTCAACAGTCTTCAGACTTGAAGGGTTGGCAGACAATGTGTCTCCAAGTTTTAAACAACAAACGGAGCAGGAATGGCCTTTGGGTTTGAAGAAGCAAGGGGTGTAATCAGTGAGTCTCTTCCAGATAACAGTGAAGCAAAAGCCATAGGTACTTTGACTGAAACACAAGATTATGGATAAGGCGTTCTACCCTGTCCCAAACAGAAGAGAGAAGACCGCAGGATATCTTCAAAGCTTGTAAATGAATGTAGGGGAAAATAAACTCATCACCCACACCATCAGTAGGATGGAACCTGACAGGATCCTCATGAAGGAGAGAATAAAACATCTACTTTATTGCTGATATCTAGAGGGAATGGGACAGGCTTACACGTGCGTCTATGGATGTTCCAGAACATTAAAACCCAAACGTACTCTGGCCAACAAATCTTGGCATAGAATATGTCCAGCATTTTGAATATATCTTTGAGACCTTGCCATTGACTGATTCTTCCCACACACACAGAATGAAATAAAGAGCCAACCACAGGATATCAAACTAACCTTAAAGACTTACAGTGTAAAAACATGCAGAAAAACTGTCAGAACTATCAACATGACTTAGAAACCTACATTTCTTTTGAAAATTAAATAACCTCAATTAGATGTTTATTGAAACTTCTGGAATGCCAGTAAAATGAAGGTCAGTTAGAGAGCATATTGGTTTGACTGGGTTTTTAGTTTTGCCTCAGAAGTTCTTTCAGGTTAAAAAATACCACATTCAAAGGTCCAATAAAAAAAAAGTCTACTGAATAAACCTAGGTCTATAATTCTGAGAAATATGTGATGAGGCATGCAGAGACAGATCCAGAATTTCACACCAAAACCTAACCTGCTTATGGAATAGACTGAATTCTGCAACAAATTCACACATCACATGTCTTAATTTGTTACTTTTTATGTGCTCTCACAAGAGATTGTCACATCAGAAAAGACAGACAGGAACATCACCAAGAAGTAAAAGAGACCAAGAAACATAAAAGCAATAGAAAGTGAGGAACCTACAAACATAAATTCAACTCTTTGTGGGAAGAACAACTTCAGTTTCTTGCCTATCAAACCTTGCAGGAAAGATACTACTGAAGTAGTATCTGCCAGGGGTAGCAGCAGCTGCTGTCAATTATACAAAATACATTCTGTCTGCCCACAAAAATGACCTGTTAAATAGCTTTGCTGAAAGCTAGCATTCATATGCTCCTTCCTGCCATGTACGTGTGTCATTTCCTGCCCCCCCAGATTACCAAAACAACTGTGCTGGGAGGAGAAACACCACCATTAGAACATAGCGTACGGTTTTGGAATTTTTCCATAAGGCAAGAGACAGTCAAGTTCTATTAGGTAATGCGTTCCTAGAGTTATTAAAAAAGAGCCTTGTAAATATTCTACTGTCCCTCTCCCCAAAACATATCATATCAATTTTGAAAGTCTAGATCACAGCCAATTAATTGATAACGTAACTTTAAAACTACAGTAACTTTCTCTTACTTCTAAGACTTTTTCACATGTTTTGGGTTAGGAAGATAAGCTTCCTGCCAGAAAAAGGATTTTTCTTCTGCTATTCAAGAACTCTGCCGAGTTTTAAAAGTCCTGTGAGATGGACTTCTATCATTCTCCAAGTAAGACTGTCCCAGAGACAGATCTATCAGGAAGCTTTTGTTGCTATTATGTTCAACTTTTCCCCCCTTTCTTAAATGTACTGTATTTCTTTATTACGTAACACTCAAATATAATATGATATTTCATTTATCTTTCTGTTTCTATCGTTAGGTTATTGTTCAGCCCACATACAGACCAGTTGTTTGGCTATTTGCTTTATTTGTTTGCTCGGGTTTTTTACTGTATTTCTATTTAATGAATTTTTACTCGATTGTCTGGCTGGCAGTTATATTTCATCACTGATCTTTCACCAATTTTTCAGTATTCTTCCTGATAACACCTCAGTGAATGACCCTATCCCAGCTCTGCACCTCCCACAAATAGAGATTTTTACCGAGTATTTTTGCTACAAAACCTTTCACAATCACCATTTCATTTTGATCTGCCACAGCATATATGTGTGTACATACGTATGTATACACTCAGTTTTTGAAAGATAGTGCTTTCACAGGGGGATCCTTCTAGTAACACAAGAACAACAATTGAAATCAGATCTGAAAAGTCAAGGTGACTTAATATCAATTCACAGCAATTTTGCTAAATATTGGCTTAAAATACAATAAGAAATTTATGAAGTTTACATGTGATTGTAGTTTTTCTCGAAGCTTACGTCACATCATGGCACTTTAAACAACCAAGATTAAAGATGGTTGTTATTTTTCTTGGAAATCTTTAGCTTTTGGTAGTAGAAAAGTAGCCCTACAGAGCTCTGGAGCTTCCTAGGAGAACAGCTGTCCTAAAATCTCTTATGTTATTAATGGCAGAATTTCATCTGCATGTTAATACAGAATAACTTTGGTAGCCTTGAGACAAAAATACCCAACTTTCCCACCAAATATCTTCATTACAATAATGAGGCTATTGATAACCTTTAAAAACGCTAGCACACAAGCATTTTAAAAACCACATGCACGCTAATGAAGCTCATAACTTTTAGTAAGATTCAACTTCCTATCGTAATTATTCTTGATATCAGCAGTTCTACTGAAAATTTGATGGGAATAAATATAATCCACAGAATATTGACATTGCTGCACTTCTGCCAATTTAGTAAATACTTTGTAAGAAAGCAACTATAGATGCAAGCCCTTCACCACCAATCTAAATGGTGATGTCAGAGAGAGTTATGTCAACTTCTTGAGGATCAGAGTACATGGTTATCTTGCAGCATTTTACCGAATAATTTGCCTAGAAGGTTAATATTAGGATACTTCCTCAAGTACACAATATTTGCTTCATTTTAAATCCACCACCAAGTTGTTCTGAAAAGAAGCAATAACTTATGCAAAGCTTCACCTAGGCTAAGTAATGCAATGTTAAAAATGAGGAAAGCAATAGTGAAAAGAGTAAGTTAGTTTTACAAATGCTTTTACAAGATATGCAAACTCCAGTTCTGAAGGAAGATCATAATGTGATTAATTTACTTTTGTATTTCCTCTCGCTGGTTGTTTGAAAGTACTGCAGCATTATGATTTTCAGGAATGCTTGCTTGCTTTTCTTCGTATTCTGTCAGTTTCTCTTTCAACTTTAGAATCTAAAACAAAAAAGGTACCTTTAATTAGAATATAGTTGTTTTCTTGTGGGTTTCCCCCCCAAAAAAAAAACCCCTGTCATTCTGTGCTTATACGTTGAAAAGTTTTACAAATGGCAGTAGGTGATATTCCTCTTAGAAGACAAAAGATCTTTCTTACTTAAAAAGACTGTATGGCAGAATTAGGACAGTAGTGCCTTATAGGTTGAATTCCATAAACAAATTTTGGTATTCAAAGTTACAACAATGAATCTTTCAAACTTTTAACAATTCATTTTTTACATACCTCTTTCTTTTGTTCATTGCAAATTTTAACATACTGGCTTATGTGACTGTCCAAACTAACAACATTGCTCTTCAACTATAAAGAAAAGAAACAAGTTAGAATTTAAGGAGGCTCCTTCATGCTTTCCTGCATAATAAATACACTGTTTATAAATACAACATAATTACACTTGCACTATATTATGAGTAAAGGGATGAATAAAATCTTGACTTGCACAACAAAAATATGACTTTCAGCTTTTGCAGTCATCTCTTGCATACCCATGGCCATGTCACTCCCCTCAACAGAACAACAAAAAATAATTACATTCATATGTATAAGCACACTTTGCATTTATTCAGACTAGTTTTACTATTTAATGTGTATCTGGTGCATTTGATTATAAAAAACTATCTTTAAGTATGCAACAAATGGAAACTATCGTCAACCCCATATTACATACAAGAAATTAGTAGCCGTAATACAAAGGATTATGAAAAAAAAAAATCAGATTAATAGACAGTAGAAGACAAGACATCCCAGTAGCTTTCCATTTATCACTAAGATCTCATTGAGTTTCTTGGCTCCAGCTGAATTCTACCCGTAACAAACCTGGACTGGCTCTTGTACAACTGCTCAGACATTTCTTTGATATGCTTTACAGTTGCCTAAGAAAGTAATAGCAAGATACTGAAACTGGCTGTGAATTCTGCCAGCTGAGGATTATTTCTAAAACTGATGCTCACAAAACAAACTTTCAGACTGGCAGCATTATCCCATTAATGAAGCTATGTTGCTTTTAGGCCAGAAATAGTATATACTCTAGATCTACTACATCTATCACTCATCTGAGTTGACTGTAAGAAAAGAGCGGCAACTGAACAAAATTTTGATACAACAGTGAAGGAAATTATAACCTTCCGGAAAAAATAACTCTCCTTCTCTTAATGTTATATTACTATACTCTCGCAAAAGCTCAGTAAATACCAGCATACTCACAGAAGACTTGATATCCTTTGCTCGGTTTGCATACTTAAGAGTATTATAGGTATCATCATAGAACATAGAAGATGGACTAACAGCAGCTATCATTATCGTTCGGCAATTTCCTCCAAGAGAATCTTTCAATAAACGAGTAAGCTTGCTGTTTCGATAAGGAATGTGTTGTTTCTTTCTCTAGAGAGAGTTACATGCATTTTTATGGATTAGTCAACTGCACTTTTAAACATTCACCTGCCTAAAAGTCTGCTTAGAATTTCAACAATGCCACAAAACATGACAAACAGCCTTGGAACTTTTTCTTTGACATAAGTAATCTTTCTCAGTATTACATATACATCTCAAATGGTTTCAAATCTGTTGAAGTTGTTTAATACCTTTATAACATGTGTATTAACCAGCTTACTTTCTGATGTTCGGATACGTAACAACTATTTTTGTGATGTGGGCAACAAAGAGAAAAGGTATACTACATTAAACTACTTTCAGTTCACAGAATAATCAAGGTTGGGAAGGACCTCTCAAGCTCCATTTAGCCCAATTCCTCTGCTCAAAGCAGGGTCAGCTAGAGTAAGCTGCCAAGGATTATGCCTAAGTTGGGTTTTGAATGTCTCCAAGGACAGAGATGCCACAGCCTTTCCAGGCAACCCAAACTCTGCTTTATGAAAGTATTTTTTCCCCAATCACATCTACAGAATCTTCACCTCACAGTACAAAGGTAGGTCACTAGGACCTTCAATTCCACACCAAAGAAGTCAACGTGAGAAAAAAAAAAATAATAAAAAAAAAATATATCTTTCTTACATCCACAGTACAGATTTTAAATTCTGCCTCCCACTCCAACAAGACAGTGATAATGTGCAGCACCAGGAACGGAAATAAAAGCTCTGATCATTTTCCCCTGGCAACTCTGAAGGGGAAAATTGATAGCAAAGCAGGACAAAAAAGGGTGTAGCTGTAGGCAAGGGACTTGACTTTGGCAAAAGTTCAGGAGGCTTTGTCCTTCTCCCACACAGCTATCCCAACTCCTTCCCTTGAGCTTGTGAGCCAGATCAGAAGACTAATTCACTACTGTGAGCAGGAGGTGGAGGGAGATGTGTCTGTGGATGTATGCAAGAGCACAAATGAACAACTTTGGACATGTGTTGTTTTCTCCTGTAGAAGCCTCCTCCCCTAAGATTAAAGGGCTTTAACCTCTGAAGAAATCTTTGTCCTTGTGTCCTGGTTTCAGCTGGGACAGAGTTAATTTTCTTCCCAGTAGCTGCTGTGTTTTGGATTTAGTATGAGAAGAATGTTGATAATACGCTGATGTTTTTAGTTGTGGCTGAGAAATCAAGGACCTCTTGTCAGTTTTTTATGTTCAGCAGATGAGCAGGTGTACAAGAGCTGAGAGGGAGCATAGCCAGGCAGCTAACCCAAGCTGGCCTACAGAAATATTCCATACAATAGACACGAAGCTCAGTATACAAATGGGGATTGGTTGAGGGGCAGGGATCTGTGGATTCTGTGATCGCTGCTCAGGGACAGGCTGTGCAGTTACAAAAACTGTATTGTTTATTGCTTGTTTTTCAGATTCATTATTATTACTATTATTCCTTCTTTGTTGTCTTATTAAACTGCCTTCATCTCAACCCATGAGTTTTACTTTTTGACCAGTCTTCTCCCCATCCCACTTTGGGGGAGAAGGAGCGAGTGGCTGTCTGGTCCTAGCTGATGGCTACTGGGTTAAGCCACATCTTGTAGGGCTATTTATTTACTCATACAAACTTCTCTACATAACCTTGATTTTGAAAAAGGTGGTTAAGAAAAGCAGGTACATTCATCTTTGACACTATCCATGTCCCTGCTCATGGCAGGAGGGTTTGAACTAAATGATGTTTAAGGCCCCTTTCAACCCTTGCCATTCTATGATTCTATCCTCACATAGTTGCACACTATTATTGAGAGCTCTTTCCCATTGAGACTGTCTTTCAGTTATCACCGAGATGATGGTGGAAACCCATAAGAAAAATCTTGAAAGAAAATGACGACATGAGAAGCGTCAACAATATAATCCTTTTTACTCAATGAGAGTTTACCACTTTCAAAAACATCTTCAGAACTCTAGGACATGAGACTGCATGGGAAAGCAGCACATACCTTTGGATCAGCCAAGGCATTAATGACATTTCCAAGAGCTAGCAGAGAGCAGTTAATATTTGTTCCCTCTCTAAAACGAGCCCCCTTGGCATTTGTTGCACTGGCCCGTTCAGATCCTGCCAGGTCAACGAGAGACATTTTGGCGATGCGAACATTTTGATCAATACTAGATGTTTTATCTTGCTGCCTTAGATAAATCTACAATAAAAAAAAGAGAAAATAATTAAAAAGTAACCACTAACCAGTCTGTTACTCTAAGCAGTAAGTTAATTTTACAGTGTAACAACTGTTTTCAGAAATTCTTACTGGAATCCTTCTCAGAATCCAAGTTCAACCTTTCAGTACATATCCAACACCTAATGGAAAACAGTGACTCCATCTCTGACACTTACCTCAAACTCACCTGCGTCAGGTATAAGTAGGGAAAAAGAAGTAGAGTGTACTTGCACTGGGTTTGGCTGGGACAGATTTAAATTTCTGCATATCAGCCCCTACGGTGCTTTCAGACTTGCGACCCAAACAGTCACTGATAACACACTGGTGCTTACCTTTTGCTGAACAGCGATTGTATGGTGTGAAAACAGTGGGCAAGAGGTTGCAAGCAGACAGCTGACCCCAGCTAACCAAAAGTTTCTCCAAAGTAGTCATTGCTTGAGGACTGGCTGGGCATCAATCTGCTGGTGGCAACTAATTGATTCCCTCCTGCCCCTTTTGCTTATTAAGTGAACAACAAGGTATCTGCCTCTCCCTCTCGCTTTTGCCCTTTTGATTCTCTCCCTCACCCTGCTGCAAAGGATTAAGAAAGCAACTGGGCTGGGGCACTGCCTACCACAGTGGCAAAGACTGGTAAGCTTCAAATGAATTTCACAGCTAAAACAGCTCTTGATTCTACTGCACTCAAGACATGCGCCACACTATCATGCTTTAAACTGAAAAAGGTGTTAATTTTTTAAAGGCACCTCTGAGAGTATGCCATAAAGATACATAGAGAGGGATAAACCAGGAAAAAGGCTGGACTTTCATTGATTTAAACTTAACTGTAACTACCATTAATAGGGCAATGACACTCATTTACTGCTGTGAAAATACATACTATTCCAGGATCTTTTGGAAAGCTGTGACCCCTGAGGCCACTTGTTCCCCCTCATCCCTTATTTCCTAAAATTTACACAGTACAGGAGATGTACAAGAAACTAAATGCTTTTGCTTCCTTCTGTTACTGAAGGTATTCGGTTCTCAGGTTTATGAGGAAGCAGGCAGAGCATGATTACACAGTCATTAAGAATTACAGTTATCCTTAGATGGCTTTTAACTTTTTCAGAATTCTCTATAAATTTCTCCTTCTTTTGTGTTGAGTGCCTTGCCATTCATTTGCAATGAAGTCTTCACTGCAATTTGTAACAGGAAAAAAAAATATATCACAAGTATTGGGAGTAAATAAAATTCTTATCACTGGTCATGAAATGTATGTTTATACCAAATAGACATGTTTCTATATCAAACAATACAAGTAAGTTATGTCTTACTATTTCTAGTATAATATGCCAAAAAAAGGGAAAAAAGTCACTTCCCTGTACTTACCTTGGTAAAGTAGCTGTCTCAGGCTGGTGTGGTAGCACTCTACCAGAACCCAGTAACTATCATTAGTGAGGTAGAGAAAGATGGAGTGACAGACAAACTATGTTGTATGACTCAAGCTTTTACAAAAATTCAAAAGACACAGGAAATGCCCCAAAGCAGAATCTTTTCTATTTCTTTGTCTGTCAGCAAAACACTTTCAATAGAACAGCATGACAAATGGGATTTTACTTTCAGATGCAGTAATTGCCTGACCTAGATAGCAATTTCAGACCTAATACAGCTGGTAGAGTAAGGCAAAACTTGTATCTCTAAAATCAGCTCAGAATGTCCTGGGCCAAAACTTTTACTGTTTTCTGAGTCAGTTCCAGAAGTTAACAACAAAAACCAAAGCCAGCATAAAAGATAACTGATCTCTACAAACAAGACCAACTCTTAAAATAACAGAAAACTTAAAAATGAAGAGGAATCAAGACAGCAATAGGGATTTCTCATCATTTATACCTGTGGAACCAAAGATGCAATAAAGGATAGGCAGGTAAGGCATGTTTTGCAGAACATCACAGATTTGTGGAAAAAGATGAGAAACTGACATAAGCACTTACCTGTAGTACTAATTGACTAGTTTGCAATTATTTCTTACAGATGTCAACACTGCTAATTAGTGCACTACATAAATAAAGTATCTAAGAATCCACCGTAAGAAAAACTGTATGGTTGCAAATTTGCTTAGCTTAAACCAGTACACATAATTAAAATCTGGCCCAATGAATGGCACTGGAAGTTTGACAATCTAGTTGGCAACAGTAACATTCCTTTAAAGTGCTACACTCAGCTTTTCTATTGAGCATTTATTTACACAGATTTTTCTAAATAAATGAGGTAATCCTCCCCTTCTCTCGAGAATAAAGTCACTTCTGTGAAAAAGGCTTAAAACCCATTCACTTTTAAATATGCTGTTATTCAAAGGCTGCACTACTTCATTTTTGAGAATACATATTAGTATTTATATGAATCACACACTCAAGACACAGCTGTCTAACAAAATACATCCTGACTTTTACCAACTGTGCACTTCACAGAAAATAACACTTAAGTGAAAGTAATTTAATATCCTAACTGACAGCTAGACCACGGCAAAAGACAAATGCAACAAACATTCAGGATTACCTCATTACCAGAGTTAACTGGATTAGGAATATTGTGAAGAACACCAAAGAGTTTTTGATAACTGCAGTATCCTTGAACAGAATCAGGCTGACAGTTTTTGTGAATGAACTGTGCACTGGGACTGAATGCCGAGTACAAAGCAGAACATGCTTTAGGCCTTGGCATGGCAATGCCGAATCTTTACACTGAAAGGTCTTTTTCTTCATAGAAAAAGTTCTAACACCCAGACATTTGTCCAAGAATATCAAGTTCAATCAAGAGTGCCATTTAACTGACTGCAGCTGCATATGGAGACTAGCTAAGAGACAGCCAGTGCATTTTGCACCATCAAGGTCACTTTGCTGGCCACTACTGCTATGGGGACACGGAATAACAAAGAAAGAGCACAGAGAGATTAGTCCCAGAAATTGCTTCATCAGTTATCTCAAGATATCAAAGACAAAAATGTTCACACCACTTTGATTTTTCTCCAAGATCATTATTGTTGATAACAGAATTCTGAAGACTGCTCATTCAGGGCTTAATATACATGAGCTGCAGAAGTGCGTATTTTTTGCTGTTTTAAGTCAGATGCTTACAGTAACAGTATTTGGTAAACACTCAAAGGATTGTTATTTGTACTTTCTCATGCATCACACCATCTTACAGTGTGTATATAATAGGCACACAAAAAATAAGAACCGAAGCTTGGTCATTTTAGAACATAATATGAAAAGCATTTACAAAACCACCGAGCACGATAGTTTTTGTTCAGTGCATTGCAAACAACCTGCACCCTAAATATATATTTTTATATAGATATACACAGAGATAAAAGTTATGTATTTGCTGTTCCTACTATATTTAGATATGAGAGGATCTTTGTTTTCCTTATGTTTTTACTTTTATTGCCAGAAAGTAAACAATTTTTTCCCTGTATTCATATTTGGTTCACTTTTGCTATCTGTGAGCTGGTAATAATTTGAAATGATGAATTTAAAAAGTATAAATCTGATTAAGTATACCAATCCATTTTGCCATACATTCAAACAAAATTGTGGTAAGATATAGGTATACTAGTTTTTGTCAGTATAGTTTATTTGGTGACTATGCAGCTTTTGCTAACAAGTAGATGTACCAAGTGAGATCATTTTGCCAGAATAAATATAGAATGTAGGCTGCAGAAGACAAACTCTCCAGCATCCCTGTTCACAGAATTATTGTCTTAAAGATACTATGAGTCTGCAACATCTACCTAATTCATTTGATTACTTGCTGCTTTAGAAATGAACTGAGAAGAATGCAAAGCCTGCCAGGTAATACAACCCAGAGCTTTTTTCCCCAAGTAAAGACACACCAGCCCAGCAAGTAAAGAAATAGAAATCATCAGTTCACGCCTCGGTCTCATTCTGCGGCACTGTACTTTGTGCCTTATCAAAGGCAGCACACATACACGACAATGCAGCTCTCAAACTGAACCACTTCATAAGAAGCCTTTGCCTTAAATGTACAACCATGGGCAAGACCTCGAGGGAAATTAGAAACAGGAAGGGCAATTTCAAACAGAAGTCTAAGGTATATAAGACAACATAGAAGCTTTTGGGCCTGACTTTTGCTTTGTTACATATTTTAGAAGGATTTAACACATTTACTATCTGTTATTAACTATCTGTTAACAGTAGAGTTCTGGAACACTAACTTTACAGCTATTTGCATTGCCATCATCTATCTCAGAACACAAACTTTTGGCTATGGTTATTAAGCATTGCCTAAGTTTGCTGACACAGTTAAGAATTGCCTAAAAGTTAAATAGTTTATCTGTACTGTAAGGACCAGAATTAAAATTTATTTTAATATTTTGCAACTCAGAATGGCAACATATAAATAATTCAAGATAATGTGCTTTGCAGTACGTGCTAGCAAACAGAAAGAAGTTTTAGCTAACAAGACTACTTTATAAATATTATTTTTTTAAAAATATCACAGGTTGTATTTAAGAGGAGCCAGAAGGATAAGCTGGTGGTTAGCAAACAGCAATAATCTTTGGAGAAAGTCTTAAGTTCTAGCAGATTTGTACAACACGTGCAAAATTCATCTAGGGAAACTAAAAATCAGCATTTCATTTTGACGATGCAAGTACGTGTATGGAGATATTTTCAGAGACTATATACTGGTTTAGTTGCTCTAAAACTTGGCACATACCAGAATATTAAGAAATCACTAGTGTAAAAAAATAAACATTAAAAAAATAAAAAACAGGATAAGAAAGTACTACTTGAGATTCTCAGCTTATAGTCAGATCTATAACTGCATTCTGTAAGATATTTTTCCTGAAAAAATGTTGAGCAAGATAATGAAACCAGAAAGCATTAAAAAACCTAACAATTTTCAGTTTACAAGACTGCAATACGGAAGTATCTTCAAAGCTCAAAGAAAAGATATTTCTTCTAAGGAATATTAGTTCAGACTACTGGAAATAGAGAGATTTTCATTGAATTAGTTTTTTTCAAACATAATCACTATGAACGTTTACACACTTTGAACGAATGAGAAGTCACCAAGAAGAGTAAACTGGAAAATGCTAATCTCCTCTTACCCAAATTACAGTTCAATGCAGGTGGGGAAAAGAAAAAAAAGAAAGGCTTCCATTGTATTCAACTTGAAACAAAAACTACAACTCACAGTAATGACCATTGCACATCTGCTATATCATCTTACCTGAAAGACAGCATGGGACCGGGAAGAGGAGGCATTTACATCTGTGGGATGCTGTGTTCTATTTTTATTTCCATAATCCAACATTTGAAAGATTTCCTCTGCTGATTTAGGCTTTAAGGGTAGAGCACAGATAAAAGCACAGTTTTTTTTAAATTTTTCATCACCTATAGGAGATTCTACAATACATTAACATTTACCTTCAAAACAATAAAAGAAACTTAAAATTTTAGTTACCTAGAAATAAGAGAAATTTCCTGTTTTGGAATTGAGATACTTCAAACAAACATTCTCAGTTAAAAAGCAGTAAGGTATGAAAAGAAAGCACTTAACTGCAAAAATTAACACCAGAGAATGTTTTTAGCAAAGAATTTAAACAAATCTTCAAAGGCGCTCCATAGTTGGAAGAAGCCTTATTTAAGAATGACTGACTTAATTTTTCTTGTGCCAATGCATTAAAGAACGATATACTCATTTTTTTCCCTACAAGAGGAAGCTTTGGGAAGGACAGCGTTTACAGAGTGAGCCAAACTAGTAACACTGTTTCCCGTTGAATCATTATTCCATGCACACAAAAGCACATACACTAACATACTATATACTAACATACACATAAACTAACATACATTAAAAGGTTGCAAGAAAATAAGTCCACAAGAGCTGATTTTCAGATTGGAGAACTAAGTTCTGTCAGTGACTTTGCCAAAGAATTGCTATGCTGGCCTGAAAAAGTAATTTCACATGAATCTTTTCAAACATGGCTATTTAAAAACAAAAATAATCCTGAGACCTCGCAGAGGTGTAGAGCTCCAAGATAGCACTGAAGGCAGTGAGTTTCTTTAACAAATGGTAAAAGTGTTTTAGCCAAAAAATAAATCTTCCAAAACCTGAAGATGAGCATCAAACCGATGGTACCCTTTCGATAATAAGGACTGAATGCTTTATCCATTCACATTCAAGAATATTAGCATTTTTTTCCACAAAATACTTTTGAATAATTAGTTAACTAGGTTTGCATGTTACTAAGGTACTGGTGATTGTGGTCAGATAAAACACCCACTAGGAAATTACCAAGTTGCATACAGCTTTCACAGATCAATAGGAACTTCACCCTTTTCTCTAATACATTTTGAGGCTTCCTGAATTTCAATATCTATTTACATACCTGATGTAATGTTAGCCCTTGAACTACCACCCCTTTCTGAGTATCTTCACGAACAGCCAGAGGTCCCGAGTTTACCAGCAGATCACGGATCTGTTCATTGTAGACCTTTGAAAGGGAATTAAACATCTTTTAATAAAACTATCCTACCATACTTGACAGGATTAAACTTAACTAACCAGAAATCATCACTGTCTTAAATAAGCGTTAAAAAAGACTAAGTAACAAATTCATTCTGTAGAATTTTTGCCAAACAGCTTTGCTATACTGCGCTTGAAATATTCATTTAATTCAATTTGCATGAATTTTTTTATCCATTAAAATGAGAGTCACTCTCTCTTAGTAAATACTCTTTAGTCTTTATTAAAAACATAAGTTTTTTTTTAAAAAAAAAAACTTTCGCAGCTAGCATGAATCTGACATTTATTGTTCTTTATTACATTTCATAATCCATACTTCAGTGAGATTTCTTAATCTAATTTCTGTCAAGTCTTAAATACCTTATTTCCTGGTCTGTGGAAGCACTTGAAACAGCACATGGCAAAGCAAACTTTTCCCTCCTCCTTCTCCCCCCCAAATACTAACTATTCTTCCATTAAGACTTTGAGGGGGCTAGAAGGCAACAGTTGTAATACTACTGCTTAACAGCAGAGCAAAGACAGTACTTGTAAATACAGAACTGTGATGAGAAGAAGTTGGAGAGAGGAGGTGACAATAAACGAATGTAATATTTGTGAAGAGCTAACCATTGGCATAGCAGCTCCAATTCAAGTAGTTATA
The DNA here is from genome assembly GCF_030867145.1 of Opisthocomus hoazin. Classification (NCBI taxonomy): domain Eukaryota; kingdom Metazoa; phylum Chordata; class Aves; order Opisthocomiformes; family Opisthocomidae; genus Opisthocomus; species Opisthocomus hoazin. Next base: position 7,776,368 of record NC_134420.1, read on the forward strand.
CTGTATCTCAGATAAATAAACTGAAAACTTTAAAAATATAATTGAAAACAGATTACATATAATTGTTGTGCGATTTCACTGCGCTGATAGGCTTTTATTGTGAAGTCCTGAAATATAACCCTGAAAAGATACTTTCTTGTACACAACAACAGATATTCAGAGGGATGTAACTGATCAACAGGACAGAAATCATTAGAATGTTTAGTGAATATCTTAGAAGAGACTGTCCTTTTTGCACCGCCTTCTGTAAAGTAGTAGCAGGTACCTATGAATAACACCACATTTATGGAGCACAATTTTGTAAAGTCCCTGAAAAGGCCAGGTGAAGGCAAAACCAGCTTGTCAGCTTTTCTTCATTTACTAAAATACGCCTTATCAAAGCAACATACCGAATACAGGAACTCAATTACCTCTAAATAAGAGACAGCAACATTGCATATTTTATCTTCTTTTACTTGATCCATGCCATTATAAAGTGCCATCATGGTTAAATATATCACTCCAGGATCTTCAGGGGAACCTAACATTGTATGAGTCTTTCCCGCTCCTGTTGCGCCATACGCAAGCACTGAAAAAAATCCCACAAAGCAATAAGACATACTTTATACGAGTAAGATAATCAAGAACACAAAAGTCAAATGGACATTCACACACCTCTGTCATTCTGCACAGCTGTTTCCATAAACTGATCAAGTTTCTCAATCAGGCTTTATGTTTTACAGCTATATAATCAAAAAGCTATTCCAAAATCACATTTATTTTTGAATGTTCAGTTCAACACTGGCAGTTTACCTGAAAATATTCTTTGGTTACTCTCATAACCCTAAGCCATCAACTTATTGCAGGTAGGTATTTCATTTCCTCACCACATTCCATTAGTCAATTAAAAAAACCAAGCTCTTTTTAAGAGTTCATGAAGCAGGCTACCACACACTCAGCAACACAACTGTTTCTGGTTGGATAACTCTTTCCAGAGGACTCGCCTCACAAAAATGCATATTTCAGATAAAATTCTGAAGTCTATTATAACCCTAACATGAACTCGTTTTAAAGGGGTACAGCAATCATAACTTCCTTAGGCTAAAATATCAGCCTCCTGTATCTGTAAATGACAACAAAATACTTTATTTATATCTCAGCCTTTTTTAAGGCCTCTGCAGCAGTCGGATACAATAGCAGAAACTTTGAGGAATTTAGTGAAATTTTTGAATTGAAGAATATAAATAGCAAATGTTACCTGTGCAGTTATATCCATTTAAGAATCCGTCAATTACACTTTTGGTAGTATGCTCAAAAACTTCCAACTGGGACGAATCTTCAGCAAAAACAGCATCAAATATAAATTTAAGATCTTTTTTCATTCTTTTATTAATGTCCCTATTGGTCAGTCTCTTCCCGTGAAAGAAGCTAACTTCTTCCTCCTTTGGATCAAAGACCAATATATGCTGGTCAACAACATGAACAACTTTGCTGAAGTTGCCATCTTTTTCCTTTTGAGACTCCGGACGGACACGGACCACCACTTTCACGTGATTACAGACATCTTCTTCCTTAGCAGTAGACATAACAACATCCCTTTTGTCCCCCTTTTTCACTTCCAAGACTCTTTCAGGTGAAGCAGCTGAATCTTTTCTGCAATTGACCAAAAAAAAAAAAAAAAAAAAAAAGAGTGAAAAGCCTTGTATTTCAAAGAGCGCTGCCTTTAATCAGCACTAAGGTTTAGCACCTGTGCTGGATCTGCCCTACTGTTGTTGGTAAGCCCTCGGGACTGCTATGATAGCACAACTTCAGAAAGCGCGGTAACAGACCTGGAAAAGTGGCCTAATTCAGCACAGCTTTAAGAAAACTAATTAGCACTTCCCCAGGAAATTCATAAGCTTATTTCAAGACGTTAAACTATTAGTTCACCTACTGGCTTTCCTTTGGTTCAGGGCAATCTTTCAGGTGAGCGACCAGGTCTCCTCAGACCCAAGCGAGGGGTTTTCTGGTCACAGAATCACAGAATAGTAGGGGTTGGAAGGGACCTCTGTGGGGTCATCTAGTCCAACCCTCCTGCTGAAGCAGGGTCACCTACAGCAGGCTACACAGGACCCTGTCCAGGTGGGTCTTGAATATCTCCAGAGAAGGAGACTCCACAACCTCCCTGGGCAGCCTGTTCCAGAGCTCTGTCACCCTCAGAGGGAAGAAGTTCTTCCTCATGTTCAGACGGAACTTCCTGTGCCTCAGTTTGTGCCCATTGCCCCTTGTCCTGTCACTGGGCACCACTGAAAAGAGCTTGGCCCCATCCTCCTGACACCCACCCTTCAGATATTTGTAAGCATTTATTAGGTCCCCTCTCAGCCTTGTCTTCTTCAGGCTAAACAAGCCCAGCTCCCTCAGCCTCTCCTCGTAGGGGAGATGTTCCAGTCCCCTCATCATCCTTGTAGCCCTCCGCTGGACTCTCTCCAGTAGCTCCTCATCTTTCTTGAGCTGGGGAGCCCAGAACTGGACAGAGTACTCCAGATGGGTCCTCACCAGGGCAGTGTAGAGGGGAAGGAGAACCTCCCTCGTCCTGCTGGCCACACTCTTCTTGATGCACCCCAGGATTCCATTGGCTTTCTTGGCAGCCAGGGCACACTGCTGGCTCATGGTTAACCTGTCGTCCACCAGGACACCCAGGTCCCTCTCCGCAGAGCTGCACTCCAGCAGGTCCGTCCCAAGCCTGTACTGGTGCATGTACTGGTCCTTCAGCGCAGCCGCCCGCCTGCCTTCTCCAGGTTGTCGGTTTAAAGGATCGGTTAAAGCGGGGCTCGCGCTGTCATAACCGGTACGCTGTGGAGGAACGCGCGCCGCAGAACTCCAAAGAGAATCCCTGTTTAACGGCCCAGCCGTTCCGGACAGAGCGCTCGCTCCCAACAGCGGGCAGGGGCCTCCGCGGCAAGGGCTCTCCGCGACGCTCCTTCAGCCCCGGGGCAAGCTCACCCTCCCTCAGCCGAGCCGCCCCACGGCCGCGGAGTGAGGCCGCAGCGCGGGGGGAAGCACCCACGGGCGGCCCGCGGCCCTACCCGGCCCGGCCCACCGCCAGGCCCAGCCCCGCGGAAGAGGCCTGACCCCCCCCCCAGGCCGCCGCGACCCCCGCCAGGGCCGCCACTCACCTCCGCGCCGCGGCCGAGCCAACTGCCGCCAGCCCGTGCCGCCGAATTCAAACACAAGCGGCCCGCCTCCCCCCCGCCTCCTCATTGGCCGCCGCCCCCGTGACGCCAGGAGCGCGACAGCGCCAACGGTAAGCGTGCGGGGCTGAGTCTCGCGCTGGGGTCCGGTAGTGGGCCGCTCTGCGGTGCCCAGCGGGCGGGTGGCGACCGCGGGGCTCAGCCGCACTGCCTGCTGCTGGGGGCGGGGGGAGCCCCGGGGCGCCCGCCTTGCCGGCTCCACCGCAGCCGCGCGCGCTTCCCGCCTTTCTGAGTCTCTCAGGGGGAGAGTGGGAGGCCTGGGGGGAGGGGAGGTGCGGGGGGGGGAGGGGTGGGGGGGACGACGACGACACACGACAGACATAGCCCTGTGAGGAGTGGGGGCTGCGGGGCTTCGGGCGGGGAGCAGCCCTCGGCCCTTTCCTCCCGCACCGCGCCCTGGGGCCAGGCTGCGGGCCGCCTCTCCGCTGGGAAAAAGCACTGCGGAGTCGGATTTGTACTCCCTGTCTGCCTTTACCGTCCGCTTCGGTGCGAGTCCCGCTGTGCAGGTGGCTGCCCCCTCTGCCCCAGCGCCGCCCGGGACGCGTGCCGCAAGAAACTGCGCTTTCTGCGCGCTTCTAAGGAAAAAAAAACCCAAAAAATCCCCCATTGCGTAGACCGAGGTTGGTTGTAAGCGAAGTGCTCTGTGCCCCGGGTGGCAAGGGGCGCGCACCGACGGAGGGCAGCGAGAGCTGGGGGTGGTTGCTGGCCCCCACCCTGCTCGTACAATGATTGCTCTGGATGCGTTGTGGTTTGCTGCAAAACCTCAGGGCTACGGTGCGTCTGGGCAAGGTTATAGGATGATGCGTGCTTCCAAATTCCAGGTGAGGGGAAATACTGCCCAGCTGAGGCTTAAGTTAGCAGACTGGCTTTCCAGAGGTGATGACTCAGCAGGTTCTTACCTCTGCAGGCAAAACACCTGAAGCCTCTGACTAGATAAATCCAAGCAAAGCATGCAATAAAAATTTGTTCATTAAAATAAAGTTGCCCTTCTAGTGGTGGGGTAGATGTAGAACGGCACTTTTCCGAATGGTTTTCTGTCAAAGTTTGCACCTTTCTTGACTGGCAAGAGTGTTTGATACAGTATTACAGAAGGTCTCAGCTCCAGAAAGGAATGCAGATATAAATAAAGCCTAATTATCACCTATGCTAAGCTTTCAAATAATTTTTTTTATGGAAGGTAAAATCTGCCATGCAGCCGTCTAGTAGGTTACTGACTTGGTTTTGGAGTGTTTTGGACAGAGGGGAAAAAATAATCATCGGTTTTCCCTATAATTAAAAGACAAACTACGTAGCTAACCACTCTGATGTTTCCAAGGTTTAGAGTATTATTTCAGTTAGTTACACTTGAGAATTCTTGCCTCTGGCTGTGCTCAGAGTATTTTGTATTACAAGATGTAATGCATGATGAAAACCATGTAGTTACTACATGTGTAACACTAAACTACAGCATTGTTTTAATATGATTATGGTATTTGATTTGTCCTTTTCCGTTTTAACTAGAAATACAGAGAACTTGGCAACCATGGTGCTACTATTTGGAGCAGGTATCTCATTGTGTTTGGCGAAATGGAGGGGAACAATTTGAAAGTAAAGTCACTGTTTTGGTTGTAGTCAGATTTCATTAGATATTTATTAGCATCTCTGGGACATTGTAATGCTGTTAAAGTCCTGCAATGAAAAGGAAAATAAGGTGTTCCTTATGAAAAGAAAACCGTTGTTTCTTGAATAAGATTGATTGATAATGTTGAAAATGCTGAAAACAAGTTAGAGATTCTAACTTTTTGCTGACATGACATACATATATAACTGCCCATCTTGGGCCGTGTGGTGCTTTACTTACAGTATTTCTACTTTGTCTTTTAAACAAACCTACCATTTTAAGTACTTGTTTCAAAGTGTTTCCCGATATCTACTGTTTTTCTAGGTTGATCAACTCCAAAATGTTATCTCAGTGTCTGTGCCAGGTTTACAAATGTTTGTTTCTGCACAACTTAAAACTGAATTCCATAAATATGGCTACTTTGGCCAGAAGAATCCATTCTTCAGCAAAAAAGCTTTCTGACTGCGAGTTAAAGGAAGAAACTGTCCAGAAACGGGAAACTGAAGAGTTACCTCCAAGTACAGAAAACAGTCATTTTGGAAGATTGCACATACCAGTGATGCTGGAGGAGGTAGTTAATTGTTTATCTCCCCAGCCAGGCCAGGTGAGTTAAATGATTAATTAACATTAGTGATTCAGTAGCAGTCCAGCTGAAAAATTTGTGGAGTGTAGGGATAACTTTTGTTTAGAGCAATAAACAGATGCTCTTCAAGAATCAGTTGTACCTTTTAAAGGTTCTAAATTGTTTTGCAATTCACATTAAGGCTCTGTATTTAAAACAATAAAAATCTGGTATCTGTATGGCCCACATCCCCAAATAAGCAGTGAAAACTGTAGTAAGTATTTGAATAATCTCTTGCTTTAGTGCTTGTCTTTCTGGATTGCTCCTGTGTATTTCTAGGGTTGTGTTAATTACTAATAGCAGCAGTGAGTCTTTGTGTACGGTTATGTCATCAATTTGTGAAGAGCTCTCTTCCTTTTGTATAAGAGGTAGTATGTATGTAGGTTTTAAAAATCATTATCATCATAGCCTGTTCTCAGATATTTCCATGGTTTCACTAGGTTTGAGGCATGATATTTCCTTAGGGTATGCTTACACCGCATAACGTAGTGCACTGTAGAGGAACTGTAGTTATAAAATGACTGTGTATGGTACCAGAAGTGGTTTAGCATCAATAATGTGGAAGTATTACAAGTTGTCTTGGGTACGGTACTGAGTAGATTCCTTTTGGTATCTAGGTTAGCTCAGGTCTCTCTAAACTGCAGTGTTGCTATATCTGCAATGTACTGGTGTATGAGGTGTAGGTATACTGTTAGGCGTTCCCTTTATAAGTGTTACACAGTGAAATAGTTTTTGCCTGAGGGATCTTAAATCCACTAAAGTTGAATGGTTTTCTTATACAACTTAAATGCTTTAATGATTTTCACATTTCATATGCTTTCATTGGTACATTTTATGTTAGCTTCATAGAATTGTTTTAATTTAGGCTTATCAATGTGTAGTTTTACTACAAAGAGTGAAACGATACAAAAAGAAGTGGAAGATTCAAAGTGTGTGTTTGCTTATTCATTTGTACTTGAAAACAGCATCATCCAACAGTGGCAAAGGGATGTAGCAAGTTTGGGATGCGTTCAGGGATCAAAAAATTGTGGTCAAATCTTGTTGCATTTCTTTGTGAGAACTTCTTTAGTTTGGAACACACTGTATCATTTTAAGTGTTTTGAAAACCAGAGAATCCAGATAGTGTAAGTCTTGTAAGATATGCATTGCTCTTGCATGTGTTCTACTGTTGAAGATACCTAAATTGGTGACATACATAAGGAACTTTGAGTTCAGATTTCATTTACATGTCACAACTATTATGAAATTTTCACACATTAAATGAAAATATAAATTGTGACACTATATGTAAAGTATTTTTCCGGTTGTGTAAGTTTCTACTTGAGTAAGAATTAAGAAGAGGCTCATGGGGGACTGTTCATTAAACTGTGTTTGTTGATACAAAGAAACTTGTTTGGCAACAGAACCTGCAAAAGAAACTCTTCCTGGTTGTAAACTGTGGAGAGTAACAGTTGTTGTCCCTGAAGGCTTTCTGAGAATTTAAATATTTATGAATGTAAATCTGCTTATTATTGGGGTGGGTTTTATTTTCATGTCCATGCATACATGGTTTTGCAGATTCCTAAACTAGTGGTGAACCACTAATGACAGATACAAGAGTCTGAGTTTTGCCTACGGTAAGGATCAGTGAAATTTTAAACAGACACTAAGTTTCTCACTGACATGGATGGTGGTAGGGTTTCTGTTAACACGGACATAGAACTGGGACTGTTGTATCAATTTACATTTTTAAGATTATAGTCATGACTAGGAAGTCCATGAACACTTTCTTTATTTTGTGGGCAGGGAAGGTAATGTTCTGATCTTGCATTTTGTTTTTCTGCTTTCTTCTCTCCTACGCACATGAAAATTGCCTTTACTCGACTTTAACACAATTATATTCTTTGTTATAAAAAAGCTGATTTGAGCCTTTACTTCTTGTTGTCTCATAAGACAAGGAATTGCTAATATAAAGAAAATCCAATTAGAAAGACAGCATTCTCCCTAGGGTTTTGGTCAGTGAATGGGGTTTGCATTTTACTTGTAGGGGTTCCTAAGAAATCGAATGTTACTTAAGAGTGAGTCACAGCGGAGATAAAGATGTTAGTATCCTCCTACTGAATATTGTTGTTGACTGTCTCCTTTGTGGAATCTGTTTGTCAGGGGTTTAAGCAATAGTATTTCCACTTATCTTTGAATCTGCTTTTATTGCTTTAGAGCTTGTTTCTACATAGTCCCTGTAGTAGTCCTGTCTCTGAAGCACATTGCACAAATTAGTTTTTACTGATCTATCTCACTTCCTCAATGAAAAGTCTGTTGCAGTAAATCCACACACAAGTAATTTCCTCTTTAAGTTTACTGTACTGGCTAAACTACAGTTTAGTCTTCTCACTCCACTAGTGTTTCTTTGTGCATACTTGGCCAGTGTTTCTGCAGTTGTCTGGGCAGCTTGAGTTCTCTCTGTTCTCTTCAACTTTAAAGGTTGTGAAGAACCAAGCATGTTTTCAGAATGAATGTCTCTGGACATTCAGAAGCATGTTTTCCCGATTTTCACCCTACTTTTTCCTTTGAAATAGACATTCACCTTTTAACTAGAGATGTGCATCTCTTTGACACCATAAGACTACAGTGATATGAAAACGAGTTTTGTTAGCAGTGAGTTCTAGTGTGAATGCCAGAGGATGAAACTTTGAATTTTTAGTTATGCGGTTCTCATAACAAAGGTTCTTACAGGTTGCAAAGCTCTGGGAAACTATTGTGATAGTGCTTCAGCACAAACAGCACAATTCTATGTAGAATATTTAAACTCTAGCTAGGATAAAAAGAAATATTATACCCTACTCAGATTTTATGCAGAAGTCTGTAATCTGCTGATATCTATGATTTTGTGTTAAGTATGATTTAGAATAGACTAGAAAGGAGATATACAGTAAAGTCTAAGAGTATTATTTGGTTTATGATAGTTATGGAATTTTTTTTAGTATCTGTAAATGAAATGGCAGGTAGTCAAACTTGAGGTGAGAAAGAATGAATGAGACCATTCCCTTTTCTGCAGTGTTTAAGTGATTCATCAGAAACAGTTAATATCAGATGATGTTTTTATCTCATTATGTTAATTTGTGTCTAAAAAAACTAAAGCAGTTAATTTTCCCCAAACAGATCTTGTGTGACAGCTTCTTGAGTTACCTGGGACTTGGTGCAGGGGTGTCCTCTTTGATTCTTCATAAAACTGTTCAGATTATTTTACCCCCTTCAATGAAAGCTGGGTAGTAATCCTCTTTGTCTTGGAAAGACTGTGATACCTAGCTTCTAGAAAGAGAAAGGTATTTTTTAAAAACATCCAGCTTTGCCATGAGCTTTGCTTTCAGCCTTTCAGGTATGTATTGCGTTGTTCTCAGGATAGCTACTACCTTCACACATCCAAATGTCAAATGATCCTTTTTCAGCTGAGAGAGTATGAGCATGGCCTTCCAAAATAACAAGAGGAAGCATAAAACATTGCTGACAGTCAGACATTGGTCTTTTGTCACTGAAGTGCTGCTTGAGCTCTGCAATTAGTTTGAAGACAGCAGCCTTTCACTTCCTGAAGTTCTGTTACCACAGTTGGATGTTGTTGATCTGGAGCGTAGTTGGTTTTTTCCCACTCCGCAGAGCTAGTTAGTCAAGTAATAGACGACACTCAGAGGAAGCCGAGGTAGACTGCTGGTGTGCAAAAGTGGAGTCTATTGTTCTGAGATTGCTGTCTTTGTTTGTTTGTATCCTTGTCCATATATCAGTATTCATTTTCTGTTTCTGCCTTATACTGAGTGTAAGCTCTTAAGGACAAAAATAACCTTTCTCTGTATAGTACCCTGCAGCGTGGACTTCTGTTTTGTGAGAAGAGTTTCCAAGTATCATGGTGTATAAATAGTTATGTGGCTTGCTGGTGGCCAGTGTACTTACCGTAGTAATTCCAAAGGCATGTGCAAACAATTTATAACTGGAACAACTCATTTACACTAAAGGCTCTCGAAATTGAAGTTTTCTGCAGGATGTTCAAGATAAACAGAAATTGAAAAGGGACCTGCAAAAATTAATTCAGAGTTCTCAAGTTGTATGAGGTGATTTGTAGGATGCAACCAAAATACAAAGTTTGGCACGGAATATTAATTAAATTATACTTGTTTTGGAAAAGCACAGCACTCCATGGACACAGTAACTGTTTTTATCATTTTAGTCTATTTTCCACTGGACTTGTTAAATGACAGTAGCTGACATAAAGCAAGTGATTTGTATAGTGTTCTTTATTGTGGAAACAACTATATGGGTGTTTTTGTGGGAAGCATGTTGAAAATATCTTTCTGTATGCAAGTTGTATGGTTAATTTTTCTGTGGCAATAGCACAGTGATTTGTATGGTGATAGATAAAGATTAGCCATTGTTGTTAAACAGGAAGAAAGATACTGGAACTTGTAAGAGACAATAAATTAATATAGAGAAATTCTGAAAATATTCTGGGAATAACAGAACACACTTTTTTCTGTGATACTTTAGTGTTACTGGGGGCTATTGAGAGTTATTTCAGCTGATTATGTGTTCCTGTGTACCCTTTCAGTCGCTCTTGTCTTGCCCGATTTCCTGGTTGTGTGTATTGCGAATTTATGAAAGAGACTAGCCAGGTTTCAGATCCCAGCTGTGTAGGGAGGTGTGCAATAAAAGGTTTGTAGAGTGCCTATGTATTGAAAAGTGTATTCATTTTCTGTGTTAAGTAATAGGAAACTTGTTAAATGAAATCTGATTATATAGAGAGCACTGTTTAAAATATATGGCTAAAATCATACTTTAAAACGTTTTATTTTGTGTGTGAAGTTAGCATTTGAAGGTAGTCCATGAAACTGGAAAATATTTTCCAAATATTTTCAAAAAAGTTTCAATTAAGATATGCACAAGACAGTCCCTCAAATATCTGTTATGATTTAAAGTATCTGGTTTCATGGTGGTAGTGTGTACATGGGGATTTGGAAAACCACACCTATTTGCTTAAGTCCCTTAACTTAGAAACAATTGCTCTCTACTGTGACAAGCAGTCTAAATAAAAAAGTAACAGGATAGAAGGAGTAGTATTAACAATGTGATGCCAGCAAGTATCATACAAATTCTACAGTATCTGCATCTGGGTGAGTTCCATCACGAGATGAGAGAGGGAAGAAGGTGACAGGGAAGGGAACAAGACAGGAGATGGTGTTTATGGACAGCTTGTCACTTGAGGGGGCGGAGAAAGTCCGGTCATGCTCTTTAATCATCTAAAGTTTCTTGCTTTGCTGTCTTCTGTAGTGGATCCCCAAAAAATACAGGGATCATAAATTCCCTAATGACAGATTAATTAAAACACATATGGCTTATCTGAGAGCACTATACAACTGTTCTCTTTTGAAGCTGGTACTGCTGTGTGATTAGACTGTGGTACTGGGAAACGAAAAATACTCATGTGTTGGATCTGAATGATGGCAAGATACGAGTGAGGCGTGGTGAAGAAGTCCCTTCAGATTTTACTTTTTTATACTTCAAGATTTTGCTCTGTAGAGAGCACTTGGGCAGAGAGGAAGAATAAATTGGTGGCTGCAGCTGCACAGGGAAGAATCTTTTGGTTGTAATTCTTGGACATCCGCCCGACCACCTCTTCTTCCCACCTGCAGCATGGCTCTCAGCAGTCGTATCTAAAAGTTAGCAGCAGCGAGACAGCTCTCACCAACGTTTCTGCATCTTTCTCTATTGCAGTAGAGGAGGGGAAGCCTGCAGCTGCTCTCTCCAAAGAGACCAGCAAGGGAACTTGCTCTGCCTACTGAGAACAACTCTGCAGATGCGCCAGATTTCATTTTATTGTAATACTGGGTTAGCTCGCTTTTATCACTCTATCGCATAACAAATGATAGTGCTTCAGGAGACTATTTAAGACGCTGTGTTATAATAAAGCAAGATTCAGTGCTTTCGGGTGACTCAGCTTGTAATGACGCTGTATATGCTCTCCTTTTCTGTTGTGACAGCATTAGTCTTTGCACCTCTTGGGGAAAACTAATAAAATTCACCAGAAAGTAATCTAAGCCCTTTAAATTTTAACTTGAGTGAGCCTGTGATCACTGAAAGGGTGATAATTAATATATGTAGCTACTCATTTCCTCCCCTTCTAGTACTGTGTGTCTTATTTAGTCAGCCTTTTGGCTAAGCTTTCTTATTAAATATTTGAATTCGGGTTTGCAAACAGGAATACAGACTTTTTCTACCACACAAAATATTACTAAGTGTTTAAGATCACAACAGGAGCATGGGAGATATCTGCAGATTTTTTTTCTTACTTTCTTGTCTTTCTGTTTAAGATAATCCTGTTATGAGTAGTTTTGCACAGGCTTGTTCTGCATAAAGAGATAATTATAAGGTTAAACTACCAAATTTGATGTTTAAAATTAACGTGTATGAAGTCATCCAAATGTATGGTCTATTTTTTTTTTTCTAATATTTTTTTCTTCTTCCAAGAGTTTCTGAGCACATCATCTCCATTCAAGTGGTGCTTGATGCTCAGCAGCTTGGGAAAATACTTCTCTAATAATTACATTTTAAACACTGAAATCAACTCCTATTGTTTCAGGCTCCTTCTTTATAAAAAGTTGTAGTATCTAATGTTAAATTGCTGTAGGCACCTAGCAGCCAAGTCTTGTCACAAACATGTATGTGGCTTTTTTGGACTGGCTAACCATAAATATTAAAGAATGGATTAGATTTTCAGTTGAGCCTTTTTAAAATTTTCATTGCATCTTAAATATCTCCTCAGTTATAATTGAGGAAGGAAGTTTCTTCTGAGGTAGATGAGGATATCAGCTGTCTTGCTAAGTCTAGTGATTAGCTGAAGCCATTCAGACATTGAAATTTTAATTTCCTATGGAAATGTTAATAATGGCGTGCTTGAGTCATAATGTCATTAAATCTAATTCCAGACAACATTACTCTTAGGAAAATGAGTAAAGTAAATAATGCATACTGAAACGAGGCCTGCCAGAGCTGCCTAAAAGCAGGTGACAAAGGCAGGTGGTGCTGGTTTTTGTTTGCTTTTCTTACCTCTGATCTGAGCGGGAAGGAGGAAAGGGCTCATCTGTGTTCTGTTGCATTGAAAAAATTTGCTCCTAGTAGTCTTTCTGGATGTTTCACTCAGTTACATGAAATGCAGTGTTTGGCTGGCAGGTTTCACACTAGACAAGGAATGCTGTTTGGCAGACACTAATGGGTCTGGGACGCGGCTCCCTTCGCTTCTGGATGTGCGAGGATTAAAGTGGTTTACCAGTGAATGGACTTCTGTCGGGCTTCTGTGAAGGCCCTACAACTGATGACTGAGAAAGCCGTCATGTATTTTAATTGCAGATTTTTACATGTGGAATATTCCAGTATGTTCTGTAGAATCATGATCACAAATTAAGGTATGCAGTCTTAGAAGATAAGTGAAGAAGGCAAAACAATAACAAAGAAGAGGTGATATGCCTTTTCGTATGTTTTAATACCAAAAATGTTTGTAAGTAAAGAAGGGAGTATCTTGCCTATCAAATTGCTGTTTTATATTTAGCTGTAATCAGAAAATTGAACTTTTGTGCAGAAAATATATTTTAAATTAATTTTGAGGCTATTGAGTGATTATGATTGATGGGTGCTTCAAAGTATCATTGATAATGATCTTTTTTCTATGTGGAATGTTGTGGAGATGGTTGGTAGAGAATGCAAGTTACAGACTCACAGAATGTTCGGGGTTGGAAGGGACCTCTGGGGGTCATCTAGTCCAACCCCCCTGCCGAAGCAGGGTCACCTACAGCAGGCTGCAGAGGACCTTGTCCAGGCGGGTCTTGAATATCTCCAGAGAGGGAGACTGAATATGTAGACCTAGTCTGTGATCTTACGGGTGTTTCAGCTGTATACTAGTAGAGTTTAGTAGCATCCTCTGTTAGTGTACTAACGAGATGAATGTGAAAAATGAGTAATAATGGTTGCATTATCTTGAATTGTTGAATAGGCCAGTACTGGAAAATCATTTTATGTTGTACTTAATACATTGTGAGAAGGTTGTTTTCCTACAAAATGCCAACAATTTATTTAGATTTTTTTTTTAATAATGTAGATTGTTAGACTTGGATTGTAAACAACTTTTTTATCATTTTGTATTCTCTCAAAGGTGCTTTTTGACAAAATTACAGTCCAGTTAATGTTCCAACTATCAGTCCTTATTTTTTTAAATTACATGTGATAGCTTTTTACATAGATGAAAGGCATGTAGTTTATAGAACTGTTAGGAGTTATTTTTTGCTTGCAACTGAAACTCTTTTTTGCTGTGTACTTTATTTGCTTCTTTCTCTTCTCTAGTAGATACCAGAAAAAATGGTTTGTATGGTGTAGTATATGACCATTAGCAAAAATACAGAACTGTTAAGATTTTTTTTTGGTCATCTGTATTTTCTGGCAGGTGATGTCATAAGGCATAAGACCTTTTAATTCCTTTGTAATATTTTCAATGACAAGTTCAGCTCACGTATACTTCGACAAGGTGTGGATGGGAATTGTGCCTTAATAAATCTGTGCCTTGTTCTGTATAATGTGGCTGCTCATACATTTCATAAGCGGTGTCATCAACATCACGTTTTTGGTAGTAGGTGCAGAATTTTGGAAAGCTTGTTTACCTTGCATATGTTTTCCACACTTTGAAGTTTGCTGCAGGGAAGCTGGAAGTGACTGCTTTGCTATTCAGGGTAACCTCGACCACTTTTTGCCACAGATGTTTTTATTTTCCAGAAGTTCCTTTTTTATTCCTTTTTCATGGCTAAGTAATTTTATATTATAACATGCAGTGTTTTGTTACTGATTGAAGTTGAGATGACATTAGAACATATACTCTCATAGTAAGTCAGCTTTCGTTTTTGGAGTTCCTCATAGAAGTTGCAGAATGCAAATGTAAATTGCAGCTTTTTCAGAATGGGAGGTAGGTTCTTCAGAGTATCTAGGTGTCTGTGTACAGTATGTGGTTCTCTAGATTTGTAGTAATTTCCCTTCTGTGTGGCAGTAGTTGTGAAACAGTTGTTAAGAATCAAAATAGAACATCAAACTGAACATCTTTGCAAAATATTTTAAATTCTCATAAGAGGGAGGAAAGGTTATTAGTATGGTAAAGACTAAATAATGGTTCTTACTAAATTGCAATGGTATAAAAATATCCTCATAAAAACACAAGAATATCTTGGACTGTCTTCGACCTCTGATTTTCTTAGTTCTAAGATTCTTATTTGCATGTGAATAACAGCAAAGTGTATGGTTTAATATTTTTTTCAGCTATGGCTTTGAGTGGGTATAATTTCTTAATTTATTTAGAGAAATATTAAAACCCTTTCAGTGTTTCTCTGGAAGTAGATTTCTCGCTAACAAATCTTTGTTGCAATCCCACGAGTAACCAACTTTTATAGCATGTCTCACTGTGCCAATATTTTTTTTAACAATCCGTTTTATTTAAAATAATTTTAAAAGCCCTGCCTTTTGGCAGGCATATAGAATAAATATGCCTTTTTATTTTTTGTGTATTTAATGGGAATCAAAGACAAATTCTTAAGTATTTGTGCAAAAAAAAAAATACTTTCTCTACATGATTGGTCTATGCATGTATTGGATAGGACATAGTGATAGGTGCAATAAACAGATTTGGAATAAATTGGGAGGATGCAGGAGACTTAATCATAAGCCACATCTTGAGTCAACTGAAGAAGCAGAGCTTAGAACAGAGAAATATAATAATTAAAATTCATAGATACATGCTTTGGAATTAAGCACGACTATGTTGTTAGACTTTGCTTTTCAAGATTCATCTAAAGTCCTTGTTAAGTGGCTTTGAGAAGCTGCACAACTTTCAGCTTACATGAGATAAGTTCTTTCAACGGATGTCACCTCTAGCAGAGCAGTAAGTGCACTCCCTGAGACAGAGGAGAGGAAGAGAAAGATTCATAGAAACTTCCTCTTTTCTCATGGAGAGATCCATGGTCTGCTAGTATTTTGATGACTGAAATGCTAACATCATGGAGAAAAAATTACCTTCAATGGATAAATCTTTTTATCAATATTTTTGTTCTAGCAAAAATAGTTCTAGATAGTTGTAGAAATATTATTTGATCAAACATTTTGTAAGTTTTGACAGATGCCATTGTATAGAACCAGCAAGACTGCTATTGCTTAGTCTGAAGTGAGTGTATGTCATATATGTTTTGTTTGAATAGAGAGGATTTATCTTTTTATAATGAAGAATTTTGTAGATGAGTAATTGTTCAGCAGGACTGAATGCAGACCTCTTTGGCTTTGAATTTGTAAGCAAATGGGAATTTGAATTTATAAGCAAACGGTTATCTAGGGGAAGGTATAAAAATGACAAGATGAGCTCTTGTAAGTGGGAAATGGTATCCTATTGAAAAGCCCTTCTTAGTAGAATGTAAACCACTTATTTCTGAAGTAGTAAAATCTTACTCGGCCACAAGTAGCACTTAATTAGTTGTGTGGGTTTTTTAACTCAATATTATACTACTTTTATCTTTTGAGAGCTTTCTAGTATACACATATTTTATAACACTAATAGAATTCCTCTGTATTGCATAGATCATTTGGGATAATGCCCAAGATATAATTCAATGTAGTGTTTTAAGGAGTTATAAAATGTTTGCAGACTCATCTGGTTTATTTTATCATGGTGAAGGGATCTGGTTGAATTTCACTCTTCGAAGAATTTTGCCGACACTGTCAAGAAATTAAGATCTGTTGTATTACTTTAATTACTTCTTGGTGAGACATTAAAAGTTTTGGTTTATGAATTTCTTCAGATGTTTTGAGCATGGCTTAGAATGGGATAAATGGTTATTCACTGCGGGCAGTTTTGATCTGGTAAAAACATGAAGAAACACTATGTACACTAGATTTCTACAGCAAAAGTATTTAACACATTTATTGGCCTATAGAATGAAAAGTAGCACTGAAGATGACTTTCTGCAGTATTTTTGTATTTCTGTAGTTGATATACTGGAAATGTTAATAAGAATAATCTTTTTTAACACCAAATATGTGAAAAAAAAAGTTACTTTTTCTTTTAAACTCTAGACTGTTTGTATAACTACCTGTTGAACCATTGGTGTGGTCCACTACTGGTGGACAACAGGTTGACTATGTGCCAGCAGTGTGCCCTGGCTGCCAAGAAGGCCAATGGCATTCTGGGATGCATCAAGAGGAGTGTGGCCAGCAGTTCGAGGAAGGTTCTCCTTCCCCTCTACACTGCCCTAGTGAGGCCCCATCTGGAGTACTCTGTCCAGTTCTGGGCTCCCCAGTTCAAGAAAGATGAGGAGCTACTGGAAAGAGTCCAGCGGAGGGCTACGAGGATGGTGAGGGGACTGGAGCATCTCTCCTACGAGGAGAGGCTGAGGGAGCTGGGCTTGTTCAGCCTGAAGAATAGAAGGCTGCGAGGGGACCTAATAAATGCTTACAAATATCTGAAGGGTGGGTGTCAGGAGGATGAGTCCAAACTCTTTCCAGTGGTGCCCAGTGACAGGACAAGGGGTAACGGGCACAAACTGAAGCAGAGGAAGTTCTGTCTGAACATGAGGAAGAACTTCTTCCCTCTGAGGGTGACGGAGCCCTGGAACAGGCTGCCCAGGTAGCTTGTGGAGTCTCCTTCTCTGGAGATATTCAAGACCCTCCTGGACAAGGTCCTGTGCAGCCTGCTGTAGGCGACCCTGCTTCGGCAGGGGGGTTGGACTAGATGACCCCCAGAGGTCCCTTCCAACCCTGACCATTCTGTGATTCGGTGATTCTGTGGTTTATGGTTGAACAGGTATTATTTGTATAGATACAGACATAAAAAAATTGCATTATACAGATGGTACTTTATATCCAGTCTTAACACTATCAAAGGAAGCTGACTGGAGCTTCATATAAGAATTATAAAAGGCTAAACTTATGAAAAATGCATCTTGGCATGACAGCTATCATTTATGTCCTCTGTTTTCCAGTTTGTAGGGTAATAATTGCAGTAGAGGATAACTGAATTGTTTAATTGTCACTTACAATTGTGGCATTGAAAGGTTTTCCAGACTGCATCAGTTGTTTCTGTATTTTCTGAGCTTCTTTTGGAAAATGCTTTTAGATTGCACTTTAAAAAATACATTTTAAAATGTAATTACATTTAAAAATTACATTTAAAAAAATCACATTTAAAAAAAAACCACTTTGTTTTTAGCACAGTGTAGGGTTCATTGGCTTTAGCATTTTAGTTCTGTAGTAAAGAATCTGCTTTTGAGAGAATGTATTGATTGTCCATGATTGAAGCAGATGGTTCACATTGCAGTGCACAAACTGGATTTCCTCAGACTGAGCCAGGAGATGCATTCTGAGAGTGTACCTTGTGCTCCAATTGTTAATAAATGTTCACCCTGAAGAACCAAGGTAGAAATGGTCTGAAGTAAATCCTGTTGGCACACGTGTAGGGTCTCAGACAAAACAATTCTGCCCTTGGAGAACCTTCTTCCACTGGCCTGCTAAAGTAGGCATAGCCAGAGTGTGCTGAGTGAATAAGCTGTTTATTTTGGTTTCTTCTTGTACATGGACATGCCTAATATTCTGTTCACTATTCAAACTCTGCTTTGAATTCAGATTTTTGTCTTTTGAATTATATCCCTGCAAGATTTGAGTTCTTCACAGATTATCTTCATAGATAAATTCATTCAAATTCAACACAGAGTTTGTCTTTACAGCTGTCCTACAAGGTAGCACAGTAATATTTCTTCTGCTTTGCAGAACTTAGAGGCATCAACACCAAAATTATGCTTTGGGTGCCCAAGCAGAAATGCTTTTCCTGCTTTTTCGAAAAGGTTAACATTTTGAGTTAAACAATTGGTTTAAAGCTTTGAAATACATTGGAGTGACATCCACTTGCAGTTGGTGAGGTCACACCATGTCTGGGAAGCAGATCTAGAGTTCCAGAGTTTTACAGCCAGAATAATGAGAACCAATGATGTGACCTACCTGCTTGGTGTAGTGACCTCCCGAGCATCACGCAGGAGCTGTGTGGCAGAGGTTCCAGTGTTCATCTGTCAGCTGAGTGCATTTCTTAATTACTGTGTTGGATATTGCTGTATCCAAATGTCGCTTCGCTTTTGAAAATAAAACTCAAATTGAAGTGGTTGATTCGTTCCTACAGGGTTTGCTGGAAGAGCCAAGCTGAACAGGTAAGCCAGTGAAATGGCTTGCTGCCGCTGAAGGGGGCAAGTCCAGCTCCCTGCTCCCCACACATCCCCATCTCTCTGTATGCTGCTCTCCCTCCCTGACTGTTCTGCAAATCATTTAAATCATTTAATTTTCCCCAGAACAGGGAAATGGCTGAAGACTTTTTGTCATTCTGCCCCCTGCCTCCCCATCAGCTGAAGACCTTACTTCTGACACAGAAAAATTTCAGCCTATTAATAAGTGCTACTTGAGCAGATTATAAAAAAGCAGATTTAGAATCTGCTGCTTCGGCTTCAATCTGTACCAAAAATTACTTGTATTTTCACTTTTTTGAGATGTTGATCTGAAATTGAGTTAAAACAATGCTCCTGAATTTCTCTCTTTCATAAACCTATTTGAGCAGTTATGTCAGTATATACATTCGGTCATCTAAATTTAAAACAACACTTTTGCTAAGAAGGTCAGTGAAACTACTTCCCTTTTGATCTGGCATCCTTGTGGGTGCCTGGGTAGTTCTTCTGTAAGAAAAGTTTTACTGGATGAGTCAGTGCACTGAGTCATAGGCAGCATGAAGCCTGTAGTGCTCTAGACTAACTAATTGGTAACAGTCTCAAATTTAATTAAAGCACAGTTGTCAGCTCTGTGTTACTGATTGACATCCCACTGAAGTGTTTTGTTTTTAGCAACTTACATTAATTGTTCTTCGCTGTTAAAAGTTCTGTGTTTTAAGATCTTGTTTCTGTTGAATAGACCTGCCATTGCCATTATCTTTTACTATCCTCTTTATGATTTTTATAGTACTTGCTTTGGATTTTTTTCCCTCAGTTAGGTCACATATTCACTAATTATGCTCTTTACCATGCCTGTGGATTTACAGATGTTTAGAGTCCTTTGAGGTTTTTTTAAAGCTTTCTTCATTAGAGCTGTCCTGTTAGCACTGATGAATTTTCTTTTCACTATTCCTGAACTTTTGGGAGCATTATGCAAAATTTCTTAAAAATTAAACTTAAATTTAGATATTTTTTATGTTGACTTGGACATTACTTTTTCAGTTTTGCTAGTTTTCATTTGTAATGGTCATCTCGTGTTGTACCCTGTTTTACAATAATGGATGGGTTTTCTTTATCCCAGTGTCTGTCCATCATCCCCAAACGATGACGCTGGTTTCCAGTATCGTTGGAGCCTTTCTCCCTCCTGTTCTTCAGTTCCTTTGTGTGTCTGTGTTTCTTTCCATGCTGCAGCTTGAGGAGGCAAAGAGCTATGTGGGAGGGGAGGGGGGACATGACACAGGACATGTCTTGAAGCTGTTTGCCTTTCAATAAGGAGAAACAACCTCAGCGTCTTGGGAGGAAAAGCAAGGTTTGATTTCCACCCCCCAGTCATTTGCATTTTTAAAAAGAAAAACTATTGCTGGTTCTATGTAGGACTCCTGCTTGTTCTAGCTAAGAATTGAGGAGTGAAAATTTAAATGGGTGGTGACACTCTTTGCAACAGAGTTTCTTGCTTTTAACACTTTGGAGACAGTATTTTTGGACTTTCAGAAAATGTCTATGCTACTTCTGTAGGTGATAAATACTGAAGCTGGGACAGTGAAGAAGAAATCTCTTTCTAGAGACTAGGAGGTAGAAAATGTTTTGATTATATATTAATTCTCTTTCTCTTGACCAGTTTTTTTCTCTCCCCTGAACTCTTTAGATCTAAAGAATCTTGCTCAGTCACAAGACCATCAGCGATATAGTACTGGTTAACATCAGAAGTATACCTGACCAGGTGTCCTGTCTCTGGCAGTGCCCAACAGCAGGTGCTAGTGGAAGCCTAACAGAAGGGGGAAGTAGACAATGATTATTTTTCTACCTTGCTTTACCTAAGGACATCTTTGGGGGAGTTGAGGGTTGTATTTGTGTAACATCACTGGCAGAGTCTTTTTTCAAGGTTGATTGATCTCTTTAAAAAAAAAATGTGTTCAGTATTAGGCCTCTTCATGCAACATAATATCCATAGTTTCAATATTTGCATGAAAGGCACTTTCTTTTATTTGTTCTAACTTGATGAGTGATAATATCATCAGGTTCCCTGAGCTCTTGTATTTTGAGGTAAGTGAATCATACCATCTGCTACAGCTGTATAAAAGCAATGTTAATAGTCCTCCACAGAAAATTGCTGGAGCCTTCGGATGTTATATTGGACCAGAGAGATGTGTCCTAAGGGACTCCTTTTCCACATTTCCTATCTGCTTGTCCTCAGCCAAGCCCAGTTTCATATAAAGCGGCAGTGATGGAAGGTGTTCTGTTCTCTCCTGAAACGATCATTCAGTTAGCTCCGAAATTTGTTCTTTGAATGTGATTTTCTTGTTTTTCTGGATTGTACATTTTTCTCAGATCAACTTTTTCCTAGGAATGCAAGGCTTAATGATGCAGTTCATTCCCAGCTTGCTTCCTTTCTATAGGATTTTCTCCTCCCTGCATTTTTACTTTGCTTTCTTTACCTTGATTTTATCCAGTTCCTCTCCTTTTCTAGCAGTTCTTCCTGTTTCCACAACTATGCTCTTATTCTCCATCAAAGTATCTACTTGTTTGGTTTTCCCTATATTTACAGTGTTTCAAAAACCTACAGTTTTAAAGAAGTTTATGGCTGTAACTTTTTGTGTAGGTATTTGTTCTGTTTCATTAATTTGTGAAGATGCTTAGGTATTTTGAATATGGTCACCCAAATATATTTATCCTAGAAACTAGCAATGAAATTAATTCTTTAAGAGAAAAATGCAGCATATTTCAAAGCATCTTTTTCAATTTGAAAGAAGCAGTAAAGATTTAAAGCAAAGCTTCCATCCGCCTTACAGTCACTGAGAATAAACTTCTACTGGAGGTATCCAATTTCTAGGTAGAAGAAAATCAGATAAAAATCTTCCATTTCAGCTAAACTTTTCTTGCTCTGTGCAGATTCAGGAAAAGATTTTTGTTGTGGAGTCTTGTAGCTTGGATTTTAAATTCAGTCGTTTGAGAACTCTCATATTCTCTTTCGTACCATAACAGCAGTAGTAGTATTTAGTTTAGTGATGTGATTCCTGTGTAAAATATTAATGGCTCTTCTTTGGGCAAGTGCGTTGTTGCACATATAATCATGGTTACAGAGCTAAAAGTGGTGATAGTTTCCTGTTTGTTCTCATCTTGTTTCCATATACCATTTATACATTCAAATGTGCATATATTTTTTTTGCTTTTTAGCATTTCAAATTATTTCAAGCTAGGTTATTGCTGGATAGAATCATTCTGTTATAAGTTGGTGTACTGAAGAAGAAGAAATGAGATTTGTGACCTGTTAATGGGATTTCTGCATCTCAGTACGGAAGTCCAGAATATCCCAACATTAGTGGGGTTTCCATTTGCTTTAGGTAGAAGAAATACTCAGGAAAATTTACGTATCCTAATTAAGTCAGTCATGTGTCTGTGTGGGACACAATGCTTTCTTTGTGACACAACCAAATAACTAATGATTGTAATACTTATTATTTTTCCCTCTATAAGTTAACAGAACATTTAAGTGAAATATTTAGAGGTTGTCTTCTGTGGGCATTGACATATTGCGTGTTAAATGCAGGGGTTTTGCCTTGCTATGGTAGATGGATTACTTTTACAAATGTTGCAGAAAAATTCTTTCAGATTATTTAGTTCTTCCAGGCAGGTAAGGAGAAAAAAAAAAAAAATCATTAAGTGGCGTCAGAAACACCAATCTTGAAATATTTGTTAGTCTCTTGGCTGCTAGTAGGGAGAATAATTGGAGAATTAAGACTTAATTTCAGCAAATGTTATGCAAAAATTCTGTCTTGTTGACCTGACTCTATTGAGTGGGCAAGAGTAAGTGCTTGGAACCTGATAGAGCTGGCATTTAGAAAATCCAAAAGTTAGAATTTAACTCCTACTGAGGTATGAAACAATTAAAGTACCAATTTTAGAATAATTTCAGAGGCTATAATTGTTAAAGTAATTTAACAAACAATCTGATAAAAGCTCTTGGAAACATGCTCTTAGCCCTGTGATTTTTATGGTTTTGTAAAGAACTTTCCTAACTGGTTTAGCAATATATTTTTTTCTTCAGCAAGTCAGATTGTTTGCATTGGGCTTTTTCTATTTGAGTAGTATATTAAAATATATGAAAGGCAAAAGAGGGGAATACAAGGAGCAAGTTATCAAAATTAACCATGCAATTATTTTAAGCATGTATTAAAAGTTGTGTAAAACAGTGATTCTTATCACAATAAATATATATCCATAGCATTATTTTAGGAGATAGAGCTTGCAGTTACTAGTTGCCATGTCAAACTACACTTTAAAATGTTTATTTGATAATTTTGCTGAAATACATTTTGAGTAAAAGGATGTAAATAATTTTAAATGATGGTGATGCCAGTGTTTTTGGTCACTTTTTGGCGTTCTGCATTACTGCTGTTTTGTGAAGTACCTGAGGCTTGAACATCATGGCCAGCCATGCCTATCAGCAGACGGTGAGAACATGCCATCTCTGAGTGTGTATGCACCTCTCATGCTTCAGAAATGATTTCTTCTTGAAACTGTTACATTGTACATTCATATCCTGGTTAAGGAGGTTGTGGGGTGAAAGGTAATGGTAGTGAATACACTCAATTGATTTGACAAATTGGATTAGATCTGTACATTGACTTTCCTACTAAATACATTTTTGTCAGTTTACCTTTACTTTGATCGGTGCGGCTGGGGACAAATGCAACGCTTGTTTTTGAATGCAGACTGAATTCTTATAGTGTGTGTTCTAGGAAATTGCTGATCACCTCCAGTCATGGGTTCATATTCTTCAATTTACATCAGTGAACGTGAAAATGGAGCGGTTTTTTGACTTTGCAAGTTTAGGAGTTTCCGTGACTCCTTTGTAATACTGGTGGCCTACGTGGTGGCGTTCATGGAACATGTTGTGCTTTTAATGGTTATTTCCAAAAGGAACCATAATCTCAGTTGTGAAACCTACTAGATTTTCATGGCTGTGGTTAAATTAGAGGAAATGGTAATCCTGAAAGAGCTGAAAGGCTAAAAAAAAAGTTCCTTTTCAAACAAATTTGCTTGGTAAATGTCTTTTGCTGTCTTTTGGTTCTTAATTTTGTTGGTGACATTCAACATATACCTCTCTTCATGTAACGGTTAAGATTTCCAGATGTTTCTGCTTCTGTCCAGTCCTGCCTGCATTGTCCTGACCATGGTGTTGAAATGGACTCCACCTGTCTAAGGTGTTGGGTTCAAACGGGGAATGTATGCAAGCTTGACACTTCTCTGGGTAAAGAACAAACAAGTGAGGCTAAGCAGGGTATTCGCTATTAAAAGAATGAGTCTCTTCCTTTGACATGCTCTCTTTGTATTTATTTATGCTTCTCCAAAGTGGTATTACCTTGCTATGTGCTATAGAGAGGGAATTATAGTAATTGTTGCTAAAGCAGATATTGCGGAAATGGACGCAAATATTCTCTGATGATACGTTAGCTGTATTGGGACTACTACTGTGGTTTTCTTTGTGCAATACACAGATTTCAACCCTTCCATTCCCTCTGAATGTATGTAGCTGGTTTAGGGGTAAGTAGCATGTACTTGATGATGATTTTATTTCTTTAGTCTTATGAAGCTGTACTCCAGGGTATGATAAGCTGAGCAAAGGAAATTTACTACTTTAAAATAGTTCCAAACTGGAGCTGTTAATTGTAAACTAATTTTCTGATGATAAATCTGATGCAATCAATGTAAAATGTCGAACTGTTTTTTCTCAGAAGAGTGAAAGGAAGAAGGATGTGATGAATACTGTTTGGGGAGACACTCTTCAGATAATTTTACATCCCAGCCTGTGTGTGGCATGTCACAGTACCACCAAAGTGAAGATCAGGTTGGGTGTGTTCAGGACAGTTGAAGCTTGTGGATGCAACAGTAGGCAGTAAGAAAGGGTAATTGTATGTTTGTGTCTGGAGGAGCTCAGCAGTACTGAATGTGTTGAGAGCTAGATCCAAAAAGAAGTTTTGGTGACTCAGATTCTGCTTGTGGAAGAGAGGATTCAAAATTATAATTGCTTTTTAATTTTTCTTCTTGTGCAATTAACTTCTGGATGGAAATACAGGATAAAGCTAACTACTGTGAAACTAATAGTTCCATCTAGTTGTGCACGTTGATTCCAAGACAGCTAAGCACTCTAGGCATGTTCCTGACATTAAACCCATGAATAGTCTTTTGGAGGTAAACGAAACTACATCTGAAGATAAACATGTGTTTAATTGCATTGCTCCGAGGAAGATGACTACTAATCTGTGTAATTACATGGAATTGTTACTGTTATCTGTATGGTCTTTCCTACTCTGTCACACTCATTTGTTTGATCGTGTCTTAAGTTAGATAATAAGTTTGTTTGTAAAGCACTGTATTGTATGTGTGTACAGTTCATAAAGCAAATGAGTTTTGCTAATGGTAATTCCTTTGGCCTCTAATAAATGATCATGGCATACAAGCATCACAGCAAAGCTGAGTAAAACAATTCGCAGGCAATAAATAATAGATAAAGGGGAGCCAGAAAGTCTTCCATATTTACGCCCTTTCTTCTCATGATAAAAGCTGTCTTATTTCCTCTGTATTTGTAGGGATTTTTACAACAGTTTTTTACATGGACAGTAGCATGTTAAGTAGTGCTGCTTCTGTTTGTTGTGTTTTAAACTAAAGCTGTGCTAGAACCGGTTGATTCAACTGTTCTGTACATCTAATCTGTGTAATTATGTTAGACGTAGTTGCTCTGTGCTTCTTGTTTCAGCCAATAAGAACTAAGGTGAGCCAAGTCAGCTCCTCATTTTGTAACATGCTGCCACAGGTGGTACTTACTTCGTAAACAAAGAGCGTTGTCAGAAAATGATGAGTTTGGTGTGCTGCCTCTTTCCAGTCTTTGGTTTATGATAGTATCTATACTGTCATGTTGAAAAGCAAGCAATTAGTTTAACAACTTGAATGTAAAATATAGTTTATTATGTTCTTAATGCACTTTTTATTCTTCTTGTAATGAACAGCTGAATGTCTTTTTAAAAAAATAGTATCCCCTCCCCCAGATTTGCGTAACTTAGTCTGCTGTTATATTCTGTGATTTCCAGCATTGCACATTATATTAGAATACACAAGTAATACAGTTGAGAATGGTTTTTGCCTTAAAGAGTAAAGGGACACTTGTTCAAACTACAAATTGTGGATACGTGTTCTTTCAGTGACTTATGTCAACACTGCAGCCACTTTAAACATGTTTTATTACTGTAATGACATGTTGCAGATTAAGACTTCTTATACTACTATCGAACCAGATGCAGAGTTTCCACAAGAGGTTGAAAGTTCTTGGTGTTCAATTATATGTTCTGAAGGACAGTCGATGTCTTTTGCAATCAATGAATTGTATGAAAACTGTATAGTTCTACAAGGCTTTTACACTCATTATTTTTGCCAGTGGTGAATGACAGGATTTTTCTCAAGGTTTGTATTTTATTTTGATTACTGTATTAATGTAATAGAATATTAAAGTAAATGATAAGTCATACTGTTCTCCCTAGGAGTTTGAATTCATATTTGTGGTAGGAAATTAATCTGGTTTTAATTGCCTGTGAGTCTGAAGTATGTTCCTTTTTGTAAAACTGATCTCACATAAATATAAATCAGTAACTGCCTGTTCTTTAATTATGTATTAGTTTATTGTACCTGCATAGTAGATGAGAATATGAGCATCTCCAGTTGCGGTATATTGGAGGTCATTAAATCTTCTCTGCTCTGTGAAGTTTAGTAGCACTGCATTGCTAATTACTGAAAAATGTACGATGTGTTTGCTTGTTTTAGAGTGGCTATGTTTAGCTATAGTAAGACAATTAGCCACTTTGTAAGTAACTCCATAGGGATTTTTGACAATATGGACAACAATTGCTGTAAACCATACTATACAATTACAAAAGAATTTTTTAAAAAAATCTGCGATTGTAAATAATTTTAAGATATTTTAATGTAAAATAAAAAATTGTATCAAATATATGAGCATATTTTTTTAGTATTCCAAAAATACTTGGCTGAATTCTACCATCTACCAAAATATTGTATTAATTTCATGAAAAGATGACTAACATAACCTGCATTCTCAGTAGCAGTGTCGCTTCTTCCCTTGCCACTTTACACTTGACCTTTTCCCTCTTCTGGCAGAGAGTATTTCTGCTAAAAGTAATGTAAAATTTCTAGAAAGGAGGCTGAAATATGTTGCGACTAAGTGATTTGCAGAAAATATTTTTATTTGCTTTAGGTTGTCAGTCGTAAGACTTAGGTATACAAAAACTTGCCACTGTTAGCAATAACTGCATTTGTGAATTATAAGCATAAACTTTATATGCCATACTGCAGATAGTGCTGTGATGTAAAGTGGGAATTTGAGCCAGCACAGTTGCTTCTCTTTCTAAAACGCATTATAAGGTGGCTAGTCTAATCCCAGAACATTATTTCTGGTAATATTTTAACTTAGCTTGCTTTTCATATATCCACTTATGTGATTTGTTTAGATACTAGTAAATCTTCAAATGACTGGAACAAGGACTGGTTGATTAACATAATACAAAAATGTGACATATGAAAAAATAGCATAGTATCACGTCATGCCAAGTCTTTTAGTAAGTCACAATATTAGCAGACATAATTAACATCCAGTGCAAGGTATGGGGCATCTGAGATATCAGAATTCATTTGGCTCTTGGGGTATGCAGTGTTCCTTTGCTACAGACAGTCCTTTGACAGCGCACCCTCTGCAATGGTCTGTGCTTCCAAGTAGAACATTCCTTTTTATAACTTTTACTCTACTTTCTTGCAGTATCTAAAGGAGGCAGCGTCAGCACGGGGTTTGACAATGTGTTAGGGAAGCAAATGCTACTTGATAGATTAACATGAACTGGTGTGATAAGGGTGTAAGTCTGTTGCACAGTTGCTCAAACTCTGCTTTTAATGATCTATTCCACTCATCAACCCAACCATCTGCAAATAAAAAAGCATCTAAATTACAGGCTATCTTTGGCATCTCCGTGCACTGTGTCCCGTTCCAGCGTTGTACTGAACTGTTCATATCCTGAGGAGGAAGCAAATAGTCGGCAGGTATGACCTTTTCAAAGAAATACTGATCCTAGAGCTGAAGTAAAGTTGCCTGGGTTCACTAATATCAAAAGGAAAGCTGGTAATATGTCATGTTTTACTGAATGTGCCCCAAGGCCCACGGTTCTTAAGCACTGCAGTGTTTGAGATGAAAGACAGGTAACAGCGGAGCCACAGGACAGTGTTGTGTATTAAGCCTGTCGAGTAAGAAATGTAAATAGCCTGATTTTGCTTTACAAACATTTAAAAAATAAATAAATGAAGAGAAATAGCTATAGAGCGTATAATATGCTTCATTTGCAAGTCAGCTGAGCTTCAGTGTCATAAAGAACATAATTCTGTTAATCTTATGGATTTCCTTCTGCCTAATTCCATGGAGAGGACAGTGTGTGTTAAAAAGTAAAAACACTCTGAAGCACTTCAGATTTGCACAATTGAAATGAAGGGAAATGAGAAATGAACAAGGAAAGGACCAAGGCGTTAGGACAAACATTGTGGTCTTTTCTGAGTGCGTACTGTGACAAAGACTTCAATTACATGACAACGTTGTTCAGAGTGTTTATACATCACATATTTGCAGTTTTATCCAACACCATGGTGGTGTGGATTTGTCTGGGAAGGGAGTATGTGGAATGTTATGGTTGAGGGTTTGTTTTTTTTTTTAAACATTTCTTTATGAAATGGAACTTCTGTTATATACTTGGTAGAAAGCATAGGGCTTCATGGTGTTTGGTGACTAACCTTTCCTAGGAGATCACAAGTGCCATGTTACTTCGGGTTTCTGTGTGCAGAATTAAAATTTTCACCTTTGGATGGTAATTTTCAGAAACCTATTTTTAATATGTTCAGATATGAGTTACGAAGAGTGAAATTAAGGAGCAGCTCAGAGAAGGAGAGAGGAGAACTTGCTGAGTTAGTTATTGGAAAAGATGTTAATAAGCTTATTGCAGGAATAATTTAAAAAAAAAAAAAGGGAGACTGTTCTCAGATCACTGCCTTGTGACTTCCTCTTATAGAATGATAATGTATTTGAAAATGTGTAACTTTTTTTGAAATATCCATTACTTAATCAGTAGGGAATATTAGATGAAATAGCACCAAGAGGAAACTATTTAAAGAGTTCAGATGAGTAGATTTTTTTATATTGAGGGTAAGTTACCCTTCATAACAATAACTTTCATTCATACTGTAGTTGAATTGGTAGCTGTGTAAAGTTATGATTTTGTATTTGTGCTTCAGCCAAAGGTGAACAAAAAAACCCAAATTATTTTTCAAGGCGTTTTTTTTTCCTCTGGAGTATGTAATGGGTTTTGGTTTGCATTTTTTGTTTGGGTTTTTTGGTGTTTTTTTTTAATTACTGTGGTATGATCCAAATTAAATTGTGCAGATATTTATATGAAGTTATTTTCATATAATGGTACAATTAACAGATGGGCTGTTACCAATGATAATTATTTATAATGTTACAAATTTAGGTAATTACCATCTAATGATAAGAGAACAGTTATGAGATTTCTACACACTGTAGGTTTTTAAGCATGTTAGTCGGATCAGAGTTGTAAATTGAGTCCAGCCATGAACTTCAGCTGACAGGAAAAAGACTCTGTATGTCTTTCAGACGAAAAGTGATCCTACTTCCATTAGTCTTTTTTAAATAGATTGTTTGTTACCATGACAAGATGTTCCCAAGTCAACACTGACATTTTGGATTGTTCTGTGTAACTGAGCTGGTGCAAGTGACTTTACTCATATGTGACTTTGCAATGGCACTGCAATTAATAGGTTTAGGTTTTTTGTTTGTACGTGTTAATTTAAGTAAGTTTTTAAAGAAACGCTTTTCATTTTTATTCTTATGTAGGTATGTTCATAGTGACCTAAGGGAAATAATTCAAAGTTCCTTTTGAACTATGTTCTTTTATTTGCTGTGCACAATGAATATCATTATTTGTTCAGAAATAATTGTAAGAGTAACTTACAATGCAAAATAATACCTGAAATAAACTTTGATGTAAAGAGATTTGAAATTTCTTCCTTTTTGTCTCTGGTGAAGTTATACCTTAATAGTGCCTTTTAAATTATTACAAAAGTAAAGTTAAACTTCCTGCTGGTTATTATCCATTTCTGGACTGTGTTATTCAGAATGTGTGTTAAGAAATGACAGTCCTAAATTTCATTTTTCTTTTTCCCTAATATTTGGTCATAAACATTATCTGTCAAAACTACTCAAACAGATGTTGACGTGGGGCTTCAACAGTGATGAGCTGCAGTACAAAGATTTTCTGCATGCACCTCAACGTCTTTGAGGTTCGTGTTAGAAGTTTTTCTGTACTTTGCAAAAACTAATCTTAAAATTTCTTTGAGAAAGGTCATAGTCCACATGGGAAAGAAGATGACATGACGATTGTGTGCTTTAGCATAAAAAGTATTTACAAATTATATCTAGTGGATTAAAGGCAAGTGCTGTAAGAAGTGTGAATGTTGAATACAGAAGTGGTTAGGATAAATGTTTTTTTCTGTAATGTTAAAAAAATTACAAAAGAATACAAAAATACGGTTAGCTTGCCTTTTCAGTTACTGTATTCAGCATATCAAAACAGTATTTTTAACATGATTGTCTTTTGAGAGCCGTATGGGTAATGTGTACTGCCATAATTTGATTCAAAATCAACAGTTTGTGGAGATCTTTGATAGCAGGCTTGAGTTGCGCATGCTTAGGAGGTGACATGAAGAAAGAGGGTAGAAGAAATGTACTGTTTACGTCCTTCTGTTGGTGAACAATTTCAGCAGTGAATGAGGTTTGGATCAGATACTGGTGTGAAAAAAAAAAAACCCAACACTTTTTTGCTTTCTTCTAAAACACTTTGCTGTACAGAACAGTTTTCTTCCATTCCTTCAGTTTCTTATGAAAATATCTGAATTAGAGCATAATTCATCTCAGAATAATTGTCTGTTGATTAAAAATCAGATTTTGTAACAAGTATGTGGTTTTGGTAGCATGGGAATACTTTAAATCGTGTTGGTCCCGAAATAGCTTCACTGGCTTATATGGAACTAACTCCTTGCCATGTTAAGGCAGTGGGGCAAACCTTTTTTTTAGAGCTCTGTGGTACGTAGTTGTCCAGCTTCTGCTACCTGCATTAATTTTCATTGTAAGCGTAGAATGCATATACGTGCACAGTTTAGTGTTCATGAAACAAAAGTGTTAACTTCAGTTTTTGGAGGCGATTGTAAATTAATTTGGACAAAATGGATGAGTATAATTATTCTTGATGCAGAAAGCTAGTTTTATCATCTGTATGTATTATATAAAATTATGAAACAGCATTTTTTTACTGTTCATTGGTATGCGTGTTCCTGTTTCAAAGAAAGGTAATCTGTAAAGGCCCTCTGAACTTTATATATCTCCTGTACATTAAAAAGAGTATTAAAAAAGAAAATAATATTTTTCTTTTCCAAAAATTATTATATAGTATGTTGCTGCAGGTTGCAACGTGGGAAGTTTATTTCAATTAGGATGGATGTTTTTTTTTGTATTTTCTGAAGACATTTTTGTTTCTCGATCCACTTGGACAATTATCTTAAAATTAAGGGACTCGAATATGCCCATAAATTCGTGGTTTTCTAAGGTGCATGGTAATCTCATTGTAAAGCATTTTTACAAACTGAAAAAGAAGTGGAATTGAAGAAAAACCTCAACAGTGTACAAGCACTGATACTTTTTTACTGTATCCCAAAGAATGTCAGAGTAGCTGTTAAAAAGGCCTGAATGAAATGTTTGTAACTTAATTCTGGTAAGGATTATAGGATTCAAAGCAACAGAGCTTTTTCTCCCATCTTCTGTCATGATGACCAGATGAATTTTGGGATGAAAAATACTTGCTCATACACTGAAGTTATGGTTGGTCTTTGCTTGAAATTCAGAAAATGAGTTGGAATAGGATGAGCCATATTTGTTTGTTCTCGTCAATTACTACTACTAGCTGGGAAGGAAGAGACTGCTAATCATAAGAGTTCTAAGATTAATAAGTTGAAGTTGTTTTGTTGAACACTGTAATTTTTCAGATGGAAGTTCTCCCTACTAGTAGACATCTGTGAGTGTATGTGTATTTATGCGTGTGCTAGCTGTATTCTTATTGGTAGTCTCTGGGGATCAGAAGGGATTTATTCACACCCGTAGGTTCCCATTCATTCTTAATGCATTGCAATGTTAACATTTGTTACAATTCTGTGCAGAGGGTGGATGTGGAGTGAGCTGTGGTTTTGGGAAGGTTGCCTTCTTAAAGCAGTGTTTGCCAGCAGCTTCTGCCAGAAGCCATAGCTCAGCTGGGATCTTGGGCGTTCTCAGTCCAGCCGATCGGCTGGAGTAGGATTTGAAGTCTCTTTGGTGGATCACCACCCTCTTCTGTAGTATGAGAAAGTTCTGTTTCCTGTTGTGGTTTTACAGAATACCTACTTCTAGAAGCTTGGAAGGAAATATGTTAAAGTTTGGATATATATTTCCTTCCTCCTAGCATCACTTTTTAGGTTTATACTTCTAATTGATTTTCTGTCTGTGCTTATTGAAACTATAGGTTCAGTGAGGTTGGTATTAACAAAGGCCAGCACAGAGCGTTAATTTACAATGTTGAGCTGGTGGATTTTGAGCTTTGCAGAAGCGAAGGACACGATGAACAAGACTAAGGAACTGAGAAGAGACTCTGCCTTTTCCCACTGTGAACTGTTAAAATATGTGCCCAAACAATAGTCTGTGCTTTATTTGAGAGGTGTTTACTCCAATAATTATTTTTGAGACATCTATGTTGATTCATACCTTTGCAGTGATAAGTTGTGAAGAATGTGGTGATAAAGCATACAGCAGATCAGCTGTTCCTTGAAAAAAAAATCACCGCTACAAGAAGATTCCTGTAGAATTCCTTGTCACTGCTCCTGACTTCAACTCTCTTTGTTATTCTCCTTATGTGTATATGAAATAGTTCAGTGTATTAAAATGGTAAGCTGTGGCAAATTCAAGATGTTTTGAACAGGTCATATATATTTATACTATAATGCACTTAGAGTTGATGTTTGAAAAATAAAGCAGAGTCGAAAATAAGTTGTGTTGTGACAATGAACAATTTCTGTTGTGAATAGCAAGGAAATTCAGACAACAAGTTTAGAGAACATGACTCATCATGGAAACACCAGGAGAATGAAGAGGCAAAAACTGTCTTGCAATGTGTTGATTATTTTGTTTATGATATTTTCTGTTCCTGGAATTTTTATTCCACAAAGTGATCCAATAGATACGAATGAAGTAAGAGTGCCTGTCAATGTAGTAATAAATTAAATATTTATTGTTAGCCTTAACAAGCATCTTGGTTGAGAATGTAAGCATACTAGTAGTTTGACCTTCTTTGCATTTGCAAGAAAACATTAGCACTCATTTCGAATATGGAAACTGTATTATTATGACAAATGTTGACTTGTCATCCCACTAAGAAAGATCAGTGAAAGCAAAGAGGAGCGCTCTGACCTAGTCGTGACTGGCTTGGAATACACTAGTGGATGGTGGCTTTATTATCAAACAAATGTGTCATTGCTCTCATCATATAAACTTTTTGTGCATTGACTTTTATTAGACTATCCAGTATAATAAGAAGTCAGGAAAAAATTAACGTTTGATATCTCAATTGCGTGAAAGAGTCTTTCTCTACTTTATTTTTCTTTCTTCAACCACTAGATACCAGGCATTTTCTTTTCTTCTAATGAGCTGAAAAGTTAGGCAGCATACCTTGGATGCTGGATAGTTGTTCATCCCTTTTTTCTTTGCAAAGTTTGTTTCAAACGAATCCATACTCTGGTATTTTTTGTTTCAAGCCTGTAGAAAGTGGAAAGAGTGCCATTTACTTTCAAAACAAATATGTTATGCAAGCACTGAAAAGATAGTAATTTTGTAATTGTTATTCTTTCTAACTCCTGATTTTTCTTCTGGAAGATTGAAGATGGAGGGTGAGGGACTGCTGGGACTGGGGCTGAGTTCCCAGCTGTGACGGCAGGGATTGTGGATATATTTCCTTTCTCTGCTTCCCACAGGAAAGTTCTGTGATTCTGTTTTATTGTTTGTGAGGCCCAGTTTCGGGTGGAAAGTCCTCCAGCATGCAGGTATCGCTGTTAAAATATTACACTGATGTATTATATTGGTATGGTACTGGCAAAGTGTATTTTTGCCAAGTTAATTTTGTTCTGCTCATCTTTTAAACTTTGCATTCATACTGTTTTCTATTCTGAAAATAACAGTTCTCTTGGCTTGCTTTTTTTCACGTTGGGATGTCCTTCTTATTAGCTAAAAGAGGTGAGTAATGAAGTAGGAATCTTTTCCTTCGTTTGGATTACTAGTAACATTTTCCTCTTAGAACTACATCTGAACCAACTGTGATATGTATATTGCAAATGGCAGAGTTAGCTCTTCATTGTATAGAGGTCCAGCATTATAATATATGTAACATCAGTCTGACTTTCCATGACTGCCCTACTGTTGTGTTTGAATGACGTGATGGCATCTTTGTTATCTTTGAAGTGATTCGCTCATGCTGTGTTTGATACACTTTATGAGCATTTAATTTGTGAGGAGGGTAATCCAACAAATGTACTATTGAAGGGTACTGCAAAATGTTCTGCTCAGTACATTATCCTGCTATACTTGAATAACTGCCACTTAAAAAGAAAAATTTTTAAAGAAAAATTTTTTAAGACAGGAAGGGAAAAATGCCAACTTGATGATACAAGAGCATCAGAGGGGAGTAATTGTACAGTTGTCACTTCTGTGAGTGTGTGCAAGTCTTCGGAGGAAGTGTGGAACAAAGGGCTAGAGAAAGGAACGGCATTTTCCCAGGAAGGTTGATTTGAGATTGAAGGCAGAGAAGATGTTCATTATCAACAGAGGATAGATTTATTTATTTTTCTAATAGAAAAGAGTGGACAAATGGGGCTGGGAGTTAAAGAAAAAAATAGTTATGTAGTGCAAGGTCATTTTTTTTTTTTTTTGAATGACAGGCTTTCCATTTTTAGAAGAAATTGATGTTATCTGTTGGAAAGAGCAGTGGAGAATGCCTTATCTGTACTAGTTAATCATAGCATAATAATGATCTTTTGGTATCGTATAAATGTGAACAAGGTGAGACCCAGTTTGTCTAGACCCAAAGGGTAAATAGCAGAAGTCTGGTGTGTGGTCGATGATAGTAAAGAGAGATTTCTCGTGAAGAACTGATACCCAGGATAGCAGACTGTCTGGCATAGTACTTCGTGTACTGTATTCTGACTCAGTATGTCTTGGGTATTTTGTACAATTTGCCAAAGTTCGCTTTGAGACTATATCAGGGTTGCAAGAGAAAGAAAAAACATTTTGTGAAAGATCAGCTGATCACCATGAAGTGCTGGAAAGAATTAAGGTTAGTAGTGGGGAAAAAAAGTTGTACATCTAAAGGATGTATAACTTTCAGAACATGACAAAGCTCTTGCCTTTAAAAAAAGAAAGAAAGCAGAGACCAGAAGTTACTGGAACTAGTGAGAAGACTTGTATTTTACATATTTTTAAAGTAAGTCTCATGTATTTTCAATTTATGTATGTCATGTTTGAGTTTCAATTTGATATCAGTTCTGCAATCTCATTTTGTTACACAGTAAAGGAAAAATAATTGCAAAGGCTATCAGGTATTGCAAAGTAAACTTTATTAGATCTGAAACATTATCATAAACAGAATTACAGAGGTCTTCAGTTGTAGTAGAATGGAGTGTTTAAAAGGTATTTGTTAGGAGATAGCTTGTCAGTGATAAGTTTTGTATACAAAAATGAGGAAGATGAACTCTTTGTATCTATATAACTATCTTAGAGCTAGCTGTAAAAAGAAGGCTATAAAGTTTTTGTTTGTTGCTGTCTGTATGTCGTGAAAGGGCCAAGTGGTTTCTACAATGTACAGTCACAAACCGATTATAGAATTCCCAAGGGAAGCTCTGATGGGGCAATCGTAACTTAACAATGGAACGGTGAGTCACTGCAGGAAGAATTCATGTAATAATCCTTTCCGGTATTTATAGGACCAGGAGGATAAAATGTCATTTAATTTTATTTTATTTGATTAAAAACTATGAAGCAAGAAAGAAAGAGGGAGGAAAAATGAAGCATCTTGCCTTTATTTCAGGCATGAAAGATGACTATATAAAAAGAGTGTTATGAACCAGTAGAGTGTAGTGATTTATTTCAAATCTGATCAATGCTCCAAAATAGTTGTGTTGATAATAAAATTATTTCATTTGAGAACTTAAGATCATTTTTTTTAACTTCTAGGTGCAAAATGTTGCTTTTGAGTCGAACAACTAGGCTGAGGCATCTGTATGAGTTCTTGCTTGCTAGTTTAGGCAGATGTGTCTACGCAGTTCAAAGTCAAAGATTATCCATGGAAGGCTTTTATTTAGCTTAAAAAGTAATGCCAAAATATACTTATTGTAGCCTTAATTAGGTTTGTTAGGATGCCAGAAATGCTTTAGCCTATTCCATTAATGCTGGTGATGCAGTATTTTATCCAGCACTGTATATTCAGTCCTGAAGTCACTTCTGCTTGAATCAGAGCTGTATCCTCTTCTGTGTAGTGCTCCCAATTTAAGCATCGTGTTACAGTTGTCTACTGTTGCTTAAAGGTTTGGTTGTTTTGTGTTGTTTTTTTCAGAAAGGGTAAAATAACTTGGTGAGCATGTGTTTGTTCACAGCGAATGCTTGCGTGAATTCTTAACTGAAGCTTTTAGATGCTATCACAATATTGAGAGCTTGTCACTATGTCATGGTACAATGATCCTTATTCTTTCTCTTCTCTACTTTGCATGGCTAGTATTAATTTTTGGTTTATAAGATCTTCTGTATGGTTCATTAATATTCAGCAAGTATAAGAATTTATCAAGCTTAAAGTTTATCACATTTAAAATTACTGAAAGCAGAGGCAGATGTGTAAGAGGAAAGGTGAGACTGTTAGAGCGAAATAACAAATACAAATATTCTTGAATGAACTGCGAGATCTTCACAAATTCATTTGGGGGGGTGGTGGTGGGGAACAGTATAGCTTAATAGCAAAATAGCAAAATTGTCTGGATATATGCTTGGCCAGAAAAGTCCCTAACTCATCTTTTTGCTTTATGCTATTCAAACTTGGTGGAAGAAAAGGACCTTTTCCATAGTATGGAAGTGTTGGTGAGAAAAAGGCAGAAAGGATCAAATCTGTGTAATGCTTTCTAGAGACGACCAAGGAAGAATTAGATGTTTAGGAACAGAACAGATATACAAGAAATAAGCGAATTGCTAAAGCCATTGGTGAAAAACAAATATTGTCTGGAATTTCACGTTACTAGTGAGTTTAAGTGGAATAAAATTATTGTTCCAAATTAGTTTTGTTTTCAAGTAGATCTAAGTAGCTGCTTACTTATAGCACTTCCTATGCCTTCCTTGGCTCTTCCTGCCGACATTGTAGGTCTGTTTCAGGAAAGGCAATGTTGAGATTTTCAAAAATTTTAGTGCTAAGATTTCAAACTATGATATAAAATAAGAGCATTCCTTTCTTCTTTTTTTAAACAAAACAGTGAAACCCAATCCAGAAGATGATGCTCATGTTGATTAAATCTATTTTTTTCGAGAGGAGTTAGGATGTAATTTAGATTGTTTTTGATTGTTTTGAGTTGCTGCAGAATAAGTGCAATCCTAAATGACACTTGAGACTGATGTGACCAAGTTTTTTGAGTGTATTTCTGAGTGGGTTAGTCCTATGCAAGAAATAAAAGGTTGGTTTTAATTTTCCATTATTCCTTCACATTTTTCTAAAGGGATTTTTCTACAGAAATAGAAGAAAAAATTGAAAGTTCTGTTTATTGCTTACGTACGTTACTTCTGGTGAGGATTAAGTGGAAAAAACTTGTGAAAATTGAAGATTATCAGATAGTTCTTGGAAATTTTAAGAGTAATGTAAGAGAATTTGTGTATTTTCTAGAATTCATGTTAATTTTTGCAATTTTCCAAGCTAAATGCAGAGTTAACAGTTTTATGTTAATAATTTTCATTTAAGAGAGATAATACAATTTTTGCTAATTAGTTTAATATTACATTCAATAGCCAGCATTGGATTTTTACAGGGATAGTACAAGTAACAGTACAGGGCAAAAAAAACCATGCTGGATGGACCCTCTATGAGGTTCTCTGAATCTGAGCCAACGTTGGTAATATGATACCATATAAAGAAAATGAATGGTTTTGGTAGCTTGGGGTTTTTAATGTATGCAAATATTTTCAAAACCTAGCTAATTCTTGTGGTTAGTTGTGTTTCAAAAAATAAGCACACTTTTCTGGCTGTTTTGGTTTTCTGCTTATCAGATTTGTTTCAGTGAATAGACTTCTAGTTTTTTTACAGCAGAAGATAAATCAGAACGCTTAAATAGATTGTGGGAGCATTTATATAATGTTAATATTATATCCTCAGTAACGCAACTTTGTCTTATACATGCTGCTTACAAAAATATTCTGTGTCAGTTTTCTATTTCTTCATATGAATGGTGCAATTTAATATTGGAAGATGAGCCAACTAATTTTTTTCCTCCGTGAATTTTGTAAAATACTGTAGGAAAGTTCTGCTTCTCGAGCATAGGCTTTTTAAGTACGAAGATAAAATACAAAGAAATTAAATCATGACGACCTAAAGATCATAAACGATCATAATTTTCACTTTTAGCCACAGTAGAGTTGGCTTATTGGTTTCATAAATACTCAGTTTTATTATTCCGGGATTTCCATTAAAAAAGCCTTTATTTATGTTTTCTAAAAACTGTATTTGGAAAAATGTTTGGTTCTTTCTTCAGTCTGTTCTTCACTGCCTTTGAATACCCATTTTTATTCAAAGGGTCTTTGGTTGAATCTTAATTCTTTCAAGGTATAAGTTGCAAAATTTCTCTTAAAATGTGCTTGGCTTTGGCGTATATAGTTTTTGTAAATAAGTTCAGTTCACATTAATTTTTGTTGAATGTGATTGCACTTGATAACTGGTCTTCAGAAACTGTTTCATATTAAAAAATGATTGGAGAAGTGAAAAAAAGAAGTCACGTATTCATATTAAAGGTTATGGAGAATCTGTTGTTCTAGTTTTGTTTAGCTTGCATTGAGTCTGATTCCCCCAGTCAACAGGGGTCAGTGAAATCAACCGAGAGGAAAGAGTTATGGGAATTCAGAGATGCAGAAACTAGAGAAGATGCTGTTCGTATGCATTTCTACTGTGGTTTAAATACACTGTCATAAAACAACAAAAAACCTCTGCCTCTTTCTAAACACCAGTATGTTTTCCCTAGAGTATATAATTGTAGATACTTTCTTAGTAATTTGAAGAGGAAATATTTCCTAAGTGAAATTGCAGGCGTACAACCTCTGCGTTGCCAAATGATGAGCCAATTATTTCTGTCAACAAAATAGTTCTTGACTTTTGAGCAGCTAAGTACCAGTGTTGTGAGGCCAAAGGAGGAAGGTGCATGGGGCAGCTTCTGGAAACAGTATCTCTGGTTTACAGATAAAAAATAAATAAAACAGCACTGAGTTCTAGCTAATTTTCTTTTGTGTCTTCCAATAGTGGAATCATATAGCGCAGCCTGCCTTGGTTCAAGGTGGTTGACTATGTCCTGAGTCACTGTTTCTTATGAAAGTCTCGGGAGCAAAGCCTTCTGGTCAGCCTGTTGGTTAAATGGACTTTAACTACAGAAACCTCTAGAATGAGCCTACAGAAACTGCAGAGCCGTCAGGAGAGCAGTGTTCACTGTTCCAGAGTCTTATCTCAGCTGCCTTTTTCTGCTTCTTCCTTCTTTCCCATGTTGGGACCTGCTGCACACCAGTTGTTCGGCCTGCTGCCTTTGCAGGCAAACCATTTGCTCCAGATGCTCTGCTCTGTGATGTGCCTGGCAGTTAAGCAGCCCTTTGAAGTCGCCTTACCTCTGTGTGAATTTGGTGACCCCATCACCCTTCTCAAGTTTCAGATAGAAAGTATTTTTCTGTTGGTTCTTTTTTTTGTGTGTGAAGTTTTTGATGGCAGGAATGTGAAATTTCCATTTATTTACAGGAACTTTGAGTTCTGAGAGACTTGCTATAGGAATTTCAATGTCCAATTTTGCTCAACTTGTGCTAAATCTGTACCTATGTAGGTTTTAGAGTGCGTTCAGAGAGCCTAGAATATGTTCTCAGTTTAATCCAGAAGACCGGAGAGGATGGCTTTGTCTGCTTGGTGTTACTAAAAATATTCCAGTCTTAGTTTGTGTATCCAAAAAGATGAACATGGTGCGTGTTCATGGGCAGTAAGGATTCCTTGGAAGCAAGGAAATAGACATTGTTTTTCAAAATGTGTAACTGAAGCCCTTAGAGTATGCCACCTCAGCAGTTGAAATGGGATTGGTGTTAAGATGGGTGTTCCTGTGCTATGCTGCATCTAATTAATACGTGTCCTGGTTTTGGCTGGGATGGAGTTAACTTTCCTCCCAGTAGCTGCTGTGTTTTGGTTTCAATACTAGAAGAATGTTGATAACACTGATGTTTTCAGTTGTTGCTGAGAAATCAAGGACTTTTCCAGTCTCCCATGGTTCAGCTAATGAGCAGGCGTGCAGGAGCTGGGAGGGAGCATAGCCAGACAGATAGCCAAGCTGGCCAATGGAAATACTCCCTAGCATAGACATCATGCTGAGTTTATAACTGGGGGGTGGCCAGGGGGCAGGAATAGCCTCTTTTTTCTGTGGGTTTGGTCTTTTTGGGGAGTTCTGCGAAATCCAGGAATTGTGTGTTCCATGATTGCTGCTCAGGGACTGGCCACAAATTGGTCATTGGGCTGTGAGAAAAAAAAGATTGTGTATAGCTTGTTTTGTATATTTATTATTAGAATTATTAGTATTATTACTTCCTTTGTTCTCTTATTAAACTGTCTTTGTCTACACTCACGAGTTTTCTCTTTTGTCCATTGTCCTCCCCATCCCGCTGGGCGGGAAGGGCAGGGGTGAACAAGTGGCTGGCTAGTGCGGAGTTGCCATCTGCCAGGTTAAACCACGACAACATGTAATGGTGGTGGAGAAGATACAGCAGGACTGGGCTTCAACGTATCTTACTATTGTAAATACATAGCTTTGTCTTTGCACAGTGAACCTGAAATCTATGCTGCTGTGCCTTGAATTACATTTTCTGTGCTAGTTAAGTTAGTCCCAGTCAGAATATATATGTGCCTGTGCTGCCATCACACTGTGATCTGTGGTAAAAACTGTGATAGTGTCATCTTTTTAATTGGTGCGCAAATCTGTCAGCCTTCCTTTTAGACACATTCTTACAAAGCAGGTGGTGCTGATTACTTCCTATAGTCCCATGTCCTGTATATCTTTGCCTCAAATTGATTGCTTCGTTCAGGCTTGCTCAGACAAGTGGCTTTCCTCTAAACTCAGAACGCAGAGAAAAGGGAAGAGTATGAAGCTGCAGTTGGCTGTACCAAAAGATTGTCCTTTTGTTCTGGAAGGACTGGCGAGGGGAGGGTCACAACCCCTAAAAAGATTAATCCAACATGATTGCAATTCTACACAAAACAGGAAAATATATTCAAAAAGGCACTGCAACTATATTAAGTGGTATGTTTTGCTCTAGCAAAGGAGAGAGATTAAGAAAAGAAGCTTTAAGTCAACAATTGGTTTATCACTTTCTATTCTAAGGTAATGGTCTTGTCTTTGTTTACTCAACAGTGTTTCCTTGATATGACGTTTGGAGCCGGAGGTCATACTACAGCTCTTCTAGAGAAAGCCAGCGACATTACAATATATGCACTAGACAGGGACCCCACAGCTTATAAAATAGCTCAGCAGCTTTCAGAATCATACCCGTAAGTTGTCTTCTCCTGTCTTAAATATGGTCGAGATAAGGTTGATACTGTGGTATTATATACACAATTTAATATATTTTTATAGTTTCAATATATAGTTTTTAATGGCTTATTATATGCTGTATGTACCCCGTTAAATTGGAGAATCAGTGCGATTTATTTATGAGTATTTTCATGCAAGTTCTTCTGAAGTTTTTGGATTCAAATGCGTATTCTGTACTCTGTGAACTTTGAGTATGCATCAAGTAGCCAATTTTATATTTAAAAATTGATTTTAAAAAGATTCATGTGCTCTGCTTGCTTTGAGATGAATCTGATAGCAGAGTTGTACAAAAATCACACACTTTGTGGTAAATATTTCACAAAAAAGGTTGGAAGAATATAGTTCTAAATAATGAGGTAATTTAAATATGGCTTATGAATATTTTTATTAAAAAATAATAATTGTAGTTCAGTATTAGGTTTACTAAATATTTTGCCACTGACTTCAGAAACTGCTAAACAGGTTAATAAGCTACTATTTCTGTGTAGAGCTCATCCTTCAATTTTTTCTTTAAATAGAGTGCTGAATTTTCTAAATGAACAATTGCTAAATGTAAACTTTTAGGTTTCTGTAGTTATACAAAGTTCTTGTTCCTTTATTTTATTCAAGAAACAGCACACTTGGAGCATGAGTACATTCATGCAAAAGTGCGCAGTGTGTAGAGTTGAATGTGAGCTTTTCAGAAAGTACTATTGTATAAATTTGACCAAGAAGTAAAAGAATGTAGATACAAAATTAAATACTATTAAATATTACTCAGGAAATTTAGAGAAAGTGGGAAGGAGAGGACACTTACTGTCATGTTGAAAACATCAGAGTATTTATTTCGAAAGAGCTTTTGCATGAGGAAAAGCGAATCATGGAGTCATAGGTTGGAAAAGACCTCTTAGACCATCAAGTCCAACCATCCACCGAACACCACCATTCTTACTAAACCATATCCTGAAGTGCCACATCTACACATTTTTTAAACACCTCCAGGGATGGTGACTCAGCTAGCTCCCTGGGCAGCCTGTTCCAATGTCTGGCCACTTTTTCAGTAAAACCGCTATTCCTGATACAAGCAGGATGCCATTGGCCTTCTTGGCCACCGGGGCACACTGCTGGCTCATGTACATCCGA
Organism: Opisthocomus hoazin; assembly: GCF_030867145.1. Lineage (NCBI taxonomy): Eukaryota > Metazoa > Chordata > Aves > Opisthocomiformes > Opisthocomidae > Opisthocomus > Opisthocomus hoazin. The sequence goes on from NC_134420.1 coordinate 7,819,241, forward strand.
CTGTCAACCAACACCTCAAGATCCTTTTGCCCTGGACAGCTCTCCAGCCACTCTTCCCCAAGCCTGTAGCGTTGCATGGGGTTGTTGTGACCGAAGTGCAGGACCTGCCATTTGGCCTTGTTGAACCTCATACAGTTGGCCTCAGCCCATCAATCCACTCTCTCCACATCCCTCTGCAGAGCCTTCCTACCCTCAAGCAGATCGACACTCCTGCCCAGCTTGGTGTCTTCTGCAGACTTACTGGGGGAGCACTCAATCCCCTCATCCAGATAACTGATAAAGATGTTAAACAAAACCGCACCAAACACTGAGCCCTGGGGAACACCACGCGTGACCGGGTGCCAGCTGGATTTAACTCCATTCACTACCACACTCTGCGCTCGGCCATTCAGCCAGTTCTTTATCCAGGGAAGAGTACACCCATCCAAAACATGGGCAGCCGGTTTCTCCAGGAGGATGCTGTGGGGAACAGTGTCATAGTCCAGGTAGATGACGTCCATAGCCTTTCCTTCGTCCACTAGGTGGGTCACCTGGTCATAGAAGGAGATCAGGTTGGTCCAGCAGGACCTGCCTTTCATGAACCCATGCTTGGTGGGCCTGATCCCCTGGTTGTCCTTCACATGCCTGGTGAGCACACTCAGGATGAATCACTCCATAATAATAAGAAGATAACTAGAAGAAGCAGATAAAGAAATGCCGGGTTGTTCAGTCATGTTTCCCCATGGAAAAGGAGTTCTAAGACAGCAGTAGTATTCAAGCAATGCAGAAGGTATTCTTCACCTTTTCTAAAAGAAAAGACCAACCTGTGCGTTCCTTTCTTCAAGTGCCATTGTCAGAGGCCCAGTGCAAAAAATGCAAGCATGTGACAAGAAAGCATAGCTTGGTTTCTAGTCATCCTACTCTATAAGACCACTTAAATGTATTACTCTAAATTATCAGTTCTTTGTGGGCTGAAGAGACATGCAGTGTATTCTTACAAATTTGTGGAATTCCTCTCTCAACTGTTATTTCTCCAGAGAGTACTGCTCTTGACAGAATAGTGTGGAGAACATTGACAAGGAAAGTTCATTTTCTTTTAAACTAAGCCTGCAAACTCCACCAGATGCCATTGGAGTTGTAAAGTCTTCTGTTCTTTGCCATAGGAAAAAATATACGTAGTCCAAATTAAAGCTGATCTTATATCTAATAAAGGTTTTCAGAAACATTGACACCACACAAGACAATGATGATCAGTCCTCTGATTCAATATATGTTTATCTGCAAAGTATCCTATGCAAACCTGGATGCAAAAGAAGTTTATTTTCCCAGTACACAAAGAGATTTTTCTTGTGTTGGATGTTTTTCTGCCAGTGATGGACATTGTTAATACTCTGCTTGCTTATGTTTGTGAAAAGATGAGCTTTGACCAGTATAGTATTATAGTTGTTGTAACTTACTATGGCTTTATAAACAAAGAGGGTCTCCTAGTTCCAATTTTTGTTCATAAAATCATATAAACTTGGTTAGTTGGACTCCATACATGGTGTTATCTACCTTTACAGATGCAAGTTATCATTAGATAGAAGGAAGTGGATTCTTAAATGATATTATGTTAAGTTCATAGAGAAAAGTCTTAATCACTGAAAGATAACTGTATGCCACTTCAATATATATTGTAAAATACAGAGCAGCATTCTTACTTGTTTTGGTGTTTTCCCTCATGTCCGATCTTTCCTGTTGGAAAGAACAGGTGGGTCCTTTTTCAGAAGATAAATTTATCTTTTTCATAGTAGTTTATGTTGAAAACTAAGGTAAAAAAATGTTCCTGTATGGAATATGTGCTCATTGTTAATTTGCTTTCTCTGAGACGTCAGCTGCATGAAGTGTGGTTAAATTCAAAGGGGGAAGGAGGAGGAATAAGTATATAATTTATAAATAACAGCTAAAGCTAGGGTTTGCTTACAAATCAGTTGTAAGTATAAAGGATTTACTTATGAGATGTGGAGCTTTCATGAATGGAATTTTTTCTTTCAGTAGTCATTAAAAGATGGTTGATACAATATTACATGGTTTTTATTCACTATTTTCTGTACTGTGTTAGAAAGAAATCTTTTATCATAATTTAATCAGTTTAATTCAAATCTGTGTTGACATCAAAAGCTCAGGGAATTCATCCAGCTGACATCTTTATCTGTCAGATAAAGTGGCTCCTTCATCTGGTTCACCAGGTAGCCACAGAAATAGGTGTGCTATGTTAAAAATGGCCATGGCAGCATGCAGTTGCAAGTTGAGAGAAATGTAGGGCTGTCCCTTCTATAAGAAGCACAGCCATAGATGTAACTGACTGAAGAAGTGCAGCATGGAAGTATATATTTCTCCATTGTTTTACTGTTCTAGGGGTTTTTTCACCTCTTCTGTTTGACATTGCTGGTTTGGGAGAGGTGATTTGACTTACTGCATTGCTTCACTTCCTTTGGAGGCAACAGCAAAAGAGGGGCAAAAAAGGCTGTTACACAATCCGAACCAGTAAAATCTGATTCCCACTCTATCTGAAATTAGGAGTGCAATGGGCCAAGTCATACATCAATTGAATCTTCTATTGCCATTTTGTTTGTACTTAAAACAGAATATTGTAACTTATAACCGTTTAATTGGTGATGTTAATGATTTCCAGCACATCAACCACATGACAGATCTTGAGTCTTGCAATAGGATTTGCAGTAGTCCATCCTACCATAAAAAACTTCAAGTGGAAATACTCAGTGTTAATTGCCATTCCTTATTCTGGTTAGGTAACATTAATAATCTCAGTAAAATAGTATAGTTCCAACAATTATTCGCTATGGGACTTCATTTTTTAAGCATCCTATATCTTATGTCACTGAGTTACAAGGTTATTAAAGGTCAAGTTGCAGAAATATGCCCAAAGATATGGTTGGAAGAGGAGAGAAGTATGGCTAGATTAGGGAATTTTTCTATATTCAGAACTGATAAATGAAGTCCTCCTTGTACTTAGCTGAAAGACAGCCGGAGTAAAGTCACTCAATGAGAACACTGAGGAAAAATACATTTGAAGTTTGTATCTTGAATGTGTCTCTTTACTTCTTGGTAGTGATATTGTCAGAACTAAAATCTGTAGAGGGTAGAGTTCCAACTGCAATTCTCGCATTCATTTAGCCTCTCTGTTTATTATTTTTATTTTTTAAAATATGTAGTGCTGCTTTAATAAGGAGAAAATGGGTCAGGGCCTGTTAGATATTCAGTGTGTGGGTGGGAATCCTTTGACGTGCTTTCTGGGGAAGCCTCTAACTTGGGAATTGCTGCTGAGAATCCAGGAGAACAAGATAAAATTCAGTCAGTAGCAATATATATTACAAGTAAACCCTTTCACGCCCACTGAAAGGGAGAGGTTAGAGAGGTGGCTGGAATCTGGCAATTAACCAATATCATTGCAAGCTTTTAAGTATAAGAAACCTACGCAAAGCCTACGCAGAGGAGACAGTATGTTCTTTGTAATTCTCTGAGCAGAATAAGAAATTGTGCCCGAAAAGTAAGGTTAAGTAGTATAAAATTCCTCATACAATTTAACTACCATTTTATTGTAGTTCTAAAGCAATTTTGAGGTGTGATGGCGCTTGTGGGTTTTGCTTTCAGGGTTATACTAAGTTTACAGAAAAACTGGGATAGAACCATCATCTGTGCATTGAATGTTCTGGGGAAATCAGAACTTATTTTGTTCAGTTCTAGGGAAAACAGAACTTTTTTTCAGTTGCAATAAGCTTATTTTAAGTGCTTGTGAACTGTAGTGGAGTGTATTATATATTGATGCTTTTGTTGCTATATGTTATGAATACAGGCTACTATTTAAGTTTTGACTGTAGTGCATAAGGGATACAATTAACAGTGTGCAATCAAGACATTCATTTTAATGATGCCTTGAATATGTGTAAGTCAGTTACCTATAGTGTTATTTCTTTCTAAAGAGTTCTCTACGTATGTCAACATCTGGCTGCCTCTCAAATGCAAACAACATAGATAAATGAGTTGCCTTAAATATGTGATGGAAAAATGCAATTGAGAGCACTAAGAAGACCTTTAAATGCCGTTATATTAAAATAGTGCTTTTCTGTCATTTATTTGGATAACAAACCCAAATAGGTTTCCTTATTAAAATGTAAGAAATAAAAATTCTTTCTCTTGTTACTGCAGTTCCAGCTGTGCAGATTGCAGAAGGACTGGAAACCTTTGCTTGCTTTCGTATGTACAGTCTGATCCTTCAATACATTGCGTTCCAGGTTTGAATTTGGGCCCAATTCAAAGTTACCCTAAACAAACACATACAACAGTCTACTTTTTACAGTTGATTTTCTTCCTTTTTCACTTTTTATATTCTTTTATAACTTGGCCCTTTAGTGCTTTCTTAAAACCTTGTCAACTTCAGAGAAAAGGCTGTGGTTTTTGTTTACCTGGACTTTAGCAAAGCTTTTGACACTGTTTCCCACAGCATTTCCATGGAGAAACTGGCTGCACGTGGCTTGGACGGATATGCAAGAGCATGGGACGGACATGCAAGAGCTTCACTGGGTTGAAAACTGGCTGGAAGACCGGGCCCAAATTGTTGTGGTGAATGGAGTTAAATCCAGTTGGTGGCTGGTCACAAGCAGTGTTCTCCAGGGCTCAGTATTGGGGCCAGTTCTGTTTAATCTCTTTATCAGTGATCTGGACAAGGGGATCAAGTGCACCCTCAGGAAGTTTGCAGATGACACCAAGTTGGGTGGGAGTGTTGATCTGCTCTTGGGTAGGAAGGCTCTGCAGAGGGATCTGGACAGACTGGATCAATGGGCTGAGGCCAATTGTAGGAGGTTCAACAGGGCCAAGTGCCGGGTCCTGCACTTTGGTCACAACAACCCCATGTGATGCTACAGGCTTGGGGGAGAGCAGCTGGAAAGCTGCCTGGTGGAAAAGAACCTGGGGGTGTTGGTCGACAGCCATCTGAATATGAGCCAGCAGTGTGCCCAGGTGGCCAAGAAGGCCAGCGGCATCCTGGACTGCACCAGGTAGTGTGGCTGTCAGGAGTAGGAGTAGGGAGGTGATCGTGCCCCTGTACTCGGCACTGGTGAGGCTGCACCTCGAGTACTGTGTGCAGTTTTGGGCCCCTCACTACAAGAGTGACATCGAGGTGCTGGAGCGTGTCCAGAGAAGGGCGACGAGGCTGGTGAAGGGCCTGGAGAACAAGTCTTATGAGGAGCGGCTGAGGGAACTGGGGTTGTTTAGTGTGGAGGAGGCTCGGGGGAAGCCTTATCGCTCTACAACTACCTGAAAGGTGGTTTTAAAGAAGTGGGTGTCAGTCTCTTCTCCCAAGTTACAAGCAGTAGGACAAGAGGAAGTGGCCTCAAGTTGCACCAAGGGAGGTTCAGATTGGATATTAAGAAAAATTTCTTCACTGAAAAAGTTATCAAGTGTAGGATCAGGCTGCCCAGGGAAGTGGTTGAGTCATCATCCCTGGAGATATTTAAAACACTTGTAGATATGGTGCTTAGGGACATGGTTTAGTGATGGACTTGACAGTGTTAAATTAATGGTTGGACTCAATGATCTTAAAGGTCTTTTCCAACCTAAATGATTCTGTGATTCTATGATTTGAGTGTCAGTCTTCTCTTACATAGCATAATTATAGAAGTTTCATTGCCAGCATCACATTACTTGAAATTGCAATTAAGTCTTCTGTGTGCACTTCTTAGTTTTCCTTTCTTTGCAAACATAATGATTGTGTTTAAATTCATTGTGTGGGATGCAAAATCTTCATCAGATTCAGACTACAGTCTAGTAATTTCAAGTTCAGAAAGCGTTTCTATTACATAAGTGTTGTTGGGACAGAAAATGCCTTCTCAGCGGTCCTCAGTATAAAGTTAAGTATCATAAACTCTGTATCCGAAACTGACCTGTGACATTGGGATGTACCATGGCAAAAATGAAACTAAACTAGTGGAAGAAGCCAGAATCGTGTAATCCCACTTTTTAAGACAAGTGCCAGTTTTTCTTCCTGTAAATGTTCCCAAAGGATGAAAACATGTTGCTTGATTGAAAGGGAAATTCCTTGGCAGAGAAATGAAGTATTTCTTTTTCCATGGCTGAGGCAACTCTTTAGTTTGTGTGTCCTCGGTCCTGTTCCTTGTAAGCTTTACAAAGACAACATCTCTTCATTTTGGGGTACACAATAACTGGTAGTAAGTGACGCTGAAAAACAAAAGTGAGGAACTCTTCCTGGCAGTTATACTATAAAAAAATCAACTAATGAAAAAATTTTTTACAACCATTTCAATAAAAAGCACATAGTACAATGTTCAGTCTTTTTCTTAAAATGTTCTTCAGCATGTACGTGTGTTTCTGTATTTTATGCTTATGTGGTGGGTTGACCCTGGCTGGACCCCAGGTGCCCACCAAGCCGTGCTCTCACTCCCCTCAGCTGGACAGGGCAGAAAAAATATTGTGAATAGCTTGTGGGTCGAGATAAGGACAGGGAGAGATCACTCACAATTACCATCGTGGGCAAAACAGACTCGACTTGGGAAAATTAATTTATCACCAGTCAAATCAGAGTAGGGTAATGAGAAATAAAACCAAATCTTAAAACACCATCCCCCACCCCTCTCTTATTTCCGGGCTCAACCTCACTCCTGATTTCTCTACCTTCTGCCCTCCAAGCAGGCAGATGGGGAATGGGGTTGCGATCAGTTCATCACACACTGTCTCTGCCGCTCCTTCCTCCTCACACTTCCCCTGCTCTGACGTGGAGTCCCTCCTGTTGGAGACAGTTCTCCATGAACTGCTCCAGCGTGGTCCCTTCCACAGGATGCAGTCCCTCAGGAACAGACTGCTCCAGCGTAGGTCCCCCATGGGGTCACAAGTCCTGCCAGCAAACCTGCTCCAGCGTGGGCTCCTCTCTGCATGGGTCCACAGGTCCTGCCAGCAAACCTGCTCCAGCGTGAGCCTCCTCCAGGCATCCCCCTGCTCTGGCGTGGGGCCCTCCCCGGGCTGCAGGTGGGTCTCTGCTCCCCTGTGGGCTTCCATGGGCTGCAGGGGCACAGCCTGCCTCACCATGGGCTGCTCCAGGGGCTGCAGGGGAACCTCTGCTCCGGTGCCTGGCGCACCTCCTGCCCCTCCTTCTGCACTGACCTTGGGGTCTGCAGGGTTGGTACGCTCTCATATTCTCACTCCTCTCTTCTGGCTGCTGTTGCACAGCAGTTTTTTCTCCTTCTTCACTGTGTCTTCCCAGAGCTGGTACCACCATCGCTGATGGGCTTGGCCAGTGGCAGGTCCATCTTGGAGCCGGCTGGCACTGGTTCTGTAGGATGTAGGGGAAGCTTCTAGCAGCTTCTTGCAGAAGCCACCTCTGTAGCCCCTCCGCTACCACAACCTTGCCACGCAAACTCAATGCAGCTCATTATCAGGTTCTTATATAACTGATGGTGTTAACTAACTGAAGTAAACGTTTCTGGATTGTTTTATTAATCTACTTAACATTCCTGTGGTAATACTCTGAATTGTTATTGCAGTTGTATACTCATGGTTACCAATAATACATCTCTGCCAAGGAGTTGTGAAAGACAAGTTTATTGTTTTCATTAGGGATTTTAGATCAGGGAGCTGAAATGGAGTGACTAACATGCAGTGCTATGCTAAGACCAGATCATTAATATTTTGTTGGGTATTTCCTGGTGAAATCAAGAGATAATGGGAACAAATGTGGATGCATCTTCATCAAGACCATATTCTTAATTAGTCTTTTAGCAGAAGAATTTGTTATTTTTTCTGAATAGAGATAGTTTGTAAAACTTCTAACAATTTATATCTGTATTTGTATACTAAAACCAGTGTATGTATGTTAACTCAAGTTATGTGTTTTAATTGGGAGACGACAGCAAAAAGATGATAGTGTAAAAATGCAGAGCAGAAACCAAGTACTTTACAATATAAAAATATGGTTTAACATATTTACTTTTGAAAAAATCTGTTAAATGTGATTTTGTAGGAAGCAAATGCAATGTGAAGTATATGTGGACATTGTATCACACTGTGCAGTATGGACAGTTAAGCAGAGGCAGGGTTGGTTAATCCTCAGCCACAGTAGTCCATTTACATGTTGTTGACTGGCTCTGAAAAAAGTTGATTTTAGAAACTCCTGTAACTAAGATAGTAAAAAAAAAAAAAAAAAAATTATAAATAATAAGCTATTTTCACAGTTAATCATAGTGATCAGTAACGAGTAATGGTTTAAAACAGGAAGGTGCTGTGTAATTCTTCGTATCCTGTGAGCATCAAAAGTGTTCTTGATGCTTGCTATGAACAGGGAAAGTTACCGTCGTCGAGAGTTTGCGTAGTATGTTTTTTGCTTAAGGAATAAAGGTACAGATTGAAGTTAGTTGATGAGCAGTGCAGTATTTTCTGAGTAGTGTGGTCAGTCTTTTATCTTTTGTTTTATTGGTGGTTATTATATCTGGGGTATTTAAAAAAAGAAGTCTTAATGAGAGTGTCACCCAAGGAAAATAACAGGGCACAATCTAGAGAATACCTTGCATCTATTCAATCTGTATGTCATTCATATAAGCAGAAGGCATTTGTTTGGCTTAAACAGTGCGCTTTTCATGTGGAAATAGTCACAGATATATGAGCATCTCCTAAGCATCCTCAAAATGTAGCATAATTTAAGACCAGGCAGGCAAACAGAACCTCCCTGGAAAAGGAAATGGAAGAGAAAGGGTGCAGAAGTCCAAGTGTTTAAAAGAACATGCAGCTCAGTTTTAGAAGTAAGCTTGGGAAGATGTGGCTAGGAGAAAGCCATGAAAGTGATAACATTAAAAAAAAAAAAGACAAATTGGAGTATACTGGTTGAGCAGACAAGATAGTGTGAACCTGAAGCTTGAGAAGATTGAATGAGTTGGATGCAACAGTTTGTCTAAATATCTTAGGATCTTCCCCGTGCAATTTCAGTAATGTCCATGTGTTACTCATTTGAAAATGTATTCATTCGCTGTTTTTAAGATACAGAAGTCCTATTTACTTTTCTGGGGGAGTGAGGGGTGAAGGTAGGAGGGGGAAAGGAAGCAAGTTTGTGAGTTACCTGAAGTAAGGAAAAACTGTTTCTACAATAAGCAAGTTGTCCAGCAGGCTGCACTAAGCATACTTTTGATGCGGTGGTGCTCCCAGCATGTTTATTCTTTTCCTCAGAGAGGTAGACGTGAGCAGCTCGTATGCCACACCTTATAGAGTGGGCATGTGTGTGAAAGTGTGAGCTGGCACCGCATCCATCTGGGAAAGGCTGAAAGGGGTCTGAAAATGAGAATTTTTCTTAGTGCCGGTGCAGTGGGTCTGAAAACTGGGATTTAGTTCCAGTGGTAGGAGTTGTTAACTCCTGGGAAGCCAGAAAACAGCTCTTAGATAGTCAGCAAGGGCAGGAAAGATTGCACTTTATATAGACTGAAACAGGTTAATATGTGTGTTTGGAAGGCTGGACCAGAGCTTTTTATGCTCAAGGTGTAGCATGTTAAGAATTGATGAATGTGGTATCAACATCTCATATCTCTCCATCACAGAATTCTTTTAGCACTGTATCATAACAGAATTTTAATACTGAATGCCAAGGAGAAGCTCTCTGTCTGTTGAATTTAAATAATACAAATTTATCAAAATCACTTCAGAGCTCTAATTTTTTCTGCCTTACTTGCAACCAAATACTGTCCTGACCTGACTGTTACTTAACTTGCAAGATCTGTCTAGCTCATGCATTGAGGTGGGATGGCTACAGGCTATTTCCAACATTAGTAGCTGAGTTGAAATTTCATGTACTGGTTATATAAAAGAGAAGTCCTTTTTTGTACTGTTTAAATCTTAGAGTAAGGTGTCTTTTAAGAACATAGCTATGCCCAAATACTGCCACTGTATTTATATACAATGACACTAGTTTCAAGGCATGTGGTTATGTTGGCAGTCGCACTGAAGCTTTTATTTAGCAGTAGAAACATTTGGAGAATGATTAAATACTAATCAGTCTATCAAGATTTATTCTATTTATGAGATACTATTAATCTTTCTTATTGTAGGTATATATGGCTTTTATCTTGGCAAAATTATCTAATGGCTATATTAATTATTAAAATTATTTTTGATGTCATATAAGTTTGGAGGTTTGTCTTTGTTTTCATACATATCGTCTCGTGTGCCAATGCTAGATTTAATGTAGTTTCCAGTCAAATGAGTCAGGACAGCCCTTTTGTCTGTTCCTGTTTTAGGAAAACTAACTGCTGCCATTTTGATCTGAGTAGTCTTGAGAGCAGCTGCATCTTCATATTATTTCAGTAGGAAAACCTTAGAAGAGGTGTTGGCCAGTTTGTGGCTCTGAAAGGTTTTGCAAGCATTAAGTTTGTAACGATGGACTGTTTTATTTCCATGCTTTTCTGTTACTATTATTGAGTCACTTTACATTTCAATATTAAGTGAAAATTAGGTTTTGTGAATGATGGACATGTATCAATTCGGTTGGTATTTTTGGTTTGGGCAATTTCTCCTACAATATCAAAATCATTCCCGATGGAAGGGATCTTAGTATGTCAATCTAGTCCAGCCTTATGCTCCAGTCAGGTTCATTAGGATCAATTTTAGACTGTAGATTGTAACCTGATGTCAGTGGGGAATCTTGAATTTTTCTAAGGCACAGTAGGATTCTGAAATACATTCACTTTCTGATCTTATTGTACTATGGTGCTGTAATGTTAAATGGTAAATTTGTGCAGCACCATTGTCTAGCAGACGGTAGTGAGTATCCTCAGTTGGCCACTGGAGTCATATCCCATGTGAAAGTGCTTTATGTTGGTTTATATTGTTTACAGAATTTAAATGAAAATGGAGGGAAATGCATCATATTGTCATCTCATTGTCGTTGTTCCATCTGCTGAGTGGATCCTCATCCAAAGTGTACAGGAAGTGATTCTGCTTCTGTGAGTTGTTCCAGCTTCCCTTGATTTCTTTTTCATACTCTCTGTTCTAGATATTGCTAGGTCAGGGCAGCGGTAATGGGCACAAACTGAGGCACAGGAAGTTCCGTCTGAACATGAGGAGGAACTTCTTCTCTCTGAGGGTGACGGAGCACTGGAACAGGCTGCCCAGGGAGGCTGTGGAGTCTCCTTCTCTGGAGATATTCAAGACCCGCCTGGACAAGGTCCTGTGCAGCCTGCTGTAGGTGACCCTGCTTCGGCGGGGGGGTTGGACTAGATGACCCACAGAGGTCCCTTCCAACCCCTACTATTCTGTGATTCTGTGATTATATTGTTCATTTTAATTCATCTATATCAGTGTGGTATAGAAGTGCTCAGAACATCTTTAAAGTTTAATGTTACAGCTCTTACACGCAGAGTGTTTCTGAGGACAGTTCTGTGAAGCTTAATTTGGGTTGTATTTTTTTTCTCTAGAAGGAACAAATGTCTTTGTTTTGTAAAGTAAATAATTACGATGCTGTAATAATCTTTGAACTTACATAATCGATAAAGGAGACAGACTTTTCCTTTCAGGCAGTTTTCCACCTTCTTGATTTTGATGAGGAAGTTTCTTATAGGAGTTTTGATGACTTAGGTACTTCTATATTACTTTTGTAACCAGTGCATTACTAAAATACATGTAAAACATTTTCTGTTTGTTGAACTTAAATTCTAATTTAAAAAACTTAAAATATATATGTCAAAAATATTTATAAAATAGATTTCTAAATACACTTAAAGCAATTTTTGTAGCTGAACAGTTGAGTATTGGCTATATTTTCGTTGGAATAACAAACTAGTTTGCTACTCTAAAAATAATTAGTTTTTCCTGAAGGAGACTACTTTCTATACAGCATAACAGCAAAACTCAAGATTCTGCTTTTTTTTAATGAGAGGGAGGAAGGGAAGGGAAAAGGACAGAAGTTCTCATCTGAAATTTTGTGCATCTGGTAGGTAGTTTTCTGCAGATCTTTTTGTCTTGCTGAGAAGGTGGTATCTTCGTATTTCTCAGCAATAGTTAGTATTTTATCTTGCTATTTGTCTAGAGCTGTATAATTAGCTTATTTTTGTTCACATTTACAATAGGAAGCATTGAGGCACTGCACAAAACAAGGGGACATCAACTGTATTGACATACTCCTTGTATCAGATAATAAAGGCAAAATAATATTTCTTCAGTACATAGATTATAATTTTTGAGAGTAGAAGATTCCACCATTTTCATATGAAGGTGGAGATGATATAAACTTATGGACAAGAAGGTGCTGGTCACTAAGAAAAGGTCAAGAATGATCAGTATTTAAGCTAAACATGTCATTTACTGAGTAACTAAAACAAAAAAGCCCCACCTGATAGTCTGTGATACATAGTTTTATTTCTTCAAATTTGATAATAAAAGAAAACAAGTAAATTAAAATATTCGTCGACACACTTTTGTGTCAATATTCAGCTTTACACTTAACCAAGTATGAAATACACAAATATATAGTGAAGTTATTTGGAGTTCAGATTATTCTTCTGATTGAGTCATTCTACTTCAGATACTATTATTCTTATCTTAAATACGTTAAGATTATGCATATAAGTGACATAGACCGTAAAAATGAGTTACTTTGAGTTTGACTGCATAATTCTATTTTTTTCTTGTCATAATAATAAACATCATTTGCATTTTAATTTGATTTTGGCCTTTGTGACTCAGCTATACCAAGAGTTGTGCAGAATATTCAAAGGCCTGAAAGTAAAATCAGACAGTTAATTGCTGGCTTTGTATTTGGGTGCCTGAAAAATACAGCAACTTCACTTGCTCGTGCAGCAAAGATTTGGATAGAGAGATTTCAGAGAATTTCTGTGTAAAACTTTGGTGGAGAAAACACGTAACTTGGGATGGGAGTTACCTGTGACCTTGGCACCACTGAATGGTGCAAGTGTTGGAGGCCAATACTGACTAGTAAACGGCCTTTACTCTTGACGCACACAGATTTGTGAGAAATAATAAAAATGTCATGTCTCAACAGCAGAAACATTCTGTAATATTAGTATTGCTTACTATACAGTCTTACACTGAGCATGAGAAGTTCGAGGCTGCTGAAACTTAAATTTTTAAAAAAGAGTCAGGAAAACAGAACAAAATTCTTTCTGATGATGGTATCCAGACTGGCCATTCATCTTCATATGTTTTGAATGATCTGTGCTGCCAGTTTGTGAAACTTCATGCTGCAGGAAAGCTCCTTTCACCTAGAAGGAATTTGGGGAGCATTATAGATACTGGCTCCAAGAGTATGAAGGGCAGCCTCTTAGTTGAAGCTAACAAAAAAGTTTATATATAACATGAAATTGTCGTCTTATGCAGAGAGTTATTGTTACCAAGATGAATCTGTTATATGTGTCAAAACCTAAAGTTAAGGAAAGACTGAGTATGAAGGTTAAACCATAGTGTGGTATTCTTTAGTGTGAGACCAACATGACAAATAGGATTATTTTTACAGTACGCTTAATGGAAGATTTTTGTAGTGTGGTTTATGATTTGTGTAGTATGAATGATCTTATTTCTGCATGTTTGGAAAGGACACTGAGCCATGGAAAAGATTTAGATTTCTGAAAATAAAACATAATTAAAATATTTTTCTCTTCTGCCTTCAAAAGAACCTTTTTATCAACATTCAGATAGATTAACAGTATTAGCTGATAATAGTGAGAAATAATATGATGAATCATGAAACTGTTGACCAGTACAAAGTAGATGAGACCTCTCACATCATTCTTGTGATAGAGAATTTCCATATTGCTGTTCCCAGGTGTTTGGAGTACTAAAGGTTTGTGGGCCTTTTAGCAGAGGAAGCAGCAGGTACGGAAGATGCTGGTATTCTTGGTCTCATCTATTCCTTTATTTTGCATGGTCCCTTACCTGATGGACAGACCGTCAAAGCTATGTCTGAAGGAAACCTTCCACTCTGTTTCTTTGGATATTTTGCAGATAACAAATGGATCAAAAAAGAAGCAGCTGTGGGCTTTTGATATTAATTTCATGTCTTTTTTCATAGCTGCTTGCTTGAGACACTGGTTTATTATAAATTCAGATATATTGCAGCAAGAAATATGAATAAAACAAAATTCTACTGAATTTTAAAAACTTTTTAAAATTCTATGATTCCTTTTCTGTGCAATGGTTTCATGGCTCAAAGACCTTTATCTTACTAAGGCTGGAAACAAGAACTGAATCTCATTGTATGATCAGGGGAATTTCTTGTTTTCAAAGGGATGTGTTTCTATTTTTAATTCTCATAATTAAGAATGTATTGAGTATTGAGAAATAGAAGTGTGCAGAGCTGAAAATGTCTTGTCTTCTCCTCTCTCTAACTGTAACTACAGAAAGAAAAGTCAATATTTGGATGCCACTCTGGAAGCTTCTTAATGACTCAGTGTTGCAAGTTTATTAGAAACAGATTAACGAGTAATAAAATTATGGTTCACAAAAGTGCATGTATCCTTTCATTCTGCATCCACATATGTACACATAGTGTACACACTTCAATTACTAAACCTTACTTAAGTTTTCAACTCAAAACTACGTTTGCCTGGCAGGTCATCTGGCAGGGCTTTACCTCTGGAAGGAAGCTCTTCTCTCCCATTAGACTTCCAGGTGCAAGTCACATGTTGACCCATTGTACCAATGGCCTTTGAATCCAGCTTTTCCCATGCAGTCAGTTTGTGCCTTTCATGTTGACAACCAAGGTAATAGAGGAAAAAAATCAAAAGCTGTATTAAAATCAAATGAAATCAACTGTTTACTTGTTATCCACAGAGCCAGTTACTTTGGCTTAGAAAGCAGTTAGGTTGGTCGGGAGTATTTTGCCTTCAGTAAACCTATGTTAGCTGTTCTCTTCTTGCTCTTCCTGTGCTGGGGAATAGTTTCCATGAGGACTTACTATATAATTTCCAGAGTGGTGAAGGTGATTCCCTTACACTTTATGGAGATTGTGCATGGGAACTGACCCATTGTCCTGAGTTCCTTTGCATGTTAGGAGAGCCTCCCAAGGCCTCCTGCTTACCCATTCCCTAAACAGGCTGAGGTCTTTCCTGTCTCCTGGGATTTACAGTCTGCCACTGGTCTTCCTCACTACCATCAGGATCATCGATGGTTTTGCCAAAAGTCTTAGAGTGCAGAACGGCGCTGTCTAGTCTTGGATCTAGGATGTCTATGTTAAAAAGTATTTTTTAGGCAGTTTTATTTCATCCATGAAGAACAATTTGTTAATGCACCATTTGCCGTCATTCCTCCAAAATCTGGTTGAGGCTGTCTCAGGAACGAAGACACCTGAGGTCAAATGTTGTTGGAATGCTTGCTTCTGATGCCAAAAGGTTTTTACCAGTTCCATATTTTTGTTAGTATGGGTATTGTATACTTCTACACTCGTTTTTGTCTTTTTTTCCTTCTCCTTACAGGAAAACTTAGTGATTCTTAGAAAGCAGTTAAATGTAAGGATGCAGATCATATCTTGGTAAATATGGGGAAGGCTATTTCTGGTAAATTTCATGAAGAGTTGAATTCCTTATTTCATTTATAAAATTAATGTAATTTCTAATTTTTAGTACTGAAAAGTTTAAATTGCCTTTGGCAAATATGAGTTGTAATTTATATTTTTCTCTTAAAAAGCTGTTTCAGAGGATAAACACTGTAACCTGCATAACACATCAATTACTGAAATGACCTCTTAAGATCATTTAAGAGGTCATTAAATCTGTGTCATCGACAACTTTGTTTAAACTCAGCAGAGACTGTTATACTTGTTAGAGGTGAAACTGGACTCAGCGGAATTCCTCTATTTCTTTTAAAAATATTGGGTGTATTGTGATCTTAAATGCTGGCAAATTCTCAAATCATTACGACTGAAGTGGTTTTGAATATGTCAGTGTTTTTTAAAAAAAAAAGAAAACCCAAATCTATGCTGTAAATATTAAGCAACTTTATGATAAATAAGTTGAAAAATATTTTTTCAAATAGCACATTCTGACACGTTTTTTCTTTGATGGTTTGGGAGGATTTTTTTAAGGTTCCTGTGTAAAAGTAAAGTTGCAAGTGACAACAGCTTGGTACTTTGTTTCTTCACCACCTATGATAAGCTTTGGAGAAAAAGAATTGTGGTTCAAGGTTCAGTTCTTCTTAGTCAGCATTGCTGTATTCGAAAGCGAAGCCCCCCTCTGAAGTAGCTTGTGGTCTTGGAAGGTTTTCTGTAGAGGTAAGAGGGGACTGGATATTTACATTTTACTTATGTTAGAATTACATGATTTAAAGAAAAAAGTGAAGTAGAGCCACTTTTATTGGTTTAGGTCATACCCTAATTCAACAACATTCAGCATGAGGAAGGCAGTTCTTAAGCTAGTGGGGTTTTCTTCATTTTTGGATTTAAAAAAAAAATCTTTTATATTTTGTTTGTTCTTTCCTGCTGCAATGAACAGTCCAGTCACAACCTGTTACAGGTTTAACACATCTTTAAAGCACTTTAGTCAAACTCTTTGAATATTGTAAGCTTGAATGACAATTTCAAGGGCTTTATATGGAAAAATGTGCACCCTTTAACTAGAACCAGAATGTTCTCAGTGTTTTTGCTTTCTGACGTCTTTCTGTCCCATAATCAACTTTAAGAGGTACTGCAGGTGGCTTGGAGGTAGAGTGAGTTAACGATTAATAAGAATTTACGCAGCTTTTTGCGTCACTTTTTATTTCCAAATCATTTGCTAACAAGTCACCTAAGGGCTTAAAATCGACCAGGACAATAAACAGCAGGAGCCTGTGGTGCAACTGATGCTGATGAACAAAGAAAATAAATTACAGAAGTCAAAATAAGTATTATTTTATTGGTTGCACTTGATACTATAAAGATTTAGTTTATTGTAAGGAATACAAAGAACCAATTGAAACAATGATTTTTCTGTTGTAATTTTATATAGAACCTAAGCTTTTCTCTTTATATTTAATGCAGTGATTATTCAATTTATCAAATGTTGTATGTCTTTTTCTCAAGAACATTCACCAGAATATATTTTTTTCAGTTGTTTTTTTTTTTCCTTCTTCTGTTATTCATAAGTCTCTTTGGAGGTTGTCATTACAGCAGGAAGGTATTATACCTTCAAATATTACAGAGCTGGAAGAGCAACAAAACCAGCCATTTCCATGACTGCGTTGAAGGTTTCTGTCTAAAGAGTATAGTTTCTTGTGTTGTTATGTTCCTTATAAACCTCAGGATCGTTTCAAGTAAGATGAAGTCTTTTATGAACATTTTACTAATGATAGATAGTGCTTTCCAAAGAGACATAACTTTATTGAATGGGATATATTATTTTCATTATTTTTAAACCACGCTCCCTTCCAGGGCACTTGATTGCGTTCACTTATACATAGACAATTCCTGGTTTTCCAAACAAAACTGACAAACTTTCATTTCTCACTCCAAAATTTTCCTCACACATGTCATACAGAGTATTTAAATAGTTTGATTACAAATATTGATTTTTACAGTTGGTGCTAAATTTACTCCCCTGTTTCTACAGGCTCTTATAATGCTAAAGTCTTTTCTGATGAAAGTTTAGAATTAGCGTGGGTAACTTGTAAGTCTGTCACTAGCCCTTTGTAAGGGTGGGATTTCATGTATGTGAGCTTTGATCTGCAGTGCTGCAAGCTATTTGAATTTCCTTTGCTTTGGGAGATCCATGTAATGGTATGAATGTCTTAATATTCTTGAGCTAAACATTGGAGAGCCTGTGGGTCAAAATTACAACTATCATTATTCTGAAACTAGACTGAAGTTAATGTGATTTCTTCACACTTTTTTCTGGAAATACATATTCTAGTTCTGATTAATGTTAAATGTCTTTGAAGGCTATACAGTTATTGCAAGACTGAATGATTTAAATGGTAAACAAGTAGGTATCTTGTTTTTGTTTTTAGTTAAGAGAAGGAAAGAAGCTGAAGCTATAGCAGTTAAATGTCCTCTGACTGCAATAATTATTTTCCCAAAATTGCTCTTGTGGCTCAAGCAGAAGGTACATAAATTGTTAATGTGGTACATATTGTGCAGTATAATAAATAAATTGAAAATGTCTAATAAAGTTTGCATACTACAATTAGTACTTAAAAGAGTTAGGGTATGCAGTTTACATCATCAAGTCACACCATCTTTTGAATGTATCATGGTGATACATGATGTGATTTTCCAGTAAAAATACATTTGAGACAGTATATTTTCAATATGTTTAATAATTTTTTCTTTATTAAGTGAATGTGTAGCAAAGTAAAGCTACGTTCTTCCACTGTTCTGTGAAAATGCTGAATATAGTTAGGAGTAAAAGGGGTTTCTCTTAGCTAGATTGATTCACTGCTTCTGTTTGAGAGAAGTCAACAGGAACTTTGGTCACAAGATTTATTCTGTTCTTTGCTTATGCTATGGCTCATAATTATAAAATAAAAGCTTTCCAGGCGTTTGCTCTTTCATTTGAGCTTTCATTGTTGCATTGTCTTTATCCCTCACAGGTAAACTTGTGTAGTAGAGTATTCTGCTGCACTTACATTTATTGGAGGTTGGGAAAGGAGCATTAAACATGGGCTTATTACTGTGTATTTATGTTTCAGTTGTACTAGATGAATTTACACCAGAAGAAGGCATTGATCTTCAGCACAAACAAAATCATACCTTTATTGGGCTGTTTTGCAGAACAACAACTTTATTGTCAGTCATGGCTTTGGTTCAAGAGTTTTAGGAGTCTTTTAAGTTCAGCAACTCACGAGCACCTTCCCCTGTTTTCTTCTTGCTTGCTAAGAAAGCATTCTTTCCACAAACCCAGTGCTCACATTAGCAGACTCAAATCAGACTTTCAGACCTTGAGGACCTGAGCTTGTATGGGGAGTGAGTTGCTTTGAAAATAATTGCAAGACACTTACGGTTGCCACTTAGAAATGGAAGAGCTAGACTTCACCTACTTAAGAAAATTATATCTTAGAAAATGAGGGTATAACAGAGATTTCCAACAACACAAACAATTACAGCAGAAAAGCATAATGCAGAAAACTGAATTTTATGTTAGATTTATTAATGATGATATTCCTTCGTTGCCCGAGTGCTTAATTCATCTTTCATGTCTGGCCACTTGATTTCTTCATCTGAATCTGAAGTTAACATTTATCAGTTTTCTTTAAACTTGATCTTTCAGTTTGTTTTTCCAAGTTTTTTATTTTTTCTGTATAAGCCAGGAAAACAGTGCAAGGAGAGAGGGTGATACAAAGTCTTCATTTTTTCACCAAGTTCTGACCTCCCTTCTTGTTTGCATTGTAAGGAACTGCTCATTATTCTTTGTGTCTGGCTATTGGCATTCAGAGTGGTAAAGCAGAAAAAAGTAACTTTCTCTGTTTTTCTTAATGTTTCTTGATTTTGAATTCACTTTGCATGCTGTAGATACTGTCATTTTTTTTTCTCTTTAAAGACTTAACAAAGATACAATGCTAAAATTTTATAAATTCTGTACTTAGGAAAATAATTTCCATATAACCATTTAATGAAGATTGTAATGTTATTTTTGCTCAGAGCATCACATAAAGACCAAAATAAAAGTTGAAACACTGACACATGGAGTAGGTTGCCTGGACAGACATGGATTTAAATTCATAGTTAATTTTAAAAGCAATCCTTTAAAACCTTATGTTTTTGTGCCCCTTTTCTCCTTAAATCTGTTCCCTCCCCAGTGAGGAAGGAAGAGATCTGTGAATTACCCTTTATATTTGGTACTGTCTTGCCTGTATCCTACTTATAATTGGGTCAGACATTTTTCTCCCTCTCTTTGTATAGCATTAGAAGCTGTTATATAAAAGATGTAAAGAATTTTTTGGATTATGACCTTGAAAAAAAACTGAAGCAAAGTGCTGGAATTGAGCATAGGAACTTCCACGGGCTAATGATGGTCATCATCTACCCCGAAGTATTACAGAGATGTGGGCTATACGTCATGTTTTTATTGTCAGAGCTCTGGTATTTGTGAGTATGCAGTACTGTTTTCTCCTGTTTCATTCTGAAAGTTTGGACTCTAAAATACATAGAAAGGTTTGCACGCCTCCATTCTGTTTGACTTTTAAGATTAGAATATATTTATCATTAAATGTCTACACTGATAGAGAAAATGTGTTGATGTATTGAAAACTTTGTCAATATTTTCCTTAAAAGGTATTTTCTTTTACCTGAAAAAATAATTAGAAATATCAGGGGAATTCTGGATGTGGGATGTACTTTGTAAAACATAAAAAAAATTTGTCTTAAAGCTAACATAAGAAAGAGCAAAACAAACAAAGCTAGGGCTGTGTTTTTGAAGAATGGTGTGTTTAAAATGTGATGGTTATTCTGCAGTGTCAGAAAATAAACCAACGTTAGAAAGTTATGTGCGCTGCAATTTAAATGAATACGGCAAGTAAGAGAGTCACCTTTGTTGAAAAGATTAAAAGCTGCCCTATCTTTATAAAAGAAATTTAGTGCTTGTAGTCCATTGTACTTTGAAAGGGCAATGCTTGCTTCTTGCTTTGTGTTCTTTTTTTCTTTTTAGGATTTGCTGCTACTCACTGGAGGGAGAATCCTGGTGGAAAATTAGGGCTGTTATGCAGCTGGAAAAAACCATGCTTGCAATATATAAATAGGGTGTAATTTACTATTTAAAAGGTACTTGCAGACAGTTTTTGCTTCCAGTACCTTTCCTCTGCTCAGGATCAAGTACTGAAAATGGAGTAGACAACTCAGCAATGAAAACACTGAAGTATATGTAGTAAGCTATTTTTGGCCACACCTTGGGTACTCATGATAATCAATATGTAAGAATTTCTTTTGGCAGGTCTTTTCCCCTGTTACTTTTTTTTTTTCTTCAGTTTGGTGCTAACTGTCCTAATGCTTTTTCTTTTTGAAAGGAACCAGGTATTAAATGCTAACCTTATTATAATTTTTAATTATCATTCAGTGTCAACTGAATTAGTGTTTAAATGATCACATATGCAGAGTCTAAAACTCAGTTTCTTAAACTTTATAACCAAAGACTGGTAAACTCTACAGGGGGTACAGATGAACTGGATTTATTTTGGCTGCATGTATTCTTGGAGCAACAGCTTGTGAGTTTTTTTTAATTATGAACAAATTTTTTGTTTATATTTACAGGCATGCAGAGCATGATATAAATATTTAAATTACTTAGCTCACATTCTGATCTCTGAAATGGAAATAATGCCTGTTCTCCCAAGAATACTTAAAAAGGTGCTCAAAGACAGAAATGATTTGAGATGAACAAGACTTGCTATTCAAGTGAAAGAGATTTCTTAGTGACTACGTGAACAGTTGACAGGCTCTGCCCAAACCGCCTGCTGAACAGAAGAGAGTGAGCACCATTTCGGGGAAATTTCTTCTCAAAAGGACCAGCCTCCTTACTCTGTTTGGGTGGCACCATGGACCCTCAACCTTCCGTGAGGGCTGATGGCAGGAAATATCCTTTCAACTTCTAGTTCAGAGTATGCTTGGGGAAGATAAATCTTCCTGGCCCTTCCTCCAGTTTAAGCCCTTTGTAAGCCACAGTTGAACCATCTATGCAATTAGGAAACAGCAGTTTTCATAGGTTTATGACCTGACCAAAGGAGGATGACATCATGCAGCAACGTTTGAAAAGCACTTCTCCAGAGAAGAATCTCAGGGCAGGGCTTAGGGGACCTGCAGTCTCCTCTTTAGCAATATTCAGGATAGTGCACATTTTGTACCCAAGAGGGTTTAATTGCTGGACAGCTTTTACCTTCTTCCAAATTCTCATCATAGCTGCATCTCACACTGTTGTCACACTTCCAATTCCAGCTCCAGAACTGTGAGTGGCTGGATGTGCCCTATTACAGGATCATAAAACTTTGGCAAAACAGCATATTTCTTCTAACCTCATTTTTGGATATATCACATGACCTCTTTTGCTGAAGTCCCTCAGCATTTCAGCTATCCTGAAATGGAAAATGTTGCAAATATGGTTATAC
Source organism: Opisthocomus hoazin (assembly GCF_030867145.1). Lineage (NCBI taxonomy): Eukaryota > Metazoa > Chordata > Aves > Opisthocomiformes > Opisthocomidae > Opisthocomus > Opisthocomus hoazin. Next base: position 7,841,285 of record NC_134420.1, read on the forward strand.
TTTGGAAAGATTGTATCATTAGACATAGATTTAGAAAGGAAAAGATTAGTAAAGCTTAATGCTACCTTTTGATCAGGAAGGTTTAGTGTTATCTGTGTGGAACTCCAGATAATAGGTTGGGGAACCCGCTCTTGGATCAGTCTGTCTCTAACCTTGTGTGTTACCTTGAGAACATTGCCCATTCCCTTCACTGTGGATGCAACCATTAGTTTGCACAGCTAAACCTACATTTGTGTGTACACATAGCTGAAAGGATTCAAGTATTAAGCTCCACACATGCACCCTAGTTTTGTCCATTACCTAGACGGCTGCATCAGTGAACCTGTAAACCGTTAGCTGTACAAGCGTAGCCCATGATTTGCATCTTTTACAAAATTAAATGGAGAGTATTCTGTTAGTTACTCTACGGAAGGAGTTGAAAGACAAGAGAAAGCCACTTGCTACTTAATGCGTTTGTTAGAGAGGGAATGAAAGATCTGTTGTCACGCAGATTTTTACAACTTGAATTTTATGAGACTGTCTTTTGGGTGACAGTACTATAAATGTTTAAAAAATGTCACTTTCACTTGAAATTGCTTACTCTGATTTTGAGCATATGTTTTGAAAAATGAGAGAGATATAATACCTGCCTTGTTTTTCTCTCTCAAATCCAAGTAAGAGGATATTATGAGGTAGACAATACTATTTTTATACCATCTATCACCTTTGTTAACTTTTTATTAGACATAAATCATGTAGTTTCGGGTTGCATAGTGACAATATGGTTCACCATGTATTCTATTTTTATAACTTTATTTAAAACTGACATGTAACTTGCCGTACCTGAAACCCCAAGTGAGCCAGTTATTGGAGTGTAACAAAGTTTTGACGTCAGAACTGCTATTTATTCCACTGGCAACCATTAGCAATGCATTACCCTTTGGCACTCGTGTTTTCAGAAACATGGTTAAATTTTTATGACTGGTTCTGGCCAATTAGGATTCTTTCTCAATATAGAAATAAGGGAAGAGATCTGTTTTATAACTTACTAAATGTAGCTTTCCAAAAACAACAGCATAAAAATATGAATTATTGCACTCAAGAGTTCACAAAACATACTATTGAGCCACACTTCAGATTGACTGCTTGCTGTACACGTGTATTTGAGAGGCAGGGGTTAAGCTAGGCTGCCTTGTCAAATGTATGAACCTTTATTAGAATTTAATGTAATTACAGCTGAGTCATGCTCGCAGGTCAGTCTGGTAGCATCAGTAGGATGTAGAAAGGGGCTGAAGGCTTAAGGTAGAGAGAATTGGGGAGAAATAGGGGGTATGGAGGAAAATTTTTTTTGGGGGTGTGGACTTGTCAAAGACAGGCATCTTGTAGAGAAATTTCAGTGGAGGTTTCTGTTGCTGGCTTTTTTCCCAAAAATTTAAACTTCAGTGACAGTAGACTTCAGAGTGTTTGCATGCACTACGTACAGAGCGTGATGGAACAGCTGCATCAGAGGGTGCTGCAGGGTCTGATAGTGTTCCTGGCACTTGCTGTAGGATCGCTGTCTGTGTTCTGGCAATAAGAAATGCCGTTGTCTACAAACAGAACCTACAACAGGCACGTTTTCCTTCTGTGTTGTTTTTTGTGATCTTCTCTTGGGGGCTTGGTAGTGCGCAGTGTATTCGTGCATGAAGTTGCCTGTCTGCAAAAGCTACAAAACACTTGTTTGTACATGTTGCTTTACGGTAAGTTTGTGTTGAAGACAACGGTCTTTTATAGAAGAAGATTTTTCTGTTCCTGCACTTCATTAATGATCTTGTGTTTTTTAGATCAGCAGTGGAAATATTGTCAGCTTTTGTCATAGGTTGTTTCCTGCAAAAATGCTTCCCTTAAGTCTCTGATTTTTATTATAATAAGCCAACTTTATATATAGTGCATAAATGGTCGTGGCTGCAAACTAAAGTTCTGTAACTTTGGCAGCCACGTCCTAATTTTCCAAGTAAATAGAAGCTGCTTGATCTTAAAGTATCAGGCATCTGCATTTATGTGTAATACAGTTATGGTTTCAGGTAATTCCAGGTGAACAACTATATCTGGAGCAGCCAGGAGGGGTAAGAATTTTGGATATTCTGCTTCTTTTATTTGCCACATGCAGAGCCTTTGACAGCCCTCACTCCTGTCCACTGTAATTTGGGTATTTGTTCAGGGTGCTGCAGAATCTGACAGCAGACACAGCGCGTCAGAGGCTCTGCTGTCTTTTACCAGCCTCTGTTGTAGTGACCTTGCTAAGTTAATGGAGACAAACATTTTCTTCTTGCAGGGTAGCGACTGAGAAAATTGTTGAAACATATGGTGTAGAAAAGAATAGTTGTGAGGACTGACAAAGCAGGGGTTTGTTTGCCCAAGGGACTGAACAGAAAGACTGCCTGAGGGGTGATGGGCTATGGAGACCAGCTAAACCAAAGGGAGAAAAGCTGCGCTCCATTCTGGAAGAGAAGGCAAGCTGCATGAGATGTCTCCAGTTTCTTTGGGAAAAGCATATAGGCAGTTAGAGAGGGAGAAGAAAGGATTTTATTGCGTACACAGCTGTATGAAGGAGATATCAGGTGTTCCAGAAAGCAGGGGTGGCCTTGTTGGTTACTCCTCTGTGCACATGTAGTTTGCATCTGTCTGAACGTTCACTCTGAACTGTGTGTACGTGCCATGATGTAAGAGAACCTACGCTTTGACACATCAAAAAACATGGTGGTTTTTCTGTAGGATCCCCTCGCTATCTTTGAAAGATATTTTACAATGGTTAGATCACCTTTTTATGCTTTTGTGCTTCATGAGGGAGATCATTAACAGTCTTCTTTTCGCTGGAATATGCACGTTTTGAAGCTATTTGTTAGCTAGTTGTTTCTGTACAGATGCCGAACTGTGAATGTAAGTACAAGGTTGACTACTTTTGAAAGATGGAAAACTACTTTAAATCTTAAATTTAAGAATTACATTTTAATGTTAATTCATCTTTAAAATTGCATTGAAATATTTTTCCGGCCCTTTCCTGAGTGCCAATAATTTACAGATATTTAGGTGATAGTTGGAACAGTTATTTTTGGAAATCTGAATAGTGATTGTAGACTCTTTCTTGCTACTACACATGCAGTATTCAGGGAAAAGATCAACTGTTGGAGAACTTTGTGTGAAAAAGGAAATTAGAGTAACATTTTGAGGAAATTCTGAAGTAACTGTCCAAAATGAATTCATATTTAGGCTGTTGAAGCCTGCAAAATCTAGATACCTGCAGTGTGGATATCCCTGATATGCAGGGTTTTGTTAACCAGGAGATAAGGTTCTTGAATTAGGAAATTTTCACTGCAGGAACTGCCCTTAAGTACAGTATGTATTTGTGAAAGGCCTATGCCAGTATTTTACTGGCTCAAATATTGTTATAATACAGGAAATAGTTGCACAGTTTTACTGTAGTTTTAATTCTTTTTTTCTCGCCATTCCCTTCCACCAAAAAATCAGGTATGCTTATCACAAATGCTGGTTTTTTAGATGAATCTGCGTGAGAATATTCATCTTCAGTATGCTACATTAACCTTTATAACTGAATATCTGTAATTCAGACACAGTATATTATTCTTGTTGTCACAGGAACGAACAAAGTGTGTAATAAAAGAATATTGATGGTCCACAAATTAATTTCAGATGGTTTTTATTTTCTTAACAGTCACCGTTTCATCAGGAACTGGGTTAAACTAGAGATGCAAGGTACACAAATGATTATTTATTTGAAGTCCAGTTGGCAAGGTATTGTAATGGAAAGCTTTTTGTGAAGAACTGAGTCGCATCAACAGCTCAGTGTTTCAGCCCTCTAATTTCAACTGCAATTTGGGAAAACTGATGTAAGTGTAATTAATCTCAGAGGTTGATCTTCATTTGTGCAAAATTGTGAAATTTCAGTGATTTCATATCACTTAGCTGGGAATTTGTGTGTAATGAACACAAATATATTTAATTTGATCTCTGGCTGTATTCATGTAGTGGAAAAGCAGCATGGCTCACAAATATTTGGGTTATACATTGGTAAATGAGAAATAATAGCAAGAAATAAGCGTACTAAGAAAAGACAAGACTTCCTTCCCCTAGAAAACAGGAAAAGCTTTTTAATGATATTTTCTGTGATGAAGACCCATTCATTGTTCAGAGTCTGTGGAAATTGTAATGTCTTGAATACCTATAGGATTGCATTGATACTTTGTGGAGAAGCAGTGGTGAAGAATGTGGAAGAGAACAGAAAATTCAGGACATGAAGACAATTGAAAAAGTACAGCAACTGAAGGATAAAAAGCAGGTCTAGAACATAAGAACTATAGACAAGTTTTGATGAGAAGAATGGAGAATCAGGGAAATGCCAAAAGGCCAAGTGACTTCAATAATTCACAATTGGAGGGGATAGGACATTTTAAAAAGGAACAAGGTGAGTCAGAGGTGAAGTTAATGGAAAAGTTGTAGATGTGGAACATGACAGGCAAAATGGCAAAGAACAGAAGTTAAATATTGAGTGACCATTCAACACCAGTAGTTAAAATTTTTGGGGAAGTTGGGGATAGCCAAGAAGAAGCTTTAGAGGAGTCTTCAGGGTATCTGGTTCCAGGTGGAAATAGTAAGGAAAAGAGATTAATTTTTTTATTTAGATGCAAAAATTCCAAACTGTTTGAATGATTGTACATTTCTGTCTCACTTCATGTTTTGCTCTATAGCAGAAGTATGTATGCCATCTCTTATAGTTGCCGTGGAAAGTACTGTGGCTTTACACCTCTCTGTCCACTTCAGCATGAAATCGATCAGTGAAAACACTTCTAAGTGTGCACTGGTCCCTTCAGACTCAGCTCTTCTGTGCAGGCCGGAGTGTCCTGGTATTTGTCTGATGTTTTTTTTTTTGTAACATCTGTCTTCAGCTTTGAGCTAAAATTTTCAATTTTTCATTTGAAATAGGCAATAGCTGCCTATTACATTAGAGGCTTTCTTACCATTATTTTAATTTACAGGAACTTGTGTAACATTTCCTGTCATATTTGGGCAGCCCAGACATTCTGAAAAAAATGCTATGCGCTCTTTGAGCGCACAGGAAAGGAAAAAAGGAGAGTTTAAGTCCTGTGGGTGATGACATTTGGTTCTCAGGAAGCGGTCTTGCTATATGTATTATGACACAAGAAAAGAAATGTGGGTTGTGTATGTTACACTGTTTTCAAAAAGAAAACAAATAATAGTTATTCTAGATGCTTGTAACTTTTCTGAGGAGGTTTTTATATATGTTTTGTATAAGCTGCAGTCATGATACAGGAGGGAGAGTCAAAGATGATTTTTGCAGACTCAAGCAGAAAGTTTTCTGTATATACAAAATCCAGTTTATCTATGCAGACTGATGTCTTACTAATAAATTGCACTATGGTCTCTACCTTTCAGAAATCATACTTGGGAGACTGTTGACTGCAGGGATAGGAGATAAGGGCGTGAAGAGGGCTATTCTGCCTATATTTCTGGCACAAAGAAATAAATCTGTGATAAAAGAAAGAACCCCCCAATGCACTCTTAGAAGTATTAGGAAATAAGATAGAAGAAAGAATGGAATGATGTAGGCAAAAAATTGATCAGTCACTTTTTCTAAGACATGAAATCAGATGTTACCAACACTAAATTTAACTGTAAATTTTCTGATCAAACACAGGAATGAAGCAACTTCAACACCGAACGAAGGATTTCCAAAAAGAAATTCAAAGCGAATAAATAATGGATTTTAGAAACATGGCTTTTAGACAATGTCAGGAAATTACCTGCTTGATTTTTCTTGATCTAAAACAAAATCAAAAATATTTCTGGAATTTCTAAATGGCATTTTCATCTCCTGTGCTTGGAAACCTTCTTAAGTAGCAGGAATTGCATAAGTAATGTGTCTTGATGATTTTGTGTGGTTTATACATAAAGAACTTCTCCTGATGTCTAGTTCAGAGCTGCTTTGCTGCCGCTTTAGCCAGGTATTCCTTGACTTGCTCTCTCCTGGCATGCAGAATGACTGAATATTGATGTCTTTTTAACCACTTCTTATAGAGATAAGCATCATAATCCCTGCCAGCCTTCTTTTATCCAGAAATAAAAAAAAAACAAAAACAAGGCACAACTTTCAGTGTTTCCACGAGTCATGTTTTCTAACCACCTTTTTTGTTGGTCCCTGGAACTCTTTCAGTTTGTCAGCTGTTTTAGTAAAGCACAGTCTGTAAAACCTGGCCCAGTACTTCAGGTGATACTTAATTAGTTCTGTCGCACGGAATAATTGACTCTTAATTTGGTTTATCTGACTTTTACTAATTATACTGTGAAAATATTTGCTTTTTTTCCTAATAGCATCATCTTCTAATGGAGAGTATTTTATTGAACGATGTAATTTTCCAGTTTTAGTGTGGTGGTTTTGTTTTGATTTTTTTTCAGAAATATGCTTGTTTTGCCATACATGGTTTTTCAGCTCAGTGCCATCTCAGACTTTAAAAAAAGTGTTACTGTTCCATGAGTATAGAAAAAAAATGAGTTGTACCAGGCCCAGGATTGGTGCCTGTAAAAATCCTGTTGGGTTACTATCCAGTTTGGCTACAGACTGTTTATAATTACTGGTTTGATGCTTTTTGAACTACTGAAATTTCTACCATAACTTCTTAGTTTGCTGTAATGTTATGTGCAGCAGTCAAGATCTAGCACTAACTGTGCTCTATACTCACTTCCCACAATCCATAATTTTTGTGGGAGGGGAAAAAAAAGAAATTATTTCTCATAACCAAAATACGAGTTTCATGCGACTTTCTTGCAAAATTCTTATGTCGACTTTTTTTTTGTGGTACTTGTATATTGATTTTTCCGTAGCACCAGAAGAGAGGTGATCAAGGCCCCAAGCCTTGCAGTGTTGAAGAGGCATTTGGTCAATCCTCTTGGTAACATGCTTTAACTTTTGGTCAGTTCTGAAGTGGTCAGGCAGTTGGACTCAGATGAGCATTGTAGGTCACTTCCAACTAAAAATTATTCTGTTCTGTTCTCTTTTTCCAATCTTCTGTTTTCAAGGTGTTTTGTGAAGTGAGCCAGGTATTGCCTGGAAAGATGAACCTATATGATGACAGAATCCTTCATCTGAATTCCCAGATCCACGGTTATAAGCCATGCCTGTGTTAGGGGTGGATGCAACAGGGAGTGCTGGTGCTTTTGACCTGACACCTATACTTCGTTTTGTGATCTTCATCATTGAATACTCTTATGCCTGGGACTGAATGGCCCTTAGCGCTCAGAGCACATTAAACACTCATCTTTACATTTACATTCTTTGGGCAGGAATTAAGATTGTATGCTCTGAAGCCACTCTGATGCAAACCAGAGTGCATTAAGTGAGGGTGAGCAGAAGGCTCGCTTCTATTTAAAATAATGGTGTATAACTGCCATACACACAAGCCTCTGACAAGGGATCTTGGAGTGCCAGCTGCGTAGCTATGAGAGAAATCTAGTTCAGGTCCTCAGGATCATCAGCAGAAATATTCTCACTTCAGAAAATTGCTTGTCTATCACAAAAATTTATTGTGAAGAAGATATGTATGTGTAGATGTCATGCCAGACACTTACTGTGCAGAATGTCATTCTACTGTTCTCTACTTCACTTTAGACAAGACCTTATTCTTTGTCAGTGGGATCCACAAAGAGGTGGTATCAGATAAACAAGCAATAAAGATAAATGATGAGGAACATATTTTGAGAAGACCCCAAAATATTTTTGATGTGATTTAAGACATTGCCTGAAATGATTTGCTCAGCTCCTTCTTTGTAAGAATGATGCAAAACAGCTGTAACCAAATGAACATGTGTTTTATCCCCCTATCTAATAGAACCAGAACTCTCTGATCATCTTTTCAGCAGACAGCATCCTCCATAGCGTTTTATTCATTAATCTGTGTATCAGATAACCAGCTGGTTTTATGGACAAAAGCAGTACGATGTCAGAACTGCTTTACATGGAGAGGGCAGTCCAAATGCATGACTGTTGAGCAATCAGCCTCAAAGAGGAAGGTCTCTGTGCAATAGTTCTGGATTCTTTTGTAAAACAGAACAATAGCTCTGGATGACTTGAGGATTACTTTTATAAATCAAATTGAGCTATACACTTTGTAACAAATCTAATAACCGTACTGTGAATATAACACAGAAGTCATTCGTATTGCAGGGGGGATGCGGTGGGGATGGAATTTACTGCACCAGGTTCACAGCAGTGTTTAGCAGAGTAAAACCGAAGGTATACTTTTCCTAATGTTACGAGTTCTGCTAGGTGCTTCTATTGAATTCTGTTTGATTTTATTTGATACTTCATTATTGGAAATACTGTGTCTTTTAATTTTCTTTTATACAAGCTTTTCAAATGGAGTTATGCTTAGTGTTATGGTATGCCACCTTAGGGAAGAGTATACTCTAGATAATACTGCTGAAATGAAGTAGTAGGGTATTGCTTTAGTATTTCCAATGAGAGATCTGAAACATTACCAGAGCATGTTGTAGGAACACCAGTGGAGCCATCTAGTGTCCCTTGAAGAATGTAACGGATTACCCGTGGTTTTGCCATGGCAAAGAGAAATTTATTCAAAATAAAAGGGTAATTTTTTCACTTGAAGTGCTGGTATTTGTATTTATACTGATGTCAGTAGTCCAGCTTGTGAACAAGAGCACAAATATATTTTTGTAGTAACAAAAATGAAACTTTCTTCCAGTGAGGATTATTCTACTCAGTAATGACTTGTTTCTGCTGAAAGAGTATTGTAGCAAATGGAGAGCAATGAAACTCCATTTACTGACACTTCCAAAGAAAAACCATATCATAACTGAAAAATCAAGTTATTTTGAGAATGTGCAAAAATTCTCAGCTGTAAACCAAGCTTATATTTACAGTTTGAGTCTTAAATTTTTCGTGTCATCAGGTAATGGTCAGCAGTTATTTTATATCCTGCCAAGAATCCAACATCAAAAACTTTGAGTCTTATATTAGTACCCTAATACAGAAAATGAACCTGCTTGAAGTAATTATGTAAGTGATTCAGGACTAATAGTTTAGCTTTCTTTGTGACAAAACACAACCAAGAATTAATGTTACAGAGGTGTGTCAAACTACATTTGTTTTATAATTGGAATAAATACATGGTTTCTTTATCTTAATTTAAAGTTTACCTTTATAATTCTGGAAAAAAAAATTAAAAACGGGATCAGTGATCTGTAGTGTTCTTGAAGAGTTAAATAATTTAAAACCCTTTGCAGACTTTATGAACAATTTACACTAAAGCTTTTCACCTGCCTGAAGGGCTGCCATATAGCTGGAATCCTTTGGAGTTTCTGGGACACAAGTTAAAAGGCAGGAAATTCCAATTAGGTATTAGGGGGAAAAAATTGCCGTAAGAGTAGTAATATTGGAACAGGTTGCCTGGAGAGCTCATGGAATCTCTCTTTGGAGGTGTTCAAGGCTCAACTGAACATGGCTTTGAGCAACCCCATCTAATCAGACCTGTGTTGAGCAGGTGGTTGGACTAGAAGACCTCCAGAGATCTGTTTTGAGAAATTATTCTCTGATTCTGTGATTCTCGGATGAGAAGATGACACCCCAGAAAAAAGTTCTCCATAACAGTCTGAACATTTGTGAATCAAATGGATTCTTGCATAATTCCAGTTTTGGAAAACTTCGATTTAAATGCCTAAGTAGACCGTACTTGTACTCTAGTAACTTACTGGAGTAAGTTGGTGTTGATTCGGGGGGGGGGGGGGGGGGCGGGGGGCGGTTAGAGTATTGCAGAACTCTGCTTCTATATCACATTAAGTTAATGCCTTTAGACTATTTTATCGCTCTCTATGGCAAATAGATACGGAAATTTTCCTTCAATAATAATCAAAAGTTGTTGACCTTGGGATCCCAATCATCCTTTTGTAGCAGAGAAAAGGGTTTGGGAGTTGCTTTCTCTTCTTCTGAATTTATAAAAGCTAAAAATCATTTTGTCTGTGAGCACAGTCTTTGAGTTTGCTACCAGAAAATAGCAGTTTCCAGTCAATACTGGTGGTATATTTGGTTCAAAAATCCCCAGTAATCACTTTGGGGAAAAATTAAGAGAAAGAAGCCTTTTCAGTGCCAGTGTGTATTTATGCATTCAGTTTAGGTTTTTCTAAAAATAAAATGAGTCGTTTCTATCTAAGGGGTTTGTTATTGTTAGGTTGGAGTAAGTTTACATACATGTAAAAAGTGTGATGTGTATAGGTTTGATGAGTTCAAATAAATATTTTTGGAGTGAACCTCACAATGGAGAATTACAATAGTTGTTCAGATATAAACATGCTGTAAGAGACTTCTAGATCATTGAATCCAATTGCCTGATATTACAAGCCACTGCATAATTTAATCTCCTTCTCTATGCTCTATCTTAAAAGTAATTAGGAGTTCTATATGCAGTGCTCCAGCTATTCTGGAGTCTCATTTTTCATTATAGGAGACTTTCTTTAAATTTCCAGTTAAAGTAGTTACCTAATTTAATTTTAGTTGAATAAAATTAACTAATAGTTGATTAATATCTATTAGCTCTTTTCTCTCCCTGGCGTTTCAAAGACTTGGTGGAGAATATTAACATCTATTCTTGGCCATCTTTTTTTGTATGCAAAACAAGTCTGGGGTTTTTTTTATACTTTTATCTTATAATAATAGCTCTCATTTCTTCTAGTCATTCTATTACAGCTTCTCTGTGCCAGTTCCACTTTGAGTTGTAATGGCATACAATACTCCAGATGAAGTCTTGCCAGTAATACCTTCCTATTCCTAATGAAAAGACTTCTGACTTGCGCATCCTAGGATTTTGTTTCCCTTTTTATGGCTGTGTTCACACTACTGTTTACTGTTCGTTTTATGGTCAAATAAAACTTCACGTTCCTTTTGCTCACATTTATGCCCAGATAATGAGCTTCCAGTTCACGCAGGGTTTTTTTCTGGCACCTCACTACATGATTTCTTGTGTGATGCTGTTCAATTAATCACTTGGTTGTTTCTTTATGAGCTTTGTCATCCTTTACTGGGTATTTGCAACAAATTTAATTAGATTGACAATGCCTCTTCCAGGTTAATAGAAACTTGACTACAAATACTTTTTTGCTTATGTTTAAGGATCATGTTTCATGATAGTTTAAATGGATTTATGCAGCAACTTCTGTTCTGATAGCCTGGCAGCAGTCACATTTGTATACTTCCACATTATTTCTTCTGTGTGGTATCTTTTTAGCTTAAGTTGTGCATTTTGGCTGCTTGAAAAGATCAGATTGTGTTGGTTATGTAACTGTTCAGTTATCTTTTACACTTGGTGGAGGTGACTCACTGTTTTGGTTTACCTCTGGATGTCGTCTTGTTTCGCAAGCGGGTTTTTTGTTGTGTTGTTTTTTTTTAAATGAATCTCGGTGGGATATGTTTTCCCTGTAAAGAGAAACAGAGCAGTAATTTTAAATTGTGTGTGTACTTTCAGGACCAAACATTATTTAATTAAATATTCTCTTATTTCTCCAAATACTTACAGCATCAGAGTTTGTATTGTCTTCTACAGTGGCGAGTAACTAGACTATGCGTGTAGTCTCTGTACATAAAGAATTACAGGTGGTTGAAATTAGGATATTTCACCAAAAATGCTAATTATTCTTATTTACTACATTTAGTTAAAAAATAATTTGCACAATTTCTGGATGTTCATTGTGTGGGAGGGAAGTTCATTTGAATGCAGGATCTCATGACTTGTATGAAGTCAAAATGTCAATACATGAAATGCTGATTGTCAGAAAAGATCTTCACTGGTGAAATGCAGCTAGATTTGTGTATTTTATTACAAGATATTTCATAAATAAGATAACAGAATTAGAATTTAATATAGAATTGCCTATAAGTTTCTACATGAATGCTAACCCCGTGGTATCTACAGAGCAACAAGATGTTAATGGTTCCTAAACAAACTAGGTTTATTTTTACGATTGCATTCTGAAATTGAAATTTTTAATTTAGAAAAAAGATCAGGGTCTCTGGGAAAGGGAATTGCTGCCAAATTGTGTTTTAAGACAGCGTTCTAAATCGGAAGCATTCTTGCAGTTGTTAGTATTCCATTCTTTTGCATAACTTTAGTAGTTTTTCAGAATTAAATGCTTATCAGTGTAACTATAAGTCTTGTTTTAGAGGTCATACTATCTTTTCAGATACAATATTCGAAAATCCTGACTTTCTTAAGGTTTTGATTTGACAAACTAGTAGAATACTCGCTTTTAAATATGCATATAAACCTTATAATCTTTAGTAGGATTAAGTACGTTATTTTCTTTCCAAGAACGGATTGCAATGTTATGAGTAGTAAATATAGATTTAATTTTGAAGTGCTTTGTAATTTGCGACAGAAGAGTTTATATTTTCAGGGAGTTAATAAATTCAGAAGCAACAAGTACAATTTAACAAGGTAAAGTAACCCTTTTGTATAAAGAATGGGTAGCAGAAGCAAGGAAGTCTTCTAGTGTAAGTTTTTCTGACTAGCTAGAAGGGTCGTACTCATTTCATTTCAAAGCAATGAGCTCACCAATGAGGTACCACAAGGATATGTGGGTAGAGTATGCAACCTATTTATTCATACATGATCTAAATAAGACAGTAAATTCGTGACACAATCACTGATGATTATAGGTTAGGTTAAGTTACCTACTATGGCAAAAATGAAGGCTTATTCTGAAGAACTGCAGAACCTCACAAGGCAGGCAGGTGAAAAGACATATAGTTAGGTATAAAGGTGATATGTGGCAAAAGACATATTAGGCTTACTTATGTGGTGATGGGCTATGAGCTGACCAGTCAGTAATGAAATACTGGGCTTAAAGTATATAGTTCTATGAAGACTCAGTGCTTGGTGTTCACTGGTGGTCAGAAGAGCATGCAAAGAACTGCTAGGAAAGGAATAGAGACCAGAATAGTGAATGTTAGCCTGTCACTTAAACTCACGATATGATGGTATTTTTAATTTTATGCACAGTTCTCGTTCCCTTGTCTCAAAAAGGGTAAGACTTGGTACAAGCAAAGATACAGAAGAGCAAAGCTTTGTGGCTTCTCTGATTTCCAGCTGAGTGATGCCCCTAATTCACTTCTGCCCTTATTTGCATTCCTCTTGTGTTCTGCTTCTTATATTTCTCCTTCCAACAATTAGGAGCATGTAGTTGGGAAATGTGACGCTGTCCAAGTGATGGGCAGACAGTTGAACATTCAAGGTGGGAGTCGATTAGGAATGTAGACATGCTCTTACAGCTTAGATAAGAATGACAGGAGGGAAGAAAAAGTTGCTTCATTTGTAATAAATTCTTGATGCCAAGTGTATTCATTCTCAGTATTCTAAGGTTTAACTACCATGTCAAACGAAGAAATAGTTTGTCAAAGGAAATAAAAATCCTGTAGGGCTTTATCAGGCCACTCCAATACTGTCAGCTGCTGAATAATTAAGAAGAGTAAAAAAGCTTCTGTGGCTCAGATTTTTTTTCCATTTGTTGTGTCACAGTATTGCCACTGAGTCTCAAGGTCTAGACTCCTATTTTGTTAACATGGCAAAGGCTATGCAAATATATTCTGAGTATCAGTAGCAGCAAGTCTGTCAAAGCAACAATTATGCACAATCTTGAGCAAGCGCTCTCCATGAATAGAGCACTTTAGAGTGCCAGAATTTATGATGTGGAAAAGTATTGTGTAAATTTGCGTCGCTAGCTAGAGAAAATTTAGCAATAGTTTCATTTATTATCCAGTTCTGCAGGGAGGAAAAAGAGATGCTTTTTACATGCTGTGTGTCTGTCTTATAAGCCTTACAAAATGTAAATCAAATTGTAATAGGAGTAATTTAAAAATAATTGAATATGTGGGTTGTAGTTGACAGCTGATTGCAGATTGCTTTTTAAATCGTCACTGTATGTTCTGTTAACTTGAAGTTCATGTTTTATATGCAGATAAATATGTCAATAAATTAAACCTTTTAGTCAGCTAATGAATGAATACGCTTGGAAGTTGGATAGCTATATTCTAATCTTGGAAACTGACTACAAGATTATTTTGCACTTCATTCATAATCCTTTGTTTATGAACAGATCACTATGTGTTTTTGAAATTATGAATTTAGACAAGAAAGCACTGGACACCGTAATAATTTAACTTTCTTTGTGAGAAAAATTATTTACTTAATCCAGGATTGTTATGGGTAATAATTCCTTTTTCATTAGTATCCACATTATGCAGAGAATAGTTAATTTCTGGTTTGGGTAAGGTAGAAACATATTTAGACAGCACAAACCAAAGTGTTGCAGGGAGGGAAAGCAGTTAGTAGAGAAAGTACACTTGTTTTTGTTCATTTAACATACAGGAGGGACAAGTTCTTGTCTTTTGAAACCATAACGTTTCATATATGATATTTTGGTCATTATACATAACTGATCACAACTGATCAGTAATTGATCGGTAAATCTGATTGAATGATAAATCTGTTTCTGTGCCTTCTTCCAGTCTGAAACTTTGAATATAATTTCAGATTCCTCTGAGACTGGGCGTTAACACTGGGGAAAAAGATGATGTGATGTGCTCATTCCATGCATGTTGAGAAAACATACCTACGGATTTTAGTATTATTATATTTATGGGCTTAAAGATGTTTTTGCAGAGCTGTTATGTTTCTGATGTCAATTTGTACTTTTCACCTTGCTGGTGTATATCCAGAATTTTTTTCTGTATTCTACAGGGTTTTGGCAACTAAATTAAACAGAACTTTTCTTCCTTCTGAGGCCAATAGCAACATTTCTTTTCAGTTCAGTGAAGCACCATTGTGTCTTTAATGAAAGTATGAATTTATGTGGATTGTTGGGGAGTGGAGAGGAGATTTTATAAAGCTATCTTTTAAGATGCTAGTATGGAAAGAGTAAGAAAATAATACATAAGATTTATTAACTCTAAGGAAAGTTGCTTTACTACCTTTTCTTGCAGTGAAATATAATCTTAGAAATAGAACTTGAATGGTGAGATGAACATTTGGCCTTAAAATGTGATTGTGTAGACTCGCAGTGGAAATGCTACAAGACCATCAAAACTTCTTGCAGTAATTGTTAAAGCAATATTGGTTATTAGGAGAGCTGAAATAACAGGCAGATTCATTGATGCATGTGATACGTACATACTGGAGCTGATGGGGCAGCGTGTGCTTTCATTGGCTGTGGAAATTACTGCAAAAGTCTCTTCTTGCTTCAGAAATGTGCTGAAGCCTGTCTATTTCCACTCATGGCTGAATGGAGGGAGAACCACAATGGCTGTGCTAGTAAATATAAAACTGTCCTAAAATGCTGTTGTGGGACATGCCTGCATCGGTAGAGACCATAAATCCTTCTGTGATTCACCTACCTTTTTTGCAATTATTCCTCTCAACTCTGATTTCCATGATCATGAAAAATGAGCGTTTTCGAAAGTGCATCTAGTGATTTTGCTACCAGGTATGCCGGTTTGCCCAGCAAATTGTTCGCTGCTTGGTCTGTTCCCTGGAGGTTGTGTGAGGAGGACAGGAGAGGGAACGCAAACCAGTACAAAAAGAGCCAGAAGTGTAAAGGAAGCTGGTCAGCTTTAAAGCTAAAATCAGTGTTAATACAGCTGAAGGTCCCAAAGAATGTTTGGTAGACCTGAGATGACAATAGAGGTATTCAACTGTTCTTGCATTATGTCCGCTGAGCGTTGTAAAACTAGACTGTCCTACTGCTGTGAATGCTAACCTAGCATATACCTCACACTAAGATCCCATGATGGGATAATGTAAAGTCAGAGAAATATTGGTGATTTTTCTGATGGGTGGTGTCTTATCATTTGAGCAGTCAGGTCTCATGAATGAAAAGCGCATCTGAATGTCTTTCATTTGCCAAGAAAGAAATGACCTCCTTAATCTGTAATTTAGCCAGAGAGGGATATTGTTAATCCAAAATTTAAATTTTCATATTTGTTTTTGATGAGATTGAACATACCTGCTATGAAAAGTGTCTAATATGGTAAGATATCTGATGTGCTCTGTGGAAATGATCTTTGATATTTGTGGTTTTGATTAAATAGTTGTATCTTTTTCTTTAATTGAAACAGTGTTTACAGTTCCTTCAATGTAGAACAGCAGTTTGTACTGAAGTTGTGTTTCTGTTAGTGTACAGAATAGTGGAGTTCATACTGCACATAAAAGTAGAAATGAACATTACAATAATGAGCAATCTATTTTGAGGCATCCTGAAATTTCTTACAGGTATGCTTGAGAGGTGGCTAGAAACGGTTTTTGGTGCTTGGAGTCAATGAGACATGAGGAAGAAAGGACAGCATCATTTTACGGAATCTGTAGCAGAGTAAGGAGGAGAGGAAGCTTTGCTGGAAGCTGCGGGAGCACAATTAAAGCAGGAAATAGCTAGTTTCATAAGGGTTTGCGTAAGAGAGATAGAAGACAGGCAGTTGATGAGAGGAGACAGAGAAAGGCAAGCATTATCACCTTTGGGATAGTAGTTTGGACATGTAAGATGTTTAGTGTTCTACAAGTTAATACAAAAAGAGGGTTTTGTTGGGTTTTTTTGATGTGATGACTTTAAATTATATGGAAAGAAGTATTTAGCTTTTAGAATGCATGCATACCTTGTAAGTGTTCCCTGCTCTTAAGAGGGGGTGTGTGGTACATAAGTGTTTATCAAGTCATAAATACTTAAAATGACATTTCTGTGATCTAACACACAGAATAAAGTTGTTACTATAGCACTCAAATTTGAAAATATGAACTTACTTGGTTCTGTGGAAATTGCTTTTCACATACACTTCTTCCTGCATTCAGGTATTTATTAATCATAGAATGGATTCTATTAATCAGTGGCTGAGGTTTGCTTCTGTAATTTTGCAGCACAAAACCCCAGCCTAGACTGAACTGTCCGTTCTCAAATAGATATATGGGCTTTTTCCAGAGCTGTAATTAATTTTTTATAAAGCTAGGAATGTAATTACAATGTTTGTTTGTAAGTTGATAGGTGTTATAATTTTTATTTTTTTGCTTTGCAAACATGAAAGCCATCCCAATTTCCCATTTTTCAAAGGTCATTTAATATTTTGTACAGAATATTCAGGAATGTTTTTTGAGAGTGGTGTTGCACTGAGGCAGAGTAATGCTCATATGTAGGATGCTGAAAGTTCCAGGAATTTATGAGTGGAGTACTTTGTGGTTTGCTTCTGGGTGTGCCTGGCTCAGCGTAGCTGTGAGTGAAAGTCACAGCTATCTGACAGCTGCCGAGTGACCTAGGTGAAGTGAATCAATGACATCAAACCAGGTCTGTACCAATATCCTTATTACAGCTGGTGCTATTTGGCATCACTGTTGGCAGTCTCAGTGGCATTACTGAATCAAACAAAGCTCCACTCGGTCTCCTCATTTGATGTACTTTGGCAAAAGTTAGCTGAAAAACTTTGTTTTTTCCTAGTTCTCTCAAAGAAACCATTTCTTCTGGTTGAGTAGAAGGTAGTTTTCACTGCTGACAAGGGATCATCACTTCCCGACTTGCTATGTGTTCGCACGTAGAATTTGTAAGGGAGCAATGGTGAAAGATCAAGAACAAGTATTGTTATATACACATAAAAAATGCTGAAGCACCATGAAAAAAAACATAATCGTACTTTTCTGTGAAATTACTTGAATGATTGATGTCATATCAACCTCTGTGACAAAGGAGAGGAACTAGACAAGGGAAAAAAAAGGTTCTGTTTATTTTGTAGAAGCTATATTCATGCTTTGCTTTTTTCCTGTGCACATCCCTCTCAACTGAGTAAAATAAAAAAGAAATATTTTTATAAAGATTTGTAGAATACCAGAGGTTAACTGAAAGCTGTAGAGCCTGAAATACATTAGGAGACTTCGAATTCTTTCTCATTCTACTCTTTCACATAATTGAGAAGTGTGGATTTGATGCCATCTATCAGTATTACTATGCTATGTGTCACAGTATAATACAATGAAATACTGTAATACTATGTTATGACCTGAACAAAGGGTTCTGAACCCAAGGCTCTGTGTTATTTTCCAACTGTAGCAAACAGTACAAGAATTCTGCAAGCTCCTGAAGTTGTTGCACAGTAAAATCTCTTAAAGCCCCAACAACATGTGTAGCAGCTGAAATAACTTTTTATTATGTTTAAAGTTGGCTAGACTGTCTGAGTTCCCAGTGTCCTTTTAAAATCTTGAATACTTTTTTCTCGGTGAATGTTAAAATGAATAAAGGAGGAGTGAGCATGTTGAGTATTTTGAGAAGTTGAAGGTGGCTTGACTGTACAAGTTGTGAGTTTATAAAAAATGACCACGCTATGACCGCACACACACACATAAGCCAAATGCTAAACATATGACTGGTATTGTCTGCTCTTTTACATCCTCAGACCATAATCTCTGAAATTGTCTTAGCTTTCTACATAGATATCTTCAAGTCATTCAGTATTAATCCCTGCAGATCTTACTTCTGCGTTTGTAAGAGAAGGGCTAAAAGGTCTTCATAGTTGTTCTATGTATCTAAAATATTCTGAATATGTAAAGTGCTGTTCAAGTACTAAGTTTAAATATTTACTCTTAAGCAAGACAATTGATTTTAGTTAGAGTGTATCCTTCAAAGATCACCTAAAATGATTAAAATGCTCTCTATGTGACCCTTGGCAGTCTTAACGGCTTTTGGCGGTATCCCCAAGACCCGCCTAAAACCCCCATTCGATCTGGGTCTGTAGTGTTTTGATATGCTCTCTCAGGCTTTTTTGAACTATAAGCTTGACTGTTTTATTTGGTATTTAGGGGTGTTCCCTGATTTACCTTTCCTGCTTTTTCCACTAAGCGCTGTTTTTGCAATATATTAAGACAGAAAGGGTAATAGACAGATTTTCGAACTAGATAAGTATGGTCATGGAACAGAAAATTTCAGATTCCCAAAGAAAACATTGGAACACTGAAAAAGAAAGCAAAAACAATTTCTACATACCTGGGGAGAGCAGAAGACATGTGACTGTAAGAAATATTTTTAGCATAGGGTATGCAGCTTTTATTATTTATTTGAGGTTATTATGTAAACAGGATTTACAGATGATGTAAATAAAAATCTAAAGTCAGAAGGAACTGAGGCTAGATTAAGCATTTTTCGTGAAAATCATGTGCATAACAGGCAGTTATTATTTGCACGTGGGCGTAAAGAATAATAGACAAGGGATGAGTTTTATTATGTTCTAATAAATCTTTCTGAATGCTTGGTAGAATATTTTTCTTTAAATAAATGTGTCATACTCATAATCTAATAGATTAGTCCTTGTCATCACTATCATAATTGTTACCATCCTATTAAAAAAAGAGTTAATATTTGTATTTTCTTTCATAAGGTGATAAATGTTTCATAGCTGTGTACTTGATTTGATTAATTGAAATGTGTGAGATACCCAATATACTTAAAACTATTTCTTCTAGTCCACAGAGAAACAGGAGTTCAGAGGACTGGCCTGTACGTTTTACTATAGTTGTTACAATCTCATGAAATGCATCTATTTTTACTAAAAATTTGTATTCACGGCGGCACCTATATCCACTACTGATACACCAAATGCAGTGTATAACAAACAGGTTATATGCAAAGGCTGTCATTTCACACAGCTGAAAGGCTGGCATCAAAATATCAATCTAATTCTTTTTCAATCTTTTTTATTTGCGAACTTCAAAACATTTTTGAGCTGAAGCATCTCTCTACCAAAGAATAAATCTCAACTTACTTCAAATATACTTCTTTTGTAGTTACCTTTCCTTAGTCACAAAGGATTGGCAGACCACAAATCAAAGGCCACTGTCCCAAACATCTTAGCCATCCGCATACTTATGACTTGTTTAAAGAAACGTAATCAAATTTCTAGTGAGTTGTAAATATAGTTCAGAATACTTTTTCACATTGGTTGGTGGCGCAGTATGGCACTAGTTCATAGTGTGGGTTACTGTCTGTGGGAGGAACTAGACAGTGGCAATTTACAATTTTTTCCAGATCTCATTTATTTTAATCTCCCACATACAGAATTTTAAAGTTCATTCGTTTGCACAAGTTGTAAAGTTAGAAACGCTGCCCAGCTGGACAAAGTGGTACAGATTTTCAAGAAAATTCCTCTCATTATGTTGAGGGGAAATGCAATCTAAAAGCTATAACTACATAGCTTAAATTGGTTGAAATATGTAAAGTGGATCATTGTGCTTTTCAGGAACTGTCAGTTCTTGTTAAGCTGAATAGTTGTATTTGATTATGTGCTGGACAGTAATCAATTCAGAAATGTGTATGTGTGAGCATGATATCCCTTGTGAAATCTGTTCGTTCAAGGTATTTCCCGGGTTTTGTGCTGCGTTAAATAGGTTGATTCATTCTGCTCTAATTAGGATACCATTGTGTAGCTAAATATTCTTCCATATGGTTGCGTTCATAACTTCTTCCTTTTAACAGAGGTTTCTCCCCCCGACCCCGTAGCATTTTCTCACTCCGATTGGATGGGTGCAGAAAAGGTTCCGATTCGCTGTTCATACACTGTTTTAAAACTGTAGCTATGGGAGTCGACTAAACTATGTCATAGTGCCAGTTGTCTTGACATTAAACTGACCTGAGGAAGGATTAGGCTTAAGCTGGTATTTTGAAAAAGTTTTACTATAGTGCTTGAAGTGTCAAAAGATACATGGGTAGCTCTGCTTTTGTACCTGAAAATGTTAAAGGAGTTGCTTTCTCCATCAATTAACAGTTGCCCATGTAACTTAGACAAAATCATAGGAGTTAACCTAGTGGACCTTGTAATAATTTGAATGCTAATCAATGGGACCGAAGAACAGTTATCCAAACCGTAATCAAAACTCAGATGCGGAGGCAGGGGCTTCTTGTTAGGGGCAGAAAGATCTTGTGTTTTGCAGGTACTGCTTCAAAACGCAGCAACATGTTGGTTAATCTTTTTAAATCCATGGAATTCATTGAGATTTTAAGTGATAAATAAATTGTTTAATTGTAGGTCACCTTATGTATTAGCAAGAATCAAAAGTCCAGGTTTAGACACCCAAGAAAGCGTTGGGCACCTCAGATATGTGTCATCATTTCCCTAGCTGTGCCCCTTGCCCGTCCCAATGTGGGAATATTAAGAAAGCACCACCTTAAATTTAAGAAAGAAGAATGCTAACCACAAAAATGCATGGAAAACTCTGCTCTCCCCAGTGATTAGGTGTCTGAATCAAAACTATACTGACGTATTTTATCTACTTATGATCCAGCACACCTAATTTTGCGTAATTATTTTTGAAATGACAAACACCACTAAAAAGACAGACGTTTGTCTCATGGCAGGAACCCAGGATTCTTTTCATGGTAGGTAAGTATCAACCACGAGGCTGTGCAGTCATGTTCCATCTTGTCTGCTTCTCCTCTAGGTCCAACCACAGTTCATTCTTTCCTGTGCTTTGACCTCACTTAACTAAGGGCCCTGCTCAGCACAGCAAGTACCTTGGTCGTCAGAGCATTCCTGTTGAACATGAAAGGTGTCCCTCTGAGTTCCTTCATGTTGAAAAAATTAAATTTTATTCAGGTTTCCATTTCTTTGAGATCAGGCAGGAAGGGAGTAAAGACTTAAAGAAGCTTAAGTAGCTGCTGACGGGTGGGTTGGACCAGTGTTCAATGTTGACATATGAAAGTACTTAAACTATTACTTTGGCAATAGCCCTAGTGCTTCTGAGACAAGTAAGCACTACTATCTAATTCCTGCTATACAAGGGGAAGACACTGCACTGTTTATAACTAAAATTGAGGCTGTTTATTTGTGGTTTTCTTACAGGAAACAGATTCGAGCTCTTCTAGGACAGTTTAGCCAGTCAGAGGCTTTGTTGATCTCCTCTGGAGTTGAGCCAGGGACTCTAGATGGAGTTCTCTTGGATGCTGGCTGTTCTTCCATGCAATTTGATACACCTGAAAGAGGTTTTTCCCTGCAGAAGGACGGACCTTTGGACATGAGGATGGATGGTGACAGGTACCTGTTAATAAAACAATTCTTGAAATTCAAAAACTGTGTGCTCAGCAACTCTAGTGCGTTTCGGTTCCCCTGAAATTGAAGAATTCTCATCATCAAACCACATGTAATTTTGCGCAAGTATACTGTCTTTCTTTTGCCAGAAAGCTTTTTTCAGTCTCAATACTTAGAACCCTGGTTATTGTCTTTTCCTTCTTTGAAGTAAGAGGAAAGTTCCAGTGATGAGTAATTAAACCAGTAACATTTTGGTAATGATACCGTTACAATTTCACATTTTTGGAGTGTGTGGTGTACAGTTACAGGGGCATCTCGCTTGCGGAGGCCTGTCTTCTTCCTGTTATTGCCGCAGTTTCTCAGACTGTACTTGATCTGCAAACTCACAACCACTTACTGCCATCCCATTCCTTTTCTGCCAGACTTACTATTTGTGGAACCTTCGCTTGAGCACATTAAGTTGCTCCCTCAGGAAAGGAGCAGCCTCCCTCTTTTCTGCAGTGGCCATCTGACCCAGTTACTTCTCTCTAAAAAGAACATAATATAAAATAAATAAATAAAATCCTATCCATGATATCTGCCTGTTGTAATCGGATAGCGACATTGCTTTTAACACACTAGTGTAATGTTGTCTGACATGCCTGTAGATTTATTGTAAGCAATATTATAAGCTTCCTTCCAAATTGTGTAGGAAGCACATCAGGCTTACTTAACTGTCAAATTAACAATTACTAAATAAATCACCTCTTTTTAAATTACTAGAATTGGTGTTTAGTACATTGAAGAGCATGAAAATCAATGATGGAATGATAATTTCTATTTATGTACCAGTTTTCATCTTCAAACAACCTAACACATTTCTGTAGCATTGTGCTTTTTACATGAACAACCGAAGATCTCTTGTAGATGATGGCAGTAATTGCATAATGCATTACCAGGAGAATAAAAATTTTTGCTTTGTGTTTTGATGAACCTGTAATCTTAAGAGATGTCACTTGATCATTCAGTGCTCACACAGAGCTGATGGGAAGCCTCAGTTTCTGAGGAATGTCTTAACACATTAACGTTAAGTCTTAACACAGGAAATTTCATGATATTTGCTTTTCCCAGTTTTGTGTAAAAAGCTTATGTGATCCTCCTGGGATTCAGCCCTCGGATTTCAAGAATCTGAACTCCAGGCTTGCATTTGCTTCATGAGTATACATACATTGAACAGGAGCATAAGAACAAAGGATACCTGTGGCATAACAAAAGCCTGGCACTACGGTTGTTGCTATGATACTACTTGCCTCTGATTTCTAAGTTTTGTTATCTTTTTTGTAAGATACTGCAGGAGAGTAATAAATGCCTGAAAAATGTTCTGTGTATTTGTGTTTGTAGAAGAGATTTTTTTAAGTAGGTTGTATGTTTTCTCTGATTAGTAAACCCTTATATGATGTCCATAATGTACCTTGAACTATTGCAACAGCAAAGTGACAGAGATTTAAAAAAAATAAATTTATGTCTTATACTGTTTATATTGTAATAATTCTTGTCGTTTGTAATATTAGGTAATTTCTATTCTCTCAAAATTATATTTGGATATAAATTCTTATGCCTTTTAGTGAAAAGTAAAGTTAAATTATTTTCATAAGCAGTTGTTTTCATAGCAGAGACGTGAAAGAAAAGATCCTGGAGATCAGTTCTGGCTAGAAAACAGCATATAATGCAAGATGACTAAAGTGAAGCCAAAAGGGACAAGTTTGTATTCTAAAGCTGTCGAAAGAAAAAGTGTCACTGCATTTCCATTTTAACATGATACTGAAATATATTTATTCTTGTCAACTCATTGGGCATTGTTTATTATAATAGTTGGAAGTTTCAGCTGCTCTAACTGATGTTAAGGAACAAACTCCATTTAAAATAACAAGGAAAAGGATTTAAAAGGTGCAAGCTATATCTATTTTCATAGTGTTGCTGTCTCTTATTTGAAAACCTCAAAGGCACTCATATGCAGTGTATGTGTTTGACTTCATGTCTCAATGCTATGAAGCTTCACCTCTTGTCAATGAAAACTGACGTCAGTGAACTAATTGGCTCTTCTTGTGCGTAGGTACCCTGACATGCCCACTGCTGCTGATGTTGTGAATGCTTTAGATCAACAGGCGCTTGCGTCCATCCTGAGAACATACGGGGAGGAGAGGCACGCCAAGAAAATCGCTTCAACCATCGTTCAGGCACGCAGCATATACCCCATCACCAGAACTCAGCAGCTTGCAAGCATTGTTGCAGGTACCCTCATTAATTCTTCACAGTGGCTGAGGAGAAAAAATATTAATCCCCAAAGTCCCAGAGGGATCTATTTGTACTTGAAATCATGCAGGATCTAATCCTGCCTATTCTGCTCTGATGTCAGGTCTTTTTATTCCCCCCCCCTTAAGCTCCCACTTTTTATATTGTAGTTTGATGATTAGTTTAGTAATATATTTTACATGAAGTGATTTATCATTTTGCCAACCAAGTTGAAACACAGAATGACAGCAGCCTAGGGAGTTCTTTACTCCAGCTATTGATAAGCCTTCAAATATCAGATACGTCATATACATCTCTTAGTTTTAAATTTCTACATTTTAATTTTTTGAGGGGAAGTATCATGGCAGCTTCCAATTATGAATGAAATCAGATCATTTCTGTCTGGTTAAAGAACCAAGAAGCAAAAAGTAAAGCAATACATAGCTTGCTTCACCTTGTGAATGGCAACTAAATCAGCCTGAAGCGACTATTGAAACGCTTCATCTTACTTGCTCTTTACTGTAAACAGCTTGTACAAAATGTAGTTAGACAGGAACTGCGCTCAAATCAAGAACCTTCCTGTTTGTGTTCTCAAGTGAAAATGTTTGAGGAGAAATGCAAGACACAAATCCTATTCATTAACATTATAGTATGTAATGTTAGTTGTTTTGGTTTTTTTTCAATGAAGAGATGAAAATTACTGGGTCTTGTCACAAATAAATCTAAACTGCTGACTCCTTTGAATATAGATGAATATTGGTGGCTATCCAAATTTAACATTTGCTAAAGAATAGAGTTAAATGTTGTATCAGTATGCTGAAGACTTTTAAAAAGCATATTATATTCATAAATATTTGTATTACTTAAACTGGAATTTTAAGGGACTTACTTTTAATGCCCTTAAACAGATTAAAAGGTTTAGATTTGTATAAATTAGGATACTTGAGCAAAATGGCCACTCAGCCGACACGCAAAGTTTAGCTGACGTGATTAAAGGACCTGAAGACACTGCTTGCTGTTGTAAAGGCCCTGCTGTAAATATAGTGAATGTGAGGAACAATTGTAAAAAAACAGAGATAAAACCCTATGAGTCCTTTATAAACCTGAAGAGTTACATTTTTAATATAGTCCTTGTTATCAACATCATGAACTAATAATTCATTTTTTTGTCACATTTATCTCATGGTTTTTGGAAAACTGTTCATTAAAACTGTGTACCATTATTGAGATTGAAGCGACCATATTGCTATGCTAAAGGTATAATGTGTTATAGGCTGTAAACAAGCAACTCAGTAACTTCTGAAATAATTTTGTGCACTAGTATGAACTAAGGAAGTAAAAATACTAGTGCAGAGAAGATGGTGATTGAAGATTACTTCACATTTAATGTGTTGCATGTGAATCGCCACTTAATGGTCACTTTTCCATGACAATGAGAAGGATTTTTAGTTCTCACTTAAAACTCTCTGCTGTATTTGAAGAGCAGCTTCATAGATGAATCAGGTATGCATCAGAACTGTTTATACCTGAAGAAAATTTCTGGTAACTGAAATATATTTTATTTAATTCATCATCTTTCAATATATATTCTTATGCAAAATTATATCCATTAGGTTATTGAGGTAACCAGAGCTAAAGTGCCAGAGACCACAGCTACAGGATCCTCTTGGTGGCACAGCATGAAAAACACCCTGACTAATTCAGGACTCTACCAGAGTCAAATCTGTGACCTATTTGATAAATGTAAAGCCCTTTCAAAAATAATATATTAATTAGAATAATAAAATCTTGCATTTTAGATTTTGCAGACTCTATACAAGTTTGATTATCTCCCCAGAACAGGATTAATTTTTTTGTCTAGTACAGGAGACAGAAAAGAAGCAAAAAGTCTAGCCAATGAGGCTGGGTATTTACGTCTCTTTCTCTGCTGGTGTCAATATCTGAGAATTCATGTGTAGTCCATATTTCTTTCGTGTGTTATAGATTACTATGGCTTCAGATTTCCTAGAACTCCAAAGTTTTGTGTTAAGGTCCAGCTGATAACCAGAATCCCAATGAATCTAGATTTGGACTAGCCTGAAATTGGAATTTCATTTCTATTTATAGAATGCTAAACTTCTGGTCTTTCCTGCCACCCCCCAAAAGGTTAGGTGCTGATTCATTGGGAGATAAGAATGAAGGATGTAATTAAAAAGCGAACAAACAAACAAGCCAGCTCCACAACAGTTACAGAACAATCAGACATTGCTAAACTTTGTATTAGCAAGAGTTACAATTTTAAGGTATAGCTTGAGAAAATATATAGATTTGTATGTCAAGACAGCCTATGACAGCTTGGGGCTTACTCGGGTATCTGAATGATTTCTTGCTCTCCTTTGTTCCAGTTCAAGAAAATTAGTCCTTCTATTTCTTGGCATAGAGCCTGAAAGTCGTTTCTCTATATACCGTGCTAATGAGTAAGGTCCAACAAAAAATCCTAAGAAACATTTGGCTTTGTCCAAAAGGCTTCTGATCCATTTAAATAAGGAGTTCTGTGTGAGTTACGGAGTCTGCAGTTTCCATGGGAAAAAGGAGGAGTCCTCTGTTCAATCATGTGAGCATCATCTCCTCCCACAGCAGAGTCAAACTCCACTCACTGTTTAGAATTCTCACGCAGCTATCTGCAGTGATGAACACTCTGTGGATGCTGAAGATCAGTAGGTCTCAGCTGAAGCTCTGTGAATAGATATGTGGAAGTTGATGGAGAAGCACTTCCTGATGGCTTCTGCTGTAGCTCATTGGGTTGTTTGGAAGCGATAGTTTTGACTCAATGTGCAGGAAAACTGGTTAATAACAGTGGAATTTTTAGAATGTAATTTTAATATGCTTTTTCTGTACAACTGATGATCTATTTTTATTTCTGTTCAGTAGGTAATATACCTTGCTATCTATTAGTTTTTTGTTCAAAATTTATTTTTTCTCAGTGTTATTTAGATATGTAATCTATTAACAGATCATTTTGAGATAATGTAATCATTTGGACTTCACCCAAAAGGAATTGGTGATGAGATATTAAAGAAATTTGAAAAGTTTAAAAAGAACTTTAAGAGAGAAAGCAAATCTCATTCAGATCGATTCACATTTCTAGACTTTAATTATCAGTTTGGAATTTGTAATATTGCCTGAATTTCAGATGGGTGAGAATTAACACTGTACTGAGGGAGCCTAGACAAAAGGACATTAGTTGCGTCACAGAAACTTATTAAATGCAATGCTAATTCAACAGACGGATTCCTGCAAACAGGTGCACCATCTGAATTAATTTTTAAACTCTCCCACTCTCATACACTCTGGGGACTTTAATAGTTCATATTGACAGGCACAGCACGTTGCTAACTTCATTCACAAGCTTTAAAATTTCAATACATAACAACATGTGAATCTATTAGATTTTTAAAAGTGTAAGCAGCATCAGGGCATCCCAAAACTAAAAATGATAATTTCTCTCACTGGGATTTCAAGCCAGTCATCTAGCCACAAGCGTGGGGTTTTTATGAATGAAATTCATTTTACAAGCTTCCCATACAGATTTTTTTTATATTTTTGTACAGCCTGTTACCAGGAAAGATTTCATTTTAGTGTCATGGTAATTGGAGGGAGCTGGATGAGAGATTTTGTACCTTAGCAGAAAGCACAAATAAGTTCTTTAGTTAACTATACCAGAGGACTATGAGTGGAGTAGAAAAATTTTTCACCCATGGAATATAGGTCAAAATCTACTGCTTTTACTAAAAAGACGAAAGCTAGTGTGACAGAAATCACTACCACAGATTACTTTTATTAGTTAATCCCAGTCTCTGAATGTAGAACAATAAGTTTTTGAACTTGGAAATGGTTTCATTTTTGGTTTAGTTTTGGGGGTTTTGATTGCATAAAGCTGCAAAGTGGCTGCATTTCTTCACCAGTTTCCTGAATATTAGTATTCTGTACTGTTACATAGGATCTGCAGTGCAGTTTGTGCATGTTCAACTGAGGCGTGTAAGGTTGTATTATGCTTACAGAATATATCTGGGTTTTAGTTTATTTTTCTTCAGTGTGTGATAAATTAATTCACAGTAAGAAATTTATGTCAGAGTTAATCATCATAGAAGATTATTGTAGGAAGACACTGCACTCACCAACCATGACAGGACAAATGGAAGAATCTTCCAAAGACCTGTCAGTGTCCTAGTCATGCTGGTAGCCTGAATATCTCGTTTCTTTCGTTTAGCTTATTCAGTATTGTGATTGCAAAATAGCAATGTTCGTGATCAGAATACTAAAAATCTGGCCAGATATCAGCATGTCATCTCTATTTAGATTTTTACAAAACCAGTTTTGAAGTAGATCTTGATATCATCTTTGTTTTTTCAGGTAAGTAAAAGATATTTTCAGTGACATAGGAGATAAAACTTACTGTATTTTCAGTGAGATTGGCTGTGGAAATTTAAACAAAGGATCTCATTCTAGGCTTCTGGTTTTATGGTTAGGTCCCAGTCAAGAAGCGCAGTCAGTTTTGTACCTAAATTATGTGCCGTACTCTTGTGGGTTGGCTTCATTTTTATCTGTGATACTTTTGGAAGCTGAAATGGGTCATCCCCAGAAAACCAGCAGTGTTTTTAGAAAATACTTAGACTGCTAATCTGTGATAGTTAAAAGTTCCGGGTCTGCTTTGAGAGGTGAACACCAGCTGTAGGTAATAACTGCCCAAAACTGAAAATACAAAACTGACACGCTTCAACTCACAGCTGTGAATTGTTCAGCAAGGGGCAGGAACAATACAGGTAGAACCATAAAAATGCACTGTTTTCTAACCCGCTAGCTTGTTAATAGCTAATATTTTGTAAGGGAACAGTGCTTTTTCATTCCAGTTACAACTGTTTTTGTAGAGTGAACATGACAGCAGAACGGGGCTTGGTTTTGGAAGGGGCAGGGGGAAGAGTGAGGTATGTTTTCCATGGCTTTAGAAGTAGGCTTAGGAAAAGAGATAGATTTGTTGTGTGAGTTCTTTTACAAAATCAGTATTTTCTTATTCAAGTGACTATGGCTTCTGTAACTAAATTCAAAAGATACCTGGGTGTCTGATGTTTCAACTTCAGATTCCATTGTAGAAAAATACTATTACAACTGAAACACAAAGCAGGTCTTACGGAGAATACGAAGCTATGTGTATTTAGTCACTTAGTGCATGCCATGGAAATGTCCCATGGTGATTTTGGATACATTATATGCTGCTTTTAAATGCTGCTCTTTCATGTCATAACTATTCAAGAGTGACGCGCATACTACTAGTGTTAGTAGCTGTTAATTGACCATTTAAAAAATTTGTTTATTTTGCTTGGCACAGCATTCCTTTATGTTATGCATTAAGAGACAGTTTTCTTCACACACAAATGACAGTCACAGACTGTTAAGGATTCCATTTTCAAAGAATCTATTTTTAGGCATGTAAAGGAATATGAATACAGATAACTGTGCCAGGTAGTACAAGCTTGGTGTCAGCTGGGTTCTTGGGACGTCTTCCCCTGTGAGATATCAAGTTCTCCTTTTTGTTCAGCTCTTTCATCAAAACAGGCTTTGTGACTCCTACAGTAAAAGTATATATTATTTTTATGTTTTGTAGAAAGTACAGAACGTGGTGTTCTCAAAGAGAGGGATTATATTAGCTAGCTGGTGTAACTTTTTCTAGAGTTTGTAAGTGGTGGAGGAGTCTAGCTCCCGCAGGTTAAATCTATTTACTCTGTTTTGTGAAACAGAGTTTAAAGCCGCAAATTCCTCTGTAGCAGTTTGTGTTGGGAAAAGTTGATCCTGTTGCCACTTTCTGTGTCAAAGAATTCGGACTATAGGAACGGGAACCAGTGATGGCTACGATGGGTCTCTTCCGTTAATTCATGCGCTGTTAGCATTAGAGTCAGAGGAGGTAGGGAACGTAGTTGGGAAAATTGAGTATGCAGAAACACATCTTGGATACATCACATACATGGTAATAACGATTGAATTTTTAAATCCGGTTATTGGCCTCTCCCTTTGCTGAACACTGACAATCACTTGTGTGTTTGTGATGCCTAACACTTACGTCTCGTGACATAAGTAAAATCTTACCTTTAAAACTTTCAAGAATTCCACTGATAAATTATTTTCTGCCAACGTACTGGACTATATCTCTCCTAAATTTTCTTTCATTACCTTTGTAAACGTGAATATAGTCAACTTGTTTCAGAGGTACCATGTTCCCTTCTTTTACTCCACCACATAGAATATCAGTTACTGGATTATGAACTGCATTTACTTCAAACCCATTGCTTTATTATGTTGTTGTTTTGCACTGGCATGGAATTAAGGCATTTTAATACACACATACCAGCTGTACTGCCTTATCTCTAATGGGCCTTCTTATTTGGAAAAAGATTTCTTTGCAGTTATGCGCTAGCATTATTCATTCAATTTATCTTCACCAGACTCCTGTGCTTACTTACATAATAGATTATAAGTTTACTCAGGTTTCACAGATCTTGTAAGAGTCTTGCACTTTAGTCCCTTTGATCCATCAAATCTGGCTGCTTTAGCGCTGTACTCAGATAATGAAGATTCAAGCCTAAAATACATTAAGTAATAATATATTGAAGTTTCTTTAAAAAATTCAGTCTCTACAGAGGATTGTATACAAGAATTTTGGAGAAGGGAAGAGGAAGTTTGGTGCATCTGGTCAAAATTATTTAATTTGGTATTTTTGCATCCAATAGACTGATATCTTGACATGTTCTTCTGTGTAGACGTGTGAAAAAGCAAGAGTCAACTGCATTTTCTAAATTTCTCAAGATATTTTTGTGAACATTTGAAGAAACACGGGGTAGTGGTCAACAGTGTTTATCCTTAAACAAGGATGTCTCTTTTAAGCTTTAAGTTATTCATTGTAAGGTGCTTATCACCATGTAGAAATTGTCTTCATCTTATCTCTGCCTGTGAAGAAATGCATAGATATCTAGAAGCAGTTAAAACTGTGTGTACATCATATTTTTTTTTTCTTAAAAGCATAAAACAAACCACCCCAAATACTGAACTGACGTTGAGTACACTGAGCTGTAAGGTGCAGGACTTATCTAGTCCATCTTCATTTTTTCTCTTGTTTCAGTTTCAGCCATCATTCTGCATTTTAATTTTGTGATGCATTTGAGAAAGGAATTTCTATGAAAGGTTCTAGGAAAAAAACATACCTAACCACAAGCCAGATCAGTTTCCTAGGGTTTACTTTCAGAAATGTGAATTCAAAGCAGAAAATAGAGATATATTATAAAGGAGGAAGCTCACCATTCAGGGTTCCTTTGTAAGTATGATTTCCTTTAAAGTCATTATGCATGAGTGGATTAATGTCAGGATAGCAATGTAGAAATAATAAGGTACTAACATATACTTTTTAAAATTCATGACAGGTGCTTTTCCAGCTTCAGCACTGTATGCACGAAAAGACTTACTTCAGAGACCTACGCATGTTGCTACCAAAACTTTCCAAGGCCTGCGAATATTTGTAAATGATGAGCTCCATGAACTCCTTATAGGGCTGAAGACAGCTGAGAAGTTTCTGAAACCTGGAGGTCGCCTTGTAGCCCTCTCCTTTCATTCACTAGAGGATCGTATAATCAAACGTTTTCTGTATGGAATAGACATGACAGAAAAGTACAATCTTGGCTCAAGGCAGAAGATTAGACAGGCTCTGAAAAATTGCTCCAAAGAAGAAGATACACAAGAATTTCCCTGTGGAAAATCCAAGTCAAATTGGATTTTTATACAGAGAAAAGTTCTCACACCGCAGGCCAAGGATATTCAAACAAACCCAAGAGGAAGGTCGGCCAAGTTAAGAGCTGCTGTTAAACTCTAAAACAAAATATATCATTATACAACTGTAAAATTTCCTTAAATTTTGTTTTCCAGAAGGCTAACTGGACAGGTAGTATCAAAATGAAAAAATAAAATGAAGGCTGTTAGAAAACATTTCTTTCTTACCTTTGTGCTCCTTTTTAATTAGAGTGTAATGTAGAGCATCAAAAGGTAAAATAAATGTAGCTAAGTGACTGTCACTAATTATGCAAAAAAGATATCTTTTTAAAAAGAACGTCAAAAACAAAGCTTAGAAAAATTACATTTGCTGTATTTACAGTATTTCCTTTAGATTAAATTAAAAAACTCTGACATTAACAGTCTAAGTGCAATAGCTGATTGAGACAGACACATTTTTATGGGGGTGGATTTCACACACCTAAGTCAGATGGCTGGTTTAGTCTACAGGAAGTTTAAACTGACATAAGAAGTCATGATCTATCAATCTCTGTATCTCAATTAGTACGTTGCCTGGAGGACAAGAGCTAGTTCTTAAAGAAATTGCTATCAGTATCTAATGTTCTATTCAGGGATTTGTAAATGGGCTCTTACCTTTTTTAAAAATAAGTAAATATTTACATCTGAGTGATCACCTGGTTATTTAATGTTTATGGATTCTGAATAATAAATGTGTCTTGAAGAAAAAAAGATGCTTAAAAGACCACTGTTTACACTTGGACACCATAAGCAGCAAGTAACCAGCCAGAAGATTTGTATTTCATCATTTGGATTTCTTCCTGTGACCCTAACTTCTGTGCACAGATCCCAGCACAACTTTTACGTGTTGATGGTATAATAATTAATCCGTCAAAAAAAGGGTGTTGCGGGGTTTATGAAGTATTTTCCTTTGCTGGTGATAATTTAAGACGTGTTATTTAGGTAACTATTGAGTTACTTTATAAAAGACCCACTATAACACCAGTTTCCTGTTTGGATGCTATGCTATGCTAGGTAGTAAAAAGTAATGTAATTCATTTGTTAATAAGTTAATATGAATTATGAATGTAAGACCATTGTTTTGCTGTCTATATATGTTAAAAATGATTAGAAAATAGTGTAGGTTTCAACTTCTTTGACCTCTGACTCATCTGTTCAGGAAACAAAGTCCTTACTTGGATAATCAAATCGGTAGCAGGATTTCTTTTGTGATGAACCTGAAACTTTACTGGTAGAATAAAAAAATGTGATTTCTGACTCTGAGCTAAATGATTACTACACTAGCTTCTGAAAGAGAACTGACTGGATCATTCCAGAATTGATTGTCATCATGCACCCCATTTATGTTGATGTAAATCATTACCTCACAGGAGTTTTTTTGGTCATATTGACGCAAACAAGTTGAAATTTAAGTTTACTGTCTACAATATATAGAAATATCTGAATATTGTTTAATTCCTTGGTAAAGCTAAGTCATGTAACGTATTCTTAGGTATACACATGATAACATCCATCACTAATCTGAAATAACAGTTGAATGATGATGGGCACTTCATACTTTTCTGAAATTTCAATATTTTTCACTACTTTATACATGCTATTAAATATTAAATACAACATTCCACTTCAAATAATATTACTTACTGTTGACATCTTCGAGACAACAGACTGTACCTTAAATAGACTTCTTTTTTCATCCAAACATTAAATATAAATAGCTAATGTTATTTTTAGCTAAGATTCCATACTGAGATGTACTCCAGTTGTAGGCTGGAAAAACTGTGCCTCCAGCAAAGGCTTAGAAGAGTAGTATTGCCATGCTGTGTGTTGTTCAGGATCACACTTCTGCTATAACTGGAAGGTCTTTTCCTGAAGTTAAGTATCTGTATCCCAGAAATTATATGACAGCAATAAAATTCCTTATGCGTAAAACAGTGTTTAAAATCCACACTTCTTGCATCTAATTTCAAAGGCACAGTTGCTGGTGATAGTTGAACTACTGTATATCAGTTTTTGTAAACGCACTCCCTCAGTTAGGGAAAGCAAGAGGCTTTTCTTTACCTTTAGGTTGGAGTTGCACAGCCATGGCAGTGCACCAGTCGCTGAGCTCTTCGCTTTAGAGGATCTGTTTCTCTCCCCTCAGGGTCTCCTCACTTTCGGCTTTAAACTCGTGGTATGGAGAGTCCTGGAATTTTAACCTCTGCTTGCCTGAAAACAGAATTTCTTGGTTTTTCCAGAAAACCCTGTGCTTGTATTTAGTCAAAGTATTCCTGTATCTTTAAGTGTTTCATTTCGTTCAGTAGCTGAAGTTATGTGAAGGGTATTACGTCTTTATGTTCTTACCAGGATACATATCTGCATAGTGTATCTTAATTTTCCCTGACGTGGTCAATATGATGTGTTAGTAAAACTAAACATTTTTTTACCATAATCAAAAATGGTATTTATGAAGGAGATGGTATCTGGTGGAAAATTAGTCTTTCTGAAACCAAGTCATGCTGTCATGATACAAATTGTATATAATTTCTGAAAACATGCCTTTCAACCTGAGCAATGTACATTTTAATACAGCCAAATGCAAGATTATTTATCAACAAAGAAAAAAGATTGTAGACCATGTTTACAAGGGCTTTGGCAATACCCTGGCATGTACACAATGGGAAGAGGAGAAACATCCAGTATATGGAATATTTGTAGAGAGTATCAGGTGATAGTTGTGGAGAGGTGACAGTGTTGCCAAACAATATGTGCGTGCAGAGCATATTGCTAAAGTGTAGATCTTTTCATGTTAATACTTCAGAAGGGTGTGGAAAATTTTTAGAAAGTGTAGAAACCACCAGTGAGACTGTAGGCATTGTAAACAGACTTTCTGTTGAAATGATTGTAAAATGTGATTTAATTAGTTAATCCAAGTGACTGGAAAGAGTTGATATGCTGTTCAAGGTACCTACGTGGTGAAGAGAGTTGCATAGAATAATTGTATGAAAACTAGGCACAGTTATCCTGTGAATAAGGTTTTTCTAATAAAAATACAGTACTTATTAAACTATCATTTTAAAGTATAAGCACAATTAGCTGCATTAATGGCGCATGAGGGCCTACCAACAATTATTACTTCCCTGTTGCTTCTTAAAGAAAAAGAATCAGTTTCATTGTTTCGGAATGCAAAGGCTTAATCATACTGCTTTCAAGTAATGCGAGGAATTATCTCTGTCTTCCATTCTTTTTTTTTTTTTTTAACTATTGCAGTTATGTAATTTCTCAGGTGTCTTTTATGGTCAGACCTGTTGATATTGCCACTTGTCTTGGAAAAATCCCAGTCTGAAACGTCTATTTGTACAGATCTATTGAGGTGTTTAATAGATGGACGTTGGAAGGAGAGGATTCCTAATGTAGTACGAACAGGGAAAATACTGACTTCAGGAAACACTAATAACAAGTGGCTCTCATCTAGTAGCAAGTATTGTATCAGACTTTTTGCATCCTGCTTTCTAGAGTAGCATTTCTATGATTAATAATGATTCATATAGTTGCTCTAACATTATTCTTTGTGTTGAAGAAGACATGGTATTAATTGGAGAGTTTATGTTCCTAAATAGTGTAACAGCATAGGGAGGGAGGCAGCATGAGGAACTATGCCCTGAGGAAAGGTGGGATGATTGCAATAAGCAGTCTTAGACGCAGATTGTTGGTGATTTTATTTGGTTAATTTAAATTTTAAAATAACTTAGATATTGGTCTTGACTCATTGTTTGGACTATCCCTGTACAAAAATACTGGTGAAAAATGAGAGGAGGTGAACTCGTAAGCCGCTTTGGTTTTGCCCATCTTACTGAACATCTTTCCTCTAGCAAGAGTAATAAAGGGTTCAGACTTGCTTTTATTGTGCCCCAAAATCTCTCCAGGAAGAGCCCTTCGATACGATTAGGACCATTTATGCCAGGATGACAGACACTGTTCAGTGCAGTATGGAAGTCGGCCTTTACATCCATACATTTATTTTTTTCAAAAAGCGGTTGCTTAATTCTTATCTGTAACTTAGAATAATATGCAATCATATGTATAAGTCTTTCAGAAGTATAATCAAATGTGGAGGCCTTTTTACACCTGAGATATACTGGAATTAAAGCAGGATTTTGTGGATTAATTAAGACTGCAGTGCTACTGTGAATCTTGAAAATAATTTAAATGAATGTAGAACAACTTATTCCCTTTCTCTCTTCCAGGCCCCCACAGAAGATAAAAGAGAAGAATATATTTAATTAAAAAGAAAAAAAACTTATAAAAAAATGTAATTTATGAGGTTGATATCCAATTTTAAAAGAATTTTATATGTGTAGTATTCTGTTACTTTTTCCATTCATTGCCTAATTTTACCTGGTTTGGGATAAGCAGCAGTGAGATAGCTCAATCTCTGGATGCACAGCATGGTTTCTAGTGCACAATCAAAGTTAATAGTGGGGAGCTATATAAGCTTCTAAATCCAGCTCTGTATATTTTTCCCTCAGTCTCCTTTGCAGTCAGAATTGTGTTTACCTTTCTGAATCCTCTGTAAGCTTATCCCAGAATGAATGAGACAGAAGGGTTTTTCTTTTCCAGAAAACTACTGTACCTGTCCATCCAACTGTATTCAAATTAATGCTATTTAATACTTTTTACATATTTTGCTGATGACGCACCATGTTTTTCAATATTACTGTTACGTCACTAAGACTGGAGAAGGAGCAAATACTTGTTCATGGGAAATCACACTAAAAAAACAGAGCAAGTGATCAGTTGCCTGAATGTCTCACCGTATTGACACAGATATGTTTATAAAAAATAAAGTTTTTTCATTGTACCTTTAGACAAATTATATTTTTTTCTGATGCTTTTAAAACCTAATTTGATTGGTTGTAATAGTCAAAAACAAGCTGGAGTTTTTTTTAAATTTATTTTTATGTTTGCAAATTTAAACTTGACACCTTGTTTATAGCTGTCTCTTTAAAGAGTAAAACTGGAGATACAGCTCCCTCTGTCTGTCCTGGGAATACCTATGCGTTGTTCTTTTTGGAGTGCACCTGCAAATGATTATAGTAACAGCATGTTTACTGTCAGCACGAAGATACAAGATAAAAACGTGGATAACTTCTTTTACAGGTTAGTAGTTGTTTTAAATTATGCTAACTGGAATTTTACAAGAACAAAGCGTAAGTCATTTTCTTAGCTGAAAATTCTTCTATCAAGATACCTAATTCAAAAGACAGAGAAGCAGACTTACACAGTAAGGTTCTCAAACATATAATTTATTATTAGAATAAAATATATATGTATAAAAATTCTAGCTATTCTTTAATGCCCATACAATCTTTACAGACATGACAGTGGCAAATGTACTTCATATTTTTGTTGACATTCATTACAGAAAACATTTTCTGTGCTGGTGGAGAAATCTGCATAAACAATCAAACAGTAGGGGATACAACAGATACTGGAAAGAAAATAAATGATGCTATATAAATCACATCTTAGAATTCATACATGCTAGAATACCTGAATAAAAACTTAGGTTTCAGTGTACTCCATTGTCATTTGTTCACATGCCACACTAGTGAGTCTGTCGATGCGATTCTGACAAAGTAAATGTTATCAGCTTGTCAGTTTTAGGTTGTCTGTGGTTTATATTTGCACTGAGTGTATACTAGAGCTCAGAAAAAGTCTCTACTAGGCTTATGATGTTATTAGCATTTTATATTAGCTGTAATTATACTAATAACTTCAACATAGCAGCATAACAAGTTTATATCACAAGTTAGTAACTGAAAAAAATGTTGAAGCATCGTGGTATAACTCGTACATGAAAATGTGTGGAAGCTTAGTAATAACTTAGTCATCAACAATTCAGGCTAGAAAAACTTCTTTTTTATTTCAAACCATTTTTTAAGCTCATTTCTACACACCTTCCCTGTATATTGTACACTTTTCTCGTTTTAATCAGAAGTAATTTCATGCTTAAGAACATCTCTCATAGACTTTGCAAGGAACTGAAGTGGGAAGTATTGACACTCCTGGCTGATAAGCACCTGCAAACGAAGATATCATAAAAACTGTTCTGTGGGATAGTGCAAAACTTGTATTCTGAAGAATAATGACACATGCGTGCCTGTTAGTACATGCACAATCTGAGAGCCTAATCCTGCAGCCTTTACTTATGGGTACAGCTTTGTTATGCTTTATTTCTGAAATGTCCCGTTTCTCAAGGTCTTGACAGAAATGGGAGTTGAAATCTTGGTGGGCACTCGGAGCTGGCAGGGAGCGGAGGTAAGTCTGATAGGCTGGCAGGTGGGTCTCTGTGGCACCAGAAGGGACTTGACACTGCAAAACAGGATCTGCTGGGTGCAGGGTGATCCCGTACTGCCTGGGCCCGTACAATAGTAACTAAATACAATAATGCTGAATTAACTAAGCTCTTGATGTATAGGCAGGTCCACTGGTGTACATTACACTGCGTTTCACAGTGGCTTAGCAATGGTGGCAATGGGTTTCAGAAGAGTAAAGGTAGGAAAACAATAAAAATCCTTGGAAATTAAGCTGATACATAATTTCTAGTGCCTCTCTTGGGGAGGCAGGAGGGTGACAGAAAAATTATTTGAAAGGAAAGGGAATTTAGTTTCTGCTGTTGCTGCCCCTATTAAAGGTAATAAATGACTTCCATTGGTTTAAAAAACATGAGATCAAGACCTAAACTGTACACGTAGTGTAACTACCACTATTAATCATTCTATTAAAACTAGCAGGTGCGAAATTATAAAACAGCAGATTAGTTAAATGAGTTTGGCAAATACCCTGCTGTATAGTTGTACTGCGCTTAATAGCATTCTAGAATTAAAGTAATTAAGGGATGATGAGGGGTGTGTGACACTAGCCTTCACACTGGGACCCTGCCAACCTTTCTTGCGTGGGGCTGCACCCTGTACACCTGGGCGGGAGCGCTGCCGCAGCTGATGGGGTGATGACTGACGTGTAGATCGAAATCTGAGCCTCCCCGGAAAGTGTTACAATATCTTACTTTTTAGAGCACTGACTTATTAGCTAATGCTTTATTAATAGAGCTTGAGTTATTTGGAAAACAACATATTACAAGCTGAGCATAGAGGGTGTTTTTTGGTTGCTGCTTGAATTTCATAACTTTTGTTTTTCTCAGGGCAAGCTAGCTATTGTTCTTTTAAAATTAAGTGAAACTTTCCTGGAACCAGCAGCGGTCAAAGTTTTTCTTTGAGACAAAAAATAATTAATGAATGAATTTAATTTCAGTGACTATTAAATCCAGTTATAACCCAAATGGAACACAGTCCTCCATAAACACCACGTTTCCCAATAGTTCAGTAATTCAGCAGCTTATTGAAAATACTCTTTAGCGGTTTAGCCACTTCCATAGTTACAGCTGGCAAATATTTTACTCGCCTCATTGAAGTTGTAGCTTAGTTTCCAGGATTCTGCTTCA
This sequence comes from Opisthocomus hoazin, assembly GCF_030867145.1. Classification (NCBI taxonomy): domain Eukaryota; kingdom Metazoa; phylum Chordata; class Aves; order Opisthocomiformes; family Opisthocomidae; genus Opisthocomus; species Opisthocomus hoazin. The sequence goes on from NC_134420.1 coordinate 7,880,968, forward strand.
TATGAGCACACTTTTTGTAAAAAAAAGTTATAAAGTACATAGTTTTTCCTGAGAAAAGGCTGTTGATTCCTTTCTTTGAATATAGTCTTGTGCTAAGAAAACAGTGCACTTTTTTCTTCCTTTTTTTTTGTAGTTTTTAACTTTGATGAGGAAATGGACATCTTTTGCCATCAGTTTTTCTTTGAAGTAATTCATTGTTTATGTTAGGGGTACAGAATTAACGTTGGCTACTGAATAGATCTCATGACTCTCGTGTTCCCTCGTACACAGTGCATCACATGAGCTGGCCTTGCTCCCAATCACTTCCCACAGCCTGCGGAATAACAGGCGCTCCTCAGCATGCATTGACCTTTTGTTCCTCTTAATTTAATAATGACGCTATATAATAACTTTGTTTAAGTTAGTTTTCTCTAAGTGAAATCCACACTTGTAATTTTACTTATTTTTGCATATAAAAATTATGAAATGTTTCCATGTTCAAGTCACCACATCAGATTCAGAGTTGACAACACTCATTACCTTTGTAGTTAATGATGTTCCAAGTTTTCCCATGGGCATGAGAGTCTCAGCTTTCCTGAAACACTAAAATTGTTTTCCAGCCTTCATGACCGCAGAGAATACCATGCGATTTGGAGCCCCTTATCTTTTCCAGAAGTAGGTATGATAAGCAAATGTAATATCTGGTTTTTTTTTAATAGCCATGTCATTTTTGGAGCCCTGCTTCTGTTTTTTGAACATTTTCAGCGCTTTCCCTTCTTCCTCTGCCCTCTGCTTGCCACGCTAGAAGGTGTATGTATACAGGTCTGGCTCTGTACATGTCATCTTGCTTGCATGCCATCATTCTTTCGTAGTACCAACATGTACAGTTTCCTTGTTATGGAACCATGTAATTAAGTAAATACATAGAAGACATGTGGGTGTGCCATTACACACCTCGCTGCTGTGCGATGGCGTGTGCCCTGCATAGTTTACTGCCTCTAGTCCATTTGAGATGCTCTTTTTTTTTCATTTATTTGCACAATTGTCTGGCTTTTGTCAAGCACTGCCTGCTGAGAAGCTACAATTCTAGTTACTGTCTTAGAAGTACAATAGACAGGGGATCAGATATCTTTGTTGTTAAATTAATGCATAGAATTTGAGAACACAATATAACGTTTAGAGCTTCTCCTAAATGTCTTCCAAACTGAAATCTGAGCCAGATCGTTTGTATTATATGTCATATATCCTTAGTATCTATAAATCTCAGTCATGGCACAGTTAAGAACATGCAATGGCTTGTTGCCGCTTCCTGCCTATGTGTGACTTATCAGCTAATCAGGTCATCTTCAACAAACAGATTTTTACACTCTCTGAAATATAAAAGCCTCTCTTAAACTTGAACCTTTACAAATGGATCCTTAGAAGTATTTCATTCTTATGCTTTATATCCCAGTAAGGTGACAGCTTGTTGAATTAAATTAATGAATGAAAATATTTATAAATACAGCTTTGTAAATGCAGTCTTTCCCAATGAGCAATTTCCTTACTCTTGATAGCCAGAGTCAATAGATTTCCAGAAGAGCTTCCTGAGCGATGGGAGGCACCTTGCTGGGACAAGACTGCCAAATGCTTCGGGGAGCTGGAGATTTGGGGTCCATACGTTGCTAGCTGCTCATCCTGTCCCTAAAGCAATCCTGTGTGACAAGACGGTAGGATGTTTGGATGTGGCTGGGTCTGACTGTGGACTGAAGTCTGCAAAGATTGTTCCATGGTGTTAAGAGACTGAGAAATACCTCTAGCGGCACACGGTGTAGTTGGTGGTTGCGTAGTTTAAAGTCGCTTGGGTAATGACAAAGATTGAGGGTTATTATTGGAGAAGGAGAATCATTTTATCATTCCAAAAGAGAATATGGCCTATGACTTTTCTTGAGCAGGTTAAATTGGAGGGGTATATCTTCTGCAATGGGGAGAAGTGTTTAATTTGAAAGATAGTTCTTTGGGAATATCACTTTCAGTGATTAAAGTCAAGGTATAATTCAGATCGTGTGAGTCATGCTTCCATTTTTTCCCCAAATTATGCTACACTGGTGGGCAGTTAGCAATTATATAGGGTCTGACCCAATGTTAAATCCAGCAGCTTGAAATGCTCTAAGGCTTTAAAGTGTCATTGTGAGAAAACCTGAGAAATGTTAGAATGTGTGACTAGTGCCCGGTTGCTGCTTTTAATAATTATTATTAGCTGTATTTGCATTCACCACAGCCACTGCTTCCTTTCCACGATCCAAGGAGAAGAGAGTTGTAGCGGACTGGTTGCCTTGACAGTGCGTGCCGTAACAGCTTTTTATGGCAAGGAGGGGCAACGGCATGAAAATGTCATTTTCCTTATCTCAGCAACCTGCTTAGGTAAGGTGTATGCAGGCATGAAGAGTTGCAAGGTGCCTGAAGTTTGCGTAAAAAGCACATGATTTGCATTGAAAGGGAATCGTGACTGCTATAATTTCATTTAAAATAAAACCTTAGCTTAAAAGCATGCAATCTGTAGTTATTTGATATGAGTTTGTGTTAATAACTGATTTAGTAAAACCTGTGCGGGTGACTTCTTACTCCTGAAAATGAAAGCAGTTTAGGTAAACCAGAATTATTAATAGTTGTTGAACAAAATTTGTTAGCTTGGCAGTGTATTAAAACAAGTCTGTTGCATTTGGGACAGAGCAACCATATCCATCACACTATCCGTTTCTTGAACATGCTGACCGGAGTTCATAGTAGCCTGGGTCTTTATCTGTGATATTCTACTTAATAGCATGTCAGCTGATATGCTATTCTGTTAAACTGTCATTAAATGCTAATTCATTTTACGTCTTTAACTGTTTTCTTTGCAGTGTCTGCAATTATCTTCTTATAACAATTTTTTTTTCACACTATCCTTTCTAGCACTGAAAGTATGTGATGAGCAGCAGTGGAGCACACCAATAAAGCAATATTGATCTAATTCAGAAAAAGGTTGACAAGTACAGTTTTGGCAAATAGTATAGTTTGCGTGGGATTTTTTGTCCTATGTGGTTAAAGACTGTTAGAAGCCTGTACACTTTCATGGAGAATGGCAACGTAGCCAGTCTCCAGCAGCATGCCAACAACTATTTGTCATTTCTTCTGAGTTTAATCTACTGGAGGATTCATCATCTGTGGCAGATGTCTGTAAATACACAAATCTATTGATCTAGGGCTCATTTTCTGAAGAAATGTAGCTGGCAAGGATGTTTATTTCTTCCCCATGCTGAATGTAAAACATTTTGCCTTATCTGTCGAAAGACAGAAAAAATGAAAGTTAAGGGCTTTTGGTGCATTATTAAATAGTGGAGGTTAATAGACTGGGAATGTATGCTTTGCTTATTACCCTGGCTTCTTTCCTTTCCTATCATCTACACTCATCAATAAATAAATAAGTTAATTAAAAAGCTGTTTCTAAGGGACAAAGTACAGATCTTTAAGATCTATCAAAATCTCAGTAAAAGATTTAGCCTCTGGCTTAAAAAAATACACAGGGTTATGGATGGATGAAAGCCCTCAGCTTCAATGGTGTTTATTGTTATAATGAGCTGCACAAGTCACAATAATAAGCGAAGGGTACGGCTCCCCGCCAGAAGTTGTTTGGCCAGTGGGCTGTGACAAGGCCCACTATGCAGAAAGGGTAAGATGAAAATCCTATTTACAAAAATGTCCAAAATTTCATATAAATATTTAATCATAATCCTATTATTTTGGAAATGTTCTAAGTCATCAGGATGTGTATGAGAAGATATTCAGAATCTAATTAAATGCACATAGGAAATTCTTTCTGATGTTCCACCAGGAGTTTATGAAGTGTGAGTAAGCGTGTGTCCACATACAGAAATGAGCATATTATTTAATATTTTCATAAATTATTTAGTGCATTTTACCATGTACAGTTTTATGACCTCTTTTTCTGTGTTGCAGGCTGCCTGTGACTGCACTGCTCACCCAGGTGTCCTCTTGTTCTTCTCACCTGTCTGCGCTGACATCCTTCTCCGACATAACTGCCGGGGGAGATGCTGTTCTGAGCTTTCTGCAGCAGTTCAAGTTTCTGTCCAAACAGGTTCTTTAGTGCCAAGCGCTCCTTTCGTGCGGTTGATGTGGATTGTCTTCTTCCTTTGGAGAGTAAGTGGTCAGAGAGTGAATAATGCAGAAGGTGAGCTGTGCTTTAAGCTCGGAGATGGCTGGCACTTGCAGCTCTTCGGAGCCTGTCGCAGCAGAAGGCTCTGCGAGGTGAGCCCAAGTGAGCGGGCAACATGGGACACCAGCCCCCTGCTGCGTCCTCACCTCGAAGAGAAGGCAGAGAGCTTCTCTCAGTGAAGGGACGGATTTGCATTCCTTAAGAACAAACCAGCATTCTGCTAGAATTAACTAATTCTGCCATTTTGCTTGCAAAACGTGAGTCTAACTCTGGTGGTTACTTTCATCATGGTTGTACCTTGTTTGAATTATCTGCAGGGAAACAAACAGAAAACTTTGTCGCAGTCAACATCGGTCTTTGAAAGGGACTCGTGAAGAAGTCTTCATCTTTCTCTATCTCTGCACAAATTAATGAATGAAGTTAAATACTGATATCTCTAGGTGCATTTTATTACATTCAGCACTGTTTACAGCCAGAGGGGTAGATAAGTAGGTGCTGATATTCAACTACAGCCCAATGCTGTGGGTGGCTTTAATGAAATAAATGTTGCTGTCTGTATGTAGCTGGCTACAGCGATTCTCACAAGTCACAAAAGTGCATTTTGTGAACAATAAATTAGAAAAGGGAAGAATGTTTATTTCTTAGCAAGCTTCACTCACTTAAGAATTAAAAATGCTCAAAAGCTTGAACTTAAAATATTTGCAGATTAAATTTTTTCGTTGGACATTCAGTTGGTTGTTCAGGGTGTTTAAGCCTACGCAATAAATTAAACATAGCTAATGTGAACAGCTGTGAAGAAGTCATCACTATTCTTTTCACAAGAGTCAACACAAACTCATTTATAGAAGAGTATAATTCTGCCTGCTTAGTTTCTTTAAAAAAATAATAAAATGAGAAGCAGTAACAGCCACAGAAGGCAAAGAGTGGGTGATTGGTTCCTATTATTTTTCTTTTTAATATGAACATGAGCTCTACAACTTTGTGGTTCAGTTTCATAATTTCCTTCTATTTAATCTAAGTGGCTGTTTTGGGAAAGATTCCTTTCCATGAAGATTAGTTCATGAGTGGGTTTAATATGTTCTTGCAGAAGTATATTATTTTTTTTTCTTTCATAATCTTGGCGGAGAGCAAATCACAATGTTTCATTAATTATGTCATATTTTCTTTATTTAAACTTTTCCAAGACTTAAAAATAACAGTGTTATCACCTGTTTCAGCAGTCTGCTTCCCATAAAGTTCCAGGCATCCTTATTTAAATGAATGAAGTCTGTATTTAAAAAATGCATTGTGGTTCTCCTGCCTATATAAATATGTCCTTGTCTTCCCATTAATAACAATCTATCCACCATAGATATTTACAGTACACTGTAATGAGGCTCTTCCTCTTGTCAAAAGGGAAGTGCACTTCTCAATTTGAGGAAAAATCTGTAGAAAGGCAAGCAATTGCTAGAAGTGGTACAGGTTATTCCATAGAGCTGAAGTTAGGAGAGAAGTTATGCAATTTGCTGTGCTACGCTGTTCACTGGTTACTTGACATTACAAAAGGCCTAAACTGGGAATACAGCATTGTAGAGTATCAGGAAATTGTTAGCAAATTGTGTATTGATTAGTGTGAAAGCAAGTGTAGTGCTGACCAGACAGCAGTGGTCAGCGGGTAGGATGGCGACCAGGCAGGGCTCTGGGTTCTGTTCCCAGCTTGGAGCCTGCCTCTCTGGCTGGCTGGTGGCAGGTCAATTAGACCGGAATGTTCTGGTACGAATGCCACAAGTTAGATACTTATATCCATATTTTGTAATTTGCTTGGTTTTGTGGAAATGCTGCACACCAAAGCGTCAACTAATCTGAAATTGCAGATAGAGTATTTTTTAATTCCCTTGCCTTCCAGTGTTAGGGGGAAGAGGAGATTTCTGTTTCACTTCGTCGTCTTAATTAAATGATAGTCATAGTTTTCAGTCATTTCTGACCAAGAAAAAGTGGATCATAAATATGTATATATTTACATATTTATGTAGCTATTTATAAATATGTGAATACTTACCATCATCTGAATGGCATGCATATAGAGAACTGACTGACAGCAAAGCTTTTATTAGTATAATTACAATATAGCTCCTGCTGCAAAATTGTCATTGTACCAGCATAGCCTCAAAATGGAATCATAGTTCTAACAGGGTCTTTATTAGCATGCTACTTTGTCTGTAAAATAAAACATTCACCACAATTCTAATAAAATTCTGGTTTACGTGAGTATTAAACGCCTTCTGTTGAGTGAAGTATCAATTAAGCAATGAATTGTGAACTCATGTAATTTGCTTGAAATGGTGCTAATTACCACTGTAAGGTCTTTATCGATGCTGAAGTCTTTAGATGTAGACTGAAGGGATAAACACCTCATGTTACACAGATCAGCTTTCACGTGATAGCATCTTTCAGTTGCTGCTTACCAAGAGCCAAAGGATTTCTTCTCAAATTCTGTCTTTCCTCTGTGTAAATCCTACTACTTTTTTCTCTTCATGTTACTGAAATAAGGTACAGCTTGTGGGGAACTACCTTACTCCTAGTGAGAATATTACACCTCTTCAGAATGATGACTGTTGGAAAAGGCAAAGCGTTTTCAGTCATAATGCTGAAGGAAATAGAACAGCTTGTATAGCTGAAAACAAGCATATCTTTTTTTTTCAGATTTTAAGTAGAAGCAAAGAAAATTCTGCTTTTCTTTCTTTATCCCAAAATGAAGACACAGAAAAAAGTGAATGAGTTTTTCATCATTTTGTCATCTCAGTTTTTTTTTTTTCTCTAAAATTTGGAGCAGCTCTGCTGGAATTTTGATCAAATTTCCATTTTATCAAGGTATTAATGACAATATAAAGAGCGCTACAATGGCAAATGACCCCTGAAGGCTATGAATTTGTTTGCATCAAAGGTCTTACCCTGTATGATTCTAGATGAATCTACACTTACTCATTTACCTCAGCACAAAGTTTATATAGCTCCACTGTTTTAATCAGATTAATTGTATGTATGCAGGTGTATATCCAGGTATGCATACATATGTATACATATGTGTGTATATCTATACACACATATAAAGAAATCATGCTTGATTAACTAGCATGACCATCCTTAGGCTCTCTGAGAAAATAAGGCCTGTTACTTCAAGAGGAAACAGACAGGCTAATGAAGGGAAGTTCATATGCAGATAAGTTCAGTAGCTGGTGAACAGATCATGTGTTTCTGTGTATGTCATCAGGATGCTATCTTGATACAATGCAGTCTTATCCCTACCATTTATGACACCATTTCCAATTAGGTTTTCTTATTCTGTATCTCATGAAAATCCTATCTTTATGTCCTACTGCCTTAGGCTACTAAATTATAGAAAATTCTCAATGGAAAGTGTAACCCGAAAGAGGGTCGAAAAACACACCTGAAAGAGCTAGGACAAAGGTGAGGTATATTGGTGTAAGAGCCACTTCTGTAGGTTCAGTTGCCAGATGCCAGGTTGTAAACTCTGAAATGTGAACAATGATTATGGACTGCACTTGCTAATCCATTTATTGCAGTACTGTCTTGCATGTGTACACATCTGACATCTAAATATTTGGCTCACAAGTGACCATTGCAAAGAACTGTGATACTTGAATATAAATACTTCGAGCATGGAAAGAGCAAGAGGGAGGAGAATATGGGGTGATTTGAAGGGGGAAAAAAATGGAATAATTAGTTTTTAAAATAAGGATGAATTTAATGGAAAATTTTATGTTAGCGCACAGTTTTTTCCAAGGAATGTGTGGAGGTGGCTTTGCCAGGATGTTTAACATGAGACTTGATGAAGAAATGACAACTATCATGTAAGGAATTATTCTGTACTGGCAGGGGAGTGAACTGAACGAAGACCATTTCTCATTTCAGGCCACCTAGGGTATGTGGGTGCTACTTAATTGAGCTCTGGTGCTGATGTCCGATATGTGAGTAGTTGGAGATGGAAAATATTGGTAGAGTCACCTACTTTTTACCTGCTCTGTTCTGTTGGGGGTTTTTTTCTGGAGATGGTGATAACCACCATACCCATTTTCTTCCCAGAAAGCCAAAGAGTATTCCCCATCTATGTTAATGTTTAATTAAAAACAATGTTGGTTAATGTCAGTATTTCTACTGCTGTGTGACGTGGCTGTTGTTTGAGAGTCGTGTGTGAACAGGGATGTAGAGAAACAGATGGACTTCTGCAACTGTAATGACAACTGAGATAGCAAATGACGTTACTGAACTCCAGTTTCTTTATATGTGATACATAAAATGTGTTTCTTTTATCTTTGTGAGGGTGTTTTGCTTTATATCGTGCTATTTTTGTAGTATATGTAGCATAGCAGAAGTAACAAGGAGGCCCTGGTTGTTCTTGAATTCTCTCCTATTATGCCTAACTCATATTTACATGTGAGTGGTGCTGCAGAGAGACATTCTGGGCTGTAGCAAATTGCCAAAGAAAAGTTCCGCATTCTCCATCTGAAAGACCCCACTTCTTTAGGACTCGCAGAGAGCTGTTTGTAACGCTGCTGCTGAAGAGCGCGTTGAGTCACACATCACAAATGCAGGCTTTGTCCTCTCTTGGCTGACGAGGCTCATATCAATTATTCTTTCCTCCCATATTACTTAATGATACACCAACTCTTTCCACAAAGTGTGCATGACTCAAGGCTTCACTGTGCTGTTACCCCTGAACTATTCTTCTCTTTCTGAATCACAGCTTGGAGGCTTGGAAGGGATTTATTAGGGGAGATGTTTGGGAAGACCAAATTGCACAGTGCTTGTAATATTAGGTTCAATTCTTGAAATGGCAGTTTTGTTTAAGCAGCTTTGTTATTAATACATTGAAAGGTTAATCTGGAAAGTTTTAGGGATTCAGCTTAAAAAACACACCGAAGTTCAAAGTTTCCGTTGAACCTCTTGGAACCCAGAATAAGTTTCAGAATTATGAGACCTTTTCCTCTTTATTTAATGTGAGTGAGTCCAGGAACACTATGTATTAAGCCTTCCATTCACGATTTTGCAGCATTTCTAATTAGAACCAATAAGTTTAAGAGAAATAAAGGAAGAGGTGAGATTTTGAAGGTTTGAGTATTTTTTAAATTTACCGAGTTTTTAAAAAAAATAATGGGAGTGAAACACACTGAAAATCCCCACATGCTCTTGTTTTCATTTTTAGATGTCTGAATAGCAGTCTCTTTTTCTGGAGTTTTGTTAGCTTTTGTTTTTATTCTATCAACGAATAAATTTAGAAAGCAATTTAATGTGAATTGCCAAGACTTTTAAATAAGAGATAGGAAATTTGTATCAGCCTACATTGCTTGTGTATTACAAACTATTTTCCTGCAGATTCTTGTCATCTTGTCCTAGAAAGACAGTTTTAATGGCTTAATATAAGGGGGGGGGGGGAACAAAGCAAAAACAGCAATATTGGGGGTGACTGTCACTTTAGACACTGAGCACTTTAACAAAGGGGTTTACAAAGAAGGATACTGATCAGTTTTTCTGTTTTATCCAGTGTGACTTGCTGTTAGGAAACTCAAAGCTTCAGGGTCTAAGAAGAATATTAATGTTGCAAACTTCAGTAATAAAATGCACACAGCCTCGTTCTTCTATGTCTTTTTAATTTTTCCAAATGGTAACACATACTTGTAATAAGGATTTGTTATGATCATTCGATTCAAGTGAGCCTCTTATGTCTTTGCAAGGAACTGATAGAGCTAGCACTATATTGTATTTAAAGCAGACTTTTAAAGCCAAATTTTCCAGGTTTTGCCACCTGGCTCACTGTCAAGACTATCTCTGTAGCAACGCAGCTTTCATGTTTCAGGGTCAAACACATGAAAAGATTATATTTTGGAAGCAAGAATACGTCTGTGATGAGGCTGTACATCATCTAGCTGTTGCCTTGTAACTTGCCTGCACTTGTCACCACAGACAAGATGACCCGGACTCCTTGCTGGACACTGCAGGCAGTCTGAAGTTGGAGTTGTCTATGAAAGCAACGTGGCCATAGAGACATAAATCATTCTGGGTGTTCTCCAGACTACTTCCAGAACTAGTCAGCTATAGTTTGGTGGTGATAAATGTGTATAAATAGAGCATCCACCTGGGGAGTAGTGATGTACGTGGAGCCCCTGGAGATGATCCTCTGGTGGCAGTGTCGGGGGGAATTGTATTTTAGCTGGTATTTTCTGTGGCTGTGTTTCAAGGGGACTCCCTATGTGTCTGGTTAAACTATTTCACAGGTCAACTCAGCTGAAGGTGGCATCAACCTGTAGAATAATCTAATATCATCTGTCAGAGGAATATATCTGAAGTTGCTGGGGATCTCAGTCTGATCTGCTGGAGGCAGGTGCATAAGGCTGAAAGCTGAAGAGGTGGAGAAAGTGGATGCACCTAATGGATGCAAAATATGTGCACTGTATGTTGAAAAAGCAAGACTTAAGTAGTCAGGTATGTAGTGACTAAAATCGTCTAGATGATGGAGAAAATGAAGTATGATTATGACATGGATATTGAGAACAAATCATTCAAAAAGAACACGAGGAGGAAGGTACGAAAGGGCTTGCAATAATCTGCACTGTTTGTACTTAACTTTTGTGTGAACGGTTACTTCATGCATTCCATTGGCTCTTATTCCATGGGATCACCCATCCCTGCTGGGATGCGAAAATACCAAGCCAACAATACCTTTAAACCTCTGTGTACCCAGAAGGCTGAGAGCACTTGGTTGATTTGTGGCTCATATTCAGTAGCGTAAATTTGTACTCTATGATGGTATTTTGAAATCTTGAATCCTGTCAGATTTTTGGGACTTTGAGTTGCCTTAAATAACTGGGACACAGGCATTCCTAAGACTCCAGAGACTAAGCAGCCAAGGAGTAAAAATTCGTTCAGATACACATCTAAGCTTCATTTAATCTAAGCTTCTATGGAATTATTTAGCTATTTTTGGAATGTAAGTCTTCTGTGTTCAAGAAAAAAAAAAGTTTGACAAAAATTCATTTGGCAAAATTTGAAGCTCTCCAGTTTTGAGAGGTAAAAATAAAATGCCTGGGTTTCTTATGTCAATTATATTTCTAATGTTTTTATGAACTTTTCTACAACTTCAAAAATTTTAATCTCTGCTATACGTAAGTTAACGAAAAGAACGCAAAAATCTCACTATGGTTTCTGACAGATTCTGTCAATCATAGTAATATGCCAAGAGTAGAGAAGCTCTTTCACAGGAGGCCTTATTCACACATGGAGGGATGACTAAGTGTACAGCAAGATGCAGAGACATGTAATATTACACTAAAAGAGAATATTCCACTTTTAATCCACCCCTTCAGTCAGGCCTAGAGGTATGCAGTCACTCAAAAGGCTGCTGTAGTGCAGAAGAAAATTGAACCAATCATTCAGGAACTCTCCAGCCTGAGGCAAGACCGAATCCAGGTAATGTCTTCACAAACACACGCCTCATATGCCCAAAGAGGCTGGAAAAATCATAGCTGTTTTTTAAAAATCTGAAGTTTCCTGTTTCTGGGTACACTGGTGAGGGGCGGTGTCGGCACGGATTGAGGGCTTCTCAGTGTTATGGTCTTGCTGGCTATACTAGGGCCTCATAAGGAAGACTCTGGAGATAAAAAGGATAGTCACAGGCTTCTGTGATGCTTTCAAAGAAGGCATCAACAAATTGTATTACACTAAGGTCTCATCACCACAGATGTTTGTGTAATCCTGCACCAATGCATTGCCCAATTTTGTCTTGTCCCCTGCCTCTGCTTAGGACCAGCTCCTGTAGCAGAGTAGGAGCCTTGCTAATCAGAAATCTCTTGCATGTGTTTTGCTCATCACACCACTTCAGTGTTTTGTGTTTTCTTATGTGATGTTGTTCTGTAGATAGCAGGCAGGTGCTGTCCTCTGAGTGGTTTACACCTTTAGTCTGCTGCTGTACTCCCAAGAGCCTTGCTTCGTCCAGGCTTTCCAGTGTGGGGTGCAGGACAAACACTGCAGGCAGTATGGATGCTTCTCTGAACACTTCACAGCTCTTCTTCAGACATTTTGCAGGACTAAACTGGTCAGGTTCTTTTATTCATTTTTTATTTTTTAAAATTAATATCTTAAAGTGTTTGCTGGTTTCTTTCCTATTAGGTTATATTAGCCACATTTCATATGAATGAAATAATATTAAACTAATTAATGTCGTGAAGCTGTTAACCTCTTTACAGCATTTGGAGCTCCTCAGAGAAAAGGTGTTATGTAAAGGTAAAGATCTCTGCATGTGGCAGAATTTATTTTTAAATTTCAAAGTTAATCTTCACTGTGTCTTCCTGAGGTCAAATCTTTTTTCTAACCAATTCAGGGTTTTTCTGCTCATTTTTTTGTTCCTTTTTAAACTGTTGTCAGTTTCATGTTGTCTTATTGTTCTCAGTGTTTTGTAACTGTCTATATGTTTTCAGAAACTCTTACTGGAATTTACCCCATCTATTGGTATTGAGCTGATAGATTATATTTTTATAATGAAATTATTTTCTGTTTTGGTTTTTTATTATTTTCCATCTTGGCCCACCTAATTATTTTATGATTGATTTATCAGATCCACAAGTGATACGTTTTCTTTTCGGGAATACTGTTTTTAAAGATATTTTTTAAAATCAGCAAATCTATTTCTACTTATTAAAATTCTAATTATTAAAAGCAAAATAATTTTAATAATTCACATGTCACTATTCAGCCAAAATATTTGCTTTTGTATTTTCTTCAAAAATTCAGCAAGAAGGTTCCCGTGTGGTGAAGGCATTGGAGCGTTGCTGTGGAGAACTGAACTCCTTTTCAAGGTTTTTAATACAGCGTGGGGAAATTGTTTTATGTCTCTCTCTCTCATTTTGCAGCCTGTAAGAGTTTTACCTCTGTCTGTAAAATCAGTAATGGTTGGTTGAATAAGGAAAAAATTATCTGCTCTGTCTCAGTAGAAAAGCTAGGAATTACTCAGTGAATATTAGACAGTAGGCTGGAAGAAAAGTAAAGTAACTACCCTTTTACACAGAATGTTCTCTCTGCTGATGAATGCCCTAAAGTGAGCAGGAGCCTTCAATTCCTCTCAACCGTGTGGGCTTTGGCAGACGGACAAATTATCATCTTTTGTAATGCAAGACACATGACACAGAAAGGCCTAAGTGCCAGTAAATATGGAACATCATGTCATGTCAGTATTGTTTTCATGAAGTTTGTTAGCCCAAGATAGAGAGGATCTCTTAAAAGAGGATGAAATATGTCATCTACTGTTGGTCTGATGTGGGTAGGTACCTCATGACTGGCTGCCGAATTTAGCACTTTTGCTTTATGCAAGCTTGAAAACCAAAAATACTTAATTCTCACAAAAAGAGATGTAAGCAGTATGAAAACATTATCCTAAGTGTAAACATTCTGAAGGTTAAGTTCTTTCCAGGAATTCATTCCAGGTGTGCAACAGGTACCTTCTCATAGACAATCTGTAAAAATGTACTCACTTTACCGTGGGGCTTCCTCCCCTGTTTGTTTTTGGTTACTAATCTTAGAACAAGATGTGCTTAGGTGTTTGGTCTCCTTGCAAACATGTACCATATCCAAAAGTGCGTTTCATTTATACAGGTATTGGTAAGCAAACATGTACCATTCTGAAAGAATTCATTAAATAGGGACATGTCAGTTTACAGGTATAATGCATAAGATATTTATTGGCTGTCATACAGACAATGACAGGCAGCCAACACACTATTCAGTGGACTTTTCCACCCATCTGTTTATCCATCTGTTACTTGAAAAATAGATTGCTTTTTTCTAAAAAAAGCATTGTTCTAGCAGGCCATGAGACAAACATACGTTGAAGTATAGAACTCTTTGTAACAGGACCATCTGAAACATCCAGCAGTAGTATCTTGATATGAAATAATACTAGTAATTAGTGTGACTCTGATCCCCACACCAATATACTCTTTACTGTATCACTAGAATAAGCTCATAATGGACAAGTTCAATTTATTATTTTGTGAGAAGGAAGAAGGTGGCTTTTTGACCATCTTCTCAAGGAGTGCATTGCTCAACACACCCCAGGTTAACAAGATCAGAATGCTCTGAAGAAAAAGAGATTCTGATTTTTAATCAGAACAGTGATATTAATTTGTGCATCATGGTGACGTGGTAAGAACACCTCCAAAAGACAATCAAGTTATAATTTTATTCAGGTGCTTAAAAACTTCATTAATGTTATAGAAGTTTGTTTTATACTATGGATTTCTGAAGCCTACAGCTTTAAATATTGCTATCCAATTGTTTAAAAATGTGTTATGCTTCAGTATTTTGAGGGGAAAAAGTAAAAAACGCCTCTAAACTTGATAACTTCATACAGATACAAGCTATATAAACAGATGCACACCAGTGATATCATTCGAAGCACAAATTTCAGACATCTATTTTTTTGGTGCAGTTGTGCATTGTCACAGAGTTATGATGTCCCTCACTTCTGGTGACCCCTAGGAAATAAGCATTAATAGTATATTCTTTACAGCCCATGGACTGATGCGATTCACAGCATTCACACTGAAAACGCCTTAACAGAAGATTTTATGTGATTTATTTTGATAACAAAATGTTGAATCAATGACAATGGCGAAAATTTCTGTGGGGAGATCTGGTTTCATTTTGGTAACATTTCTAGGCTAAGAAATGTATATATCGAGAAATGTGTTGATAAATAATCTCAAAAATATTAAGTTCTAGGGCCTTTTAGAAATGCAAAGCCCAAGGAACTCCCACAGGCACTTCAGCTGATTCAAAGAAAGTTACAAGCGACCTGTGTGAGAATCCTGGAACACGTAAGATGGTCCCTTCTTCAGCACAGTTACTGTGCTACCCCTCTGCAGGGTGAGGGAATGGAACCCACTGTTCCTTCAATTTAAGAATGTTTATCCAGTATATGGAATGATGGAGAACAAGAAGGCAAAGCAGAGAAGAATCAAAGAACTACGGGGCAGGCTAATTCATTTACTTCTTATTTTTCAGCATGTCTTTCTATTTAGAGTGGAAAGGTTTCATCAACTGAAAAATGAAGATGACAACAAAGTAAGGATGATGTTGTTGTTAGTACTTGCCCATCAGGCAAGCAAGGTACAAGTATGACTGTTTAATTTAATTTAGTTGAAAGCATTAATAGTAATTTATGAAAGTGGATCAATTTTTAATATTTCCTAAGGGAGTTTATTCACAGATTGCACGATTATAAGTAATCTAGTTAGAAGACAAAGGTACTGTAGGATTCCCCCCCTTCCACTTTCTCTCCTGGGATAACAGTAAGATTGTGTGTAGCTCATTGCACAACAGGACATTCTGTGAAGAGAGAACTTGAAAAATGTTTTTTTAATCTGGAAAATACATCCTATTTTCTTCAGCACAGAAGAAATGCTATGAAATAAAAAATAGGAAGCAAGGAGAGAAAGAAGTAGACAGCTTTTGTATTCTACTGTTTGTCTGGGGTAGGTTTGCTACTGAAAAAAGACACGGAACAACATTTACTAAAGGACTCAGATGATCATAGTGTTCATTTTCCCTAGAAAGTAATCAGTAAATACAAAATTTTGAAGTGTTGCAACCCTAGTGTTTACAAACATGCTCCATGGGCATTCAAAATGGACATCGTGGTATGAATATAACGAGATACACTAATCTGTCAAGTTTTTGGCACGCTCTAAGGAAAGACTTTCCCGGCATAGGTTTATGTTTGTAAGCAAGTTTAAATAATGTAAGGGAATAATTTATGTGTTTTATCACTGAGAAAGAAAACTTCAAGCAATAACAACATGTATGCATAAGGAACATGAAGTAAACTCACATGACAACTTACTGGAATTTTCTGTGCTAGTTCCCCAAGCTGATGTGCAACACGTGAACGGTAACTTAACCCGCCTGACATAGGCTATTTTTGTCTCTTTTGGGAAATAAGGCCTGAAAGTTTCAAAAACCTTATGCTTACTCTGGGCCATTAGTGTCTAAAGAATAAATCAAATGGCCATGCTCTGTAAATTGTTATTCTAATTTCTTACACAAGAACAAGTTGTCAAAATTTCCACCCTTCTGAGGATTTCTTGATCCTCAGAAATTACAAAGAAGGTTGTAAGCAGGGAGGCATAATGCTCTAGACAGCCCTGAAGTATTCTGTGAAATGTGAAAGAATTTTTTCAGTTGCTGCAGAGCAGAGTGAATGCCAGATGTATTGCACTCATTAAGGTCTCCTTCAGAAATACGGAAGGAACTCGCTATCACCCTTCTTTGCCTGCAGTTGCAATTTGACCTTAAAGAACATGTACGTGTGTGTACTCTTCATGCAGGAACAGCCTTTCTAAACAGGCTGTTCCAAGGCTTAGTAACCTCCAGTAAATATTCTTTAGTGGGTCTTGGCCAGCTTACTTCACAACTACTAATTGCCTTTAGGGTATGCTATGTAACTGTACTTCCTTGGGTGTCCTCTACAATAATTTCTAGCGGTAACTCGAAAGTGTCATCAAAGTTTAATGTTTGTTCTTCTATGAGTATAGCAATTTGATGATTCTTAGCAGAGAGAGAGAGGTTGAGCTTGATAGTAAGCAGACGGCTACAGTAAGCAGAAAGGGAAAGCTAGAAGTTTAAAGAGGAAGAAAATAAGTATAAAATCCAAAATAAATATAAATTTTACATTAATTATAAATATAAAATTTATATTTATAAATTTAAATGTCAGTAAGTATATTTAGATAACTATAAATATAAAGAAAGATAAGTGCTTTCAAATATTTTGTGTGGACTCTGGAATCTTTTACCCGTTATGTAGTAGTTACCCAAGTAATTTAACCATGTATCAATGCTGAGAACACTGAGTACTTTCAAAAATTTTCTCCTTTTTTCTCTGTGTATCGCTAGTACAGACCAAAGCATAGGTTATAGTCTGGAAGAGATTAACAAGTCAACAGTGAAGTGAAAATTAACATAGATACTTAAAGGGAATCTTGTTACAAGTCTTCTGACCCATAAAATAAGTAGATTCCAGTATACTTTCTCATGAGTTTGCTCCTCCCCCGGGTACAGTGGAAATAATGGAGAATTTAAAACGCTTATTTGTGGGGTAAGGTACTACTCAACGTGTGAAAAGGTAGCCGTAGGTCTGTATTACATCTTTACATACTTCTGCACTTGTACTCTTATTCCCTCCTAGAAGATTTCTGTATTTGAATTTTAGATGATACTTTATCTCAGCTTCATTGTCAGCCTCTTATTTTTAACACAGTCTGTCAAATACCACTTAACGCTATTTTGATTTATATTTAGTGCTTTCTTGGAGTCCTGACTTTGTTTAACTCTTTGTTATCCCTTCATTTCCTTTTACTGATGGTAGGAAACTTTGAATTTAACAGTCTCCCTGTAGCTGAATTCTCCCACCTTCATGACTGTGGTCTGTGACCACAGAACTGAATTACTGTATCAGTGTGTACTACTACTCATATTTTAATATCTCCCTCCTGGAAATGTGTATCTCTGTATGTGCACTGTTCTAGATAATATTCCTTCAGCTCTAAAAGCACTGTACTATTTTTAGTGTATCTGGATCTGCTATTACTAGCCCAGAATGAAGAGCTTCTAATGCTTTCCTGCAGAAAATATAAATTCTAAGTCCTATTAAGTGCACAAGTCCGATTTAACTTATATCTCAAACATTCGGAGCACCTGCAAACTGAGTAAGAACTATGTTTCTAGAGGAGAAAGCAATTTTCTTAGTTGTATTTTTTAAAAATCACTAAGACATAGAGATTTAGATGTTCACTTGGGAAGTAAATAACAAAATGTTCAATTTAAGCTCTGCTCAGGTATAATTCAGAGTCCTAGAGAAATACTGCTGTCTGAAAAAAACACTCTTGTCATCATCCTGATACAACATTCAGACACTTTCATTGAACCCTTTGTGCTCTGGACCGGGAAAGGTGGCAGACCAGAGAATGGGATATTCTCAACTAACAGGCTCTTCCACTGCCCAGGAAGGATTATGGAGAGCTCAGAAAAGTGTGCTGTCTGCAGGGGCGTTCGCTCTTCCAGGTGTCCTGCAGCATCTGCCTCTTTGCCTGGGCTGTCTGCTTAGTTACCAGCATCGTGATTGCTCTTTGTTTTCTCCTCGTTGCTATTTTACATCTTTACCCATTAATTTTGTTGGTGTGTACATTGCAATAATTTTAAAGAGCACTTTTTAAACTGGAGTAGTCTTAACAATGTAATTCCTCATTGGTCACCAGGTCGGAGAGGTTGCATAGCCTTGCATAGCAGGTGGGGCATTGCTCCTTATGGGGATTTGCTTCCATCATACTACTTAATACTGACATCCACATTCATTTGTAGGACCCTACCACATCAGATCCATGAAGTTCCATGGGCTGAAATTCAGGTAAATTGATAGTTATATCTCATAGTCAGTAAGTTACCTAACCCTGAGATCATACTGTTAACTCACATTGAAAAAGTATAAAATAAAATGTAATGAGATCCAAAAGCAAATGTCAGAGAAGTTCAAGCATGAAGGCTTTTAAAAGTCCAGGAAACTATCTTTCAGCTTGTCTTATGGTTGCTTTTCATCAGCCAACACCTGATCTCCCTTAACCCTAAACTTCTAAGGTATTAATAGTTGGCCTTTGCTCTCTAGTTGTTCATTTATTCCATCTGCTGTCTAAGAAAAATGCATACAAACCTTTATCTTGTGTACTAGTCTTACAGAAGGGTGTTAGTAAAATTCAAGGAATCCACAAGAATGGTGTTAGGAAACCAGTTATATTGTCACTGAGAGGTGAGTAGTTTTTCAGTTGCCAAATTAATTACTGTTTAGGGTTTAAACACAACTGTTTCTGCTTCCCTTCAGTGAAGGTAGTTTTGAGTAAAATGGACTAAGGAGAGATACATATCTAGCTCCTTACTGCACAGACCTGCTTTATCTTAGAGATACATTTCCAAAGCTATTTGTCTCCTGGTAGTGACATACCAGGAGAAATCTTTGTATGTACAATACCACTGTGTGAAATCTTGTGAGACAGATCTGATCTGCAAGGTAGTATGGATGCTAATTAATCATACAAATCGGTTCAGTCACTGCATATATCTCTTGACTTCTCACGCATTCCAGGAGGGTGGAACAGCAGTAAAAGTAGGTCTACAGCCTGCTCTGGGACTAGGTACCTTTTTTTTTCTTTCAGAAAAGAAATTACCTTGGCTTTTGCTACTGCCATGAGGTTTGACAATCTCATGTCGAATTTTCTTAAATGTAAAAAATTGGTAAACTCTATTTCTTTTCTGGAATTATCCTTCAAATGAATATGGTATTTGGAAATATTTCTTAATTTGACTCTGGTCATACTACTGCTAACAGAAGTAAGAGGGAAGAAATAAAAACAATTGTTTTCGGTTTTGTCAGTTGGCTTGTTGGGTAGTTGTTACGTGAAGAAAGGAAAGAAAGGTGCGCTGGAACAGAGATTTCAACTTTATTGTGGCAGAACTGCATCCGCTTAAAGTCATGATGATTCATTGTTTGTAAAAGATCTATTTTTAGTTGGCCTGAATTATATGGAGATTAAAGGGAATCATTAGCATAAAATTCCCCTTGAAGCGTCTGCAGTTGATATAATACAAAAGACTTTGATAAGATTTCTTCAGCCTAGATAACTTTGGAGAATCCCTAAGTGTGCGCAAAAGGCAGATTGGTAACCTTACAAAAGCTTTTGTGGGTCAGTGATCTGTTCCTCTGAGCACAATGCAACTTTTTATACAGAATACTCTCCAAAACAATGCTTTTCAGAAACAGCAGCGTCAGCAGAAACTGAGAAAGAGGGGGAGTGACACAT
This sequence comes from Opisthocomus hoazin, assembly GCF_030867145.1. NCBI lineage: Eukaryota > Metazoa > Chordata > Aves > Opisthocomiformes > Opisthocomidae > Opisthocomus > Opisthocomus hoazin. Next base: position 7,901,038 of record NC_134420.1, read on the forward strand.
TTGTAGCTGTAGAGAGGAGACGTCTTTAGGAAAATCATTGATATTAGGGTTTGCAGTTTGCTCTCTGAATGCAGAATGAACGCTTCTTTCACTTCATTGCATCTATCCACACTGTTGGTCTTTGTCACGTAGATATGCACGCAGCTATGGTATGATTGCTGCATGGTGTGTGTAGATTGAGGGAGAGGAAGATTAGCAGCTGCATTCAGTCACAGATTGTGTGAGCATCTCCTTTTATCAGCATGCTGTAGCCACAAAACTCTGAAGACATTTGTTACAGTACTTCTGTTGTTGCAACAAGTATGAAATATGATGAACATAGCAGAATATATAATTGTTACAAAGCACTTCTAACAAGTCCAACTTGCACGTCGTAATAAATTGCATTTGTGTAAGGATCAATATTTCCCATCCTGTGCAAAAAGGTCTTTGGGGAAATCCAGAAGGTGCTAACATTGTGTTTTGTTTCAAAGAAGAAAAGCTTGACAGCAAATTTCAGAAATCATGTATAAAAACATAAATAAATGGCCTCCATACTTACCTGGAAAACAAACCTGCAAACCTGTATTATAAATGTTCCCTTAATAGAGTAAAATCTAATGTCTCGGTATATGTCATCATATCTCAGCTTGGCCTGCTGGCATAGCAGTTAATTGTTAAACGAAAGTTAAATCATGGTAACAACAGTTACTCCACAAAAATAATCTCTTAAATGCCTTTATCCTTTTGTCCTGAAAAGACGTATACTTCCTTCACAGGTTCTTAAATAAAATACATTTGGTATTAGAGGACAGGAATAAAAATATAAGTGAAATCAAACACCAATGAGGAAGAATATGGGGGCGTAAGTTTTTGTTACAAAAGAGCTGAGATTCATTGGAAATTTATGTATGTGGAAAAAATACTTAGGCAAAGAATAAATCCATTGCAGTAATTCTCACTGTTACTGGGGAGACTGTTAATACGTCCTTTCACATTATGCAAAATCAGCAAACATAAATAAGGGTCACAGCTTTAAGAGTTGTTCATAGTATCTTGTTACACTGAGCAAAATGTCACAATACGTAGTCTTCCAGAAGAAGCAAACAGCCCATTAAATCTCAGGTGAATAAAGCATGTTTACAAACTGCTACAACTTTTTGTCGTTTTGGAATCTTTGCAGTGGTCTTGGAGTTGTGGCTGTGATTATGTGAAGACAAGAAGTTTTAGTGCAACTAAAATTTGCCCTATTGTGCCAAGGTGAAGGTCTGGTTCAAAAACTGCTTTATGCAAAGAGAGAGACCTGCCAGCTGCCAAACAGGTGGTAACCTGTGAGGGGCAGGCACGTATGAAATCATGGCTCCTTATTTGGATTACAGTGAAAGGAGAAATGAAAGGATAAAAGGTAGAACAGCTGACTCGCAGGAGCAGCCTCCTGTCTTTTTATTAGGGCTTTCATAAATGAAATTGCGCTTTGGCTGTGTGCTGGAATAATGGAGATCCCAAATGCTGAATGTGTGATGTGGGCCTCCCATCCAGGCGCATGCCTGCTCGATGTGTTAAAAAATCTCATTGGTGCAAAGATACGGCTTTGTATGATGTATATATCTTTTGTGTATGTGTGTATATATATCTTTTATTTCTTTAGTGAAAGGAACTCCCACTGTTGCTATACTGAAGGAGCTGGTAGAGTTGCCATTCAGTCCCTAGTGGCTCTGTTGTGAAACCCAACATTGCTGGTCTTTTCGGAGAACTTGGCGCTGAAGAATGAGCTGGAACAACCTGCCCTGGCTGCCAACAGCACAAATGAAGTTATTTCAGATCTTTCATGAGTTCTAGATTCAAGAGAAAAGTCAATTTTAACAGAAGGTAATAATATTTTTCCTGCATATTTGTTTATTGCCATGTTGATTGAAGGAGAGAGCATTACCTGTAGTGTTTTTACAAGAGCTTTTATCTGGGCCTTAAATATTTAGTGTATAGCTAGCATTGCACAAAGTAGGGTTTTATGGTTCATAGACAGTGCCAAGATGTAATTCCTGTCCAGCAGTAACAGGGAATATTTCCCAGCACTGAAACTTGATTCCTGTGCTGTTTCTTGTTAGAATAGTCCTTGCCTCTTTTGTTTGGCCTGGTCAAACAGTGTTTTCACTGATAGTTTCTTGGACACAAAGTAGCTGGCATGGACCAGGGATCACTCCAAGCCAACAGCTGGAAGCAATCCATTTTTCAAAAAAAGATAATTTAATCTTATAAAGGCAGAAAGACTTTTTCAGTGGCCATGGGGACAGAGAACAATCCCTGATAATGTATAGTTTATTTATGGAAAACTCTTGAAAAGTCCCCCTTTTTAAGTGGAATTAAATGCTCTCAGCACTTCCTAGGATTGGACAGTTTCGTCAAGTAGGAAATGCAAGTGTACTAAAATTGATACCATTTACAAAGGGCAGAGTTGCAAAGTTTTCCTGACTGTACCATGGAAAAGATACTAAATTTAAATTATTTAAAAAATACTGAAATATAGTTGTATCAAATAGGGAAGGAGGAGAAGTCATAGAATGGAAGAAATGAGAAAGTTGGTCCTCCTAGCTGGGAGGGAAAAACAAACCTTTCCAAGATGCTGAGGTTTCAGCATGTGGCATTAGGTTGAGCATTGTGGGAGCCTCTGAAAAAAGCAGGAGAAAAAGGACTGAGAATCCTTTGTAATTTGGATAATGAGATCACAGCCATAGTCTGATGGTTCTTTAGGGATAGGGTTTTTGAGGTCCAAAGATGTGAAATTAAAAAGGATTTGTGTGAGGTTGCATCTGCACGGTGCAAGAAAGCAAGAACTGTTCCTGTGCGGTAGGCTGATGGTTTCACCAGGGCACCCCTGGCATGGGCTGCCTATGGCAGAAGATTAAAATGTGAACTTAATTCCTTATTTAAGTAGTTGGTTAAATAAGTATGAGATGCTATATGTGACTAGCTCCTCAGAATCTCCCAGGATGGTTCAAGTGAGCTGTAAATACAGAGTGTACTATAGCGATCTCCCAAGTGAACATCAAGCTGTCGTTGTTGAGCAGTAGAAGATTTTCACTGTACTGAGACAGATTTTACTACAAACTTGTGGTAGAATTTTTCTTTCAAGTAAGAGTGGGTGCTTCTTCTGAAGCTGTTGTTCGGACAGGCATTTCAGAATGCCATTAATGACATTGCTAATGTTTGAGTTATTGTATTTCTTTTATTCCCAAGATTTTGCTACACTTTTACAGAATTTTCAGGGTTACTGGTCTCTCCAGCGTGCCATTCTTTCAATGTGATACATTGATAACTGCTTCTTTGCAACATCATGTGGACTCCCTTCCTAGTTTGAGTTACTTTGAAACTACTCCAAAATCCTCAGATTTCTTTTGTTATGACTTAAAACACTTTCCATAGCTGTGTTTAAAATGGATGTAACATCTGGCTGGTGTGTTTAAAAATCTGTCTGTAGCAGATAATGTAAAAATTACCTTGGCCCTGAAATTAAAAGGGGGGGGTGGGAAGCTGGCTGAACAGTGTGCTAGTAAGAACACAGCTCGTTCTCTGTATGAAGAGGAAAAAAACAACGTCTCAATGAACAACTTTGAGGCTAGAGTTGTTTGAATAATTTTCTGAATGACGCAAGACTGAGCTCATGAGAGTCGGATCAAATCCTACTGAAGAGCAGAAGCAAGAGTCTAGCTGGGAATCCTGCTATTCACTGACTCACAATAAAGACATTGATAAAATATGAACCTTCTGCAGTCCAGGTACTCCAGGGAAGGTAAAAACAATTTAAAATGAGACAATGAATAAAATAAATATTTCCAACTATTAAAGCCTGTTGCTAATAACAACAAAAGTTTGGTAATAGAACTTGTTGTGAATTTGTATTTCATTGCTTTCATCATACATTTCAACTGGGAAGCTACTTATTTCTTGCAGCTCCCTGTCAGCGTGATTCATTTTGTTGTATGTTACTGTTTTATTAAAAATTAACAAGCAGTCACCAGCTGGGAACAAAGTCACAAAGTTCGGAAGAACCTGTCGAAGCCAACTGAAATCCAAGGACAAACTGTTGCTGCCTTCAGTACACACTGAATCCGAAGATGTTAAGGGGGACACTGACTGTTCGTATCTCTGTTTTGCTTAAAAGTCATTCTTTCTTAGTGCTTCAGCAGTAAATTACTAAAACAGTATTCTACTGACATTTTGAAATCTTTTCACTTCTGGTCTGTCCTATCTGCACATCGCTGAGCTGAATCGTTTTTTTCAGTCTGATTTTAAAACTTTGAGAGAATAATAGTGGTAATTTCAAACTATTGAAACTATGGTGGTTGTATTAATTTGTCAGTGGATTCACTAGGCCTCTACAGCAACATATAAGTTTGCACACAAAGTTTAGTTCTAAGGTATAATGTAAGAGGGTCTTTTAATAATCCTCTGTAAGGGTATAGTTGCCCTTCTTTTTTTCATGACAAAAGCCCAGTTCAAAAGAAACCTTGCAAAACAGACAGTTTTAACTTCAGATATGCTAGATCCAGTAGTGCACTTGTCCAATGCATTGAATTACACAGATTCACAGGCAGGTGGATGCAAAAGCCATAGAACTAGGCCATTCCATATGCAGAAAAGAAAGGCTGTACAGGATGTTAAGTCTGAGACTTAAATTTAAAATGAGAAGAAATTTTTGTTACTTCCTGGTATTCTTCTTGACAACAAGCAGCGATAAATCTTTTTTGATGCACAATTATGACAACTTTCTGTCCCCTCCATTTACCCCTGCCCTGCACCGCACCAGTGTTACAGTTTGAGAAGTGTCCTGAACTCTGGTTCTTGAGGTGCAGGATTAATGGAGCTAGCTGAAAGTGAGTGCGGGTTGTGAGCAGGAACGTACTGCTCTAATCTTACAGTGTGTTCAAGGCAGGATCTGGAGAATGGAGACTTGCCTTTCCGTTTGTCCTTCCTCCTTCGCAAGGGAACACAGAGTAGTCCTGTGCTACGTGGTCTTCTTAGAGGCCACCACGACCACCTCATGGGCCCAGTGAGCGAGACTGCAGGTCTGTTTTCTTCTTCCCGGATGTCTTTAACATCATTCTTACTGCCTTGATGTTACCTTGGTGTGGCAAAGATGCATTGCCTGTGTACCTTATTCTCGCTTTTTTGAGAAATGAATGACAGAGGCACATCTGTACATATGGGGACAGAATGGGTGATTGCCAGTTCCCTAGTTTTAAATGAATTATCACAGAATAAGAAAAGTATGCTGTTAATTTGAAGTGGGTTTATAGGTGAAATGCCTTCAGTTTCTTTTTTTTTTTTCTTTTTCCCTGGAAAGCTCTTAGTCCTCTAGATGCACACATATAGAGCATACAGATACGTTTTACTCTAATTTTTTTTTTTTTGCTTTCCAGTGAAATTGGAAAATACCTTGTTATTTCAGCTCTTAACTCTATAGCTTATATGCAATCTAAGTGTAAACAACGCTAATTTATGACTGAATTTTATTTAAGGCTGATAGGGAATAGCTAAAGCTGTGTATCAAGAGCTGCTTCTGTCCATACAGACAGTAGTTTGTGTTGAATTACCAGAAGGCCTTCAAGCGCTCTACAAAATTTTACTTTTCATAGGTTAACCTTCAAACCAAGGTGGTCACAAAGGTAATTCAGGAAATCCCTTCGTAATGAAGCAACCAGCAGTGCTCTTATGCAGAGAGCTACACTGCTATGAGTCGATTCTGTAATTTCATGCTGAGGTGGAGAGGCAAGCAAGCTGCATTTGCCACACAGAAGCGTGCACAGCAATAGCAGATCTTACCAAGGTGGGCCAGTGTCTTAATATCTGTAAATCTTAAATCTAAAGTGGTTGCCTTTTTTGTTGGTTGTATAATCAAACCCAAGCTGTAGCTCCCACAGGACAGTGGGCACTGCTGCCAAGCAGAGGCTTACGGGGAAGAGTGGCAGTCCTTCGTTCTCCATCTTGTGTTTTCCATCAGCTTGACTTTATTGATTATTTTTTTCAGTCTAAGAACTGGTTTATCTAGTCATAACTGACATAAGCAAAGCTTATGTACACAAAGATATGGCATAAAGACATGAGTACAAACCATGTGTATGATGTAATGTTTATATATGGTGTATATAGTGGACAAAAACAACACATACGTAATTTTATTAAGGTAATTCTCAGAAGGAAACCTCTAGCTTTTAATTTTAGAGCAAAAATTCTATAATGATGTGATGACTTAAGGTCAGATTGTGATTATTAAGGTAGCTGGCACTGCAGATATGTCTAGCATAACACTAGACACTGAAGAGAAGTTTCTTTCATGGCAGTTTTATTTTACTAGCTAATGTTGCTTATGAGTATCATAGAATTTGCAATTAATTGTGTTTGATGAAGAGTGGCTTCAGACTGCCTAACTGATTCCTCGATACTTTGCCTAGAAGATTACTGAAGATTTTTTTGTGCATTTCCAGGTATCAGCTTTTGGGTATGGATGGCTGTGTTGTCATTCATGTATGTATAATTTGTGGTACTGACAATATTGTGAGTTCTATATTGTTATCTATGTAAATTTTAGGAATAGAAATATACTTTGCTGTAGTTGATTCACATTTTTGCTCATTTTATACAGGTCTACCCTTTTTCTAAAACAGTGAATTAGTGTTTCTAATGCTCTTACTATCCACAAAACTTTTGTTTTGAAGGCAAAGACAAGTGGCAAGCTCAGAAAGTTATATTGAAATGGTGTTTGTGTCTTATTTTTAGAAAAGCTGTATAAGTAAAGCAAATTTATAGACCACATTGCTGCTTGTAAAAGATTTGTGGTATGTATCTCCATCAAATCCTAAACCCTTCAAATCCTATTTTATGACAGAACTAAATCACATGATGAGTAACAGAATGTTGCTTCCTGGTTGCACAGAAGTGGCAGCCTTTTGAAAGGCTCTCAAATGTTGGCAAGAAGTTCATTCCTTTCCCTTGTCCTGCAGAGCTTTTCTGTGTAGTCTCCTTGTCTTACTGTAAGGAGGCTGGGGGGAGACTGTATCATTTCTCTGCACTTCAGATGCTGTGAAATATTTGGAAATTTCAACACAATTCTTTACTCGCTACTGACTCTAAACCAGCTCTGTGTGTGTCATTTTACTTAAAACCAGGAATGAATCAACAAACTTTGCATTTTGGAGCAAAATAATGACTGGTTCCTTTTACGGCTGGCCACTTCAAACCTACATCAAATAAATACTGGTTACTTGATGTTTTCTATACTTTGATAGTTAGCCCAGGTTTTCTTGCCCTGTGAGTTACTATTGCAGTTGCTTTCCCTACTCCCTGATGGAAAGGTCTACTTTCACCTTCAGTGTAGTATATGGTTTGGATACTTGTTGCAGACCTTTCTTTGGTGAATTCTTGGTGTGCAAACCATTAAAGGCATTTAATGGCCACTGTCTATTATCTGTGCGTAGAGCAAGTCATGCTGTGCTGTGGTTCCAATTTCTAATTTGGTCATACAGCTTGAAGTCTATTAGGGATAGAAATGGTACCATTAAGTAACTAATATGTTCATTTCAAGCTGTGTAATTAATTGCACTTTAATTCTGTTTGATTATTGGACAACACTGTGTATCTGGAAGCCATTGAACGCTTTATACAACAAGGTATGCAAGTTTCCTTCTAAATGTGTTCTGAGGACAGATCTATTAAGTTTTTCTGCCTACTCACATTCTGATTTTGCAGATTTCTATTTTCAAGCCAGAAACAAACCTACAGCAATAAACTGTTGCAGATATAAATGCCACATTTTTAATGGACCCCCAAAGTACATACACACTTGTTTGCCCATCTCTTTTTTTGTTCATGGTTAAGCAAAAAATGCTGTCTTTACCAGGTTTGCATTCCACTTTGGTACTTTCTTTCTCACAACAAATCTCATTCTACTCAACTTTAGTTCTGTGTATGCCTGCTACTACTAGTCCTTCTGCAGTCCAACAACTGTAGCGAAGAATGAAGATGAAATCCTATTTACTGTATTTTACAGAAGTAGATAGTAAAATGATAGTGTGTCTGAAGTCCAAGATCTCAGAATAACCATTTCAGAAGGCAGTAAAAATAGACCACTGACCTATGATGTTATTAAAAAATAAATAAAACAACAACAACATCCCCCCCCCCCCCCCTCCCCAAACCCCAAATATTTGAGCAAGAGATGAATAGTGTTTCTGGAACTTGGGGAAGAGTAAAGTAGGTTGGGATTTTTATTCTGGTTTGGTTTGTTATTTCTTCCCTCATATTTGCAGGGCAAAGGGGATGGATCTTACAGGCAAAGAGAAGAGAGGAAAATTGAGATAGACGTTTCCTCCCAGGAGGGAGAGAACTGTGGTCAGCCAACCACCAACAGTCTCTGCAGTTTGCCACTTACGTGATCATCATTACCTGACAGAACTGGCTTCAAAGTGGGATGCAGTGGTGAAGGGGGACTTTAAAGAGGCGAGGAGGTGGTCGTTTATTTTCTGCAGGGATGGAGGGTGTTCCTACTGCAAAGTGAGGAAGAAAGTATACAGATGCTTGAGGGAAAGCAGATAAGCAGTTAACACAAGCTGATATCACTGGGAAAATAGAGGTGAGCTGCCTTGGGAACACCAGAGAAGAGCTGATTCTCAGAGTGAAGGATTGGCGACAAAGCTGGTTGATTCCTGCGGCTTTGCAGAAAATATTATGGACTGGTTTGTGAAATAGAATTGGTTCTGGTGGTTTACCACAATTCTTATTCTTCTCTACACTCCTACTCCATCAGTTGAGAAGTTTAAAAAATACTACTACGACTCCATCTTTCTCTGCCCTATCACTTGAGTTTCACCAGGTGCTGAAATAGCCCATCTATGTGCAGGTATTCTCTTTGGGTTTTTTCCTTCGCTAGTATTACCAGGTCTATTATGTTAGCATACAGGCATATTTATTTATAGAAGTGGAGTACTGGCAGTAAAGACTTAGAGGTTCCTCAAAATAGATGTTTTCACTGGATAAAAGTAGTCTTTAGGAACAGTAAAATGGTCAGAGACACGAAGAGCCAAACATGTACCCTGCTTAACTTAGAAGAATGAGTATGTACATGATTTTCAGTTGTCATGCTGGATCCTCTTTCTTGTGCTGCATTAAATGACTGTAGGCAATCTCTGCCACTAGATTCTTAACGAAGGACTTGTCTGTGCCTAGAGGTCAGGCTTTAGAGCACTAAGATGCATTTGGCAGAGAGGAATACTTGAGATGAAGGCCCTATTTAAGCTGATTTTTTTTTTCCTGTTATGATATTTAGCCTTTTTTTCCATGTGCAAAATAAAAAGTTACAGATGAATTGCAGCAGCAGCTAAACTTTACCAAAGCATGTTCAGTGTAGAAAGAGTTGTGGAATTTCTTAGAAGTAAGCGTTTTACATGTCCAAGTGAGCACGGGCAGGAGATAAACAAGGAAAATAGGAGACAGCTCCCAGTTACAAAGTACCTCAAAGCATGCATCAGCTTCAAAGCATACTGACTCCTCAAGATAGTTGAAAATTTTCACCCTCGATTTAGAGTGTGCACGTATTATTTTCCCTTCTTCGTGATCTGATACCTGGAAATTGGAGTTAACTTTTACTTTCTGATCATCCATGTGTTAGCTGTCTGAAGAAGCATGTACTGAAGAACTTAGAGTCCAAGCTGAAGTGAAGTTGTATTTGAAAGAATAATTATAGTGAAAAAACTGAGTACCAGCTGTGATTAAAGCTTATTCTGCTGATGTGCTTGAGGACTCAGATCATCATCCATACCTTCTTGCCTCTTTAAGCTTTCAGATGTTTGGATGAGAGGAGATAGGTGCATGACTGCAAGTTTAAGCTTTATAGTGTTGGCAGGCATAGTTGTAAAAATAATTCTGTTTTCACATCTGGATCTCTAATGCTGCAGTTACAAAAGCTACAGAAATGTATTTCTCAGTTACAGAGTTTGGTACGTATTCATGATTAAACACTGCATTTTTTTTTCTTCCCAGAAAAAAATACTAGGTACAGCATTACCCTAACAGCCCTTAAATGTCTAGGATGCTTTAAAGGGGAATGCTAAAATGAAAACCATTAAAATCTGATTTTTATCCAGGCTGATGTTAGTTTTTACCCTGTAAACAGCTCCATGCAGTCACAGCATCAGTTCCAGATATTAAACACTGGCTATGAGAAAGGTGGTCAGATTAATTTCTTATCAAACTGAGTTAATTGAGCGTAAGGAATGGAAACAGTCTGATCTATTTTACAGATCAAAGCTAATTCTCCATTGACACACATGCACTTGAGTAGGCGCATCTGTGTGACAGCTAAATTATAGGAGTGCTTTACACACACATTATCTTGTCACAACACAAGAACATCCTACTGTGCTAAAATACCTCTTCCAGAAGAAACATGTAATTTCCCCATATTGTTGGGGAGGATGCTAAACAGCTGCTTTCTTTTTACGTATCTTCTATTTTCACCTTCTACAGGCCGGAGATGAGCAAAGTTTTTTAGAAAATTGAAAACTACTCAGTTTATCGGTCACTTTATCCTCTTTGCCTTCTGTCTAACAAAATGTGTTGGTAGCTGTGCCTATGGCTGGAGAAGGCTGAGGGAAACCAGTGATTTCATTTTAGAGTTTAGTAGCTTATTTAGAGGGAATGATTGTCAGGATTTTTTCCTCTTTTATGTGTTAGGGAAAGTGAATGCTTTTGGTTTGTGCCACGAGAATGAAAATTATGTTTGTGTGTTTGAGAAGACTTCATGAATATTTGGCAACAGCTTTGTGGCACAGCTTTCACACCCACTAACAGTTGATACTGTCCAGTTTAAGACTTAGGGTTAGGTCAGCACAAGCTTTTGAAAACTTAATTTTTATTAAACCAAGGTGCTACAAATTGAGATCAGCTTCTCCCAGCTTCTTGTAAGACAGTCGATGGGGCCTAGACTTGTGACAGGGTGCCGTGGCACTGAACTGAAGCTGGGGCTGTTTGTGTCAGGGCTTGTTTGGTTTTCAGTCCATTAGAAAGGAAAAGGACAATTACAAAATTATAATAATTCAGTTCAATGTTTAGCTTTTGAAACAGTTTCCCTGTTGGGTGGTGTTTATCCCATGCTTGGTGTGCAAGGAATTGTCAACAGTCATCTGACTTTCGAAATTATTTTAGTTTCGCCTTATTTGGTTACTTATGCTCATTTTCTGTAATTCTGGGGACTACTCTGTCCCAGATGCAGTGGTTGTAGAGCACGCGACGTGAGGTGAAGGTGAGTGACTGCCCTGTGTTAGCCTCCCCGGTCCAGACCCGGCTCCGAGTTCAGCCTAGCTCGGCGGAGGGTTCGAAAGTGGCAGCCTGCCCCCCTGAACAAAACCAGGCAGCCTGGGAGCTGCAAGATGGTGGACTGTACTTGAGGGGGTGGCAGGGAGCGTTGATGCCACTGGAGCCATTGCTTGAGCCAGGCCCGGTGCCCAGGGGCGGCTGGCTGGGCGCCATCTTTGTGGGGCCTCGCCACCCAGCGCTGGCTACGTGTAGCGAAGTTCAGTGCCGGGGCCGCGGAGGAGGGCTCGTCCTGAGGAACTATTACGGCGCTTCAGTGGCAACATTGTAAGAATAATTCAAGGTACTATCTGGTAATTAGTGTTGTTGGTTTTATTATCACTTTTCTTTTTTGTTTTTTTCCTTTGGAAAGGCTTGTCACTGTGTGGAGCAGCTATCGTGGACTGACAGGCATGTTAAGAGTAAATTGCTTTCTCCATGTATTTGACAGCTTATTACCCACCTTTCTGTTTACTGACTCTTAATTTCAACATTTTATACGTCTGTCTCATCAGTGGTGCTGATCTAGAAACTTTCCTCGAGATTTATTTTAGTTGGTAGCACTAAAGCTTTTGAGGGAAGAGCTCCCTTATGCTCAAAGTGTCGTTGGTGCTGCCTGGGGTTTACCCTCAGTTTCTAGTGTTTACACACCCAGGCAGGCCCTGGGTAAATAAAAATGACTAAAGTAGAATCCTGGGTTTCAGAAGTAGCTGGAGTACCCCATTTTTTCCCTGTTTTCGGTGTGTGCTGTGAGAGGCGAGTGAGCGTCATGCGCCGGCCAGGGCGTTGCACGCTGAGGGACTGCTGTGTTCGCCAAAGGTGGCTTCACCTGAGACGCCCGTGTGACTTCCACGTGCAGAAAGTGGTTTTACAGGCAACCCGATTTTCAATGCTGACTAAAATGGCACCATGCAAAAGTACATGAGATGTCAAGTTTACCAAAGCTGCTATTTTACAGAACTTCATGGCAATTTTTGGTTAGAGGACTAGACAGATCTATACCGCCTTCTCCTTCTGAACACCACTAACATTTTCTGTGCCTATTCACCTGTCATTAAGCTCATGCATCCTGAATCTCTCACATAAAGGTTGGTTGCCATGGAAAGGATTGTGATCCCTGAAATGAATATACTCTGTGTAAGAAAAACTCTGACACAGATCTAGTATTATTCAAATAATGTAGAGAAAAACATGTGAAGGAATGGAAGCAAATAATATAAAAATTAGTGTGTATTTCTTATTTAATATTCACATATATTCAAGATGTTTGTATTGTAATATTACATCATGTCGTGTGCATACTCTGAGATGTTGATTATCTAGTCTGAAACAACAAAACATAACACTGCACTTTTGCTAAGAATTTTGAATTACTTATTCGTTAAATAGAAGTAATTTTTTCTTTTTTTTACTCTGTTGTAGTCTTGTGTATATGCATGTCGCGTTAAAGGGGGGGTAAGGGGAGTCTGATATTCAACTAGCCTGCCAGAGCCTTTCCAAGGACTTTCACTGAAACAGTTTCGCAAAGTTGAAACCATAGGTAATTTATTCAAGCGACAGGTATCACAGATTCGGAATTGCCGTTGATAAATTCACTGTCTACAAAAGTTGAGCTCAAAGTAATAGTTTAGCGCTTTAGTTAACAATGTGTTCCCGGGGATACATCTGACAAAGTCAGAGGCGCGACTCTTACCAAAAATGCATCACTTCCTTGGGGGGGGAAGAGAGGTTCAGGCCCGTCGACCCGTCCGTCAGGGGAAGTTCTCGCTTGGCTCCTCCTCCCAAAGAGAGTTTTCAAGTGCCAATTTTTATATGTTTGGAAATCTTTTTGCGAGGTGGGACTAAGTCAATTATTGTGTATCGATTGGCTCTTGGCATGGAATGTCGTGTCGTCAGAAGGGGGACTCAGCAGTGTGACACACCTTTGGAGTGGGTATCTTGGTATGTGTATTCGGGGGCCATCTGTGCTTTATCCAAAGCAATCTCTGAAGCAATCTCTGGCTGCGCAGCCTCCGGCGCCCCACAGATCACTGAGTTTACAGTGATGGGCTATCCCCCGTTACTTTTGTCTGATAAGATAAGCACCAGTTATTTACTTCCTTTGTTAGCTCTTCGGCTCTTGACAACCTCAGTCCGCTTGTCTTTTGTCTTGCATTCGACAAGTCCAGCAAGGCCATCGATTACAATGCAATACAAAAATAATTACACATGCATTTCTCCAACAGTGTCTTTTGGTTTTGGTATTAATTAGTCATTGGCATTCCACTGTGCCATGAAGGAATGTATTTTCTTTTTCATAAAGCTGGACACACTGATACTATTAAAGGAAACTGTTATGTAATAGAATAGTACACGAATGTGCTGAGTTAGGAATGCGAAAAATGTGACACAATTTTGAATTTTTTATGGCCTGACATTTTCACCATTTACCATGAGAAAGGTAATTAACTTATTACTATATTTCAAATTTGTAATAGAATCAGAAAAATTAATTTGCATTATGTCATATTAATGTCATTAGATAATGGATTCACGTGAAGGCTGATGTTTGGCAAATAACATCCTGAGAACCTCTGTAAAAATGTCTTTTATTTTTTTCTCTTAAGTAGACTATCAAAGTTCAACTGAATACATTTAATGATGTTGTGCTCCAAATCCATATTTGTACCCTGTATAAATCTGTGTTTATAGTTTACCACATGACATGTACTTAGTGGTTATGCACCTGGAATCCTGCTGTGAAATGACAATTCACAGACAACCACCATGAAGCGGCAGGCTGGACTTCAGTGGAAAGCTGTCATTGCTGTTTAACACCAAGCTAGTGGGCACTCAGGAACCAGAGTAAAGAAAATAGTTTTGTTTTTATTTTTTCTATTTTTTTTTCTTTTTTGCTTGCTTTTCTTCTCACTACATTATTTTCTGTGGATCAGCTCTTTTAGCATTGATTTTTGCAACCACAGCATCACTGTGTCTTTCACAGGAAATTGGTGGACAAGGTGGAGACTCACGGGGCCTTATCCTTTGTGTGTAATAAAGTTCTGCCTTTCTGTCTGGAAATTTAGAGAGATGGGAGAGGTGAACATTGAGATTTAGGGAGAAAGAATGTGTTTATGGTGGACAACTCCAAGTGGCTTTGTTCTAGTACTGGTGTAAAACCTTAAATGAATACAAAATAAACCCACGGTGCTATTATCTTGGTCGTGATTTGACTATTGGATCAAGGTTAAAGAATGTTCACACGTTGCTAAGCTGTTAAATTCGGTATTGCTATTTAAGTAACTCTTCAGTTTACTCCCACACAAGCTTATAGTCAAAGGTCTCTGCAAAGCATTTGATGGTAGATTTGGGAAATCTCGAATGTTCCCCTCTGTTTGCATCTTTGTAAGAGGAATACCAGGAAACAAACAAATATTGTGACTGTCAAGTCCCTAATTCTAAGCATCCTGAGTGTGATTCTTCTGCATGTAAAGCAATCCTAATGTGCCGGTGACATTCCAGTGTTGTTAAAGATATATTCTGTCATTGTTAATTTTGGCTGTGAGCTTTGAGAAGTAAGAACCATGCTTCAATAATTAAAGGCACCATCAGAGCTGAAGTTCAGTTAGTTATCTTTATTTCCATCTTGGCATCCCATGAGTCAAGAAAAGTAATGACAACAGTAAGAAGGGGATTATTTTTAGAAATGTCTCAAGTAGAATGCACAAATGTTAAAATATAGATTGACTTTACTACTAAAAAGTCTGTTTTTATAATATCAGTATTTTCATTATTAGTCACTCATATCCTGTGATATAAGTGTCCCTTGCTGGAATTCTGTGTTAGGGAAGCACCGAGTCTTGGTTACGGGGAGTTTGGCTAAGCCTGTTCTTCATGTGATTGGAATCTGTGCTGCCTACAATACAGTAGTGAGTGCCACCCAAAATACTCCCAAGTTTGTACACAAGTTTGCCAGTGACACATGGATTGACCTTACAAAGGAGATTATATTCCATTTCCTCATCTTGGTTTTTCATCCGTGACAGGAGAATAATAATTGTGACCTACTGAAGAAAAGCTAATTAAAGACATGCATGCAGTAGTGATTGAGGTTTGAACCTCACTTCAGTGCTGTGTAATGCAGTATGTGTAGTGAATGTTGTTGACATACTTTCTTTAAGGCTGTTAGTTCAGTATGAATATAGGGAGAAGAGGGCTTTGAACAGAAGACAGTTCCTTCTTTGAAGCGAGCGTGCATACACTGTGTGCTGAGACAGGGACATATTGTTCTATTTTACATGAGTTACTCAAGCTTTCTGTCTAGGGTTACACAGGAGAGTTAGACACAACCAAGGACCTAACTAAACATTCAATGGCTTATCAAGAAAATAATCTTCTATATCTACTTCTATTTGTACTCATTTGGGTGCATCCTGCATGTCTGGTGATAAGAACTATTTGAATTAGGAGAAAAAAGAAGAATGAAACTCTTGGCAAAGACCCTGCTGGGCAATACATTTCATAGTTTTTCAGGACAGGTATGGTTCTCTGGCTAAGCAATATCTCTCCTGACAGGTATCTGAAATGTTAAATCTTAAAATTATGCGGGAGCTAGACCCATCTCTAGATAAAAATTCTACCTCAGCATATTGCACAAAAATGTTATGGTAACTGGTAGCTTGATAGACTGGAGACAATGCTTGCTCTGCTGGGTTTGTGACAGAACTGTTCTTGAAGCAACAGTAATTAGATAGGTTATTCTGATACAGACTCTAACGTAGCAGACTAAGTGCAGACACCTTTTGAAATTGCAACCAGGCCTGCTGAAATGCACTACATTTCAAAAAATACCTCCCCTACCTCTCGTCAACATTTATGTCAAAAATATTTCTAAAACTGATGAGTGACCAAAAGAAATAATTTACTTTGAGATGACCAGGGAATCAATAGTCATGCTGTGCGCCATTTATACAGAGCAAAAGCAAAGCAGGTAGTTACAATCCAGTACTCCTGTGCAACATCCAGTTTCAGCTGGCTTGAAATTACTGGGGATTCCTATAACCAGAAAGAGTTTGAAATCTCCTAGAAACCTCACAGTGCTTCAGACTCAGTCATGGAGAATAACTTTTGCATATGCTTTTGTCCAAGGTTTAGTCTTGAACCTAACATGACTTTCCGTAAGCCACCTGTCATTGATCTTCTTTAAGTAGCTATTACACTAAGCTTTCATAGAATGAATTTACGTGTTGCATTTTTTCTGATAAATGTTTATGCTAGGGTGTTATTGTTGAAATAATTCCTGAATTACCTGGATTTGTCCATTTTGGTGGCACTACATATTTCAGTCCATTTGAACATGTTTGCTTATTTCTTCTATGGTAATTCATTGTAAATAAGTAAATTTTATCATATATTAAGTATTCACCCAGTAGATAGGTAGTTGTTCATTTCTCTATGAGCTTTCTTACCAATATGTATGTAAATACATACAGGAAATGAAGCAAAGCACTTTCTTATAATAAGTTAGGATGCAATGAGTTTGGATAAGCAAGAGTTTCTCCAATAAGAGATATATTTCAGTATAAAAGTTATAAATATTAATTTTGAAAGGTTTGTTTTCTTCCAAAATGTTCTGTGTGCCTTTAAGTACATATTAAATATAATAATTTACAAAACAACAACCCAAACCTTGTGGAAGTTGATGAAAAATTCCTTGAAGACTCCAGAGACCTGATCCTCTAAAGAACTATGCACAGGAATAGCATTATGTTTGAAAAAACTGCAGTTGATTTTAAATGTACATGTTCGGGTAAGGCTAAAACCATAAATGTGGTGCAAATGTGTAAAGATCGTGATATGTCATAGTAAGAACATTGCTTGTTTCGAGTATGCCCTCCATGTGATGAACCTGCTTGTGGAACACGGACAGGAGTGAAGTCCCAGATTAGAACAGCCAAAACCTTAGAAATTTTAGTAGGCTTAGTGCCAAGTCTATCAACAATATCTCTGAAAGTGGTAAAGATGAGCAGTCACTTCATGGCATGTGCCACACTCTATGTAAAACATGCATCATAAAAGGTTTTTTGAATGTATCTGTGATTAATATGAGAAATTTCTGTTAATCCATTATTTTTTATGGCCATTTTGCTGACCTTTTACAGTGTGTACAGCACTTGCAATACCACGATTTTGTGGCAACTGAGGCCTTGGGCTATACTATGACACCACTAGTCAGCAAGTAGTGCTTGTACATAGTATTTTATTACAAGAAAACATCCTAAAGGACAATATTAGAACACCCATAATTCTGGTTCTAGAAACAGAAACCAGACAAAAAGCAAAGAAATGAAAGTGGGACTACTTCAAGTTATATATAAAGTAGTGAGCCAAAATGAGATGAATGCTTATATCTGAAGTCAATAGAAATAATAGCATTGTTTAGGATGGAAAAGACAGAGTGCAACTGTAAATGATAAAATTGACTTAGGGACACTCATGAGTTTTGTGGCATACCTAGGAAATGACTAAAGGTCTCCAGAATCTTCATTCAGTAGCTTTACTTTGAGGTAATACTTACTCTCCAGTCTACGCTTTTTTAAACTTACTAGCAAGAGGGGTAGAGAAGCACAAAGAAAGCATGTTGAGAGTTTTGACTTTCTGTTTCTATCCTAGTTATACAGAATTAATGTTTTTATAGTGAGTTTTGGTGAGTGGAATAATTTGCTGTATGCCCATTCTTCGATTTGTGTCACAGTCACAGAGGCTTAGCCTACGCACTGGTTTTAGTGTCTAGTCTTGGACTATGCAAAGAATCACAGTGCTTCCAAAATGGATACAACCTTTCTTAATACACAGTTTCGATGGCAGTGGTGGCTTCCTCCTAATCAATGCTGGCTGAACCTGTTTTATGGTGTGTCCTTGTTGCGTTAATTTGGCAGAAATAAACCTCTTTGCATTCTAACTCTCTTCATGGGAGTGAGAGCCTAGGAGAAGCTAGGTTTAAATTCTGAGCCATTTCCAACTTACCACTACCAGTCTAGTCGCATTTAATGTGTATATTAAACTACCACGATTCTGGATACACTAATAGCAGTCTGCACCTTCAGTCCAGTCGTGCTCATGAACTAGCACGGCCGCATTGGGTCGCGTTCAATGAGAAACTGTGACAACTGGCTGCTTAAACAGTGCAGTTTTATTTGTGCAACAGGTATATAGGTTTTTTGAATTGCCGGTGATAGTGCCTGTCTGCAAGAAAGCACATGCAAATATAAAACACGTGAAAAGATCATAAATAATACAGCCTGGCTATAAACATTAGGGAGTAACTCTCTGGAGAGATTTCTAAGATTCCCTAGAAAACCGCCTAGTCTAAGTCTCACCCAAGGTGTCCCAAGGGGGGAGAAGCGAGGCTCAGCCCGTTGGCCGATCCCGGTTGTCGGAGGCAGTCTGAGGTGGAGTTTCCCTTGACTTGCTCACAGTGTTATCATCTTCTCCGAAAATCCCCTATTTCCCTGGATATTTTTATATTTTTTCTACATTTAAGGTGGAGTTTGAGTGACTGTAGCCATATATCATGGCTATCATGATTTTGTCATGATTGGTGTAAAACTCTCTCGCTTCACATTTAAAGGTATAGTTTACAAAAAAATCGAGGGCGCAGACTCAAAGAGGAGTGGTCGCACCTCGGAGAGGGGTAGCCTTCGGGATGGAGGTGTGTTTTGGTATTAAAGTGATATTAAAATGAGCAAAGTTCACGAGAGGATTAGCACTTTGGCAAGGTTTGGAAAACTTGTTGGCTCAGGGGGCCAGATGAGCTGCTTATCAGAGGACCATTTCTTCCCGCTTTATCATCACGGAGCATGGCCACGGAATCATAGAAATCATAGAAAGTTTTGGGTTGGAAGGGACCCCTAGAGGTCATCTAGTCCAACCCCCCCGCAGCGAGCAGGGACACCACTAACTAGATCAGGTTGCTCAGAGCCCTGTCCAACCTGGTCTTGAATGTTTCCAGGGATGGGGCCTCCACTACCTCTCTGGGCAACCCGTTCCAGTGTTTCACCACCCTCATTGTAAAGAATTTCTTCCTTATATCCAGCTTAAACCTACCCTGTTTTAGTTTACCCCTCATCCTGTCACTGTTGTCTCTGCTAAAAAGATTGTCCCCATCTTTCCTATAGGCTCCCTTTAAGTACTGAAATGCTGCAATCAGGTCTCCCCGCAGCCTTCTCTTCTCCAGGCTGAACAAGTCCAACTCTCTCAGCCTGTCCTCATAGGAGAGGTGCTCCAGCCCTCGGATCATTTTTGTAGCCCTCCTTTGGACCCGCTCCAACAGTTCCATGTCCTTCTTGTGCTGAGGGCTCCAGAGCTGAACGCAGTACTCCAGGTGAGGTCTCACCAGAGCAGTGTAGAGGGGCAGAATCACCTCTCTCGACCTGCTGGCCACGCTTCTCCTGATGCAGCCCAGGACACGGTTGGCCCTCTGGGCTGCCAGCGCACATTGCCGGCTCATGTCCAGCCTTTCGTCTGTCAGTACCCCCAAGTCCCTCTCAGCAGGGCTGCTCTTGATCCTTCATCCCCCAGCCTGTATTGATAGAGGGGATTACCCCGACCCAGGTGTAGGACCTTGCTTCACTCTGCTCCATCCTCTATGGTATGTTGCAGGCAGTTGCTGTGTTAGTGGATTCCTCGCATACCTGCTGCAGCTGTGTCCCATCCTCAGAGCTCCTTTTGATTCTATGCTTTTCCTCAATGGGTGAACAATGCTACGTTTTTCATATAAACTCTAATTTTCAGATATAAAACCTTAATTTTACTAATAATTCCACAGTCCTAATGGAAAGTACCTAATTTTCTTGGTTTACCAAATGACCAAAGGTGTCTGCCCACTGCTTTTGTGTGGAAATCTAGTTGCTTCTAAATATATGTATTTGAACTATAATTCCTCTTCCTAAACTAATGATAATATAAAGTCTCATTTAACTACTATTAATTGAGAAACAGCTGAGAGCCAGTGAAAACAATGTTACACTTTTCTCCTTTGTATTTAGATGGGTATTGTATTAAATATCAGAATTTAACGTTGTAAGGCCTCATTTTAAATTTTTTTAATTGTTCTTTTTAAAGTTGTTTTTTTTTCACTTAAAAATTTGTTCTGCCACTGGCTATCTTCATTTTTATCTTTTTTGGACTTCCCGTTGGAGAACATTTGCATTTGAAAGTTTTTTCTGGGCCTTACTCTGGAGATTATTGTGAGGAAGCATGGGTGTGGGGGAGGTTTTACTAATTATGAATTCCTCTCTCCTGTTGCAGCTCAGAATACTGCAGAGCTTTCAAAGAGCACTGTGCAGTAATTTAATGGACGTTCAGCTTGGTGAAGACAACGGGAACATCAAATTTCATAGTCTTCATCTGACATTAATACCATATTTAAACATTTTCTTTAAAAAAGTGGCAGCTGTTATCAAACCTCATATATAATTACACATATATGCTATATTTTATATATGTCTAGATTAAAATAAACATAAAAGTTGATTTATTAAGAGTATAAGATTTGATACTTTTGTTACTTATTCCCACACCACTTTAATGTTGTATTTCTATAGGTCTGTTGATCTCGGTGAATTTACTCTACAGCTGAGTGCTCTTTTCTGGTATTATACTTTTCTGTGCTAGAGAAATAGAATTTCTTAATTCCCTTAGGCGGTACGAATTTGGAAGAACTGAAGTAGTCAGTAGTAGTCTTTTTCCCTTGAAGTCATGATCTTTTGAGACAAAGATTCTGTCATGCTGTAGGCTGAATGTGGATTGGAAGTAGGTGACTATCCACGTTTAAGAGGTAGGGATAAAACCACAGGTCGTGGGAAAATTACCCACATCACACATCTTAATTCAAATTCTAAATATTGCATTTTGAACCTGGCATGTTGATTAGAGTGTGTTTTCTGGGTATAAAAAGTCTAAACAGCTATATGCCTGTGAACATGTGAAAAAAGGTGGAAGAGACTGGATCTGGTTCATGTGTAGTATGATCATTGAAGTTAACTGCTGGCAAAATGACATACTTATGTTTTACTGACGGATGATTATTTTTAATGTAGGCTAGGAAAAAAATTATATGCCCACATCATGAGACTGAAAAGAAAACGGCAAATGAATGGGAGACAGAAAGTCAATATGAGTGCTATTTGTATGAAGCTAGGTATTTTACCCAATTTAAGAAGCAAGTTTTCCCTATCAGAAAGGGGTGAA
Source organism: Opisthocomus hoazin (assembly GCF_030867145.1). Classification (NCBI taxonomy): domain Eukaryota; kingdom Metazoa; phylum Chordata; class Aves; order Opisthocomiformes; family Opisthocomidae; genus Opisthocomus; species Opisthocomus hoazin. The sequence continues at coordinate 7,922,590 of NC_134420.1, forward strand.
ATGAGGAAGCTTTACAAATAATCCTTTCAGGTGATCATAGGAAAAGCATTCAATTCATTGAGCAGACATCTTTTCAAGCCAAATTTTGTGTACTCTTGTGTACAGAACGAAATGAAAAAAGTTGGAAAATCAAGAGATTTTTGTGGACCTTTCTGTAGTTTGTGTTAGGTCAAAATAAACCACCTGAGGACCAGGAAAAATGAATGTACTGTTTATCAGTATGGACCTGAGACAGACTCAGGAATGACAGACTAGATAGGCTGAAGTCAACTGTGAGTAATAACTTAAAAGTTTTTTGAGGGACAAACAAGGCAACATATGAAATGTGAAGTTCAACTGAGGTTTGCTAAACTGAAAAAAACAGCTCTGACAAAGATTCTTAAAAAATGGGCATGGTGATTACTAATGAAGTAAATTTTAAGGTAAGGAAATCTAATGTGCTTCTAAGTTTGTTCATTGAATCTGTGTGAGGGGAGGGCTGTATTTTATTTATTTAGGGGTACAGGTGACTTTCTGCTTTGTATGGAAATATTTATGTTCAACCTGTATCCACTGCTAGCCTAAGCCGTAAAGTGCTTTTATTCTCCTCATTAGTATAAGCTCAGCATCAGACAATTTAGCTGACAAGGTAGACATTTGAAAGAGAAGCTTCAGATTCACTTTTTGCAAATGGTCCCTTTGTGAAGCAGCCCTGTCTGAGTGAATGCAATTGAACCAAATTCATGCAGCGAAACCTTTTCAAAAATATTTTTATTCTTTGCCAAGTTCACGTTTTATCCATAGTCCGTGAAGGGCCTCTGTATGTCTGGAAGCCATACTGTCCTTAGATTCACCTCGCAGGTTATGTCAGTAGAGAGGACTGCAGCATGAACAAACGCAGAGACAGATCCTGTCACATAATAAGAACAGATAACTCCAGAGCACTTTGCTGGCTGTGTTGAGAAGGCAGTGCTGCTGCTTCTGCTGTACCAGCCTAGAAAGCCTACCTTTTTACGTTGTTTGTTTGTATGCCAGGAGTCACTTTAATTTTAATTGGTATTTTTATTGATTGGTTATAGTCTTACTAATTACTTTTTAGCTGGTTTAGGTATGGACTAAGTTATGTGTAGTATAGTATCCATAAATACATAAAAATTATAAATTCCATATTCTAATCTCCAGTGAAAAAACTAATAGCATCCTAAAAAGTACATTTCAGTAGTCCAATTCACCAACGTTAATATTTGTCAAATACTCCCCTGAGACTTATTTGCTTTATTTCCTAACATGGCAATCTGCCTCTCTTGTCTTGTGCTGTTATGGCATGTAAAAACTGTCACAAATGTTGGCAGTGGTCTCCTTTTTGTGGCTTTCTAAGTTCTTCACAGACCAGCTTGCAGGTGCAACTATGTGCAGTAGTTTATGTGAAAGCTAGATGAGAATACTGTCATGTAAGGAGAGCAATGAGTCAAGAGTGAGGACAGAAGTGAGTTTGGAAAATGCTGATAGGACAAATACAATTATTTCTTTGTCCTTCCATGCCAAATATTTGAGTCTGGAGTGGCCTATAAGATCTTAGAGTTAGCTGGAAGAGATGAGAATAGTTGACATGTAATGAAAAATTTTCCTTTGACCCACCTGCTTTTGTGAAGTTTTGTCCTGGTTGTTAATTGGCAGCAGCTTTTTTTTTTTGTAAAGGGTAAGCTTCCCCAACCAGACAAAGCAAAAAGCCTCAAACTTCTCCCAAGTGCAGACTAAAACTACAGAGCCAGAAATGAAATCTTTTTGTTTGTTTTCCCACCACTTGTACTTCAGCAGTGGAACAGAACAAGGATATGTAGAGATATATGCCACCAAGAGGAAAAAAGTTAATGTTCAAACAGTTTCATGTTACAATCTCTTTGAGGTTCACAGAAAATGTGAGCTAACATGCTTTGATTGTATTCTCTACCTAATTCCAAGTCCCCAAAAGACAAATGGATATTCCCACTTTTCTTTCAGAGGCATTGGTTGTTGTTTTTTCTTTTACAGAGAAGAAGGGGGAAAAAAAATCTTTGTGAAAATACGAACACTAGAGACTAAGATTAAGGAAAATATACAGGGTATGGAAATTAATCCTACCTTGGAATATTTAAATTGCTATGAAAACATTTGTGGCTTAGCATTCATGTTGAGCATAAAGTTCTCAAACTGTAAATCCTAACTATGTTTCTTAGATTTTCTCCATTAAAGACACACAGAAAAACTTGCATATCTTTTAATAATGTCCTGACTATGTTCGCTTATGAGATACTCTCTCCTAAATGAAAACCTAGCCTGTAACCACATTAAAATAATGGGAAAGAGAATATACAGGTATTGTTTGAATTAAGGGCAAACGTGGACATTCCCTTTCTTCTCTGCTGAAGTTTATTTGAGAGCACTCAAGCTATTAAAGACAGAAGTAGGATTTTTTAAAAAGTATTTATTGAAAGCCCTTGCTTACAGACATGTTCGTGTTTGAATTATTTCCTGGAGAAAATTACTGCAAAATTTTTTTTTACTTTCCATAGAAAAGAGCTACCCTTAATTTATTTTTGGTGCAATAACAAAACTCATGTTTTTCAAGAAAGTATTTTATTTATAATTCAGTGCTTTGACATTTGTTGTTATATCTTTTAACAATGTGTATCAAGAACAGGAAGTATTCTGTTCCAGTATGGTGAATGAAAGGCTAGGAATTATCGTTGAAACAAATCTTTCAAGCTTTCAGTTTTCAACGCTGGTCTCAAGATAGACTCTTGTTATTTTAATTTCATGTTTGTGTGTTTAATCCAGTTGCACCTTTTATATTTCAACCACTGTGCTAAAAATAAGAAAAATAATTCTCACAATAAACCTTTAAGTTGGTACTGTTATTTAAATACTAGCATTGTAATGGTGGCTAGCCTCCAAATGGAAATTAGTGATTGTAAATATATTCAGTTTAGTAAATGGAAAAAGATGTTCATTTTTCAGAAAGTGGCGATTTCCTACATCTTCATGGAAGTTTTCTTTAGGATGTCCCAAGCGGAATGCCCACAGTCACAAATAATTTTTGGTTTATGCCCATCTCTGCAGGTGGCAGAGGAGACCCAAAAAGAAGAGTCCAACTTTCTCAGCTTTGCCAAAAAGATCTGTGCGTAGAGGCTTGACATTGCACATGGTACTGAATGGCACACCTCCAGAACAGGGAAGGTAAGGGCTTCACCTGCAGGGTTTTTTCCAACTAATTTATTCTTTAACTCTGTATCTTAAATGTAATTGCCAATTCTTTGGCAATTTTGACCTTCGTAAACATCAGGTTGCATTTTGCTCTGCAAAACAATCAAGAGCCAGTACTTTGCAGTGCAGCTCTGCACTGTAAATTTGTATTACTGCTGGTCAAGCTTTGAACACTGTGTTAGATTTGGAAAACTTTTTAGAGTGAATATGGTGTTTGTAGAGATAGCAATGGTTACCGTCATGAGGTAAAACATTAAAGGAATGTTTTAAACATTTTTACTTGGCTCTTTTGGCTATGCAAAGGTTTTTGTATCACGTATAGACAGTTTACATCTTTGTAACACCCATGATACAACTTCTTAGTTCTGAGTCAGCAGTTACGTAAATTCAGCAAGCATTTTCACTTGCACAAGATTGTAAGCTCACATTTAATGCTAGATGTGTTGAGGATGAGGGAGTCATGAGGCTGCTCAAGTAGATTTGAATTGGGAACTCTGAGAGGGCATAAAAGGCTGTGGTGGTTGTTGTTTTAAGCAGCTGTGTCCCAGAGAAATGAGTATCATGGCAGCCTCAGAGGATGAGTTGAGCTGCTTCTTTGTTGCTGTGTGGCTATAGAAAAAGGTCTGGTGAGCTAACACAAATGCATTCATTAAACAATTATGATTTTTGCAAGATCATGTCTTGTAATGAAGATCTCACACATACACCAATTGGCAAAGTTCATGCTCCAAGGCAGACTACTGTAGCATCATCCCTTTCCTTAGAAAAGGCTGCTTATTTGCCAGCTCATGTTGTGGTTTGCTGGTGTCATTAAATGCTCATTAATAGTGAAACCAAGCCTTGCAAATGTTTTCCACATTTGGACTAGGATTCAAGCCTCTGGACAATACAGAGATGGCGCTTTCTCTCTAGTGTCACTGCAGTGGAAAAGTTTGTGTCAGACATCGTGAAGTGACATAATTGGCTTAATACAGAGCTTACTTCTCCATATTTCAAGTGATCTATTACTAAGAAAATATTCCTTATCAAGATTACTGGTCACCTATTTCATTGCTTTCCCATGATAAAGTAGCTTCTTACTGGATATAATGTCACAGATTGGCGCAAATTAAATATTCTCAATGTTTTACGTTCTTACTGCGTGCAAACTGAACACAGATGTGAACTGCAGGAAAGTGGCCAGTTTTTCTGTCAATTTGGCAGGCAGTTTATGGAAAGCCTTACAGTAGCTGGCAATTTTGGGGACTGCAAAAAGGTCAGACGTACTTGTATTACATAAACGTGTATAGTATTACCCTTAACAAGATTTCTCTCTTTACTTTTTCCTTCTTAACTGCTTTTTTAATTTGCAGTGAGGAGAGAGTGGAGACTTCCACACTATTTTATTCTTTGGGTTTTTTCTTTTTTTTTTTTTAAACGTATGCATCACTTTCATTAAGCTACAAATGGTATATTACATTGTAATAAAAGCAAATCTGATTTTATGCAGTTTACTGAGAAGACACATGAATAGCATCAAAATGTAAATTATCACACAACACTGAGAAATATACTGGAGAGTTTAATGGCATTTATATCGCAATACAACCAAGCAGTATGGATAGATTTGCAGTGTAGCAGAACATTCCGCACAAATAAGATGCATTCAATGCCATCTGTGTGGAGTTATACATCTGCAAGCCTTTAATATTTTTTTTTTTAATTTAGTAATGTTGATAGTATGAATTTGGAGGTTGTACAGTTCAGGGAAGTTACTGAAGGTAAAATGGATTGTGGATGAACATGCCAAGGGGTACATGCAGAAAAGAGTGGTCTTTTAAAATCAGTAAACATTAAAACCACTAATGTTCTACATACATGTTTTGGGAATTACAAGTTTGTTACATTTTAGTGAGATATGGGAACAACTTGTGGCTAAGTGTCAGCACAGTAGACCACAGTCTTGTTATTTTTCTGTTTTTGAAAGCAGAGCATACACCAATATATTAATGTTTAAATAAAGTTGAAACAGATCTGCACAGAAAACAATACCTCTCAGGTTTTTTCCTTCTTTATAAGTAATCCCTGTTGAAAACACTAATAATTAATGAAAGGGCCATGAAAAGCAGCACTTACAGGCAAATATCTAAAATACACTCATCTAAAGGATGTACATTTGCAGTTTTTTTCTGGACACATATGCAATTGGTTAGGTTCCATGGGGAAATTTTGCCAGTGAAGCATAAGCAATGCTTGAGATCCTAGATAAAATTTTGAAGTTTTAATCTCAAACCATCCATGAAATACTTCCTTTCACCAAAAAAAAAAGAATCGCAAACCTTCCCTACTTAATTTTGTGCTTGAATCAGTATCTTGTTGCTTCACAGTTATAACATCCAGCTTATATCATCCTCAACTCCAGGGCCCTTCAAGTGTGTCTGTGTATTTGCGTGTGGATATGGATGGATAAACAAACAAGACCCGACTGTTTGAAAGAGGTAAGCAGTAAGAAGGCAGTGGGATTGTTTGTGAAGATATGTAGGCCTAGAAGTAAGGAGATGAAAAAAGAAACAAAATAAGCAAGACTGAGTGCCAGAAAATATCTCAAAAATTTTGAACTATGTAGTTTGGAGAACATGGCAACTGATAAAAACCTCATAGTTCAAGACATTTAGAATTCAACAGGCCTAAAGATTAGAAAATGGGCTTCAGGAAACAGCCCAGCCATGGAGGAGGAAACATTTTGGTGATGCAATTTACTTCTGATGTGTTTCCAGCATCTATCACAGCTCTCTGGAGCATTATTCTTCGGGCTGTGCTGGAGTAGGTCTTCATTGGCTGCAGACGCAGCAACTGATGCTTGCTGTCTTCAGACCAAGATCATTTTCTTTCTTCACATTGCTCTCTTGGTAATTATTCCATTTTGATGGTAAGAGTCTCAAGAGTATTCTAAGCCTTCAAAGAGCACTGTTGCTCCTTCTGCAGTTTATACATGGCAGAGCTTGATGGGGAATCTGAGATTTGTTCTAGGAACACTAGTATTTGTATATTGTTATTATGTATAGAGCTAGGATGAACTTTGCAGCCATTATCATCACAGTAAAGATCTACCGTCCTATAAATGGTCTCACTGAAACTATGGAGTTAATCACAGAAGTAGCAGGCATAAATCTTAAATCTTTTTACTATCAAAATCATAGTTAAACGTGGCATTTTATTTTGTTGAACAAAATTTAGAACAATTCTAGTTTCACTGAAAAAGTCTTTAAGATTGATTTGAATTCAAACTTGAATCTGGACTTATCTTGGTTATTAAAATATATGTGATGTCCTTTCTCATTTCTATACTAAATGGATTTAAAGCAAATTATAGTGTGTTCCTCCACACATTGCTGTTGCACATAACTGAACAATAGGAGCTCCCTCTTGTGGTGGAAAAACACTTCTCATTCCCCAAACTGAATCAAGAGTACCTTTAACAAAGTGGTTAAAATATTTCAAAAGTTTCTTGTGTAATTCCTGGACTTTATTAAAGGATAACTGCCTGATGTCCCTCAGTATTAGTGAGAGAAGAGATATAAAAGTGTGGCACAAAAAAGGATAGGACTGGGTGTCATTCTAACCAGAAAGTAAAAGCTTCTCTAAATACATCATGTTTAACATCCTGAATTACCATGCCAGGCATGCAAGTAGAGAGTTCTTAGTCTAACAGAACATATTTTTTAGCCATTAACATCAAGATAAGCCGCATGTTTTCATTAAGATGGAAAGAATAATTAAACAACTTCTGGGCTGACAGACACAGCAAAATAAGCTACTCATTGTAGGCACTCAAAGACTGAAAATTCTTAGGAAACTGGAGAAAAACAGTCTTCCCACACAAAAATAATAGTCAGGAAGTGACAACTTCATCAGTAGTACTATTTTACAAGTTTGCAGCCCAGAGTCTGCTTATAATTGTTGCTTATTTACCAAGATTACTTTTGCTCCTGTTAATGAATCAGATAGAAAACAGTATAATGACACTGAAATTGTAGCTTATTTAGTCTGTACTTGATGCTCTTTCTTGTGGGAGTTAATGTTGTGTGGCTCTTGCCCTATGTTTACAAACCAGAAGAAAACTAGAAACTTAATCTTCCTCAAATTAAAATAGCATACAAAGTCTTAGACTCGTATTCTGTGTCAAATAGACACTTTGTTTTCTAATTGTTATTTTTATCTTTTGATAGCTAAATTGTTTATTTTTAGAAAAATATTTGTCAACTGGGGGACCAATGGTAAGTGAGCCATTGTTCTGTTTTGACTGGTGTGGTGATTATGGACACCTAACGGTTGTTATAATGACATATTAAGTGATTTATTTTGGACAGTCCTTTTAACTATTTTAGATCCCAATGAGAAATACCGAACATCAGCTTTTGCATTGTATGATCAAGGTGTTGCAAAGGATCTCTCCTACGGACCTTGAGGAGTTAAGAGATAGCAATTCTGTTGTCATGTTTATGATAGCTTTAGTTTATCTGGGAAGTACTCCAGGAAAAACAAGGTCAGAAGGTATTTTCCTGAAAGGAGGGATATGTAGACAGGATGACAATACACCTCCTCAGTGTTGAATGAAAGATGGATTGCGATTGTTCATTAATCTTTTACCAAATGTCATTTCTTTAGCAGAAGACAAAAGCCACACAATTGAGTTAGAGACCTTAGAAAGAACTGAAGAATAATCTGAGTCAGGGAAGGAAATCAGAAGGCTTTCTGTAGAAAGTGTAATTTGTACGCTTTTATAATTAGATTGAAAGCATGCTGGTATGATACCTTTGTTCTAGACAAGAATCTCTTGCATGTGAGCATGGATTTGATTATATTCAGGAATAATTCAAGCCATACTTTCAAAAGTTATCTGCTGGGTTTTTTTGGTGGGAAGACTTTTAACAGCACTGGCTGCATGGAGCATTAAATTGCATTAAATGAGCAGTAGTGAATATTTCTATTAAAAAAGAATAAAACATGGGAGTGTCTAATCACAGAGACAGACCTGTTATCATCTGAGAATTAACCTTACAAAGAGAAAAGATGGAGACAAATGAACAGCTCTGCTTTCTAGAGTACAAATAACTTGTCAAGGTGTTGAAGAGAACATTTTTACTATTTATCGAATTGTTCTATTCTTTGAAACACTTAAACCTTCTGTCAATCACTTTTGAGCCCACTTGTTTAGTTTTCAAACATTCTTTAGCCTACCTTACCAGAGCTGTAACAAATGGTGATTTCCTTTAAAGCATAGTTTACTTTAAGCAGCATTTTCCAATCCATATGTGATTATAAACATTAAAGGAAAATCGGATGATGAAAGTTTAGCTGGACAAATCCATTGGTAAACATATTGATTTTTATGGCTCTTCAATTAGAAAATGATAATACTGTGGCTTTCCTAGAATAGCAGTTTTGATATGCTACAATTACTTTATTAATTCACACTTATTTTTCCTACTTTCCCATTTGTTCTTTTGCTTTATTTCTTACACTCTTCAGTTCATTTGGTTGTTTTTATCTTTCTTTTCTTGCTCTTACTTCCTTAACTACCACGCCATATGAAGCCAGAGAAAACCTCACTAGCTCATAGCGTTGCTTAGCAATGTCATGCATCTCTTGTTGTCTGTTGTGAAGCCATGGTATCCTGGTCTTTCAACAAAGATTGCTACATCACTGCTTTGCTATAGGTCCAATTTTTTCCCTGAGATTTCTGATAAGAGATGGTGTGTCTAGACAGCATACATAAGAGATTACCTTTTATCCATTATAATATAATTAGACCAAGCCATACCAAAGCTCACCAAGACTTTATGTTTAAAAGGTCAACAGCTTTTATTCCATATTTCAAAGATAAGCACCTTACATTGTGCTTAATATGTAGAGTGCTGTGCCTGAAAGAAAAAGGACTTCAGAAGATTTCTCCTTCTATTATATCATTCAAAATAGACATTTGATACTGTAATATGTCCATTTTAACTTCTGTGATTCATGGAGCTAGAGATAAAAATAGGTCAGCTATGCCCCTACTGGTACAGGATTATTTCCTGAAATATATTTTCTATTTCTAAGTCCAGAGTAGATTTAACTATCTCAAGTGAGGATTTACATTTATTAAACTGGAGGGCTGTTCTTTGGTGGTCTAATGTATTATCGTTAATTATTTGTATTATGGCAGCAATTGGAGAGCTCAACTGAAATTAGAATCCCGCTGTGCAAGGTACTCTATGAACACATAGCATGAAGTAATTTTTCCCCTGAAGGGTTTACATTTTAAATAGATAAAACAAAGATTGTGAAAATGGCCATACCAATATCCCTCTTTTAGTAAAGCATGACAGAAGCAATGAGACGTGAGCTGCTCCTGGGCTTGCTGATAATATGTACAACAGACCTGATAAGTGAGTCCAGAGCTGCTGCATGTTAGCCTTGTGCATTACTTAGAAACAGTTTTTTGTGATTGAAGTCAGCTGTCCTTCCAGGATTTGAGTACTAGATTTTTTTTTCTTCTCTAATCTCTTGCCTCTTTTGGGATTTATAAAGTTAACGAGATTACTCTGAATTATGCAATTTCCAATATTAAATAGTCCTGTTTATTAACTATACCACTCAAACATCTGAAGAAACTTATCAGATAACCCACTTTTTAGATCTCCCCTCATTGTTCACCAAACTGCACTTGTTGACTTTTTCCCTTCCCCACCCCCCTTTCTCTGCCAGCTTCTTTCTTACTCTTCTCTGAGTTCACTATATCTTTCTTTAGCTTTTTAATTCAAAATTCCCAGAATTTAATGCAGTGTCACTGAACAGTTTTACCAGAGTTCTACAAAACAGAAAGCTGGCTTTATTTTCTCCAAGTAATAGCTGCCTGGCATATTCTATAACTGGATATATTTCTCCTTGTAAATATTTCTCTGGCTGGTAACGATCAGTAAAGCGAATCTAAGTTATGCATAGTTCTAAAACGTGTAGTGTTATAAAGCCAGCATATCAACTTTGCAGACTTTTAAAAACAAGTTGTCGTGGTTTAACCCCAGACAGCAACTGAGCCCCACAAAGCTGCTCACTCACTCCCCCCTGGTGGGATGGGGGAGAGGATCAGAAAGGTAAAAGTAAGAAAACTTGTGGCTTGAGATAAAGACAGTTTAATAGGTAAAGCAAAAGCTGCATGTACAAGCGAAGCAAAATAAGGAATTCATTCACTTCTTCCCATCGGCAGGCAGGTGTTTAGGGCCATCTCCAGGAAAGCAGGGCTCCACCACATGTAATGGTAACTTGGGAAGATAAACGCCATCACTCTGAATGTCCCACTGTCCTCTCCCAGGTTTCATTGCTGAGCATGACATCATATGGCATGGAATATCCCTTTGGTCAGCTTGGGTCAGCTGTCCCGGCACAACTTCTTGTGCACCTCCAGTCTGGTCTTCACGCTGTGTAAGCACTGCTCAGCAACAGTGAAAATATCCCTGTGTCATCAACAGTGTTTTCAGCAGAAATCCAAACCATAGGCCCATACTAGCTACTATGAAGAAAATTAACTCTATCCCAGACAAAATCAACACACAAACATTTATTTTTGGCCAGCATAGTTGACAGTGTCTCCAGTACTACAGACAAGTCTTATTTTGCTGACGTATTTTGTTTATTAGGCTTTTCTAGCACGATGATAATGTATTCTGGGATATAGCGATCTGTATCATTGCTTGTCTGACAGTGGATTTTGAGACACACCTGAAAAGTTCCTGCTGAAACACATTTAAGAATATCATTTCAATAACAAGAAGGCTTCGTTATGCATATTCTTTCTGTGGTAACTGATGGAGAGGTAAGGGTTTACCAACATCAGGCTCCTTATTCTGTCAGAAAAAGCAGGATAGAAATTCAATTGGGAATATATATTGAGAGCCCAGTTTGTATGCTGGATGTTCTTAGACCTGAACTAGGAAACAGTTGAGGAATATCCATTGAGACAGGCTCTTTTACAGTGATTTAATGGTTGTTTCATGTTGTGATTGATCCCTGCAGTTGACTAGTGTGTGAAGTTGCTGAACATGCTTTTGATCAGTGACGTATAGCTTGCCATTTACAGCCCTAGTGTGGCAGCAACCATAAAGCACTGGGTGTTACTGCCAGTAGGCTGTGGGTGGTGGTCACAGAATTAATGATTTTAGAAGTCCAGTTGGGAGGACTAAAACAGACGTTTCATTGGTGATTGTTCTTTTTACTTGGAAAAAAGGACTTAGTAAATGAAATCATTTTTAATCCTCCTAAACAATGATTTATGGAATTTTTTTCAACATTATAGTAAAAAGGCTTTTTTTTTATATACTGCACAGCTGTTTTTATCTTCAAGTCATCTATACTTCTTCTTACCTTTCTTTCAAAGCATTTTGCAAATCCTTTCTTCACGGATCCTAAGCCTTCAGAATAAAATCAAGGACTTATCATTATTAGATCTGATATGCAAATTACAATTGTCATATTTTTGGTTTTTTCACATTTACCAAGTCTCAGTAAACAGAATCAATTTCTAGAAAATACAATTTTCTTAAGTATTTTGATAAATAAAAATTAAAATGTGAGGCAGAAATCAGAATTATTTGGAAAGAAAGTCAAAATATTTCTTTAGGATATTCCCAAGTGAAATCTTTGCCATATAAAAATTTTGGAATACAGGCTTTCAATTTCCAAGTAACCTTAGCAGTAACAAAAGAAACTAACAAAATGTGGAACAGAACTTCCCTTCTGAGTTATTCCTAAGCCTATATGCACTTCCCACACACTATCCTTTTTTCCTCATCAGTTGCTGAAAATACTTCCAGCAACCTCTCCACCAGTAAAATATTCCTTGAGGGGCAGCAATGGCATGAAAGGGAGTCTATTCACATCTCTATTAATTTTTCTTTCTTTTCTCAGTTTGGACTAATACACCTACCCCTTCTCACCCAACCAACAATGTATTTTCTGATTTAACATTGAGACAACAGGAGAGAAAATGGCAGCAGATTTCAATATGTTAGCAGCAGAAAGAATGCTAACAGCTCACTATTTGGAGGAAAAATAGAAGCCAGTGTCTTCAGGCTCAGACATCTGTTTTATACAATTTGCCAAGAAATACCATAGCTGTGAGCTCTAGTATCATTAATTAACATAATATAGCTAGTATTGAAGTGATTGTTTTAAAAGATTTAAAAAAACACATGTTGTATGGATATTTTGTGTTCTTTCTTACTAAATTTTCATTATTCTTCTTCACAATTGTCACTGCTAACTTATTTAATCATTTGTTTGTTTTGCTTAGAACTGATGATCATAGAATCATAGAATGCTTTGGGTTGGAAGGGACTTTTAAAGGCCATCTAGCCCAATCCCCCTGCAGTGAGCAGGGACATCTTCAACTAGACCAGGTTTCTCAGAGTGCCGTCCAACCTGGCCTTGAATGTTCAGGGATGGGGCCTCCACTGCCTCTCTGGGCAACCTGTGCCAGTGTTTCACCACCCTCATGGTAAAAAATGTCTTCCTTATATCTAGTCTAAATCTACCCTCCCTTAGTTTAAAGCCATAACTCCTTGTCCCATCACAACAAGCCCTGCTGAGAATATTTTCCCCATCTTTCCTATAGGCCCTCTTCAGGTACTGGAAGGCTGCTCTAAGGTCTCCCCACAGCCTTCTCTTCTCAAGGCTGAACAGCCCCAACTCTCTCAGCCTTTCCTCATAGCAGAGGTGCTCCAGCTTTCGGGTCATCTTTGTGGCCTCCTCTGGACCTGCTCCAACAGCTCCATGTCCTCCATGATGCTATGCTGTGCATCCTCTTAATCTATAACAGACTACTGAAAGGCAATTGGTGCTGTCAGGCACGCTTACCAGCCACTGATGCAAACTTTCGTTCTACAGCATACTTGTTTGTTGCTCAGTCAGCTTTGTCCAAGACCATGATGCCTCTGGCCAACAATGAATCAGTAACTAATAGAACACAACTGTTGTACCAACTGTGCAAGTTAAGCAAGAAAGTGATTGCTTGTGATTGTATGTTAGTTCCTTATACTCTTTACTCTGCCTACAGTATCACAGAATCACAGAATCACAGAATAGTAGGGGTTGGAAGGGACCTCTGTGGGTCATCTAGTCCAACCCTCCTGCCGAAGCAGGGTCACCTACAGCAAGCTGCACAGGACCTTGTCCAGGCGGGTCTTGAATATCTCCAGAGAAGGAGACTCCACAACCTCCCTGGGCAGCCTGTTCCAGTGCTCCGTCACCCTCAGAGGGAAGAAGTTCTTCCTCATGTTCAGACGGAACTTCCTGTGCCTCAGTTTGTGCCCATTGCCCCTTGTCCTGTCACTGGGCACCACTGGAAAGAGCTTGGCCCCATCCTCCTGACACCCACCCTTCAGATATTTGTAAGCATTTATAAGGTCCCCTCGTAGTCTTCTCTTCTTCAGGCTGAACAAGCCCAGCTCCCTCAACCTCTCCTCGTAGGGGAGATGTTCCAGTCCCCTCATCATCCTCGTAGCCCTCCGCTGGACTCTCTCCAGTAGCTCTTCATCTTTCTTGAACTGGGGAGCCCAGAACTGGACAGAGTACTCCAGATGAGGCCTCACAAGGGCAGTGTAGAGGGGAAGGAGAACCTCCCTGCTGGCCACACTCTTCTTGATGCACCCCAGGATCCCATTGGCTTTCTTGGCAGCCAGGGCACACTGCTGGCTCATGGTTAACCTGTCGTCCACCAGGACACCCAGGTCCCTCTCCGCAGAGCTGCTCTCCAGCAGGTCCACCCCAAGCCTGTACTGGTGCATGAGGTTGTTCCTCCCCAGGTGCAGGACCCTGCATTTGGCTTTCTTGAACCTCATCAGGTTCCTCTCTGCCCAGCTTTCCAGCCTATCCAGGTCACGCTGAATGGCAGCACAGCCTTCTGGTGTGTCTACCACACCTCCCAGTTTTGTGTCATCAGCAAACTTGCTGAGGGTACATTCTAACTCTTCATCCAGGTCGTTGATGAAGAAGTTAAACAAGACTGGGCCCAGTACTGACCCCTGGGGGACACCACTTGTTACCAGCCTCCAACTAGACTCAGCGCCACTGATGACAACCCTCTGAGTTCTGCCATTCAGCCAGTTCTCTATCCACTTCACCGACCACTCATCCAGCCCACACTTCCTCAGCTTCCCTAGGAGGATATCATGGGAGACAGTGTCGAAAGCCTTGCTGAAGTCAAGGTAGACAACATCCACGGCTCTCCCTTCGTCTACCCAGCCAGTCATGTCATTGTAGAAAGCTATCAGATTGGTCAGGCATGATTGGTCAGGCTTTATAATTTAGCATGGTCCTAGAGTACCTGCTGTGTGCAGCTCAGCCACTGAACAGGAAAAAGATGCAGTCAGAAATGAACATACAGTATTTATTACATGTATGGGTTGCCATTTATTCTGAGAGTGCCTTGTTTTCCTGCTCTTCTCATTCCTGGAGTAGTGCCTCAGATGCAAAACAAGAAAGCTACAGTTGAGATATGCACACTCGAGTCTAGCGTACCAAGGCTTACTCTTGCCACATCGTATTCCATGTCTTCCTCTTCCGCCCCTCTTGTGTGAGTGTATGTATAGTCTGTTTAGTTCAGTCAGTCCGTATATCTGTCATGTGTTGCCCTCCATAATCCTGCCTTCTTCATGTGTTAGATTTTAAGGGTTAGTTAGAAATTCATTGTTAACTGACTGCATTTCTTTTTATTTTCTTGAGCATGTGGCTGGGCTGTAATGGAGAAACCAAATTGAATCTGCACTGAGGCCTTGAAGAGTTGACTAGCCTGTGGTACTAAAAATAGTGTAAAAACTGTTTTATTTCTTTTTTTAATCTTGTATTTTATAGCCAAATTTTTAAAATTCTAATGTGAAAAAAAATTTAATCACAACAGTTATTTTCAGTAGGCAGCAGATACTGCAGCAACTGTAAAATCCTAAGTTGATAATATTACAGTTTTTTCCTTGCAGTAACCTGTCATTCTTGCTAGGTATTTACTATTTTTCAAATTTTTCTATATTTTTCAAATATAGCTAGGTCATTATATTACTGTTTTATCTTACATAGGATATAGGAAATTACAAATATTGTAACATGGCTTAAAATCAGATCAAAGGGAGGTATATAGATATATTTTTTTAAAATGAGATTTCAAAATATGCATCATCTGTCCTACCTGTCTCGGAAGTTATGCCATGTAAAAATGTTAATATAAACATCAGCATTAAAAAGCACCCTGCTTCCTTGAGGACATATTTTTGTTTTCATAAAACCTAGACCATGGATTTTAAGCTGATTATGCAAGTTTACTAGTCTAACTTCCTGTGTAGACATACTTGAGGTTACAGCTTCGTGTTACAGCTGAGCTGTTATAAAATCATGCTGTTATCAAAATGGTGATTGGGTCCAGCTGGCTGCTGCTTGATCAGGTGTAAGGAAAACAGGGAGAAGTGTATAGCGTGAGCTGGGCTGGAGCAGAACATCCTTCCTTGACTATGGTGAGCTTTAGATTAGTTGAACTGTAACTTCAAACTTTTTTCTTATTTTGGTACGGGGGTGCTGTTTTCATTTTGCTGTTGTTATTCAAAAACCGTCCTGTATGGCACAGGAAAAAAAAATCCATGGAAAGAATTACAGTTTATAGCTGATTTTATGCCTCTGTTAGTAAGATAACAATTCTTCCTCAGGTGGTTAAGGCCTGCTATTACTTATAACTTGTTACTAACTGAACTAAAGAATTTGTACCATGTACTGGCGGATGTGGTAATAAGGGTTCTTGTAACCACCAAAATGAGCGAGAAAGAATGATCTGAAGATGAGAGATTTGGAAGATCCTGACTCAGTGTTGGCTGTATAGACCATATACAGATCTATATCGCTATAAAGGCCATGCTACACATTTTGTGTGTTGTTCTGGACAAATACACTGTATTTTTCTGTCTTTCTGTATTAGTGATGAATTTGTAAAACATCACATATTGGAACCCTGAGCAGGTGAGATGATAATAATCAAAAGGAACAGAACGTTGGCTAGATCATTTTTCTGAATGGTTAGAAAGATAACCTGACAATTTTAAGTATGTGTCTATATAAGGTGGTGTGTATATCCTTGTCCTTGACACAAATGGTGATTGATGTGTGCAACAGATTGGAAAAACAAACCATAGGCTATGATAGCTGTATTAATAGATTTGAAAGAAAGAAATAAAATAGGGAGACAGTATCTATTTTTTTCAGATAGAACTGAAAACTATAGTCCATTTTGTACATAATAGTTCTGGTGGAAATATCAGCCAGGCTACTTTCTTGATGTCTTAGTGGTCAGGCTATAAATCATTAGATGGAATTTTCCATTCTCACTAATATAATTAAGTTGCATTTGAACATCTTATTACATGAAGACATGCAACTGAGTGGGATTCATCAAGAGCCTGTGCAGTTAGCTCACATAAAGACGTTCTTTCTCTTTTGGCCCATCATCAGGCCTGAATATAGTGTCAGACATCTGATTAACACAGAAAATCATAGGCTTGCTGAATCATTTGATATTTCTTGGAGAATAAAGGGGACTATAAAATAGAACATGAATAATTCATATACAGGACTATCCAAAGTCATTTTCTGATGATGTGATTTCTCCCCCCTTTCAGAACTGAACTTTTCTTTTAAAAGCCAGTGTGATAAAAGCGCATTTCTGTAGTGCTGAGACGTCTTCCTTTTCAAATGTTTATCTTATAAAGTAGAAGTGTCACAAATGTTGAAAATAGGAAGAAGAGAGACAAAAATAAATTGGAATTTCTATACCACAGAGAACTGTAGGGTGTGAAAATAAACTGACTTGTTATTTCAGGAGATTTAGTCATGACAGCAAAAAACTATACTTTCAGTGGAGGGTACAACTAATTTTTAAGAGCATCACCCTGTCACAAAATGTAAACTGAGAACATGGCGTGGTATTTTCCTTCCACGGAGTGCTTGGGAGGAGATGAAAAATAGAATCCTCCCCAGTCTGCTTCATTGCCACAGCTACATTTAATGGGCTGTGCTGGGGTGCTAAGAAATACAATCTGGAAAATTTTGCTCTAGTGGTTTAACATGTTGAAATCCTGAGTGTTTTCTCTGCTGACTATCTCATGCCTAGGTTACCATCTCCATTTCAGTGTTAGCAGACAAAAAAGCTTAAACAGATTAAGTGTGTTACTATCCTTACCCTTCCTATTTTCCAGGCTCTCCCTGATTTTTGAGTCTGTACAGCCTCATTCCAACCCTTTTTACTGTTATCATGTGAAGTGCTTATGCACAATAGAGGCTTGAGCCTCCTGAAACAACAGTTCCTGGCAAGCAACAGAAATTGTTATCTCGGGAGAAAAATAATAATCTTGTTTTGTGATATCAAGTGTGATGGAATAGGCTTTTGTGATGAATTAGCTGAGCAATCTGGGAATACCAGAGGATGATGAAGTGAACCTGCTGCTTCACTTCTGTTTAAGACGGCTGTAGGCGGAAAGAGGTGCCATCTTGAGTGTTGGAATATTGCAACAGCTGGTGAGGATTACAGATGGAAAACTGCTACCTGGATAAAAGCAATACAAAGAGAATAAATAAGATGTAGAGAAGGTGATACAGGGACAACTACACATGAGGTTTTGAGGAAGATGATGTGGAAAGGCCCTATGAGTGAGTTATACTCATGCACCTGTGATGTGTTTGCTTGTATGTGCTGAAGCCAGTTTGATAGCTTGCTGTGTTCATTGAAGACACAGGATGCGTGTCCTTAATTTTTGTCATCCTTTATAAAATTATCTTCTCTTATTGATATTTTATCTGCACACATACTAGTTTGCTGTGTAGATCCTAATGGTACTCATTACATTCCCATAGTACTGTTGCAGTTATCTTAGTATAAACACCCTTTTTGTAATACAGATCATTTCCTCATGGAAAGGGGAGAAAAAACCCACTGTGGTTGGTGGAAGGCACCATTAAAGCAATACAATAGTATCTGCACTGGAGCTGTACTATGTTGTGCCCGTCTCATTTGGGGATATAATGCCTTAACCTAACAATTACACTGAAAATTATGACTAACTCATGGAATCCATTTAAAAAAATCAACAACAGTATAGCACTTGAGTGAGTGATAATAGCGACTGGGAAGAGGCTTGAGTCAAAGGCATTGCACTGGCAGTGCCTGCAGCGCTTCCTACTAAAGTGATGGTATAAAAAACATGCGAGAGAGCATTACAGCACAATGTAAAATGTAATTAGAAACAGGTGTATAACTAAATGGTTAGGCTGACTTGTGGCTTCTTTGCTTCCAGTAGTAACAAAAGGTTTCTCTAGTAATTATCCTGAATCTGGATTCTCATACAAAACTTGAAGGCTTTATATATATGTATGTATTTCATCTTGCATGATTAGTCAGAAGCCTCTGAAAAGAGTCAGAAACCATAAAAGAACTTCTGCTGTGATCAGGGGAATTTTTAACCCTTCGGGAAAACCAGCACAAAACAGAAAGGCAAGTCCTTTTGGGGGAGGCGGGGGGGGGCTGGGGGGGTGGTGGTGGTGGTGGTAAATAGAAACAGGAGTGCAGAAGGTACTCAAGTTGTTGTTTGTTTTGTTCGCTTTTTCATTGGGTCTATTGATAAAAAGCTCAAAGGCTGTTTGGCAGTGACCTCAGTCCTGTTCATATGTCCAGGGGAATGCAGGCAGGAAGCTAAAGCTTGCGTTTAGTCAGTGATCTGTGAATAACCCTCAGTCCCTTAATGACGTGAGAGGAGCCTCCAAAGGGAGACAGTGAGTCAGAGAGAAGGAGGCACAGAGATTGCTTGAACAACCATTAGCACGTCATTGGTAATCCCAGTGACACCTTTCACATCCCTGGCATTTGTCTCAATGCACTCTACTGAAGGCTGGTACTATGTTTTATTTAAGGCTTTCTCACTGCCTTCTGGAGATGTGTGTGTTACTATAGCCTGACTGATTGGTTGTCTGGTATATTTACTAACACTCTGAGATCCTGCAAGAGAGGGGGAATCTGTGGAATTTGTACTATGGCTGAATACCCCTGGAATGAATCTGCATTTTGTATTACAAGGAACTGAGAGAGTATCCAAATAAACACTCAAATGAAAACAAATCTTTTATAGAACATTTAAGTTATCACATTGCAGAACATAATCTTACCTTGATGTAGTATTACCCAGCTATGCTTCTGACTGCTTGTTGTCATCTAGTAAGAATCTTGCGATAATATATATTTGTATACTGATGAAGAATGCTAATCTTTTGTGTTTTGCATCTCTGCTGAGCATTTGTGTTCGTCTAAATAGCTGCCTAGAAGCTGGGCAAAGGAAAGATCAAATCAAAAGTTTTTCAGAGGAATAAAGGCAGCGCCCCTTTTGGGATAATGCTTCTTCCTCGCGAAGAAAGACAGCGCATGAGGCGCTTGAGAGCTCCTCTCGTCCACGGTCCCACAGCTGTGCAGGGAGCAAACCAGCCCAGGCTCTGCCGTCCCCAGCGGGCAGTCTCTTCTGTTCTTCTATGGTCACGTGGCTCTTGTTCTCCATCGAAGAGAGAAAGGAGGTGAGGAGGGACCCCAGGGCACCATTTGTCCCTGAGCAGGAACCCCTGGGGTGGGGAAGCCCCATAGATGCCTGCGGTCCAAACAGGGGCTCTGAGCGAAGGGGCTTCAGGCTGTGTGAGCAGTGGGCATCTCCTGGGCCCACCTTTTTGTTCCGGGGCTCCTTATGTGTCCATTGCCATGGCGTTGAAGAATGCATGGACCTTAAAGCCGAGTTCAAACGGTAGTGTCTGGTCCAGTTGCGCAGTGTCGTTGGGTGCCGAGCTCCGTGCTCTCTGCTGCTGGCCCCACTTGGCCCTGACACTCCTCTGCAAGTGGTTCTTCGCTTTGGACCAGGACTGCTGCAGGTGCTGCAGACTGACGCCCTGGCCCAGGCCCCTGTAGACCACCCAGGGCAGGGGCTCCATCCCAGCTCTGTGCAGCCAGGCCAGGGCTATAGCGGGGGGCATCTGTGACAGGGGCCACGCGGGGACTCCAGACCACCCCTGCCCAGCTGGCTGCAGGTCGGCGCTGCCAGCATCCCTCCTTTCTGGCCACGTCTGCCTTGCCAGCAGAGCCCTTGTGTCCTGCCTGGCCGATCTCCTCTGTCCCTGTGGTGCACACTGGTCCCTGAGTATGGGGACCCATGGCCTCGAGTTGTCCCCAGGGCTCCTGGGCAGAGGTGCTTTGCACTCCTGGCAGCATCTCTCAGGGCGGATTTCAGGGAGCTGGTGGGTTATCTCCCAGACATAGAGCAGCTTGTCACCCACGGCCAGCTCAAAGCCCAGCTCCAGTTTGACCTGCAGCTCCTCCAGGATGGCCGCTGTGTTGAGGATGGCGTCCAGCGTGGGCACGTCCTGTTCTGCCACTGGCTCGCTGCAGTGCAGGCAGCTGCCAGTCAGGCATCGACGGCACTGCAGGCACACAAGGAATTCTTTCCTCAGGACTCCGCAGAAGACTGGAGCCTGGCTGGGCAGCGTTCTCTTCAGTTGTTGCAGCAGTGCGAGGCAGAGTTCAGTGATGTCTGGGGACTCCATGTGGGATCGGGTGAGCTCCTCCATGTTGGTGATGGAGGGCTGGTTCCTGCGGAGCTCTGAGCTGGTGTCAGCACTGCAGTGTCCACCCTGACCAATGTGTCCTCTGTGTTGGGGGAGCTGCTCCCTTGCAGAGGCTGCTTCCCTGCTGTAGTTGCTTCCTCACCATCCTGTTCCGTGAGGCTGCTCCCACCTGTGGGGGGAAATACCGGCTGCTGTGCCCCCCCAAGCCCTTCCCTGGCTCAGCTTCCTTGATGGATCGGGGCTGAGACCGGGACCCACACAGAGCAGGAGCGTCAGCTTCCACTCCTCCATCTCGCACATGGAGCGCGGGAGTCTCCTCCAGAGGTCCTTCTGCATGATGAGGGGCCAGGCAAAGGTGTCAGGAGGGCGGCCAAGAAACCCGGCCAGATCCCCGAGGGGAGGAGAGGTTGGGGTGACACTGAAACACCCCACTCTGACCTGCTTTTTTGCTTTTCCTTCCATCTCTGATGTGTTTGTCACACGCCTGTCTGCTCGCTTGCTTGCTGGCTCACTTGCAGTCAAAGTGAGACTGAAGCTGGCAGCTCTTTAAAGACTTTTTTCATAGAGCACATTGATTGCCCTGTGCAAGGCACCAGGAGAGGGAGGCAGGAGACCAGAATGGCTGAGTAGGGACCTCCTGGTCCAAGAACACACAGGCAGTGGATGCAGAAACACGCATGGTGGTAAGCATATGGGGATACTGCCCGGGAGCTGCAGCTGAATTTGGTGAGGGATGCGAAGAAGAATAATAATAATGGCTTCTGTAGGTACGTTAGTCAGAAAATGAAGACAAAAGAAGCGATGCCCCCCCTCTCCCCCCTGATAAATGAGACAGGGAATGTGATGGCAGCCGAGCTGGAGCAGGCTGAGGTCCTCAACAACTTTTTTGCCTCAGTTTTCCAGTAAAAAAGAAGTTTTTTTACGATAAGGGTGGTGAAACACTGGAACAGATTGCCCAGGGAGGTAGTGGAGTAGTGGAGGCCCCATTCCTGGAAACACCCAAGGCCAGGTTGGATAGCGCTCTGAGCATCTGGTCTGGTTGAAGATGTCCCTGCTCACTGCAGAGGGGTTGGGCTAGATAGTCTCTAAAGGTCTCTTCCAACCCAAAGCATGCTATGATTCAAATATATTATTTGGGGGGGGGGCAGGGAGAAGTGGCAACATGGCAGCAAAAGTTGCCACAGTGAGCAGAGTTAAGGTGGCTGTTTCAAGAGGCAAAGTTCATGATGTGATTCCATAGCTGTTAAGGTTGATCAGAATCATGTCTGGTTCAGTCCTTTGCTCTCCCCAACCTTCTGTCCCTCACCGATGCTTCTGACTGCTTGGTTCAGCTTTCCAATTAGTCACCACTTCAGTGGCTGACCCTGAGCAAGTAATCCCTTTAATGACGCCGTGTCTTCTTTTGTCAAATTCCATACTAGTAATCACTGTAATAACATAACTAGTATTCACCTGGATCTTGAAATACTAAAGCTGTTTTCATCTCGTATCTTTTTACAGAAAGTTTCAGACTTCCGTCTGTGATTTTTAGTTTTCTTTCACAAAAAAAAATAAAGAATGAATACTCACAGCATTTCAGCCAAATACTTTAGTTGTGGCCACTTGTAATTTTTATGTGTCTTCTGCTGTAGTGTCTCCAAGGAGATAAATTTGCTACCCTTAGCTAAGTTTTCCTTGGACTGCATTTCCTATGCTCCATGGCAGGTGAATATTCTCCTCATACACTGGTCGTCTAATGTTTAAGAGTGGCTGTATTGCATGAGAGGAGAGAACATCTGAGCTGGGAAGCAGAAGGCACTGTAGTAACATTAACAATTAAAATATTCAAATTTATGCTACAAAAATCTGAGTTTTTACTAGGAAGATATTTCATTTTCCAGTCACTCTACTTTCTCCAAAGCAGATAAATATAACCATGATACTCTAAGAGAAACAACTGAGCATTTCCTCCCCAAAGGCAGTGAACACCAGAATTTCTGCTAATAAAAGCTGCAGAAGTTTGGAGAAAGTATGGAAGACTTCATAAGGAATAGCATTAAGCAGGTCTGCTCTTTCCCTAAGGGACCATTCTGGCAGTTGGATATCAACTCCTCTGTTTCCTTTCTACACCTTCAGTACTCAGAATATTGGCTGAGGAGAGGATGATGTAGGAACAGCTGTAGCAGCTATACAGTACCCGAGGATTCCTCTGTGCTGAACAACAGAAAAGCTTTAGTAATAACACTGGTAGTACACAACTAGAAAAAGTACCTTGCTTGTTATATTAGGGAAGCACCTCTTCCTGTAAGTTTTTATCACTCTTGCGTGACACATATTTTTCCTCTTATAGTTGAAATAGATTCTAAAAATCTTTTTTTTTTCTTTCTCTTTTTATCATGAGTCAAAATTGCTAATTTAATGTGTATGAGGAACTTGGATTATCCAGCGTGAGCTAAACATAGCTACTGAACATTTGCCACATGTCAGAACTTTGCAAATGTTGTTTGTGGAATTATTTATATTGACTACATTGGAAACATGGGTGATTAGCAATGATTACCACAGTAGTTTGCGAAGACTTACAGATGGAACTCCCACTATCCTTTATGGACAGAACTTCTTGATACGTATAAGCTTAAGCTTGGCATTCAGTGTGTCTTTTAAACAATGGCAGCTGACAAATGCAGAAGTGGATAGTGCATAGTGTGGAGTTCAGAACAGCAGGTATAAAAAAGAAATGAATGACTGCAAATTTGTTGTCGATTGGTACCATAGGCTTCCATTAACTTCCGATGACTGACTTCTGAGTATTGCACCTTTGTTTCTTGCAAAGTAAATTGATAATTATGGTCCTCTTCCTGAGCTAGGAGAATTAGTTAATGTTAACATCAACTGTTGAAAAAAATCAAGGATTGTGTATGTTCTCATAGTAGTCTGGTACAGTGTTTTCTACAATATTCTGTAATAACTTTAGGGAAAGGGCCACTATGCAATGCAACCAGCATTTCTATTCATTTGCTATGATTGCTTGTAAGCAGTGCAAGTGTTCTGGGACATACAAGAATTTTGTGGTGCCAAGAGAACGTGCAAAATGCCGTAAACAGAAAATGGCCATTTTGCACTGTGGCAAAAGTAAGTCTCGCCTTTAACAGAATGATTTCCTTGGTTTTATCTTCACCTATAATTTGTGAAACCTACCTTTTCTGCCTTTGACTATTATAGGCAGTGAAATATGGACAGTTGTTTAAATTAGAGTGAACGGTTTGCCTAAAACTGAACAAGCATTTTTTTGCCTAAAGATTAACAAAGTGTCATTATTTACTATTCACATTGCAATAATTCCTTTGTTTGGAGAAACTACTTCTTTTAATTTTTAAGAGAGGTCTTGATCCTTTGATGCAGAAATATAGTTCAAAGAAATGTCCATGTTAACTAAATCCAGCTTGTATCCTACTGAGGATAATGCAACTGAATATCAATTGCACTTAATTAATTAGTTAAACTTTACAGCAGTTTACAAATAATCCCCATGAGTTTTGTTGCTGCCTACTTGCTTGTCTGTACTTATTATTATGCTCACTGAAAAGCATAAACATAATTAAAATGCTTTCCTAGACTTTTTTTCCTCCTACGTAGGAATGTGTACTTTGTTTTCATGCCACTTCATAAGACAATCTGTGTTAAGATTCAGATCTTCAGAAAATACATTGGTTTTCTCAGGTCTGGTATCCTGTGGGCCTGTACTTGGACCCCTACGCGTGCAAGCTAATTAGTTGAGCTCTAGAGAGAAGCAGGGAAGAAGATTAAAACAAGGACCTGAATGGATATTTTTTTCTTCTTTTACTGCATATAGTTATGTTGGTTTTTAAGTCACATTATATTTTTGTTTGCTTTCTTGGTAATTTCTGATACCTAGAAGCTTGATACCTAAAAATCCCAAAGAAACAAAAATTTTATTGGAGACTACTGGCTTGGAAATAAGTTTTTGATGAGCAGTATGGTAACGCAACTAATCAGTGTTTTTAAAATCTAACTGTCCAATGTTCAACTATATACTATTGCTGACTCTTCAGACGTGGAGAGATACTGGTATAACCTCTCTTGTTTTCAAAAAATGTTTAAATATTTTAAAGTTATTAGGTATAGATTGTTAGAAGTTTACGTACACTTTTCTGTTGCTTGCCAAGAGAAGTTGGTCTTGTAAGGAGTCATTCCGGCCTAAAATATGCTGTATGTCACATCATAAGCTGCCAGAAAGACTGCTGCAGGGGAATGGCCACAGGAGGAACAAGTTCCTCCCTGCCCCCACCAAAAACCAAAAAGTACCACTTAGCTGGTATACAGAAATGTCTAATTATCTGAAAATTTTAGTCCACAGATTGAATTTTGACCCTTCATAAATATTCTGAATACCCTCTGTGTACTGTGGTGATACAATAAAAAAGTATTTTAGACTTCAGTGACTTCAGTGAGAGTGAGACTATCTCTTGATCATACTGTGTTCATGTGACAGTCAATCAGGCAAGTAGCAATTGCCATTCTGTCAATCATAGGGAGTTCATTAAACTCCTTATGAACAGCACAATTTTGCACCAAGTAAATCCATGTAATGCAGAAGTGTTGTAGCCCACATGCATTTGCAAACTTTTCTAAGAGGATCTCAAGTCTAACTCACACTGAGAATTTTATAAACTTTTTCATATTTGCAGCTATACTCCATGAACCATGAGCATCTTTTAAATCCACAAGAATCATAGAATGGTTTGGGTTGGAAGAGACCTTAAAGATCATCTGGTTCCAACCCCCCTGCCATGAGCAGGGACATCTTCCACCAGACCAGGTTGCTCAGAGCTCCATCCAACCTGGCCTTGAACACTTCCAGGGAGGGGGCAGCCACAGCTTCTCTGGGCAACCTGGGCCAGTGTTTCACCACCCTCATGGTGAAGAATTTCTTCCTAATGTCTAATCTAAATCTGCCCTCTTTTAGTTTACAGCCATTCCCCCTTGTCCTATCACTACACACCCTTGTGAAAAGCCCCTCTACATCCTTCCTGTCAGCCTCCTTCAGGCACTGGAAGGCTGCTCTGAGGTCACCCCGGAGCCTTCTCTTCTCCAGTTGCCTGCCCTTTGTCCACCAATGCTATAACCCCATCATAGAAGGATACCAAGTTGATAAGGCACGATTTGCCCTTGGTGAAGCCATATTGGCTGTCCCCAGTCACCTCCTTGTTATCCATGTGCCTTAGCATGGTTTCAAGGAGGATCTGCTCCATCATCTTGCCAGGCACAGAGGTGAGACCGACTGGCCTGTAGTTCCCCCGGTCTTCCTTTTTTCACTTTTTAAAAACAGGGGTTATGTTGCCCCTTCTCCAGTCGGTGGGGACCTCCCCAGACTGCCACGTCCTCTCAAATATGATGGAGAGTGGTTTGGCAACTTCATCTGCCAGTTCCCTCGGGACCCGCTGATGCATCTCATCAGGCCCCATGGACTTGTGTGCCTTCAGGTTCCTTACGCAGTCTCGAACCTGGTCTTCTCCTACAGTGGGCAGTTATTCATTCTCCCAGTCCCTGCCTTTGCCTTCTGCAACTTGGGTGGTGTGGCTAGAGCACTTGCTGTTGAAGACTGAGGCAAAAAAGTCATTCAGCACCTCAGCTTCCTCCACATCCTGGGTAACCAGGTCTCCAGCTTCCTTCTGGAGAGGGCCCACAGTTTCCCTAGTCTGCCTTCTATCACTGACGTACCTATAGAAAGCTTTCTTGTTCCCTTTGACATCCCTGGCCAGATTTAATTCTGTCAGGGCTTTAGCTTTCCTAACTTGCTCCCTGGCTACTCGGACGATTTCTCTGTATTCCTCCCAAGCTACCTGCCCTTATTTCTATCCTCTGTAGGCCTCC
This sequence comes from Opisthocomus hoazin, assembly GCF_030867145.1. Classification (NCBI taxonomy): domain Eukaryota; kingdom Metazoa; phylum Chordata; class Aves; order Opisthocomiformes; family Opisthocomidae; genus Opisthocomus; species Opisthocomus hoazin. Next base: position 7,949,326 of record NC_134420.1, read on the forward strand.
TTTTTCTACATGAATTTGGCCAGGAGCTCCTTTTTCATCCAGGTAGGCCTCCTGGCATTTCTGCCTGACTTCTTCTTGGTTGGGATGCATCGCGCCTGAGCTTGGAGGAGGTGATCCTTGAATGCTGACCAGCTTTCTTGGGCCCCTCTTCCCTCTAGGGCTTTATTCTATGGCATTCTACCAAGCAGATGCCTGAGGAGGCCAAGGTCTGCTCTCCTGAAGTCCAGGGTAGTGAGCTTGCTGCGCACCTGCCTCGCTGCCCTGAGGATCTTAGACTCCACCATTTTGTGGTCACTGCAGCCAAGGCTGCCCTTGACTTTCACATTCCCCACCAGTCCCTCCTTGTTGATGAGAACAATGTTCTGCAAGAATAACAGTGCTTAACTCTTTGAATTGAAGGAATACCCTAGACCTCGATACATTAAGCCCTAATTGAACCCACTAAAGACAAGTTAGAGATTAAGGCAATTGACTGACCATGAAAAGAAATTGCTATGTATAACTTGGCCAAATAAAAAGTATGGAGCAGAAAGGTTATGATATTTGTTAACATGCACTTGAAAAGGGCAAATAGCAAGATGGGGGAATTTTTCTTTTAGAATGGTTGGATGAAATTAAGCAATGGAAATCAGCTTGAATCATGAAATACTCTTTGCAGTGAGATCAAATACTACACAACTGAAGTGCCTCACAAGAAAAGCAAGAGAAAACTGAAAATTTGCATCGTGTGAAAATCATTCTGTGATAGATTTGGAATGTATGTGCACAGTACTAGGAATGGATAGGTGGCATAGTAACACTAAGAATCCCTAACCGTGGTTGCATTTAGCCACTAATACAGAATGTACAGAATACAAGTAATCAAAACACTGTCTTTCCACAGTAGAATATAGTTGCTCTGAGAAATCTGCCTCTGTATAATAAAACAATTGTGTTCACTTTTATGTAAGTTCTATTGGTAATTCAAAATTATCGAGATGTAGTTATTGTCTTAGAAAAAATACTTTTGCCTATGCAAACATGGCTGATTGTGGTTTTTTTTAGTCTTAGTGGTATATACTTTTTCAAACTAGATGAATTGCAAAGACGTACGTGTATATGTAAATGTAGCACATAATAGTGTAAAAAACCCCAGAGCGTCACAGTGACTCTGAAATGCATTGTAACTTGCAAAAAAAAGAGCATCTGGTCTGGTTGAAGATGTCCCTGCTCACTGCAGAGGGGTTGGGCTAGATAGTCTCTAAAGGTCTCTTCCAACCCAAAGCATGCTATGATTCAAATATATTATTTGGGGGGGGGGCAGGGAGAAGTGGCAACATGGCAGCAAAAGTTGCCACAGTGAGCAGAGTTAAGGTGGCTGTTTCAAGAGGCAAAGTTCATGATGTGATTCCATAGCTGTTAAGGTTGATCAGAATCATGTCTGGTTCAGTCCTTTGCTCTCCCCAACCTTCTGTCCCTCACCGATGCTTCTGACTGCTTGGTTCAGCTTTCCAATTAGTCACCACTTCAGTGGCTGACCCTGAGCAAGTAATCCCTTTAATGACGCCGTGTCTTCTTTTGTCAAATTCCATACTAGTAATCACTGTAATAACATAACTAGTATTCACCTGGATCTTGAAATACTAAAGCTGTTTTCATCTCGTATCTTTTTACAGAAAGTTTCAGACTTCCGTCTGTGATTTTTAGTTTTCTTTCACAAAAAAAAATAAAGAATGAATACTCACAGCATTTCAGCCAAATACTTTAGTTGTGGCCACTTGTAATTTTTATGTGTCTTCTGCTGTAGTGTCTCCAAGGAGATAAATTTGCTACCCTTAGCTAAGTTTTCCTTGGACTGCATTTCCTATGCTCCATGGCAGGTGAATATTCTCCTCATACACTGGTCGTCTAATGTTTAAGAGTGGCTGTATTGCATGAGAGGAGAGAACATCTGAGCTGGGAAGCAGAAGGCACTGTAGTAACATTAACAATTAAAATATTCAAATTTATGCTACAAAAATCTGAGTTTTTACTAGGAAGATATTTCATTTTCCAGTCACTCTACTTTCTCCAAAGCAGATAAATATAACCATGATACTCTAAGAGAAACAACTGAGCATTTCCTCCCCAAAGGCAGTGAACACCAGAATTTCTGCTAATAAAAGCTGCAGAAGTTTGGAGAAAGTATGGAAGACTTCATAAGGAATAGCATTAAGCAGGTCTGCTCTTTCCCTAAGGGACCATTCTGGCAGTTGGATATCAACTCCTCTGTTTCCTTTCTACACCTTCAGTACTCAGAATATTGGCTGAGGAGAGGATGATGTAGGAACAGCTGTAGCAGCTATACAGTACCCGAGGATTCCTCTGTGCTGAACAACAGAAAAGCTTTAGTAATAACACTGGTAGTACACAACTAGAAAAAGTACCTTGCTTGTTATATTAGGGAAGCACCTCTTCCTGTAAGTTTTTATCACTCTTGCGTGACACATATTTTTCCTCTTATAGTTGAAATAGATTCTAAAAATCTTTTTTTTTTCTTTCTCTTTTTATCATGAGTCAAAATTGCTAATTTAATGTGTATGAGGAACTTGGATTATCCAGCGTGAGCTAAACATAGCTACTGAACATTTGCCACATGTCAGAACTTTGCAAATGTTGTTTGTGGAATTATTTATATTGACTACATTGGAAACATGGGTGATTAGCAATGATTACCACAGTAGTTTGCGAAGACTTACAGATGGAACTCCCACTATCCTTTATGGACAGAACTTCTTGATACGTATAAGCTTAAGCTTGGCATTCAGTGTGTCTTTTAAACAATGGCAGCTGACAAATGCAGAAGTGGATAGTGCATAGTGTGGAGTTCAGAACAGCAGGTATAAAAAAGAAATGAATGACTGCAAATTTGTTGTCGATTGGTACCATAGGCTTCCATTAACTTCCGATGACTGACTTCTGAGTATTGCACCTTTGTTTCTTGCAAAGTAAATTGATAATTATGGTCCTCTTCCTGAGCTAGGAGAATTAGTTAATGTTAACATCAACTGTTGAAAAAAATCAAGGATTGTGTATGTTCTCATAGTAGTCTGGTACAGTGTTTTCTACAATATTCTGTAATAACTTTAGGGAAAGGGCCACTATGCAATGCAACCAGCATTTCTATTCATTTGCTATGATTGCTTGTAAGCAGTGCAAGTGTTCTGGGACATACAAGAATTTTGTGGTGCCAAGAGAACGTGCAAAATGCCGTAAACAGAAAATGGCCATTTTGCACTGTGGCAAAAGTAAGTCTCGCCTTTAACAGAATGATTTCCTTGGTTTTATCTTCACCTATAATTTGTGAAACCTACCTTTTCTGCCTTTGACTATTATAGGCAGTGAAATATGGACAGTTGTTTAAATTAGAGTGAACGGTTTGCCTAAAACTGAACAAGCATTTTTTTGCCTAAAGATTAACAAAGTGTCATTATTTACTATTCACATTGCAATAATTCCTTTGTTTGGAGAAACTACTTCTTTTAATTTTTAAGAGAGGTCTTGATCCTTTGATGCAGAAATATAGTTCAAAGAAATGTCCATGTTAACTAAATCCAGCTTGTATCCTACTGAGGATAATGCAACTGAATATCAATTGCACTTAATTAATTAGTTAAACTTTACAGCAGTTTACAAATAATCCCCATGAGTTTTGTTGCTGCCTACTTGCTTGTCTGTACTTATTATTATGCTCACTGAAAAGCATAAACATAATTAAAATGCTTTCCTAGACTTTTTTTCCTCCTACGTAGGAATGTGTACTTTGTTTTCATGCCACTTCATAAGACAATCTGTGTTAAGATTCAGATCTTCAGAAAATACATTGGTTTTCTCAGGTCTGGTATCCTGTGGGCCTGTACTTGGACCCCTACGCGTGCAAGCTAATTAGTTGAGCTCTAGAGAGAAGCAGGGAAGAAGATTAAAACAAGGACCTGAATGGATATTTTTTTCTTCTTTTACTGCATATAGTTATGTTGGTTTTTAAGTCACATTATATTTTTGTTTGCTTTCTTGGTAATTTCTGATACCTAGAAGCTTGATACCTAAAAATCCCAAAGAAACAAAAATTTTATTGGAGACTACTGGCTTGGAAATAAGTTTTTGATGAGCAGTATGGTAACGCAACTAATCAGTGTTTTTAAAATCTAACTGTCCAATGTTCAACTATATACTATTGCTGACTCTTCAGACGTGGAGAGATACTGGTATAACCTCTCTTGTTTTCAAAAAATGTTTAAATATTTTAAAGTTATTAGGTATAGATTGTTAGAAGTTTACGTACACTTTTCTGTTGCTTGCCAAGAGAAGTTGGTCTTGTAAGGAGTCATTCCGGCCTAAAATATGCTGTATGTCACATCATAAGCTGCCAGAAAGACTGCTGCAGGGGAATGGCCACAGGAGGAACAAGTTCCTCCCTGCCCCCACCAAAAACCAAAAAGTACCACTTAGCTGGTATACAGAAATGTCTAATTATCTGAAAATTTTAGTCCACAGATTGAATTTTGACCCTTCATAAATATTCTGAATACCCTCTGTGTACTGTGGTGATACAATAAAAAAGTATTTTAGACTTCAGTGACTTCAGTGAGAGTGAGACTATCTCTTGATCATACTGTGTTCATGTGACAGTCAATCAGGCAAGTAGCAATTGCCATTCTGTCAATCATAGGGAGTTCATTAAACTCCTTATGAACAGCACAATTTTGCACCAAGTAAATCCATGTAATGCAGAAGTGTTGTAGCCCACATGCATTTGCAAACTTTTCTAAGAGGATCTCAAGTCTAACTCACACTGAGAATTTTATAAACTTTTTCATATTTGCAGCTATACTCCATGAACCATGAGCATCTTTTAAATCCACAAGAATCATAGAATGGTTTGGGTTGGAAGAGACCTTAAAGATCATCTGGTTCCAACCCCCCTGCCATGAGCAGGGACATCTTCCACCAGACCAGGTTGCTCAGAGCTCCATCCAACCTGGCCTTGAACACTTCCAGGGAGGGGGCAGCCACAGCTTCTCTGGGCAACCTGGGCCAGTGTTTCACCACCCTCATGGTGAAGAATTTCTTCCTAATGTCTAATCTAAATCTGCCCTCTTTTAGTTTACAGCCATTCCCCCTTGTCCTATCACTACACACCCTTGTGAAAAGCCCCTCTACATCCTTCCTGTCAGCCTCCTTCAGGCACTGGAAGGCTGCTCTGAGGTCACCCCGGAGCCTTCTCTTCTCCAGTTGCCTGCCCTTTGTCCACCAATGCTATAACCCCATCATAGAAGGATACCAAGTTGATAAGGCACGATTTGCCCTTGGTGAAGCCATATTGGCTGTCCCCAGTCACCTCCTTGTTATCCATGTGCCTTAGCATGGTTTCAAGGAGGATCTGCTCCATCATCTTGCCAGGCACAGAGGTGAGACCGACTGGCCTGTAGTTCCCCCGGTCTTCCTTTTTTCACTTTTTAAAAACAGGGGTTATGTTGCCCCTTCTCCAGTCGGTGGGGACCTCCCCAGACTGCCACGTCCTCTCAAATATGATGGAGAGTGGTTTGGCAACTTCATCTGCCAGTTCCCTCGGGACCCGCTGATGCATCTCATCAGGCCCCATGGACTTGTGTGCCTTCAGGTTCCTTACGCAGTCTCGAACCTGGTCTTCTCCTACAGTGGGCAGTTATTCATTCTCCCAGTCCCTGCCTTTGCCTTCTGCAACTTGGGTGGTGTGGCTAGAGCACTTGCTGTTGAAGACTGAGGCAAAAAAGTCATTCAGCACCTCAGCTTCCTCCACATCCTGGGTAACCAGGTCTCCAGCTTCCTTCTGGAGAGGGCCCACAGTTTCCCTAGTCTGCCTTCTATCACTGACGTACCTATAGAAAGCTTTCTTGTTCCCTTTGACATCCCTGGCCAGATTTAATTCTGTCAGGGCTTTAGCTTTCCTAACTTGCTCCCTGGCTACTCGGACGATTTCTCTGTATTCCTCCCAAGCTACCTGCCCTTATTTCTATCCTCTGTAGGCCTCCTTTTTCTACATGAATTTGGCCAGGAGCTCCTTTTTCATCCAGGTAGGCCTCCTGGCATTTCTGCCTGACTTCTTCTTGGTTGGGATGCATCGCGCCTGAGCTTGGAGGAGGTGATCCTTGAATGCTGACCAGCTTTCTTGGGCCCCTCTTCCCTCTAGGGCTTTATTCTATGGCATTCTACCAAGCAGATGCCTGAGGAGGCCAAGGTCTGCTCTCCTGAAGTCCAGGGTAGTGAGCTTGCTGCGCACCTGCCTCGCTGCCCTGAGGATCTTAGACTCCACCATTTTGTGGTCACTGCAGCCAAGGCTGCCCTTGACTTTCACATTCCCCACCAGTCCCTCCTTGTTGATGAGAACAATGTTCTGCAAGAATAACAGTGCTTAACTCTTTGAATTGAAGGAATACCCTAGACCTCGATACATTAAGCCCTAATTGAACCCACTAAAGACAAGTTAGAGATTAAGGCAATTGACTGACCATGAAAAGAAATTGCTATGTATAACTTGGCCAAATAAAAAGTATGGAGCAGAAAGGTTATGATATTTGTTAACATGCACTTGAAAAGGGCAAATAGCAAGATGGGGGAATTTTTCTTTTAGAATGGTTGGATGAAATTAAGCAATGGAAATCAGCTTGAATCATGAAATACTCTTTGCAGTGAGATCAAATACTACACAACTGAAGTGCCTCACAAGAAAAGCAAGAGAAAACTGAAAATTTGCATCGTGTGAAAATCATTCTGTGATAGATTTGGAATGTATGTGCACAGTACTAGGAATGGATAGGTGGCATAGTAACACTAAGAATCCCTAACCGTGGTTGCATTTAGCCACTAATACAGAATGTACAGAATACAAGTAATCAAAACACTGTCTTTCCACAGTAGAATATAGTTGCTCTGAGAAATCTGCCTCTGTATAATAAAACAATTGTGTTCACTTTTATGTAAGTTCTATTGGTAATTCAAAATTATCGAGATGTAGTTATTGTCTTAGAAAAAATACTTTTGCCTATGCAAACATGGCTGATTGTGGTTTTTTTTAGTCTTAGTGGTATATACTTTTTCAAACTAGATGAATTGCAAAGACGTACGTGTATATGTAAATGTAGCACATAATAGTGTAAAAAACCCCAGAGCGTCACAGTGACTCTGAAATGCATTGTAACTTGCAAAAAAAAGATGTCATCTATACTTTGCAGAAGGGTTTTATCATGCTCATAAATATATATAGCTGTGAGTATGTCAAAAGCAGCTAGCACAGGATTGCTTAGCTAAGTGGGAGGTGATGCAGGACTGTGCTATTAGTGAGCTGGAGGTGGGAGGTAACTGGGGCTGATGGGCAGGTGGGATACAGTATTTATATACATATGTTTACAGGTATTTTTAGATGAGATATAAATATGCAAATGTTAGTTCAATGAGATAGCTTGCCTCAAGGGTAGATAGAATGATGTAATAACTCAGAGTGAGGCAGCATAGTAGAGTGGACTGAGCATGGCAACTGTGAGACAAGAACTCACATTTTTGTAATCTTGATTTCTACACAGTTGTACCTTCTTAGTATTTGCTCTTCCCTATGTATTCTATAACAACTTTGGCTGGTCATATGTGTTCAGATGGGGGGTATGTAGTGTATTTCATATATACCTGTAGCTTAATGTGGCGTGGTTAAGAAAAAAATGGTGACATCTGATGACAACTAGTGACATAGGGAGGTGGGCAGTAGCAGTGGAAGAAAAAAACCTCTGTATCAGGATTTTATGCAATTTGCCTTATCTTAGCTTTTTTTCCTATTTTCTTGGTCAAGTTGATGTTCCACTTATTAATTTCTGTTGTTGGGTAGGCTCATACATTCTTCTTCTCTCTTCTGTTGTTTCTCAGTGTTTTTTAGTGAAACTAGACCTATGATTCGTTTCCTCATAAGATTTTTTTATTTTCTTTTTAAGATATGCACAGATTTTTCTCCAAGCTGACCTGCCCAAGTATTGTCAATATCTCTCCGAATTATCTGGCCGTCTATTATCTGTTGTGGTGCAGTTTTGACAGACCAGGTGAGGTGTTTCTTATTATTGACAATGAACAGTAATTTAAACAGCTAGTTTCCCATCCCTGTCTAGCCACCCTAATACCTATTCCCCTCCTCTCTGTTTCTGTCCCTGCTGTTGGATCCTCTCATAGACACTCTATATCTATTCTGGTTATGCCTAACTGGTTCTTTAGCATCCACCTAATATGCCTAACTCCACTTTCTTGGCTGTCCCTATTTCAGCAGTTTTAATGTAATCTAGCTGGTGAACTGATCAGTCTCACTAACGTACCTTTCTCTTCATTTTCAGTCTGATGTGGCATCAGGATGAATGTATGGGTATTTGCAGTTTTCCTGATACCAGTAATGATAGTTGAGAATCTGTCTGGAATTTTTGGGAGGACTCTTACTTCTGTGGGTTTGACTGGAAATACAGATGCTCCTGAGAAGACTTAGGCATGGTGTAGACAAGTCCTGTGAGAGAGATGCAGAAACAATGAACTAGATCAAAGGACAAAGAGCTATTATTGGTATGAGGATAATCTATGTGCATCTGTGACAGAGGAGGTAGAGATGGCTGGGAAGCTGTCCTCTGTAATTCTGAATGCCTACCAAACTGAGATAGATGGTGGATTATGAGGGTATGGTAAATTAAATGGAAAAATTATTGGTCATGTAAGCTCAGTTTAGGCTGCTGAAATAGGGTAAAAGTCCAGTTGATATTTATCTTTTGCTATCATATACACAGTATTTGGTAACTGTTGCCTTATTGTAGGAATGCCTTGGTATCACTCTTGGATTTTATCTCTAAAAAAGCTCCTGAGAAGGAGAAAAATGCTGTTATCCTCTTGTACAAATAGCTTCTGGTGGTGTCCTGGATAGACTGAATTTCTTGCCAAGGCTATATGGCAGCCCACAAATCTAGCTGAGGTTTCCGCAGTACCATCCATCATGTCCAGACAAACATTTGGCTTGACAAATTTTCTTTGACCTGTTTACTTTGTTTCTTACCAGTATTCAGGACAGCATACCTGGGGTCTGTACTGACTGCTGGTTCAGAAAACAGAGTCTCTAGAAATTCTAGCAGCTCAACTTCAACATTCAGGAAGCCTGTAAGTCTTTCTCTCAAAAGCATAACTTCCAAATGAGCTCTGTCAATGTGCCTAACTCTGAAGGTGCAAAGGCTAAAAAAACTTATATGAAACATGTACACCTTGCTTCTTCCTTCAACTTGCATCATCCTTACAAAGACTTCTTAATTATAGGAAGTAGCTGTCCAACATCAGGTTTTACCCCAAATGTTTCTCATCCCGTGGTGAAACAGGTTGTATAGTCCCTGTATAATTGCATTGCTTAGGCCTAAACCCAGAGCCTACACCTGTAGAACATGAGGGAAGAGAAGTGCACTGGAGATACAGAGTGCATCCAATGAAGGCCACTGCAGGTTTTGACTCCTAGTCAGAATACGAATGAATATACCTAATTATTTCAGATTTATCATATGCTTTTTGCCATATATATATTGCAAAAACACTTCAGAATCTGTTCAAAACTGCTTTACCTCTTCCCCTGACCAATTCCTATTAAAATCTAGTTCCTTTGGCTTGAAATAATGATTGACAATGTGTTGTGTCTCATATGTCATCTTAGATGGTGATTCTTTTAAAAATAAATGTGGCAATTAAATCCCCAGGCTGCTTCAGTTTGTGCACAGATTTTTTTTGAGTAACTGATAAAGAATATACAAAGTTTTCAATGAAGATGCCAGTCCCTCTTCAGTGTTCTCTGTGCAAGGATGTCTGTCCTTCTTTGTTTGCATTGCCTTCATCACAGAGAGGTAGTTTACTTGTGCCAATAGAATCAAATTGTTTTAATGTGATCCATGACAATTAGAGTCTTCAGATAACTTGTTGGTATTTGTGCTTAGGAAAGAAAAGTTTTTCAGCTCATCTCTGACATCCCGTAACTGCCAAGAGTATAAGTGCAAGAGCTAAGACTTCATGCTTCCTTGGCACAATTCGATCTATCATTTGTATGGTGTGTCTTTACTAAGCAATAGTGACTTGTGGGGAGAAAGAGGAGGAGGTGGAAACCAGCTTGAGCTGAAGTGGCAGCTGCAAACCAACCCTCAGTAGTAATAGGTGTTTCTAGGCATGTTTGCCGAGAGACTGGTTGTGATCAGTGCTATGCTAGGGAAGTAGTCAATGGAGACTGTCTTTTATTTTCCCAGGGCATGAAACCTGATGGAAAATAGTTTAAGCCCAAGTACTAATAAAAGCAATCCTTTCTTTGCCTTAACTTGTATGTGGATCATCTGTTCCCTCTGCTGCATGGTTCCAGAGGCCAGGCAATACTTTCTCCGCACTATGTTCGATGTGGTGGATGTGTCCTACTCAAATTACACACGTAGGTGAGTTCCGCAAGGCCATTACCCCTGCAGCTGCACTTCCAGTTTCCCTAATAATCTCTTCCCATGACCTTGTCTCCCCTTGTACTTTTGTGCCAGGAGCTATGGGAGGACTGAGGATGTAGATCTGGGCAAACAACTGTTATCAGCTGCTTTATATTGCTGGAACATCAGAAAAAGTTCTGAAAAGCCCTAGGCTGTAGCCCAGCAATGAGGCCTGGTTTAGCAAATGATTAAGCAGAAGTGAAATATATGTCCTGTTGCAAGTCAGTTTGTGAGAAAACAGGTGGTACATGGGTATTACAATGCACAGAGAACAACTCTTGGAACACAACTGGGAATAATTCAAAAGACGACAGTGAGTCCATTGTAAATAAAAATCAGGGTGTGATGTAACTGGCTTGTGGTAAGCAGGGGTAACCACTGGGCAGCCAAGGACATAATGTTTTGTTGTTGTGTATAATCACTGAGTAATGATGAGGAAGCAAATGGCAGCAGCTCAGATGAAAGATTCCATGTCAGTACTGTGCTGCTCGCCAGCAAACTGCCTGCCCCTGGCCTGTAAGGGGGAGCATCCAATTGTATTTACTGGAACAAGTCAACGAGCCTCCTCGTAAATATTAGGGAAGGTCAGTGACAGTCCAACTAACAGGACACAACAGACCTGAACAGAAGTGTCTTCCTGCCATTAATAGATGACACTTCCATCTTCTCAGCCATGTGAAAAAAAATACAGGTATAAGCCTGAAATGACAGAAATAAGCATTGGTCCTCCTGATATTTTTAGATATTGTCAGCTGACAGGGCAGATTGTGAAGGACTGAGAAATGACGAACATAATTCCAGGACGTACTTCCTCCCTGCCTCCTCCCCTCCAATAAAGGAAAGTGAGGGGTGAAGGGATAGAGAAGAAAGAAGGCTCTGCTGGCAGCCTCAGGATAGTTAGTTTAAAAAGCAGGTGTGGGGGAAAATATGAGAAACAATCTTGTGGGATTCAGTGAGGAAACACTTCAAAAATATAATTTGATTAGGACACAGCCTGTATGATTCAACGAGGGGGAGGAGGTATTGCCTGGAATATGCATCTGACAAACTTTCACATCAAGAATTACTAAATTACTGTCATGCAGCCATGAGGTAGGGGCCAAAACAGCTTGTGGAATAGGCAACTTCTTTTTTACAAACTCATGAGCTGCAACTTTTTGAGTTGTTGGCACCGACGATGGGAATCAGCACCATAAGCTACTTTTGCTTTTTGTTCCATTGATGTATTCCATCTTCTTATTTTTATCACAGTATCATGTGCTGCATACCCTTCCTAAGCTCTCTGTTGAACTGGAGAGCAGTAAGAAAAAAGAATCCTTCACTAGGATGGGCAGGAGAATGTCAGATTTAATATGAAGATGATTGAGGCTTTGTGCCTGATCCGGTAGGCTTTGACACCATTACAGAACATCATTCATTCACTGAAAGCTGTTTTTTATTTGTTATTTTATTGTCTGTGTTGTAGCGGTGCCTATAAATGCATTGTTACAAACATGTAGTAATGGTCAAAACCTGACCCAAAGAAATTACGTAGGTGGAATCAGAAAACATAAAAAGAGAGACAGAATTAATTACAGAAGGGCAAGCGAAATAGAGAAGTATTTAAGCATTTAAAGACTTCAGCTCCTAACCTTTAGGTACAAATAGAATGCAGAATGCTATATTTTGCATCATAGCACAAGGAGATTAGGGAGAATCACAGTGAGGGACCTGCTTCAGCTAGTAAAGAAAATATGGAGGATAGAATAGGCTCTGAAATCTCCTTCCTCTTAGAGGCATTTCTCTCAAGGCTTCGGGGAGGATTACACAGTATAAAAATGTACGAAGAGTAAAATGCCAGCCATTTTCTTTCAAAGAACTGGGCCGTTTTCACAGCTTTTCGTTTTTCTAGCTGACGATCCTGACTAATAAATAAGCCTGCTGTTTGGTACACTCATTCAGGTAGAAAGTTGTCTGGGTGTAATTTTTACTTGAGCTTTAGATGTCCAGCTTCTGGAAAGCAGGCAGCCAGAACTTTGCTATTGTCTCTTTTGAACAATAGCACTCTCCCACATCATGCTAATGACCTGTGATTGAAGATCTGTTTTGTTGTGAGAGAAAATAAGAGAGAATTCATATTGAAAAAGGAGACAGCTTTTTGCAGTGCTAAGGACATTTATTGGAGAAAAGAGACTGGGTGCCATATCTGCTTTCAGGATGAATTCTCAACTGGAATTAAGCAGAGAATTTGTGTAAAATACAAGAACGGTCCTGGGAGCAACAAAAGAGAAAACCTGTGTATGCACACTGTATGTTAGTACCATGGTATCCGCTAAGTCATTAGGTTTTTTTTATTACTGTTTTGATTATATTTTACACAAAGTAAATGTGAAGAACCACCCCCAACTAGCAGCCCCTGGTTCTTCAAAGGCGTGGGGTACAGGAATGTCCTGTTCCTGAATACGGATCAGATTTTGGCAGGTTATGCACATATGACTCTTCAAACTGGGTAGTTCAGGATTTATTATATAATTATATGTAACTGCTAAGAAATAGTTTCAATCCAAGCAGTTTCTTCTATTTCTAGCCCTTTCCCAGTAAAATGCAGAAGAATACTGAGTAATTGCACTTATCATAAGTAATTTTGATTGGAGAGGAGCAGGTAGGTGTAGGAATACCTCTGGGAAGCTGAAGAGACTACTTTCTTTGCAAAGCTTGCTGTCACCAGAGGACAATTCCAGAGGGGACAATAAATAGCGTATTCTTCATAAGCATGTTGCTACTATAATATTCTGTGATTCAGAAATAATCAATAGTCTTAGTACTGTTTTTTCCCATTAAAAAAATTTAAAAGTGTTATCTTTTTAATATCTACTGGCCAGATGTGGGCTTTTTTTGCCCTTAAAGTATTTAGGAAACCTGAGGCTTGTTGCAGAGCTAAATGAAACATGGGAAAAGATTCTTATTTGCATCAGGTCAATTTTAAAATATTAGCACTGAATGGAACTATGTATGAAAGTAGAAAATTTCCTTTGCAGGTGTGTACAACTTGTTTGACATTAGTATGATATTCTGTTTTGAGGTCTATTCAGTATAACAAATTGTTGTTTATTAGAGGTTAAACAGCTATTTAGTTAAGGTACACTAGTTTGAACATTTTTCTTTAAAGTACCATCCCAGAGACAATTTGACAGAACTATTAATCTTTGGTTTATACTTGTATTTTCTTGCCCCAGTTCAGCAATACATGCTTAAAGTTAATCATATTTCATTCTTTCACTGAAAGTCCATTGTAACATACTGAAACTCATGGGACACTTTAACTACAGGTAGAGCTGAACTGAGCTATAAAATTTGACTAAAATACTAATAATGTTCTGTCTTACACTAGGTCTTGTCATTTAAAATCAACTGGATATATGATTGCTGGATATGTTCTTTTGCCTTAGTGTTTATCTGATTTACAATGAAAACCATGAAAGGATAGCCATTAATGCAATCAAAACCTACCCAGCTTCAGGCAAAAAGTTTCCCTAGTGTTATACTAAACAGTTGTTAAGCACACTTTTTTCACCACACTTTGTTAGGTCAGAATTCTTTAGGAATGGTATAATGATCCCTAAACTAAGACTGTATGTGTATAAAGTCTTCAGAGTTTGAGAATTCTCAGGGCTAGAAATTTAAATCAATTTTGCCTTGAAAAAAGTCTGGTATGAACTCTGTGATTTTCAGTTCAATGCTAGCCCAAAGTTTTGGCTCTATAAATACGTTGTGAACTGTTGCCCTATTCATCTAGGGTTCATTAAAAAAAATAGCAACCCTGTGAATGTATGTAGCATTTAAATGGTTCATATAACTGGGGCTGGGCTTCTGAAAAGGGTTGTTTCACCTGCTGAGAGATTCACTAATACGCTTAGTGAAAATGAAGGCTACTCCCTAGTAACAATTATTAAAGTCAGAGTTAAAAGGTCAGAATAAGAAGTGTGCAGGTATATGGAGAATTCAAAGTATTGAATGTGAGAAGCATTGCATATGTTCTGTTTTTATTTCTAGAAGAAATTATATTAATGTCAAAACAACAAAATTTTCTTTTTAATGATTTGATGAAATTTGCTGATGCACATATTTTCCTTCATGTTTAAGTAATGAAAAAATAATGAGCATTCCAAGAGAAACTCTTGAAATTGTTGAAATTTCAGTTCCCTGAGAAAAGAAAGCCCTACAAACACCAATGATCCCTTGTTAACAGACATGTTCATGGACTTTACATAGGGAAAAAAATTATTGAGTTGTTTTATGATACTACCTCTTTTACTGTGTTTGGTTTAGGAAAGTAACTGGTTATTTATAACCTTTGTTTAAAAAGATTTTGTTTGTCCATTGTGCGAGCAAAAACATACCTTATTTTAAATCTTTTTCTAAATAACTGACAGTGACCAGCTTTATTAGTAGAAGCCTCTAATGCAGTTGTAAATATTACGGACAAGTGCAGACTACTTTCGTTAAGGACAACTTGTAGCTTCTGCTCCTTCAGCAGCAGTGGGGAAAAGAATAATTCTGAATAATTCACAAGCTTTGTACCAAAAAGCAGGAAAACTGGAAGTGTTTATTTGAAGACCAGAGCTCCTGAGCTCTACCAGAGGAAACAGAAACTCTAATAGAGAGTCACAATGGTGTTTCTTACACATAAGAAGTGATCCATTTCTCTCATTTTCTAATTATCTTCTATTTTATGTAAGTGGGAATCCTCACATCTATAAATAAACACCTAGAAGTTTTTGTATAATCTGAATAAACTGTATAGAAAGTGATGAGAAAATGATGTTTCCAGAATGTGGCTCATCCCACATATTGAAATCCCTATTGACAAGCTTCTGACAATGTTTTCAACTGAAAAGCTTCATATTTAATTTGTCTAACCATTCCTCCTTCTCAGTTTCATTCCCTATCAGTTTCAAATATAGTCTCAAGTTATTACACGGTTGGCAGGAGATAGGACTTGCAAAGGTGCTATAGCAAACAGCATTTATGGGTCAGTGAACTTTCTCACTTTTACAGGCATACTGCATTGGGAAACCAGTTTAGCTTATTTTCCTAACTACAGAGTACAACCCGAGTGTTTGGAAAGCAGTTTTTCAAAATGAAATTGGCATGATTCACAGTTGCATCCAAGCCTCTTCTCTACTGCCACATCCATTTAAGCTTTAAAACAAGTTCTTAATGAGTTTAATCATATTTAAAATTTTAATAGTTTTCAACATTATTACAATTGCCTTTGGCAAAAATCAGTAGCACACTGAGCTCCACATGACTCAGACTCAAACCAGGTTTTGTGTATTCAATTCTTTCTGAATCACTTCTTCTTTAGACAAGCCTTTAATTTTTCAGTGGTTTTGCACCTTTAATTACATTATTGTGCATGTGATTAAAGAGAACATCTAAGAAATGTTAGTGACTGTTACAGACTTATTCTTCATCTAGTCAGGATGGAATTGAAACATATCGTCTCTCTTCCCTTCTCTCTACAGGCTGACACTAAAGATGAGTGAATTTCGGAGGTTCTTTCTTGAGGATATCTGTCTGTTCTTGCTCAGTTGCGTAGTCAGAAGTGGAGATTGTGGCCTATTATATCTCAAATAATAGGTTTTTTGATTCTCGAATGTCTTCCTTTAGCTAAGCTTCATGCCTACAAATAACATGATACTTTTTGACTTTGAGTTCGTCACTGTTATATCTGTGATAGTGTATTTTATTCTCTGTTCCTTGCACATTCCTCACATATGCCTGTGTAAAATTTGATAGAGATTCTGCAAACCTTAGTCATGGGGAATGATACTGTATTATCCATGACGCCTCTTTGAAATGCAAGTTCATTATTCTGGAAAACAAGCCTAAATAATAATCACTAACCCTCGATCACCATGGTTCTAGGGTACCCTAAAGGTATACAGGGACTTAATATTTCATAGAAAACATTATTCTTCCCTTCCCACACTTTGCATAATCAGTTGGAAGTAGATTCTGAACTGGTACCAGTTGGTTCTCTGTTTCTAACCTATAGATTATGAAGAAACCTTGAAAAAGAAAGTGATTAAACCATGCTGAGATTGTATTTTTGTTTATATTTCTGAGATCCTAGATTTCCCAGAAACAAAAAATGGCCTTTAGAAATGTAAATTAACTGCTTTCATCTCACTGATCTTTAGTGTGAAGTGGAATGATGGCAGCTTAAACAAGAATTAGTAACAATTAATAACAATTATTTCTTTCGTGATTCAAATTGCTGACTAATGTGCACATTCCCACATTGCTTCTATTCCTTTTTGTATATTGGTATTATATTGTTTTCTCAGTGGTTAGAAGCTCCGTTTAATTCTTTGATACAATCTACAGGGTAGGTGTATATATACTGTGACTGCAAAAAATCTGTGAAAATCATTTCTGAAGAGCACCAATGAGCTTTATTTAGATTCAGATCTCCCCTTTGTGTTCACTTGCATCTGTAACACTCAGCTGAATTTAAGCTAATGACTTAAGCCACATTTACTATGTTGCATTATGCAACATAATGTTTATGTGTGTCTCTGTGTATGCGCAGCTATATTTGTGTTTATAAACACCAAGCTGTGCTCATCTTATTCTGAGAGTCACAAGGTAGAGGAGAAACCTTCTACCTGTATCACACCAGTGAAACGAACTGGCTGACAGCTTACCTATCTGTTTTTGATTCCCATATCCAGGGACCAAGTGTGCATGTACAGCTGGGGTCGCCAGGCAGAGAGGGATGGAAAGAGAAATGACAATAATACTGAACTTAGGCTTGAAGTCATACTCTGCAACCTGCAGCTAAGAGAGGAATCATCACCAGATTTTATTTCAGTCGCTGTCCCTCGTTTACTCTATTGGTAACTATTAGTCTGTTACCAGTACTTTTCAGTTTAAGTGCGTTACTGCAAAATAGCTGACTTTTAAGACTTACTGATTCTTTCAGTGAGCTGTTTCAGATGTTTTCAAGTGAAAAAATATTCAGAATAAAATGAAAATATATTTTCTAATTAAAAATTAAACAGAGCATGCTTCATATTTTCAGGAGCATGCGCATGCATAAAAATACAATCAAACTAAGAGGTATGACTTGGACCTTGATAGACCAGAAGAGCTGGTGAGGTCCCTTCTAACCTGAATGATTCTAAGATTCTGTGACTGCACAGTTTTTATACCATTAACTTCAAGTATAGACTCAAATCTAGTAAGGGGTTTAGTGTCTAGGTTCTGTGATAGTGGACTTGAAATTCATCTTTTAGTTTGTTCTTCTACTTACCAACCAACTATAGCCTCCCTCTCTTTCTCTTTCTTACATTCTTCTCCTCCTCTCCTGCTTGCTCCTTTTAGAAATATGGCTACTTCTTTCAGATCATGACTCCATATACTAATTCAAAAGTAGTATACTTTCCACATGAAAAATACCACCCTTTGCCATGAAAGTCCACATTTAACAAAACTTCATGTCAAATATGTGCAAACCCTCAGGCTGGAAGATGTTGAGTGGCAGTCTTTGCATCTATACAGCCAGTTCGATTTATATGGATAGCAGTATCGGTGACCTGTAATGCAAGTTGCTTGATGGTTTTATTTTACTGGAATGCTTTTATACTTTGATTGTACATTAAATAGTTATGATAATTAAAATAACACAGGAATCTAGGAGTGGTGCATGATGGAAAAGCAGAGTATCTTGGCTTGCCTGTTACTGAGCATTGACTATGTAACAATATCCAGACTCAAGAGAAATTATATCCTTAGAGAACAAATATTAAAAGTTGTAATTTCAAAAAGGCAGGCTATAATCTGCACATCTGAAGACTGTAATCTGCTTTCCTGACCAAAGTTACTACACAGGTCAGTTGCACATGTTTGGTTCAGAAGAGGGACTGGGGATTAATTTAAATAGTCATATTTTTCATTCCTCTCTCTCTGTCCCAAGGGAAATGACTGTCTCTAGCTCTTTTCCTCAAACAAGCCTGTTTCCTTTTCATATTGTCAATGATACACACAGAAGTGTAACGTTCATGCTAGATCTGCTGACCAGCTATGCTGACAGTGTCATATTTACATTATAGAATTTTATTCTTAATAAGATTCCCAAATGAGTTTTTTATATGCCACTGCTAAATCAGGACATACTTTCAAACATCTCTTCATCACTTCTTGCCAATATACAGCTCTTTTGGGATTAAAATCTCAGTATGTAATTCTAACCCCCTTGAGCTACTGTATGTATCTAAATAAACATTTGTGAGAGATCCTTAATGCAATATTGGAAGACAATTACTGCTGTAATATGGAAAGGAGGCTGTTGGAGTGTAATCAAGTTAAAATTATATGCACATAAATAAACTGCGTAATTATTTTATTAAATATGTAAATCATTTTTTTGATTTCTAGAATGACTTCTTTTAGCAAGTCATGAAATATTTAACATGAGACATAACAGACTTCCTTACACAGAAACTTTTTTAGCCTTTCATGGAAGAGAAAGGCTGTCATCATTACACTCTCTAGAAAAATGGATCCTAAACCAGTTGAGTCAGGCTTATTTGACATTGCTCACAGTGCAGACTGTTGTTGGTATTTGAAGACAATCCAGCTCTGATCTGTAATTATGATGACAGATCTATTCATGTTTGTTGGTGCTGAGGATAGACAGCTGTTTTCACATGCTGGCTTACAATTTGACAACTGCAGTCCCAACAAACACTTTTGATGTTCATACAGGACAGAAATAAAAAGATCAAACATCACACATATAATGGCCCATTCTCCTTATCTTTGTCTTACTGTTGAATCCATAGAAACATAGGTCTCAAAGGGACTTTGAGGGATTTACCAGATCAGTTTTAAGGCAGAATCACGGCTACCCAGAGCGAATCAATCCGTGTTGTTTTGTCTCTGCTTACAAAAGGGAACGTTTTCTGCGTGAGGTCTGGATTGATTTTCCAGGAGGTAGATTCTTTTCTTGGTTTTGTTTCAGGATTTCCTTGGCCTAGGTTTAATCAGTTACTGAATTCTTAAACCTTGCTATTCAGTCCTAATTGTAGACTTCTCATTCTCTCTAATTACTCATTTCTGCAGTAGCCTCCACGGTCAAGGTCTGATTTCAGTTGAAGATCTTTAGGTGTTACTCTGTTCAGGCTTTCTCTCTGCTTACCTTGCTCTTCCAATACGTCAGCTACTTTTCACTCATATTTTACCTTCCATATCCTGCCATATGCTTAAAGCTAGAACTGTTACTTTGTTCAGAGCTGTGCACTAAATGACTAAGGATAAAGACATAAGCTGTAACTTCGTGGACATCTACAGAGCCACCCTGTGAATTTGTTTCACTGAGCATAAATAATAGTTCTATATCCTTTCAGTTGTACTCAGGTGATTCATTCATGCTGTTACTTCTCTCCATATTTTGTAGGACAGACTCATCATGAAATAGATATGTATCTTTGTATGGTCGGGAGTAAAACCTCCTGGTTTTCATTTAAAATATTCTCGTATCATTTCATAAAAATTGAAATTAATAAATCAGTACATATAATTTTACTAGATAAAGCTCTGATGAGTATTGGTTTTGGCTATGGCACTGCCACCATGCTACTGTTACCACACTTATTCAAATGACATATTATTTCCTACTTTGCATTTCTGAACAGCAGGCTGTTTTAGCTACTGCAGAGTCACATCCACAGAAAAGGGACAGATGTTCCATATTTTTCTTTATGAAACTGAAGAACTCTTCAAGTTCACTATCTAAAATGCCACCAAAGAATCAGACAGAAACATTGTACAATAGATGACATTGTCCTAAAGAAATGAAGAAAATGTACTATTTAAATCTCCAGTAGTACTCACAAGGCATACTTGATATAATTAGTAGTTGTATGCTCAACAGGCACACACGGAAAAGATAGTGAGTTCCTTCTTACTACTCTAATAATGCGAGATTACATATAGATGTCTATTCAAAAAAGGATACAAGACTGTTGCCAACAACTGTAAGAGAGAGAGAGAAAGAGGATGAGAAAGTTTAATTAACAAGTACTACCCAGAGAGATATTTTGAAGAAAGAATGACTCATAGGATAATAATGCAACTTTGCCAGTGGCCAGGATAGGGAGGAAGCGTATAAAGGAACAGCTCGCTTTTAATGAAGTAGATTTAGTTGCTGTATCTTTAGGAAGTTGAAAACATACCTTTGTTACCTGCTTACTCATATCCCTGCTGTATGTTCCTAGTTTAAGTTTAAAAAAAAAGGGGGGGGGGGGGGGGGTAGGGGGCTGTTTTCTCTACCGCTGTCTGGCAAGGACAAAGAGTCTGAGATATATCTTCTGCAACAGAAAGAGCTCTTTGTACCAAAAATAGTGTCAGTAGAAAAATAGCATTAAAATAAAATGTA
The DNA here is from genome assembly GCF_030867145.1 of Opisthocomus hoazin. NCBI lineage: Eukaryota > Metazoa > Chordata > Aves > Opisthocomiformes > Opisthocomidae > Opisthocomus > Opisthocomus hoazin. The sequence continues at coordinate 7,970,260 of NC_134420.1, forward strand.
GTATTTTGCCAAAGAATGCCTCTCAATCCAAAGTTTTACATGCTTTTCTTGAGTTACAAGTTTTTTTGAAAGTAACAGTTTTAAACAGTCCTTTTCTAGTACCACTAATACCACTAGAATGGACTGGATCTTTTATGACTTTACCAGAACGTTGTTCTGATGGGGCCTGTGGCCATTTAGAATTAGTGCTCTTAATTAATCTTATCAATTCAATAGAAGGAATTTAACTAAAGTCTCAGAAGTTTGTCTGTATTCCCCTCTGTTCTTAAGCATGCACTTCAGTGGTGCTAGGTTGTTTCTTGGAGTGTCCTGAGAAGTCACATACCAGTTATAGGCAGAAACATATCAGTTTCAGCCACTACTCACTGTGTTGAGTTGTAAATTCATCACAAAAGAGGAGCAATTTCTCAACAAAAATGTGCCAACCCATGTTCATTGTGGCATCTTCAGATGTATGCCAATTCCAACCTCCTTTGGCAAAAGAAATTAGAGATGGAGTAACCTGGCAACAAATGAAGTTGTTCATTGTAGTGCCTGAAGAAGAAACTGGGTTTTACCTAATGAGGCTGGATGTAGTGCTTCATTTGGCAGACTGTGATCACGTTAGTAACAACGTTTGCTTAAGATTAACAAAATGGTTTGTAGGAAGTGTAAACAAATACTTCTATTCTCTGTTTCCACAGCACAGTCCCCCATTTTAGGGAGCAGTTGTCTATCCAAAGATCTTAGTAAATATTTACATAGTGATATATTTCAGACACAGCTGATGTGTGCTGAAATGAAGGGAGATCTCAACAAGGACACCCTTGAAAATGTAATCTACGGTGTGTTATTGTTCTGAACAGAATAACTTTCACCATAGGCATGAACAACTTCTCTGAGTTTTGATACTGCAATGATTCGGCACTTCATTAGCTTCTTCAACTTCTGTAGCAACTTAAGGTTCATCTTAGTCCCTGACTGAAAATGGTTTATTTATGTGATGTACATGAATGAGCTTTATCTTTGACCAGCATCACTAAGAAGGTCAAATAACTGTCTTACCTGTTTTATAGAAATCATGTTTATGCTCTTACATCTGCACTGTCCAACAGCTCGACCAGGAAATTGTTTTAGTGCCAAAAAATGACAAAGTTTGTTATGGTGTCAGTTTAGAAATGCGTTGTGATTAAGTTAAGCTCTCTTAATTGATCAGTGCCTACAGTGTATTACAATATAGCTTCCATTATGTCATTCTGACTGGTGTCAAGTATGTCGTACTGTGGAAAGCAAGAGATGGTAAAGAACCTATTTATTTCAAGTAGATCTCATGACTCTTGAACAGAAATCCAAGTTTCACCTCTTGTAAGTATGCAAAATGTGAAGTAAACTGTCCTGATAGCTACAATATGTATTTTAAACTATTTTCTACACCATATTATATATTGAAGTTATGTATTCATAATATTTTCTTCTGTGCTACATTCTGTTTGTTTGTCTAACTGTATTCAATTTTCAAAATAGTTTATTGTGCAGTATTAAGGTGTGGCAATATGCCATATGTAGCTGCTCTGCTTTTTGTGCTGAAAGAGAGGTTTATAAAATTTTAAATATGAAAAATAGAGTACTTCCCCACTATTCTTTTTGTTTTCAGCTTAGCAAACTTGCAAAGAGCTGAAATTAATCTTATCAATTTACTGGACCAGCTATGGCTTATTTTGACATTGACTCCAGCAATGTCTATAAGGCATATGTACCCAAAAGACAGAACTAGGGTTGTAGGACTGATCTTTTATAAAACCAGTATCAATATCCTGAAAAGAAAGCTTTTTCTCAAAGCTGTTATAGGATGTCTAGATTTATGATAAAAGTGAATCAAATTAGACAAGTGATATATGATATTTTAATGTTCTGAGTTTGATATAGTTTTTAAGAAACAGTATTATGATCAATGTGCTTGAAGAACCAGAAAAGTAAATAGAAGTCCGTAGTAATGGTCTATATGCTGCCCATCAAGGTATTCTTTGGTGAACTGGAATGTTTCTGAGAATTTCTGGGGGGTTTACCTTTTTCATTAATTATTAATCTCAAAGCCACAACTGAAGGAAATCAGAAATTTTGGCTTGTGTAGATCTGATGAAGTAGTATTCGTTAGTGTATCAAAGGAAAAGAGAAATTTTATATGTAAGAATTACAGAAGCAGATGAGTAAATTGGAGAGTTCAGGACGGTTGTATATTGTCAACTTGTCTCGACTTTTCATATTATTTTTTTTTCTTGATGGCTTTAAAACATTTCTCAGGAGCAGCCCCAGGAAATGCTAGATGTTTCAACTTGCTCCTCATTCATCCTTTTTGTGTCATGAGACCACGTGGTCAGAGCTATCAAGCTTTGTAGAGCAAAGAAAGTGAATAAAGGAGAAGGATATAGAGCAAAGAGGGAGAATGAGAAGGTCTCATACACTTTGTAGTTTTGTCTTTTAGTTTCCAAACACAATATCACAAAGCACGACCTCGTTGTCTACTGCCAGTCTTACGGCTGTGGACGGCACTGATAATTCTGCATTGAGGTTGCAGGGGGGTTGGACTCGATGACCTTTAAAGGTCTCTTCCAACCCAAAATATTCTGTGATAAGGTTGTTATGCCAGGGCAGGTGCAGACCTTTGTAAAGTGGAGTATATTAAGTGGTGCTTAGGGTTACAGGTTATTATTTAAGATATGTGATAATATTTTCTGTTTGGAATACTAAGTCTTGCTACTTTACTATCTAAATGAACTTAGAGCTACTGTCACTTTGATTTGTTAGAGTACCTTAAAGGAGTGGGTGATTTACTAATTAATTAAAAAAAAATTGAAAAGTCTTACAGTAGCCTCTGTACCTTCAGTATCAATTTGATCCACTACTGATCTTTATATGAAATAACTCACAAAAACTGCTATGTGATAATGAGGCTGGAGGGAAGCCTGTGTATAGACTACATTGTCTTCAGCTTTCTCAGATTCCAGAATCCCAGACTTGCCAATATGCAAGCTGTCTAAGTTGACCTGTTTCTTCCAGGAGCTTTAGGAACTTTCATTAAAACTCATTTTCAGCATGACATTTAAAAAAAATACTTGAATTTCGAGACAGCCAGCATGGCTTCACCAAGGGCAAGTCCTGCCTCACCAACCTAGTGGCTTTCTATGATGGTGTAACAACAAGGGTGGACAAGGGAAAACCTATGGATGTCATCTATCTGGATTTTTGTAAAGCCTTTGACACGGTCCCCCACAACATCCTTCTCTCTAAATTGGAGAGCCATGGATTTGATGGGTGGACTGTTCGGTGGATAAGGAATTGGTTGGATGGTCGCAGCCAAAGGGTAGTTGTCAACGGCTCCATGTCCGGATGGAGACCAGTGATGAGTGGAGTCCCTCAGGGGTCCGTACTGGGACCGGTGCTGTTCAATATATTTATCAATGACATGGACAGCGACATCGAGTGTACCCTCAGCAAGTTTTCAGATGACACCAAGCTGAGTGGTACAGTCGAGACACCAGAAGGACGGGATGCCGTCCAGAGGGACCTGGACAAGCAGGAGAGGTGGGCCTGTGTGAACCTCATGAGGTTCAACACGGCCAAGTACAAGGTCCTACACCTGGGTCGGGGTAAGCGCCTCTATCAATACAGGCTGGGGGATGAAAGGATCGAGAGCAGCCCTGCTGAGAGGGACTTGGGGGTACTGATAGACGAAAGGCTAGACATGAGCCGGCAATGTGCGCTGGCAGCCCAGAGGGCCAACCGTGTCCTGGGCTGCATCAGGAGAAGCGTGGCCAGCAGGTCGAGAGAGGTGATTCTGCCCCTCTACTCTGCTCTGGTGAGACCTCACCTGGAGTACTGCGTTCAGCTCTGGAGCCCTCAGCACAAGAAGGACATGGAACTGTTGGAGCGGGTCCAAAGGAGGGCTACAAAAATGATCCGAGGGCTGGAGCACCTCTCCTATGAGGACAGGCTGAGAGAGTTGGGCTTGTTCAGCCTGGAGAAGAGAAGGCTGTGGGAGACCTGATTGCAGCATTTCAGTACTTAAAGGGAGCCTATAGGAAAGATGGGGACAATCTTTTTAGTAGAGACAGCAGTGACAGGATGAGGGGTAATGGTTTTAAACTAAAACAGGGTAGGTTTAGGCTGGATATAAGGAAGAAATTCTTTACAACGAGGGTGGTGAAACACTGGAACGGGTTGCCCAGAGAGGTAGTGGAGGCCTCATCCCTGGAACCATTCAAGACCAGGTTGGACAGGGCTCTGAGCAACCTGATCTAGTTAGTGGTGTCCCTGCTCGCTGCGGGGGGGTTGGACTAGATGACCTCTAGGGGTCCCTTCCGACCCAAAACTTTCTATGATTCTATGATTCTTTTTAAGGGGTTTTAGAAAGATTTCAAATTTCTGATAGAATTGGAATTCTATTTTATAACCTACTTTACAGTTCCAGCCTAATTTTTCAAAGCCCATGAACATATGCTTAAAGGTATTCCAATCTGGCAGAGAACAAAATGTCTTCTTTAATAGTAGGCATGTGTACGTAGTGGACAGGTGACTTTTCTAGGTGCATTTATTATTATACAAAGAGAAGCAGAAAGACTGACATTCTCTCTCAGTCTCTCTCATCGTTGTTTTGCAAATGTTCCCAGTTAGTGTAGCATACAAATGATTTAACTTAGTAAAGGTTTTGGCTTCCCCATATACCCTATCTTTTATAGGAATGTTTAAAAAATATTTTTCAGACTTCTTGTCCTGCAAAATTTGCATTCAAGTTGTATCAGAGTGCACTTTAAAGTTGAAATGCCAGACATGTTTTTTCTACTAACAAATTAACCTGCTGCTTAAGTATTAAAATATACAATTAAAACAAAATAAACCCTTGAAACAACTTCAGGCTATTGTGGGATGTCCGTACAGACAGGGTGGGAATCATCTAGTATTCTGATAAGGCTTTAATAACTAATATATTTCTCAGTAAATATTAAACCTAGTAATTAAACAAAGTAACATCTGCTTTTTCCTTTACATTCAGTTAGCTGTGAAGCAGCTTTTGGTTTAAAATTATATTAGAAGCAAAAAATTACGCGCACTCTAACATTTTTATGTCTCATATATGTATGTCCCACAGCTGCTTGTAATTGGACTGGCCTATGGATATGCAGTCATGAAAAGCCATGCTTCACTACTTACTAATTTGCTTGCATAGGCACAGTCTTTGAGGTCAGCACATTAGATACAAAACAATGACAACTCAGCTATATGTTATTTTTTAATAATAATAATAATGATTTTTTAAAAGTTTATGGCCTCAAAATATTCAATTTCAAATAGGCTTTGATTTAATTAGTTGAAGAGATTGATGATTCTCAGAAGCTTAAATTAATTTTGAAGTTGTGTAAGTGGAGATCAAGAAAGAATTGAAAAAAATAATCTGTGACGGTGGTTGGGGCATTTATAAAAACTAAGCCTGAACGACTAACACAAAGGTGCCAAATCTGGCTCATTCTTCACAAGAGAAGTCATGCTGTTGCCACATCTTCAGTGTCTCTTTGCTGAAAAATTTCAGTAACATGTAAAAGAATACTTCAATGTAAAGTAAGTAAGGAGCAAGCATGTGAAAGCATGCAGAGAAAGCACACAGGGAACATCTACATACAAGGAAGCATGCAGAGAAAGCATACAGGGAATGGTTTTGTAGAGTACCTAGAACAGCTAGTTAAACACTCGTGAACAATGACATCCAAAAGCTTGATGCCTCTACACAACTAGAAACGTGACAGCAAAAGAAACAAAGGTATAGACAATATTTTGTGACACTATTCAATTTTCTGTCCAAAATCAGGTAACAATTTGACTGCTACCAGTAATTAATGCCTAATTCTGGGTTCTGTTGGTTACCACCTAGAGATAAGCTTCAATTTGCAGAACAGTCTAGTTGAAAAGCTGAAGGGAAGAACTTATAACTGCCAGGAAACACTACTCTGAGGAGAGATGGTCTTCTTCATACTATTCCTTTATGCAAAAGGCTGTCTGTAAAGGACATTTTCTTGGATTTTAAATATATTTTCTGATCTTTGATTCCTTCTGTGCACCAGGATATGAATATATATATGTAAACATGTCTATGTCAGCATACTTGAATATACACATACATATTTTAATACATATACATATTTGAATAATATATATGGAACATATGGAATATGTGTGTATATATATATGGAGCAGATATATACGTATAGGGAAAAGGATTATTTCATTTGGTTCAAAAATCTGTCCCAGCTTCCTGGAAATAAATTTGTCTTTGGAAGTCCATGGCTTTATAACTGTCAGGTTCAGCTACAGAAACTGTTTAAAAGTAGAAGTGAAGCTGCACACTCTGAAACAACATCATCCAATGTTATGAAGTTTTCACTTAGCACCAACCTGGTTAGCAAACATTTTTATGAGCATCCTGGTCCCTATTTCTGGACCAGGCTCTGTACTGGCACTACCACTGTTACAGATAGCATCAATAAAATAGAAAACAATAGTATATAGTATATAGGCATAAAAAGTGCTAACCCAAGGCAGTGTGTACATATAGAAAACAGAAATTTCAGTGAAGCCAAAGAGTATACCTCACAAGTGCGGAATATCCACCTGTGACTCTTGCAGTGTTCCAACAGCTTCCTGTGTGTCAGAAAGACTTTAGTGTAAACAGTGTTGAATTTTTTTGCTTCTCCTGACTCCTGCAGTGACTGTTTGCTCCTTGGCTTGAGCAGCTCAGCTGCAAACCTACCTTCTGGAAACAGTGGAGGATGGGCTGACTTACTGGGGCTATTGGTAAAGTGCCCCAGGTTCTTACTTTATAGACTTGTCATGATCTGAGGTGAGAGATGCTCTTACATAGTTATCTTAAATCACATTAGACTGAGTCTGGATAAGATGAAATGCACATAAAAGCATTTGTTCATAACATTCAGAATAAACAAAGTTAAAAGTTTATAAGAAAATATAAAATAAATGTAATTAAAAAAACCCCCAACACACTACCCAGTGTTTAATCTAATTACAGTAAGAATTGGTTTTCTTTTCCTTATTCCCTTGAGTGTGCAGAAACAGGGTTAGAAAAGCCAAAGCTCACTTGGAATTTAGTCTGGTGAGGAATGTGAAGGGCTTCTTTAGATATATTATCAACAAAAGGAAGACTAGGGAAAATGTGAGCCCTCTACAGAATGGGGCAGGAGACCTGGTGTCAAAGGCCGTGAAAAGGCTGAGGTATTCAGTGCCTTGTCCTTGCTCTCCACTGCTAGAGTTTTGCCCTTGGGAATCACAGGCCCCCCGAGACCAGCGGGAAAGTCTTGAGTGAGGAAGACTTACCCTTGATAGAGAAGGATCAAATCAGGGGACATGTAAACACAATGGATGTGCACAAGTCCATGGGACCTGATGGGATGCACTCATGAGTTTTGACGGAGGAAGCTGATGTTCTTGCAAGGACACCTAAATTATCTTTGAAAGTTTGTGGCCACTGGGAGAGGTTCCTGAGTGCTGGAGAAATTTTCTAGTCTAGATCTCAATCTTAAAGATGTCTTGTTAACAGTTGTTAGCAAAAATGGGGCACAGACACTTTGAATAATAAAATTTTGTGAAGAAAGCTATATATAAAAAACTAAATTACTGTCATATTATTTTTGAAGGATTTTGTGATTTTGTAGTAATGTTGTACTAGAATACGTAATCTCAAAGGGCAGAGTTAAGGTTGTATTTATAACCTTCATGTTAATATTACCTGACTTCCTTATGTAAGCCTGTGTCCTCAGCATTTCCCAATACTTTGTGCATAGAAGAAAAAACAGTCTAAATATTTATTAATATTTCAGTAAACAGCAATTTGTTTTCTCACTGTGTGATTTATATCATAAAAGACATCAGTAAATACCAGAACAGAAAACAGGGGTTTTGATATGTTTTTTATCATGACATTTATTGCTTTATGCCATCTAGTGGACTCTGTTTGCGTTCAGTATCAGCTTTACTAACTGCAGAACTTTAAACACTTCAACAGATGCTATTCTAATATGACCGTTTCATGTTTTCTTGATACATGATTGGATAATGGAAGATCTCATGATGATGCATAGGACAAGTTGTCTTGTTACACGCTTTAAGATGGAAGGAATTAAACTTAAATAACAAATGTTCAAAATGTTATTACTAATTTGAACTGATGCCAGGATTTTTTTCAGTGTTACATATGTGTTTGTTCTTAGTTTGGCTGAAATTTTGACTATGAATAATGAGGCACTGAAATAAGTAAGCTGACCAGAAAATAACTTAGAGCAAGATAGCACTATGTGGAGTGTTTAAGGACTGTATTATTATACAAAGAGGCATAACTGCAGTTTTTGGGATTTGACTGTCCTGAAGAAATGTTGTTGCCCTGCAGGGTGAACCTATTTTTAAAAAGACTGCTGCTTTTCTTAGTGGGGAAAAAAAAAAAATCTGCCTCTTCTTTACTGGACAAGGAGAACTGCAGCATTTCAGAAATGTTTAATCTGTAATGTTGATAGTTAAATGTTAGGTTCTTTTTTAATTTGTAAAAAAAAAAAAAAAAGTTGTTGGATAACAGCTTTTAAGACGGACATACTGACCCTGCAGTTTATCCAGCATATCCATTCACATATTTATCCATTCAAGTGCTGAATTGTCTATTGTAGGTCTGTACAGCAGTAAGTTACTGCTTCTAGAGGAAAATAAAGTAGTTGCAGCAAATGGGCTGAGACAAACATTTCTGACGGCTGATTAATTCCATCACAGAAATTTGGCAAGCACTGTTTATACTCTTCATGTACAATGTTGCCAATTGTCAGTCTTTGTAATGGATCTTGTATCGTGGATGCTTTTATCTTGTACCACTTTTTAGCTCTTTGTCAGGCAACTTGCTATCTTAAAAACTCAGGGGCAGAAATCAGGAAATGACATATGTATTTTTATTTTCACTGAAGAAATTATATTTATAGTCTTTTCATCCAAAATTAGAATATGTTGAAATAGGTGTGACCCTAACTGTGCAAAAAGAGGAAAACTTCAGGAAAAAACCCTACATCCATGTTTGTTATTCTTAAAAGTAAAGATTTTTAAAACCATCCATGATTTGGGGATTTGTATTGGCAATACTGCACATAACTCTGGCATGGTATATCTCAATGCAGGCATTTTGCATTCTGGCAATTCATAGCAGTCATGAATGGAGCTGCCAAAAAAGTTATTTTCTGCAGTTTCACTGGCACTGAAGCTGCCAAACTATTTTTACTCGTAATTCTGATTTTAAATCACAGCTCCAAAGGAAAGAGTTAACTGGTCCTCTATAAAATCCAGTCTTCTATTACATAAGCAGTTGTGACTAGCAAATTGAGATGTGTTTTATAATTTTCTGCTAGTTTAGAAGCATGAATCCTGTACTATATGTGCAACTTACACCTGACAAAAAGTATATAAGGTATTAACAAAGGGAAAACACCAAATCAACCCGTCACCCAAACTCAACTGGCTTTTACAGTAATGATTTTAAAGTAGGAATATAATAATGACTTGAAGGACACAAAACAATATACTTTTACACTGCTGTCAAGCTGTTGAACCATAGAAGCCAGGTTTAACTAAAAAGAAAATCTACAGAGTCCTCTTCTGTTGAGTAGTATTACACTGTGGTAACAGACTGAGTTTTAATTTTAGTCTGTAGATATACGCAACCTGAAACACAGCACCATTGTCAAAAAGAGCACGTGCTTTGTTGCTGTACCTTTGCCTCTTTGTAATAGTAGAGGTTTTGCGTCGGAGACTAATGTTTCATTTTATTAAATATTTACCAACAATCTATTGGCCATATGTCATAGCGTTTGCATGGTGACAGACTCAGTATTCGTCACCTTTTCAAGATGATTCTGTTAAATCTGCAGTGTTATACAGGTTCACAAAGCCCTTTCAGTAACCCAGGTTTTTGTTCTTTGTGCTGTCTTTGCTAAACTGGCGTCAGTATCATATTTGTGCTCTGCTGAAATGGTTTTCAGGAATGAGCTTTTCAGGACTTTTCTGTGGGATACCATGGAAGATGTCGGGATTCCTTTCTCAAGTACTATTTACCTGACAGAATTTGTCTTCAAATATTTTCTAAGTGCGGAAACACTTTCCATATGGAAACACTATTAGTCAAATGTTATAATAATACTTGAAAGGCTCTTTCCACTCTTTTGTTGTTAGTGTTATTTACCAATCTAGTTCATTTTATGTGCTGTTGTCAAATAATCAACTAAAATGAAGAAAATTATCACAGGTTAAATTTTTGTAAGGTTTGGATAAGGTTCACGCTTTGACTACAGGGAGAGGGGAACAATATACTTGTTAAATCTTAATATCTGTTCTGTCTAACATATTATAGTTTCAAGACTAAGAGCATACTTCCTTTATCCTGTCCAAATTTAATTATTTTCCATGTTTTCTGAGGCAGAATAATTTTTATGTAAGGTGGTAAAATTATGATAATATCAGTTACAATTATTTGGAAGTTATTAACACCTTCTAATTTCTGTAATTGCAGAAGATATATTTACTGTATAAACAGATATGTTTTCATATTGTAAGGATGAAAACCTATTAGATCTCAAGATAAAAATGTATGTTATTATAATTAAGAATGCCAAAATATAATTTGTGAACAAGAAGCAACAGATAACTGAGTGACGTGCAAGAGAATGTTTTTGATTACCAGAAGGAAAAGGAAAGACTTCAATAGGTCACTTTACATGATGTACCTATTCAAAGTAAGGTTCTTACAATTATTTAGGTCTCTAATATCATGCACAGCGTTGTGCCCCAGTAGGGAGAGAGTTATGCCGCCTCTAGCATCGACACGTGCCACCTAGGGATCAGACCCCTGCTAGTAAACACATTCGCTAGCTCCTTTCCCACCAGTACAAGCTCCTATAAGTCCATCAGAAGATCACCGTAGTCATAGATGTATGGATAGAAGTGACTGGAGGTCTGAGTAGTCTATTGGACAGCGGAAACTGTCAGTGCTTACCAGGCCAACACTTCACATTCATATACCTGTTCCCTACAAGATTATTTAAGGATAAAGAGTGCTTCTTGTCCCATTGTCAGTCTGTATCGCAGGCGGTAGTTGGATGGGAAGTCAGGCTGACACTGGTACTTTCATTTCTGTTTCTTCAATGCCGTGGTCAAAGCTGCTGAGTCAGCGTAGAGGGCTCAATAGTGTAGGTCAAACAAAGGGGGACAGAAATTGCACCATGACTCACAAACAGAGCTGCCCAGACACTCGACCTCTTTTCTTTTGTGGCTAAACACTAGGCAATAAATCAGCTCTATGGTTTTATTATACTGTGCAAGATGTGCTGGATAGAGAGATTTCTATGGCACACAGTGAAATTAATTAGGTAATATTTGGAGGGGTAAGCAGTATTTATTTTCATTGTATTCCCATTTTTTGTGGATACAGAGAAAATATTTGACAGGTAAGGAGAAATTGTTTAACAATGCAGCCATAACCTAAAACCTAGCTAGAGAAGAAAGCACAGTGGCAACAGGCTTTTTTCCTTTTTTTTTCTTTTTTTTTGTGAGCTTCTGTAGAACTTATGGACATTGAAGAAATATCAAAACAAAATGAATAGGCACTGGATGGCTGAGACATGATTAATAAAAAAGGTAAGGGTATTACTGCTACTCAGACCCTTGGCCATCTCAACAAATCTGGTTTTGATATGTTGCATGCTATGAGCACTTGAAAAACTACATAATAAATGAGTATAACTGAAATTGTCCTGTGTTTGTTGTGCTAGATTGCAAGGAAGCATTCTTGTCAGCTAGATTTGTCATACCTTCTAGAAGGGAATGTTGTACCAGGACCAAGTTAGAAGATGTTGTTCAAAATTGTCATGGAAAAATGGTGTCTTATTTGGGTTTTTATTTAAAAAAAAACAAACACTCAAAATCAGAGGGAAGGTGAAATGCCTGGAAAGCAAGGCTTACTTAATTGAAAAAATGAGATTAAAATGGATTGTAACCTTAATTGTAATAAGACAATTGATCTCATTTTGACTTCCATTTTATTAGCAACTCAGCATGAGTCATTACATAAGATATTTTTCTAGAAAGTATTCTTCACCACCGTCATAGCCATAGTGGTAGTAAAACTTAATAGCTGTGTGCTTAAATATAATTATTGAAAAGCATGTTTTCATATGGTTTTCACAGACAAAGCAGGTAATATTTAAAGAAAGTGAGAAACATTTAAGAGAATTCTGGGTAGTGAGTCAGTCTGTATTGTAGTTGAATATCACTACCCTTCACAAAAAGTTACTGTGATTCTAGTTATAAAGTAGATTTGTGGCAACCCTTTCATAGAGGCGTTAATAGGGTATGATGACAGGTACTTTACAAAGACATTTTATGAATAGGTTCGGTATTCTCAACACAGTAATAGCATGTATCTCTCCTCACAATTTGAACAGTGCTTGCTTTTGACTGAAGTATGAGGAATGGATTTTCTTCTGACAATAACTAGTTAGGCATATGAACAAAAGGAATCGTATGCAAATAAGGGTGTCTTTAAATTTTTTTTTACAGTTTACTGTTTATTAACTGGCAGATTAAATACTTTGCAACTTAGCTGACCAGTTCTAAACCATGAAGAGCAATGGACAACGTCTATATGAAACTGTCCATATCTAATTAAGAAAAGTGAATTAATATCCTTAGTATATCTCAGTTTTCTATCGTAGGAAAATTCACTAGCTGCAAAAAGTTAAAGTAACTGAATCAGTTTAAATATTGAGTTTAGCTTGGGAGCTCTGGAGTGTGGGTTTATTCCTCCTCCTTTTTAAATCACAGAAGAACAGCAGATGAGGACCTGACTCATGAACGGATGTTGTGATGGATGTAGATGCCCTGGAGACAGTCTTCTTTGGTGCTTGGGTCAGATAAATGTTGCTAGACATAAGTTAGTAAAATTGACATGAAGCACTCTGAATGTGGTTTGGGAAAAAAAAAAACTGTCCAGGATTTGATGTCCAAATCTATAAAAGAAAAGAAAAATGCAATGCCTGAAAATTGCTCCTTTTCCACATTATATTCAGAGGCAAAATTACTCATATACAACTAGATGAAAGAAGTCAGAGAAAAAACTGGTTACCTGGTGAAAATAAATCTGAACACCATTGTTGGAAAACATTTTAAAATTTGTTTTATATAAAAAAGGGAAAACCCTCAAAGATACAACTTTTTTCCCAAACCGCTTCTTTTCTGAATGAAGGTTACTTTAAAATCAATGATAAAACAAAAAAACTCAACATCTACCGATCAGTTCCCTGCAGTAGCTACCAGAATTAAATACCATTTTTCCTGTCATCTGAGAAAACACATTTATAAATTCTCTGTTTGCTTACTGAGCTTCTTTTCTCTATGGCTGAAGCCCTTTTTTTACTATTCTGAACCACTCATGAATCCCCAGAGCTTTTTGTTTCTTAGCTGCTTAATCCTTACATATAGCTGACGAATATTGCCATAGGTAATCGGAAGCATTCTCAACTGCTTGTTTCTTTCAGGCCTGTGACTCGAAGCCCGAAGGAATGGTCTAGGCAGAGCTCTTCTCCCAGCTGGCTGTGACCCAGTTGGTGTTAGAAGATGCCCCTGGGAAGGATGAAAGGTATGAGCAGTGAAAGGAGGGGGAAGGTGGGGACTCAGCAGGGGATTGCAGACCAGGATGCCGCAGCTCTGAGGAGCCGGAAGGAAGAAGTCATTCAAGACAATAGTTAAAGCAAGAGGTTTGTAAAGCCCCTGAGCTAGAGGGAGAAGTTTATGGCCCTGGGCAAGGCAATGAACTTACTGCTTTGTTACAGGAAGAGAGATGTAGTTACTCTGAGACAGTTAAAAGTGAGGTAGTATTTATTTTAAGAGTTTTGAGTATAAATAAACTGCTTTCAGAATTCAAAAGATACCTGAAGGTCTATCTGAAGCCAGGAAAGAGTGCCCCGGCTTGGTGCTTATCTGCTAGGAAACAGAGTATTAGAACAATCTGTCTTCCCCCTACTTCATTCATTTCAGATGCCCACAGCAGTCAATGAAGGACAGAAAGGCCTTGTGCATGCCAGGTGCACAATTCAATAATCATCTTCTCACAAAGGAGGTTCAACTCCTCCTTTGTTGCCAAGTCTCAGGGAATAGAGTACATAATGAAGTAGAATAGCTTTCTTTGTAAATTGTATGTCTGTATCTCTTTCAGTCTATAACTATGTGTATAACATTTCTGTAGCTGGGAGAGCAAGTAGCTTTTTCCAAACCTGTAAGAGCTATTCCAAATCAATTCCTAAGTGTTAGAGTGATTCAACCTTCACCTTCTCTGCCAGTGTATGAAGCATCAGCAGCCATGTATGCTTAGAGTTCTTGCCAAGTGTACTTGTAGTTCAGGAGAAAATAGCAAGGAAAAATGGCTTCATGGCTGTTGCATATTAAGACGACCTTGAAAATTTTGTATGGGAAGGATTAAGTTGTCTGCAGTGTACAGAAAAGATCTGAGCTAAAGAAGTTACTAGAAATGGTAGTTCTTTAAACCTGTCACACGCTCCAGCCCCCAATTGTCTGAAGAGCTGTGTTTGCAAAATACAACAGGTCAGCAATGTAAACAATTAATAGTTGGAATCCTTTTTTCTTTCTAATGTGAAGAAAAACATAGCTGAATAAGAGTATTTCTAGGATTTGCTATGTATGTGCCACTCTTTCAAAACTCTATTTCCTCTAAAGAATACATGGCAAAACTCTGAGGTATAACAGGATAAAGTAAAATTACAAAATACGATCTTTCAGAAACATTAAAAATGTTGCATATCCCCATTAATGTGTCAGTTCATTTCAAGATTTCAAAAATAGCAAGTGACTTAAAATAATTATTATTACTTCTGCCCTTTGCAGAATTCTATAAAAATAGTTTTTACAACATGTAATAAGAAACCGTGCCATACTCTCCCTGGTGATTTAGAAAGCTAATGTGCAAATGACTTGCCTTTGTCTCGAGGGAAGTTTGATTGAAGCCATGAAATAGTGGGTGAACCAGCATTTGTTTCCTTCCCCAGACAGTGGATGTTTTGCGTTATTGACATTGATATTTTGGGAGAGTATATGCATGCATGGAACAAAAAAGATTCATTTAATTAGCTTAGAAGAGTTGCTCTAAATCCAGATTTTTTTTTTCCTGATCTAAACCACAGATAAATCTTCAAAGCAAACAATGCTATCAGAGTCTACCTCTAAATTTTATGATTAGATTTTATGATAGTGTGTTAATATGAAGCTTTCAGTTCAAATATCAGAGAAGCTGAAATGAGAGAAAACTAGACTTCGTCGAAGTTCCTCTCTTTTCAGGTTGTTGAGAGAAGCATGGGTTGTAAGGTAATGTGTAATATTTCTCTTACAGATATGGGAACTGTTGTTATTCATTTAAAAAGTGGGTTGTAAGGTAATGTGTAATATTTCTCTTACAGATATGGGAACTGTTGTTATTCATTTAAAAAGAGGAAAAAAACCCAACCCCAAAACTACAAGCCAGAAAGCCATCTACGGCAAAACTATTTCCCTGAAAAAATGTCATGCTGTGATAATTGTAACCTCTTGAGACAGGGGCTTTATAAAAGAATTGTTGACAGATCTTTTGCAATTGGGTACTTCAGTTCTGCATTTTGTTCTATTCCTAGGCATGAAAAGTATCTGTTTCAAGAACTTAATTCACAATTTGGTCTGCTTTGAAATGTTAAAGTCTGGCAAAACATGCTAACACAAAAGAACCTTTATTTGTAGAATCACATAAAGAATGTTAATAATAGAGTTTCTTCAAACTCTGTATTAAGCACAAATCAGAAGCTATAAATTCCTTTTTCCAAACACAGTTTTGTTTTAGTTTTTTTGTGTGTGTGTGTGGGTGCTTTCTTGTGAAAAATAAGTTTCTGTATATTTTTAGAGCTCTGTATGTGTAGAAATGTATATTTAGACAACTTCATAAGAAATATTTTCACTTAAAAATGATTCGTAGTTTAATCATAGGTCTATGTATTGTGAACAATACTTTGAAAACAATTTCATCTTGACAGTGATAATAAAGTTTTGTTCTTATGCAGAGAGTTTATGTTAATTAACTATAGTAACAGCACAGAAATCATTATTTTAGTTTTACACATGATTCTTTTTGTTACTGTGTTGCAATAGATTCTAGCTGCCTGCAAGTCCTATTGCTGCTCCACACTGCACACATGTTTTTCATGAAGCATCATTGATTTCTTGCACCTGGTTGAAATCTCCAGTGGAAGAGAGAAATTGGGAAATTACTCTGTCTGCACGCAAGGGTAGTTTACTGCAAAAGAACAGCAAAATGGAGATAAGTAAGTAGACTACGTTTTTTATGGTGAATAGGCTCTTTTTTGTGTGTGTTTTAGAACTATGCTGTAGTACAGAGTATAGTGTATATTTTCTCAAAGTTGCTGGAAAGGTAATTCTCTAGCAAAGCTGATATTTAGTTTAGCAGTGGTTCACCTAGAAGAAAAAAACCTGAGACTTCTTAAAAAGAGTATTTAAAATGAAGCCTCTGCTATAACAATCATTGCACTTTGCCAGAGGGTAAGAAATTGTGCCTTGTAATAGAAAGGGTTTGTTAGTTGAGGTCCTGCTTCAGTGAGATTTAAGCAGGTTTCTGAGACTGGTTTTTCTTTTTTTGGTTGTAGTAAGGCAGAACTCTGAAGTGTGCTTCTAAATTTGGGCCTTTAGCAACCACATGTTTCCGAACCAAAACAAAGATTTAGTAGCTCACATTCACAAAGTTGACTCCTTTTATTTTTCCTTCCTTGAGATTTCTTTGTAACACTGTGGGTTTTCTTAACTTGTGCTCTGCGTTTATGTAAGAAGACTTGTAAATATTGTCTATGGTTCTGTACATTAAAAATGGTCTCTAAAGAGTGACTATGTTACATTATTGAAGGACAACATGCCAATTAATCCTAAATTCACATGAAACTGCAGGAAAAAAAAATCTTGCCTAGCCTGTGGTTGGTAAGAGATTGGCTGAAGTGGGTGTGCATGGAGCTGCTTTTCACTGTGATACGTAAAAGGCAGAAAACAGATGCCAGCTTGGTGCTGTACGCTATGTAGAGAGTTTCCCTCTTTTGTTCCTACAGTGTAGGTGATATAAAAGGACCAAAGAAAGATAAGTCCAGGCCATCCTTTGCAGGAAAGTAGCACGTTGTATGCTTTATCTACAACTGTTGAAGACACGCCGCTGTCTAGGAAAGAATTCAATATTTAAGGTGCCAAAATATATGAGCACAAGATTAAGCATAACTCTGTAGCCACTGAGTCAGATTGGTGTATGACTCAACAAACTTAGTCTGTGTGTGTGTACGTGTGTGTATATATATATAAAACAATATACTTGGGAAAATTCTCATTTTTGAAACTTTGGTATTTCTTCTTTTGGATTTTACTTCTTAAATATTTAGTGGTTTGTTTTTTTTTCCCATGACTTCTTGTACAGTTGATATTTCATTTTTCTTAAAGCTTAAAAGGCTGAGACTAGTAGTTGAATATTGGTTGATACCCATTCTTTTCTAAAAAGAAGTATCTCCTTTTTGTGTTGGAAGTTTAGAATTCCAGAGTGAATCCTTCTGAAATTGATACATTTTTGCAAATAGAAGATGAATATTAAAAAAAAAAAATCATATTCATTAAATTTAGTTTTTAATTTAAAAGAAATTTTGAAAGGTAGGGTTTTTTTTTTTTGAACCAACTTTAACCAACTCAGTAGCAGTAAATAATATTTAAGTTTACAGAAACTCCTCAACTATAAGGATCATTACTTTAAATACTGTATACAGTAGCTGCTTGCCAACTCCATGACCAGAACAGTTCTCCCTTAAGGTACAAGAGGTAATTATAATAGAAAGTACAATGTGCTCTTTAAGGTCACCACAAAACTGACAATATTTGATATGTAACCCCTCATTTCAGTAGAAATTAAATTGGTGTATTTTCTGTTCAGGCTCAGTTTCATGGGCTGGAGCTTGAACCTGTAACTTCAGGCTCGGTGTTTAGTGAAGTACACTCTGACAGAAAATTAGACTCTTAATTAGATACGAGGATATAAAAAAGACTTTGGTTGTCCAAGGCACTCTGCTATCAGTCAGTATCAGGGTAGGCTAGCAACACTGCATAAATGCACAGTTTATCCTCTAACCATGGGTTCCCAATGCCTTATTGTTTAAAACATCTGAAAAATAGGAAGGTGAACATTGCATGTTTTTGTTTTTACATACGAAGTGTGGCCATAGGTTGGTGCTGGATTCAAATATTAATTAAGATTGAAAATTGTGTTGAGTAACTGTTAGCAGTGGCGAAAAGTGTTAATTATGGCAGCAATGAAAATTTAACAGTTAACGGAGAAAGAAGGATCTCGTATGTACCCAGCGTGGGGTTCTTGCCTTCCATCATGTAAGAGCACAACGATCAAATAGATAGACACAATCAAGAATCATTGTTCCTTTATAAATTCTCAGTCATTAAATCAGTAAAGTTCTAATGGGTTCTGTACCTCTCACTCTCTATTTCAGTGTTTAAAAAGCCTTCTTCAAAATATACTAGTTTGGATAAAATAAAATAAACAGTCTTCAATACTTATGCATAACAAAAATAGGTATCTTCATTTGAGTAGCTCCTAAGTAATGAAAATCATTGTATAATTTTACTTAGTATTTAGACAATGATTACCTACTCCATCATGAGGGAGAAAATACCACGTGCTGTTGGAGTTTCTTTAGTCTTTTGTGAAGAGGGAGAGTTGTTTGCCAGTAAGTTTTAGAAAATTGTAAATTTTCTTTCCCAGTTTAAGAATTTCCACTTAAATTCTGTTTCAAAAAGTGCCACATCTCAGAATATTAATTTTCTCTGAGCATTAGAAAGCTTTTGGAACAACTTTCTCACTGTGTTATTAAGTTTATCATAGTCAAGTGCTCTTCAATGTCCCAAGCCTCAGTGCCTCAAGAGTTTTTATCACCTTTTCACAGCAATTCATGCAATTCTTATGGTTAGTCAGTATAACACAAGGAGACGTGAACTGTGATGCTGTGTAGAGTTCCTGGAAAAATATGACCCAGCGGCTAAAGAATTTAATTTATAAAAGAAAAATCTCCTAGCCTGTTAGCAATGAGTAAGCAGCAAGCTTGTAGTTGAAGAGCTAAGGATAGGGATTGGATTTTTTAAATTTTCTGTGTACCAATAAAGTCACTGCTTGCTTAGTAGTTCAACTTCTTGGGGCCTTCTTAATTAAGTTTGTATAGCAACAGCTGTAAGTGGAGAGTCTGTGTTGTCAGGGTCTATGTTTCTAAAGGCAGAGCACAGTTTAAACATAGGAAATTTAACTATCCTAGTCACTGGAAGCCTGCATCATTTTTAAGAGTGTCCCCTTCCCTTGCATGATGTTTTTAGTGATGAATTTAGTGAGAAGTCCATTCTTTGTAGTGTGGCAGTAGATATAGTTAAAAGCAAAATAGTTGATGTCCTGAAAGAGCTAAATACGCAATATGACTGAGCAGGAACAATTGAATAGTGTAGAGAGGCAATAGAGGAGCTGCAGATAGCTTAATAGAGGTCATCAATCAGAGAAGCAAGCACTGTACAACGAATGTGGCATGGTGCTTGATCTGTCTGCGCTGAAGGAGGGATTAAGAGCTGGATCCAGCACACTAGTGTGTTTGCAGCTGCAGGCAAAGACATAATCACCTTGGCTTTTTCCAAGTGTCTTCTTAAGAGGAAAGTCTGAAATACTATCGTTACTAGCAAATTAATGTTGTCTTAAGATAAACTTGCTGGTTTCAAAATAGATTATAGGGTGATGAAATGGTGTTCACACCTAGAGATTCATAAATTTGTGCTTTTAAATTCACTTCTCCTACCCGCTTCGTGCATATTTCCAATAGTGTCAGCGTGTTTGTAGCTTCTAACTCAGAATTTCCTCAGTGTGAGGAAATTCTGAAAGTCTGATGGAAGATCAGCTTTTCCAGGCTTTGTATTTTTAGGCACACAGGTATCGAAGTGTTCTATAAGAATTTTCATGTATCTCATTAAAAATGAAAAGTAATAAAATAAAAGGAAATAAAAGTGAAATAAAGTGGTGGGGTTGGGGATGGAAGACAAAAATGAAATAAAAAATTAAGTACTTGAGCTATCTGAATGTTGCTAAAAGCTGTTGAGAACACCTTACTTTCATTTTATGACAAAAAAAAAAAAAAGATGTTGCAGTGTGATGTAATTTTAGCAAAAGTGCTCAATAATTGTGAAACAGTGTTAAATTGGAAATTCTGAAAAAATCGTTGAATTAAGTCTATGCTTTATTAATTATGACATTTTCATAGTTATCAAAATGGCATTGTGATTTTTTGTATTGTGTAAATTACCATATGGAATCTACCGGGGAAGGAATAATTCTGGCATTTTACATATTTTCTAAAACAGGCATAGTTATGGATAAATTGGGATTTTTGTTCTTGTTGAGAGGACAATATTAGGTCCTAAGGTTGTAAACATGTTTAATTCTGTTTTCATACCATACAGTGATACTCCAGTAGGACAGTTGGGTTGAGCTACGATAGAGCCGGTAGGACCTTTCCCAGTTGCTTTTATTTGGGATAGGCAATAGAAACATACATTCTAATTACAAATGGAAACATGTGCAGTTTGAAACTGCAAGTTTCACTTGCTTCTTCGAACTCTATTATTTCTCCCATTATAGATGTTTTATTTGTTGCACCAACATAAATGTATTAAAACAGCAGTATCACTTTGGGTTGTAATTTTTAGCTCAGAAATTACTGGAGTAGTTGCAATGATTGTTATCAATATCTTGCTAAAGTGGTGTGACTGACCAATAAACTCCTAAAATGGAAGCAGGCTCAGAGGAGATGGACAAGAGTGGAGTGATGTGCCTAGGAAGCTTGGAAAGTCCAGGAGTAATGTAGGATATGACTGACCACAGTTGTTGCAAAGAAGCTGACTTTATCTCACCACAAAGGGGTCTGGAGAGTGGACTTTGGTTTAGACAAGCAGCTATCAACAGCTGAGTTGATCAACTGGTCTAAATGTTGGTCATCTAAATGTTTCTCTCATTAAAAAAGTATAAACATCTCCCTGAGTTAGCCAAACCAGCACGGGGGGGAGTGAATATGTGGCTCAGCCCAACACAGGGTACCAAAACAAGACAACTAGCAAAATTATTTTGAAGAGAGTAATGGGCTTGAGCTAGCTTCAACCCACGTTTTCCTTCTTGGCAACTCAGGATGCCCAGCATTGCGACAGTGAGCACAGTATAGAAACCGGTAATGAGAATCAGATTGGTATTGTGGTTGAACTGTATATTGTAATTGCTATATTTTGCTGAGTGTAACTTACGTTTGTGTGGTTGTTTCTGTATATTTTGTATCAGTCTGATAAAACAGAAACTGCATCTAGCATCAGCTATCTTCAAATAAGTAAATTTTATATTAGACATTGTGCTCTCCATGCATGGAATATCTAAAAGAACCTGGTCAGACAGTGTTTGACTCTGACAAATGGGCTACTTGTGTAGTGTTTTAAAAATTTCCATCTAACTTGTGAGATACGTATGATGCTCATGATGGAATTCATGGATGTTTGGCATCATGAATAATCATTAATAATATTTCCACTATCGCTATGTGATAACCAGAGTACTCTTGTCAAAGAATTTCCTGAAAAATCTGTATGTTTTCAATCTTAGGGCTTCATATTGAAGTTCAATAGGATGTAAAATTTCAGGTTTCAGAAATTACTAAATTAGAAAGTCGAGAGTTTCTGATGACTTGATATCATCAAAACTTACTTGAAACTGACCTGATGTTTACCCTATCAAATGTCATATCGTAGGCGTTTAAATTGTTTCGTGATCTGTGAGTTTATTCCAGTTGGAAATAGAGACTTGATTCATTTAGCCAGAGATTTCTACATAATGTTTTGCACTCTTTTATTTATACGTAGTGTTGCCATGCAGGTGTAATTCCACACTGATGCGTGGAAAGGGGCCTGGTTTACTTTTCTACAGAAAAGTTAACGAAGAATAAAGTTGGCTTCTGGCTAGACATGAATACAGTTATGTTATAAAAGAACAGCACAGTGGCACGATACTAAAAATTATGTGGCAGAGTTTAACTCTGCTTTAGGAATGTGCCTTTGATATTAGGTGTTTTGGGCCCATCCTCAGTTACGCTGTGCTTGGATTGTTCAGGCAGAGCTACTTACAGTAGAAAGGTCCTAGTTACTCCCAAGTTCAGTAAGTGACATTTGTTCACTATCCTGACACTGTGGGAAAGGTTGTCTTCCTCCAGATTTTGTTAACTCTTCTGCAATGGATTTTGTCTGACAAGGATGCAAGATAACCCAGTGACAGGTGGGTTGAATGGCTTAAAATCTCTCAGTTCTTTGTCAAGACAAAAATTTTTTATAAACTATTTTCTCTTGCTTGCGTGTGTATATTGATTCTGTCTTCTGTGTGTGTTGGAGATAGAAAAAGAATTACAGTAATCATTGTCATTAGCAAAGTTTACTTTGTTCTTTACTTCAACACAAACTATTGGTAGCTGATGTCATGAAATACTGATATTCATAAGAATTTAATGACAGTTAAAGACAGTTAAAGAGTTAAAAATACAGTGCCTTGTGCTTGTATGTATTCTTATGTTGAGCAATATAGCTTGCATTGAAAAGCTAAAAGGACCAGCTAAGATTCCTGTCTTTTCTCTGCTTTAAAAGATAATGTCTGCATCATCTTTTTTTCCAAAAGGAATCTGAATTAAAAGGAAGAGTGAGAAAAGCTTAGCTTTAAAGGACCATTTTCTTCCCTGAAATGCACATACAAGTGCAGCTGCAGCACCACAGTGTTCACTCTAGGGCAGGAAAAGCTGTCCCTTTTTGGCCCTGAAAAGAGCTCTTCCTGTATGTCTGATGGGCGAATATTTCCAGGCTGCCTCCTCATCTCTTCTCGTCAGCCTGGTAACGGACTGGAAGAAACTTGAGTCTCTGTGGCAGGACTTCACTCTGAGTAGCATCTGCAGTCATACACAATCTCTATGATGAGTCGTCATTCTAGGATCACGTAAAACCTGGTTAACACCATTCCCTCATTTGAAAGAAGAGAGAGTTCAGTCAGATCTGTAGCATTTTGCAAGCAGGTAGAGGCCTTTTAGGGCACTGATGGTCTGTAGTAATCTCTAGCCTTGAAAGTAGGAGTGGTCTAAGTAAAGAACATGGTGGCTAAGATGAAGTTGAAAGCATATTGCTGTCCTCATTCTGCCTAAGGCTTTGCTGTCCAAACGTATTTCCATTTGGCTAGCAGAAACACTTTTTGGCAGTAGAAGACTTATAAAGGGAGTGCGTGTACATATTCACCAGCGGAAAAGTTAGGGTCTCCAGTAGACAAACGGTGTACTTGTGAAGAGGACCTTTGGGAAGCTCTGCTGCCTTGTGCAAGCACTGATTTGAGGAAGTAGGGGGCTTCCTACAGCCACTGGAAACAGAACAAACAGGGGTTCTTGTAATTGCTGGTAAGATTTCTGTATTAATAAATTAGGAATTTAGAAAGATTTAATTGCTTGACAGCAGGCAGCCTACTTCTGTTTATTTTTTTGTGTAAAAACTGGCCTTTCTATTGGGTAGTGCTGTTAAGGTTTTGGTAATAACTGCAAGTCTGGGCATGAGTTTCCACTAGCATTTTATTTCAACTTAATTAAACACTGGCCAGCTTTTGAGCTCTTGTCCTATATTGGATTGTAATTTCAAATGTCTACTTCAGTTAAAAAAAAACAAACACCACCCTAAAACTAGCTGGTTGAGGCTAAAGTACGTAATGCCTGGTGTGGCTCTCAGGGCAGTGGTCTGTTCTGCTCTACATAGAGACAATAAACCTTTTATCCTATGGTGATTTTATTTTTAATTGGTGTGAATAACAATATTAAAGCCAGACATTCAATTAAACCTTGTTCTATTGCAAATTGACACCCATGGTTACACCCTGGATCTGTATATGATCTGTATGTAATGCAGAGGATTCTTTACTACAAAAAGCTAAGGCACTAAGGAGAGCGCACTTAAATTTAACAGGCAGAACTCTCTAGGACACTGATATTGTTAGATGACAGAAGTGAAGCAAAAATAGGACTGGAAGAACTGACGCACACAAATGCTGAGGTCAGAATTAAAACTGGTTTGTCTAAAGATGGCATAAAGCTGAAGGAACTGAGACTTTACCTCCAGCAGTTTTTTTGAAGCTGTAGTCACCTTCTTATGTTGCAGTGGCTGTGTTATTTTTTTTCACTTTCAGGTTGCTGTTTGTGGTGTTCTATTGAGGAAAAAAAAAAGAGTTCAGGCTCTAGATACGTACATAATCCAGAGGAATTGTTCTCATGTACTTTCTTACATAACAGCTCTGTATTTATTCTCCCTGAAGAATGAACTATTCAGTCTAGGACCACAGATATATTCTGGTAGAGTTTTTTAGATAAATGCATTATCTCAGAGAGTCTATTTTAAATTTTGTCTCCTTTCATCATGGCACCCTCATTAATATTAGATTTTTCTGGAACGTAGTAACATTTCAGGAGTTGAGGAGAACCTTAGGCAGTATGACGCAGTGCCTTTGAAATCCTTTTAAGCAAACACTCTTTAATTGCAATGCTGAGATAAGAATTTTCTTTTGAAGACTTTCTACCCTTTTGAAGAGTAGTACTTTTAAGCTATGTTTTGAGCTCCTGTGAATGCGTGCCAGTGGGATAGATGAGGCTGCATTTCCTGCTTCTGCACACATAGGAATAGTGAGATACAGTACTCAGAACTTGCTCAGGCAGATAGCACTTCTATTTAGCATCTAGTATATATTGGTATAAACTATCTACAGATTATCTAGTAGCTGTTGTTGCAGACTTTTAAAGAGGAAACTCCTTTTTTTTTTTTCCATTATGAGTGTTTTCATATTTGTGGGGGGAATCAGGAGTATGATAGGATGTTCTTGCTAAAGATACAAACCCTCAGTAATGAGGCAGCTAAAGACTGGCAGGTAGTATAGTTCTTCATTTCAGGTAAAAAATTAATAAATTCATTAAGCTGAACACTGTACTTGACCTTGGAAATGTTTAATATTAATAGCCTAGATGAATCAAGAGAAAAAACTGGCAGTGAGCAACAAGTTGCTTTTTTGACATCATTTTTTCAGATCTCTTAGGCTTTTTAAAATGTAAATAAAGAGAATGTATTCTCCCTTTAAGAAAAAAACCTCTAAATCTGACTTCATTTTTTGATAGTATTGTGAATGAGCACCTAGGATGCTATAAAATACATAGGTATCCTCAGTTCTCTTTCATTCAGCAAGTAGTGGTTTACTTTCATTTAAAATTAGAAGTCTTGCTACAAAGTGAAAACCTGCTTTGATACCAACATGAAAAGGCAATTCTATACCTAAAGACAAGTTATCTATAAATAGGTAGCAGTGACGTTATTGCAGTTGAGGAAACTTCATTCCATTAAAAACATCAGTGAAGAACTAGAGTAATGCTTAATAATTAATGAATATGATTTAAATCCATTTTAAAGCGAGAACACTTTTTAATGGTCCTGTAATATTTATAAGAAACTCTTACCTCCCGTAATTCTAATGAATGAATTTTCCTGACCCTTACTGAAAGTTACACCTGTAAAATAGTTTTTCAGCTTGCTACTAAAGGGTCTTTTTTTCAAAACCACTGTTCATTTACGTCATTTCTGTAATGTCTTCAGGCTCCATAGGTTTGCCTCTTTTGTTTGGCATGTTGTATTTCTTGTAAGTTACTGATGAGTAGCTAACACCTCACTACTTTAAGAAGGATTAGAGGTCTCATACATGGAATCATAGAATGGTTCGGGTTGGAAGGAACCTTAAAAATCATCTAGTACCAACCTCACTGCCATGGACAGGGATAACTTTCACTAGATCAGGAATACCTTCCATCAAGATCAGGTTTGTAAACAAATCACATTTTGCTAAAAGGAATATTATTTTCGTGTTTTTCATACAGAAAGTCTAGATTGTGTCAAAAGAAAGTAAGAGGTGACAAAACTATAGACAGAAGACGTTCATTTCATTGCAAGTACCAAAATCTTTCCTCTGTCCTTACTGATAAGGCCCTTAATAGTGGGGCCTTAACAGTAAGGACATTGTTCCTCTTCAGTGAATTAATTTCCATTAAGGAGCTCTGCACTGGGTAGTAGGAAGATCATGTGAATAAAATTTCAGGATAGATTCAGTCCACCATGTTCAACATATTCCATGAGTGCTGGGTTGTGTTAAAGGTCCAGCATGAGTTGGAAGAGGTGTGGATTGGGATGGCAATTAGCTCCTGCCATTTGTCTTTGCTTCCAGCTCATTTGCAGGCTATTGATACTAGTAGAGAAACCATGGGGGAGAAACAAAGCAGTGTTAATGGTATGTGAGTATGTGGTGCCCATTTGTGTCTGTTCTCATCACATGGCATCAAGAGGCATCTCAGCCTTCCTGCTTTTTCCAGTCCTGCTTCTCCTATTAACAGATTGTGTGTATGCCAGCTTTCGCAGCTGAGGGCTTGTGGTCTTTGCAGATTTATTGAAGAGAAAGCTGGGTTTTGCAATTTCATATTGAATAAGGATCTCTCTGTGACTGACAGGGAGTTTTCTGAACATTCAATGCTCTCTGGACTGTAGAGGTGCTTAAATCATAGCAATGTGCTAGCTACTTGCAGCCATTAGGGATGTAGATTAAATGTCTGCTTCTGAAAGCAGATTAGTATTTAAATACACTGATTATATTATTATAATAATCAATTAATTTAGGAGAAGACTTGAGTTCTTGGTCATGAGCATCTGTCCCATGAGGAAAGGCTGAGGGAGCTGGACTTGTTTAGCCTGAAGAGAAGGCTGAGAGGGGACCTTATAAATGCTTATAAATATCTGAAGGGTGAGTGTCAGGAGGATGGGGCGAAGCTCTTTTCAATGGTGCCCAGCAACAAGACAAGGGGCAACGGGCACAAACTGAAGCATAGGAAGTTCTGTCTGAACATGAGGAAGAACTTCTTCCCTCTGAGGGTGATGGAGCCCTGGAACAGGTTTCCCAGGGAGGTTGTGGATTCTCCTTCTCTGGAGATATTCAAGACCTGCCTGGATGAGGTCCTGTGCAGCCTGCTGTAGGTGACCCTGCTTCAGCAGGAGGGTTGAACTAGATGATCCCCAGAGGTCCCTTCCAATCCCTAACATTCTGTGATTCTGTGATCATACTGAGACTATTCATGCATAGAGCTCTCGTAGCCCAGGAATATTCCAGTGTATTCCAGTGTTCAGACTATAGATTAGGGTGGTGTAGACCCACACTTAAGCCCTTCATCAGAATTGAGATTACTGAAAAAAATGCATTATGTGTGAAAGCCAAAGATGTGTGATGGAATTCTGCACCATAATTTGTGCTTCCAGTTCTGTTAATGAAATTTAACTGATGATCATTTTACATAAATGCTGTTGCTGTCTCTCTTTGGATGATACGAATCCAAAGTCACTCCTTTCGGGGGGACTGGAAGAATACTATTTTGTTCATATTGTCTTTAGGGAATATCTGGAGTAAAGTTTTACTGTCTTAGAAAAAGCCTCTGTTACATCAATGAAGACAATGGATTTTAAAATTCAGTCCATGAACTGTTTTTCAGCTGACTTCCAGCCTATGTACCAAGCACGCTCTTGGAGCTGGACATTTAGCAACTTGTAAAAATTTCAGCAGATTTTTAGGAGAAGGTAACTTCTTAGGCATTTTGGAATCTAGAATTCGTGTGATGAGGTTTCTTACTCACATATTTCTAAAAGAAATTATAAAACTAGCTTTTATTTCTTCCACTTAAATATTACAGTCTGGGGTGGGGTAGTTGCTTCTGGGTGGTTAATTCTAATGAATCTTGAACTAAATTTAAAATTGGAGCTACAGAAAATATGGGCAAGACAATGGATAACACTGGTCAGGAAGATAGGAATTGTCAATTGGGCTGTGCAAATGTTCACAAAACAGGAAACAGCCATAATACTCTGGTAGGATATTGTAACAGTCTTGAAACGCCGCCCAGGTTTGCTTTTAATCAATAACCGGACAAATTCAGCACATCTTTTAAATAAAAGAAAACTGGTCAACATTTGCAAAAGTGCTAGTCACTGTGGGTTTGAGTGTAAGACACTCTCTAAAGTTTTGTAAAGAAAAAAACAGGAAGCAAAGCAACTGAAGGATAAAGTTCAAGGAGTCTAAACTGTGGCAGATCAAAACAAGCAAATGTCTGTATAAACCCCCACAATATGAAACTGCTTTGTTTTTAATGGTTTCATTCCTAACAGATGTTTGAGATAGGCTGACCTTTTGCCAGAATTGTCATTATCACCTCTTGCAGTATCCCCCTAATACTAGGAATTTGTTGTCAATTTCTTTTGCATACATTTCAAATTATATTTTAGATGCTGCAATACCAGATTTCGTTAGTCTGTTTCCATTTTTCCATTATGAGTGAGCACATGGAAATGCTGTCAACAAGTATATGGTGAGTTTGGGATGGAGATTTCTCATGGTCTTTTTGGATGATATAAAATTCAATGTTCTGTGGTAGTATAAAAAGTCCCAGGTTAAACATTTCAAAAAGCAAAACTTAACTGGGGAAAAGGATATTTTTTTCTCATTTTTCTTTAGGACAGGAGATAGGAATGGCATGGGTTCTATTTTGGTATAATTTCCAGCTCATCAAGTACAGAAAAACTGTAAGATAGAAGACCAACAAAACTGGTGCTTTTTACTAATGTTTTTAGCTGTTGTTGGATTAAAATGTAAGGCCTGAATTTCATTATAATATAGGTTTTTATTAAGATTTCTCAGTAAACTAAGGCTTATGGTGGAACTGGTTTAAAGAAGCACCTGAATGGCTGGTGCCTGCTTTTCTGACTGTTTTGAAAATGTATTGTTTATATAAGTAGTAGCCTTAATGTGGCAAAAACATCTGCTCCCCCCCCCAAAAAAAAAAAAAAAAGAAAAAACATAATTTTACCTTTCAAGGAAGCATTTCAGAAAGTCTAGAATGATTCAGGTTATGCTTTTTAAAAATTGAGATACTGTTTGCACAATGTCAGGAGATGTTACTCTGTAGATGCTAGAGACAAAGGCCAAATTCTTTCTTCTCTCTTGTTTGGCATTGCCACCTATTTAATTTTGAAGAAAATGAGCAAATGAGTGTAACGCAGTTAGGCTATGAAGGGCTTGTACTCTAGAAATTCCAAAACCCAACTGGATGCAGGCCTGGACAACCTGCTTTAGCTGATCCTGCTTGAACAAGGAGGTTGAACTAGATGATCTCAAGAGGTCCCTTCCAACATAAATGATTCTGTGATTTTGAATTTTCTTGAAGTTAAACTCTTAAGTTTACTTTTATGTTTTTCATGTTCCTTTGATGTGTCAGCACACATTTAAAAACTGCCTGCAATCATGAAAAGGAAGCATTAACAACATGTTAAGAGAAACGAAAGCTAACAAGTTTTCAAATTAATGTGTTATGTTACAAAGAGAGAAGCATAAAAGATGAATTGGCTCCCTCATCTTGATGTTAATGTACAACCCAACCGGAGGAGGGAATGGAGTATTACAAGTGCTATACCAGTAAACTCTACTGGCTCGTGTGTCATAAATCTTCTTTTATAGATCTTAAGGTACTTGTAGCAATAGTTCTTTCAAAGGCATGTAATATATACTGAAAACATTAGTCATCATAAGAGAGCACACTAATACTTAACACTAAGTAACTCATCCCTAATGCTGAGGGTCTATGAGAAAAGTTTTGATTGTTTTGTTACAGATCTTGAGAACCGAGTTTGAATTTTCACTTCTACAGTAAAACCCCAAAGTACTAATCTAGCTGAAAATCTTTCAGTGAGGCAAATGTTTCTTGCACATTTCCTGTTTCACCTGGAAGCAGTGTGAGCAAAAGATGCTGGATTCTGTTAGTGAAGATCTGGCTCTTCTGTTCCTGTGGGCAGTTAGTCCACCCAAAACATAATTACTTTTGAGCAAGATGTCTGTCACTCTTGATCTTCCCCACCTGGGCAGCTTTTGAATTATGCGAGTCACAAAGTAAATTTTATTCTTAGTTCAGTTCAAATCTGAAAACCAAAGCATTTTGTGTGAAAGGTTAGTAGGTGAATGGATCCCAAGTTCTTTGAGATATATTCAGCTGTAGAACTACCCTCAAATATGAACAGAAACTGCAGAAAGTAATCGGAGCCAACTGTAAGGAAGGAACAAAAAGCTTGAAAAGCTGGGAGAACATAGAATGGAAGAAAACTGACATTGAAACTACCTCAAGTCTTTCATCTATGAAACTAAAATTTTATTCCACCTGTTTTATTAGGCATTTAAATTCATGCTAAGTATTAAGGACTGTAGATTTAAGCTAGAAGCAGCTGGTAAGCTAGAAGCACGCTTCATGTATTTCCAAAGTCGTGAATTTCAGCATTCTGGACAGGGAATTGATTCCTACCCTATGGCTGGATGCTGGGAGGATGCTGAAGTAGTGGGTTCAGGCTCTCTTGCATAGAAGGATAACTGTATTTGTCTTGTGATGCTACTGAGGGAGACAGGAGTCCAGTCATTGCTTCCCCGACACAAAGAGGAAAAATTCCTTAAGTCTTAATAAATTATTTCAGCTTCTTCTCAGGACTGCCTACATCTTTGTGTACTTGCTGGTATAGGCTGTGCTAACTGTCTGGTAGAAGTAAGGTGGCTAGGACTAGCTAGATGAGTATGGAAAATTCTCTTCCAATTCTGAAAATTATCAAATGAGTGTAGGAATAGCAGAGGATCCGTGGTAAAACAGATCATAAAATGCTTTCAGTCTGAAAATGCAGGGGTCCAAAATATTTCCTTCTACTTCTGGCTAGAAGAAAAATTAATCTTGAAATTAAATCTCCCATGGCAGAATTATAGTGCTCTCTATTTCCTCAGCATGTTTTATCCTGAGGAGGCAGCTTTTATTTCTCTGTCATAGAACTGGAATCTGATGTCATCGACTTCAGTTGGGTATTCATCATACAACTCATTGTACAGCAATAGAATTCATTATACAACAAGCTAGTTCTACATCAAACGGGACTGTGGAGCAGATCACCTCCTGAGGTCTCTTCCAACTAAATTCATTCTGTGACTCTATTTTCACCATCTGTTTCTCCAACTGTCTAGACAAGGTACTGAGCTCTCTGGAAAGTACCAGCCTTCAACCTCCTTTCATGGCCTTTCTAAGAGCCAGAAGAAAAATACATCTTGTCACACTGTTATCTAAACAAATAACTAAAAACGTTTTGTGTTTCTTCTTATATCCTGGTGTATTTTACTGGTGCCCATGCCTCCCTTGAATTAGGAAACTGCCTTGAACGTTGAGTTTCTCTGAGCAGGAATGGACTTTCCCTGGCTGTTTCTTAACTCGTTGCTGACGTCGCCAGATGCATAACAACCCTTGTTAGATGGGCTGAGAGAAAGGAAGCCTAGTTTCCATATAAAGGAGGTTTGATAAGAAAAAAATGGTGCTTGGGGTAAAGACTGTGAAAGAGATGTGATTTTCACATCGAAGAGAAAATTGTGATCTAACTCAATAGCTGAAAATGCTTCATGGCATGAAAGTGGTTCTTTGGTATGCTGATGATGGAAGGGAAGAGGAGGTGGAAGGGAGGAAAGCACGAATGATGTGGAGTATGAACTTTAAAGAGTGATTCAGGAAGTCTGTGTCTGCTCTTTGATAGATTTTTGGCTGTAACTGACAGCCAAAAGAAAAGGGAAAAAAAAAGAAAAAAGGAAAAAAAAAAACCAAACCCAAAGACCAAAAAGGGAAAATGAAAATGAGGTATTTTAGTTGGTTTCTTCTTTTAATAGGGCTGAAATCAGTAGGAGTTATTCTGTTAATTTCTGTGAGAGTAGGACTATGTCCTAAAGGACTCCTTTAAGCACATTTTAAAACATTTGCGTTGAATGGTAAAAACAAGTTATAAAACTCTACAAATAGTAACTGTCGACTCAGAAGAAGGAATATATCCCAGCGAGACATCTCATACCATGTGTGAAGCTGCCTATTTCTGGCAATTCTGTCATCACACCCAGACAAATGGTGGTAATAGCCAAATGTAAGAATAATGACTAATACAAAATCTAAAGTGAGCATCCTCTAGTTTTTCCATATGGCTATGAACAGGATTAGATTCCTTCCAGAAATCTCCAAACTACATTAAATTTTCCTTGAGCTATAGCAACATACAAAATGTTGAGTTGTATTTTACAATAAAAACTGAATAACTGAAATGTTATGTAAAGACTCACATTTCTTCCCTTTTTTTTTTTTTTACTATAATCCAGGTAATCTATCCAGTTGAAATGAATAAGAATAATGCAAATCTTCGATTGAAACTTCATCTAAAATATATGCATTCAAGATACATGATTTTTAAAAATTGTGCTCCTGTAGGATTACATGATAAAATAACAAAACACAACCTTGGTGGCTGTATAAAATTTAAGCCAACTGCACAAGAGAGATGGACAGTGTGAAAGGTCCTTAATTTTTAAAAGGGTTACTTTTTTATTCTTAAACTCATTTCTCATATACTCCTAGAAAGCACATGTGATCTGTGAAGTCCCACAGAAGTGGCTGGAGGCTGGGAAGATAGTAGAAAGAATATGTCTGTTGCTTTCTTTGTGTATGTATACATTTTATTATGAACTGTTTGTGGCCACAGTCATCACACAAATCTTTGGTCAGACTCAGTACATTCATCTTTACATTCTACACCAGGCTTGTCAAGGCTAGGTAGGTCTGAAGAACATGGCTAAGGAAGAAGGAACTTACACAGTTACGTCCGGTTTCTTATCTTTGAATAAATGAAGGGCTTTTAAGTACTAATCTATTGATATGAAAGAAATGTATAGCACTGAATAGTTTTACCAGAGTGGTAATTTCATTCTGTGAAGCTTTTTTAAAGGCTGTAGAGTTATGCCAAGAGTAGATGTTTAATATTAATTCTTTTTAATTCTAAGCTTACATGTTGGTAATTTTGAAAGATGAAATGTTTAAGTAACATGCTGTCAAATAGCTATAGTAAATCATAAGATTTGGCAGCAGAAAACGTTAAATCGGCATTTATTTTTGAATGGCTCAGAGGTGTTTTATTGTAAGAGAGTGTCACACAAATAAAAGGAAAGGTCAGAGGGAGATCTTTTCTTTTAATAGCTAAAGAAGAATAAATATCGTAGTAAATCTTAATAGACTTATGGAATTCTCTGATGCTTATAAAGTTAAACCGTTCTAGGAGAGCCCTAAGGATATAGCATTTTCACTGCTTCCAATAGCATTCCTTACAGCTGCTAATCACACAGGTTGCATGTTATTTGGATCATATGAAATTATTCCAATAATGTTTATTACAGACTTCTCGAAATGGGATGTAGTAGGATGTGGGCTAGCTTGGTGGTGGAGAGACAGGACTCTCTCCCAACTCTTATGTCCTGGCTATTTTACATAAACTAAGACCTGCCTTACTGTCTTGGCCACAGCACTAATGTGCTATTTTTGCTAATGTTGGACTAGTAGAGCACAAGATTAGCAGAAGTAGCTATAGAAAAAAATTGCCATGTAGATCTGTCCCACCTGCACATCAGTCAGAAGAACGAAGTGGTCAGCCAGGAGGTAAGAGCTCTGCGTACTGCTATTCTTGCTCACTGAGAAACAATGTTCTTGGGGCCTGTGTACCCAAGACCTTAGTTCTTACGACCTCAATTCCGCACTTTATCCTGAAGACACTTAGGCTTGCAGCTACTTGTTCCTTTGTGACCTTGCTTGCTTCTGGTTTGCACTGAAGTGAAGTAACCCCTCCATCATCAGTGAAATGGTTCATAATGTGCAAAAACACTTGCCTGCCTTAAGCAGTAAGAAACACATACTTTGGTTCTCATTGTGTTCGTCAATAGTCTAATTCTAAATCAAAATTGAATAATTATTTTATTCAAGTTGATATGGTTACGTATCTGTCATTCTACTTGGGAAATTCACTCTGTCATGCATAGAAGCTTAAATAATACATACATCCCCCCACCCCCCACCTCAGTTGAGGATGCACTGTGCTGTTAGGCGTTGCTGGGCTACCTCTCATGTTGGCCTATAAAAAGACCTAAAAGTTATTATATAATTAGAAGGGCTATAAAGACTTTCAGGGAAGAATGTAATCTGTTCAGTACATGATGCTGTATCTCTTTATTCAGTTATCTTACACAAAGCAGTTTGAAATGTGTCTTCATTTTTGTGTACTATGGAAATTTCCTTAGATAAAGAATCAAAAGTGGTACAAATTCACTGATGTAAGTGCAGTAACAAGACTTGCCTGTACTAACTGCTTGCTCCCATTTACTTGTATCAAAAAGCTTTTATGAACCTGTGATTGCAAATGGGATAGTCAAATTAGCCTGGTTTAAAAGACACAAAGGAGTAGTAGTGGTCACTGTCTGGACTTCCCCAAGAAGTAAAGTGAACTGAGGAACAAAAGGCAAGTTAGTATTTACAAAGGGATGTGAAAATAGCTGTTCCCGATGTGGTCTGATGCAGATGCATAGGTAGCTTTCTCTTTTCTTGACCCAGTGAGATGCTAAGTTTCATCAGTGTCTATTCACAGACTTTTCTAGATGAAGACCTAAATGTTTCGCAAAGTTTCAGAGATTTTAATTTCAAATTTTCACTTGCACGATTTATTAGGGATTTAAGAAAGTAATTTAAAACTGTTTCTCAAGATATGTTTTCCAATTTATTTAATATTTGTAAAAGTATCTAGAGACAAGGACGTTCAACGGAATATAAAGATTAAGGCTCTTTTTGTAGTGGGAGGCCGCAAGGGCTGGCTAAAGGAAGCTCAGTACTTCAGCTGCATCAATGAGGTGGGGAAATATTCATCCTTATTTTACTGATAAAAATGAAAAAATAGAGGTGACATATTCTCCTAAGTTGGTGGAAATTCTGAAAGACAGTAGTAAAGCTAACATGATACAGACACTTGAGCTTAGCTGGAAGATGAACAGCTTTGGTCCAAATGCTGTTTAGTTCTGTTACTGCTTCACCTGATTTGCTGGGTTTGCTGTGTTTTGGCATAGCACTCACAACATGGCTCCACATCTTCTGCAATTAACCTGATACTGTGCTGCACTGTTTGAATTAACTAGGCTGGATCTCTGTAAGTCTTTGGAATGATCTCTAGTTCACAGTTCGGAAATTACCTGCTTGCAAAACAGTTCATCTGACCAAGCTGGAAAATGAACCACTTGCCTAGTCTTTACTACTGCTGTTTAGATTAAATAAGGTGTAGTGGAATATGGTAGATTCCATAGCAACAAAGCAAATGATTGTACAGTAAGTCATCCACTGCACAGTGAGACAAATGAAAAAAAAAATCATATTCTTCAAATGTTTGGCTGTATGAGTGACTCAGTTGTGCTTGTCCAAAGGAATGTCTAAACAGGTTGTTTCAAAGATATGACTTGTAAGCTGATAGAATGCAGGATAAGTTATGAGGAGAAAGCATTTTAATATGTATAAGTAGATGTCTAAAATCTAGAACTTTTCAGGCAGAAGGAAAGTGAATATAGTGAATAATAACATATAGGTTATTAATGACATTTATTCATATGTATCACCATCCTCCTTTGTAATTGTATATCTCTTCCTTTTCAATCTCATTTTATGGCATTGTGGAAGCAGCTTATTTGGTGCATAAATGGTTATAAAGTTTACTGCTATTTAGGTTCTGTCTTAACACTCTGAGCAAGCCAATCAAGATTCAGACGAAGATGTTACTGTCTCTAATGAGCTAAATAAAACCTGTAGAACTAGGTAAAAAGAACTAGAGAAAATTGGAAACTTTTTTCCTCCTTCTTGTTTCAATATCTGTCTACCTCAGGATTTCAGAAACTCTGCTATACCCTGTCAGTATTCTTCCAACAGAAAGTTTTAGCATTTTGGTATATAGAAAGCAATATTCCAGACTCCAATTTGTTGTTTGGTAAGAAGATTAATTTATATGCTGATTAATTTTCTGGGCTGGTTGTCTTCCTCTGCCTTTTTCATATGTATCACTCGTTAGTAATCGATTTTCTTTAACCTCTGTACACCAATTCTGATGGTACATGAATTCATTTGTTTGTTTTATGCCCTTCATTTGTAACACTAACAGATATCTATATTCTGTGATGGAACTTGATCCTGAAAGGTGCCTGAATACTCCTAATTTTTGCTAAATTATGAGTGCTGACCACTTAGCAGAACAAGACAATTAGGGAATAAATGTTCCTATTTGAACTGTTCCACTAAGTTAAATGTCATTAAACAAGGGCTTTTTTTTTTAAACAAAAGCCTACATATTCTTGCTGGTACCAGTCTATCTACTTAATTAGAACAGAAATTAATTTAGTAGCTTAGTATTATGGATCTGTCCATATGGAATTTTTTAATTGTGCAAGAAACAGACCATTTCTTATACAGCTGGAAGTTGAAAATATCAAGCCACTAAGATTATCATGGTTCCCCTTTCTACCGTTACTCGCCTGCAGTGAATCTAATTCAAAATAGCTAACGTGGACGTTAGATTTGATTCTGATCTGAGTCTAGCAAGTGGAATGAAGGAAAGACCTCTGTGAACTAACATCGTCCATCACACTAAAAAACCCCCAAACTCTGTGATCCTGCTAAGGTTTGTGCTTATTTGATGAGTTGGGTCATGCCCATGTATGTGGGTTCTGTGATAGAAAAGGTTGGTATCAGCTGATTATCCTTTCTGAGGGACAGAGGGAAAAGAAAAAGGAAGGCTAATAGGTTACATTGCATTCCAGAAATTGATGTGTGGCTTAGTTTTCTTATTTCTGCCTGCCAGGAAATTCTCAAAGTACTTTTGTGAAGAAAAGTAAACATGCTCATCATAGCTTACTTGTGCCTGTTAAGTCTTTGTGTGAAATATTTCATGAGGAATTATGTAAATATTTTGACTGGTTGTGCCTTTATTTTCAGAGTGCATTGCAGATGACACAAGAATGTATCAGGATGAAGCTGTGGCAGCAGAGGCATGTAAGAGATTTTTAATGTTTCAAGATTGTTTTTTTCTTAATGGAGCCAGCAATAGTGAAAAACACCATTATACAAACGGACTAGAGTAACACATGCCTAGCATAGGGATATTAAGGCTAACAGGACTCTGGTAGAGATATTTTTGAGACATTATTTATAACATGAGGAGAGACATGTACGGTAACATCTTGTTTTCAAATCTGAAGGGACGTTTTGTACTTCTATTTCTCTTTCTGGGCAGCAGACGTGTTTTTTTTTTTTTTAAATAATCATGAAGGCTGACAAACATGAGATACTTGCCAAAGGAGAATGGTACGTATGGGATTGCATAGTTTTTATCTGTTTTTTTTCAAAGGCTCAAAGAAAAATGTGATTTAATCAAATTAGTGTATGTGTTTGTAAATGTCAAGTAGCAGACAAAGAAATGTAAGTGGTAAAGTAGCAGATAAATGCATGTAAATGTGTTTAAAGATTTTGAATGTTCACAATTCAGGTCTCATCCAATGGATCACAGAAACTATAAAGAAACAAAAATTCTTAGAACTGCTTTATAATGACAAACGTTAGCTTTGAAATCCTTGAACTCAAAGTGGAAATTCAATATAATGCAATACAATGTTTGCTCAAAGTTGCAGATCCAATAACTAGGGAAATCATTCCCGAAGAGGTGGTTAGATCCTTTCTCATAGTTAATTGTAGATTTAGACTTAGTGTGATATAATTTATAATAGAAGCTATGAAGATTTAGCCAAGAGAATCATTGTGAAATCCTTAGACCCTGTTTAATGTATATTTCTTTTACCATTGATATTAGAACCTTCAGTTACAGAAAACGTCTCAGTCATTGTGTTTAGCTGACCTACAGTTTAAAATTTTGCAGCTTATTTTTAATCTAAATATATCTACAATTGGCTTCATATCTCTGGTTCACGCCGAGGGGGGCAGGGACAGAAAAGAATTGCAATGCCACAAAATCTCTTTGTATACATACTTTTATGTGATACTGTAATCATCCCATGACCTTTCTGGCTCTGAAATAAATGGATTTAACTTTTAATTTTAAGCTGCATGTAATTTTACAGTCTTAAGACTATTTTTGTAACTTCCTTCTGAATCCTTTCCAGTTTGTCAGAAACCTTTCTGAATCATGGAGAAATGAATCAGTAGAAGTCTCACTAATGCCAGATGTTGCCATTAAATCGTTTCCCTACTCCTACTTCATGTTTCCTAGATTTTGCGTCCAAGGTCCGTGTTAGCCCACTTAGAGGACTGCAGTGAGAACATGTTTATGTCAGTTGGATTGTTTGCATTATTCTCAAACTACTTGTTAGTATTTTTCCCTTTTGTTATTTAGATTTAGAATAGGAATAGGCCACTCAAAACCTTACGCTAAGTAACATAGGAGAGCACTTAAGCATATGCTTAGTTTTCTGTTGACACAGAAGAGATTTTTGTGTACCCTTAAACTGCAAGCTTGAATATTGTTCGAATACATAATAACTGCTGGGCTGAATATTGAAGTCAACTGATTAGTATTTTTATCTTAACATTTGTATTGTGATATGGCAATGAATTTTTAATTACAGGAAATTAAATATAATTTATAGTGATTTTTTCACCTTACCCCCCAAACATTCATGTGAATATTGAAATACCCTTTTGAATTGTCTGCATTTAGAACCTTGTCCTTATTTAACTTCCTCACATGTTGAAAGTTGTCTGGCAAAATTTTAATGAAGCAGCAGCAAACAGCATTTGTCTCTGCAGCAGACAGTATGTGACGTTTGTTCATTTAAAATTCTCTTCATGTGCTGTCAGACAAATTCACACATCATATTCTTCAGCATGACCTTAGTGAAAGTTCTTAACTTCTCAAATTTTGTTGTTGTCTTTCTGTGCTATTTGCATATGCATCTGTAAAATAGCACATGTTCATAAATATGGTTTTCTCTTATTTTGAGAAATCATATAGCAGCGCTTTAGTTTGCAGAGGTCTCATTTGTTCATGGCTGATTGAATACTTACAGGTGTTGAAAACTGGGTTTAGTCCAGCCCTTGCCCAAGGAATGAAAAGGCCTTTTTACTGATGCAGTCTTCTCTCTGTCTGGAACTGCACTGGCTATTCTGAAAATTAATGGTATATTATTATTTGCTTAAAATAATGTGTTAGCTTCACTTTTTTACTGAATAAATGAGCAATAATTTGACACTGTGGGAGCGACTTGTGTGCAGTTTGTGGCAGTGGGGAGGACAAGAATTTGCTTATAAATAAAAGGCTAAAAAAAAAAAAATCCTCAACCTAAATCCTGAAATGTAAGAAAGAAATACTGAAGTATCCCATGTCACAGATCCTCATTATGAATGTATAGGTGTCTTTTGCAAAATATCCAAAGTTGATTAGTGCATCACTTCAGAGAATTAACAAAAGTCTGCATTACAAATACGTAATTAGGAAATTGGTGGGGGTTTTTCCTCCCATTGAATCACCTTGTTTTCCTTTTCCTTGTTTTGCAGCCTGATTCCTTCCTTTTATCAGTTACATCTATACTGCACACAGCCACTTGACCTGTTGAGTAGTTTTTCTTAGTGCCTAATAACCTCTAACAAACATTTTTCATGCATATTCTGTCTAAGTTTCTCAACTAAGAATTTTTTTCTTCACTTCTGTCTTTCTAAGAGAAGAATATGTGATGAAGGCTCAGAATTTCTTCCTCTTGTTCATTGGGATCCTTTCTGTAGAAAACAGTTCATTATTTCCTTTGAAGGAATTTATTGTTTTGATCAGAAAAGGTATATTTGCTATGCTAGAGGCATCTTTTTCACTGTAAGTTTACTCTTTGTAGACCGCCTTTTTCTTTAACGAGTATCAAATTATGTTCTGGAATTAAATGCAAAGGAAGAAAAACAATACCATACTTTCTAAGTATAATTTAGTATAATTAATTCAGGAACTGCATGAGTTGTTTTAGTATGTGCTTTTAATTTCTCAAGTGTGTGTTTTGCTACTTCCTACTCAAAATTTGTTTAGCAATGCATAGATTTAGGTGGACAAAAGTCTATTCTAAATTTTTCTGAGTCTGATGAGGTGTACAGGCTTATATGGGATTTTCATTGAATAAGGGTTCTTGGTGACTTAATCTAGACAAAACCAATAGTTTTCTGTTTACTCTTGTCTGTGATTCAGTGCCCTGTCTGTAAATGTG
The DNA here is from genome assembly GCF_030867145.1 of Opisthocomus hoazin. Lineage (NCBI taxonomy): Eukaryota > Metazoa > Chordata > Aves > Opisthocomiformes > Opisthocomidae > Opisthocomus > Opisthocomus hoazin. Next base: position 8,010,713 of record NC_134420.1, read on the forward strand.
ATAACAATGCTGCTTTTTTGCTGACTTTGTGGACTACAACTTAGTTAACTTTCTGTGCAGTGACACTTAGAATTGAACTAAGATCTGTTCTAGGGTCCTGTAATACCTGTCATACAAATAAGGTTATTATAATAAGATTATTAGTAGTAATGGATTATTAATAAACCTTCTTCTAAAACAGGATTTCGGACTAAGTAAAATGAAGGTTTTGGTATGTTTTCTGCATTCTAAAGATGGGTGGTGTCCCAAAAGTAGAGTAAACAATACACTAAAACTTATACACATGGGATTTGCAGACTTCTACCAGAATTTTAAAATATTGCTGTTCTCTTTGTTTTGTTTTCCTATGTCATCATGAGCATTTGAGATAGCTTTGCTGAAATTTGGCATTAAGTGGACATCGTTTCACCTAGCAGTGTCTGTGGAATTACAGTAAAAAAAGTGTGCTCCAAGATCTAAAACAGAAGGAAGCTTGGGAGACTTGGTTATTTATCTGAGGTTCTACCTGACTTTGAGCTGTGCTGTAGAAACCATATGTGAAATGGGATAATGCTTGTTCTTTTTTTGTCGAAGGATCTGGAAACACTAGTTCACTACTGAACAACTGATTTCTAGGCTGAAGGATAAACCTCCACGCTAAGTTGTGCTAGTCACGCTGGGAGTGGACAGACTGTTCTTGCTTTGTGGAAGGAAAAAGTCTGGATGAGAGAAGTGCATACAGTTTAGCAAATCCCGCCTTTGTGTGAGTTTCAGATATCACAGAAGATGCATGATCTTGGCAAGATGAATTGGGAAGTGTATAAGTGATCTTTTTGTGGTGAACATGCATTTCAGTTCTTCATGGTTTAAGAGAAAGGATTTATTTTTTCTTTCTTTTGAAGATGCCAAGCAAGCACCCTGATGTTCATGTATACTCAAGTTAGATGCAATTATTATTTTCTTTTTTTTACTATAGAAGTGTACTTTGTTGGGTTTTATTACTTTATAAAGCACCATTGTTGAATTTTTGCAGCTTTCGTAAAAAAATCTTGCAATGAGTGATTTGCAAGACATGGAGAAAATATTTCATTGAGTCAGTCTTCTTTCTAAATGTAAGCTTGAGTGTTCTTTGTGGAAACAAAAACTTTTTGGTTTTCTTTGATCCTTGCTGTAAAATGTATTGTGCATGTATACGTAGGTGTGTATTTTTAAGATGGAATTTCTGAGGTAGACTGAATACATGGACACAGCAGATCCTCCTTCCACTCTTCCAGGGAAACCAGCATGCTCGAGTTCCTCTCTGAAATGTCTGTACACCAATGCACACAGCATGGGCAATAAGCAGGAAGAATTAAAGATCTGTGTGTGGTTGCAGGGCCACGATCTCACTGCAATTACAGAGACACAGTGGGACAGTTTGCATGACTGGAATTCTGTCATAGACGCCTACACACTATTTAGGAAAGACAGACCAACAAGGCCAACAAGGTGAGGTGGTGGAGTTGCTCTGTATGTGAGGAAGCAACTGGAATGTATTGAGCTCTTCCTGGGGGCGGATGAAGAACGAGTCCAGAGCTTATGAGTTAAAGGGACAGGCTCACATGGGTGACATTGTTGTGGGTGTGTACTACAGGTCACCTGACCAGGAGGAGGAAGTTGCTGAGGCCTTCTACAGACAGCTGAAAGTAGCCTCACAGTCACAGGCCCTGGTTTTCATGGGAGACTTCAACCACCCTGACATTTGCTGGGAAGACCACGCAACCAGGCACATGCAGTCCAGGAGGTTCCTGCAGAGCATCGATGATAACTTTCTGAAGCAAGTGGTGGAGGAGCCAACGAGGAGAGGCATACTGCTGGACCTCATACTGACAAACAAGGAGGGACTGGTTGAGGATGTGAAGGTTGGGGGCAGTCTCGGCTGCAGTGACCATGAGGTGGTGAAGTTCAGGATCCTGTGTGGAAGAAGCAGGACAATAAGTAGGATCACAGCCTTGGACTTCAGGAGAGCTAACTTTGGCCTCTCCAAGGAGCTACTTGGAGGAATCCTGTGTATCAGGGCTTTAGAAGGTAGGGGGGTCCAAGAGAGCTGGTCACTGTTTAAACATCACTTCCTTCATGCTCAGGATGTGGACAGAAGGACAGGCCACTTGGGAAGAATACAGGAATGTTGTCAGACTATTCAGGGATGGAAAGAGGAAGGCTAAGGTCCACCTGGAATGAAGTCTGGCAGGGGATGTCAAGGACAACAAGAAGGGCTTCTTCAAGTACATCAGCAGCAAAAGGAAGACTAGAGAAAATGTGGGGCCGCTGCTGAATGAGGTAGGTGTCCTGGTAAAGGAAGATACAGAGAAGGCAGAGTTACTGAATGCCTTGTTTGCTTCAGCCTTTAGTGCTAAAGCCAGCCCTCAGGAATCCCAGGCCCTGGAGGCAAGAGAGGAAGCCTGCAGAAAGCATGACCTTCCCTTGGTTGAGGAGGATTGCATGAGAGATCACTTAAGCAATCTGGATGCCCACAGATCCATGGGCCCCGATGGAATGCACCCACGAGAGCTGAGGGAGCTGGCGCATGTCATTGCTGAGCCACTCTCCATCATCTTTGAAAGGTCCTGGAGGACAGGAGAGGTGCCCGAGGACTGGAGAAAGGCAAATGTCACTCCAATCTTCAAAAAGGGCAAGAAGGAGGACCCAGGGAACGACAGGCCGGTCAGCCTCACCTCCATCCTGGGAAAGGTGATGGAGCAGCTCATTCTGGAGGTCATCATTAAGCAAGTGGAGGAAAAGAAGGTTATCAGGAGTAGTCAGCATGGATTCGCCAAGGGGAAATCATGCCTGACCAATCTGATAGCTTTCTACGATGGCAGGACTGGCTGGGTAGATGAGGGGAGAGCCATGGATGTTGTCTACCTAGACTTCAGCAAGGCTTTCGACACTGTCTCCCATAATGTCCTCACAGGCAAGCTCAGGAAGTGTGGGCTGGATGAGTGGTTGGTAAGGTGGATTGAGAACTGGCTGAATGGCAGAACTCAGAGGGTTGTCATCAGCAGCGCTGAGTCTAGTTGGAGGCCGGTAATTAGTGGTGTCCCCCAGGGGTCAGTACTGGGCCCAGTCTTGCTCAACTTCTTCATCAGCGACCTGGATGAAGAGTTAGAATGTACCCTCAGCAAGTTTACTGATGACACAAAACTGGGAGGTGTGGTGGATACACCAGAAGGCTCTGCTGCCATTCAGCGTGACTGGATAGGCTGGAGAGTTGGGCAGAAAGGAACCTGATGAGGTTCAACAGGGCAAGTACAGGGTCCTGCAACTGGGGAGGAACAACCCCATGCATCAGTACAGGCTTGGCGTGGACCTGCTGGAGAGCAGCTCTGTGGAGAGGGAGCTGGGTGTCCTGGTGGATGACAGGTTGACCATGAGCCAGCAGTGTGCCCTTGTTGCCAAGAAGGCCAGTGGCATCCTGGGGTGCATTAAGAAGAGTGTGGCCAGCAGGTCGAGGGAGGTTCTCCTTCCCCTCTACACTGCCCTAGTGAGGCCTCATCTGGAGTACTGTGTCCAGTTCTGGGCTCCCCAGTTCAAGAAAGATGAGGAACTACTGGAGAGAGTACAGCAGAAGGCTACGAGGTTGATGAGGGGACTGGAGCATCTCTCCTACAAGGAGAGGCTGAGGGAGCTGGGCTTGTTCAGCCTGAAGAAGAGAAGGCTGAGAAGGGACCTAATAAGTGCTTATAAATATCTCAAGGGTGGGTGTCAGGAGGATGGATCCAGACTCTTTCCAGTGGTGCCCAGTGACAGGACAAGGGGCAACAGGCACAAACTGAAGCACAGGAAGTTCCGTCTGAACATGAGGAAGAACTTCTTCCCTCTGAGGGTGATGGAGCACTGGAACAGGTTTCCCAGGGAGGTTGTGGATTCTCCTTCTCTGGAGATATTCAAGACCCACCTAGACGAGGTCCTGTGCAGCCTGCTGTAGGTGACCCTGCTTTGGCAGGGGGGTTGGACTAGATGGTCCTCAGAGATCCCTTCCAACCTCTACCATTCTTTGTGTTTAACACTGAAATGCTATTGGAGGGCAAATATAATTAATAGGAACGTGCTATAGTGACTGCAGTGGGTGAAAATATAAAAATCTTAAGGAACAATTAGTAATTGCCTCTGAGACGATTGGATAAGCAGCAGTAAATCTAGGTGGCAGTCTCTTCTCTATTGTCTCAAAACTGTTTTATCCCATTCCAGGATAAGCTATGGGTAATACATACTAATTGATCTTTCTGTTGAAATATTTCCAGTAATTAGAAAATTCTCCATAGTCTTTGGAGTTTTTCACACAGTTAGCTGTGCTAATGGTTAAAAATGTCAATTCTATATTTGTCTGGATCCATGTTCCAGTTACTGGTGCTTGTTAAAAGGGATTGAAGAACTCCCTTTTATTACGTTACTAATCCCCATGTAGCTACTTAACACATTAGATCAAATCACCTCTTAACCTTTTCTTTGCTAAGATAAATAGATTTAAATCCTGGAACTTTTCTCTAAGGCATGTTTACCAATCTTCTAATCGGTCTTGTGGCTCTTTTCCAAACCTCTTCTCATTCCTCAGCAGCTTTCTTTTATTGAAATACTAAGGCAGGACATGATCTTTCTGATTGTATTCCTAGAGCTGTCGTCAGACATTAGCTTTCCCCTCTTATTCAGATTTCCAGTTTAGGGATCTTATTTGTGCTTTTGATCACAACTGTATGTTGTACTTGATGATACTCAGTGATTACCCAAAACTTACCAGCTGTTGCATCCCAGGATAATTACCTGATTTAAATTCTCTAGCTGTATCAAAGTGCTTTTTTTTTTTTACTTGAACCTGATTAACCCCCAAGATTGCTCTTTATTGGTCCTTTTTATTAATTGTTACTTAAAGCTTTGTTTCACCTTTGAGCTTTATCACTCCTGATTTTGTTGCGGTCATCAACAAAAATACTAAAGACCGCATACGCAAGAATGGACGTTTGCAGATGTATACCTAACTAGCAGCAATTGTGCTTTAAGATTTGAGACCTCTCCACTTAAATTAAATAACAAACAACAGCATTTATTTTTGACATTCTAGTAGATAATAATGAAATTATTGGAGAACAATACCCAATTGATGTTAGTCAAGATCCATTTCCATAAAATCTGTCTAACGGGAAGCCATTATACTACTCTTTTAATTGTTCTTCTTTTTTTGTCCATGATCAGTGTCATGCTGACAGTCATATTATTCAGTGATTCTTGTTTACCCATTAAATCTTCATGATTTTTTTTTTTCCTGACTTCTAACTCTTAATGCCTTGTCGTCCCATTTAGTGTATGATGTAACACATTTATGGCTGAGATAATACTACTTGCATAGATTTTAGAAGGTTAGTATGAATGTGTGTACTGTTAAAAAAAAGACACATGGCTTTGAATTATTCCTCTTTCCTTTCCTGTACTAATATTACTAGAGAATACCTACAAAAAAAAGATGTTAACTTACAGAATTCCAGAGCTTTCAGCAGTCCTTCTTCCTTACCATATTTAGTGTTCATTTGAGTGCGATATAATGCAGATTCAATCCCTCCCTTTCTCTTTGCTATGCCCTTCATCTCTCCAGTTCAGCAACTTTTACTTCAAAAGATTTCCACTTTCTTCTGAAGTGCTTGCACTGTTTAATAGTAGCCCTAACAGACCAACACAACTGCAGTCAGTACTACATCTTTCCAGTTCTCTGTGCATAATAAAACCAGATATATTTCCCTGTATGTGTCAATCCTTCTTTCCATGCTTTTGTGTGATAACCTCAGCTTTAGTTAAGGCCCGGAAAGTATATTTGCAGGTCTCTTATGATCTTCTGGAAGCATATACCTACATACTTCTGGAATAAAGTGTAGAACTTAGAACTGAAAGCATATACCACAGGACTCTGTCAGTGAGTATATTTTCACAGAAGTTTTGCCCTGATGACTGCTTCGACAGAATCAGTTGATTGCTTTGGTGTTTGCTTACAATTACAGAAATTTAGGGACTGCATTACTCAAAAAAAGTAACTGAAGTAATAGTTGCTTCCAAAAGGTGTTTTATAATAGTACATTGTTGTGTACTATTTGTTTTCAGAGGACTATTCCAAATCCAGATGAAACATAAAATGTGGGGGGAAAAAGTCTGATAATGTCAGTTCCCTTAACTATCATTATACTATCTTTTTACACATTTGTTTTAGCCCTGCTGGATGTCAGGCTTGTTGTTGTTTCTAGCTCTAATTCTGCATCTCACAAGTGTCTTTTTTATAGACTTAGGCCTCAGATCTCCATGTTGTTTTAAAACATAGAAGTCCACAAGCTTTTCAAAAGCAGCAGTCTCTAATAGAGGTTTTACAAAATTTTCTTCTGTCACTTGTCATAAAAAAATGAAATCTCACAGAAATTTTAATTGTGCCAAAGACTGCGGTACTCTGTGTATGTCCTTTAGCACAAGCTAATAATTTCCCAGTTAATTGTTTACTGCTGTTCTATATTGTTCCTCTAGCTTTCAAGAAGAGATACAGCTGTACTAAAAATTAATATTCTTGTCAAATCTGCTCATTTGTGCCAATTTCTTTTGCTATGATGGAGTGTCCATCTGCACCTCGTATTATTCTCTGTTCTCATTCTCCCCTCGTTTAAGGCACAAACTGATTTCTGCAGTGATAGTTGAGGAAAATAGCTAGTAACTTACATTCTTGGAAAAGATCCAAGCACACGCTGCTTGTGTGTTAAAAACAAACAAAAAAGCAATATGTATTTTGAAGATTATCCTGTAACAACAGATCAGCATATGCAAAATTTTATTACGCAAAATAAGTTAAACACATTGCTTCTTGAATTAAGGACTTACCTACTTTGGGCTTCCTAATATACCCACAGCATCAATTGACCAGACTTTTTTGTAATAATGGATTCCTTCCCCCCATATCCTTTAGACAAATGGAAAAAACCTTTCAGTTTTTTACCACAAAAGCAAATTAAAAACCGATTAACATTCTGCTTCTTGTTTATCTGTCAGGCTGTTGATCCTAGAATACCCAAGATTCCTTTTATTTTCAACCTGTCAAAAGTGAGAAACATACACAGAGCCCACATTGCTTTTCATTTTGCTCACTCGTTTTGTTCTTAAAAAAAGTGTAAAGATTAATTCTGTTTGAATCAGAGAAGTCTTTCCCATGAGACTTCAATTTAATAAAAAAGCAATTATTTTATGACACACGCATGCAAATGTAAATGTTGTATCCTGTATTTCTTCCTTGGTTATGTGTAACATAACCACCAAGATATAGTTCCAAATTTATTTTTATATTTTGTATGTCTGCACCTTTCCCTCTACATTGTTGGTTTAAAGTCTTCCTGAATAGTCCAGCCAGCTGTCCCTTAATGTGTGTTTCTTTCATGTTTTTTTACAGATCCTAAATAAATGGTAAATTGTCTATTTTTATCTCGATTCCAGAATTTCACGGTCTGTCTCATTACATTTCACAGTCCATAGAGTATGTAGGTTGATGCAGATCTACTTGTTTTATGTAAATGCATTTTCTTTGCAGATGAAAAAATGTTATATGGATTCTTCTCTGAAGAAGTTTCTCATAGTTTGTGCGTGAGTTCCACTGGCCACATATATTGCCTAGTTTCCACAAGCTGACTTACTATACAGAAGACAGACAGATGTACTGGCAGTATGTTTAAATAAACGTAGAAACATCATTGTGAATTTGTATATAAGCAATTCTGTGATAGGTTATATTCTTAGCACTGCTATGACATCAACAGAAATTTTTAGTTCAAATGCTGTGTAATGGATTCTTCATAAGTATAGCAGAGACCACTTTTGAGAGTTTTTCGGTGGGGGAAGTGTGTTGGTCTGGGAACCAAGGGATGAGGACTGAAAATTGATTTGAAGTGTAGAGATTTGATTGTAGATATCCAAACTACCAAATATTGACAAATACTCTGGGAAAATGTTGTAATGCAAGTAAGACTTTGGGTTATAGTTCTGCAAGTCATTAATTGTGACTGCAAAGCAAGATCTCTGTGGCTTGTAATACAGGCTGAAATCCACTTAAGCTGTCAGTAAGGAAAATATACGTCTCATATCTTATAGTCATGAATAATCCCATGTAATGTATTCATGTGAAATTAATCAATGAAAGACTGATTTCTTTCACTGCTCTCAAACTTGTATGCTGAAGCTGAAAATATATATGCTTATTTCAGAATGCTGCAAATATTGAGGCCTACAAGTCTTTATACTCCCTAAGTTCTGTTTTATGTTGGTGTTTCTTTTTTTCATTTCTGAAAACTATCTGCATAAAAATATCTGTGAAATTTGGATAATGTAAAAAGCAGTATGTATCCTGAAAGACAAAAAAACCCACAAGATATTTTAAGCTAGTTGCAAAATGAATGTTGAGTATATTTTTTGTTTTGCTTCTCTCACTTGTTGGAACCTAAGCTTTTGAATCTGGTTCAGCAATGAGACTGCTATTCCATCATTTCACACAGAACACTAACAGAGGTGTAAAGTGAGAGAAGCTTAATGCTTTTAAGGTTACTAATATAAGATAAAGAATTGTGTGTATGCATCTGAATTTATAAAAATTGTACTGTGTATGAAATGGATAGGGATGCGTGTGTGTATGTATATATATAGAGAATCACAGAATCATTAAGGTTGGAAAAGACCTCCAAGATCATCAAGTCCAACCGTGAACCCAACACCACCATGCCTGCTAAACCATGTCCCGAAGTGCCGTATATATAGGATTGCAGTGTTACTTGAAAAAGACAAAAAGAGGGAATGTTAAGTTTGTGCTGTTGCGGGTAGGGAATTGGATGGTTAAACTTGCAACTACAAGGAGTCTTAATATGAACTCCAGAGCTAATTTCTAGGAATGCTATGTAATGTGCTCCAGACTAACTAGTTGATAATGAAATGTTTTTCTGTGTATGTTGACTTAGCATGATTAAAGTGGGACTTAATAATTTAGGATGTGTGTTTGTGGCTTTCTAGGACTTTATGTAACTTTTTCCCAGCACCTGGAGAGCATGGAGATGGATAAAACCTCCAGCACATCAAATAAGGTAATGAAACACAAGGCCTCTTCTAACAGTACCTGGTGCTTTTTTACATTCCAACAAAGTGCATGTTCAACAAGCAACAGATGTAGATTATATCATCAAACAGGATGCTGATTGAGACTGAATGTTCATAGGACAGTTTATTGTTTCACGGGCATTTTTTCTGTTTTGTTACACATCTCCTTTTTTAACTGGTAGTAGATACCTGGAGTTTTGTACCTTTTTTTGCAGCATGATATTGCAAGTACATTTATGGCAACTTTAAATTTTCTGTATTTTATCCTGAAAGTTCACTTTTTTCTCCCTGATAATTTTCAAAACTTTATGTTGAAGAACTTGTAGAATGTGTAGGTGCTTTTCATTTGAGGAGCTGTTTTAAATTCCGTGGTCAGAAAGTCTGCATGATATCATAGAATGTATTTTGAGACAGTAAAAATTGACACAGACACTTTAGTTGTGTAGTAGCTGAAGTCCTGGTTCAGGTGTCTAAACAGAGAGAATTGTTTGAAAACACTAAAGAAAAGGTATCATGGCCTTTTTATTTCCATGGAAACTGCATCTAATGTTATATCTTTTCCTTGCCTTTAATTACACTGTGTTTCTTTCCCCTTTCCTCCTGGTTTTCATTATGGTTATGTGTAAGTCTATGGGAACTTCTTATGCAATTATAGTATACAATAAACACCAGCAAATAGTACAAATGCTTTTTTTTGCTTGAGAGGTTGGTGACAAGCTAACGGTGGCAGTTTTCTAGCTGCAGCAATACAGAATACACCAGCTCTATTTTTTTTCTTCCTTCTCAACAAGACCTCTCTTTGGAAGTCGAGGAGGTGGTGCTTGACCAATGCATCAACAAAACAATGACGAAAAAGGGTGGGGGGCACAAAAAAGGACACCATTATAGTTAGACCTACAAAATTTATGACAAAATGTATTCTAGGGAGGGAATTCCCAAGAAAAGTAAAACCTTTCACTGTAAAACAGAGACAAAGAACCTTTGAGTGGTTTGGATGTAAAGTTGTAAAAGAGCAACATGGGATAGAAAGAGGAAACTGAGAGTAGCTCTGAAGACTGTATTATAATAGGGAGGTCCAAGTAGCTGGCAGGTGAGAGCATATGAGAAAGAGAGTAGTTCAGGCAATGAAGTAATACCTAGGCTGTATCTAGAAGCAGGATTGGTAGAAATGCCCTCTGAAGTAACCAGGGAACTACCAATAAGACCGAGCAATCATCTTGTTGTGATATGTTGTAATTATGAACGTAAAGAAATCCAAGATGAGACTGATTTCTGGATGAGATCTCAAGTTAACTGTTGACATAGTGACAGTGCAAACCTTGGGCTAAAATATCTTCTTAGCTGTTAAGAGCAAAAAATATCTAAAGGGTTTCCTTGGGGGGGTGGGGAGAGAGAAAGAGGGGAAAAGGGAAAAAACAGGTTACTTACCTATAGGTAAAGAATACATGCTCCAAGGAATTGTGTATTTGTTAGAATGGTCTGACCTCTTGCCTCTCAGAAAGAATTAATGTATTATGGAGGTTAGTAATTGCTAAATAAGTTGGAGAAAGTTTCTAATCCTGAAGTGTTTCTGGATAATGAATCTGATGGTATGTTTCATTAAGAATCGAGGCATGTCTAGCTCAGACATTTGAGCCAAGAACACAAACACAAACACCCTGCATTCCCAGGGCGCAGTGACTAATACTTCCAGTGAGATCTCAGCATTCCCTTTATAGATCAGGTGTTAATGTACACTGACATTCCAACTTGCAGCACTGAAAATTAATATCAATACGGTGGCTAAATAAAGTATAACTCTGGAGCTTCAAATACTTTGGGATGAAGGACAAGTATTTTAAAGCTTTTCTGCTAATGTTGAATCAAAGTCTTTGATATTAAAAATAAGAGATTAAAAGCCTTCATGAGATTGCAGACTGTTTATCCCTCTATAGATATGCTCAAGTGAAACAGATCACTATACTACAGTAGCTGAATTACAAAAAAGAACCCGTAAAACTAGATGGTGGACAGCAAGTTTATTCATTTTTTTTCTCTTTTATAAGGCTTTCTCTGTAGTGTGTTGCAGTGTGTTCCTCTGTATTATCTCTTAAACATCAGTTATATTCTACATCTCCGGTATCTTTCTAACGAGTAGTCAATGGCAGAATCTTGATGTAGGTTGAATTTCATTACAAGCTTCTATCTTTTAATTTGGAAACTATTCCAAAATTTTAGTTTATTGCAGTAGTATAGACACTTCCCCTCATTGTTTTTCTCTTCCACCTGCTTCACCCTCAGTATTTCCCTTGACGCCTTCATGTGTGTGTAAATTAGATGCTTACACTAGATTTTAATATTTCACCTGACTTTGTAGGGGAGCTCTGTAGTGAGGTTTTCTGTTTCATTTGTGGGGAATGGCTCCTTTACCAATTCCCAAGACAAATTATTTTTAAAATCAGCTTCTCTCCCTCTGCCTGGATTATGTGTGTCTAGCCACTTGGTTTCTCTTGCTTTCAGGTATCCTCATCTGTTGAAGATATGTACATCTTCTCCAGGTGTTTGCTTGTATTTTCAGATGTTCAATGAATGTTCATATGTTTAAATACTTTTTTTGTTCAAGTATTTAACATCTCTAGGTTCCATTTGTATTCTCCTGTTTATCTGACGTTGGTGCGATTCTCCCCTCTAGTGATATTTTTAAGTGCAGTATTACTATGACAAGTCAGGAATCAGTATCACTTTACAGTTGCTCGATTTGTTGCTTGTTATATTCTTCCATTTTCTCTTAAGTTATTCACAGAAAAGCTTAGCCACAAGTATCAATGACCCATTTATTATTCACGTATTTTCAATTCTTTTAACTTGATGTTCCTGAACATAATCTTCATAAACCCACACATGTTAATGTTCCTAGCTCTGATATTTCTTAGGTGGCTAATGTTATGTTGCATATCTACTGTGAGATTATTGTCATGTTTCCCATGATCAGACTGCTAGGAAACTGGGCTTTATGACTTACGTAAATATATGAGAATAAAAACTTCAGGGACGTGTTTGCTGTTTGTATATCCAAGTGTTCAGTTTTAAGTAATGGTTTTGGATATTTTATTTGGAATACAGACCATGTCTGGATATTTTTAGAGTAGATCTCTTTTTTTTTATTTCTTTTTTTTTTTTCTCAATGCTTTTTGACTATAATACCCTAAACATTTTGGGAAAAAAAGTGCAAGGAGGTGTTAAGAAACTTCACATACAAACTAGTGTATATTTGTTTTGTATAGTATATACTATAAACTCCCCCTGCTTTGTCAGGTTTCATAAACAATGGAAAATGGCTGAATTTTGGCAGGTGTGAATAGCCATGATTCATCGATTTCTTAGACCAAATTATACTAGCTGAAAACTTGGACATTAGAATGCCAAAAATAATGAAAAATATTTTCATAAATATTTCCAGCTTTGACTATATTAATTACGGCCAATAGGGCTTTGGCAAATGAATGCAGAAATAGAAATACAAGGTATGACTGTATTTGACACTAGTGTTTTTAGCCTCTTTGAGCTGGTTTATACGTTGCAGATGTTCTCAGGTTCATGCTCATTGTCTTTCATACAGTTTGCCAAATAAGTAGAAACAAAAATCTCAATCTAAATGTGCATAATGAAATTACAATTTTAAAAACTAGATGCTGTTAATTTTTATTTCTGCAGAATAAGTTGTTTATAAATACATCATGAGATCATACATTTTTACGCATTCCGCTTGTGGCAGTGAAGCTGCTGAAAAACTAAGAAATTTCAAGTATTGTTGGCTTAACTTGATTTAGAAAGTCCACATTGGTGTAGCTAGTATCTCAGTAGCTTTTTGATCAGTTTGCGATCTATTCAAATTTGCCATTTGTAAATGTTTCCTCTGTCAGTTGAGGGTAAGGGGTTTCATTTTCTTCAGTGTGCTTGTCTTGTTATATAAGGGAGGAGCGATATAAAGCCAGTTCTGTTAGTGTGTGAAGCCAATGGTACCCTCTCTTTTTGATAGTTACATGTGGGAGGTGTGGTAGTCGTGGACTCTGCTAGCCTGTAGACCATACTTTTGTATGCTAATAGCTTATTAACAAAGATGTAAACCACATTGTGCTTGCGGTTCTATTTGCTTTATAGTATACTACTCTGCTGTTTTCAAAAAAGTTTATATTGAGGACCAGTCACAGGAAATCTGCATCTTCAAAATGGGAAAAGGTTATAATTTGCATTGACTTGCTGAATATTATCCAGTCACTTCTAGTGTCTTCAGTAGAGCTACTCCGGATTGCTGCCACGATCAGTGCAAAACATTGCCCTCTTTGTCTAGAGGAGCAGAAATCAGGATGAATGGTGATTGGTGAGGAGTAGAATTTGGCTGTTCTTTTGTTGATTTCTCATCTGCCTGGATTTGAAGAAGTACACCGGTGATACCAAGGGATCTTACATTGCAACAACTCTGCTTCCACTGGCATTGGCCTGTTGGGGAGAAAATATTAATGCAGCTGGCAAACTACAAATGTAGTGGAGTGCTTTAGCACCTAAATTGTGTCAACTGACCAGGTTATTAATGTGGGAAGAACGTTGCATTTTAGTTGATGTCAACAGTGCTATGAGAATTTATACCAGCTGCCTATACTGCCTTTCTGAATGTTCTGCTTTAGCACACCCTCAAAATAGAGCGAACTGGTCATTCAGTTTTGTTTGCATTTCACTTATGATTGGAATCTGTCATCTTTAAACAACTGAAATAGTTTCTCTTCTGAATAGCCTGCATGATATGGTAATTAACTAACAGATTCGTCTTCATTTTTACTCTTCTTTATCTCGATTTTTTCCTTATCTCTCTTTTTTTATTCTTTTTAAGTTCCTGATGCTTTCTGTTTCTTCTGTACTTTTTTTAATGAACTAAATAAAAGTTGTTATAAGAACTTCAGAATTAATATGTGTAGGAATTTATGTATTTATTTAATTTGGTGTATGTTCTCATTTAAGTGCACTACCTGAAAGAAAAGGGCCTTCTTGCTAGTTCCTCTCCCTACGTACTGACATACGCCCTCTCGAGAAGGAATTCCAACAAATGTATCTTTTTGGCAAATACTGTATTTACTGCAACAAAGCAGGAGAGAAACAAAGAATGAATCACCAACCAATTAGTGGCTGAAATGTCCCAAGGGTATAAAGTGGGTCAGAGTTACCTTCCCAGGAAGCTGCATAGGTTGCCTTTTTAAAACAATTGCTTGGCGGTGCAGACACAAGCCTCCATTTATTACGGAAGATCTTAATTTATTTTATTCTTGAAGTATTAACTTCCTTTACTTGCACCTAGTTAGAACAATGTGTTTTGAGCAACTTTTTTTTTTTTCTTTCCCCAACAGGCATTAAAAATAAATCTGGTAAACGTGGTTCTGATTTCACTACCAGTAACATAAATCACTTTGTGCTGGCTAAAGATGATAGACCTCATTCTTCTCTCACTTCTGTCAATTTTAGGCAAGCTATGCCTGTTTGTCCCATTTTTGTTCTCTTACACTGGTATAAGTTTAAAAGAACTGTACTGAGGGAAATAAGGTTGTTAACACAGTTTGAGAGGAATAAAATTTTCCTTGCACACATGTACACACACTGTAATATTCCCTCAGTTTATAAATAGGTGATAGAACAAAAGGCTGCTGTGATAATTGAACCAATGTATTGTCTTCTGGCTGATCAAAACCATTATCTGTACTGGTAAATTATCTTAATTTTAAAGCAAAGTAGATAAAACCTCAATGTCTCTTACTAAGCATAGCGTTACTTTCAGTCAACAGAATTTTACAATTCTATAGACATTTTATTATGTACCTAATTCAAACAAATCAAGATCTAGCAACTTTTCTTGTGGATTTGTCTCCTTACATGTTTGTTTCTTACAGAATGTTCTAATAAAAGAGATGGTCTGATGCAGAAATGTAAAATAGCTTGACAAATGCTCTACTTGGCTGAACTTTTATGTATTTCTTTCTTCTTTCATAACTTCTTTTTTCAAGGTACTGACTTGAATTTTTGCCTTTGGAGCCAAGCTCAAGCTCAGGTGAGAACCTGAGACATTCTAAAAGAAGTTTACATGTCTGTATTTGTTCATATATTTACATTTTACGAAGTTGTGTGAGATCCTCATGTTGCACGAGTAAAGATCTTGCCTATATTTAGCTTCTTAAACTGAATGTCTTCTAACAATCTTAAGGTTCACTGGCCTGTCCTAAGGAAATGAGAAACTGTTAACTACAGTGTTCATGTGTAGAGCCTAGATGCTCTTATTTTTATTCTTAAAGGAATTCACATAATAGTAATTCCATGTACTCGTCAAAGTTCACAGGCATGTATAAAGCAATACGTGTGTTGCTAGCTGTCATTGTTGTAGCCTGTGCAGTAGAATTATTGTTTGGGTTACATCAGGACTTGCATTACACTGTTTTTCTCTGGCCATTTTCTTTCTTTCCCCCAACAAAGATCAGCTGATCCGGTGTGTATGTTCTGTGGGATGCTGTTGGAGAGAGGAGCAGCAAAGTTCAGCAATTTATGGTGTGGTTTTTATGTTTACACCTCTTTTTTTTTTTTTTTTTTGAGTAGCAGTCAACCACAAAGAGGAAGAAGAAGTGTGTGTGGAGAGGCTTTTGGATCTGTTTATGCGGGAAAATTTGAGAAGAGAATGATTGAGTGGTGAATGAGATTCAATCAGGAGTTTTGGGACTACCTGTTTGATGAAAGGGGTTATATGAAAGAAAAGCAAAAAAGATTTAGAGCACGGGGATAGGGTGCTAAAAAAAAGAGCAAATGTTATGTTTATTTAGCTAGAATAATATTTTATAGTATCAGTAGCTGGACCACAATGTCAAAATATTTCTTTACTGCTGTGTAAGTCTTTAAATCTCTTCTGCTTTCTTATAGTAGATGTGGTGTTCAGCACTTCTGCCAAAACATCAGTTTTAATTGAGTTCAAAGTTTCTAATTCTCTCTGGGTGAAACTTGATCTACAAAGGCAGAAAGTCTGCTATGAGATGATGTTAAAAAACAAATGATACTATTAAATTTAGGAATTTCTCAGTATGCTTGGAAGTATGAATGTAACCCTCAAATTTTGTTTTGCTTTTCTCTTGCTTTCAGAACATTTACCTAAGCTTTGAAACTCCTTTTTATTTGTAATAGTCAAAGGAGGTTTGTAATCTTCTTTCTTTATCATTTGTGAGAAAATGCTTCCCATTTCCATCAAAATCCAAGCAACCATGGAAGAGGTAGTAAGAATGAAGTTTCTGCTTTAGTAGCATAAGCAGGCAGGTGACCAAGCAGATCTCTCGTCATACCAAAATATGTAATCTCATGTGAGGTACAGAGAAGGTATGAGGCTGATAACAAGTGTGCTTAGCCTCGTGCTCAAATCATGAGCCTTGACAAGTCTGGTGAATACATTAAAAATGTACATATTCAGTTTTATATAAATGATTATTTTGGGGGGTCTTACCTGTGCAAACAGCATTCAGAATTGTGCAGTGTGCAGCCTACTCAAACTAGAGACCTGGTTCTCCTTTGTCAGGATGTATCAGTTCCCCACAGTTTAATGTCGTTGTGGAGACTAGAGTCTCTAGTAAGAAAGGGTCTCATCTATTTGAATTGCTTATGCTTTATAGTAACAGAACTGATACAGACAGATCAATCTAAATATAGTAAAACTATTCCTCTTTTCCCAAACTATTTAGTCACATATGAGTAACTGAAGTAGTTTATTCATTATTTCTGGACTTTTTATTCTTGGTAATGTTCTGTACTTGGTACCAGGTAATACATCTGCTTTAAATTTCATTGCTTTTTTCTCTTGCAATAGCTCTTGTTGCCAGAATACTGCCTTCCCCCCTCCCCCTCCAGCCTTGCAGACACTGATTTGAGGCTCTTTAATGAGGACAAATTTGTGTTATGACACTTTATCCAGCTTCCATACATTTTCAGGAATGCTACCATCATTTTTGTCTGCTTTCATAATAATATGGGTCTGCACCTTTCAAACCTGCTTGCTTTTGTATATTTCTGTCAGTCTAAAGCAGTGTCCCAAGGAACTCTAGATACGATGTGCTCCGTCTTCTGTCCGCTGTACTGTCTCATGGGAGAGGAGCCTGACTGCCTGGGACGCCTTGACATACTGAACAAAAATCAGGGCCCACAGCTTTGCAGTGTGAAAGCCTTTGGGATGAACACACTGTTGGGCTGTCCCAAAGACATTGTTATCATAACCGCTTAGCTTGAATTCCTAATTTCTCATCACTCCCTGTAATTACCCAAAGCACTAAGTTAATGTCTCAAAAGTCATCTGTGGATAATAACATAGCTGAAATTGAATATAAGTAAATTTAAAACATATACCAAGTGAAAATTTTGCAAAGTAATAGTATGTAGATTAACTGATATCAGAAACTTACACTTGAATGAGAAATAATGTTTGGTATATTCTAGATGTAACTTGTCCTATTTACAACATTTAGGCAATGTCTGTACACAGATAACTTACCTAAACTATATTGTCTGTTCCCAGAGAACACACCTGCCTTAACTATGAACTCCTTCAAGCATTTACATTTCAGAGAGCAGCTCAGCAAGGCAAAGGCAACTGCAAAAAGGCAGCTTTTCTTTCCCCCCAAACCATCAACTCGCTGGTACGGGCAGGGAAAGCCGCCCTCGGCAGCACCTCCGGGTGTGTCGCAGTGCCATCTAGTGAGCCTGCTCCCGGCCAGAGCGACAATCCAGCCCCTGCGGTGGCATCGCTCTTCAGCCCGTTCGCTACTCATCTAGTCGCTATTCAGCTGTTTGGAAACATCACTACTCTGTGTTCTTTGTATTCTCTTTCTCACAAATATTTGTCCACGAGTATTATATACGGTTTTTAGAGTTCTAATATGAGATGGGGGTTTTGTACTTTTTTTTTAAAGCTGGTTTTGGCTCAGTCTTTGAAACAGAGGATGTTAGTTTTGCCTTACCTTGACCAGATTTGCTCTTCTGTTTATTTCTGAAGCGCAGAGAGATGTAGTTTTGTCCATAGGTGCTGTTTCTCTAAAAGCTAACTAAACGCAGGTTTTAATCAAGCAGCTTTTCTGAAGTATGTTTCTTCCCTCATTCAAACTGAGAAAAAAGCAAATTACTCGAGCAGGACGACTGACAGGTAAAAATGTCATGAATCCACACAGCACATAGTCAGAAAACTGTGAAGAAGAAAGTAGGATCAATGCATAGAGGCATACAACCACCAGCAGGTTTATCGCAGAGCAGAATAGCTGTCGTAAGTACGATGTTCCACATACGTGCTGCCTTCTCCTCAAAGAGGAGGTTATTATTAGATAAATAGGTAGAACAAGCACTACAGAGTCTAGTAGTTCATGTTACTCAAAAGAAAAAAAAATCAAAACAGAAAAGTATATTTAGCTGTGATACCATGAGCAACTTAAGGTTAATTTTGATGCTTTCAGTTTACCTCAGCATATATAAGATAGTTTCTGAAATCAGAGGGTTGCAGTTAAGAGCAGTATTGATCCTAAGTATTGATGCTAAATAATCTCACTAGATAAATGGAGAAAATACTAGGAAACCCAAGAGTCTTTTGGCAGGCTGTTATTCATTCAGTGTTCTCTCATAGTCTGTTACCTATCAGTGCCAAGATCATAGGAACAAACTCACACAGGTGGAAAGTTGTCTATTGTAGCAATATGTATTTTCTCGAAAGTCTCTGTATTTCAGGAGTATTTTGGCTTCGCAACATCTATTTGCCACACAGATAACATTTCATTAGTTAAGGGATCAGTTACTTTTATACTGGACTTCTGGAAAAGTGTTTGGTGCTCACATTCCTAACAGTTTGTAAGAATTACAGCTATAAAAACATCAAATATTTTATGATAATATGATATCATCAAATATTTTATGATAAACTCCAGGTTTTCCTTTCCTGCATTTGAAGTACAGGAGAGCCACATCTTAAATTGCCTTTCATTTTGCATTGCTGATGTCTACAGAGCCTGTGAAAGGGAATATAGTAAAAAGGACATTCGCCAAGTCCTGGACCTATCCACACAGCTTGCTCTTCTTAATATTTAGCAACTGCTTTATTCTACTAGCTCTGTCACTTCTAGGAGTGAATTTCAGGTTAGCTATAGTATTTGATGGAATGTAACTATGTTTTCTTGGTGGGTGCTCTATAGTGTAGGAGTAACTGGGTGGTTCATAGACAGTGAGCTGATGGCTGCATTGCTTGTTTGAGTGAATCTGTCAAAGAAATGGATGAGTCTCATGTATCTTGAATTCTACCCGAAGGAAAAAGTGAGGTTTTTCCAGCATCTGCTGTAGTCTTACCAGGGTCTACATCCTTAATCCTACAAGGATAACCTGTCTGTTCTCCAGGGCTATTTGGATATAACTAGAGTGCTGTAAATATTCTCTCTAGCTGTGTCAACTGTGCTTTACTAGATAGGCTAGCCCTTAGATTAACCTATGGTCTGCTAACTTAAGCATTAAAGTAATTGTTCTAATCAAGCCATTTTTAATAATGAAGATACTTATCCCATTGTGATGTAAACAGCATATGTGGTGTTACTTCTTTGCTAAAGAAAAGTAAAATCCATTTCTATAGCATTGTATCTTTATTATAAAATGCACCTTCTGGTGATATGACATTAAGACAACAGCACCATCTGAGACAGACAACTAGTAGGGGAATTTAGACTTCCAAATTATTGTTGTGGTTGTGTTTGTTTTTTTCTTTCTTTCTTCTTTCTTGCTTTTTCTTTGTTTTTGTTTCACTATTGGCAAAAATTGGGCTAGAAACCTTCAATGTCAATTATGTCAGGATTAACCTACCATCAACAGAAGTCAGAAAGTACACATCAGCTCGTAAGAGCTGTGCTTTGGAAAATAGTGATACCACCAGCACCTTATATACCTTCTCTGCCTACATTGGGAAGTCTAAGGTCTGCTGATGACTGGTGTGAATTTTAAAAGAGCCTTCAGGTTGCTCTAGCAAATTGATGTTCAGTGCATATGTAAACATAACGAGGGGAATAAGATTGTGTTGGACTTCATTTCATCTGAATGAATTGTGTGGTCTAGTCCTTAATCGCATCTGAAAATCTGGGAGTTAAATCCCATATGGCTGTAGGAATATTTCTCCCTTGATTCAAGGTATTGGTGGGTTATTTGATGAAAACTCATTAAACTATGCCATAGATAAGTATGAAAGATACTCTAGGTAACCTGTTTAGTTTCTTTAATAGGCTGGATTTCTATCATGTATTAGTTTATGCAAATTTGGTAAGACAGAAGCAAAAACATGAAGATAGTTATGTGTATTTTCCAGTCTTGGGTGTTGGATGTGTCCTATATTGCTGAATTAAAATTAGTTTAATTACTAGGTCACTTTTTTGCTGAACTATGCTCCTTCTTTGTCTGAGTGATGAAACATAATGTAATAATTACTCTAATATTCTTTGAGAAATTCTTAAGTGCTTAGATTTAAGAAGCAAAAGTTGTCATGTTCCAACTGATAAACATGTGAGTAAAAATAGTGAATATTCAGTGGTCAGTCACTGTACAGTAGTCAGTCACTGTAATAATCTTTAACTTGTCACCTTTTGTGAAATCAAGGGAATAAAAAATATTTATTTTATCTCAAAGGCAAATAAGAAAAATGTCTAGCTCTATTATAAATTCTTTGGAGTACGTTGTTAATTTAAAAAAATGGACAAATAGAAACAAAATTAGGTGAATGTCAAAGTTCAAAGACAAAGCTGAGCAACAAAACATATGTTTATAAAAAAATATAAACTAACTGGACTCTTCCTGAGGGAAAGAGAGTGTCAAAGTCAGGTTTTGTCTTTGGTGATTTGAATGTCCCTAACAGACTATTAGATTCGAGGAAATTTGTGTTTGAACTTACACTTTGGCTTTGGTTTTCTTGACAACCATCCTATTTTAGAGTGATCTTCTGTCCATGCGTTTTTTTTTCTGTTATGTAGTGGGCCAGATTTTTCTTTTCTATGATCAACCTTTTATTAATTTCAGTGGAGTTTTTCTAGATTTAATTTGAAATAAGTTAGAGGAAATTTAGGGTGTTTGTCACTCATTTACTGTATAGAATAATATATTCATTCCATATGCTTACAGTTACTGTTCATACTGAAGTTCTTGAAGGTGTAAACTCAATTTATAAGCATAAGATGCATTTCATGTAACTATAATTTTTATTTCTATTGTTTCTATTTTTATTTCTATTCTATAAATAGAACATTTTACTGTTTACTTTCCAGTCCTGCATTCAATTTTACAAATGCAAAAGTATTCCGGGTTTTGAGGAATCAGTTGTAGAGTTCTTGCAGCACGTCATTGCGAACAAAAGTTACCTTTGTAACTTCAGTGTTTGAATTTAAAATTCTCCAGGGAAGACTACGACCAGAATTCTTTAAACATCTAAAAATTATTTCCTGATTATGAAAGGTCATGTTTTTTGTCCTTGCTAGGCATTCAAAAATTAATTTTTGCTGTGTGATGTTACTTTAAGAGACTTGCTCTGTGTGTGTCTGTGAGAGAAAGAGAATAAGGATGTGTTTTCCTAATACAAACTGCTTGAAGTTATTTTTACAAGGCTTTATTTAAATGGTTAAAGATTTTTTTGTTTGATCCAAATGCTTGTGGGAAAGCATCTTTAAATATTAACAAGAGAAATGCACAACTCAATGATAAGGGGAAAATTTGTGAGCATGAATGATCAGAACTGCTTTTGGTCAGAAAAATGTCCGTATTGGGCAGCTAAGAGTGGTTAGGAACCAAAGCCTTCCTCAAAATAGATCCGAGTTTAACAGTCAACATGACATTTACAGTAGATTATAGGTGATGGAAATATAGAAGCACATATAGGAGATGCATATACACATATAATTCAAAATGTTTTTAATACAGTCAAACAGCTAACAAACAGATAGATTGTTAGATATAGCTGACAGGTAGACCTTTCTCCTTTCTTGACCTCAGTTTACATCTTACTGAACTTATAATTCAATTTAGTATTATAAGGTCAATACTATTCTAGTTTTGGTGAGACAAATTAAGAAACTGTTGTACAAAAGGGCAAGGATTGTTGGTGAACTATGTGTGGGAGTTCTCAGTGAAGTGTTATGGGTCTACAACAAAATGCAACCATGCCAAAGGCAATGTTGTAACAGGTTGCATTGTTTGATTGCATCTCCTCCATCTGCTGTGTTTACTGAATGCCTATCTTGCCTCCCTGAATCTGAAGGCTGAAACCAATGGAGTCTGGCCTAATGTACAAGGGATCTGGCCCATCCTTGACATCTGAAATAGGCAAGGGTCCCCTTGGCTTCCCTTGTCACTCCAGGACACCTGGGAAGAACCTGAAATCTTCCAAATACCTGGATGCCTAGGCTTTTAGTGCCATTTATGGAAATGAAAATCTCTCCTCTGTCATCCAACATTTTCTGGGCCATGAAACTTTTACAGTTCTGTGAAGGAGCTAATCCAACTTCCTACATTGCTCCAGGCCCCCCTGAGGGTAGATCAGCAGTTAGGGATAAAAAGTTCGGTGTAAATGTCTGGAATCTGCTTGGTTATGAGTGCATCAGTGTGGCAGCAACGCATGTTTTGCACCTCAGCCATGCTTTCCTGTGACAGACAAAATGCAGCAGCTATTGGACAGCTGGAAACTCTCCAATCTGTAAGAAATGGTCAGCTGGGCAGGCTCATGCTCTCCTTGATCTCCTCACATATGTTTGGTGAGCCTGGTGCAAGTAGTCAACGGATGGAATGTGAGCCACTCAATGGATCAGTTTAGTTAAAAGGTATTAATAAGGAAACTTAGTAAAACAAATTTTCAACCAGAGCTTTAATAGAATTTAGAAATGTAAATGTCTTATCTAGTCCTTGGGGAGAGGTGGGGAAATCACTCTCTCCCCCTCTCCCTTTATTTTTTTTTGAACTTCTATATTTAGATCACATGTTCTCTTTATTAATTTCTTTTTAAATCTCATCTATTAATAAATTAGTGTCTGTATGTTTCTCAATTCTAAGTAAGTAAAAGCTGAATATATTTCTAAAATGCTAAATAAATAAATTCTAAAAAATTAACAATTTTCAGAGTTCCCTGGAAATGCTATTAGTTAGGATCTGTTTCTTTGTGATTTCCAATGATGTGTATTTCCATCCTTCAATTTCAGATTGATAGTTATTAGGGTTAGCCACTCCTCTCTATCAACTTCACATTATTTCCTTTCTAACATGAATCCAAGCTGCTCCCTGGGAAGTAAGTGAAATTTCCAGTATTTTATTTGTGCCAGCAGAAGATGGTGACATTTTTAAAACTTGAAGTAATGGTCTGCTTGGTACAAGGTAAAAAACAACAACATAAAATTACATACTTTGGTATGTAACTTTGAGCCTCATTCAATATGCACTGGGGACAATACAGTAAGATTTTTCTGTGGGACTCACAAAACTGGAAAAAAAAAGTGTTAGGCAGAATGGATACCTGACCAAAACTTTGTCCCTGTGTACACATTATATTAAACAGATGGTAAGACCACATTTTAGAGATATATGTTTCGTGGAGAGAAAAAAACAGTAGGGCCAACTTCTATGATTATTTCCAGTGATTTTAGGGTACTGTTTTATTTTGACCAAAATAAGGAAGAATCTACATTATTTTCTTGGTAACAGGATGTAAATTTTTGACCTTTGGGTGTGTTCTGTTAAGACAAATCTGCGCTGTTTCAAGAATCCACAGGTTCCACGGGGAAAGATCTCTCCCATGACTGTTTTATCAAGGCAGCTGAGCTTCTGTTCATTCTACTGGTAAAACCATAAGGCAATACCTATTGAAACAGGATGCTAACCAAGTAAGGATCATGAAGATCGTCTTGATGGTTTTGCACATTAAAATTACTATTGGTTCTGAGTCACAGTGATGTGACTCATCCTGAAAGTTAGATGTGTCCCCAAGATGTTACTGCATCAGAGGCTCATACTGAAATTAGCATTAGGGTTGCTCAGTTTGCTGGGAGGGTGATGGAACCACTGTTGGTCTTGCTTTTTTCCTTCTCTTTGTTGACAAAGGTGGAGGGGAGAAGTGAGAGACCAATATTTGCAAGAGTATTTTTTTTCTTCAGCTGTTTAAATACTTCATTTGGCACCTCAGCTAATAAACTAGTTGTTCTGTGGTCTGTAGTTATTAATGCTTACTTCCTTTTTTTGTTTTTTGAGTATCTGTAGTTACAGTCTCTGAGAACTATGCATATAGTTTAGATCTTTAAACGTACTATCCACACTTCAAAGACTTGGGTGATTCCTGCTGGGGATAGTTATGAATAGTTCTCTGAAGAATTAGCCCTATATTCATCACTGGTCAAAAAGGAAATAGAATGTTACTAGCAGAGGAATTTAAAACCAATCAGGAAAGTAATTTGTGCTGCTGGATAAATCTATCTGTAAAGTGGTGTAATTTTGTAAATTTAAACTTTGAATACTGCATGAAATTTTGCTTGGTTAATTTTAAAAAAGGATCTAGTAGAACTAGAAGCCCTTGATTGATCATAAGCATGGAATATCTTTCATACATATAATAGTATGAATTCTAAAAAATTTAAATTTTGCGGCTTGGAGAAGAGATAAGAGGAAGAGAAGATAGAGGGATATGGAAATACACAAACTGATATACCAAATAAAATTTTTAGCTTGTAAGTAAATTTATAGCTAATGGAAGAAATTACTTTTTACACAATTTATATTTGTAGAACCCATTGCCACAGGATGTTGTGGAGACCAAAACTGTAAACAGATTAAGCAAATCTATGGACTATATTTCCTGAATTACCTACTAAACCTGATGGTGCAGATACAACTTCCAGGTTCTGTAAGTCTCTAAGATTCTTAGAGCATAACACAGAGGCAAATATTGCACATGCATTGTGATCTTTAGTTCCTCAGGGAAGTGTATTGGACTCAGGCTGGCCTAGACTTAGTAATTTTTTTCATACATTCTGAAAAGATGATGATATAACATTCCAAATATTTTGGATTTATAGTATCTGGCCAATGCCAACACGCTGCAGAGACTTCTACATCTGGTTTGAAAAGACTGGAAATGGATAGAGAAAAGATATTGTGGGATATCTCTATTTTAGTATTATTTATAGCATAGTTAATGTTTCTTTACAATATTTTTCCCTCCCATTTTTCAAGAACTTAAAAAAAAAAAGTGTTACTTTGTATTTCTTAATCTTTGCAATTATTATTTAGGTAAAATGCTACATCAGTGCAAAGTGAATAAACATCAGGCTTTCTATGTCCATTCACACTATTCAGGTTTATTATATTAGAGCCATCTCTGATTTGTTGATACTACTTGAATGTTTCATTTCTTAAGGGAAACTGTTTTAGAGCAAGAAGCCTCTAGAGCCCGCAAGCGGGAGGCGGAAGTGAGGGGGCTGATATTGAGAAAAACACTGTTGATTGACATGATATATTGGTTTAGAGTATATTAACTTATCTCACACTTTAAAGAGTCAAAATTAACTCAGGAACATGTTTAGAATCCTAACACCTCAACAGATGGAAAGCTCCCTTCCTTCCTCCTTCCCCAAAATCACCTGGCAAAGAGCGAGCCAAGGCTAAAAAGGTGTTTTAGAGAATTTTAGTTTGTTCTGCAAATTATTTTTTTACACTTCTCAGAATAGTTTGCAGCTTTCCACAAACCAGAATACATCTTTAAAGCTTTTTTTGTTTCCTCATAAAAAAAAATTTGGCGTAGAGTTTATTTTAGTTACAGCGCGTACAGTATGTCATGGTCTAGTGCGTCAAGCATTGCTATTTTGTGTCTGTGCTTAATTCCAACTTTAGACGGACATACATCATAACTGTAAACACCTGCCTAACTTCATTAAGGATAGTAAAAATATCCCATTGTGGGAGGATCATAAGCTGTGTTTTAGGCAGTTTGTGTGTGATCTCTGACAAGAACATACCGTGCTACATCTTTCTCACTGTCTGTATTCTCCTTCGGATGAGAAATACGCAATTCTGTCTCTGTCCTTGGCCCCAACATGTGCATACACACACACACACAGAGCATTCCAGCAGTACATACAGTAATTTAAAATTATTTTGCAGTAGACTTTTTATGGAAAAACGAAACTAAATTTAAAACACCACAAGATTAGTTTAAGGCCTTAATATATACAGATAGCTTAGAGGTCATGTATAATTATTGCATTGCTGCCACATGTATAAGGAAGATTAATTTGAAAAAAAAAAGCTAGGGCAGTTCTACTTTCATTTAAAAAAATAAAACAGAGAGAAAAAAAGATGTGGTTATTACTTAAAAAGGATAGAAGTTTCCGCATAGGGATCCAAACATGGGTAACTTGCAAACAGTCCTATCATCTGTCAAACCATTAAGTTCATAAAGTAGCAGTGTGTAAAAAGGAAACTAGGAAAACCAAATTCTACTTTAAAGCATCATAGAAATAGGAGGGTTTTTTAATTAAAGCTGAGTACTGCTGGTGATATTATTAGAACTCTTTACATGCTTGGGGTTTTTTTTTGTTTTGTATTATTTTCCAGGACACTTCCCATCTATTGCAAGCATTTACAAACACATAAACTGAGGCAAAACTAGATCAAGGGGTCCTGAGTCCCCCTGGTTTCAAGAGAACATGAGCACACTTCCTATACTGTTGTGCAGGGACTTATGGACTAGTATGGCTTTCTTCTGGCCCCTGCTTTTCTCTCCTTAAAGCTGAAAGACATGTGCAATGCTTGGTTTTATTATCATTAGAGTTAGTCCAACAAGAAAAAACTGCCTACAGTAGAATAATCCCAACATTCCTGACAAATTGCCAAACTATTGGACTGCTGAAGTGTTAAGTTCAAAAATAAAGAACATCGACCAAATACAAAATCCTTCATTTGGATTTTTGTGTGTTTTACAGCTGAATGCAATACTGATGGGCATAAATCCAGCTTGTTCTGAAGCTCCTATTTAAAGTTGCTTGTCAGCTTTCATGTGATCTTGGTCACGTAGGCCTTTGTTTCTAGCCCACTTCTCATCCTCAGGACACTGTTCCTGCTGCTAGAAGAGTCATAGCCCCTACTGATTTCTATAGAACAACACGGAACATCTGAAATAGAATGACATGGATGCTTGTGAGAGGTGTATTGGCATAGCAGATGTGATAACTGGGATACGCAGACTCTCAGCATCTCTGTTTTCCACTTGCTTCTTTCTAGACGGGCATTAGTATCTTCCATAAGTCTCCTCATAAAGCGATCGCTCCCCCACCAAACAGGAAGTACAGTGATAGATATTTGCATTTCCCACATTACATGGCAGATGTAATCTAAATGCTAAATCACTTTGAAATTTGGTCAACATCTTGCATTTACTGTGAATAGTATGGAAGATAATTTCAAAAACAGTAACCTTTTTTTTTTTAATTTGTAGTATTACTGTGCTTGTATGCAGCTCTTAGAATTTTGCAATTGGTTATATTGATTCCAGCATCACATGTAATCTTTTTTGTCAAGAGATTTCTTGGTACGTGACAGATTAAAAAGTAGCTTTGGGTAGGGTGTGAGGTTTTTTGGTTGTTATTTTGCTTTTAAGTCTTTCTGTGTGTGGGTGCGTATATGTATATGTTTTACATAAAAGTTTATACATATAGATTTTCATATATAGCAAAATAAAATTAAAGTCCTTCACCTGAAATATAACACTGGCATATGAACCTTAAGAAAGTACGTGACCCAGGAGCTGCCCTATTCCAGCGATGAACAGGTTGAGTCACCTCTTCTGCTCCCATAACACGTACAGTGTTTCCTATCCAAAAAGCTGATACCTGTCCTTCTGACCTATACATCGTTGATATATTCAAACACTGTAGTGGAAGTAGATTTTTTGCAGATATTTCAGCTGTTCTGGAACATGTGAATTGTTCCAATATGTTTCCATAAAAACAGCTTCTAAGCTATCCACTTTTGTTCAGAACTATCACCTGAATGCTAGTAGCTATCATCTCCAATTGCAATAACACCTACAACTAAACTGAAGGTTCTGTTAAATCTTTGCTGCATTTATTTACAAATGAACCAGCACAGAGTGGTACACCAACAGAAACTGAGACATTTAATGAAGGAACGTGCACCCCTACTTTCATTGGAAAAAGGAAGGATTAATTGTAATCTGTGACTTGATTATCCTGCCAGTTACATTTGCTTTTCATAAATACAATTCCATGAGAAAAGACAAAGGAGTTCTTCTCATGTATCCCTAGGGAATGAGCACACACAATTTAGAAAATTCATTGGTAACTCAATCTGCTAGTAATGACTGCTCTAGTGTGTCTATGGTGAGGTTATAAATTTGTATCTTTAGAAATATGATATTCGGATATTAGTTTCATAGATCAAATATGAGACTTTATTGTTTTTGCATAATGGCAATTCCTCAGGAGTGTAAAACATGGTAGGCCCTCGAGTCTCAAAAAATATAAAAGAAAATCAGGTCTGAGTGAAAGGCTTTTCAAATGGTCCAGTGCTCCATTTGACGTAGATAGCAGTAATACTAGAGGATTTGACTTGGCTGTTTTTTCAGTGAATGATAGATAGGAATGGTTCAATAGGGAATTATGTCGAGTCCTTGTATTTTGAAAAAGAACCTGAAGACTTTCTGAGACCTTTTCAGGTCTATCTGTAAATAACCAAAGGCTTTTTTTTTTTTTTCTTCCTTTTTCTTTGCTTTTACTTTTTTTTGACCATTGTGTCAAAAGATGCCCAGGGGCTGATATACAGTAGTAATTTTCAGTACGCTTAATGTTAAATTATTTTTCTAGATCTGTGGTGGTGTTTTTTTTTTTTTAAAACAAGACAGCTTTTATGGAAAAGGAATTATTTTCTTACTTTTTCATACTATTTTTTAACTTTTTTCTAGTACTGCTTTGTTCTCTAGGTCCCAAAGACAGCTGATGTAGTCTCCTAGGGTCTAAGCCCCCTCAGTTCTTGTTGAAGCTAACAAGAGGTGAGAGCACACACATTTTTATAGGACCTGGCTTTTGCTCATTTTAATGTTCTTTCCTCAACCGCCATTCACTTTATAATGTGAGTCATACTCTTAAGACTATTCTTATATCACCTTTCGTTCCCACCCCAACCCAGCTTTGTGGGCTGTCAGTTAAAAACTGGAAGATAAGTTAACTTCGTCTTCAGCATCCAGTCGGTAAATCTATGAAGTCAAAGAAATAGAAAGGCAGCTCTAGGGAGATATTATGTTTTCTAGGTATCTAATCCTAATTTTTCCTTAAGGGCTAAAAACACTGAAGTCCTATCAAAATATGTTTCTTTTCTTGCCTTTGTACACTGCTAAATGCCTTCTGGGGGCAGGAGGAATCATCAAGACCTGAGAAATGGAGGTGGCTGTCATGTTTGATTTAGTCTGTGATTAGTGGCTTAGTGGATGTGGGGAGTTGCAGTAGCAAGGAACATGATTTCAGACCAAATAGCAACCAGTTCTCAAAACGTACAATTTTTTTTTTTTAAAAGATAGATAACTCTAAAAGGCAGAAGAAAGATGAGTTGATAATAAGATGTTAAACATGCTTCAAATCCACTTTATTTTTTCTGCCTCATTTTTAGGTTTTGTTTTTCTTTTACTTCAAAGTATAGTTTCAGAGTAAGAACAGCATATGCAAAATAGGTATTTTTTTATTTCACCTGAATACATGTAATTCTGGAATGTAATTCACTGTGTTCGTCATTCTTTCTGCCTTTCAGGGAAAAAAAAATCATCCTAATCTCTTTTTTCTTTCTATCTAATCCTATGCAGCCTCCATATAAAATTAGCCATCTGTTTTATTTATATCTTCATTTCATTTCTCATAAGTCTAATTAAACTTGTCAAATGAACCTATAGTATTACACAGGTTTTTCTTGGAGGGATACTTCGAGATAAATTAGGTGTGGATCTACTTCCTTTTCTCTATGGACAAAAGAAGTGCCATGAGCCAAATGCTGCCTCTGGAGCATGCTGTGACCTCCAAGCTGGTAGGTAGACCTGCTAGAGAGTGGAGGCTCTCCCTTCACTATGGTGGCTGTTCTTGCTAGCATTTAGGGAAAAAAGGTTTGATGGTTTTTGGTCTCTTACTCTTGAGCCAGATATTCTTTAACTCTAAGCAGCATGTTATGCTTTAGGCTGTGTGGTGACAGCTGCCTCTTGCAGAATTTTGGTTTGTGGGGTGTGGGGTTTTTTTGTTTTGGGGGGTGTTTTTGTTTGTTGGGGTTGGGGGCATGGGAAGGAGAGTGTTGTTTGTTTGTTTTGGTTTTGTCCAGAACAGGATTAGCATCATAGGTTATCTTGAAAGTCACATATAGGTTCTGAGTTAAGTTTCCCGTGTGTTTTCCCATTTGTGTTGTACAAACACATAGTCCAGAGACCAAGTAGTGCCTGCAAAGAAAGCTAGTGGAAGTAGGAATGCTAATGGACTCTTTTTATGTTTTATTTTAGGTCTTATTGAAATACAAGTTTTATACTTTATGAGTTATGCCTCATAATGCTTTAGCCTAGTTTAGAACAAAATAAACCTATCAAATACAGAGGAAAAAAGTAATCATAGAAGAGAACCTAAAGAAGCAGTTAACTTCTCAACTCTGAGGTAGAAATTACAAGAGGGTAGAGAATTAGACTCATTTATTTACCTTTAAGGTAACAAAATTGGATGAAACGCTGTGCACCATATTTGTACTAATAGAGATTTATGTTATTGATGAGATGATGAAAGATGGTCTCCTCCCAAAGATCGCATGGAAATGCTGTTCACCTCATGTTCATGTGATGTTCATGCTCACTGATGCAAGAAGATTTTTGTTTATTTCTGATTTAATATCTAGACTTTGAATAAGATTTATTTCTTGTAAGCTGACTACCTGTAAATCCTGAGATGTTAAGCAGAACTAATAAAATGTCAGTATTAAGATTCCTTTCTTAGGGCTATTAAAGTTATACAGCAAGTACATTGTTTTTGTATTGAATGATTTTATGTCTTGTATTACATGGTTTAGTATTTGAACACCAGTCCTTTGAGATGATTGATTTCTCTAAAGCAAATTCCTTTAATTTTTGTTTTCCAGTTCATATACAGAAGCCAGCAATGTAGAAATCTACTGTAAGAATGTCATATAGCTTCTATTTTCTCTTTTTAGATTATGGTAAATTTCGCTCGTCAAATGGTAGATGTATTTTTCTAATGTTTTGTTAAAGTGTTCTCTCATTTTTAGAATCTGAAAACAAGCATTTAAGGTATGAGAGCAACCTCAAGCAAAGATGTAAGAACAAGTTTATTTATATTTAGTAATACTTTTTCTTACTAATATTGTTCTACGGTTTAAAAATCCATTACAAATACTTTATGTATATGAAATAATCTTGCCAAAGTGGAACACTATAATCCTAAGTAGATTTTTCAGTGCCAAGAGGGAACCTAAAGTAGAGGGGAAAAATTTTGGTGGAGTTTGTTTTTCTTCAGCCTCTGAATAGTCTCAAACTATTATTGCATTTAAAATGAGAGGATAATTCTGATGTCCTGCCCAGTCTTTAGCGAAGGAAAAAAATTAATTTTTTCTTCACTTATGTTAATGTAACTGAGAAAGTTTTCTGTGAAGTGTCCCTTGCTTTGAGAATTAATTTATGTTAGTTGTAAGAGAAATGTTTTGCCAGTCTTTTGGTGTTAAAAGTGATTTATCTTGGATTTTGGTTACAGTAAAACACATTTAACCTCTGGGGGTTAAACTGCCTCTTTTAAGAGAAATTGCGTTAAGAGCAAATAGGAAATGAACTGAAGATAGTCGCTGAATTATGTCCTGTGGCTTTGGAACTGAAATCCTACCTTTTTCCGTGAGTTGGCTTACTGCATTGCAATGACAACAGGATGAGGAGTGTAGCTTTGGCTGGTTCTTGACTGGCTTCGTTAGCTTGGATGTGGTGGTCCCAGGGGTGTCTGAACTCCTGATGGTAAGGAACCACTGCTGTGCCCTGCTGTGCATGCACCCACTCCCCAGGGGGTACAATGGGTACCCAGGTCTCACTGTTAGTGGGATTGGGAACCTCCAGTGTACACAACGTGTGCAGCCAGTAGCAGATCACTCAGTAAGACAGAACTATGATGCACAGGATAAAAGGTCAACAAACTGTGATGTTTTTTTAACAGGGTAGCCTCTGCTAGACAGCAAAGAAAAAGACTACGTGCTAAGAACAATCGATTTTTTTTCTTAGTTCTCTCTCCATTAGGGTTAGATTAGGCTTGGGGAATGTTCTGATTTGCACAGGGAGGTAAATCTATTTTATAGTGATTAATCTGGAGTAATAAAAATCCAGTGTGTGACAGTCACCCTCTCCCAATGTAGTCAGACGGAGCTCAATTTAAAAAAAACCAAAAAAACCAAAAACTTTTTTTTTTTTTAAAAACCCTGGCTATGAGCAAACTTACTTATAGTGAGTCCTGTGGTCTAAAACAATTTTCTTCACAGAAGTGAGAAGGCAGAAATGTTTGCAGGGATAAAATAGAGATTTTGATAACAGGAGAGCTGAAAATTCATAAACTAGTTTAGCTTTTGAAACCATGTATGCACATGCACGTCTTCCATGTGCAAAGGGTGTTAGGTACTGAAGTGTCTAAATGGAACAGTTATGTTCTTGAAAATTCTGCGCAGTGGCTGCTAACCTACTAGGCAAATACCTTCTAAAGAGGCCTGAGTTATTTTCCCTCAATCCCAAACCCTGTTAATGCTGTGTCTGCATATGCATATATAGCTTCCCACGTAGCTCAATGTCTGAGCCTGAGTGTGATTCCCAGACTCATAATTCTTCACCTGTTTCTGTCTCGGTGCTCAGTCTGGAAGTGGTGATGGCCGATCTCTGCCAGTTGACTGGCTGTTTACTACAGTCACCTGGCATATGAGGATCCAGTGGCTTTTTTATTTTGCTATATGAATGCAAGTTTTTCAGTACTATCAGAAAAGTGTAGCTCAGCATAATTGCCTGAAATGTCCATATACCATTTTAAAGCTTGATTTCAGAGTGGCTTGTAGTACTAAGCAGAGGGCATTATAGACAGCACTTTTTTGCTCTTTTACGTGTACTTTGATTAGTGTTTACAACAGATATTTGGATTTTAATTAATTGACTGACATTTATTAACTACTCCGTGACTAGTTCAAAATAAATCAGCAAAGTCTGAACAAAATAAAAATAATTAATCTACAGAGATGGTTGTCTTCTGTGAATTATCTAATGCCACCTACCTCAGAATGGCGTTTCAGGAACCATTAATAAGGATTTTTCACTTTGTGACAGGGCACAGTGATGGCGGATCTGTCCAATTAGTGCTTTTCCCAGTAGACAAGCTATACTAATTATTTTTAAGGAATGGAAAAGGGGTGTCTTGTTCGTAGGAAAGAACTCTTGAATTTTTCCCTCTCCTATGCATGCCATACTGAAAATATAGATATATAGTTCATCACTGTGATCTTTAAGAAAACACTGAAGGAAAACACATCTATAATAGCCTGATTAAATTTTATTCTGAAGTATGAAAAAAAGCTTCTATTTACGAATACAAAAAAATCTGGATTAAAAGAAAAACATCAACTTCATATCTAAAGACAATTTCTTTTTAGAGGTATAAAGAATGTATAATTGGAGATTGTTAAAGTTCTTAATTTAGATAGATCTTATTATCCTTGACTTCAGCGTGTATGAAAATTAGTATTTATTGGATATGAATGTTTTTGGTGTGTAACCAAACACATTTTGCTGTTTAAATATATAAAAAATAACTGTATTAATGACGTTTTATTTAGTGTAGTTGCTTTTCTGTGAAGACAAAATTATGTCTAAGAAGGTTGATCTCTGAAATATAATGTCACAATGCAAGGAGTTTGACCGAAATTTGGTTTTGAAGAGGCCATATCCTCTGTCCATTAGCTGTTTGTACTTGCTCTCACCTGATAATTTTCTGCTTTCCCTCAGCAGTCTAAGTGAGACAATAGTTTAGAAAATCATTCAGGTAACAGGCTCAATGATTAAATGATTTGGTTTAAAGGGATCTTTTAAAGGTTGTTCTGGTAAGGTCATTTTAACCAAAATGCATTTAGTCCAGTGACTTGCAATCGTGCTCTGTTAACAAATGTGTCAGCTGAGGAGAAGCAATAAAAGGAGCAGCTAACTATGGTGGCAAGGATACCTGAAGATGGCTTTGTTGCCGGAGTCTGGGTATATGTAACATTGGACATACAAAGGTATGCAAAATTATGTGGGGGCTGTGAAGCTCCTGCTAGACTGCACATGCATCTGTACGTAAAAGCAGGAACAGATTCAGATTATAAGTCATGAACTTGCATCTCATGTTCAAATATAGGTTTTTCTATGTGATTGCTTTCCTTGCTTTGGTGGGGTTGTCCCACTAACAAGGAGTATGAATTGTTTCCTCTTTTATTTTCAAAGAATGCGTTACAATGAATGTGTTCCTGCTATCTCCTTTCCCCATCTCCTTTTTGCATCTGAGCTTTCCCTCTCTCCACCCCTCTTTCTTTTGTGTTTGTTAGTTTTTAAGTTGGTTTTGGATTTTTTTAAATTAGTGGTCTATTAACAATTGATAAAATAACTGTTTTCCCTGATGTTGCTCTAGTTTGCAGGTACTCTATCTTTTGCAGACTTCACTAAGATTTATTGGTCTTTAACACAAGATGATGATATGGGCCACTTTTATTTACTCTGTAACTGTTTACAGAGTTTGAGTGTTAATCCACCACGGCTAGCTGAGTGCTGCCAAGATCCTATGAGATCAGACTCTGAATTCATGCTTTGAATTGCACTTGGATTTTTAAAGTCTTTGAGCCAAAAAAAAGTGGCTATAAGCAAGAGAGGGAGAAAATCAAACATGGGATAGGAGGAAGAAAAAATAAGAGTGAGTATAGAAGAAAATAAAAAAAAAGATAGAAGTGTGATGAAACTAAGATAGAGAATTTTCACCATGGATTTCTGTGTGTCAGTTTAGGCTGAAATTTTGAAACATTGTTTTCTTGCTTTTAGGAACAAAGCACTATTTTTTTTTTCTTTAAAAAAGGTGCCCAGCACAGCACTCTAACTGTTGCTAATTATCCATTTCCTCTGTAGTCCATATGTAAAGTACCAGCTTGCTTGAGGTTTGGATGTGACTAAATTCTGAGGCTTTTGTTGAATCAAAAAGTTCTCCTGACTTTTAGAGTTCTGCTTACTTAGAATGAAAAAGAGGAAAACAATCAAAATTGCTCATTTTTGTCCTGGTGATTTCTCCTTACAAAAGCCTAAAAAGAATTATTTAGTAGAGCTTCTTCCCCAAACCCAAGATTAATCTCACTAGAGAGATTGGGATTGGGTTCTACAAATATGTTGCTTTTGCCAGCTGAATATACTTTGAAGTAACCCTCCCCAGCTCCTTTCTTTAATGGGATTGGAGAATCCCTTAAAATGTCTTCCATTGCTTAGGCAATTACATAAAGAGCAAAAATCACCCTTGAATTATGCCAACACCAATATATGGAGTAAATGTCACCCGAAGAGAACGGATGTCCAGTATTTAGTATTGTTGCTGGCAACATCCTTGATTCTTCCCTCAGTTCAGTTTTAGGTGGGCAATGTCCTTTGACATCTCTGCTCACTTCCAATTTAGTCCTTCATGACAGTGCACATCAATTATTCAATAGATGCGTGTTTCAGATGATATATCTTGTGCTTGTAAGCAGCTGTAAAACTTTGATACAGCCCAGTCTTGGTGTTAGCTGAGAGGGTCTTTTTTCTTTTTCTTTTTTTTTTTTCCTACAGCACTTCTGCTCTAAAAACCAAAATCAATATTTAGGTAAGAAAATCAAAAGAATAGTCTTAAAATAAACACATTTAATGTCAATTTCTGCTGATAAAGTACCAATGTTCTGTGGTGACAGACTAGTGATTCTTGGTCTTTTCTTTGCAAATAAAGTTTTTACAGGCAATCCCTCAGCTGTCTGAAGCTCCACTGGTTGAACAGACAGCCTGCTTTTGAGGGGGGAAGTGAAGCTTATAGACAACGCTTCCGCACTATGAATGCTAATGAATGATACAGGGAAATGAAGGTTAAAATGAAAAATGTTGGGCTTAGGCCAGGTAGGATTTTACTAGAACTTGTGGGAAAGTCCTAACTCCACTGAGGCAAATAAAAGCTTTTGTACTGATTTGAATGAAATTTTGCCTGCAAGTGAAATACTTCTGAATACGTAGTGGAGCGATAACGTGGTCTTTGTATGAACCTACTGAACAGCTGGACTGCATCAGAGCTGAAACTTCAGAGTGAACACCGTGAACAGCCTTCACCAAGACCTACTGCACAAGCCTGGCCTTACCGTCCTGATGGCGTGAGTGACTGTTAAGATTGTTGCTTCTCTTCATCAGGAAGTGGTACCTGAATTGCTTGCAATGAGAAGTCCTTAGACGAGCAGTAGTTATACTGGACATGCAATTTTCCAAGTGAAATGCTTTTGTCATCAAGTAATCGCTAGCTGTTCAGAGCTGCAGTTGTCTACACAAATCATATAAATAAGTAGAGAGTTTTTTGTAGTTTGTTGTCCTTAGTTGCACTAAAAATGCAGAAAAACACTGCTAGAAGTTGAGAAGTCACTCAGTGTTTGCGGTGCCTTAAACGTTGTGCTGGGTTTGGCTTGGATGGAGTTAATTTTCTTCACAGCAGCCTGTATGGTGCTGTGTTTTAGATTTGTGACACAAACAGTGTTAGTAACACACCAGTGTTTTAGCTATTGCTGAGCAGTACTTGCACAGCATTATGGCCTCTTATGTTTCTCACTCTGCCCCTGCAGTGGGTAGGCTGGGTGTGGGCAAGAGGGTGGGAAGGGACATAGCTGGGACAGCTGATCCCAAGTGACCAGAAGAATGTTCCATGCCACATAGCATCATGCTTGGCAATAAACCCCAGAGATAGTATTTCCAAGGTAGCTATTGCTCAGGGACTGGCTGGGCAGCAGTCTGGTGGTGGGAGATGGTGAGCGATTTCCTTTGCATCACTTGAGGTGGGGTGGGTTTTTTGTTCCTTTTTTCCTTCACTTATTAAAGTGTCTATTGACCCACGAGGTTTTTCTCGCTTTTGCTCTTCCAGTTGTCTTCCGTCTTCTGCTTGGGGGAAGTGAGTGAGTGGCTACTGTGTGCCTAATTACTGGCTGGAGCCAACCTACTATAAGCATGAAGCTTGAAATTTACTCTTGACGTCCATCTTGCAGACTGGGAACTAAAAGTAGACTGCTTAGAAAAAGTTTTCTTGAAACTATTGAAAGCTAGGTCTGAAAGAATTTTCCTATACTTCTACTTTGTATCTGAATCTGGTTTATTTCAAGGTAAAGCATGAATGATTAACTGTTAAGATAAACTTACATCCTTTATAAAACTTTACTGAAGCTTTATGTTTTTGCTCTTTTTAACACATACCAAGTCTCTAAAAGAGGGAACGATGGCAACTTTAACCAGAAAAAAAGAAAATCATGACGGAGTCACTATGTTGTTCTAACATCATGTTTTGGCTTCAAGACATCTTCCATGATTTGTTCATTTTCAGATCTTAAAATTCCTCCCACACCTCAGAAACATATTTTAAGACGATGCTGCATGCTGAGGATTCATTTTCAGCTTAAGAGAGAGGTGCAAGCAAATGCTGAAGTTTTGGCAACAGATATGGAGAGACTTACTATGGTAGAGACTACAGGCTGAAATCTAGTCAGATTCTTGGAAACAGGATAAATTCAATATGCTTCAATATCGTACTTTTTCCAGTAAGAGGGAAAGGGATACTATAACTGTTACTGTAAAACCCAGTAGTATGATTCAGAACTAGAAAATGAGGCTCCAAGCTCTATGTGATAAACTTATCACCAGCTCAGTCAGAAGGTATGAGAAAGAACTCTAGGAGTTTTATTTTGCACATGTGTTTGTGAGAAGGTAGGAAAGGGGAAAGAGGGAAGTAGGTTCAAATAAAAGCAGTGTGATTTCGAGATTTTTTGCAACAATTTTGTAGAACTGACTGAGCCTGGAAAAAGATACCAGTGAATAAGATTCCTATTAGCTTTAAAGTAGCCTTTTTATATTAAACTTCCTAGCTTGATCAGTTTATGAGCAATGGATGCTCAGCAATTAAATCAGCAGAGGAATATTTGAAGCAATGTAAGATATGGAGAACTGTATTCTTCTGTCAGTTTATTCTCCACTATGAATTGTATGCTGTTTTGTACCATCTCTGGATCTGACTCTCACTTCGTTATGACCACTTGTTCCTCTATTACAGTACACAGAAACACCAGTAAAGGGAAAAATAACTTCCCCGAGTTCATTGGACACCATAAAACACAATATGCCTTGGAGACTACCTGGGATAATGTTTTGCCTCCTATACCTGCTATACTACCCAGACTTGCTAAATCTATGCTGCAAATTGGAGACAAGGGAGTAGGCTGGGGCATATCCACAGAAGAGAGAAGAGGTGTGGTTGTTTTGGGATTCTTCTCAACTGGCAGAATCTTTCTTACCCTGCAATAAATTAAAACTTGGCTCCCTGCAGTGAGGTTGGGAAAAAGGATTGGAGACCTGTAAACTACTTAGCCACCTTCTCTCTTTGCTCTGCATAGCCTGGCAGCCAAAAGTTTGGTCTTAAGGCCAAGCCTACAACTGAAAGTTTGAAAGATCTGAGTACTAGGGTGCAAGTCTGTCTTCCACTTTACCTCCCCTATACATGAAGAGAAGATTATAATGAAGAATAGTTAGAGGTCGCTGTAGGCATTTCCCAGGAGGAACAGAAAAAGGAAAAACTTTTTATACTGTACTGAAGCTGCAACTTACATTTTATCAGGTTCATTCAGCAGGTTCAACAGGCAGCAGTTGTGTATTACCGAAGCAGAGGACTTTAACAATAATAAAGCTCACAGTGCTTTCCTTTACCTGCTGTTTTAGGCTCATTGCAGATCAGAGCAACTGCCCCTGTATTGTATTCTCTCATTTTAAAAATAATTTTTACACAATAGGAACCCAAAACTTTTAGAAATCTATTTCAATGTAGTAAGAATTTGAAGCAATGAAGAATTTTGAAATGAAACCTGGAACACTGTTCCCTAGTAAATAGTGAATCCTTTACAATCAATTTGCAATGAAATTTGATAGTACATTGGCCTAGTTTTTATTAGGGATCAATATAAATTTTTTTAATGAGAAGTTTAGAAATTGAGTGAAGTCTAAGGATATAGTCAAGTACAAGAGAGGCTATTCAGAAAACATTTTACTAACACATGAATGTTCCTCTTTTGATTTTTTCCTTGGCAGAAGGGAAAACTCTGCACTTTCCTCTGACATGGCATTCAGACAGACTAGCTCTCATGTTTACTGACATAGATTCTTTCAAATGAACTGTATCTCTGGAGATGACTTCCTTTGCTATATATGGAATAAGCCATGCTCCTTTTCTCTGGAAAAAGTCTAGCATTACATGTCCTGCCAGAAGAGAAAGAGCAATTTCAGTGCAGTCCAGTTTGGGGATATTGTTTCAAAGATGATCAAGTGGGTTGAACTCACTGGGTTTGAGCTACCCTTCAGAAAGCTGACATTTCTTCCTTCTTGACTGTTCAGTATGCCCGCTGCCACTTTTCTTGATCCTCAGAACATTTCCTCATGTATCTTTCCTAAATCTCAGCATAAAATTATTTTTCCCAAAGGTAAAAACCTGTTTTTGTTCGGTCTGTAAAATTGTGCAAATAAAAGCAATGTTTGAATGGTTATTCTAAATCGATAGTTTTTGAGACATAGTGTGTAGTGCAAGTGTCCAAATATAAGCTAAGCACAGTTTACTGGCTGGCCAGGAGGCTAAGGGCTAGCTTTCTACCACAAATATCAGCTGGGATGCCTAAGGTCCACATGCCAGGAGGTATCACTATTTCAGCTGAGCCAACCATCATGCGGGCTTATGTCCTATTAAAGACTTGCAGTTTAATTTCCACAGAATCACTTTTTTGAAGTCTCCAAACGGTCCTGAACATGTTTGATATGCACCAGAAAATTGAGTTCAGTGTTCAAGTTTGTCTGCCTTTTCTCAGAAATTAAGACAAGAGAGCTAATACTATCCTCTGTTGAAGGATGGCTTAGAAAGGCTAAATTCAGTTTCCTCGTTGCCCTGGGATAATACAAGCATGATATTTATTTTTTATTTCTTACTTTCCTGCAGAGTGTTTTTGCTAGCTGGCAGCCAAATTGCCACAGTTGGGTAATTCTTCATCATTGTTTTGAACGTGTGGTACCTGCAGAACTTAGTATGAGTGTTATGGGGCAACAGGGAACATGACTAGAAGAAATCTTAAGCTTGGAGACTAAGCAGTCTTTTCTTTTTCTGCAGTCCTGTTCCCCAGTGTTAGTGGTTGTGTTGTGGTCTGTGATATACGGCCCGGTGAAAGGTGATGAAAGGGCTTGGGTGGTAGCAGAGGACTTTTCATTCCAGAGGGCTGGAACGGTCCTGCACGGCCACCTCCCTAGCAGGAGCCAGGGAGATTCCTTACCATTTCCCCAGCATTTAGCTTGTGCCTGAGGGAAAGCAGAGTGGTGTGGTCATTGAGGATACCAATCTGTGACTGAGTAGATAAGAATCCCAAGCAAGTATAGCACATTACGATAATTCAAGAGAGGAAAAAGTTGTTTTGTAGTAAAAGGAAAATAATACTGATTAAAAAGCACAGTGCCAAGATAGTGAGAGAATTATGTGCATAGATTATGGATATTTTAAAACTAATGCACAAAACTCAATGCCATAGGGTGTATCATTAATTAAGAATCTCAAATTACCTTCCCAATTTGTATATTATTCTTTCTTTTGATGGTTGGATATCATTATATACGAGATCATGAAAGTGCTTTATCAAGTTCCATAGTAACAGCAGGCTCTGTATTTGCAAACTTAAAGAATTGCAAGTTACAAAGATGTAGTTTATTATTACAAATTAACCATAAATTTGCTGCAACTTTGATAATTTAACAACAACAACAACAACATTAGTTTCTAGTTAATTTTTAATTTTTTTTTTGTAATCTGAGGGAGACAACTATGCATATTTTGTCTAGAAACCATGATATAGATTATAGCTTGGCTTTGTTGCTTCTCTTCAGTAAGATTTTTGCTTTTGATCTCAGCTGGACTATGAATTGTTTGAGACCTTGCATGCAAAACTATCTCTTTACCAGTGTCTCCTAGAAATGGAACAGCATGCATATTTTTGAAGGGCCTTACTCTAATCTCACATAAAATCACTGTAAATCACTTGTGATTCAGTGAGCTTCTTCACTGTCACGCAAACAATAAGAAAGTCCCTGGTGTAGAGATAACCACCTGTCATGTTGCTTTGTTTCACTCTTCAACTCCCCTTACTTTTGTTCTGTTTAATTCCTTTGTTTCTCTTTAAAATTTTAAATACTTTATTTTTTAGAAGAGAAACAACTCTCTTATTGTGTACAGTACCTAGCAAAATGGTATCTTCATTTCCTGGCCTAGGTACAGTGACAGTAAGAATGACAAATCATTGGTGAGTAACATAAAAAAAAAAAAATCTATACTAATAGTTCATTGAATAATTTGTAGATTTTGTTAATGAAATCCAGGTCAAAGCAATCCCTAGTCCTACCTTATTATGCTGGAGAACAGCTTTTTTTTTTTCCTCCATAAGACACTTACACAGGCACAGATGCAGCTATGTGGAGAACATGTTGTTTGAAATGACTGAATGTGAGCGCTGCAGCAAAAGAAAATAAAAATTCAAGAAACATAAAATCACTTTAACTGTCTTTAAGGTCTTTATGAAATATTGTGCACAGAGATTATTAAACTGATGTCAGTAGCAGGTATAGACCTGAGGTCATTCGAATTGACCAAGGACAGCTTTCATGTTAGAAATTTTAAAATATGAAGTTCATTGATATTTGCCTTCAAAGTCTGTGTCACCATAGATACTAATGTGGAAGTACAGGGAGGGTGAATACAGGATTTGGACAGGCTGGATCGATGGGCTGAGGTCACTTGTATGAGTTTCAACAAGGCCAAATGCCAGGTCCTGCACTTCGGTCACAACAACCCCACGTGACGCTACAGGCCTGGGGAGAGTGGCTGGAAAGCTGGCTGGTGGAAAAGGACCTGGGGGTGCTGGTCAACAGATAGCTGAACATCAGCTGCCAGTGTGCCCAGGTGGCAAAGAAGGCCAACGGCATCCTGGCTTGCACCAGCAATAGTGTGGCCAGCAGGAGTAGGGAGGTGATCGTGCCCCTGTACTCGGCACTGGTGAGGCCACACCTCGACTACTGTGTTCGGTTTTGGGCCCTTCACTACAAGAAGGATGTTGAGGTGCTGGAGCATATGCAGAGAAGGGCAACAAGGCTGG
The DNA here is from genome assembly GCF_030867145.1 of Opisthocomus hoazin. Lineage (NCBI taxonomy): Eukaryota > Metazoa > Chordata > Aves > Opisthocomiformes > Opisthocomidae > Opisthocomus > Opisthocomus hoazin. Next base: position 8,053,367 of record NC_134420.1, read on the forward strand.
TGAGGGGCCTAGAGAACAAGTCTTATGAGGAATGGGTGAGGGAACTGGGATTGTTTAGTCTGGAGAAGAGGAGGCTGAGAGGAGACCTTGTTGCTCTCTACAACTACCTGGAAAGGAGGTTGTAGTGAGATGGCTGTTTGTCTCTTTTCCCAGGTGCCAAGTGATAGGATGAAAGGCAGTGGCCTCAAGTTGCACCAGGGGAGGTTTAGATTGGATGTTAGGATAAGTTTCTTTACTGAAAGAATCATAGAATCATTAAGGTTGGAAAAGACCTCCAAGATCATTAAGTTCAACCATCAACCCAAGACCACCATGCCTGCTATGAGTTGTAAAGCATTGGAACAGTCTTCCCAGGGGAGGGGTGGAGTGACCATCCCTGGAGAAGTTCAAAAAACGTGTAGACATGGCACTTGAGGACATGGTTTAGTAGGCATGGTGGTGATGCGTTGGTGGTTGGACTTTATGATCTTGGAGATCTTTTCCAACCTGAATGATTCTACATTTCTATGATTCTGCAATATGTTCACAGATTTTTTTCTTTGGTACAATCTCATGGTCTTGTTTCTCTCAATGCACCAATATAATAATATGCAGTCATAGTGAGGTCACTGGAACAGAATCTTCATAGGACAGATATTAGTAGAATAAGAATTATGACGCATTTCTTTTGAATCCTGGACTTTTTCAAGGTTTGAGTTGGATTTAATCATCAGGTTAGTCTTGTAGATTGTAATAATCCTCTGCCTCTATTCAGTTTGGAGGTGATATTCAACATGCTCTGGAGGTTCTTTGACAGAAGTTGCAGTTGCAGGAGAGTTCATCATCAAACTGTCATTTTGCTGCAGAATCAGGGCATTCCCTTATGAATTGTAGCAACAAAGTAACAAACTTGTACATATTATGCTGTCAGTTCTGCACAAAACGTTCTGGAGGAGGTAGCACAGTTCTGTGGTGCTACTGTGTTGGTGGTTGGTTGATTGGTTTGTTTGTTTCTTTTACCATAGTAACATTATTTATTCCCTTGTTCAGAGCATGTATAAGAAACTATGCATCTTCTAAGTGTAGATAGAAGCTGAGGATTTCAGGTAGGTCACAGTCCTGTGCAACTGGACAGCAAGAGAACAGTGTCTTTCCAGACTGTCAGGCATAGAGTTGAGCCAAAAGAGATTTCAGTCTCAGCACTTGCTTCATTATGTGAAAATAAAAGGGGTGCAGAGGTGTGTATGAGCAGGTCTTCAGACTTTCTTTTGCCTTGTCTCTTGACTTATGTGATAATGAAAAGCTCTGTGAAACTGTTTTGATTTTGGCAGACTGAGAGCCATATTCGTTATTCGTCCTCCAGTCCTTCTGCTTAGAACAAGAGGTTCTATTGCTCATGTGTGTGGAGAGGTCATGTTTGCTCCTTAAAATCATTGGCAAAGAATAACAGAAAAAAAAGGAGAAGACAGAGAGAGTGGAAGAAGAGTGGAGTGTACCAGGAACCATGTTATTTCTGTTTTTTAAATGAGAAGTAAATGAATCAGATCTCCTGCCAGCATACAGTGATGATATAGGTTCCTAGGGGAAAAAATGTGAAGCCAGGTTTTTTTGTCTATGGAAGGACATAGGCCTCTGAAAAGCGAGAACCAGAAGCTGTTCAAAGAAGTTAATGCGTCAGAAACTCTCTAAACTTTATCTTTGGCTTCTGTTTGACATTAGGGACAATGCTGCATGTTCCTTTCACTGTCTTGTTACTCAGACAGTCCAACTGACTCAGAACATTCATTAACCTCTCCGAAGGAACTGTTGCTATAGACATGGCTGCCTCCCATCTACAGGGTGAGAGAGAGAGAGATTAGGGCTGAAACCAAATTACAAGAAAAGGATCAGCTTCAGCAATTCAACTAGGGGTGCACTCTGGGTTTCTCAGGTAGAACTGTCTGGTATGTTATAACATCCCAAAGTTTGGATCCTACCCTTGTCATGAAATCTCAGCTAGACTGGGGCAGACAGGTTTACTGAAATACAAAAGGGTTAACAACTGAATAAATTCAACTGAATTTACTTGGGAAATTGTAGAAGCTTGTCAAATTCTGGCATCTCTTCACAAATTCAATTCCGACTAAATACATGCTGTATAAGATGCATCACTAAAATTATGATATTTCCATAGTAATTTTTTTACTCAAAACTTGTGAAGTTTAAGAATAAAAATTGATAACTGAAACTGTTCTTTTTTAATTTTTTTCAGAATAAAATTATGGCTAAAATTTCAATATATTTACTAACGCTTTTGTGTTTTGAAACTCTGATAGAATCTTTGTGCTTTTTAGAAAATCTCTGGAGAAAAGCGAAAGAACAAATTAGACTAAACAAAAGTTGAGGAAAGTGAATATATTTAACATTGTGTATTGGTTAAAATAACAGGAAAAAATAATAACTAATAATGTTCTGAATTGAAAACTAGCTCTGAGTCTCATTAAAACCTTAACCGCTTTAGGCTTTCCCTTCTCTCACCTGCCACCCACTGATGACCTATGAGTCACCATCTATTCCAGCTTCATCTGAAATCTTTATTAAATTATTTTAAACCCTAAAGCCCTGTGTGATAAGAAAAACAACAGATCAGCTTTTATACTTTTAAATTATAAGATTATCTGTAGATAACAGAAATCATAATTTCCATGTATGTATCCACATGTATGTATGAATTAACAGCTTCAACATGCATAATTGCATAGTTTTAAAGCTCGTAAATTATGAAAAATTATGGCATTTTAGCTCATTATAGTTCACTGTTCATAAACCAACCCTTTCAGAAAATAACCGGAGGACTCTCAGATTTACTCAGAGTATCAGCCTCTGGGCAGCAAACAAAATGGTAATCAGGAAATAATTTTTTTTCCCAACTTTTTTTTTTTGTTGGTTAGTACAACCCAAAATGGCTATTGATTTAAAATCATTTTTATTCAATAACATAGAATAATAACAAAGGCACTGCTTTGTCAATGTTTTTCTCTATTAGCAAGAGCTTGGCCTTAGTCATTGCCCAGATGCTTCTCAACAATTACAGATTCTTTACTGGGAAGAAATTGCTGTTATTTACACCACAGCTCAAGGGGGACGTATGCAAGGTCACACCCCCTTCACATGCACCTTTCAAGTGTGCTCTGCATAATGGGATTTTTCTACTGGATGGTTTAGGTGCCTCCTCATTCAGCATTTCAGATTTTATTAGTTTTGCTAGGATTGTTAATTGTTCTTGTGTATTGTATAGGAAGTTAAGTAATTTAGCTATTTATTAGGTATAGTTTCATTATCCTACTATGTAGCAAGGTACTAAAAGGTAAAGGCTGCAGTATTTAACTCCTTGAAGTCGCACTGTGAGTTTGTGATGGAACAGAAAACACAGGCCTCCAGAGCACTGTTGAGTCATTTAACTTTTTGGCCAACCCTTCTTTGCCACCATTCCCTGGAATATGTGCTAGTATAAGTTCAAATCAAAATTCTTTCCCTAAATTCACAGGAGAATGGAGCGATACTTGAAATATCAACAAAGGACCTGATGAGTTGCAGCAAATAGTCAAGATAACAATAGCAAAGTGGCTGATGCTTTACAGTGTGCACAAATAGGGTGATGTGAGGCAGAGAATTACACAGGGGTCTAGGCTTCTCTATGGTGAAGCACTTGGTTAAGCTGAGGCATATGAATAATCTTACAGAAATTGTTTCAGCTTTGTTAAGTTTTGTCTAAGCATGTGGCTAATAACTCTTCTAGGCCAGGACGTTAACCATGTCTGAATGTCTTCGTCAATAGGTAAGATGATCATTCAGAGATGGTCATTTTGTGAATATGTTTTTATAACTCCTTTAAAATACAGATTTATGTCACTGATGACTCATATGATGGAAAGAGCAGTTGAGAAGATCAGTGCTACTACCAAAATATAACCTTTTTGCTGCATGAATTAGGCACACTGACATACCAGCATAACTTCTTCCTCTTGCTTAGTCTGAAATGGAATTCTGCATGGTATGCAAGATTTTTTTTTTACCTTTTTTTTTTTTTTAATAATTAAGTGGAACTAAAAGTGATTCACCTTTGCTTTTTAAGATAACCTTTACTTACAACAGAATTCCTCTCTGGTCAGCTGTTAAGACTGCTTTCAGTATGTTGATTAAGAAGGAATCAAGTCCACCCATTGTGATATTTTTTCTCTTTTGTGCTTCTTTTCCAAACTATTTTCCTTTCTCATTTCTTCTTACAGTTATGTACCTTCTCTTTATTTCTTGGTTCTCTTTGTGTTAACTTCCCTTTTATACTCTATCCTGGTTTTGTTTCCTACAGACATTTCTAGAAAAAGAAGACACTTATATTTTATATATCTATATCAGATATCTTTTAAGATAATGGTATCTTTTAAGATATATCTTTTAAGACATGTTAAATATCTTTTAAGACAATGATTATATATCTGTTTTAACAACCTATGTGGAAAAAACCATAGATTCCACTGCAGATATACAATTATAAATAATTAGAACACAGTGAATAATGGCTGCAGCCTAGTGCTAAATCATGGACCACTCTTTCCCTGAGGTAGATCACCAAAACATATAGTGTTTTAAAATTAGTTATTTGCAAAGGTCAACAAAATAATTTATGGGACAACTTATGCAGATCAAAGAACTTTTGGTCCTTTTCTAAACTTGTAATAATGTAGATCTTCTCAACTGCTGACCTTCAAAAGACCATATTTGACGTCACCAAGTTCTACTGAAATGACTGCCTGCTCATTATGTTTGTAACACAGTGAATTTTCTAATCCTCACACCTAAGCGTTTTACATTGTTGGCTAATAGAAGCTGCCCTTTCCTTTTTATAGGCACTTTGTCAGACACTAAGTATTATTGGGGTAGAGACATCTTTTGCTCTTCTCCTGAAAGCCTGCTATAACTTCTCCTTATGAAGTAATAGAGGGATCAAAAAAGAAAAAAATCTACAGGATTTCTTGAGAAGAAAATGTAGAGGAAGGAAGGGGGTGCTATTCTTCCCACAGAAGGAAGACCATGTAGATGAATGACCAAAAATGAAGAATTGTGGTTTCCTGCCTTTCTTTATTCCTGGACAAAAGTAACTTATTGCTGGTCGCTTTTTACTGTGCCTTGGTGTTTTTTTTGAAACAGCCCCTATTTTCTATCTTTGTGGCTGAGACAATATCTGAAAAAATAATGCTCTTTAATCCCCTTTCTCCTTGTGCTCTAGTGCTCCACAATATCAGAGAAACTCCTGTGTTTCTTCGTTCAAAATCTATCTCAGTTGCCAAAGAGCGACCCTTTGTCTTTTACTGTGTTCCTGGGAGACTTTAACAAATTTAAATTTTATTCTCCAAAGCTCCTTCATTTAGGCTGAGCTTATTCCAGTTTAAATAACTCCTGGATGCACAAGTTCTAATAAACATAACTGGAGGTGGGGGGAAGTTGTGGATTCATTTTGGCATAGTGTAACATGCTTTGTAAGAGAGCATATTATCCACGTTGAAATTATCTATACAGCTATTTAGATATAAAAATAACAGACCAAATGGCTCTATAGTGATAAATCTGTCTTGTCCTTGTCAGTCAAACTAGCGGTACTTGTCTGTCTTCCAAGAAAAAAAAAATCTTAAAAAGCAACACATCTTTTAAAATAACAAGGAGAACCAGTACGGTTCCTAAATTGATGCAGTCTGTCTGAACGACAAGTAATGCAACATTTCCTTAACTATAGTAAAGCTAAACTTGAGACAACCCACAGATATGGGCAGTTGGTGAGTGGGTAGTTCTCCAGTACAGTCATGCTTGAGGAGTAATTACATTGTAATTGGCATTTTTTGCTTTTGCTGTCACTTACCCAGCTTCCAGCAAGTGGATACTCTACTTCCCCCACACACTCCTCTTGCCTGACATGGACTGGGGGAGTGCAGACAGCTGAGAGAAATTCGAAAATGCCTCACAGAAAATGAAATTTTTCTCTCAATATTTTTAACAGGAAGCCATTACCTGTTTTGTTCTTGTAAAGATAAGCTGTCCCAGTGTGAAGCCTTTACGAAATGTCCAGATTCTACAATGCTGCACCGAGTTCTCTACAGTCATCTTCAGATTACTTTTATCCCACAGTAGTTTCCTTCTTACTTCTTAGTAACTTTGTGCCAAAGGAGAGTGAAAATAGATGGTCCTGTGCTATGAGTTAGCAAACAATCTCAGGTCCTTCTCACATCTATATTGGGGGATATTGTTTCCAAAGAAGATTACGTTTTTTTCTGAAAACATCCTACTCATCAGCCCCTGGGGTCATGTTCACAGTCTTACTCAACTGTTACACAGTAAGTAGGAAGAATCATGTGGAACACATTTGGCTTTTATGTGGACAGGCTTGGCATAGTGGTCAGGGAACAGTAAAACTTCTAGGTTTGAATCTCTTTTGAAGCCTTCAATATTTTGCCTTGAACTTGCTGTTGATATTAAATCTCATATGACTTTTTTGTGTTTGTAACACAGCCAACTTTCTTTACTTTTAGGCACAGACCAGGAATTTCCCTACATTTAAATATGCACCTATGCTTTCGGCACCCTTGCAGAAAATCGGAGTGGCAGTCAAAGCCATCTGTTAAACACTGCTATTTTGTAAGTCTGTACCAATATTTTATGGGGTCAGAGTTTGCAATACACAGATTAATTAAAGCACTACAAAAAAGTCAATAGTATAGATTGACGCTAACCAGGGAAATTGTCAGCTCCTTATTGAATGAAACAATGCAGTTAGGCTAACAATTGCAGAGAATGTGTGACTAGAGTGAAATAGCATACTGCAGAAAATGTATCCAGCCTTACTTTAATGTAGTAGTAAGCATTAGAGGTCTTGAATAGTGTTTCCCCCAAGGCATATAGATGCAGTACTTTGTCTTTTAGTAAAAATTGGCAACATTGTGAAGAGCATTACAGAAAGCAGACAGGACTGTTATTCTTGGTTTTGCCTATGCAAAATGGAATCCTAGTGAAATCTACTTAGTGACATATAGATATATAGAAAAAATACTTGTATATATAAAGCCAATGAAGTTGTCCAGACAAACAAAAAACTGCAGTAAAGGTGATCGAAAATTGCACCCTGAATATTTCCTTGACTAAGCCACTAAGACATTGTTTGAAGAAATAGAAAAGCGGACAAAGCCATGGGAGAAAATGTCAATACACCAAAGACCTTACCAGGATGTGTAACTTAACTGTCACCAAGTTTTCTAGAAAAGACTATGGTACCAAATATGTCCACAATCAGTGTGATATGACACATGAATGCAAACTTTCCTAGCAACTGAGCTGTTACTGCTGTAGAGAGATAGTGGTTCAAAATTCAGTATGTTTATATATTTTTTAAGAAAATAAAAACCCAAATATATTCTCCTCCTCCAGCTCTTCAAAAGAAAAATACAGAAGTACTGTAAAACATAAGACACAAAGACACAAAATAAATCAGTTTATTACATGGTGTTATTTGAAATCAGATACCACTTGCTGCTGGGCATATTCTTTGACAAAGGATTGATTATAGAAAAATTGAAAGATATACAATGAAAACTAATAAGATATTTAAAAGTCATCTTTCTTTTAGTTAAGAAACAGAAGGGTGAAGATTATTTCAGTATCCATGAAGTAGAGAAGTAAAAATACCTGTAGTGTGAATAAAAAAAAAAAAATCTGTAACAGTTCTGATATGATCAATAGATTATTAGATTTTTATTAGGTTACTTCTACTAGATTTCTCTGAAGTATTCAGTTCTGGCAAACTCTGATCCTGTTGGTTTCAGGAATACAGTGAGGCCAATACACCGTTCTTTAGAAATGTACACCTACAAGTTTTATCTATGCAAGTTTGTCCCATTGTTAGGGAAGCTCATACTTTATCTCAAGATCTCATGACAGTAGGAGAGTTCATGACCCTAACCAGTTTGTAAATATTTTGCAGCAAAACCACAGCTGCCACCAACAAAAAACCTCCACTTGTGCTATTGTGACTTGTTATTTTTATTACCAACCAAATCTGAAATAGTTGTCAAGAATGGAAATCAGTTACATAAACTCTATTTTAAGAGTTTTGTTGAAGTTCTACATTGAATTTTTTTTCAAATTTCAAATTTACAGCAATCACTTTGAAATTTCTAAATATTATAGTTATGGTTTCAAAGTACCAGTCATAACATATTACTCTCTTGTGTGCACATAACATGTTAAGTATCACGCCTTTAAATGGTAATTTTCAAAAACAATTGCTGTCTCCTATTATCATGTGTCACAACAAATGAGTGTGTATATACAAAGTATGCCAGTTCATCCTTACATATTATAATATTAAAGTTCTGTCGTGCCACAGTATGCTTTCAAAGTTGCAGAAGATGCAGCAGTACCAAGCTCTAATCTATGAAAACCATAGGAAAAAAATATTTTTACTGTTTTAGTTTGACAACCATTTTTAGTCTTCAGGAAGCAGCAACAGCAAAAGCGATATTTAAATATGTACATATTAAACTTAGTATTGGAGTCTTAGTACTCGCACCAGTACAAAGCAAAATGGTTGCATGCATGCATCTATTACTAGGAGCAAACTAACAAGTTGAAAACTTGTTGAAATGTTAACTTCTAAATTGCAGTTCACTTTGTGCTTCATTTTAAATAATGGTGTTAAACTTAGTAGGATTATGTAACATAAGGTACAAAAAAAAGATTATGGGATCTAATGAATGGAGCAAGATAAATTTAGATTTAATTATAAAGTGGGTTAATGAATAGAAATAGCTATCAAGATATCAGTTCTCTTTATTTTTGGTAAGATTAGGTGATTTTCTGTGCATGTATCTGTGTGTCAGCCTAGCAGACCATTAGTGAAAAGGTCATAATGCGTTATTGTCAGGTAATGATGATCTGTATTACTTGTTGAAGTTGACTTGTGTGTTATTGTATATTTACACATCTAGAGTGAACTTTTACACTCCACGCAGATTTGCCAGCAGAAGCTTCAGAAGAGGGAACGTTGCACCTGCTAGATTTGTGCAATTGCAGGCTACAAGATTATTTTCCAGCGTTCTGTGGCTTTTAAATAACAAGAGATTCCTGAGACAGCCTATTAACTGCAGCAATTAAATGTCTTTGAGAGTTGTAGGGTAGCTCATTCTTCCTTTGAGAAGGGACTGCTTCTGGTGAAAGCAACAAACAAGCAATTATGTGTGATTAATCATGAAATATGTTGTTTCTGAGCCCCATTGTATTTGTTGTGTACATGAGTCTCTTGATTTGTTAGAGCTCAGGAGATGCATAAAGAACTGGTCAGCTTTGGGTAGATGCTTCTGACATGCTGGGCTTTTACCATTTCTTTCCCTTAGATAAACCCGCCTGAATTAGTATTGGCTTTTTAAAGGTCATAAAATGTGAAGGTTATTGACTCCAGCATGCTAGCTCCAACACAGGTGAGGAACAAATTAATGTTTTTCTGCATTTTATTGATTTCTTAGTATCATGTCATTTGGCTTTTAGTCTTTTTACCACATAAGAAACTCCTCATTCTATACCATATGTCTAGATTTTCTATAAAGTGTACTGAGAAAGTAAATATTGAAGAACGGGGTTGACAGAAGTTCATAAACTTCATAGACAACTTCCCAAACTTATCTGTGGGAAACTGAAAAAGGGAGTGGGCTAGATATTTAGCTCTGGACAAGGAAACAACCATTTCTCCATGAATTCTCATGCAGGTTAGGCAACTAAGCCATATGACTTTCCTCTCAACTGTGAATAGATACTTGTGTTCTTACCCCACTGAAAATAATAGTTCAGCGAAGAAGGTGCCTAGCCAGGAGATAGAATAATTTCCATTTACTTGAAAGCAGTCAGGTACCCTGCTTGGAGAAACTTTTGAGTCCTGATTCCTGTACTATTTTGGTTTCCAAGATAGTGCCATAAGGATGTAGGATTTAGTCTGTGTTCTGGTCTCCTTTGAAGCTAATCAGCTTTGAATAAATAACCAGCAATACAGTGGAGAAAGGACCTACACCTGGCTGTCTTCTTATTCTAGGTGAGTGCTTTATCACAGGACTTGTAGAGTCAATCTCTCTTTCATTCTTCTGATAGGACTAGAGCAAAAGGACAGGAACATGCACGCAGTGACAGGTCAATGCACAGGGAGGCAGAATTTTAATGCAGAGATACTCAAATGTAAGGAAGCTATAATGCAGGTTGCAGTCTAGTTGCAGTAGCCAAGGGTTCTGCTCAGGCTAATATTTTCAGTTAATTAGCAGGGTGAGCATCTTTCACAAGACACTGTCTAAAACCAGCCCACTTCACTGGTGTTCAAAAGCTCATCTCAAAACTTCATTCAAAATCTGAGCCTTTCATAATCAGTCTAGGAAGCCAAATTGTACACAATGCAATGCTCCTTTGAGAGACTGGCTGGGTACCTTGGAAGATCCCAGAGCTGGTGAGCTGTGAACATTTTGTTGTCTTATTAAACTAATAAGCTGATGTCTAAATTGACCTAGAAGTTAATTATGAAATAAAAAACACACCTGTTGTATCAGTTACCACAAAACTAAAAGCAATTATATTAATCAAATTTAATAAAAACTTGTAATCGATGAGGAGCAATCAATTGACACCGAAAATTGAGACTTGGTGTTTGAGTGACTCATACAGTAACTTTTGCATTTTACTCTGTGCTTTAGGAACTAATGACATAATCATATATAATTGTTTTAAATATTTTATAAACTGCAGTGAATTTCCTAATGCTGTTTGCTAATTATGCAATATAGTTTTAGGAAAATTTCAAGGGTGTTGTAGTATAGCTGGGATGAGTCATTTGTCACCACAAGATTGTAGAGAAATCCTCACTCCTATAAATAGAGCCATAGGCATTATATATACACTGTGTCTTTTCATTTAGTGTTTTTTTGTAAAATACCTGTATCTCTAGTTACTATTGCTATTTTGATATAGAATAGTATAAACATGACTTTAGCTGAATACAGAAGAGTACTGGCAGCAATTGGAAACTTCATGGTTGAGCTACAGCAGAACAATGAGCTGTCTAAAACATCATGGGTAGATTATTTTAGGAAAATATCTAAAGCACCAACTCCTAGGTATTATAGCAGCTTAGAATGAAAGAGTTCACCATCTGAATAGACTAGATCAAAGAATAGGGAGTGAAAAAAATGCGTAAAAAGAGAATGGAAATTTTTATGCAGAAAGTCAATGGTAGTACTGAAAATAGAATTCTTAGAAGCTTTATACTATTATTAAATACTACTACTAATAATTATAGTACTGACTGAGAGCTTTGGTTAGGACTAAATTATCATTGAATACAAGATCAGCAGACAAAAACTTTCTGAAATTATTCTGAATAATTTCTGTCTCTAACGTAAGAAAAGACACAGATGATTATGAAAAGAAGACACACTGTCAGTTTCTGTTCATCTGTTAACATGAATAGAAGTGTATCTCCAGCCACACTGTGTTTAGTAACTAGGATTAACATGGATGTGGTCTCAACGACTATGTTTTCCATGAGTGAGGAGCTACACTTTACATCATGTGAACATATCCTGCTCAACAAGAGATAAAGTGCCTCTTCACAGAGTATTATCTTCCCCTACAGACTATTCCTCTCTCTCTCTGTCTCAGTCCAGGCAGAAACTGTGTTCCCTAGGGCACCTCATGAAAAGCAGGTGACGTTTTTTAATACATAAGTGTCTATGGAAAAGATGGGCATCTTCTTTGCAGTTAACTTGTATTTTTGTGGTGTGGCTAAACTAGTAAATGAGAGAGGCCCCAGAGAGTTCTGAACAACTTAGGAGATAGGTATCGCTGACATCTGGATGTGCCACGAGGGCATCTTTGTACGGACTATAGAATGAGGTATGGTGAAATACCTGTTTCAGACCTGCTTCTGTCTAGATGGCAGCGGTCTCCAAGAGTTGTCATTCCTATTTCATGTACAATTTCCTGAGGAAGTTTTCTGGTACTTGGGCATGGAAAAGGACTTTCAAGCAGGTCTTCCTGCTGAGGTGTTCAGACATGTCCCCATGTGCTTCTTGCAGTGAGACAGCATGGACTGCACATGAATTTGACTTGTAGGCTATTATTGCAGGTACTCTGGTAAGATTCTATAGATGCAACAGTTCAGTTGAAAAGGCTTTTCAGGGGCATCAAAGGAGAAGTTGCAAAGAGTTACAGTGCCTTCCTCTAGAGCTTAAGCTAAAGATCACAGCTCTTTCAGGCTGGTAATTGAAGTACAGGGAAGAACTTTGACTCATCATGCAGGTAGAGTACTTTGAGTTACTTCACAAAAGAAAGATCAACCTGCTTCTTCCTGACAGTTTAACAAATGAATCATGCATCTCTTTTTAATAGTAGTTCAGATCTCTCCAATCTTTCTGTAGATTAACTTCAACAAAATATTTCCTAAGAAATTACAGAATTATTATTCTGCGTGCTTATGTGTCTACTAATTTTTTAGCTAATCTGCACTGAATAAATACCCATATGCTAAATGTATGTTCTTTAAACAATAACCATTGTCATAGTAACTAGTTGGCACAGGACAACAAAGGAATTCCTTCTATATCAATAATTGTACAGAATTGAATATTCTGAAGGAATATTCACAGAGCTACAGGTTTTCTGTTTTGCGTAAAGAAATTAAAGGCATCATAATTACTCATTTTCTAAGCACTATTGGTAAAAATAGGAGCTGGCTGATATGAATGAAGAATGCTGTATGTAGATACTCTGATTTTCTTTCTAATGTAACAATTTCTTCTTGTTTTACTTAGAGGCTGAGAAAATAACACTTGCAAGTCGACAAGTATATGCTGATAGCATGCTCTGAAATATGGATTTCTCATTTTCATTTTTAGATGGTTGATCAAGAAATGTATGAAATGCACAGTTATGGTAAATGGTTTGAATAGAGTGAGATGTCATGTACTAATCACTAAAATGGACTACTGAGACCATAACATGAAAAAGAATCTGGAAATTCTTTTGAAAATTACTTAGTCTACGGTCAACAATTGCAAAGAAAAGGGGGAAGAAAATAGAGAATTTTATTTTAATAAGTTAGAAAATGCCCAAAAAATGGTAGGGTATAATGGATAAGAGTTGGATTCAAGCAAGAATTCGTAAAAGAAAATGCACTAACCTCGCGTATAAAAGCTCTTAAAAATAGTTGTCACTAAGATCACTAAATAAACTATTTATATTCTACTTCTCAGATCAGCACACATGTTCAAAAAAATATCAAATAACCTCTGACAAATTTGCAGATATTTCGAGCAAAAATGAAAGCAATAAAGAAAGCAATAAAGAAGCAGTGTTTCATAGATTTGGTCCTACACAATGTTTGAAATTTCAAATAAATATGGTCTCACTGCAGTGATTACCTGCTGAGCATACACTGAGCATAGAAGTCTTCCTGTAGAATGCATTCTTTTGCTTCACTATAGACAGCATAGTCAGAAGAAAATAAGTTTTATAAGAAGCTGCACTGGGGGAAGGAGTGGGGGGGACCTGTAACCACTGCTGCCCATCACATGAATGTCCTGGAAATGAGCAGCAGCTGCCTTGTACCGTGGTGTTCCATAGCCAGATGCTGCAATGCTGCAGGAAATCCTTGTAGAACCTGATGTTGCTTAATGAAGCCTTAGTTTTTATCCTGTTCTCTTTTCTACCTTCCCTTCTCTAGGGATGGGAAGATTAAATTTCTGGGCAGCAGGGAGATCAGAAACAGACAGTACTTCGCTGTTCGGGTCAGGTAATGAGTTCAAGGATTAATTGCAGAAGTTAGTGCACACAAAGCTAGGGAGTCAAAGTACACTGCACTATCTACCCAACGTTACATCTACAGCCATGTGCTTCTGAGATACAGTAAGGGAGCTCTGACTGTTTTCAAAAGAGATTCTGCTCCTCAGAGCTAATTGGCGTGTACCTCCCCAAGCATAAATGAAAGCTGTTTATCCCATCTAACCTTCTCTACAGCCAAGCACCATAAAGGGTCTGTTACTGAGTGGATGCCCAAAGCTCTGCAGTAGCGTAAGCAGGTTGCCCCGGTTTCCTCGGTCTGGGCCTCTCCGTACCCCAGACTAATGAAATGAGGTGCCTAGTTAAATACGCTGTGAGTAATAACCGTCATGGTAATGGGTATATGGGAAGATATTTCTTCAGCTGTCTCCATTAACTATTCATTTATTAGCGGTCTGAATCAGGACGAGAGCTTCAGCTCTGAGGCTGGATATCTGGGATAATCTCATTGTCTGTCTTTGGTCGGGAAACACAACTGGACACTGATTTACACTGAAATAATGTAACCTCCTCCAGCTCCCTAGAACTGACACCACTGTGTCACATCTCATCATTATTCAAGTGTGAAACAGCTGGCCTTCTCCATCCACCTCAGGCTTTCAGCCAGAAGAACTGCTGAAATACTTCTTCCTGTAAGATTACAAGACTTTTGAAGACATGCACAAGCTTTGCACATGGAGTGTTGCTCAATGATTTTATAGGTACTTTCACAGCCAATTTCAAGCTGTTCTGATGAGACATATCAAACAGCTGTTTTTAGAAAGCAGCTAAGGTCTTTTCATAGGCTTAAACAAAGAGTTCATGGCATCTCTTTTTTTGTAGTATGTATGTTGTGCTACAGAACTCTCACAGCTTTCATTACTCTTAGCTGTATTTTGTTCTTAAAACAGGCTTAACAAACAAACGTTTCACATTGACCTATATGGAACAAACATTTTAGCAGGAAGGTAAATTATTAGTCTAAGTTGTATGAAGGCAGCAAAAAGGAGATAAAATTAATTTGGTCCAAAGTAGATGGTAAAACACAGAGTTTCTCAGTGGAGTCGATAGGAGTTATTACTTAATAAAATCATTCTGTTGAGTAAACCAGTTGGTGCTGAGGGTCCAAATTTCATGCTGTGCCCTTTCAGGGGTGGGGTGGGTTGCTCCAGATGAGCTCTACACTGCTTTTGCAGACAGAACATCACTAGAAGCTGGTGTGTGTCTTTTGGTTTAGTTTTATTTTGCACACCCTAACATTGCTCTCCTATTTCAACCACACTGGTTACACAGGGACAGTTGAAAGGATTCACTTCACAGAAAACAAAAAAGCTTCTAGGTTGCATCTACGTAAGTGTTTTAACTGGATGTATGAGTCTGTATCTGACAGGGGTGCCCACTAACCCCCGCAACAATGCAATGTACTCTAGCTGTTGTCCCAAAAACACAGGTTCTTTTCCCCAGTGTGTAAAAAAGCCCATCAACACACAGATTTCAGATACCTGTTTATTTCATGTCTGGGCAGAGATGGGTGCTAGGTGGTAACTCCACAAAACTAGCACACTTTGGCTAACACGCAGTAAACTTTTGTACATTTCAAGCAACAGTTATCAGTACTTTTACAGTTATGCTTAATCATGCTCTTTCCCATTTGTCCTTACATGTCTCATCTCCGCTTCAAGTCACAATATCCTTCCTTTTGCTGCGCACGTTCCATGAGGAAGGGGCTTTTCTTGGTAGGGGGCTTTCACTACTCGAGGGCGGGTCTGTTACCATGCTAATTAGGGTAGTTCACTCACAGTTCAAGCAGTCTTCTTTTTTATCAGCAGTTTTGTTTCATTTTGCACTTGTTTTAATTACAACTGTGGCTCTTCAAGGCTATGGTGTTAGTCCTTGTAAGTTCCTTGTGTTCTTTTGCTATCCTCTTAGTTGGTTGACATCACCGGCACCATCTCCCCCCTAGCCCAGCTGCAGCAGTGATGGCAGGGGGCAAGCAACAGCACAGGATGCCCTCGGTGGTTAAATCCTTTCCCTCTGGCTTTCAGGTGTCCTTTGAGACCTGCTTGCTCAGGCAGCATAACCATTGGATGAGTGGGAAGATGCTGCTAAGGTAGCTTTTCCATCAGCTGTGCTATGAGCACACATCTCAGGCTGCTATCTGAGGTCAGACCACCATGAAAAATGGTGATCTCAATATCCCAAATAATTTTCTTCAGGTATACTGGAACACTTGTTGTGGGACACATTTCTTAAAAATCTCTGGGGTGGAATCCTTCCTGTTGGAATTCAGATGGTAGAGGAGAAGTCCTAACTTTGAAAGTTTCTCCACCAGGAAACGGAACATCTTTTGTTTTACTTTGTAGGTACTGTTTTTGTGGTACAGAAATATCCCCCATCAACTCTGTATTTGTTTGGTTTTGTTTCCATGTTTGCTGCATCAATACAATCTGCACCTGTTTGTTTTGGCACCAGGAACAGTTAGTTGTCTAGCCTGTATAAACATTTCCCACCTGCCTTGCTTATCTCTCCTCCAGTGATAAACACTCACTAGACTTGCTGTGGGTAATTAGCAGGCCAGTTAATCCAGGAGAGGCGTATACTTTCTTTCGGACATCTGCAAACACTTGTTGTTTTTTTCTACAAGCACTTTTGTGTTAGAAATTATGAGAGGTGATTTTTTTTTTTTTTGAGATATACGGGGAAAAGCAGAAAGCATTTCTCGATGACGTGTTGTTATGATGAACAGGCATTAATAATTGACATTTGTGGCGAGAGAGAAGGCAGTGCACACTCTGAGGGATTGTGATGATATCATGGTAACCATGAGAGCAAAGCCCGAGTGGTCTGTGATGACGGCAGACATGTGCATAGCTTTATACAAGCTGTTCCTCTGGTGGAGGGTTTACATTTGATGGAAATCCATTTACTAAATTCATACGTAAAGTATCTACACATAATCCTGAAAGTTTTCTGGGGACAAGATTAGGTCAGCTCAGTTGCAGAAACATGGGGAGAACAGACTGCTACTAAGTTTAAGAATCACCCCAGTGAAATGAAGCAGAATTTCCGTCCTTGTGTTACAAGGGCAATAGCTGTGCTGCGAGGGAGGAACCTGCAGATGGGCGAGCCTGCTTCCCCAGAGCGATAGGTGAGATTTTCATCCTGCATACCCAGGGCACGGCCTGGTTTATGAGTGGTTATAGATAGCTCCTATGAATTGTTGTAGTTGCAGTTTCCTTTGGTAATCCTTTCTGTAGCCCTATTCCCTCCAAATATAGTGCAAAGATGTCACTCTTCTGTGATTACAAGCATGCATCCTATTGCCTTCAAAACTATATGATCAAACAGCTGCTTGTCTTCTTCACACCCTCGCAAACGAGTGTACAGTAACTCCTGAGAAAAAGATTGTTTTCTCAGATCTTCTTTTGCCTTGATAATTAATACACTTATCAAAATCCAAATAGTTATTATTTTCAGTCTAATCATTTAGCAACTCAATTAACTTGGTGACACCCATTTCAAAGGGCAGCTTTTTGACTGCCAAAGCGTGATGTGGGAGGACATCCTCAGGTACCATCATTTCAGAATGGTGAAAATGGGCAGCTTCTGAGCAAGGTCCAGTAGAGGACAGTGGGCCCCCAACCCACTTCTAGCTGAGGTCTTACTGCCTCAGTTTTCTGCTGGCTTTCCTTTTCCGTAAGGGAAGGCTGCATGCTAGCAATGACACAGAGCACGATACAGAGCTGCTGCTTGCTTCAACATGCTTCACCAAGGCTTTTTTGTACATTATCCATTTTTACTTGCATTCAGCCATTCTGTTTAGCTGCATGAGCTGGCGAAGCAACTGAGTCCTGACATTAGAGAATCCCTCTGGTATGAGAATTTCTTTGCTGGCAGACAGCTCTCTGCCTTCATAACACATGAAGGGTGACAAGGGACCAGCCATCATTAGGTACTGTTATACTGTAGTTACTAAATATGTGTTCCTGGGAAATTAAACATGTAGCATGTAGTTGCAGAACATTTGATGTATAATGTGTTCTTGGTCTCTGTCCTGGTATACAACTCTGCTGCATAAATCTCTGTTTCAGGTAGTACCTGTTTGGCAGTAGTATTGCTTCAGGATAAGTATGAGCAGGTTTATCTTGGTTGTCTTATCCTTTATGTAAAGGATAACAAAATCCTGAAAACCATATAACGTAAGCTACACAGTCTCATCCTCGGCTGTCCAAGATAGGAACTTGGCCCTCACAAGCTGCTGTTGATTGAATGGTTTTGTTTGTTTTTTTCTTTATTTCCTATTCTGCCTGAATACACTGGTTAGGCAAGTTTAAAAGTCTTTTTATTTACAGATGACTTAGTTTTATGGAAATACACTCACATAACCTTGGACTGCATACAGCAATTGTAAGAAGTATTTGCTCTAAACTTAAACAAGCATGTGCTAACACTTAGAAACAAAGAAATGATGTTTGAAAAAAAGAAAATCTCTTCAGTGTTGGAGTTTTACCTTTGCAATGTAAGATACCTAGTGATGGCACATCTGGGTAGTACCTTATATTAATAAGTGATCAGTTTATTATAGTTTGTGGCATCTCAGACATCACTTTCCTTCAAAATGATTTTCAAGACTGCAAGAATATCCATGAAATGCTGCCTTAAGAGAGGAGTAGGTTCTTTAGCATTTAATTATGCCTTTATTGTCATGATTTCACTTGGGAAGAGCAGGGTGCTTTTGCTATACTGTTTCTGTAGCTTAGTTCTCCGAATTATAGAATCACAGAATAGTTTGGGTTGGAAGGGACCTTTAAACGTCATCTACTCCAGACCCCTGCAATGAGCAGGTTATGTCTTATACTTTTCCTATTTTCATCTGTATTAGTATTGTTTCCACATAACTTAAAATATTTTAGGAGAAAGTCTTTAGAAATGGATAAGGAAAAAGAAACATAATGAAAATGTACCTCATTTGTTTCTCTATCGCTTCCCTTGATACGTAGAAAACAAGAGGAATACTCCAACATTCTGTGTAAAGGCAAAATACTTGAGCATCCTAGGGGAAGACAGAAAGAAGATTCAGTGACAGGTAATTTTCTGCTCCATCTTTATGAATTACAAACCCATTTGAGGTAAGCACAAACTTTCCTGGTGTTTGTCTGGAGGACCTGTGTTGCTTATTGATTGTCCTTTTTCACTTGCACTTACTCTTCAGACTCATTGCCACAAAGTAGGTTAAAAGACAAGTTTCAACAGGTTCTGAGGATCAGCCATCAAGGCTGAATAATTTTCATTGTATTTTCACCCTGCTTTTTCCCTCAGGGTTGAAGAACTAATAGGTGTGTGGTTTAGCAATCAAAATGAACTTGTTTTGTTCCTACTAACATTCAGATTTAGCTCAGGAGAAAGTACTCATCGGTTTCAAATACCCGCTTGTGCCAGACCAGCTTGTTAGAGACCTGGAAGGCCAATGCAAAAATTGGCATTAGTTTCCCCACTGATGAAAGCACGAAACATACAGTATTGGCACAAAACCAGTATTTCCTCTTTAAGAACAAGAGGTGTAAGTATACACCACATTTGTAGTCTGATAAATGAGATCTCTTCCAAGGAAGCTAAGCTCAATAGCTTTTTCTGTTTGCTTTGTATAGGAACTGTTCATTGAAGACTGACCACTTACATTTGAATAGCACATTAAACAATTATTTTCTTACTTAGGCCACATTTTTTCATCTGTTTCTTTCAGTAAGAGTGCCAGGTCAAGCTGTTCCTGCCACATTGTCAACAGTTCATTCCTGTCCTGCATAGTTATTTTCTGGAGGCTTATTTTTAGGCTGGATGAATTCCGTGATGCATTTTACATGGTGTCATGAGCAGTTGCATGAGAGCAACATGAGGGGAAACAAGGAGAGCAGAAGAGAAGGGTACATGGGAAAAGGTGGTACTGAGCTATGAGGAATGTCTGCGGAATCGTGAGGTCAAAACTGTCCTTGCTGGGATGGTCTTACTGCCTCCTGCCTGAGTCTTACAGTGCATCTAACTAAAAAGCTTTATCTTAGAATTCAGCTCAGGTGTTCTGCTGCACGTAGGCTCTATGGTCTCTGTTTGGCATCTGTGTTCAACATTGATTTCTCATCTCACCTGGTTTCCCAAGGTTTCTTCATATTTCCTTTTCAGATTTTAAATGGTTGCACTGATTTGTTTTGCCTTATATGAAACATTTTAGACTATTCTTTAATCTACTTCTGTGTATTGATTTTCTTGTCTGATGTTTCAAGTGTAACAAAAAGTTATTTTAGTTTCAAAAAGAATATCACTCAAATATTTTTCACTCACATATTAGTTTCAACACTACATTGTGACTGATTACATATTTTTCCAGCTTGTTTAAAATAATGATTATATACTTTGATATATAGATAGTGTGGGTATTCAAACAGATGTCACCCTCCAAAACCAGATATGAACACATTTTATGTCTCTGTTTTACTCTGGAGTAAAACATTTCTTAACATTTTAGAATTTTTATTAACATTTTAGAATTATTTATGGGTATCAGATTTACATATTTAATATTTAAAATGAAATTTTAAATGGGAATTATTAATTGAAGCTATGAATCTGTCATTCTACCAAGCAAGCAATATAACGGAAGAAATTTTCACGAATTATACTGTATTAGCAGAGGATGGACTAGAAATTTGACTCTGGTTCCACTAAAGTTGATGGAAGTCTCTGCATTGGTACTTAGGGGGAATACACACTGGCTAATTATAGCTTAGGCTAAATCTCCCTAACTTCCCACTGCAGTCAGTGAAGAGAGACGAGCTTCTCCAAGGGACAGTTAAGAGCAGAAGCCAGGCATAGCAGTTCTCATTCATGCCCTGGAGGATCATTTGGTAGAGTCCTCTTCGGTCTCTAATTATCTGTATATCCTGGGGTTTCTGTAGCATCCAATGACATAGCAGTTAATCCTTTCATATGTTAGTTACATCAGTATTACGGTATAAAATGACAATGTTCATTTTAACTTTGCATAGAGTAGAAAGTTGCCATATTGGTAGGTCTTATAAAAATGTCTGTTACAAAATTACATAAAGCACATTATTATTTTCTCTAAACGTACATAGAGACAGTAAAATTAGCAGCAGAATGTTTAAGCTTCCTTCTATGTAGATTTCTTAAAGATAAATAAGGGCTCAATGAAGGAAGAATATGTCCCATTATTTAGTAGATAATAGGTATCATTACTTGCTAACCCTTATTAGTAAAACTGTGCTTCTTGGTTCAGGCATGCACAGGACACATACATACCATTTTGTGGAGAAAAAGTCTGCAAGATTTATTACATCTTGCCTTTGAGCTTTAAAAGGAAAAGATTAAAAAATATAATAACTCTGGGTCAAGGCATTTCATGTCATAAAATACATGAGGTCTCACTGAAGGATCACGGCCCCAGCATCAACAGGGAAAACAGTTCTAATGGTTTCATCCTAAGTCCCTGAAAATGTAAGTTTACAGTTAGTTTACTCAAATCTGGACACCATGTAGTCTTATTAGGCCTTCCCCCCCCCCGAGAATTAGGTAGTTCACTTCCTTGGCTCACCTGGTCTGTATAGGGATCTTCTACTTCCTGCGTCCAGAGGCATTCTCAGCTTTGCTGTCAAGACAGTCATCAGTTCCACATGTCATCATCAAATACTCAGGTTTGAGGTGACTGTTTGATATTGTGCTTTTAGTTTCTCTTTCTCAGTTTACTGAGCAGCTGCACAGAAAAAAAGCCCCACAGTCCAGTTGTGTTTAGATTATGCAGACTTCTAAATAGTTTGCCTGTTAAAACATTGACATCTAAACTATTAATTTAATAGGCCTATAGAGTCCTATGACAAATACCATAACATTGTAAAAATTACAAGGTTCCCATTGTCCACAACCTGAAAACAGTGTTGAAAGATGTACACTGGAAACAAGCTATCTGCTGAAAAAAAATTAAATCAAAGTAAGCTACATCACTCTGGTATTGATTAACGTAAACCAACATTCAGGAGGACTGACGCTGTACTGGAATGTCCATATTTTTCAGCAGCAGTGCTGGTTTCATTAGCCGGCACCTCCAGCTGCTAATTCCTCCCCTTTTCATTCAGCATGCTGGGGCAGCTAGTTGTGCGGCTGTGAAGCTCAACCAACTCAAACCCATCATTTTCTCTGACAGGTTACTTGTCAGTCAGATCAGTTCCCCACTTTGGTTCACAATGTGGATGAGGAAACACTTCTGCCAGGACAACAGAAGAGGTAATGAAATGGCAGGGATGAGAAGCTGGGATGCTTTAGCTGGCCAAAGCTTGTCAAAAGTTTTAGAGACAGTAAAGACAACTTCCCATGTTGGCAAAGCTCAAAGAATCCGTGTTTTCCCTTACGTGTAGATCAAAAACTCTTTATTACATATTTATATTTTAAAAGATTGTGAAGGAGTGGACTAATCAAACCAGACATAGCAAATAATAAATCATCTTTTCTGAAGAGCTGAGTTAATTTTTCAGGGTAACTTCAGTTCATGCGCTGCTTTATCTACCATGCACATATATCTAGAGGTTTTTTCTTTCTATAGTGCATTATTTTTTCTATAAATATAACTTTGCAGATGTCCTTTCAAGCAAAAAAAAAAAAGGAGGGAAGGGAAAAAAAGTCTATTATCTCTGCTCTCTGAGGGATGTTCAAGGCAAATAAATTCTAAGAATCGAAGGTCATTCTTTTGTTTATTCACTTCTATGCTTAAGAAAGAGATTTTAAGAGCCATACTAGATGTGCGCTGGTGACATTATAAAATAATATTTTTTTCTGTTTTCCCCCAGTATTTCTGAGACATGCCAGAGATTCTTTTTTTATTTCAGTTGAGTGAGATATGCTGGCATTTTAGGCCCACTTACAGATTGTATTAGAGCATGTATATTGTAGTGCTTTTTCAACATCTCTGTTTAATACAGCCTTCGTACCTGCACAGTCAGACATGATTCTTTATTCTTTTAAGCCAGACAGCCAATCTTAGAGGTTTCTGTTCCTAGGCACGTGTTCCTGACACTGTGCCAGAGTTTTGGTTGTGCCAACACTCCTGCACGTGGATTTACCCAGTTTAGAAAAAATCTTTCAGGTTTTCTGGTTTGTTCTTTAACCTGAAAAATTTAATTGAGTGAATCTACAGCATATTTCTGTAAATGTTTTGGATTGCCACAACTCAAATGACAATTAATTTTGGCACAATGGCAGGAAACATTGGTAAGTGTGAAGACTGATATATGAAATGCAGGAGTGTATTTTGTCAGATAGTTTATGATTAATATGATATTTTTAATAAAATTATATTTCTTCTAGAGGAAATTAAAATTTAAAATCATGTTGCAAAAATAAAAAAAAATTGTAGTCACGGGTCGCCTTTTCAGCACTACACACATTTAGACATACACTTAATAATTTTATTCCTGTTATTTCTGTTGCATGCAGAAGTGAAACACCTGCTCAGGTTTGCTTCTTCCCTCGATCCAATTTCTTTAGCTTTTGATAATGCTTATTATATGGAAAAGTTCGTTTCTCTGTTGTCAATGACCTGGGTCACAATTTCCATTGCATTGTTTGCTGTTTCTACAGATCATGAATTTGGCAGCTAAAATAATAATAACAAAAACCCAACAGATAAAACATATAAAACAGATCATTTAAAAGTAGTCCTGTCACCAAATAATTGATTTCATATGGATAACACATGCCTGAAATAACTCTCTTAAATGAAGTAATCTAATATTTCTGTTCTCCAAGACTTCCACACCTGGAACCCCCTGAAGGTTATGAAATCATGCTCAAAGACATTTGCATTAGCTTCTGTCTTGAGTGTACATGAGCTTCTTATCATCACAGCGTCGTAATCATTCTTAATCTGCAGACCTGTCAAGTAAGACAGCCATTGTTTCTGCCTAAAAGGTGCCAAGCTGCAGTACAGAAAGGAGATCTCTTTCAAAATCATACCAAAAAAATCTGTAGAATATCTGGGAATAATCTGAGATTTTCCTAATTTGTCAAATAGAGTGAAGCTGTTGGTTCATCCTTCCTCCATCCACTCATGAAAATTAACAAAATAAGATGAAACTTGCATTGGCAAAAGATGATGAAATAATCTGTGACAAACAGAAGGAAGAAGGATCACATCACTTAGAGGAGAGCTACAGTCCTATTTGTGCACTAGACAGAGACAGACTTCCTGCCATAGAAAATTCCACATGTAGAATCTGGGTTTGGTCCCGTGCTCTTGGCCCATTGGGGGCTGGAGGTTTATGAGACACCACATTTCTTCTTGTGGATATGCAGCTTATTAGATTGTTCTTTAGAAATGCTCAGCATAGTCTAGTATTAAGTAATAGCGATGGGCTGGGTTGTAGAGCTCGATAGCTAAGAGCATTATGTTTTCCACCTCCCTGTCTGCAGCTAAGTGTGAGAGGGGAGGGGACCTACTAGCATCAGTGACTTTCTCTGTACAAATGTCCCTTCTCCCCCCAAAAAGCTTTACATTTTTCATGACTCATTTTGCATTGTGTGGGATTACCAGTTGCACAGCCTTGCAGGCAACTGCTGTCTTAACACTTTGAAATCAGGACAAGCATTTTTTTTCAGTCATAACTTTTCATAACTTGCTTTAATATTTTCAGAAATGTTTTCCCCAAATGTATTTTCACATCAATACAGTCTCTTCACACCCTCAATAATTCCAGTGCCTATTCTCTGATACCTAAAATAACGAGTTAGCTTCCACCTGCACCTCGCAGACGTGTAGCAGCTTTATCTCTCATTACATTACTTTCTATTTTTTAATCTCAGCCATTTTCCTCTAGTTCTTTATAATTTCCTTTTCAGTTACATGTCTTATTAAGATACTCATATGATAGCTTTCCTAATCATCATCGATCATTTTTATTTCAGTTTGACATTTTCACTTTGATGTCTTTTACTTTTAATTTAACATGGTCTGGTTTTTTTTTTTAATCCTTTGGTTTTCCAGTAATCTATTCTTACCTCTTTCATCTTTTCCTATATAATGAAATTCAAATAATTGTATGGTTTAGCTATTCATTCCTCAATTATGAACTGTAGAGACTGTGAGGTGATTAACAGGCTTTGTGTGGTATGTATTCTTGAAGCAGCTCTTTGGTTAGATTTAAAATAAACAGGAATTTAAAAATTGATCAGAATTTAAATGAAGTTGAACCCTAAATCCATATGCCAAGAAAAGAACCTAATTTGTTTTACCATCTATAACATGGATTTTTCTTTAAATAGCCAATCACCAAGAAAAATAAATTCTTACACTGATTTATTATTCTTAGCTCTCCCAGAGAACTTGCAGAAATGGCTTACACTTAAGACTATATTGAGGTCTCTTCTCATAAAGAGACATAATAATAATATCTCACGGGACTGCTTCAAGGCATAACTGGCTAATGTTTGGAGAAATCATCACCAACTTTCAGTTCATAAGAAAGATGGCTCAGTACTATTAACAAATATGTTCATTTGTTTGTTACTGAAAATTGACAAACTCACATCAGAAATATTTATGTGACTGTACATTAAGCAAAAGTTTTATTCTGTTTTGAATCCTTTCTCCTGCAAAACCATTTTACTACTTGGTAAGGTTCATGGAGTGCTTGTACTGTGATGATGGTGCAGGTGCTGTGGTAAATTGTCATCGTAATGCACTGCTAGTCTTGAGAAGCGTATGTAGCACCCAACAGCACTGTCACTCCCTTGAACTGGCTGAAGGATCTCAAAATATTCCCTCTCCATCCCAACCACCATTTTTAATGTTTTTGTTATTGCTTTTCCCTTACTTCTGTCACTTCATATGCCATAGTCTGGATGTATACAGTGACAGTTTAGGCTTTTCAATAGTATGAATGTGAAATAAGTGCAATACAAATATTTTGCATCATGTAGTATTCACTCTATTTCAATAACTTTCTTCCCTACTGGATTATATTACATCCGTTATTGCCTACAGTGGTCTGTATCTCCCTGTACAAACAAGTAGTCAGATGTTTTGCTTCACGTATGAGAAATTCTAATGAAAAACAGATCCATTATTCCAATAGGCTTATTAACTTAGATAATTTACATTGTAAGATTTTTAAAGTATGGTCTGATTTATGGCAGTTAAATTATTGTAAATTTTACAAATCCCTTAGATAGCCAATGTTCTTATGGGAAATGACTTCACTTTTCCTTATGCTGATTTCACAGGACATGTTCAATACTACACATTTAATTTTACAGATAAGAGTAAGTCTGAAATTCATATCAGCTCATTATAACCTTACATTTTCTTTCATTTAAAAACAAGTCGTCTTCTATTTCTGCCCCTTTCCACAAATAAAAACCACAGTTTGGTAGAAACACGGCAAAAAAAAAACCCAGCCTCCTAAGATTACCTTTTCCCCTTCTACTTTCAAGAATGCATTTCTTCTGGCCACCTCACTGGCTTCAGTCAGCACTGCATCAGGCCTCACTAGCAAAAATCCTTCGGCCAGATCTGTAGCAAGTATAAATACAGGTAGCTTTGTTAATTTGTGTGGAATTTTGCAGCTGAGGTTGTTTTGTTGTGTTTTGATGAGATTGCAAGCCTCTGTGCATGCATGAACAGCAACACATTGATATAAATGCTTACAGAGTACCCATAGAGCAAATTCTTGTCAACTGTAGTAGTCAAGCACTATGGTATTCTGTTTTACAACAGATGGTTTGTCATAAACCAAAACTTTATGTTTGTGTAAGGTTAAAGAGCCGCCAGGGCATGTTCTTTAATTTTGACAAAATCAAAATCTAAGATTCAGCAGCTAAATGAATACTGAGATCAGTAAGTGTTTTGCAATTTAATGAGAGCATGAGATAGGCAGATTTCTGTGGCTGAGTGTTTTTTTTAGAGTACAGTTTCAAATGCTGCATTGTATCTTCAATTTTACTTTAATGAGATATGAGGGTACACAGATTCTTGTTGATCTGAAAAAGGTACAAAAGTAATGCAGAAACCTGACGCTTTCATGGGAAGTCAAGGACCCTCAGCATTTTTGCAAATCATGTTTTAAGTGCCTCAAGCTGATGACAAAAATTGGAGTTCCCTGAATCGAACTCCAGAGTGGATTTCGCATATTGCAAAATCCCCACTGAAAATACTCTGGTCTATGGCATTAAAATCAATACAAACTAAAAATTAAATTAAATGAAAAGTAGTAGTACCAAAATGCATAACCTCAAATCTTCTGACTCATTACCCCCTTCAACCCAAACTGCGTATATCCTTCTGCTGATACTGAATTACTTGGCATTAATCTATTGTTATGAATTTCACTGTTCTCTGCAATTTGCTTAAGATTATATTTTTTGGAGTGTTATAATTGGCAATTTGGCAGAGCATAAAGTATGAGCTAATGAGTTGAAAGAACAGACTGTACGTAAAAATTTAAAGTATTTACATATAAACTATCTGCAGTTTCTCCTGAAATTTTGAATTCTGAGTACCAGGTTCTGACGTCACTTGCCACTCCATTACTCCATATTCAGCACAAAAGTAACATTTTCTAATATAGTAGCTTCCCCTGTGTAAAGAATTATCTCATATTTTGAGTATGTAACTCACACCCTTAAAGTAACTGATGCTCCGCAACTTTCTCAGCGCTGATGAAGGTCAGAAAGCAGAGATAAATGTGGCCTGTTGCTTCCTCTTCTCATCTTTGTATGGTAAACACTACTTAAAACACTTTCTAAAAAGTTCAAGACCACTGTTTTGGCCCCACTTTCCTGTGGAGGACTGCTAGAGTACACTGTACCTGGCTTGCATTTATTCAGTCATTGGAAAGTCCCCTCCTATCCAGCCATTCAGGTTCTCTGATGATAGGCAGCAATATAAAAGCCTGAAAGAGATGAAGTCAAATGAGGCTGATGAAGGGTCTAGAGCACAAGTCTTATGAGGAGCAGCTGAGGGAACTGGGATTGTTTAGGCTGTAGAAGAGGAGGCTGAGGGGAGACCTTATCGCTCTCTACAACTACCTGAAAGAGGTTGCAGCAAGCTGGGTGTTGCTCTCTTTTCCCAGGTACCAAGTCATAGGACAAGAGGAAGTGGCCTCAAGTTGTGCTGGGGAGGTTTAGATTGGATATTAGGAAAAAATTCTTCACTGAAAGGGTTGTCAGGCATTGGAACAGGAAGTGGTTGAGCCACCATCCCTGGAGATATTTAAAAGATTTGTAGATGTGGCACTTAGGGACATGGTTTAGTGGTGGACTTGGCAGTGTGGGGTTTGTGGTTGGACTCGATGATCTTCAAGGCCTTTTCCAAACAAAATGATTCTATGATTCTATGAATATGCTCCTTGCACCGCAGAAGAGACCTCTCCCTTCTATCAACTGTGATCAGGGAAATTTTGACTGTACCTTTTAATTTTTAATCCACCTTCTAACTTTTTGTATGATTTTTATATATTTTCTGTACATACTTCAAAATATGGACGTCAAACCTATCAGAATCATGAGTAGACTTCAATTACTACTTCAATTAATTAAATATCTCTGAATTGTCCTTGGTTCTGTTCTTAAGTGATAAGCAGTCCTAGTTTCAAGCTTGTCTCCACAGCAGCAAATGAAGGAATTTGAGATCCCCATGTCCAGTCCCCTACTGCAGCCGGCAGCTATGCCGTACAGTCTGTTACATACTCTGCTCAAGCATCAGCATCATCATCAGGCATTTTCTGGCCCCAGGACTTTTACTGAAAACTGTTCCAGAAACCCTGATGATTATAAATCTCTTCCAAACTTCCAGTCCAGGTATCGTAACTCTGCTTTAATAATCATGGTATCCCTTCGCTTTACAGGAAGAATGGCATCTCTGTTATAACATTTTTGCTTGTGTACTCCAAATTCATCAGAGAGATGATAATTAAAGCCCTCTTAGAGAGGTCTTGCTTGTACACTTAAAGGGATGGTCGATGTTAATAGTAAGAATATTTAATGGGCCTTGGAAAGTGAAATTCATGTTTTATAGGCCAGCTGTGTGACCAAGATACAAAGGGGCTCTAACTTGATGCACCTTTGTAGGCTGACAGGCTAATTTGGTAGCACACTTGTAGACATATTACCTGCTTTACAACCCCACAGAAAAGGTCCAAAAGAATATTACAGTCCGTACCACTTCTTATTAGCTATGTATTTTTGTAAAACTGTTATCAAATATTTAAAATACATTTTCTGAAGCAAAAATCCAAAGTGAAATTTCCTTCACGGAAGCTGAATTTCACATATCTTGAGTTTAAGTGTCTTTGAGAATCGAGGATCAAATTTTAAAGGTCAAAGCCACAACAGTGCCTAAATATATTTTAGAATTGGGAACCAGGCGCTTCAGATATTTTGCCTGGTAATGCCATGCCAGATGATAGCACTGTATGACTGGTGTCACGATGTTTAAAAAGCTTATAATTTGTCTTCTAATATTCACACATACATGAGCATGTGTGTATAGTCCCAACTGTGTATACCAAAGAATTTCATTTTAAACATGGGCCAATGCTGTTTATAAAAGATTACAATCTGACATCCACGTATCCAGGCATTGTTTGACTCTCAGGGAAAATTTGTATTATTTGGAATCTCATTAAAAAGCATTATACAAATGTAAATACATAAAGCTCTCCCATAGTCATTTACAAAGTTCTGTCACCATGAAAAAGAAAGCTTTCATTTGGAATATTTTTAACAGTGTCAATTACTGTGGTAATAACAGTAAATTATTTTATTTCACTGCTGAAAAGTGACCATATAGATACTAAAATACCAAACTTTTTTGGTTACATGTTTTCATATTATTGAAAGAGCAAAGAACTGAAACAGTTTGTTTTCATGCATGTTTGTATTGTCTTTGTAGAAAATCATTACATACATTTAATTCAATTTTAATCTAAGATTTCTAAACACCATGGTTGGATTAGTCAGGTATATAGCTGAGTTTTTAAATTCACTAATTGCAGATGATAATTTTAACTATAGCCAAATTTATCACAAGACAATATTTAGGACACACAGTACTTAGCTACTTACTTGCAGAGGCACCTTCAAATAAGAGTCAGTAGTGGCAGTGAAGTACAGGAAGAGCAGAAAGAGCGGATGTTCAGATCTTAACACTAAAAATAAGTGCAAACATAAAACATTCTACATGCAGAGAAACAGAAGATGTTGGGTGTCTAAGAAGGGGTACAGTAATGGTATAAAAAACAATGAAGGACACAGAGATTCGCAACTTCTATCCAACCCATTTTTAAACTGGAGCAGAAGGACTCATCCCATTACTTGATTGGAGTTTTAAGGTAGTAAAAATATTTGTTTATGTCATAAGTAATAAGCCTCTGTAGAGGCCTGTATAGAGATTAAACAGCCTCTGTACTGGGAGTTAACACAGATCAAGAACTTCATGGAAACTGAAAACATCAGCTGCTTAACTGCTAAGGAGACTGCCTTTTTTATTTTTAACTATGGGATAGGCTTTGGACTACTCTACAAAGGCAAACTGATTCACAGAAGGCTAAGAACAGAATTTGTTATGAGCTAGCAACAATACACTAACACCCTGGATAAAGTAAGATGTTGTTTAATCTTTTTGTATCATGACATGATCTAAGAGTGATATATTAATCAAGCAGCCTGCTTAACCATTCTACTGCAGCTTACTTCACATTAATTTCCCTGTGTAAACAAGTTCTAGAATTCACAGGGAGGAAAAAAATTATAAAGAGAATATAAATCCCTTATAGTGCAGGATTTACATTTATCAGATGTTCATGATTGTGAAAGTTATGCAACTGCAGTTGGCAGATGACAATTTTGGCACAATTTGGTGGTCTTTATCTTCCTCAAGGTAGCCTTGTTCTAGGCCACAACCCTTTCCTCAGTGCTACAGGCATCTATACAAATGCTCTAGTTTCTCCTGTCCTTCTAAGATATGGCATTACTCTGTATTTCCTGCTCATAAATCTTCTAGAATTTTTAACCTGTAACTTAGCTTGGATTCTACCAGTGCTACATTTCACTTTTTGAAGGAACTACTATGGGTTCCTGTAGAAGAATGCAAACCTGTTATGAACAATTGTGCTTTCATTCTAATTGTAAGATGGCCTAAATTTCTGGTCAGGAAAAACTAATGGAGTGCAGCCAGATTACTAATATTGCTTACAACTGTAAAGAATAACAATGCCTTTAGCAACCTCTGTTTATTAAAGGTTTGAGGGTGGTTCCTTTACATTTACGTTAACATTGCTTTCCAATTTACTAGAAAGAGGAAGCTTATGCTGACAAGGAGACAGTGTTGTTGGGGGTGGAAAATATACGTGATCCAATCAGTGAAGCTGGAGGCGGGAGGAACAGCTGCTTCTTAAGTAATGGCATACAAGTAATATTAGTCCCATTGGTTTAATTACATTGTAACCTTAAACAACAAACATCTGTTTTGCATGTTTTCTTCCCAAAGGCCCTGACATTTCCAACATAACCAAACTTTCTTATATTTCTCATGATAAAATACTTTGAAGCAGTCAATAGTAAGAATGTTATTAGTATTAAAAAAAAACCCCACCACACCCCAAACCAAAAACAAGATCCATAGGAAAAACGTATCAGAGTTGTTTTCATACTATTCTTGCCTCCGATATTCTACTTGATTGTATGCTACAAAATGCAGAGAAGAAGGATGGGGGAAACAGTAGATTAAGATGTCAGTATTTTTTTCTCCTTTTCTCCTGTCCTCATGAGTGTTTGCAAAGAACACGTACCTGTGATCTATGAGACATACTTAACTTTCAGATCAATTCTGTTTCCAATATAAAAATAACTGGTGAATCACTGTGCAGATCTCAAGCATGTTTTTAAATTCTGTTGTGTTTTCCTTTCTCTCTTTGGTGCATCTATAAAAACATTCAATTTTTAGGTCTTGTGTACTTTGGGTATGGTGTACTGCTGTGATAAAGGGTGAGGGAATCTGAAGAAGTCTATGTGCTATATAGGAGGTTTGAGTGAATCACAGAAAAAGGGAAAAATTCCTACAAGGCAAAGGCTTGTTTTATAGTAAAATTCAGTGTCCTGAAAAATTGTGTTTGCAAGTAGATGCTTCTAGATATCAGGTGACAGGTCCTAGATATAGCCAAAATCGGACAGCTAAGTAGCAAGGCAAGTGGGAATGATAAGCAGGCTGGATAGTCTTGCAAATATGGTTATGTGCTTGTGTTTTGGAGAAACTTACTTGAAGTCAGGAACTCGATAATGTTCAGTGGAACTTCTCTGTGGTGTAGGAAATAATTTTTGAAGGAAGATTACAAATGCAGAAATGCAGATAGAAATAACTATTTCAGGATGCTGTGAATTGCATTATATTCATGTATTTCGAAAAAGATACAATATGTGTTAAAGATGGAATTCAGGTTTAGAATGCATTTTAATAATTAATAAAAAAATCGTTAAGAAAAAATCATTAAGACTAATATTGTAAATGTTATAGGTTATATGCATGGTGCCTACGTGATCAACTGTGTCTATAAAATCTTACATTTCATTATTAAAGTATCATATTAGAATGTACTGATTGTTAAAGATGTATTAAAACAGTCAGAAAAAACCCTGATTTTCACATTGTCAAAAAATATTTCCAAATACACAATGTTCCACAAATACTCTGATTTGAAAAATAAAAAAATACATTTGAAATGTTTTTATATATATTCTAAACATAAGAATCTTGTGTTTTGTTACAAAATGTGCCTAAATTTGATTTAAAAGTGGTAAAACCTAATTGGAATCTACAAAAATTAATTTGAGAATGAAATTTTTGCATGACATACTTATTGATCTCCAAGAAGACTGTGCTGTCTTTTATGCGAAAATGGGTAATTCCAAGCTACTTTCAGTCTACCTAGCAGTAGTGGTCTTTTCACAGACCTTCAGTAGATTTTGCTTTTAAAATGCTCCTTCTACAGTATCACAACTGAATACCTTTGCTTACTTGCTGTTTCTGTGACACATGTTCAGGATCAGACCAGAGTAACTGGCAAATCTTGCCTCAGATCTTCAAACCATTACCACAGAACTGTAGAATTATTAAGGTTGGAAGAGATCTCCAAGATCATCAAGTCCAACCATCAACCCAACACCACCATGCCTGCTAAACTGTGTCCCGAAGTGCCATGTCTACATGTTTTTTGAACACCTCCAGGGACAGTGACTCCACCACTTCCCTGGGCAGCCTGTTAATAGTGCCAGCTATTCACCCTGATCCTTTTCTTGAGGCTTTTTCTCTCAACTATAGAGTCAGTTAATGGAATGTGCACCCCCATCTTAGCCAGTCCAGTCTCAACTGGCATTTTAGCTTAAGCAACTCATAAAAGTAGATTTTTAACTTAAGATTCTGAAAGATGAACTGAAACTGCAGAGACAGTAGCAGACATTGTGTTCTACAGGCTCTGCTACAGGGAAATATCCTGAAGTAGAACAACAGGGGTGTGACAAAAAATAATTGAAATAATAAAATTTTTGAGTTCATTTATCAGTATCTTGTCTGCCACATTAGCAGTCTTAATCATAGGATTACTTATGAGCTAGCATGAAGATTTCCAGTCTTTCTTCTCAGTGTAGTGCCTTTAGTCTGTGATGGAAGGCCATATTTTTGAACTTTAACATCATTCTTGTAGTTTCTTTCTCATTTGTAATTCATTTGTAAAGTGACCGTCAAAATTAAATGCAGTAAACCACTAATCCCACAAGATGCTACATCACTGATTCTAATCAGTTGTCTTCACATTATGAATGCCAGCATTAAATTAGATATTTTAGCAAAGCATCACTTGGGAGTAACGATAATCCCAGGTGTGTTTATATACAGACTCATATGTGAAAAGACATCTGCACACATTCTGTGAATAAGGTGCACAACAGTAGCTCCTGCACGCATCATCTCACATTTAGATGCTTTAAAATCCAAGTTTGTTAAACAGCCATGCAAGTTTTCAATTTTAAACTGGGCTGATGAGACAAACATTAAATGAAGTCATCTGACTCCACTGGAAAAGCTCCAATTAATAAGGTTCCCCATTAACACAGTGGCTTGTGATCTGTCAGCAGCTTGTTTTATATTGATTTTTCCATACATACTACTCAATGCTACACAAAATGCCTAAAATCTAAAAATCTTATGTGAAAAACAAACTAATCTGCTCAAAATTTCTACATAGTTTGTTTGATGACATTTAATTCCATAAAATTGGAACTGAGCGGCAATGCTCCTTGTGTTTCAGCCCATTTATTCCTCATTTTGTAGTATCTGTTTCTAGAGTTTCTTTGGGCCTGATTCAAAGCTGTTGCTCTTCATACTGCAATTTTTTCTGGGAACTAGATAGTGTTTCATAACCTATGCTGAGGATATAAATAGGAGTAAAAATTTCTTAATTGAGATATGTTATCTGCATTTTAGATCCTGTTACACAGGGTATATCTAAACTGCTAATGATGCCCAGGAAGCCGCCTCAAGCACCGAATCCCTGATCGTCCAGTCAGTTCCTTGGTTTACTTTGGCTCATTCCAAAGCTGGAATTGGAGCACTCCCAAAAAGCGGTATGAATCAAATCAGTGCATCAAATTTAGCTTCCTCTACCTACACAGTCTTTTAAAAAACTGTCTCAGAATGTTTAACACCCTCAAATTCACCCTTATGCCACTCCCTTGGTCCTTTCTGTCACCTCAGTTTTGCGCTATAAAATCAAACTCTCCAGCACGCTGCGATGAAGCATTATTGCAGACACTTTGAAATTTTAAAAGTGTCCAATCATGGTAACAAATTACAGCAACAGAGCACCACATGGGGACCAGCAGATAGTGAGATCCACAGGCTAGGCACCCTGGATGTGGGCAACCTACCTCAAAAGAGGCTACCCTTCAGCAGTGTGGATACAATCAATCCACTCCACTTGGTGCTGCAGTTGCTTAGGTATTTGAAATTGGTAGTGTTAAGAACGTGAGAAAAAAAACATTAAAGGTTGGTTTTCTGCTCTACCTTAATGATTTTACAGGGGAGAAAGTGGTTTAAATTTGAAATTTTGGTTTGGTCTCATTTCTAGTTGAGAGCAATTTCTTTTAGAAAAAGAAAAAAAAAATGTACTATCCTAAAGCTCTTGGGAAGAAAAAGAAGTTTTTGTCAGTAATTAAAGATGTGGTAGGACGCACTCACATGTTATATCTGTACCAGTCCAGCCAAGTGACAGGTAGCAGTGCATTAAGATAGCATGAAGATTCTCCTTTTCAGGATTTAAAAGGTGTAAGTGGTATGTCATTTCTGGTGACATTAAGTAAAACATGTAATTGCAGATTTCAGGGGTAAAGAGTATTTATTGGCTTGTCTAGATTTTCTTTCTTCAACAACTCAAGAAGTCAAATGTGAAAAGTTAAATCAGCCCTTCTTACACTGAGTTGGCAACATCACTTGAGTTGTAGAAGGTGACATTTCCTATTTGTTAAATTTTCACAGCATCTTGTTCTCTGTGCAGTTTTTATCTCTGATGGATCTTGGATTTGAGCTGTTACAGTAGGCAATTAAGGACTCAGAAATAAAGTAACTCCACAATTGTAGGAAAACCATATCCATGCCCAGCTGATGCGCATTTTTAATGGCTGAAGTGCAGAGCCTTGTCTGTGAAATCTAAAACCTCTGGACATATAGTGCTCCTGAGCAGGGGAAGCGTTTTCTTCTATCATTTCCAGTAACTTCAACGTATGGACAGGAGTAATTCTAGTATCTTGTCTGTATGACTGATGATGCACGTTGGACACATTGGAACCTCACTATCTTCTTTTCTGTACCCAACATGAACCATCACTTCTATCTATACTAACTCTTGTGAACAGAGAATCTTCCCATCAGTCTCAAAATGTGTGGAAGGGACTTTGTTATCTTACGTAGCTGCTATGCTGTGGGACTTAAAATGCAAAGGTCATTAATAGAGGTTACATGTCAATCAGTCTGCAAAGACTGGGAGGACATAATGAAAAAGATGGAAATGAACAGCAAGGTGGCATCAGTAGTGATTGGACCTACCGCGTGTGAATAACCTCTGAGGAGCAGGGCTGAGAAGGAGCAAAGTTTGGGGAACTCACTGGCACCTCTATAAAACTCAGTTTCCATGGATGTTAGCCTCTCCTGGGTCTTCAGGTTTTAAGAACCCGTCACTTTGTGAGTTGTGCAGTAAAAAAAAATTAAAAAAAAAATCCAAAATAATATAAGCTTTCTATAAGACCATGTAGAACATTTTAGTCTGGCAAATAATGCAATGCAACCTAGATTTTTCCAATTTACACTCAAAACCTATTTCAGTTCAAAATAAACATACACCAGTGCTGGAATCCTTATTCTAAATCAAACAATTATAGAAAAACAGCAGCAGAGGGGGCAGTGAGAGGTCATGTGCTTCACCCCTTTGTGCTGAGGCATGATCCATCCTGTTGCTCCTCAACCTCCATTTTTACAGTTGATATTTAAATATACCTAAAATCTGCTATTTTTCTCACTGAGAATTTTCTGTAGGACCTCATGACTGGACCACAGAATTTGTCCATCGTTTTATCCTAGGATCATGTATGCGTTCCCAAGAAGAGGACTTAACCATCTTCATTACATAATGCCAAATGCTCAGACAATAGAAGCTAAGACTGTTGTCAAATTGCATTTCCAATTGACATTCTCTGAGACATTAGAAGTCACTACATATATCTTCAGTGCATGTGGGAGTCATGACATTAAAAATGACATAAAACTTATTATGCAGACAGAAAATAAACATTTTCTTCCCTTAAAGAATTTAAGATTGATGGATAATTACTTTGCTTGCCAAGGAAAGACTTCCATAATCGGTATAAATCATAAGGTCATTAAATTGGTAGGACAATGAGAAATAAATCAATGCCCTGAAGATGACTTGTAATTGCTTGTTGCAGGATACATGGCTGAATGATATTTTGTAAAGACCATACTGTGCATTCATCTAATTGGGTTGGATGTGTTAGAGAGTCTATAACAGAGCTAGCTGAATAAGTCAAAGACCACCCACATATGAACCAAATGACTTACGTGTCTGTGGGACACTCAGGAAAATCTGTACTTATTGCTCCATCTCAATTCTATCAGGAAATTCCAAGGCTGCCTTAAAAAGGATGCAAAAAGAAACAAAAGGTTGATGCAATTCATTCTGTGTGATGTTTCTAAAACCAACAATATGGAGACAAAAGTGACATGCAGTCATAGTGACAGCAGTGCTATTTTGGAATGTTCTGCGTGTACGTATTTCATAAATGGATTCAAATGACCAGAACGTGACACTTCTCCCACAGGCAGCCAGCTCTTTCTTTTAGCCAAATCTGGTAAATAGTTTGGAATCAAAATCTCAAGAAATTAAGACTTTGCTGTTTGTAACCTTTTAGTACTGTGGGTTTATAAATAATTTATTGATCAAAATCAACTTAATTAACATGTGCATCTGCAGAAAGGCAGTAAATAACTGTTCTAAAATTGAAGTAAATCATGGTACAGGATTATCAGCTGGCTTTGATTTCTAGAGAATTGCCCTGAGTCTGTTTTGCAACCTGGGCAAAATAAATGTGCATATCTAAAACCTATTTATTCTATTGTTTTTCCTGTGGATTCTGGACTTTTTTGTTCATGAGTAACATCTGTATAAGTCTGGATTAACTCCACTAAAAATAGTAGGATCATTCCAGATTTACATCCGTATCATTTTGTTTTAACATGCCTGTTACTGGTGAAGTAAAAGGCAGGGATTTATTAAATGCTGTTGCTCATTCAACCTGCTTAGTTTCAAGGAAA
The DNA here is from genome assembly GCF_030867145.1 of Opisthocomus hoazin. NCBI lineage: Eukaryota > Metazoa > Chordata > Aves > Opisthocomiformes > Opisthocomidae > Opisthocomus > Opisthocomus hoazin. The sequence continues at coordinate 8,091,147 of NC_134420.1, forward strand.
CGTATTTGCTTAGTACGGATGACAATGATAAAGTAGTTACATGACACTAGGGCTTAACCAGTGTCTAATTCTTCTTGTGCTGGGAGCTGTACAAATATAGAAAAATACATGTTCCTTACCTCCAAATGTCTTAAGATTACAAATGCAAATAATAGGCTTGGCAAAGTGATAGATCATGCAAACAAATGAAAAAACTGCAATTAACATAGTTTTGTTAGTTACATATTGTAGCTGGGTTTTTAGGTTTTGTCTGTTCATTGTTTTTTAACTGGGAGAAGACATAATGGAAAGAGTAGACAGTAGGAATAGCCAGATTTGTTGCTGCAAAAAAGCTGGAAAGGCAGAAAAAGCGAGGACTACATATTTGCTCAGCAAGTTACTAAGCAAAGTAAAGCAAGTCTGAAGTGATTATTTAATCTGAATCCCTCAGTTTTATTGTTAACTGAGAACAGGCAGACACACGAGTGTTAGACACTCTTCAGAGCACTTATTAAAGCAGTTCACTATCTGCAAATTGCCATGGCTACTATCCAAGCATGTAATTCAAGATGCATTGAATACGATATCATTCAAAATTCCAAACATTGTTGTAGATTAAAAATTTGTATATTGCCCCAACCTTTATAAGTAGCCAAAGCAAAAACTGCATCAGAACTCCAAAGCACACAGACTGTTCAAAATTGAGATTCATCCTTCTGAGTGAAGCTGGCCAATGTTTTTCTAAAAACAATCTAGGTGAGTAAAGCAAAAATTTTATTTTACACATTTTTCTAATGGTCGAATCATTTTAAATTTCATTTATGTTTATATTTCATGCTAAAGCTTTGATGGCAAATGACTAAGAAAACAGCAGAATAGTTCCCAGTCTGTCAAATTACAAATAAATCTATTGAGCTGACTTAGAATGAAGTACTCAACTATCTTGGGGATTTCATGGCTGTCTCTACTTGCCTGAATTATCTTGAGTTAGCCTTCAGAAGAAAATCGAAACGTTTTGAATTATGTGATAACATGAGTGATTAGAAAATACACTGCAGTGTCAACCATGATCAGTTTTAACACTGATACTTCACTCCAGTAGTCACAGTCTTCTAGTAAAATTAGTTTCCTGAACGCAATAAAATGATGATATTCCTTTTATTGCTTGATTATATTCTACTTTCATCCTGTCTCAACCTTTTTCTGATTCGTGACATTTTTTTTTTCTGGTGAGATTTAAACAATTGTCCTTTTCTGTTGTCCATGAGTAATGATGAGAGAAAGAGTTCATACTTTTCTGAAAAGGTGAAGTTGTTATGTTTCTGCAGTGGTTTCTTAGAGAACATGTTGGGCCAGATTTGCAGGTGCAACAATTCAGTGCTGTTCCATCAAACCTAGTTTAATATAGGCAAACAAAATATGCAGGAAGACAGTGCCTAGGAAAGGTGAACAGAATAGGCCTCTAAGCCATATGAAGCGTGAACTTTGTTGAAAGCCTAAGCATAAATTTATGAAAAAAGAGATTTAAAGATTTCAAGTTTTCAGTTGGATAAACTAGAGCCATAGTATCTGCTGCTGTTTGTTGCTCTGTTGCCACATCTATGTATAGAGAAGGGATAAAGAAGTCTTTGAAGCCGTTTCCAAATAATTATCCTGAGTAGTTTTCTTGGAGTTGGACCCTTTCAAAGAAGTTTGTATCCTACCAGCACTGGGGAGCATCTTCTTCTTTCAGCACCACCAGTGGACATTTGCATCGCCACCAGCACTGTCAGAATACAGAAGGGGAAGACCGTAGGGCACTGAATTGCCACAGACTGGCAGTTATACTTAGCCTTCACAACTATGTATTCTGTGCTTCACGTGTTAGGTAGAGGAGCTGGTCCTTAACAAAGCATCTGAACTTGGATGCTTAGGTGTAAAGGGTACAGATGATTAGGTAACATTTTCAAATCTCCATCACTAAATGTCTTTATGAACAAATCAGACATTTAGTCGGGCAGGTTGACTAAAAGATCTTTTCTACCTCTGTTTTCTGCCATTCTGTGATAGCCCCATGCCATTCCTTTTTACTTTCCCTACACTTCCACAATGACCTGGTAAAAGAATTGCAAACATGACAGATGCAATTTCAGTATTACCTGGAGCAGCAGATGGAAAGAGGGAAGCCAAAACCACTTCTTATTTTATTTTGGGAATTAAAGTTGAGGATAAGAGGTGTTTTCCCTTGGCCAAGGAGGCGGAGGGAAAGGAAGGACAATGCCAGATGCTCTGTTACTCACGAAAGCAAGATCTCACTAATTCAATGTTCTTCTCCACCTACATACAGAGAATGATCATCTAAAAATATTTATACATCCATACTGATTTCAAATAGAACACATGCTTCCAAAAATGTAATAAAGAGATGTATGTTCCAATAATGAAGGTTATAAAATATTTAAATACTTCCTTCGCTTCTTTCAAGAGGAAATGCCAAATAGCAAAGAGGAAGGAGATTCCAACTTCTCGTGTTTTTAGCGTGAGGTTCTTATTCCCCTTTGCTTCATCACTCCCTTCTCCCAGAATAAAAACCTATTACTATTTTGTGATGCATATCCTGATCCAAACTTCATACATATGCATTGCCATATGCTTCACACATCATATGCTTTCCTTAGTTTCATTTCAGGTTCAACATCAACACTCTTTACCCATCACACTTGTATACACATATTTTGTTCATTTCACACATCTTCCTGTGTTTGCAGAGTTAAGCAGAGAAAGAAGTTGAATTGACTATATATCTTATGGGGAAGAAGAGACGCCAGCCCATATCTAGGCCCTTCTATGTCATCCTTACTCACTGCTTACTTGAAAAGAATAATGTAAGATATTCCCTGACTAGATGAATCCAATCTAAGCTCCATTGCTTGTGCAGGACTAGAACTTCAGTGAAATTAAGAAAAAAACCAATTTTATGTAAAGCATCAAGAGGAGAAATTGCAAGCAAATTTGCATATTTCTAGGCAGCATTACAAAATCAGATTTTAGATTCCCTGTCACCTAGTGGAATCCCTTGCCTAGTTTAATGCCCAGGTCATCCTGTGGACAGGTAGTTGACTGAGTAGGGATGCTCAGAGGCCAACCTCCTGGCACAACCTAGAGCAAAGACATAGCTTGCTGCCTGCAGGCTGCAGGGAGAGCCCTGCTGCAGCTCAGGATGCTCAAGACAAGAGACCCAGACATACGTTTCAGACTCCAAAGAGTGGTTTTCCAGACAATGAAGGCCCAGCAATATAAAAGGAATCCTGCTTCTAATGAGTGAACGGCAAAGAAAACAGGGCAGAAAGTAGAGGCTTGAGGTGGTTGTTCCCAGTTCTGAATCCCCTAAGAAACTGCTGAGGAACTGCTTAGGAAGGACTTTTCACGTTTGAAGCATTCTTCTAGGATATTGCAATATGTAGGTGAAATGACTGAAACACAGGGTACACAACAGATGTTGGCCTGGAATTTGAAGATGGTGTGGTTTTGTTTTGTTTTTTTTTTTTTCTCGAAGTCTTGCTGAAGTCTGTGGGTTTTTTTTTCTTTGGGGGGGGCATAATGTGATTTACCTGCCAGGCAGCTGAGGAAGGGATTGTAAGGAAATTTTTTTTCCCCCGCGTGGAAACAAGCTGATACATCAGCCCTCTTCCTAAATTCTGCTTTCGTTTAAAACCAAATTATATCATAGTATGCTAATGTACTTGAAACAGGTGTTGTAAAATAGCATTTCTTATTATGTTTAAATTTTACAGTCTGCCCGTACAGTGTATAAGAGAATCAGTACTTGGAATTGTGTAACTGTGGAAACCCAGCATTTCCAGATTTATAATAGCATTAGGCATTCCACCAACATATTTAGGATCTTACATGGATATACTATATGCATTTCTAGACAATGATCCTTTTGATTTGTCTTCTACTTAGTATTTTAGTTATGGCTGTGGATCAGAAGTTTTTATGTTGTGGATGCTTACCAATAGATACCAAAATTAAATGTTCTTTTATTTTTTAGAGGAAGAATTTGTTTGCTTAATTTATTCACCTGTATGGCAATCTTGTGGTTCCCAAGCTGAGAGATCTGGTGCTGTTTGGTGTTATTCATGGACAAATTGACTTTTGGACCTATTTAGATATTGAAGAACAAATTTTCAATTTTTTTTTGAGATACTTATAGTTATTAATGTAATAATTTTAGACTACTCGTTGTAATCGATGGCCTTGCTGGACTTGTCAAATGCAAGAGGAAAGTCATACTTGGACTGAGGCGTCAAGAGCCAAAGAGTTAACAAAGGGAGCAATTAGCTGGTGCTTGTCTTATCAGGCAAAAGTAAGGGGGGGATAGCCCATCACTGTAAACCAAGTGATCTGTGGGGCGAGCAGAGGCCACACAGCCAGAGATTGCTTCCGATAAACAACAGACGGCCCCTGGAAGTGTATACCAAGGTGCCGACTCCAAAGTTGTGTCACACTGCTGAGCCCCGCTTCTGACGACACGACGTTCCATGCCAAGGGCCAATCGATACACAATAATTGATTTAGTTCCACCTCGCAAAAAGATTTTCCAAACATATAAAAATTGGTATTTGAAAACTCTCTTTGGGAGAAGGAGCCAAGCGAGAACTTCACCTGACGGACGGGTCAATGGGCCTGAACCTCTCTCCCCCCCCCAGGAAGTGATGCGTTTTTGGTAAGAGTCATGCCTCTGACTTTGTCAGATGTACCCCCAGGAACACATTGTTAACTGAAGCACTAAACCATTAGCTTTGAGCTCAACTTTTGTAGACACTGCATTTATCAACGGCAGTTCCGAATCTGTGATACCTCTCACTTCAATCAATTACCTATGGTTTCAACTTTGCGAAACTGTTTCAAGCCTTGGAAGGACTACACACTTAACCCTTTAGACATAAACCATTGACCAAGTCTGGGACTAGCAGTTGATCCAGCCGCGCCTAGACTCTCCTCTGAGAAAGAGTTCAAAATGCAAGGGGGGGTCTTCTCCGAACCTCATGACTCAACGGGAGGGCTCTCCTTTTGCCGCTTATCAGACTCCCCTTAACCCCCTTAACAGAACACTCATAATGCAGTCAATGTTCTTACGTATGGGGTGGCTAACTTAAAATTTACTTGGATAATAATTCTGTTCTGCTGATACCTGAGAAAAAGCAGATGGGTTTCACAAACTACAAATGTTACGGTTCTTAGTCTGAGGGGTGTACACAATCGGGATGTTTTCATTTCTCTCTCTACTGTCCCTATTCAAATATACTTCATTTTTAGTGGTGGTGTGCAGTTCTGTTTCAGCAAGTGTGAAAATGAGACATCCTAACTAATAATTTAATGATTTGAGTGTTCACCTGGAAAGTAAAATACTGAGTTCATCTCCCTTCTCCAAGTCATGTGATGTACAAGCAGCATTTGGGGAAGGAGATAGGATTTAAGTGTTGAGTTGGCTAAAAGTACAGCTGCCTTAGAAAGATCCTGTTCCGAAGTCACCAACTTGAGCTGCTCAGCACAACAAACCCCAGGGTACGGGTGTGAGCTGTTGCTTTAGAATACTGCAATATCACAGTTCATCACCGCCATTAGCCTTTATCAGGGGAGGCACCTCACTTGACCTCTACCCTTTCAGAACCCTAAATATCAGAGGAAACAACCATTCGATATTTATACAGATAAGAATACAGCTTTATTCTCATTTGACATTTATATACAGTTACATTATGGTTTTTCAGATAAATGTCAAATGAAAGGTTTCTAAATCTGACATTTTTTAATAGTATGCCTAAAAATGTTGCGGTGAAATGAAGGACTGTGATTCATGTGGCACTTAGAATGGTCCACCTGTCTTCTGCACATAACTTGAAGGATAATTCCAACTAAACAGAGATCAGCAAGAGATCAGTATGGTAGCACCTAACCAAACAGGAGACCATAAGAATTCTCTGTGGAATTACTCAAGTTGAAGAAAAAAAACCCCTCATTCTGAAGTAACAGACACTCTGAATCTTACTATCAGAGAGGTGAATAACCGTTTTAGCTCTGTCAGACTCCAATACTCTCTGACCAGGTTCTTCTAGATATTTCACACATGGAGGGTTTAATATTTAATACCAGGTTTACTTATTTGTAGATACTTGACACTATACAGATTTTGATTTAGTAGGGTGATACCTCAAGGTACTGAAATCACAATACATGTGCAAATTACGCTTCACAGAATACAGGAATTGCACTGTAGAGTTGAACCACAATAGAAGTGTAATTCCCGTTACTGGTCTTTATAATACGCTTACTGTTGAGACACTGGACATCCCCAGTTCCCAGGAAGGTATATGTGGTTTGAAACTATCTCAAGCCTATCAGGTCTCTTCAAAGTTCATTTTGTTGTTTTTTCAGGCTTTATACTTTGTGTTGGGTTGAGCCATGCATACACTCCCCCCATGTTGATCTGGCTAACTCGGGAAGACACTCTTTCTGTTAGCTTGGGCATAAAACATTTACACAACCAGTTCATCCACTCAGTTATCTAAAAGGCCACCCTTCGGTCCCCTTTGTGTTGAGCTAAGTTCAGTTTCCTTTGTGACAGCTATGCTCAGTCACTCCCTCCATACTTCCCTGAGCTTCATAAGCATATCACCTTCACCCATATCCTCTGAGTCTTCTTCCATTACAGAGTTTTATTGATCAGTCACAAGCTCACAGACTAGTCCAGTTCTTGGTTTTGTTTTCACCTAGTTCTACATGCTTTTGCCTCCTGGAATTCTCCACTAAAAGACAAAGGGCTGCTCGCCACTGCCCTCTGTATCCCTCCACTGTTCTTATCAACCATACTCATTAAATGGCCATGGGCCAGAAGTTCAATCCTCTAAGCTCTGTACAGAGATAGCTGTATACAGCTGAAGCTGGCTTCGGCCCCGTTTTCATTTAAAGCACGCACTGCTCTTTCGTGTTATATGCCCCCTCCCCCCTGGAAGAGGAAACTGAAATCAGAATTAGACTGTTAGCTTTTGAAATAAGAATATACTTAGAATAAAATTCTTATGAATTATAAAAAGGTATGTCTTTTGCTTTAAATCATAAGTTTGAAGATGAATCACATAACATCTTGAGATCAGCAAAACTCCTATTACTGACATTTGTATTTTGTTCATGAAAAGGAGTTTTCACCCATCAAGAATTTTTAATTATGTTGGCTGATCATTACAGCATTGCAGATGTGAGCAAACATAATGTTTAAAGGCAGAAAGAAAATCTGTATAGTGAGGACTCTTTCCATCATTTTGATGTATGTGCAGTGAATAATGGCAAGGTAGAAGGGACAGAACGAGAAAAATGCTGGAATGTAGAATTATGAAACCAAATAACTCCATATTTGCCAAGTGGTATCTTTTGGATATTTTTTTCTTGAAGTTGGGGATGGTGAAGGAGGCAAACAAACCTTAAACCCATTCTTTCATGTTATTTATCTGATAATATGTGAAAATGTGTCTTGCCATCATAGACTAATCACCAGGAGAGAAATCTGTCATAATTCAAATGCAAAACTTTCCCAGCAGGGGTCCTGATCAGTATGGCACTTCAAAGAACCGAACAAAACCAGCTATATCAAAATATCATTTTTGTCATTTTAGATGGAGAGTTCTGAACAAGATAGAAGGTTTGTCTGAGGTTTGTCAGGCATGGGCAGTGTATGGAAAAGACACAAACTGAACTTGGATCCAGATCAGAGTTAACCATTAAACTGTTGTTCTTTGACATGTCTAAGAACATGATTATAAAGTTGAAACCTCACTGAAAATGTGAGGCCTGATTTTCTTTATAAGCATGACCTTAACTGTACTAGATGAAACATGTTATTGAACAGGGAATTTAATGCTTTGTATTTTAATGCATGGACTTTCTATACCTCTTTACTTATTTTGTTTCATTATGTTATCACAGAAAAAAAAAAATCATCCAAGTTTCCTTCTAGGTTTGGATTTTCAGTATCATTTTACCACTGCTGGCTAAAAGAGCTACCATAGGGAATGGACATATTCAAACTTTCGGAAAACCATATGAATTTTACTATGAGTAACACATATGTCCGTTCTTTTTGTCATATGATCAAATAAACACCAGAATTGGAAACACTTATTTAGTGCTAATCAACAATGGTATCTGATTTGGTATTCTTCCTTTAAGATTGTGAATATTCCCATGGATGATGCTGCACACTGTTAACTTCACATTGCACTGATCAGCTGGATAGCCCTGGTCAACTCTCGAAGAATTGTTGACGCATTTTTTGATTTCTGAATACCATAAAGGTAATTAAGCTTTTTTTCCCCTCCACAAACTAATTGTGATGAAAATTTACTTCCCCCAATGTCTAAGTTAGATGCCAGATACGAAATTGACAACGTTCATATATGATTTAGATAGATTCAGATTGAACATATCCTTGCACAAATGAGTATTTTAACATTAGTGCAATGAAGAGGACTAATGAGTTAGATCTCTGTATTTACTGTATCTTTTTTACCTTATCTTCTTTTTGAAATGTATTTCTAAACTGACATTGTAGCAGAACATATAAAGTAACCTGGAAAACAGAAAAAAATTTACTTATTTTATCATCAGAAAACAAGGGAAAAACTAGAGAATGAATACAATAAGAGATATTAAAGAATGAGTTTTACTTAGCTGAACTGTTCAAAGATACTCCACAGACCTTTAAAACCCCATTTTATGTCATGTGCCATCATCTACATAATTTTAAAAAGTTTATTCCTTACCTATTCCTCTACAAACAACATGGATTGGATCAAATTAGTCTATGCTTCTTCAAAAACATGTACTTTGAATGAGTTTAAAAAAGAATGTAAAAAAAACCCCAAAACACCCACCCAAAAACTCCCTTATAAACACCAGATGGACCAGTTTAGAAAACAATGGCCATTGCCACACTTGGAATTCTGTTATTCCATGTTTGGGCCAGGTTTGCCCTCTCACCATGACAGGAAAATTCACATCTACTTAAGTTTTTTTAGTAATTTATAATCCCAACCACTGAAATTAGAAACAGGTGCCAGTTAAATGAAAAGGCGATGTAAAAAAACCCCTACACAATGTGTTTTCCATAACGGGGAAGTATAAGACAGAGGAGGAATAGATTGCTTCAAGTCATACAGTCAGAGAATCAAGGAACCTAAATAAAAAATATTATCATACAGATTAGATAGGATCTTTAACATGATTTTATTCTTAGGTGTTAAGATCTGAAAAGAAGTTGCATAGCCAGCAACATCACTACTTCGCTATTATTTATATCCATAGCAGAGAACCTGAGGTGAGAAAGTCCATTATGGTTTCCTAGTCTGACCTCTATTCTAGGTGCATTAGACTTTGGATTTTTTTTTTCCCCGCTTTCTCCGTGAGAGACATTTTCTGTGACCATACAGAGGTGCCTACTATACAAAATAATCATGTCAGCAGACAAGCAAACTACCAACACTAAAGAACTAAAAAGATGATGAAAAGGTAAACAGCTCTGAAAACTTGAAATAGGCAACTGGACAGACTAGATCTGGGGAGCACCAGATTTCCAATGGTACAAATGTGGCTGTTTTCACAAGAGTTATAGAATATATTGTTGGCTAAAATTTGTTGGCAGGAAGTTATTAAAATAATACCCATAAAAGTAAACACATATGAGATTACTTCATTAAAAAAGGCTATATTAGAGATACAGTTTGTTCAGCTAAAGGGGATCGTCCAGTTCCTTACAATAATTAGGCTCCAAAAAGACAGGTTAGGTAGGAGACAATCTACACAGCATGTCATTCATTTTAAGGCTATGATGGAATAATAAAACCTGATTTTTCCTTGCTAGGAAAGAGCAAGGTTTATAGCCAGGATGTTAGGGGAAATGATACTGTCAAAGCAGAGAAAACTAATAGAGCATTTGATAGCTGTTTCGCTTTCCAGTGGATCCTTTATATTCATAGCGCTTAAAAGTCACAGTCTGTCAAATAGGTTCAAAACTACAGGAATATTTTTGTGAAACCCCTAAGTATCAACTAGATATCTCATCCTTCCTTTCTTTCAAGGTCTTTTATTCAGATGACAGAACTCAAGACACTAAATTTAGGGATATAAGAGAAGTCATAACATCACGGTAAATAAAAGAAGACATTCTAAAACTTTTGAAAATTATAAGGTTAGGAAATATTATTACTTTTTAATTACAATGATGCAAGTCTAGAGAAAATGTGAGAATTAAAGTCATAGTTCTCTTTGATCACATAAAAATGAGAATCAAGTAACTTGTTGGGAATCCCAAGCTCTTAAAGCTGCCTTATTTTACAAGGAAAAATGTTATGAATGGAAATTGCACTTAATAGAAATGAAGATTGACTCGTAATTGCCCCATTGAAAGTGAACACCAGAATTTAAAACAAAACTTTTTTGCATACTGTAATCTAAGTACTGTACATCTATATTACTTTTATTGCCATTTATGAAACAAACAGATGGAAGACTATATTTATTTTTTCATACTATTTTTAAATAGTATTACACTATTAATAAATGTCAGCACTTCTTATTTCTGTCCAAGAATGTTAGTAAAACATGCTGTTTAAAATAAATGCTGAAACAATTAAAACTGTATTACCAAAGAAACTTTTAGCTCCAGTAAATTAATCTAAATTTGAAAGAACATTCTACTCTCCTATATCTATGAACAGCTTTGAGTGCTCAGGAACTTTATAGTGAAACAAAGTTTTAATACAATACTCATAAGTTTGAAATTAAACAACGCTGACTTTAATTTTTAGCAACCCAAAGAAAACTTGGGTTTCATTATGCAGTTTGAAGGGACAAGGAACATGTTTTGCTTTGGAAATTCTCTAACATTTCTTTCTTCTATTTCTAGTAGAAATACAGAATTATCAAATTTTCTTGTAGAAAATAGTCAGTATGTCTAATTGTGGAACACACCAAACTGAATTTTTTAAATGAACTTAAAAAGCCTTTTTTTTTTTTTTTTTAACAATCTTTTTTTAGATTCTTGACTTTTTCACAGCATGGTCCAAAACCTTGCATATTCAGGTGTACTCAAGTGCCTACAACTTTCATTTGCCAGAGACAGAGAGTGGATTTTGCTCATTTATTTAACAATATTGTAAGAGCTAGTGCTCAGGACATTCTCCTGACAGTGGGAGTCTTGAATTTTTATCCTTGACTTCATGTTTCCTCCAATGACTCTATAATGAAAAATGGGTATAAAAACTTAGGAATACACAGCAGAGACAAAGTTAGTTTCCTTTCAGGTTTGCTGTGAACCACCATATAATGAGTATCTCATGCTCTTTGAGCCTTCTGAGTTTAAGCACTTCCAGAAGCTAATGTCAGCAAATACGCAGTGGTTTTAGACTTGAGAATCTAAATTCTCATTTACGTCCTAGGCAGGTAAGCCCTTTACCCAACTTTGCTCTAAGTACCAAGGTTATGTGTGTAAAGGCTGAATTTAAACAGGCTGGGAGATAGCAAAGCGTAAAACAACTAGAAATTCATTCCAGTGGTAGGGTCAGGAAGCATCAGGGCAGGGCAGACTGTGTACCAAGCTATTTCCTGACGAAACAAGAAACTATTGTATTCAAGCCAAAACATATGGGGGGAGGAAGAGGAGGAGCTGCTTGCCAAGCCAAATATAAAGAGGCATTGCTCCTGGATTTAAAGGGCAGCAGCAGATGGGAGAAGAGCTACAATGAGTTTTTCTCTGACGATTTAAGAAATATTTATGATAGATCTTTCTCAGAATTATTGGAATATCACACTACTACTCAGAGTTTCTTAAGAATCATTACTTTTTTCCTTATTCTGCCCATATGCTTGATACTATGTCAGTACAAAAGAAGGCATAGCTCATGTTTCAAGTAAGTAATTTTTCATTAACAGAGTCATGAATCTTACAACAAGAAGCAGTGGTCTTCAGACTGCCCAAACCAGAGTTTCTAACTATCACTTATTCAGGATTCTTAATTATCTACAGTAGGTTCTGAAAACAATACCACAACATGTAAGTAAATTTGAAGATAAAAGATCATAGTTTCATTTTAAGGAATTTGGCCATACAACAGTGGTACTATACTCTGAAATCTGCTTTGTTACATTTTATTGTGCTTGGCCCTTTGGCATATGGAGCTTGGTGAGAGCTTAAGGAACACATAATTATTATATTTTTAGACATATGGTGAGGTAACTTCGTTGACAATTAGATATTCTGGAATTAAATTAATCTCAAAGATTTTTACAAAATTTAATACATGGTATTTTGCTGAAAGTGTAAAAACAGAACATCCTTTACTTGAAATACCTTAAAAATCCCCACATTGTATTGTGTTAAAAATATCCTCTTTATGAATGAAAATTTAACAGTCGTTCTTCATTTTCAGCACATCTAAAATAGCAACTTAAAAAAAAGATGACCTGTGGGAAATTTTGACTTTTTAAACTCTCATATCATTGTCTGTTGTAATACATGGAAGTATGTCAACTTTTGACCCATGAATGTCACAGAATTGACCCACCATTTTATTTGCTGATGCAGCATCATGAAACAGTAGTACACCACGAAAATCGTGTCTCTCCTGTAAGGAACCAAAGGCATTTCTCAGTCATTGTGGGGAAGTTTGCGTTTTGGTTTGTTACCATTCACTGTCTAAACAGGATTCATTTTTGGTAAAACTTTTGCATTAATCTTGAGCATCAGATTCAATCCCTCTCCTGCATGCTCTGTTCTGTCACTTTATATTACTTTGGTTTTTCTTCCAGAAGAACTCTGTCAGTAAAATGAGTGTTTCCAACACCTGAAAAATAATGCAGGAATACAGGAATTTCCCGAGTTGAGCCCCTGTTTGGTTACTTCTGGGAAAGATCTGCCAGTCAGGTTTGTGACAGGAGTCAGCAGAGTTCTCCATCAGCAAGGAGAAAGTTCAGCCCCTTGGGAAGACGGTTTCCCGCAGCGTCTCTTCAGCACTCACTTCCTTTTCATTCCCAGCGCTAACGAACACAGCCATGATGGGAGCGTACAGAGATGGCCCTCCAGTGATGCAGGCAGAACCCGCTAAGGGCAAACAGCTCTGAGACAGGAAGGGGGGTAAAGCAGTTTTGTAATTCACTGTGGAGCATAAGACAAGGCAGAAAAAATAGGGTAAAAATGGAAAATTTAACTAAGTGTGTAAATTTGGAGGAATTCCCAACTCCAAGACTGGCATATTAGAACAAGGTCTATATGTGCAATGGACAATAAAAGCCACCAGATAGCGATTTTTAAATCTTAATTTTTAGTGTATTAGGTGGTTTTTTCTCCCTGTGGCTGAGGCGTTATTTTTTTTTTATTTACTGCATTGAACATAAGACTGAAATACATGTGTGCTATCTAATATGCTGCTTCTCTCAAAACAGTACTCTAAGATGAACCTCATTAAAAACCCTCTTTCTGAACAGATAAACAAAGCAGTAATGTATTTTTAATGAGGTAAGGTGATTTCTTGCTGTGCAAATGTGCCTAGACCTGTAAAAAACCTGCATTCTTTCCACCCAGTGAGGATAATGCTCAGCATTTATCAATGCATCATTGTCCTATTTGCTGGTAAGACTGACCTAGTGAGCTACATATAAGAACTAGAGACCCCTCTGCCAATAAAAAGGTCTGTATTGTGCTGTCATTGTTTGAATCATTATTATGTCACTGTCATAAACTTATCTTGTTTGAATTACAGCTATTGCTTGAATTTGTCATGACTTTTTTGTTTACTTAGGCTTCCCTGTTACTGCTGCTGATCACATTCAAAATGGTGCCCATCGGAACTGTGGGGGATTTTCCTGGGTTTCACCATGCTCTGAATAGTTTCTCATGGTCAGAACAAAATCACACTCTTCTTTCTGAAAAAAACTTTGCTGCTATGTTGAAGAAGCTTCTTAGAAAATACGGAATCGTTCACTTGGCAGATTTTATTTCTCTCTCTTTTTCTTTTAATATTTGTTTTTGAGGGATGTATGGAAAGGATTGAAAAAGAACAATAAACACTTTCTCAAAGCACAACATGACAGTATTTTTGGAAAGCAAACCCAGAAAGAAAGCTGAAAAAATACCTGAAATGCAGCTTCTGAAACACAGAAATTTCCTCCAATTCACAAAAAAATGACAGGAAAAAAATACCCCCAAAATGAAAGTAAAAGTACATTGTACTCTTTATCCAAACCCATCTGAACCTCTTTGGTTCCACTTAACATAAAACACCCTGGTTACGCTGGGAAATTTCAGTTATCATTATGTATTAGACGCTTCAGATTGTATTAGGATGAGATGATGAAGATGATGACCAAAAATGCATGATTTCGTGTATTTTTATATTATGCTGAAGTATTTCAATTTTTTTTTTCCTTTGTGTTGTCTAAATTGGTTTCTGACATTTACATATTAATATTACAGGTTTGGCTTTTGTTTTCTTTTTACGTTTTAGTCATCGTAACAGGTAGAAGCTAATCTGGATAACAGACTATTCTGAATTTATTTTATAATTTTTCCAGGGGGTGCTATATTGTATTTTAAACTAAATAAATTCTATTAATTGTGTTCCTAATTTTTAATTTATGCTAGTCATTGGATTATTACTTATATGTAAATTTAGCAAAGCCCTAAAGTACAGAGTTATCTAATTTTTGATATAAGGCAATAGAAAAGTTCAAATTTATGTAAAACCTCTGCTTTTAGGCACAGCTATAATATAGGCAGAAACCTTCAAGGAAAAGGCATACTTTGATCAATAGGCACTTGAATTAATATCTAAATGGTTAATGTATATTGCATACAAAAAGATAGTTCTAAGAGAATCTTGGAAATGATTTTCCTTTCATTTCCTATTTGTTGAAAAACTACTTCCATAAAATAATGATTAATTCTAGATTGGACTCCAAGAGGTTTTTAACACTGCTAAATTTGCAAGAGTATTTTGTGAAATATTGGCACTTATTTTTTTTCCAGTTGGGACTTCTTGTGGAAAGATACATCTTTTTTTAAATATCTAAGGCCAATTTCTTAGCTAATCAGTAATAACAAATACTGATCTCCATGTGCAGATTCTAGACAAACACAAGGAAACAGTTTGAGGAGCATTTAATTTCAATGAATGGACATTACAGTTTTGAAGAAAACTGAGCACTGCCATCTTTTGTTGGAAGAGACTAACTGCAACTTTCAAATCCCAGAATATGGGATCAGTTCTGATTTGTAGACACTACTCTCTATCAGGAGGTTTGTTTACCACTAATTAGACAGAAGGTTTTTCTAACTAAACTCAAGAAAGAACATCTTCTGTATTGGGTGAATATTTCCTGACTTCAAGCCTGAACCCAGTTATGAACAAGAGTCAGGACCTACCATTCTACTAGACTACTACACTTAAAACACTTCATGCCAAATCCGTAAGAATACATATGCTCTTTTTTTTACAATAAAGACAATGCATTCAAATTTGATTTGTTAATGTAGCTGATGTTTTTAAGGAGAAGAAAAAAAAAAAAGTACCTACCTGTAACCTATACTGCTGCTGAATCACAGTTTATTTTCTGAGGCGATCAAGTTTAGGGTGATCAGAAGGTCTTTGTTTTCTGTTTTGTAGCTCAGGGAGGAAAGGGTGGAATGAAAAATGTTAGGTAATGTACATGAAATGCAGAAACTTTTACATCTCCAATTTTACTCATTGTGTATTATGGCAGCTTAACAAGGACTGGTGCTTCATGATCAAAGGAGTTTGTAAGTAATAGCACAGTGAAATTATATACTGCCTTTCAAATCTGGGAGTTCTGTGGTTCCAAAATGGTTATCAATTCTTCATTTCCCCAAGCAGACAATCATGCTGAATCCCCACCTACCATTTTTTGTATACATAATTTGCTCATTTCTATCTATCACTTCTTATCCGAGCTCTTTCTGACACTTTTGTAACTGGGTGAATCAGGACTCTTAAATCTGCATGTGACTGTCAGACTTTTGCTGAAGATGTACAGTAGATTACCTATGGGCAACTGTAGTTTGATGCCGGTACCTCAGTAGGAGTTAAAAAATAGAAAAGAAAAAAAGTTGTATATTTACATAATGCAATAAATGGGCTTAAAATATGTTACTGCAGTCCTCCTGTCCTTCCCACGGTACAGTAGATTCTCACCTGCAAGTTCAAGATGGTGGAAAATGCTTTTGGCAGACAGAAAGGAGTGAAGACGCTGGGTGATGGAAGCATCCTCATTAATGTGAGTGCTGGGGTTAAACCATCCTTTTACCTGAATATCCCTACTTATAAAAATTTGTCCTGAGCACATAGAACCAGCCATCCTAAATGCGGTAGGGAGTGTGAAACCTGAATTCTCCTCCACAATTGTGGCTGTAAAAGCTTCTTTATACTCCCCATTCAGATGCCATCCTAGTATGAACACTGGGCATAGCTGAAAGGTCCACAGCTATACTCTTGCTCTATCCAAGCCCCAAATGATCTAAGCTTATTAGGCACAGGTTTTTTGGTTTTTCCCTGGGAATACCCAAATCTATGCTATAAATATGTCACTTTGCTTTACAACCAAAATTGTTTCCTAAACCACTATAATACAAAATGTCTTTTCCTTTGGCATCTCTAAATTTAGTTTCTAGCTTACAGTGCTTCACCAGACATTGGGAAATCTGATTTATTTAGTTCTTAAGTTTTCAAATGGTCCATTTGCTTTAAAAAGGATTGAATCAAAACATTATTTTTCTTTATTTATATTTTATATGTACAGCAAATTAACTGGCTTGTATAAGACAAGTAACACACACTATCAGATCTTAGTGTGTCAAGAGCCCAAATTCTGTAATTTTCCAGTAGCTTGTACAAAGGATCTTTGGAAAGTGCATTAATTGCCACACAGTTCAATTTGTAAAACATCAAGTGGGAAAGAAGTCCACTCAGGATTAAGCAAAGACATAAGCCTCTACTTCCACTTACCAGGGCCTTTGTCTTTCAGTGTCCTCTACAGTATTTGTGCCTTCCACAAGTCTGAAGCTAAACAGATCAGCGTATTTGATGTCTTTGGCAAGTCTCTGAGTAAGGAGACTAATTATATGACCTCATGTATGTATTTGGATGGGTGGGGCATGACTGGTGTGAGCCTGAACTTAGGAAAGAAGAGACCTGCAACCTCCTGTTCTTCCCCGATGGAATGGTCTACATATCTCTGCCTTGGCCTGAAGACTATCCTAAAATCCGAGAGATAATATTTGGATTAAATAAAGATTCCATAACCCTTAGAATTATATCAGTCTCACTTCTTTCAAAATCCAAAATACAATTTGTGGAATAAAAAGCTCTCTCTATATAATCTAGTTTGATAAGAAATAATTAGACTCTAAAAGTGTTGATACATATTTAATACATTAATATGTTCAATCAATGGGCTTATCATGCAATTTTTATTCTTAGTTTTCCCAACAGGCTATGGTAAAGACCGTTTCACAGTCTCAAAAAGTGAACTGCAAAAATCTCATTTGGCTCTATGAGCAAAACCTGTTTGCTCAAACAGCAAAATGTTAATGAACATACCCCTATTAATCTCTGTGTCTTTTACTGACATAACATTAACAAGGCTTCACGTGAAAATTACTGAGCATTTTCACTCTATGTCCTTAGCTTTCTTGGATACGTAAGCACTGAATTTAGAAAGCCATAAATGCCACTTCTTTAAGTCTTCTTTATGTAACCTCTATGGACAACCTTTATGTAAAAGGTTTGGCCGTACCAATACTTTTATGAATATTAGCACAATTACACATTAACAGAATGCTCAAATACCCTAATTATTTGTTTACTGCAGGTATTGTTCAATACATTTACTGGGGTATAGTTTAATACGCTCATTCTGTCCAAGCAATTTTTGCATAAAATGGCGTGGTGGTGGTTTTTTTTAACCTAATAATACAAACACATTTGAGTGATTGCTACGGGAAAGGAAAAGTGTTTCTGCCCCAGTCAAGGGTACAGTCAGCTGTCAAGTGATAAAACAAAACAAGTTTGTGCACTGAATTCACACTTGGCTGCCTTTACAAATCAAGAAAATTTACTTTTCTGTAAAAAAAAAGTTCTGGGGGAAAAAAAAATGCATCATAAGAGCAAGAGCTCCTCAAAACCAATGCACATAGCTGGTGTGCAAATGAGAGCAGTGATTCTCTTCCTGGTTAAGAAGGGATTTCTGACTTATTCTAAGCAAGGGACAATGGGCACTGCCCTATTTATATTGCTAGCTCTCAGTTCAGCTCTTTATGCAACAAAATTTACTTTACAATTTCCAGCTCTAGCATGTTAAAAATTTGCATAGTAAAAACCTACACAACGTGTGTGGTTTGGGGAATTTTTTTTTGCTTTTTTTTAAAAAATAAAAAAGCATGATTTCTGAAAACTATGATAAGCTGCTTATGGGCAATGCAAAAAACTCATTAATATATAAGAAACACAAATCACTTGTTCAACAACGATAACTCATTTCCCTCAAAGACCGGGATTTTCAAACTATTCTCCCACGTACTACAAGCTCAAGAAGTGGGTCCATGGGAACATCATGAGGTTCAACAAGGCCAAGGGCAGGGTCCTGCACCTGGGTTGGGGCAACCACCAGTATCAAGACAGGGTGGGGGCTGAAGGGACTGAGAGCAGCCCTGCTGAGAAGGACTTGGGGATACTGGTGGATGAAGAGCTTGACATGAGCCGGCAATGTGCACTCACAGCCCAGAAGGCCAACCATATCCTGGGCTGCATCAAATGAAGCATGGCCAGCAGGGTGAGGGAGTGGGGATTCTGCCCCTCTACTGTGCTCTGGTGAGACCCCACTTGGAGTTCTGTGTCCAGCTCTGGAGCCCTCAGCACAGGAAAGACATGGAGCTGTTGGAGCAGGTCCAGAGGAGGCCACAAAAACGATCAGAGGGATGGAGCACCTCTGCTGTGAGGAAAGGCTGAGAGAGTTGGGGCTGTGCAGTCGGAAGAAGAGAAGGCTCTGGGGAGACCTTATTGCGGCCTTTCGGTACTTAAAGGGGGTTTATTCTTACAAATGATAATATGGAGACAAACTTTTTAGCAGGACCTGTTGTGAGAAGACAAGGGGTGATGGTTTTAAACTAAAAGAGGGTAGCTTCAGACTGGGTACAAAGAAGAAATTTTTCACAATGAGAGTGGTGAAACGCTGGCACAGGTTGCTCAGAGAGGTGGTCGATGCCCCATCCCTGGAAACATTCCAGGCCAGGTTGGACGGGGCTCCAAGCAACCTGATTGAGTTGGAGATGTCCCAGCTCATTACCGGAGGTTGGGCTAGACGACCTCTAGAAGTCCCTTCCAACGCAAACTCTTCTGATTCCGTGATACTGCAGAATGGCAGTAAAGCAGCCATCTGCTGCTGGAAGTGAAATGACTGGATCTGAGAAGTCAAGCGTATCCTAGAGTGCTTGTAGTTCATTCATGGTCTTGCACTTCCCTTACTAAGTTCTGCTTCCCAAGTAATTAGGTGGTATCTACTTACATGCAGCAGACTAACCTCTGTCTCACGCAGTCATGCCTCATTTCCTCATTTAATGCTCTTTTCAGTCTTGTTATTTATTTTCTTTAATATTACACTTCCAGCTCTATAGCCAGATGAGTCACACTCATTGCCATCCACAACAGCGCTCTCCAAGGCCTGTGAAACAATAAAGTAATTTATAAAATCTTTTCCACTGAAGTTATATACAGTCAGAGAAGCTAACCTTTATTTTAGTGGCACTTGAATTATGATGAAGTTGCATTCGGAAAAGATTATTCATAATAAAATACAGAAAAACATAATGTATTTTATATTACTGGAAAAAAAAAAAGAAAAGAACCCACAACACCACAACATTCCAGGATAGTGGTATGAGACACAGCAACTTACACTCACAGATTTTTATTCCTTCAGAAACATGAAAAATAAAAATAGATTGAAAATTTCAGAGCACTTTGCCATAGTAAAGGGGAGAGCATGTTCTCAGAAATTCCTACATTCAACACAGAATGACTGATTTATTTTCCTCACAACAGAAGAATAATCTTCCATTTCAACTTTCCTGAGTTGTATACTGTTCCCTTTTCAGTTATCAGTATCCACCTACGATCATTACATTTTACAATTAGAATTTGAGATTAGAAAGTAATTGTTACTTTTCTGAAGGTGACGTTGGCAGACAGATAATAAAATGCCTATGTGAAAAAAGAGAGGTAATCCCTTCTAACATACAGAAAAAAATCTTGCTAGCGAAGAATAAAGATGTCCAGAACCCAAACACAGAAGAATCTATTTACTTGTAACAGAGAGGGAACTCCTACACATTTTCCATGAAGGAAACTACCATTGTTTCAATTACATCAGTAATAACTTGACCTGTGAAAGCACACTACATTCCTTTTTCTGTCATTTTAACCGCAAGTTTCAGTGTATTGATGACAGGAATGTACCGGATGAGGAGATGGAAGAACTGTTATTACTTTCTCACTCTTCCTTAAGGTAGCTCGCTCCATTGCCTTCTTCCACTGGAATTAACATTGGCACATCCGAAGGCATGTACTGCTTATCTGTACTTACATCACCCAAACAGCTCTGTAAAAATTCAGCATGCTTCAGGATGGGGGCCTCCTGTGATATCTTAGAAAAACCACCTTCTGAAGACATTTAGTCAAATCTTCAGTGAAGCACAAGCTGGAATCCAGCACTGCCGATTTCAGTGCAACAGTGCCATGCCTACAGGCATCATGGTCTGCCATGTTTATTTCTCCAGGTCTGTAAAGCACAAGATGAGTTGTCCTACTTACAGTTGCTGATGTGAGTAGGGCACAAATACTTCACAGCATTCCCATGTTAAGAAAGACATCTCTTAGCTTGCTAGGAAAAGAAAAAATATTTAACAATATATGCATACATAATTCAGAGTCTAATGTTGTGTACCATATGAATTCTGTTAACTTGGGATCATGACAAATACAATGGAGAAAATATTACATTTTTGTTGGTTTTTAAAATAAATAAATAAATTTATTTACCTTTATATGGTAGAGGAGCTGGAAATGAACTTTAGGATCTAGACTGCCACACTTCCAATCTGAAGCTCAGAACATACACAAAATGAAAGTATTTTGCCAGAGCAAAAAGATGACTAGTCAACCAACACAAAATCACCAAAAGAATTACAAACTGGCATTTGTGTTGCTGTGAAGAGTATTCCATTCGCATTTAAGGAGTATTTATTTCCTTCAAAATTAAACAAGTGTTACTTGACGCATTCAAATATCATAAATTTTCACTAGTTCAAAAAAAACCCTGCAACAAAACATTAGAAGTATCGTTTTAATACCATTGTGATGCTATTAAAAATTAGAACATTAAATTTCACGCTTGCAGATGACGACGAAAAGGAACACATATTTTATACCACCTTAAAAATCTACTTTTGTCTTCTTATAAATTGTGCCATGAAATTTATATCATAAAGTTTGATTACAATAATTTTTCATACCTGCATACTTCTGGAGATCATGGCATATTACAGGTATAAGTAAATGTCATATACATTATTTTCAAGCTTCCTGTATAGAAAACATTGTATTTCTGTACTATTCTATAAGAAACATCATGGTCTCTGGCTGTACACTAACATTGCTAGCGGAGTCCTTTGCAACAATGGAGTACATTCTGTAATTTTCCCTAGAGCTGAAAACTCTCCAATGAACATGAGTCAGGCAGTACTTTCGGGAACAATGCTGCAGAGTTGTAAATGCTGCTTACCATCCCCATGAATACTGCCTTCTGGAGCAAGTACACCAAGTGTCAGAAATGATGTGAGCTCTAGTCCGTTGGAGTACCTGCGCACAGTGATATTTTCAAAGACATTGCTATATGTTGTCTTGCAAACTTTGAAGAGAAATGGCTATTTAAGTTGGCAAACAAAACGAGAGTTGCACAAACCAAATATATGAAATTGATTATGTCTTGCTGAATGATTTAAACATGGGTCTATATTCAAAGCTCACTGGCACTTTTTGATCCAGGATAATTTTATATTAAATATTGGTTATTCAAAGTATAACTCCAGCCTGTTTATTGAAGAAGCACTAACAATAAATAGCTTGATTTTGAGCACTCTGATGATAGTTCTGAGACCTATTCTAAACTTAAAGACACACGCTTAGCTCCTCCACCTTCTTCTCGGAGCCTGCCCTACTACAGTTGTGCCCTCTGTTTGGAACTCTAGCCACATAGTAAGAATCAATATGATTACTTATTAATTAAACTCTTATCAGAAGCAGGAGAGAGGACAAGGTGGCACCAAAAGAATTAAATAAATCTGAATTCAACATGCATCATTTACTTCTTTCTGCAAACGTTGTTAATCTTCCAGGAAAAGCTTTCTTTGTATTTAATGATGATATAATTACTGTTTATTTCAGTTCAGGTGTGTCTTCTTGGGGTAGATGCTCTCCCAGATTTCTGATGATTTTGCTAATTTTTGTCAATATTGAACTAATTAAAAAAAAAGAAAAAAGTTGTACAATAGCATTTTCAAAATTATCATGTTTCAAATAAGTATTTAGAGTATTTTACTGTGTGGCAAGACTAGTATTTCATAGAAATAAGCTTCTTAAAGATAACGAGCAATTTTCATAGAATGGGTGAACACAAAGAGTGGATTTATTATAACAAATGTTCCAAGAAATTTGTTTTAAAGTGCTTGATACAAAGTTGTCTACGGTTAAAGTTTTCAAAATCTTGTGTCCTGTATATCCTTATGGCTGACACAGTATTGCTAGTCTGTGGTTAATGATTGACACATAAAGGACATGTTGGGAAGTTGTGCTGTTGGGAAAGACTTTATTCTGAGTCATGAACAGTGCTGAATTGTAGGCTCATTAATCTGATTAAAAGCCCGGCTCGTTATAGCCCAGCTGGTTATGCAATTTTTAAATAAAACATAGTTTGTCTGAGATCTCATTCATTGATGTAATTCTGTATTTTATTTATTTTTATGAATTTTTGATCTAAACTGTCGTATTATTATGCTGTTCACATCATCAAATTTGCCACTGGCCATGCACGTGCAAGACCTGCATGTTTGCAACATAAACTTTCTAATGCTTACTACATATTTAGTTGAGTTTTCAGCTTTTTGGTGTGGTTTGGAATTATGAATCACTCAAAAGATGAATGTGTTGCATAGCTTCAGTGCTTGGCCCTTCTCTGCATCCATTCTGAAAAATAATTATATAGCCCAAAAGTACTGCTAATAAAGAAGCTTACAATGGAATTTAAACAATGCTTTGAAAGAAACTTTCTTTCTCTTTTTTATAAAAATAAATTCAAATAGGGTATAGTCAATGAAACAATCTACTGAGTAATTAGTTCTATTACTGCTTTCATGCACATACTCCTTTCCCTGCTGGACAAAGTCATTAAGGTCATAGTGATAAGATTATTCTTTCTATGAATTGTTCAGTATTATATCCCACAAGGCAATCAGCAATAAATAAAATATTATTCTGAATCACCTCAATAGATACCAAGTCAGTAGGGAGCAAAGAGGCAGCAACAATAAAAAAAACCAACAAAAAACCAAAAAAAAAAAAACCCCAAAAAACACCAATGTTGAAAGAAACTCTACAGCAAAGGGAAAAACGTTGAAAATGTTCACACTGCAAAGCCAACTCAGTTAAAAGCTTTGGTTCATATTATCCTTAGATGACCTCTCAATGCCATTTTCAGTAGGAATATGCGATGCTTCGAGTCATATCCAATCTACTGTCTCCAGTGAATGCAGAAAGTTGATCTGTGTCATAAAAGATGCA
Organism: Opisthocomus hoazin; assembly: GCF_030867145.1. Classification (NCBI taxonomy): domain Eukaryota; kingdom Metazoa; phylum Chordata; class Aves; order Opisthocomiformes; family Opisthocomidae; genus Opisthocomus; species Opisthocomus hoazin. The sequence continues at coordinate 8,115,062 of NC_134420.1, forward strand.
GGAAACATCCTGGAATCTGACTTTATGTGGAGAGAACAGTAATGAAAAACTTCCTTCAAGAACTAAGATTTCTTATTTGCAGAGCCCTTGCTGAGAGGCTTCTGTCTGACATGACATGTCTGGAAAGCTGGTAATTGTCTGGCTCTCATATAACATACTCTGATTCTGCAAAGACCTGCTTCATAACTCAACTGCAGTTCACTGGGCATACAACATTTACTAATAAGGAACTGTGAATGACAGACAAATTCTTAGAATTGGGGTGGGCTCTAGACCTTTTTATCACAATTGCTTGTACTTCTCACAGATAAACACACCTTTTTTTAGAGATGGCAAATGCTGTTTCAAAGCTTGCTGCTTTTTCCAGACAATGCAAAGATGTATCCTGAAGGTCAAATAGAAAAAATGAACTATTGAGATTTTCACGTTCTATGTGTAACTTTCAAACAAATTCTGAAAATTTAAACAAATAAAACTCTGACTAGTGTTAAATAAGAATACATAAAGCTAAAAAACCCTCATATTAACTAAGTCCAGAGGAGCTTAAGTAGAAAGTAACTACTGCTGGTAAGGTTTTTTTCTGAACATCTAGCTTACTTCAGTGTGTCTGTCTGAAACACACCAGATGGAAACTTAGTTTTCTGAGAAGTGACTATTATGCTAGCTGGAAGCCATCAGAACAATAATCAGAACTGTTTACCAAGGGCTTTCTCATGAAACATGATAAACTCCTGGGCCATACATCCCCTGCCTAGGTACTCGGGTCCCAGGAAATAGCACCATGTGGAAGACATAGTTAATGCATCCTTCTGGGATTGTGGCATTTCAGGCTTTCCAGTACGCTCACAAATTCTTCTACCTGATCAGTGCTCAACTTACAGAAAGAAAAAGAGACAGTCCTACAAAAGAACGTATGGGAAATTTGGCACACGACATATTAAGGCAAAAATCTTACTGAGATGCACCTGAAAATGGAAGTACAGTCATATAGCAATAGAATCATCTCAATCACAGAACTGCACATTATTTTGGATGTAAGATGGCATACAAATTAACTAGTATAATTCAACACAGTGCTATTACTCCTCTATCCTGTCTCACAACAGGCTGCTGAACCTTCATCCAAATTAACTTGCACTTTTTTTTGACATTGTCATGGTCCTTTCATCTACAAACAGTTTCTCTGTATTTTAACAAGATGCAGTCTTGTCTTTAAATGAGGATGAGCTAAGCAGGTAAGGTTTGAAAGATTCACACTCATGGATCTTTGAGCTGAGAAGTATGCAAAGTAATGCACAAGATTGACCAAGTAATTAGTATTTCAAAATGTTAGTGTTTTAGAAGTGCTTTATTAGGTGTTTCAATATACAACAATAACATATTTTGACTCTCGGGATTTTTTTAAAACAAGAAAACAGCACTGAAAATAAAAAAACGTACTCATGAAAAAAATTTATGGGCTTTTTTTCCCCTTTAATACACATGGTAATCTCTCTCTAATACACATAGTAATTAAGTGGACAATCTCTCCATTACTTAGTGCTTTTATTTTAAACAGACCTTGTCTATGGAATCATGAATTACAATTCCATGGACTATGGAACGGTTTCAGTAGTAGGCCCCTCATTTGTATGGTGACTGTGATTTTACATCTGTAAAGCATCATGAGCTATGTAAATGTACTACTAAATATTAACTGGTCAGAATTTACAAATAGTTCTAGATGTGCTCCAGAGGGCTCAGCTGGTACACCTACCAAGTTGGCTGACATCAGGAGTTTCAGGTTTGATTCTGTTTTTCCACTAGGCAGATTTTAACGATTTCTTTTCCCTGCTGTTACTACATGCACAGGGAATCACACAGTCAACGTCTTCATCCCAAAAAGCCCGGCCTGTTCACCATGACTTGCAGCTGGGCTAGAAGATTGTTCAAGCTCCCTTCCAACTGGAACTGTTCTATTCTATTCTATATAAATAACTTACAGAGTTGTAAGAGGTAACTGACATGTCCTTATCTAGAAAGACGGCTGTTTTGGCCGTTCTCACTGACACTACAACTGCAGTGTTGAAAAAATAAGTTTTCCTTACATCAAGTCTTACCTTGTAGTGGTACATGAAGTTCCCCAGCCCCAAGTATGACATTCATTCTTTGCATTCATTCTAGTCACTAAAGACTTCCCAAGCAGTAAATGTAAATCAGCTGTGTGAACAAACTGGATTTTCTGGAAGATCAAAACGAAAGTGAGTGAAGAGCATGAGTTTACTTTACAGGACATCTAATAGCATAATATTCCTTTAAAATCCCAGTCCAGTTACTATATTTATGTATTTTACCCATCACTCAAATAGACACAGGATTTACCACAGGAAAAAAAAAAAAAAGACAATTTTACAGTTCTGTAGGAAATAACAGGAAAATGAACAGTTTATTGATTGATAAAGAACTGGTCCTTTCAGAACAAATTTCTAGATGACTGCAATTCTGTAGCCAAAAGATAAGTGTAGTAAGTGAACCACAAACAATCACTTTTCACTGTCTCTCTGGCTGTCCTGACTGTTTCTCAACAGAAGCTTGGAAGCCTTTTTCTTTTTCCTGAAAGCAATGAAAATGTAAAGTAGCAATCAGAATTCAGAAGTTGTAAATGTTTAAAATCTTTTTTTAAAGCAAAACTTCAAAGTGTCTGGGGAAAAAAAATATCTTTAATTGAACTTACTTTATCAAAGTTTGCATATCAAGAGAAAAAACTGTCCTCAGCTGCTGTGTGAAAAGTGGACAATCCAAGCAAAAAACATCCCAACAGAAAAATCTCACAAATGAAAAGAACTGTGGAAGACGCTTCACTATTTTTGAGATGCAATATTTTGTTGAGCTGGACATGACTGAACTTACTTGGGTGGCAAGACTTAAAAAAGAAAAACTGTCGGGGATCAAAGGACCATGGCTCAGTAATTTTTTTTTTAGAATGAACTTATTTGGGTCGGGTTGTTTGCACTTAGCACAGTTACAGTCTTCTGGGCAAATTGCTGTACAAAATACACTTTAGAACAGACACAGAATTTTTTGGAAAGGGGTAGATGACATAGCAGGTACAAGTATCTGTGTTCACTGCGAGATTTCTCTTCCCAGATGATGGCAGAATTTGCCTCACGGTCTGTGAGCATAATGCTACCAGTAATGATGATTTTTTATAGAAGAAATTTATTCATGAACATTCAGAACTACAAGAAATAGCTACGTTTCCTAAGGAAATGACAAAGAAGTTAATGTTCATGTGACAATAGATGGTGCATACAAACTTTTGGGAGCAGCATATGCTTTGGACAGCTTATTTATATAAAGCATAAGATAAATTGCAAGACCACAAAAATATATAAATAACACATATAATCATTATCTGTATAGTATTTTTCCTTGCAGAGTACCTCTGATCTTTTCAATCTTATCAGACTTGACTTTTGGGTGAAAGAAGAACCTTGTAACCAAAGGCACCAGAGAATTCTTATTTTCTGGGTACAGGCAGAGCCTCTATTTAAAGTCTCATACAAAATGTTTCTATAGAAACCTGAAGGGCTCAGCCAGCCGGTGCTAAAAAGCTGAACCCTAAGGCCTATACAAAATCCACAGAAACATTCATCTATCCTCATGGCTTCTGAAGTCACTGACCTCTATCACGCTTCAGCATCCCTTCTTAATATGATGTTATACCTTCCATTAGCATACGCCATCGTTGAAAATAAAACATTCTGATAACTGTTAAAAACATGACTTTAACTCGGGTCCTTAACTGATCCCAAAGCTAGTGAACTGAAAATTAACTCTGATCTCCTTTTTGGCATATACTATCTCCTAGGACATGTAATACGAGTTTTGCTTTTTTTTTAAGGAGCTGCTTGTCCTATATATAGTTATGTTTCAAATTGTTACTCACTAAAAGAGCAAGTATTTTTGGTTCCTTCTGAAAGTCATATTTCCATAGTGATGCCGAGCTGACAAAAATATGCACTACATCATGATAACTGAAAATTAACTCACTATCACAGAAACTGCTCCCAGATACCACTTTAAATTCAGTCTGGAATATTATATTGATACAAAATTCAGTTTTTCCAGAACCTTATTTTAGCATATGTTCAGTATAAAGCATTCACTCTTGTTAATTTTCAGCTTGTTCCCTGTTTCTGTTTTGGTTTGTCTCAATTAGCTATCCAAAGCTAAAACAGAGGCCACGTCTCATTTCAGGGTCCATTCCTAAACAGCAGCTTGGATGAGGCTGCACTAGGTTTGGCTTCCTCTTCCCTGCGCAGGGAACGACTCTCCTACCACTGCTGCAGCACTGCACAGTCCTTTAGTAGTCCTCGCAGAAGACTCCCTTACCTAACCTCCACAGCAGCTCTTTCCATCATGCTCCTTTTTGTACTATAGAACCACCAGGGTCATCATTCCTGAGACAGCATTTCTCCATGTTTTCTTCCCTGAATGTTCATAAATGTTCATGTTCTGTTGGTTGTTAGGGCTATGCAGAAATACAGAGAGAAACACACATCCCTTGGGTCACCATAGATCAAAACATTCACGGAGAAGAGAGTATATAGCACAAGAAATATGGAAGGCAACACAACTCTCTCACTCATTTTGGGCAATGCTTTCACTGTGCCAGGAAGGACAGACCACGTATTTCTCCTGTCTGTCTAGTGGGAGGTTTTTCTTGTACAGAATCTTTTTATTCTCTTGACAATAGTCTTAGAAATGCAGATTCCTTCATTTTACTACTTCTGATATTTCATTATAGCTCAATTTCTGTTAAAATAACATTTCAAATAGAATTTCAGTCCACAAATATAGTAAAGTTTCCTTTCTGTTACACCAAGAAGAACCTGCAAGAATGACAGAACTCCAAAGCTCAACAGCATGCCAATGCTCAACAAAGAAATGGCTCTCCAAGAGAAATGGAACACTCATTTCTCTCTGGGTTTGCAGAGCTATGATAATAGGACATACCACAGATACCAATTCCAAAGATAATTATTCATACCGTCTATGAACAACTCTGACAAATGTTATGGACTTTGGGGCAAGTTTATCTTTATAAAGAATTCATGACATACCTACTTTCAATCATCTTGCATCCACCCACACTGACATTTCACAAACCAAACTTATCCGTAATACCTCTCAGCACAAGGCATTTTCTACACATTTGTTCGGGTCAGCACGAAAATGTTCTCACTTTTCAGCCTTAAAAGAAAAAAAAAACGAAAAGAAAAAAAACACATACTCCCACATCCTTGTACAAAAGACTACTCAAGGTCAAGATGAAGAAAAAAGGCTTTTGTCCTCCTCTTTTGTCCTCCCCTCAGTTTGTGCAATACCTTCTTTCACGCTGCGTAACAAATTTCCAATCACAGCTTCGCAACTCTTGCAAGATTTTTCTCCCAGCGATAACAAAATCAGACAAAAACAAAACAAGAAATATTAAACAGCTTTGTCTACATCCCCTTGCAAAAATAAGAGCTACTGTCATAAAAAATAACTCTGAAAAATTAAGTTATGGAAAACAAAACACAGTATTCTATTTCTCAGTAAAATTCTCACTGTACCTCATTTGCACCAAGAACTATATCCTCATTTCTTCTTCTGTGGTTATTGGAAATCACTATTGAGGCACTTAATAGCAGATTTTCTTCCTATATCTTAAACATCTACTAAGTTGACTAGACCAGATTGTGTTTTTTGCAAAGATGAAAAAACTGCTGAATGGTCCTTTGTCTAATTCTGAGGCAACAGTTGTGCTTTCCTCTTGGATGGACCTCAATGACATACTTCACTTACAAAAAAAACGACAAGAAAAACAACCAGAGAGTTCTTTCTGTGGCAAGACTGTACATGGCTCAGCTGAAGACGAACTTCTGTGTATGATAGCTATCATATTTGATGAACTGCATTACAAGTTGCAAAACTACTCACAGAAAGTAGCGTGGTATTTATACAAAGGAACAGTGCAAAATCATTAAACATACAAATAATATAGCTATATTCTATGTGATTTAACATGATGTAAAGGCAGGAAATGCTAACTCACATTTACTGGTTCACCAAGACAATTATTCTATTAAATTCTTAAAGTACTAAACGATATTACTCTCTGATTTACAGATTTTTGCTGTGGAAGTCACTTGCTCACAGCTTGCTAGCGTGTCATGGCACCGGCTGTATTAAAATGAATATATTTCTGACCTTAAATCGCATAAATGAACTATTGCGCCTGAATGATGTAAGGATCTATTCCTGCAGTTTCAGGGAAAAGTCCTCATCAGCTTCTGAATTTTATTACCGCTTCAGTGCCATGCAGACACATTCGTGAAAATAGCTTTCAAAAATCCATGTCAAAGGATGCTAAACAGAGTTTTCAGTGGCTTTTAATTCACTTTTAATCTTTGTTCCTAAGTATGGAGCTGATGCCAATAAAATGGCCAGAAGAACTTTATTTTATTTTAAGAAGAAATAGTCGTTTATTTGCCAGTATTGCTCTCAGGTATGGCTGAAATGTTTCATCTTCAGCTCCCCAAAAATGTCAGCTTCAGGCAACTCATCTCAAGTTAAACATATCAGCTTCAGGACTGAACTACAATAAAGCAAATGAAAAGGGCCTGGCATCTGCAGGTGTCAGTAAAGCTTAACTGCAGACGACACTGTCAGTTCCCTGTGCAGTGCAGGGTAATACAATGCATGTATGGTAAATGGTGGGGTTTGTGATCTGGAGGTACTTCTTGATGATTTCCACCACTTTTTAAATGTCAGCCATGTGACATGAGTTTCTATTCCCTTCACCACTTTAGCGTATGATCCTGAATAATCGCTATAATCTGTTCTTAGCAACTGTGCTCATGATAGGGGATGTACGTGGACTTCCTTAACTTTCTCACCAGAAATCATTGCCAGTTCTCCCAGTAAACTTCAGGAGACAAGAAAACAAGAATGAAACAAAAGAAAAATCGTTATGTGATTCTACAATGCCAGTATGATTTGTGACCTATTCTTGCAAAGTGCTTGAACACATGTATAATCAAGAACTTACCTAATTCCACTGACGGAAATAAAACTGCTTTATATGCATCACTGTTTTGAAGGAGTACAGTATTGTTCTCACAGAAGTGAGATTTCATGGAATGCTGCTAAAAATTATGAATTATAATTTTTAAATTACATGGAATAAGACCCACAAAAATGAAACTTCGCCAAACAGACATGAAAAAAGGTATTCTTTGACAATTTAAAATATATTTAACATGTAAATGAATAGACCCTATTTAGATCTCAGTCAGAGAAACTAGTTAGATTTAGTCAATCTAGTCAGCTTTTTCCAGAGTATCAGTATATACTTTGAGGAAAGGCACTCCGATGCATTCAGAGGAGATATTGCTCCTATTTCTTTGCTAAATATCAGCACAAGTATCACAGACTGCAGAATGACTGCTGTCGCTGAAAAAAGATCTGAAAAAGGGGTCATAAAGGGAACAGGCACCAGACTTGATTTAAGGACAAAATGTCCTAAAAATATCATGCCTGCATACAACACAGCTGCAACACAGAAGCAGCAGATTATTGTAATCAATGCAAACTGTGGTCCCCAAAAAAGAGTATTAGTAAGCAGAAATTTGACATATATAAAAAAATAAAGAAAAATAAACTCAGAAGTAACACATATTGCCAATATTATAGATTTCTGAATATTCTACAAGGGTTAGTAATATTTATTACTTTGCCTTATAAAGGAATGAATGAATTGATTAATTACATCATTTTCCATAATTAAAAATCTATTAATTTTAGAATTAAGTTATTTGCTGAGCATAGGTTAGACTGAAGTTATAACCCTCTTAATTATTCATAACAGTCAAAATAATTGAATTAAATTGAAACCAGATCAATTTACTTAACGTAATTCTTGATATTCTGTGGTCAAAATACTCCATCATAGAAACTAATAATGTCTTTAAAGGCCCATAAAATTGAATACTCTGACAACGTTCTGATCTTTCTCATATATTCAAAGGAAGGCTTCTCCTGAAGACTGAAGTAGACTAGAACCAATATTTCCATCTTGACTGTCTTGGTAAAGGAGCTCAGCAGCACAGGCTTCACAGTAATAACAAACTCCAGCAAAGCACGATTTCTGCAGAGCCTTGCTGGAAAAAAAAATTAGCATTCCTGACAAAGGAGCAGCAGATAGAAGCCTGTGACTAAGGACAACAAATGTTAGGTTTGAAAAATTAATTTTGGGATTTTCTAGGGGTCCTCTAGTAAGAGAGCAAATAATATTTGAAAGCATTGCTAATAAGACTGTCTGAAGAGAGATTTTTAGGGAGGTAGGACTATAAAGAATTAATGAAGATAGAGGCTACAGAAGAAAATGAAATAAAATGCTTCATAGCACATCTGACTTTTGATACAAGAATGTAAGTGAAACTGAAAAAAACTCATTTACATATGAGTGTATTCTAATGAGCAAAGACAAAACAAATCATAAAAGGAAGGAGGAAGCTGAGCTTTTTTGTTCTAAGTTGACAAAGAAAACATCACATAAAGAAGGGCCCTGTAAAAGTCAAGAAACTTGTCTCTTCTTAAGGTACGTCCAAACCCAAAAACCGCTCACCTGAAGACAGGTACAGCTCCAGCAGTAATAAAATTACCTTCTCCAGGTGGTCAGATCCAGACCTGTCTTGCTGCCATGAGCAACAACCTAACCCCATTTTATGGGTTATAGACAGGACAGTGAACAGACTACTGCCCCTGGACTTCACTGACACAGGAGCCTTTCCTAACTTTTTTGCTGAACTTTTAATTTACTAGAAGTCAAACTAATCACTTACCCAGTACGCATCTTGCAAGCATTCACATTTTCACATAATTAATTTTTGCAAAATTAATGTCTTCAAAACAATGTAATATCACACATACACCAGAATAACCTTTTCCAAACAGCACATCAACATTCTAGATCTGGACTTCTGGATATTAGGGAAAGGTTAGCATTCAAATAAATGAAGAATGGAAGGTCTGGGTTATCTTGTTCTTCTGTTTCCCAAGAAAGGAACTTGATGCTATTCTATCATAGAGCTTTTGCTTCTCTTTGCTTAAAAAATCCAAGCGTCAGAGTGTGGTCCTTTGAGCCAATATGTTGGTTTTCATTGACCAGCTAATATACTACTTTTTTTTTTTTTGTGCTCAGTATTTTAGACATGAAAAAATTAATCTTACAATTTGTTAACTGTCCCCTAACAAATAACAGCTGAAAACAGTGCTAAAAAGACAGCTTTAGGACACAGCTTTCAGGAGGGTAGGACCCAACTCTTTTCTGTTGAGCGTGGTGCACCCTACGTACAGCAGGATGCCAGCCTGTAGAAAGCTGTGACAGTAACACCTTCAGCTCCAGACTCGAAAGGTACATCCTCAGAGTATCTTCCCTCTCTTCTCCTTTCTGACCAACAGCTGCATGATCTCTTTTGCCAACCAGCTGACTCGTTTCAGTCACACTGCTACACCTGAGCAACGAATCCTTCTGCAACAAAGATACAAAGTTAGTTGCCCAGGTAAATTTACTTCTCATTATGATAGAATGAAGTAGCTGTGTTCCACCTATTCTTTAGGTGCTGATTTGTCTTTCATAGGTCTAATTAATATACTTCTATTGAACAAGGACTGAGCATGAGACCAAAATTATTCCAATGTAGTTCTAAAAATGTATAATGAACTGCATGTCCTAATACCAACCAGGGAACGTAGAAAGCAGAAAGAGACCACACTGGCAGGAAATACAGCACAGCTATCCAATATTCTCGTGTGACTTCAGCCCATTACACCGGTAAAAACCTGTCAGTGATGTCTAACATATAAAATTCACTTTGTAATAAAAAAAATTTTGACTTTTAGAATGGGGCAGCATGGAAGCCACTATGTAGGATGTCTGAAGTGGAACGGGATGGTACATTCAGCCACCAAACAGGAATTTTATGACAGAAAACAACATGGCCCCCAGCTACTCCTTTAAAGTATTGATGGCAACATCTTCTAAAAGCAATTGATTATTGGAAATTCATTAGAAGAAAATTACCAGAATATTAAACTTACATTACAAGAAAGACCAGTGAATAACATACACTGCATACAGAACTACACAAATGAAACAAAAGTGTATGAAATTAACTGTTGATTTTGACGCTATACTAGCAATTAATTTTCTGCCAAATTCTTCAGAATTTACTTACATAAACAATCCATTCTCTTGACATTTGCTAAACAGAACTGCTCTCAAGTGAAAACTGTTGTCCTTATGCTTCGCTGAGAAGCTGTATTCCCTGTATGCCTGCACCAGTCTGTTCTTCGTGATTTTCTGCAGCTGACAGATCATACCCTCCAACAGAATCATAAAAGAAGGTTGAACCAGCAGAGGTTTGCTAAGCTACAGAAGCTGTGGTGCTAGTCTTTCCCTTTACTAGAATACATTATAACTAGATAGATATGAAAGTATTACTTCTTTGGCATATGTCTTAAACCTGTATTTGTGGAAAGTGAGTTACTAAACTAAGGTGCGTTTGACTAGGTCTTAAGGAAACTGTTGAAAGAACTGTAGATCCTAAAAACATTAAAGGCTTAACAATGCCCTCTAAGTCAGCAATGCTCTTCAAGGAAATGTAAAATAAGGCATTAAGAGACCTTAAATTTCATGCCAGATAAAAATATTCTCCGTTAGCTAGTAAGTCTCAGCAGACGACGTAGATGCATGAACTTCAGTCAGACTTATTTTCTATTTTTGATGAGCGTCAGCTATAATGCAACTACTGCCCTTGGTTCACAGAGGTATGTAAGCATTAATGATTGTTTGCATTGCAACAGTAGCAGTCAAAAAGACCTCAGAGAAGGGCATGTCTAGACACAGCTGGTAAAATTCACAGAGAAAATGCTGTTTTCCGATGAAGTTTCGTACATAATGCTGTGTAATGCCATGTCCCAATGGCATATTAGGCAAAGAGGCCGCATTTGAGTTTCCAAGGACATGAATTATTTGACTGATAAATCATTTCCAGCAGCCTCAACAATGACATTCGTTTCCAAAGAGTTCTGCATCAGATTTGCCTCAGGAAAGACAAAAAGGCTAGCTTAAACCCTGGTGTGAGACGGGCACTGCTCCCTTCACATTTTTTCTAAACTTTATCTACATTTGATAAAGCTACTCTCTATAAGTCCAAGATCTCCTTTTCACCATTCCACTTTACAGTCTACTGTTGGAGTTTTCCTGGAAAGAAAGGTGGAAGAGTAATAATTAGAGCCAGGAATCAAAATCTTTTTAAAGAGATTGAATTGTCCACTGTCAAACCACAACTTTTGCCCTTTTTTATGTCATGAGTTAACTCCTTCTAAACTTTCTGTAGATCAGACTGACCATACTCTTTCAGGCCATTTTGCTTTAACAATTACATAGGATTCTGATCACAGAATTTATATATACATATATATATATAGGTATTATATTGAGAAACTCAGTAATCCATCTTACTAGTATAAGATTCTCTCTTCCTTTATAAAATCCTTCTTGAGATGGACACTAACCAACAGACAACATCTGTGAGGCAAGCAAAACAATAGGGACATGACCTCTGAAAGTATTTTGAAGCTATACTGTTATGTCCATAAAATAATTAGGGGGAAAATACAATATAACTCACTATTCAAATTACAACTTACACACCATTTAAATTCTGGTATCAGCTGATCTAAGTGGACTGACTTTCCTCTTGAACTGCTTCAAAACAGAACTGGAAGCATTTTATGTATGCTTTTAAACTTGGTTTGGAGGGAAAATCAGGTCCATAATTTTTTTTTGGACTAGAAAGAATTAATATCTGCTTATATACACAAGTTGCTGAAAATGGCCAAGTATCAGGATCAAGACATTCCTTCCCAAGCAAAGACTTAAAAATATGCTTTGTCTTAGGGAGTGAAAATAATTTTGACTGACGGCAAAGAATATCATTATGTATGCCATCCTAAGCGTCAGTATTTGCAAAAGCAGACCTTTTATTTGCTAAATATCCACTGATGTTTGGTTTAGTCTCTCTGAAAATAAGAAGGAAATCAATTCCATATCATATCAGCACTGGCTGAATTGTGAGCACGAAATTCTCAAAAGATAGAGTCTTACCTGAAATACTCCATGCATTTATCCATTGTTAAGAACAACAACTTTACCAAAGCAAGGAAACAGAAGAATTGGTAGAATAATTAAGAGAAAAATGAGACCAAAACAATCTTGGCTTAGTTTGCTCAACAGAATGAAAGCTTTGGGAAGAGGGACAAGCAAAGCACAGAGATAAATTTGTTCTCTAGAAACATAGCAGAGAACAGAAAGCAGTCAGGGAAAAGGCTATGTGAAAGGTCAATGTGTCAACAGAAGAAGTACGCACGAGCTGTCCATAAATAAGTTTAAAAGAAGCCTCCTATGCATCAAAGCAGTGAGGGTCTGGAAAAGATCCTCAGTGGGAGAAAAAAATATTTATTTTAAGATGGGGTTTCATTAACTAAATGGAGCAGCATGATGTAAGCATCTACAATCAGAGGGATTTGGATTTGATGGCCCAGATCTTTCATAATAATGTGTTCCAGTTCTGGCCTTGGCTTCACAGTTCCTTCCCTTTGTCTGTCTCATGCAGGTTACCTTTGTTTAGGTGAGAAGCTTGTGTCCGACACAAAGATATTCCTTTACAACACAGATACAGCATCAAAGCTTGGATTTAAATACACGAAAGTCAAGACTGTCAATTGGTCATAGGGTTTGATCATTTCCAATCATTTAGGAGGTGAAAGTGGGAAGAAAGAACAGACAGCAGTGCTTCCTTTACATCTGCTTCCTTTTAGCTATATTTTTCACCTCACATCAGGAAAGAACAGAACAGTGAAGATGCCCGGGCATTGGTTCCCTGAGTTATGGAATCCAAGTTCTATTTCTTTTGGGGTCCTCTATGTCCAAGGATAGGATGGAAATTATTTCTATCTGTGGAAATGTCAATCATGAGATCACAATGCCAAAAACTTCTTACAGAAGATAAACTGTACTGTTCCCTGCACAGGATCAATTCAAGCAATTTAGTATCTCTAATTTCATTTAAGTTGATTTTGAAAACATTAACATGATAGGGAAGTAAGCAAACCACGTGAAGCACATCTAAAGCTACAAAAATGAAATGTTTCCCAAGACAGTAAAAAAAGTTTGTTTTTGATATACCATAGCAATAGAAGGCTAAGACAGAAACCTTTACAATACTCTATGCATAAAACAATTAATTGTTTTGGCTGCCCTTTCCCAGAATTTCCTCTTTAGTTCCATTCAGTTTACTGCCTGATCAAGACGTATGAGTCTTCTGTCCGTAATGAAATCTGTTAGGGCAAAAGACTGAAGCTGAGGTAGGGCCAATGCACTTCATGTAGGATTCTCTCAGCTGACCCAATTCCCCAAAACTGCTCATCGTAGAGCCTATATCCCTGCTTACCCAACCCCAGTGATCCTCTGTTTGTAAAAGCTCATGATTCGGACAGTGAAAAGAACAACTGCCTTTTCATACAGCGAGATGAGAAATATTCTCAATGCAAAGTGCAAGCAGCACTGTGCAGTATTGACAGAGTAAGAGAAAAAATAATATGTGTGCTGTCCTACAACTCTGATGATGTGAACTCAGTTTCTTCAGGGTTTTTTTTTTGGTGGTACTGAGAAATGGATAGGGGCAAACTGTCTCCCAGTAAAATCCAATTTACACACTTACAGTGGAATTACTGGGATGAAATAAATAAAATTAGTGCAAAACTGAGTAAAACATCTATATTACTAACTCATAAACATAATGGGACTTAAAAGACAGATGCAACAATATTGATTGAAACCAGATTATTGGTAAATTGTGTTCACTAGAAGGAGGAAAACAGAAATAGTTTCTCTTAGAATTGATAAAATATTCAAAACCGAAATAAACAGTTCAATATATTTGAACAGAATATTTAACCTCCGATGTCTCCCCCACCTCCCCAGGTAAATATTTTGCTCCACATCAAAGTTTGGGAAATTGCTATGGATTTAAAATGGGAGAAGGCCTTTCTGCATTATTTCTAGGCCTTTAGCTTTGGAGAATTTCCATAACTTGGCTAGATCTTATTTCTCTTAATACAAGATAACAATTCTCCCATCTATCACCAAACATAAAGGATATTTCTCACAAAATATACAGCCCCAAAAGATAAGAATAAAATCTGCATTTCCATAATGCCTACCTATATAATTAAATTTTTTCTCTTTTTGAAGTTCTGTAGTGCAAAACAAACATGTACAAGTGTAGGTGGCTTACTTAGGTTTTGAGATGCAGAAATGAACTTTGCAATATGAAAAAAAATTCAATTACTTCAATTTCATCTTTATTACATATGTTTCTATACATGACCAGAACAGGTGGTTAACCATTTAATAATTTTTCATACATTTATGTTTGAAATGCACTGGTTTATGCTTTTAAATTTTCATTTATTGCAATGGAAGGGACTTAAAATTGAGAGTGTGGGAGGCACAAAAAAATCTACCCTATCCAGTGTCAAAAAGAATACAAAATTATTGATCTGCAGACAGGGGGAAATTAAATATGGGATCCCTTTCTCATTTAAAAGAAAATAACTGCAACAACTCTGTAAAAGTTCACAGAAGAAATAGATTAAAAACGTAGGCATAAAATCAGCTACTGTCATGAACATATCTTCTGTAAAAGTTTTATTTACAGAACAGCACAAATATGAGGATTTATCAGATGAGTATAGACTTAACTTTGTTGACCTTAACTCTTGTGCATACACAGCCACAGAGACATGTCATAGTTGTGACAGCCAAAATTATTACTTTATCTCTGAAAACAGAATTGTTTTCAGTGACATAACATCTTAATATATGTTGCTTCTGGAAGTTTTTTCTTCTTGTTGGATTTCTTGAAAACATACCTGTATTTTATCAGAAGTCAGTCTCATAGATGGACAAAAATCAATCAATACTTTTTCCATGGAGAGTTACAAAATCATTTTTGCAACTCTGAGGCCTAAGTTGTACTAATCTGGCACATTTCATCGCTATTAAATATTTGTGAAGGGTCAATCCAAACTTGTCCCTTAACTGTAAACTATTTGTATGTGTGTAATTGTATATTCATCCACATTTAGTGTCATTCCACATATAGCTTTGTCTATAAAGAAAACAAAGAATGAGATAAAAGAGACAAGTGCCTTACGGATGTTGAAGTATCAAGAAATAAAGACTTGAGAAATAACCATATAGACTAGCTTTAGCTTAACACGTCTAACTTCAGTAGTCTCCATGTACCAGTGTCCACCAGAAAGCAGGACCCTTTTTCTCCTTCCACTGACAGTGGATGGAAGCAGAGATGATCGCCACTTAGCTAAAGTTTTCCTTTCTAAATATTTACTGTCCCTGTATGGTTTAGACAAGTGGCAACAGTACCATGGCCACAGATAACCATGCTCGCAGAACATAGGTTCAGATATTCAACCTGTAAAAAAGGCCTGGGACCAAAGGGCACTGGTAACATCCCCCCATCGGGCTGAAGGAAGGGACGCAAAGGATAACAGCGAGTGGAAGCGGGTCCGCAATCGGGGCAGGAGGCGAACCCTTCCCTTGCCCACCACATCTCCACAGGTGCCTCTGCATAATAGGTATGAGGCTCTAGATGTGGAGGACAAGGCGGTGGATGGTGCAGAGGTTGACCCATCCACATCGGAGGAGGCACAAAGATCAGAAGGACCTCCCTCTCGTATTACTACCGGCTCCACAAGGAGGAAGAGACGAGTCATAGTTGTAGGAGACTCCCAGCTGAGGGGAACGGAGGGTCCGATATGCCAGGCAGACCCTCCTCTCAGGGAAGTCTGTTGCCTCCCGGGAGCACGGGTCAAGGACATTGCTATGAAACTTCCCAGACTGGTCCGACCCTCAGACTATTATCCTCTCCTGCTCTTCCACATGGGTGCGGACGAAGTTGCAGTAAGTAACCCGAGGGTAATTAAAAAAGAATTCAAAGCCCTAGGACAATTAGTAAAGGAATCTGGAGAACAGGTTATCTTTTCATCGCTCCTTCCAGTGGTGGGCAGAGACGTTGAGCGACATAGGCAGACTCAGTCTATTAACACATGGGTCCATGACTGGTGTCGCCGCCACAACTTTGGGTTCTTTGACCATGGGACAACATACACAGCACCAAGCCTGCTGGCATCAAATGGAAACCAGCTTTCTCAAAGGGGGAAGAGGATCTTTGCCCAGGAGCTCACAGGGCTCACTGACAGGGCTTTAAACTAGAGGTGAAGGGGGAAGGGGAACCTATCAGGCTTGCCAGTGACAGGCTAGGGGAGGACACACAATGGTTAGAGGGACGGGGGGCTAGTAGGAGCCCTCAACTCGTTGCCCAGCAGCAGGTGAGGGACACTGCAGCAATGTGGAAGTCTTGCGGAAGGGAGCTGGAGGCGCCTGAGGTATCAGGTGCCAACAAGAAAATACCCATGAAACACCTCAAGGGAAAAAAGGGGTGCTCTGCTATGAAGGTAACGAGGCCGACAGCTCAGATGAAATGCCTCTACACAAAAGCACGCAGCATGGGAAACAAACAGGAGGAGTTGGAAGCAATCGTGCTGCTGGAAAGCTACGACCTGATTGCCATCACGGAAACCTGGTGGGATGAATCCCACGACTGGAATGTAGCTCTTGATGGCTATAACTGTTCAGAAGGGACAGGCGAGGAAGGAGGGGCGGGGGCGTTGCCCTTTACATCAAGAAAACACTACAGAGTGAAGAGCTGTCCCTGAAGAATAACCATGAGCAGGTCGAAAGCTTATGGGTAAGAATCAGCGAGAGAGGCAACAAAGGGAACCTAGTGGTTGGTGTCTACTACAGGCTGCCAGATCAAGAGGAGCTGATAGACGAAGCGTTCTTCCTCCAACTCCAGGAGGCTTCACGCTCGCAGGCTCTTGTCATACTGGGGGACTTCAACTACCCCAACATCTGCTGGAAAAGCAACACGGCAAGCTGTAGGCAATCCAGCAGGTTCCTAGAATGCATTGAAGACAACTTCTTAAGCCAGGTAATAAGCACCCCTACCCAAGGGGATGCGATACTAGACCTGGTGGTCACCAATGCGAGTGAGCTCGTTGGGGATGTCAAGATCGGAGGCAGCCTGGGCTGCAGTGACCACGCGCTGGTGGAACTAACGCTACGGAGGGAAATGGGAATAACGAAGAGCATAGCCAGGACCCTAAATTTTAGGAGGGCAAACTTCCAGCTTTTCAAGGAGATAGTCAGAAGAACTCCCTGGGAAACAGTCCTCAGGGACAGGGGAACAGAACAGAGCTGGCAGGTCTTTAAGGATGTATTCCAGAGAGCGCAAGAGCTCTCGATCCCCAAGTGTAAGAAGTCGGGCAGAGAAGGGAAGAGACCGGCATGGCTGAGGCAAGAGATGCTGGTCAAACTAAGGAAGAAGAGGGAACTGCACAGGCAGTGGAAGCAGGGACTGGCTTCCTGGGAAGAGTATAGGGAAGCTGCCCGGTTGTGTAGGGATGGGGTCAGGAAGGCCAAGGCACAGCTGGAGCTGAACTTGGCAAGGGATGCGAAAAATAACAAGAAGGGCTTCTACAGGTATGTCAGCCGGAAAAAGATGGTCAAAGAAAGCGTACCCCCGCTCATGAGCGAGACCGGCGAACTGGCAACAGCAGATGAGGAGAAAGCTGAGGTACCCAACAACTTTTTTGCCTCAGTCTTCACTGGCAACCTCTCTCCTCACCCCTCCCGAGTCAATGAATGGCATAAAGGACACCAGGAGGGTAAAATCCCTCCAGCTGTAAGTGAAGACCAGGTTTGGGACCTTCTGAAGAACCTAAATGTACAGAAGTTCATGGGACCTGATGAGATGCATCTCAGAGTCCTGAGGGAACTGGCTGATGTAGTTGCCAAGCCACTCTCCATGATATTTGAAAAGTCATGGCAGTCAGGGGAAGTCCCCAGTGACTGGAAAAAGGGAAACATTGTACCCCTTTTCAAAAAGGGTAGAAAGGAGGACCCTGGGAACTACCAACCTGTCAGCCTCACCTCTGTGCCTGGGAAGATCATGGAACATATCCTCCTAGAAGATATGCTAAGGCACATGGAGGCCAGGGAGGTGATTCGAGACAGCCAGCATGGCTTCACCAAGGGCAAGTCCTGCCTCACCAACCTAGTGGCTTTCTATGATGGTGTAACAACAAGGGTGGACAAGGGAAAACCTATGGATGTCATCTATCTGGATTTTTGTAAAGCCTTTGACACGGTCCCCCACAACATCCTTCTCTCTAAATTGGAGAGCCATGGATTTGATGGGTGGACCGTTCGGTGGATAAGGAATTGGTTGGATGGTCGCAGCCAAAGGGTAGCGGTCAACGGCTCAATGTCCAGATGGAGACCAGTGATGAGTGGAGTCCCTCAGGGGTCCGTACTGGGACCGGTGCTGTTCAATATATTTATCAATGACATGGACAGCAACATCGAGTGTACCCTCAGCAAGTTTGCAGATGACACCAAGCTGAGTGGTACAGTTGAGACACCAGAAGGACGGGATGCCACCCAGAGGGACCTCATGAGGTTCAACAAGGCCAAGTGCAAGGTCCTACACCTGGGTCGGGGTAATCCCCGCTATTAATACAGGCTGGGGGATGAAAGGATCGAGAGCAGCTCTGCTGAGAGGGACTTGGGGGTACTGATAGACGAAAGGCTGGACATGAGCCGGCAATGTGCGCTTGCAGCCCAGAGGGCCAACCATGTCCTGGTCTGCATCAGGAGAAGCGTGGCCAGCAGGTCGAGAGAGGTGATTCTGCCCCTCTACACTGCTCTGGTGAGACCTCACCTGGAGTAAGTACTGCGTTCAGCTCTGGAGCCCTCAGCACAAGAAGGACATGGAACTGTTGGAGCGGGTCCAAAGGAGGGCTACAAAAATGATCCGAGGGCTGGAGCACCTCTCCTATGAGGACAGGCTGAGAGAGTTGGACTTGTTCAGCCTGGAGAAGAGAAGGCTGCGGGGAGACCTGATTGCAGCATTTCAGTACTTAAAGGGAGCCTATAGGAAAGATGGGGACAATCTTTTTAGTGGAGACAACAGTGACAGGACGAGGGGTAATGGTTTTAAACTAAAACAGGGTAGGTTTAGGCTGGATATAAGGAAGAAATTCTTTACAATGAGGGTGGTGAAACACTGGAACGTGTTTCCCAGAGAGGTAGTGGAGGCCCCATCACTGGAACCATTCAAGACCAGGTTGGACAGGGCTCTGAGCAACCTGATCTAGTTAGTGGTGTCCCTGCTCGCTGCGGGGGGGTTGGACTAGATGACCTCTAGGGGTCCCCTTCCAACCCAAAACTTTCTATGATTCTATGATATTCAGTTCATTACTAACACACACTACAGTCTGTGTTCTAAGACCTATGTAAAATTCCGTTTTCTTAGATAATAGTTATTTCCATTTAGTCCTCAATTCTTGTGCATACACATTGTCAAATGCATTACTGTAAGTGGCATGCTTGTTTGATAACTCAAGAGAAAAAAAAGAGTCTGAATATCCACAATCCTTTTAAGACAACAAAAGCTTGAATGCAGGATCTTAAAGACATGGAATAACCCTGTCTGGAAGGGACATTGGCAGTTCATCTAGTCCAACCTTCTACTCAGAGCAGAGTGGGCCATATGATTAGACACAGTTGCTCCACAGTTGAACCAGTCAGGTCTTGAAAGATCTCTAGAGATGGAAAATACTCGATTCCTCTGGACAACCTGTTCCACTATTCCAGTGCTCAAAGGTAAAAAAGGCTTTCCTTGAATCAAAGTTGGAACCTTTCATGTCTCAGTTTATATCTGTTGTCTCTTACCCTCATAGAGCACACAAGACTTCCCTCATGCTGGACTATATTAAAGTATGAAGAGGATACTGTTTGCCAGCACTGACACAATAGCTGTACTGAAGTGAAATACTTCAAGTGAAAGTACAGAAAATATGGTTTTATTTTAAGTTGCAGATTCTTAGAAGTAGTATCATTAGCAGTTCATTTAATAAAAATAATAGAAAAAAATAAACAACTCTTTGTTCTCTGTTCACTATTTCCATTCCCACGTCTCATGTATGCTTTTCTAGCCTTTCAACCCTCTCACTGAAAGAAAAGAAAAAAACGGGAAGAAAAATTAGAAATAAAAATAAATCAAAATACCTCAAAAGTTTAGGATTTCTGTTTGAAAAACTGAAATACTTCAGAACTTTTTTTTTGTATCTTCAATGTTTTTCAAAACCAATAGAGCTCAAACTTTTCATTACTACTAAATTTATTGAGAAGAAAAGGTGTAAGTTCCACTAACATATTTACAAAGCCTTTGTCTTATCGAAGAAATTTCTTTCATCGACACAATCGCTTGGAACTTTTAGACGCGCTGCTCATTCAATTGGTCAGAAATATGGTGAAAAAAACTCTTCTACAGTTCTCCTACCCACCTTCACTGCTGGCAAAGAAAATCACAACACAAAGAAATTCACAAAATATAAGAAATAATTTGAATATAAGACACTGCATCAACGTTGGTTCTGTTAACTACGACAGATAATTGGACAGACTATTTAGTTAGTTGAACAGATTTATCATGGAATAATTTCTAGGCAAAGGCTAACATTTTCAAATGTCAGTACCCAAAAATCCATCTCCAGGCACGCAATTAAACAAGACATAATCTTCAGCTGTACATCTGCGTAATTTTATTTTTCCAGTGAAAATCTCATGACTCCCAAACAAGATTATGTTGTGTGTACATGTAGTGCCAAGGTCTGAGAGGCTTCAGGTTTTGAGGGGAAGGATTCCAAGAGAACACTCCTTCACCATATAAATTCCCTGCTTGACCATATATACTAAGTAACTCTCAACTAGCTTCATACCAGTTTACATCCTTCTCTGTTTCACAAGTGAGGAGACAATAAATGGTTGAGAATTCCTAGGAAATAAAGAGATGATCACAAAATTAGGTTTTATGGATGATGGGTAACATATTAGGAAAAGTACGCTTTCAAACCATCTTTTATTATACAAAGTGGTAAGGATATAAGAAACTCTATTCTTCCTTACTTCTCCTACAGAAAGCAGACATTCTCATTTTTCTGTTTTCTTTCCATGCATGCGCATTCAGGTAGTGTTAGAAATATCCCACACAGAGTTAGAAGCAATGGTCTTGATTTTTATATTGAACTGTTTTACTTACATACAATGATGTTTTGAACGACAACATTAGAATACATTTTAGCAGACATGAGCAAGTCCCCAGTTGCACAAAAGGGAGAGATACTAAATGTACCTCACAAATTTAGAAGTAAGCAGCTAGCTGACAGATCTTTCCTCTGCTGATTCTTGTCTTGTTAGCTTTTTTGAAAGTCTCCCAAGAGTTTCTCTTTAACTGCACCATGTGATATTTCACTACTGCTATTTTCTGCTCTTGCAGCAAAACCTAGTATTTCATCGTAAACAAATAGTGTTAACACTTGTGATGCTTAATGTTTTGTCAGTTTGCTCAGCAAGTGTGAAGAAAATGCAAACACTTCCAAGCCTTTTTTCATGCTGTCAGACTTCACTAAGTCAAGGAGATCTCCCAAATGGATGGTCTCATATGCCGCGTTTTGATTATTTGCTGAAAAATTCAGAGTTGAAACTCATGCGATTCTTACAACAGGCAGTGCCTAGTCAGTAAAACCCTTTTTCTCCACCTGGAACAAGTAAACATTTTTCTTCACAAGAAGCCTATAGGCTATGGACGTATTTCTCACCTACAACAGGCTTGCTTCCCAGAATGGCTTGCCTGCCTTGCATTTCTGCAAATGGCTTCCTAGATATTCCTATGCATAATTTCCTATACACATACTTTATTTTATATTTTGATATAAAAATCTGCACATTATCTACCCAAGTAGATATGCTTTTCAAAACCTGATTTTTTCATCAATATTTATATATTTCACCACTTCATATAATTAGTCCTTTTTTGGGGGGGGGGATGAAAAATGTTATCTGAACAACATGTTTTGCAAAATATGGTGTTTTTTTTTTCTTTCTTCCATTGCTTCTATTCATACATCACACTTACAAACAAGAAAGAGCTAGCTGTGTCAGATAAATCATTAATAACAGATACATTATGCAAACGCAATAGCCTATATTAACTTTAACAAAAGTGGGTACCTTAGGAACAGCTGATACGCACAATTCCTGCTTTGCAGACTGATGCAGTTTTAGGTGTTTATATACAGTACTCAGAGAAGTAATCCTGAAGCTTACTGGCCCTTTGATTTTTGTAAATGAGGTGCAAGATACCGTGTTGCTCTACGATAAACCAAAGGAATGCTCATTCTTGGGGTTGTCCTCCTGTGAAAGGCTGAGTGTAGTGTTTGGGCCTTGGCAGGGGTGGGGTGGTGTTTGTTCTTTTTTTAAAGTCTGTTTCTTTAGGGTTTTTTAATAATTCTTCACATATTCACTGGTGTAGTCCAGTCAAAAGCTCCGTAGATGTGGTCAGAATTGTACTTAAAAAAAATCATATATACAATCCTCTGCCCTGAACTGATCTGAAATTTTTCACCAAAAAGCCTACAACATCCATCACAACGCTATGCTAATATTCAAGGCAACATAATCAGGACAATGGGCTAATTGTTACAGCATGTTTATATCTGAAGCAGAAGATGGGGCTTAAAATCCTATATAATTTATTCTTTTTTAGCTAGCTATTGATTTGCTTACAAACACCTTAGAACATTTAAGCTGTCTGTCTTCTATTTTAGCTATAGATTAACATGGTTTACATTTCACTTTATGAAATGAATTCACAACACGTCACAAATTTTCTAATATTTTATCTATGACAGAGTAAAAAGCAGGCTCGGAGGTGATAAGCAGCAGTGTGCTGGAGGGGACAGCACTCCATGCTCCATTATTGAGCTGCTAGCAGGAAGACAGGGTGGAGAGGTAAGCTGTTGTTTGTATCAGTTAGCAGCTAAACATTATTCTATCTATGCAGAATAGCAGAAGGTCTGAAAAAAGTGAGGTTAAAAAAAAAAGATGTCTCCATAAGCCACTTAATCTTACTTAGGATGTGACAGGGACATGACTAGAAAATCAAGAAAGGGCCTTTTCTTAGGAACCACCTAATCCTGGACGCAGGATTTATTACCTACATTATCAAATCACATGTACGATACAGATTATTTTGACAAAAAAGATCAATATCTCCCTTGCTGTTTTGAACCATAAAGTAACACAGATTTTATCACATGTGCCCATTAATCTAAAAATTAGAAGTGAAGGGCATCTGGAATTTTAACTTATACCTGAGTGCATCACCCAGGAATCCCTTCTTGACAAACAAGAACGGCTTTAGCAGATATACTTTGTTTAGCTCAGATTTGACACTTTTTGAATGTAGCAAAACAAACTTCAGAAAAGACTGATCTGTGAGGTTTAAAGCAAATCTCTCATCCTCGATACTTTATTTTTTAAATGTTTCTAACATTGCCATGAATGTTTTATATGCGACTATGTTTTATACATCAATTTATTTCTGCTTAAAGTTTTGTATTATTTGCATCCTGAGAAATTAGTTTCACCAGACCAAATACAACAAACTTGGTCCCTGCAAGGACAGGGAGAGAAACGAAGAAAACATGTCCAAGAGAAGTTACAAATCAATGCTAAATGATAAAAAATTGGACAAAACCAAGCAATTGCAACATGGTCTAGAAAAAAACTACCATTAACTCTGATTAAAAAGTCTCAATTACTTTAGAGACATACAGAATTTTATTACTTGAACTATACAGTAAATTGCTCCTAGTAACCTGCTTGACTTAACAGAGACTAACCCAACAGTATAAAAATATAGAAAATAAGCAAGGGTATCAAAATCAAGCCTCCAAACTGCAACATGTCCAAGGTAAGCACTATATCAAACTTAGCTAAGGTCTTAGAACACTACTGTGACCTAATGATAATTCCTTTTCCTGAAGGAACTAATTCCAAAGCCAAGAACCCATGGCCATTCCACTCATATGAAACCCTTCAAGCACATATTAGAATAACCTGGTAAGGAGAGGGAAATCAAAAATATCTCTAGCAATGTATTTCAAAGACATTTACCCAGGCTGATGACAACTAAACTGGAAGCAGACTAGTAACTCCTGCAGGTTTCAGCACGCAGAGAGCATTCAGCAGCCTCTGATGCCACCTAAAGCTTCCAAACACCTATATTTACTTATTAATTGATAGAAAACAATGAGGGGGGGGGAGATCTATTATACTCCATTTCTTGAAATCAAAACAATTCTTTTCACATTTATAATAAACTGCTACAACAGGAGTTGCCCAGCTGTGTCAAACATCTTGTTATTGAGAATATTTTAAAAATTAAGACTAAAAGTATTTACAACTGAAGCAACAAAAAACATTACTGCACAGGCAAATTTAGTTTCTTGCTTCCTGTTGGACTTTTGGATTGTATGTTTTTTTTCTGCTTCAAAATGATTTTTAAACAGATTTGGACATCCCTTTACATAACATTGTCAGTTTGAATCAGATCTATTTTTCCAATGAAGTATGTTTTATCAGAACATTCATTACCCTTTTCGAACATAGTGGAGTCAAGGATCAGAAAGCAATTTTCCTTCTTTCCTGTTCTCAGAAGTATGATTTTTTTTAGTGAGGTTAAGCAGTGCTTTTTCAAATTCCCTGTGCTTGATGTGTCATCTGTCGATGAGTCAAACCTGTTATGCTGGAACTGTGAATACAAGAATGGTCCCTCACTTCAAAAACTTTTAAAAGGAACGCTTTATTGTTCCTGTAGGGGAATTTGAAATATGCTCTCCTTTTATTTGTAGATGTCATGGCCATACCCATTGATACAAGGGGCTGACTTTGTACACAGACTCTTCAAATATTCGTACTCCACCACGACTGCATTGCTTAACTACTTTTGTTTTGAAAGACTAAAGCTACTACATCAACATGGACAGACTGGAATTTCTTTGCATTTTTAGAAACATCTGCTCTACATGTCACTATGTAATATATCTATATATTTACTGTAAAAGAAATTAAGGTGTTACTTTGCTGCCAAAAATTTAAGCATGTGCAGGACGTTACTATTTTTGACACACTGCAGATGGAGTGCTTTAAAAAGGACAATTCAGCCTTTGCAGCCACGTGTAATAGACGCATACCCATCCTCCAGAAAAAAACAACTCTATGAAGTAAATGTTTAGTCTGCCCTTCTGCTTTTCCCTGAATTGTACTCCTAACAGCTGCTACTTTTTAGTTCACTTAAAAATACTACTGATAATTGAGGGAAGAGCTTTGCATCTAAAACTCGATTCATATTTTTCTTACTGATCAGCTTAACCCGTTCCTTAATTTAAGGGAGTTCAAATTCACAGGGCCAGACTCCCAGGAAAATATTCTGATAAGACAATGATAGGCTGGATACGAGTACCCTTCATAAGTCTCACTAGGAGACCCTGGCCATTACGAAAAGAAGCATATAATATTCACAGGGAGAGAAGAAAAAAGCAGGAGTACGAGCCCCTTCATAGTGGTTACAACTTCTAGCTGCAGCATTTGTAATTCTAAAATCTCTTATTTCCTTTACCTTGCTTAACGCATAAAATAACAGTGAAGAAAACTGGAAAATGCTTGGGGCGTTAGTAGTCTTTGGTGGGGTAGAGGAGTAGGAGGAGAAGATTTGCCAGTCTTCCAAGATACTCCTTTCATTGCTACAGGTGAGGCAGCAGTGAAAGTGAGGTATTCTTATTTTTGCCCAGTCCATCTTTTAATTTCTCAAACTCTGCCTCTTCTAAGTGAACAGTCTTTGCTGGACATTTTTGTTCTTGGGATACTCCAATTGCAAAAGGAAATGCTGGTCCCATTTAAACTTTATGTTATTGTTTTTAATTAATCTGTCAAATTGTTAGTCAAAAGAACGTATTTATCTTGTGTCATCGGGTAAGTTAAATTGATTCAGGAGATAGTCCACATTATCTAAAAAAAACCTGTTCATCTCAAAGTTTCAGAATATATACATAGCCACCACTGTAAAATATCTTATAGTAAGTAGATAAATACCTCCGTGACTTATGCGGAGGCAAATGCATAAAAAGGAAAGGGTGGTATCTCAGCATGGAGATTCTCCTGTGCTCTTCCATAGCTACATGTAAGAGCCAAAGAATAATCCAGTTTTAAACATTCCTTTCCTAAAAGCTTTTTCTGCAGCATTCAGGTTCACATATTGTGTCCGCTACACAGAAAGTGAGAGCAAAGGTCTATCAGCGCTTCAGTACAGGTTAGAAAAATCCTGCTGAGGCGAGTCTCTGACCATTCACTTTTGCTGTGCTTCGGTTCACACCGTGGAGTGGTCTCACTGACCATGAACTGGATTCCGCCTGGAAGATACACTGCAAGAGCTCGCTTCCCACATTCTGGCTGCAGAGCGGCAGGCAGCAGCCCGCGGGACTGGACCAGAGCTAGGCTGAAGAAAAACCACTCCAACACAGGCATAATGGGGATGTCAGGTCCTCAGCACCAGCTGTTCCACTCTGCAGATCGATTCCTATTTATCCACCTGGTAATGCAGAAGTAGCTCCACTGCTTGCCAACTGTACGTGATACACTATGACTAGCATTTCTTGCATATGTTCATTCTTTCTTTTTGTCTCTCTCTCACAAAACCAGCCAGAGAGGTTGCTGCTAAATAGCACAAGACACTCTCTCTCTTCAGTGCCTGAGCAATGTGTCTCTGTGGTATTCCCAGCCTTTACGAGCCCAAGGATTTGGAAAATAAAACTATCAGCTAAACCCAACTACATCATATTGCACAGAACAAAGCAAGACAGAACTCTGGCTGGCCCTCACCATTCAGAAACACAGTACCGTGCTTATACCACTGGTATGTGGAAAAATAAATACTTCTCTCAAATGACAATTTTCTACTTTCATTTTTCGTTCAATAAATAATACTGAGTTAGTGTATATGCTTTTTAGAATGGATAAGAATGAAGCAAAATTAAGTGATATTGAACATCAAAACATCACTTTATCTAAACAGCAGGATGTTCAGATCGTTGCTGAAAGCTTATCTGAACTACTGGAAGCTCCTTGACTCTGCAAAATAATGCAATACATTTTAAAGCACGTCAAATATTAGGCACTTCAGCTGCCAGGAATTTCCCATCAGCAATAAGAGAGGACAAGGAGGAAAGCAGCTCTTCCTTCCCTTCAGAATCTAGGAAAGGCTGGTGCTACGGTCTGGTGACAGTCAGTGGTATTGGATGGGATTTTATCAAAATTTCCCTTCTATTCAATTTGATTATATATCACTGATTTTTTTTAATATAACTAGCTTCTGGTGGTTTTTTTTAAGCAAGACTTGTGTCTATATTAAAAAGTATTCTGAAAATGCAATTTTATGTATGCTTATGAAAATCATTATGGACAATTATGTGTATAGAATATTTAATTGCATGTATGCACATAGATAATTTCCACCATTTCCATGTACATATCCCTAAGTGTTTGCAAGAACAATCATAATATTTGGACATAATTTATTAGCTGGACAATTACACAAATCATATATTTGTATTTTAAATGAGTCCCTTATTTTTCTACATTCTGTGTAATATTTGATGAACTCATTAAGAAACATGAAGATTAAAATTCAGGAGTGTCTGGATGCATGCCTGTTACACTTAATTAGTGATTGCTGAAAAAAAGATCTGAGAATCATCATACTGCATTATGGCAGGGATCTACACAGCAACAAATAATTCTGCACAATGTTTAAATTCGATTCACTGTCTTTGGTAAACTTTAACAAATGAAGTAAAATACAGTATTTTTCATTATGTCAGGGTTTAATTTTTGAGTTTTATTTACAAATGTTACAAGTCATTTAAAGAGAGGAGTAAGAGTCAGAGTAGGATGCACTATTACAGGTTCTTTTTACAGCCATGCTGTAATGGCTTCAGTGTACATTAAATATTTAAGCATGTATACCATATGTTAAAAAATTGACACAGCAGCAGAGGATAAAAATGCAGCACTTCTGGTATAAAGATTTCAGATACAACACAGGGCATGAAAGCAAAGTAACTGAGTAAGTGTGAATCATCGTGCTAAGATGCTGAAAATGTTCAAAGGGTTAAGGATGGCAAATCAGATTTTGTTGCTATGTGCAGCAAGGATAAAAATCTCCTGGAACCCCCTTTAATAGGTGAAAGGTGGTCTGAGCCAAAACGCACATACTGACGTCCAAGCCTTCCCCAGAGAATCAATGATGTTTTTTTGTGTGTGATCAATGTAATATTCCACAGCTAAATTTAGGGACTCTGCATCCTATGAAAATGGCACCTCTCTATGACTAATTAACAATAAAAATTTGTGGTTATCTACAGGTTTAATTATTTCATCTCCAAGGTTTTGATTAACTTAAATCTTTTTAGTAAGAACAAAAAAGTATATGGAAAAAAAATGCATTTCTAATGTTGTTTATTCAGAAGGGATTCTGTAATTTTCCCTAGTCAGCTTGCAAGATTACACCATCTTTACTGTTAACTCCCCTAACCCAAGCAACATACAGTGTGAGACAGACTGCTAATAAACCTGTTTCACTGTGCGTATTATTTGGCTAATTTATAAACTATGCCTGCATAACTTGCCCTTTTTATTTTGGAATGGTAAAGACTCTTTAGTAATACAGAGATCATAAGATTTAGTGTTTGATTTAGATGTGTTAGAGGAAAGCTGAAAAGTTAAAAGCAGATGTCTTTGGCCACAGTGATGGTAACTGGTTTCAGGCATATTTTATAAAGCAAACAAATCTCTACAGCCAGGCCCACTCTCTTTCAGTACTGGTACTGCATCTGGGTGTTTACAAGTCATGGGGTGATACACGTTGCTTCCACCAAAGTCAGAGGGAGTTTTGTCTAGTATCAGTGGGGCCAGATTTCACTTTTAATAATTCATTTGCCACACAGACTTAAGTAATTGCAGTGATACAGTGGGTGGGTATTGTGCAAAGGATGAAACAGGAAAGACACACTCTCACCACCGAAACACTTCCAGGAGTCAGCATCATCGTAAACCCTGTTTTCTCCAAGCACTCTAAAGATTTTATCTTATAAGCTATTGCTTCCCAAAAGTGCATAATAAAAATCATTTAAATGAAGATTTAAAGGAAGAAACAGACTTGAAACATGGGGAATAAGAGTTTGGTTCTCAGATCTGACACCAACTTGCTCTAAAATCATAAGCAAACCTGTTATGGCTCAATTTAGAAACATTAATAAGAGAAATTAGCACATGAGGAGATTACTGAGTGTCTTGGAATTCATATCACAGTGAGAAAAACTCCATGAAAATCTGCTTTTGGAAATATACTCTGTGCTCCTCCTCTTTTTTTTCCCTTTAACCTTATCCCCCTTTTGTAAAATGGAAAAATGAAGGTACAGTATGAAAATGAATATTATAACCTCAAGTATTGTTCTTAGCACTGTGAATCTTTAATCTACTTCTGTAGAACTTACCTTATCAAGCAGAATTTTACTATGGATAAACTTCATACGATGCAGGCATTACTTTGAAATAGTTTTTATGTTAACCTTATATTCAAATACATTTTTTCAGGAAGAAGCCTATGCTACCAAATAAAACAAATCTGAAGAATCAATTAACCAATATGCAGAAAAAATAATGACACTTTATTCAAATACCTGTAGAAAAGTTCTATTTGTATGATTTCAGGGTGCCCTTGTAATTCAGGCAGATGTGACCTCCCCAGACCGAGAAGGCGCACAGCATTATCATTAAACCAACAAGAAAGAAAGATGTATTGGTCAACAGAAGTCAGGCTTACGGTTTTCACTATTGGAGAGTCAGCAACACATGGACAACTCAACTAGAAATTTTCATATTTTACATTAGTTGTTCTAAATAATTGTGAAATGTTGACCATTGAGTAGAACAACCTACATATGGATTCCCAGCCACACAGTAAGTACTGCTGCTCTCCAGTAATATTTTTATAGTTCCAATGCTAACAGTACTTTCTGGTTCATCTGTAATTACAGGCCAAGTCCTGATACCATCATCTTACAGCATAATAGATGCATACAGACCTCTCAGGCCATTACATGCACTCCTTTACCCGTGGTGTTTTGTGTTAAATACAGAGTTTGAGTAAATGTTTATATTGTCACAAAAATATGGATCTTGTAATCTTATCAGGTAAGCGTAAAGAAAAAAAAATTTAAAATATTTTTCCTATTGCAATGGACACTTAAACAAACTAAATCTCTCCTTAGACCATTCAGCTCTGCCTTGCCTAGAGAAGGCAAGAGACGTAGCTGTCGGAATGACTGCAGTCCTATCTAATCTCTGCTGAAAAGCGCGAGGACTCATTTTCACTAGCTTTCTCCACAATCTCCCTTCACAGACAGACTCCAGATGCCAACATTCCTCTAGAAATAAAGCTTCAGGGCCATTCTACCACCACATGGCCTTCTGATGGAAAAAAGAGAGCCATTCAAATATTTCCCCTCATACAGATAATTAAAAGAGAATTCTGGTTTGTTCCATGGAGAAAGAATGGTCACAGAACTCTGTTTAGTCTTCCTCTTTGTAGAATGTTTTCTATTAAACATTAAAACAAACTGTAGTGACTGAAAGACGCGGAAGCCTCAGTCTACAGAGGGAGCAAACACCTGTGAATGCCATTACTTCCAAGGGGCTACTGATCGTCATGAACTCTTGACTATCGCACAGTAAAATAAGGAAGCTATCTCTGTTTCACTAGAATATGTACAGTTATCTTGGGTTTTTGAATTCCTTTTAATCATCTGTGCACAGAATAGGATACAGTTCAATTTTAGCAATGCTCAGGTATTTCTAATTGTGAATGCCAGCCACTGCAATTTTACCTATCAGAGACATATCCTATCAACACGCTTGTCAAAAAAAAAACCAAACCCACAATCAAAATACCCAAACCCAATCCCCAAAACTCTCAAACTATAAAAAATGTACTAGAAGTCCTGCCAGTTCCATTATAATCCCAGGCCACAAGCTAGGCAAGTTAGACACTTCTCTAACAGAGTTAATATGATGGAAAGACTGAAGACCAGAAGGACAGATGGAAAACTCATTTGGGAGATATTCAAACATTTGAGAAACTAAGCAACAGATTCAGCTCCATTCCGATGAAACAAGAAGGATGTGTGTGGTAGACCTACCAGAACTCCTACACCAGAAGAGAGCACATTCTTTCAATAATTGTCTGAAAGTTTCTAGCTGGCAGGATTTGTAGCTGTAGCTAGTCTGCTTTCACCTATGGTTCTTGTTACATGCAATGATAAAGGCTGGCATAAGGAAAGCAAAATTAAATAAACTACAAATCTTGTGGCAGTTTTTTTCTCATTTAATGCGCCTGCAGGCCCAAATACTAGCTGATTATTCCCAACAGTGCTCCATTTCAAACCTGTGACACAGAGACAGAGAAAGGTTACTCAAACTATCCAGCACATGGTTTTGGAGCAAATTATTCTTCCATATGTTCAATATTTTTGGAAGAAAATAGTCCAGGCAGCCCTATCTATTTATGTTCAACATATTTGAAACAATTTTTAATCCAACTGAAGTAACAGGTTACTGCACTGAAAGAAAAAAAAAAAACACCACTTAAGCATGATCATAAGCTATTTTTCAGAGGACTCTGTCATGTTCCTGACAAAAATTAGGCAGCTTTCAGGGTATGTATTATGTCTGTACAGTGAATGAGGCTGTTGTCCATTGGAATCTGGCTTTATTTGGAGCAAAAATGAAATATGCAGGCTGAAAATGGAAGAAGTTGCAAAAGAGAGGATAAAATAAAGGACAGCAGGATGAGGTAACTTCCAAGGTCACATACAACAAGCTTCTGGCACAGGCGGAAGAATCTCTTTTTGGTCTCCTCTTCTAATCACTGAAAAACAGACACCACAGAAAAAAAATCTGCTCATGTAGTATGAGGAAATATTTGTGTTGGCCTTACAGGCCAGCTTTTTGCTTGTGTGGTGCTGTGGGCTCGCTGCTCCGCCCTGGGCTTCCACATTGCTAATGGGAAAAATGTGTCTTAAAAACAGACCAGCTGTTGGAACAAAACCTATTACCCTTCCATCCTTTTCACGGGTGATACAATCCACTCTTCCTTTCCTGAGATTAGTTTCTCTAAATGCATTCCATTTCTATTTAATAGATTCAATGGAAAACTACACAAGTCTTACATAAACAGCACTTTCAAAGTCACAGACATGTCACATTTATTTTTCCCTCAAGACAAATTCTTTTCCTATTGTGCATAAAGTCTTTAGAAGATGGACTTCAGACTTGCTTTTAGGAGCTCTTAAAAAAAAGTAGAAAGACACTCTCAAACACCAGGGATATTTGGTCACATGATCAGAAGTAGCCAGGAAAATTTCATGATATGAACTGTTTCCTGAACCAGAGCTCAAATTAATGTGTCCATGGAAGAGGAGAGTATGACAACACATCCAGAAATCAATACTGGCTCTGCTATTCTCCGGAATATCCTCACCCAATGTGATTTAGAGCAGCCACCAGGCAGCTAAGATTTGGGGCACATTACATTATCTACACAACAGCTATGAGAATGCATGATGCTTCTTTGCTCTGATATTTTCAGAATCACTTTTCCACCCTACCTCAGCATTTCCGCCCCTGAATGACTGCAAGGCAAAAGGAATTTCACAGAATATTTTTGGCTGTAGGGACACAATGAATTTGGCCCTGTACCTGTATCATTCTACCAACACAGAAAACGCTGTTACTGATCAAATGTCATTTGTGGCTTGTAGTGTGCAAGTGCAATTCCATGTTACCAATACATGATTATTCGTTCCTGGCTTCCTTATCTGCTAATGCTAACAATATATAGATTGATCAGTGTCTCACATTTCTGCCCTCTAAGGATATCTGTGGCTGTCCTTTAAATAAAGAGAAATGCAAACAATAATTAAAAAAACACCTTAAACCAGTTTGTGAAAGACTACTTGTAAAGGTTCTATGAGTACTTCTGTCACTGCAGGCAAGCAGACTGTGAAGCTGGTAAGAAATCAAGCAAGCTCTTGACGTCAGTTATTCCTCATTTGGAACAATTTTAAACAATCTTTGACTTATGTTCATGTGCTGATCATTGATTAAGCCACAGGGATGTTTCCTCTAGTGTTTCTTTGCCCTTATTGCTATAAACAATGTAGTACTTTTCCAAACCACTTAGTTTCAGACTCTGTGTATGGTCTATTAATAAATGCACTGTTAAATCTTTTTTCATTAATACCTAGAAGACAGCGGATTTTCTGACAAGCTCTGGATCTCTGAAACACCCATAATTATCAGCAATAAGTTATGTTTATTTCTTAGCTGCACTTGAACATTACAATTTATGCACAAAGAATAAATCATTCCTCTAACAGAATGATCAATTTTTTTATTTCTCCATCTAGTTACACATTAGTCACTTGGCATTTTCAGTTAAATGAGTATGTTCACTTAAAATAAATAGTAAGGAAAAAACAACAGCAGACATACAGCTTTAATAGGCAAGCAGCATGCTTATTGCCATAACTAAGGGTCTTTTGATCTTATAAGAAATCACTGATGTCTGCTTTCATTCACACAGCGGTTTTAGAATTAATTTCACTGTCTTTTATTAAAAGCAAAGGAAGGCTCTGGTTCACAGATTAAGAACATGTAAATTATTCTTTCAGCTGTGTTCAGTGAATATTGCATGTGTGTGCTGGGATTTCGTGTTTCTTAATAGCACAGAACCCAGTAATATGGACTCCACAAGTTTTCTTTTCAGCCTTTCCCAACACCATTCTCAAAAGCCATTGCTATTTCTTGCTACCACCCTTTAATAGCGTTAAGTTGGCTCATGATAATTGTTTTTCAAGGCAGATTCACTTGCATAGGTGCTGCAGGTCGATAGATGAAGTTTGAGAGCTTTTCCAGAGGAGTTGTGGACACTGCACCTACTACAGATAAGAAGGTCTGCTAGGTCAGCTATGAACTGTACATGAGATGTCTCATATAGTGTGCTGAAGCTAAACTTTCAGGTGTCAGCTCAGCAAAGATGGGAAACTAATTAAATGACTGATATGAAAGAACAACACACCAAGAGTTACTGTTAAAAGGAAAATTATTCCTTTCCTTCCCATCTCTGGTTACAGTTAGGAATGGTTCATCTTTCAAGCTAGCACTACTCTAGGGCACAGCAGAGCAGAGATGCTTGGCCTCTGAGGGAAGGTGGGGAAAAGGGAGTATTCCCAAAGCGGAAGGTGGAAGGAAGGGAGCAGGCCTGAAATCAGAGGTGTGCAAAAGTACAGGAGAATGGGTTTGCCCTCTGTTTACAAGCTGCTAGACTCTACCAACCTCATTCTTCTGATTTCCAGATTATTACTTCTCTTCACAGAGATCGTGTAGTGTTTTTTTTCTGGCTGATTATAAATTCAATGCATCTTTAGCTGAGAATGGCCCAGCAGAATAAACCAATTGTGAAAATCTTAAGATCAAATTCCTGGCTCTGTAATTTCCACCCACAGAAAAAATGTTTGAACCCTCTCTCTTTTATGCTTATGTGAAACAACTCCCCCTTTTTTATCCAGCTACTCACTCATGAGCTATCAGAAGCACCAACTGAGAGCGGTACAAGGCAGAGCACTGCACAACTATGAGCTAGCAGACTAGTAGTTACATATTTCTGTGATCAGGTCATATAGTAACATGATCAGCCTACTGTCACCCAGATCTGAACCTTTCGGCAGGATTGTGAAGCACAACAATGTTTATATTGGGTCATTTTCTGCTATTGTTTCTTCCTTCTCTCAGACATGTTCTAAACTGTGACAAGAAGGAAATCCTTTAAGCTTCTTCACACATCCTTTTCTGTCTAAAAGGTGTTGAAGTGTGAAGTAACTACTACTAGGATGGTTCAGGATAAGTATTTTTGTGTACATGATGACAACAATTATTACGGGTTCTGAATAATGCATTCACAGTACTATGGCTTATTAGTTTTTACCCCTTCTGTTGGATATTTGGAAATACTTGGATAATTATCATCATTGTATTGGGTTTGTGTGGCAAGGTTTTGGTACCAGGGGGGCTACAGGGGTGGCTTCTGTGAGAAGATGCCAGAAGCTTCCACCATGTCTCACAGAACCAGTTCTAAGTGGTTCCCAGATGGACCTGCTGTTGGCCAAGGCTGAGCCCATCAGTAACAGTGGTAGCACCTCTAGGATAACATAGTTAAGAAGGGGGAAAAGTTGCTGTGCAACAGCAGTCGGAAGAGAGGAGTGAGATGATGTGAGAACACCAACCCTGCAGACCCCACGGTCAGTGCAGAAGGAGGGGCAGGAGGTGCTCCAGGCATTGGAGCAGAGGTTCCCCTGAAGCCCGTGGAGCAGACCATGGTGAGGCAGGCTGTGCCCCTGCAGCCCATGGAGGCCCACAGGGGAGCAGAGACCCACCTGCAGCCCGGGGAGGACCCCACACGGGAGCAGGGGGATGCCCGGAGGAGGCTGTGACCCTGTGGAGAGCCCACACTGGAGCAGGTTTGCTGGCAGGACTTGTGACCTCTTGGGGACCCATGCTGGAGCAGCCTGCTCCTGAAGGACTGCACCCCATGGGAAGAACCCATGGTGGGGCAGCTCGTGAAAAGCTGCAGCCCATGGGAGAGATCCATGCTGGGCAAGTTCATGGAGAACTGTCTCCCATGAGAGGGACCCCAAGCTGGATCAGGGGCAGAGTGTGAGGAGCCCTCCTGCCCCCCTCCCCCCGCCCTGCCCCGAGGAGGAAGGAACGGCAGAGGTAATGTGTGATGAACTGACTGCAACTCCCATTCCCTGTCCCCCTGCGCTGCTCGGGGGAGGAGGTAGAGAAACTTGTGAGAAGACTACAGTCCTCTTCAATACCATGTAAATTCAGATTCGTTAGTGTTGGGTGTGTAGGTACCTGAAGGCTCTTCTCTCCCCCACCCCACTGCACAATATGATCTCCAAAAATACTGTTGTGTGTACAGCTATGCAGACATTTAGATTTTACTCACTATAGGCAGCAACAGTGAGTAAAAGAGAAATACTATTAACATGCAGTGCTACTCCTACATCAACAGCTGGTAAGCCCTCAGAAAAGCATAAATAAACTAATTAGACACAGAAAAACCTTCAGCATAATGATGTCCATCCACGCATTGTACCATCTTCTTTGATAAGCAAGGGGAAAGGGGAATCAACACAATTTCACCTGCAGGCAAATGACCTATGCACCAGTAACCTTTATCTAAGCAGTAAAGTACATTTAGGTATAGCTATGTGCCAATGTGCACAAGCATGCCTGGCTACTCCATTAACTGGACAAATTCCATCATTTTCTGTGCACAGCCTTTCAAGAAAGCCTTTGTTTGTTTGCATTAATCAGAGCTGCACCAGTCTAAAAATTTCCCCAAAATTCGCAAAGGAACATGTGGGAGCTTGTGTTACCTGTGTAATAATACTCTGACCGGGAAATTTTCAATACCTATAATGCAATACTGAAGACAAGTCATTGTACAATGTGAGAGCACCTATTAAAATTTAATTACAGTATTTTTATTGTTGTTTCCAAAAAAACTGTAATGCTGTGTACATTT
Organism: Opisthocomus hoazin; assembly: GCF_030867145.1. Lineage (NCBI taxonomy): Eukaryota > Metazoa > Chordata > Aves > Opisthocomiformes > Opisthocomidae > Opisthocomus > Opisthocomus hoazin. The sequence continues at coordinate 8,151,913 of NC_134420.1, forward strand.
CCTGGCATGTATGCAAGACTACTATTTGTCTTTCAGCTAGACGAGTAAAAATTCTCAATTAAATGCATTAGACTGGAGAGAAGAAGGTGAAAAGGAGCAAGAAGAATTCTACAAGATCTGAGAGAAGACTATTGCAAGATGGCTAACTTTGTCAGCAACCATACATATGGATGTCTGAACCTAGATCTACTTCTTTCAGGTTATTAGATTTAATTCTGTTCAGATGGAGGTTAACTTTGTTCACCTCAGTTTCTTACTTTTTCAATTCAACAATTATACCACGACACAGGCATGGACCAAAGTTGGGTGTTTCATTAGATTTGGTGCTACATAAGGTTTTTCACTGAATGTTTTTATTCCTCTCCAAATAATGTATTTATTTGCTTTCCAACTCAAAGTTAAATGCATGAATTACACAATCATGTCCACAGAAGATTCGGTTTTCAAAATAAGATACAATACCAAAGCATCCAGTAGGCATGGCTGCTGGCCTCAGTAAAAGCAGAAACAGAACATAAAAGCTGCAGATTAGATCCTGTGCTGTTATACAGCGAAGTAGTTCAGTTTTAATCACCTTATTAGCGGTGGCTTTAGTTTAGGTCAGGATGTCCTCTGACACATATTTTAATAACGAAGTATAGATAGTAGTATCCAGAAGAGTTTTCCAAATTTTGCAAAAGTGAAGAGAGTGTGAATCTAAAGCAAAACAAGAAATAGGCTTGGAGTGAATTTAGCCAAGATTTTCTCCCAGCCATAGGTTCCCCTAAATTTAGAGATCTGCAAAGTCATAACTGTATTTTCTTCTTGTTAATTTAAGAAATATCTTATATGTTCTCCATGATGTGCAAAAACTACTTATTAATGACCTACAACTTTTCCATTGACTGTGGGGCACTGCCACTTTGCCACAATGCCAAACATTCAAGTGTTTTGCAGAGTCATTTACTGCTCAACGAAATTACCACAAATAGAGAATTTTAAATTTCACAATACTTCATGCAGACAAGGTTTCAAAACAGAGTGAACTATGAAAGCCTTGGTGGACCACAGAAAAGAATAATACAGGCAAGGGCTCTTTTGTGCATATACCATCAATGATCACACAACTGTGGAGGGAAATGAAGTGTGCCAGCACCAATAATCTGCCTCCCATCAATGGCACAAAATAGCATAAATCTCCCCATAGCAGAGCAACAACACTGATTTACATCAAATATTGGACACTCATCTGCTCTTGAGGTATGAGGTTAGGGTATTTATTCTACCATTTACTGGCAGCAGTTGGAACATTCTCTTCATCTTAAAAAAGAACTTCAGGACCCACTACTGTAATCTTTACATTTATAGTAACCTGCCAGCTTTTGCTTTTATTTAAAGTAAGTTCTAATTGTACACGGGATTTTAGGTCTCCAGTTTATATTTGTAATATGAAACAATATTCTCCTACAGATTTTTCAAGGAAAGCTGAGAAAGCACTATTTTTTAAGAATGCAAATGAAGAGGTAGAATTTTTTTTTTTTTTTAGTGCTGGGAGAACAATAATTTAAAACAAATAGAGACAATGATGAGCAGTACTTGAAAAGAGACATTTCTCATTCATAAACTTGCTATTGTGTTTCCACCAGTCAGAACTATAAAATTTGCCCCATGAGTTCCGTAATTTAATTTTTATCATTCAGTACTTTCATATCAAAGATTTGTCACTAATACATCGTTCCAGTAGGAATATTATAGGATATTGGTAAAAGACACTTTTTTCCCCTCCCCTTGAGTTTTCCATGGTAAGCAGGAAATGATGCTGCTAGTATTTGGATGAGCTCTAGGAAGAGGAGTAGACTAATAGCATATGTGCTGGATGAGAAAGGAATATAGACAATGGAATAAACTATATGCATATGCTTACTTCAAAAAGATATCCTGCTCTTGCAATACCCGCATTTTTACTGTTGCTCCCTTCTGCCCACTCCAATGAACAAGTTATGCTCTTCACCTCTATAGATCCCATCTTGTAACAGAACTGTGCAGTGAAATTATTAATTGCAGCAACATGCCATGCTAACAGCAGGATTTATCCACACCCCTACTTACACTGTTACTCAGTGATTTAGCATGCCAGTGTATTTGTAGATTTAACTTACTGCAGATCTCATTTCTTGTAAAAGAGAACATCAGATGTTTTCCTCATTCCAGTAGGCTACACTTGTCCTGCTAGCTCATGTAAGAGCCTTGTAAACAACACAGAAGACACTAGCAGTAGCTTATGTTTATAGATATACACAAATAAAAAAAAGTCTAGATTTTTACATTGCTGAAATACACCAGTTTGGGGTAACAGAATGGTTCTCTGACCTCTTTTCCACTTCCCTCTTCTTAACAAAATTAATCAGCTTGCAGTGCATGGTATTTCCACACTTCCACCTGGCTGTAGTGGTCTGGCAGCTGGAGCCCAACTCGTAGTCAGGATGCAAGAGAAAGCATTTAATAGCCTACAAAGTGGAGATGTCTTTAAGCAAAAAAAAAACCACAAACAAACAAACAAAAAAAACCACCACAGAACATCAACAGTTTGGGGCGTGGGAAAGAGTACCACAAGCTGGGCAAAAAGTCCCTACTCTACCCAAAGTGTTCCATGGCATTCATGGAGATACGAGTTCTGTGCCCCATCCTTTCACCTCATGGAACAGAGGCCTGGAAAGTAGCACATTACCTACCTTATGCTATAAGGTTTTCACTCATGAATGGAATATATATATATATATATATAGTTTTTCAGATATACATCATATATTTGATTTGTGATCATCTGCCCACAAATGTGTATCAGGGCAACAACAGAAGAAATTGCAATTGTTAAGTTTTGAGTTTATTGCCTCAGAATGCAGCACTGTGATCTACAAAGTACATAAGGTAAATAATACATATGTTCTTTTCTAATATATGCCCAAGTTGTTCTACCAGGCAACAGGCAAGTAAGCATTCACATATACTTTACTGTGCACCTCATCTATATTTTGAGTCAAATTTCACAGAAGACTTTATGGTTATTGAATACTATAATGCGTTATGGGTTTCTATACATTACACTCCCTTGCTTGTCCAGCAAACTGAATGTATTATATAAAATACTGTTAATTCTTTTATTCCTAAATAAATTTTATATACTTAGTTTCAACATTATTCTTTCCAAGTTTCATCAGCGGAACTTGCCAAAATACCCACAATGAGGTACCCAAAACTGAAGAGGCTAAATCTCAATTTCAAGAACATGAAAAGACACGAAAGAAAGATTGGGTAAAGTTTAAGCCAATGAAAGTATGAGTCATTATTATATAACAAGCAATTTGGGTATGTTCTGATATTTTAAGTTGAAGAAGAGATAGGTTGAGAGGGGAAGAGAGCACAGAAGTGGGAGTCAACAGGGGAACTGAGGTAAAGTAAGTGGGTATGTAAAAGTTTAGGAGCACTAATACTAACTTAGATGTTACCTTAATTCTTGTTTTCCTAAGTTTTTTTTAAATCTCAGGTAGAGCTCTTAAAAAAATATTAACTCTGTTTTCTTCCCAAGGGAAGAAGGATCTATTTACACCTTATCAATGTAATTAATTTTCACTAGGTAGCTATCAGGCAACTTCTAGGTAACTTTGACAAACTTCTCCCATTCATAGAAGACACAGCTGGGTAGAAATTAGTCTCTAAAAATACTTTCACACAACCTGCTTGTTTTCTAGTCACTGTCTTCTTATGTTATGCTCATTCCATCTGTCAATAGATATGAGTCACACATTCGACCTTTCAGTTTCACTTGCGCACATAAATTTCTTCCAATTTCCTGTGAAACAAACACTTTTAACTGTTTAGGGGCTAGCAATTTCCACATATAGCATGCTAGGATGGTTAAGGTAGAAGCAAGCTCTTGTGCTGATATTCTTAGCTTTCCAGTCTGCACTACCTTTTGAAAGCAGATCGTCTCTTCGTTTTGCTGACCCACCCTACTACTAACTTTCACTGAAAAATGAACAAATATGCCAGGCTGCAGCTGAAAAACTACAATCTAATTATATTATCAAAGAAAGCTAAACAGCAGAGAAGCAGAAACAAGTCACTCCTGACATTACCAGCCATGATCAGCAGATTCACTGAAGCTATGATTTTTACCATTTTTAAATCTGCAGCAGGCAACATTTAGTTCAAAGCTAACTTAAAAATAAAGATTCATGCTTGCCCAAATGCTACCACTGACATAAATCATGCCTTTACCAACAGATCCTATATTTTTTCTCCCCAAACACAATAAACATGTCCAGTATGAACAAAGGAAGAACATGGTCACAAAGAACACAGCTATACATGAAAGCTAGAGCATTATTCTAGGATTTGACTTACTCTTTCTTTCAGGCATAGTACACAACCTTTCAGGGAGCCTTCAAGACTAAGGGAAAAAATCTACCAGTTTTAATATGAACCATGAAGTTGGACTACTGAAAAAGAGACCTAATTCTGCACAGTGAGCTGATAAAGAAGGACAGAGACTTGACGTACAATTTGTTGGCAGATCTCCTTTGTGAGCTCATTTAACTCATTATTGTTGAAAAAGCAGCTAAACAGCAAGATGCTTTAACAGAACAGTCGGCTCACAGTCTGTTTCAATCAAGCATTACAATGGCATACAAGGATCTGTGGTTTGGCCTTATGGTTCTCTTCCAAAATACACCCGACTCAGACCAACTGCAATTTTGTGCCATCAAAACCACTTTGACCATCTAAGCAAAGTCCCTTTTCCACTAGTGACCAAGATTTCTCCATCTACAGTAATAAGAGGGCACCTTTAATGGAGAAAATAGGATGTCAGGCCTGAAGTTCAAAGCCCACGGTTGCTGGAAGAGATGACTGGATGAGCTATGACCAAGATAACACTGGAACTGCTCAGGCTCCTATGCCTGTACACCAATGTGACAACTTAAAGGGACCAGTGAGGTTTTATCGCTGTCATGTCAGAGCAGTGCCTTAGATAACACTGTATAATGTGGAAGCAGGCAGATACCTGCTATTGACTTATGGATGAAGACTGAATTTTTGGACCTTTGGTACATTAGCATTAAAATAATAAAATGAATGCATAATCTGTTGATACAACAGGGTTAAATTCTGCCCAAGCAAGCAGTACGGAACAAATATCTTTCTCTCTTTTTCACACTTAAGTGTCTTAGTGAAAGCAGAAGATGGCACTCGTTAACCTAAAGATAAATCTATTTTATCCTAGTAGTACTCTGGAGATACGCACTGGCATTATCATTGCACTTTTGCACAAATTTATAATATGTTTGACATCATGGCCCAAGCCAGTAACAAGACAAACCTCAACAAATAATGAATGTGCACGTATCTCATCAAGACAACAGAGGGACAAGAGCCTTTCCACTCAATGATTTGCAATCTTCGTATCACAAATAACAAGAGATATAAATATTAGGAATAGTCAATTTATGATCCAAAATATGTTTTCACAGAAGACCTACACCCAGGCATAGACGCAGATATTTTTAAAATATTTCTGGGATTTCAAAAGTTTCTTATCTCAGCAGTAGCCAAATCAAGCTTTGCCTCACTTTGTCTAGCCAGTTTTAGTTCAGCTTTTCCTATCAAAGATGAAATAGTAACTCAAATACCTTATGGATATGTGCTCCCAGTCACTTATTAGAGCAAAGACTAGTGAAATTAATGAACCCAAGATGGCATTGTAGATGCACATGTGTGGTCTTTGTGTTTAAAATCTTTTCCTTCCTTACAGACAACACATAGTCAAAGGATTACTTTTAATTTTGGTGACTTCTCCTCGCTGCCAACTTATGCAAATCAACTAAAGGAAAAAGAACTTTCAAGCAGTACTGAGATCACTGGCAGACAGCAGCTTGTACATTGGTTCCTGAACTGAAGAAAAGAAAAAAAGGACCATATATGGACAACTCCAAAATCAGAGCCTAAAATTAGCAATAAGCAATATTAGTCACTGGGGGCTTTTCTATTGTTTTGTGAAGTGGGGGTGTGGAGCGTATAGGGGAAGGCTGTTGGGGTTTTTTGTTTGTGGAAGGTTTCTTGTTTGCTTTTTTACAGTGTCAAGAACCATAGAAGCTGCATTTGTACACTGATATTTTGGTCATTATGTGCCTTTGGTCTAAACTAAAACTATCATTCTTCAGGTTTTTCATATTCATTATTTCAGATAAACATTTGCCATCGGCACACAGCTAGCTGATAGTAACACCTTTAAAAAAAGCAGGAAAAAAAAATCTGCTAAGTGATGGCTCTGATTTAACAGGCAGCTTTTCTGTGTCAAACTTAGTCTTTCAAAAACATTATGATACATGCTCCATTTACAGATCTATAATACTGTCTGCTATTATCTTCTTAAGGCTTCAAATCTCTCAACATGTTTTCCTCAACTTCCAAAAGCATAACAGACTTTGCTTTAAGGCTAATTTAAAATACGAAGAAATACTTTACATGTTTTAACTTGACCCCAAATAAGTTGAAGTCAGTGAGCTTTAGATTAAAATCAATTAAGAGTAAATAGCTATTTAAAGAGCCTGATAAAATAATTTTCTTTGTTTCGTTCGTTCTACTTGTACTGGCCTTCTCATGTTTTACTAATAACCAATCAAAGACGATCTGCACTAAATTTCTTTTAAAGGGTCCTTCACAATAAACAAGCAAGTGGTCCTTATATTGATAACAGTGACAATAAGAAATTCATAGGTTTAGATTCTTTACCAGATACGCATTTTCATCAGGTGACTTGCCACACAATACAAATTTTGCAGCAAATATGTAGAGATTCAGTGACTATGGTCTTCTTTTATTTGTATCTGCCAATTCCTAACAAGGGAAGGTAAAACCTGCCAGTGCACTTTTAGGTTGAAATTCTTACCTGAGGCAATGATAATAACAGAAGCCTTCAACTCCATAATTGGAAGTCAGAAAACTATTTTGCTATATAAAAGAAGAGGCATCCTACATCATTGTACTTTTTCATGAATTGTCTAAAAAAGTTAAAGTTTAAAAACAAAATTAAAAAAATGCAGGAGTGTGTGTTCATTCTTTCTTTACAGTTACTTAAGAGATAGAGTTGGTCCAATCCAATCAGTTCTTGACCAAGTGTTATTTTCAGAAATATTTTCCAACCGCAGCTATTAGAACATTTATTAATTGATTGCAAACAGACAAGGAAGAGCCTGATCAAAGTATCCAGACAGCAACAAATTTCACATGTTGTTCACTTTCTGCAGGTTGTTCCGGAACCTTAAGTTTAACCAAACGACATGGAATGGGAATAGACAGCTTATGATTTAGCATACCAATATGCCCAGACAGCTTCATCTGTATGCTGGCAGAGTTTTACAGCTAGAAGCTGCATTAAAATTGATGAAAGACAACGTAACTTCTGTTAGATCATTCTGTGCATCTTTGAGTTGACAAAACAATGCAGCATTCCTAATTTTTGTTCACAAGAAAGACTCCCAAATATTTTCCTTTTTTTGTTTAATGACATGTCTTTGGTCTAAGTAACTTGATTTTCTTTTTTGATGCTGTTTCCCTGTTTCCACCCTCAGCTCTTTGCATACTGCAGCCATAGACCTTGTGTCATTAATAGCAAGCTAGTGACACAAAATTATTTACTAAAATTGAAGGGCATGGGAGACATTTAAAAGTCAGATCGTTGTAGTAGTCCCAGAATCAGTGAAGGTTTAAAGAAAATCATACACCAAAATAACCAAGTGCCTTTAGTGATTCATTATTACACACACAAGACAATGTTAGACTTGTGTGCTTGATATATGTGTACAGGTGCACTGCAGAATAGGAGGGTAATATGCATGATTGCATGGGATGGTAGAAAGGTTTTGTTTTGGGTTGAGGGGGTTGTAACTGCTCTGGATGGCTTCATTACACAGCAAAGGCAGTTGTTCTGTTAGTGCTAATTAAGCCTTGGGGAACAATTTGTTGGAGAAAAATTGGAGGAAAGCACAAAGAAGAATTTTAATGTTTTAATCCCAAACAGAAGCAAAAACTTTCAAGTTTATAACTTCTGGGATTCCAGCATAGGAGCTAAATGACTGATCCTGCAAAGAGCGAGAATCCTCAGCTTTTCACTGAAGGTTACTGATGTTTGCAGCACATTGTAGGATTGAGTCCTTTTAATGCAGGTCGACTACTACATTAAAATAATCAATTTCATCCTTTGATATAGTTGCATTACCACAGAACACTCTCCTATTTGTCAGGGTCACATTCAGGGGTTTACAGTTGTATATGAGAAGTACCCCAGGTAGTAGTTTTTAATCACCAAATATTTTTATGTTCTTTTTCAAATGATTGTTACAAAATGAAGGAACTATCACTCTTCCAGCAAAGAAGTTCCTATAATAACTATTTGATTTCATTAATGACAGCCCTCCCAGCAACAGCACTGAAGGCTATACCTGCATATTGTTACGTAAGCTCATATCAAAGATAGACTGCTAGCACAGGTAATGCCTGATCTTTCACCTAAATGCGAATTTAGGTGATGATGTTTTTTTCTTCTAGGTCATAACTTGGAGAACTGAGAACAGATAAAAGGCAAACAAGATAAAAGGGACTGCTTGTTTCTTTGCTGACAGAAATAGCGGCAAACTGGGAGGCTGTCTAGGGATCAAGAAAAAAAAAAAAAAACAAAACCAAAAACACAGCCTAGCAACAGTTCCCTGCCAAGGGAGGTGGAGGGGAAAAAAGGGAGGGAGAAGGTGTTTTCTAGATTGGCTACCTGATTTAGAGCTGAGAGAGAAACAGAACAAGTGGCTGTGAGATATAAACACTACCAAATTTGTTATGGATTTGCAAGGGGTAAAAAAAACGAGGAGAAGTATAGTGAATCACCTCAGGGCAGCCAGGGGAGATGCAAGTATACACAGATTTGTGTATTTGGGGACAATTTGTTGCTTGAGGTAATATTTTAGAATACTGGAGATGAAAAACATTCCCTTTTTTAGATTCCCAAGAGTCTCAACAATTTATAATCCAGAGAAAGACATACTTCAGAAAAATAAAAAAGCTGGATTCTTTGCTGGGCAACACCACAGAAGCAGATTTTTAAAAAATTCTTGTCTTTTCTCAAACACAGATGTCCCTCCCTGTTTTGACTTCTCAGATAACTTCAGTTGCAAAAAAACAATTTCGCACAAATACATGTATCTTAACAAATCCCATTCCTCTGTTAAAGTTTCCTCTCCCAGGATTCCATGAGTTTTCCATCATTTATAATTTTGGAAGCTTCCAATAAATCTCTGTCTCTCTTCACTACTTTCTTTCCTATACCCCCTATCTTCCTTCACTCCCATCCAACAGACACCTTTGCTTCTATGTTTCTCCGCAATCCTGCCAGTCCTCGACCTCACTCAGTCACTGATATTCTTTACTCTTTGCATTCCTACGCATATCTCCTGTGCATTAACCTTCTTCTCCAAGCTTCCTCCTGCTATCACGAATTGCAGGCATCTTTCCTTGAACCAGCTTCTCTTTGTTCCTTCAGGGAACAATGCAAGAAAGTGACCTTCTTGTCTAAGGACAACCTAAGCTTCTCTTCTCAAGGATGAATGGCCATAGTGCTTGTTTTAACAGCAGGTTGGAGAATGTAGTCTCCAAGTTTGCTATTGAAGTAAGACTTTTCTGTCCTAACCCACAGCACGTACATTTGGAATTAAGAAGAATAAATTTTTAAATAATAGATGTGCCTGTTTAAATAGCACATTTTATTTGTTTTGAGGAGAAAAAGAACAAAAACCAAACACAAAAGACCCCGAACCCGATCTTAAATAAGCCACATTCAACACTGAGGAACTTAGTGGCTGCTTAATGGTTGGATCCACAAAATAGTTTTCTTTACACAAAAGGAAACCACCTAACCCTAAATATTTTTCCTTTAATGTGTCTGAAAGGTACTCAAATACATCTGGGGATTCTGTTGTTAGCACCTAGAGGCCACAGCCTGCCTAGGTACCAGGCAGAACAGAAGAGCAGCTTTTGCTTCAGGGAATGAAAGGCTGTCAGACTAATGGGCACATCTGAAATCTAGAGTTTTGGCAAAAAAACCTCTTCTCCAAACTCCCCACCCCTCCACCCCCCCCCGCCAACCTCCTCAGTCCCTCAACAGTGTAAGAGGTGATTCACCGAAATGCCTAGAGGATCCACTTTCAAATAATTTCAACCTGTTATCAATTATCCAAGGACTTCTTATTAAATCTATTTTTAAACACAGATTGCGCTCTAATTTTGGGAAGCATGATACCCGTTAGATGAGGTGCAGATGAGGAGGGGATTCCTTTTGTCAAAGGAAGGGATTGATGCACTTTTGACCAGAAAGCCTTCTTCTGAACTTCCAGGTTGTGAACTGCCTTTTAGCTGTCACCTTCCGCAGAACCCAGGCTCAGACAACCCAAAGGTGAAAATAGTAATAAAAATACATTATCAGCTGCCTCAGAAAACAAGGAAGATTTAGTTTAGAACTTCAGCAATAAGAGAGCAGTAGTGTTATTCCTCTTAGCAGAAAAAAATACAGCCAATAGAAAAAAAACAAAATCTGGTTACTCCATGTTTCTTTACAAATTAATTTCTTTCTGTGTTAAAGTTTTGCATATGACTTCTGTGCCATTTGAAGGTTCAAATGATCCATAAATATTCACAGCCTTCTACACAAAGAGAAAGAGTAACTCGGGTGCAGTCTGAGGAACAAAGTCTTTTAAATCAATGTTTAAGTTCTTAACTAATACTCATGGAAATCCTTTATCTGTTTCAACAGATCAAGGACAACAAAATAATATAGAACAATTTAACAACCCAACAGATAATTGAAAAATGTCAGTAAAGCTAGATAAATTATGAAAGTTTACTCAAGAAAGTTTGGCAAATATGCCCGTTCTATTCCCAAAGTTAAAATTCAGTAGTTAAAGCCTGTTTAAGTCCAGCACTATCCTATCATGCATGCTTTGTTTGTGTAATTTAAGAGAGGAAGTAACTGGAAAAGTATTAAATATTTTTGTACATCTTGCTTTGGGTCTATAATTCTCTTTCATAAGACTTTTTCTGCCTTAAGTACCTTGTAACGGCCTTCGAGCAATAGATCACCTTTCCTTTAAAAGTCAATGTTACATATTTTGTTTGGATAAAAGTCCAAGGATTAACGCTGAGCTTTAACATCATGGTTTATATATAGCTGAACACTTGTCTGCTTGCTTAGAGCAAGAAATTCTGAAAGGAGAGGTGGTAAAGATGAAAATAAATGATTGATGATTAAGCCTGATGTAAGGGTTAGAGCACTGGCTAGGGTTCAAGGCAGCAGAGATTCAGAATGTGATGTACTGAAGATGTACCAGGGCCTAGAAAATCTGCAGTAAGGGATAGGTGAACTAGAATAGAACTGCATATTTAACATCAGCTAGATTTACCTTCTCATTCTCACCTTAAATTTAGAGTTCTTAAAGAGGAAAAGCTGGTACCAACAGAAGTTAGAGGTAAGGGCAGGGTTAGGATCTGCTGAAGGACTGTTCATAGCAAAGCCTTTTGAATCATTGCAAAGGCCATGTTTAGTAGGCCTAAGGTTAAGACATAATATAGAGACAGGCAAGAAGCATGGATAAGATTTGCTGTTTAGGAGAGCACAGGCTGGAGGAGAGCAGAGTTGCTTGGAGGCCCTGGGCAGCTTAGGTAGATACTAGAAACAGAACATGGTTCATGGTATAGTCTGGCATTTGAGAGTGTTGAGACCAGATTTCAGGCTGATTTAGAGTTAGGGCATAAAGCAGCTTCATCCCCAAACTGAAATAATTACTTCATCCTACAGGGATCTTAAAGGATACTGAGGACTAAAACCGATGCCGGTTTTTAGAGTTAGGCCTGGAGTCTGGAAGTTTCAAATTAACAAAAATGAAAATGCATGGACAAAAGCAATGCTTACTACTCAATCCCACATGATAAGCAAGAATAATAAGGACATATTTAGAAAGAAAGTTCAGTTCAGACATAGCTGCAAATAAATTTTAGAAGTGCTAAGAGATTAGGACAAAGGCTGTGAATCACTTGGGATTTGGATTGCATCCCATGCAGGCAGAAGTTCCTAGGTTACTAGGTTGTACTGTTTAGGGTGGGAATAGATAATCAACGGCATTTCACAACCTTAAGAGCTAGATTTGTATCATAGTGCAGAAAAGGCCACAAGGATTTATGCTGGCAGAGGCCAGGATTAAGTTTGAGATAGGCACAAATCCCTGAACTTGGCTAAGAAAATAGTGGCAGCTTCCTTAGGAGATTTAAGGCACATAACAAGGTTGTAAACTGGTAAAATAATAGCGTAATAGAGATTTCAAAGTGCCACAAGGATGAGTCGTTTTGGTGGAAGACTTCACAACAGTGTGGTACATCTGATTAGCACTAAGATATGCAAAAGACTCTTTTCACCTTTTCAGGAAATATTTCTGTTAAAATAAACATGGAAAAGTAAATGGCATTATAGCCAAAAGTAACAAGACCAGATTCTCCCTCTGTCTAGATTAGGGGACTAGCAATAATACAAACAAAAATGGTAAAAGGAAGCACTGCAGGCAAAATTCTCTCTTCACTTTAAAGTTTAGGGTTTTTTCACACTCAGGGAAGTGAAAACAATATGCATCACAGGAAGAAGTTATGGATTCTTCCCACTGCCTTTATGCACTTTTTCTGTGTTTTATAACTCAATTTCATGTAAGGATAAGCAAATGTCATGATCTAAATTCTATTAAAAATTAAACCACAAACTTGACTTTGTATTTAAGTCAACCCTAACAGAACGGAAGGATTTTGAAATAATTACCAGTTAAAAAAGGAAACTTCATTCAAATGTCTTAACATGCAGAAAAGATTTTATTAGTGTTTCAATTGTTTGTATTCTCCGTATCACTCAGAAATTGTTCATGGAGGAATGTTACTGTTGAGAACTTTTGAAGGCATAGTTCTTCATTTGACAAGTTCTAAAATAAGCACCACAGAAGAGATTTGCACTATGTGAAGTTTGGTAAGACTATAAAACTAGATAATTAAAATATTTATCTTTTTAAAACTGTATAATCAGCAAGATTAATTATTTTAAAGAAAGGAGAAATTAAAATAATATGAAGTTTCCCACAACCACAGTAGGATGTTTTTTCCATTTAAAGACCCCGTCCAAAAGTAAAGCATTTCAAATTTGTCATATGACAGCAGTCAGGTACTAAGCATTTTATTTCATCTGCATCATAATATAAAGACCTATATTTTCTGTTTCTTCAGTTCAGGCAGCCTTTCTCTGTGACTTCATTTTGTTTACCTGCACCATGCAAGTGGCTGTAGACTGTTTCAGTTACATAGGCTGTGTACAGCAATCATAACAGGTCTCAGCACAAAGCCAGGCTAGTTTTTGATGAAATGTTTTTGTCCCAGAAATCCGCTGTCTTAGAGCTTCGTCCCGCATATCACTGTTTCCCCACCTACATAACATTTAGACAACCGATGAATCACTAAAGCTCGTCATCCTATGGTTGGCAGCATCTCCCAGGCACACTGCACAGCTGTAAATGGCTCCTCAGGCCATACAGCTGGTGAAAGAGTTCAGACTTTCATTTCCTACTAACGCTTTTGGGCTAGGTTACAAGTCAGAGACCAGCACAAAACTTCAAAAGAGCGGGAATCTATAACCACTCCAGCAGCAGGAGACACAGGACATCCCAGACAGCACTCTTCGGAAGAAACAGTGAAGTGGCTTCACTGTCTTCCAGGCATTTACTTAGGAGGTTGCTACAAAAATGAGCAGTGCTGAAGCCCATATTTCCCCTTGCATACTCCAATCATGAAACAGGCAGCTGGGATGGAGGAAGGAGCAGGGGAAGGAAACACAGAGAAAGTCCTATTTTGTGTATTTTATTAACTGTTTTACTATGCTCGGGGTGGGGTGGGGGGGAATCAAGCTGAGAACTCTGCCTTTTTAAAAGTAAGTATATGAAGTTGCAGAAACACCATGCTGCTTCTGTCAAGAGGTTTCCTGGTTAAGTCAGACTACCTTGGTTTTCAATGCCTATGACAGAGCCTGGGCAGTTCATGGTGTTGCTTCATTAACCTCTGGCTAGTGGATAGTGCATGCAATGTAAGGCAAGCTGACTGACACTCCTCATTGATATTCGTCGACTGCAGTCAGTCTAGGACACCATTCCTGGTCAAATCAAGGTTAAGTCACAGATAATGGCCGATTTCTCCTTTTTTTCCCCTTCTCCGGTCAACCACAGCCTTCCGTAAGCAGCAACTCGGAGCAGTGTTTTGTTGTTTGAGAAGAGACTTTATAATCTGTGGTTATTCAACAAACAATAGACACCCCAACAACAACTTTTAAACAACGTGCCACTTTTAAGCTTTGCTGGAAATAAGCATTTGAGCATTAGCTTAGGGGCTTAAAGCATGGCACATGCATGTCTGTGGTGAAACATTGTTACTGCTAGAGCTGATAAAAACGGAACAATCTAGGTATAAGAAGGTCAATAACTAAGCAAGTTCTCCAAGACTGACTCATTTACACAGAGGGGTTTTTTGCTACCCTGCAGTCAGTGCAGAAAATAGAGTAGTTATGACTGTACGCTCTGCATACAGCTGTGTGAAAAATAATTCCCTCTTTAAAATGGGGAGATTAATAGGACAGTTTGGATACTAAGGGTAAGGTGTGGGTTTGTGAGGATAAGGTATAAGCCAGCTTGGCATCTGCCTCCCTTCAGAGGCAGATTTCTGCATGTTTTAATACAGAGGTAGACAGAGTTTATACCTTACAATTTTTCTCTTTTGACAAAGATAAATACAATCGACATCACCCACTCCTAAATCCTGGCTTACTAGCAAGTCCATGAACCACTTAAACTAGCACTGTGTAGTCCTGTTTGTAAGTACAGGGCATTGCTTCTGCATAGGACTGAATTTCACTCCAGTTGACTATAAGAAATAACACTTTCTTACTTGATTAACATCTCAGATAAGACACTTGAACATCTCCAGAGCATTTCTTCAATTAACAAATTGTTTGGCTGTTTATCTTCCATGGTTTTGTCTTTATTTTCAAAGTGGGAGCCCCAAATTTGAAGTTGCTACCACCCAAGTGCATTCTCAGAAACAGAACTCCAACGTTTACAACCTGCAATTATCCTCTTATCTGGAAACAAAGACACAACAGCAAGGTCATGTATTGCCACAAAGTAGCACAGAAAATATATCAAATCTGAAAAAACAGCCTAAGCCATCTGACCCCTTCTTTTCACATTGCCAAACATATCTCTCATTGCTCCTGTCTCTGAAGGAAGCATCACTGGAGAAGCTACTTCACACCTGCAGAAATACCTTTCTTTAATAACGGGGTAGGTAAAAGCACAAAATATTTTTATTGCTCAAGTTTCCTCACAGAACTGGTATCTGGCTGCAGGGCACTTCCACCTACAGATAAACATAAAAAAGATCCTGCTGTATATATGCTGTCCTCCCCCACCAGGCAGGAGTAATAGGAGAGGGGAATTCTTTAGCTACTACTCTGCCTAACTGGAAGACAGACATTCCCGTAAAACTGTGTGTGGGAGCATTTCACAGTGAAACCAAAACACTGTTAAAAGTAAATTCAGTGAACTACTTCTCATGCAGTGCTGCTATATGAAAAGACGAGGATATTTTATTATACACACACAAACTGCCAGGCACCAACACTACTGCAGCTCCAGGTTGCCACTGGAGAGCTAGCACTCTTTTTGTCCACACGATCCCGTATTAAGGCTGTGCATCAAGTCATACCTTCACATGCCAGTCCCAATCTACTGCTCTTTGACCCGAGGAGCTGAGGGCAGTATGGACCTTGTTGATTCAGATTCTGTGTAACTATCTTGGTCCAATTAAATTCTTGTTCGGAGATTATGCAATCAGCTAGCATAAATTGACATGGCACCCTTGACTTTCAAATTAACCAAATTTATGCTGCTAAAAGAATGAACCCGGGCCTTACAACATCGCCATACCATTGATGAACTTCTGTGCCAAACCTGTTCCATGACAAAAATTCATTGTGTCTAGTTGTTTCATGCAGCATCAGTCCAAGGATATACTGAAGTGAAAAAAAAAAAGTCTTAGTACAACTACGAGGCAACACATTTTTGATAGAGCCATACTGTTGTGGTGGTTAGGTACCTGAGCAACACCGAGAGTAACTTGGTGTTGGTTTGTAAATTTTATTCTCAAAATGTCAAAATAATTGAGGTTTACTCTCTGCCTTATACTCAGATCAAGTTGACAAAATTGAAATACTTGATGTCTAATATAATTTACTTTCCACCCACCAGGAGCAATAGTTAAACACTAAAAATCAATTCCAATCTTGAAACTCCTACTTTTTTTGATCACATTTGACTTGTGTAACAAGTTATATTGAAAAGTGTCGAAGTGAAGGGGAAAAGGAAGCAAAGGAAATAATCCAGTCAAGACCATCACACCCTTTGTTATAAACATTTAGAGCATCAAAATATTAATGATAAAATAATGCTACTTGGCAGTAAAATTATGTTGGCTGCTTCGGACACTGGTATCCTAGAACTGGCCTGTATTCCCATTTTGTACCAGAGGGAAACAAAAAGTTACAACATTGCAATTCTGTGAACATCAGTGGAGTACAAATGAAGCTTCATACTTGGCCTGAGCAAGTCCAGCTACTGCTTACCTGTAATTTCTAGAAGATCTACCCCAGAAAACATACTTTTCCATTAAGCTTCAATGTGAATTCATGTCTCAAACATTTGCAGCTACTCCTATTCAGATTTCTGTGTCCTTGAAGGCATACAGATTAACATTTGAAGAACATGTTTAAAGAAATGTTGATTTTCAAACTCTAGTACCACTAACACACTATATTCTTAAGGCAATCTAAGATAATGACAACTATGTGCATATACTTATTCACTCAGCTATTGTTTATAAGGGCTGCTCATTTACAGAATCAGAGAATCACAGAATGGTAAGTGTTGGAAGGGACCTCTGTGGGTCCTCTAGTCCAACCCTCCTGCCGAAGCAGGGTCACCTACAGCAGGTTGCACAGGACCTTGTCCAGGCAGGTCTTGAATATCTCCAGAGAAGGAGAATCCACAACCTCCCTGGGCAGCCTGTTCCACTGCTCTGTCACCCTCAGAGTGAAGAAGTTCTTCCTCATATTCAGACGGAACTTCCTGTGCCTCAGTTTGTGCCCATTGCCCCTTGTCCGGCCACTGGACACCACTGAAAAGAGCTTGGCCCCATCCTCCTGACACCCACCCTTCAGATATTTATAAGCATTTATTAGGTCCCCTCTCAGCCTTCCCTGCTTCAGGCTGAAGAAGAGAGCCAGTTTCACAAGTTGCATTCAAGATGCTGTTAAAGGTAAAAATACTAACGAAACAAACAAAAAAATCCTTTAAAAAGGATCAATGATGAGAGGTGTCTCTGAGGAGTCCGTATTGGGACTGGTACTGTTTAATGTCTTCATCAATGGCATAGACAGCAGGATCAAGTGCACCCTCAGCAAATTTGCAGATGACACCAAGCTGTGTAGTGCAGTTGACACACCTGAGGGATGGGATGCCATCCAGAGGGACCTGGACAAGCTCAAGAAGTGGGCACACGTGAACCTCATGAGGTTCAAGGCCAAGGGCAGGGCCCTGCACCTGGGTTGGGGCAACCACCAGTATCAAGACAGGGTGGGGGCTGAAGGGACTGAGAGCAGCCCTGCTGAGAAGGACTTGGGGGTACTGGTAGATGAAGAGCTCGACATGACCCAGCACTGTGCACCCACAGCCCAGAAGGCCAACCATATCCTGGGCTGCATCAAATGAAGCATGGCCAGCAGGGCAAGGGAGGGGATTCTGCCCCTCTGCTCCACTCCGTAAGACCCCACCTGGAGTTCTGTGTCCAGCTCTGGAGCCCTCAGCACAGGAAAGACATGGAGCTGTTGGAGCAGGTCCAGAGGAGGCCACAAAAACGATCAGAGGGATGGAGAACCTCTGCTGTGAGGAAAGGCTGAGAGAGTTGGGGCTGTGCAGTCTGAAGAAGAGAAGGCTCCAGGGAGACCTTATTGCGCCCTTTCAGTACTTAAAGGGGGTTTATTCTTACAAATGATAACATGGGGACAAAGTTTTTAGCAGGACCTGTTGTGAGAAGACAAGGGGTAATGGTCTTAAACTAAAAGAGAATAGATTTAGACTAGATATAAGGAAGAAGTTTTTTTACTAGAGGGTGGTGAAACTCTGACACAGGCTACCCAGAGAGGTGGTCGATGCCCATCCCTGAAAACATTCCAGGCCATGTTGGACGGGACTCTGAGCAACCTGATTGTCAAGGAGATGTCCTTGCTCATTGCAGGGGAGTTGGACAAGACGACCTTTTAAGGTGCCTTCCAACCCAAACTATTCTATGATTCTTTGTCTCTCCAGAGGACTTCTCCCCTAAAGCAGGAATTGTAGTTCTGATGAGACCACGTTTGCATACCTGACAGCATACTGTCTGATATACAGGGCCCAATGCTTCTGGTTTCTTACTGATAAATAAATTGTTCCTTAAAGCTGAATGAAGATACTGATGGACTGTGCAGAACTTTCACACTCTTTGGTTTTATAGAGTTTTAGTTCAGCCCAATTTTATGGAAATCGCCATACTGTTGGTGTTTTGCACAGCACATTACATTGTGACAATTACACTAGTGATAAGGCTGTGGGCACAACGTCACTTTTTAACTTGCTTCAAGGATGCTATAGGCTGTCTAGGCTATCACAGCTTGAGAAGCTGCGCTAGCTATGTCTTTATCTGTGAGACTGCAGTTAGACTGATATTTGAGTTCAAGCGTGAGCTGAATTTAAACTAGTTAAGAACACAGTAATGAGCTTTTCTTCACTAAGACAGACTCCTCCAAGTGCTGAGTAGACCCTAAGGAGTCAGTGATTGGAGCAGTACCAGTGGAACTGAAAACTGGCTTTACTCTACACTTTCTATTCTGAGCCACCTTCACATTAGCACTAAAACAAACATACAAAGCTAATATTCACATCCAGTACAATGAAGACATCATCTTTATGCTGCTACCTAGCCAGGAGTTAATAAATTTTTTTTGTGCGTGAGGTGCACTAGAGATTTAATAATGAAATCATAATATAAATTATAAAATTTGGACTTACTACCATTTTCTGTGATCCACAATGAACTCAGTGTATGTACCACTGAGGCAGAAACAATTCATGTTGATCAGTGATCAGGTTACATACATGAAAAACGCTGCTCAGAGTAACTATTGTGTTATCTGAACAGACATAGGGGGAAAAAAAAAAAAAAAAAAGGGCTTTAGTGCTGTAGACATCCTGCCATTCCACCCTGATTTTAGTAGATTTAGGTGATTCCATAATGAAACTTGTGCAATAGTGCCCAGCATTGAGCACTTCCATCCTAAAGATCTTACCACATGGCGAGAGGATGGTCCTGTCTGTCATTCTCTCCATGCCAAGATCACCAAAAGTCAGATCTCTTCAGTGTATGAGTGAAAACTATAAACAAAGGCACTCTTTGAGCCCAAGAGCAGTATTCCCATTAATCTATACAGGGAACTAGGTCAAAGATACCCCAAGGCCTCTCTGAACTACATAAGCAAGCAGAGGCCCATAAAGGGATATTTCTGCAGCTGACAATCGCTTGTGGAAAATAACAGCCAATTAATAGTCTCTTTTCAAGACACACCCATGCACTGGATGACAGGAGAAAGGACAATGTCCAAGTTACTCCTTAGTTCAAGAAACATCCTGTTGGCTTGCTCAGCTAGTTCAGGGAGGGGAGGGGAAGTCTATACAAAAGAGATCCCAATGGATGTGAGAGCCTCAGGCTGCCCTTTACCACCAAATGTAGCAATAGCCAAGTATTTTACCCACTGGGGACTGGAAAGAGACCAAACTAATCTCTCAGAATTGTTACATCCAATTACTGTTTGACTGCAATGTACGACATCGAATTTTAAACAGCAGCTTGCAGTTAGAAGGTTCTATGACCAACTGTCAAAGTCATGGGCCAGCCAGTAATCTCCAACTGTTTTCTTACAGCAGGTTATAACGAATTAGTAATTTTATCAGAGAGATAGAGGATGAAATTTATTTTAGATGCAACTCAGAATCCACTTGCTTAAACACTGTTAATGGTAAGAATGTATCTATACAGGAAAACAAATATGAAAGAAAACAAAATACAACCTGGCACAGAGGAAGAAACACTTCTCTTAGAGCTCAGCATCGAGGAGTGCTTTAGCCTGAATAAACAAGACTGCCACTTAGGTATCAGACTACATTTATGGAAATAATAGATGGGTGCTCAAATACCTAACCTAACCATTTTCTCTAGAAGCACTGCCTCCCATACGCTAGAAACCTGCATCCATAAATAAAACCTTTCCAGCCTCCACTGACATATTTAGGAAATATTAGCACCAGGGCTAATTCCACATTCTTAATTACCTTCCAAGGTATCGTTTCCAAAATGAGTCATTTCAGCTTTCCCATGCTTCCACAACACTTGTGTTTAAAAGACTTCTTGTTCACAATTTTATGTCCAAGTTAATTTACAAGAGCATAGCAGGGTGCTAAGAGAACCAGTCCTCAAAATAATGGGGTTTCTCCAAAAAGGAATGGTTTTGCTTTATAAGAAAAAAGCTTTCATATACATTGTAGAATATATAAGCATAAATACTTGATTCAGCAATTCTATAAACATGAGGAATGCAGTTTGAGAAGTTTATTTTCAGGGATGGTGACAAATAGTGACTACAATATCAGCAGAATTCTGCAATCATTTGCTGATCAAATCAATTTTTTCATAAACTAGCCCTGTGAAGTACCTCTTCCCACATTCCAGAACTGAAAACTACCATAAGAACCTATCTTTCCTAATTTTGGAGAGCACAGAATTGCAAATCACAGATGAAGATGTAGCAATGACAAGGCTCGCTTCAGGCTTGTACCCAGATCTATCCAGCCCATGTGTCCTGATACAGTTCACATCCCTCTGCTGCATCTTCTCCCCAGAGTTTTAGGTAGCACAACTGCTTTCTCTGCCGGGCCTGTACCAATCTGCTCCCTGTGAGCAACCCTGATGGCTCTCCCTAGAGACATCTGAGATAAGTTAGTTTTTAACTATGAATCTTCCCACATATATGTGTGCTCGCCAGTGCTGGAAAAACAAGAGCCAGAATGCCTTACCTTTTAATAGACTTACCACTCTAGAAGTGACACACCTAAAGCTGGTGGTTTTCCTTCATGCTAGTTTCCGAATATCTCAACTGTTTAACTTCACATAACAGAGGCTCACAATGAACATAACAGTAGCACTTGCTGGTTTTACAGTCATCTTGGTACCAAAATATTGCATAGCAAACTGATCAGTCCTCTATTCTTAGCCAAAATATGCTGGTGTATAGGAGTACCTATTGCTTGCACCAGTGTTACATTCTGCAAGTATTAAAGCTAGCTTAACATCTTTAAAGTACTTTTAAAGAGCGCAGAGAAAAATGCGCTTCCTCCAAAATAATACAAAGAATTAGTTTAATAATTATGCCTTAAAGTCTCATCAGCTACTTAATTTTTCCCCAAGGAAATATAATCTATACCTTAAAACATCATTTCATGCTATGCCCAGCAACCATACACCAAGCTCAAACAGGTGCAGGGCCTCCCTATGCCTCCTCACATTATTATTAGTGTACAAAATCTGCCTCAGTTTGAGGACAAGACATAGAAAGAAATCAGGCAGCAGGAATCATCACAAATCAAGGACCCTGGACTACTTTTTAAACTGCATTTCAGAAATATTTTGAACGTGTAGAAAATACACCGCCAGCTTGTTGTCCTCAGTCTCCTTTCCCTCTGGTCTAACATATCCCCTTTTCTGTCATATTTATCTTTCTGGAACACTCATCCCCTATTACCTCAGCCTATCCCAAGATGCTGTGGGCCTACCTCTATTTGAAGCAGTCTGATTTTACCTAGCTTTTGGTGGGAGTTATACCTGAATTTTTTTTTTAATGTCAATGTCTTCAAAGTAGATGTTTTCTCATATTCTTCATACGAACAGGGGCTTGCACAGGGGACTCTAGTCTTGGATAATCTCTGTGTTCTGCTAAACAGCATGTTTTAAATGAGTTAAACTAATGGGAAAACTTCCTTATGGAATAATAGCTCATTATAGTAAAATGAGTGAGAGGAATGCCAGTCACAGTCCTAGTCTGACACCACAGAGGAGCATACTGGTGGGCAGTTGAGAGTATTTCCTTATCTAAGAGGCAGGGTGTGGGAACAGAAGAATAACACATTTATGCAGTTTTGATAGGCAATTTCTAGAAGTAAGTGTTATTTATAGGCAACCCACTGAGAAGAAAGTGAGACATTCCAAAAGGAGATTATTACAAGTATGAGAAGAGTAAGGGTAAAACAAAACGAACGCTTGTCCAAATCTGCAGGAATTACATGGTCAGAAAACTCCCTAGACACTGAAGACAGCAGGACTTCTCCCATTGGTAGTACCAGTCCTGTGTGGACACAGGAATGGGTGAGTTATCACAGTAACTTTTGGTGTTTTATTTCTTGGTATAACTTGAGTAGCAACTCCAAACATATGGGAATATAGTATACCACAGTAAGTTCCTATGTACCTGCAGAGTGTAAACCACGAGGGCAAGGACTCATCTAGCATATTATATATAGCAGCAAGTAGAAGAGATGTGTTTTAAGAAGATACATTAGCCATAGTATGCCTTACAGTGAGCCGTATAGGAACTAGAGTAATAACCGCTAGGATCTGAGAAATATAAACTTCAACCACAACAAGCAAAGGTAGCAACAGATTACTCACTCTGGTATTTTACCTTCTTCAGCTCCCATTTTTTAGCTGCATATCTGCAGGTACATGTCACACAACAGTTCTCCAGCCGCATCACGAAGTCCATTTTTTTTAGGAAACAAAGCTGCACAAGTAACTGCCCAAATTCCTCATTTATACAACATCAAGGAAAAAAAGAGAGAAATCACATCTGTTAAGACTGAACTCAGAGAAGAAGAAAAAAAAAAGAGCACTGCCTGTGCTCACATGTTATGTAACCCGATCCAGGGGGTAAATTGGTAGCAGGTGACCCTCCTCTGAGACCCTAATCAAAGGAACCTGCTGAGCTTTACAGATGTCTCTTATTTTATGCATTTGAGCTGAATTGAATATCTGTTCCTAATACCCTATTTTTTGCTGTTGAAAACACCAAGTTCTGCTATTGTCTTTTTCTTATCTAATTTTGGCATCAAAAAAGTTTGAGGTTTAAAGTTAAGTTTACTAGACTTTTAAATTACAGTACACAGAAAATTAAAAAAATAGCAAGTGCTTACAGATATGTCAAAGCTCACAAAAATAAGTGTTTCGGCTTGGTTTTTGGCTTTTTTTTTCTTTCTTTCTTTTTAACATTATAACCTTTGTCTGTGACTACTGGCAATGTTCTCTTATTCCACTCAGTAAACACATGCAGACCCCACACACACTCAAACTCTCTTGATTCAGCTTACAAATAGGCGAAGAACTTGACAGATTCAATAGATTTTGTTCCTGGTCATAATCTTGCTGAAGTAATGCCTAAATTTTTTGTAGCTAGTATCTCAATAGTCTGTCTGTTTAGACTTTCTGTGTTCTTACCACAGATTAACCACTCACCATCTAGATGCCCGTGCAGCTTCAGAACTCCAGTTCTGCACTTGCAAAACTGATGCCAGGGAGTGGTAATTATACTTCAATGACATTATTGACTGCAAATGATTAAGCCAAGCATGACTGACAAAGCTTTACTGACCACTTCTATTTATAACACAGCACCATTCCGTACCCATTCAGAGTCAGCTACGTGTGGTTCTTGCATGAAGCAGTGCTTTACTGCCTCTGAAGTCTCGGGGGCTTTTACAGTAAGGGGGTGTTATCCTTTCATAACTGGTCATAATGCCTTTTGGAAACTTCTGATAGCTTCTTGAATTTTTGGGGGGTGCAACAGAACTCTGTTGTTGAAAAGCTGTAATTTTTTTTTTATTTTCTTGGTTTGGATTAACATATACTGCCATCATGTGGGCAGAAATAATAAGAAAAAATAATTACTTGATGAAAGCCTCTCACCTTGAAAGCTTCACCTGCAATTTAAAACATTCTTTTTACTACCAGCAGAAGCACCAGCTCAAGAATACTGAAACAGAAGGACGAAAACCTGATTTTTTGTTTATTTTTGTTGTCACACCACAGAAAATGTGCCAGTGCTTGAGGGCTCACTGGAAGGACCATAAAGCTACGTTGCAGCTGGGCAGTGAACTGACTAGCACAAATGGTAAATATCCTAGCTTCAGCACAGTGCTTTACCTACTGTTTCTCTTACTCTTGACTGCAGATCTAGACACAAGTCACACCGGGCCAGCAATCAGAGTGACTAGAAAAAGACAAAGTAAGCAAAAGATAGGCCATGATGCAGCAGTGCAAATCTACAGTTTGTATGGGAGTGCCAATATTGACAGTCCTTCAATCCATGCACGAGACTCAAGAAATCCATCAGGCAAATAATCAGTTACTTTCTATTTGCCATTCCCACTGTCTGTGGGCTCACCCTCTTCCCTGGGCATTGCAAGAATGTATTTACCTCTTCCACGATTGGGAACTTCAGCTGCAGTACTAGTGCAAGACATTCAGAGAATAAAGGATGAAAAGAAAAAGAATGACCCACAAGCACAAATGTTCTGTTTTTCAAAAACATATCTTGAAAGAAAAACACTGCAGAATTTAAATATATCATAAATTTCTTATTATTTTGAAAAGCATTATCAATGAAAAAAAAAAAGCTCAGTTGTCAAATTGTGTGTATTTGTGTGGACTAACACTGTTTAAAAATACTTTTTATAAGGCCTATACAGTTTTAAAAAATAATATAAGCATCTGATATGGCCAAGAACCCCAGATACGCCACTGAAATAAGAATATGCTTAAGTTCTAGAAATTATTCTTGAAATACCAGCAGTTTTCAAGTTTAATTACACAGTAGAAAAATGGGAGGCAGGGTGTGTTTAAAGCTATATATTAAATATAGCTTATAAAAAAATATCACACAAGTCTTCACTAAAGTACTAAAATGTCAAAGCTAAGGCTGAATTTGCCAGCTTCATGGTCTTTTTCTGCACAGCCATTATAAGCTGCTTTTCAAGGTCCATCACGTGGAACCAATTAGTGGCATCCGCCTTCACAATGAGTAGCACTGTGTTCCAGAAGGGTCTCACTGAGTAACTTGCTACTCATATTGAGCTCAGTACATCAGGATCTAACAATTAGACAGTAAAATATAAATAATACACTGATTGCCCTAGTATAGCAGCTTATCAAGAAGAGTGTCTCAAAATCCATGAAATATTATTTTGATTCAAGAATCTTAGCTACTGCAGAAAATCACCTTTAACTCAAGAAAACTACATCCAAACTGCATAGGATCTGAGTCTGTATGCTATAACCACTCTATAAACAAATGTATACTGTCTAATGTAAGCAATTTACAGAAAAACATGCATATACTGCCACATAGGTGTTACTTGAGAAATTTATATTAACCAACAAGACTGAAAGAATATTTCCCCCCACATTTAGGTACAAATGTTACCATAGGTTATTTTGCTTTATAATAACTGTTAATAACTATCTTGTTAGGAAATATGGATTCTAAAATCTTGGTCAGTATAACAGTTTCATTATTAACCTTTTTAATTATCTAGCATATAGAACTAACTTTTAATTCAGTCATTTTTGGGTGCCACTTTCCTGCTGTGTTAAAATCAGACCTGTTCCTACAGCACCATTTTAATACAGTTATTTAGGTGCTTCAGAACTTGTCATGTCATAGATTGCTATTTTACAAGTTATAGCTAGAGGTGACAGATAATTGAATTTATACCAGGTGTAATTTTTAATGTAACAATAATTCTTTCAATTTAATAGCATTAATTTAGATTAAGATCAGGCTACATCTCCTTTTCATTACAAGTAACAGCATTGTTCTTTCATTTGCCTTTAGATATAAGCCCAACAAACCAGACTAATATAAAAGCATTAAAACTAATGATGGGGGAGTTGCAAAAGTGTAAAGAAAAAAGGGAGAGGTACAAACTGCAAAGCAATAGTTCCATTAAATAAACTGACAAAATAGCTATGTCCAATACATAGCAATGTTTTACGACATTTCTGTCAGTAAGACCATCGTTCAAGCTTGACAGAAAATTCAGCACTCCTCCTAACTCATGGATCAAGCCTATGCATAATACAATAAAAAGAAATGGAAAAAAAGAGAGCAAGCAGCTTTTATTTTCACTTCAGGGTCACTCAGTGTTAGTATATTTCATCAACATCCTCATACTCTCCAACAGAAGATATCTTGATAAGAAGTAGTTTGAACAGTGGTGCTGGAGGGAGTCCAACATATGTTGCTCATTCACCAGCTACAGTTGCAGCACCTCATCCTTCTCAACATTTCCACTGTAAGCAGAAAAAATTCTCATAAAACAGTGTATGAAGTTCAAGGAAAACAAATACTACACCAAATGTATCATATCCCTCTCCTCATATAATTTCTGTAATACCGAAAGTTAAGAAATTCTTCTGACTTGGGTTGGAAAGCACCCTATAGATAAACACATTCTTAATCCTCACATCAACAAATACACTTCTATCCAGCTTGAGAAGGGTTTATGTAAAGACAGGACAGAAAGGGTGTTTCTAAAATATCTAAAATTGCTAACTGGTGTTCTGGACTTGCAGTTGAAAGACTACAGAAATTACTTTGCAGTTTCAGTGAGATTCATTCCTTCCAGTTACTTCCAAGAATAATATATGACTGATACAATATCTGATATTGATACAAGATTTTGTAACATTTATGTCACTACGACCTCGACCTGTTCTGCAATACAAGTCCTTCAGTGAGCTGTGGACCAGACTAAAACCACTAAAACCTCAAAACAAAAGAACAGCTTTACCAACATGCAGAGAAGCAGCAAGCGTTCAGCATTCATAAGCAACCGCTACCTAGCATATAACAAAGAAAGTATAACTCTGCAGACCTTTCTTCTGCATTTCATTATAAGATAGCAGTATGTAAGAGTCTAAAGAGGTTTGGGGTCAGTATCTTCTCACCTTGCCTTTGATCCAGAAGTTAAGCTTATGTTGTAATAATGTTTGTAACAGTCATTAAAAGAACTCTTTTTTCCTTTCCTCAGTCAGACCACAACATGCAACAATGGTGGGATAAACATATGATGCTGACTAATGAAATCTAACAAAGTATTTCCCCTTCTTTGCATAATGAAATAGATATATTTCTGCTCCTGTCCCCTAATGCTCCTAGATCTGGGCCCATGTTTCATACAGTGTTGCTCAGGACTGTCTGGCCAGTTCCATTTAATGATCAGAGCTGTCTGAAAAGCAGGCAATTGCTCAACAAATCCAAAACAGTTCATTGCAGCCCTGGGAACTACAACAATGTTTGAGCTGAAGCAGCAGCCGCAGGGGCTGTTCAAATTGGGCTGTGGCCACGCCTGCTCTGTGGCCTACAGCTGAATCCCTCAGCAGGAAATTTCTCCACAGTTACAGGAAAGCAAGGAGTTAATACTTTATAATCTTTACATACCTTAATTCTGACCCACAGAGTCCGGCTGCTTGCCAGCTGACCACTTACACAAAACCGGGAGAGCTCCAGGCAACCTGTTGGGCTTCTACTCAACCCATTTATGTTGCTGTATATAGGGCCCCTGTGGCGCAGGAGTTAGACCAAAAGCTGAGATAAGTGAAGTTTGCCAAACTCAGACCAAGCACTATGATAAAGACAGGCAGATTTGACAATCTAACTCTTCAAAAAGCACGGAGTTAGAACTGCCATCTTACCATATATTTCAGGGATGTTTCAAGAATCAGGAGCTACACCCAGGTCTGAAACTTTTTGCAGTAAAACCAATCCTCTGAAACTTTCGTTAGACAAACAAATCCTGGGGCAGATGGTACGTTCCTGCAACTGTGTGAAGAGCTGCAAAGGTACAGAAAACACGGCTGTTAATAGGAACACAAGCCCATTCTCTGCTCGCTCTTTCTCCTGAATCCTGTACTTAACTCCCTCTCACTCTTGACCAGCTTGGGTCTAATGGATTAATCTGTTTCCTGGGGTGATGGAAGAGAATCACAGGTGCTTACGTTATAAAAAATTCAGAACCATATTGAGTTGCTTACATGAGGCTAAAACCGAGAAGACTGATGACGAAAACATTTTTTTAAAAGTTTCTGAAATTTCTACCTGGAGGATAAGGTTAATTCTAAGATGACATGCCATACCAGGTCTTCTTTATTTAAATCATACTTACTCAATTGCAGCCAATAATTAACTTTTGAAAATCTGTGGATTACTTGTTATTCTTTCTCTTGTTTTTAATCTCCTAGAGTCAAGATCTAAGGACAGTTAACAATACATGAGACAAAATCACAGAATCACAGAATCACAGAATAGTAGGGGTTGGAAGGGACCTCTGTGGGTCATCTAGTCCAACCCTCCTGCCGAAGCAGGGTCACCTACAGCAGGCTGCACAGGACCTTGTCCAGGTGGGTCTTGAATATCTCCAGAGAAGGAGACTCCACAACCTCCCTGGGCAGCCTGTTCCAGTGCTCTGTCACCCTCAGAGGGAAGAAGTTCTTCCATTAATTAATCCATTGTCTACTCTTGAATACATAGAATATACACTCTAATCCATAGAAAGGCTATGTAAAAGCTAAGAGGTTCGAACAAAACCTTAAATTCTGTAGCACACCACTAGAGGGTGCACAAGGCTACTCCACTCTATCGGCTCCCTGTCTTTATATACAAATATTTACTCCCACAAGGCTCCAAGTAGACTTGTAAGCAACATCACTCGAGTTTTAAACGGTGTGAGCCTGGACTCCATAGGAATGACATTGTTCACATGAGTAAGGACAACGCTAGTGCAGAATCAGGCAAAAAATCAAATCTGGTTTTCTGAGCTGAATATCCAACTCCCCCAGTGTACTATGAGATAAGCTTTAGTTGTTTTGTGAGAGTTCTGGCTTTTATACCGTTTCTCAGTACTCACTGAAGAAGTCATCCTTAGCAACACTTTTCAAGCTAAAGTAAAAATTCTAAGCTGTGCTCTGTTCCAGTTGAAGACTTAGCACCTTCAGATGAAACAACACAGCCACAAGAAAATTGCTGCAAATAGCCTGTCTTGTAAAAACAAGTCAGGATTCATTTGCTCAGTCCCTTAGAGCCCTGGGACAAAAATGTAAGCTGAATCAGTGGCCTGTGCTTTCTTCTAGACTCTGCAGACTTTAACCCATTGGAAAGCTCTATAAGGCATGGCTAGGGAAAGGATTTCTGCAACTTCTGTGTGACTGGAATGGAATACTAGTAAGAATAGTAAAAAGGGCTGAGGAAACTCCAGCTGCATGGAAGCATTTGACATGGGGCTTCCCTTTTTGCCCTTTCCCTGATCTGAATTGCAGTCTGTACTGCTGGGTTTATCCTGTTTTCCTGCCCAGGCTGCGAAGTAACAAGACTCTACCCCAGCAGAAAGTGAGGGGATAAAACTGTGGCTTTATGATTATTTTTCAGGACTCCAGACAAGTCCTTTCTACTCCTTCTGCCCTAGCCCTGCCAAAATATTCAGTCCCTCTGCTACACAGGGGGTGCCAGAAAACATTGGTAATTAAAACAGCACCAGAACTAAGGGTGTCTAGGTCATGGTCTGGGCTGAGAACCACATGATGCTGGCTTGGGATCAGAACTAAGGCTAGACAAGGTTAGGGACACCAGGCCACCACAGATCCTATAGAGAACATGAGACCGGAGTACATGAAGGAGACAGCATTAGCAGCCCATCTGGGTTAGATTTTGCAGGATGTTATACTCTTGATTTGCAGATTACCATAGGAAAAGCCACGCCAGAGCAGATGAAACAGAAATTAGCAGATAATATATAGACAAATAATAGTTTCTATTTCCTACTTTATTCAATTATTAATTGCATTTACAGAACAGAACAACCTAAGACTTAAAGGCCATTAAATTGTCTGACAACAGGCAACAGTGTTTTCTTAGGACAGACAAGCGAACAGGGAATATGCAGAATAAACCCATCCTTACTGTTCCAGAAAATGGGAGGGTAAACTGTTGTTAAGGGAATTCACAAATGAAGATTTCATATGAGCTACTGCATTTAATAATCCTTTGAAAGAACTCTCTTCTGTCCCCTTTTAAATCCTTTCTACTTTCAATCTGCCTACTTCCCTATCTACTGTTGTTTTTTAAGACAAAATTTTATTTAGCCTCTTCTTTAAGAACCCCTTCCAAGACTATGTTGTCTTTCTATGTTATTTTTACTTCCACTAGGAGTGTGGAACTTATGAGGGACCACACCCAGGACTTCATAAAGTAGCATAGTAATGTTTTCCGCTTCTCAGAATTACTTTCCTAAATTCACAGAATCACAGAATGGTAGGGGTTGGAAGGGACCTCTGTGGGTCATCTAGTCCAAGCCCCCTGCCGAAGCAGGGTCACCTACAGCAGGCTGCACAGGACCTTGTCCGGGTGGGTCTTGAATACCTCCAGAGAAGGAGACTCTGCAACCTCCCTGGGCAGCCTGTTGCAGGGCTCCGTCACTCTCAGAGGGAAGAAGTTCTTCCTCATGTTCAGATGGAACTTCCTCTGCTTTAGTTTGTGCCCATTGCCCCTTGTCCTGTCACTGGGCACCACTGAAAACTTTGGCCTCATCCTCCTGACACCCACCCTTCAGATATTTATAAGGTCCTCTCTCAGCCTGCTCTTCTTCAGGCTAAACAAGCCCAGATCCCTCAGCCTTTCCTCATAGAAGAGATTCTCCAGTCCCCTCATCATCCTTGTAGCCCTCCACTGGACTCTCTCCAGTATCTCCTCATCTTTCTTGAACTGGGGAGCCCAGAAATGGACACAGTACTCCAGATGGGGCCTCACTAGGGCAGCATAGAGGGGAAGGAGAACCTCCCTTGACCTACTGGCCACACTCTTCTTAATGCACCCCAGGATCCCATTGGCCTTTTTGGCAGCCAGGGCACACTGCTGGCTCATGGTCAACCTGTTGTCCACCAGGATACCGAGGTCCCTCTCCACAGAGCTGCTCTCCAGCAGGTCTGCATTGAGCCTCTACTGGTGTATTGGGTTGTTCCTTCCCAGGTGCAGGACCCTGCACTAGCCCTTGTTGAATTTCATCAGGTTCGTCTCTGCCCAATTTTCCAGCCTGTGCAGGTCTCGCTGAATGGCAGCACAGCCTGCCATCATATCCACCACTCCTCCAATTTCATATTTGATTGCTTTGGCAGTCTTGGGTGTATATCATTGGTCCTGCCAATTTTCTAGTGGTCATTTTATTGATTTGTCATAGGACATCTCCAGCTGATAATTCAAATGAAGACTGTTCCTTCATGCTTTTAAAGGATGATTCTAAAGAGGAGAATATCCTTATATTTCTAGGTGATTACAGATGTGAAGTTATGCAGAAAAGCTACATTAATTTTTGCAACATAGGAATCTTCCTTGAGTCCTCCCTTTGCACTTCCTTCAGAATAAAGCATCTCATTCTCACTAAATGCAATGGATCTGCACCCACTGATTAAGACAAAAGCAGATTTAAGACTGTGTTCAATAATCTTCTGCAATCAAATCTACAATTTGAAGGTTGTTTATGTGGTTAAGGATCACATCCATCCAAAAATCATGAAGATTCTTCTTTTTCCCTGACTGGCTGACTTTTTGCATAACCCTACTATCACCACCCTGTTTGTTATTCCTGGGGGAGACAACAGTTTACCACAACAGCAGATGCTCTAGCCTTTTCTTTTGCAGCCTGTTACAGATGCTTTTAAGTCAACTCTCAGGTCCTTCAGATTTTTTTCTTTTTTTAATACATGCATCTCCTGGACACTCACTTTCTCTAATCACACTCAGCCTTTGATCCAGCTGTAAGTAGAGTTCTGCTCAGTTATAACACGTATTTTGTGTTTGTGCAGTAAAACACTACTCACTGCAATTCCTTTGTTTTGCTGGACTTCATTATATGACATAAACACTAAAAAGAAGAACAAGGTGTTTATTAGACACTTAAAAACACAGTTCCTTAAGCCTCCAGCCACTGTTAGTTTACTCCCTTACAGCCTGGCAACACAAGCTTCCTCCCTTACCACATCGGTAAGGTATATCCCCTACCTGTTGTCCAGTCAGTCTACTTCACCTCTCCTCAAATCTCTTAGGTGTAGACCCGAACAGGCACACAGTCTAACCTCACCCTGCTGAAGCCACTGCTTGGCCTTTTTAGCACTCAGTTTCTTAGGAACTTCTTTGCAGTTATTATTGCATAGGATTTGTATCCTCCATCACAACCTGTCTTTACTACATTTTTAGAGCACACTGTCACAGAAAAGCTCTGATCTTTGCTATTCTACATCTACAGTGCTCCAAGAGGAATCAGCATGACCTCTAGCACAAAAATCTTCGTGATTACATCAAAATTTGGCCCACTAACAGTCATGAATTCTTGTAAGTTCCTCTCTTGATATCGATTCCCTATATGATAGGAATAACCACTGTGTATAAGTCTTTGCCTACAGATATGGGAGATCCCAAGTTCAACAGCTATTGGATTTCTCCTGATATCTTTAGTTATGAGAAGATAATAATGAATACTCATGTCTTACTTCACAGAATGCAAATTTGTTTTCCATCTCAGCTGTTTCTTTTTTTTCCCCGGACCTCTTCCAAACACTTAAACCAATATCTTACAACATCCCAGCTGTTGTTTTCTCTAGAAACACACTAATTGTTGCTATCAGTTATGATCACAGAACATATAAATAACTCCTGATGGAAGTCTAGATTCTTAGGGGGACTTCTACATGAGCACTTCTGTCTCCAGTGACTTTTTCCTTTCTTACTGCTTGCAAATTCATTTGTCCTGGGAATGAGTTTGGAAAAAGTATCTCAACTTACTGTCCACAATTCTTAATTCGTCTGCTTTTTTGGCAATCATTTATTAAGACAGTGTACCTGATGTAGAGGAAAAGTTTTCATCAGCCTGCCTTTTGGGATTTTTCTTGTAATAAAAATTGGGAGTAATGTACCCATCCTTTGAAGTGATTGCGATGTGATTTGGGTTATTCTTGCCACACTTGCAGTACAGTCTGAGAAGGATAAGGCAAAGCAATAAGTACACATCAACTGATGAAACATGAGATTCCCAAAGTAAAGCATACTATGCTTTCAGGTTTTAAAAAGGAACAGTTTCCATCCTAATTCCTGTCCTTAATATCAGATACAGGTATCCCTTAGACAGAGAGAGAAAGAGAGAGAGAGAAAGAGAGAGAGAGAGAAGTACTTAGCGTGACAGAATAGCACAATGAGCTCCAGAAAGGCGTATGCATACCTAAATGCTGTTTCCAGAGTAATGAGAATATAACATTTTATACACATTGAAGGACATTATCTAATCCTTTGCATATAGAATAAATTGATTGCCATTAAGTATATTTTTATTCTACTAGGACTATTTAAACTAAAGGGTGAATTTTTATTCTCTTCGTGCTATACATCTGGAGTGACTTTACTGCAGGCTGTAAACCCATGTCAAAATGAAGTCTTCATGAAGTATGAGTCAATTATACCTACTTAGGGCAGAAGTTTGGCCCTTCATGTCTGTATCTAGAAAAAACAGTGAAAAGGTAAAATCTGATCTTTTGCAGACACACTGAACTAACGATTCACATTGGACTAATTCAAACATTTAAAATACTGTGATGAATTGAGATCTCAAGAGAATTGTCAGGTAAATTAAGGCAATTATTTCAGCTTGGTTGAGAATGCAGACTAGATAGTGACAGGTCAACACAAAAAAACCCAATAATTTAAGAGATCTTGTGACAATTCCTCATGGAGACAGAAGCATTAAATTTAGATGGTGGACAAAAGAATTAGTTACATGACAGTAATTGAGATCAATTGGAACACCATGTCCTTGCTTGAGTCACAATTTCCCTTGTAGTCTCTCAGAACAATTATTGTTTTATCACCACAGGGATTAAGATAAGAGCTTCAGAGCTGTATGTACCTAATTGAGCTGATACACAGCTTGTACTGTAATGTTTCTTCATGGAAAAAAGTGAATTTTCTGATGCATCACTTTAACTGGTCATTAAAGAAAATATTTGTTTAAAAACTAAATTGCTATTCAAAATCATATGACAGAACAGCAAGCGGGCTAAAGTTTAGTTCAGAATGCAAATACTTCAAAACTTGGTTTTATATTGTGATGCTTTCCCCTCATACAATCCCAATAAATTACTCTCAGCCCTGCAACCCAAATAAAATATTTTCAGATATAATTAATTGCATTTTTTTGTATGTGTGACCTTCCCCATAGAACTAGCCACAGAGTAAATTAACCAAAATAAACTTTCAGGGGAAATTGAAGGTTTTGGTCAAGCTTTGAATAAAAAAGTAGAAAGAAGTAGAAAGAAGTCTTGAAACTGTTAGGCAAATTCACCTTGTTGAGTAGTAGGGGGGTTTATTTCATCTAAATAATGTTTTTATGTAACATTTTTTTAAAAAAATCCTATGTTATTTATTTGACCTAAACCACAACTTTATGGTTTTTATTGAATTCAGTAGTTTTACTTCAATGAGAAAATAAAAATATTTCTTTCCTCTATTTCTCAGCATGTGCATACGTCTATTGGAAGCACAAGAAGCCTCATGAATAGCTAAGTTTTCTAAACTGTCTAATGTAAAAATTTATTTTTAATGACTTATAGTTTGTCTGACATTGTCTGAACCATGACTGTAGCCCCCAGAATGTAGGAGAATTGTTTGTATCTTCCACTGCTTTGTGGGCACTAGCTATAAGAAAAAAGCATCAGCAGAGGAAAAGCTGACATGCAGGAAAAAAAGAGCTTTGGCAGATACAAACTGGGAGATGTTGAGGTAAATGAGGAATGTGGGGAGCAGTGAAAAGAAGTAGAGGAGTGGCTGATGGGAGAGAACAACCACAAGAGAACTAGGAGCAACAGGAAAACATCTGAGCCGCATAAGCCATGCATGAACTTGGAGGATGCAGTTGGCAGAAACAAAGAAGGCATGAAACAATTGAAAAAAAAGAGAAGCTGGCAGCAGTGAAAGGAAATCAGGGAAGGAAGGGTGTATAATCTTTTCCCTACTTCCACATGCTATCAATTCAAGGTAAAAGGTGAAACATGGACTGTGGTGCAGCCAACTTTTTAATGACAAGAAACTTTCTCCCTGCCTGTCTCCTTTGAGTGACCTGCTGTACAAGTAAACACAACCTTCAGGTTGAACTTAGAGTTCATGAGTGAAATTAGAA
This sequence comes from Opisthocomus hoazin, assembly GCF_030867145.1. Classification (NCBI taxonomy): domain Eukaryota; kingdom Metazoa; phylum Chordata; class Aves; order Opisthocomiformes; family Opisthocomidae; genus Opisthocomus; species Opisthocomus hoazin. Next base: position 8,187,465 of record NC_134420.1, read on the forward strand.
TTCAAGCCCTTCTTTTCTATCATTTATATAATTAATTAAATCCACATTAACAAGCTAGTAGTGAACAACATTTCAAAATTTGCTATTTTGAAGTAACTGAAGCACGCATACAATTTTTTTGCCTCTAGACTAGTGAATGATAAATAGTTGCTCCCAATCAATGAGACTCATCAGAATGTGAAGTAAATATTTATATCTGAATGATGAATCTCTGAAAAACAGATTTATCATGGAAAGCATTATAGACTGTTAATTGCAGCACTATTCAAGTTATCACAGAAGTAACAAATTACACAAATGTAAATTAGTACTTTCAAAATGAAAGGGCAGGAATTTTTTGATGCCTCTTTCAGATTAATTCACTACAAATATTAACATTTTTTGACAGTAAAGTAACGTGGAAGAAGAAATGCGATGGATGTGATCAATTATCATAAAATTACTAGTGGACAGTATCTCAGAAAATAAACTTATTTCCTTGCTGATGATATGAAGGCCAACTGTTAGCATTTGTAAACAAACCTATTTCTTTACATCTAGAATGGAGACAAATAGGCTGCAAATGATGAAAATACACTGCAGATTGTTCAGTGCTTCATCAATATTTTTGCAATTATATATAAAGAACACAGATGAAAAAAATGTACTATTCATCCACCTAAAGTAAAATCAAATCTACAAATTCCTGCCCCTTATATCAATCATGCTTTCCCCAACCACATGTCAGGAGCTTTCCCTTACTGCATACCTTGTATCCTAGGCTGCATTCATTGGAGAGAACCTTTCACTAGTAAAACACTCTAGATTTTATACCTCACTTCTTTGCTGGGATCCTCTAAATCTTCTATTTAGAATCAAGAATTTTCCAGATCACATTCATTTAGTGTTATTCACCCAAGTAGAAACATGTTCAGGCCTTTTTTTCTTCAAAATCTATATTGTCTTTTTCTGGAAATACTCTAGTTTTGGTATGTTTGGTAATATTAATATAGCTTTGGAAGGTCTGGTGCCATGATCTCAATTTTATCTATTAACTGCTCATATTCTTACTTTTTTCTTTTTTCCACCTGGTAGCAGTGCTTAAAGTCACTTTCAACAATGTTTACTCACTGAACTTCTTGTTTTATCTTGACCCTTACACTAACCACAAATAGTTAATGTACCTACTAAATACAGATGGCGTTAATGCTCACCTGGCTCCTTACTGACATCAGACACATTAATTGACCACTGTGAGGAGCATGGTCTTGGGATGCCTTTGGCTATATTTGAAGGATGCCATAACACAGGTACTAAAACTTTTTGGAAAAAAAAACCCAAAACAAGAGTGCATCCCCTTTGTCCCAGAATCTGCAAGAGATTCTGATTACCGATTGCATGTTTATAATTTTTCAATTCAGATGTGCTTAAAATACAGAATATTAGAGCACTTAAAAATTACTTTGAAAATTACAACATTGAGACTAGTGAAATTTTTGTCCTAAAACTACTTAATATCCTAGAGAATTTTGGCATTAATAGCTAGACAATTTCCCCCAGTAAAAAAGTACAACAATAACTTTTATTACCAGTTTTAAGGAACTATGTAATTTCATATTTTTTCTTCTCAAAAAAAAAGACAAGACTCTGGACTTTAATTCAGTGACTATCTAAACTATGGTTTTAAATAGTGTTATCGAACACAACATCAGACAATTCCAGAGCCTTGGAATTCAAGCAAAGATTTGAAAGTGGAATAAAAAGACTTCACAGAGCTAGGTTTGCATTCTCTTATTTTTAATTCTTATTTGCAAAGGTCAGCAGTATCTCTAAATAACAACACATCATGAGAGCAAGATATACAAATATTTTTTTAATATGATGTGATTTTCATATTATTATATGTAGTGATCTCATTAGCATCAGAATTTAGGATACAATACCTATAATTATGGTGGATTGACCTCGGCCAACAGCCGAGTGCCCACACAGCTGCCTGTTCACTCCCTTCTCCTGCAGGACAGTGAGAAAATAGAAGAAAAGCAAGAAGACTCTTGAATAGAGATAATGACAGTTTACTAGGTGAAACACAAGCTGCGGACTCAAGCAAAGCTTAATAAATGAATTTATTCCTTCCTTCCCACTGGCAGGCAGGTGTTTAGTCACTTCCTGGAAAGCAAGGACCCAGTGCATACCTAACACTCACTTGGGAAGACACACACCAGAACCATGAATGTCCTCTCTTCCTCCTCTTTACCCTGAACTTTCACTGCTGAGCACGATGGCATATGGCCTGGAATATCCCACTGGCCAATTTGCGTCGGTTTTCCTGGCAGTGTCCCCTCCCCCCAAAAAAAACAATAAAACAAAACCCACCTGTGTAGCCCTTCTCCAGCCTATTAGACCCTCATGAACTTCAGTAAATTCTTCATGAAAATTATTAGTGTTCCTGGGATTTCAACAGCCATTTTCTAAAGTATCTTAGAGTAAACTTCATTCTAAACAATTATTCCAGAAATATGTTCCTACCAGTAACAAGAAGTTGTTCAGATGGAAGTAAGAAAGACTTGGCTGCATAGAAATTATTACTGTAGAATATCTAATGCATGAAGGCTCACAGAGAAATGAACCATCCTACCGGGACAATTCTTGATTTTTGCTTGTCTGAGCGTCTCCTGTAAGTGTTTAAAGAGGTTGACACTGGAAAGGCAAATGACACAAGCTCTCCATTCACTAGAAAGAACAGCTGCTTTTAATATCATTGTGCTATATTGGAATAACTTTCAACAGATATTGAAAGAGTTTTACAATGAGAAATTAAGAATTTACCCTGAACAGTCAAAATACTGGGTAGCATCTGGCAGCACAAAGCTGTACCACAGAGTTATAGTTTCTTCAGTTGGATACAGGACTGGTTTTGAAGGTTAGTTCTGAACTGCGTGCCAGGTCATTACAAACTCTAGAATTTCCATCCCAAACACAAGCTATACTTAAAAAAACACTATGTCACTTAAAAAGTAACTTAAAACAGAAAAAAGACACTATTGAAAATGTGCAATTTCTTTCTTTGATGGTATAAAGGAACTATACTACACATGATATTTAATGTAGTTACTAACCACTTCAGTGAAAAATATTGGGGAAAAAAAGAAAATATGAACTTGCAGAGAACAGAACAGAGTGGTTGGTTCCAAGAAATACCAGTACAAATGAAAGCAGAAAGATAATCTGAAATCTATTCCATGGAATAAACTGAGATCTGGAAGACTAGGCAGGATAATAGCAAGAATATTTGTACTCTAATGTGAGTATCAAGAGCGTACATTTCTCATACACAGTTTGGCATCACTTATAATTCGTATAAAGAACCAGAATATTGATAAATTGTATCAAGAAGTTTCAAACTGGCAGATTAAAATGTGAATAAGCAATGTTAAGTAGTTTTTCAATTAGTAAATTCCATAAATAGGCTGTAGAATTAATGTGTCTCTTCTTAGTTATGCCTTTGGGCTAAAACCTGAGCTGTAAAGTTGGGTGAATTCAGGGCTAGATCCATGGATGCTCTGTGTGGATGGAAGAAGGCAGAGAAAAGATGAGGGTTCACTGTTCTGGTTAGCGAATTTCCCAGTGACACCAAAGGCAGATCTAAGTAGAAGATCAGTGTGTTGGACCAGATTTCATTTACAGATGACTATGTATTGATTAACTGTTCAACACAGCACTAAATAAACAAACAATCTGGACAAAAAGATTTTAGGTCTCACTCTATTGTCTTTAACCCTGAGCTCAGCCTTCTCGATTCTACCTATCATATTTTCATCCAGTCTGAGAACTACAAATCTTCAGCTCACTCATGTCAACGTAATATTGAGGTTAGAAATGCTGTTAAGAACTCTGGAAAAAAAAATGGTGCCATATTCAATTTCTTTGCCCTTTTTTCAGCCAGATTGTAAATAGGCCACGTGCAGGGAATACCATAAATACATTACACATTCACTTCTAACTTGAGTATTTTCTAAGTTGAAATCTAGGGAAACAGTATCTGAGGAAGAACAGAATCTCAAAGTCTCCAAAAACGTACAGAGCAGAAAATAGCAGTTCTGGAAAAACAGCTATCATTTGTTTGAAAGAAATGTTCTGGCTAAGGGAGGCACTGGAAGAGTATTACGGTTTCTCATAAAATGATTAAACTTTAAGTGAGGTCACTCACTGCCTCATGTCAGGAGAAGATGAAAACACATGAAGAACCATTAAAAATGGTGGATTTGGTTCTGTTTGCCTGGATATACTGAGCCTGGTTAGCTTTTCCTGATCTTATCATGTATTAGAGTAAATAGTGCAACAGTTATTTCCCAATACTAGTTGCTTTTGATATGAATAAATGAATAAAAATATTGTGTGAATGTGTGAATAAAAATGCTGATTTTCTCATTGCTTACCATTTCATACTGACATTCCATAAAGTCGTGCACTTCTAACAACTACTGCAAGAGTGGGGGGGGGGGGGGGGGAAATATTTTGAAATTGTCTCCTGGCCAGGATACTGGCTTATCTTGGGCACTTGGGACCACAAGCTCCTGTTGATTTAATTTCTCTTGCATTTCCATGGATATGAAATAATTTAAATCAGGCTGGTAACAAATAAGATAAAAGGAGCAAGATCATTTTCACTTTTAAGTCACACAAAGCACCTGGGCATTGACTCAATAGTAAGCACAGGTTTCCTTTTTTTGTTTGCGACTGTAGTTGAAAAGCACGATAAAAAGAACAAAGCTGCTTATATTCTGTGAAAGGTGGAATTATTAGGACACTAGCATTTATTTAGTAGCTGCACTGAAACAAAGCATAGAAATGCAATGTTGTAAACTGTTAGAGATACACTATCTATGGACCAGAATGGAACTGGGGTTGTTCAACTCTGACTACATTAGTCAATAGTGCAGTTCAATAAAAGTGGACAGATGCAATGGAGCAGTGTTGAGCAGATTCGTCAACACCTTCATCATAAGCAGATTGAAGGGAGAGGGGATTCACTTATGAACAGACTTATTCAGGTACCTGGAACCTCTTGGTACATATATGGTTCAAAGTTTTCTGAAGGAAAACTAGTCTGCTAACCCTTGCTTTCCAGGCTGCAGGCCCCTCCAGGAAGCAGGATGCTGATGCTGTCCCTTCATCTGTCTCTTACAGATGACAGCAGAATATCAGTGATCTAGGTATGACAGCCCAAATAAGGCTTCACATGTGGAAACCTTATTTTTGTTCCTGTTCACGCAACCATCTGGCCCACTTCCTAACTCGTCTCCCTACTCCAGGTTTTACACAATGTTCAACCCCAGGTTATGTTTGGGCTAAAGTGGGGTGGGAATATAAACTTTTTGCTGGCAATGGCATCAAACTGACATCCAGTCTCCTGGATCTCCTTTCAGATGCAGGACTAACCTTCAGATGAAGAAAGATACTGTTGAGTTCATGAGCTAAAGCTGAACTGCAGCCATGACTCTGATATCCTCATATGACATTTTGGAGCCCATACTTGGATTGAGAAAGTGGCTGTTACTTCACAGTGTCCCATATCCCATGACTCCTACTAGGCAGTAGTCATCCTCTTTGGTCTTAGCAAGTCTACCAATGGCAAAATTGTGATTAAGGTCTCTGAGGCCATTCGTCAAATACCTGTATTTCAAATAGTCCAAACTGAAAATAGTTCAGAGTTTGAACTCTGCCTGCTTCCCAGCTTAACGTGCCATGTAAATATATTCACTACCGCACAAAGAAAAAAGGCATTTATCACACTAGGGCAGAAAATAGTCCACTGAACACTGTATACTAGATATCCAAAACCATATTCCAATCTTACAAAAAATCATTAAAATCCGTCCTTATTCACATGTTCTGTCATGCAGTTTTATATGTTTGAGAACAGGCTGTTGGAGGAGAGGAACACAGGAGGCACAGATAGAGCACAGATTTTTTGATCAAGTTGCTATTTAAAATACAGCACAAAAGTTACTAATTATGTTTGTAATTCTTCCATTTGAGTTATCTGTCCAGTCTTTTCTCCTTTTTGTTTTTATTCCATATTTGTGTACCACAAAAAACATAAATGAGGTAGGTAAACATTATTATATCTAAAAATTAAATTGGGACCACAAAATTTTTGTCTAACTGTAGAAATGCTATAATTTTGGCTATTGGAAGCCTTCCCCAGACCACAGAATGTGAATTGTAGGTTAGGGGCTCTCAATAATCAAACACCCAATTGTCAAAAAGTATGTGATAATTTGCTGCCTTTCCCTTCGAAAGCGAAGGATCACACTCACTACTACATATACCTGTACATTGGATGAGAAAATAGCTCGAATCTTGTTTGGAAAATGAAAACTGAGAGTGAAAATCAAATGTTGTAATAGAAAGATTAAGAATTCTAAGGTCTCACATTGCAAAATTTATCTTTTGTGTACAGTCTAGTAAATCACAGTCGGAGTCTTCTAATGAGAAAGAGCTATCAGATCAAATCTACTGTGTTTCCAGAACTATGTACCAACTGCCTAGAAGGGCAACATCTATTTTTTTGGTCTGAAAAGATATGCTCATGTTGCTTTTTCCTAAACACAATACACACGTTACGCCAATAAGCAGTCACTAACTTTAAAATGCAGGGTGATATATGGTATTATTATACTGCAGTCTGAGTTCAAGCTCTTTTTTCACTGCTATGCCTAACAGTGCCAGAGGAAGGCAGAAGCTGAACATATTTTCTATACCAAATTGTAGTAAAAGCATATACAACTATTTCACAAACAAGCTGTGAATATTCAACAGATTGTACGGAGATCTCTTAACACTAAGAACTGTATTTAAATTACAAATGCTGCAAAATGATAAAGACTAAGAGAAGAAATAAAAACCACGGTAGGAAAACACGAAAGCACTTTGTCAGTGTAGTGCCTCTCAAACTTCAGGGCATGCACCAGCACAGATAAGCCTTCTCTTTGGCTTAGGTACAGTGGCATATCAGCTTACAAATGAGAGGATATTTCAGGTGTAGGGCCTTCTTATGAGGAAAAACTTGTGGGGAAAACACTCTGGTCCCTGTTTTAACTATTTAATTTTATATTATATTATTGACTGGACACGAGAGGTAAAAATGCTTTTGCAATTATGGAATTGGTCTATAAATGACAATAGCAGACTTCAGTTTCTTCTTCTGTTACAGAATTTCTATGGCAGGTCACTTAATCTCTTTGTGAAAAGCTTATAGAGTTCACCATTTTACAAAAATATTTAGGAACCTGTTGCTATAACAGTACAATCAAAGAACCCAGTTGAGGTCTCAATTGCTAAGAAAATAAAAGAAAAAAAAACCCAACCCACATTCAAAACTAATTTTTAAACTAGTTTTTAAAATGACATTAAAATTCCCACATTTGATTTCTGCATGCAGTTATCACAGGATGGTTAAGTGGGGTTGCACTGAGTCATATTAACACGGATGATCTCAAAGGAATTACCTATTTCAGACAGTACTTGACATTCAGTAGCAAGCGCTCCTCTCTGTGCTAGTCCTGCTTGCAGGAAGGTACAGGGCACTGTTAGAGAAGCAAACTGTCAGATGCCATGTCATAAAGTATTCCTGATCAGAAATTTGAAGGAAGTAAGAGAAAAGGAAGTATCTATGGTGTTGCTTTTAATCTGTGTTTCATCAATGCCTTTGGGTGACAGCTTTCAGACCTGACCTTGTCCCAGCTACTTGTGGCTGTTACAGTAAAAGTACCTTCTTCCTCACTCCGAAGTATCCTAAACAATCACCTTTAAACAGCATTCTTTACTCCAGGTGACACATCTCCACTTTTAAGGAGGACTGAAAATGTAAAATATCAGTACGTAAAAGATAGAGAGAATGTGAAGTTTTTAAGCTGAAGTTTCAAAGTTTCTGCAGTGATTCTGCATTGTGTTTCCATGTACGTACGTATGCAATCCTTAGAAGAAAACAAGTTATTCTTTCAACGCTGATAGCTGTGCTCACTCCAAACTCTTCAAAGGGGCATGATGCTGGATGAGCAGTGAGGTGGACTGAAAACTGGCTGAGCAGCCAGGCCCAGAGGGTGGTGATCAGTGGGACAAAGTCTAGCTGGAGGCCAGAAGCTAGCAACGTACCCCAGGGGTCAGTACAGGGTGCAATCCTGTTCAACATCTTCATTAATGATCTGGATGACGGGGCAGAGTGCACCCTCAAGCAAGTTTGGTGATGACACAAAACTGGGAGAGGTGGCTGATATGTCAGAAGGTCATGCTGCCATCCAAAGGGACCTCAATAAGTTGGACAAATGACCTGGCAGAAACAGGTAAACAAAGAGAAGTGCAAAGTCCTACATGCAGGCAGGAGTAATGCCAGGCACCAGATGAAAGCAACTTTGCAGAAAAGGACTTGAGGATCCTGCTGGACACCGAGCTGAACACGAGACAGCAATCCGCCCTTGCAGCAAAGCAGGCTAACGCTGTCCTGTTGCCAGCAGGTGCAAGGGGGGGGATCCTTCCCCTCTCCTCAGCACTGGTGCAGCCAGTGGCGTGCTGTGTGTCCAGCTCTGGGTTCCCCCGTACGAGGGAGACATGGAGTTACTAGGGAAAGCCCAACAAAGGGCCACAAAGATGATTAAGGGACTAGAGCCTCTCTCCTGAAGAAAGACTAAGAGAGCAGGAACTGTTGAGCCATTTTAAGATTATGGAGAACTACATTTCACAACGAGAGATAACATGCTCTTTGCTTTAGCGTCAAATAAGGCTACAAAGGCAGCATTCTCTTTGCAGTTTCTTGAAAATCCTATGCACCTAAACCCAATGGGTAAATCCAACAGGCCTTTATTTCCGTTTGAAAAAAAAACAAAACTGTACAGTGTATTTTCTGGCTAAGAGCTAGCAGCATCCTGCTAAACCTCTACTCATTGTGAGGTTTGGTTTGGGGGTGTTTTTTTTTGGTTTTGGGGGGGGGGGGTTGGGTTTCTTTTTAACTGACAAATGAAACACAAAGAGATAATAGTTTTTATTATTATGAATAATTTTGAAACTTAAGAACTACAGTTTCTGTTACAACATCATCTAACAAACCCTGGAGATAGATCCCTTTCTTACATAATGTGTCACGATAACTACCTTGCAGTTTAAAAAGTTTAGATTACCTAGTACCTTTACTAGGGAGCATACAATGCTTGTCCCTAATCCTTTAAACAGCTATACAGGTGAGTACATCCTCATGGCACTGAACTGCTTTAATTCTAGTTGAAATACCTGTAAGTCATGCATACACTGTCAAGGTAAGGGTCTAAAAATATCCCAGGTAAAGCAACCTCCTCCCAACTCTAAAAAACCCTTTGGCTACTCTATTACACCAAACGCCTGTGGTCTGTCACACGCCTAGCTGGTTCTCTTGTCCTGGGAAGCTGTCCTCAGGAACCACTGTATTATCTGTAGGGATTTTAAAGTTATATCTCATTCACCTTCATTTCCCCCCTTTGTCATTTTCATGATTAACACATTTCTCTTCTCTTTGAAGATGCTTCATTATTTTCTGCTTACTTTAGTCATTCTTGTTGAGGTGACTAAAACCTGTGACTAAGAGAACATAGATTAGGCTAAAAATAATAAAACACAACAGTAATTACTAGGAAAGTAATTAACATTTACAGATTTTTCACTCTTCCTTTTTACATGCTTTACAATTTCACAGCTTCAACAAACCCAGATGTACTCAGGGCAGTTCTAGAATATTTACTTCCAGGAAAAAATAGGTGCAGAAGAGCGGGAATATTCATTGTACAAACTACCAATTTTCTCTTAAAGAAAAATGAAACTACAGTAATCAGAAGATGTATAAAAATAAAATTTGCAATAGGCACTTTAATTTACTTTCAGTTTTGCTTTATGTAAAGTACCAAAATATTCAACAAAATGTATCACACTTTCCATGAAATAAATGGATTTCTGTATTGAAATTGAAAAGGTTTAGCTGGATTTAATAGCCAATATTAGAAACCTATCCTTGACTCCTTTCAAGGCCTAAGGATATATCCAACAGATTTGATGCCCTGCCTAATAAGAAGGATTACAATACTAGTGCAAAGGGTTACAACAATAGTGCAAATTTAGGCTAATATTGCTGAACTAGTAAAATGATTCGTATGCATTCTTGTAGTCCAGAGTGAGACTCCTATCTACTTAATATTAAATCAGTCAGGACTGGATTCAAGCTAAGTGACAAGATAACACAAAGATTTTGTGTTGTCAGAGTTAAGCCTATAATAGTAGAGAGTTCATTAATGCATATTGACTGAATAAAAAAACTGAGATATATGGAGAATCCTCAAAGATGGGCTGTGACTTTGACAGTGTAAGTATGGTTTCTATCACTGTTGTTCCGTTATCATATTCTATTACTTTGCTCACAGAAATATACAGCTATTACTTGGTGAAATTATTCTTAGCATAATTATAAATTAATACAATTAATTCTATATATTATATAATGAAATCATGTGTTAATATACTTATGCTTGTGACTATGCTTATTCCAACTAAACATAGCTAAATTAATATCACAATAGTGCTTCAGGCATCACTCAGAAATTAGAAACACATAGCATCATGTACTGCATAAAAGCAAGTATGGTGCTGATCCTAGAGGGGAAACAACACACAAAGGAAGATGAAAATGAACAGCATAACTAAACAGTGAGAAAGACATGGCAAATCTAATAGGCAATATTTCAAGCACTTTGTGTACCAGCCACTTTTAATGTTATATATCACTCATAGGAAAAGAAATATGGGGAGGAGAAAAATGAACTAACTTGAGTGAATAGCACCCAGCACTTGTTCCCAGCTGAGGGAACTGGTCAAGAGAACTGATGAAAGACCAAGAGACCTCAGTCAGTACAGTAAATGTAGGAGAATCACTATCTTACTCGTATTCTTTTCAGTAATAACATCCAGCTCCATCTAAAGTAAATGTGACAACAGAAGGTGATAGGAGAGCAATCTATTACTATTGAGAGAGCATCTAAAATACCTAGAACATAATACTATCATGTTCCACTATTTCTCTTCCAAGTGAAGGAATAAGTTATAAGAACAATACATTCATCTTTATACATAACATCAAAATCTATAACACAAAATATTTTGAAGTCCATCATCTAGGAATGGAGGAAAAACCCATAGTAGCAATGATGTAATAATAATATTTTTAAAAATCGCTTTTTTCACATAACAAAGCTTTGAACTTTTTTTTTTTATTTGTTTGTTTGTTTCGGCAAGATGCAATTTCCTGACAAAGGTTACTGTACAATTTAACTGTTTTAAACTTTATGAAAGGGCATTCTGTTCTTTTGAATTACTTTTTTACTGACAGCTAATATTTCCCCCAATTTCAGGCCTCACTAGGAGGGCAGTCACAGCCTTTCACAACCACCATGAATCATGTCTAACTAATGATGGCAATAAATAGGATAGTAACTGTATATAAATGAAATCATCACTGTTACTTATTTTTAAAAGCCCAAAATAAAACATTGTAGAAGAGATCAGAGAACAACAATACCCTTGATTGAATAATAGGTCTATTTCTATTCCTATTATTTCCTATTTTGAATGTCTATGAGGTTTTACAACTGAAGTGCCCTTCCAAGGCTGGACTCTTAAGAGCTTGTACACTGAGGCACGTGTCAGGAACACTGATATGATACTGATAAACCCAAGTAAATCAGACGAAATAAATGGCAGAAATAATCATCTAGTTGTTTGCATTTTTACTGCTATACAACAGTAGGATCAGACACCCTTTTCTCCTTTTTGTCAAAACAAATGCAACCACTATTTCCTGCATCTCCAAAGCACAGATGATTTTATTATCAGTGTTTTCAGCTGTACTGCATACTGTAGACTGCATAATCTTCCTCTGCCCTCCAATGTTTCCATAAAGCCTCTTATAATTTATATTCTGTGTATCTTAGTTACCTTTCCCTACATGTTTAACTAGGCATTTGAAATTAGCCTTATTGGCTGAACTAACTAATTTTCTACACTCTTGAAAATACTAGAATTCCCATACTAATGTAGTGAAAGCTGGACATTTAGGGCTAACTACAGAGCTTGTCTGCTTGCTCACACTCTCTCTAAAGAGATCAACATGGCAAGTGGAAACCAAGCCTGAAGAAGAGAAGGCTGAGAAGGGACCTTCTAAATACTTATAAAGATCTGAAGGGTGGGTGTCAGGAGGATGGGGTCAGACTCTTTTCAGTGGTGCCCAGAGACAGGACAAAGGGCAACGGGCACAAACTGAAGCAGAGGAAGTTCCATATGAACACGAGGAAGAGCTTCCTTACTCTGAGGGTGAGAAAGCCCTGGAACAGGCTGCCCAGAGGGGCTGTGGAGTCTTCTTCTCTGAAGGTATTCAAAACCTGCCTGGACGCGGTCCTGTCCAGCCTGCTCTAGGTGAACCAGCTTCAGCTGGACAGTTGGACTAGATGATCTCCAGAGATCCCTTCCAACCCCTACCATTCTGTGATTCTGTGTGATTCTGTGACTTTTATTCTTTGCACTAGTTGAGGTGTAGTTTAGAAAGGGAACTGAAATTGAGCAGATGCATCACTGATCCATTTTCCAGTAATCATGGACAACAATGCTGTGAACATTACTTTCAGAAAGATCCACAACATAGGCTCGACAAGACAATTTACCCCATATCACAGAATCACAGAATCACAGAATAGTAGGGGTTGGAAGGGACCTCTGTGGGTCATCTAGTCCAACCCCCCCGCCGAAGCAGGGTCACCTACAGCAGGCTGCACAGGACCTTGTCCAGGCGGGTCTTGAATATCTCCAGAGAAGGAGACTCCACAACCTCCCTGGGCAGCCTGTTCCAGTGCTCCATCACACTCAGAGAGAAGAAGTTCCTCCTCATGTTCAGACGGAACTTCCTGTGCCTCAGTTTGTGCCCATTGCCCCTTGTCCTGTCACTGGGCACCACTGAAAAGAGCTTGGCCCCATCCTCCTGACACCCACCCTTCAGATATTTGTAGGCATTTATAAGGTCCCCTCTCAGCCTTCTCTTCTTCAGGCTGAACAAGCCCAGTTCCCTCAGCCTCTCCTCGTAGTGGAGATGCTCCAGTCCCCTCACCATCCTTGTAGCCCTCCGCTGGACTCTCTCCAGTAGCTCTTCATCCTTCTTGAACTGGGGAGCCCAGAAATGGACACAGTACTCCAGATGAGGCCTCACCAGGGCAGTGTAGAGGGGAAGGAGAACCTCCCTTGTCCTGCTGGCCACACTCTTCTTGATGCACCCCAGGATCCCATTGGCCTTCTTGGCAGCCAGGGCACACTGCTGGCTCATAGTTAACCTGTCGTCCACCAGGACACCCAGGTCCCTCTCCGCAGAGCTGCTCTCCAGCAGGTCCACCCCAAGCCTGTACTGGTGCATGAGGTTGTTCCTCCCCAGGTGCAGGACCCTGCACTTGCCCTTGTTGAACCTCATCAGGTTCCTCTCTGCCCAGCTCTCCAGCCTATCCAGGTCACGCTGAATGGCAGCACAGCCTTCTGGTGTATCTACCACACCTCCCAGTTTGGTGTCGTCAGCAAATATGTCACAAAAAAGTTTATCAATGCCTTGTTGCAAGGTTATTAAGACAGATAGAAAGGGATCAAAATCCATAAACGTTCAAAGAGCAGGGAAAATCAAGGAAGGATCAGGTATTGCCTTTACTATAATTATTTTTAGACAGAAAGTAATACGTAGTAAGCTATGCACACAAAGGAAAAAAAGCATAAATAAAATGCCAAATCATATTCTTTCTACACAGGATTAATAAGCAAACAGTGTGGAGTAAAGTACAGTGCAAACATTATGTACAGAGTTCCAAAGTAATACATCTCTGAGAAACACAAAGTATGCATCTCAGCAAGTCACTACAGAAGAACTTAAGAGTATTTTATTTCCCCAGGATCTTCGCAATTTTTCTTCTTATCTCCACTAAAGACTGATAAAATTCAGTTTTCTGACCAACTCTTCTGGTGACAGAAACAATAGATGCCTCCTTTGGAATTGCAAGGATATTTTAACTAAGCTCCCCACGCTGAGAATGCACAATCTTAGCTCTCTTTTTTTAGAAATTCTAACTTGATCAAAAGGTTACTAAATGCTTAAAGATTTGTGTAATATACAGAGTATGAACAGCATCACAAAATAGTATCATGGTCTGTAACCCCTCCTGACTTTTAGTTTAAATTTGCCGTAGTGGCCAAACATGCTGGTGCCATCAACTGGTTCCACTATGGTTGTTGCAGCTTAGATAAAACCACCTTCAGAGCCCTGCCAAAAGAAATGAGTCTCACTCCCTGTGCCATGCTTCTCACAGTGTTTCTGCACCAATGGTAATGAAGTTCTTTGTTGATACAGACAGTAAAGGTGATGTAACAACTTAGAAGTTGGAAAGGTACTATTTGAATAACATGGGAGCCCTTTATAAAGCATTGAAGCCTTTTCCTTCTAAAATAACTGAAACCCAGCAGAGCAGTAGTGTGCATCCTATATTTAGGGAATTATAAAACTCATCATAGCTATTTGAAGACCAATGTGCTTTTGTTATTTTGTCCTGCTTTTAACAGCAGGTGGAGAGCAATAAGGGTAGGATCCTAAAGTGGAAGAAAATATTGTGAAATATATCCATCCCAACGGTATAGGAAAAGTGAAATTAAAATTAAAATTTATTCAAGGCATATGCCTGAGTAGTAAAAGCAGAGAATATGATCATGTGAAATACTGATGTGAGTTAATTTATTTCAGTGCAAATATGAAAGCTAAAGACTGCTGTTTTCACAAACACAGCTCCTGAACAGACTGTGACAATAAGACCCCGTTCTCACCCAGAACGTCCCAATTACTTGTCAGAAGAAACAGCATCAGACAAGTCAAATCAGATCCTAATTTTTCTGCAAGAAATAAATATAAGGAAAGACATTCAGGCAAGGGGTCTGTGCTGTATCTGCAGATAAAGATGACCTACAAATACAGTATCACAAAGTGCCTAATGGTCTATAAAAATGCAGTACTTGTTACAATTAATTAGACAATAGGCACGCTGTCTACTGGAAGTAATGTAATACATTCAGTTGGACTGTTATAACCTAAGGTACAAAGTTGCATCCATATGAAAAACCAGTCACACAGGACACACTGAACCATTTAATTTTCACCAGGAAACAGCAGCCTAATAAAAGACAAGCAAGACTAGCTTGTAGTAACCTGGAACACTAACATCTCTCTGCACTGCTTGTTGGAGTTAACACCAAACATGCTACAGTAAGGTATGTGAACTAATTCTTTAGCTCAAGATCTGCAGAAGATTGATTGTATCAGCGGACAATCATATTCACAGACAGTAATTTAGGATAGGTTCAGTGAACCCCTACAATCAGGAAACTCTGTTTATAGACAGAAACTACACTGTTCCAGGTAGACAGCTGATACTGTCATGATGTTAACTCAAGGAGATCTTAAAACTCAGCTCTCAGATGTAAGTCATAGCTCGTCTTATACTGTGGGCAGAAGTTCTGATTATTTAGACATAATATTCTACACTAAATTGATAGTAGTAGTTAGAATACATCAGTGAAATAGTGTCCCTCTGATTAAGCCACGTGCATGCTTACTGGGTATTCCCATCACTTGTCGTAGTTATAAAAATCCCAGCAGAGCAGCAGTCAGTAGGTATAGTTAGATCTCATACAGGTTATAGATGAATAATTATACAAACCGTGAAAACTATCATAAAAATTGGTGTAGTTCTATTCGAAATAACTATTCCTTAGTCTATAGAGTATTTCAAAGGAGCAGTGGCAAAGGGGTATAACACTCTCTGCTAAATTAAGTAGCTTAAATTTTTAAAAACTGACACGACAGGTTGTTGTCAGGACACATACACTGATGCTTTTTGAAAAAATTCTCAACCTACCTCTATTAGTTTACCATGTTTTAGAACACATCACTCAGCATTAGTCATTTTATGTTGCTTGGGAATTCTGTGACCCAGTTATTCAGGAAGGCTACAACAGGTGTATGGCGATTTGTACCCAGTGTGGGTATAATGCATTCTATTCCCCAATCTTTATGTCAGTTCCTGTCTTTGTTTATCTTGAAAGTTATCTTCAGCCTCCCCAGTCACATTTTAGCCTCTGAGAACCTGCATGACCTGTAACAGTGAAAATTTCTCCACTATCTTAATAAAGAAAATCTTTACCTCTTTTTCTTGACCAGCCCATCAATCTACTCTGAGTTTCACAATTCCCACCAGTCCCTAGAGCGTGTCCTCTGAGATATCTAAATCTCCATGGCTCATTAAGTCCTTGATTCCTCTATTAAGACTGCCAACATGTACCATCTATTATTTTATTTCAAATTCTCATACTTTCTTAACCTTATAGGCTACTTCAGCAACTGTATCTTACACAGGTAAATACTACTCATCTCTGTAATTCCATTCCAGCCAATTGAACAGATCCTTAAATACCGTTAAAAAGTTGCTCCACAGTCTGGGGAGCTATATCAGTTTACATGGGCTGAAAATCTAGTCAATATCACTGCCTGCACAAAGTCTACCTATGAGTAAGCATGCATGACTTACTGTTGTTTTAATACAGTTGTGCATTCTTAATCACTTTAATCATTCATTTACATTAAACTACAAAAGGCATTCAAATTCACAGACCTGTCTACAAGTTTTGCATCAGTTTTATTTCTCTTTTATCAGATTTTTTAGATATGGTGAAGAATGGCCTCAATTGTAGGTCAATGTGATAAAGCATAAAGATTTTTTATAGGTTTTGTTGAAAAGTTGCCTTTTTTATTAATAGCAAAGTATAGTGAGTTGGTTTGATAAGGCAAAAGGTATCAAAATCATATCTTTAACTTTCACAAAATTTGTATTTGAAATGGGTCACAGAATGATAATACACCATTCCCATCATATAAACGCTTACATGAAGTAAATGGTTATATTTGCCAGTTACACCTGCGGAGTAAACCCTCATTCTTATTTTGTTTCTAATTTAGAACTCAGTTCTAGGAAAAACCAAAACCAGCTGCAGGCAACAGAAGAAAACAGAATTTCACAGGAATTGTGGTCCCTTTTACATCCCTTAAAATGCCCTCAATAACCCATATCAAACTTAAAATACCTTGTCCAAAAGTTTCCAAACTTTACAAATTACAATTTACCCGTAGAAGACATTGAGAGAAATAAGAGTGTCTATTTTGCAGAGGCTCCCCCAGCAAGGATTCTTTTTGGTGAAAGCGCATAGAAGAGCTATGCTAAGATGAAAGCAGACAAGCTAAAACAAAAAAACAAAACCCAGCTTTTCCCTGCCTGAAGAAAATTCTGTCCTGATTCTAATTCTGGCAGTTGCTTTAACCCTGATGTGTGTGAGACTAAGCAAGTATCTGAAATATTTTTATAACCATTAAACTTTTATAACCATTAAAGCAAGAAGCTAATTGTGGTTTGTCTGTGGTGTTCCAGAATGCACTAAACAAACTATGCACCAAGGAACAGATTATGCCTTCTGCTCCCACGTTTAATATCATCACTGGTAGTAAGCATTACTTCAGGCAAGTGAAATGTTCATTTATCTAGAGATTGGAACATCTCCATTTAGGGTATATGTTCTTTCCAAGATCATACTGCCCAAAGGAATCATAGAAAAAAATGTATTTGTGCCCTATTGTGTCAAGGTTAATTACTGGAGGGCTGGAAGGAAAAGGACAATCAGAATGATTATATCTTACATCAAACTCAAAATTCGCCAATGTTTAATGAATTATCTCAGAGGAATTCCTCCTCCTGTACAAACTGTTACACAAAAGTTTGCCATTTGCAATAGATTTTCAGTCCTGTAGCTCTCATCAATAGCCTACAGTCAGAAAAAAATATATTTCTTGAAGGATGCAATGAACAATTTTACAGGATATAAAAATGCTGAGATCATGTGCAATGAAGTTCTAATCTGTGAGCCCAGTAACAGCAACAAAACATGTTCAAAGCTACTTGTAATTTAATATGAGCTATCTCTTAAGCTTATCTGTTTAGGATAACCAAAACTGAAGTGAAGGACTGCATGCAATAAAATACAATTCTGACAACCTGCTGGCAGAAAGATCCTCATCCTGTTGTTCAGCTCTCTGCATTAACTCCTATAGAAATCAGAATCACACCAACGGGCCTGTTAAATGTCTTTCTGGATCTTCAGCTCAACTGGCAACTGAGCAACTACCTTCTGTTATAGATCTCTCCATTGCTACATTCCAGGTCACATTTTTGCCTTTGAAGTTTCCTAACAGACAATGACTATTTCAGCAGTTTCCTTTTTAAGTTTCTACAAAATGGAATGAAAATTTGGGCAGCAAAACCCACATAGTTTATGAAAAGAAGCATAATCAATTAAATATGTTCACTTACCATCCCAACAAAACAGATTTTCTGTAGTGGGGTTTTCAAATAGTTGACTATGTACATTCATTACTTCTGTAGCAATAAAAATTGTCAAATACTCCATAGATGTTTCTAATAATAACCAGTGGAATTCTCAACTATGTATCAAAACTCTTTCTGCTGAAATTGATTGAAAATATAGAAAAGGGTGAGAAGAAACTCATGCCACTAAGAAATGCCTCAACAGTTTGAAGATGCATTGCTGCCATGGTGATGGCTTGCACAGGGAAAAGTATTAGGAAGAAAATATAGACAGACAACAAGAGTTCCGTTTGACCTAAATATCTGCTTATACAATTGGGTAAGTTCATGTACTTCCGGGTAAGAGGAATATCATTCAGTATTTCTGTATCTACTTCTGTAAGTGCAGGCATTCTTACTCATAAAATCCAACTGCATAGATAGCCCAAGCAAAATTTTTGTCCCCCAAAATCAGCATGGTAGTCTAGGTGATGTGGGTCTCCACAAATTCCTTGTACAGGAGTGAAGACACAAGAATTCAATAAGGATCATTTTGTAAGAGTTTTCAACATGTATCTCTTGGTAAAAGGTCTTTACAAGTGTTTAATAAGATCAGTTATTGACATATTAATAATTGTGCTTTTAAGAGCAATGGAACTTAAACAAGGTTTGTCCTCCATCTGAAACACAACTGCATTTGTGTTCTGTTGCAACAGAAGCTAATGTGCTTTTTATCACTTGATCATATTCAGGTCAAATCACGGTGCCAGTGTGCTCATATACGTGTTCTTTCACCACTGTGTTCAGCCTCCCTGTATGCTGGTATAGAGCCAGCAAAGGGGAACCCACAGTCCCTGGATTCCAGACATGCTGAAACATCAGCCTAGTAAATCTACCCTTGCTGCATGCAGGTTAGGCAAGCACAATGGGAAAAGTATGAATATGTATGTCACTTTGATATTGTGTTTAACCTGTAATCTAGGGATGTGCATATACGTTTGATCCACAAGTTTGATGCCTTCCTGTTCAAATAGTTAATGAAGATTACATATCCTATAAATCCAATTAGAGCTTTATTAATTAGTGGTTATTATTCTACATCTCCTCTTTCCAATTCAACCAAGTGTTCCTTGTGATATTTTGCCTGTGTACTGTTATAAACTAAAACAGATATGTGAGAAACAGAACAATAAATGAAATTTTATGTTAAGCATATACACACGTAGAACTCCTACTACACCTGCGATGGGAAGGCCGTATTGCTGACAGGTTTTTCTTCTTTTTTACATGAAATGGCCCTGTGCATTTAGATGACTAAGAACGAAGGGGCAAAAACACCCATTTATTTTGTTGCATTTACCTGCTTTACCAATGGCATCAGAAGTCGTGTAAACGACCAGTCTTTATCTGGATGTTGCAAAATAATTTCACATGACAGTGTTTTGTGACAAGGACAAAGAACAAAGCATTTTTTACCCCTCTTTTTTCTTGACATTTAGAGGACAAAAGGAAGTCAGAAATTTTTACACTTTAGGATGGAAATAATGATAACTTCAGCTGCTTTGAAGGAATACTTAAAAATATTTTGCATTTGCATCATAAATTGTGTTATTGAAAGCTAAGCTTCAAACTTTAGCAGCTGATGTTTATGCTCCCAGTAACATTTGCAACGAAATTAGCAGGCTTATATTCTAAGTAAAGTTACTGAGAAAGCAATATGCCTGAAAGTGTCAAAACCAGAACTACTAAATTGGGTTTCACTGGATACCTGGAACAGGGTGTTATTTTTTTTACTATACACTGTGACTTAGATCCAATGCCAGAACCCTCTTTTTCTGTTTGTCACTGGCATAATTTCCATTTATAGGTTCAATACTCCATTTTTAGTGGAGTAAGCATGAAACCTCCAATAGAAATGTTACTGATTGGGATTGCAGGATAATAGGTGATACTCAACATTTTTAATGTTTTTCCAGTCATATGCGCATCCCTGCAGAAATGGACAGGTAAAGGAAAGCACAAGAAATAAATGGAAGAAGTTGACTCTTATTTACAGGGCAGTCAATTCTATTTTCATTGATACTGAATTGGATTTGGGGAGGTAAAACAGGATATCAATCTGAGTAATGTTTAAGCTTTAATCTTGCACACAGTTTTCTTCGCTTGCAGTTGTGCAGCTGGAAAAATTCTGTATATTAGTAAATCCAGATAATAAAGCAATGCCATACTTACCCAAACACTATGGGAATGCATGCAGAGAAGAAACACAGCTGTATTTTAACGAAAGAAGCTGTACTGTCTAGTCATTTTTATAGCCTTGTTGCCTGTAACTCCCATGCAGTTTCAAGTCTTTTTAGTGCTTCCATGTGTTTGCAAGCAGGGATATGTTCAAATGAACACATAGGAGGTAAAGAAGTAAATGAAAATTATATTTTAAGTTTTTATTAAATTTTATATTTTTTTCCTGAATAAAATAGTTTTGAAAATCTACCTTAATTTTACCTTGAAAATCTGAGAGTATCTGGAGCTAAATACAATTTTCAGCTGAAACCTGAAATTTCATTAATGGCATAACAACATTGACTACATTATTTAACCAATGTCCTTTCAATAAAGTTAGCAAATGTGTATGCACATATGTAGACCATACGCATATTATTTACATAAAAAATATGTTCAAACTCAAAATCAATATAAACTATAGTAGTTCCCCACCACCTGAATTGCAACTGTCATTTCAAACTTATTAAGTTCATTTGAAATTGCATTCATTGATATTCTCCATTACTTGAAAGTCTTCAGAGCATTTGAAGTCTGCAATCTTGCTATTCTGAACTATGTCTGATATAATTTAAAAATGACTTATCATCATAAGGAAAAAAAATTTAATGTCTATTGTCACAGCATTATTTTTTCAGCTGGTGTGAAAAGACATTGAACGGCAGGGCCAAGAGGGAATTGTACATCTAGAAACAAAGACAGTAACATTCATTAAAGGATTCAGAATGCTAGCCAACTCATTTTCAACTGTTTCATGCTTAATCTATTCAGCAGGTAACGGTATTTAGTAATATTAATATTGGCGTTTTACAGCCAGCTCTATAGCAAGATTGACTTTTTTTTAGTTCTGTTGTTTGAAAACAATTCAAATAGGCTGGGTAAATAAGAAATACTACTGAGTACTTTCAAGCTCTAAAGAGTCAGATTCTGCTGTGTTTACACATTTTCAAGTAATACTTCATACACATTTCATTGATTCCTGTGGTGGCCTTTGTAGATCAAAGCAACAAAGGCAGCAGAAATAGGCCATAACCTTTTGTCACATTCTAGTCTACTTTCAATGATATGAAGTAATTCAACAGACTTATAACAGCATTACCGAGCATGGAATTATTTCACATTTATCTGCCATCTGCACTTCAAGCTTAAATACCAAAGATTACTCGTTAAGAAACACCCGAAACAAACATGCTTTACTACTGAGGTAAATATCTTCAATGAAGAACATCTGTCTGATTTTCATTCAGCACGATATTTTTTTTTATATTTGTAGATCATATTTGTGATTACTATACAAGAGATAGTGTAAAACTTATTTTTAAATGGAATTATATCAGGCTGTAATTATACACTTATATCTATTTTATATTATTTAAAATACATTGCTATTTATTTGTTTATGAATTACATTTAATTACAGTGTTTTCATCTAAAAATGACACTTCTACCTCAGCTTTATACCCATTAGAATTCACACTGTGATCTCATTGAGGGATTTTAATTCCTACAAGATAATTCACAGACACATACATGAACTGGCAGTAAAAATACTAAATTGATCTTTCATAATTGTGGAAGGAGCTATATATAGCTCATTCTATTGTGGGCATATGTTGTGCCTCCAGGAGGATCTGATTAGATGAGATACTTGGAACAATTCCAAGAAACAACAAATTGAGATAATGAGTGCACTGAGTAACTAAAGCCTTGCAGATGTTTATGGACATGCTTAACTTCATGCACACCACTAATCCGATTTAAATCAGAGCATGCCTTTGCATAGACAACATAGAGTTAGATGTTAAACTAGATATTTATATTGCTTATCAGCAGAGTATCTGTGCACTCTAGAGTCCTTACAAGTTTTACCTATTTACCAGCCCTCTGAGACAGAAATTAATGTGCTCATTTTAAACAGAATACAGTATGTAGAAGTCTGTGGCTGAACCAGATAATGAACTCAAATCTCACAAGTCCCCTTAAACTACTCTATATTCTAGATTCTCCTTGCTAAATTAGAGCTCACAAAATATTCCCAAGTCATACACAAAGGGACATTGTAGTTTGTCAAATTTTGTTAAAACATTGCTAACAATTTGTTCTTTTTTTGCTATGTTGAAATGATCCCAGTAATTATCCATTATAAATTCATACCTTGAATCTTTCGCTACCCACTCTGCCACCTGCTTACAAACAAGCTGCAAGAAGCTACTCCTTATCTCCTCTCTCAGATGAATACTATCTGAAATAGGACAAATGAATGGAACAAATAGACAGGAGAACATTGCCATAGACATTCCCCAAGTGAAGTCACTCTTATTTATTTCCATAAATGATCAACTACAGTTGCAGATGAATGACCATTTGCAACCATAGTTCTATGTCAATAGTGTCTATGTCCCTTCAATGTCTAAAATAAAGCTATATGTCAATATCTTCTATGTCAACACAGAAGCATATCTGGAAGCAAATTAAAATAAAACCTCTCATTGTTAATATTAAACATTATATTTTTAAAAGACAAGTTTCAGAGGAGGCACAAATCATTATATTTTTATTACATCAGTGGAAACCTAGCAAGTGTGATTTAGAATGACATTTCTGCTGAAAGCAATTATTTTTCAGTTTGGTCTGCAAAAAATTGTGCCCATGAATTATCTGACACTGTGAGAGACAGTATGCTTGAATAGATGTTCTACTGCATTTTGTCTATGATAGCACATCCAAGATTCCTAATTCTGAAGTTTTATTTTGTTTTGTTTCATTTAAACCTTTTTGTATGTGGCTAAGACAAAACACAATGTGGTTGACGCCTACTAATTTTAAATAATTTTAGAAAATCTTCATATATTCCAATTCTAACCACAGGTCTCCAGGAGAAATAACAACTTCTGACACTAGAAGTTAGTGGGTTAACAGGCGACTCAAGAACAGAACTTCTAATTTGTGTGTAATGTTAATCCCAGTACGTGTTTACCAACTGTAAAAAAAATAACTTACCTAAAGGCACTGGAAGATGGATTTAGTTATATATTTTAACATCTTGACACTCAGATGAAAAATGATCTTATCGCTTCAAAAATTAAGTTCAAAAATTAAGTTGGGTAATGATCGTAGAAAACCTTCATGCAAGTCCAGCTGGAAAGACAGAAAGACAGACAGACAGACAGACAGACAGACAGACAGACAGAAAGAAAGAAAGAAAGAAAGAAAGAAAGAAAGAAAGAAAGAAAGAAAGAAAGAAAGAAAGAAAGAAAGAAAGAAAAGCTAAAATGAAGATATAGAAGGTTAATACCCTATCATTATCCATTATTACGATTTATTGTAAAGGCTCATAGAGATTAGCCTGTGCCGTTCTAGTCACCATTTTGAAAAACACATTGTCAGAAGAGATTATGTCAAAGAACACTGATGAAAATGATCAAAGGAGGTATATAATAAAACACTACGGGATAAATGGTGTAGAGAAAGTAAAATTAGTGCCTGTTTCTTCTTTTTATGTAATAATGAAAAGGGAGCATTCAACAGAAAGGAAAGGTGGAAAACTGAAAATAACTGGTTTGGTTTAATAGTTAGGAAAGGTGGATAAGTGAAAATAACTGGTTTTCTTTTAACTGTTGCAAAGGTCAAAACTTCAACAAAAATCAATGTGAAACTGTACCATTGTGTAAATATCCGTGAATGTGATAAAAAAAATGCAGGAAGTCATTAAGCTTTACATTTTAAGGTTTAAATTTTAAGACAACTTAATTTATTGAACATTCAATGCGACCTAATGTGGGTCACATTATGCCCCACCTGTCTGCAGGAGCAATCTTACAGTTTCCTTTCAAGCATCTAGTCCTAGCTACTACCAATAAGCAGGAAACTGTTGGGATATCTTTTACTGATATGTTATATAATATAATTTATAGAATTATAGAACATTTTTAGCATTTTAGCAACTCCACAGGACAGACAAAAAAGCTTAATTAGATGGATCTGCATTTTTCCAGTTATTAAATAAGATTTTAGAATATTCTTTTACCTTTCTTGAAATATGCAGGTTGGAGTTGAAGCAAATAACTGGAGTATACACTAAATACACTTAAACATAAAAGTATAGTTGCAGAAAAACTACTTTCCCTATAAGGAAATGGCACAATCATGCATAGTGACATGGGAATTAGAAGTGGCTCTCTAGTTTCATGACGTGTTACCATTTCTGCAGCAGTATGTAGAAGACACACATAAACAAATTATATCATTAGGTCCTTCTCTACACATAAACAAATTATATCATTAGGTCCTTCTCTTTAGATTTCAGAATAGGAAAATGTTTGAGATCTAATACTACATGTCAAAATGTATTTCTCTTTCTTGTGATTTGATGTCCCAAAAGCCTTTTGCAAAGCTCTAAACTCATTTTAAAGACAGGTGAAAATTACTTATGTCAGCCACTGACACTGGAAGCAACTGGAAGCAAAACAAGTGACAGTTACCTTGGGTTAACCAGCAGAACCGATGCACATGTAACAGTAGAAAAAGAGTAATCTGAAATATTTACCTCAAAAGCTATGAAAACCTGTCCAGCATTCTTGGAAATAGTGATAAGGATTATGGTTTCTTATCAACCTTTTCCTGATTTATCCTGGTAAGCAACAGAGCAAGAGATCTTTGAATACACAACCTCACTAAAGACTGATTTTTTAAATAATGGTATTTAATGCAGTTGATGATTTTCATTAACTGCACTATCACAAATATCTTAAGTTTGCAATGATAAACACCATGATGAAATAGCCAATAAATCAGCATCTGCAGGGAATCTCTTACTAGGAAAAATGGTACATGCTTTAGTTAAAGGAATATATTTATTATAACCAGTATCTGTCACGGACCTGTAGCTTTGTCAAACTATTACAATTTCTTCAGCCTTTGTCTGCAACAGAAATCTAATGCAATACAGGGAGATACAGCAAGGGCAATTCTGTTACTGAATCAGGGCTTAGTTTCAGTGTCATTGCAAGAAACTATCAAATTATTTTGCAGATTACATTGAACTCAGTAGTAGACTGCAAATTGCTGTTCATCTAGCAGAAAATATGTCATAACACAGCTGCTTATTTCAGAGAGGCACTGTGAACCTATATGTCTTAGATATTAGCTCAAATAAGGTGCATCATTAAGTAGGACAGGTAAATGCAGGCATTGCTGTTATCACCACATCCAGGATTTTGATTCAGGTAACACAACTGTTACTCAAGCTCCAGAGCCACTTCCTAACACAACAGCAAGTTGTCTTCACCCTGAGACGTTCACTACAAAGTGCTGCTTTAGTAAACTGATACGGAGTTGTGGTAAGGTTAGCAGCTAGAATCTGGAAGAGCACTTCTGTGAAAGCAGTGTCTGAAACTGGAATTGTCTTCACTGTGAGAACGAAGTTATTTAGGGGAACAGCAAGCAATGAAGTTACTACAATAGCCTCTTTCCTACTGTACTACTTCTAGCTTCCTCAACATGTAATTCAAATTCAACGACAGGACAAATTACATCACTTTGTCAGCTACACAGCCACTTTCATGTGTAAACGTGACTTGTGTCACAATTTCCATCATCACTAAATGACATGATATACAATAGTGGGAAATCCAGAGGGATGCACACGTTAAAAGAATCAGCACAACATACCTGTTTGTCTGCTACTTGCCTTAGGGATAGGGTCTAAGTTGTCTGCACTTCACTTAAGTCTGGTGTCTTCTGTTTCCTATCAGTTAAGGGTATCCAAAAGTCTAATGCAATACATAGCCACAGGAGCCTATATGAAATTTCCGTCATTTCAGAATGGCACAAGTTATACGAGCACAAAGGCAGTGGACAGGTAGTGCCACAGGAATTACACATGGTTTATATCATGGCATTCATCATAGAATTTGAAACATATCAGCCTTCATTCTGCATTTTCATTCTAAGCCACAAAACCCCACATTTTGCAGGCGATATGAGGAATTTGTCTAATAAACTTTATAGGTTACAAAATAATACCTTCATTCAACAGGACTTTTTTCTTGAAGAGATTGCATGAGTGATGGTGTCAAAACAGTCTCTGTAACCAACATTTGGTTTTATGCTTGTTTTAATCTCTTACACATGAGAACATGGCAGAGCTGAGGACAGCAACTACAGCTGAACAAATACAATAAATGCGGGACAGGAAACATCTCCCTTTCAATTACAACATTTCAGCCTAATATTCTGACACTTAAGTCACACAAATTAAAGGCCAGTGGCTATTCAACTAGGCCATGCCATCCCCAGAGGACTATGTGCCCACACATCCTGTTCCAACACAGATTCACAAATTAACCTTTTGTATCATCTAACTAGTCTTTTGCTACTATACATTTGTCAGTCTTTACTCTTACAAGAGCTATTTCTGGGAATTTTATCATTCCTAAATGGCTTTTCTTAACTTACTGGGTATTGACATAATCAGTCACACATTGTCACTGATAAAAAACTGCTTGAATTTCATTAATGCTCTGTGATGTTTTTCTGGAATAAGGATTTCATCAAAATAATAGAGGATGCTAATTTCAAAAGAATGTGCAACTGCTTTAATGCTAGTGACAGAAATATGTAATTCAGAATTTTACATAAAAATGGGTCCTTCTTGCAATGTGACTTCTTGCAAATTCTCCATTATTTTGCATCTGGAAATTTTTATAAAATTATGCTAAATACTTTTTTTTTTTTTGGTAATGCTGACCAATGTTTTTTTCCTTCTGAGCTAGTAATAGAAGAAACCTGATTCTATTCTGGAGACCCTACCTCTATAATCAAGAATGGAAGTTGTCCCTCTAAGTTTTGTTTCTTATTTACCTTTCACAACACTGTAGCTGTTTTCCAATAATATAAACTAATTCCCAGCACCATAGTTCCCAAAGTAATCATTATAAGTAGCATCATTACTTCTAGCCTGATACATTTTCTGCTCCTGTTCTCTGCCTCTTTTTTTTCAGATTGTTACAAGTCCCAAAAAGCAATTCAGAATTTTTATTTTATTTTATTTTTTATTTTTCTCTCAAGAGAAACAAGCAGTCTGGAGTACTGCTAGGTTGTCTAAAAATAATCAGGGAACTTGAAAGATGTCAAAATTGATTGAAAAGGAATATATGTTTTTCACTCCAAAGAGCTTTTCTAACAGGTCTGTTTAGACTTTTTGCTTAAAAATTAACTAAGAAACATAGGAAGTGTACTGGAAACAAATTTCAAAAATTTTTTTTCTTCTTTCTTTTCTGACCAGTATTCATAAGTAATTCTGTTCAAGCAAGAATTCTCTGTGACAGCTGATGAGAGAGCGAGATGGAGAGATAGGTATTTGAATGCACTTATGGTAATTGCCCTTTAAACTTTGAACCAGAGATGGATAAAATTACATCTAAATCTCAATTCCAAACTGCACTTTAAAGGAAAAATTATTTGTAATTTAGATCCAAATTTTGAAAATTTCATTTTTTCATCATCAATATAGATTAATCTCACAACTTGATAGACTGTCCTGTTCTACACACTGCTAATGAACTCCAGCTCACTGCTGGAGGTGGCTGGAAATTTGCCAGCAACCTAATAAATAGGCATGTCAGGAAAACGTAAAATGAGACAGAGCTGTGGTTGTGGTACATAGTCTGCGGTGTATTAAAGAAGTCATAACAGTAAAAGGCACATCTGTGGGGAAAAAAAGGGCTGTGTCTTTCCGTTTGGGGATATCTCGGACTGTTAGCAACTTCCTCTGCTTCACTACCACAACTGAATTTTCATGCTCTAATTGTCAATTATATTAATGACATTGTTCAGCTATCTTCAGATTGTTCCTCTGAAAAGTCTTGTCTGTATTTTTAGTTTAAAATCAATACCATATTCCTCTTACATCTATTTCACCAGTGCAAAAGGCACTTAATGTTTGTGAAATTGCTAATTTGTGTTAACTGTTACATGTTTCTTTTATTAGCTGTTCTTTGAGTTCCAAATCATGTGATTCCTTGAGGACAGACACTACTCCCATCTACCAGAGAACTTTCCACTGACATCAACGAGAGATGGACCTGTGGATTTATGGCAGAATAAAACTCTTAGCATGAAGATTGTTCATTTGGGACTAGGTTGATCTTAGCTTTTAGTATTCTTGGGCTGTAGAAGCAGCTTCTTATTAATCAGTAATGTCAGCCTACTGGAGCTTTTAAGATTTGACTTCTTTGACTGTTTGGAATTACCAAAAGAAACACAGAGAAAAGCATATAAAACTCCCCTTTGGTTGTCCACTTATAGTTCAGTTGAATTTCAGGCTTCACGTAAGAGTTTCATTCTTTAAAGCTGAATAATTCCTTTGTCATTTTAGCATGTTGAGGAAGAAACAGAATAAGAAATGTTGATTCTTACTTTGGTCCACAGATCCTAGGCCTAATTTCCTCTACGTGACAATCACATGGAAGTAAAACAGCATTCTTATTGTTTTCTGTTTTGTACATAGCTTACAATGCTTGTGATTCTCTGAACAGAATAAACTTTCCAGTCGATAAATTACTGTGTATGCTTGTGAGAAGCATATCTCTGGAGGTTTGGAACTGAAAATGTTTGGTTTACAATTGCAGGGAAGATTTAAAGTATTTTTGTCAGATACAAGGCTGCCCCTTTTTCTCCATGTACAACATAGTAAAACTAGTTTGGTAGTTATACGATAGTGAAAAGAGTAAAATATTTTTAATAATAAAAATGATAAAATATTTTGCATTTGAAGAGGTGAAATTTCACAAATTGTATTTACAGATTGAGTAGGAAATGTGCAGTGGAAGATGAAAATACAAAGTGGAATACTCAGCTATCACCTACTGGGTTGTTGGTATCACAAAATCTCTCCTTACCAGTCCCAGCAGTTCCACCTGCTGTCAGATCTCAGTTCTAAGGTGTCACGAGTTTTAAACTCCCTGTTGCTCCCAGCTGGTAGTAGTTTTTAACAAAACTTTCCCTGATCGAATCTCATGTTTAGTGTATTTCCTCATAAGTAACATAAATGTTTTACCTCTTTTGTCTGATTCTTAATGGGAAAAGAAGTTTTGCCAGATTAGTCCTTACTTTTATGCAGACACACAGATGAAGATGCACATAGCAAGTAAAAAAGAAAACTCATCACCTTATTAGTCTCAATTTGCATCCTTGATTCTCCAAGGCTGCACAGTAAACCAATAGATTAAAGAACAGGAAGAAAATTAGAATGGTGGAGAAAAGGGCTAAGAGCTTGCCATTCCCTCTGCTATTATACTCCTCACAGATAGCCATGCAGAACAGAAAGGAGGAAGAAAGAATTCACCTGTGAGTTTCTCCTGCTCTGCATCTGTCTTCTAGCTTCCTTGAGAAAGTATCCCAAGTCCGTATTAGAGGGATTTAACAGCAGTGAAAGGTACTCTTAATAGCAAAGGTACTCATCCTAGCAATGTTGATTCAGGAAAAAAAAAGAAAATAAAAATCCGAATACATATATTAAACGAATCCCTTGAACACATGTGAGTATAGTTCTCTCTATATATCATGGACATGCAGACACACATAAACATGGACATGCTGTGGCACACAAATTCAAGAGTTATAAACCTTAGTTTTATTTGGCTGATAGTGTTTTCCAGCCGGCAATAAAGCTGTGCCATTGGGTTCCAAATCCTTCGTTACATTTAAGCACCAGTTGAACCTCCTCAATATGTTCTTATGTTTCAAAAGCTTTCAAAAATTGTGATCATGTTAAACAACCAATGCATTGTCTGGGCTTCTAATGTTTTCCTGCATTTCCAGCTGAGAAACTGAAAAATAAAATGGAGGGTTATGTAATTCTGAATCAGACTTTTCCTCTAATTTGTCAGCTCAGTAAAGATTTTGGGGACATTCTCAAATAATTTGATTCTCTGATGATTTGCTGAACTGGAGGCTTCTTGGTCAAATATCATTACAATAGGTGCATGTTCAAAACCACTAACTAACTCCATTTAGTATAATTATACAACATGTCCAAACTATTTAATGACTACAACTCTGTAGAAAATTCCTTGATAAATGCTACAAAGACAGTATTGTGCCTTACTCACTGCTTTTAACTGGTGAAATCAGAAACTATGATTTAGGATATGAATAAATTATTTAGCCAGATTACTTGCTTCTAACACAACTTTTTAACTTAAAATCAATCCTGATCTTAGAATTCTTTCAATAATCTTACTATAAGTATTAGGAACCTTTCTGTTGTTACCAGTCCTTTTAAGAACCAGATGGATTAATTGACAATGTACTCCCCTCTCAAAAAGCTGATTAGTTACTTCCAGCAGTCCACAACAATCTCCCCATATTTTGGTGCTTAACTGCACCACGCAGAATCTCTAACCAAGCCAGAATGTATGGACCTTTCACAATTTCTTTTATTATGTGATTTAAATGTCACTCTGATCTATTTTAAACTCGTGACACATTAAATATTTGTCACTATTTTAGACAGTAAGTAGGGCAAGTTATTTTCTGAAGAAATAGTATTTACTGTCCATGTGGGCGGTTGTTTTTATTCCTTGATGTATTGAACAGTTCAGAGGCTGGGTTTTCCAGCCCTGTGGAATACAGCGTAGGGATTTACATCTCTTCAGAACTGACAGTAACTGTCAAGAGGAATGATCCCTGGTTGACAGCAACAGCTGACAAAGGTCATTCATGAGTTAAAGATGAATGAAAGGTTCTAAAATATGAATGTGGAAAGAGCTTTAAAGGAGGGAAGCACATTTGAAGATGTGACCTCACATTTAGCAAAAATCATCCTTAAAATTGCAATCTGACGGATAATGTCCAAAGCAATTTCCTAAAACAAAAATGATTACAGAAAATGTAAGATAGGAACAGAAGTAATCTAGTATCTAAAGCTAAGGGAAAGTTGTTTTCATACACGCTACCATTTAAAATTAGTCTGTTTTGATAGATTGTTACAAGGACAAACTAAAAAAAAAAAATAAATAAAACCAAAAAAACCCCACCCAAAACATTATCAACACCAGACCAGTTATTTCACTTATTTTTCTCAGCATATTCACCAGAATGACTAGCCAAGCGTAATTTCCCTGAGGGACTCAGTTATGCCTAACAAGTCAGAAAAGATATGATTTTGTATATAGACTTTTGAAGCACCAACTCACACTTATTTACATTTACATTCTTGTTTGCTGGATTTTGAGTTTGCATTAGCTTTCCAAATGTGGAATAATATTAATCTTTACAGAATCTGGGAAAAAACCTATAAACAACACTTTCCCTATACCTAACAATTATAGCAGAGACTTATATAGTGAACCGGAACAAGGAGATCCTTGTAAAGAAAAACATGTTATGACTAAATAGATAAATGTAAAGAATATCGAGAAATGAATTTCCTTCAATACATGTTTTAGATTATCCCAAGGATAAGAAAATACTTGTTTTAAAGAAAGAAGCAAGTAGCATAGGCTTCTTAAACTGAAAATACTCTTAATATTCTACATGCTCGCAAATCACTTAAAGGCTGCTTAAAATCAATAAAAAAGGCACATTTAAGGTTGAATCATAGTTGACTACAGATCAGAGAATGGCTGATTCAAAAGAGTATTTCCTATGACGTACTATAATATAGTATGCTGTAAGTGCCTCAGCTAATGCTGTAGCGCAGAAGTAAAATCACAGTAAAATATATGGACATTGTCAGATTTCAGACCTTCTCAGTAGGGTTAAATATATTTTGACTAAGGTCAATGCACCTCTTTCTCAAATAAAGAGACTGAACAAAGTTCAATCTATTATTACAAGCCATTATTTTCCATAGCTTTCAGCTTTTTCATGGCTCTTTTCTGAATCCCTTTTAATATTTTGATCTCATTTTTGATGTCTGGAACCAAAAATGAAATTCCAGTAACATTCTTGTCACTGAATGGATAATCCAGGTGAAGTATTGCCTCTCCAATTCTAAAGGATATTCCTCCAATCACTTAAGGATTACAGCTGCTGTGTTTAGTCTAACTCTGGAAAACATATTCTGATAGCCCCCAACAGTTTCATTCTGATTTTTATTTCCATGAATACCGGTAATCTGAGAAGAAATAATGCATCACAAAAAATGCACTATGAAATTTTTTTCTTGGCGTTACAGAAGCCTATACAAGTCATTGGATTCTAATGCATTTACTACCTGAATGAGTTTTCCTAATGCATACTAGCAAAATAAATAATCCTGTGCTGCTTATGGCTCGTGAAAAAAAGGAAGATGAAACAGATTCAAGGGCATAAAACCTGTTCCCAGAAAGGGCCAACGCTGGCCATACATCCTCACCGGTCTCTCCACCTCCACAATGAATAAACCAAAGAATTCTGAAAGAACCAATTTGGCCTTGAGAATTTCAAGTGACAAGTCCACTGTCTTTGTGACAAGTTCAGTCATCAGTCACGCTTCATCAATCTCATTGCCTGAAATTATATTCTGGACCAAGGGCTGAAATAACGCAACTTCAACTGTCATCACAGGATTCTCATCCACTCCTCAGAACCTGATGAGAAACTTCCTTCATGATTTCCCTTTCCATCTTGATTGCTCCTGAACCATAACTGATGTAGATGGAAACCTGCTAGAGAAGCTGTACTTCTAAAGAATACCTACAGGTTTTGTCTGAATTCTTCAGTTTGATGAGCTCCCACAGAATCAAAGGCAAAATGCCTACAAACCAAGCATGGATTCTTTCAAAGTGCATAACTGTATAGATCCATTCAGAAAACCTATTCAGCATCAATCTACCTCAAGCTAGTTTCAAACATCTGCCAGACACCTTGCTACAAAGCATATCTGAACTGATTTATCAAATTCTAGGGCAAATTCACTTGGTGAATTTCCACATAAGTTGTTCTTGGCTTGCAGGCTTCCCAAACCAGGGGAAACCTTAAGATACTTTAAGCAGAGGGACCATGGGGACCCAGTCCCAGTTTGTCACAGTGATTAGGAAGAAGATGTCAGTGACATAGGCTTTCTGTCTTTTTACTATAAAACCAGGAAGCAAAAATCCTTGGATTCCCACTATCAATTACAATCCAAGCTTCAAGATTTCAGGTGGCCAACCGCAACAATAACACTAATAACTTCAATTTCTTTTCTTTGTTCCAGAGACCTTGGGAGAATATTTATTTCAGAAATAGCACATATTTGGTTTCCATAGCAACATTTTCTGCACGGTAATAAATATGAAAACAAATAAACTAACCCTGCAAATCCCAGTGTTCTCAACCAGCCAGCTCTGTCTTCAGACAGCTTTTTTAATTAGCATTTAAAGAATGAGCTGATTTTTTACATGTCATGCCTTAGGGTATTTTTTTTTAATCGTTAGATTGTGGCTTTTCTGAATTTATTCCTTTTTTTTCTCATAGAGAACAGACATACCAGTTCAATAATCTGTCTTATCTACATCATGCTGGGTGTTTCAAAATATCTTACTATACGTAACGAGAAACACCATTTCTTACATTTCTTCTGTTCCTTGTATATTACCTTAAGGCACATAGATTTTATCCCAGTGATACTTTTAAGAAGATTTAGCACAACAGTCAGGATGACTAATGGTTCTGATTAGATTCTAGGTTCAGTTTTAGAAATATTAAATGTACCACATTTACTGCAAGTACCAGAATTCCTGGTTCAGATATTTCTTACTAAAATAAAACTGGGTTAACAGAAGGTAGTATGCAGTTGGTGTTAAAAGAATGACGTGTTCAGAGAAAAAAAGCAATGACTTTTCCTAGTCTAGGCTTTTCTTAAAGAGAGATCAACTATTTCTTTCTTCTAGCAAGTGCATAACCATGTCACCTACACATAATTGAAGACTCAGAGTGTGCTGTTAGAAAATATTCCATATATGCTCATCCCAAGGACACTGGTTTAAATCTGGACTTTCAAATATCTGATCCAAATTCCCAGACACATCATAACCATGATGGATTCCATCCAACAGGGTCCCTCAATAGGGTCCTATCTCTTTTTACCTACTAATGTCCAGACCTACCCCAGTGGGGGAAAGATGGAGGGTGAATCGCAGATGTAAAACGTATTATTACTGCTGTATTATACTGTCTTTTGTTAAGGGGAATGTAAGCAAGGAAATGAAAGAATCTTCTCTATCTTCACTTTCCAAGTCAAGAAAAAAAAACACTCTCAGAAACTTACAATAGAGCAGCAGCTCATTGGTTTAGTTTTTTAAAAATACCACATGGTGATGATTTTACAAGTAGCTCTTGCAGATGTTTACCTTGTTGTGAACTACTGCCCTATTTAATATCTGTCAAATGGAAAATTATTTCTCCACATATAAACTTTCCCATGTGTTTCCCAGTGAAGCCTTTACAGAATAAGTTCAGCTACATGAATAAGGCCACCCACAAGTAAAACACTGAGATCCTGACACCTCCATGGATTCTATTCTCATTTGTGAGAGTGCTGCTGCCTGAAAAAAAGTTTGCACATGGAAATGAGGAATAAAAAAAATGGAATTCATGGTCATTGCAACCAAAACTTTCAAGATGCATTCAGAAGTGAAGCAGTGTAAGAAAAACCTATGTTAAAGAAAGCTGCTAGCATCCACTTAAGAAAGGGTCAAATAGACTAAGCGTGCATTAAAGAAAAAGAAACCAAGCTCTTAAACTCTCAAAGAAAAATGAGATTCACATTCTGTTTTCCTCTTATACTGATTGCCCCTGTCCTAGAATAAACATTTGCTTTGGCAGCCGAGAATGACATTAAATTGCATAAGAAGAATTGCAGCTTCCCTAGTAAATGGTTTCTACAGGATTTAGAGACTGAGTAAGGTGTAAAACAGAGATGCTTCAAATCTGTTGATTATGCTGTGCTAAACTAGACAACCCAATCTGTTGCTGAAAACTACTCGACTACTGCTTGCGACTTATTACATTCTTTATTTGAGAAGAAAATATTCTCTTTCTTAAACTGAATACTTCCGTTAGCTTTCCGTCAGTTTTCCTGGGGTCTTCCCTGGCATTTAATTTTCCTACTGGTTTAGTATCTACTTATATCATATTTAGTATTTATAATGAGAGTTAAGATACACTTTATACAAGCACAGTGGTGTGTAGGTGTAGTAGCTGAGACAGGCATCAAAAGTTTATTAAGTACAAATTGTTTACATACAACTTTTATATATTTCCTGTTTTGCTGAAAAAAATAGTTAACTGCTGATGTTGTAAAACAGAAGGGGGAAAGTAGAAAGCAATGACCTAAGGTGATCAGTGAATGCCATTATCATCACAGGGCAGTGTAGCAATCATATCCCAAAAAAATCAACAAGAAAAAAATATTCCTTTTGTATATTGGAAAGCATAAGAGCATGCATGCAGCCCCTGCTGTCCATAGCACAGCTGCTGCATACAGCCCTTCTCTCTCATATTGCCGACAGGAATAGTCCGTCTCCTCTTGTATAAAGAAAATTTAAGGGAGTATGTCACACATACACAACACATATTTTTGTAGCTACTACTCATGCGCACACACCTACCTGTGTGCAAAACAGAACTAACCAAATACATTTCTTGAAGTGGTAGGTTTCTCCAAGGAGACAGAACATGCTACAGATATAGCCTGTTTTGCACAAACCCGGTTAAAAGCTGTCTCACTGCACACCTTAGTCACCTGGAAGGATGGAAGTTAGCTGAGGCAGGGGAGAACAACCTCAGAGTAAAACCTGTTTACTATGGTACAACTGTTGAGACTAAGTACTAGTTTTCGAGATTTGGCTTTGTATAAGCAGATGTAATGTCACTTGGAAATAACTGTAATTATCTGTAGAAATGATCCCCCATACTGTATGTTTACAAGGACTATTTTCAATGAAAATCACTGTATGATTTCCTGGAATGTTGAAAATAAAGGAGATTTCATAAAGCACAGCTTTCCCTTACGCTTTCCCCAATTTAAAATCAGCCACTAATCAGGGAGACATAACTCTAGGAACTACTAGCACTTTCAGAGCAAACAAAGATAAATCAGTTCTTCAACGTTTCTGCAAACAAACTCTAATAAGCCCTTCATGTCATAATCTGTTATGCATAACTGACTTTGTGCATGTAGATGGATGAAACATTTCCCGACAGTTGTGCTGTTTTGTATTCAGATGAAGCATTCACTATACCTTTCAAATCAGAAACATCTATAGCAAAACAGCTGATTTTGCTGGGAAAGCAGTGCTGCAAATAGTTTTTAACATCATGATCTGGACAAAAATCTTGAAGGAATTTTCAATATTTCGAAGTATATTAAGGGCCACAGCATTTTAATGGAAAGCAATAAATTTTTTCTACTACCTACTACTTCTGCTTCAAAACAAGTTGTGCCACACCAGAAGAGCAGAGTGAAGAGAGCAGATGGTGAAAAGTGCACCCTTTCAACCTTTTCACAGCAGCCCAAAGTCTCAATTAAACACCCCAGAGAAGGCAAGGCACTTCAGCGGCTGCTAGTGAGCACAGGAGCTTTGTTACATGGGTTGAAGTAATTGGAGGATCCTTGCATAAGCTATGTGAGCAGAGCTTTTCCAGCAATGCTGCTAACACAAAAGGCTTCTGATATACCTCCAGCTCAAACAGGTTGGCAGATGTTTAATGTGTTTTACTCCTGGGTTAAGAATTCTTCATCCTTTACACTCTGTTGGTAATACTGCTTAACCGAGGTTAAATAAAAATTCATTACAGTACCCATATTTAATGCTTTGTGCACTATGCAACAGAAAATTCTTATTTTAGTAGAATTAATACACATTTAAACACCTTAAACACATTTAAGACAATGTATTGTCCTTCCAAGCTAGAAATATTTCAGATTTCTCTGCCATTCTTCCAAGTATCAAAGTTGCTAAGACTACTGTCCATATAGGAAAAAATAGAGCATTTCCATTTGAATAAAGCTCAGCATTAGCGTATGCAGTCCTCAGCCCGAAAATGAGGTTGCCAGGGGATTACAGCGTGCTGTTCCAAGGGAAAAATCAAATAGCAATTCTACATGTTCTATGGTTCTAATTATAATCAACTATAAGCATAAAGATCTAGTCACAAAAACATCTTTTCTTCATGCAAAAGAGTTGTGTAAATAAGGATTTTTCTTATGATTTAACAGCAGGTATTACTAACTCCACAACACAGGTAAAGCTTTAAAAAGGCATAAAGCATGTTCATTTTATTATTTTCTGTCAACAAATTACCCATTGGATGTTTATTTTGATATTGAGTGCATCAGTTTCATTCTCAGTCATCTGATTGTGGTCAGAAGTCTCACCATGGATTACAGCAGACTTTGAATAATTTCTCCTGCCCACTCACTCCTGCTTGCTAGCTGCACCTGTTATATTTCTTCTAATATTACCTCTTCTAATATTATTTTGTATTCTTGCAACTGGATGTGCACTGGAACTCTAGGGCCACAAAGAATCCCACCAAAGTAATTTCTGTGAATAAATGCTTCTTCCACAGTTTACTCGAGAGCATTGCTTTCATTCATCACTCAAAAGATGAAATTTTGAATACATAAGAACAATATAATCTCCTCTGTCCCTTGACTGGTTTAACATAGTTCTTCGAAAAAAGGTTGGAATACAAAAGATTGAAAACAACTGCCATTTGATGAAATGAAAGGATTATTCTATTCATAGTCATGAGGATCTTTTTCTTTTTTTAAATTAGTCTCTTAGCAAGGGACAGGACTTTATTTCTCTGAACATTTCTGAGAGTCAATACATTGTTAAAGTATCTTAAAAAGAAAAGCATACCAAAAAAAGGGGGCAAAAAACTCACTCAATTCTAAATTGAGCAGACGTTAACAAATGTTTTGGCAGCTATTCCCTCAGTTTAATTACAGAATGAGTCATGTTTAACCATCTTTCTGGGTTACAAACAGAGAGTTCCTTAAAAACGTACCATCTGTGGATATATAACATATATGCATGCCTAACACTCTTACAAATGTATTTTTTCAATATAAAGCTGTTGCTAATATGCACTATTCACAAAATTAGAACAATGCTCATTTGGATTCATGAGACAAAGGAGATGTGTTGCTAACATGTAATGTGCTTTCCTTTTCAGAATAGAAAGGCAAATCAGATTATTTTAGATAATACTCTGAAACCAAGGAAAACTTGCATTATTGTATTAAAACCTGGAATCGAATGGCCTTAAAAAGTCATTTGAAACTCTTTGAGATGAAGAAATCGTAGTCAGTGTTTTTCAGTTTGCAGTCTTTCTTTCCAGGGATTTATGGACTACTTATTGAAGGGATCCACAAAAAAATAATTACAAAAAAGAAACTTATTGTAATCACAATACATTTGGCTTTATGGGCATTCAAAAACCAGCAGAGGCTGAAACCCATTAATACTATTGCTGTCCATCAGAGGAAACAACAGTTTTGCAAAAATAAGTCTAAGGAGTTATGAAAAAAATTGAAAATATTCAGATTCCTTCCTCTCTAAAGAAAACCAAGGGTTTACTTCGTAACCAAAAGGTTACAAATGGTATGGAGATTGACAGTGAGATAAAGAGTCCTTCAAATCTTTGCGCTGTGTGCTAGGAAATACAAACCAGGTCTTGTTCTAACACTGGAAGGTGATGTTTTCCTGCTACGAAACAGGGAAGTCACTAAAGCGAAATGATTGTTAAGTTCCAACAGAAAGGTCTAGGCAACAGCAGCAGCTCTAAAGAGAATGTAACATTACGCAGAGAACAAGGAAGATAAATGCTGCCTATATATATGAATTAAACTATAATTTGTCTGCCTGTCATATTTTAATCTTTGATATTTGTGGATATTAAAAGTAAATTCACACCCTAAATTTGCTGCTACCAAATGCACACACTTTCTGTTGTTTAGATGCTATAGTGTCAATTGACAGAGATACATTCCTCTCGTATGCACTGGTACAAACAATTTTTTGGAGTATGACAGGAAATGTAGTGTTAGATTAGCTGTTTCTCATCCTGCTATAGACTGCATGTGCCTACTGCACATTTTTCTACTTCTTTTCTTCGTAAAGACCCTCATATTTTCTTCTAAAACATAACTGACTGAACTACAGCGCTAACTATGTATTTACTTGAATGGGTCCATTAGAAACACTGTAACTGTTTCTGTTGGTAAACATGACGTTTCCTGGCAGAGTCAAGATTAATGAGTTCCATTTTTAGAAGGGGTATTAGTCATGTGGGCTTTTCTGCTTTCATTTTTTAATGAGGTAGCATTCTGTCTTTCAACCTTCATTTCCATCCTATGAATTATTCATAAAGTGTTATCAATAAAAATGCTCTCAATGTTTTGTTAGTTTAGGTATCATTTCAATATCCATCATTACATTCAGTAATCAAGAAATTACTTCTGCATTACAGCTGTATTCCACCTACAAAGGTGGGCAAGAACTCTAGTATAAAGACAACTGCAGAAGTCTAGATATTTCATAGCAAGAAATAATATGAATTGGTTTGCTCCTTTGCTGTTCATAAGGCAAGTAAGAATTAGAGGTTGAGCATTTTAATGACTTGCTTATGTCACAAATGTGTTCAATTTTGACAGGGCATGCATCTTGGTCTTGTGTTACTGGTGTTACACTTTTTTCTGCAGTATTCCAGTAACTTACTGAGTTACTGCAGTTTCATGGTGGGGGGAGCAATGGATCACTTTCTGTGGAAGCACAGAGCTGTGTGTCTGTCTGACAGTCATGAAGTCTTATGATTAGATTGTCTCCAGAAACAGTCATATATTTCAGTCTCAGTACTGCTACTTCTTCATGATGGCAGTGCCTACTGAACATTAGCATTTCAGAGGGTGACTCTGAGCGTGACCCAAACATAGTGAACTCAACATCTCTTCCAAAGGCAGGAAACATTGTTTTTCAGCAGTTTTTGTTGAACTAGCAACCACGGGCACAGAAAGTCCTTTATATTCTGCAGTTGAAGAATTTCCTTAAAAAAACTACAGGAAAAATACAAACAGGCATGATTTGGTTAAAGAAAGCACATTCTGTTTTCACAGTTGGATGCCTAATACAAACTGAAAGGAAAGTCTGAAAACCAATTAAATGAGAAAGAATTTTTAAGCGGTATCAGTTTTGTCTGGATGGTTATTCAAATTAGGTTCCTTTGTCTAATGAGTATGTATGTGTATTTGTACTTACACTCTCACATGCACATACTACACTTAGAAAAGTTACCAGTTTGTTGCCTCCAGTTTCAAATTATGTCAAAAAAGATGACAGTCAAGCTCAACACACTAGAGTTTGTTCCTACTCTATTCTCTTGTACAACAGGGATAAAACGTGCTCAGTGCACCCTTTCAAACGCTGAGAAGTATGCATGTCATTTACCAAGTCATGCACAACTGACACATATTAGAGGTTCTTAAGATTAGAAAGAGAGAGCTGTCTTAATAAGGTGACATTTTATGAAATGACAGATTCATTTCTGAATGTACATAAAGTTTCACCAGTCAGAAAGGGCATTCTGCCTGCAATACACCTGCAACAGGGAGTGATGCTGTGAGCACAGGTGTGCTTCCAC
Organism: Opisthocomus hoazin; assembly: GCF_030867145.1. Lineage (NCBI taxonomy): Eukaryota > Metazoa > Chordata > Aves > Opisthocomiformes > Opisthocomidae > Opisthocomus > Opisthocomus hoazin. Next base: position 8,228,837 of record NC_134420.1, read on the forward strand.
AGGTGTTAAGAGAACTCCTATAAACCTCATGATGGGTAGTTTTCATTACATCATAGAATCATAGAATCAGAGTTTGGAAAAGACCTCTAAGATCATTGAGTCCAACCATCCACCCAACACCACCATGCCTACTAAACCATATCCCAAAGTGCCACATCTACACGTTTTTTAAACACCTCCAGGGATGGTGACCCAACCACCTCCCTGGGCAGCCTATTCCAATGTCTGACCTGAAATGACCTTCTAGTTATATCATCTTATGACTATGCCTTTAAATTACGGGTCACTATTTGCTATCTTTGGCGTATATCAATCTATGTTTAATGATACATCAGGCAGGAAATGGTACTTTCTACACAATCCCTAATTTACTGGTTGGATCTACTCCTTTATCCAATGGTTCAGAAAATGAGACACGAAAATATGGTTTAATCATAAGACAAAACTGATGCAGAATGAAAGAAAACTTTATCTACATCTGGCACTGAATTTGAAGAAGACAGTTGCACCTTTCCACATTTTGGTTCGGCTGTCTCTAGTACAGCAATACTTAAGTGACATGGTTGCAGTGAAGCTTGATCAGTACAAGGCACTTGGAAGTCCTTGGATGAAAGACATCATATAAATGTTATTCAACAGCACTTGAATTACTGGTAACTCAATATTCACAAGTCATAAAATAAACATTTGGTTCCTGTCAGTTCCGATTAATTTGCTAGGAAAAAAAATAGTTCAGGTGGCAAAACAGTAAAAACATTAAGAAAAAAAATTATTTCTAAGACTGAGCATTGCATCTTTTATTACAAAACTTATGGATGGAAATACTGTCTGACTTTATTAACTGATAATTACTGAAGATACAGATCATCTGTGAAACTTCTTCCTGTTGAGTATCCTTTATAATCATAAAACATACCCTTACTATTCCTACTGACTCCTTGCAGCAGTATCTGCAAAGAGATCAAAGAATGAGCTGTCAGTGGAAGCAGAATGGCTACATACACTATTTGGATTCCTTCTTTTCATTTTAGGAAAGATGGATGAGAAAATTGGCAATGCACTCTACCTGAATCTACGCAAAAAAGCACCATCCATCTAGCATAACTGATCCAGAAATTACAGTTGGAAACTGAAACCTGAAGATGAGATTACGTAACAAATATGTGCAGCAGGGTCATGGTGATGTGACATCATACAGTGTTAGGCATGAGAAATATTCCTTATCTCGGTACAGACTACCTTGTCAACAGTGTCCCTGACAGATGAGGATTTCCCACTATTTGATTTTGCTTTTAGCATAGGATGATTGTACGTACATAGAACTTTATTACAGATATGGGCAGAGGAGAATGGAAAGATTTTAATCTCATAGATATTTCTCTTACCACACTATACTTTTCCTGTTGAAGATAGCAGAGCTAACACATCATAAGGCTCAAAGTGATCAGGGAGGGGGAAGAGAGAGACTGCTGCTTTCCATTCATAAATAAAAAACAGAAAACTCCGCTTTCCATTCATAAATGCTTTGTGCTAAAAGCACTGCAAGTATCGTAAATTGATATAATTTGGTATTCATATTGACTGGTTAACTGGATGTGTTATACATAAATTATGATCAAAAACTTAGATGAGCATCGAGACATTAGCCACCTAGATGTCAGAAAGATTTGTGCTTAGTATCTTACATTTAAAAATTTTAGAAATAAACACTAATAGATTATGGGCTGCTAACTGTAAAATGGAGTGGTGAACCATTCTAAGTCAGCAGGATATTTGTTCATTCATTTAGTTTTCACTCCTCCTTAGTCGCTTTGTTCCTGTAGCGATTTCTAAAATGATAGGCACTAACAGTACCAGATTCTGTGAGTTGCATCCCAAGCCTATGATCATACAAGACCAGTCAGGTACCAAACCCCCTTCTTTCCCCCATTTCTATATTCTCTGAAGGAAAGAAATCCAGGCAACAGGCCTGAGCAACCACAATAACTGGAAAACTATGATCATAGGCAAACCTCTACCACGCAGTTTAGATTATGCCTGTATTGGTTCAGTGCATGAAAGCTGCAAAATAACAAACAACCTTGGAAGCATCACTAAAGTATTATCCACACGCTTCATGTGGTCCCCTTTCCTAGAACAGGTCTGAAGTTCTTGTTAAGTAAACCTCCCACTGAAGCGTATGGGAGTTAGAGCAGGAGGATTGTGCTCAAATTACTGCTGAGGTGCTGGAATTAACAGGCTCCTATGTGCTCTGCTCCTATACCTGACACACCAAGGCCACACAGTAAGGAATATGTGCTCCATGTTGTAAACACAGACTGAGAAAAGGAGATAGACGAGCATCCTCTGTCCCTGTGTACATCAGGCTGAAGGGATGCATGGTTTTTCCTGAACATGCTCTGCAGTTATCGCTAAATAGGTTAATGCAATCATTCCTGGTCCAGAGTATTCATTTCCATGAACTGAAAGTCAGCAGTTCACCCTGACTTCTGACTCCATCTGATGAATTACCTTGTCTGCAGTGCCTGATCTATAAATAAACACAACATCTGTTGGAATGCTAGGTCTGGAAGTCTGACTGAATAAATCACTCTCCAGAAACTCCCAAAGCTGCTAAGGCCCTTTCTACTGCTTCTGTCCCTTCCCCTCCCCTGCCATGCATATATACATCCTCTGTCCCGTCTAGTGGGAATAATCTTAGTGATGTTGCTTTCTCCTTTTCAATTTCTTAAAGGCATACCTTCAGTTAGGTCAGCTGAGAAGGCTAGCAGTGGTGGTGAGAGCTACTGCTCTGTCTTCTAAAGCATAGAAAGTTCAGTTACTCAAAAAAATTATTAGTGTTGTTTTTTAACATCCATGTTTGACAAGAGCATTAATATATTAAAAAAGAAAAAGAGCAGGTATATAAGATAGTAATTTGTGCTCAGTTCTTTGGCAGCGGTAACAAAAATCAAGAGATTTGGCAGGTTCTCCTTACCTTGTTAGGCTTTGCCTTCCGTTATCTCCCTTTTCCAGTAGTCCTCTTTGTAGATTAAATAGGAAGATTCTCATAATTTGAGAAGACAACTACTGGGTTTCCACAAGGACTGCAGTGTGTCTCTGCAATAAGAAAGACATGCTCTTCATAAGATATGGGACTTAATCAGATTAAATGTCTGTGTTTCTAGAAGGAAGAGTTGCAAACAGAAAGTGCCTGATCCCAAACATCAACTTTCATCAGGCACTGCAGCATCATATTTTGACAGAAGTATTTCTGTTTTAAGATTGTCATTAAAATCCCAGGCCTACTACAAACAGCAAAAGAAGTTTTAGGAAATAATACTGTTTGGTATCTAAAAAAAAAAAAAGACCAGACCTAAAATTAGTATCAGAATTACGTATAGTTTTGATATTAACCTGAAAATTTGAAAGGGACAACACCCACACAGATGCAAACATCAGATGGTCATTTTTATAACCTATCATAAACCAGAGCAGATCCTTTGAGGAGGAACTATGTCAGTTAAAGATTCAGGGGAAAAAAAGTTTTGCAGCCACTTAGTCTTTTCGCCTTTGATGCTCTGTTGAGCAAGTGCAGTCTTAAAGTGCAGCCCAGCTACTCAGGTAGTATAACTTCATTCCTTCTCTTTCTTTCTGAAAGAACAGAAAATATGACATTTCAAAAACTCTGGGTAATAACTGATGTTGCTTACTATCCCTTTGTGCACATTTAACCTTTTGATATATGGAATAGAAGAGAGTTATCTTTACTGTTGGATCTTGTCATGCTTTATTTTTCCTGATTTTTTGTAATATGATCTATAATTTTCCCATCTCATCAGGTCAACTCATACTTCTTCAGAGACACGGTCCTGTCTCTGAACTTTCTACCTTCCATAACTGCTTGTGCTAATCCAAAAATCAGATGGATTAATTCTGCATATGAGTTAATACACTAGAATTCTTTCAGAATCAGCAACAGCAGCTACATTTGCACACTGCAGCAGAGAAAGTGGAAGCAGAGACAAGAGTCGAAAAAAAATCATTAGCAAACAAATGATGGTAGTGGATAATATGGGATTCAGAATCCCAACGCCAGCTTCTTGGGCTGACTGTGCTCTCTTACGTTACAGGTAGAAGATTATATTTCCTCGCTAAACATTTTGAGGAAGGTAAGTGAACTATCTTACAACTTGAAAATTTCCAAGTTCCAGTACATAAAAAAAAAAAATTGTATCTGCATATAAAAAACAGTTTAAAATAAAGTTTGTCCATGGAATACTCATCACACACACCCCCAGTTTTTCAGCCAACCTATGTTGTGACGTAAAATATTTATAATTAAGCTGGCTTGAGTGTTCCTGAGAAAGCAGAAAACTCTTGAAAATTAGTTGAAAATTCAATTAGCAAAGCTTACATATTAATATTTTCCCCATGACTTTTTTCTTGCTTTCATTAATAGGTTCAGAGTGTAGATTACAAATATTGAAAAATGTTAAAAAATGATAATGCTATCCAAGTTTCTATCATAGCATAATACAAGAACTCATTTCCTCATTAGGAGTTTTAAACCGTGTGCATATTTTTCCTTCTTTACTGAGGAACTTAATATGTAACTTTGACATACACTCCACAGACCTCTTCCAACTGTTAAACTTAAAAAAAAGCTAATGATGGAAGAATTATTTATAGCTTAGCCTTTGGCAGTAGGAATTCTAGACAATTTTTGAATCAAGGATTATAGCTGTAGAAGTAAAAAAAAAAGAAAGAAATCCCTGAAGCCAAAAGGGATAAAAAAAGGAAAGTGAAGATCTTTTTGCCTGTGAAAGTACTGGCACTTCTGTTCCTATTGGTCGTCTTCGTCATTTTAACAGCAGCTCTTGTGCTTTACACTGCAGGCCTTTGATGCACTTCACCAACCATAATGAATACATCTTCATATTTCTGTGAAGCAGTAAGATAGTGTCCTCAAACTTAGGATGAGAAAATGAGACAAATATGCAGAAAGGATTTATGACCCAGTTGTCGAGCATATTGAGCCACTAAATCAGACTGCATATAACTTTCAAATTACCTAAAAGCAAGTGGTTAGACCAGCTCAGTGACCCTAGTTAGATCACAGGAGAAAGACCTCCCCAGGAAGCCATAATTCTGTCTATCCTAGTAACTACTGCCTAATGAAGGGGGATACTGCCCCATTTAAGAAGATAATTCCACATATTCACCTTCTTGAAAACATCTTTTTTATGTATACACATATATATATTTTGTATTATCATTCTAGCAACTGTAAATCAGTACTTTCTTATGTTACACTGACTCGAGAGGAAAAAATTAATCAGTTATTCCTATGACGCTCAGGCAGCAGAATAGAGGACTATGAGGTAGGAAACAGAATGTAAAAGAGTTGAAGCTATTTTTGCACTTATTTACCTTTTTTTATGCATTGTAGGTTTTTCGAGGCATTGTGTGGTGTGACAACAAGGAGGTGCATGATAAAGTGTATATAATTAAACTCTGCTTCCTTTCCTCCACTTGAATGACACAGATGGAGCATATGCTCTGCCCCCTGTATTTTAAGAACTTGGGGACATGCTGCTGCTTCTCCTGTTCATACGCTGTGAAGAGCCACAGACACTGAAAATTCTCTGTGCATGAAAATAAGTGATTTCTTGCTCAGCTAATGATTGTTTAGTTGAAAGCTGAAGAGAAATGAAATGTAGTAAGATTCAGTTTCTGACAGTCTATATTAATTCAGTTTCTCCCTTGTGTTCCAAAATGCCAGTGTGTTTATCACTGTGATGACTATAACAGGGTAGGTGGTAATCCCTGCTGGACAGCCTGGTTCTAAAATAGGAAAGCATCTCTGTATTTCATGCTCCTTATGCTGTACTGATTTAGCCTATTCATGGGTTTACGCACTAAGTTTAATCCTCAGAATTCTCAAAACAAACAGTCCATGACAATCACATGCAATGCTGATTTTTTTTTCCAAGTGCAACTGAAGAGATTATTTTAACTCTACTGCTATTCCCATAACACACTGCGGAAGTCAGACAACATGTTCTGATACTACGAAGATGAGACTGAAAACGTAAAGATGTAGTTTCAAGAGGATCATCCTGCACATTCTTTCAAGGAAAGAGATAAGGCAAGGAAGACAACAATATTAAATGGTGACAAATCCATGTTAAACTGAAGATTGTTAAATTGTCAGCTGTATGAACTATGAACATCTCCAGGCAGGGGAACCTGACAATGGAGCAGCCAGTAGTAACGGAGAGGAAGCACTGTTGAAGGACCACCTTGTTCAGACAGAATTCATACAGGAAGTCAACAATTTATGCATATTTCTTACAACTTCAGAAGCTCTTTTCTTACAGCACAAGTAATGTCTGAATATTTTTTTGTGCATTGATACATTCATTCAGGCTGGATTTTCTGACTCTCAGATACTTGCTCATGTTTCTTCAGATTATCCTTAGTCACTTTTTGAAACAGTCCAACACTTCCTAGAGTCACAAAGTCTTGTTATAAATAAGACAAAAGTGAATAAAACAAGAAGGATTTGTTTACTGAAATCTGTGTGGCTATATTGCAGAGAATTTAGGGACTGTTTCATATCAGTGGAAGGTGTTTGTTTTCTCTACACATTCAAAAGCTGAAGCTAAAGTTATGTCTTTTATGGGCAGTAATCCATTCCACAATTTCAGCAATGGAAAGCATTTTACTAAGATAAGCATGTTAAATTGCCTTCAGCTGGCAGCCATTTTAACCATTTGGCAAACAATAAGAGTTTAGAGGTATAACTGGTATTTTCTTCCTAAAAGCTTGCCTTTGTTCCATCAAACCTTGGCTACATAGCATGCAGATATCACCAAGCAGCTGGTGAGTATCCGTAACTGTTCACCTTAGTCCGTGTTGTGTGCTGCAAAACCCATCTGAAATGCTGCGCAAAATATTTAGCCTTACATTGTTATAAATACTATCTGGAGTTGTATCAGAGTTCACTTGGGTACCAACACCTACAGAAGGTCTAGTCACACCTTTGACTTGTACAACACAGCTATACCTAAAAAGAATGTTACTACAAGATGAGTAACATTTTCAGGTTTTCAGTTGTTAAGGCTCAGACTTGGTGATGTGTGGTATCAAAACATCTGAAGGGCACTTCCCTACACAAGATTTTTATGTGCAAATATTATAATTAAGAAAAATAACCCATCAATCACACTAAAATACACAGTCCCAACTGGCATTTTTTTCTGTTTATGACCATCCATTACATCATAGCAAGTAATTTGCTTTGGACAGACTTATTCCTCTTAGTTGAAAAAGAGCAGTAATGATGGCTGCATGTTACAGTCAGAGATCTAATTAGTCCTGCTAAAATGAAGAGTGGATTCACGAGTATTCTTTTGAGAAAAAATTACTAGGATATATATTGAGACTTTTACCTTTACCCATATAATATTTTTCCGATCTTCTCGACGTTATTGCACAATGTCTCGAGTATTTTAATGCCTGAAGCACTGAGGGCCTTTCATTCCAATTCTGTGGTCTGCCTTTTACTTGTAACATTTCGCCTGTACATCCTGACCGCACCACACTAGCTTCCCCACATGCTCTTGTCCTCACGGCTTTACACTGGTGAATTCTGAAACCCGTTTACATGTGCCAATTCAGGTTTTGTGTGGAAAGTCCTACTGATGTTTAAATTACCCTTTTCTCCCTCCCTCTCCCCATTTTGTTGCTTATACTCTATAATTCTGTATGATCTCTTCACTCTTCCCCTCACAGCTTTCCTTTTTTTAACTGTAGATCTTTATAGATATCAAGTAACAGTCATTTACACATCCAATAATATCACCAATAACACACACTTGCAAAGATTTATTATCAGATGAAGGCCTTCATTTGTGAATGAAAGGCATAATTGTGAACTGATGGCATTTCTCTCCACATTTAGAAGTGTCTACTTGGTACAGTCATGATACCTTATTCACTTTTTAATATACTTTAAAGTAAAATTTTCTCTATGTAGAATTAGCAAGTCTTCTCAGTAGGGAGAGGAATTGTTAAGAGCTTTTAAACTCAGAAAGACTGTAAAACAAGAAAGCTAGTCACTCAAAGGCTTGAAAGTACTGATCGTTAACAAACCCAGTTTTGCCTCAGTCTTCACTGGCAAGTGCTCCAGCCCCACCACCGAAGTCGCAGATGGCAAAGGCAGGGTCTGGGAGAATGAAGAACTGCCCACTGTAGGAAAAGATCATATTCAAGACCATCTAAGGAACCTGAAGGTGCACAGGTCCATGGGACCTGATGAGATGAATCCTCAGGTCCCAAGGGAAATGGCAGATGAAGTTGCTAAGCCACTATCCGCTGTATTTGAGAAGTCGTGGCAGTTCTGTGAAGCTCCCACTGACTGGAAAAGGGGAAACATAACCCCCGTTTTTAAAAAGGAGAAAAATGAAGACCTGGAGAACTACAGGCCAGTCAGTCTCACCTCTGTACCGAGCAAGATCATGGAGCAGATCCTCCTGAAAACTATGCTAAGGCACATGAAAATAAGGAGGTGACTGGTGACAGCCAACATGGCTTCACAAAAGGGAAGAGCAACTGTCATCATGTACCTGGACTTGAGCAAAGCATATGACACTATCCTGCATGACTTCCTTGCCTCAAATTGGAGAGACATGGATTTGACAGATGGACCACTCAGTGGATAAGGAATTGGCTGTATGGTCGCGCACAAAGAGTTGCGGTCAACTGCTCGATGTCCAAGTGGAGACCAGTGACAAGTGGCATTCCTCAGGGGTTGGTATTGGGACCAGCACTGTTTAACGTCTTTGTCGGTGACGTGAACAGCAGAACTGAGTGCACCCTCAGCAAGTTTGCTGGCGACACCAAGCTGTGTGGTGCAGTTGACACAGTGGAGGGAAGGGACACTATCCAGAGAGGCCTGGATAGGCTTAAGAGGTGAGCCTGTGCGAACCTCATGAAGTTCAACAAGGCCAGGTGCAAGGTCCTGCACCTGGGTCAGGGCAATCCCAAGCACAAATACAGGCTGGGTGGAGAATGGATTGAGAGCAGCCCTGAGGAGAACTTGGAGATCTTGGTTAACCAGAAGCTCAGAATTACCCAGCAATGTGTGCTTGCAGACCAGAAGGCAAACCATATCCTGGGCTGCACCAAAAGAAGCGAGGCCAGCAGGGCAAGGGAGGTGATTCTGCCCATCTACTCTCCTCTGCTGAGATCCCCACCTGGAGTACTGCGTCCAGCTCTGAAGCCCTCAGCACAGGAAAGTCATGGACCTGTTGGAACAGGTCCAAAGGAGGGCCGCAAAAATGGTCAGAGGGATGGAACACCTCTGCTGTGAGGAAAGGCTGAGCGAGTTGGGGCTGTTTAGCCTGGAGAAGAGAAGACTCTGGAGAGACCTTATAGCAGCCTTCCAGTACCTGAAGGGGCCTGCAAGAAAGCTGAAGAGGGACTTTTTACAAGGGCATGGAATGATAGGGCAAGGGGTAATGGCTTTCAACTAAAAGAGGGTAGATTTAGACTAGGTCTAAAAAAGAAATTCTTTGCTATGAGGGTGGTGACACACTGGCACAGGTTGCCCAGAGAAGCTGTGGCTGCCCGCTCCCCGGCAGTATTCAAAGCCAGGTTGGATGGGGCTTTGAGCAACCTGGTCTAGTGGAAGGTGTCCCTGCCCATGGCAGAGGGGTTAGAACTAGATGATCTATAAGCTCTCTTCCAACGCAAACCATTCTAGGATTCTATGATTCTATGAAACCCAAAACCTAACCCTGCAGTAGTTAAAATCCTTCTGAAGTACAGTTCCTAACTCTCCTAAGTAGCAATCTAGCCTTGTATTTCTCTGTCACTATTTTGCATCATTCATAGATGATATCAATCACTGGGTTAGACAGAGCTTAATCAGTGGAAAAAATTAGGAGTTACAGACAAGTTTTAGAAAAAGAAAGATGAGGGTGGAATGCTGGAGGGAGTGGTACCATCCCTTGAACATTTTCCTTTTCCAGCTTTTCTTGAAGTCCCAGGCATTTAGAAACATAGTGGTATAGAACCAGTACCATTTCAGAGGTTCTCCAAGCAGCTCTATTCCTACACCTTATTGCCCTGGCAGATAGAACTAGATAGCTTACTCTACGAAACGCAAGGATATACACAAATAATGTAGCTACACAAAGCCTGCTCCCCGTAAGGCAGGTGACTGCTGCCAACAGATGTAACTGTCAGTCTTAAAATGTATTTAGGGAAAAAAAATATATATCGCACACAGATGGGAGCTGAAGATCTGTGGTTCTGCTGAGGTTCTGATTGTGTCTTTTAAAAGCAGTCCAAATGTCGGGTTTTTCCTGTTCAGCATTGGCACACACCTCATTTCCCATTGTTGCAGATGCTTGGTGCAACTGTTCTGTTATGTGTACAGGTCGTCTTCTTGTATGATCTCAGAATATTCAGGAACATCCATATGCATCCAATTCTAAAAATTGAACCACACTTCCAACCAGCACAGAGTCAAGAAACATGTTCTCTGTATTCTCTGTGCGCCTTCATGATCTGGAGTGTCAGGTACTTTAGGATCTTATATTTCTTAATGGAAAGAAGGCCTATTAAATATACCAAATACACAGCCTCTAGCTCAGGAGGTCCCTGACTCACAAATCTCAGACACCCAGGGCAGGAGTGTTTGCACAATGGTGCACAGTTCCACAGTTAGAGTCCACCGTCACAGATAGGATGCTGTCTATGGCAGACAAACTTTTATTCTGACCTGGTAAGGCCTTTCTTAGTGTCTAAAATTTGCTAGATTTCTTGGCAATACATTTCTAAGACAGACATTTCTTCATAGTATTAAAAAAAATAAAAAGACCATCTGTCCAAAGAACTTACAATTTCAGAAGGTAAGACAAAAAAATTGAGACACAGTTAAAGCTACTCTCTAAAGACCATGGAATGTTCGCAACCAAAGCTGTCAAGAGGTCTTCAATTCCCAAACCAAAATCAAGACCACCATAAAACCCCATCATAAAGTCAGTATGTAAAAAATGGTGTAATTCTGTAACCCAAATTTAAGAGATTAGCATACTATTCTAATCTGAAAACTGATTTTAAAACCGCATTTTAGAGCTCTCTAGCAGTATTAATGTAGTAATGATTCTCAATTTAAATGTGTTCCAACTCCTACTTCAATTATGATTGTTTGCTCTGTATTTGTCAAACTTGTGCAACTGAGAATTGAGCTTGGCTATACAGCTGGAAGTTCATTAATCTTTTTTTATTGGTGCATGAGCCACACAACTTAAATAACAGTAACTGCTGCAATTGCTGTAATAGTAGGTAAGGAACTGAGGAAATTAACAGCCAAGCCATTCTCTGTACTTCTGTGCAAAACCTGCTGTATTAAAGTACTCTAGTCCTTGACGAAAGGGAGGACTGGGTCTGTCTTTGACAGCCATCCTCTTCATTGTTTTTTTTTCGCCTCCTCCCTCTGGGAGTCTCAGTCAAACACATTGGGCTAAAATCTCCACAACAATTAGAGTCCGTATCCATTCTGTGGCAGAATCTTGGCACTCTGTTCATATATAGTGTACATTTTATGACTTACATTACTGTAAAAAACAGTCACCAAAATCACCGTCAGAATTTATCTCCTTGATGAATCTTCCTTTGTTCCCTTGTCTATCTGCTCCAGTCCAAGCAAAGTCCAGTTGTGCACCTGTGTTGTTTACATTTCCAGATATGTTCTCTTTATTCCAGTGTATTGTAACAGGGAAGTTGTTAAGGACAATAGTACAAAACTACAAGAAAAGCTAGGTCTAAAAATACAAGAAATGCAAGTTTTATAGGAAAAGGTAATTAGACCACATGCTACAGTTTCAAAAAATAAAAAAAGGACGGGTAAAAAATACCTTTGGGCATAGCCTCTGCAGACCTGCAAAAAGGCTGGTGTGACCAAACTCCTCCCTGTTTTACCAAGCCTTCCAACATAACTTAAAAAAAGATATTATATGTCTCTTCAGATTAGACCTAAAGAAACAACATATATAATACAATGATTTGAATGAATGATCTGCTCAGAGAAAGATTCCTGAATATACCCAGATCTATCCACAGTATTTAACAGCTGTTTCATTAGAGAAAATGCTACTTGGTTTTATTTATTTTTGGTCAGGTCTCCTGCTAAATTCAATTTTGTATACGCCTAGAAATACACACTAAAGGCGGTCGCCAAGTCTTCTATCACAATAAATGTCATATACGACCCATGTTGGTAGAATAATTTTTTTTATTTAACACAATTATGTAATTTTAAAGGAGCTGCAAAACCATATGGAAACCAGAGCAAAGAGTTATTTCATGAAAAATGGATTTAATTTTTTTCGATCTCTTTTTTTAAATCTTACCATCTGAAAAATATCAACATCCTAACTGAATCTGTGTTGGTTTACCTCCCTGTTAGACACTTGCTGAAAGAGTTGCTCTCTAGAATTAATGTTTTGTGAGCTGAAGAAAACATCACTAAGCTGGCTGACTCCATCGAAATTTTGCTGGTGTTTAAGGTACTCTTTGAAAGGAAGGAAGGCAAGATGGCCACATTAGATTTCAAAAATACAAACTTAGGGAAAAGTATTTTTAAATAATATATGTTGAACTTACTAAAATGTGAAAATCCTTCACATTACAGCAATTTAAGAGGCTTCATTTTTCCTTAAAGTTCAAGCATGTTACAACCACATCTAACCAATTCCTAAACATATTATTACAGGTTACACTGACACCTCATTTGACGTTGCGCTTAAGCTTGACTTCTCTTTACAGACATACGTATGACTGTGCACACATCAGCTGCCGGGACAGAGCCAGAGCATAAGCCAGTCTCTTTTCCCTTCAGTCCTCTCCGGCACAGTGCCTACATTGCCTGAAAAGACTGCTGGACCACTTCAATCTAAAGTCAGTGTCTGCCAGCTAGTGAGCAATCAGAAACTGGGCACGAGTAGCAGTTCAAACACTGTGCCAACAAGGCAATATTGAGCTACTGTAATAAATACAATTTTCTTCAAGTTGCAGACACATCTCCTAAACCCAACATCTCTCTAAATATTCACTAAAATACCGGGCCTTAAAAATCTGACAGACTAATGTCTTTACACTTCCAGGGTGTAATTCTCCTTGATTCCTAGATTAACACCACTTCATGGCCCTCTAGGACCTAGAGCTTTCCCTTGATTACTCAGAAAAGTAAGGTCACTTCTGACTTGCAAAAGAAGCTGTCATCTCAGCCTGTGACTGGCATAGTTCTGTGTTGTTGCATCTATGCCAGGCCATATTTTGTCCACTTCTCAGGCTCTAAACTAAATATGGGCAATGCTCATGCTAACCTATCCAGAGGCTGGGGTTTGGTTTTTGTTAGTGCTCTTATTTTTTATCTCCGTTGTCCTCTGGTAAGGGGTCAAAAGTAATTTCTCAGAATTTCCAAGTCGCACAGCATCCCTTTACTAGAGTATTCTGAGTTATAACTCAGCCTCTGTCCTTCCTCCCTGCATAAACCTTCTTACATTTCCAATGCCTTATGTCTGCAGTAACAATTACAATAACAACTACCACTGGCATGATCAACAGCCCTTTCTGTTGTTTCTCTGCCTACTCTTTGTGCTCTCAAACGCACATCTTTTGCAGCCTGGTTGATAATGCACAATTTAGCAGTCTTGCATTACAAAACACCTCACGTGATCTGCATTGCCTGGGAACACAAGCTCCCAGTTCTTCTCCTTACAATATTACAAATGACAAACAGAGTAGGACTAGAGGTAAGTTCACACTTGAGTACAGCCTGCCACCTGACTGTAAAGCAATACATTAACTTACTTGTAACATCGTATTGTTTACTCATGACACGTCTCCAGATTAAAGGACTCCTGATGCTATATCGCACCTGCACGCATGGAAGAAGAAAAGTCCAATCTTTCCATTGAGTTCCTGCTCTGATCCCCATAGCTCCTTGTGTTTTAAGTAAACATCCACAAATATTAAAACTTAGGAGGTTAATTACTGGGCTTAATACAAGTGCCAGTAGTAAAAAGTGATAACCTCAGTAAAAGTGAAAGATGTGCTTTGTCCATTTGACCAGAGTGATTAAAGTACAAAGTATTGAAGGCAGAATTGTACCTCTCTAGTTCAGGAGATCAGCATTTATCTAATGCAAGCCTAGAGAAAGGTTTATGGTTAATTGTCTGAATGACAACTTTGTCATTGTGTTCCAAATTACTAAAAAACACCCCCAATAAAATATATTATTGATGTATTTAACATTTTGGATCTGTATTTCACATACATAAGAACAAAAAAAGAAATTAAATACAAGGGTCATAATTCAGCCAGGCATAATTAGCTAAGTCCGATAGATTTAGTAGAGATATTCCAATTCATATTTACTGAGAATACAGTACAAGGCCTTTATACAAAATAATAACAATGATAGAGGAAACATTTCCAACCAGTTCTGTGCCACCAAGCACACTGAAAAAACAGGATTTGGTTAGTAAAAGCTGCAGTGGATTTACAAAGGAAGTTCTTCCTGACTGACATGCTGGACTTCTTCCAAATCATTACAGTACACGTGTGAAATGCAGTTAACAATGTCCACGGTACTTAGCTATCTGAAAACCTTTCGGGAAAATCCCTCATCACAAGTGATTAGGTAATATAAGAAGTCATAGAGGTTAAGCAAAGAAACTTAAGAGAAGAAAATCTGTCTTATCTTCATTCATAAATATTAATTCATTTGAAAAAAGCAGAAGATTCCAAGGATTAATTCTGACAATTCATCTGCAATATCCAGAAAAATTATTTTGCTGCCTTTAAGAAATGGGAAGCAAAGAGAAACAAATAGTGATGCTTCTCCAAATTCTGTACATAATTTTAACTCTGCCCATTTATGTCACTTTATTCACGTCACCAGAAAATACCTTAGGGTCTGAACCGTGTCTCTTTCTTACTCAGTCAAGCACAAGAAGGCTTTGCTCACGTTTTGCTTTTCAGATTTTAGATCTCACGCACCTCCTAGTTTCCAAATACTCTAATATATGAACTCTTATAATACTCAAATAGAGGAGCATCTTGACAGCCACAGAGTCAAGGTGCTCAAACTGGACTCTAGATGGGTGATTCAAAGTCAAAATGCCTCTTTAACGTCTCTTCTTTGTAAACACACATAAACCCTTGCCTCAGTACTGGCTCCTAAGAGAATATCGATTAAAAGAGCAAGTGCAAATCACAGGAGAATCTAAAAGGGCAAGTGTGCTGAGCAAGGAAAGGAAATGTTTGCACATAAAAGGCTGGGACATAAATAAAGCATTTTTATTTTACAACAAAAACCAAATATATTTTTAATTTAACTCATGCTCTTTCTGCAATTGTATTTTTGTAACTAGTTGTATCAGTGCCATAAAAAGCATGGCCTGTGAGAGCAAATGCACATTGTCCATAACTGGTTTGTTTCCCAAAAACTATAAAAACAGCACAAATGTCTCACCTAAAACCAACAGGCAATGATCATTTGTTCACAGAATTATTATGAGACGCTGTCCAAAGTATCAATAATTTCTCTGAAAAATCCATTCCCCTTAAATTTCGTATTTTAAACTGCATATTTTAAAGTACTAATTAAGCACAGTTTAGGCATTTATGAGACATATACTAATAAGCATTTTGATTACTCACAGCAATAGAGATAGAAAGAACATACCTCACAGGAAAGTGGCACAGATTTGATATCTTATTTCCCCTCTCCCACTTCAATGTTTAGGAAGTACTGTAGTAATACAGATTTTTAGATTCTACTGTCAAAACATTTTCTTAAGCAGGGGCTTACTGCATTGATATAAAAAAAATTATTCGAACCTGTTTAAATACGAACTTGGGAAAGTGTTTCTATAGTTTCAACCTGCAGCTATGACTATGTAAGACTTGCTGATGTCACCACCAACGTCACCTTAGCCATCTCTGATGTTATTTATCCAGCATAAATCAAATTATCTCCTTCTGCATAACAACTCCAAGATCAGCCTTTCATCACAGTTCATTTTGGTTAAGATGATACTCAGATCACCGTTTTTCACCTTGAGCTCTGCAACATCTTACTCTCTCACCTTGACACATGACATTTTGACTATTTTCAATGCATTCACTTTTAGACAACTAAATTAATCTTCTTGGCTGTGCCACCATGCCACCGAAAGACTGCTTTCTTTTTCAGTCTATCACAAACTCCTGATCCAAAGAGAAGTTTTATATTGAATGTGGTTTGTAGCTTACAGTACAGTATAGCCTGTGGCCTGAATATGTGCTCTTCAGTGACTTCCATTCTATTCAAGCCAGCTGTTATCATCTATCAGTCCAAATTTCTTTCAAACTCTCTGTTCCTTCCTGCTATCTTCTAAATATGGGATGAATTCACTACAAAAAGAGCACAATTACTATTGCTCTGCAAATTAATCTTTTGGTGTCACCTTTCTGCTAATGCCTATCAAGCCTGAGAATTACCATCTACAGGATGGGCCTCCGGGAGCTGGGCTTTTTGCCCCCAGGACAAATGGGGTGTGATGTCCAGTGCTGAAAGTCTGCAGGCACATGCAGGAGACTTGCTCAGTATGTATTAAATGGCATTTTCATGCACGCGTATAAGACTCCCTTACATGAGCATTAAGTACCATTACACAAATGCGATGCATGCAGTGTCCACATTATCTGTGTATATATGACTCATCAGGCTTGGCTGTGAATGCACAGAAACAGTGCTCAAGTCCCTTGGCTAGTTTAAAGCAGTTCTCAGCAGCTGTTCTGTTACTACAGCTGTTTACTGCACAAAAGAGAAGTATTGCCCCCCTACTCTGTTCCACTTTGCTGCATCCGCCTATCATGACATATTTTCATCCCATGCTTTCTGGGGCAGGAAATCCATTGCGATTTTCAAACTTCAAATCATCCATTTGCCATAATATGTTACAAAGTACCAGAATGCAAGACTCTCAAGGTTTTCTTGCGCTATGCAGTATAATTAACAGTCTAGAATGATTTTTTAAACTATAATACACAATCACGTAATGTTTTTCTCACTTTCTTAAACAGATACACAAATTTTGAAGTGCAGGTTAGATCCTTACTGCTTTGTAAGTTGGTATTTATTCATTTGAATGAAAAAGAGCAAAACCATGTATATCTGTATATCCTAGCATTCCCTGTACTCTACAATTATTTCAAAACATAAGAGGTTCCGGGCTTAGTGCCAGCTGAAACAATTGGCGTTAAATCTCATAAAGCAAAGAAGTGCACATCTTTAGTTTTTGAAGCATTTGGACAGTGGATTGTAGTAACAGCAGAAATAAAAAAAAAACCCCACACAACAACAACAAACAAATTACTCCATTCCCCCCTGCTTCACATAATCATGCTGGCAGTTTTGGAAGTTTTCTTTATGATCGTCTTTCAGATGAATATTATTCATGAGTTGGACTGCTTGATAGGTGGAACCATTTGTCTGCCAAATGTTTCACTAGAGAAGTAAAGCAGTAAAACAACCATTCCAAGCATGGAGTAAATATCTTCAGTTAGCTGAAGAAAGAAAAAGCCACTGTTCTAGTAGGGAGCAAAGATCACCAACGTTTTATTGGTGATTTTCAATACAAGCAGACTGATAGTGTGCAGTCAAGTTATGTTACATGAATACCATCTGCACATTTAGCAAGATTTCCTCATATTTCTCCTTCATTTTCTTTGTTCCGTATTGACATGTAGAGGGCAATAAAGGGCACTTGCTCCTTTTGCTCATTTGGAAGAAAAAGGCTGAGAGTCTCATAGACACAGAAGGCAATGAGATGCCATTAACACTTCCAGTGTATCACTCATACTACTTAATTTATGAGTTATTGTACTGTATCAAAAATGTATTATGGACAAAGTTTTTAGATGTTTCTGTATAGTATTCCAGCAACATAGATAAACAAAAATAATCCTGTCTTAACAACTTTAATGAAGCAAAACATCTACATCCAAGCCATATGAATAGGAAATTCACAAAAACAAGCATGTTAGGCAAAGTGCTTGCAGACTAAACAATTTGCTTCGGACCCCAATGCTGTAGCCATTGTACAAGCAGACACAGGATTCCCTGGACACAGGGCTGAATTTCATTCCACAAAAATTCAGGGATATGCGGTTTAATGCTACTTTACTTCATCTAATGCTGGTCTGCAATGATGTGATTTATGGATAGCTGCTCTGAACATAGAAGCAAACATTTTTCTTTGCTTGAAGGTAAAGAATTCAATTTCCCACCACAGACCTGAAATGAAGACGTGTCAACTAGATCTCTACAGGTTATCTTCAATTTCCACAGTTGCTTGATGTTTCCAGTAAAATTCTGCAGAAAATTAACATATAGCTTGTTGCTTCCTAGCTCAGGTAGGAACACAGCTTTACACCAAGATCCTATTTAAATGTAGACTGGCATTTAAATACTACTATGGAAATATTAGGGTATGGTTAAAAGTTGCTGATCAGGACTCTGAAACCATTCTGCAGGGAAGAGTGAGCTCTATTTTTTTGGGTCCTCTCCCACAACAAAACCGCAACAGTTAAACTAAACTAAGTTATAACAATAATCATAGAAGAAAAACAGGCAGGCTAATGAATGGCATACATCATCAGTCTTTTAAAATTATTTTCGATTCTCCTACAGCATTTGAGTCTTTATAAAAATTAACTTATCTAGTTTTATTTACAGTCACCACCAACTGCTTCTGTGGTATCCTGTATGATTTATTAACTCTTACTCCAATAAACTACAATGTTCATAATTCTAGAATTTCTATGTGCTGTCCTTCATAATTTTTTTTACTTTTTTTGTACTGAAATATTCTAGCTACTTTTAGTCAATAAACTTTAATTCCTGACATATTTGTTAATTTAATATTTTTCTTTTCCTATTAGTATCACTTACCTTACTTTTACATATTTTAATAAAGTTCTATTCCTGTCTTTAAAGCAGCATATAATACAACAAACTTCTCTAAAGGAGATGAATGACAGAGAGTCAAAGGAAAGCTTTTTCTAGTAGTTGTCTGAAGAGCTGGGCCCAGGCCTTGAGTGGATTTCAGTAAGAGATATGTGCCTTGCTAGCTGCCTATGGGAGAGATGCTGACTAGTAACATCAGTTCTATTATAGAACATCTTCAGTGACTGCAGTCTTGCATAAAAACGCAAGATGAAATCTCCTGCTACTACCTCCACTTTTACCCTGTGGCCTCATTCAGAATTTCCTTCTCTGAGGTTTACATTTTGGATCGGAAAAGGGATGCTGATGGGACTAATAAGTGCAAACTATCTGCACCATTAAGACTTTCACCATACAAATAGGTACACTCATGAGACCTTTGAGTATTACCAATTGGTTTCAGAGGAACTACTAGCACACATCAAGCTGTACACAAGCATAATGCAAGTGCTTCGTAGAATTAGTGACTAATTCACACTAATTAAAATTTGACCCACATCTGAGGTATCTAGGTCAAATGAAATAATTGCTATCTGAAGGCTATCCATTGACATGTGTAAGCTTGTAGTGTCATGGTACTGACTACGGCTGCCTTTGTCATGAGCAGAAGCTGTAGCATACTTGGGGGACCTGGTCAGAGCTCTATACAAAACTCTTGAGTAGGTTTGGCATGCTTGATGTAGCCACGATTCAAGTCCAGAGTCAGAAACAAAGCTCACAATGGGGAATCACTGCCTATCACAGGGATAAGGCAGCTGATCAAAAGTATCTCCTGGCAGCCCCTGCTCACCGCTCCTACTGAGCTCCAAATTCAGCAAAAGCCCTGCTTATTCTCAGAAACAAAATCCTCCCACCATGATAGAATGACAAAGACATGTAAGTACTGAGATATTTTAAGAATATACATAGCCTCACTGATTTCAGCTAGCACACCAACAAATAGGCCTGTCCTTGTTAATTCTGAAACGAATTTCCAAAGGTGACTTATGTTGCTTGATAAGCTATATATACATAGAAGTATGTATGTCCCTAGAGATACAGGCCCAGGGGGAAAATGGACATTATTCACTCAGCTAAGTTTCACGATCACAAACTTGGACAACGTTCTTGTTTGTAAATAGGCATTTCAGAATAACTGCAGAATAAACAAAAAGTTGAAGGAAACATCTTGACAATAGCATAATGTAGGTAGTATTGTATTTCCTGTAAACAATAAATTTTGCAATTAAATATAGGTGTTTCTTTGGAAATGCGTATCTCAAATGTACAGAGAAAATTACAGTCAGTAGAGTTGTATCACTTGGCCCTACCCTGTCCTGTCAGAAAAGACACACATTGAGCCATGACTCTTACCTGAAAGCATATGGCTGAGATCACCTGGTGGCCACCACAAGAAACGCACTTCCTACAGCCTTAACTTCGGAGAAGATTTTCATCGTTAACTAAACTGATTCAACACAACTATAGGTATAAACACTTTCTAAGCACTTGCTGGCAATGGTTTTAGAACAGTTTTAATTTCATAAACTGAACTGTTTATCTCTATAAAATATATTGTTAGCACAGTGTCCAAACAGCAATGAAATTTTCTTGGGGATATGAATAATGGTTTTCACAAATAGTTGACTGTATGAGTCCCTATATCTCAGAGCTGACCTTGGACTGATTACTAAAAATACAGCTCAAATACTGGAGTTTGCATCAATTCTGAGAAATTTCTGTCCAACGAATATGTATTTTCCCTGTAGCCAAGTTCTAATAACTACAATCACTTTAGAAAAGGCACATGTCAAAATCTACAAAGTTTACAGGTTTTTTCATTCTCGTCTCTCTTCTACTTCACATTTTTTTACACCCTTTTAAAACTACTATAGTGCTTATAGTAGTTTTAAATAAGATTATTATATTCCAGAAAGCTAAAAAGACCCCCACTGCAACATGCAATATGGAAAAGGCAAATGTGCTAATTTGCAGTTATCACTGGCTGTTATATGACTATCAGGCCATCTTGTATGAAATGATGACCTCTATGGGAAGTTCAACACAACCTACCGCCTCTGCCTTATTGTTTTTTTCCAACAAGAATTCTTAGACACTTAGATCTCTCCAGATAACTTTCCATTTTGACATTAAGAATGAAAAGGGACCACTTCCTAATGGAAAATCGTCTTCTTCTCATCTATCCAAACTCAATACCATGTCTACTGTACAAAATACAATGGGTTGGAAGGGTTGTTGATGTTAATATTTATGATCAGTTCAGCCTTCTTTTTCCATTTATAAATGATTTGTTAGAGGATCACAATTTCTCCCAGATATATACATTATTAAACAACCCAAGGAGTTTTCCGGCCCAGGCCAGAATTGATTTCAAGCAGCCCTCTGACTGTTTTCCTACTGCTGGTATGTCATTCATCATCAAAATTGCATGAAATTGTGCTGTTCCATGGGATGACAACAATTTAAACTAGAAGAAAATGAAAATTAATAGCAGAAGTGATTCCTGATAGATGTTAATGTTTGGATTAATAATCCCTAATAAAAAATATATGAAACTTCATTATCTGCCAAGAAGCTAAGGTTAATTGCAAACTCTGCCACTGGTTCCCATTTTGTACAGACAGTTACTCCCTCTGGACCTCATCTTTAGGGATTTTGGTTAGAATCTGCATATGGTATCTCAGTTATATTGGACAATATGTAAATAGCAGCTTGGGAGTCAGCACTCTTAATCCTTTCTATTTGGTATGACTGTAGATCTGCTACACTCTCCTTGTGTATAACCATTTCTGCCAAACAACAACAAAACCTAACACATTTGGGGAAACACATTCATTTTTATCATTTAGACTGAAACTACCGTGGAAATGGGAATATCATTCCTACAGAATATACATATATGCAATACGTATAAGAAGAGAGATCTATTTAAAATATTCAAGAAGTTCCACAGCTTTACATAATTGAACAACCAACAGATAAAATTAACATTTACTCTCACATGATCACAAGGTTAATCATTAGATACTCAGCTAAAAATTAAAAGAAAAGTTACCTATTGTTTTATCTAGAAGATTTCCTTGTTCATCCGTCTTGTAATTGAGAAATGATTTTTACAATGGACTCATGTCTTTGCAGAATGTACTCAGAAATCTGCTGTTCTCTTGAAAGTAACATTAATCTCTGATAGCAATATTTGTGAGCACCTTTTGGGCTAAATACTATGTGCCATGTCTGAAATACTCAATTATTTGGAAATTAATTTAATAATACTTTTAAATCCTTTGGCAAGTATGTAAAGTACACATTTGTTACAGTTGCCTTCCAGGTTTGGCTGGCAAATAGCCAGATGTCTATTGATTCTTGCTGGAATACAAAATTATTTATAATTCCTAGCTCTTTCATGGAACCTCACTGTTTTGACCTATCACTGGTATAGGAGCCAAATCATGTGTACCTTTCCATTGTCTAATTAATTCCACATTACATAAATTGACTCATGATTCCTGAACACTCAGGTTGGACAGTGAAAAATGTCTACAAATCAAGTCATGTATTCTCAATGGATTTTGACTCACTTTCAGTCCATAAATAATATAAAAACTGTCACACTCATTTATAGCTATTGTGATGTCACTTTTTCCTTTTGTTTTAACCTAAAGTCACACCCTATCTAGTTATGTATTAACAATCTTTTTTAAAAAGTTATGATCTTTTCTTGAGTACAAGAATTATTTTTGCATCATTGCAATGATAAAATGCAGAAGGTTTTATGATACGGAGCAAGTAAATTCCACTAACAATGGTCCTCTATACTATTCCCTACTGGGGATTTCTTCCACTAGCAAGTCAGATACTAAACTATGTTGCAAAAATTCAAGTACCTAAAACTTGTGGGCACTCCTGAAAATTTTCACAGAGCCCATTCAGTAAGTCCTTTGGTAACACAGAAAAGACCTGCAGTGGTTTCTGAAACTTACCCTGAAAACATTCAAAGTATAAACTATTTCAATAAATCCCTTGCTGCTTTTGTTAAAGCCACTTATTACAGTAGAACTCCTAAAGATAAAGCAGAAAATAATACATACTAATCTGTAGCTTGAAAAATGTGAAAAGTTATTACATTCAATAACATACAAGGTTATTTCCTTTTGAAAAACATATCTAAGGAAATCAAAGTTTGAAACAGCTCTTTAAACTGGGTGCTGCATTATCAGAGCTTTGAATGAATTAGTTGGCCAGATTCCTGCTGAGGAACCAACTTTGACTTGCTCTTTACAGGAGATTTCTGACCTGCCCGCAACTATTCACTCACCACAGACATCATGGAAGAGCTGACACAAAGAGGCATACTATTTAAAATCACTTCAATAGCAATAAATGCATTTCAGTGCTAGTTTCTGCACCCACTGTCTAAAATATTAAATTGTTCTTTTTGTTAACTGTGCACTGAGGAAACACTTTATATGGCAGATCTAGGAACTAATGTCACCCAATTACCTGTAAAATGGTTACAGCAGTGAAAGCTATTCCAACACTGGCTAGAGGAAAAGGATACAACGCAACGTGTGTAAACCCCAACCCAGAGAAAGGATGCCTAGTTCTGATGTATGCAAACCTAATTCTGTGTATCTAAATCATGCCAACCAAAAACACAATAGATCTTTACATGCAGACAAGATAACCCTGTTCTCTGCCAATGATCTGACACTGGTCTCTCAGAAAACTGTTCTTGACTGGGAGAATCACCTTGCGAGGCAGATCTACTGTCCAGTTTCTACTCCTGCCAGCTGACCCTCAGGGGTTAAAATAGTCCTTTGGAGTCACTGTCAATTATCGATGGTAACAGCTTTTGTAACAACCGCTCATGAACTCAAGGAATACACTGGGATATTGACATTTTCCCACAGCAGTACTAGTACAAGAGGAGCATGTACAATCAAAACTCCATGTTATCTGCAGCCCCATACATGACAGTAAACTGTAAGAAAGGCATTTTAGATGGTTCTGTGACATTACGAACTGCAGCACCATTCTCGTTATGCGTGGGAGTACAAGCACAGAGGAGCACACTGCTGGGTGCAAGAACCCTTCAAGCCCTCAAGGTTGGCTGCAGAACCAAGGAAGCATGAGAATGGGCAAAAGCCACCTCTTCCCACTCCCTCAGGCACCTGCACTGGACACAGGTTAGCTAGATCTATCTAGCAACCGATAGACCTCTTAATCCTTCTGGCACTACTACATGGTTTTGTGGAAGTACCTGTGTCTATCTAAAGAATATATGAGACATGGATACTTCTGAATCACGTCAGATATGTAGTGTAAAACTAAAATAGAAAATCTGATTCCAATCACCACGCCCTAGTGCTGTAGCTGTGATGGTCTAAGTACACAAGCAGGACGACGTTTACATAAAGTCACTTCCACCTGTAAACCTTGCCTAAGAAAATCCCCATGCATTCCAGAGCAATAGCTCTGCAAGCTCACTGCTGTTCACTCCTATTCACATTATTCAATGTCGGACTTTAAAATCTAATTTTCACTTCTTGTGGAACTTCTGGAAATCACACCATTACAATGAACAACTCGGAAATAATAAAATAGTTGAATGCATACTGCTAACAGAGCTGAAAATGGCAGGGTACAGCTAGCACAAGACTCTTGACTGTGAATGCACAGAACATTATTTCCTCCTAATTATGGACTGATGAAAAAAAACGTAGTCAGTCATTCCACAGATCAGAACGAGTCTTAGGTCAGACTTGGAATCTGCCTACTTGAGTACCAGTTATGCCTCACAGAAAAGCACACATTTAGAGGGGCCTTGCAGATTGGCTATATACTCCTTCACAACGCTTTGTAGACAGACCTACAAAAAAAAAATTGTAGACTAATGGTCACACATCAGATGAAAGTAAAACTTACACAAGACTTTTGTGGGGTATTGTTAAATTTATTATGGAGTAAAAATGAACAGTGAATTACTGCTCTGAGCCAGAGTGAGGATCTAAGCCAATTAACACATCACACTACAGTTCCTTACCTGATTTAGACAAAAAACACACCTGTATCTCTTTTCAGGCTCTTCTGTTGGAAATGTTTTCTGTTTTCACCACATTTACTGGGACAGTCAGCCAGCCTGTAGCCTGCAGATAACTCTGTAGCCTGTAATCAGGCTGCCAAAGCTGGCAGAAGAGAAACCAGAACCAAGATCCCTAACAACCAGAAAAAGTACTGTAAGTAGTCAGCTACTGGCTCATTTCAGCTAACTTCTACTCTCATTTTAACCAGACATTGTGGTATTGATGCCTTCAAAAGTATCACAAATGTTATGCAAGGTTTGTCCCAAATTAAAAAAAAAATAGTGGAAGCAATGATGGATAGAATAGTCAAAGATCCCTGAGTGTGCCTCGCAAAACACTTCAAAGGATAAGGAAAATACAAGATTAGCAACATGTAGATGCAATGTTGAAGAAAATGAGGCTGTCAGGCCAGTTTGCCATGAAGCTCAGGATGGAAACTAAAAGAGAACGGAGATTAATATACCTCATTAATATAATACATGAAAGACGAGAAGAAGAGAGAGGTTTTTCAGGTAATTCCGATACTAAGCTGAGCTGTGCTACAGATAAATGAAGATCATCTGATTGTCCAATGCTGTGTGATGACTGAAAATAAAGGATTCGAAAGGAGAGACAAAATCAACTCTTCTGCTCAAAGAAGGTAAAGAAAAATATATATTTTGCATATCTGCAGTAGCAATTGGGCAATTAATATATTCCATCAGGTTTTCTACTGAAATTCTTGTCATGTGCATAAAAATAAATGTCCTAGCAAGATACAAGCTGTTCTGAGGTATTAAAAACTGTCTGATGTGCGTGCAGAGAAAAAAAAACGTAAGAAATAAAAACCAAAGAGTGCACTGTCCTATTTTCCCCTACTGTTGTAAAATTCAAGTCTTGATATTTAACATTGTAATTCTTCTGTACAGTGCTCAATATAAGTGGGCATCTCTGTTCACTTTCATGACCTGAAGTTTTCATTATTTCCATACTCCTGCAAAATTGCTACTAATGTTCCATAATGCACAGTATACCTGGCCTTTTCTACAGGTGGCCTCCATTTAATACAGCACCAGACATAACCTGCTCGTTATTTGAAAATCCTGTTTTCACAGCTCCTGAGAACCTTTTCACACTCCTTTTTCAGTCTTAATCACTCTAATGTAGCTTTGCTAGTGTTGAAGGACCAAGGAACTGGTCTCATTAACCACTTCTGGTTTCCTTTTTTCCCAAAGACAGACATGCTCTAATTAACTACTTGTCTTAGCTATTCTCAAGACAATAGACTAGTCCTGGCAGCCGGAGTGGAAATTAAACAGGGTGAGATCCCAGCAAAACGGCAACATCAGTCATTGCTGCCATCCTATGCCAGGCGCAAAGAAAGCAAGTGTAAAGATTTTCTGGTCCTACCAGGTATTGTCATCAGTGTTGTGTACAAACTGCCATGTATTTATACCCTGCCTTCTGCTTCTCATGAAGGGTGACCAGAAAAGTTCAAAGAGATCTTTATGTTGCTATGAGAAGGTTTTTGAGGGTTGATTCTTCTCAAGTACCAATCATTAAGGAAATGGTATCTCATCCTATGCTAACACTTTCCGGCCTTTCGGCATAGAGGTATCGAAATGAAGACAGGCATCTGGTCATTACTACCAAGAAAGTCCCACAGCGTCCTTGAACTTGCCTTCAGGCCCATTTGAGCATTAGAATAATAAATCAATAAATTGCATGAAGCGAAGGGAGGAGAAAGCCCTCTCTGAACAGGGACCCAATAGTCTCATTGAACGCATGTACCGCCAGGGGTTAACAATGATTCTTGCCTAAAGCACAGCAGTTTTGGTTAAATAGTCAATACCATGTGATATGAAAGAAGAGCCAGTTCCTATACATGCTGCCTGTCTGTTCTAAAACAAATTGGTTTTCCTCCTGAAAGTTATGGTGTAGTTTAAATCAGAATACTTGTGCCACTGAGTAACTACATGGAAACACGAATCAGGAAATACAGGTACTCACCTTTGGATTTCTCTTCCTAGATCAGAAAAGAAGATACCAAATTTGACACAGATGCATTTTTCCATCCACAGAGAACACACGTCAGCTGAAGCCAGAATCCTAAAAGAACACCCCAAATATGAGGAGTATGGGCTGTGTTACTGTTATTTTGTGTAGTTTGGGCCAAGAGCTCTCTGGCAATGACCTGGCCCACGTAGGCTTATGTGCTAGTGGTGAATATGCTGGTAAGATGTTTTGGGGGGTTTTATTATTCTTTAATAGTTTTATACACATATTATATATTAAATAATATATTAATTTATATAATGTGGTTTCATTTTCCAGTAGAAAGATGTAAAATGCAGGAAGCAGTGGCAAAAGGAGGAGAAAAAAGCAGCAAATCAGTTCCTTAGCTTTCTTCATTTTCATAGTGAAATATTTAAAGTTCTCATCCAGAAGAAAGATGCTTTAAGATTTCAGCTTCAAGCTTCCAAATGTCATATAACTTGTTGCAGGAAGGTAAAATAATCCCATATACACCTACCACAGGTTCATTATATCTTCTCCTGAAATAGCTTGTGAATAATGCAACACAAAGAGTTTTAACCTGGTGAAGTCTGGTATTCTTAGAAGCATTTTCATGGTTATAAAACAGCGCTAAGATTGGCAGATAGTATAGATTGAAAAGTATTAAACATTTTTTTCTCATTTTTCCTAAGAAAATGGAGCGAGTAAGGGAAAAAATGAAAAACTGACAAGAACCACCTAAACATGACAGTAATATTTATTTAGTCCATCCTAGCAGGAGTCTTTCTGTCAGCCCTGATTTTCCATAAATATTGATTACTTATTTTTAAGCATGTAAAGCTTGCTAAGAGACACGTTTACAAAATGGTGTTTCTTGTCTTTCTCTGTACAGCTATCAAGACCTCCCAGACTTTCTCATCTGAAAGAAAAAATAGGAGATGTTTTTAATCATAATTTGTGCTCAGAACTCAGCACATGAATTTTTTGTCCTGGTGTTTAAATAACCTTATCAAACATACAGCACAACTTTTGCCCACTCTAATACAGTCTCCAAAACATCTCTCATGTTTCTTTTTTCTTCGTTCATTGACAACAAAGATCTTTTGGACTTTTCTACCAGGCTCAGCAGGAAAGTGGTTGTACCAAAACTAACCTTTGCATTAAAATTTTCCCACATTATTCGCCCTACTAGCTGTGATTCAGAATATATTTTCTGCTAATTAAAAAGTCCTTGAACACCTGTAAGTTCACAAGTGATTGCTACCTACACAGATATTAGTAAAACGCTAGTTTCAGGAACCAGCAGGTTAAGCATTCACATCCTCATGTAGCACGACAGCCATTTTGACATTACAGCATCAACCCATACACTAAGCATAAGACTCGTTTTTCTTATTGGCTCGTCTTACACAGCAGGAGTCAGCAGGATTGATTATGCCACCACATAAATATTTCCAGAAGCAAAGGAGGAGGGAGAAATTTTTGATTAAAGCTTCTGTGGGATATCAAAGACCAACACTCAAAGGAATCTGTGTGTTTTCATCTTCCTTGAAACTGCTCCTTGACAAACATACCAAGAGTTTGAACTATTGGATATTTTCCCTACACCTTTGATTATACACAGTCTTTCAATGTCAATTTGATTGCAAATCTATGCTGGTGTGCAATTTGTGAAGTGATTTTCAATGTCCAAAACCTACTGTGCAGATTCATAAAATAAATTACTTATACAGAGAACTTTTATTGGCACCATGCAGACTGAGTAATCTAATAGCTATCCACCTCTACCCCAAATGCCTAGGGACTTCAGAATCAGTGTAATAATATAAATGATCTTTGCATTTTAATATCATTCATTAACATCTGCTCCTTCCTTAACATATATTATTGCATAATGAACGATTTAGTATCACGAGGCAGTAGTCCTTTAACTTTTTACTGTGTAATGTAACTGTTTCTTAATTCATCTACTAAATGCAAAAAAGACCCCATTTTAATGTATGTTTTTAACATATGAAAGCAAAGAGATAAGCAAGGGAGATATTGTACAGACCTGCAGTCACTTAAAGCAAGTAGCTCATCTGAATGCCTTTTTTATAAGTTTTATCCTTAGATAACCTTGCCAGAAGATATGAGTAATGTTTGCATGAATTGCCATGAAATTGCCGTTCATTCCAGTGGAGTTTTCACGTACCGATATGTCCCAGTGACTGCAAAATAGCACATGTAATTCAGCAGAGATCTCCCTTGCTTTATGCTTAATGACTCTTTTCATTCTTGGGGACATATTTCCCTGTATATTTCACAGCAAAAAGTCATGGTGGCTCGTTGCACAACAGTCAGATGACTTTAGTAGCCTCCATCATTTATTTGTATTTGTTTTACTTAATATGTAGTGCTTGGATATCTCAGGTCATTAAAAGGTCTAACAAACAAGACTCCCCAAGAGAGCCTTCAGTGAAAGCATTTCTTTTTGCTATCATTTCCAGAGATGCACTGGTACATTCTCCCTAGTTGCTGTGGCACCCTAGGGGATGCATTTACCTGAGTTACAAAAGCACTGAAACGTTATGACTGTGGGTCTTCAAAAGTTGACAGAAATTGCCATAATTTGGCTCATATTTGCATTTGAAAATGCCCTTTTGGATGTCACTACTTAAGATTTAACGAAGACTAGGTAGTATAGACAGTACTGAGAAACAACAAGCCTTCTTTCATTGACACAGAAGTCTGAACTATTGTTCCTCACAAGAGCCCAAGCTCAACATAATTTGCTCATATTGTAGATTGTCATAATACTTTTTCTGATTTCTGAATACCACACATTTTTCACTCTTCTGTTGGTCATATTTCTGCAAGAGATCACAGAACACACTAGTATCCTGCTGTTAGAAAAAGCATATTGTACTATGGGATCTCCTGCTGAGGCAAGATGCTACCCCGATCTTTGTCAGTCCAAAATCCTGCCTGGAAAAGTAGAATCAAAAGGATATTTTAAGAGCAGACTCTATTTTCCATTAGCTACAGTGTAAAAACACCAACATTAAGGCCCCAAGGGAACACCAAGGGAATTGAATGGCAAGACAGAGCTGACAAGTATATATGTATGCTGAGGCTGGATATATTTAGAGTCAAAGTCAGGGGCAGGAAAACACCCCCAAAAGGAAGTTGGATTAGTCTTTGCATTTATCACGTGGTTTTTTTCTGAGAAAATATTAGACATAACCTTGTTTGTTTGTTATTTTTTTTAATACCTACTTGCTCCCAGCTATTGCTTGCACCACTTCCTTATTTTATCTTCTTTTTAAAATAACTGTGGAAAGCTGAAATGAGAATCATGCCTATGTGAGTATCGGTACATTACCTAGCAAAAGGGGCATTGTTGCTATGCTCAAATTTTACACTAATATTATCATGTGCTTTACGTGCTCTGT
The DNA here is from genome assembly GCF_030867145.1 of Opisthocomus hoazin. Lineage (NCBI taxonomy): Eukaryota > Metazoa > Chordata > Aves > Opisthocomiformes > Opisthocomidae > Opisthocomus > Opisthocomus hoazin. The sequence goes on from NC_134420.1 coordinate 8,259,403, forward strand.
CACAACCCAACTCTCAACAGAAATTACACAAAGGAAGAGACATATCACACAGTTTGTAAGCAATACATCTGCTGAAATATACATACTTCAGTTCAAAAAAGAAAACATCCAACACTGAAGTTCAAAAAAAGAAAACACCCAAACTTGCTCATGTTGTAAGACAAAGAACAAATGAATCAAATATTACTGTTTAGCCTTGCTCATTCTTAGCTCTGTACACACACCTGTCTTATCTATGAATTTATTATGACAGGGTAGTGTTCCCTGCTAAAGTAACTTATTCATTCCAGAGATGTTCCTAAGAATTCATACCTTCTTATTAGACACTTTAGGACACAGCAGTATCATGTGAGAAGAGGTACAGATAAAGATCACTATAGGGTGCTTATTCCTAACTTTTTTCTTTCCTAATACACTCAAACAATTCCATCAACAGGGTGCTTGCACTTTCTTGTCATTTATTTCACTTCATAGTAGCAAACTCTGGTATTACTGTGACCCATATAGGGAAATTCTGTTTGAGCTGCAGTGGGACCATAACCCAGCCTAGCATCAGGCAAAACAGGTGGTGCTGCCTTCTCAGAAATTTACCTACATGTACATAGATGAAAAATTCTGGGAATGTTACTGGAGCACATTGTTTTTCAGACAGGAGGGAAGATAAGCAAGGAAGAAATTATAATGACCAACAGTAAAATAAATTTAACAGCCCATTAGGTGATTAAAACATTTTGTGCTGCTCATCACCCACATTCGCTGCATTCTTTCAGAGATAAGATGTATATATATAGGCATGGTGCATGTGTGTATGTATATATGCACCTATACCTATTTTATCACACACACAAAAGCTCCCTTGAAGTGACCATTTTCTGAAATTCTCCCCAGAAGCCACAATCAGACCAAATAATAATAATGGAGATAAAGATCAGGTAGAGCAGAGAGCTGAAAAAAAATCTCCTTCCTTACATGAGTAGAAGAACACTTGGTTCAACACAGATGAAATTTAAATGCAACTCTAAGAAAGCTAGAGTTCCATAAAAAAAATCCCAAAAGAAAACAGGTGCTATATTTATTGACAGGATTTTCATGTTCTTGTCTGTCTGCAGTATCTTTTGGTTGATGGGGAAGGAGGAAGAAATAGCAGAAAGAATGGGACTGTTCAAGTAAAATAAAAACAGAACATTTTACTCAATTTGTACCATTGGCAGTAATACAAACAACTACCGATGAGCACTTTGATTTCACACTGAGTATTCGGCTTTCGTCATATGTGATGTATCCTCAGAAGCCTGCCAAGAAGCTTTAAGAATAAACAAAGCTAGAAGTAAACTAGAAAGTGTATATGAAACCACTCTGAATACATTTGCATACACAAATGTAGGTCTTTACTAACTCTATGTACATGTACAGTATACATGTGCATATGTGTCCATTATTTAACAACTGTCCCCCTCAAAGTTTTTCTGGAATATTATCTTTTCACACAGAAATCTACGTTATATATGTAAATAATTTTTAAAAAATTTAATTTCAATAATTATTTACATCTTACCTTCTCAAAAGTATATTTTTCTTCTTAATTACCTTTATAATTACTAGCTGAAATTCATCTGAGTCAGATAAAGGACGTTATCTATTACAGCCTGACTTCACAAGGTCAATCAGTTTTCATTTAATCTCCAGGCTAACAAAGAAAACAAAGTAGCAGTTTTCCCATGTACTTTATAATAACAATAGGCACAAAAGGATGGAGAAGAGTTTCAGTTTGACCATGTCATTCATTATTCATTCTTCATTGGACAACACTAGGCTTCTCAGAAGCCTGTATTTTCCGTCAAAAGTATTTCAGGACATGCACTAGTTTTCACTCTCACTAGTTTTTACTGCTTCTCTTTCCAATGTCTTATTAATTTATCAAATGTGCAGGATAAAAATATTTCCACCTATTAATATTATTTAAAAATTCATGAGGTGGAATGCTTTCTTTGTAAGCACCAAAGACAGAAAGCCATCACAGCCAATGTCTACGTACTTTTTAAAGCTTGGTCTCTTATATGGGAAGGAAAATACTAAGACAGCCAGAAGGAGAAAGGTCAGTCAAATCTCTCAGTGAGCCTCGTGAGCAGGGTATAGACAGAGTTTATATGCTAAAATACTGATCTTATGTCTTGCTTCTAAAAAGAATATAAATTCTGTATGCATTTTAAATATTTGTTTCCACAGAGGCTTTTTGGTTCTTACTCAGCGACTTCATAATCTTCAGATGAGCAGGTGTGCCAATTGTGTTACATACTGTACCCTGTAAACATATCCATTCACCTAATGGAACTATATTTTGGAGTCTGTGTAACTAGAGTGTTGCCATTTTTTAATTTAAAGTGCAGTTAGCAAAGGCTAGTCACAGATGGGCTAAGCAGCTGTCTGTGCTTCAGAGAACTCTTAATTTCTGACTTGCCAAAGGTATATTACCTAAATGCACTGTTTACCACAGTCTGCACTAGTTGAGATTAAGATTACATATCTTTTCATGTTTGATTTAATGTAAAAATTATACTGAAGTTCATTATTGGGCTTCACTTTATTTAGTGTTATAAAAAGTTTAAATTAATATTAAAATTACAGATGTTTGTCCATAGCATATTTCTAAATAGCTTGTGGAACAACTAGAACGTGAGAAATTCCATGTAATTCTTGTAAATCTGTGGGAAAAATCAGGCCCTTTGGAGTGCCTTAAAGGAAGGTAAATGTTATTTTATGTAAACAAATTAGGACCAGATTTCCAACTTCAGTAGAAGTATGTTTGCCTATCAAAAGAAAGGAGAGAGGATGAGTAAATTTGCTCCTGCTCTTAATTGTGAACTTTGCTGAGCTCTGCTTTGCTTTGCATAGGGATTTCCTTGCACTGCAGCCATCTCCAGCCTCCATGCCCTTACACTACAGCTGGCTGCTCTGTTAGGAAGGCATCCCAGCTGCACCCCAGGAAGCACATGGCAGGTGGAGGGAGTGGACAAGGATCATACACAGAGATTTCAAGTAAGAACACAGACAGATGATTGCACATGATTCATCTAGCAGGTTCAAAGCCACCCCTGTCTCTAAGACACAGCTAACACTGGACAGCCATGCCCGTGACCCATTACAGTAGCTACCAAAACCACCTTTAAAGAATTCTCTAATAATTTGGAGTTGACTACCACTCTCTTAGTTGGCCACTACTGAAGTTATAGAAATGAGATAAAAAGATGGTCTCTTAGTTCAAAGTCTGAAGCAGAAGGGTCAGCCAAAAGACCATTCTCCCCACCTGAGAACAGCTTTCTAATACCAGGTTTCTTACACTCAGAGTGGATGACTTAGGGTTGGAGCATCTGGCTTCAACTCCCCACTCTTCTGACCCCATGCCTGCTGTCAGCTTTCTCAAGCCCTCATAGCCTGAGGCCCTAAGAAGTGCTGAAGTACAGGAAAGTACTCTGGCACAAGAAACCTCCCAAAATGCCAAAGCCAAACACATTAAAAAAGTATTTCAATGACAATTGTTGGAGTATGGCAAAAACCATTTTACAATCCTTTGTAGTTATTAGGTTACATGAAAGCTTAACAATTAGAAGTTGAATTAAATATTTAGAAAAAATAGCTATCACCCATTTGACTAAAATATTCATGAAAATATTCAAAGCAAATGAAAAAGAAATCTCAAAAAATACATACTGTGAAAATCTGCTGGCCAATATCAATAATTGTTACATCAAGCTGTGAATGGGCTTAGATGTCACATAAAAAGATATTTTGGGTTTTTGGTACCACCTTTCTTTGTCTGAAGCAACAAAGAAGAAAACAACCTAAATTAATTTGCTCTGAAAGAATGTAATCTGATCAGAAATTCTGTTTACGAAACACAGCCCTTGTGTTTCCCTTATTGTCACTTTCAGAAATACAATGCTGCATCAAGTAAGATTCTGTGAAGTGTTTGGACTTTACAAGGAAGACTTAAGCTTTTGATAGCTCTGAAATCTCACTAACTGTTCTGCCAAGTATTTGCCCCAGACCTAGATGTCGTGCCAAAGCACCTGATACTGAATTCAAAATGCTCCTTTAGAAGTCGACTTCTTAGGGACGTATTAGATGGCATATTAGGTTCTTTTGCATCTCTCAACTTTTACAGATTTAAGTCCAGGACCCTAAAACCAAAATTAACATAATCTAGAAATAAATACAGAATTCAGTACGATTCTGAAATGATGGGAAGAACTTGATCCTGTGATTCTACCACACTGTGATTCCATCAGAAAATGACAGCAGAGTGCAGCTGTATAACTTTGGAGAAAAACAACAATAGAATGAAAATTTTGGAAGCTTGGACCATTGAAAACAATGATCCCATTCCTCAATGACAGTAAATTAGGGAAAACAAATTATTTGTTTATTAATTTTTGAGAATATATTCTGCATTTTCATGTTCATTAAGATGGTTGGGAGGCTTACTGAAAAATCCGTTAGTATTAAGAGACAACATTACTTTAATTGAGCAAACATCACAGATTTTTCTTTTCACACCAACCAGGAAAAACCATTCCACCTGCCCTTCCAAAGAGTTAAGAGTAAAAAAGCTTTGATTGCCCTATATTGTTAATGAAAGGGGAGAAGTTTTGAAACAGATTCATTATAGTAAACTTTCAAATACAGAGGCAAAAGTGGTTAATAAGTTTAACTAATCAAGCTAAAAATAAAAGATTGTATGTGCAGTAGAAAAATTCCACAGCATTAGAGTGAAGTTGATTTTAGAAATAAATGCCTGTTTAAACAGAAAAGGACCCAACCCTTATGTATGACCAGCTAAAATACTTGCAGCCTTAGAAAAAAGAAAAAAATTTTAAAAAAGAGTCAACAAAAAAAAAAAAAATCAAAAGAACTGACCCTACACTAATAGGCAGTTGAGCATGAAATTACACCAGGATTTGCAAAAGATGAGTGGTCTACAGTGCACCTTCAAATGATATCCAGACAAAAGTATGCTAGAATACATGAGAATTTTGGAAAAACCTTTAGTCAGAGATTTTTAGACAATTAGTGCTGACATCAATGATAATATACAAGCTGCTCTGCTGTCAGCTAGCTCTTACATTATCTCGGTTTAGGTACCCCAGACAGCAGAGGCATGGTCAAGACACAAGCAAGGTAAACCTCAGCAACAATTCCAACCTAAGATCTATGTTTGTGAATCAAAATTTATTTTAAGTAATAGTTAACATTTCTGTCTTCTCTGAAGCTCTTTCCTAAATGAAAATAAATCTAAGGGATATTTTTATTCTGCTTAGATGAAATTTTCTTTTCTACTGAAGAAAAACCTGCAAGTGTCACTTCACAGCATCAGATCTGGGGAATGATGTGGAAGTTTCCCTCTTCTGTTACCTCCCATCCCATGTTGTCTTGCTCTTGCAGGGGTTTGCAAACCCCAGGTTGTAACTATCTCTGGATGTCCTCAGTGGAAAACCACTAGGTGGGGGAAAAAAAACCAAAACACAACCAAACTTTCCTCCTGCTGCTTTCTGCTTAAGCTCATCTCACCTTTGGTCAAAGAAATTTTCATCCCACCTCCGGAACATGACATCTCTTTCATTGTCATTGCTGGCTGTCCAAGCCAAAGATGTCATCCTTTGTCTTACTATATGTGTTTTTATATGTCTGCTTCCCAATGTGTTTATATCTTGTGAATACACCATAAAGCATGTGTTCTAATAGTTTTGGAGATCTTCTGGCAGACGTTTATAGACAAGCAAGTAATACAATTTGGCTTTAAAGTGAGCCAAGTGGGGCTGCCCAAGCACAGGGTTTAGCCTGGAAAAACAAGCAATATCTCAGCAGAACAGCAGAGGGAAACAGAGAGACAGTTCTCAGTATAGTATTAAACACTAATAATTGGCAGCGACAAAGAGGTTTGGCAGGTTATGTGAAATGATGAGTTTAAACTCATCATATTTAAACTATAAATAATTGAAAAGTTAAGTACATAGACTGACAGGCACAAAGGGAGGTATGCAAACGAGAACTATAATTTATTACAATAAAGAAATCTTTAGCTTACAGCGTGCCTTTGCATGATTCTTCTTAATGACTCAACTTCAATGTTCTAAGAATATTAGTGTGTGACATTTTATATTAGTGTGAAAAAGTTGTCTTCCAGAATACTTATATTTCTGAGCATGAGCTCAGAAAACAAATTTTTAAAAACATATTTCAAACCTCGTGATTCACCTAAGCTCTCAAAGTAGACAAATACAGAAAATATTTCCTAAAGTTTTGCCAGAGCCAGTTAGCTGAAGGTAATTTTCACTCCAGTTTCTCCCTAAACATCTGTCCCAAGACAGTACTATCTATCTAAATAGAAAAGATATTTTCTCACAGTCACATAAGAGAGAGTCCATTGAGGGTACACAACAGGACAAGAGGCTGCCTGAGCTGAAGCTTTCTATAGGAAGAAGGGTAATTTGGAACTTAAAATCTGAAAGACACCTTTTCCCACTACTATTTTCTACTGATTTTAACTAGCTCACTTAACTAAATTTAGGGATTACATGCTTACAGTAATTTATTTTTTACTGAACATTTTCAGGAAATGCCTTGCCCTTTCTTCAGTCCTTTGTACCACAAAAGATGACTGGCAGTTTTTCTCTAAAGCCAAATGTGTTTTCAAAGCCACGCTCATGTCCAAGTCTTCTATTTGTAGAATGTGATATTTTTGCAGCTGGCATAAAGGACTTTCAGGTTTTAGTATCCTATAATAAAGTAATGAAATATTCCCTTATGTAAAAATTAAAGTCTTAAGTGCATACACCTGGGTATACATGCATATACATATGTGCATATGTATGTGTGTGTCCCTGTGTACAGAAGATAATGTATATACTTCACAATAAAGAGAAGACGCTGACAAACCTAAATAAAGTGATAATAGTATGCAGACATGAAAGCAGAGGAGAAACCATTATTTCCAATTATGTATTCTGAACTAGATATAAATATGGTACTTTTTACTGTTGGGTTTACGAAACTGTTGAATCTCTCTTGTAAATTAAAAGAAACTTTATCTTCAATGGAGATTATGTAGTTCACAGACTTTTCTCTGGTAATTTATATGGTTTCAGTACCCGCAGTGAAGATCTTAGTCCCTAGAACGTTTTGCTTAACAATCCTTGCTCTCTGCGTTTTGCACTCCGCTGTCAATTTAGTGTTGATTTCAATACTGATACCCTTCTCAATTCAGTTCATTCCACTGCAGTCTTTTCTGCTATATTTCAGTCACAATGAGCGAGAACACAGTAACTGATACTTGTACAACACAAATGCTAACTATGCCATAGAAGTGCTCTAGACAAAAATTTAGGACCTTTTTTTGGTTAACATTTTTCTTTGGATGAAGTAGATCTTTTGTATAGTATCCCAAATTCTTTAAATCATTACTCAGTTAACTAAATCCATCCCAACCACTGCAGAATGCCCAGCCTTTGCAAACATGCTAAATGTTCTACGTGTGCATGCACATGCATGTATGTGTAACATTCCAGCCAGAAGAATGAAGAATCCATTATAATTAAATCTGCTAAGATGGAGCATGGTGAACAATCTCCATTTCAAATTTTATCCACATAAATTCATACATGGCATATTAATTGTACATATTCTTTTTCTGTATTGGAAACATTTCTCTAGACTTCATGACCTAAAACTGTCTTCCTAAATTTAGCTGGAAGAACTGCAAAAGTAACTGATAATGTATGTGTCACAATATTAAACACAAGCATCCTTTTAAGTGCAAATTTTTGGTTGGTGTGCATTCAAACATTAAAAAATATGAAAATAAATAACCACGCTGTGACAGATTCTATGTTCCCATCAGTCAGAATATGGTATGTGATTTTTCTGCACTGTACAAGTCCTGTCTGCAATTAGAGGAGACTAGCAGGCGCAAGACAATTGCAAGCAGAACTGACAACTTGTGCTGACCTCTAGGAATTACACTGTTGTTGAACAGCCATGCAGTGATAGATTCTAAAATGCTCCTTAAAAAAATTCAATAAAGAGCAAAAAAAGAAATATCAATGTCCACGGGAGGATAAAGGGCTTATAAGATTTGTTCATAGATGATTCTCCTTGAATCTTTTATATATCTAAAAGAAAAAATTGTATGAACAGATGTCCAATTCTCTGGTTTCTAAACCTAGAAGAGACTTAGGCACTTGAAGGTATGCACAGCGATCAGAAGTGACTGTGTTACCACCGAAAAGCATGCTAACACTTGCCAGTAGAGCCCTGATAACTGACTGCATATATGCTATTTTCCTGTCCAGTCAACAAGAAAAACACATTCCCTTAAGCCAAGAGTACTTCATCTTTCTGACAAGGTTGAAAGTTTTTTATACAGGTAGTGAAGTGTTGTACATGGTGCCACATCAAACCTTTATGCTGGACCTACTTTATATGTAGTAAACATCATTCATTATGAGAGAGAGACGGGGGGGGGGGGGGAGGGGAAGCTGGAGCAATTCATAAAGTCCATTTTTCCTAGGGATACACTACAAATGGGAAGAAGGTGTGTTGGGGCCAAATGATTGTTTTCATGAATCTTATCCTCCCGAGATAACATGCAAATCATTTCATTTCCCTCCCAACCTCAAACTGGCTCTGTGGTAAAAGACAAACTTGTTATGCTGAAGTAATTCAATTTTTTGCAAAGGTACCTTAAATCCACTATTTAGGTGTCACTTAGATTCTCAACAAAAAACCCACTTGAAAGCCATTTTAATGTCACATCCCACAGAATATAAAAATGAAAAAAAAAAAAAGCCAACCACACTAATACCCCTTTTTACGCAAAAGGTAAGTTGCCAGAGTATTCACTGGGGAAAATATCTAAAACAAAACCTTGTTTACTAACCTAAACTATTACAGAAAATTATAGCTGGAATGCATTGAACTTAGCCATATAGAAGTGTGCCAACCACTAAAATGAATTTTCACCGAAAATCCTATTGCTTATGCCAATTTCTATGCAGGCAGATAAGATACTTAACAGTATTTCACCTGTGTATATAGTGGAAAAAATACAAACATATTTTTATTTTTGCATTGCTTTTCCCTTCTATCTGCAAGTAAAAATTTCTAACATTTTTTATTTTATTCGTTTTTATTCTTTGTTTTTTCTGTAAGCAACCTCATTATTTTTGCCTTGATTGTAGAAAAAGTGATGTTGCTTTAAAATACCAAAATAAAGAAAGCATCTGTCAGCACGTGGAACTTGCATCTGCTTACATAAGTATAGCTGTCCCTCCTCATCTCAGAAGTCCGTAGTGAGCCTAATGCTAACATATAAACATGCCTCTTCAATTAATTTGTAATGCGTGCTCTGCATAGAGAAATAAAGAAATGTTTCAAGTTGAGGATATCCCCATCTGGTCAAATAGCTTTCAGTGACAGTGGCTAATACTGCATGCCTCGGAGACACACGCTGAATCTCCTGACAATCCAGAAATACTTTGCTGCTAGGCATAGGTTTTCAAACCTAGATAACTCTTGGTTTCATTCTCTGTAAACATATGAAGAACTTAGACTACTTAACTCAGGTACATTTCCAACATATTTCATTGTTTGTTCCTCATTCTTGTCCTACGAAAAATATCTCACACACACAAAGAAATCAGGGTGAGTACAAAAAGGCTATCTCTGATTTATCTCCTCTTTGAAATAGAATTAGAAGTAAATTCCTGGCTTTAACCTCTTTATCATTTCTTAGACATCTTCCTTATCTACCATACTTTGTTACTGAAGCTGGGTAATCAATGTGAACACTGTATTCACGAGAGATCACTGAGTATCAAATGACTAACAGTCTGGTATGAGAGATATATTCTTCACAAAGAGTATTACAAATGTTTTAATTGAAAATATTGACTGAATTCTTATGTATAATGTCATTTATTTCAAGCAGGTGGTAAGAAGAAGAGTGAACTCGCAATAAATTGATGGTAATTAACATTTTTCTTTTTTCCCACCTCAATGCATTTAGCAGGTGACTTCTTTGAGCTACACACTTTGATCCTTTTCTTAAAAAGTTTTAGTAAGCTTTAACCTATCAACAAAGGACAAATGCATTCTCTAACATGACATTCAGAAAACAAATAATGAAAGAGAAGAGGCTTTAAACATTCCGAGACCACATTGTCCAAATCACAGGTTCTTAAAGAAGAGAACAACTGAGTAATCAAGCCTACCCTGAATAATCAGACACATTAATGGAAAAATGAAGAGCCTTAAACTTGGCCAAACCTCTGATTAATTTTAGATTTATTCCATATCAATTGCACACAAAACTGCTAACTAAAACTGCACAGAAAGTATCTCTATCAGACAAGTTTCTCATTTACAACTGACATTACGTACCTGCAGAAGCAGCCTTGTAAAACAATGTCAAAATATCCATAGACGTTCATCTAGAGACTTTAAAGAATTCTTTCTCAGGGAGAAGAGATGCAGAGCTAATATGTTTGAAAAAGGTAACGATATAATATTAACAATATTATTAGAACTAAAAATAGCTAAGGTAAGAAGCCAAGAGTGAATTTCAGAAGATCAAAACTCATCTTTAAACCAAATCTGCTCCTCTTACTCCTGAATACTCAGAGAGAGGAACCCCAGGAAATACTCAGAAAATTTGCCATCCTGCTTATACATATGTCACTGACACCAAGCTCTTAAGATAACACGATGGTAGTGAGTAACTTTATTAGAACTCTGCAGTTCTCTTTTTGCAGCCTCTTTCTTCACAGGCAGAGGTCTAACAACAGTGCTCTTGCACCAGCAAGGATTGTGAGTGGCTTTCACTGCCTTCGTGGTGCAAATGGACTGGAACCAGGCTGAGAACTGGAATGAAATGTTAAAATCAAGGGGGTGAACTGAAGGGAAAATATTTCCAATTTATTACCCCATTGTCAGCAAAAGTTCAAGTCTCTTGTTTTTAACTGCACCATCCACAAAATGGCAGAATTCCATAAGCAAAAGAAGGTTTAACTAACCATGTTGACTTAGCAGACAAAATGTAAAATCTCATTACTTTGATTTTCTAATAGTCTGACAAGGTTCTTATAACTTCCAAGAAGCAAGAGGCATTGAAGTTTTCACAGGTTACCCAGCTCCTATATATTTCAGAAGGCAAATTAGACAGATAGCTATGTCTTTAAAAGTCATACTAAGAAGGAAACATGAGTGAAGCAGTCCACAGAATACCTCAGTATAAAACTACAACACAGAAAAATCACTTGTAGTAAGAAATGCATTGTGCAAATAAGAAATAGTTGTTCCAATTAAAAAAAAAAAAACAAAAAAAAAACACACAAAAAACCCCAAAGAACTATGTTAATAGCATTAAAACTGGGCCATCTGGGGTTGAGTGCTGCGTTGTCCTCTCAGCCACTTGCTTGAGGCTTATAAACATCATAATCATAAAAGCATCCTTCTAGAGGGAATAGAAACTGCTCCAGGTAACCATGCCTCTGTTAAACCAAGATGATTTAGGACTCAAAAGTAGATAGGCCACAGCTATTACAAGATAAAGAAATTAGGATAAGATAAGGTAACACCAGAAAGGTAACAGCTTCAACAGTTTGCAGATGAAGAGCAATGCATGCACTCCTGTGGAGATTTTCAAGGACACAGAGAGAAAATTTCTGACCGGCAACAAATTCTGCTTCTGTTCACGTTGTAGCAGGTACCATATTGCAGGACTGCCAGCAATACGCTATTTCTCTTTCCTTCACCACAAGAGGATATAACTATCAGGATTTTTTTCTGGAATTAGGCCTCCATTAACTATTTTTTTTACTGTAAACAGTGTAAATAGTCTTAGAGAAAACTAAGAATGGCAAACAAGCCGAAGAGATATTCCAGTTTCAGTAAGGCAGGTAAGTAACATATTTCCCTACAGGCTAGTACATTTTGACAGCTTCTCCTCTCAAAATCTCATCCCAGGTCTGATATGCTATTCACTAATTAGCTATCTTCTTGCTTAGCCCCATGTGTCCCCTATCTCAAAATCTGAGTTTACTGCTTCCCTTTCTTGCTATTCTAGAATAGTCTGTTCTCTGCATTCAGCGTGAGCAGGATGCTTTTGTGCACAGCAAGAGTGCAAGTAAGATTCAGGCAAGACATTAAAAAAAATTCTAGCAGTAAGAATAGTCAAGCACTAATATAAAAGCAAGGATAAAGCAGGGTCTACTTAAAGCATGCGAGGTTTTTGTTCTCTTATTAAGCCAAAATGAACTACAAGTGGAAATCAAGCATAATTTTATTAGGCTCAGCTAGTTTAGAAGTGCTATATATCTGTAAGGATAATTCAGCCTTAATTTGGGTAAAGTGTTATTTTAATACTCTTTTAATATAACAGGAGGGTATTGCCATTGCCAAAATTACTCAAGCCATCTCCACTAAGGGAAAAGTCACTTCTCATATTCAGCATATGTTCCAGTTAATTGATGGAACTCAGTCATCCCCAAGGACACATTTGCTACTGATGTATTAGCTCTGTTTTGAGACTTCAGTCCTAGAGGCAGTAATGGAAACATCTGACACATCTGGGCACCAACATCTACGAGACTGAAAGGAAATACTCTGCAGATATGGAAATAACCCAGAAAATCACTGCCTAAAGATCTTCTGTGTAATACTCTCATCTATTTTAAGCTATAACAGTGGTAAAAACAAGGGAGGAAAAGTGTTCCTGGGAAGCAAGAAATGTTTTCTGAATAGCATTGTCCTTTAAAAAAGAAAATATACTGTCTGTGTTACCACAACAATTTCAGGGGACAAAATCCTCTATTTACCCCAAGAACAGAATGAAGGCCCAATTTACATATACGTTGTTCTAGATTTATGCTTGTGTATCTGCTTTGATATATGTGCATTTTTTCTATAAACAGATTAATGGTGAGCTTACTCAGGACCAAAATAGGCAAACACAGCAGATTATTTATCTCTTAACCTAGTTACAGAAGAGCTTTGTTTAGGAGTAAGCGCTTATTTAGAGGCCCATAGTTGTTTAAGCCTTGTCATCACTACTTATTGCTAGACTGAACAGGTAATTCATTTTCACTTAATCCATCAGATTGATTTGATATTTATCACCATGGAGCAGATTGGAACTGATAACACAACCTCGCAGGAGAAGCGTGAATCTTTCTGCAAAATATGATTGAAGGATAAATAAATAAAATAAGATTTTTACACTTTTTAATACTAAACTAAAACTGTGATGTTTCCAGATATCGGAATCTTGCCAGAAGAGCTTAGCGCGTCAGCTGCAAGGCAGGCAATTCCAGTGCAGTTATTGCTCTGCTTAACCAAAAGTAAGACCGTGAACACAGATTTATTACATCACAAATATGCATTCGTATCATTGACAGCCAGGGTCTGAGAAATGCCTTCCTGAGCTCAGGAAGATTTATTTGACCAAGTTCTCTAGCAGCCTAAACAAAATACTACGTATTATTTCAGACACAGAGACTTCTTCCTATTTTCTTAGGTTCTTCCCCTAATTAACTTTCTAAATTCTGTTTTCCATCTAAGTCACTCCAGATGTTCTGTCTTTCACATTTTTGGCATATATGTCACAGCTCTAGTCCTTCAACTGACCCAAAGAAATTTCTGAAAGCATTGACTAACTATACAAGATGACCGCAGAAAAAACCTGTAGAAAAAGTGACTCTACAAGCAGAAACAACAGATGTTTATTCTTAGGAGAAAAGAAACAGTCTTACTATGTACAACAATATGGACAAAGCATGATTAATAATGAAATTTCTATGCAGATGCATAAATGTTGTGATATTCATTTAATACCATCGGTCTTGAAAATGAGAAACAAACTTAATAAATGTTATATATAAAAAAAGAAACTGTCAAAAGCCTGTGTTCACAAACCTGTGTGTAGCAGTTAAAATAGCCAACATACACGTGGCACTTCTGGCATTTTCATGGCTTTACTTATAAAACCTTTTCAAAATAGAATGCATTTAGAAATATAGATCAGATATAACCTACTAACTTTACAAACGTTGATATTACCAGAATTTGCATGCTCTCTATCACTACAAATCTTTCAAACTACTGAACACAGTTACCAAGATGCAGGTTGGTACTATTGAAGAACTTGTATTACTTACTCTCCACAGAGAGCTTTGTCCTGAACTCCCTCAGTACTTGGTACTGAGTAAGGGTGCACCCTAGATTATTACAAGGTCTATATAACATTACAGCTTGAGGTCTATTTGTAACTGTAACACTAACTTCTAAAATGATGACGATCTCTCTTCTTTAAGGTGTGGACTTCGTTTTGGTTTTGAGTTTTGGATTTTGGTGTGGGGTTTTTTTGAGGTGGAAGGGGATACTTCTGCATCCTGCTAACAGAGTTAATTACTTGGTCTTTTAAACACCCAGATTCTGGTGTCCAGACTGAATTGCTAGATACTATCAAAGAATGCAAAAAGGAATATTAAATATCATTACATAAAATGACTATGCCTGGGGTAGAGGAAAGGAGATATAAGCAAAGCTCTTTTCGCCATACAAAGGCTAGGGTGTTTTTCACTGCGCTCATGGAAACACAGGAGATGCTTCTGACAACTGTTGCTACAGAATAAAGATAAGTAAGGGCAGAATTTTGAAAAGCTCAGCTTGATTCCTCAACAGGGTAAATTAGCCAAGGTAGAGCATTGCACTCAGGTAACTATGCTGTTTTCAGGACCTGAGTTAATATTACAGATAATTCTACATTCCGCTGTATTACAATATAACATTTGTTACCATGACTGAAAAATCAGAATAACAGGATTACTGACATGCTTAGCCTTAGACATACTTGTTAAACTGTATCCTCGTTAGCCATACAATCATCATTATCAATGGCCTGTTTAACAGAACACTTGCCATAATTAAAAATAAATACACTTTGCTGTGTTTGTATTCTGGCTACATTAGTAAACACCTGAAATTCATGGCACGCCAAACAAAAAAAAAATACAAATGTCTAGAAACAGAAGCTATTTGCAGAGAAGACCTGAATTCCTGTGTTGCCTCACTTTTTGCATTCTATCCTATGGTTTCAATTTCTTCATACAGAGTATTACATCAAAAGTAAATGCACAGAAGGCAATGGAACTATACTACAGGAAAACCAAAAGGAAGTGAAAAGAGAATTCAGGATCCTCAGTCTGACCTTTACAACACCATAAGCACTTCTTTTTATATCTCAGGGAAAAAAATAGCAGCGGCCATTAGGGATTCAGCCCTGTTCTAATAGATATTGAACTCTAGCATGTAAATACAGCAGAAAATATGAGAGTTAGGATATAAGGATCCAAGAAACATTGTTTTTCCTCTTTCGCTTCTAGAAAAATAATTACAAAAATATGTCTTCCATTACATCTGTTTACTAATTCTGACATGTGCACAATAGGCAAATAATAGAAAAACTTTAACTGTGAATTTACTTCATTAATTTTTTTGATGAGCGTGGTGGGAACCCCTTTTTCCTGTTGATTCCACAACATCTACTATTTCTTTTCTATCTGAGCCAAAGGAAGTAAAAGTTTCTGATCACGCATAGAAAGATGACAAGCTACAGGGAACTGTCTGCCCAGCCAGAGTTCCCTGTTTGTGCCTTCTGCCATTTCTTCCAGCAGTGGTTCACTGAAGAAGGCAGCCTATGCATCAACAGCTGCTGTTAACATTGTAGGTGGCAAGGATTTAGCTTGAGGTTGGTAGGAAAAAAATCTCATGATGAAGAGTGAAGGAATCTAAAGTGGTCCTTCCCGGTGTTGGTCAAACAGATACTGTTCAATATACTGACATATAGGCAGAAATTTAACCTTCCATACTAGGGATAAGAGTCTAAGATAAATAATCATCCTTTTCTCGATCCAATTTCTCTCATTTCTTTGTAAAAACAAAATACAATTTTCCAGAGACGTGCAGTATTTCATTTAGCATTCTTTCACTATGATATCAATAACGACAGAACCTATCGTTCTATCGATCCTACTACAACTGGTTGTATGTTTCTTTCTTTTAACAGTAAGGTTTGTTTCTCCCTCGCTCTTTTCAAAATGAATTAATCTCCATTAAATGTGTTTTAGTTACATGTAACATTACTTATCCCCACAGCTCTATACTTATACTGTCAATAATCACTTCCCATTTTTCAGGAAAACATCTATCTGTATGTTTTGCTTCACCAACTTCCAAGAATGCAGTTTAGAAATCATATAACTTCTGGCCTTAGCTACAGATTCCAGAAAAGTAGTCTAAAAATAATTTCAGTCTTTATAAAACTGCGTTTTCTAAAGATAAGTGTGCTAACACAACTAAATCTTGATCACTTCAAAAAAAAAAAAAAAAAAAAAATTTGAGGAATGCATTGTTGTAAAATATAAGTATTATGAAGTGGTGAACCAGTGCCTTATTATATTCATTTAGCAGACAGCGATTAATCATATAAGCAGAGTATATATTGCACATTAAACATGGAGCACAGTCTTCCTTCACCTAGAGTACAAGTTCAAGCTGCAAATTTATATCCATGCTTCAAAAACCCCCAAAACTCTACGCACTTCATTACAAAATACTAATACACATAGCATGAACCAGCTGGCACTCTATGGCTCATCTGGAGGAGGCTATGCCCTATAAAACTGCTTGGGGAGTGTATTTCTACAGAATAATTGTCGAGGGTGGCAGTGGTGTGTAGACTAAAAGCATAGAATCGCTTTCTGTTGCCCAGAATTTTGCTGAATTTTTGTACTATTATTTCCCAGGTTATCACCTCTCAGGCTTGATCTCTCCTGGGGAATTTTAAAGCAAATTTCTGGGAGAAATGTTCCACCTTTTTCAAGTACGATGCTAGGGAAAAATCATTAACTGTCAATTACCATAAATATTCCATGTATGAACTTGAAAAAAACTCAGACACCAGGGGAAAAAATCCCAACCCTAACACCTGTGTCTTACTGACAAATGAAATTGCACCAAGACTTCATCAAAACCAAACTCACCAGAAATAACCAGCAAATCTTATAGCATGACACACATAGCCCTGCCTTTGACCCAGACTATTGGCATGTATTAACTAACTTTGCTTCACAAAGCTAATCAGGAATTAGCTGATTGCCCTTTAGCAGAAGTTTATATTAGAAAAATTACTGTCAAAACCTAAACATGACAGGCTTGCTAGTTCTAGTGCACAGCCAAAAGAATGGCTTTTATAGATGCATCATGGGATGGCTCACCATAATGCAAGAAAGACCACAGCTGACTCCCTGCTTCTCTCACAGAGCAATCAGCATCATAGTGGCTGCTATGCAAACTGACGATGAAAAAGATCCCAGTATAAATCCACGGCCTCCTTCACGTCTTGTTTCATTAATACCGACTCTCTGAACACAGAGGAAAAATCCTCGAACAAGAGATATTGTAAGTTATGTACAGTTTCAGAACAGATAACGTCACTCTGTCTCCAGCGCATGCACCAGCCCCAGTGCTCCAGTAGTCCTGCAGCCTGCCTGCTCAGGAAACTCACCCTGGCTCTTGGGGAGCTGGATCAACTCCCCAGCCACTTACAACAGCAGGGGCTTTCACAGTTTGGTGCACAGGCAGATCTGCTTCCTCACCAAGTGGACTGCAGTTGCCTGTGTGAAGGATGAGAGTGGGAACACGGGCCACTCTGGTCTAGTGTTAATAGAGTTAATTTTCTTTTTTTAACAAGGTAAATAGCTGAGAAGTTGGACAAAGATACATTTAGCAGAGACAAATATAGAATTCGAACTTCGGGTACTACATCCTTCACTCATGTGAGGGGAGAGCAGGAGATGTTGTCTACCTTGACTTCAGCAAGGCTTTTGACACTGTGTCCCATAACATCCTCCTAGGGAAGCTCAGGAAGTGTGGGCTAGATGAGTGTGCAGTAAGGTGGATTGAGAACTGGCTGAATGGCACAACTCAGAGGATTGTCATCAGCGGCGCTGAGTCTAGTTGGAGGCCTGTAACTAGTGGTGTCCCCCAGGGGTCAGTACTGGGCCCAGTCTTGTTTAACTTCTTCATCAGTGACCTGGATGAAGAGTTAGAATGTACCCTCAGCAAATTTGCTGATGACACAAAACTGGGAGGAGTGGTGGATACACCAGAAGGCTGTGCTGCCATTCAGCGAGACCTGGACAGGCTGGAGAGTTGGGTGCAGAGGAACCTGATGAGGTTCAACAAGGGCAAGTGCAGGGTCCTGCATCTGGGAAGGAACAACCCAATGCACCAGTACAGGCTCAATGCAGACCTGCTGGAGAGCAGCTCTGCAGAGGGGGGACCTGGGTGTCCTGGTGGACGACAAGTTGACCATGAGCCAGCAGTGTGCCCTGGCTGCCAAGAAGGCCAATGGGATCCTGGGGTGCATCAAGAAGAGTGTGGCCAGCAGGACGAGGGAGGTTCTCCTTCCCCTCTACTCTGCCCTAGGAGGCCCCATCTGGAGTACTCTGTCCAGTTCTGGGCTCCCCAGTTCAAGAAACATGAGGAGCTACTGGAGAGAGTCCAGCAGAGGACTACGAGGATGATGAGGGGACTGGAGCATCTCTCCTATGAGGAAAGGCTGAGGGAGCTGGGCTTGTTTAGCCTGAAGAAGAAAAGGCTGAGAGAGGACCTTATAAATGCTTATAAATATCTGAAGGGTGGGTGCCAAGAGCACTGGGCCAGACTCTTTCCAGTGGTGCCCAGCGACAGGACAAGGGGCAATGGGCACAAACTGAAGCAAAGGAAGTTCCAGCTGAAACCTCTTCACTTTGAGGGTGATGGAGCACTGGAACAGGTTGCCCAGAAAAGTTTTGGAGTCTCCTTCTCTGGAGATATTTAAAACCCACCTGGATGAGGTCCTGTGCAGCTTGCTCCAGGTGACCCTCCTTCGGCCGGGGGCTTGGACTAGATGACCCACAGAGCTCTCTTCCAACCCCTACCATTCTGTGGTTCTGTGATTCTAAGTTTACACAATCCCTTTTAAATAGTCGGGTTGGCATATCAGAGTTCTAGACTGAGAACTCCTGTGTTACAAGAAAGCTCAGCACCTTCTAACTTGACTTCCAAGTGCAAAATGCAACGTGGAACTTTTGAGCAGTCACACGATAAAAAGCAGCTTGCAGTACTCTCCAATGTTTGAAATTAAAGGATAACATTCTACATGCAAAGTCCAATATAAATCCAAAGTAGCCTTATATACTTCTTTCATTTTGATGGAAATCAGGATCTGGTCTGAAAAAATGTGATATTCACTGACTACAGAATAAAAGTTCCAATAGTACATGACATAGACAAAGGGGAAAACAGGATCCCACAGCAGCATGCAATTTGATGCTGGGAGGGCTGAACTATTGAGACCTCCATGCTCTGACTGCTAGGGTCTGTTGCAGGAACACACACTTTTAAAAACTGACGAAAGTTGGTACAGCTGCACAGGCCCACTCTGCATGTGTAAAAGCCATAAAAAATAACATTAAAAATGTATTTCTTAATATCTCAAGAAGCTTTTCCAATACAGTATCATTTGATTGACTGATATAGCAGAAAAAGCACACAGACAGCCTGAGGAGATCAGGCTGGCAATGGCATATGTGTGATTACACCATCCATTTCTTCCAGTTATTTTTCCTCTGTGTGTATTGTGGTTGTTTCTCATTTGTAAATGAGTGGCAATATATTCCATCATTTTCAATTAAATTTGGTGAATTTTAGTACTCAGGAATCTCAAAGACATATTGCAGCAGCTGGAACCACAGACTAAGAAAAATAATGTTAATGGTCTTAAATTATCCTCTAAAAAAAACAGGAGATGTCACTCCCTGAGAACGGCTCCTGTGGAAACTGTCATAAAGAGAATGGGAAGAAGAATGAAACACTATCACTCGTGCTTTTATTTCAAAGAATTGAAATTGAGTCTTAGTGGTTCTTCCCCAATGCTGAAAGAGTGAATTTCAGCATGTTATTGGTCTGAACATCTAAACAATCAATTGACTTAACCTTATGACCTCTTTGCTCTTGTGTACATTTCTTATTATTTCACTGGAAAGGACAAAGAGCAGTATTAGCTTTGCTCTCAAATCAAGAAGGAATTCTTGTGAATACACGATGACAATTTTTAACAAAATTATTTTTCTCATTTCTTCCACTTTTATGGATAACCAGTAGAACTTTTACTTCAGGTATTACATAAGGCTAAGCCAGTTTTTTCTTTACCAATGAAGTATTAAAGTATCTAAGAACCTATAGTTTTTAAAAAAATTAATTGCAATAATGACTGCATTTCTTCTGGAACTCTAATTTTGCTTGCTCTAACCTGAGAAAGTAAATAGAACAGGCTAATGAAAATTTGCTAATTTTTTTTTCTAGTTGGCCAGTAAAGTGAAATAGACATTCTAACCAATGAAATCTAAATTTCACCTAGACCTAAACACTCTAGAGATAAGAACTTTATCTATGCAAAGGTGTCTTTCTGCCAGCTGAAAGGTCTGCAATATTTATTTACAGCTTCCCTACAATTTTTGCTTCTGGCCAAGATCTTCCAGGTGCCACTATTGTGGAAGTCAAACAAAACAGTCTTTTGAAAAACAGACTCAGCAACTGTAGCAGCAGGCAGCATGCCAGTGACCTGTCTGAAGAGAGGTGGGCCCCAACGGACACAGAACGCAGATGATGTGCTCCATACTTCAGCCCCTACAGGGTTGACAGGAATTGAAGGCCCTCACAGGGTTTATTTTCTTGGTAATTCTTAACTCACAGTGTGCCTAACCATGCTGCACCAATTCCCTCTGTGGACAAGTGTTAAATTAACCTGGAATCTTAATAGCTGTTCAACCTGAGTCACCTTAAGACTTTTACCAATGACCTTGCTATCTGCTATATCTGTCAGATAAGCTCACCAGCTCACCTCCTTTTTCCACCATGTCTTCTTATATAAATGACCCTTAGTATACTGGGCCTTACATCCACCTGGAATCACCCCCAAGTAAAAGGCCTCTCTGAAATGAAGACTAGTTTGTATTTGCAGTAATAGCCCCTATCTCATTTATAATAACAGTTAAGAAGTAACAAACCACTAGAGGCAACAGAAAACTGCTGGGTTTACAGTAATGCTACTTACACAGAATATGCAACTATATATTTAAATAGAGTTCAAGTACTGTGGTAATTTGAAACAGATTGAGTTTTATAATCTTTCCACACTGACATATGACTATTTTGATAAACATTATAATTTTTTCAGATGTTTATAAAATCACTTTTGTTTCTCTAGAGAACATAGAACTGTTGTAGAATCATTTAATGAAGCTCCATGTCCAGTGATGAGATACAAAATTAATGAAAACACATGTATTTACTGATAGGAAAAAAACCAGTGTTTATATACAATTTATCGATTAGATAAATACTATATCTACAAAAATTTTTAGTATCAATGGATTTAGTTCATTAGTTCAATAGTTCTGAGATGTGACAGAAATCTCCAGTTTTCAGGACAGACACAGCAGTTTCTGTTACTGCCATTCTTCCTTCCCTTGCTTCTGCCAATGGCATGATTCTTTTGGCAAGTTTACCATTCACATGGAATGCTGCTGCATCTATTAAATTCACACCTTCCTGTCCAAACTTTTCACCATATTCTCTGATTTTGGAAACATTAATTTTTATGCTAGCAAACTTCAGATTATTTAATCAAAAGCAGCATACTCACCAAGCAGGTAGACAACATGAAAGCATAAGACCCTTAGCCAACATAAAAAGGCTTCCTTCTCTATGACAGTAGCAAAATTAAATAGACTTTAACAGGAACCAAATCAGATGCTCTGCCTAACAAGACGTATTTTAAATGCAAATTTTGCACTGTCCTCCACTATCTTTATTTTTTATATATAAATTTTTTTCTTTTTTTTTTTCCTTAGAGCTAAGCAGAAAGTTTCTTGTTTTAAATTTTTAAAAACTTAGGGTTTATGCACTCATATATCTTTTCAGACAAACTATTTGGAATCCAGTAGCCCACAATGAAGAAATTCTTACTCTTCCACAAAAACTGAATTCATTATTTCTATACTTTCGAGGCACAGTCATTAATTCTCAGGGTGAATGAAGCATAGTTTAGGGCAACAAATAGTCAGCATATGTTTTGTGCGGTTTTTTTCCCCCCTAAAATGAAGCAGACCTACATTTGTGTAATTTCTTATCTGCTCTTGGGTAGTTTCAGTGCTACCATCTTTATCAACCAACATTGAGCTATGTTGGGGGGAGGGGGGGGTAACAGAGAGAGAAAAAAAAAAAATCAGTGAAGGGTTTTATGAATACGCTGTCTAAATTAACCATTATGCAAGCATCTCCTTTTTCCCAGATAAACACACAAAAAGAATACTGGTTTACAATTACAAGTAATGTTCTAGTCCTCTCTCCCACCAAAAATTTGATTCTAAAAGATAAGAAACAAATGTGTTTGTTTATTTTCACATTTAATAATGCTTATCCTACAACATGTGTTGTAAGTTGTGCATATCATCTTGAAAAGAAGTTAAGAGGAATTAATTCTCGAGAGATTAATTGATTTTTCAGATTATCTTGATTTTTTTTGTTAACTTTTAATGAAAAATAATGACATTCTTCTTTATAAAAAAAAGGATTTTAGGAAAAGTGGGTTTTTTCTTTTTAATTCTATGTATCTGAACAAATTGATCCATGAAATTTGCACTACAAAAAAAAAAAATCAGCATATTGCAGGCAAAAAATTTCCCCAAAACATTTTCCAAACAAATGAGTACAAATTTTCATTTAAAGTTGACAGTGAAAATTTCAGCCATGAAGAAAAAAACTGAAAAAATTCTTAGGAAGAGAAAGTTTTTTTTGGAAAAGAGGACAAGTTCGAATTACAACCAAATGAAGGGTTACTCTCAACAGGCTTGACACCGCGGGGGAATATCAACTCAGTCATTCCCCTAATTTGAGCAATTTCTACTGCTTTGTAATAATGATGCAAAACATCAGATACGAGATTAGCTTTACTCAGGTGACAACCCCACACATATTAACAGGAAATTCTCATAGAATCATAGAACGGCTTGGGCTGGAAGGAACCTTCAAACATCATCTAGTCCCTGCCCCTGCCATGGCCAGAAACATCTTTCACTGGATCCAGTTGCTCAAAGTCCCATCCAACCTGACTTTGAACACTTCCCATGACGAGGCATCCACAGCTTTTATGGGCAACCTGTTCTGATGTGTCAACACTCTGACCGTAAAATAATCCTTCCTTATATCCAGTCTAAATCCCCCTTCAGTTTACAACCATTGCCCCTTGTGCTATCACTACGCTTAAAATAAGCCATACATATGTACAGTCTTAGAACCAAAACTAATAATAAAGATGAGTTAACAGAATCACAGCATGGTAGGGGCTGGAAGGGACCCCTGTGGGTCATCTAGTCCAACTCCCCTGCCGAAGCAGGGTCACCTACAGCAGGCTGCACAGGACCTCGTCCAGGCGGGTCTTGAATATCTCCAGAGAAAGAGACTCCACAACCTCCCTGGGCAGCCTGTTCCAGTGCTCCGTCACCCTCAAAGTGAAGAAGTTCTTTCTCATGTTCAGCTGGAACTTCCTGTGCTTCAGTTTGTGCCCATTGCCCCTTGTCCTGTCACTGGGCAAACACTCAGAGTCTGGCCCAGTGCTCTTGACACCCACCCTTAAGATATTTATAGGGTATTTCTCTGCTTGGATTTTGTGGAAGCACAAGAAGAAAACCACAGGTGATAGAAATCAGATTCCTCCATGGGAAATGCTTGAAACAGCAGGAAGGATGATAAATGCAGCAGTAATTACATAAGAAATCTCTGAAGAAAAAAAAAAAAGAATGTTATAAATACCTGAAAAAAAGATAGTTCCGTTCAAAACTGAAGCTTTGAATGGCATATTTCTGTAGCTTCCACAATATTTTGAGTGAATATTTTTTGGATTTGGTGAACCAAAAAATCCCACTCCAAATAGAAAAAAGGCTAGAAAGACTGGTGTTTCTCTCAAAGGAAGACAAAGAAGGCGAAGCAGAGTTCAAAGCCCACTTGGAGCTAAAACTATCATCAGACACAAAGAGTCACAAGAAGGGGCTGTACAGGTATGCCAATCACAAAAGGAAGTTGGGGAAAGTGTTGCTGGATGGAGGAGACAATCTGGTGACAAATGATACAGGGAAAGGCCAAATTGGTTGATAACTTCTTTGCTTTGATCTTTGAAGGACAGTCGAGCCTTCCCCTCCAGATGAATCAGCACGTTTTAGAAAGGAGAAGGACAACTAAGTAGGAGCAACAGGTTAGATAGATACTCCATGAGAAAGTTTATTGTATTCAAATCGACAAGGCTGGACGGGATTCATGTGAGGGTGCTGAAGCAGTTGGCCGAACCGAAAAATTGTTCTTAGTTTACTAAAGGTCACATTCCCATCAGCCATGTCCTCAGAAAACAGAAATTTACTGTAATTCAAAGGACATAAATAGAAAAGAACCCGAGACCAAGATTCCCATTCTGCCTTTCAGAAATTGTCACAAAAGATGGGTTCAGAAAAAGACAAGAAGTATCCCTTCTTAAACAAACAGTAAGACAGGCTGGAAACAGGATGCTGGTATGAAGGCAGCAGCTGAAAGTGATGTGTAGATCAGACCAAATGCAGTAGATTACTCATTTCTTTGGTATTCTGTGGTGTCTAGCATGCATGGGTAATTCATTCTCCAACACCTGCACACTAAAAATGCCGCATTTAGTGTGCCCTCCAGGAACATATACGATTTAGGACATTTTCCACTGATTTCTGTGTCTTTAAGGCAAAGAAATGTTACTTTAATTTTGGATAGGAGAAGCAATAAAGAACCTTACTGGAAGAAATATTTATTAACTCAGTGCTAGTAAATAAAAGCCAGTGTGTCACTTTCCATCCAGTAAATCTGGACACCATGTACAGATCATTCACTTATCACACCAAACCCTTTTTCCTTTTATAAAATATATGATATACACATCTAAAAACCAGTTTAACACTAATTACTTTCACCCTCCTTTAAAAATGACAGCTTGATTTTGAACAGGTAAGACTTTATAGAAGCTTTCTGCCAGTAAGGCAATCTGTGAGGAATCACGCTTTCTTGACTGTGTCAGTGTGTAATACATAACATGTTAAGCTTCTGCAAAATAAACATTTGCAAATTGTACACTGGATGTTTTTATGCATTTTTTTTTCTCCGAAACACACTGTAAGGCTAAATGTAGAAGTGTGAACATATGAGCCAGTGTTGACACAGCCAGACTCAGCTGCCTTTAGGGAATATTTCATTTCGATCCTTTATGAGGTACAGCAATTGACTAAGAGCAGTAAGCCCACCAGCCTAAAAATAGAACACCTTCTGTTTTGTTTCAGGAGCTACGATTATGCTGTAACACACTTCAGTAATGACTACGTAGCATTGGCAACCAGACTGACCTCCCCCCTCATGATGGATAAAGCACAAGAGCTACAGCTCCAACAGATTGTCCTACACAAGCAGAGGGGAGCAGGACTCACTAACACACTAGCTTTCAGCTGCTCCCTTTTCTGCGGGAAAAATAAATGCCTCTGCATGAATTTCTACAGTAAGTGGTAAATCAAAGAAAAGCACTTGGTGACACCAGTATCACCAGAAGAACTGAAAAGTTCAACATCATCCAGGTGAGAATCAAGGGGAAGTGCTAAATGAGTATTGTTTACATTCAGCAAACGGTTTCATTCTGACTGCAGATGAGGCACCTTTTCTTAGCAATAAAAAGGTGCCGCATCATATCCATAATATCACTGCCACTATTGAAATAATGCTCAGGGACACTTGCCTACCTGGATATCCTCTCTGTCAGTCTGGAGTACCAGGTTCCCTATAGAGACAGACACCTCTAGCAGGTGTTCAGATCAGGTGGGATCATTTGCTCTTTGGAAGTGCCCAGTTCTCTCCGTTAATTATAAAAGGAATAGGGCAATGAATTGAGATTAGATGTGTAACTTTAAGAGACAAAATTTAGAGGTATTGTCACCTATCCCAAATGAGCATCCTTTTCCCAAGACAAAGAATAAACTAAAATTCTGAGGGTTTCAAACAAGGGAAGAGATAGGGTCAAGCATAGAAACAAGCAAGAGGTCTACATATATGAAATAGCATAGCCATGATCGAGCCTAGTGAGCTGGGATATTGCCCAGCTCACTAGGGATGAGCCTAGGCTTGGAGTGCCAAGGCCAGCGGTGAGATTGACAGCGCAGCTCAAGTGTGTTTACACCAATGCACGTAGTATGGGCAATAAACAGGAGGAGCTGGAAGCCATTATACAGCAGGATGGCTACGACTTGGTCGCCATCACAGAAACATGGTGGGACAACTCGCATGACTGGCATGCTGTCATGGATGGCTACAGACTCTTTAGGAAAGACAGACCAACAAGGAGAGGTGGGGGAGTTGCTCTATATGTGAGGGAGCAAGTAGAATGCATTGAGCTTGGCCTGGGGGCAAATGAGGAACAAGTTGAAAGCTTGTGGGTTACAATTAAGGGACAGGCTCACACGGGTGACATTACGGTGGGCGTGTACTACAGGCCACCTGACCAGGAGGAGGAGGTTGATGAGGCCTTCTACAGGCAGCTGCAAGCAGCCTCACAGTCACAGGCCTTGGTTCTCATGGGGGACTTCAACCACCCTCACATCAGCTGGGAAGACCATACAGCTAGGCAGGCGCAATCCAGGAGGTTCCTACAGAGCATCGATGATAACTTTCTGATGCAAGTGGTGGAGGAACCAACAAGGAAAGGCGTGCTGCTGGACCTTGTGTTAACAAACAAGGAGGGACTGATGGAGGATGTGAAGGTTGGAGGTAGACTCGGCTGCAGTGACCATGAAATGGTCGAGTTCAGGATCCTGCGTGGAGGAAGCAGGGCGATAAGCAGGATCAAAACCCTGGACCTCAGGAGGGCTGACTTCGCCCTCTTCAAGGAGCTACTGGGAGGAATCCCGTGGGCCAGGGCTCTCGAAGGAAGGGGGGTCCATGAGTGCTGGTCGCTCTTTAAACAACACTTCTTCCATGCACAGGAGCAATGCATCCCCCTGAGAAAGAAAGTTAGCAAAGGAGGCAGGAGACCTGCATGGTTAAACAAGGAGCTTCTAGCGGAGATCAGGCAGAATAGAAAGGTCCATGGAATGTGGAAAGAGGGGCAGGCCACTTGGGAAGAGTACAGAAACGTGGTCAGAGCGTGCAGGGATGCGACGAGGAAGGCCAAGGCTCACCTGGAATTGAAGCTGGCAAGGGATGTCAAAAACAACAAGAAGGGCTTCTTCAACTACATCAGCAGCAAAAGGAAGGCTAGGGACAACGAGGGGCCGCTGCTGAATGAGGCGGGTGTCCTGGTGACGGAGGATGCGGAGAAGGCAGAGCTACTGAATGCCTTCTTTGCTTCAGTCTTCAGTGCTAAGACTGGCCCTCAGGAATCCCAGGCCCCAGAGGTAAGAGAAGAAGCCTACAAAGAGGACGACTTTCCCTTGGTTGAGGAGGACTGTGTGAGGGATCACTTAAGTGATCTGGATGTCCGCAAATCCATGGGCCCCGATGGAATGCATCCACGAGTGCTGAGGGAGCTGGCGGATGTCATTTGCTGAGCCACTCTCCATCATCTTTGAGAGGTCCTGGAGGACAGGAGAGGTGCCCGAGGACTGGAGAAAGGCCAATGTCACTCCAATCATCAAAAAGGGCAAGAAGGAGGACCCAGGGAACTACAGGCCGGTCAGCCTCACCTCCATCCCGGGAAAGGTGATGGAGCAGCTTATCCTGGAGGCCATCATCAAGCAAGTGGAGGAAAAGAAGTTTAACAGGAGTAGTCAGCATGGATTCACCAAGGGGAAATCATGCCTGACCAATCTGATAGCTTTCTACAACGACATGACTGGCTGGGTAGACGAAGGGAGAGCCGTGGATGTTGTCTACCTTGACTTCAGCAAGGCTTTCGACACTGTCTCCCATGATATCCTCCTAGGGAAGCTGAGGAAGTGTGGGCTGGATGAGTGGTCGGTGAAGTGGATAGAGAACTGGCTGAATGGCAGAACTCAGAGGGTTGTCATCAGCGGCGCTGAGTCTAGTTGGAGGCCTGTAACTAGTGGTGTCCCCCAGGGGTCAGTACTGGGCCCGGTCTTGTTCAACTTCTTCATCCGTGACCTGGATGAAGAGTTAGAATGTACCCTCAGCAAGTCTGCTGATGACACAAAACTGGGAGGAGTAGTGGATATGATGGCAGGCCTGTGCTGCCATTCAGTGAGACCTGGATAGGCTGGAGAGTTGGGCAGAGAGGAACCTGATGAGGTTCAACAAAGCCAAATACAGGGTCCTGCACCTGGGGAGGAACAATCTCATGCACCAGTACAGGCTTGGGGTGGACCTGCTGGAGAGCAGCTCTGCAGAGAGGGACCTGGGCGTCCTGGTGGACGACAGGTTAACCATGAGCCAGCAGTGTGCCCTGGCTGCCAAGAAAGCCAATGGGATCCTGGGGTGCATCAAGAAGAGTGTGGCCAGCAGGACGAGGGAGGTTCTCCTTCCCCTCTACTCTGCCCTAGGAGGCCCCATCTGGAGTACTCTGTCCAGTTCTGGGCTCCCCAGTTCAAGAAACATGAGGAGCTACTGGAGAGAGTCCAGCGGAGGGCTACGAGGATGATGAGGGGACTGGAACATCTCCCCTACGAGGAGAGGTTGAGGGAACTGGGCTTGTTCAGCCTGAAGAAGAGAAGGCTGAGAGGGGACCTTATAAATGCTTACAAATATCTGAAGGGTGGGGGTCAGGAGGATGGGGCCAAGCTCTTTTCAGGGGTGCCCAGTGACAGGACAAGGGGCAATGGGCAAAAGCTGAGGCACAGGAAGTTCCGTCTGAACTTGAGGAAGAACTTCTTCCCTCTGAGGGTGACGGAGCACTGGAACAGGCTGCCCAGGGAGGTTGTGGAGTCTCCTTCTCTGGAGATATTCAAGACCCGCCTGGACAAGGTCCTGGGCAGCTTGCTGTAGGTGACCCTGCTTCGGCAGGAGGGTTGGACTAGATGACCCACAGAGGTCCCTTCCAACCCCTACTATTCTGTGATTCTGTGATTTTGTGACTGTTTTAAGACATCACACATAAAATGGGATCCCATCCTCCTAGCTCCATTCTACTCCACAAAAACTTTCAATGAATTTTAAACAATTTTTACTAAACAAGGAAGGCAAGATTTGTCCCCACAATCATCCTGCTGCCCCTCCCTTGAAGAACACTGACTATGTATCATTTAGGTACCAGTTCCAGTGATGCTAATTATTTGTAAGCTCCAACAAAATTCTTAGGAAACTTAAAATCACAGACCAGCAGATTTTAACTACTTACTCTCAAAGTGATCCATACATCTCAGGAAATGGTGAGCCAGTACTATCTTTCTACAGAAATTATCAACACTAAAGAGACTGTTGGTCCCCTTATCCTGTATCAGCTGTGATTACAGAGCAGACCATCCAAATACACACTAAGGCCTCAAAAATATTCTCTCTACTATCAAAGTTCCTTAGTGAATCCACAGAGATACTGCTCAGGCTACTCCAAAAAAATTCACATATTGAAGGCTACATATTAGCCAAGGAATTATAACAGGACAAAATATGAAAAAAGTCACTATGTATTGCTTTGTTTTTAGGAATGCAAAACTTGAACAACAAAAGTCCTATTAACTTACTGTATTCTGAGACGAGGTTGAACCTATAAAGGCAAAAAAGGGATAACAAGAAACCAACCCATAGGCTCTATTGCACCATAAACTATGCTTGCATTCCATTCCAGGGGGAATACTGCAATAGATTTTTTTGTTCAATTAGTAGCAAGCCCTCCAAATGGACACAAGCCTTTTAACTAATCAGTGAAGAAGTCTCTGTCTCTTTGTTACCTATATTTACAGTAGAAATCACTCAAATGCACACCTATTCAGGGAGGGGGAGCCTTACAGCAAATTGCTCAAGTTAAAAACTACAGAATTTAATATTATCTTGGCATCTCAGGGTTTTAGGAAAGGGAGTAATATCCTCTTTTTCTCATTCTGTGACTAAACCAATTAAAGAATTGTGCTCTCTGAGAAAGAATATGAACATGGCTAGAAGTTACTTTTACTTCAAAGAACACAAGTTTATATTGCATTTACAATTTTCTGCATAGTTCTGCTACTAATTATTGTATTTCAGTATACACAAATGAACAGCACATAATTCAGTGGACTCTTGCAGATATTGAGGATATGCCGTGAAAAGCATGGATGTCCTTACTGACAGCAAATATAAGATAGAGGTTACATGCACACACTTTTTCCAGAACTGCTTACTTAATCTTTTCTGTATAAATCATTTCACCAGCTCCTACAATCACATCCCTGCTAGGGAAAAAAAAATAATTTTGAGCTCACAGTGCAGTTGACATTTGTTTAGAAAATGGTCAGGAACCTACTGCCATGGTAATATGATGTCTTGCAGATCACATCAAAAAGTTAATGAAATGGAAGATAAAAGTTGAGATTTGCTGTTTCACATATAAAATGACAGAATTAATGGAGCACCCTGGAGTATTCTGACACAAAGAAGTCTACCCACAACTACAGCAGATATTAGAAACCCAGATGTCAACATGCATTTAGTAATTATAGGCAAAGAAAATCCAACCAAAACCATCTAATAGAATTGGCAGATTTTAGAAAAAAGTCAAGGAGAACTAGTACAAAGAAAACTAAAGGCATTTTTTTCCTCCCCAGCAATCCTCATTCGTCTCCACAACCTGCTGTATATCTGTTCTCACAAACAGTTAAAGAATGGTCTTGGAATCCACCTTCTACTTATTCTTACATCTTTAAAAAGACTTCAGAGACACATTCAAAAGAGCATGATCAATATTTATCCAAATATATATTTATTCGAATCAAATAGTCATGGCTGTAGCTGTGCTCCAAAACAGACACTGACAAAATGTCTTCCATACCAATGAGATAACAGTCTGGTTGTACACTCAAAGTATTAATCCCCATCTCATGTCCTTTACTTTCAGCTAACTCTGTCTCAGATTCCTATGGGAGAACACACAGTGACACCGGTGGTTGATGCTATAAAAGAAGAAAGTTACAGGATGATTGGAGTCAAAATTGGAGTGAAGGGCAACGAGTTAAAACAGAAATATTAAATCATAAGACTGCAGTGTGTCTTGCAATACATATTGTATTTTTATTGCAAGAGTCCCTTGACAACCAACTGCCTTCATTAATATCTTAGCTTTAGTGGTCTGTCCTTGAACTGACTTGTAGCCGTGCACTCTAAAAGAACACATAGAGTTGAGATACTATTTATGAAAGGTAGCACTCAAATTTATATTAAATGGTCCTACACTTCTAGTATTTTGAGAGCATTGTACTGATCAGCAGCTGGTCCACACTCTAGATCACTGATTTTTCATCTTTACCTGTTCACCTCGACTCTTTTTTTTTTTCAACTATAGAAAACATTCTTGCACACTTCAGATATATTATTTTTATTTCTTTGCACTTTGGGCGAGTGCAGCGATGTCTGTGGCTTCACCCAGCATTCATAAAACACTTTGATCAGCCAATGAAAGGCCCTCTATGAAAATGCAGCTATTATTGTTATAGTACACCACGTGGGCGGAAAAAAGGAAGTGTAACTCTTCACTTGTGCTATTAACCATTGTCTCACTCACCAACGATGACAGTATTTATTCAACAATGCAGTAATAAATGGAACTATACTGTGCAGCCAATAGTTCTCCAGGTTCTGGGAGAAGCCTACCACACTGTATGAAGCAACCATATACATTTCATTCCTGCTGCAAGTTGCTCAAAGCACCCACTTACTCCAGTATTCCCACAGCACCGGATCACTGAAATATCGATCCCTTCCCTGTTTTTGCTACCAAGGTGCCAATACAAATATGTTGCTTCAATAGTATCATTTGAACTAAGGTATAGGATTTATTCTACCTGACAAAGCATTCAAAACAGATGTTTCTGGACAGCTTGAAAAAGTAACATATCCAGGCTGTGAGAGATGACTGCTACAGGTTTTTAAAAATGTTGTGCTCTCTACAATTGATTTACTGTCTTTTTGTAAGCACTGACCACAAGCTGGCATGAAATGTAATTAATGAGGAAAAAAAATAAAATACTTTTTTGCTGTGCCAGCTCACCTAACATAAGGCGTGTCAGTGGTATCTCCAACTTCTACTAACAACCTCCTGCATGCATCCAAAAGGGCTCCACTGAAGGTTATTCTTCTCCCACATGTACTTTAACAGTTTGCCACATCCTTTCTGCAAACATATAACAGTCCAAGGCTGGGGCTTGCAGTTCAGTTTAGCTCTGTATACACCAGCAATGAAGGATTTACAGAGCTTCTGTTTGATCCTTTCCCAGACGTTACAGCATTACTTCCAGGCAGGAGACTACAGCCTTCTTGGCTGACATCCAGCTTCCTGGACATCGCCATTGACAATGGAGGTCACAACTCCATCCCACAAAGATCTCTAAAATACAGGATATCTAACTAAAAGTTAGTGATGAAAAGGAAGCTTTTGCTGCATTGTTCTGCTTACTTTTGCAATAAGCAATTCATTTAGGGAAGCAACATAGTACTGGTTACCATCTACAAATTCACAGATAATTCAACAGCTACTTATCTGACAGACAGCTTTTTGTCTCTATTCTATAACACTCTAAGAGAAAGTCGGTTATCTTCTGTAACTCCATAGAGTAACATCCTTTGGCTCTGATGGCAAATGCTCTACTGAGCAAGTCACCTCTTTATGTCAGCCAAACCATGAGTCCGAAAGATTTGGTTTGGATATACATTGATGCATGTTAAATCTGAAGACAAAAGTCAAGCTGGAAGGGCCTGCTATCTCTTCAAAGGCTATGGTGAGCATTCAAAATCATCTTGATTAAGTAAGTGACCCGAATAAACAGGACAAGAACAAAGTATCACACATGGAATACACTCATCTACTGCATAAACATAAAAGAAACACCACCACTGAGGCCTGTAAGATCCTCAGAAAAGAATCTGGGGTTCAAGAAATTAAACTGAATATATCAACAAAATCAGGCTGTTATGAAAAAAACCAAACCATGCCAATAAAGGAAAAACAGAACCACTCTGCATAAGACTCAGAAAGCAATTTGTTTCTTCTGGTTGACTCTGGAAAGGCTAAAATTCTGTATCTGGCCACAGGAAGCAACGTGCAGATGTTGTGATCAATAAGAGAAAATCCAATCCAAAGGAGGATAAAAAAGGATCAAAAGTGCAAGATACACAAGTTGGGAGTAAAGACCGAAAAGACTGGGGTTGTTTGATTTAGGGAAAAGAAAACCAAAGTACAAGACACAATAGCAATCTAAAAAATATGAAAGACTGCTAGAAAGACAAGTCTAATAAATTGTTTTTCAGGTATAATGAAGGACAGAAAATAAATCATGGACCTGAACTGCAGCAAGTAAGATTAAGTTAAACTTACATCTTCTGAGTAAAAATGTTCATATTAGAGAGATATACAACATGAATAAATTGCGATGAGGACTTATAACATGTCCAGTATTGGAGGGCTTTAAGAAGTTATACAAAAATCTGTAAGAAACACATGTGTTGTTGATGTTGCCCTGGGGCAGCAGGAATCTACATAGCAACTTCTTCTTCAGGTCCCTCCCAAACTTACACATATATAATTAATTGAATCAGTCATTTACATTTCATTATTACTTTATCATTAATAAAGAAGATCATATAATTTATAAGGTTTCATGATAAAATTAATTTAGCAGTTAATTTTTCAGATTATCCCTAAGAATCCTCAGAGCAAAAGCCTCATTTTAAAGATGACTCAGAGCTTCTCTAATTTTTATTCTGCATCTTTTGGGGAAGAAGATCAGGCCATATTGTCATGTTTATTTTGTTTTAAGTTGTCTGGAGGACAAGGCAGAAATCGAAATGGAAAACAAGCAAACTAAATAATAAAAATGTCTGTCTTCCCATTTTGAGGCATTATGCCATGCTAAAACATCTTGTGTGATATCATCCAAGATGAGCAAAATGGGAAAAAAAAGTAAAGGTAAAAAAGGAAAAGAAAATTTGTAGTCCACATATCCTATGTGATAGTAAAAGAGAACAATTCCCCTATCACTGTCCAAAGAAAGCCTGAATTCGATAACACTCTTTAAAAGAAATGTGAAGTTGGTATGACTGATTGCCAATAGATCCTACAGCAGAAAGAGTAAAAGCAAGCTGACATCATCTATTCTGAACTATTTTGAGGCTTTTATTATAACTTGAGTATAAAAATGGCCTCTAGACAAAAACTTAGCATGTAGACCTAGAATTATTTATACTTTTTCCTAAAAAAAAACCAAGGGCATTACTCTGTGTCTGTAATGGTACATTTTCTGCTTGAATGAGTTTTCATGACAATGTGAAATGCTGCAGAATATAACAGTCATGTCAAGGATGTAGCAAAAACAGTCATATTGGGGAGGGGAAAGGGAGGAACCTCAGTGGAAGCTGTGCTTCATTCCCTAAAGAGTCTGTTGCGAAAGCATATCTAATATCACCTGCTGTTCAGGGACTGCCACAGAACACAGACAAAGCATGTAATAATCTCTTTTCAGTCTTGACTTCATTTTTTATTTCTCTTTAAGAAGGTATTTGTATACTGAATCATGGGAAACAGGAGATCACACATCATTTCATTGATTTGAATGAACCTCATTCTTTGACTTTCACAGGATTATGGATTTTTGTAGATACACACATTAAATGGGATTAACAATGGGAATACCATGCAACAAAAGCAGCATCCTGTCTGTTTCTGGAAATGATTTGTGAATCTTAACACTTGGTATTTTTAGTTCAATACAGTGAAGTATTATCTCAAGAAAAGAATATTCATCCACAAGATATACTTCTGAAATTCCTGGATCTACAGGAAAACAATAACAATGAAGAACCAGCAAGTCCGACAAGCAAAGTCTCTTATGAAGCCCTGTTCTTTTCTCACCAGTTGTCCATGAAAACAGGTTCAAAATGGGACATCTCAGTATGACATAAAAATTGAAAGTACCAGAAGATAAACATAAACAAAATTCATGTTAAAAAAAATCTCCTGAATATATTTCCAAAGCTGTGAAGCATACCAGTGTACATTTGCTCAGAAATACATGTCATTCTCTTTACTTACACTCACAAAATAGCAAGTTATGCATGAGAAAAGGATAGTCTTGCTCCCTGTGAAGTAATATAAAAAAAGTTTCAGCACTGCAGTTTCATATGCTCTGCCAGTCACTTTTATGCTTGGCTTGACATTTAAGAATCAGTTTCAGTATATTCTCCTAATACAGAAATAGAATCCTATTTGTTATCTCACAGAGGTCTCATGAATGTACTAAATAGGGCTTAAATTGGGATTTGCCTAGCTGGATGGGTGCAGACAGCTATATGTGCGGTCTGCCCATGCTGAGATGTGCCAGAATACAAGTCAGCTCCAGCATGAAAACAACAGAGTCACATTATCATGGCTCTGAGCTGGAATTAATATATCTACCTCTCAACAGGGCTTAAAGTTGAAAGAACCTTTCTGTTTATTTGATTTCTAAATATGATTTGTATTGGCAAACAAGAAGTAGAAAAGCTTATTGCAGCAGTTTCATTTCATTAAATGGTGAAAGGATAAAAAAGTCAATTTAACTGTAAATTTTTGACAAATCAAACTGCTAGCTACCATAAATTTTCACAATCAAAAAGAAAAAGAATAGTAGGGCCTTGCACCTGTTTCTTTAGCCAGCAAGGATTCTCCTAACTGTGATTATATAGCATCACTGCTGTCAGGCATATGAAGCATGATGAGTCATATAGTTACCTCTTGGAAGCTGTTTAAGACAATACAGATGTAGGGTGAGTTATATTTGGCTAAGCGCACTTCTGCTGGTTGAAGATTGGCTTCTCAGGCTGGAATTTCAATGGAACTAATGGAAATTTGCAATCAACCCAGTTTCAATGAGGTCAAGTGCCTAAATCCATCAATCTTCTCTTTAAAGTGTACAATGACAAATGTCCATGAAAAATAGGCTGATTTTTCAGGAACAGTAACTGTACCTCTCACTGCTTTTAACAGAATTAACAGAACTTGTAAAAATTTCTTTTTCTCAATTTGTTATACAACTTGAAAACCTCCCTCAGGCATCATATTGAGCATTCTAGTCCTGGGTTAAAAACAATTAATTTCAGTAACAGTTCACTCTGATATATGTATTTGTCCAGTCTACGAGAGGGATACAGATATTTCTCAGTTCCTGCAGTGGCTTCAAATAAAATGTATCTGAGCCTCAAATTTTCTCAACAGTACAGAAACCAACTCCTATTTCTAGAAAGATTCAGAAAAATCAGAACAAGAGGAAAAAAATAATTGATTCTAATAAAGAGGTCGAGGATACATATTTCAGCAAAAAGAAACCAACTTTTCAACTGTGGACAAGCAGACAATCATGAAATACACTAGAAAAGACCAAGAACTATCCAGAAAAACTATGCAATGTTGCAATATACTGTCATCATTGTATTAAATGCTTCCAATTTAGTGTTTGGCAGGTGATTAATTCCGAATTCACATGAATTCATCCCTAACATGCTAATTACATATATTTTACTTAATTTTTGTACCTTATTTTACTTAATTTTTAATGCTGTTCTTGAACAATACATCTGGAGAATGATTATAGCATATACAACCCTGTGGAACAAAGAACAGTAAAAAGCTAGTCCTTGATCCAAAGAACTAACATTGTCAAAAATAAACTGGACATGAAAGCATGGAGAAAAAAAATCAGATCAAGCAGACTTAATACTGTAAAGGCAGTATCATCACATCATCTTGTTCAATATCATCTTACCTTTTCAATAGGGAGGGTGGAAGGTGTTAATCTGGGGGGAATTTAAGTGTCCTATAGCCTTGTTTTCTATAAGAAATAGAATGAGGAAAAAGGAAAGAAAAAAGGGAAAAGACAATTGTGAGATGAAATAAAGGAAAATAATTGGAGACAAGATAGGGGCAAAAAGGAGTTTGCTGGACTACTATTGGACTTCAATTCTACATAAAGAAGAAAAATCTTTCAGATACTTTCTTGCATCTTGCAAACCTGACAATTGCAATGAGAATACAGTGATTGTTAAAAGACAGCAAAAGCTCACACTTAGCTCAGGAATACCTTTTCTTCAAGAAAAGAATTTCTAATCAGTGTGCATGAGTGATAGGCCCTTCGCTTTATTAGTTCTCAGCCTACAAATGATAGGGGGTTTCCCATACCCTGTAAAAATAAGCAAATGGGTGAAAGACGTAGCTTCTCAATGACATGCTGGAATAAAGGTGAATATAATTGATAGTGTAATGCTCTAGGAAAGACTTTACTTTCCAGTATGCTGTATTTTTCTTTGACTGTTTTTCCAGCACTCTGACTCAACTGTCTGCAAACATTCAATTATACCCTGCAGCTATTTCCAGAGAAATAAACAAGGTCAGCCTTCATTGGCAGAAACCTGAACTCATACAAAATGCTTTTGGCATTCGTTACTTGCAATCAACTGTTTGAGTACTAATAAAAATTCAGCCCAGCATGAACAGCAACAATATGTGAATCGTTGTCTTGTCCAAACCAGTGAGCAGATGTAGAATTCTAAAAATATAAAGGGTTAATTGTAATAGAGACATTCTCTCTACAGAATGTAACACACAGTGTACTTCCTAAAAGGTTAAGTTGTTGAGACAGGAATGGACTATAATGAATAAGATAAATTCTATTAGCCTCATGCTATAAACAGTAAATTGCCTTAACTGTAAGCACGAAATGTGTAGCTAGATGTGACCTTCCCTCTTCATATACAACACATATTGAATGTCATAACTATGTTAAGCATATTGTTTCTTACAGTCTGTCAAATAGCTCACAATGAATTATAAACAGCTTGATCTCTATTTAAAAAATGTTCCCAAAACAATCATAATTTTCTCTAATATATTCTCATTTATAATTATTCATAGAATAAAGTTTGTCAATAGTTGTTAGTTCTTAACTTGTCCATGAGTTTTACAGCAACTTTTCATTGGCTTCAGTTCAGGCAGTTTTCTACAGAAAGATCATACAACTTTTCTGTTGTGCCATTACCAGATTGGCAGTACAAGTGTTTGTAAGTACCAGTAAGTGTTTAGAAGTACACTTACACCAACAGCCAGGTATCTGTTAACAGACCAAGTAACAGCAATCCTGATACAAAATATACCATCTAATACATGGTTTACCAGCAGACACATGACCACTACTCTACTAGTATACATTTACTAGTAAGTCAGTTTTATAAAAAAAACCCTGTAGTTTTTCTAAACCTGCAAAAACAGGCCAAATGTATTTCCCCTGGGTTGGGGTGTTTTTTTTTGGCGTATTCATCCAGCTGTCCTGAATAATCATTAAGACCAAGATATGCTAGTAACACTGCTCCAACTGTGACGTCTCTTCATCCAGCCCCTATACTTTAAGGCCTCGCGTGAGACAGACCATGATATTCCACTCACATGACTTTCAGCCGGAACAGTATCACTGAGGCGATAAAGATAAGAGCATCTCATATTATACCCACCTTAGTGCAACATTTTACCTCTACAGTGCCCAACAGCAGGGATTTATTTATATGACATTGCACAAATGCAAATAAAAGACTGACTTTCTTAACTTCAATGTTCAGAAACAGGTGATATCCATATATGGCCATCCTACCCATGAAGAAGGCACTAATCAAGCCTCTTCTGCCCCAAATCGTGTTTGATATGTTCGTGATTTTTTAATGCAGAAAAAGCTTCTGATTTTCTTTTTAGTTTTTAGCCTACGCTAGGTCTCAGTTTCAAATCTTCACTGAAGTCCAAGAAATCAGAACTTACTTTAAAAAACCATGCCTGTACCTTACAAATCATGACGCTACATGGCATGGGACTTAAATATTTTCAACATGGCAAGACTTCATAAGGTTTAAGAACCATCAATCTGGACTCCATACAGGAGAATAAAACTTATTTCCTCTTTTTAGATTACAGAACTCAGAATAGTGTTTGGAGAAGGCACAGTTACCTTCAACAACATTAATTCAGAACTGTCAGAGTTTTGTTTACAAGAATTTACATAAAATATGAGAAACAGTGCTTAGAAGAACACCTCATTGGAAACTATTGGATATGACACCATCTTCCTGCGCTCTATAACTGACAAAAGGCTGCTGAAGTGTAATGCTTTAATTATTATTAAATTTGATAGAGCAAAAATTTCTATTTCTGACATCAGTAAGGACAGTTTTAAATTTCTCATAAAAAGCATTAAACATACATTCTTCTTCTCTGGTACATTTAATTTGTACTCTAGCATTGTTAAACCTCAGCAATCCCTACTATGTATCAGGTTGAACTGATTGATGTTCAGCTTAAATGTGGATAACAGCTACAGGCCTGACAGAGCCAAGGACCACGTTGGAGTAAAATGGAAGGAGTGTCTAAATATCTTGGGTAGACTGGAGATGAAGCAAGAGTGGTCCAATGATAAGGAAAATCAGACTATCTTGTTACTGGGAAGTTAATCACTGTTAAACCTGTTGTCAAACCTTCAAAAACACTTTGGTTCAAATAACAGCTATGAGGTTGGTTGTTTCTCCTACTAAGACAGATTTTCTAATCTGTGATTGTGATCAATATATTTACAGTATCTATGTTTGTTTTAAGCAAAAGCACCTCAAAACATGGACCAGCTCTGCAACCAAGGTAGAACACGTCTAAAATTAGGACTATTGCCAAGCAATGCCAGTTTCCATTAGCTGAGAGTCTTGTACATCGAAATTTACAGTACATAGCGTTTTATAATTCATCAAAGACCTTTTAAGAAAAGAACAAAAAATGTAGGAACCTAAAAGAAAGAAAAATGTACAGATAACCTCAGGAAAAAACTGCCTACCTAAGACCATGCCGAGCACAGCATACTGCACAACTTCGGGAACTCGTGCACTGTGGAACAACAGGTGCATAGTCTTTGGTTTACTTAAAAGACATGCAGATTACATATTAGAACAACATGGGAGACTTAGACCCTAAAAGGACCACGTCATAGTGAAACAAAGACAATTCAGGAATCCACAGACTCAAGGAGCCAATTTCCACTACATATCTTTATAATTCAGTTGCAGTTCTTTAGCAAGAGAGTTTCAAACTAAAAAATTGGAGCAGCAGACAAAAATGGTCTTACAAAAAAATTAGTATCATCATACCACTGCTATTGATTTCCCGGAATCAAAATCTCTCCTATGATTCAAGAAATTCTGGACCTGTATCAGAACCAGACTGCAAGAATAGTTTTCATGTTTTAGACGATACAGAGTTATGATAATTAACTGTCCAGCAAGACTGCAAAGATTACTTCTGCTCGATACTGAAGAGGAGAGAGGTCAATATTTGCCTGGGGTTATCATGCTCTTTGGTCTTCAATACTGTGATATTGTCCTATGGCTTCTAAGTAAAAAGCACAAGAGAGATTTGCTTTGTGGATTAAAATAGGCTCAGCTACAACCTTGTAGTATCTTTTGCTTTGCATATTATCAGCATTTTGATTTGCAAAAATGAAAACAGTTGTGAAAACATGGTCATTAGTCTTGCAAAATTAACATCAATTTATCTAAAGAGCGAACTCAGCGTTGCCTCAGTGTTTTAAGGATCAGATGATATAACATTTCTTTTCCCATAAGAGGCTTGAGGGAAGAACTGTCTCTGGATTTCTTACTGCAATTTATCACACAATTTATCTAAAAGGGATGTGGGATGGAGGAGTTGCTATTGACTTCTTCTATCAATATTGCCCTTCCGTATTTAGGCTGGACCAATAAGTCAAGAAAGATCAGGAGATCACACTGCACATGACCTAACAGCTGCCAAATGAAAGACAGTTGCATCTCTATGCCCGAAAAACTTAAACTCTGTGAGTAAAATAAAAGATATCAAAGACACGGAGTTAGGAAAGGTCAAAGAAACAAAAAAGACAAAATTAAAAAAAAAAAAAAAGAATCAAAGCAGCAGTGAAGGATTTCACCTATGGATATACAAATTGGTCACAAGATATTTCAGGACAAAGACTTAAAAAAAACGTTTATCATTTTAAGTGATTTGCACCTTAAAATCTCCACTTCTAGAAGAACTACAGAAAAGCTATTGATAAGTTCATATGAGAAATCAGTTCAAAAAGTAGAAGTATTTCCATTGTGGAGTAATAATGAACATATGTACTTAAAAGGTGGCACCCAAAGATGTGCATAGTTTCCTTCAAAGGTAGAGCTAGATCCAGCATTTTGCAGGCCAATAGAAGGATGGTCCTGAACCCCACACAACAAGCAGCAACACCTCACAGAGTGTGTATCTCTGGTTTTGCATGCCTCTCCTTCTGTTGAAGTCAGAATATCACCTTGAAAGAATTTACCTTTCTTCAGTAAAAAGTTAAGTAGTCCACACAGGTCTGAATGTTTGTAAGCTGCGAGATGTACAAAATGTTAATTTCTAATAAAGATATTTCTCTTACAGTCTCCAGTCTTAATGCTAAAGATTAAACCTAATATCCGAGTCATACACACTTTGTATGTGTGACAGTGCAAACAGTATGCTGCACCTTTAAAACCAAAGATTTTTGTGCTGTTTTCATTATTGCAGTGCATAGCCATTAATTGCTTTTCTTATAAGAGCTTAGCAAATGCGCTAAATTTAAAAGCATTGAAGAGCCTAATGGCAAATAAAGAATACGACCTACGGTGGGGAGAAAACCAACCAACCAAATAAAAGAGGGATTTCAAAGCACCTCTACCTTGTTAATTCACAAATAACGAAATATTTCTTCAAAAGCACACTTTGCAGAGCTACATCTTCTCAGTCCAACTGTGCCCTCAGCTGAATACACAGTACCTTGTACTCCTATAATGCTCTAAAGGCAACAAATAAAAACTCAAGTTGTAATTCAGAAAAGCTTTACAAGCTCCTAAGACATTATCCTCTCTCAACTAATTTTGCGAATGATAATTTGTTATTCACATTCCCTGTTGGCCTTTCTTCCTGCAGTCTTACAACAGCTCATAAACAGATGAACAAATGTTGAATCCAAAGTACCTTCCACCTATGGAGAGAGAACTCAAGGAGCAGACATCTGACCTATTTTCTGTGAAGCTGTGTTGCAAGGCCCTTCAAAAATATGCTCTTTTCTGTCCACACTCCTTTGAAAAAAATTGTATTTCTAGTACGCATTGAGAAAGACACAGCTTTGCTTTTTTTTTATTTTTGTCAATGGATTGAACTAAACGTGCCATCAGAACATTTCCAACACTTTACATTATGCCATGCCATGCACACTGGCTATACTCACAACTCTGTGCATCACATTTAATTAGCAGGAAATCTAAAAAAAGATCACACAGAACTCATTAACTTTAAATTGCTTTCAGGGGTAATTAGAAAGTGTGGCAGCGCCCTTCTCAATATTTTAAAAGAACATTTTAATCCATTTCTGCAAAGGAATAATAACAAAACCGATGAATGAAGGAACTTTTTTGGTAACATTTAAAAAATAAGAAATTTCCCAGCCAGAAAATTAAAATGCTTTGGTCCCTCTAAGGCTTCCCTACGTTACTGTAATTATATCCATTCACAGCATCTAAGTAGTAAAAAAAATCACTCTTTGCTGGCATTTTACGCTAGGTTCTGGTGATCTGCAAACTACTATCAGAGTACATCTTCATATTGTGTTTTATATTGGCATATCACATGTTTGCTTTATCACATCAATGCAATTTCCAACTCTCAAAATTTAAAGTAAAATATGCACAATTATTCAAGCAAAAGTTGTCATCTAACTTAAATACCCACCAGCCTGGTACAAAAGAAGCAAATGAGTTAAATTCTGCACTAAATTAAACTATTGCTATGATGCTCATCATTAAGAACCAGAGGATTTTTTTGCTGCTGTTCTTAAATAATAGCAAGACTTTTAATGTCAGTATGCTTGTTAACAGCAAACTTCATCTGCATTTGAACTATCTGACATCTGCTGGATCCTACCTCAAGCTGACTGTGAAGCTGATGTTCATCTTACTAACTGTGGAGTGGTTTTGAAATGTGTGATATTGAAAATGAAGCCTCTTCCACGGGTGAGAAGAAAAAACAAGTCTTCAACAAGGAACGACTGGACAAGCGTTGCCTTGCATTTTTTCCTATTATATACACACAGCCTGAGTGGACTAACGAGGGTGAAGGCACTTCTGTTATCTCATTCCTTCCTCCGTTTTTTCCTCCCATCCCATTCACAGTAGAGGCCGGAGAATCTGCTTCAAGAAGGAACTAGGTTCTGAGAGAGAGTAACGGACTCCAGCCTGCTGCTTCTAACACAGAGTCATGGATTCATGCTGAACTGCTGACTGCTTCTACTGCTGCTTCTTGGGAGTCATTATTTTGACATGTGCTTTGTTCACACACTTTCTCTTGTCCGACAATCTGTCTGATCCATATAACGGTCACTGGTCGCCAGCTACTTTAGGATTGGCAATGGGGCAGGATTCAGAAAACAATAAGACAGATGATTTCCCTCCTTTCATCTCTTCTTCCACTGAGAGGTGTGTGCTATAGGTAAGATTCAGTCTTATAGTTTGAGTCTGCAGTAAAACAAAATGGTATTTCCTCTTACCTACTCCTAAGTTGGTAAAAGCTCAGGGTCGCTGGAGCTGGAAGCCAATTCCACTGAGGATTAGTGTCCCATTGGTTAATAGATATCATGAAGTTGCACATTCATCTCCTTGTTTCTCTAACTGCATTACCGAGTACCAGCTCTGCTTGCACCAAGGCAGAATTTATTAAGTTGCCCCTGGCATTCTTCCCAGACAAGCATTTTGTGCGTGCTATTACACAGATGGAAAAAAAACCCCATTCTTTTACAATGTCTGACACCTATCGTGTATAAATGTCACCTTAAAACATTCACACTTCAAATATATACACATCCAGAAAGGTTAGTAGCAAGTAAGAGTTTAAGTGAGGGCAATGTTTGCCAGGAAAACTGCCTGGACAATAAGCACGAGCTCATTTGCTTTCTGTTACTTCAGTACACTCCGCAAATGGACTGCAAGGAATCCAATTCTTTTCTGTACTGCTCACTACATATGTGTATACCCCCTTCTCAATCAGCATTAAATTCTTTCCAACAGATGACTGAGACCTGTTAAGCCTGAAACTCACATCTACCATGACCTCAGGTATGTATTTCCCTGGAAAACCAATTTTTTGTACTGACAACTTGAAAAGCATTAATTTCAGCAATATTTAACAGACACTGATTTTTCTGACCAACAAATTCTTATTGCTGAAAACTAGCCTACAGAACACTACTGACTCGGATAACCGACTGTCCTTACTTATTTCACTTTTTAAATTTCATCCACATCTGTATAGCAAAATTTCGGAAGTTCTCAACAGTATTTCACATGATGAAATTATGGAATCAAATCCTCCTCAGCAAGAAATTTATCTGGAAATGCTTTAGCAAGACACCATCATAAGAGTGAGACTGACTGTCCTCTGATTT
Source organism: Opisthocomus hoazin (assembly GCF_030867145.1). Classification (NCBI taxonomy): domain Eukaryota; kingdom Metazoa; phylum Chordata; class Aves; order Opisthocomiformes; family Opisthocomidae; genus Opisthocomus; species Opisthocomus hoazin. The sequence goes on from NC_134420.1 coordinate 8,304,228, forward strand.
TCATCTTTATAGCCTAAGGAGGAATATCGGCAACTACATGCCATTAGCCGTGGTCCAATATGTACAGACACACACACAAATAATTTATCAGAAAACCAATTAGCGTTCTTAACTTTTCCTTCAGTATCACTTTTTGCTACTCAAATAAAACATACTGTCACGTAAGTCTAAGAAATGGAGGATGTCGAATGATTTGTGAAAAATATGTGCATCTCCCATTGTGTATCCTAAAAGTGTACATTTTCAAGTATTCTGAGAATAATTGAAGTGCTTTTAAAAGATTTAGCAACTTTATTCTCCTATGAAATCTCAAGGGATGACATGAATAAACAACAGGTGAGTTATCTCTGTTCAGAGTGAAAAATGAGGGTTTTCTGCATAACCCAATGTCCTACACAAGGAGCATAATGTCTTTAGTGGTGGAAGCATCTTATTTCATTTTTCTCTTCTGTCAAATGATACCATCTTACAGCTTAAGGGTGCACTACATTTACATTTGTAAAATGTCTTCAGATCACCGCATTAAAGATATACAACTGCAGAACATTATCAATACTGTTTTCTACTCTTTCCATAAAGAGTGAAAGTAATTGCAAAGGATAGTCAGAAGGCAACAAAAACTGTTCATAGAGAGAGAGAGACTTCAGCATTACATAACTGATAAACATTTCCTTAAAAAATCGTGATGGTATGAAAAAGAGCGCTCATTTTAACAACACATTAAGTGCTGCAGGTACAGAAATAAAGCTTAAGGTATTTGCACAGAACTTACTGAGTTGCTGAAGTTACATACCGGGAAATATGAGCTTGCGTCATTTTTATGAATGCTACATTTAGCTACTGAATAGAGATGAAGAATTGCAAGGGTTTAAAGCTTAAAAGAGAGAGGCAAAGCAGTATGTTGGGCAGTGAAGCTAATGACAGCTTTCCAGAACTAATTTGGGGAAAAGGTTGTTCTGTCATCTGACCTACCCAGAACCTGCTCTTGTCTGCTTTGCACTACAAAAGACAGTGGAATGGAATTCACAGGACTGTTGCTTAGAAGTACAGTATAGTTCCAAACAATATTTTTAGTAAAGTTAATTCACGCTTTTGCCTGAATGAGCCATGGGCACCATATGTATTTTTGTTACAGCCAGCCTCCACTTTTAGTGAGTCATTCACAAGAAAAAAAAACTATTTCACTATAGCTATGAAAGCTGACTACTTCTTGCATGTGCTGGGATGACCGCAATTTCCCCACCATCGATGAGTAATTCAAATTCTGCCTGCACCAGCCACTTAGTAAAACCTTTCAAATGGAAAGACAAAGTTGGTGACAAAAGGACACAGTGATACAACGCTGCTGAAGAGTCTCCTTATGTAAGCATCCTTACAGCAAGGTTGGAATGGCAGATTTTATCTGTCCAGATGTAGAAGACAAATTTGATGCAGCACGACCTTGTGTGATCTGGACATAGTTGTCCAGAGAATTCTTAGAGATAGATTATACACTACAGCTGCCCCCTCCCTTCCTATTTAGAAGGGGGAGGGAGACAACAGAAAAAACTGTGGGGACAATCTGCTTCCACTACTGTGGTTCTTGGTGGATCAAGCCAGTGCAAGTCCCTATGCCCTTGAATGCAACAAGGTGAAACAGGCCCTTTGCATGTAAACAATGCCAAGCTTTTCCTGTCGTAAAAACAGCACAAATGGAAGTGGGCTGAGTGGCAGCTGCTATAGATGGGGAAAATATCCTAGGTTCAACCTTTAGTGTTTGTGATCTCATAATAAACTTCTGTTAAGTGTCAGATTGTTTTGGGGAAAGGAAGTATCATTACGATTAACCTTTTGCGGTACCATCAGTACAAATCTGTGGAGCCTGATTATGAAGTCAAAATAAATCTAAATGAATGCAACTCTATCAAGTGCACATTATCTTATCTTCATGATGCAATGACACCAGAACAGGGTTGTGGAGTCTGTGGTACAATGTTACAATGCAGTATGTCTGGATGAGTTACGCTGCCATTGCTTTAACAAAACGTATTTTAGGTATTGTAGGTCTTTTCTCTCTGGATTATCCAGCTTTTGGTCTCCCTGATTAGCGCCTAGACCTAAAACAAGTGAATTCCTTGTCCTATCTTCTGTTTTCAAAGTGTTTCCAACTCAACTTTCACACTCTGCTTTCCTTCATTCAAGTGTTGCTTGCTAACAGTCAAGCCTCTAGACCCCAAAAGTATTTTGCAGTCATTTTATTCATGCCCTTACAAGTGGGGACCTGGCTGCCTGCCCCACCTATTTAAACTTACAAATTACATAATGAACACGCATACGTTCCCTGAAGAGGTAGACAAAATCATCAGTGGATTTCAGATGGAAAGAATCACCATCTAGAAGTGGTTAAATTCTCAATTTAAACTAACCTTCTGACTTAGACATTAAAAACTAGGTGGGATTAGCAATGGATTCTGCAGTGTAAATGGACAACAAAGTACAACCAGTCTTATTTTACAGGTAAGTAACCATGACAGACATGCCCCTTCTAAACAGAGTTATATGCCCCCTTTTAAATTCTCTTTTCACAGTGCCTTGGATTTAGGAATGGCTGTTCAGTATGTCTTTATATCAGCCTTTTTAAAGAAATTATTTATATGAAATGGAACATTTTCCAAAAAGTATTGAATAGCTTGTATATATACAGTTGAAACAGCTGGCTTGCACAGTCAACAATTAGTCTGTTTCTGTGGGATTATGTCTTTACCTAAAGCTGTATCATAATAAAATTTGTTCTTTTGGAAAATTGATTAAAATAAAAAAAATTAACAATGTACTTACAATATATTCCAAAACAATTGACAATACACTAAACACTTTTTTTTTAGCTAGAAGAGAAAGGAAGCAAGGTTTAAATAGACCAACATTAAATAATATTTTTAATCAAATAGGATCATGTTTTCTAGCACCCAGGTTTCAGCACAGCATCCTCATATCGGAAAAATAATCACCAGGTGTCTGAGTTAATTGCCAGATCAATTCAGAGAAAAGAATCCAACAGCCAGCCACATGTGTTTCTCTAGGCTAAAAGAACAATTACAAATTAATGTAACTCTTTTACTGAAGAATAATGACAACCTCAGACTTGTTCACCAGGCATTGGTGTAAAACCTTATTTGTTTTTCCTTAAAAAAACAGAGCAAATCATAAGTTCTAGCTCCAGCTGAAACTCAAAAGAATACGATATATATTTTTACTTTTTCTCACAAAAGCAAAGCTTGAAAAATGCTACTTGGTACTTTATAACGCTCCATACAGTAATCAGTACCTACTCTTAAACATCTTACAAGCTCATCACTAGTTTTGATCTGTGACTAGAAAAATGTATGCTTTCAAATTTAAGAGAAAAAAAATCAAACACCTCCAGATAAGGCCTAGATGAAGTATCAATATTTTGCGTGGGTAAAAATGACTCTTTCATCAGTTTAGGCTCAGATAAAAGATGAGAGTCATGACAAACTTTTTGAGAGACCTAGAATGAATTTCAAATCCAGTACAAATCTAAGACCGTAAAGAAAGACTCAGAGAATCTTTGCATAATATCTTCCATTCTTGATATAAGGAACAGGGCAATACAGTTCTTTTCAAATATCTTTTCTTCATTTAATCTGCTAGTTTTCTATGCATGCTCTCCTACATTCAACCCAGAAGGCAACGAACGACTTAAAGTCCTTGAGATGGGGGAGATTCTGAATTCTGAGCTCTGACAGTTGCTAACATACTGCAAGGTCCATAGCAGAAAAGTTTTCTACAGAACTAATTGTCTTCCTTCAGGAAGAACTCAACAGAAATGAGGGCATCCACACAACAAATTCTCCAAACCCAGCTCTGGAACACTAAGAGACCACAGATAACCACATAATCTTTGGAAAGAACACAGAAAGATTTTTCTATCACAATGACTGAAATCACATAAAACAATACCAAAAGGAAAAGACTAGGAACATGCTACTCGTAATAGGTCATATTCTAATCTTTTCTTCACCATGAACAAAACACACACAAAAGAATAATCAAAACATTTTTTGAAGTCTTAATTGCAAGCATTGATTTGAAAGCCTGCACTGGTTTGTTTTGGTTTTGGTGTTTGTTTTTTTAATTTCTGTACAATCAGCATGTTGAGGAATGATAAGTTATTGCTTAATATTCATAACCATTCAAAGTCACAGTACTTGCTTCCATAGAACTTTTGAACAATATTCAAAGTGAACCAGCAGTTTTCACGCTGCATTCTTTGAAGTAACACTAATCTGTAACTTGATTTTTATATTTATACACAGGCATGACTGATTTATTTGGAGGACAGCGAGAGCTCAAAAACTTTTAGTTGTAATCATTTTGTGTAAGGAATATTTTGGGGGTTATCTTCCACTGAAGGCAAGACCACTTTTCTAAAATCCTGAGACCACTGACTCCAGCACTGTTCTGATCTCTACTCATAAAGGGTTATCCTGTACCATTCCCCACATGGACATTAAAAAGATGCAAGATAATGCTGCAGCTCTACAACAGATTTTCTCTTTTATTGAACATATTTATTTAGTAGCTTAAGTGGCTGACAGATAATTTATAAAATAAGGAGTGAACATGAATAAATTAGACTGGAAAGCACAGGACGGTACACGTAACAATTATCTTTTTCACAATGCAGTAAAGATCTTCCTAGTAATCGAGAAGCTTTTCTAGAATGGCTAAATACATTAGCTTACATTTCTCATACAAATTTTGGAGTTTAAAATTTTATTTTGAGCTCTGATTCATCTTATCTCCTGTGCAACTGACAGTTGATTCCAGCTCTGTCTCAATTTAAAACAGTCTACACAGACTTTATTACACGACCCAACAAAAATCCATCTCAGACAGAAAACTCTCATATCTGCTCCTGTTTTTCATTGCCTATATATTGATTTTTCCCAAGTATTACGCTATTCACGCTTAATAATCACAGAATCACAGAATCACAGAATAGTAGGGGTTGGAAGGGACCTCTGTGGGTCATCTAGTCCAACCCCCCCACCGAAGCAGGGTCACCTACAGCAGGCTGCACAGGACCTTGTCCAGGCGGGTCTTGAATATCTCCAGAGAAGGAGACTCCACAACCTCCCTGGGCAGCCTGTTCCAGTGCTCCGTCACCCTCAGAGGGAAGAAGTTCCTCCTCATGTTCAGACGGAACTTCCTGTGCCTCAGTTTGTGCCCATTGCCCCTTGTCCTGTCACTGGGCACCACTGAAAAGAGCTTGGCCCCATCCTCCTGACACCCACCCTTCAGATATTTGTAGGCATTTATAAGGTCCCCTCGCAGCCTTCTCTTCTTCAGGCTGAACAAGCCCAGTTCCCTCAACCTCTCCTCGTAGGGGAGATGCTCCAGTCCCCTCACCATCCTTGTAGCCCTCCGCTGGACTCTCTCCAGTAGCTCTTCATCCTTCTTGAACTGGGGAGCCCAGAACTGGACACAGTACTCCAGATGAGGCCTCACCAGGGCAGTGTAATAATGTAGTAAGAATCTAGTGGTTTGGTTTGAAATATGCCGAGAGCTTGCATTTCTCTTTTATAACAATCTGTCTGTTGATGTCCAGCACTTATAAACTCAAAACCCAGGACTTTAATAGAAGGCACATAATTCCTTAAATCAATAGATAACAAAATCCACTGGGGTTTCACTGGAAGTTAATTTTCAAAGGGCAAAGTAATTCTGAAACTTAGTTCTTGCCACCAGTTATGCAGCTACCTCTGAAAAATTGCAATTCCTTGCCTTTAAAGTCTAAAAAGTTCTCCATAAATTAATATAAATTTAGTATTTAAATGTTAGGCATGCACAACTGAACAAGGAAAAAGTGCAAACTTCAGTGTAGAAACAAACACATATGACAACCAGCATGTACAGTGCAGATGTCACTATGTGATCTGCCTCTCCCACAGGAGAAAATGGATGAGAAATTGAAACTCAGCACCATGTGAAAAGTAACTAAACTGCAGCAGATGAAAAGGTTGGAGTGACTAACAGCTGCCAACATGTCCATCTAAGAAGAATTTCAGTAACTCAAAACCAGAGACCCCCACTGAACACAGTACTATCCACTTCCACGATGGCTCTCTCTTGTTTCTGTTTTTTTGATTGAATTCAAATACTCAAGTATTCTACTAGGGCCAGGTAAGTGGCAGTTCTTTATTGATTTCAGAAGAGTTTGGACGTAGGCCATATAGTATATTAAAATAGAATAAAAGAGTCAAGATAATAATAAAAATAAATTATTAGATTAGCTATTTATGTTGTCATGGATCCTTCAGATTTAGAATTTTATCCTGCCTTCATCTGTAAGAAATGCTTTTTCAACAGAGAACTCCAAACTCAACACGCTTGTTGAGATGTAAATGCAGATCAAGTATTCACAAGAATTTAACCTGCACAGCAGCCATCTGCCTCAGAAGTACAGATGTCTTTTTCAAACATTGTCTTTTTTGTTTCTCATTCAGCTGAGAATCAGATCATCAACTTCATGTGCATAGCCTTTCGGTCTTTTTTCCATATATAAAATTGCTCCTATTGAATTGCTTACATCTAACTTAGCAAGTAATCATGACCAATAAAAACAGATCTACAGAGAGTAGCAGTTGGTGCTGATGGCCCAGTGTCTACACTATTCATGTTTTAAGGGGTTTTACTTCAATAAGCTTTGGTCTGGTAACCTAGGTTAATGATCACCCGTAGCTGGAATGCATTAACCATGTTCCTGAATGTTTCCTCCAGTTTAATTTGATTTGGGAGGAATCCAGTTCATGCACATTGAAACCACTCCACAATGTGAACTGAAGCACTGGAAGTGGGAAAAATCATGAGATTTAACTCAAAAGCATGCTCTTGGATCCAGACTGAAATCCTAATAGAGATCTTTACAGCAGAATGTCCGTTTTACCAGTGGCCAGGAATTGTACATAAATGGAAGTAAACTCACTTCAAGGCTGTATAGGTGAAGCCAAGCAAGGGCTTTGGCAGGGAGGACTTTTTGGAGAGGATAGATAGAGCAGGGCAGTTAGATCACAGCCTTGGAAACATCATATGATAATTTTTCAACTTGTCCTGGCTTAAAAAGTACAGTGTGGCAAGCTCACCCTGTGCAAGAGACAACTACTCTATCTGTTGTGCCTAAGATACATTGGATGACATTAATATGACATTGCCAACACTGAAGTCATTGACACTCTGCTTACTGAAAGGTTTCTGGAAAGGACCAAAAGCTGTTCACTAACATACTGGCAAAGACAAGATAAACATAGCATTCATCTTTTCTCATGGAAAACTCTTCACAAGCTACTTGCTATTTTCCAACCACAAAAGATTATCACACAAACTCTAGACGAAAAAGCAAACTCTAGGCAAGAAGCATGACATTTTAATACTTCACTGGACCAAACAAAAGCCTATAGTATACCAAACCAGAAGAATTGCCGTATCAAAACAAGACAATAATCCATCCAGTCTGTTATTCTATTTCCAAAAAAGGCTAATTGTAGCTTTTGAGGGTAGCTTAGGTTCCCCATAAACTGCACAGTTCTGTGCAAGTCTGAGGAATAATTTTTCGCCTGACTGCAGCCTGACCATAAAGTCTAAATGTAGCAAGTACACGTTGACAGAGGGAACTGTAAGAAACATGAAACTATAACAAAAAAGCCTTAATATTTTCTAGTTTTTAGTAGTCTTTAGTACTGTAACTTGTATTTCTGCATGCATAGTGATCTAACGATGTAACTGTTACACTAATCCCTGTTTTCTTATTAAGGAATGTAGTGGAAGGACATGGGCACAAGCTATCACTTAGTTGTTAGACAAAATAATTAAGTGAAACAAAAGTGGTCTTGGTTCTCAGCAAATAATTGGGATAATTGTGGGATAAAAGAGACTCCTAAATAATTCTACTCCACACAGCTCGGCCTTGGGAGGGCAAATGTGCCAAGCTACAGAGATAAGGAGGCACCAAGAGAGCAACAAGAGTAGAGCCAAACAACCTGAAGAACATGATCTATGTGATCCTGGAACTGAGTTTGCGCAGAAACAAATGTCAATCAGTGAACGGCATGATGAAGAGGATGGGCCTTCATCTTGGGACCCCCGAAGACCACCCAAAGATGCTAACAGACATGCGTGAAAGATATTTATATATGCTAATTAGTTCCTAGAAATATAATGAATATTTACATGTGTGATTGTATTTAACCTGAAGCAACAGGGTGGTTGGTGCACACGTTTGGAGGAGGAATCCCCTATGTGCCCAGCGCCGCAATAAAGAATACCTGCTTAACAGTATACATTGTACTGTTAGGTTTTTCCTACCGGATCTTCGAATCAACATGATTGTAACAGGACAGCTCTGGATTACAATTCATTTAAAATAAGTACCAATACCCGTTTTCTCCTGCAATGTGATCATGTCCCACAAACCTACAGAGATAACATAAGTCAATATTTTCAACAGAAGCCTCTGAAGAAGCAGAGACACTGCAGAAAGTTGTTTTGCCATTCAGGTTTTTTTGTCTTCATCATCCCCAAATCTGCTCGCCTGCAGAACCATGAAACTCTTAAGACTTCCTTTATTCTTCCCAACTCTTCTTCCCTAATTTCCATTTAGGGCCATATTCCTTGATCCACAGGGAGCAGCACTTACTCTTGGTAGTAATGCATTATCGCAACTACAGTAACTCATTTAAGTGCTATCAAATGTGAAGACTAATTACAGCACCTATGGAATGCATAAAGTTTTTCACAACAGTGTAAATGTTTATTAAAAATTAATATAACTTAAATGTTTGGAAATAACAAGTACTTTTCACAATTACTTCATAAGATATTTTCTGTCATGCATAACGGTTTTTAATTCCTTTCTTATTAATGACAGAAAAAGTTTTGCTCATAGTTTTTCTGTGTGCACCCCGCTGCATGTATGCACATGTGCGGATGCAAGTGAATAAATAAACCTACTACATGCACTTCACTTATCTGAAAATAAAGTTCTTGATGCAATTTATCCTTCCTTTGATGTAGAATAGCTCTATTTACCAATACTTTTCCAGTACTGGTATTTCCTCAATATTGGCATCTCTTCTGCTTACTGCTGTTTACTAGTGCAACTTGTGATGGTGGTCTTTGTGATCTGGACAGACTCCTACTAGCAATAGGACCAAATCCACCAGCCAGTTTCACAGGCATTGTACAGCAGTCAGATGGCCAGTAGTGACCTGGCCTGTTCAACAAAAAGCTCTTGGTTCCATTTCCAGTACCATCAACTTATCTTCCCACTGCTTCACTGTGCAACACACAAGACATTTGCCACAATTCTACATAAGAAAGATTTTCATTTATGTTGGGATTACATACAGAATGGATATGTGGAGTCTCTTTTGAGTGTTGTTCTGGGTGCATTAGTCTCAACAGGTAAAACATTAGGGGTGTCTAGCTTTAAAAGAAAAGCATTATTTTTATATATACTTCATCTTTAACCTCAAACTAGAAAAAGTCATAGATATTCCTGATAAACATCAGCACCATTCCTTACCCCTTTTTGTCCACCTAGTCATGAATGTATTCACCTATCTATACGCAGTGCAATTTTTTTGTACCCCCATTTGTTTTGCTGGGTTATTTTTTCCCACTTACTCTTCCTTCATTTTATTTTGTCTGCTTCTTTTTCCATACTCCGTATCTTCTTTTTTCCTATTCTGATGTATTTTTAGTGCTTCTCTTTTCTTTCAGTCCCCGAGTCAACGGCAACTTATCCTGTCTGATTTCAGAAGCTTTCAGATCTTCTCCTCTCCTCTCTACTCTAGTATTCTCATCCCTTTTCTTGACACTATTTTTCTTCACACTACTGCTGAAAGATGTTTTCATCTTTCAGCACTTTAGCAAGGTGGCCAACATTCATGCCACCGGACTGAAAACTGAATATATTTAAGCAATCTCTGTAGGCCAAACAAACCATGTGCAGCAATGTATCTGCTAATCATTTTAAATCCAAAAGAAGTATTCAGCATTTAGAAACAAGGATCAATCATCTCTATTTGCATCCTTCTATTTTCCTAAACTTAACAACCATATGACCTTGCATGTTGTACCATTACTTCCTAAATCTCTTTTCTCCTTCACATTTTAGCATCTTCATTACCTGCCTTAGACCCAACTTTGAGCAACTGATGTAAAAGTCTTAGGCAATCACCTGAATATTATTCAGCGACTCTGGAAAGTAGCTTGCAGCTTTCCTACCACATGCCAACCCCTAGCCTTCAGTGAAAACAACACTGTGAAACTGTAAAAGCAACTTCTTCAGTATCCACTGAAGTCTAGTAGAAACATAAGGTCTAATGTCACCCCAAATACATTGTATTTTGCCTGAATCGGAGTACGTAATAGCTGCATGTATTAATTCTCTGCAAATGAAGCAGTATGATTGTATTCTTTCAAGGGCCTGCAGGGACTAGTCCAGTATTGCCCACTTTTAATTGTGTCTAAAAATAAGTATTTGCTTACTCAGCCAGCTTCTACATTTATTTCCCTAAATGTATAAAATGGCTGTGGTGCTGCAGTACAACATTATGTGACTGTGCTGTGTCTTGGGGTGCATTCATCAAATTACAAAGGCACTGCAATCAGACGGAAACCAAGCCAAGTCACCCCAGGCAGGGCAGTTTCAGAGCAAAGTAGTCTTGACAGTAGGTATATTTTAATAGGCTGTATTTAACAAACAAGACTGAATATTATTTTTTGGTTTCAGAATTTAAAATCTGTTTCTCTTAGGGATTTTTTGGCTGTATATGCTCATTATATTTTCTTAGCACCTGATCCAAACAGAAATGCACAGCTCCTTCTGCCAACAGATATCTCAAACCCCAGGGAGATAAAGGAATTTTTATACCACCTGACCATAATAGCTTTTACTTTCATACCTTTCAACCTGATATGATCATATTATGAGATGTAAAAAAAGGTAGGACTGAAAAAAAATTACCAATCCAGAAAGTTTCACATGAACCAAAAAGAATTTCTTGATAGCATTAGTAAGTGTACCTAACTCAAGTATCCTGACTCTGCATTTCCAGTGCAGATCATTAGCCCAAGTAAGCTAGTAGGAAATCCTGTGAAGGAGACAGAAATCTCAGTATAAAATAAAGGGGCAATCACTGCTTAGGACAGACAGAGAGATCTAAGCAGATACATGTTCTGTCAATAATTCCTAGTTTATAACCACTAGGCTAAGTGTAAGCATATCAATTACCCATCTATTGCTGCATTCTGCTGCAGTAGTAAGAATGAGAAAAATATTTTGCTAAAATTACAATATATTGTACTCTGAGATCTTGCATGTGTGTGTATTCAACTCAGAAAGCCATCATATCCATAGTACATCACTGCTCTAGCCAGTCACTGCTTGAAGAGTTAATCTTCCTATTTCCCCTAAAATTATTTTAACACTTGTACCAAATTTCTGGTATCCTAAAATCCACATACACCCCCCTGTCAAAAACATCACTTTTTAGTCTGTCATCTCAGTTGTTCCAGTCTTATCACCTATTCTGTATTCATACAAATACACAATTTCCAGAATTACCTATAGCTACATCTGCTGTGTATTCTTTTCTTTTGAGGGGGAAACGTGGCCTTTTTTTTTTATATCAATTACTCAAATCATACTACGACAAACTTAAAAAATGCACAGAGCAATTTAACTGCATCATGCCTTAACTTAAAGCTATGATGTCATCCCACATTATTTATGTACCAGGGGTTTAAAACAGCACTAGTTCAAGCACTACAGAGGTATTCAAGTGACATCAAACCAGCTAAAAGAACAAACAAAAAGCTGATACACAGGATCTTCATTAAGGAATATCTGAAATACACAACTAGGGATTATGGAACAAAATTTTAACTCTTATTACACACTCTGTAGTATTACCTGGAAGTCTCCTTACAGTATCTGTCATTAAATGTTAGTCAGAATTTTCTCTTCCACCAGGCAACTATAGATGACTATAAAAGCCCCAGAAGCTCAGCTGTTAAAAATTAGTGTCAGTGAACCAATTTTAAAGGAGCCATGCACCAGATAAGGGTTTGGCTTTGACAGCACTGTTTTTTGGGTGTTTTTTTTAATGTTTTACTTATAATATGGCAGTTAAATTTTCCCATAGGTTTAATTTAAAAAAATACAAAAATTTTAGGCCTGAGGAGACAAAGAATCCAATAAAGACAAAATATGCCTTGTTGTATAAAACAATTGGTATAAATCTCAAGTAGTAAATTAGGTTAGATGCATGATACCAATACAGTATCCCCTAAAACTGAATGGAGATTAGTATCAAAGGTCCAAGAGTATGATTGCTGTAAGACTCCAGTTGAGTAAGACAAACAATGAGTGGGTTTGAACAGTGCAGGACAGTACAGCAAAGAATCGCATTTCTATGTTATAACGAGACTGGATTATTAAAGAAAATATTAACAAAGACTTGAATTCTTATAGTTTTGTCAACTTATTGGTTCATGATTCTGCATGCTGCAACTGGTTGCAACTTGAATCACAATGACAAATTCTGATCCCACTGAAGTTAGACAGAATCATGCTACAGGAGAAAGAAACACTGATGTCAGGAAAGAAGTTTCATTATTTATCTAAAATCCACGTTTGCACACGTGTTTCTATCGTGTTATGTGCTACAGTTTCAAGCAGATGTTCCTTGAGCCTTTTTTTTTTATGAAATTGTTCTGTGGGAGACTTCCCTTTCTTTAGCAAAAAATTAAAATGGTATCTAGTGTCCCTATCTAACCATACCATAGCCACACGTGTCCACAGTATAGCATTATTCCACAACTTTGTTCCCGTCTTTCTTTCCTCCACTCATTGCGAAATCATCCTCTTTTCAAAGAGCAACTGACCACTGCGAGGTCATTCCATCACCATATCAAGCTGTGTGCCATAAACAGCTACACTGTTGAGGATATAATGAAGCAGAATGCCCCTTTATGAGAATTTTTAATGCAGAGCAACCCCATCTTACACCAGTGATTACTCATTTACTGAACTCTAATTATTTTTTGAAAATTGCCACTTCAACCATTCAGAGATCAGCCTAGAATGCTGTGCTGAAAAGGGCTTTCATAACCTCTTTTACAAAGGGAATACATTTGAGGAATATCTTTGGGGAATACTTAAGAAACAAGTGAAATTCTAACTAGATCATATTACACAATTCTAAATTTAGAAACATTTAGTCTTTTCCCAAAGGGCCTTGAAACATCCAGTAATAGATATTACTAGCATTTCAGATGCACGCAGCTGGGGAGAGGAGGAAAATTTATTTCCACAGCTTCACAAAAGAAACAATTCAGAATACCAAATTTGAATGAGATCAAGATTAGTCTTCTGTCTCCAGTCAAAGAGGTCACCTAATTCGTTCTCCTGTCCTGTCATACAATCAGTTATTCCAACAGTATTAACAGCTAGATGTTTGTTCACTCAGTTCCAAAAACTCTGAAGATGCAGACTCATAATCTTTCCAATGATTTTCACCATCTATATTATCAGACAGGTTTCCTAACTTCTAATTTGAACATTCCTTGATGAAGTTTAAGCCCGTTATTCCTTGTTCTGTCAAAGATGGAGAAAGAAAAAGAACATTTTTATATTTTTGAGAGTTTTACATATTAGAAAACCATTACAATTTCTGTTCATAGTTTTTCTTTTTTCAAAGCAATCCCTTCATTAAATCTTTCTTTGCTGGTGCTGTTTTCTAGGTCTCCAATCACTCTCAAGGCTTTAGAAAAGTGGTTCAGAATTCTGAACTGAAATTGGGTGACCAGAACTGTAATTTGTTGTGTTGTAAACAAAGAGAAATAAAAATCAGCTAAAAAAAAAGAAACCATCTAAACGTCATTCTCAATGCGTCCTACTTCATAGGCATACTATGGTGACAGCTTTGCATCTAAAACAGCGACTGAAAAAAAAAAAAAAAGCAGAAATGTCCTGAAAATATTCAGAAATATCCTGAAATACATAATGATAGAACTAGCAGAGTTAACAAGCCAGTACAAAGCTGCCTAAAGTCAAGTCAGAAATAATTACTGGTTACAAAAAGCCTCGTTGACAGCATTTAACGCTGGTCCCTTGAATTATGAGAAGCGTGCCTTTAGGGCAGAATATATGTAATGCTTGAAAGTCAGGGGTATACTTCCAGTTGGCAGATTTAATAGCACACTTCCATGCTGTGCTCATTTTTATATTGTTAGTAAGCAACTTCTTGAGGAAATCACATTGCAGTCAATGTGCTCGTGTATGAATTTGTTCTTATCCACATCAGTTGGTAGAATAGCAAGCATACTAGAGCCAGGCATGTGGTTTCAGCTTAATGCCAATGCAAAACTGGGCCTTCCTGGTTTTAACTATACCTTTGGAAGGAATTCAGATACAAAACCCAAAGCATGTCTGATTTGAATACAGCAGCAAGTCATATGTAGCCAAGATTCTGCAACAGTACCTAAGAAACAGCAATTTCAGAACATGGTACATAAGAAGATGGCAAGCTTGGGTTAAACAGTTTGCAAGAGGGATTCGTTAATCTAGTCCTGATAGACAGAGTTTCTCCATGACTCTGCTGGATGACAACATGATGTAACCTAGAATATACAAACAATGGTACTACTGGTACTAATCCCAAATCATGCAGCTGAGAAGTGATGTGACCCATCAGAGTAGTGCATTTCATCATGAGCCTTTCTCCCCTTCCAGATTTAGTACAGGCCTTGGAAGATGCTGAGTAATTACTCGCAATTACTACTACCCTTTTCTCATTGCATCGCTGTTAAACTTTTTGCAGAAGAAGGTACAAATCTTGTCTGTGAACAGCTCTGTAGAAAACACTACTCAGAATTAAGTCTTATCACTAATTGTACATAAAGCTCAGATTAAAAGGTGTTTGCACTATATAATTACACATCAAAACAACCACTATTTGCAGTTGTAAACAGTAAAGTCTGATAACACACCTAAACAAAAATTGTTAGGCGGTAAACCCATTGAGGTTTTGCATGTAGACATAATAAATTGGTTGACATTAACCATATTCAAACAGAAAGAGAGCGCACAACGTCGATACAGCATCACCCTCATATACTGGCACATGTAAATACAGTCCCCTCTGATCTTCATTCAAAGGCAGTATCTCAGTTGAAACAGCACGCCCATGGCACATCACGTAGGGATTTTCCAAAGTATTTGTTAAGCAGCAGCATCTCAAACTTTTGCAAGCCAGGAAGAACACGGGAAGGAGACACAGAGGGGTATGAGACCACGGTTCAGAATGTTTCAGAATGCTTCAATCACAAGCTGCCTGCTGCCTTCTCAATGACAGCTTCCTCGGGCACGCTAATAACATTGTACTACTATTTTTTTTTTAAATGCATCTGTTCTCCACGCAAGTAGGGTGCCTAGGTCTCACAGAAAGCAAGCAGTAGTTGTCTGGCTTAAAATTGCTGTTTAGCTGGACTGCATTTCACAGATTTTTTTTTGTGGGCACTATTTTCAGAGCATACAGTACCAGGTTAAATATTCTGCCTTCTTTACAAATCCAACAGTATTTTGTCACCTCAATGTGGACCACTTTCTCAGGGCACAAAACAAAGAAACATTCAGTTTATGTATATTCCTGGATCTTTCTACCAGAGATGCCCTGTTCTGCACTTAGCAGGTATGTCAATGCCACTGAAATCTACAGCTCCTCACAACCGACTAAGCGACACTGCCCTAGAGGCTTCACATGTTGTATTCCAATTCACTAACAAATGCTGCTTGTTTTTTGAGAACCTGCCTGCAGCACTGCAATTGCTTCTGATTGCATTAAATGTTAGGGAAATTCTCCTTCAGGAATTTTAATTAACTGTTGGAGCCACAGGGCTAAAAAGCCCAGCATCAGAGCTGGGGAGAGGGAAACAAATAGGAATCATGTTTAAAAAGAACCTATAGCTAGTACTGGCATTAAGGGTTTCTGTTCTTTAGTTTGTTCTTGTGCTCTTTTCTGCTGAAGATCAAACATTCACGTGGGCAACACTTTTTCCTGCATCTGCAAAGTGACTTATCCTTGACAACTTCGCTAGACCACTAAAAATTCTCATTAGTATGGCACTTGCTTTTTCTTTAGCTCCTTTAGTCCCTTCTTGCTCTCCTCAAAATGTCCTTAGACAAAATGTTTCTCTTGCCATAAAGAAATTAACATGGAGCCACAGAAACAGAGGTATTAAACAGTATGTGGAGCCTTCATTGTACCGTCTACATCTCCAGATGGAAAAACTTAAAGTAGACAAATAGATGGGACAACTTGAAGGAACTCTGCTTTCCTGAACATCCCTTCCTCTGAAAGGATTTCCTTTCTCAAAGGTTTATTCTTCCACAAATATTTCTCTGATCTTCGTTTGAGTGCATATTCCAATTAGTCATAGCAATAAATAAGATATTATTTATTGGTAAGAAATAAGTAAAATCCCTATTCTTTTGATATAAAACTTTTCTACGAGACAATCCTTCTCATTTTAAGTTTAAATGTATGGAGTTTGCTTTTATTTTTGTGTCAAGTAAGGTGCAAGCATTTTGTTAAACAAATGCTAAGGAAAAGAAGTAAAACAACTCAAAAATTAATCTTAGAAGTGACTCAGCTGGACAATGAGCTACACACAATTTATTCCAACACAAAAATGGTGTGAGTTTGGGAAGAAAACTACTTCAGCATTTGGAAGATAGAATGTAAAAACATAAAATGAGCTAAACACTGATATTTAATTTGCATTAATGTTATTATTATTATTAATGTCATTATTATGACACAGTTGTTATCAAAAGGCACAGGGATAAGGTTCATATCCCTCCTCTGTCAGCTCTAAGGTATTTCCAGTTTTGCTGTATCTTCTTAACAAGTGCATTAGTATTGTTGGTTTTAAATAGAAAAGACTACATATATTCCCAAAGCATTCTTATTCTTAAGGTTTTTTTTATCCAATTTAGCACAGAAAAAAATGTCAAGACTATTTCTTTCCATTAAACCACACAACTTATTCTCTTGATATTGCCTCGTTTGTTTTTAAACAGCCTCAGGCTGGCAAAAACTGAGGAAGTCTGTTCCATAAATATTTTAAAACAAAGTTCAGGTGCAAGTAATTTCCAATTTTAGAACATAAGCATATAGCAACACATATGTATGGATTAACAGCATACAGATTTAACGTGTTGCTAGCATCTTATTCAAAGCCACATGCTAAACAAATTCTGCTGGGTAGAATAACTTTCATACTTATGGGAACACTCTCCAACAAATTAGAAGCAAAATAGACTGAAACAGGAGACATTCTGTTCCTTCCCAACAGCAGTCTTGTAACGAGATAAACTTTTTCTTCTGGTACTCGAATCAGGTCTTCTGTGTTTATTAACCTTCTCTTCTCAGGTTCCAGTACAACTGCAAATACTGCCACCTCCATCTGCTGCTTAATGTCATTCAGCTATATGCCTGTGGATTTTTGGCTTTTTTTGAACACCTGCTTGAAATCTTGCTGCTTCTCTCAATGAAGTTCATGCTAAAGATTTCATGGAGTTCAAAGTGAGTACGGACCGATTACCATCTGATTGTAAAATAATTAATTCTCACCACTAGATACACTACCTTTTGTTATCTTGATGCTATGGGTATTTCCTTGTCATGCAAACCTGTCTAGATAGAGAAAATCACCCTTTCTGTAATGGTGAACAACACATCTCAGTGAATCATTGCTCCTTTTCACTAAAGCAGAAACAATTATAGCACTAGGAAAATAAATTAGTAGAAGCATACTCAGAAAACATCTGCAAGTTTCAGTGTCAACTCTAGCCTCTTAAAAGAGTATCTGGTCACTGCCAGGTCACTGTCTCCCCTAAATGAGCTCCATTCAATTGTATAGCTTTAGTGCTAGAAGAAACTTTCAACAAATTCCTGTAATTTATGTTCTCTCTTCTCAGATCCTGATATAAATCCTACTAGGACAACTTGATGCGTCTGGCAATAGGCATAGCTCGTAAGTTCCACTGAGAAGGTAAATCGTCATCCACCTTGAAACATGTCATAGATCACATGGATCTCCAAAATGAAAATACGTATTTTTATAACAACAGCTTTTCTAATATTGGCCAGGCATTGTAGTCTACAGACTTCAGAACAAAGACAGTCATGATCTCAACTGCCATACTTGCATCAGTCCATGCAGACCATCTTAGCTATATATTCTACCTAAGACTTCTGCGTCATACTGTTGACCTTAAATTGCTAAGCTGTGAGCATTAACACCCTTCTTAACAAAGAATTTCCAGACTTTATTTATAGCCTCTCATACAGTCTGGTAAAAAGAAATCAAAAGAACTTTGAAAAGGAAATACAAAAATCTATAAAAGGTCTTTTTGTATTTCAGGATATTGTATCAATGTGGCTTTTCACAACAACCACCTGTGTGCTTGCACCTTGATGACCTGAGTCATTCAAATATAAAAGGTCTATTCACAAGGCAGTGTCTCTTACCTCCCTCTGTTGTAACTGTGGACTCTTTCACAATATAGGTGTTTATAAAAGAGAAATGCATACCTGAGAGAGATAACGATGAGCTGTACTATCACAGGCCCACTTTTTATCCATTAATTATTTAGCATGTCCACAAGAAGACTAAACATTTAGACCTATTGGGTACTCACCACATGTATGAAAAGTATAATAGTAGCTTGTCAGCTGCATACCTTACTCTGGAAAATTATCCTCATTATAAAATATTTATTTCTTTGTATAGACATAAAGTAATAGAAATAATGATGCCTGCAAAATGATCTAGTGGAGACAAGATCAAAATATGAAATGCAATGCCACAGCACAAACAACAAAACCCTATGTAAAAGTTGCCAATATATAGCACTGACACCAGTTAAAAATATTTGTGCAATAAGGACTAAAATGTGAGACTAAAGTTAAGTACTTGACTTCATAGTTTCCATGCAGACATTTTATACCTGTCATCTTGCTGCCTTGGTTGGCAAACTCACAAAGTGCCCTGAGCCCCTGCGGGATACTGCTGTGGGAAATACAGCCTCACTGGCAACAAAAACAATTCAGCATGGTTGAAGAGAAATGAGAGCTGAGACATTGTCCGAGAGTAGTCTTAAGTTACAATCATGAGAAATAAAACCTATTCATGGAGACAACATCAGAGGTAAGCCAAGCAGGCTGATACAAATAAGTGCATTCTACAGTTACGCAGCAGATAAAAGATAGGCTTTGTAAACACTGTAAGTGCATTTACGATTTACTAACTCCTTTGCATTAGTTAATTACCATCTCTATTTTCCAGAGTAAACAGCTTTTTCCTAATGAATCATAATTCAAGTGAACTAAAATTGTGACTAAAATGAAACTGACTAAATAACTAGTCTTAGCCCTTCTGCTGTTCTTGATTTGAATTACAAGTTACATGTACCTTTTAAGCAGGCTTTACTTCTGAAGCCAAAGTTCTCTCATCTGAATACACTAAGTGTGATGGAAATAATGTATCATTTAAAAAATATTCAACTATGGGTACACATAGGCCAGCTTCCCAGCTGCTACACAGATCACAATCAAAGTGGACATCCTCACGGATTTTAAGGACTCTAAAAGCAAACGTGAATAGCATTTAATCAAATTTTTGTGGGACATGGAACCCAAAGACCATCTTTCCTTACCAGTCACAGCCCCTGAAAAAAGCATTCACAACTTGAAGAATAAAACTTATGTAGGCTTATGCATCTGTTGTCTGAAAAATAAAACTGTAGTTTATAGAGAGAGAATAATGTCTCCAGAAAGATGCGTGTTAGCTGTCAGCACCAAAGCTCCTGAGAGTTTACACCAAACTATTTTTAAAAGGGATCATTTATTTAAAGTACATGCTGCAAAATACTCATAACTTCTAAACAAACGGAGTACAGAACTACCTCCTACCTTGTCTTTGCAAAAGCAAAGTTCTCAGAGCTCCTGAATCATATTGGTACCAAAAACAAA
Organism: Opisthocomus hoazin; assembly: GCF_030867145.1. Lineage (NCBI taxonomy): Eukaryota > Metazoa > Chordata > Aves > Opisthocomiformes > Opisthocomidae > Opisthocomus > Opisthocomus hoazin. The sequence continues at coordinate 8,324,333 of NC_134420.1, forward strand.
GGGAAACATTTCTTCCTAAAACGAAAAATCAGAACTGCTACCATACTTTTGCCTTTCATATAAAAAGGGGGTATTTATGAAATAAAAAAAACACAGGGATAGTTACTCATCAGACTTTGAATCTGTTGTAGTTTAACAAAAATCTAATTCCTCTTCAAATTTTTCTCCTTCTAATACCTTTCCTACTGCATAAAAAAAATGTGTATTCAGCTTGCACTTCATGTTATTTGCCATATAACAACAGGAAAAGAAAGGGGGAGAATGCTCATCAGTATCCCTCTTGCACACATCTTCACTTCTTTCCCAGGACATTGTAAATGTCTAAGGCAAACTGTGAAATCTAACTTGCAACAAGGAATCCTTGTAAGGAATCCTGTACAGTTTATGGCCTGTAACAGGTATTTCAAGTGTAGAAAATGCATATTTGTAGGTGTGGAAAAAGGAGATAAAGTAGGAGATAACCTTCCATTTCAAGGCAGTGTTCACATTCTAAGAACATATCCCCTCTACAAGTTGTGCAATATGTGTATTGCTGCCTTTGTGTACGTCCACAGCAATTTGAAGCCTTCATCACTGTGCTCAATATACTCAAATTGCAAAAAACAGAACAAATCAAAGTTGGGCCCTTCCCCAAGGAACTTACACATACAAGAGACAAGTACCTACTTCCAGGGGAAATTCAGAAGAGTATTCCTCAGGGACCTAAAAAATTGACTTGATTTGTTGATACTGCTCATTAAAAAGAGACTCCATGTTGAAGTTACCAAAAGAACACATGCCTAACGCATTCTGTTTCTTTAATACAAGATGACAGAAGAAAGAAAATACTGGTATACAGTATTGTATGTGAGTGCATAAACCTGTATCATGCTAAAAGATGAATGCTTAAGGGAAGCTACAGACTATACCATAGATTCTGTAAAGTCACATGGCAGATTTCCCCTTCTAGAAATACAGAAATACAAAGTAAAGGGGTGGGGGAGATGTCACAAGAACTGAAGCCACTAGGGGCTTGCACTGCCTTGCATCTCCTACTTCACAATGTGATTAGGAAAACTTCTCTGGGCAAAATGAATCCATGATCCTATTAAAGCCATGGGAGCTATATTTTGATTTGCACAGGCCATGGTTTTGCTAAAGGTACTGAGAGACCAGCGCACTTTTGGGCATGAATACATTAAGGCAGGAAATGAAATACAGGTAACTGTGAAGCAAGTATCAATAATGAATGTTTTGTTCCATTGACTTTTTCAGACTTTCATACCATATTACAGAGAGGGATTCCAAAAAAGTCTATGTCCAAGCTGTGGTCATTGACAATGCTTATGTAACACAAAGTGAAATGCACACTGTATTTAATACTATTAGTTCTGATACCATTTTGTGTCCCTGTCTATAGCAGGGGTGTTGGAACTAGATGATCTTTAAGGTCCCTTCCAACCCAAACCATTCTATGATTCCACAATCTTATCTGCTGTGTTGGGTATTATGAATTGTACTACACTGCACAGTCAGAAAGAACCTTCCTGCGATAGGAGCAGGTCTGAAGTTCTTACGAATAACTTAGTCCACAGAAGTCAACATTAGGGCTTGAGCAAGACAAAAATATGATGTCTCACAAATCAATACTAAAACCCCTTATACCTCTTAATATGAGTTCTGATGGAAGGAAGCAGAGGGTGTTTCTGAGGAAGAATTAACCAATTACTGATTTTAAAATGTCGAAACTGGCTTGCAGTAAGTTGTATTTTGCCTGGAGCATGATATAAGCAATGTTTTATATACAAGTAATAATTTATAAATGAGACTTATAGTCTGGATACTTACATTTTTGTTTGTTATATTTTTAAATCTATTTCTCTAATTTGTTCCATATGCCTTTGAGGTATCCGGAAGGTTATCACTCAGTAGGAGGTAGTCCCATGTACCCAATGAGACAATTTAAGGCTCAAAATGTAGAACTGGTGATCCATATTAGCAAATCAGGCTATTGCTGATATGGAATAACTTACTATTTAATTAGCTGACTCATATAAAATGTCACTCAATAGAAATTCTAATATCAAAGAAAATTTATGGTTGAAAAAAATGCAAGAGGATCTTGTAAGCCACTATGCTTTGATTTGGATTAAGATTTTTACCATCTTCAAGTCTGAAAGTGTTAACATAAAAGCTGTTACTCTTAGAAACTGCCATGTCTGTCCATTGAAATGAAGGTTTCACTGATACATGGAACCCTTCATTGTTTTATTTTGGGGTTGCAGGTTTTTTTTGTTTTGTTTTAACACAGCTGTCTCTTTCTTTTTTTTCCTCTTTCTTTGTAATATGGCAGACCGCCCTGCTTTTACACGCAGGAAGGATCTGCCTGTGTAAGAGCTTATTCTCTCCTGTCAGCCCATCATATTTGCTCACCTCTGCATTAATGAGCCAAAAATGGCAATGGATCTGAAATGGCTGTACCAGCTTTACTGATCTGGAAAAGAAGCAAACACAATTTCAGCTCTTGATAATATCAATAACAGTTTCCTTGATAAAATCTTGAGAAGTTGATTAATAAAAAATAAAGGACCACAGAATTATTTTGCTTGTGGCTTAAAGCTAGATTCATTTATTTTAATTTTATTCCAAAATTACTCCCTTTTCATAACTTTTGTGCAATCATCAGACACTTTGAAGACCAAAACAAAGCCTGTCATGAAAGGCCACTAGCCCAACCACTTTCTGACAGCCCTTATCAGCCAAATCATGACGAAATAAGCTGGGCCCAAAAATGAGTTACCTAGAATTGGACAACAGAGCATAATTTGATGTACAAATTTCAGAGGTGTAGAAAAAAAGATATTAAGAAATCTCTTCAAATAGAGAAAATATTCTAACTTCCACTACCCAGAAAATAGTGGTATTGATTCAAGAGGCATACCGTATGTATTTCTGAATACATAGCATTTTAGGGCATTTATTAGAATCATTGGTAAATGAGGAGTTGCAACACTGCCTCTTGCCTGTTTGCTTCTTGCCCCCCTTCCTCCACTATTGTCAGTGTCAGTTAAAAGCAGTAACAAAGTGACAGTACATGTCTTTGTTAAAGCAACCCATGCTCTCATTCCTGAATGTTTAAATGCAGCCACCCTTCCTTTTTAATACAGAAGTAGCTATAAACTGGACTTCAGTCGTCTCTGCTTGTAAAGCACCAGTACAGAGAGACCAAAATCCTGAATGATGTCTTTGGGTGACAACATAATACAGACTGTTAGAGCTGTCACTAATTTCCTGCAGATTAATAAGGGATAGGTATTCCCTCATATTGCCATGGGGAACTGCTGAAACATAAAGCTAACACAAGACATCTGTGAAAAGACATGCATGTTCATGTCTCTCTCTAAACACATTCAACATGTCAAACATTTCAAATGTCATTTTTGTTAGATGTCATTAACTCGCCACTCTATGTACACTCTATATGTACCCTATATCTGACATAAGCTTTGTAACTAAGAGAGACTTCTTTTTATCTTAAGGAATTCATATAAGCTTGGAGCTAAGTCTGCATTAAATCACTGAATATACAAGCAATATAATCTCAGTTTTTCTTACTGATAAACATGCAGACTATATGCTTTTAAAGCAGTCATCGTGTCCTGTGGTATTACACAACAAACTGAACTGTGGCTTCCAGGCACAGAATGACTCAAAAAGAATAAACAGATTTCTTTAACACTTAGGTATGATGAACCAGATGAACTAGAAACTGCAGACTTTTGATAGGAATTACAGAAAGAAGTATGTAAAAGCATCAAGTAAGGATTTCGCTTATACTAAGTGTTAGTAAGGATTTCATGTGCCACCTCAGAACATGAATGAATATTCTGCTCAGGTTGTACAGCAGTGAATCTGGGTTAGCAGTATGAACAATAAAAGGATTGTGTAAACTGTATTGGATATACATCTACTCAAATTCAAAAGAACTGTAAGTTGAAAAGGACAATCTTTACAAGTCAAATGTTGGCACAAGAGAGTCACAGTAGGCTAGGACTTGAAATCAGGAAGTTCTGTTCCCATCTCTGCTATGGATATGCAACCTTGAACAAGTCTATCTACATCTTTCATGTTGTGTTTATGTACTTGTTAACTTACACTATCTATGATACAGGACAGAGTGCATGCCCGTTGGCTTGAGTAAGGCCTCCCCATGTTACTAGTACAACAGAGAGCACCCGTTAATAAATACCAAAGTCACAAGTGACTTCAGAAGCACTTGATCATGCAAAGCAAGTGTTCAAATAATCATTCTTCTCAGTGGCTCTAGTTCTTGATTCAATCTACACCAGTTTTAGATATGAACTATGCTTTCTGACAAGATTAAAAAACAAAACAAAACCAAATCAGTTCCGTGCAGGAGAAACTAAAATAGCCACAAAACCCCCTATTTTACAGGATTTGTGATTTTAAGGTCCTTGAAACAATTTGGTCTAAAACTGTAGGAACAGTAGAGTTTGTGCTAGTACTGAGTATTCCATGGTGAATCAGTTTACTTGGTGGTTTCCTGCAAGATTTAGAATTATAAGGAGAAATCCATTTAGAAATAAACTATTGCTCGGGAAAGAAATATGTCAGGGGATACAGGTGATAGGAGAAGCTTGAAGAAGCTAAATCTGTCATTCACACCCAACAAAACAGCAGTATTTGAAGATACCAAATCAAGACTGATTCAGTAAAAAGGTCACTGAAATTGCTGAACAGAAAATGACACATTTTGTGTGATAAGCTGATATTTGACAGAAAAAAAAAAATCAGTCTGATATGCAATAAGCTGAAAAAAAGCCAGAGGTATAACACCTGTGTGCATGGATAGGAAGAAAAGTTGGCAGACAAAAGGCAGAACACAGCCAAGAGCTTGGAGGAGAAGCAGAGGTAAAATAAAGCAATATGAGTGGAAGGAGTGAAATGAATGTTAGTCATTCAGAAGTTGTAGGTCTGTAAAGACCAAGAGACATGTTGACAGTCTCATGATATAGATTGAAAAACATGCCATTTTTCTTCTCTAGACAATGTTCTTTGCTTCATTATATGTTGAAATAATTGAGAAAGGTATCTAGAAAGAAATTGGCACCTTTTGTTGCTGTAGACTTCTAAATAAAGAACAAAACGAGTCAAGAATCTGTAGTTAAATTTCCAGATTTAAAGTATCAGTAGCAACCTCCAAGCTGTAATTGTACTCTTGCTTGCTAGCAAAACCAAAAAAATGATAAGTCTGGAAAAGAAACACTTTTAACGCTGTTGGAAGATACTGATAGAAAGACATGATTATTTTTCTAATTGTTATTTTACTGTGCTTAATGTACTTATTGCATTTAGTTACCAAACATACATGAACTTTTTATATATGTATGATCCACATGCATTGTAAATAGAATGCTCCAATATACAGTGGAGTATTAGGATAGGTGAACATGGAATGCTATGCAGATACGCCTGATAGAAATCTCTCCAAGGGACCATAAGAGTTCTAAGATTTGGTCTTCAGCTGCTATAAAAAAACCTACTTTGCTTCCTTCTTCATGTCTGGTCCTGAATCTGTACAGCAGATGGTTACGAATTTTTCAGTGCATCCCAGAGAGGTAGAGTTTTCAACCAATTTTCCCCTAGTGGATGGCATTCTCCTTCTCCCCAAAAGCCATCCGAAAATGTAGACAATGATTTATGTTGTGGGATAGGTGGCCAGTGTCTCGGTATTGCACAACGAAGTCAAGGCAATGGACGTTAGGAAAAGAAAGGTGTTCCTTTCTTAGCTGGGAAAGAGGCGATAGAATTGCCTGCTCCAAGAAACAAGAAAATTGTGGTTTCAATTTGAGAGCTGAAAAAAGATTGATGCAAGAACAGGAAAGTAAACAACTCTTTACTACAGCTGGTGGTAATCTGTATTACAGAATCAGCTCTCACAAAGGAAAGGGATAGGTCTAAGCCATGATGGTTTGATTTGTATCAGTACTTGATTCCTCAAGAGCTCTCCATCAGTATTCAGTGGTATGTGAGCACAGAATCCAGCTCATTTATTTTTCCTGTCAAAAACATATATCAAATTTTTGTTTTTTTCTTTTCAGGCCACTAGATTAAAGTCAATTGATTTGAAACATTTACATTTTTGCTTTCAGGTATGTCACTAGAAATGTGTAGGGAGACTGCAAGCACAGACAGATCTGAAGTTAAACAGCACAGGAGGCAAGAGAGGTAAGGATGAAAAACTGGAGTTACAACAAGAAAAAATAAAATGAGAAAGCTACTAGTTTTCACCTTCTGAACGACAATAGCGCCTTTTAAAAAATATGCACACTTGTTATGGACGAAAGTAGACTGGAATGATGTTAAGAGGACAGGAGGGGTTGTGTGTGGAGCAACACATGGATAACACGTTCATGTGTTCTCAGGCTGACACTGTCAATTACGTCACAGCTCATCTGATAAAGACAAACTTCTGGGGTCATCTGTTTTTTCTTCCATCTGTCAGCCCATCACACTGTAAAGAGCTATTTAAAACCTAGAAACAAATGCCAAGATAATCATCTAAGATAAGAACAATTTTTTTTCTCTTGGTCACAAAATATGAATGGGACATCCAAGTGCACAAATAGTATGAAATGCAAAAGCTGCAGAATAGCTTTCCACACGCCTCAAATCATACCCCGACACTTTCATATCATGGCAGCAGGTTTTTAGTTCAGAGTGAAACTTAAACATTTATCATGTTATTTATTTTCATGACATCTGAATGATTTTGACATGAGCAAAATCTAATTCATCTTCTATTCTAATTCATCTAGCCATTCATCTTCTACCTTATTTTACTTTTAAGACTGTATGCAAATGCTTTCTGTGTTCTTCAGTTGTGCTAATTAACACACATCTAGTTAGTTAAATGTTATACGCTCTCTTGTAAATATCTAGTATTAGCCAGAGATGGTCATGCATCTGAGTCTATAGGGGCCTTTACTATTAAAGGCCCCAAATGACTTCAAGTGCATTTGTAAAGCACTCCACCAGCATCTGGCCTTCCCACTTTAGAATCAATCTTATATTATACCAAGGACTATAAAAACAAGAAAACATTAGTTCCAAAAAACATGATTGTATGTAAGAAGTATTGCAAACATACAAGAAATGACAGCCATGAATTCATGTAAGCCTGGGCTGAACTACTTTACCCATGAAAGCTAAAGCATTATAACAGGGATTCTTTGTTTATTAAATAAATAGGTTATTCTAGTCTGCATTTAGAGAAAGCTCATCACCTTTTCTGGCTGTTGACTAACCTCAAGCTTTTCAATCATTTATTGGAACATATTTTATTCAGATTTTATTTTATAATGTTTGCAACAGAATTTAAGCCTCTCTTGAATGCTTGTGTTTATGCCATTCTTAAGGAAGCTTATCTCTCCAGAGATTCTGGGCATGAAAATTGCTTTTACAGGGGAGCATACTTGAATTTTGGGATCAGGTGAAAATAGGCCTGCAGAAGCATCCTGAGCAATCTAACAAGGTCTACCACTGTGGCTTTTGCTTCCCCTTTTCCTCACACAACTGTGCTTTCAGCTTCTCTAACAGACCTGCTGACGTCACAGATCCTGAGATGTCACGGAATCCACAGCTGCCTGAAGAGCTGCAGACCATATCTCATTAAGCCTACTTGCTCACCACTGAAATGAAAAATAGGAAAGATGTAGACAGACAGATGAACAGGAAAAGCAAAGGAGTAATAAAAGCACTACTGCCATAATTAATTCACTTTTTTCAAGCAATCTCATCTCTAAGAGAATTCTAATAAAAGAGATGAGCATATTCCATCTCAAGAAAAAAAAGGAAGAAAAGATTGTTTTCCTAGACTGCCATTTTCTCTCTCTCTCTTTTTTTTATTAACATCATTCAAAGATCGTTACATTTTTAAAACGAGTAAGGTTAATTCTATGTGAAGCATCATTAACTCTTCTTGCATGCTCTGTGACTTCTCTCATCCTCAGTAGGGACAAGAAGCACAACTACATACTATACAGTTAATTATAGTGTAGCTGCTGCCTCAGCTGTGCTGTTATGACTGGTGGGAGAACTACAGGGGAGAACTGAAGAGGTCCTTTCCAAGCATGGCTAAAAGCCACTGGTTTTAGTGCCCCCCCATGGCAAACCTCAGGATTCTGCTTCATTTTTGTGTTCTACTTCGTACATCATGCACACCCTGGAGAATGAGGATCTCTCAGACACAGAGTTCATTTGTCCTACTATACACTCCCGTGCTGGCAGCTGCAAACGGGGCACTTCCAGGATCACTGTAGCATGCGCATCTGTAGTTGCATGGCCAAAAGATTTGGACATCAATCCAACTGGGCATAAGAATAACATTTTAACACAGCATTTCAGTGTGTATTAGCTCCATAAATAACAAATGCCCTCTATATTAATTAAAATTTATTATTCTAATGGAAAGTCTGTACCCATTGTATTACAGATTAGCTGGTTCTTGAATCCTTGCTTTGTTATAAAATTGGTCTTTTGAGACTTAAAAGGATTCACATCCATAAATTACATTTAGCTACATTTACATCAACAGCCATTATTCATTTGCTTCTCAAACAAATCACTTAAAATATACATTCATAGTGTTCTTACTATAACTTTTATGTCCATTTTTTCACAGCCCCCCTCAAAAAGTTAACATTAATGTAGCCACTTAAATGCACATGTAGATAATTTTATTTATGTGAATTGAGTGCTACATCAAATTCTTCTTGGAAATGTTATGCTGTAAGGCTCTGTATCATCTGTTGCAAATACTACTGTAAGAGCACATAGTGACCCTGTCCCTCCCCTATCTTGTTCTTCTGTTACTTCCACCACAAGATCATCTAAAAGCAGTGAAAGTTAATATGATAAAATGTAACAAAAAAAATCACATCAATTGAAGTGTCTTATATAATAGCAAGTGTTCTGTGTCTCAGGCAGTGGGTTGGAGTAAATTGAAACTCTGAACGTTATCATGGGGCTGGAAAGAGAAGGAGCTTAGTACAGCTTAGAAAGACTGTACTTTTCAGCCTGAGAATTTCAATGCAAGAAGGTCAATCTAATTTATACATTCTGCATATTAAATGTTTAAAAATCACATAGTCTACCAATTCAGAAGAATCAGAGTATGACTACTTCAAGAAGAACCATAAGGCAAACAAAAGTATAAAAATGAAGATAAAATATTGTAAATCTGTCATCTTGTGTTCATCACGAGAATGCTAGCCTTATTTCATTACTTACAGCCCAACCTAATAATTTCTGATCATGTTTTCTATTGCTAAGAAGTGTTCCATTAACACTCTTCTTACTAATAAAGGTTTGCTGAATACCTAGGAACACGAGAATATATCCTAAGTCACCGAATATATTGAACAGTCAAAAACTCAGTGGAACTAAAGAGTGTTTTTCTGATTATCTCCCTTCAGGAAACTGGGTTTTTTTCCCCTCACTATGAGCTAATGGCAGGCAGATTCCTGGCACCAAAAGTATGTGACGTGAACTTCTTTTTTCAGCTCCCAAATTACCCTCTGCTGCTTTCAAGCAGTGTATTAGACTAAAATGAAGCTGAACACTATCACAATGGTGGAAAAATATGTGGAAAGTAGCACATACAGGCTCCATTGTCTAGGCTAAAAATAAGAAACTGAATATGTGAATTTTTTCCACAACTATGCAAAATTCCCTGCATCTATTTTATATGTTCTGTAGCTCATAAGTATGTTTTTGCTTACTAAATGCCCAATTAGTTCATATATTTTCATAGACCATTTCAACTACTGGTGATTGAAACAGATATAATGAGTCTCTCTCTGCATAGTTTATTATTGGTATAATCATAAAACCATAGGACAATTCAAGTTGGAGGGGACATCAAAAGTCCAACCTCCTGCTGAAAGCAGGGTAAGCTATGAGATCAGTCCAGGTTATTCAGGGCTTATCCACTCAGGTCTTGAAAAACCCCAAGGACAGAGACTGCAAAGCCTAAAAGAATATGGCTAATTACATGCATTACGTGGCATTTTCTTTCCTGAATGCTTGACTCCAAAGTTGCCAGAGAAAAAATTAAACATTGCCAGTGAGAATACATATGTATACATAAGCACATACATGCAAACACAGAGCAAAATATAATTTCATAAATGTGTTCACAATGTTTCCTGCTCCCATAATGTGTTTTCAAGGAAAAACACAAGTTTTTGAATATGGTATGAAGTGAATAAATGGATGAAAGAAAAAGTGATGCATCTGTGAATGAATATTAATTGATACATTGCCAGTTATCATAAGGAAAGATTCGTGAGTTGCATTACTATATGTGTTAGCCCTGACTCCATGCAAAAGGAAAAAATTATCTCTGCTCAAAGGCAGAGAAAAAACATTTTGCATTTCCGCACCTCACAAGCTATTTACATTTTATTTTTAACAGCTAACTCAGTCTCCTTACACTTACCACATAGTTCAAGCTACACACTGGTAAGCATTAACACCTGTTATCCAGCACTGATGGATTCTTCTCATAGATCATGTTGGAAATCAAGCATCTCCAAGTATAACAAGTGTAACAGACAATACTAAAACTGATTCAGAGTAGCTCTCAAGAGAAACATTCTAGCTAATTGACAATGTCTTTAGGTCAAGTGTGTTTGTACTCAAACTGGTACAGCAACTTTCAAACCACTGTTTAAGTAGATTTGTCTATTGTAAAAGGTCCTTAGCACAGCTTTCATTATTCATTATTTCATTTATTTCTGCACGGCTTCTTAAAATGCATCTTTCATTTAAGTATCTCAAATCTCCATTAAAAGACCTGACTAACCATATTTGGTTTCTCTTCTCTCTATTCCTCTCTCTCCAGGAACGCTATCACATATACAACCTGGCTAAAGAGAGTGGGAAGAAAAAGGGGGAGTCTAAGCATATGTGGTGTTGCTTGTTTCTGTTAAAGAAGCATTTCTCATTATTTTGAGCAAAAGGTAAGGTAGGCTGTTACCATCCTTAGCTCCTACAAGAGTCTGTTGCACAGATATTGCGCCATTATAATTTTTAATAAGATTAGTCTTTCCAGTATTGCTATAATTCTGCACTTATACTATCATCTTCATTGTTTGCCAAAGCAACGTGCACAGTTCCCTAAATTATGCAGACTATTTCATTTAATTAAATGAAAGGTGCCTTAATATCTTTCATGGATATTTGCTATTTCAGGCTACAGAACACAACATTAAATTTATATTTTTGTGGTCACATGGTTAATGTTCTAATAGTCTTCATTTGTATTACATTTCTATTACTATAAGAGGAAAAGTATAGGCCATTAATATGAATAATAACCATTCATTTACTATTAAATCTTGCATGGGATTATACTTAGGTTGTAATAGAAGCCGTTAGTATTTTAAAAATATACTATCCTCTCTCACAGTAAATTTATCTCCTGTATCTTTTCTAAGGTGCTTAATTAACAAATACAATTTGTTCAACTGACAGTCCTCCCAGACACTGAGAGACAACTACCGCATCTCAAAAATACTTGCAAAACAGTTTGCCAAAGAAATAAAAACAGGTGAACTTCTTAATTCTTTATGGTGGAGAAGCACACCAAGTGGTACGATTTCAACAATAATGAATAACTATGAAGGCCTACCTGAAAGAAAAACAAAAGCTACCTGGTTCCATAAAATTATATTCTTCATTTTCAAGTTTCCAAGCAGCAAAGGCAGTAAGTTTCAAGCATACATTCACTTTTATATTAATATGTTACTTTCAAAAACACAGACTAGGAGTGGGTTTCTGCAAACCCTACTTCCACTCAACAGTACTTACTCTGATAGTTCCACAGTTCTTCTGACTTTTCCAACCTAGCATGATATAACACATAGTTAAAGCATTTCCTCTTCTCAGATAATTGCACAGTATTTCCGTCTCACTTCCCCAAAGGAGATCTCATTATCGACTCTAAGAATAATTTAGGGAAAATTCTTACATAAGGACCAACTGCTTAAAAACATTCCACCTGCCTCAAAATTAAGCAATAATAGTTCTAAACAAAGGAATGTTTTCAAGGGCAACAATTTCCAAAAAATCTACATGTTACGTGGTGATTTTCAAAATAAAGTAACGTAGTACAAAAACAAGCAAAAAACTTTGGGGCAGCACATTTCCAACTCATATGAAAAGTAATATGAAATTAGCTCTGCCTTTTAGGAGCATACAAACTACTTCTCAGAACTATAATTAGGAGAACCTGAGCTAAAAAAGGCTCATTGGCTGTTGAGGTTCAAGCACCTGACTAAAATCAAGCACCCTTATTAGCACAGATAAAGCAATAATTTTATCAGTTAAAGGAAGCTTCTAGCCTGTTTTGACAAGTGTAGAATCTCTTTCTCAAGATATCTGTGTTTACCTTGAATGCCCAAAGCATTTAGCAAATTTGTAGATACATGCTTTCCATGACAACTGCCTGTCAGGTTCAAAAGCATAGTTTGAACTTGGGTCCCTGAATGCCAAGTGTCATCTATCAACTCAGAATGTCATTATCTTCTATTAGATTCTTCTCTTTTTAATTTGACTAATCACTAGGTCAAAAACCAAGGATCACCAGACAAAAAATACAAGCTACTTATGTACAGTACATATGTATCACTCAGTTTTCAAGGATAGATGATGGGGCCAACCAAGCCTTACAAAAGGCTAACTTCCTTCCAGTATTGCCAGCCCTGTAACACCAGCTGCGCTTGTAGAAGCAGCAAGCAGTACTGCAGAATAACCTGCACAGCCTGAGATCTGACCAGAAACACAGTGATGTACTTGTGACAGGATGCCTGGACTGTGCTTCCCACAAAGGCAGAGATTCAGGAGTAAAGTTGTAAATGGGACCCAGTGAGCAAGCAGAGACAGACTTCTTGAGCACAGAGCTCATTGGACCGATATGCACAGCACGGAAATTGTCAACTTGTTTGCTTCTATCTTGTCAAGGGAAGCAGAATTTTATGCCTTTTTCTGGAAATTAACTAAGAATATTGCTCAATCATTTAATTTGTGTAAACCAACAGAACGTATATCATCAAACTTTAGCTACTTGAACTAAAAGAAAAACATTATGGTGTCTAAAGATCAAAGAAGACAGAAGAGTTACTCACATGTTCATCCATCACATTCACTAGTCCATTACACATATTGATCCTTCATTTACTAAAGTAAATATCATATGGTGTTGAACATCTCAGTGTGAAGCTCCATAAGGAATCCAGTTAATGACAGCTAACAGGAAAAATTAGGCAGAAGAGAAAGCTAATATACATTCACTTTCATACATTTGGCCCAGTAAATGACTGTACTGCATTGCAGCTGAGATGCAATTCCCTAAGGAAAAGGAAATCAACCTGACAGAAATTCCAGTATTAAGGCAGGTACATACATAAGAGTTGTGAATATGCCAAATAATCCAAATAAAAAAACTGGTTCAGCTCCTCATCTGGAGAAAATTGCCAACTTCCGACCTGAGCCTCCAGCCCTAGCATTCATTGTTTAACGTGGATCTGATATAAACTAAGGAACAGGTAATTATAACTGAGACCACGGACAGCTATGCTTAAATGATTCTTATGCATGAAGCTGCTGGAAAATATCAGGGGCAAAATTAACTGCTAATGATTTCATAATGACAATCACCAAGTCTATTAGCCTAATGGTCCATAGTAGCAGTGCACCCTGGAGTTTCAGATACTGGAGGACAAAGCTCCAGTTTGTGTTCATAAGTAAACTGCTGCCACCTGTCCTGTAGGCTTACTGCTGCCTGTAAAATCCTAGAGGGATCTTTTACACTTGCACTCAAAGCAAGGTTTTTGACCAGCAATGTATGAATAATTATTCGTATAGTTAATTGACCAAACTGAGATGTTAAAAGAAATTCAATGTACTCCAAATCCAGAACTAATTTTATTTTTTATATTTGTTGACAAAATTAAAGAGCAGGAAAAATTGTTTTCAAGTATAGCACTCTCATTTAATGTAAGCATAAAGCTATATTTAGGAGATTTTGGACCAATGAGGGTTTAATTTCACTTAAACTCAGCAACAAAGCTGTTTCCCCCCCTCCCCTTTTTTTTTTTGAAATATACAAAGATATTTGACTTTCAAATATATATATAGTTTCAATGGGGAGGCAATTCAATACATTCAACACACAAACTACTGATCAAAATATGTAACCTTTTTCTGAGAAAAGTTACATCAGAAATTTTTGCTCAATCCTTGCTAAATGCGTTCGGCTGCACCCTTGTATGTTTGCAAGGATCAAAAATTAAGTACTATCTTTTTCTGTAAACTTGTGCAACCTGCTTTCTCAGATCCTCGTTCTCATCATTTTCATTATCCTCTTTACCCTGAACATTGTCAGTCTCAGAAGCGCCTCTCCCTTTTTTCTCCCACTTTATGTTCTCCACACTGAAGGGATTAACTTCTAAACTTACAAAACCAAACCCAAACATTCTCCTCTGAAATATTTTCTTCTTTAAGATCACGCAAGACTGACACATTCACTTCTGGAACTTTTATGAAAGGAAAGCAGCAGAAAGTAGCTCTGTTAGTGTCAGTGAAACTACCCTACATGTTCATCATGTAAGCTTATGGAGAATTTAGTCCATAATTATTAAAACCTTGTATTTGTCACAGCTATAGAAGCAAAAGGGCTTCTATGCCAATAGAGTATCCCTCTGTGATGTTGTATCTACAAAGGTACAAGTTAAACTAAGTAGAATGAAACTACACCATAATCACTGCAGAAACTGCAAGTGTATCAAATGCGTAAAGCAATTCTTCAGAGGTACAATGGTGGAGGTTGTCATGGCAACTCTTCTCACTCATTTCCACTGATTTTTGGCAAGCATTTTTAAATTTTTTTCAAAGCATTTTTACTCCTTCCCTCCTAGCCCTTTTTCTTCCTCTCACACAATATGAATGATCTCACTGAAAGTGAAGAGCATGCAAAAACCTCAGTGTGCCGCCACTTCAGATAGAAGACTGAAGATAGCAATATACATGTTGTGGGGTTTACACTATCACAAGTGCAACAGTCCAGCCAGCAATAAATCTCTTTTTTTTCATCCTGTAGAAGACACAGTATGATGTTGAACTGTTAATGTTTACTGAAAGACTCTAGACAAGAACCAGCTTAAAAGGCCTGGGAACCCAAGAGGTCTATGAGTTTATAATCTCCAGTCCACCTGCAGACAAACTTTATGCCAAGTCTATTCTCATGCTTGTCTTCTAAAGAGCTACCTTTTTGCCCATGCATCTTTCCACAGTCCAAGTATGCAAGTGTTCTCATCAGTAACTACAGGCTACTTCAGGTCATGCTCCCAGAGTACCTTTAGAAAACAGATCTAGCAAAAGGCAATTTCCACCTGCACTGCAGTCACAATTTGTTCCACTCATAGTATTTGCTCTTCTCCCCATCCTGTGGCACATGTGCCATAAATATTCCAGAGTGCCTGACGTCTCATCAG
Source organism: Opisthocomus hoazin (assembly GCF_030867145.1). Lineage (NCBI taxonomy): Eukaryota > Metazoa > Chordata > Aves > Opisthocomiformes > Opisthocomidae > Opisthocomus > Opisthocomus hoazin. The sequence goes on from NC_134420.1 coordinate 8,339,890, forward strand.
CTGAAGTTACGCCATCTAAAGCCGCTTTAAATCAGCGACGCCCTCGGAGATGTCTCTGTGTGACAGACCACAACGCATTGAATACATGATACAATCTGCTCGTAGGGTTCTAAGTTGGCTAATAGGATTTCTGCCCACAACTTTGAAATACCTGTGGGTTTGCTGCACAAGAACAATCAACTTAAGCTTTTGACTAAGCGGTAAAAAGCAGCACCAACGTGCCATTTCTCTGTGCTCAAGCACAAGGGTGAAATTGCAGAGCTGAGCTCTCACAGGATCAGAGCCTTCCTCTGGCTACTCTGTGAAACTCATGGAATGCTCCCCCACTTCCAGCCATGGGTGTGTGCCCATGGGTATTCTCCGTTCACAGACAGCTTCTAATGAAAGGAAACCCATTTTCAATTTTTAAGGCAGCTGTGAAGACACGATTGTTATCCATTTTCCCTTTCCAGACAGTGTCTGTTTCAGAGCATATGTCCCAAGCTCAAAGTCTTCGAACACAATGTCTTCATATTAAATTGACAAATTTTTACACGAAGAAAATATTTTTAGGACTTGATCTTTCAAGGAAAATCACTTCAACACGCTAACAGTGTTCTGGGATATATTATTTTGTGTTCTACTTTGTTTCACTAAAAGTAAAATTATTTTAGCAAAGACAAAAGGTCCATCTAGTCCAGTGTCCTGTTTCTGGTTGCAGCCAGTATTCAGGATGATTCCTGCAACTATGCAAACCCAAAGCCTATGCATACAGCTGAGGGAAGACCTCAATATTTATCAATTTCTGATTTAGGTCCTGTGAGTATTTTACAGATCTTTCTACGGGAAAGTGTGTGCGGGAAAACTATTCTACAGTTAACAGTATCCACAAAGTCCTACAAATATCCTCGAAACTCCAGAGGATAGTAACGAAGACCTTGCAAATCCATGCTGGCAGCTTGTGAACGGCAGGTACTCCATCTCCACACAACTTACATTCAAATGCAAGGCAGGAAAGTACTTGTAGTTTTAACCAAATGACAAGACCCTACTTACCACGTTACAATAGCATATATACATTTACAGACCTCATGAGGGTTAGCAAAGGAATAGTCAGTTATGAAATACTGCTGGTGTTTGAAAGAACTCCCTGTGTAAGATATGTATTACCACAGACAATTTCACAAGTCCTTCAGAGGAATGTCACATACATACCTACTCTGTTGCCCTCTACAATTACTTCAGATCAGTTAAGGTGCTTCTATTCTGTTTAATACACATCAACACAAACTAAGCATAAGCAAAAGGTACCAGATACTAAGTATCAGTTACATCTGCTAAGATGCAAACAAAAGAATTGTAGGTTTGCCATACTAGAAACAATGAGTCATATGAACTGGAATAAAGCTGTTTTACAGAAAAGTCTCAGTCCTTCAACCTTTGTACTGGCTATTCCAGATTTTAGCACCTGAGAATAAAATGCAGCACTTGAAGATTTTGTTAGGTAACATTATACAATTGTCAATAATATAAACATTATAATCTATGTGAAATTTGATCAGATTACTGTTTAGCCTAAGAGTGCAATCTGAAAGAAATTACTCACAAAAACAGCCCCACAAAATAATTTTCCTTTCATGTTTATAAAGGATTGTTACCGTACCATAGTTATTCCCCATAGGTGAGACTTGTTGTCAGTGATGGAGCTGCTCCTTTAGATCATGTGGCAAAAGCTCGTGCACCAAGACTGACAATTCTCAGACTCGAGCCCTCCCAAAGACTTAAGGCAGCCATCACTACCTGACAAACTGCTGCAGAATCAAAAATAGGGAAAAGTTCACCAGTTCTACCACCATAATTTCTTCAAAGTAAACATCCTACCAACATGCTCCACCTCCATCAGGTATTATCATACTGTGCACATTTAGTAACACAGCTGCTGCTTATGAACAGAGGCAGATCTCAGATCCCTCCTCTTGTTACTCTTTTGGTTCTTCCACAGGAAACAGAAGTGGATTCTCAGATGAGTATTTCAGACTATACAGATCAAAAGTAACACATGGACCAAAACACATTCCCAGAGCACTGGTACAACGTGCTGCATGAAGCATACCTCAATAGGTACAAGGCTGCCATTCCAAACATTTCTTAAGTGAATCTTCATGTAGAAAATATTACAGAAATCAAAAGTCAATAAAAGGGCTAAATAACTGTAGTGAAGCCTATGTCTAAAACATAACTTTTATCCTTTTGTACACCTTTACTGAATAGCAGACTGTGTCAGACAAGGTACATTGATAAGGAGTTGGGGAACACAATCTGAAGTTCCTTAGTGAAAATGCAGCAATTATAACCAGCAAATTGGATGGAGATTAAGTTACTAACAGTGACCAGAACTGAATGCCAAGGCATTGCCAGTAGTTCAAAACCCTGTGAAGATTTTACTGGTTCGTTAGTGCAGGTTTATAAGCACATTTGCCAAAGGACACATGGCATTGCCTAACCTGGCTACTCTTCACAGCCAGTTACTGCTGTGAATTAATGACACCACTCTCTTGTTCAGAGGCACGTGTGTGCTGGAGTCAAGGGGAAGGCTACAAGAGGGATCAGTAAATATTTCACATGAGCAGCTCATTTATATATTTGAAGGGAGAAATCTCACTCCTGCTGTTGGGAACTTGGTCCCTAGTAGTTACAGAAGAAAAACAGGAACTGGGACACTTCTATTATTCTAAGTTATAGCTCCATTATTAACCACACAAAAATGGTAAAACTGGAAAAGTGTGTATGCTGTACACACAAGGAAGACAGAAAGACTAAGTAGGTATATTTATTCCTGTATCTACATCTGAGAATAGCAGAGCAACACAAAATGTGGAAAAAAAGGAGGTGAATATATTTACTCATAAGTAGTGTTCTTTCAAGGGCCAGCATAGGACCTAAAAGCCATTTAAAATGGATGGAAATCCTAAGCTTCACGGGCTTCAAGTCATCTAAATAATGAAAGACCTTGTGTCAATATTCTGATCATTTTATTCGAAAGGCAATGACTGGACTTGATCACCACCAAAATATATCATACACAGAATGGGATATATAACAGAATGGGAACTGAAAACGGTATTGCTATCAATCTGCTGCTGAAAGCAGTATTCAAAGTATTGGCCGCCACCTCCTTGTGCTGGACAGAAAGAACAACTAGCAAAAGAAGATGAGATTAACACACTGCAACAGACACCTTGTGAGTCTCCACAAATGGAGAACTGTTGCATATACATAAATTAGTTCTTTCCCCCTCCCCCCTCCCTTCATGTCTTTTCATTTACAGTAAACCTAGAGATGCTATTGTGTTGGATGGTTAAAAAGCTGTCATGCTCTATTGCCTCACATTTTCAAGGGCTATTTAATACAGCATAGGACAGTGCATCGTTGTGTTCAACATGAACATGCAGGTAAGCTCTTCTGCAGATTCAGGACACTTGGCAAATTTGACCTCTATACCATGTACAAAACAGATTTCCAGTTGTACTTGCAGCCCGCTCTGTGGTCACTATCCAGCCACAGGGAAATTGAGAACAGTGCTAGCATAATTCAAAATTTGCAAGGTCTAACTCTATGCCCTGGTTTCATCTGGGACAGAGTTAATTTTCCTCTCAGCAGCTGTGTGTTTTGGATTTAGTTGAAGAACGTCGATAACACTGATGGTTTTTGTTGTTGCTAAGAAATCAAGGACCTTTCTCCGATTTCCTGTGTTTGGCTGATGAGCAGGCATGCAGGAGCTGGGAGGGAGCATAGCCAGGCAGCTAACCCAAGCCGGCCAATAGAAATATTCCATACCATGGACATCATGCTCACTTTATGAATGGCGATTGGCCGGGTGGGAGGAATCCCATTTTTTCCTCTTTTTCCAGGAGTTTGAACTTTTCCATGAGTTTGGGAGGTTTTTCCCAGGAGTTCCATGAAATTCATGAAATCCATGAGTTCCACATTACACTATCACTGGCTATGCAATTGGTCATCGGGCAGTGAAAAAAACTTGTGTGTTATCTGCTTTTCATATTTATTATTAGTATTTCCTTTGTTGTTTTATTAAACTGTCTTTATCTCAACCCACTAATTTTACCTTTATTCCATTCTCCTCCCCATCCCACCAGGGGGTAGGGGAGGGGTGAGCAAGCGGCTGCCTAGTGCCGAGTTGTCAGCTGCCAGGTTAAACCACAACACTCTACTATAGTACAGACTTAACAATAATCAAATTTGCTTTAAAGCTTATTCTTCCATTGTCTGACTTTTGAACTTCTGAAATAATTTCATACCATCACAAAAGACATAAAAGTAAAGTAAAAAAAAAAAGGAAAAAAGAGAGGTGTAAAAATACAAAGTCTTTTAGAGAGTTGTACTGTAGAACTACTCACAAGCACTCTTGGGTAACGAAATGATGAGTCTAATGGGTCATGGACATCAGAGAGTAAACATAGCATTTGATTGAAAGATGATACAAAAGAACACAATTGATATGATATGGCAAAATTAATAAGTACATGATACAAATCTCTAAAAATACACTCTTTCAGACTTCTACAGTTAATAAAATTATTGATGATTCATCTCCTGCTGGAAGATAACTGAACTGATTTCAGTAGGTCTGTGTTTTCTTAGATTATTTACAGGAAGGACATTAGTTTGTGCAATTATCCTTTGGTATCTGAACAAGCCTAGTGGATTTTGAACTCTACTTTTTTTCTGTGTTACCCAAGAAACATGCAATGATATAAGCTCTTCTCTTGATTATACTAATCATTCAATCTCTTAAGGAAAACAAGAATATGATTTGTTATGACAGAAATACAGTGTGTTTTAAGGAAAAAAATTACATTCATTTATGTAAATGAGGCCTGCTTTTATCTGAGGGGGAAGGACCTAACAGTCATGAAAAACCTTGCAACCACTCATAGCAAAAACCACCATTGAATCAAAACCACATCAAAGGTAACAAAAGAATGAATGACATTAGTTAACTTGTAAATACAAGTCACTTACCTTTGAAAAACATCAAATCTCCACCTGTTTTGCTTCAAGACTGCAAATAGTTGCTTATAATACGAAAGCAATGGATGAGAGTATCTCAATGTCTCTCCTAAAACAGGCAAAAATCTGCATTTATGTGTATGCTGTGTTCACATCTTACATATGTCTCTGTTGAGCATTTATGCCATTATAGATTTAATGCCACAATCATAGCCCAGTGTTAATAATTCAGTGTAATGGTATAGACAATTTCCTGGTACAAACGAGCCCTGCTTAAAGCCATTCACCTTTAGATTCCCACTTGTCACTTGGTATTTCTAGTCTGTTAGTAACTTTTTCTTCGGGTACAATGCTGAATTGTAGTAGCCGACCCATAATCACCTCCCTTCACAGGGAGCAGCAGGAGTACCCCATGCTTTTACACATTTCAATAATCATTTCTTCATATACATTAATACTGAATGTATGTGCTCACTTACCCTTTCGCTGTAAAAATTTAAAACAATGAAGAGTAAGGTGGATAAAATAGTATCTTTAAGAAAAAGGAAAAAAAAAACGCTCTGAAGGGAGGGCAACCCATTGCTTTCAAGAGCACAAAGCTGTCACGACAGGTGACTCATGTTGGGCTGCATTAGTCATGTCACGGCACATTACATAACCAGAGGCAACTGACACAACACAAACTGACACATGGCAGCCTAGCTTGTCAGCAGTGATATGTACAAAGCTAGGCTTTCTAAAGAAAACACAGGGAAGAAAGCATTGTGGGCTTTACAAACACCACTTCAGAGGGAAAAAAAACCGGTGTGAAACATTCTGCTGCAAGTTATGTTTTTGCAAGGACGCATTCTGCTACCCCTGGTTTTTCAGAGGGTTTGAACTGAGGAGACGGGTTGATCTCAAGGGGCCGAGCGCAGCCGAACCCCCAAACAGCTTAATCCTTTTCCTCAACAGCAAACCTGGTCACGCACACTTAGCACTTTGATAGTTTTCCTTCAGGTTCCTACCTGCTGTCTGAAATCACCTCATGCCGCTCCTCGAGGTAACCGCGTGCCCACGCAACAGGCCACCGCGCTCCCCAGCCCGGCGCCACCGCACCCCTGAAACTCCCCGGGCAGGCGTCAACCCAGTCACGGTTCAGTGCCGCCACGCCCTCCCCCTCCTCAGGCGACCATTTTGAATTTGCAAGCAAGCACTTTCACCAGCTGGCTTTCCTGCGCACTTTGGAAGGAGGAAAGCTCTTACGCCCGCGCATCAAGCCTCGCCGCCAGGCCGGCAATGAGGAGGCAGCGAACCGGCGCGTAGCGCGGGAAGGCGCGCACCCGCCTGAGGCAGCGGCTCGGCGGGGCCCGGCGCGTCACCGCGCAGCCTTTGGGAGCGGAGGTTGGGAGCCCGCCGGGCGGGTTTCTCCCGGCAGCTGGGAGAAAGCGGCAGAGAAACGATTCGAAATGGGCAGGACTGGACGCCTGACCACGGAGCTTGCTGGGGCCGTCCCTGTGTTTCTGCTCGGCCAGGTATTGTTCCCGCCAAGCCACAGGCGCTGCGGTGCGGCTGACAGACGCTGCGAGGAGAGGCGGAGGCTTCCGCCTGGCACCCATCGCCACAGCCGAAAGCCAGCGGGGGCCTGATGAGCCACAGGCGGGCCGTTTCTCAGGTGAATCAAATACCCCGTCCTAGCCAGGCCCAGGGCAGATGCGCTGAGCTCGCGTCTGATGGCAATAGCCCCTACAGCGTAGGAGCAGCTGGCCCCCTCTGCTGTGAGCCACGTACCCAAATCTTCATGTGGGGCTACAGCTCACCAGGTACAGACTCCAAACGGATGCTGAAGCAAGGGGCTGCAGATCTGCCCTGGCATCCCTGATGAGTTCTGAGGGGAATGGCCACGTTTCAGCTGTGTCGGGGCATGGCAGGGGCTCTCCTCAGAGCCCCTCTTACAGCTCAGTAGGCTAATGTGGGTACTTCATAAAAAATGTGCTTTGACAGCTCCCGAATTCCTGCTCTTAGGATGATGAACTGGAAATAGCTTGTCGTTACTGCTATTTCTGGCGTCATCACTGAGTTCCACGAACACAGATAAATGCGCATAGAAGGCAGACTGGTGGAGGCCAGTTCACATCAGATGCTCACACCCATGAACTTACAAAGGTGGGGGGGTTGTTTTCCATTAAAAATCTGACTTCTTACATAGCCTCTTCAGAGGATTATAGTTAAATGCTGAAATACGCTTAAATAGGAAAGAGTGTTTAAATGCAGCCGTTCAAACCGCAAACCAGAGCACACATACTCCTCTAGAGATTAAACACAAGTCCGGTTACATTTTCCAAACCTGGAAAGCCTCAAGCCTATGCATTAACACATCAAGCCACTTTTGAAGTGAGGGGCCAGGCTTGGGAAAGTTGTTTACTTGCTCCATCCCTAACGCACACAGCTCCAATGCTCAGTCACGGGGCTCTGCAGAAATGTCAGGGATCAGCAACAGGATGGTGCAGGGAAGCGGTACGTGATACATGATGCTGAACCTCAGTGTATTCTTTCCATTTCCCATCCAGCAATCCACTTACTTACCTCTGCGTGAAAACAAACACTTAACAAAAATCCCAGTCCAGATGAAGTTTGGAGAGAATCTGAAATCAGCCTGAAAGTTTGCAGAGGACACTGCTGTCTCCAGTGGGAAGTTATAGTGCAACCATTTCAGAATACAGAGACCTGACCACAACCAGCCTGTCCAGGCAGAGGTGTATTTACCAGAACATGCATGAGATCTGGCCAACCAGCAGCATAATTAGCCAATGATTTCCCTATGGGCCAGCAGTCTCTCACTCAGGACATTCTCTCAGATGTCCTCAGGCCTTTGTAATTCACACACCCATCGACAAAAGCAGCCCTTACACTACTTACGTATTTTATATATGAGTAAATTTTCAGGGAACTTTTCAATGTCAGCTATTTAATGACCATGACAGTTCTGCCAGCTTTGTACCTAGAGTCTTTATAGTGCTCTAAGCTTAGCAGAAGTCCTATTTTTAACCCACAATTCACACTAGAAAATTTACAAGTGGACATGCCGGAGTCATAACTGGCATGGGACCTCCTTCCCAGCAGAGGCAAGCATTTGGAAGGGAGGAAAGATTCAAACTATGAGGCACTACTTAGAACATAGAACGTCGCTTTTAACATGGCAAACAGTGGCAGTCACTGAGGTAACTAAAACCAACCTTCTCATTTGCAGTGCTTGCCACAGATCCACCTGTGGCTGGAGTTGTATGCCCCAGCTCCTCCCTCCTTGCTTGGAACTTTATAAATCTGATGGCACTTTTTAAATAAAAAAAATAAATTCTTAATGCAAAAAGATACTCTCATGTGTGCTTGCAAATAACATGACATCTATTTAACGTTGTTTCCACTTAGGCCGTACATAATGGTTATTTTTAGAACTACAGTTTGTTACAGAAAAAGAACTGTAGAGCTTTATTTCCTAATCACATCAGTTTTCTTGTTCCCTTTTATTAAACTTTATTCCCCAAATTAGGAGTACCAATATGCTTTGCCTTGAAAATTCTCCAACACCCAAAACATTGTGAGTGCTGTTCACCTTTGTCAAGCAGAAATTAATTGCTTGGTTAGAAACATCCTTTCTGTAACTCATTACCTTAGAGCCTACCCATTTGAAAGCCCATGTTGGCCAGAGGTGAGATGCACGCACCGCACCCACTGTGTGTTTTCCTCATCCCTCCATCATCTGCACAGCAAACACATGGTCACAGTAAACCTGTATATTTGATCATCTGTGCAATAGCACACTTCACTTCCAGTCATGCTTTTAAAGATGCACATTAACTTGGGCAAAAATAACCTGAAACAAAACTATGTCACCCTCATGTAAGGCTTCATCATTCTTTATAACAGTGAGAGAAGACCCTGAGAGAAATAGCTTTCCTTTTTTTTATTTTTTATTTTTGGTATTTGAACTTGTAACAGAGAAGAGGAAAAAAGCTGTGGCAATGTGATCAGCTCAACCTAAGGGCAATGTCTTTTTACTCAGTGGGCTATATTTAGAACTGTCACTTGGTAAAAACACTGTCACCTAAAATGAATTTACAGAAGAGGCTTTGCATTATACACATAGCCTGAAGCACTTATACTGTAACATTGCAGCAACCAAAATAAAAGGGAGGTGTTATTGTACAGTCTAATATTGGCTAATTTGTACCAGTTTCATACAAATTTTAGCATTTAGCATTAATATGCTCTGTTGCTAAGGAGCTCCTCTTCCATTTTGTTCTTAAACAATGTGCCTGTTCTTGCTTAAAGTACTATCTATACCAAAACACCGTGCTCTTTTGCAGTCAGAAGGATACTAATTTCAAGATATCAACAAATCAACAATTTGTATGGTAAAAACAGTGCTCAGACATAGAAACACTGGGCTTATTCTTTAAATTTTGGGTTTTTTCCTACAGCAGGACCTTAAGAAAGCTCAAATTAAAAAAAAAAAAAAACCACAGGCATTTTTCACCTCCATACATCACACTCACATAAACACATACAGCAGACTTTATTTGCAAGTGCAGCCCTCACTCTCCTGTCCCAGAATCATCTCTTTTCCTGCTTGAAACCTGTGGATACCTTTCTACGCATCCAAAATTGACTCAGATAGTAGGGAATGAAACTGTATTAGCCCTAGGTAACCCTAGGGTGGGTCCATTGCTAGCTAGAGTGAAAGGCAAAGATGGTACATCTGCAGTAATAGGGAGAATGAAGCAAAGCATGGGACTCCAAATTTTACCAGATCTCCTTAGTGTTTGAGCAGCTTTGTGGCAACCCCATTCCCAGCATGAGCGAAAATGCGATTCTCCCCAGTCAAACTAACCGCAAGTTTCTACATTAAGTATACCTTCCTTAATGTCATCCTGTTAGGTTCTTAGTGTTTACTGCAGGTGATGCCTGTGAGGATATTTTCAAAGAGCCACGACATAACTGAAAAATTACACAGAATTAAAAAACCTCTTCAGAAAGTGAGTAAAATTATTCTAGCCTGCTAAGGATGAATTCTCTGCATGCAAATCTAGTTAACTTGAATTAACATTTTGGATGGCAGCTTTAAAATCCAGGAGGACAAATACCATTTAATAGCTGCAATAGTACTGATCAACTATCCTACAGTAAGGACTGAAGCTGAAGATGCCTCTCGAGATGAAAAATGCACTCCCAATGGAACTTTACCAATATCAAAGTGAATTTGACTGCATACTTCTGTTTAGGATCCTATAAATATGTGGACCAGATATATCCTTTAATCATAAAAGAAAACAAAAATTGAAATCATTGTTGTCCAAATGCACAGTGTGGTCCGCACATCTCAACCTCCTGAGTGCTCAGACTGCATGCCAGAAATACTCAGTGCCCATTTCAATTGCTGAACGCCTTTGACGGGCCATAAAACAAAAATAGAAAAGTCTGTAACATATTTTAATTAGGAATAAAGGACATTTTACACGGATAAAGGCAACCCTTGAAACACAAGCTCATGGAAAGAGGGGAAATTACACCTCCAAAAAAATCATATTTTGAGATCACTGTGTGCTTTCCCTTTCTTAAGGCAGGAGCAGCCATCTCTAGTACAGAGGGTCTCTGGATTATCTTTGGGATAAGACAGACTAGACATCTACTGTTGTTTCAGGGGACAAGGACAGAATAATTCAACGTAGCCATGTTTACTGTTTGCCCACTGTATGTGGTATGAGGTTCAAGAATCTAACTCTTGCTGAAAAGAAAGCTTATGAACTACTGAGCTCGTTGATGGTTTGAAAGCACTGCATTTGTCCTGACCTTTGTGCCAACAACCTTCTGTCCTTATTTTCTGGAGACACTGTTTATGCAATATTTCACTTCCAAAATGAAACAATTCACTTGAGATACTGTTTTTGAAGAAAAGGTTATGTAGTCTGTAGCCCAGTTCTATATGTTCTTGAAACCTCATGAAATAAACTCAAGGGCTTCACTAGACCTTAATCCTACTCCTGACAAAAAGTTATTAGAGGCCAGTATATGAAATTATACTTGTAGTCATGCTCTAAAGTTTTTTCTTACAGTGACTGGATAAATTTACTTCAATACATACATTACCTCCTGTACAAGAAGTAGGGCATACAACTGAAATAACAAGTTTGGAGTATATTACACTAGAAATTGGAGGATCCCCGTTTTAAGCCCTCATGGCTTTGCAATTGTGATTTAGATCATGGAAGAATTGTCCTGGGGATAAGAACTACTCATTTACGCAGGAGACAGTAAATGCTTAATAGCGAAAGTTCAATGTGCTACGGAACTATCCACATTACCTCAGAACGAGCCAACTTGGCCACCAAATGCTAAAGAGTTGGAGAGGAAGGATCTCTTCAGTTTGTATGACCCTAGTAACATAGCTAGTACCCAGCTGAGCTCTTTGAGATCTATCTTAGATAATTCAGCATATTGACGTCATTAAATAAATTAACTGACATAAAATAAACCGTAACACTGTCCCAAAATAACAGTCTTATATCAGCCACATCGAATATCTTCCAGATTTTGTCCATGTCCTACAATATTTCAGATTACAGAATGGTGGCCTGTCAGTATGAGTAAATCACGGAGAAAGGCACAGGCTGAGACTCTTGTCACTACCAATGTCATCCTTTCATGTAACACAAATAGAACTATTTATCTTGTGTTTACAATGAAAATGTTTAATGACAGAGCACAATATACAACACATAGATGAAACAGGCTAGGATCAGTATGAGATTAATTCATGTTTTATAAGAAATTCTGTATCTCCAATATTTAGTACCTTTATGCCGCTCGCACATCCCCTTCTGTCTTTAAAAGGGACTAGGAAACATAGGAGCAGGCTCACTTCTGGGTCCCGTATTTTCCATAGTGCACATCAGCCTTGGGTCATGCATTAAGCCATGCTGCCACAGCCTTGAAAAATAAATCTCTTCAGGATGTTGTGACCTTGTATGGACTGCCGCAATAAGGACTCTTCTTTGTTTTAATGAAGCCCCCTTATGCACGTTCATTATGCATGCCTGGATTAGAACAACTATCCCATGATTTTAGGGGGAAGTTATGAAGTCTTCAACTTGTTCCAGCAAACATTTTTCTTATTGCAAAATAAATCAAGATATGAGGCTCTCCAAACTGACAGGGGTTTTTTTCTAGACTTTTATATCTGGGTCATATAGTCATGTAACATCCTTGGGTGTGATCACAGCTATTGATTCCAGTGCTGAAAGTGACAGACTAAATGGTATATAATAACAACAGTGCATGAAAGAGCAAGAAGGGTAGAGCAGGTCAAACTTTAATTGGTAAGCACATGCTTGCTGAGACTAACAGCAAGAACACTGTACAAAAAAATGAAGACTTTGTTTATGACAAATAAGTTTACATCTAAAAAAGTGATCTCCTGACTGAAAAGGAAGTTATTAATAAATGTTTATCTCTTGTACGCACAACCATACCTAAGTTAGTCTCAATTAATTTTGAAAATGGATTATTTAAACAGTATTACATCCTTATGCATACTTTTTCAGTAAGAATTAAAGAAAAGATTTCAAAACCAATTGATGTGATTTCATAAGAGCCAAACCAATGCTGGAGAAGGCTGCATGGCTTCTCAGCTGTTTTCAGAATCAGAATACTGCTTCAGTAGAAATTTCTGGATGTAATTTTTTTAGTTTTGCTTTTCAGAAAGGAAAAAATATCCTAATTGTTCCATCATAAAAGAGGTGCTTGACTTGTGTTATTAATGGTAGAAGTTGTCCTAGTTCTAGTTCTCATGTGTTTTGTCCTGGTCTTTCTCCCAGAGCTCTGTAGACAAACTGATGTTTGTCTTTGATGCATCCGAGGTTTGATCTATTTATTGCTCTGAAAATGAGGACCAAGGTTCTAAAATGGTGTTTTGGGCTAAATATGATCAAATCACTTGGGGAAAGGGCTTTCTAGGCTCAGTGGCCCATATCACAAAGGCAATTCTGTAGGTGTACTTGGCAGCTGGTATTCAACTGCTGTGTACTTGATGATAGCAACAGGGGCTGAAAGTAACTAATTTATAGATTACAGTGATCTCTGACTTGGACTAAAGAGTCAAAGTTTACTAGTCAGCAGGAAAGATTTAGGCTTACCATTTACACAACCACTTTAATTTTAGCTATAATATACCACACAGGTGTCATCAACCCTCAAACAAAATAACTTTGCTATTTACAAAGGCTTTTAGTTATACATAACATATTGAAATAGGACTTACTACTATGGAATATAATGTTGATTCCTTCAGAGCTTCATTATCTAAATTATAATTTCTGTCAAAATTTTACTATTAAGAGTTGCACAGAATGGACTATAGCCAGAACTGTCCTGGTTTAGGGCATATTTTTAATACATAATAATATAATCACAGTTAATAATTACATTACATTTTAAATGTCAGATCACCAATATCATTCATTAATTTCTTGTAATTAAACTAGCCTTCCTTAGAGAAAAAATAATAGAAAATGAAAGACAAGAAGCTCAGGCATCTGTTAAAATTGGTTTGTTCAGGACAGTGCTCGTATTGCTATTAATTATGCTGCACAAACACAAGCAGCATTGATTAGAGACATTCTGCTGAACATACTGTAACAATGGCACAATGGCATCTAAATGCTTTATTTTATCTGTATTACCTCAGGGTAATGAATTGTAATGTAAAGAGCTGATGAGTAATTAAACTCATCAACTGTGGCTTTAGAGATATTTTTAGTATCATATGATGGAAAATCCTCTCAAGAGTAGCAAGGATATATTTTCGCAGCATATATTATATTCCTTAACAGGTCTCATGAGAGAGCACTTCATACTGTTTCTAAATGCTGAAATTATGAGAGAACACTGTATCTACCTGTATTTTTTATTTCTTCCCTGCACAGGATCAAGAACTTTAGCTAGAACTTCGTGGTGAGCTAAAGCCATTTTCTGCTTGCTGAGTACCAACTGGAATATCTGTGGTCAGAAGACCTACTGTAATGCATACATGCTATCAGATAATGTTATTAAAATGGTCAAGGTCCATCCTAAAACTTTATTTTTTATTGCTCCAAAGTATCCCTTCTAATTTCCAGCTACAATTAATCCAAGACTAGTTTATACCTCTTTGTTTATATGTCAGCCTTTAACTTAACAGTAATTTTCATTCTTGCATCTGAACTTCTCAAAGCAATGAGACAGCGCAATCACAGGCCCTTTTGGTTTCCAATCTGCTGAAATAAAAAGTCCAAACTCTTTTAGATTCCATTTAGATTAAGTGCTCTGTTGACCACAGCTGGTCTATTCAGAACATACTCTACTCAGCTCACCTATCCAGTAGTGTTGCAAGTAAGATCTGGCTAGTGCTCTTTGCAACTGCTATTAAATCTCCCTCATCCGAGATGGAAAAACCTTCCCTTAGGCATTCTGGGATGTTTTGGGTTGGGTTTTTTTTTTTAAGCCAAGAAGATTGATTGCTCAAGGTAGTTCAACAATCAATTAATACACTTCAGTAGTTTTCCTACTGAGGAACTTGGAGCTTATGAAGAAAAATGTTTATGATTAGTCCTGAAAAGCTTGCCTATGCACCATTTATTATCTTTTGTTCCAGTTCTACTGAGGGAATTCCTTAGAGCATCCAGATCTTATATTCCAGTCTTCCTTTGTTCTATACATTCCATATTTGGGCATTACAGATACTAGCTTGGATGTTGGATGCAGCTTGGTTAAGGGCCCTGAAACAAGTGTATTTATTACAAACCATAAACATAGGAAATGGAAACAGTAAACTGTAATCAGACAATAGGAAATGGTAGAAACTAGACTGACAGTGTTGGCTACAAAAAAGATGAGGTACAGCTACCGCAAACTGCAAACAGTGGTTTATCATAATGGCAAGCAGAAATCAACACCAATAATCTGCCCCTTTTGGTGTGCAGCAATTTAAAAAAAACCTGTGGAAACCACTTCCTACTCTCTTAAGCAAGAATGTCAATGAATGTTTAGTTCTATACCCTGACCTCCTACTGAATGGGCATTAAGCCCAGTTAGAGCTGCACAACAGAGCCAGGCTCATGCCCACTGAGCAGTACTGGCGTATAGCAACTGAATAACAGCTCGTGAGCTGCCACTCAGCCCTGCGCCTGTAAGCTCCGCACCCCTCACACCCCATGCAGACACCTGAGAATTGCCGGAGAGGATGTGGAGGAGGCTGAGCTTTTCTGAGTGACAAGCCCAGAGCTCAGAGAGGGAGACTGAAGGGGTGAATCATCAGCCATATGGGGGCTGGCAGTTCTTCTCACTGCTTCTTGAACCTGATCATCATGTGCTTTAGCTTCTTTATCCAGCCTGATGCTGCCTTCATATTGCTTTGGGGGCTTTTCCTTCTCTCGGTGGTAGCCAGCCAAATGTCTGCCAGAAGAACTATCAGTGAGAGCTTCTGCTCTTTGCTTTCTGTACCTGAAATGAATGATTGTTTCAGACATTATGTACCTTAGGCTTGGAAATCCACCTAAAGTTCCAGATAACCTACTAAGCATTCACTTCTTTCATATTATGTCTGTGCTCCAGATTCCACCTCAGGGCAAAAATATGATTGCTTGGTGATTCAGCAATTCCATTCCAATCTTTGCACTTTGCAAGAAATTCCACTGTAGTATACCTTTATAGTCTGTTTCAGCATCCAGGCAAAAGCCCCTTCTGTCTCAGCGGGGTGCTCTTAAGGAGCTGGTGACATCTCCTGACTAGCAGGTAAGACTAACAAAAAGCAAATCTTTCCAATTATTTTTGCTAAGTCACAGTGTGTCCTGGGGAGCGGGGGTTCTGTCCTGCCTTTCAACATATAGACAGTCAATATATAAGTATACTTAGCCATTCCTTGCAAGAGAAGTCTCTTGCAGATCTACATACAGAAAGCTCTATATTAGTGCTAAATAATTTTTAAACTGCAATGTCATGTACATCCATCTTCTATTCTAAAATAAAATGTACCTTACTGTATTTTTGTTACACCTTTGTCATTATTTCTGCACTAATCTCTCACAGATGTTCAAGCTTTTGCCCTGTTCCTACCAATCTTTCATTTATCTTGCTGCTTTGTTGTTTTGGGGTGGGGGTTGGTTTTTGGGGGTTTTGGTTTTTTTGGGGTTTTGTTTTGTGGGAGGTGGCGGGGTGTCTTACTCCAGCTCCGTTTGGAACTGAATAATGAAATAAAGCACAGATCATTCCTCAGAAAATTACTAGAAAAAATTACTGGCTGTTATTACTGGCTGATCCTGGCTAATAAAACCAGTCTGTGTTTTGAAATCACCTTACCTGGGAACAGATCCAATGTTTCATATCATAACAGATGAGTCCTTTGTTGTGCAACAATATCACCATTTAAAGTCAATGCATGATTATTATTCCTGAGACATTTTTGTGATGAGTCTGCTTGGAGAACCCTCACCAGTGAGATGGTATTTCCATCCGTCACAGCCTCACCATGTAAGAAGAAAAATAAAACTGACCTTCTGAACAATGAGTCTTTCCTGATCAAAGTACTCTTTTTCCTTTCAAGAAAACATGTATTTTTCACATCCTCAAGCAGACAGTACTTCACATCACATTTTTGCATGAGACCGAAATAATAACGTGCTCTGTCACACTGAAGTATTGAGAGATTATTAATACTTAAAAACAAAAGTACATTTTAATACAATTGTCAAGAAGTGTATTGTGATTCTTCCTCTGCTACGTATAAGAAAATGTATAAGAAAATGCACATGGGTCACTGCGTACAGTAGATGAAGCATGAGAATGGGAGCTGTGTTCCTCTGCATTCCAGTCAGAGCTAGCTCTGACAATCATCACCTTGCTTCAGGCAAATCACTTGGAACTCCTTGGTTGCAGCTTCTCTATCTATAAAATAATGAAAATATTTTACTGTCTTGAGCTTTCACTGTAAGTTAAAGGCTATGAGAACTATTACGTCTGAATTAAAAGGAGATGAAAACAATTTTTAACTACAAGATTCTGAGGCAAATGCAATCCAGTGGCCACCAAACATTATCCAGATAAAAATCACTGGGATTTCATTAACAGACTCACAGAGCCTTTTTTGACTGCATAAATTGACAGAGTAACATCAGACCCAAAGTGCTCAGCTAATTAAGCAGGTTTACAGAAATAAGATTATAAATTGATGTGCTCGATTGTAGACGTACAGCTGAAATTAACCTGTGTGTGTGTGAGATAAGAGCTTAACATTTCTGACGTTTCATCACAATAGCTGTGTCTTCCCATTTGATCTCCTAGTTTTAACCTTCTCTGCAATTTCTCCAGTTTTTCACACATTCCCAGGCTTCTAATACCCCATTTCCAAAGGTAGTGTTATGTATTCACGAGTCATGGAAAAGCAGAGATATGCCGAGTGGTCTGCTGGTCAGACAGGATACTCACTGCATCTCAGCCAGAGAAAGGACCAGACAGCACACGAATATAAAAATGGCCTGCAGACCGTATAAGCCTGGGCTAGATTCCACAGTGCCACTGAATTTTGCTCCACTTTAAAGAGCTTTCTTCATTCCAGCTAGCATAAGATCTATTTACCTACTTTGGTTTTAAAAGGTCACTTTTCCCTGTGATAAAACCTGAAGTTCCATTTTATTATAAAAGCTTTAAAATGGAAAAGTGAAAGCACCATGCTTCTGCTCAAGTTTTACATTTACCTATTGATTACTTAGAAATACAAGGCAAAAAAAATGCTAGTAATTAATGCAGAAATTGTATTTTTTATATTATATAAATTACATTTACAGTAAAGGTAATAAGATCAAGAGGAAAAATTACACTGACTAAATTTCCCTAAAGAATCATACCTGAAATTCAGGCTTTATCTCTTCTGACACAGCTTAAATTTAAAAAAAATTTGAACAAGCTGTTACATAACTCTAAGAGATAACTGCCTGGTAAAAATCTCTAACTGCAACCCACAACTATCTAAATCTCTATGAAAAACATATGTTTTACATAAAAATAACTGGCATTATGTTACCATGCAATGAAATCTCAGTATAAGTCATAGTTAATTATACATTCAGGAAAAAAGTGAATAATTTAACCCACATCTCAGATTAGCTCAAAAGAACAAAGAAAAAAAAAAAGATCTATCCACCCATTGTATCCCCACAGCGTATCTCTACACAACCATAAAAGGAGTAAGCAACAAAAAGCCTTATTCTTTACTAATTGAAGGATACATCAAAACTCTCATTAAAATTGTTCCGAACTTGGATGAGTACGCAAAGGTGAGATGGTATGCTGTAATACTTTAAGGCCAAGCTAGGCTGTCACTTTAAGTTTGGGTTGGAGTTTCAGAGACAGTGTCGTACAGAAATAGGAAAACCCCACGTAAATTGTCTAACTATCCTTTTTATTGTAACTAGGGAAAGTGGAGGCACTACTCTGACCCATGCTGCCCTTTTAATTCATGTGGATTTTAAGTACCTCATTGATTACTGAGATTTTAAGTATCTTGGTAAATCTTTTTTTAAAAGAACTATGTAGATATGCATTTATAGATGAGTCCCATAACTATCACAAGCCATTGAAATTAACCCCTTTGAGACACAAGGCAGTAATTTACTCATCTCTCCACACTCTGACCAGGGACCATATGTTAATAGAGACTACACATCAGTCACCATTTTGGTCAATGGTGGAATGTGATCCTAATGTCAATGGCTTCTTAGATATCTCTACGAAGAATTTGGTATTCTATTTCATTTTATTAGCAAGCTCGTCATTATTTATGTGAATATAAGGAGATTTCATGGTTCTTTTGTTTATATATAGCACAGCGGCTAATTGCTTTTTGTTGCCCTGAGGAGACTGGGAAAGTCATCTTAGTACATCTTAATACATTCACAACAATTTGATCAACTCGTATAGGAAATAAAAACTTTACTCTCAACTCATATGGAATGTCTGGGCTATTAAAGTTGAATTTGCCCCAACTAAATTAAAAATTAAAGTATTATTTCTGAACTCTGGAAACCAGAAGACACAGCCCAGTTCAGAGAAAAGTGTAGCCCTTTGCTGCACAGGAGATCCAACCTAACCGTCTTAATGGTTTCCTCTGGCATAAAAATCTATTATTCTCCTAATGTGATTATAGGATTATGGTCTTGTATTTCCTATCTGAGAATTGACTTGGGTTTACAGCTTCTAATCTATGACCTAAGAGAACAGAAGTCATTCCCTCTTCCCCAAATTTCACTCATGCTCTTTGCATCACTCATTCTCATTAGCAAGATGTTCTAAAATCAGTACTTGTGCTGATCTTACCTTTTTAGAAAGGTTTGAGATTATTTCCTGACCTTTTCGAGCCTGCAGGAGTGACTGGAATATAAATCATACATAATATGGTTGAATCACGCTAATGAAGACAGGGATTCATGCGAACACAGCAGCGAGACTCTGCACTAAGTATTACCATGTTGAGATAGCATCCACAATGACATGGGACGATGAACAGCCATATAACTTCATTTTTCCTTTAAGGTGAAAAACATATTACAGAAAACCTTTTTCATTTCCTCCTCATCTTTTCTGACACCAGATATTATGCCTTATTATTCTCTTGCACCTTTATGTAGTCTAGCTATAATTAATGAATCATCATCTGAGATTGTATCTAAACAAGATACCTCCCCTGTCTTTTTGCTCATTTGAAATATTTTAGCTTCAGCAATTCAGATTAAAAAGAAGTATAAACAAAGAATAACCAATGAGCAGACAGAGTGAAAAAACAGCCATCAAAGTGGAAAAAACCAAGGCTATTAGGGAAAAAAACCCCTCAAGAGGTGGGGGAAATGACACGATATAGTTCAGAAAAAAAAATGCAGAACAGCGCACCTAGGTCACTAGCTGCTAGGTTTTGCGTGCACCTCTTCCTAACGTGTAGATCATGGGTCCCTTTAACAAGCAAAGTACTTTTTACATATTGTTTTCAAGTATAATCACTTCTGAAAAGTTAATTCAAACGTGGACAAAGCTTTGCAAACCAGAACTATTTTTGCAAACCTTCTAAAGATAAAAGTATCTTGAGATGTCAGGTAGTCATAAGATCTGCTCATTCTTATTGCAAATATCAAGACCATACTAGTTGTACCATCTTCTGAAAATATAGCAATTATTTTCGGTTGTTCTGCAATGCCAGCCAAGACAATGGAGAGCTTTCAACATATCTGAAGAAGCACACCTATACACACTGGCTTGAAAGATTTGATCCAAAGCTCACTGAAATTAGTAGGAGATTTTCAGGTTTTTTTCAATAGGCTTTGAAGCAGGGCGGCATCATCAGGTTTCTGGCACTTTAGTATCATTGCAATGCTGGATAGATTTTAGTTAGCACTTTACATAAAAGGAGACACTACCTGCTGCAGGTAGCCAGATTAAGTGGAGATGAACATGTAGGCTTAAAAATACTTGCCCTCAAAGCATGGCTTGCTTCCTCTTTACTGAGTTTGAATTATACTGTAAAAAGAGAAAAGATGGAATGACGTATAAAATTCTGGGCAGTGTAAAACTAGATGTAAAGAAAAATGGAACAACACTAGAAAAAAGGAACACACTAATGAAAACACAGAGAGTAACATGCAGTATACATGAGCCTCCTTGATGAAGTTTCTTAAACAGCTACTCAGTTTTATATGCTAGAGTAACCCTGTGAGCCTTTACATTTCGTGGTTTTCATACACACAGGCGCAGCTGTGGATTTGCATTGTGCAGGCATGCACTACAGTCCCAAGATTGATTTGCCATACAGAACAGTGAGTAAGAAGAAGTTCTTCTGACTTGCAAAAATTCTCATTATTATCACTAATAATCAAAATACTTTGTAATAATTCTTGAGTTCAATATTCTTCCATAACGTATCTAGTCATGGTAGAGAAATCAATTTATGCATCCAAATGCTGACCATCTTCATATGAAATAGGTTCTTAACGATTAACAGGCTACTTGTGTTTGACAAGAATTTACCTCTTAATCATTTTACAGATTAAAAAAAAAAAAAAGCATCTTTCCCTATTCCCACAAATCTTTATTTTAGTGGCTAAAATTCTTAGAAGTAAGGATCTCATAAATACAGACCAAATATTTAGGGAAGATTTTTGAAAGGCAACATTGTGGCAGGGCGCAGGAATACATTTAACATTCACATATTCACTTTCACATTCCATCAAATGATGATAATATATAACCAACTGTGCTAACCTGCTTTAAGATCAGCTTTAGTTAACAAAGGACATCATCAGAATTTTTCTCTTGAAATGGAGGACTGTTGCTTACAGAAACATCTTTCTTCAATAGTCACTCCTACGTGCACCTCTGAAAGCAGCACCTCGGGCACCCAGGCAGCACCACAGCAGTGAAAGCATTGAACTCTTTCTTGTACTGTGCTGACACAAAGTCCTCCAGTGATTTAGGGCTGGATTTACCATTACATCTCTAGACCTCCTACAAAAGCCAACAGGGAGTTTGCTTACAAACTCTCTGCACTACCTGTGGAAGTCTCCATGACTTCTCTTACACGTGACATCACTTAACCTTCTGCAAGTGCGTGAGTGCCGGCTGTATTTACAACCCCAAGTATGCATGAATCAGGAGAGAAAAATGTGAGTATTCAGATTTCCTACGTGTTTCAATCACACAATACTAGGAAAAGTCAGGGTTGAGGACAGATGCAATGCACTAGCAAATGCTGTGAGGAAACAATCTAAAGAGTGCAGCATTGAGAGATTTTTCTATAAGAAAAAATAAGAATGGGACTGTACTTTGGAAAAAGAAGCTCATTTGTCTGATGCTTCCCTAAAAGTCCTCTTGTAGAAGCCCAATGTGAGTGCAAATCCATAAAGTACTATAACCACATAAATGATTAAATGTACTGCAGAGGGCGGGGGGGCATGATTACAGCCCTATACATCCCAGGGTCTCTATTTCAGGTTCTACTGTGCTTTGCAGCAGAAGTCCTATGTTCTCCCCAAGGTGACTACTGTTATCATAGGTGGTTCTTCTGTTAAAGATCTAGGACAAGATTCTCTCTCTTCTGTCTGCTCACCTGAAGACTCACAAGAATCGGTTCCTCAAAGTTCAGTTCTGAATGACTTCCCTATGAATGTGCCTTTCAATTAAATTATTTCATCATTTTTCTTCTACCTGTTCATATACACCTCTAAAATAAGAGTTTAGAAAAATTCTGAGGCAGATACATCTTTTTTTCTGCTACCCTGTTATAGCTGTGCTTTTTATTTTCCCTTCGCACAAAGAGCAGTGAATAAACTATACACCACTGTGCCAGGAGACACACTGGGAATTATGACAAATCTAGGCTATCTGTACTACAAGAGATTTTCTTGTCACTTTACTACAGCTACATGCAACAGAGAAAATAAAGCTTTCCAGTGTTCTGTGGGAAAATTATAATGATAGCACCCTGCGTTTCAGTTCAAACTACTGTTCTGCATTTTATACTATTGATTTGTAGAAGAAAATAGAAACCTTTGCAGAAGGCTCTTTGTATCATCTTCCATAGTTCAATAATTATACTCTTTTTAGAATTACAGAGAACAGTTCCAGGAGGGGAAAAACTATATTGGGAAAATGCTGTGCACTGCATTCTCTAGGAAGAATAATTTTTGAAGAACTCTGCTGGTTGTTTCCCATAAAATAAGATGATACATGAATAATTTCAACAGGAATAGAACTACCAGAATAAAGGCATGTCTATACTGCTCTTTTTCACTTAAGCCACTTTAAGTGTCATTCACATTCCTTGGGCCGAAAAGATGTAATTAAGCTACCTGTACTCTTTCTTCTGTTAATAAGTGTACATAATGTGGAGAAAATGCAGAGCATATACAGTAACACCAGAGCATTAGCACTTGTGAAAAATGTTATTCTGACAGACTAGAGAGCAAAATGATCTACAATACCGAGAACAGCAATGGCCCACGTTATAATCTGAGATACAACATTTGGCATATTCCAATTCAGAATGTTTCAAAGGTCTTATTTGCACTTTCAGTCTGAATCTTTATTAAATTCGCTAGATAAAAAGTGTGTCTTTTCCTAATGGAGTCAGTAGCAATGTCATGTGTCATTTGCCCAACAGGATTTTATGCTCTGTTAATGATGACAGAACCTCATTATCCATCCTGAATATTTGGTCTCGCAGTTACTTTCAGTTTTACCACAACCAGATTTCTAATTTCGTCACTAAAGGATAACTGAAGTAATGTGTTTACTCTAAAATTGGCATTAGTTCATTTATTTTTTGCATCTTATGTCTGGCATTTTATTAATTTTAATTTTATTATTGTGGTATATTAATTTATTTTGTAAACTTGTTCTTCGGCTTAACTTTTTTCTACCTCTTCAGTATCATTCAAAACAGTGGCTATGTAATTTAATCAAGAAGTACATAAGAGAAGACTAAGCCTCAATAACTCACTAAATATATTTTTCCAGTTGAAAAATTCTCAAGGAAGATAGAAGCTACAAATCCAGTTACTTCACATATGAAAATCAGCCATGATAGAAGATTTAAAAAAAAAGTATTAACAATCTGAATCAAATTTGAATCAGGGTTATGTCTTACCTTGGTTTGGGTTTGATTGTTGAAGTTTCTGCAAGTATGTTTGATAAGAAACATGGCCAGATCATACTGGGCATACATGCAACCCAGAGCATCCAGTTTCTACCTCCTGCTCTGCTGCAAGCCTACATTATGACCTTGAGAACGTCATTTTCTCTTTATATGCATGCACATTCTCTCTCTTGTGATGGATTTGAAGCTGCCTTGTAATAATGTATTAATACTTCATGTTGACCTGCTATAGGGAAGATAAATGAATAAATTCTGTGAGGTTCTATCTGGAGAAGCAGCCAGGAAGAAAATGACTGCTTTGAGACAAGCATCTCTATGATTGTTAAGGAACAAACTCAGGACTCTCCTTTATAGTCAACCTGTAAAACTGGTTTTGTGTAAAGAGCCTAGAGACAGAAGATCATAAAGACTTGAAGGACAGTTCTAAAACTGGATACTCTCCAAGAAAAAAGAGCAGTAGTTCTTTCTGGGAATTAGTTTCATATATAGAATCCTAATGAGACTGTTAAAAAAGCTCCACCTGCCAAAGATGTCATCTATGCATGGTAAGATTTATAGTTAGGTAGGTTTGTAGGCCTGCTTGCAAAAAGATTTTTGCAAGTCTTTTATCTCATGGAAAGCTTTGTTTCTGCTGTTAAAAGAAACATTATTTTGAAGAAGAAAGCTTCTTGCCACACATTCTACCAAGCTACCTAAGCCTGTGCAGCACCCACATTTAAAATGCTCTAGCAGTCTGGTGAAGAGATGATAAACAAACATAGTTTTATGGATAAATGATTCTCAGATGAAAAATTTGGCTGTTGAAGAGTTTAGGTAGATTGCTTGAGAACATCAGAGTTGCATGGTAAAGAAGTCTGGAAAAAGCAATATATTGTCTGTTTTAAAATGAGGAGGAAGAAGTGTGTGTGGAAGAAATTCAAGGGTTATCAGCCAGCCATTGACATTTCAGTTGCTGTGAAATTACTACAAGATACCAAATAAACTACTCTAAAGCAACTGGAAGAAAAGGAAGCAATGCACCTCTGTACAGGTGTAAAAGCCCACTCAGACAGCGGTTACCTCTGGCTCCCTATGAGAAAGAAAAGCCTTTGGCCTGGAGTCTTACATGAGTCTCTCCTGTGCCCAGTACTGTTCCACATTTTCATTACTACTTTCCCCAGTTCTATGTGGCAAATACATTGCTGCTTACTCTGAATTCAGAATACATGGGCAAAAACTGGAAAAATGGAGTGGGAAAAGGATGCATTTCTTTCATCCTTCCACAGAATCTAGAAGTGATAACTGCAGATGCTAAATTCAGTTTATGCTTGTAAAGCAGCTTGGCAGGTATTTGGAGTCTCAGCCTTGGTCTAACAGGAGGGAAACAGTGACATTCCACCCCAGCAGTGGAAAAAAAAAAATTCAGTGAGGCCAAGAAGGCAGGAATAGGTACCAAAAACATTTGTACCATAACATACATCTAACCTTTTAACCATGATAATGAAATCCTTCAGAGCAAGTACATTTTTTCTTGACTATTTTTTGAAAGAATGCCTTCCACAAGCAAGACCCCGTCTTATTCTGAGGCCTTCAGGCGTTACAATTACATGTTTGCTCTCTAAATCTATCGTAGGTATACCTTGACATTAAAATTAAGTATGTAATTAAAGGCATACTTTTGTTCCTATACAGGATTTCATTCAAGTTTTCTTTTATTTCAGTGATGTGGCTTTCTGATGTTTCTTATGTCCTGTTTCCTGCCCAAAAACTCCCATATGTCTAAACCATGATTTTTTTTTTGTGCAGGGGAGTTTAAGGATTAAGGCAAAAGTTTTTAAAACAGAGCTGCAAAAAAACCCCATTACTTTAGAATCTCATAAACCAACATAGAAAATTAGTAGCAGAAAAGATGACAACGTCATTAAACACGAAGACTGCTGTGGTACCCTCCACCCACATACAAAAGCTTCAGAGCTGAAAACTGCTGTTTAATTTTATTGCTCCAAAGAGAGACCAAAGCCCCATTTGACATGCTCATAACGCAACAGTTCTATTTAGTTACCAAATGAAGAATCATCTATACTAAAATTAAATGAAAGGAACAGCATTCTTAACTATCACAGGGACGTTTATAGTGTGAATCTAGAATAGAATGATAGCTTTCTCTGAAAGGAAGAGGCACACATAACACGGTCAAGCATTTGAAGGAAACTCGGTTAGCCACACTACATTTATATTTGCATCTGTCCACATTTAGCATCTCTCGCTATCTGCAGTTTGCCCGAATGTCATTTCTACACAAATTGCGTCAATTTGCCCCTTAAGTCTTTTACAGCTTCATATGTTCCGCAGCAGAGCAAACCAGCCTATCTGCTCCAGCCCTTTTACAGCCTGCCCTGCTTCTTTTCTCATTTCAGCTGTGAATCTTTCAGTCTCCTGTGTCTACCCTCCTCTTTCAAAGAAGTCTCCTCTCTCCTTTCTCAAGTTTTATTGCACTTGTAACAATCCACCTCTCTTTTCTATAACTTAGAGAACTTTACCTAAATGTTACATATTGGCATACTTTGTCTGTTTTTACTTAGGTTTTTAAGACCTTTATAGAAGCAAACATATGGTTTTTCAATGCATGCGACAGTCCTATGTAAATGTATAGTTGTTATTGCTAACACGTATTACTACTGTTACAATTTATGCACAATCCAAATTTCTTTCTGAGCATGTTTCATATCTTTTATCATCCATTTTATGTACAAAGTCTTCCTCTTACTGGATTTTAGTGCAAAGATTTGATTTTAAAAATAGAAAATATGAATGTTTGCTACTGGTCTTCTGTGCCAACCAGTTGTTGCAGTACTCAGCTAAACACTTCATCCTTCAGACGCTCAGGTTTTGAAATCCCTGATAGATCAGCCACAACAAAAGTATCTTAAAAGCACTTTACATATATACTCTCATCTCCATACAAAGCTTGTGGTGAAATTTCTGCACAAACCATAAGAAAATCCATTCACACTTTAACCTGCTCTATAGAATCCCATCCCCTTTCCAGCGTACCGTGTTCTTGCAACTCCTGTAAGAGTTTTGCAAGATTGAGAATAGCAAATAACAGGCATCTTTCACAAGCAATTTTCTTCTATATGTTTCAGAATCCCTGCAGTCCCAAAGGCAAAGAAATCTCTTTTTCCATTTATCCTACAAAGAGCCTTCCTCTATGAATTCTGGTAGCTATCACTCTTGTCATAAATTTTTTCATTCTGCCTACAGGACAATTCTACAGGAATCTAAACTGCTAGTAACACAAACAAATTTGCAGCAATTTATATCTTCAAGTCACAAGTGTAATAAACCAATCTATAGCAGCAACTCATGCATTTTCTGTATGTATCCACCTACCTTTCCCATCCCTCGCTTGGGTGTCTGAAAATTCCAGACTAAATCAGTATTTAATTAACTGTCAAATGTTTCTTCATTATAAGTACTATACATAGAGCCGTTGTCAAAACCCTTATATATTATTTTAAACTCTTTGAATGACAACACCATGAAAATGTTGAAAATAAGATGTATTCACTATTGCCAAAGCTTTTTCATGTACAATCAAGTAAATTTCAGCCATTCAAGAACAGCAATTATGAGCTGCAGAAGACTGCTGCGAATTAACAGAATCTGAAACCATGTATTAAGAATTTAGGAGAAGATGATGATGATGATGATAATGATATCATGTAAACCTAGAAGAAGAGATAAACATTAGAGATTTGGATATTGGATGATGACATAATTGACACTAACAAAGATGATCAGAGTTAACAAGGCTTTATTGTAGCTTCTTTGGAACTGAAGAAACTTTAAAATAAGTGGTTCAGTAAACACAAGGATGAAGAACGAGGTGAACCATGAGCTGGGGATCTTGCCAGAAATCACTTGTATTTAAGCATGAGCTCAACAAATTACCTGGAAACAACAACTGGAACATATTCTAAGTACAGAGCCTCAAGACAGTTTGTAATCCACTCTTTATTCATTCCAAAACATGACAGCGGACAAAATGCTGGAAGCTGAAAAAGTGTTTCAACAAGCACAGTTATTATTGCACCTCTGCTAACACCACCACTAAAGCATTACTTTCTTCTGAAGAAAAGCAGAGAGCAAGTTGAATGAAAAATACAGGTCTTGAGCTAGGTCTTATAAAAGTAAAGTAAGTAAAGTTAATAGTCTCACTGACATCAGCAACTTCAGTTTTAGTGCATTAACTTCAATAAAATGGAACACAAAATAATATTTATTCATTTGCATAAGTACAACTATGGAGCTATGTACTTGTTTATTAATATTTAGTTTAATTACACACTTTCGGGCTGCTGTAAACTTTTTATAGATATTGTTGCAAAAATAGAAAATAATAGAATTTATCACAGTATATAAAAGTAAAATTAAGTAGGGAACAGTAAAAACCTAGCTTTTACATGTATATTATCCCATGTATTACAGAGTGCTACTGGAGATGCACTTCAAATATTTTAAGTTCTGTACCAGTATGATAGGTGTCATAATTGTGAGCAGTTTTACAGTGTTAAAACTTAGTCTGAAACAGTCAATGAGGCAGAGGAAAGAATATATAGACTGAAGATAATTATCTCAAAGACTTTTCTATGATTCAAAGGAAATCTTTTAAGATTGAAAGCTTAATAATATACTGTTTTGCTGCAAAAACGGTGACAATAAGGTAGAGCTCAAAACATGCCTACAAAGCACTGCACTGTGAGCCTCACAGAAATAACATTTTTTATACCAATATTATCATTTATATCATCCATGCGCTACAATGCATTTCCAGCCAAGAGGAAAAGGTCAGTATCAACAGTGACCCTAGGGGAATTTAGTAAGGGGTCCCTTTGTGACAGAAACTGTCATTGTCCACTACAATTTGTCAAGACCTCTGACCAATTCTCAGCCTTTGCAGTCTTCAAACTTACAGAGGTGTTTTTCCAATAAGATACGGTTCAAGCTCAAATACCGGTTAGCGTGTTTCAGTATGCACGTCACGAGATGCTTCTTTCTGAGACAAGCAAAGAGTGAGTGAGGTGAAGTTGTTTGAGCAGCTGCTTACTGTACAGGAGCTGCCTTATGGGTAGATGCCATCTCTCCTGAATGTCTGCTTGGAATTTATCATCAGTACGCGATTCTCTCCTGAAAAGGAATTTCAGACTTCAAGTCTATAAACAGTACTGTGCTTTGCTCATGGGTCAACATCTCAATCCTGTACATAGTTTGTCCTATGTTCAACACTGTGGGTATTATTTATCTGGTTGTGAGATAACCTATGGAGGACATAATATAATGAAGAGATTGAATGTCACATAACAGATATTTGTACATGGTAAGTTGGTGCATAAGATGGTGTTATGTATAATTTGTAAAATGTCCTTGAAAGGTCTGCATGATTACATTTAAACTTGAAAAAAGAATAATGTATAATGGCACTAGCTTTGTAGCACCTGTGGCCTCTACAATTCTGCTTTCTGCTGAAGTAAAATCAAATATATCAGTATGATCTTCCTCCTCCAGCTAGGACGTGAAAAAAATGCAAAACCTCCTGGGCTAAATCATGTAAGGCTTTGAAGGTATTCATTGATATTGCACGTGAAAAGTAAATAAGAAGCTAATGCAGTGTTTTATTACTGATGTAAAATCTGTAAAAATCGCTGCTTGTGAAAGCCAGTATTTCAAAGTCATTATTGCAGCAGCAGAATTTCTGTAGACTCGCTTTGTAAGGGGAGAAAACATAAGGTTTACTTTCATATACCTCTCCATGTTGACTCCTCCTCATAATCTGAAACAGTAGGAGTATGTGTCATTATCTGCTCAAAAAAATCACACATGATCTGTACAAGTATAATAATACATTACCATTTCTTTGTCAGCTCAAGGCGACTGTAGGTGTGCACAGAAGTACGTTGTATAGCAACAGTTGTTTCTCTATGCAGTGTTAGCATTTACTGGTAGGATGGTTTGAAGGGTAATCTCAAGATCCAAGAGGAGGTTTTTATGGTTCAGTTGAAGTGCTCAAATTTTATATTAAGTAGGATATTGGTCTCAATAAATGTTATTTAAGCCACTCTATTTCCATGGTAGTCACGTTAAGCATAACTACCTGGTTTTACTTTTTTGCAGATGTGTTGCAGGCTTAATTATTTAGTGATTCTAAAGATCCCCGTTTATACTATATACTATTTCTCATCATTTATTGCACACAGGCACTGGTTATAGGTTTCACTGTAGTACCAACTCTTTTCCTTCATCAGACACTTGTCTAGATACTAGCTCAACTCACCTTCTACCCAAGTAGGGACAAAAGTAAAAGCATTCTGCATTTGCTGAAGAGCAAAAATGAAACCCAGATGTTTCCTCATGAACAGGAAAACCAAAACCTGAACGTTTACTCTTCTTCTGGTGCAGAATCAAATGAAGCTCAGAATCGTTCCCAACAGCAAAAGTTACTACCTGATACCCTAGAACACCTTACAATGGCAGCAGCACACATGACTTTGATACAACATTGTCTCCTGAAAAAGAGACAGAACTGAAAGAAGCATAAAGAGCACACTATGTAGAACTCATATCTGGCTCCAGGTTCACTGTCACAGGCCAAGTCATCATGGAAGCCAGCTATCCATCTGCTTCTTCTGGCATTCAGAAACCAGGGAAGAGAAGACCATATTGGTTGCGTGCTGCATAATTTTTCCAAGTATCTATATCTCTGTTGTGTTTGATTTATGACATTTCCATGGCACTAAAATGTTTTGTGTGATCTGACTTTTCAGAGAAAGTTTTGAAACATTTTACAAATGTGGTATGTAACATTGCTTTTTAGTAAAATAGTTGTATTGTAAAGTAACAGCTGAACAATTTACTCTCTGTTCCGCTCTGGTGAGACATCACCAGGAGTCCTGCATCCAGCTCTGGAGTCCTCAGCACAGGAAAGACATCAAGCTGTTGGAGCGGGGCCAGAGGAGGCCACAAAAATGAGCAGAGGGCTGGAACATCTCTGCTGTGAGGAAAGGCTGAGTTCAGGCTGTTCAGACTGGAGAAGAGAAGGCTCCGGGGAGACCTTATTGCGGCCTTCCAGTACTTGTAAGAAAGATGGGGACAGACTTCTTAGCAGGGGCTGTTGTGATAGGACAAGGGGTATTGGCTTTAAACTAAAAGAGGGTGGATTCAGACTGGACATAAGGAAGAAATGTTTTACAATGAGGGTGGTGAAACACTGGCACAGGTTGCCCAGAGAGGTGGTCGATGCCCCATCCCTGGAAATATTCAAGGCCAGGCTGGACGGGGCTCTGAGCAACCTGATTGAGTTGAAGATGTCCCTGCTCATTGCAGGGGGTTGGGCTAGATGACCTTTTAAGGTCCCTTCCAACCCCAACAATTCTATGAATCTATGAAATTATGTGACAAGCTGATTTTGTTGGAGTCTTATTGCAACCTCCAGTGACATCATGAGGAGTTTTATTATTTCAGGCTTGAATATGTTTCCTTTATGTTTACAGAGGTAATCTTCCACCACGTAAAAAAGACTGAAAAAGGCTGAGAATTAATCTTCTCAATATGTTTCCTGTAGACTAGCCCACAGTAGCTCACCCCTAATGCAGTTAAGTAGTCTCTAGAATGCAACAAAGAGGACACGTCCCCCACTGACCCACTTCAGGCTTCATAAAAATCTCAAAGATAGCCCTGACATGCTCCAGAATCTGTAAAACTTGACTGACTCTCCTGTTGCTTAATCCCCTTCTCTGCTGTCACAGAGCTGTCACTGTATTTGCCTAACACACACCATCTATAGGCCTTCTTGTCTTCTACCCCGACTAGTATCTAGTAAAAGACAGACTCTAACACATCAATCAAAACAGACCGACCTAGGTCTGTTTCCTTCCATTATTATCCCTCCTCACTCAATATTACTCTAGCATAATAAGAATTTTATCTAGCTTCCAATTAGGGAACCTACATTTCACCACCACACTCTCATATGCAAAGCCTTTCTTCTGCGAAAAATCAAAACTTTCACATAATAATCTGGGAGTTGTTCTTTCTGTTTGGTTTGGTACATTTCCCAAAACATTCCTGCACTACAGAAAATTATCATAACATTCAAAATAAAGTTGTAATTATTCAGCTGCTCTCCTAAGGGTACAAAACCACTAAAAAGATTTCATAGACATATAAATTATTCATCCATTCAGAAGAAAATACTGTAGAGCATATCAAGCCTGACTGTGCTGAATAGCTATAGCATTTTACAGACACCAGTAAGGGAGCAGCTCGCCAGCTTGCTCTTGGGTGCCTATAGCAACCATCAATAACACAAAAATCCCCAAATTATCAACATTACCACAATTTTCTAAGTATATATGAAATTAAGTTGTGAAAAAAAGGGCTGCTGTATTGGGGGAAAAAAATCTTACAGCAGAGAAAAATGAAGAAAAGGAGCTGCTAATAGTCTAAGGCAAATACATTTGGTGGCTAAAATACATGTATTCCTGGCACAGGAAGGTAAGTGGCAGATTATTAACACAAAGCAGTGACAGCATGATGCTATGAGAGTCAAATGGCCTGTTGTCCCTAAGAAGGCAATTAATTTTGTAAAGTGATATCCTAGGCTGACAGACAATTATCAGAGAAGTTTAAAAACTGGATGAAGTGCCAGAAAATGGCAGCAGGATAGGAAATGTTGAACTGCCTGATTTTAGGTGGAAAGATTGGCAGGAGAAAAACAAAAACAAGAGAAAAATGAAAAAAAAAAAAAAAAAAAGGAACATAGGCTGTGACATGACTTTTCGTAGTGACATTTTTTGCAATGCATCTGCTTCTCTATTTTTTAGAAGAGGAGCCCTTTCCCAAGGTGGAGTTTCAAGTAAATAAATAAATAAATGGGTACTTTGACACATTTTGCTTATTGTCTGTCTTTTTCAGAAATGGATTATATAATATCAGTTCTTCTAAAACTTTAACCTTGGCTTTGCTCAGGACTGCCACTGAGGCCTTATTCCAAAAGAAAGCTCACTTTAAAAATATTTAGTCAACTTGTAAGTTTCTAAAAACTAACAAGTCATTTGTCTCTCTATAGGCCCTTGTATACCTTTAACTGTCACACTGAGTCTGTTCCCACAGCTATCACGCAAACCACCTCTGAAGGACTGCAGACTATACTTCAAACAGTTACCCATTTCCAGTAAGATAATTTTTTAAATACAGAGCTCTTTCTGATATTTGAAAAAGAAAAATTATCATGGTCAAAGATGACAGGTTTTTGCTTTTAGTTTGAGGAGAAGGAAAAAAAAAAGATGTTTTCATAGTAGTTTGATCTGTCTCAACTCATTTTCAAAAAATTAAGTTTCTCACTATCATAATGATCAGCATCTTTAAAATTATGGTCTGACCTCAAGATATTTACTGTATACTATCTGTGATCTGCCTCCCTCTTCTGCCATGATTTTGGAATACTAAAATTTACTACTATGCACTCATTTATTTAACTACTTAATCTTTCTGATTTTACTGCATGATTCAGAGGGTAAATCCTACTAAAGAAAAAGGATATTAAGACTGCCATTGACTTTTTTTTTTTTTTTAAGACTTGCCCACCATATCATATAAATGTTCTTTCCTTGTTGAGATCTCTTTCTTCAAAGGAAGGGTGCTTCGGACAGTGACATTCCTTTCTGCTATTTTTGAGATATCGAAAAGTGAAAAAACCTCAGACTTTGCAGTAATGTGTCTCTAAGCCCATTTTATAAAGAAGAGCTAAGTCTGATCACCTGAAAGTTTGAGACTAAAGAGAGTCAGTGTCAATTAATTTTCCAGCAATTGTGCCTGTAATTTAAGATTTACTACAACCATTTTTCTTTCTATTTTAAAACTTAATACCAAAGCCAAGAAAAAACCCAGTAAATTATCCACTGAATTGGAAATTGGTTTCTAAAACTTTTTTCATTGAAAGAGAGCTTGTTTCCATTAGAAATAACTGTTAAACATCCTGACTTTACAAAGCCTGCTTTGTAAAGCTTACTTTCAGCATTACTGTAGCATAGCTTCAGGAGAGACTGAAGACTTCAGTCTAGTGTTTATTTTCTAAAGTATTCCATCCATATTCTGCACAGTAATTCTAGTGCTGCCTTCCTCCAGACCTAGGCTGACTAAAATTTACCCATAGTTTCATACCTTCTGATAACCTTTAGCTATTAGAGGTAAAATTTCCTCCAGCTAGGAAAACATGGGGAAAAAGGACAGACACATGCAAAACTCTGAGAATATACATCTGAAATAAACAATAAAACCCAAGAACTTAAATGTTTGTCTGCAGCTCCTCATGTTTAATGCCACAAGTAACTCTGGAATCAGATGGAAAGGTTTGGCCTTGCGTGGTAAGGAACCTCAAGGCTGGTAGAAATCCTAAGACTTCCCGAAGTTAGATTTCAGCTATGCTGAATGTACAAAGATGCCTCACAAAATCTGACAGCCCCTAACCTGTTTGGTTTGGATCTTTTCCAACAAAGAGTTATATACCCATTTTCAGCCATGGTAGCTAAAACTTATAAAGAAAAACTGACTGAAATTCAAGGGCAAAGATAGGCAGTCTGTTAACTTGGGATGCACAATCATATTTGCACAGAAATGCAGAGGGAAAAATGTCAGGGTTTTTCCATGACTGACCAGATCCTTAACTCAGTCACACCTTCAGAGTGCCACTGTCTCCAGTAATACTGCATAAGCAGAACAGGAATAACATCCAGGACCGCAGGGTCTCCATAATATGTAAACATAAGACACTAACCAAGGATAACAATCAGCACAGAAGAATGTGTTGTGTAATTCCCCCATGCAGCATCAAAGTAGAACTAGCGTGATTAAAACAGAAACCTATACATTTACTGGGAACGGATATGGAAAAAACTATGTTTCTCAATAAGCCAGGATCCTTGAAGATGCATGAAATATGTACCCCAGACCCTCCGGATAAGAGTAGCAGGAGTGTGTTTCTGTTGTCTCTGATATTGCAGAATACTGTCAATTGTTTTTCTGAAAAATGTTATCATGAAGCATATCACAGGGAATGCTGCAGGTTGAATCCTGATTTCTGTAGCACAGATACAAATCCAGAGAAATTCCCTTGACCACTGCTGTGAAAAGAAATGATCTACTAAAAGTCTATCTAAAAATATTAAGACTCTAAGAAAACAAGAAAGGACAGAAGTAAATTTACATAAATCAGTTGAGTATCTAGAACAAATGGAGCTAAGTGCAAATAGGTAGAATATATACTTGAGAACAAAACCATCCTCTGCTATGAAACACAGCTGATACACTGAGAAAGTCAAGGCTGTTGCAATGATGGGTGCATCCACGGAGCGTGAACTGGAGTTAACAGCCATGTCACATATTCAGGTTCCAACAGAATTACTGTCCAGCCACAGCAAGCCTGGTCTCAGTGTTGATCCACATGCTATAGTCTCCAAGCACTGTGAAAACCAAAATTTGTTCCTATATTCCTAACTTTTGCATATGTGTGTGGATCTGAGAATACTTGTTTCTTAATTTTAGACAATAGAGATTTTCCTTTTTTAACACATCGTGTTAGCAGAGAAGTTTTCATGATTTCAGTATCTAGTTTCTATTCATTCATTTTCTATTAAATAAGAAAGTGTCAAGTCATTTTACAGACAAAGAAGAAGATTAGGCAATGGTACAAAACACTTACAAAAGACGACTCAGATTCTGTATCACAGTACACACTTGAACAGTCGCGACTGAGCAAAATTTTACGGGGCAGAGCTCCTCACCTGCACATAACCTGTGGGCTAATCACTTATGCATGACTGAAAGGAATATTTTAGTGTTAGGAGTATTAGAAAATCCCAATTGCATAACCACAACATAAACAGACATGACTCAGCAATGACAGGCCTCAGAAAACAAAAATGAAGGAATGCTAATCCATAGGCAAGAAGATAACAGAATTTATCTGGAAGGTAGCAGTGCTATATAAAGAATTATCCTTCACTTGAGAAAAAAGAATATTCAGATTGTAAAACATAATGTTCACACTGTTACACACGTAAGTGAAGAATCCAGTAGCATTATGGAGTAACAGCAGAAGTAGCACATTCACAGCAATGGCAGCACATCAATTAATATTTCCTCAAGTATATGACAAGTCGCTCAATAAAAAGTGTTGCTTCCACTAGAATTAGAAATAATTAGAACTAGTTATTCAATTAAGCATATTCCACAGTCTTCACCTTATGAAGCATATGCCCATTGCAAATCATTAACTTTTTCAGTTTAAATACAGTTTTCCTCAGCAGCTCTAATAATAAGGGGCAGACAAATTAAAATATGTGTGTATATATATATATATGTATTTACCTTCCTACTGAGGCAAAAGAGAAGACACAGGCAATATGAAAGAGGAAAAAAAGAACAGCAAGGTAATTACTTTTTAACATCACCTGCTGAATTAATTGAAGCAATGTACATGCCAAGGGTGATATCATCTTCTTTTTATGTAGAACTAAAAGCTGGAGGGAACAGGTGCATGTTTCAGATGGTTTAAGGAACATTTTATAAACAGCGCTGTCTGCACAGGCATGTTAGAGCTGCAGGACTAGAGCAAAGTCTTCATTCGAAGCAGGCTGCACAGAGACTGAGAAATCAATGGAGTTCAAGGGCCTGGGTTGAGGGCTTCCCACAGTTTTGTACTGTCTTCAGCAACGCTAAAGGTCACTCACCAAATTACAATTTGAATAAAATTAGGATCAAAGGACTTACATCATGAACAGCAATACAAACTCAGAAGAACTGTCACCTCTGAGTTTGACTTCCCCTTCAGCCACTGGCTTCTGAGGAGCTGTGACTCTGATGCTACCCCTCAGCAATGGTCTGAGAAGTGAAAGTGTGAGGGGTAGCTGACATCCCACTGTACTCATACGGCAGTGACGGGAAGCACAATCTATAAGGGAAGTATAAGCTACGAAAGTCAGAGTGAAGCAACAGTTGGAAGACAGTAGAAAAGAAACCAGCAATTTAGCAGAGCACCACAGGAATTGTGCGAGCTAGAAAGAACACGAGTAGCGATACAAAAGGATCCACATTCTGCATTTATGCAATGTGTTTTGTGTGCACACGTGTACGTTATGTGCAACTGTGCTGATCAGCTGAGTTCTTCCATTGCTTTCCTCTCTTCCCCATCTCACTACTCTTTATGCATGTGAATGTGTGTGTACACGTAACCAAATGGTGCCTTTTGGTTAATCTCGCTTTCCGTCTTCATTCTGTTTCAAGACTCTCAGCTGCAAGTTAGGACAATTTTAATTAAATTTCTCTATGTGAGTTATCAGCATTTTTTTACTTTATGCAAGTCCTGCGTCAATTAGTAAGACTGCACTGATAAAACTAAGAGAAGAAACATAACTCAACGAACTAAGATATTTTCTAGTCATTAATCTGTGAAGCAAGGAAAATTAATTTCATCACAAATAGCCTTAAATTGTTTTTGAATATATTAAAACCCTCAACATTGCAAACATCAGTATTAAAAAAAAAAGCAACAGCAAGCATCTTTTCTGAACAGATGTCTGCATTGACATCGTGACCCTGTAGCTAAGTTACTTAGCCCCGTCCTTATCCCCACCTCATCGCTTGCAGTGTAGCCATCCCACTTCACAGAGGGTCACCTGGCATACGCAGTGGTTAAACAGTCTGCCCAGGTTTTAGGCTTACAAGGTGCAAAACCCCACAGAGCTCCCAGATCATTCTCATTCTCACAGTTACAAAACTCTGATTACATGAAATCGCGGGTGGGCTCATGGTATAACATGCTTTCCCTTTCTCCAGCTTCATGCAGAATGGCTCTAGGAACAACCCTACAAAAATTTTGATAGGAACTTCATATTATGCTAAATAATTCTAGTTCTTTAGTTCAGACAAAACCGTCAGTAACTAATGCATACCTTGAATAATGCTCTAGTCAAAGCCCCATAACTTACAGACACACTGACAATTTTCAATAAAACAAATGAATAAGCAATTTTTTGTTCAAGGGCATAGAAAGTAACTTTACAAGAAAAACTTAGCAGCCTAAAGGAAGTGTCTAAAGCTCAGATATTGGTACCTTTCCCTTGCATTGATTTCATTTCCAAAACTCTGTTAAAACTTTGGTCTTTGTTAATGATTTTGCAATACAGCCTGAATAAATTATAGCCATTTATTAAAACTAATATATTGAGATAAAATAAAGCAAAACCTAAGTAAACTTTTAGACCAGGCATGAGGAAAGATTCCTTTCATATTTGAGTGAGGTTCTTCACCATAGCTTCCTGGCACTAGTGGTACATTTCCAATATATACTGACATCCTTGTCATTATACCAAGTATAACAACAGAAATATTATTCCCTTTAAAGGCATCTATGAGGCTTGTGGTCTGATAGATGGATAGATTCCTTCAAAGCAGAGCCTGGATCTCCTTAGACTTCAACTTTTACCAGGAGATATGTTTTCTCTCTTAGTGAAACAACCTGCTGTTTACTTACGCAAAGAACTAGATGTCTTAAATGTTCTGGGCACGTCAGAAAGATATTGCCTCCCAAGATGGCAAAAGACGCAAATAAGAATCTGCTGGCAAGCTGCTCTGAATAGATCTCAGGCAGCTTGTCTTGTGATGAACCTTTCACTTCAGCGGAAGGCTAACTATCAAGGCTACATAAATCCCTTTGATTCACACTAGCAGAGGTCAGTAAAAACTGTCATTCTAAATTCAAAACAGGAGACCAACTCACTGAAGCTCGCATACAGCGAGGAAAATGCATAGGAATTATATTAATGAATATGGCCAGGCACAGCAGTAAAGTTGATGCTGATTTTCACTGTTAATGAACTATTAACACTAATAACTACCAGGATTTTAACAGAAAATTATCTCTGAATTATTTTATTCAGAAAACTTGTTAACAAAAACAACAAAACACTGGTCAGGAAACTGAAATAATGTTGGTCCACTGAAATAGCAGTTGCACAATTTATTTCATTCCTGCCAACAGATCCAAAGCTGGTAAGATTCCTCAAGCAAACAGAATCCTGAAGCACAACTGAGTTAAATTTTAAGTACAGGATTATGTTCAGTCCACTATTTGATTAACTTAAGCCAGCTCTAAAGATCAGGATTCTTTCACCAAGTCATTCCAGATCACTAAGCTGCTGAGAAATAGAAAGCTTCTGAAAGTGGCAGTTATAGACAGAAAAGAACATTCTTCACTCAATGAAATCCATGGGCTTCCTTAATTTATGCCTCCAGCTGAACTGATTTGATTAAAGTTTTGTTCCATTTTCTTTTAATTAGCCAGGGCAGCTTAAATTAATTATTAGTCTTATGTGTGGAAGCAGTACCAGGAAGTTCCATGCAGGCATCATACAAATATGAAATTTAAAAAAAAAAAAGTGTTTATTCTAAAGATTGTTCAATTTAAGTTACAAAGCAAGGTGCACTGAAATGTATTATTGATTTAGTTTCCTTGATAAAAATTTTAAAAATGCAATCCACAATTTAAAACCCGGTGGTTTAAAATCCGTCATGGTCAGTGCTGCATAAAAACCTCCATGCAAAATCCTCATGATGCTGGCTGTTACATAGAAGGGTAATGCTGCGCAGTCACTAGCCTGGAGCAGTCATTGCTCTCCTCCTGATTACAAGGACAGACTCTGTACATGAATCTGGCTCAGGGACAGAAAGGCAAAAGCTTTCAGTTATCTGCCTCCAGTATCTATTTGCATAAAGCTAAATACAATCTAGTACACATTTAGATGTATGTTCTGAGTTACTCAGCCAAATTCCACTGAGCTATCCTCTGGTGTAAATAAAAGCAAAATCTGGTCTTGACTGTGTATGTGTAGTCTATGCTGCTAGAAAACATAGGCACTTCTCATGGACAACTGGACCATTGAGATTTCTTGGCACACTGTTCACTGTTAAAGCCATTAAACATGCTGACCTAATTTGTCCTTGATGGTTACATCACTTTAAGATAACTGAGGACAAATCTCACTTTCCAGTGCCACTGTTTCAAGCTGTTCCGTAACGAGCACCATGCTGCACCACCACACTCGGTGCTGCCTGAGGAACGGCTGTGTACCTTGTTCCAGCCACAGTGAAAATTTATCTGCAAGTTGCCAAAGAATCAGCGGTAAGAACTTAAATCTCCTATTTCTTTAAGACGAATACGCATAGGAAGAGGGAATACTCTCCCTCTTGTACATATATACAGCATTTCTTCTTTCTATCAACCATCCCTGTTTTGTTTCTTTCTAACTGGCGAGTCAAAGTTCAAAGCACAGCTTTTAAGTACTTTTTCCACCATAGCTGCTACCTTCTTTATAGCAGAAGAGTTTACTTGCTGGGTACAGCAGTTCTGCTTTATACTGTGGTAGCCAACCATATTATATATTGTCATGCACAGCTTGCTTATTTTATGATAGCAATTGCAGCCACATAGCTAAGATGTTAAAAAATACTGTCCCCAAAAAGAAACCATAGATGAAATTGCTAGGACAGGACTTTAACACTAGTACAGTCTAGAACTAAGCCTACATAGCACACCTGTAAATTAGTGGGAAGAGGAAGCAGCTGCCTATTAAAATGTATTGCTTTTAATGTAAGAGACCCTCTTACATTTGTTCTTAAACATCCTTTTTTTTCCTTTTAGTTTATATTGAGAGCTTGCCATTCCAGGCTGTGAAGTTTAAAAAAGCTGACCTTGAAAACACAGGCACATTTATTTTTGAATGTTAGTTTAGTTTCACACCCTGAAAGTGGCTTCCTGCCTTGCAGATTTTGCTGAGCGTAGTATGACCAGCCGTGCCGAACTCACAGCACAGCTCTGTTCAGGCTGCACCCCAATTGTGAAGGACCTATCCACTTACGGCTTGAAATGTGAAAAAAGCCCGTTTTACTAACCCATGCTATGATGCTAATCACATCCCCCCTCCCCCATGGAAACGATGATCTGCTCGCTCACACACCTTACCACTTCTGGAGGTGGCAGGCCAGCTCCCGGCAGCAAAATTTTTCTGAGATCTTCCTCAGCGTTGGCAGAAGGGCATTTTTACTCCCCTGTAGGCTTCATGCAGGGCTGTCACTGATTTCACACACAGGCAGGTATTTCAAAGACCCATCTCGGGAGGACCTTCTCCCATGAAAAAAAGCCTGAAGCAGTCTAGAAGTTTTGCACACACTGTGCAGAAAAAGCACAGCACGGTGCTCCCTTGCACCCCGCTAAACTGTGAGAATGTCTGCTCCTTAAATCTGTTGGGCTGACGCGAAGGGTGAAGGGGTTGCTCTGTGCTAACACCACTTGTAACATTTCCATGAAACTTCCCTAATAGCGGCACTATTACTATCTACACGGTCATTTTGATAAGCACAGCAAGAAGCAAAACCATGAGTGTATATATACACAGTGTTCTACAGCAAAATGTGGGATTATATCAATGATGTTGATACAGCTGGAGTTGTGAAATATGTACAGTACTCAATGCAGACATTAACTTTATGCTGTTAGACTTTCCCAGATACTAAAGATGCTGGGCTAAAGACACTCAGATGCAGACAATTCCCGAAGATGGCTGTTCAAACACAGAACACAGTCCTAATTCCTGAGATTTCCAGCTAGCTGCAAGCTCTGCACATCTCAGTTTCAGATAACTATGAATGAATCAACAGCACATTATATGTTAGTTTATATTCTTTCACATGTGACCCAATTCAGAAAGGCTTACTTGGAAAGTATTTCCCCGTCTTACAAAACCACTTATACATAGTTCTCATGGACCACATTCTCACCTTGCACTGGGCATCACGTTTCACATCTAGCATCACATTTAATCAGATTTTCAACTCCACTGTCTTTAATAGCATTGCTCCTGATATGTACTAATGCAGTTCACAATGAGGCAGTGCGCACATGGCATACCAAAACCAGGATACAACAGTTTATCTGTTCGTGCCTGTCAGATGAGCTGCTATAACTTCGTAAATGCACGCTCATAGCTTATCCCAGTTATGAAGTAAAACAGGCTGACTTCAGCATGCATTGAAGAATGAGAAGACAGAACATAGCTAAAAAATTATTAACATTGGAGGTAGCAGCCATCATCTGCTGGTGCTAAAGAGGATCATTATTAAAGTAAACAGCAGGAAATCCCCCTCCACCACCAAATTCTCAGGAAACAATTATCGCATCCCCTATGAGGAAAAAAGGGAAATAAGCATTAACGATCATGTTTATGTGCTGGACTAAAAAAACCTGCTTCTGCTTAAGGGTTTTTTTATTTGTTTTTACTGCACATACTGCTAGAACACATATTGTGAAATAATACTGTCATCTCAGCCCTCTCGTAGAATTCACAACTTCTTCTTAGCCAGCTGTAGTATTTACATGGATTTATTAGACCCAAAAGTCCAAATAAGCTTTTACACAAGCACATCACCTGAATAAAAATTAGGCATCTAAAAGTTTTGCATTTGAGGTAAACAGATTACAGTAGCTCATGCTGGAGCAGCTTTAGTTAAGCAAACAGTATTCAACAGTGCTGAAACTGCTGACACCATAGGCATCAGAATCAGGCATCGCTGCGCTTTCCAAAGCACTGGTGTCAGGCAACCATTATCAGAACCAGTGGCATTAGGAAAATTAGTCTCACATCAAAATGAAAATATTTGAAAGCAGGAAACCTTATTAAAAAAATAAATAAAATCAAGTCAGCAGTCGCCCAGTGGCTTAAAGCTTTCTTTGTACAAAGAACTTCCCTTTACAACTCTCACTACTTCTCCCTTTCCTACACATGCACAGGCAAAGGCAAAACACACTTGCAGTGCCCCATTCTTCTGACTAAACTCTACGGACACCCGAGAGCGCTATCTGGCCAGGGAGAGTTGCACGTGCCACAGCCGCGTCCTGCAGGTGAGGGAGGTCCAAGCGACACCGCTCCAGAAGGCACCGCTCCTGAATGGCCTCGTCCGGCGTGTTTGCCAGGGCAACATTGCTGAGCTAGTGCCCTTACTTGGTTCCTACTTCAGCAAAAGTCTGAATGTAAAATGCATGCCTCAGAGGAGCAGGAAATCTAGCGATGCCTCTTAAATGCATCTCTTGGTATTTTGAGAGATTCCAAATCACCTGGGCAGTGTCTGGGGTGTCATAAAAGACGTGCAATGTGGGATCGATGCATCTCATCTGCAAGAATATTGAAAGCGGCATTTTTATAAGTTTAATTCTGAATAATCAGAAACTGAGTCTGTATTTAACAAGCTGCTACATTAGTCCTTACTAAAGATACAAATACTAGAAATTAGGGCTTTCAGATTCATTTGTCATTGGCTCATGATGAAATACTCAGTCTTTGCTTGGTTCTTACCCCAGGTGGGCTGGTATGAGTTCATTTAACTCCACTCAATTAAATGGAGTGCTGCCAATTTATGCCAGCTGATAGTTGAGGATCCCTTATTAAAAGAGCACTTCTAAATATCAATTTATTTTGTTTCATAAAACCAAATGCTATGCTATCTAGAACAATATTTTAGCTTGTCAGAATAATGCTTATAAGTACACAGGGGTTGTAATTCTCCATATAAAGATAGACTGAGAACAGCAAGATCCACAGCAGGTATGAGAACTCAGCTCCACATTACTGACAGGAAAACACTGCAAAATCTCAATGTGGTAAACTACAGAGTACACAGGCACAGACCCAAGCATGTCTCCTTTAGAGAACTCTGTATAACATACAGAAATGTGAGAACAGAATGTTCTCACTCATTCTAACAAACTGGCACAGACCCACTATGAATGGAAATTCATAACTACCACACCAAAAAGCCAACCAATTTTTTAGCCATTTTACAGCTCCCCGTTATAAACTGCACCAGTACTGCAGACAGCCCAAGAAAAATAGTTATTGGAACTGGTAGGCAATAATAAATGACATTCAGTGGGTAGCATCAGTCATGACATGATTTAATGCTGGGCTGAAGCTGCTTTCAAAACCAAAAATATTTATAGATAGCTGGCTACAAACATTGACAACAATCAAAGAGTCATAGAATAAAAAATCGTTAGCATTTTGTGGACAGCATAGTCTTTTTCAAAGACAAATGCATAGCAGTTTATTTCAAAGCAACTAGAATAACTGCTGAAGCTGGTGTTTATAAAATCTGAACAGACTTGACACAAATGGAAAAACTCTGCTTTCAGTTACACACGTACCTACTGTGAAGAGGTGATTTTGGCCCCAAGGGAACAAACATACCATGCCTAAGTAGGAAATGGCCTCAGAACCAGACATAAGCTGACTG
Source organism: Opisthocomus hoazin (assembly GCF_030867145.1). Taxonomy (NCBI): domain Eukaryota; kingdom Metazoa; phylum Chordata; class Aves; order Opisthocomiformes; family Opisthocomidae; genus Opisthocomus; species Opisthocomus hoazin. The sequence goes on from NC_134420.1 coordinate 8,383,982, forward strand.
GACCCAGTTCTGTTCTCAGCTATACCCAGTTGACTGTGTTTCTGCAGCATAAAAAATCATGGCACTTCTTTAAACTAAGCAAGTCAAGGAAAAAGGGCATTTGAAAACCCAGTGTCAGCTTTCTAGGAAAAATCAAGGGGACAAATACCATCAAAGACTGCTTAAAGAGTCAGGTAAATAAATATTGGTGGCAAATTTTGGTGGCATATTTCCCCAACGGTAGTCATGCTGTTGAGACACTCCCAAGTTTATGGAGAAACTGTAAGGTGTTTGTAAGGAATAGACGAGAAAATTCCTCCCAGTTTCAGTTTCAGTGTGCAGGAAACACCATCAATCTCCCAAAAAACACTGGAACACATAAAGAATGATGTAAAAGAGGCAGCGTTGGGGGCAAAAGAGGGGAATAAACTGCAGGAAGGAGCTCAAATTAAGGTGACAAGTAATTTACAAGCATATCCTGTAAAACTGGAAAGCCAAAGCATTTCATGTTTTCTAGCTCCACCTATGTTATATGGTGCCTTCACTGCTACAGTTCTCCTGTAATCTGCTCTATATTCCTCAGTTCTCCAAAAGTTTTTTCTATATTTTCCTCTTGTTCATTGAATACTGCACGCCTTTTTCTTTATTCTCAAGTCATTCTTTCAGCACTGCTCTTAGCTCTTTTCAATTATTGGAATCTTTGTTCATCAATTTTAAAGGTGCTCAGGGAGCTCATAAAAATAATTTTTTAAATCCATCTTTCTCTTGTAAATTAGCATTGCAAACATTCATTCATTCTTTCACTCATTCTACTACTTCACTAGTCTTCTAACCAAGAATTTCCTGAGTGCATTCCACTTTTTGTCTAAATGACAAAGTTGATCTTTGAAACTCCTCAACATACTGGTTTCTACTGCCTCAAATGTGAGCTGAAAGCACACAAAACTGAGCTCGCCTCAACTTTTACTGAGTGAGCAAGAAAAATTTTCATTCACTTTTAGAGTATTTTAAGAATGACAATTCAACACTAACACTGTGTAGTGTTACAGTCCACAAATGTGAGCCTCAAAACACTCCTGAGAGGTTTTGCTGAATCACTAGGATTCCTTTCAAAACGACTTTGATCTTCAAACCTAGAGGAATCATTTAAAATTTAATCCGTTCTTTACGCTGCAAGGATGATTGCCTTCACTGGCTGACACTGCATGTGCCACCGCCACTCCGAGTAATCCACCTTGACTCAACGCTGAAGTAGACTGGTTGCAGCCATGGCTCTGCCTCCTCGCACAGACTCCAGCACTGCAAAGCAGCCCTCAGAATGGCATTTTCAAATGCCAAATACAGACAGGGCACATTTTCTTTTTTGGTAACCCATAGCATTACTGAGAGTATAGGAACCTGCCCGGATACGAGCTGCCAGTGTCCCTAAAAGTCATAATTAGCCTGATTACTCAGGAAAATGATGGAAGTGATAAACATGCGGATTAGCAGTCCTACAAACAGACAGATCTCAAGGAGGACTGTTTCACCAACTGGTTGGAGCATGCCAGACCTGGAACTCCAACAAGCAGGAAAAGCACCAGTCCGGCTTAGTTTGGGGAAAACAACTCACCAAATGGCATGAAAAGGCACAGAAAAAAGAAAGGAGTAAGACTCCACAATTTTGTGACAACATCCAGCCCCAGGTGAACTAGACCTCAGCATCAAGTTCTGACGCTGGGAAATGACTGACAGAGCTCAACAGTGTTTGAAATATTAACATAATGTATAATTAATACAATCCACCAGCGGCAGTTTATAAAGTAACATTTCTTACTGTAAATGCAAAATCACATTTAAACCTATTGCCAAAAGATAACACAGTTTAATTGAAAAAATCATATTTTTTTTCCATTTAGCCTGTACTGCCTAAACCAGACCCACCAATAATTTAAGGCAGGTGCATCACCTTCCTCCTCATAACAAACTTGTAAAAGCAGTTCTTAAGGCAATCAAGAACAATCAGGAGCCATTATGCTCTAGTAGTATTTTGAATTGTCCTGTGCGTTGCCCTCTCTAACTCTTTTTAATTCACACGCATTTCAGAGAAAGGATACATCTGTGGCTGACCACAGTGAACTGCTTTTCTATCGTGCATGCATATTTCTTTGACAATACTACATAAGTAGCACTTTGCAATAAATTCACAACAGTTTCTGAATTTCTTGCTTCTGGGGTCACTCTTCCTTACACTTACAGCTTCTACCGCCTACTTCCCCATGCTCTTCCTGAATGACTGCAGAGCTCAGTATGAACACGTTTTCTGCAGCCTTACAGCAGTATGATGAACAACGGAGTCTAGCCCAGCAAACCATACAGCAAAGGGCTGGTGTCCTCAGGGGATGCACTTTGCTGAACATATAGTCGTCTATATTTGCTACCCTACAAGTGGGCAAAAAATAAAGTATGTTGATTCCTATTGCATTAAGTATCTGGATAAAGAGATGCGACATAAAATAGTGATGGAAGACAACACTCCGTCCCAACACTCCTAATTCATTAACATGAATTCATGTTTAGGCACAGATTTTTCTTTTTTAATAAAAAATATACCTAAGTGTAGGTTATAGTAGAAAGAGACTATAATAATTAATCTCTGTGATGCACAGAAATACACGAATATCATAGAAAAAATATTTCTAAATGTTATAGACTTTACATGTACAAACTACAACATCCAGCATGAAATACTGCAGCATTACTTCCATTAAATGAACAAATTTTTCAGAGGCAAAGAAGAAGCCACAGTTCTGAGAAGTTACAGACTAACAATAAACTATTTGTCATTTTATCTATCAATCTGTCATTACTGTATCAATTATGACAATAACTAAATATTTCAGTTACTAAGTCAGAACAAAAACTGGATTCACAAGTTAGAGCTTGACTACTAGAAGACTTCTTCCAGTATGAAAAACGGAGAGCACAGATTTTGTTTAATCAACCCTGTTTTTCCAATACTTATCCTCAGTTAACAATCTTTAATCACAGACTGCATTTACACTATTTACATTTTCTGTAACTAAGCCTCATTCTAAAATATATACTTTGTCTATGAATCTCTATTCATACAAAAATCCACAAAATGCAGTCTCTAATTTTAAGTAATGTAATGCCAAATGCTAATTCCAGATGACCAGTAGCTTCTCCCATTTAGTGACATCAAACACAAAGAAACTATACTTGTACCACATTTCCGTTAATAACAGAGACATCCAATAGACTACCTTTCACCCAGAAGTCTGTTCAAGTGTATTCAAACTTTGCAGCTAGCAGAATCAGGCACCATAATCTGTGCCCATCAAGGTCACCAACTGTGCGTTCAGTAAAAATGCATCACCAGGACATGTTTAAGACACAAAAGGAAGAATGTCTGTGCTCAAGTTCAAATGCCTATACCAGGGTGCATGTTTGCGGTGCATGTGAACACTTACCGAAGACAACTGAAAGGCTACTAACCTAGACATAGACTAAAGACATGTCTAATCACTATTGAACACTTGATTATCACCATAAATTAATCAGAATTTTCTACCCAATACAGACTGAGCGAAGGTAGTATAATAAGCTTTTTTTTAATCAGGGGAAAAAAAAAAAAGTCATAATTATCTCAACCACGGGACCACACTGACCACACTCAGTGCTTTTTTACCATCGACTGGTTTGTCTTTACATTTTAAGGGTGTTTTAAAGTATTTAATAGAAAACAGTCTTAACACCTATTATTTGTATTGGCTTTCTGTTTAAAAATAGCAATTCTTTCCCTTTGCAACTTTTTTCAAGATTTAAATTTTTATAACTAGATAAACACCAGTATAAAACGCTGTATTATTCTCAACAGAATTTCAGTTTGCAGCACCGGGCAAAATAAGTCAGTAAATTTAGAAACTATCCATAATAATAATGAACTACATATTTAAGCCATCTTGCATCATCAGCTCCCAAGCAGAACACATTAGCAAGTGATAGCACTAATCAGAATGCACTAAACCTTGATATTGCTTTTCATAATTAGAATGATTTTGTCAGTCATTTTAGGCCAAGTATTTAAGACAGAAAATTAAAAATATTATAACAACCAAAATCCTCAAACCTTGTGGGATTATTTTCCTCATTTCTCATGAAAGTAATTTTACTTGTGTACGTGCTTTTTTCTGCAGTCCTAACAAGAATGGCATCATAGCAAGAGAACCAGAACAAGAACCTGACTAGAAACAGAAGTAGAAAGAGGCTCTCTAGCTAGAAACCTTTAAGAAGATATTGAATTCATTCTTACATTGCTATCATTTTCCAAATCAGATTTCAGCTATCCATTTTAGATAGCATTTTACAATTGCTCTTGAGCCTATTTATATTCTTCAACTACTCATTTTGCTATGCAGTAAAGTAAGAGACACCTGAAAGATTAGTAATGATATTCTGACTGGTTTACTGTAAAAGAAACTGAATATACCAAACGTAATTTCTTTTCTGCTAAAATTACACTTCCATGGCTAGTTACTGAGTTTTCTTATTAGGTCACATATACTTAAGAAAACTGATATCCCACTAGTTCATTTTACTGACAACAGAACATTACCTCTCCCTGTTCAAGGCTTTGTATAAGATAAAAACCTAACATATAGAAACGTCTCTCCAGTGATCAACTCTTAGCTCCCCAAGGGCAATTTAGTTCAAAATGCATACTGATACAGACTGAAAAAGAAGCAACCCTCGTGAATCATCCCTCATTATCATAACTGATAATCAGTTTGGATTAGCACCAGAAAGTTCTAGCTAAAGGAACAGGGAGGACTCCTCACCTGGACTGGCATCCAGGGAGTCTGATCTTTCTTTCTTCCCTCTGAGGAGAACGCCTGGCAGTTACATACTCAAGCCCTTTTGGGACAAATCGTGTTGTCTTCTCACATATCTAGAAAAGGTGGCTGTTAAGTGACAAACAGACAAAATGCCTCATGTAAGTGGGGATTGCCTGCTCTCACAGCACTGTCTCTTCTACAAGCCCAGAGTCTCTGCAAAAGAAACCAGGGAAGACTGAGTGGATTCAGAGCAAACAGCAGAGCGTGCCCAAGCAGATTCACCATCTCTGCAGCTCCCTTCGGGGTTTCCCCGGCAGCACTACAGGCCCCTGTAGTCACAGAGAAGCCCTGCAAATACGAGGTACTGGCAGTGTGCTGGCCTGCAAGGAGTACCAGAGCCTTTGCAGCAGTGCATCATTTCCAAGTGGTTCATTTTATCACTCATGACTATTTTGGGTCCATTAAATTTGAAAGCAGCTCCATGGCCTCTTCAATGGGTGGATGTAATATACACTATTCTTTATACAATAACAAGACAGAGACAGATTATAAATGGAATCTCCTGGATATTATCAGGGCAGATTATAATCTAAAACACTAACTATTTTTTAATAATTTGATGTACAGTACTAGTAAATATTTTATGTTGATGACTGCCAGTCCACCAAGAGGTTTTCAGTGAACCACAGCATACAAAGCAGTGATAAATATCAAAGTCTCAAAACTCAGGCTGTATATGATCAAATTGTTTGCTCCTAGGGAATAAAGCTTTAAAACAAACTCTGCATTTAAATGGAAATATTCCCCATGAACTTAACAAGAGTAGAAGGAATCAGGAAATAGTATGAGAAACACTGTAGTAAATTTAACCACAGCACTACAATTTAGCATTTTCTTCATTTAATACAATACCTTCTTCGTATAGGCTGAAAACACAAAATATAAAATATTACTGAGTATGTAAATCTCAAACCAGAAATCGCTGTAGGTGGTTTGGAACAAGTAAATGCTGTATTTATACAAGTACAGCATTCAGCAAGCATTTGTCAATATTAGTCAGTCATTGAGCAGGTCCCCTGCACTCCAGTACACTGAATACATGCCTGCATAATGATGGCTTGTTTACGTGACATCTGGTGGGGAAAAAATATCACATCTGATACGAAAAATACAGAAATATTTTCATAAAACAAAAAATGCCAGAGGAATAGGACTGTTGTGTCCTTTTCATAACAAGTAGCATCACATCAGTATAATCCAGTCAGCCTAAAACATCAACTATAACAGATCTCCAGAACAGAAAATAAGTAGCTATGCAATTAAACACAATTTCCCAAGAGTTGTAAAATTCAATTTCCTTCAGCTCTTTGTGTCTATAGAAAATAAAACTCAGGTAATTTCAAATGCATGCAGATGTTTGCTGTTAAGTAAACCAATTTATGATTTAAAGATCTGACCAAACAGCCTAATGTTTTCATTGCTTAGGGGCATTTTATATGTGCATAGTCCTAATAAATCTGCTTGTGAGCTGTACTTTACACATTATTCCTAAGAATAATGTCTGTAGAGCAAACAGTAATAAGGTTACAAGTCCTTATCCTCTATTCTCTTCTCAGTGTCATTGTATTAGAGTACCAAACTTTGTCTGCAACATTCTCAGCAATAAGAAAACCAAAAAGTAAATCCAAATGAAAATGAAAATTAACTTATAGGGGGAGGGAGGGGAGGGTATTGTACTAGACTCTAAAAAAGTCTCTGTTCTTTGCTTATATTAAATCATGAGGAATACGAAGTAAGTAAATGTCCCTTTCAGTTTTGGTTTGCAAAACCGAAAAACAAAACAAACCCCACCCTACAGACTCACTCTTCCACATGGCTGTTCTTTTCCATTTTAATTCCATCCCTTTAAGAAAGAAAATCACTTCAAGAAAACATTCCACAAATCCACCAATGTTACATTAATTTACAATAGCTGATGAACAGGTGTAGAAAAAAACACAGCTGTAGCACAATGCAATGGCATTCAAATGGATTTGTGTTATCTTAGGGCAGGAAAGAGTAGAGATACATTTCATAGTGATCCACATAAATATTCCTCCCTTGTATTCCAGGCCAGGCTGCTCCAGGTCCTGACCAAATTAGTTCAGAACTGGGTCAAATACCTGAGCACTGTGCCGTGTCCTGTATGAGCTGTGTCACATTAATGTACACTCCTAATTCCATTTGTAACTTCTGCATTGCTGACCTCTTCCCTCTCCCAAAAACTAAGGCTACTTTTATACAGCCCATTATTAAAATCAGTCGTATGAACAGAGATGAGGCCAAGCTCCAAAACTTAGATTCCTACAGGTCTCTGTTTGGTTCTGATTTTTCAGGATCAGGTTCTGCAAAATGCTGCAGATTTCCTTATCTTTGTAAACAGGGATCTGAATGCTGCAGAATGTGATGTCCTGCTTGATGCCTATTTCTGTGTAACAATGTATGTAAATGTCGTGGTTTAGCATGGCTGGATGTCAGGTGCCCACCAAAGCTGCTCTCTCACTGCCCTCCTCAGCTGGACAGAGGAAAGAAAATACAACGAAAGGCTCATGGGTCAAGAAGGTCCCCCTCCTTCTGCACTGACCTTGGGGTCTACAGGGCTGTTGCTCTCTCATATTCTCACTCCTCTCTCCCACTGCAAAATGCCACTATGCAGGGATTTTTTTCTTCCTAACTATGTTATCCCAGAGGTGCTACCACCGTCGCTGATGAGCTCGGCCTAGGCCAGTGGCAGGTCCATCTTGGAGCTGACTGGCACTGGCTCTGTAGGACATGGAGGAAGCTTCTAGCAGCTTCTCACAGAAGCCATCTCTGTACCCCCCACCCAACCTTGCCACACAAAACCAGTACAAGATATTTACAAGATAATTTATATAGTTAAATAATTTTTACATTTTTTTTTAATCATGGAGCACCTCTTTGTCTGTATGGGGTGGGGACAATAGAATTTTGAACATGTTTCTGTCGTAAGTATTTACTTGTGCAATAACATCTAGTAAAACAGAAACACAATCCACCTCAAGCCATTTCAGGCAAGACCACTACCTGTAAATCCAGCAGGAAGAGAGAGGTGTCTGCACTTTCAGAAAGAACAAAGCAAGGCTTCTCCACAACCTGAAACACCATCGGTTACTGCAGAAGCAGAGTTATTTCTGTTGAGTTCTCCTTAATCCAGGGATTTTAATACATTATCCCCAAGTGTGTGAAACTCATTGTCAATTTGAAAAAATATAGTCTCTGATAGTAGCTGTATCAGCTTAAGAAATCTACCCTCAGCATTCTTCTCGCACAGCATGAGCAGACATCATTCAGACTCCGAGCAATGCAACCGCACGTTTTCCTGTTGGAGCCGAGCAGTTGCCTCTGCTGAAGCAGCAAGCTGTGAATGGCATCACCAAGCAGCTCTTCCAATTCATTAAAAGTGGGACTTCTACTGTAGCCCTTCCTTCCTCTAAGGACTGTGTACCACTGACATATAAACCACTACAGCACTGCCTTAACAGCATGCAGTAACAGGATGTAAACTGCCTATTTATAAAAAATTAGTTCCAAATGGAAAAAAGCTTTTAATCCTTTACAGTACAAAATGCCAGTCCTTAGAAACAGGAAGGTTCAAGATACAACAATTCAAAGGCTGGAAAGGATATAATAACGAATCTACCTCTGAAGGCAGCTGTGAACCTCTCTAATTAACTTAATATTAACACTAGTTACTGAAAAATCGTAACAAAAAACTCTTAACTTTGCTCACAGTACATTGAATTTGTGAAGTTTTCTGTCATTCTGGACTTAGTTCCTGAATCTTCTTGGACTCATTTGTCCCAGAAAGCCACATAAACTACGTGCTCATCACAGGAAGAGGATCCAGAGACTGCTCACAGCACTGCACCAAACACTGGGTATTCAGAGAAAGCCGAGAGGTTGCAGATGGCCATTACTCAAGGAGCCCTTTCCCAAGGGGAAGAGGAAAATGAAGGAAGGCATTGCAATATATTGCAATCTTTTGTTTAAGGCTTTTAATCCACACAGTTAGGAACAGATGGAGAACAAAGGAGCTCTCCATCCCCTTCATATTTTCATAGCTTACAGTTGTTCCTCCCTGGGACTGCCAGTGGGCTAGAGAGGTGATAAGGATGGTTGAAGGCTGTATGAAGAAGCAAGCCTTAGGGAAGAGGTGGAGTTTTGCTTTGTGATCCTCAGAACTTAGCAAACCTTGGTGGTTGGTCTGATAGGGACTCTGGAATTCTCCAGCACTTTTGACTTTGCAGGCGTGGCAAAAACTCAGCTCCTTAGATATGCGGTTTCCCATCTGTGTGCATAAGTATTGGCAAAACCACTCTGGCTTTCTTCAAAACTATGGCATTCAGGTCCAATCTCCTTTTCAACAACTAGTCATACTCTACATTCAGAACTTAAGTACAAACCACATAGGTCACCTCCCACCTTTGGCAAACAGAATAAGTGAAGAACATTCACACCACCCTTGTCTATAAAACATGGAGACAAACTGTATTTGGCATAAAAATTAGTCATTTTTTTAGATACCTTCTCAAGTATTTCAGCCATTACCATAAAATGATAGTAACTGAGCTAAGGTATCTTATAATACATACAAGACACAAATTTCTAGATATTTCCCATGTCTGAGTATGTTTACCTTACACCAACACCTGCAACAGTTCCAACAGTGACACTAGGTACTGAAAGCACAGCAAAAAAACTAATTATCTCAGTCAAAAGTTTAAAAAGTACTACAGATTGCTCCTTAACACCTTTCCAGATGTCAGTCGAAATCACAACATCATTAATTATTTCGCAGCTTCCTAGTAACAAATGATAGCATCTTTGGGACCCATCCATTCAACAGCTGAAAGCCAGCTTTGCCTTTGGTGTCATTCTGGCCTATCAGCACAAGTAAGCTGTGTACAGAAAGCTAGCAGCAACAAGTTTAAGAGAAGAATTGTAGATGTATTTGCATCAGCAAAGCCAGCAATCTAATGCTGAAGAAATAAGACCCAGGGATGCTTAAGAGACAAAAATCAAGAGCAGCCAAAAGCTCAACAAGTGTTGAGCTGAGTGTTTAAGGCTCTGAAAAATTCACATTTTCAATTTTGCCTGGAGCAATACAAACCTTGAGCGACAACTGCATCTTAGTAGAACAGACCTAGACCTAATAAATACGGTTACCAGCAAATGCAAGGTTTATGTGGGGGCCCAGAGTGCTCTAATAGGCCTTAATGGCCCTCACTAACTTCACTTGGTGCCTCCACCCACACCCCCTGCCTATGGGTCCAGGAGCCCCATTTAAACCTGGTCCTGTGCCTTCAGCCTGAGCTATGATGCAGGGCTCAGCTGTGGGCTCCTGTGGGTGCCCTGCTCCGTGGGACGGGCGCTGGCTGGCAAGGTCCCAGCCGTGAGGGCTTCTGACTCCCCAGCCGCTAGGAAAGAACCAGCCCTTGCTGCTCCCTAATGCTTTTCTTTACCGCCTCAAATTGCCATTCGTGTTATGTGCATTTTCAGTGTTAGTCTGACATCAAGAGAAGCTTTTCAGGCATAGAACTGAAGTCAAAAGCATCAGGAGTATTTCTTTAGACAATGCTACCATCTAAGATGCCTGACTATTAAGCAAACCTTTTAAACCACGTATAGTGTTTCATGTGCCAGTAAAACCAAGACTACGCTGGAAAACATTGTGGATTCTCTGGTCACCTCCCTTAGGTATAGTTCAAAAATTCAGAAAACCACAGGAATCAAAAAGGCTGAAATATAACTTATTCTTTCCTCTCAAAGAACAAAATCAGTAGTGCCATCAGGGCAGAAATTTTCAAAAACAGCTAGTGGTCTGAACATCTTAATTTCTGAGTGCCCAAAAATGAGACATTTTAAAATGCACTTTTTCTGCATTGATTCAAAACTAAATCTCTTTACAGCCGCTTCATTTCACTTAAGAATTGAGTTGTCCAATATCACTAATCAATTCTGGAAATATTTTCTTGTAAGATAGATCAAAGAGCAACAAATTAGTACCATTTCTACTTACTAGTGTCTTTTCACATTGTCTACATATTTCAAAGTTAGGAAAAATGGTAATCTTCCATTAAGCTACAAGCAACAAAAAATATTTTACTAGCCAGAGAAAACATTCTTGCCTTCTAACCTACTGAGTCATCATATCACTTATCAGAGCAGATGTTCACAAATTCAGTGGCATCAAAATAACGTCTTCTAGAAGATACTCAGAAGTGTTAAATCGCACTGTTCCTCTCTTTTACTGAAATCCTTGTAGCAATTTTGCCTTTAATTTTGTGATCCATAAGTCCTGAATCATAACAGTGCTTATAAGTAACTAATGGAAACAAATTCATACAGAACTAAATCCTGAAGTATAAATTGCTATACAATATCCCTACTGTATTCTCTGCAGTAGGATAGATTCCTGCTAGAATAACATTTCTCTAAGCTTTTCACCTGGCACACAGTAAAATACAATGATGCCCTTTAAACATGCAATCAAAAATCTTTTCTACCCCTTCCCTGTGATGAAACAACATTTTTCTCAGTATATGTATCTGCAGCTAATACTTAAGAAAGACTTCAACAGAAAAGCTACTATTCCTTGGCCTCCTTTAGCCTGAAAATACGCAAGATTTCTGCTTTACAATAATGCCTTGCCATTTTGAATGCAAAGAGGGATCATCTTCCTTCATGCCTGAGACCTCAAAAATATTCAATATCTTAAATTCCGGATGAATTCAGGGCAAACTGAGGGCACCTTGAAAGTACAAGCCCATTAATGAAACAGAACTTACTCTGAAATATACAGTCTGTGGAATGCATAACTTGTTGCAATATAAATATATCTTACTGTATTTGGACAGAAAAACAAAAGGTACCTTTATTTCACATCAACAGTCCTTTGCAGTTTTCTGTATTCAGGCTCACTGTGCTACTCAGGCTCCACTGCGCAAGAAGAAACTATCACTGAATGACACCCTGAATTCATTTCAAAGCTGTGCCAATAGGGAGACAATAAAAGGCAGAAGTTAAAGTTCATTCACATAGGGGATGAACCACATCAAGGACAGATATCATAGACTCTGACTGAAAACAAACCTTCACTGATCTAAATGGAACAGAACTGAGACATGGTTGAACCCACAGTGCAGGGCAAGCATATACCACAGTGCATCAAGCAGGCATTTTTCTTCGATTGTACAAGGCAGAGGAGAAAAGGGAATGCTGTCGCCCCATGCATGTGGTTGAATTTCTTTCCAAAGCATGTCGCAGGGTGTTGCTCACCTAGCGATGAAGATGAACACGCAGTGAAACGCTCTGCAGCATCCCTCCTCTACAGCATAAGTCTGCCTTATTATCCTATCAATATAAATACAAACAAGGAAAAGCAATTGGCTTCTCGGTGGCCGTATACTGCAATACTAGGTAAAGCACAAGATATTTTAGATTACTTCAGTACAAGACCATTGGGCTTGAAGCAAGCACACTTAAAACTAATTAAAAGTACAGGAGTAGTACTGAACATGTCTTATTTGATTTTCTGAATTGAAAGCTACCACTCATGTCCAGGATTATAATTTCAGAGTCGGTGTATGTTCTCCCATTGAAATAGCTTGTATAAGACTTGTTAGGACTAAATAAATAAATACCTTTTCTTAGCAATCAGAATAATCTCAGAAGAAAGTATCTGTCCAAAATTAAACAGGCTTTTGGCATACCTCACTGAATCTATCCATCCTCCTCCCTACTCTCAACACAAATGCCCCAGGAACTTTCAAATAAGAGATTAAAAACAGATACCTAAATCTATCCTGAATATGTGCTGTCACTTCCTACACTCCTTAGGGAATAACTGTAACACTTGGGAAACCTGCTCCACCACAGCCTTCCTTTCAGCCGCAAGCGAATCACTTGGCCCCAAATGCAGGAATCATTTTGCAACCTAATTGCTAATGAAATGAACGGAAGTCAGATGTCTAAAAGCACATGTTGTGAGTGTGGACCTGAGGCCCTGTGTGGCTTAGGAACTAGCAGACTGTAGCCTTTGAGACCTCCCTGTCTAAATGGGTTACATGGTATTTCAGAGCAAATAAGTTTAAAACTGTTTTGCACTCAGATAGGATAGTAGTGGTAGGAGCATGGATTTAACAGACAAGCTAAAAACTTCGCAGTACCCTCTCCCACCCCACCTGGTACCGCCTGGCGTAATATCTTCCCAGCTGCACGACCCAGTAGCAGCAGCTGATCTAAGACGCAGCTGCTGCTGCTCCTGAGGTCACAGAGGACCTAGAACAGACACAATGCATGAAGTACCTCTGTTGCAGTTGCAGATCTGTTCAACCAATTTGCCCCCAATTTGTTTTCAATGACAATACCACAGATGCATAAGTGATGGAAAAAAAAATAAAGTTTTTACTTACATACTTTCCCTCAATTAGAATATTTTATCAGATTTGACATGTAATTTAAGATTTCTCTTCTTTCCTTCTTACATACTTATGTATTTATTTTCCAAAGGACCTGTTGCAGAAAAAGGTCTCAAGGTACATTAAGATTTTACAGAAAAAGATTAAAAATAAAAATTAATTCAACTATCTCAGTACATAATGCTTTAATAAGTTTTCTTTCAGAATTAATGTTATCAGAATTCTAAATACACAGAAAGCATGGTAGCAATATGTAAAGTTTCATGTTCGTACCTGGTTGCCAGGTACAAAACATTTATACTCTTTAATCCAGAATTGATTTGTCAATAATTTTTTCTACATTAGATGACCTCTGTGGAAATTAAGGAATTTTTTAAAAGTTACCAATTCTTCTGCAAGCATTAGTTTCAGAGGTGCACAAATATGGTAAATCTATAAATCAGAACTTCTTCACTCCAAAATCAGAAGCATTTGATCATTCATTTATAGCAACAGGAAAATGTATACCTTGTCCCATGTCTACAGATGTTACAGACTGTCATTTAGGTTTATTTAATGATAAGAAAAATGTGTAATTTATATGCTGAATATTACAGATTAAAAAAAAAAAACCACTCTGTCTTTATTTGTTACTATCTTTTGCCAATTAATAAAAACAGAAAAGTAGGCCTGTATTTATAACTGGACACAATGAGAGTAAGAAATAATAAGGAACCAGTAAGAAATAGTTAGAGGAAGCGAGTGACATAGTCTAAAGCAGCATGGATAGTTTGTGCTTAATTTGAGGATTATCAATAAAGTGTAAAGCTTATGCTAAAGATTCATTTATACTTATAGATAGTTTTACAAGTCTGGATCACCAGAAACACACATTTCATTTTTCAATGCTGTGCAGGAAAGAGTTTCCACAAACTAGTTACACATGGAATAGACTTTCTGATATTTTGATGGTTTTCCACAGTGCATTTATTCTACATTTACCCAAACATGAAGAGGGGGTATTTCATATTCTTGGGTAGCTTAGCACTGATTTTTCCTATCCCAAGTCACATGACTTTCAAGACCTGAAAGCATACTCAACAGGAACTTTCCATGTCAGTAATTAAAAGACAATGATCGTTTATTCCAGGTTATGGCCTGATGCCAAACTCTTTGCACACCAGTATGATGCAAAATCATTTTCACATTCCAAAGCTATTTGAATAGTTTTACTGACTGAAAACACACTCAAATCCCATTTTTTATGGCGACAAGAAGTCCATAATGCCTATTAGTATTCCCAAACACCAAGAACACTGGTGTCATGAATTAGATGTAATCATGACAGCAGTGGGTTTTTTCACTCCCTTGATCTCCCAGATTTATTCTGCATTACATGGACATCACAGAAATGGACTCTACACAACAAAATTATCTAAGCAGAAGAATTTTCCTTCAAATACAAACAAAAAACTTACACTTTCCATCAAATGGAACTGGCCTTGTGTGGAATCATTCTGAGAAAGCTTAGCTGAACACTAAAAAATTCTGCCAAGAACTCCCTAGCAGGGTGACACAACACTTCTTTCTATATAAATTTTGCCAACCAGGCTGAAATTTTCAAGGAATCAATGTAATATCAGAAAACTCCACGATTGCAATAAAGAGAAAAAAAAATACAGATCTCTGAAGTCAGGCATTAAATCTAATACTTCAGCTGGCAAATCTCTCTCTCTCTATGAGACTGGCCTTGGCACTTATGATTACTGCAAAAAGACTTATGAATTTCTTTAAATAAGCGCCAGTACACAGTTAAGTATCAGCCTGTATTCAAAATCTGATTTGATGCTGATATTATTCCATGAATTCTAATGGAACTCCTCCAAATTTTTTCACCACTGCAAGTGAGCCTGAAATATCAAAATATCTGATTTTGCATTATTTTTAGCTGAAATGTATGTCAATGCGAAAGCATTTGAACTACATTGGTAGAACTAAAATGATCGCTAGTGTAACTCCATTCACATCAGTTACATCAGGAATGCATTTCACCACTATAATTTAAAATGTAAAATGCCTAAGTGACAATAAAATTATTTTTCTGAGAGTTGTCAGTATCCGGTAACACTGGGAAAGCTCTGACAGAAGCAGTAGTAGTAATTTGGAGCCATAACAGGTCAAACACAGGGTTCCTCTGGCACAGAACTTCAGCCGAAATAACCCTTAGAGATTTCTGTTTCTTGTTAAGCACTTGGGATCTTTGGGTTTCAGCATGTTAGGGGGGTAGGACTCTGGCACTTTCAAGCTGTGTTGTAACTGACTGGACTTACAGATAGTTGAATTATAAGCCAGCCCAAGTAAAGGTATTTCCTTCCATTCCGGAATGCACAATTCTTTCTGTGATTCATAATGGTCTGCCAAACTGATAGCACAGTCTTAATGTTAAGCTGCGATAGTTCTTATTTATAATGTCAAAGCACATAGGTTTATACATTGCAGGAGGCAGAGCACGCTCCACTGTTACCTTAGGATACGTCTCCACAGTACTGCAGTATGTTGTGCTGACACACCCATAACACTGCTCTGCCAACTGCTACGAGGTCCTACAGTAAGACCTTTCCTTCATGAGAGGAAGGTAATGCTATGATCACAGCATAATGCAGGCATTGCCACATTTGTTTTAAATTAAAAGGTTGTCTACTGGTAGCAGAATAGCTGAATGACTTGCTACAGAAGCTGGGTAAGTACTTAAGCAGTTACCTCATGCTGAGCTCCGTGTCCATGGTGTGAAAATAGATTCTAAGAGCTGTTCAAAGAGTTTTCTTCCTTATTTCTATTAGAGAACTAAAATTCCACCTCTCATAAACCACCTTCCCTTTCAACCAGTAAATACTGCAAACACAAACTACTTATTTTCTCTAAGTTCTTTATTTACCTACTTAGTATTTCTCTTACTTCAACATTCTTGCCATGATTCCTGGTATTATACGGTCTCTGGTATTACACAGAACTACTAGCAAGCTAGCTTACAAGAGAACCCTCATACTCTTTACATCATTAACTACTAGCTTTTAAAGAAGCACTTTCAGCTACTGATTTTTGCCGGATTTTACATACATAGTGCTCATCCTCACTACTGATATTGCCCCTGCAGAAAGAAGTATTTAGTACATTTAACTCAGGTGAGCCACAACAAAATGAAGTATTCAATTTCGGCAAATGCCTACGTATAAAATCACTGAGTCGTTTCGTTCAAAATATAGTCTGAATTTATATCGCCACACTGAAAAGGAGTTTTGTTTAACACTCCACATCAAAAATGTAGTGAAGCCTGCTCTATGATTTTACATTAGGAATCAGACATTTAAACACAAGATTTGAACCAGGGCTCAGCACAACACAGTCTTTTGTGTGTTTCTTGGTTTTTTATTAGTTCTTCTGCAATGCAGAAGAAGACAAGCAGAGAAACTTTTCCGAGAGGCGCTTCACAGAAAATCCATGAAGGCAAAAATCAACCATTAAAGAAAAAACTATGTCTATGTCTCTGTTCAGTACCACTGGATGCTGCATACAGCAAACAATGTTTATCTGACAGATTATGCATAATGTCGTGGGTGCCCAATCTGGACTGCTTTTATTGTCTCCTTTCAGCTCCAGAACTGTCAGCCACTAACTAGTTCTCCCCCCACAAAAATCCTCTACTTCGCTTTAAATGAATATGGCAAAACTACTTTAATTCAGTAGTGTTGGTAAGCCCCTTCTTCTCTCATAATGGCCTGTCCCAGCCCTTAAAGTGCATATGCCAATTTGGTTCAAGTTTCATAATCTGGAATGTTCCACAGTGCCTCTTCAAAAACAGTTCCAGTTTAATTGTGCCTTCCCTAGGTAATTATGTCTGAAAAAAATGCCTGTTCTGAATCTATTATTTATGTTATATGCAGCAATATCTTACCTATTTCATTCTGAAGTCTGGAATGCTCTGTAAACCAGATAATCTTTACCTACCTTAATCTCCTAGGAAGGGTAATGGAAGTTTCTGACACACAGTAAAATGCAGCTGGCCTAAGAATCAGTGAGAAGAAATCATGGGATGTTTTCTCAAGGACTGCATGGGACCCAACAGGTTCATTTTGAATCCCAGAGTGCCTATTTTGGATCTTAAATGTTGCTTCAAATACACATGGGTGAAAGCTGTAATTAAGGGAAAATGCAGCACCAATAATAGCATGTTAAAAGTTAGCAATTCTCAATTGTCAGTACTGTAACAACTGAGTATCTTATTACTTCTACCTTCTCCTCCCATACATTCAATTTCTTCAGTACTGACAAAGCGCACGTACAATTCATAGGCTCTGAATGGTAAATTAACCAGGAAAAAAAAATAAATTAGGCTGGTATTTCTTGAGGGCATCAGTAGAAAACACTGATTTCACATAATTTTGATTATAAAATTTTACTTCACAATCCTTTTCCAGATCACAGATATTCATAATTAAAAAGAGTATGGAATCAATGTAATGTTAGCTGTTTCGCCATCAGCATCACAAAGAAAAAAGAAACAATAAAATATGATGCAGAATTGACTCTTCCAATGATTGTCATTGAACTATTACATTAGTAAACATTCACAGTATGAAGTCTCTTTCAATATATCTCCAGCATATAAAGTAGTGCAAAAAAGCATTCCAGTCATTTTGCCTTTGCAGTCAGACCAGGTTAAATGATTTTCTTACTTCACTTCTTTCATTATTAGACAACAAATGCTGCAATGCCTCCAAAGAGAGTTATAAAAATAAACAATTGATGGAGGTTCAGCAGCCTTTTCAAATTAAATTTCCAGTTAAAAACAAGCATTATAGATTTCAAGAAAAAAATTTAGATCTATCTTCTGTAGAATATCTTTTACAATAAATTTACCATTTGAAAAACAATGACTATGGTATCCAACGACTTATGGTAGCTGCTATTAAAGCACTGATAAATAGATAAATGACTACCAAACTTCATTGCTTCTTACATAGTAAATACCTCTGAATGCCAACTTTTACCACAGAGCTGTTATTAGTGATGTCGACAGTTCATGCACCCACTTTAAAACTGACTTGGTTTTAGTAAGTTTTTCAGCCTCATGTGCAAAACACTTGCATTCTAATAAAAATATAAAGTCTGAAATTATATCAGATCTAGCAATCCCTTCCTCTAGTTACACCACTTACTTGATATGTAATACAAGTTTAGCAATGCTTTTTATTTGTAGTTAACCATTAAATGGCATACTACAGTATGCTGTGGACTTGTTTGCATATTTCATTATTTTCACTGCACTCTTTAATGCATAAATATATTTGGAAACGTTCAAAATTACACATCAGTTTCCACAGAATTTGAATTTACACAGTTCTTCTTCTCTGACTCACTGCTATTCCCTGTGTCCTGACTTTTTTTCTCCTTTACACAAAGAGATTCTTTAACTCCTTCTTCCATCTCCAAATATTCTGATTTATCCTCTGTGGATGAAGACGATGAGCTTCTAAATTTCTTCAGTAAATTTGTTGGGAGGTAAGGGCAACTGACAGCATTTTGCATCAGCTGCGTTTGTTCTTCATTCTCAGTCTCTCTGTGGTAGAAATAGTTAAAATTGGAGACAATCACTGGCACTGGTAAAGCAATGGTTAACACTCCCGCGATGGCACACAAGGACCCAACTATTTTCCCACCCACAGTTATGGGTTTCATATCCCCATAACCAACTGTAGTCATGGTCACTACAGCCCACCAAAAGGCATCTGGGATGCTTTGAAAATGGGTGGCAGGCTCATCAGCTTCTGCGAAGTAAACAGCACTGGAAAACAAAATGACTCCGATAAAAAGAAAAAAGATGAGGAGGCCGAGTTCCCTCATGCTGGCCCTGAGCGTATGACCCAGGATCTGCAAACCCTTGGAGTGCCTGGAGAGCTTGAAGATACGAAACACCCTGACCAGACGGATGATCCTCAGGATGGCAAAAGACATGGCCTGTTGACCATTACTGCCCTGCTCCTGCGCCAAGTCAGTGCCCAGAGTAATGAAGTAAGGCAAGATGGAGACAATGTCTATGATGTTCATGATGTTCTTGAAGAAGTGTGCTTTGCTTGGACATGCAAAGCAGCGCACTGTAAACTCAAAGGAGAACCAAATGATGCACACTGTCTCTACAATGAAAAAAGGGTCATTGAAGATGGTGTGCTCCCCAGCATCCAGGTGAAGCGACTCATTGGAAAGCCCCTTCCCTAAGCTCAGGGACATGATGAATTCTTTGTCATCTCTGAACTCTGGCAAAGTCTCCAGACAAAAGATGACGATGGAGATCAAGATGACCAAGACAGAGACAATGGCAATGCCTCTGGCTGGACTGGAGCTCTCTGGGTACTCAAACAGCAGCCAAACCTGCCTCTTAAACTCGTTCTCCGGCAAAGCTTTATCCTCTTCCTCTTTGACAAACCCTTCATCCTCCCTAAACTTGAGCATGGCCTCCTCCCCAAGCTGGTAGAATTTCACCTCCTCAGTGAAGATGTCAAAGGGTACATTGACTGGCCTCTTCAGCCGACCACCACTCTGGTAGTAGTACAGGATGGCATCAAAGCTGGGCCGGTTCCTATCAAAGAAGTATTCATTCCTGAGAGGGTCAAAGTATCTGCCTCGCTTCGCTGGATCACCCAACAACGTCTCTGGGAACTGAGCTAATGTCTTCAGTTGGGTCTCAAACCGCAGTCCTGACACGTTGATTACCACACGCTCACAACACTCGTACTCACTGTAGCGAACAGAGCTGTAACCCCCAGGGCCTCCACCATCATCAGGTGGCTGGTCCGAGTACGAAAATTCATCCTCCCCATAGTCATCACTGTAGTAGAGCTTTCCTTCTTCCTCATCGTCTTCGTCCTCATCTTCATCCTCCTCTTCCTCCTCACTCAAGTCCTTCAGTATTCTCTCTTCAGAACCACTGAGAGGCAGCAGTTCAGAACAGGGGAAGGAGGCCCCACACTCCCTACTTCCCAAGTGGTGGCTCCTCTTTTTCCCTTTCTTCCGCCTCTTACCACTCTGGCGGTGGGGCATGCTGCTGCGTGACGCACTCCCACCATGAGAGGAGGATGCACCTCGACTCTGTTCCTGATGGTAGTGGTGATAGGGTCCACCTCCACCTGTTGCCCCACCTTCTACGGCTGCTGTTGCTGCTGCTACGGCCGCAGCTGCTGCGGCTCTTGACTGTGCCAGCCGCTCTCTCTCTCGGGCCCGCGCTTGGACAGCGTATCCATAGGGCATGTGGCTGTTGCACCCAGAGCTATCTGCACTCACCATTGCAACCTCCATTTTGCAACTGCTTTTTTTTTTTAATCGCTTAATGCAAAAAGGTTTTATTTACAGTGTAACTTTAAGTTTCACTATAGAAAGTTCAAAGCCATTTGCATTTGGAGGACAGTCCCATGGACGTAGAGCAGGGCAACATAGTTGTAACACTGAATCTATGTTTAAGAGAACCACGGATCTGCATTTTCTTATTGTCCGTAACGTTTGACACAAACTACTGTTTTGCTAATAAGAAAAGATGAAACTCTCAAATTGAATGAGGGGACAGCTGAGGCCTTAATCTTTCATCTACCAAGCCCCTTTGTTTTCATTTATCTCCCGTGGCTATCACGGATCTGATCAGAATCATGACTATCTTGCAGGCTACCAACACTGCATTCAGGAAGAAACAAAATATGCAAATCAAAGGGTACCTGCTCTCCACAGATGGTTTTAGTTCATCATTGCAACCAAATGCAAATAGTCTCTTTCCTCATAATTTGTTCCCAGGAGTGCTTTGGCCTAGCAATCTTACTGTTTAATATCATTACCCAGGGAGTTGAAGTTAATTCCAGCCATCACTTTATTTACACAGTGAGGAGGTCTTTGCAAATCCTTTCTTCAGCATGTCAACAGTGTCTCAAACCTGGGAGCAGTACCCAGGGCGTCAGCAGCAGCGGTAAGAGGAGGAGGAGGAGGAGATGAAGACTGAGAAATTGGCTCTGAGGTCCCCATAGGACATAAGGGAGTGGATGTGTCACCCTTTGGTTATGGTCATGCAGAAGAAGCACTTAACCTGAGGCACATGCACAAACACACAAAAATAAACAAAACAAAAAGGGAAAAGATTGGATTGTTTTCCTAAAAGGTCACACCGATCAAATGAAACTGTGTCACCTATTACCACGGTATTCAAATCTTCCCCTACCCACACTATTCACACTTCTACATTACACACACACCCACACCACATGCACAGAGATTTTCAACGACTCCGTGGGTAAGGGTGTGGGTGGGTATGTCACGTATATATAGACAGAGACACAAAATCCCCACCCATATAAGCATCCATACACAAACAAATACATGCTTCTAAAACACCAATGCATATAAACACTAATAAAAATATTGCAATACACAGTGCATTCAGATCTTTGAGTACATAACATAATAGATACACCTACATATATCTACATGAAATATGAAAGAATAAATGTATCTACGCAAAGAGCTTTTGTTGTATCTGTAGAAACACGTAAGATGCAGGAATGTTACATTTTAATCTATAACTGAACTGTGTTTCAGTCGTAATGAGCATCTCACTGAATTTAATTTGGAAACAGGCACGTTCGATGCTCACTCAAGTGAAAACACTGTGATATGGTATGTCAAGCAAACAGAACTGCAGGTGCACTGAAGCAACATCTACATGCAAGCAGACACACCAAAATACACACACACCCCCCTTTGAAACAGAACCCTCATTTACAGCTGTGTCTACTAACACACGATAAAAGGTGAATATGAACTATTAAACGATGCTATTTTTAAAATCGTGCCTACGTGTCATGCAGAAAAACATCTTAAAAACGCTGTCGTACTTACTGTCCCTAGGCAGAGAAGCAGCAAGGCTGCCCTGGCTAGCGTAAGGACCCGAGGAGGGGCCGACGCCAGCCGACCCGCGTCGGCGGGGGAGCGCGGCCAGCCCTCCTGCCGCTGCCAGCCCTCCCGCTGCTTCCCGCCCTCCGGCCCGGGGGCAGCCGGCGAGGCGGCTCCAGCCGGGGGCACGCTGCGCAGCCACCGGCACCGCTCCCCTCCCGGGCATTTGCGAGAAGGCAACAAGCGGGAGTCTTGTTCCAAAAGGGACAAAAAAACCGAAGGCGGTGCGTGAGACAGAACGAATGGAGAAGCGCGATCGCGAGTCTCTCCAAGCCCAGCTTCAGCAGCAGATTTGGAAATCGACGTTCAATAATCCGCGTACCGAGCCCACTTCCACGGGCGGGAGGACGGGTGTCCCTTCTGGCGGTCTCTCTCCCCCCGACGCGTCCAGACGGCAGCGGCTCAGCCAGCGCTCGCCCGCATCATCCACTTGTTGTGCCGGGTTTTGGTAACGCTCGGGGGAAAAAAAAAAAAAAAAAAAACAACACCAAAACCAAACAATTTAAAGCAAACCACCAAGAGGAGACGGCGGCTCGCTGCCACAAGGCTGCTACTGCCGCCCGGTTTTTCCGAAGCCGTGCCCAGGACCGGCGGCGGCAGCGCGGCCGAGCCGCGGGGCTGGTCCCGCTGCCGGCCCTGTTGCTCCGCGGAGCCGCCGCCCGCCCTGCCCGCGCGCCGCCACACGCCGCGCGCCGCCTCAGCGCGCCTCGCGCTCCCGCCCCCCCCCCGGCTCGCGCTCGGCCCCTGGCGGCCGCCGCCCCGCACTGCGCCCCATGCCCTGCTAATGAGTTAATTACCGAAACGAACATGGCAACGCCGCGTAAGGCATCGGCGGGCCGACAGAACTCTGTGCCCGAAGCAATGCGACAAACCCCGGCCGACAGGAAAACCAGAGAGCAACTGCCCCGCTCCGGCCCAGCAGGCCCAGGCCGGCACGCGGCCTGCCGGCTGCGCGGCACTGGCAGGTGGAGCCAAGTTAACTTTTACTCCCAATTCTGTACCTACACAGAAAAGGAAGTCTTAGTTCATGAACAGGGCACCGTTGTGTATTTGGTAGATGAGACACAAAACAACAGAGTTTAACAGCCCTGCCCAAGACGTCTTTGCCCCCGCTGCCCGTAACACCAGCGGTGCGCGAGCCGCCCATCCCCGCGGTGCCTAGAAATCCGGGCTGCGGCCGGTGCCACCCTCTGCGAGCGAGCACCACCAAAACGCAGCTTGGCTGTATTCAACATCACAGCTACAGTTCTGCCGTCTCAACAAAAACTAAATGTAGGCACTCCTACTTCATGTGGAAAGGGAGAAGAAGGGGTTTGGTGCTTTAGAGCCTAGAGACAGGATCACAGCAAGGACAAATCAACAGCAGCATGCACTCCGGACACTTTGCCTCAAGCTTTTTGCAGCTGGAGGCAAATTCAACACGTGCAGCATGTGGGTTAGGCATTTCTTTTATTTTATTATTGCCTAGGTCCAGTCCTTCTCCCCAGTACACCAGGAGAGCCTGGTGAGTATTGCCCTTCAGATCCCCAGCAGCACGACCCAGATTATCCATGTTCCGCTCTGTCTCTGCTGCCTGCATCAGTTAGTGCTCACGCCCTTAATCCTGCTCATTTCAGCGGGTGACATGTGACTACACACGGGAGAATAAAGGATCAACCAAATAAATGTACTGAATGCCAGGCATCAAATCAGTTCATAAAGATCTTGCCGAAAGTACTGTGAAATGTGTAAATGGCAGCAGCTACATCTAACCAATTTTTCAACAGTCACAATTCTTGAAGTTCCATAGCCAATGCTAAGCGAAAGACATATAGAAATTCCTAATGTCACCCCAGATTCCTTAAAATACAAAGTGGTGTCATCACAAGAGCAGCCCAAAATTTTGATGTTCCTGGATGGAATTTAAAAGCACTCTACAAATTCACTTCCAAAACCAAAACCCAGATCCTTCTGCAGCTTGGCACAAGAGTATACTAAAGACAGAGATCAAACCCCTATGATCGTTTAGTCACAAGGATATGAATGATGCCATAAAAATAAAAAAGATATCATAGGTATGTGTTTTTAAACGATTAAAAACACCTAGAGGTATTCCTACTTCAGTAAAAGGGGCATTTTCCAGAATTCAGTCACTTCAGTCTCTAAGAAGTGTTGCTTTTTATCAGTAGGACCTGAACACTTTTTTTATTCCTTTTTGAGATATTTCAAGGGCTTGGGACCAAAAAAATTGCTTATCTAGCTTCTACCTTTCTTCCAAAGTCTCAGATGCATTTTCTTGTCATTGTCTCATGCCACTATTAAACTGAAAAATTCAGTGGACGTCCAAGTATGCAGCAAGACAAGCTGAAACAGACCAATCAGTTTGGTTTGCCTGTTTGATCATTATTACTCTTTTCATTTTGAATAGCTAAACCATATTCTTGAGCAAAGAAAAACTGTGATGTATGAGCAGACACACACATAATACACACATAACACTGATAATGGAAGAAGCAGAATAGCTTTTTTTTGTACCTTTTTTAAAATCCATTCTAATGTGATAGGGATCACATCACTACATGCAATTCAATCTAATTCAGAGGTCTTGTTTGATGCAATTTTTAACTGATTTAAAAGCAAAAAAGAAGCTTTAAGTATTTACAGATGAATACTGTGACTCATTTAATTCATCTCTATTTTCATAGTAGTCAAAGAACAATTTTTATTTAAAAGATATTACATACCCTCTGCTCCTTGTATTCATAAGGGATACTATTACTGGTAGAACAAAGAGAGGATATGTACATGTCATTATCTTTGATAGTACTGTATTAACAATGTTATAGCATAGCAAAGGAACTGTAAAGTATGCTATCATGTAGATTTGGTCCGGTTTACAGTGATGTAGAGGAGAAATATGCATCATTATTGTCTATCTATGCATATGGTGCGAGAAAAAATACACAACATTTTCACGCAAAGGGAACATGAGATTTAGAAAGCCTAACTTATGTTGCTATGCCCAATATTAATTTATGCTATCCACCAACTGCTGCAATTCACACTGGTAGAGTCTGGCCTCAGTCCAGCACTGATCTTCCTGCTGTAAGCAAGAGTTCTGTGCAGCCAATAAGACTGCATTACAGCCCAGTACTTACTGCACTTCTAGACCATGAATTATTCTATTTTTCTGTTAGTCTTTTTACTATTCTGCTGCTTCCTATGCTTGCTTCACTCTTATTTCTGTTACCCTCCCAGGCCGACTCGGCCAATTTCTGATAAGATCTAGAACTCGTTTCAAAACAGGCAAAATTTTGCAGCAGTGGGCTCTCAGGATAATCAAGTGAAAAGACTATGGTTTCTATATCATTTCAGATGTGATAAAACATGGTTCAGAACACATTTCTTTTTTTTTTTCCCCTTTTTTCTTTTTTCCCCTGTTCTCAGTTGATTACAGTGCTGGAGACTCTTGGGTACCAAAGTGGCAATGAATTCTTGTCTCCTCAACTGGGTTTTCCCTCCCAGTGTTTATATCGCTTTAGGGAGTTCATATTTTATTCGTATTTTACTAACCAGACTCAGCAAGACACCCCTGTCAAAGAATCTGGCTTGAGTACTGTTCTTTTGAATATGACTGGCACTACTTAATGAGGTACTTAGCAGAATAAAATACAGCCTATCCTCAGTTAGTTCTTACACACATCATATATGAATAGCACATCTGTTCATTACTTGTATGGCTTACTTGTTCATTACTTGTACTGCAACAGGCTAATCCAAGGAAGTTAACACTCCAGAGAACAGCAAACCTTTTATACTTTCTTGGGAAAGTATTCAAAACCTCTGCCCTTTACCATTGAGTTTAGGATGAATAGCAGTAAAAACACTGATGACATTTATATTTGGAGAATAATTTCTTGTACGGGAGTATGGACCTACTCAGAAACTAGGATAAAAATACCACATACAGTTTATTTTTGGACTTTAATATTTCTCCATTCATTCTGGGTAGACAGGGACACATATCAGGGATATTCTTGAAATAAACAATAGGGGGAGAAAAAAAAAAAGGATAGTGTGAAGAGAAAGCCTCTAAATAAGGAGCTGCTTGAGAATGTAGAGACCTTACTCCCATTCTTGATCCCACCCCAGATTTCCAAGATACTCACAGTCACATTACTCTTAATGCTGACCTCCCTTTTCTAGTATAATAATTTCCCACCTTTACCCTCCCTCCGCAACCAATTTATTTTCATTTAGAATGCAAGAACTTGGAACAGGCAATGCCCCTTCTTACAGATATGCTAAGCAGTAGCAAGTGGAGTGGATCTCCAGCTTGGATAGCGTTATTGTAATTAACTAATGAAGGAAACGAGTTAGATTCACAGAATTACTTAAATTACCATGTCACTGGATTTGCTCCATTTATGTATTCAAGTATCAGCATATCATTCTGAATATGCAGTTTTCAAACTATGCTAACAGTAAATGCAATCATTATAAAACATGAATATATCAGGTACTAAATTCTGGCTTGCGTATATATTTGTCTAGATCAGATAGCATTATGAGGGCATGGCAGGCTAATTTCTCACTGGAATTTTATCAGGAATACTCTGGAGGAAAATCAGGTAATAGGCTAATAATTTATGCAGCTTTACACTATTAAGTTAACCATGACCTGCAGAACAACTGGAAAGGAACACCTGTAGGACAACAGCTCAAAACTATTACTGTGAAAATCATGAAGACTTATAAGCTTGAAGTTCAAGTCCAGGAACATGCAGTAGCAAACTGTTACATGAAGAGACATGTAAAGAAATTAATTTCACATGTTCAAGTATGGCATCAAACATACCTCACGTGCATCTTTTTAGGTTAAAAAAGGATATTCCTATGAACTCCAGGCTTTTAGCAGATAGAAGTTGCTCAATTTCCAGCAAATCTATTTTTATACCTCTTATTTATGAAATTATCGTGAATGGAAGACGTGCATGAAGGAACTGCAGGATCAAACTAAAAATTGTGGATACACCATTGTATCTGTAACACTCCAAATCTTACTCAGAGTCTCCACTTACACTTAACTTTGATGAAAAACCTAAATTTACTGGACTAGAACAATTCCTATGAAAGATTCTGGCCTACAAGTACAGGAGGTACAAGTTTCACAGGTAACTGTCATGGTTCATAATTTGATGGCAATCATATATAGACTCCAGATGAACCTTTGGGTCAAAATCAGCATAGTCTGCTCTGTCACCATCTTGTCATCCTACTGGCAAATACAGAAGGACCAGGATAGACATCAGATGAGACTGGTGAAGAGAGAAGCAGCAATCAGATTTCACACCCTTCCCATTAAGTAGGTCGACAGGGAAAGGAACACAGCCATTTTCTTTTGACCTTTAGAGATGTGTGCAAGGAAATGCTTTCATGCCACCATTGCACTAAAGGATCATTTTCCTCCTGCCATAAGGATACAGAAAATTGCTCCATGTTTTAAAAGGAGACTGATTCTGACAGAGATGAGTTAATTGCATGAATCAGAACTATGTCAGATTATTCGGGTATGAGGCAAAATTTTTGATTCCACTCATCTCCACACGTATGCAAACACAAATCCTGGAAGAAAGTATGAGGTTTTTTAACCAATCTTGATAGGCTTGTGTATCAGAGAAAATGTAAGCAATTTTAATAAGGAGAACCATGTTGACAAAAATGAGAATCTATTCAACCTTATTCCTAATGGCTTCAAGATGAGATTCACATAGGTTCCAGATGCTTAGAAGTTTTTACATGCCTTGTGTACTGATCCACATGGGAAAGATTATAAAACAAACTGTGCCTAAATAAATTATATACTCATAAAAGTTCATTAAACCTCTTTATTTCAGAGATATTGCTGTATGATCTCAGGGGTGTATTAAGCACAAAGTTAGCAGAGAAGAAAGTGTTCCCAGCTTGAATAAACATGCAGAATTAACCAACCTTGGCAGGGTGCAACAACACTTATTACTGTACAAGGTTGGAGAAAAATTAATTCTTGAGACTGTAAAATAAATGTTCTTGTGGATAACTTTGAACTAGCAAGCAGTGTAGAAAGAATCTTACCATAGCCTTTATTTTGGTGTGAGGTAAACATATAGTTTTGTTGTACTCAGTATGCAATTTACTGAGGAAAACCTCTCCAGAATGGAAATGCTCTTTCTAGAGGGTTGCCCCTGAGAAAGAAATTGGTCTGGGGGCCAAGGACTAGCTAGAAATTGAGAAATTAAAATAGGTATCGCAAAGGCAATATAAAAATTGCTTTAATACTGTTGTATATATGAAGATACTATAAATACTTTGGAAATGACTCTTCAAGGATACCTGAATTTCAGAACGTTAAAAATCATTTACAGTAATGCTTGGGAAAGCTAAGGTACAATTAGCACAATGAAATAATATACCACTTATGTCAGATCTAACCTGTTGAATGAATCACCCAGCCTGTTGTCTCTTCTTCAGAGAAAACAAGCAATATTGTTCTGGGAATCACATGCTGCCCTACCAGTGTTTCTCCTCATGTTCAGGCAGAGCTGTCACAGCAGGTGAGAGAAGGAGTTACAGCCAGAAGCACCCTTTCTCGGTTTATGCATCAGGGTAGGTAAAGCTGTAAGACATAACTGTCATAGCCTCATTAGTACAGCCCAACACAGAGTTCCTAAAAGTGGTTCCTCATCCCTGTAGTCCAAGGAAATAGTTTGCACATACAGGTCAGATATAGTCTGTAGAGACCTGATGTTCTTTTGTACACACTGGGGATGGAGGAACTCTCGAAAAATCCATGGTTAAAATGACCTCATTTCTACCCTACTCCCATCCCAGGACACTAAAAAACTCCTGATCAACCCTTATATGTAGAGAAATCTTGTGCTTCTCAGCTGCAGTTCACTATAGTAAATTTCCTCATATCTGTGTATGAGTATGGGAACTCTCATTGTGTTATTGTCTCTGGGCACTGCTTAACTATTGATGAACACAAACAGGGGCAGGAGTTTTCATATGGAGACCAAAAACTGAACCAGCTGTAGTTTACAAACAAAATTATCATTCACGTGAGATCCTGAAAACTGAATTAAACTTAGCTGTTTTAAAAATTTAGCACTATACCCATGTCAAAATTCTGTGTCAGAAATTAGAAGGGGAAATCCCAACCCAAATGTTAGCTTCAGCATGGAAGCCCAAGGTTGAAAGTCTCACTGAATGTGTTGGTAAACTCAGAGAGTTGAGTAAGCGCATCTGAGGGTCCATCTAGTTCAGATCTTTTCGGTCTAACACAGATTAATTTCTTTCCTACATTGAAGTCAAAAGCTTCACCGAATTTTTCAGGATTAGGCCTGTGTAGCTAATAAGTTGGAACTGGAACCTCCAGTAACCAGCAGATAACTTGCTCTGTGCGATACAGAGCTAAGTATACCATTTATTTAGGAACAGCTTGTCACGTTCCCCATGTGGATCTGTACAAATGACACATAAAGCCATCTAGCTCCCACCTGAATCCACTATGACACATAAAGACATCTAGCTCCCACCTGAATCCACTAGGAATCAAGTTTAAAATGGACTCTCATTTTTGTCATCACAATTCTCTGAACCCATTGACTAAAATAGCCTAATGCTGAAGAATTCAGTGAGGTTTCCGAGCTGAAGGTAAATCCCTCTGTGCTAACTGAAAGAGCCTAATCTACCTAGGCTCTTAGATCCCCTTACTTCACTCTCAGCGGTTCACAGCACTCTACTTATAAATACAGTAGTGCTTCACAAAAGGGACTGTTGATGTGTCAGTTGTGAAAGCATCCTCTACATGAACAGTGCTGCGAACGTTCGCCCTACTGCTCTGCACCACCATCTCCACATACTACGAAACAGGTTAATAAATGAATATTGCATACGGCCACTAGGCTAACAATGCAGCAGTTTCTATCCACAAGTAAAAATAATAACTTGAAGTTCGACTGAAGCTATTCCCTAGACAAAAAAAAAAAGTATCATGGTCTGTTGGCTGCATTGTCATGCCATTGTCTGTCTAATCCAGGAAACATGCACCCTCTCAGGTAAAATAATTTTAGATCATTATAGCAATATAATAAATAAATAGTGGTTACAGGAACAGACTCCCTTCTGATTAAAATGACCTTTACAAGGCAAACTCATGTTCAGGAATGTTCACAAGGAGTTTTAATAAGGCGAAAGCCAAGAGAACTAACATATGAAAATCCAGTACATCTTTTACTGGGACAGGCTTGCCACCCTCCCTGCCATGCATACTTCAGGCAGCTGCCTTCAGATATGCTAGGAAAATATTAGAAAATAACATCTTCCATTTTTCCCTTTCCTGATGGAAAATAAAGAATGCTGAGTTTCTCCAGACACTCTCCCTAAAAACATGAGTACTTGAGAATGAATGTAGTGCTGATGAGGGTGCTCTAGAGACCAAGATTCTCTCTTCATCCATAGTCAAGCAGCCTAAAAAGCAACAAGTTACATTTCTGGGCACTCATATGGCTCTGTGCTGACCTGGTAGGAGAGAAGGTTCTGTGATTATTTCATGTATCCTACGGTAAATAATAATATGCTTGTAAAACTACCTTAACATTTTTGTAAGAGAACGGCACTCAGAGATGCTGTCATTGCTGATAGTATTGAAATTAAGTAAACAAACTAAAGCTACTTTACCCCTGAATGAGTCCCATTTCTTGGGAGTCATTAACACTGTGACTTCAAAACCAGCCCAGATCCATCCACTTCAACAAGTTCAAGCTCAATTTTAAGCAAAATTTCTTTTCCAGTTTAGGAAGGAGCCAAGTGCATGTCACTAACACGCAGCTTGTCTTGATCTTCGGGGTTTCTTCATAATTCAAATGTACAGATACACATTATTTATGAACACCATGAAGTTTAACAATTTAACCAGTGCCAAGAACTTTCAAATGGAAGGTGTTAAGGATGACCTACAATGTTTGTTCTGACAAAGTGGCTGCATTAAGTTAAATAATGCAGTCTAAGCAAAGGCATCTGAATGATATAAATGTGTGTGCATCACAGCTGGAGCTGAATTTTACACTCGGTCCTCTCTGGTACAAAATTATTTACATACAAAAAAGTTTAACTGTTTCAAGAAATGTCTAGCACTCCTCCCTATTTTAAGCAAAGTGGAATTGATACACTTCTGGCGCCTGTGTACGCACAGGTATATGGACACTCATTTGCAGGGGCATATAACACCTCATAGATCTCTGAGGGTTTGTGTTTCCACGGAATTATTAAATGACAGAATGTGGTATGTGAATCACCCGTGGGAAGAAAAATGTTACTCAGAAAAATACAACATCATGGCTTAAATAATCTTCACTGTCTTTTACACACATGGCACAAATCCCAACTGCTACCAAAACCAAAACAGTAATACAAATTATATCTGTGAAGCATCTTAAAGTCTTAATTTGCATATTGCTCTCGTTGGGAGTAGCAAAAGGAAAAACAAGAGTTAGCTGAAAATCAAGCTAAAGCTGGCTAAATTAGCCCAGTATAGATCTGGAATATCTAAAGGTAAGAATTAGCATTTTAATGATTGGAAAGCAAGATAATAGTTTTCTCTGAATATAGTACAGTCAAAATAAATCCCATGTTTTACCCACAAATGAAGAGTTTTTCCTCACTGCATGCATATGGAAGAGTCCATTACCTATCTTTAGCTAGGAAGACAGATAAATGAGCAACTACCAGCTTTGTGGGGTAATTTGTGAAGTCTTGGTTCAGCAAAGTGGGAGTGCTAAATGAATGTTACTTTACATTTGAGTAAATGCCTGACAGATTAGGTTTTATATGCAGTTCTGGAACTTTCTTTATAGCAACAATGCACTCTGTCAAACTAGTAGAAAAAAAAATCTAGTATAAAAATGTCCATTATCTAGGGAAATCATAATTGGTTTCAGATCAGCTTTCCTTTTTAAAATACCCAAATAAACAAAGTAGATAATTGCAAAGTTCACAGAGTAGCAATTATATTCTGACTACAGCAATCAAGATGCTGACAAACTAAAGACCCACTATACACATAAATAGGCTGATTTTTGTTTACAGGTGACAAGAAAGCTAACCTTTAAAAAGACATTTATGCCATCCCTTAATTCATTCTACTGAGATTTACACATTTTGTTCGTGGCCTTTCAGAACTTCTTTACACTTCACTTTCAGCAATTCTACACACTAGTTCAACAAGGTAAGCAAACATGTATCTTACTGAAAGGAAATGATTAGTTCCATTGCCTTTTCTGGACCACTTGTCTCTACTTCAACACATCCTGATGCTCCTTCCTGAACTGTGCTGTAAATAACCCTTAACATATACAGAACTTAGTATCTTTCTTTTGTTCTCTCTCATACAATGGGAATTTGTCTAGAATTGGTTTTATGCAACTCCATGTCACTTCAATCACTCTTACCACGCATTTCCATTTCCTGTCATAGTTGTGCTATTTGCACAGGCATAGCCAAAGCAGCCCAGTTTCTGCTGGGCCACAATATACAAAATGGCATTTGGTGGGTTTTAGTCCCAGCAGAATTGTTCATTCCAGGCTTGTATTAAATCCAAAGTTCTGCCTCTCACTTCACCTTGCTATGTTTTGATGCTGGTAAGAAAAGTGTTAATCCTTTAAAAAAATAAAAGATTACTTTGCTTTGAAAATTCAGAAAGATGACAGGACAAAGATATCTACTTTCTATTTTATATTTAGCATCAAAATGTGTCATCACTCAGCTGAAAATTTCTGTCTTCTGCAGCTTTTGCTAAGAAACTAATATTTATTAAATCTTTGCCGTTGTCATTAAACTGTGAAATTTGTCACTTCTTTTGAAAAGACATTTTCCTGATTTTCAGCAACTTCCCCATTTTCAAGAAATTGCTCATTGGATCTTTACTATCTTTCTTTCTATGTTTTTCTGGGGCAGCATAAAGAAACATCATATGGAAAATGCAATATCACAGAATGGTAGAGGTTGGAAGGGACCTCTGTGGGTCATCTAGTCCAACCCCCCTGCCGAAGCAGGGTCACCTACAGCAGGCTGCACAGGACCTTGTCCAGGCAGGTCTTGAATATCTCCAGAGAAGGAGAATCTACAACCTCCCCAGGCAACCTGTTCCAGTGCTCCATCACCCTCAGAGGTAAGAAGTTCTTCCTCATGTTCAGACGGAACTTCCTCTGCTTTAGTTTGTGCCCATTGCCCCTTGTCCTGTCGCTGGGCACCACTGAAAAGAGCTTGGCCCCGTCCTCTTGACATCCACCCTTCAGATTTTATAGGCATTTATAAGGTCCCCTCTCAGCCTTGTCTTCTTCAGGCTAAACAAGCCCAGCTCCCTCAGCCTTTCCTCGTAGGAGAGATGCTCCAGTCCCCTCATCATCCTCGTAGCCCTCCTCTGGACTCTCTCCAGTAGCTCCTCATCTTTCTTGAACTGGGGAGCCCAGAACTGGACAGAGTACTCCAGATGGGGCCTCACTAGGGCAGTGTAGAGGGGAGGACAACCTCCCTCGACCTGCTGGCCACACTCTTCTTAATGTACCCCATATATCCTACATGAACACAAAAGAACAGTAAGAGATACAAACTAATTCTCGGGCTTCACATTACCAAAAACTCCCAACAATTCTCAGGTGCGATTCTCTGCACCTGACTATTCTGGCAGAACTGAGAGGTATTTACAGGCTGTAGTCTACTCACCGAAAAGTCTGTAAAAATACATTCAATGTATCTATGGACTACATGGCAAAATGATGCCAAACACAGTCCAAAGGGTAGGATTTAGAAATAACATCGTCCAAATAAGGTGCTGAATGCAAACAGAAGTGCCCTGTATTTCTAATGGCACATATCAGAAAATCCTGGGAAGAAACTCTACCTTAGAAAAATGTAACATATGTGCCGAATTTTTCTCCTTACAAGTACTCAGAGGTTCCTGCTTTGCATAATTATACAGTCCTTTAGTAAGCACTTTTTTTTTTTTCTTTTTAAAATCGCCAGCACTTAAACCTATTCTGCCTACTACCTGTTTTCCATAATTAAACTCCCTTTTCATCTCTCTGGCAAAATGTAATTCCCTAGGGATATAAATCATATAACGGTTTGGCTCTTTCCACTCTTACTTGTCATCCTCAAATTATTCCTCCATTACAGCAAGTCTTCTTTCCCTTAGGTCAGCCTCCTGATAAAACTTTTTTTTAATGGTAAATCTTCATTTCATATTACCCATACCTACAGTTCTACTAATGCTTCATTTGATACATGGGTGACACTAGAAATCTCAAGGTTTACGCCTATAGCCTCTTTGATAGCATTATTTTTGCAATTAATTGACAAGTAATGACAAGCACAGGTACCATTTAACTGTGTTATTCAAACATTAATGATGCTATAACCCTCTGTTGTTAAGTAGCTAAACTAAGCAGTACAATAGTCAAGTATCACATTCAAGCAAAGAGTAACACCAAATCAATTTTATATTTTTTCTGTTTATGGTGAACTTATATAGTATAAGTCATAAGGAGATGTTTCAAATGCCTTTGACATTTCAATGAATCTCAGTGAAAAATAACTACAAATAGCTATTTCCATACTAACAAAAGCAGAAGAAGATAGTTGAAACCTTTATCTGATAAAGTTCATCTTCAGCCAAAGGATACTCTTGAGATCTGTTATGTCTGCAAAAGAATACTTTTACTGCACCAAACAGCAAATCATGAGGAAGAAAAAAACAGCTGTACAGACTAAAACAAAAAGACTGAAATGCCACAGTGAAAATACGCCAAAGCTTCAAGACTTTTCCCAAGAAACTGTATTATAGCTCTCTGAAACCAGCACGGCAGAGTAACAGAACAAGCAATACAAGCTAGGATATGCACACAGAAAATGAGCAACTACTTCCGTGAAATTGTAGATTTCTCCTCTTAGTGTGATCATATTTTAAAACACAATCTATGCTGCTTACATGGGAAGTGAGAGTACTAGTGACAATACCAGCTGTCTTTGAAACATCCTAATGAACAACAAGAAGTGGAATCATAATTAGAAACAACTCAAGGGTAAGAGACACTGAGGATGTACTATAAGGTACCTCATTCACAAAAGATTTGTAAGTGCATGGGTCCTAATACTCTCAGGAAGTAGAACTACTAGGAAGGATAACTGCATATTCTTTTTTTACAGGATGGATATTATTTTCATGAAGTTAAGGCATACATACACTTTAGGTGAGGCACATTAAGCTGTACCAGGGCTGCTTTATCATAAACTCTGACTGGAGCAGTACAAGTCACTCCTGCATGAAAAAAGGTGAGTACTACCAATGGAAATAGCAGTCTTGCCTACCTATAGCAAGACACATGAAAAAAGGAATCCTTCTAAGTATTCATAGGAAGCATCAGCATAATTTCTGTATTAAAGAAATATTTTGTTCTGCTCTTGCATTCAACGTTGTGAGTCTGTCCTTTGCGATTAACTTTTTGGCTTCACTTTGAATAATGAATGACTTGGGTATCACAGCTACTAGCAGTCTTACAAATGTTCAAAGACTGACACTCCGAGGGCTTCATTTCTCAAAGAACTCACAGCTTTCTCTTCCTTAGTTACAAAGTTCCATTGCTCAAAGACAGCACTTTCAACAGATACATTTTAGTATGTTTGACTTGCTGACTCACTTAAAAATAAACAACCTTAGCTTCACAGCACAGTTGATTCATGGAAGCAACTGGCCCCCACCTGCTTATTCTGCCCTCAGCAGGAAGACCCAACCATAAAACCACACACCATTTGTGGGATCTGCATTGCGCCTGACACAGAGCGGGCAGCAGAACTTCTAGGGCACAGCACAGTTGGCATTTGCTCTACATTAACTTGCGAGTTTATACAAACTGGTGGAACAGCCCTTTTCCTGGTGAAGGCACAAGTGCCAATTCTGCTGCCAAAATGCACAAAGGGTGACTCCTCTCCAGCCCAGTCTGTCAAGCACCTACAGCCTAGCACCTCTTTTTTCAACCCCGGATTTGATTTTCTCTCCTTGTCTCTTGGCTGAAATTGATTCATTATGCCAATTATTAGAGATTTCTCACATGCCAACAGTATTCTGTTGTAGTGTTGTCTGCTACAGCATTTGTATGGTAGCCTAACGATCTCAGTAAGGCAAGATTTATAATGGTGAGTTAGTATTAGTTAATCAGACTGTATCTGAAAGAAAATGGGAAGTTTTTAAAACATATATGCCTGCAAAAAAAGTTTATGTGCCTCTGTCTAGTTTTCCAACCATTCCCTAATCTAGTAAAATACATTAATTGTCCCTACAAACAGTATTTTGTACATTGGAGCTGATGTTTCTCAGTTTTTGCCCCTATCACACTGTATTCACAATGACACTTCATTGCTTTGCTGTTTTGTTTTCCTCTTCTAGCTTGTGGCTATGCTATTCTCTTCTAGCTCACTTTCTATTTATGAGACTATCTAATTCACAGATACACAGAGATCATAAAAAGACATATGTGCCAAGATAAAACCTGAAGAGTAAAATAAGGACCAAAAACAACGTTCACTGGGAGAGCATTTCTTGTACAGTTTTAGAAGAACAAATTGCAGTATTACAGAAAGTCTTGAATTAAATGTCACATGATGCTACAGCATTTACTGATGTACAGAAACAAAGCAATGATGTAAGAGAAGCAAAGCAGTGATGTGGTGAATGTTTTAAAAGAAATCACGGATCAAGTTGTCACAGAAATAAATTCCGATTGTGGTCCTGAACACAAGAAATCAAAATACAGATTGACTGTGGATAATGAACTGGTACAAAAAAGAGAGAGAGCAGTGATTCCAAAGATGATATATTCCGAAATTAAAGGGGGAGGAGGGAATTCATTACAGACAACTCTGCATGTATTACATGAGAAACCCTGCATGGGCCAAGTATGATCGAAGAAAAGAAGAAATCATCAGAAATTTTGAGTCTGAGCCAAGTACAAGTGTAAATTAACAGAAATCTGTTTATTCGTGATACACTTAGTGCGACCTGGCAGCAATTGGCAATCCAATTACAATCAACACAAGTAGAATCATAAGAAAACATTATGACTTCGCTAGACCTACAAGAAACACATCTTACTTCGAACCAACCCATCCAAGGATAATTATTGCAGCAGTATTAATAGTGTTATTTCCAAAATTCTTGTTTATTTTAGTCTTTAGAAGATGAGACCTTAGGCAGCATACTATGTACAGAAACAGTTTCAAAAGAGAGACTGTAGCTTCCTCATGTGATGACAGAAGGACTGGGGATATTATTTTTATCCACTTATTCCAATTTTAAACTTTACAAAGATGCTGACAGAACCAAATTCCAGTTCTGAAGTCCTTGCATCTCCAAAACTCCCACTGTTGGCTGAAGGATTTTTAGTGAATCACAAATGGAAGGCTCAGACCAAAACAGGCTGAGTAGTTTTAAAAAGAAAACTACTTCATGAAGTAATCATTATAGAAATCCTCCTTCACTATTTTTTCTTATTACCTAGAATACTGTGCTACAATGCCAAAAAAAAATACTGTAAATCCATCCAGGTATTTGGCAGAGCAGCATATAAATCCACAAAGTTTGGATGACCATAATTTCTACAAATTAAAGTGGTTTCATTAAGTGGCCTCAGCTGCTAGACAGGAAGTCAGACTAACAAAACAACCTTTCTGTGAAACAGTTACTAGAGGCATTTTTCAGGATCAAATTAGCTTTTCATTAGAAAGGCTTCCTACTGATTTTTCTTTAGAGCTCAGTTTTTAAAATGCAATCCTGTATCATCCCAGTACCTGTTTATTTTAGTTGATTTGTCTGGAAGTTTGCTTTAGGATCTTACTAAAACCATATTCATTGTAGGCTTTCAGTTGTGTCCTTGTGCTATATATACAGCCCCTCATTCTTATTTCTCTTATCCACTTTCTTTCTTCCCAGTTTGCGCTGTTTGCTGGACAAAGCCATGCCTCGCACCTGAACTGAAGTTAGGGCGCACACACAAGTTTTGTGTATAAGTGGGTGTGTAGTTTGCTCACAAAATACAAAACTACTCATTACCTCTCACAGGATGCTCACAAGGAAAGCACCTACAATAGAAGACTTGAGAAAATGAAGTTTAATAGTTTTCCCATCAGGAACAAAAAGATCATTACTTTGAACACAAGAAAGTTTGGTACAGCGTTCATAGGATGACTCTTTTTGTTACTCACATGGCATCTGTTCCTGCAATAAATTGTCACCTCACAAATCTGCAAGGAGATATCTTTACAACATTTCTCTGAAGTTAAGATGTCCTACTGAACCTCATCTTACAGTGAGAGAATTCATTTACAGAGCAGCTACGTGGCTTTCTGCAGTCATACAGGAAGCTGTAACAACACAGACTCATGCCTCGGGCAGAAAGTTCATCTTTCACGTAGTATGGCTGTACCCTAACCATGGAGCCATTCACCCAGTTTAGTTACTGATAACAGGGAGCATAAAACGTAAAGCACAATGGGAACATCAACAGGACTTGGACTCTAACCCAGTGTTAGCTTATGACTGTGAGGACACAGAGCAAAATGAGATTCACAATTCTCCTTATTTTCTAACCTTGCAAAAGCAAGACACTAAAGTCTGCATACACTGAAAAGTTTCTGTGAAATAAAGAGCAAACAGAGCTGTGAAGATGTTTACAGCTTAAATTAAATGACAAATTCAGGGAAGTACTTCAGCCTCTTCAAGCTCTGGGTGTTGGCTTTCAAGGACTGTAGGTCAGGCCATTTCTGTGTATCTGTGCTGTGCCCAATACAGGATAATCCAATACAGCACAAACTATTTAAAGGACAATAGTGTCTTTTTTCTCCCTCTGAGAAAAAATATGGAGAAAGCATCTGGGGTACAGAGTGAGCAGACTGCAGTTATTTTCTCAGACCATTGCGCTACTCAAACATTTATTCACCTCTGAAGAGGAGTTGGCTGCCTTTCAAAATTACTTTCTCTGGTCTTCTAATCAGTCCTTTACAGACAGGAATGGAAGAATGGAATCTGTATTAACAATGTATAAGGAACCATATTTTCTGTCTCCCTGTGTGAGACGTGGATGCGAAGGCTGGTGGTCTGAATCCCAGTCCTCCATGTGTACCACAGGAATCAGATCTGGCAGGCAAGCAGAAGATCTATGATTTAACCAGTTGATTGCTCTCTTAACCTTGCTTAATGATTAATTTGGCACTAATTGCAGATTGCATGAATACAGCTCAGCATTTACGATTCAAGTAGCAAATGATTTGTCAGGTTCAAGCTTCAATTTTAGCCAATTTTATCTTCATCTTTGTGTCTGTACTCCACAGTAACATAGTCTGTTGCTGGAAACCCAAACCCACAGACAGCATTCCTGGGGGGAATAAGTTTCAGTGATATAGCCTAAAAATTGAGTTGGAAAAAAGCACTTACTTTATATGCATTTTTTTGTAGTAACACCAATAAATAGCTTTTGCAGCACGGGGCAAGCACAGGCCTACAGTGGCACATGCAATTCCACTTCTCTAACAACTGCGCTTGTTCCCGTACAGGTTGGATTTTATTGGAAGCCTAAGAAGAGATGCTGGGAATGAGTTTCACTTCCCATGCTTTCCGAATTTTCACTTTCAAAGCACATATTCATGTAGCAGTTCAAACAAAACACATGAAAGAAGCAGCTTGTCATTATATGAATGTGTTGCTAATGATGACTAGCTGATTAAGTACCACAATTTTTTCAGATTCAGTTGATTCCTACCTCTTTGTGTCTTGTTCTTAAGCTACCACTGTGTTTACCATTGCCAACAACTAATATTGCGCAGTCCTAGAGCCAGAAGGATTCTTAAACTATTCTATCGAGGTTTTTGCTGACATTATTTCTTCCAGATTAACCATGCATTGTCTTGTGTAACATCAAAAAAATCCTTGAATTCTTGTTCAGGAGCAAAATCTCAGTGAAACAAATCAGTGTACAAACATACGTGCAAATAGTTACAGCAAGGAGGAAAGAATAATGCATCATCAGTCCTAATTTCTGCCAGTGCAACACAGAATCAGACCTTGAGTGGCAGGATAACAAAAGACCTGTTTGTCCATCAATAGCTGTAACAGACTCATAGCAAAATTCACATGGTATCTTAGCAGCAGCATAAATCTTCATTGCATTCAGAGTAAAAGAAACAAAGAAGCCTTTTAGATTCAGAGGGAACTTTATCCTCACATGAAAGGGGAAAATAAACTCACATATTTCCTAATACTCTAGATATGGGTCCCAAGAGAGTAAAAATATGCTACGCTGTTCGAGAGAGAGAAACATTTTCTTATATACATAAACACTACATGAACTTTTCTGCTATGGAAAATGTTCCCTCCACTAGTAAAACAACCCACTCTCTCCCTCTCATCTATATATACGTATGTATATTTCCACGCTTTTCCTTCCAGCTTGTGATAGTCCAGACAGTTTCCATATAGCCCACTAGACACTGTAAATCTCAGGTAGGACTGGGTTTTATGATGTATTTGTTTCTCGACTAACCCCGACGTCCGAATGAATCCCCCTCCAGGCCCACTGCAATATACATGAATGGAGATGCTAGAACACGTGAGCTTTATACAAATAAGAAGCTTTCAGAATTTTTTCATGCAATAAGAGCAATAAAATAAGGTATTTTGTATTACAGGAGCATCTCAAAACCTACTCCAACTATCAGGCACTGAAAGTGAAATGAAAAATGATGGATCATGCCACA
This sequence comes from Opisthocomus hoazin, assembly GCF_030867145.1. Classification (NCBI taxonomy): domain Eukaryota; kingdom Metazoa; phylum Chordata; class Aves; order Opisthocomiformes; family Opisthocomidae; genus Opisthocomus; species Opisthocomus hoazin. The sequence goes on from NC_134420.1 coordinate 8,425,065, forward strand.
AAGGGCTCACAAGGGCAATATAATTGCAAAAGCAATGCTGTGTGGGTGGAACAGGTCTGGAAGAGAAAAGGGGCATACCAGATAACAATAAGCCAGCAATTAATTAAGAAACATTAGAGTATACAAGCTGCCCAGTCATTATCAGATTTTCGAGTTAGCCTGAGAATAGCAAATTTTACTAAAGCATCTTAAATGCTATTTTCCTTCATCTGTTTAACATTATGCAGCTGTTCATCTTTTTAGCATGTTGCAAAAGGCAACAACAAGCACTTTTTTGTCAAAAAGCCTAGGTTTGTAGCCACTGCAGAAAAGCCATATCTTACAGATTAATTTTGAAAAATGTGTAGTGGCTGCAGATGTGTATAACAATTATTAAAGCTGACGTATTGAATGGAGTTACGTACATCTGTATTTCTAATACTGAATTCAGTAATATATTATGTTGTTAAAAAACTGACTTCATTACATGATTTTATTACAGTGACGCTGAATTCACTTTCATATCCATATCATGAAATAAATGCAATTTACCTAGTGTTCACAAGTTAATTTTGTTGTGTTTTCTGGCTATAGACTAATTAGTCTTTCATCTATATTAGACAATATTTTTTGTGATAGAGTGAGTTTCATTACAAGATACAAAAGGAAGTAAATGTGCAAGATGCAGGTTTAGATTATAATTTGAAGTATACTAGTTTTTTCTGTGACTGGAATACCAATTTAGGTTATTTTCAGGTGAGATCATTATGTATCCCCAGCAATTCAATCAAGATAAAATCTGATTTATACATCACATTAGTAAGGGTACCACAAGGTCAAATATTACAGAAACTACTTATTTATGTTTACAGTTACAGCTTACTGTTGAGCTCTAGTCCTTTTTTCAGAAGGTTTGCAACACAAACTTGAGAGGCTTTTGATAATGTGCAGGAACTCCACCACCTTTGGAAACAGGAACGCAATGGTGTCTACACTGCCAACAAATGAAGTGGAAGAAGTGACCCTGTAAAGACAAAGATAACAGCATGGTATGTGCAGGAAAATGCGTGACTATTTCAATCAACCTGAAAACCAATAACAAAGTGAGTTGCAGTGCATCAAGGCTTTTTCCAAAGGATCAACTGAAACGTTGTATATGAACTCCCTCATATAGGTAGAACTATTTAAGAATGAACAGGTAAAAATGGTCAAACTAACTAGTAAATATGTCAAGATGTTTATTCAGCAGTCATAACATTAATAAGGCTTAAATTCAGAAAGTTCAAACAGAAATCTAACTGGATTACCACTCAGCACATCACAAATGGGCACAGAATTCAAGCTTTTGAATTTGTCTCCTGAGATGAACTAAGATTGATTAGTTTCCACAGCAAAGCCAATGTAAAAAAGATTAAAAATTTCAGTGGAGAGGTAGGTAGCAGGGACAAATCCTTAGTAAAAAACCAACATTTAATCTTCTTTTTCAGTAGAAATTATTTACTTATTACTTAAATAAAAATTGCTTGCTTACTTTGCTTGTATTGTTGCATTACAGAGCAATGAATAATTCAAAGATGCCTCTGTTATGCTGCCTTTTGTTCTCTGCACCTTAATCCTTTAAACTCGGCCTGCCAGATGTCACATATGTTCTTTAAGCTCAGAAAACTACTGTTTGGGGCTTTTTTAATGTTTTGATAGATGGTCAGAATGCATATATCACATGACTAGTGCCACACAAGTATCCTTTTTTTTTTTTTTTCCACAGTGGATGGGTGTTTTGAAAGTTAGGGGAAAAAAAATCAAAATAACTTTCAAGGAAATGTTATTAAGAAAGAACCACGTATATTCACTCCGATTTCCACTAAACTTTTCTTGAGAGACATACACAAATTCTTCTTGTATTTTCTCTACAAAGATTCATGCAGTTCAGTTTTACTGGCATGCATCTTCAAAAAGACTGAACTTCAAAATCATGTGGGTGCATAATTGCAGGTATTGAATTTTGCATTTTTTCACATAAATAAGTTACAATAGAAATGTTTCCTCCCATACTTCATCACGCAACTGTGAATTAATCAGTTAGAAGATCACTTGCATATTATGAAATTTACCCCAAGAATCAATGGCAGCACAAGGCCTACATAGCTCTTAAATTCCACTATTGCCTATATAAGGACACTCTCTTATGTAAGGTTATACTATTTTTGTTCTATATTTCCTTTTTAGATGAAGGACCACCTAAAGATGACTGAAGATGAAACTGAAAAAAATGTAATTTTAAAGATAAAAGACTCATCTTGGAAATAAATTATATATAAACAACTGGTAGTATCTAAAAATGACACCATTCCTAATTTATCCTCAAAATGGAGTGAATTCTTCAGGATGTGTATGGGGTGATCAACTTTAAAGTTAGGTTCTGTCCATCAAGCCTTTTTCCACATCACTAATAAAACTTCCATGGATTTCAGTAATAGTAACTCTAAAGTAGAAATCCTTTAAAAAAATAAATTTTATATTCATCTGATTTATTCTCAGATTGTTCCTGAACTAAATGTAGGAAAGACGTAACAAGTGCTAAACTGTTACCTTATTATAAACCCACTGATTTATCTGATTGACTCTGAATCAGATATTGTAAATGCTAATCTCCGAGAGTTTTCCAATTCCATTTGTGCTGAATAGCAGTGATGTGGATTTGGAATTCCAAAGTACTTACAGGTCTTTCTTCACTCCATCTTTACCCATTCACTTGACTCACACTTCCTTTTTGATACATATGCAGTGACAGAAAAATTTTAAATTCACAAAACTAGGAAATCTTGGGGCTCTTCGAAAGCAAAATCCTGCTACTTTCCCAATTACTACTTTGGCTCAATAGCTACTCATTGCATTAAGAGTACGAGTCTGATGTGTGGCTGTGGGGGGAGGCCCTCCTATTAGTCAGGAGGTTCAGAAAGGAACCCCTTGCTTTCTAAACTCCTCTCAGAGAGGAGTCTAGGTGAGGCTAGGATCTAGGTCTTAATCCCAGGCTTGGTCAACAGTTTCTGCCTAAAGGAGTGTGTGTGTAGCCACTTATCAGAGTCAACATTTGCCTGTCAGAGCCCTCTCAAGGACTTTCACTGAGACAGCTTCACAAAGTTGAAAAGATAAATGATTTATTAAGGCGATAGATATAACAAATTCAGAACTTCCATTGATAAATGCACTTGCTGCATTTAGTGCTAAATGTCTTAAGGCTATCCATTAATTAATTAATTAAGCAAGCAATAGCCACAATTCGCTTACGTATCATCTGATGTAGTCAGAGGCGTGAATCTTACCAAAGAGGCATCCCTGCAGAGAGGTCCAGGCCCGTCTGGTTCATTGGAGTTCTCATCCCCAAAACAGAGTATTCTAAATGCCAGGTTTACACTCATGGCAAGGTGGGACTAAGTCCATTATGACATGTCGACTGGCCCTTAAACAAGGATTGCCAGTTGCGGAAGGGAATTCGGTACAGATGTATGGGGGTCTTTCGGGCTTTGCTGAAGCAACTTCGGGCTGTGAGGCCTTCACCTCAGCCCAAGTGTCAGTCAGTTGATTCGAGCATTAGGCCACAAGATGTTACATCTGTTTTGCAAGGTAAGATAAGCAACATGCTCAAGTCAAGCCGCAAGTTAAGGACGTTGCTACGGCCTGCTGACTCACAGTGATTTCTATATTCAGCACCATGAAGTCTGGACAAGTCAAGTGTCCCACACTACTGAATTGGCAAAATTCATGATTTACTTTCCTTTGAAAATACATAACACAATGGATCTTTTTAGGATGTGCATCTTTTTCTTCTCTCACCTAAGTTTTGCAGTACTGTTTTCTCATATCCAAATTATTCAACACCATGTGGGACATGTAGCAATTGAATAGTAACACTCCATAACAGCATAATAAATTAATCTAATGGGATCACACCATTAACAAAAGTTTACTCTACCCTCCCTCCCCTATTCTTTTTTGTGGTAGACCAAAAAGTATTAGTAAATATGTCAAATGTCCCCACTTTGTCATTTTTTATTTATAAATCAAGATTTGATGCTAGAAGTTTTGAAAGCAAGTCTCACTCTTCTGAGACACATGCCCAGTGTCCATCAGAAGTAATGGAAAGCTTTCTTCCAGAGGAAAAGATGATGGCATCATTTTTTAATTAAATGTTTTGATCCTAGATATTCTAGTAATTAGGTCTCTTCAGAATTCTTGTATTTTTCAGAATAATGCATCTTACAGAGGTTATCATCATTTATAGAGATTAGCAGTACATCCATTGAAAGAAAACCATCTACGGAAACTTTTATCATTGTCAGAAAGATACAAATACATTCTGTAATCAAACTTGAAACTCATATTATCACTTCTAAATCTTATTCTGCTATTTGTAAACAAACTGCATTTTTTCCCTTCTATTACCTAAAAGCTGGTGAAAATGTTAAAAAATATTGTTCAACCAATTCTTTCTATTTATCTATAGTGAGTTTCCAAAATGAGTAAATGCATGAAAATTTAAGTTAATTATGTGGGGAGGTTTCACTGTATCATTACGAATTCAAATATTCCTGTTTAGGACTGAGTACCACTCACTAGAGTTGTAAATGTAGTTGATTGTGTTCCTATTATACATATTGTTGCAAGTTATACATATGTTATATGTTATACATATATGTTTTTTATATATATAATGTTCTACATATTTTGCACATGGCAGGTGATGATGATTTGATACATGTTGAGTAACATCAGCCTCAGCTATCTAACTTTGTTCCCTTCACAGGCATGATTTTGAGAAACACAGAGATGCGCATATAAAACAATCTTCATTCCAGTTTACTCTTCAAGCTGTTTTATGAGACTGTGTAAAATCTGTCAAAATTCAGGTTTTGTGAAATGGGAGTGATCTCTGTCTGTTGCAGGACTGAGATCAACACATTTGACAATTACAAGATCATCCTTTGTCATTCCTGCCTGATGCCAAACTATTGCCTGGCTCTGAATCTGCTGCTATTTTGAAAAGGTACAGAGGATGTCACTAAGATGTCACTAATAATTTTTGTGTTGTACGACAATGCAAAAAAATAAAAGCACCGCAAAGAGGAAAAAAGTTCACACAAAAATGATGCAAATACAATATCAATATTGGAGAGCCATAAAGAGCCATTAGTGTTCTTTCCTCCTCCCATGCTGCAGCAACAGTTTATCAAAATGTACTGTTTACACACAAAATTACTAAGTGCCATCAGAAAATTACAATAAACCCTGATAGATGATTCATGGGTTCAGAGAGTTAAACAGTAGTATTAGTTTTGATATATAGTTTGTGTGTAAAAATATAATTTAGAGGGCTTATCTGAGAATGGCTCCTAACGGTGCACAAAAACAATTTTTAAAAAGTTTCTAGCACTCTGGAATGGTGATCTTGCAAATGTACACCCCTATCTGTCTAACAACCAAAAAATAACTTTATTTGACTAATGTGAATTAATTTCTTGGAAGCTAATGGAACCTTTTTCCCTGGAGAATCATTTATTTCATGTAAGGAGATGAGCTGAACTTCAGATGAAAGTGGCAATTTATGATTTTGCGTTCAGACTGCTAATCACAATGAAGAGGAAAAAAGCAAGGAAGACAGAGTGAACATTTAAAAATTCCACAGCTACCAACAAAAAGGACACATAAGGCTTAAGTTTGAAAGCTCTAGTTTCATTTTATTCAGTGTCTTCAGAGAAGAGCCACAATAGAATCAATGCATAAATCGGACGCCACAATGGCCTTCAATTCAGATATTCAGTTCATTTCAAAGACTGCATACCGCGAAAATTGATACTTCCAAATAAATCCACTCATGTGAGCAGTCCCATTGTACATATTAGTGTTAAGTAAACAATACTTCATTTAAGAAAATTGACAAGAATCATGCAATCATTTCTTAACAATATATTTTCCCTCAACTATACCTAAAAGTTAACAAAAAATTAGGGGATTTTGCAACATATAAAGCTCAAAAAGATTGCCAGTACAGGCAGAACTGAACTATATTAAATGAAATGAAGATTGGTCTGGCTGTGCCATATTCATTCTGTGCTTAAGGCCTCCAACCTGCTGTCTTTTTTGTAACACTCATAAGCCTTCAATCTTACAAAACATTCAGTATGTAACTGCAGGGCTTTAAGCATACAGACACAAGTGAAGTGTGTTGCGTGCGATGTGCGCAGCCCTAGGAGGAGCTCAGGGAAGTATCATGCATCACTTAGAAGTCGTTCCCTCTTCTCCACTTTCTGGCAGAGGCATAGATTTAAACTGGATTGTATTTGTAACAAATTCTGTCATTCTTGCAGCAAACCAGATGCTTACTTTTCCCCTCATACCTGCTTACTTGCAGACATCCCCCACAGAGCAGGTACATCTACTTTGCAATGAAGTAAAGGTCTGAGCCTTTTCTCAGGTTAAGACTCCTTTTGTTCACATGGTCTCACGTTTAAACAGACTAAACACGAGTGAAAATGTGTTACAGGCTTACATATAAGCAGATACTCCAATCAAAACTCTTCCTAAGCACTGTAAGGATGATCTATGCCTGACCTACCAGTTGGTTTGGTCAAGAAATGTGAATGGAAAGTACACAGGCCACAGACATTTTAATGTTTAACTTGCTCTTGACCTTGCAGTTCATCACCATAGCATTTTCTTTTCCAGGTTCTTTGGATTAAATGTTTTTTAATAGATATAGTAGAAAATTTCTTGATAAAAATAGTTTTTAAAAATTAGTAGAGTGTAATTAAAAATGACACCTTTTTTGATAGAATATTCCAGTTTTAATGAACATTCATGAGGAAAGTGTGTGGGTCAGATTAGAATGTAGAATCTTACTCACATAGTCTGACCTCAAATCTATTATTTTACATTCATATTTTACTATCTAATTTTGAATTTTGTTAAATACATAAATAAATATTTACTTGGACACAGAAAAGCTTGTATTTTGTATTCCTGATCTGAATAAGGGCTCATATCAGTCTTCGACATTTGAGTACCTAGGCTTGTTTACATTGATTAATCGGAAAATCTGTTAAAAGAGCCTATTTTCTCACATTCTTTTATTCTCATATTTTTTAAGCAAGAAAGCCTTGAAAATCTTGAGAAATAATCTGAAACAACTATTTCTCATCTAGCTCTAACTCTCCATTACAATGTAGCATATCTCCTATGTAATCACCTCTGATTAATGAAAAGTAAATCGATTTCTTGGTGTTCCATTAGGCTCTGTCAAATACACAGGTATTTGTGATTATGTGCTAACTGATGTAGTAGTTTTAGCTACAGCCCAACAACAGTGAGTCAGAGTGCTCCAGAACTGTGTGGTTATGGAGCCAAATTCTCATCCTGCTGATCGCAGATGCTTCATTAGAAATTCCTAATACCTGGCAATATGAGGACACATGGCCAAAAAAAAAAAATATACCTAGAAAGAGAACGCAATGCAGAAAACACTAGCAAATAGAATTAACTTCATCTTTTCTTCTAACGAATAAGCACCAGAAAACTGCCCTTTGATGCTGAGAGTACCTTCCTACTAATCTATACTTGATATTAGAGAGATACGTGGGTCAGGTCTAAATATTTTTTCTTGCTATGAATATGAAAAAAAACCCAAACCACAGTTTCACACTGTAAAAATTATGGTCTAAAGCTTCACAAGTGATATGGAAGACATACAACCAATGGACCATTAAGCAATGCAAAATACGAAATCGGATAATCAAAGATTATGCTGTAATGGATCCCAGATTCAGCAATCATGTTAGACAATTTCCTTAACTGTGGGAGGCTACATAAAACACAAGAATAGACTACTTCTCAGATATAACACATTTTATTTCATTTACAGAGGTAAAAAATCCAGCTCTTTCTGACCACTGATAAAAAAACCACATCTCAGCATTCTTTTGTTATTTATTGCTATTTTTGGGGGTCTACGAAGAATTCTCTGAATATAATTCTGGATGCAAACGCTAGAATCCCAAAATATTTTAAGTATATGGATTCTATTATGTGAAAGATACTGCATCTAATTTTCCTTGGCATAATTTGGAAATGGCAAGTCCCAAAGTTAACTTTTTCCTCAAACAGAATGCAATAACAGTTAATAGATAACCAAGATTCTTGGACAAGTTATGGCAATATCGAGATAGGTATCTACTGTAACAGGGAAGACTGAAGTATTGAAGTGATTCTTGGCTCAAATAATAATTAAAAAACTCAAGCAGAGTTACTCACCTTGTAGTAAAGAGTGAGGAAAGGAAATACTCATTACCATGAATTACACAGAATTACCCATAAATATCAATATGCCTGTGCAGAAGCAGTCAAACACAACCCTATTATGAGGGACATACCTTGAGTACAATACCCCTCAAAGGCAATAGTTGATCTCCTTTTCTAGGTCACTATCAGGGACTTTACGCTGAGCTGTCTAAAAGGCCTCCTCTTTAATTCACAGCATAATAGAACTAACTGAAACAATGGATGCAATTCACCAGAATAAACTGTCTCAGAAAGTCAATCAGAAAGACTCTTTCTGGGAACTATGACTAAAGAAAGCACCTTTGAAAAATTAAAAGAAATGCAACTCTACTGTTTCGTTACAAAGAAACTCAATAAAGTACTTCTGGTCATTTTTCCTGGAAAATTCACTAGAAAAAGCAGACTTACACAAAGATTGTCTTTATTGTTTGTCCTCCTGACAGGAGAAATTGTTTCATTCTTCAAAACTAACAAATCAGGCAGGCAGACTGAAAACCTTGAAAAAAAAATTTTTTTTCTTGAAGCAAATATTTTACACTTATATAGAGCCATGTTCTGTACTTGCATGCTTTGGTCCGATTTTATACTCTAACTTGAAGGAGAATCATGCTAAACAATTACAGTGAAAATTTCACTCCTACCTTACAATTAATTTGATCAAACGTTTTGATTTCTCAATATTTAATGCAGTTCTTGCAAAATATACTAATACAAGAAGTGATTAAGCGTGGTGTTGTTTCTTGCACTTCCTGTGACACAGGAGGTTTTACTACTCATAGAATCATTAGGTTCGGGGGAATCTAAGGAGTTTATGCCGTCCAGCCTCCTGCTCAAACCTGAGTGAGACCAGGCCAGATTGCCTGGGGCTTTGTCCAGATGAGTCTTGAAAATGTCCAAGAACACAGACTCCACTACTTCTCTGGCAAACCTGTTCTACTGATTAATTATCCCATAAGGATTTTTTTTCATGTACCTAATCCAAGCCACTCCTGTTTCCATCTATGAGCACTGTTTCAATCTCCCACAACTATGCACCTCACTTAAGAACTTCTCTCCATATTTTTGGTAACTTCTTAGGTATTGAAATTCTTGTTTGTTAATGGATGCAAAATCTGTATTATATCAGACTGCAAACAGAGTAACTGGCAATGCCTATAAATGGGAAAAATTACATTGCATTAAATTTTACATTCTTACCCACTGATATTTCTAAATATTCTGCACAATCATGTTTCTATTCTATGAATAATTTTTAAAGATACAGTCTTCTTAAGAAAAAAAAAAAACGATGGGAAGGGACAGCAAAATATGACTTCACTTGAGTGACATATCACAACTAAATACTAAGACTTGAACTACTTTCAGTTTTCTCATTACACGTTCCCCTACCTGGCGTCACTATTCCTGCTCATACTACACCATCAGTAGCTGTGAAGAAAGTAAATATATCTTTAAATCTGGAACAAAAAGCAGGACCCTGGCAGAGCCTTGGCTTAAATAATGGCCCAGTAATTAACAAGACAACAAGACAGAAACTATGCAACAAACAGTAGACAGGCTTCTGCAAGCAACTTTCACAAATGTTTTCAAGCAGTTAGAGAGGTCTCATCTGAAAGCATCCATTCTGGTAGCATTCCTTTTTCCACTACATGGTAAAGAATATCTCATGAGCATTGTTACTTCTGGATCAGCAGAACATTTGAGAGGTGTAAGTTTTGCCATCACTGGATGCTGTGCTGCTGTTTTACTATTTATATGCTTAGAAATTCAGTACACTCACATTCCCCTGGCAAATTTGTTTGAGCTTATCAATTCTTTCTCCATTATTATGTTCTACTTGTTTTAATGACAGAAGAGCATCCTTGAGCCTGCAGGTCAAACTGAATCAAATTCTTCAAATGTCAGAGCTCTGATAAAGGCCTGGTTCTTTATAAACTATTAGATAATTAAGAGGTTGCAGCAGCAGTTTGAAATGGCCCTTGTCAATGCTTGATAATTTATTTTCATATCAAAACCATAAATCATGGGCAACCCACATTTCTAGTGTAATTTGAGGACAGATTTTAAAATTCTAAGGCTATCTTGAGGAAAAGACAAAGAATATACACTGCATTAATACAGAAGTTAAAGAAAAATCTTTCTAGTTTCAAATCAGGTTCTACCGCTAAAGTTCATTTCCACTTCATGCATCTGTCTTTACATTTTCCCACTATAATGAAAATGAATCTACTTTGTTCGCATCAATCACAAACAGACAGAGACTGAAGAAAGAGCACATCTTGCTTTATCACCCTATACTCTTTCAACTCTTTTCTTACTTACTGCAGCCCAACTCCAGTGAAACCGGTGAATCTCTATCATTGATGAGGGAAGGACAATGGATCATTTTGATATGTCTCCATAGGCTCTGCAAGATAATAAAATGTGAGCCAGCACAGGAGCAAGCATGGGGTTGACAAATCCAGGAACAAATGAATCTTCAACAATAATGGGAACTGCAAAGCTCTTTGGGGGAATTAATCCTTTTCCATTCTGGTTCCCAAAAAAATTCTCAGTGTTCTGGTGTTTTCTCAAACACTAACTGAGGGCACCTTCTCCCTGGGTATAAACCATTGATTTCATTTGTGCATGTCATCAAGATAACTGCACATTCAATTAGCCATAGAATTCTGCATGTAACAGCTTGCGTACTTGTAAGGTGCCACTTCTGCAGGAAGCGAGGAAACCTCCACCAATGTCATAGACATCAGCAGGGAATCCTTCTCATGGCGGGTGGCTCCACCCAGTGATCCTCTGCCAGTGCTCACCACTTCAGGTCAATATAGACAGCCTTCCCTTTTAGGAGTACATCAGAATTAAAAACAATACACTGGGGCTCCTAGAGACCCAACAGCAATTTTGAAGAAACAAAACAAGGCTGAATTATGTCACCTAGTTTACATTAGTTGCCTTATGCACCAGGAACGGAAAAGACCTGTCAAAAGTTCCATTTTTTCTGTGTAACAAAACAGGACTTTCCTTCAGATTTTGAAAATTTTTGTCACATGGATATTCCTTTGAATTCTGCTTTTGAATTAAAATGTCTAGCTTTCCATGAACTTTACAACTAAACCAAAACAGGAGGAACAGATTCAAGTGTTTTCATTCTTAGGCCATGTACGATTTTTTTAATGTGAAAACTAAAGCCACAATCCATCCAAATTTTCATCAAATTTTCAGTTATTCTGAAATAAGATTTGTTTGTAAGGAAAACCAGATATAGCTATGAAATAACTCAAAATAGAATGAAGTTTAGGTGGCATTAACAATCAAAGGACAAGAAGAGGAAGCTGAAGACAACAGAAAAATAGATTAAAATGATGAGTGGTCTGCAAACTTAGCACAGGGTAACTCAGGGAACAGCACAAGATGACACAGTTGGAAATCAGAAACAGTAAATCTGTGCAAGAAGATCATCAGAAATATATTAGAAGCATAAGATACTAGAAAAAACTGAAAGACTTGTGTCTTTATATTAGCACACATGCAGCCTCAGCGAAGGAACTGTATTCACTGAAATTTCTTGCACAAGAAACACATTTCTGATCCAAATACTATACAGCATAAAATACTTGCAAATAGAATAGTAGGCATTTGAACTATAGTAAGAAAAGCAAACACCAAATTTATAACATCCTTAAATATTAGTCTTCCCACGTGATAAAAGAAAGTGATGGGTATTCACAAATTACTTGTTCTTCAGTCAAAGGAAAATCTCAGAGGAAATCTCCCATTACAAAAACAATCCGCCCAATCCCTTCCTTCTTAAGGCAATTGTCAGAATTATAGTGAAAACAAACTACAAAATGATAATATTAGTCTGACTGGGAGACTGCCACTCTTCTGCCACTTCACAGCTGCAGTCAATGATATTAAACTGAAGGGGCTGTGAACACTGCCACAAAAGTCTCCAAGCTACAGAAATTATCCTTCCTTCTGCCTGAAAACCATCTGTAAGAATATGATCCAAAGACCAGAAACAAGTAGACAGACTCTGCTACAACATATTCCTACTAATAAATGTACCATGCTGCCTCCTAAAGCCCATTGTTATTTGCAGGCTAAATTTATTCATTAGCAGGTTTAGAACCATTTATCCCTCAGTTGACACTGTACCTTATCTCAAGCATTTAGCCATCCCGATAAATGCCTCCCGCTGCATTTATAGAGAAAAGACCTAGACCTTTCAGCCTTATTTTCCTAGGCTTACCAAAGCAGTTTTCCTGGCCAACACCTACACTGCCACATTACACATAGTGCTGCCTCTGTTCCAGGTTAGCAATGCACAAGCCAGCTCTAGTCCTACAACCATCACCTCTGGGAGCATGCTACCCTGCCCACGCTAACGAATTACAGGCAAACCTCTCCATTTCCCACACTCATCTGAGCAATGCACATGCTCCAGCTCAACTTCATCCGATTTAGGTGACCTGTGCCATATACACAGTGTACCTGAGTAGGTCTTACCAGTACAACATTAGTAATTTCTCCTGTTCGATAAACCTGAGCATCACATTTGCCATTTTCACTACCATATCACTGCTGAAACACAATTATCTTGCAGCTGATTAGTATACTCACTTGTTGCTTCTTGTCAGTCATTACACACTGATGAAGCTCTAGCTGATAGCAGAAATTCTTGCAATTAGTCCCTAACAGCATGACCTTGCAATTTACTACTGTATTTCATCCTGTTTCTATTAGTTCCCTTCAAATTCACTCAGCCAATTTCACCTCATCTTTGAATCAAATGATGTTTTCCAGCTTTAACACACCAATGAATTCACCTACTATTACAACAGGGTAAAAATGAGAGAAAAAGATGCATAAGATTTATGCTTCACTATTCTGGGGTCTCTCTTTCAGACAACTAGCTCTCATTCCATTAAAATTTTCATTATTGTATTGAATTTTTCATCACTTCACAATTCATCTGCTACGTGCTACCTTTTCCAGCTAAACAACCCTTTACCTGGCAAAATACCAAACACATGCCTGGAGACCTTCTAAGATCTGCTGTAGTCTCCTTGCTTATAGAAGAGTCAAAATACACAAGGTTATCAGGCTGCTCTATCACAATTGGTCTTAATTTGCTTCTTGTTGTTGTTGTCCCTTTATTATATTCCTTTATGGTTTTCCTTATTGTTTTGGTTGATAGGTTCACAATCCTTGTGTACTAGATAATTCAGACTCATGGGTGTACAGTTGTCCACATGTTGTTAAGCTGGGTTTTGTTGGGTTTTCTTAATACAGATGTTATGTACAGTATTCTCCAATTTTTATATACCACTTCAGTTTTAATAGACTAAGCACAAGATCCTTGCTAGTAGTAATTTCACAAGCCAGTTTTTCCACTGTTACAGAGTGAAGTGTAAGTATGTTGAATATAACCACTTTCAAGGTATGTTATAAAGCTCTTTCATAAAACTTTTCTCCTCAAAGACAGTCATAGTAAAGTTGTCATTTATGGAAATGGGAGATCTTTTTGCTTAATTGTTGAGATACTGCTTTGTAAGCTGAGAGATCATCTTTAACTTTGTTGAAGTGTGGCATTTTGTCAGGCTCTGAAGCACAAGAAAGATTTCTATTTTCTCTCACACATACACAGATATTGATAAATACTGAAAGATAGAAAAAAGATGAAAAAGCATAGGTTTGCTTCATTGACATTAACTCCATTTAGTTGTAGTATACTACAGTTCATTGCAGAGAAAAGGTTATAATAAACTTTTTCACCTAAAACTTGCAGCCATTTTTCTCACATAATTTATTTTCTTATGATATGAAGTCTGTAATTTACTTGAGAGGATAAAACTCATTATTCCCTAATTAAGAAAATCCACGTCCTTTGTTTGACTGGATCCAGACTCAAATAGTTCGATGTGGTTTTGTCACCATTAGCAAAAAAAGAATTCTTTGTGTTTGCAGGAAATAGCATCAATTATTCCTTCTAGATTTAATTACTGGAAGATGACTCTTATCTCAGATCTGGGTAGACTGAGTATCAGGGACAGTTTTATAGCATTGTACTAGACTCAGACTATAGTCTCTATACATCATAAATATTCCAATTTGATATCTAGGAACTGCACTCTTTAAATAATGCTGCAGAGAGATCCTTGAACATCATGCAAAGGCCAGACTCGCAGATGCCTGCAAAAGTTTGACCTGATCTCAGTGTGGCCTGGGAGTTATGTCATGATATTAAAATTCTGACCTGTGCATGCACGCTAAAAAACAAGTATACTGTGTCATGTATATGCACGTATGCTTTTGAAATTCTGTGAGTCTTAACTGCTGCTTGTTGGGAACATATAATTTTGTTCTAAACCTTGTCTCCATCCCCATGGGATAGTGGATTGGGACTTCAGAATATCTAGTAGACATTATTATTTATAAGGCTTAAAAGCAAGGACTCCTCCTTTCCCCAGTCTTATAGTACCCACAATAAATTTGTCTTCAATTTCCTTATAAAGGATTCCCAGACTATATACGGATCAGTGTCTTACAAAACTATATAATAATATTTCACAACTTCTGTTTTATGCTAAAAGGGGGTGGGAGAGAAGAAATTCAGCAGACGTCGGAGGAAAAAATCATCATTCAAAATTCAGAACAGCTAAATAGGTCATTCAAGTCTTATAATAATCTACAGCATCCAGGAGCAGGTGATCACATTGGTAGTCAGGAACAGAAATTAAGGATAAAGAATGCTGGCATTTTTTGCAGAGCCTATAGGTCTCATGAACACTGGATTGCCTCTAGCACACATGGTGCTCTATAGGGTAACCCTTAAATACTTTACCAAATGTATGAACGCAAAAATATGTGTGAGAATATGCAGAACAGCTCCACAGCCTTAAAATATCTGCATTTTAAGCCACTCAAATATAGCGGCTTAAATACTGCTTAGAATCCTTTAGATAGTACTGAAGGTAATGACTAGTCCTCTCACTGTGGCAACAACCACTTCTCTGACCACACTTTTGCATTAGCCAGTATTGGCTAATGAATCATGGTCGCTTCAGTCAGCCAGCTAAGGAATTAATTAAAAAGCTTCCTGCCTTACAGTCTGCACAAGGTAACTAATCCGCTGATTTCATTAGCAACTTTGTTCTACTCATAAAAGTATGGTAGCACACTCCCTGTACTCTCATCTGTAGCCATAAAAAGGTTGTCCATAGTGAGAGACTGTTTGGGGACATACAATGGAACTTTTCTCAGCTGATCCCAAAAGTACCTGCTGAGCCTTCTATTTTTTCCTAAGATGTTAAAACCTAGCAGATTGATAAGCGAGGCCCGAGGTTCACCTCCTCACCTTTCCTGTACCCTCAGACCTCAGCATAGATCCTAGAGTTCTCAGCCAGCCAGGGACCTACCTTAAGCATTTTACCAGTCTGCCAAAACCACAGCCTATTAAATTACCCATCAGGATTCCATGGGCTGCAGCGACGACACCAGCTCTCATCTCTTCTTCCAAGACTGCATCTATGGCACTATCACATCATAGCCTTTCCAGGTTATTTAGGAAAAGGCACACTATGTAGCAGAAGTAATTTTTCTTTCAGTGCCACACCTGCTCAGCTGTCTTGTGAAGATTTTATGTTCACTACCTCTGGAAACTGAGATGTGAAGCAAGAACCTCTATTTGCAGCTACTAAGTCATATGTAGCCAGCAACTGTGGGATTCAGAGTATTTACAGACACCCAGAAATGTTATCAGATAGATTGACACTATTGACAGTTTCTTTCAGAAATATCATTATGCAAGTTATTCAAACACAAATTAGAATTCAAGAAGAGACAATTATGATGAACATTGTTCTGAATATGCCCATTAATCTTTAGGATGAAATAAAAAATGATAAAACGTTATAGCAAAACAGAATGGGTAACAGTGGACAACACCAAGAAGACAGGGGGCTGCAAAGTCATAACCATTTTAATGCTATTGAAAGTTTCCTAGTTTTTGAGGATTGAAGGCAAAATAAAGCGTAATAAAAATCAGACTTTCATTAACAATCTGCTCCACAACATTACATTGGGACACAAGGAGTACAAGTCAGAGTAAACTTTATTCTTTTTAAACATTTAAAGTCATAAGATGAGTGAGGTTGCCTGCACAGGACATAGAAAGACTGCTTGGAGTTAGTAGGAATGCCCCTCAGCATACAAGCTCTGCAATGAGTAGGTGGAATGGAGACAGAGAAGATCACTCTATATACTTTTCTGTAAAACTTTCCTTATCCCAAACAAGGCACATTAGAAGCAGGAGGCCTGCACTCTCCCTATCCACTTTCAGAGCAATTCTATGCTTAAGACACCAGCAGGAATGATTATGCTTAATGCTCCACAGTTTAGAGAGAAAGAAAAAAGAAGGCATGTTTTCTTGAGCACAATTCCCCATGCCTCTCATACACAGGGACAAGCAGAATGGCCTGAAGTAATTAATGTCACTGCATTTAAAGACTGCTGTATTGTCACCACTCTTACAGTGAGAGTTCTGAAACTTCTTTCTGCCCAAAGGGTTTCCTAGATCTAGAAAGGACTGAGCACAGCAGGAACCTGGCCAATAGCCAGGAGGCTTAAAGTGCTGTTTCAGTTCTAAACCCTAGCATTTAGTTTTGCTTGCCGCAATGCTGTAAAAATCTGCTTTAGCTGTGAAGTAACTTTCAACCTGTGAACTTTTACTCAAGCACCACAAGATGGCACCACAAGAAGCCACAAGACCTGCCTCATTATCAGAAACTATCATCTTGCTAATTTATATAATTAATAAAGCAATTCAGTAGGACTGTTTCTTTTTCAGGCAGTACTATAAAGATTACGAATGGATTTCTGCTCAGTGACTTTTCTATTCTTATAAAGCTGAGCAGCCAATGTTTAGACTGATCCATTTCAAACAGCTGTTTAATATTGTGCTGAAACAGACACAACATAAATCAATACTTTAAAAGGTGATCGGTGACCACAGGTATCCGATTTCAAGGTAATTTTAATCACATTTAGGAACCCTCATTTCACAGGCTGGTTCTTTCAACTTGTCCTGCATGATGCCTGCCCTGTTCCTTCCTCCCACACCACCATCAACACCCCTGCCTGCCCCAGTACCCTGCCTGGCATCCCACGACTCCCCCATTCCCACACACAGCTGCCCACCAAGTTGGCCTTCACTGCCTGATGCCTGCCACGGAGGTATGAGAGGAGGGTCACAAGCCCCTAATGAGAGAGACAGAAAGTAAGTTTCTAGGGTCCTTGGCAAGATAGGAGGGACTCCAGGACCCTAAAGGGAACAATGAGCAGTATTTTCTGATGTCAGTCTGGCCAAGACTCTGGCTGGAGGTTCCAGCCATCAAGTAGTTTTACTTTTCTGCCATAAGAAAGCTTTTAACTTTCTGACATCATGTCAGATACAGGAGTATCTATCCAATAGGCTAAGCAGCCAATACATCCCACCGTAGCACAGTCTGGTGCAGTGCACGCTCTCAGTCACACAACACGGAAGACTCCTCCCGTCTGTTAGACCCTCCCAGGTTGTTTTTCAAGCCCTTAAATAATGAAGTGCTTCCGGTCACTATAATTCACATCCCCTAGACTATAACGGTGTTTCACCTTCCTGCTTGCTATCAGGAACAATATTTCTAGGTTTCCCCTCTGGCATGAAAGGATGGTATTATGGCATGGCAAAAACTGCTTAGTGCACTTCTGTATTCAACCTCCAACAATCACCAAGGAAACAGCATTCAATCCAGAAACCATTAACACAATACCTAAAATAATACACCTCCAAGTAAGCTTTCTAAACCTGTACTTGTCTGAATAAATATGGTGCCTGTGCATTGCTCCCCACCATGTGTTCAGCTCTCAGCAGGCAAAAGGCTCCCAATGCTCTGATTTAAATGAAAGTGATTTTCTGACTGCTATCACATTGTAGTTTTTTTAAAATTCAGTGACATTAAGGTGCTCAGATATTTATTTTTCAATATCTCTTATTAATTTTGGATTTTTTTTCTGTAGTAAAATAATCACATGGTAATGCCAAGTCAAATCCTCTAGAAACATGAGCAAAATTAAATTGCTGGTACTCAAAACTGGGATGCTAGAGTCCAAGAGCTACTAAGAGAAAAACAGAGGAATCTTGGGGTCTTGGTCTGGCTAATGCCAGGAAAATGTCTGAAGGGATGAGACAGACAATTGTTTCTTCTGCCCTAAACTCACTCTGTCACACACACACTTCAATGTCTGTCGCAGGAAACAGGGGCAACAAAGCCATGATTCTCTTCCCCTCCCTAGAAGTCTGCTCCCCTGCCACAGCCTGCTTTACTTATGCCTGGGACTCATTCTGCACAAGAACAGTGGCCTTCCTACAGCCTGGTTAATGAGAAGAGAGTATCATATGAACAAGAAGGGCAAAATGGGAGGGAAAGGAAAGAGCTGCATCCTTCACTGAGAACAGTAAACACAGATCCTGCTAACCACCAATTTGGTTCAACAGTGTATAATCCTATATAAAATAACCAAAAGTTAAGACTTCAGCTCAAGCCTGAACCTGCCAAATTTGTATGTACTTTACTTAAGAATAAAGCCTTCAGCTTCAATTATTATTATCTGGGAAAACACACCATCAGGAATTTAGCCAAATACAATGATTGTTGTTTTGGGTTTGTTTTTTTTTTTAATTTCATCATTCTGCTACCACAACCTAACAAATAAGATCTGGGTTTCTTATTGAGATATATACAGGGGTGATACCTGTAAAGCTTCTTCTATAAGCTTCAGATCTGTTTCCTCATTAAAGGTCTGCAATACTGATTCCTACAGCAGTGCAATTTCTTTGCCAATTTGCAATCTGATCACAATCAGACTCCTACAGATCAGAGAGAAACTCCAACACCCTATATTCGGTGCAATAGTCACTCCATGCCCTAGAATAAAGATTCCATAGGACTGCTGAGAAAAAAATCCTTTTAAAAAAAGTGTTTAGAATCCCTAAAAGCAGTGAATATTGTAGATACAGTTGGGTCATAAAATGTTAAAACTGCAGCTGAAGGTGGCTATGGCTGTATGCATTCTTTTCAACCTCTTTTTCTTAAGCAATTTGACCTAAAAATTACTGCACTTGCAAAAAGAATATGGGTCAGACATCTCCAGCCTAAGACTTTATTTAGCAACCCAAATAAGACAGACTTTTCATCCATTATCCAAGTGTGCTGAATCGTTCTGCATCAACTTTATTGTGTTATCAATGCACACTGCCAGCAAGAATCAAATAAGTTGTACATTTCATATCATAGCTGTAGTTTGAAAACAATTAGCAGGTGCTGTTGTCTATGTGTGGATAATGCACAGTCCTGCCAAACTTACTGTTTCAGAAGAAATACACATTTTTTGAGAAGTCCTTCCTAAAATCCATCACAGACATATGCTTGCCCAGCCTCCTAGCATGGTTACAGAACATAATAGAATTAATGATCAATTTTTCAAGTGTCTGAAACACTGACTTTTCTATTTCTAGGTTTAACAAAATATGAACATGACAGATCAGTGAAACAAGCTACCTAGAAAAAAAAAACGCAATCATTCCTTGCACAAACTATTAATGGCAGCCTTTGTCCTTTAGACTCAAGTCATTCTTTAATATTTGGGTTGTATTATTTACATAAAAGTTTTTAAAAAATAAATGTTGTTATTGATATAATCCGTGTACATTTATTGTAAACACTGACAAGAAAGAAAACCAGCAGGCCTCCCAGCTCAGAAATTGCCAGGTTTGCCACTCAGCAAGTTGTGTTACTGAAGCTAGGTATCTCAGCTTTCTCTCCAGCACTTACATTCAGGAAGTATATGCAGTACCAAAGCACTCAAATGCAGTCAAATTAGATTTGGCTTTTCAAATCAATATTCAGATATGTTTCTTTGGTTTTCATTTTGGTTTGGATTTCAAAATTCAGTCAGCTCCTGATTAATAATGGTTTAAGAGAGTAATGTGCAGATAAGTGTCTCTTCAGCAACCTAAGATTATTGTTCTCCAAAACAGAAGTCCAAAAAAATCTGATAGATTTTTCCAAAATTTACCTTTTCTGTAGGTAAAGAGCAAACTATGAATTTCAAATTCATTGAAAACTTACTTTGCAAAAATGATTTCAGTGAAGTTCATTGAAACCTAGGTTTCCTGCCAGCTTTCTCATCTGACTGCTCAGAAGCCTATCAAGCCAGGTTGCTGAGGATACTACAGTTCCAAGGCTGGGGAGCCCAGCGTTTCCAGTATTTGCAGCTGCCTAGGCAGTCCATGCGTATGCTCTGGCTTTGACAGACAGTAACTCGAGACAGAAAGACCTGTAACCTGAAGAAACCCAACAACGAAAAAGGCTTTCCTTCTATGGCGAACTTCAAGCTTTGGGGGTTTCTTTTTTAAGAATGAAATGAAAATTCAAAACCAAAGTGTTCTTCGTCTCTCAGATAGTTTTGCTTCCATTCACACTGAACTCTTCTCCTACTTAACAACCCATGAGTCACAAGTAAATCCATACAGCTCTCTACTACTGCTCAGTGAGGAAGATGACAACACTTAGCGTGGTTCCTTCTTTACAGCCACACACAGGCACCATATGAATTGGAATGAAACAGTCCTGGGCATGTCTCTGTAGTCTGTGCAAGACCAGAAAAAACAAACCATAATGAATCATATCAGATGCAGCCTCATGCTCCTTTTTCTAGTTTCTTCAACTTGTATCCTCATAGCAATATTTCTGCACTTTCGCTATCAACAGCATAACAGCAATCCCATTCAGACCCAGGAACTGCTCACATAAAAAAAAAACAGAAACCCTAGCTGGTTATGTATTAGTGGAATATATGACTTTGAATATATTGTCCATCAGGTCTCTCTCTTGTTTTGTCAACTCTTTTTTAATATGCCTAATCCATTTTGTTAAGTCTGTTAAGGTGGTGGGTTTTTTCTTCTTGAAAAACACTAGTCATACCCAGAAACTCCAAAGGCATATAGAAGGGTAATGCAATGACAAAAGTAATCTCCCACCAGCAGTAAGCAACAAAACCAACACCAGCCAAAGGGAAAGACAATGCTCCAGCATTAACACAGGCCTGTGCTGCTGTGCCATGAAATACCACCTCACACAGGGAGGGAGTCCTGAAGCACAGATTCAGAAGCAATTTGCAATCTGTGTACTTCAAGGTATCAATTTAATCAATCACTATGGCAGCAATAAGATCTTTTGCTTTAAATACCTCAGTTAATTTTGGACCTGTGCAGAAAAACATTTGGACAAGCACAAAAAAGGGGAGAGGAAGGGTACTCTGTCAAGACAGGTTATGTGCAGTAAAAACTTGACACAAGCACATACTATGCTCAGTTTGATGGCACTGAAGCACACAACTCCAAACTTAAGAGAACCAACTCTTCATTCTGTTCTAACCCACAGAAATTTAATTAAGCCATAGATTTAAGCACTTTAAACATGACTTGAGACATACTTTCAATGAGAAACAGCTTTTAGATACAGAAACTATTATCCCCAGTAACACAACTATTTAACAAGACCTAACCATGTAACCACAACCATGAATCTAACAAACCTAAAACCACATCCCTTAACACTTTTAAAAGAAACTATTAGAAGCTAAAGCTAGTCTACAGCTGGAATAATTCACAGATAAGACCTGCCTTTTATATTAGACATTGTGTTTTTTCCACCAGAAGGCTCAATACATCTTCTATCAGGACAGAGTCAGACTTACTACTCATGGTGGATGAAATGTAGACATATAACCAAGTTTTCCAACAGCACTTTGATAGATGCTGAAGGTCTCTGAAAGATACAACCTTCTTTTAAGCAAGGCAGATTTATAACCTGAAGTAACAGAATTGCTAGTCTTACCAGCACCCCTCTAGAAGAAAGAAATATAATTAGTTTAGAACATACGAGAAACACAAAGCTTTCAAGTTGTGTATTAGATGCTTTTGGGAAGGAAGAAAACCATGAAAACCACAAACAGAAGAAAAAGAGCATTTACTGCTAGAAGGGAAACAACAGCAGAATGTGTCACAGCACTTCCAGTTGAAGTGATTAGAAATAGCGAAGCCAAGTGCTTTCTTGTGGCAGCAGTGGTTACAATGGCTTGCTATGTTACCACCGTAAACAGTCCAAGGGAAAAAGCCATAGAATACAACAAAATAGCAATGCAGAGGATTCTGTAGCAACTTGAGCCCTCTCATGGGGCTTGCTAGAGCTTGGGTTCTGCACAATAGACCCACTAGTAAGCTAACCCTAAAAAGGTGGAAAAGAGCATGAGATCGCTTTGCCCCAGTACAAACAGGCTATTTGCAAAGACATTCCAGATCTGTAAATTGCTTAGCTAGCTCCAAATGTGAGCAGAGCATATGCATGTCTGTTTCAACCTTTCTGTATAGACATGCCACAGTATCTTTTAATTTCCAAGGCTCTGTACATTAACCACCATGGAATTCCAGGAGCCTAGCATTCAGCGTAGAAGCATAATGACAACTGCTAAATGTAGAATGGGAAATATTTCTTAAGAACTAGATAGATAAAACCACTACTTAACACTTAAGAGCTGCTGCAGACACGAAGAGGAAGTGTTCTTCCTGCTGGTATTATTCCCTAAATTGAAATATAAACCATTTAAAATTAAAAGCATTTCTATTTCTCAAATAGATACAAAATTCAGTAACACCGAACTGACATATAATGTTCACATATATGCAAAAATGATAGCTTTATGGATAAATAATATTTGTTAGTCCCTTCACAATTACCATAACCTTTTTTTTTAATCTCATGAGAATATAAATTTGAAGGAGTATGATATAGTTAGCATATAAACATTCACCAGAATTCCTCTAGTGTATCTTTCTAACAAAAAGCGTGGAAGCAAAAATCAAAGTCAACCAAGTAACACCTCACCAAATTACCACTCCTCATATGATAGTCTGGTGGCTAGTTGATTTCAATTTGTAATTTACTATTAGCTTAAAAATGCATATTTGCATATTTACACAATGAATTTAGCAGCGCTAATAGCTGGAGAACCAATCTAGAACTGATGATTACAGAAATAAATGCCCTTGAAGTCAGTGTAGAATGAAATCTTGCTGTTAAAAGTTTGTATGGTGTTTACAGTGTGGCTTCATGAACTCTTCAGAGAGAACACCAGGTAAAGCATTTCTTCTTAACCTCCCCTCTCATTCCTACTTTCTAATCAATCCCATCAATTACACTGCTACAGCTGTTGATTTCATTGTGGAACAAATTGATATGGATTAACAACAAGGCTGTAAAAAATGGCTGGGTTGGGTTTTTTCCTCTAAATCAGAATGATTTCCCTAATTTGCGTTGCCACAAGTGAGGAGGCTGACTGGGCCAGAACAAGGAACTAAGGGAAGGAAGAAACAGCATAGCAGGGGCTACACTTGCACTCTCTGCTTGTGAAACTATGGTTTGAGTGAATGTGTATGACTTCCTCAAACCTGATCGTTGTAACTGAGAGATTAGATCTTTTCTGTATTGCCCTTTGCAAATGAAGTTTACTTGGTTTTATTACTTTGCACAAATTAGTACTTAGAAAAGGCCAGATTCTCAGTAGGGATGTAACTAATTGTAATCACCCTTTGTCTGGCATCTCTGGAATTAGTGATTTACAGCAAGTGGGAATCTTCTCGGAGAAGACCGACTGTGTTGACACTACATGACACACAAGACCATTATCAAACCACCACAGAGTCTATATTAGTAAAGAGGAAGATCTCTGCTTTCTTGACTTCTTTATTCATTTGAGCTGTGTTCTCATTCAAACAAAATTATTATTGTAGGAGACGTACAGGGAAATTTGCAGATGACACTTTAAATTTAGTGGTAGAGGAAATTCATTAACAAATTACAGTAGTGCAGACTGCATGGAAACTTAAACAGATGGCCAGTCTGCAGGACCACAGGAAGGTATGAGACACTTAAAGGGCTCATTTGTAAAAGCCATTTTGAAAAGTCTGCTGTCTGCAGGACAACTAATACGCCAGTGAGAATTTCGTTTCATGATAAAATGCTTTTAACTGTATGTCCTTGCCTAGTTTTCTTTTGTGGATGGATTTCTGTAAAGTCAGACTGACCATAATAGAACAGTCATAACAAAGCAAGACTGGCTGTTCTGGGCAGATGATAGTAAATACAGTGCTACTGTGAGTCATTTTCCCCAGAAGTGATATGTGAAGCTCAATAAAGTTATTTCTCTGTCATTATTCTGGTGAAGAGGCACACATCACTAACTTGCGAACACAGGAATAGGGCAGTGAGTGGGGGAACACTATTCATAGAATCTTTTATTATCAGGACAAACTAGAGAGTGCATTCAAGTTGAGTTTGCATGGTCGCCTGTTAAAAATACTAACATTTTCCCTGTAACACGCCAATACTTGATCTGAGATCACTGACAGAAAACACAGATCTGGAGGCTCATTATGACATCTTTATAGTCCCTTTCCACAATACAGACGTCCCTTACATAAGTTAAAAAAAGGTGACTGTGCAACAGACAGGAAACAGGATTGCATATACTGGGATAGAAATCTGAATTTTGAAAAACCACAGTGGTATTTTAAATGGTAAAGTGAAGTTGAGTTACTCATGGTTTAACAAAACTCGGACTACTAGCTTTCTTGGACCACAGATCAATAAACAAGTACCTATACAGCTCACTGGGTAAGACCTCATTCAGAGAAAAGTAATTAAGACTGATACCCTGAAAAACTCAGGAACATATTCATTAGCCAAGAAACACTCTAGCAATGTCTCCACTATGAATTACCAGAGGACTAGTTTGCACCCGAAGCCTACCAGTTTGAGGGCTGACAGAAAACACAGTTATGTGTTTTCTCAACCTTCTTTCAAATTGTGGAATGGCTGAGCTGTTTCTAAATGCCATTGAATCAAGTCCAGTGAAACTTCTAAAAAGACGTTATGACAGTAACCTTCACCATCACTTCCTGAGTGTGTTTTGCTTTTCTTTTTTCCTCTTAACAAGGCTTGATCTCACTGTCTGGCTGAACATTAATCCTCTTTCACCAAGTACCAAACTAATGCTTGCTGCATTAATACACTGCAAATCCTCAAGGTATAAGTTACACACGATTTAGTATAAAAGGTAAGCATAGGGCTTTCCTTTCACTACAGCTATTACCAGGAAAGCAAGTAGAATACAGGTAAGTTTTCATCAGATCCTGATCTAGAAATATTTTTTCAAATTTCAAACACTGTATGTAATTAATTGCTTATGAAAAATATATTATACTTTCCTCTTTCTCTCCCTTGCTGCCTCTTCTTTCTCCTTAAAGACAGGACACATTCTCTGTACAGAAACTTAGATAAAAACATTCCATTGAAAGTAGTATGGCACTCTGCTATTACTATTCTGCAAAGACTGCTGACATACTATTTCAGTTGCTTAGGAAAATCAAACTCCTGTAACACTAAACATACAGACAGATCTATTTAACAGCTTTATCCCATGTTACCACTGATGTTTCCGAAAGCTTGCTATTATAGAACTACTTGAGGATAACACAAAGACTCAATTTTTCCTTGTTTCTACAAATATTTCTTGTTGAAAATAACTATACAGTTATAACTTCTCCAGTACAGATATATTTTTTGCTTTATACACAGGATGAAGACAGTTAATTGTTACGTGCTGTTATTTTGCTGGGAAGCAATTTGTTGCAATTGCTGTCAGCTCACCAATATTACCATAGCAGTGGAAAGAGAAGAATGTGAATTCTGTATTACAGTAAATGCCACGTGGTGCTCAGGATACTGCTTCACAAGGGTGAGAATCTTAAATTTAATTTCAGGGACCAGAATTAAACATTCCAAATGATGTATGAATAACCCATTTCCCCAGTCCATAATGAACACATAGGCAGGACAAACCTTGTGAAAGAACAGGTTGAGCAACTGCTGTGCTATTTGACTGGAAAGCAGATACACAGCTGATCTGAACCACTAAGGGAAGGGTGAAAAGATGCTGGTAAAATTCAGGTCTTTGACTGGCTGCACACATTATGTTTATATTGTATAACTAGAGTTGAAAGTATTACAGTCTGGATCTCTGCCTTGTGTTAAATCTGTGGTTGCAAAAGGATACAATAAAGCAACCATTACTATGTAGACTCCTCTACTTTTCCAAATAATTTGAAGAATCAAGCAAGATTGTCTGGTGATTGTGTGACACAAATTTACCATATAGGTCCTCCTGAAAGGAGAAATCTAAGGATCTAGGTGAAATTAGAAGAGTCTGATCCAAATCCTTTTGATCTCAGTGGGATTTTCCCACAGGTTTAATTAGTTTTCACATCGGGTCCTTTATTTTTTATAAAAAATTTGGAATTCTACCCCATAACAAATTTCAAAGTAGGTATTTCCTTCTTGTAATTTTCAGGATCCAGTATATAAATATCCGCCAGTATCATCCGTTCAGCAAACATGTACCTTCAAGGAGGTTGTGTATGAAACAGTGAAGATCCCTGGCTGTGGTGACCATCCTGAATCTTTTTATTCATACCCGGTAGCTACAGAGTGCCACTGTGAGACCTGCGACACTGACAGCACTGACTGCACTGTGAGGGGGCTGGGGCCATCCTACTGTTCCTTCAGTCAGAATGGAAGTAACCAATGAAGGGCACCTGAGGTGGCAGTTTGGCTTCAAATGTTCACTTCTAAATAAAGGTACTGATTGGGCTTAAGTGGAAGATCATAGGCAAGGTTATTTAGAAACTGCCAAGATTGAAACAAAGATTTTGAAGGCCAAAATGGAGACCTACTGACTAAACTTCTCTTCAGGCCTTCTCTACTTATCCCATCAGTTTCCTTACAATCATTTTCATATGTCTATAGAACTCTGTTTCCGATTCCTTCTACCTTTGCCTCCTTTTCTTCTCTATTTCTTTATATTCCCTTATTTTCACTGCCTAGATCACTTAGCTTATTCTATGCTATCCTATGCTTTCAAGAAGTTCCCAACTCCCAAGTCTTTATTACCCCCTGCTTTCCATCTCTCCTCAGAATGCACTTACTTTAAAAAGCCTTGCAGTGCTGGTTTTCTTACAATGAACATCTGTGCCCTCACTTTCTATTAGCTGGACTGTAAACACCTCCCAGCTGAGATCCTGACTTTTTTGGGGGTAAAATATTTCATATAGTCATTATGGTCTGTAAATAATAACAGCATGTTTATCTAAGAGCTAAAATCTATGTTCAAATGTTGAATGTCTCAGTAAGGCTTGTTAGCTCAGGCTCTGTACCACAATAACACAAATAACATGAACTCTAGTTCATACCTGGCTAACTTGAAAAAAAAATCATCAGCTGTCTACCTTCACCAGCGTAAACATATCCTAAGTCAGTTAAACAATTCTGAAAATTTTGCCACATATCAGAAAGACTGGATTTCCTCTCATTATGCAACTGAACATAAGAACGAGATTTTTTTTTAACACTGTTTAACATAGGAGTCTCACAAATTATTTAGGGATGAATCTAGAGGCGCCTGATCCCAGCAGTGCAAACATGTGATAATGTGCCTTGAAAGCAGTTCACAACAGTCCCTTGTGAGAACAGAAGCCCACAGAGTTCTGCAGCAACCTAATTCTGCAATGGCCAGTATGAAGTCTGGAAGCAAGTTGAAGGACTGACTGAATCAGAAGGGACAATTACATCACATTATTGGGAAAATTAT
The DNA here is from genome assembly GCF_030867145.1 of Opisthocomus hoazin. NCBI lineage: Eukaryota > Metazoa > Chordata > Aves > Opisthocomiformes > Opisthocomidae > Opisthocomus > Opisthocomus hoazin. Next base: position 8,453,178 of record NC_134420.1, read on the forward strand.
CTGAAACCTACAGAATGAAATCCTGTCAGGAAAACAAACAGATACTGCTCTTCATCAGAAACAATCACCTACGCAAACACAGAATGGAGAGCAACTGGTTCAGCAGCAGTTTGGCACCAAAGACTTGGTGGTTATAGAAGCGAAGTGTGAGTCAACAGTATCACACCGCTGAGGAAAAATGGGAATGTAAGAAGCAGAGCCCACAAGACACAACCTACTTCCACCACTCTGCTCAACATGACAAGAGCCTCAGCTGAGTTGTTAGTTCCAACTTTGGACACAATTTCAAGGCATTGAAAAACTGGAGAACATCTACAGAAGAGTAACAAGAATGGAGAGAGTCCTAAAACAGATCTTAGGAGAAAAAAATTTAAATAAATGAGGTTGTTTTGCTTATGGGAGGTCATGCTTAGCGGGTAAAGATAGTGGAACCTTTTACATGCTTGAAGACTGTTACAAAGAGAAAAGGAACAGTCAGTTCTCTGTGTTCGTAGTGAACAGAACAACTAATGCAAGATTCAGAGTAGTCACTAGCAAATCTTCCGAAAGGTACAGACAGCCAGACACAGATATAAATTGTCGGGGGGGGGTGGCGAATGAAGGAAAAGAGTGGGGTCCATGGAGTAGTTACCACTACAGGTCTTTAAGAGCACATTGAACCATTTGGGAATGACAGAGACAAAGTTAATTTGCCATGAGGCAAGGGAATGAAGTAGATGACCTCTTGAGGTCATCCTGGAATATCTGCTTTTGAGACCCTTACAGACATGTTTATTTACAGGGAATTTGTCTGTTACTCTGGATCTCTCTTATAACAGATATTTTAACTTATTTCATTTTTAGCTTTTTTACTGAAATATATTAGTTCTTTTAATTTTATTTATAAGATTTATCTGCATGGACATTTCCTTTGGTCTAGTGAAGTTTTAAAAGTGTTAAAATAAAAGGTAAATCAAATTGTCTCTCACTCATTTCAGTGTTAAAAGTGAGTTGACTTCAGTTGAAACTAAGCATATTATTCATATCAGGAATTATTCCATGTTGGATGAGAGAATATTGAATTAAAATTGCAAAACAGAGTAGCTTGTAGTAAAAAAGTATGGAAAAAGAAACGTTTTCAAAATAGATCTGTAAACACCTGTATTGTCTGTTGTGCATTTTGGAATAATAAAAATAATTTTGTTTCACTTCTGTTATGTGTGTATTAATAAGCCAATTAAAAAAAATGAAGAGTCCACCTGCTCACTTTACTATGCTTTAAATGACACATTTTCTTCACCCCTCATAATTTTTTTCACTATTAAGTGAGCCATATTTGCATTACATGGCCAAAGTACATCAAATAAAAGATCGGTATATTTTAGCATGATCCGGTAATGTAATGATGAAATATTACACAGTTGTAACACAACAGAAATGTGGATGAGACTAAAGACTATCACTAATCTTCTATTTAAACTATAGGGATTAGAACCTTTCCAGACCTGTGTCCACATCTCTGTCACAAATTATCTTGCATGTGGAAAAAAAAAATCATACAGCTTTCATTTCATCCATCAAATGCAACTGCTCATTTTCATTTTGCAAACGAATCTATTCAGAACCTTGGAACTAAAACTGTAACTAATGCAGTCAAAAGAGTATTAAGCTTAATATGAGAATGCTAGCAAAAAAATCCTAATCATGCATCACTGCACACTTTCAGACTCTCTCACTTTGTATCTCTCGCACATCATAGGTACCAATGCAGAGGTAGAGGTAAATACAAAATCCTTGAGACTCAAAGTTGCAAAGAAAAAGGTGCCCTCCATATAAGCACTAATCCCTGCCAAGCAAACTACAGCCTTTGGGAATATCTCTTTCAAACACTTTCTCAACCCCTGTCCAGTACCTAGATATGAGTTTTACCCACATCTCTTCCATAAAGCTGGCTTTTTGAAAAATGGGTATATCATGCACCAAATCTTTCTGTCTTTTCAAAGACCAATAGGGAACAACAAACAAATAAATTACTGAATTTATCTTCTTTTTCTAACCATAAGTGATCACACAAAAGCTCAGGAAATGTTTAAGTCCCACATGAAGTCTTGATGTTAACATCAGTGAGCTTTGAACGCATACCTCCATTTATATGAAACTAGCATTGGTATGCTACTCGGAAGTAAAATCCATTCCAAATCATGTCAACAATCACTTGTTGTTTTACAGACTGATAGCAAATATTTCACTGTCAGTAGTTTCATTGACAGAAATTCTTACAGAAGGTTGGCCTGCCTTGAAGATATCCTGGACTGCCTTTGACAGTTTGTAAGATAGACTTTGACTTTATCTTCTCAAAGTTCGCTTTCCATTCAATGCCCAATAATAATTTCATTAAACTTACATTTATATCAATGTCTTTTCAAAATTTTAGTGACGGTACATGTAAGCCATGAATATTAGGGCAGTTCGAGGTCCAAATCTGCTTTAAATTATTATTTAAGAAAAATATTTAAGAAATTATTTGTATGCTCTTTGCCTAGCTCTGGCGTGATGAACAAATGGCAACTTTGTCAAAAGGTGAGAGTCTCAGTATGACACACTAGTCTGAATACTAAATTGGTGGGTAACCTTTTAGAAACATTCCTAATAGAGTCAGATGTAGATTTTCAAAAAATCCTAGCACAGGCCTAACCCTTTCCATTGAAATCAATAGGTAAAATGCTTTTCCACTTCAATAGAACTATTATGCCAACAGTGAACTTTTCAAAAACTGGGTATTAATTGTATTTTTAAAGGCAGGCTCTGCAAAAAGACCTTACAATATGTTAGACTTTCGCCAGCAGCCTACAAAAACTAATTTTAGAGGTACTAAAAACTAAAATGGACTGAATTATCTATTTATTTACACCCAGTTAAATAAAATTATCTCTTTTCATGTATCACCCTGAAAGCAGGAAACCTGGAAAACTATAATTTATAACCCACTGGTGAAGGCACACATCATAGAGGCAACACACAGCGTTGAACTATCCCTTAAACACCTTTGAGAGGGAAACAATGCAGGATTCATTGTGTTGCAATTAATTAATTCTTTCAAATACCCAGATGTATAGGTGAACTGCACAAAGCTTATTTGTCTCTGCTGCCACATCTGTGGGTGAATTAATACCTTCCAGCATTTATTATGCAGACAGTCTGACCTTGATCTTATGAGTGTCTGTGCCAGTTGTACTTGAAGCTCTGCAGATGTCAAGATGGGAACACGAAGTGCAGTGTAGTCCTACAATTGAAATGACCATTTAATCCCAACTGCCTTTTTAAGTAGAAAGCATACCTTGATTTTATAGACAAGCAAAGAAATACATGTTCCTCACCTTGAAGGGTTTAATGAAGCATCAACATATTAGGATCACCCTACTGTTGTCAATGCTCAGCTATCATTCCCTGCCTAAGTTCTGTAAATCATTCCTCCTAGCTTAAAACAGGTTTACACTTGCCTTTATAATTTTGGCATATAACTGGTCTCACAATATTTTCTACCATAAGCAATAATAAGAATTTATTGGTCATCCACAAATCCTCACATAAATCTAGCCTGAGACAGAGGTAATTACAAATAATAGGTGGAAAACAGGAATGTCAGGACTCTGGCTTGTACAAGTCAAATTGAGGCTGCACTTAACTTGGGCTATTTGAATGGGAAGAGGAAAGACAGATGATCACGGTATTAATATGCTATACTTCTCCTACACCCTCCCACCTCAGCAAGTGCATTTTACTTTGTCAGTATGCAATATTTCGCCACACAGCTCATTTTCATTAAAAAAATACAGCTAGCATCTTTGTTGAAACTACGAAAAAAAAGAGCTAAGCAGCTAATCTGAGAAATTAATTTGGAGATGGCAGCCTTGAGATTAGTGGCTCCCCTCCACTCAGGCAATGGGATCTATAAAATTTTTCTGTGTATCTCATGTTTCTCTTCAATTTATGTTATTAACATTAGCTATCAAAGCCTTGGTCTTTCGGTGTGACTTATGCTGATAGACATTACAGCAGCTCACAAGGCTGCAGTCTCGGAGATACACAGAAAACCAGACAGGAACAGGGTTAGCAAAAGGATATACTTTCAAGAAATCAAATGTCAGTGTTTCATTATGTGTAGGTGGGGAAGAGAAAGAATTTACTAGCTATGCTTCACAGTCATTAACCATTAGTTTTCTTTCATGTAGAAACTCTAAGAGGCAAGAGGTAAAGTCTTACTTCACACTGATGACCTCTCAATTCACTGAAAAAATACTGGAGGGGTTCAGATGTATCAATTGTATAGTATGATGTTATTCTGTATGAGAAAGGAAGGTTAATTCTATATCTAGTATGTTTGGATTACATTTGGCTATACCTATATACACTGAATAATGATATAGACAGTCACAATATGAGTCTAACTCCTAAAATACGTCCTTTTCTAGGACACAAACATTCAAGACATATAAGGCAATCCCAGCACTATCCAATGGCTTGTAGAAAAACCTTTGAACAGCTTAAGGAATCCAATTTTCCTCTTGCTTCTCACATTTACATTTAAACTTTCATTCAAAAATTATCTTAGCTTTCACTATCTCCTCTCATTTTATAGAACCAGCAAGTCTTGAAGCTTTTGTTAATACTGTGGAAATTCCCAGTCAAAATCATATGATATTTAACAAAAATCTTAAGAAGTTAGAAAACTTTTGGTTTAGACACTGTCAAAATTTATGTTACAGTGAGGCAAAGGGTTGTGCACCAGGTCTATCCCCTGGTAATACCTGCCTTTTTGAACTGGCATTTAGAATCATGAACAGCATGATTCCATGTAACACAAAAGTAGGGTACAAACTTCAGCTAGCCCAATGATCAAGATATAATAAAGACAGCTTAAAATTAATTCTGGTCCCACTTCCAAATAGTTCCAAAGACAGCTCTGCCAAGCAATGGGTCTGGCCCAATCAGTTAAGTTTCTGTCCTATATGATATATCCTTTTAGAATAAGTATCTGAATCTTCATGAGAGTTCTGAATCACGTGAGCCAATGCTTTAGATGGGAGACTCCTTTACCCCATCAGTGTGAATGGATACAAACTTTACCACATCAGCTTTGTTTACACAGTCTAGCCCTAAGACAAGTAGATCCTGATCTATGAGTATCTTGATGTGTTCATATACTTCGATTATTATGTCTGGAACTCAAAGCCACTTTACACTGTGATGTTTAATTCAAGGACAGTGTAACAGCATAACCAAAACAATTCCTGTCTATGCACAATCTAGTTACTTAGTATTTGTTATTCAGCATGTACAACACATGGAGGACCGTCATTTTATTAAGCATTTCTCTAAGCAGAGTGTAGAAACTACCTTGTCAAATTCCAACATCCAGCTAATGAATTCATTACAGATAATGAAGTTTGACAAAGATTCAGTTCACCTCAACATAAGCCCCCATCACCTCTAAGAACAAGCACTGTAGTTAATGGAAAGTGTGTTGTCTGGAATGGTCTTATAGATTCATGAGAACCACTCTAAGAATATTTGGTTTAGTCTATTCCACACTATACACTATACTATTTTAGAATGTTTATTTCAAGAATATTAGGTTAGCCAGTGGGATTACAGAGTATTCCAATATAGCATCTGAGGAATATCCATTTAGTTTTGCTTGGAGTGTTTAGACCAATATTGCTTTAATACTCAAATAGCATGAGAGCAAGCCTGGGAATGAACAACATTACATCAGAATAACTAATCCTCAATTATGAATTTCAGTGTTTCAGAGGTTAAATTCTCAAGGGCTTGTGATGCCCTTAAATAATCCAGTCTACGTCCTTTCAGTAGATGTCTGATCCATTAAATATTCACTAACACTTTGAAGACTGGAATAGTGCCAGATCTCAAATTAGAAAATTTTCTTTTAATGTCACTCTGGAGTTAATTTCTGTCGTATTACTTCAGGTTATTTGCCATATCTCAAACTAGGTAATATTAATAGCACAAAAAAGGATCTTTTCTTTCTTGATAACTTAGTATGCCGTATGAAAGAAACAAGCAATTCTGCTTTTGACATACACAGCCCCACTGACGTCAAAATGGGAAAAGGGACGTGCCTAACGATATGGCAATTGATAAGGGAAACTTCAGGACCTCCCAACTTCTCACTCTAGCAAAGCTGCATAAAAACACAGTTTGAATCATTATTCAATTGGTATTACTATACTATAATAGTTTATTAAAAATGTATCCTTGTACTTGATCTGAAAATAAAAGCTTACCGTCCATGACAAAAGGAAGAACAAAGGATGTGTCAAACTGTAACTCTACTAATAGATGAAACAAGCCTAATGCAGACCTGCCAGGTTTTGAAAACAGACATCTGACCTGGGAAATCCCTTCAGTCTTGGTATGACATCACTACATAAATCCTTATTATGTTATATGGCTCCAAAAACATTATGCAAACAGCTGTTCAAAAAGCAATGCAACAAGATCTTTCCCATACCAGGAACTTTGTGTCATAAACAGATTCTCCTGCCTGAAATATGTCACATTCTCCCAGTGAACATGTCTGTGCTAGGCAAGGATTTCCTGCTTACCTCAGATGATTCCTAATGAGAAATCCATGTGATTTAGTTCTTCTTTCAATTTGTGAATTATTTCCAAGGAGATGTTAACTGTTTTGTTTGGAATGGATAATGCAGCCTAACAACACTATAAAACCAAATGCCTTAGTCACGTTTCTTCCTCATATCAATGAGGGAACACAGTAAGGGATCTATTTTCCCAATACATTCCAACTATTGTGTCAGTAATGACATGGCAATAAATATTGCTTGTCTGTTTGTGACTAGGACTTACTACTGTGAAGCTGGACAAGCTACTGAACATTTGACAATCCACATTTATGTCAGTGAAAACAAAGAAACTGAAAGCACTGTTAAAACAAGTTAAATACAAATCAAGTAGTATCGCTGTGTCACAAAACAAAAGACCGTCAACCATTGCAAAACAATGCGGCAAGAAATCAATCACAGAATCAAAAACATTACCAGCAGGAATTAACTGCATAATGCTCTCTAGTGAGGTGTTCTCTCCCTTGCAACCTGGTTTGCCATGTTTCCTTCCACAGGGAAAACCTAAGATGTCTGAAAGAGGTGTATTCAAGGAACAGATATTTGAAACTCATCTTAAATTTTACATTAGTTATACAGATGGAGAGCAACGCACAGCACAAGCTGCTTCCCAAAAGAAAACAAGAGATAAAGGAAACTATAAACTTGCTGAATTAGACAGAAATGGACCATGTCCTCACAAAGAGACTTTTCATTATTTATCAACTGTTATGCAGTTTAATGACTACTTCTGATGACAATTACTGCATCTCTGACTCATCAGGTATGGACATTGATAAAGGAAAAATGTATCATGCTGGATCCAACAGCACAAGAGACACAAGGCTTCTGCAGCTCCACACCCCCAGGTCCAACCAGCAGCATGGCTGAAGACATATGCCTACTAGGCATATGCACGCAGAGCACATATATACACTACATATATACAAGGCTGGACACACAGATCTGCCACCCCAGTGGCTGGCACTTGATTTCATTCACTCCAGTCTCTCCAGTTAGTGGCACTCAAGCACATGGGCCCTCTGGAAGATAGGAAAGACTGTGCCAGTCAGGTTCAAGGCATGGCCAGACAAGCATAACGACCAGGAAGATATTTACACCAGACCATGCCCATACTTGTTGCTCCCCAAATCACCTAAATCCATCCCTTTCCCCACCTTTGATTCCTCTTCTACACATCTTATAAATCCTGTGCAATCCCAAAATGACCTTCCCTTGCATCCCATAATGTCTCACATATCTCTAGGCAGCAACTGCAACCCCTCTCAGTCTGCAAGGTGCTCCAGTACCAACTCATCTTGATGGGGTTTCACGCCTGAAAACTGGGGCTGAGGGGAGCAGTCCTGGGAACAGCCCAGACAGGGGGGTTCCTTCCTCTGAGTCCTTAATCTTGGTTCCTGCCATGCCTTTGTGCCTCAGTGCTCTTCTGGGCTTACGGATATGAGCCTTTGATGGGCTGATAGCTCTCCTGCGATGGGCCTGGCAGTAGCTGAGCATGGAATTATTTTGGCACCCCCACCCACCATTTTCTGTTCTCATTCTTTTCACATGATAAGCAGCTAAAATCATGCCTGCTTTTCCAAATTGCGTGCATAGTGTTATGCCCACCTTATTCAAGCTTACAGATTAAATGTTTCTGTATGCATATGTGCAGTTATTCAGTAGTTTTGTTCTAATTCTAACTGGATGCATTCTCACTTTGGGGCACACACAATGCCACACGCAAGTCTGAAAGTCAAGTTTTCAATAATTGATAAATGGAAGTGACGTTAGGTATTGAAAACTACCACCAGTCATCTTCTGCTTAAAACACTAAGTGGATGTTTTTGATACTGCCTTTGACTCAAATGCACAACAGCGTGTGTCTTAAAAAGTCCTCAGATGAAGGACATATGGCAAAAGCTAGACAGCACACTGCCTAACTATGCAATGCTCATATTCTGCAGTGAAGAAGACAGCATAAAAACCTTCTGAAGGACTTACAACTCTGTTTCTCTCTGGAAAAAAAACTACGTTATATGAGTAAGTCCCTCCAGAAAAGGTACGATAAAGTATATAAATAAGCTGTCTATGGTACTTTTTAATGTTTATTTAGTTGGCTTTCCACCTCTGCTGCTGAGCACAACACTGAGTCTATTTTACTGCTATTTGAGCAAGAATCACAAAAAAATAAGAGAATGAAATTCATATTGTGACAAGAAGAAATGCACATGAGTAATGAAACTCACAAAGTCCTCTTTCAGTGTAGAACAAAAGATAATTTCCCCTTTCACCTCTGCAGCTCAGACAGCCTTTGGCATTTATTAAGCTCAATGTTTTGATTTCAAGTAATGTTTTGCCTTGCCTGGATGAGAATGACCTTCATCGGGAAACCAAGGCCAGACAGATTTTCCTGGTGAACACTTGAGTTTCCAAAGCAAATCACGTTGTAATTCACTGTAAGCAATACTTTCAGGAACCCAGCCTTAGTTATCTAAATTAAAATCTCCACAAGTCAGGTTTCCTAAATCTAATTTAGTCTTCAGCACACTAATGTGTCCTCAGGTAGCTCACCAGAGTAAGCTATGAGCCTGTGTAATAATTGCCTGAATTTAGGATCTGAAATTCCACCTAACTTGTAAGGCTTCCTGCATTTGAACAGTCCTTCCTAAATGTATAATGCTTTTACGAAAATGAGACAAATTCTAAACCACAAACAGGCTTTTCCACATAAGAACCCATCTCATTTGGCTGTATTTCATTAGCAGCAGCAATGAATTCGTGCAAATCAAAGGTCTTGTGCTTAGGTTCGAAACTCACTTAGGGGTGGCTTCCCATTATCTTTGTGATATAAGTATCCTGAAGTCTATTCAACTCCAGTGTAATTTAAGAACATCTCTGGGCTATGCCCCTCCCAGGAAGTTGAGAAGAGATGAAATGGAGCCAGCCACTTATCATGTGGGAATGCCTTGATACTAAATATCTTCAAATGTTTGAAAACGACACACAAGACTTAGGAGCAACCAAGTGAGAATTTATCTCTGGAAGCATCATCTGCAGGACTGTATATGTTTCTCCAGGTCATGTAACTACTGTCAAATTTCTATCATGGACATCTATTTAGAAGTTTTAGTTGCCCTGGGACCTGAAAAGGATATCTAGCTTTCCACAGAAGCGATACTGTATCTCCTTTCCAGCACATGCAAAACATAAATACACAAAACATACAACTGTTAAGTGTTACCCCTAGGAAAGATAAAGGAGATAAATTAAAAAATGAGATAAACTGACCAAGCAGCAGTACAGAAGAAAGGGAATCCCTGAGGTCTAGTGATTAATAAAGAAATTATGACTTAATCATATTTTGTTGCAGACACGTAAAATCTCATCCTAAGGTCTATTAATGGGGGGGCTAAAACAAGATCTAAAACAGAGGAAGAGGTTTTTTTTCTCATTCCGTCAACACTGGCAAGGTTTCTGTTTGAATAGTATGCCCAGTCAGAGTGTTTCACACTTCGACTACAGTGTTTCTCAGAAAGCTACACAATTAAAAACTTAACAAAAGCTGACTTTGTATTCAGCAGAGCAAAGTAAAGCATATATTCAGCAGCAAATGTCTAAGCACAATGCATGTATACCAGTTCTGACAATCCACTGCATGCTCTTCACTTATTTAAAATCAAGAAAGGGCATACTCAAAAAAGTGGGGAAGTAGAGAGAGAGAACGCAGAAAAAAAAACTTTCAAACACTGCTTTTCTAGATCTTGTATCAGATTAAATTCTACATCTTGTATCAGATTAAACCCAAATTATAACTTGAGGACTATCTATGCTTACCTGGTAAGTGCGAAATTTCTTTTTTTTTCCTAATCAAGTATATCTCAAACTTCAAAAATGGAAAATAGGTCAAGGCGCAGGCCTAATTTGAGCCATCAGATAGCAATCTCACCACATCTTAGTAGTGTTGAAATCCACACTTTTATTTAATTCTAGATTTTTCATAGCTTGATTATTTATTAATAATTATTATAAGGTGAATATAATATCTATAAAAATCTCTTTGAAAGCAGAGGCAGTACTAATGCAGAAGCAGTCCATCTTTCTGAGTAATAAGTCAGTAAAACAAGGACTGGAGCAAAGCTTAAAGTTATTTTTAAAAATTTGGCCATAATCCTTTTTTTACTTCCACCAGAAAAAAAGCTTCAATAGTGACAACATTCTAAAACAGCTGTAGTACCAGATATTCTGATTTCAAAGAAAAAAACCAAACCCTGCCTATAAGCAAACTACTCTTCAGTTTCCAGGGAAATACTCTTTAAGTGGGGATGGCAAGATTTCCCTTTAATACAATACTATGATAGTATTCTCTGACTTTAAAATGTACCCCAGCACTAGTCATAAGGAGTTAGTTTCCTTTTATTTCAATGGATAGGGATCTTAGCCTAGGAATCTTCCACTGATCTTTCTCAATCTGTCAAAGACTCAGAAAGACTGAAAATTCGCATGACTTCAGAGTGAATGGAATTTTCCTTTTAACTCCCACAGGCCTTTTCTAGGAGTCTTACTACTCTGAATCAACCCTTACAGATCCAGTATTCAGAAAATAACCTTACAGAAGTGTCTGGGAGAGTATGAATGACTTGGATATTAACAAACTGATATAACCTCTTTCTCAGCTCACAGAATGCTAACAAGCAAACTATAGAGTGATTTATCTGGTGATTTTCGCCCCCCTGGACTGTTTCAGAATGTTTCCAATGAAAGTGGTAAAGACTCGCTATTTGAAATCTTAGTCTTAGCAGCTGTGATGGGTCACATAAATTAAGTAGCATAATTCTTTTTCAGCTGAAGAATGCGAACTCTCACAAAGAATCTTTCAGGTACCACTAAGTATGGATATAAATATGAAGTTTCCCACATATGATCATTCCCATGTATGAACTAGAAATTCAGACTCCTTGAACTGCCAGAAGTAATATTCAATTGCTTAAACTTATTTTAAAAGATGCTAAAACTAGCTGAGCATAGCTGAAGCACAAATAGGGGGGGGGACAAAAGCAAAAAAAACAAATCAAATACACACAGCACTTGATTCTTAAACTCTGAACATCAAATAATGGCAGAGTTGCATACACAGAACAACAGAAACACCATGCACACCATACCACCTCAGCTGAGAGGGCATTTCATAGTCATAGAAACAATATTTACCTGTTTACCTGTTTTCACTCAAGTGGGTGATACGGTTACTGTGTGCTAAGAATGCAACAGAAAGTCAATGGAGAATTAAGCATTGCTGTTTGATCTATACTACAAATAAATATCTTCTGCAAACATCTATGTCATATAGGTGTTTCATTGTCTATGTTTTAGCTGCAGAACTTCCCAAGCATATGCCTTACCCCGTGTGATATTGTGCTACAGTGACACATTTGACAGCAGGAAAAAGTGAATATAAAGAATATTTGTCAGTGATTATGTTAACATCAAATACTCAAATGCATGGAAAAGTTATAATCTTTTGGACTTTTTATAGATAACATATTTATGAAGAATGCTGCTGCACAAATCATCAGCCTTGCTTCAGAATCTAACTTTATCATTGCTCTTTGCAGCCTTCTACCGACTGTCCCTTTTCTATTGCATTAAACATCAGCTATTTGCCATCACTTTCAAGGCTTTTTATGATTGATCCTTTCCACCCATCACCTCTCATCAAGTATTTAGATGTGTCCAATCAAGCTACAGTGACAGCTTCGATCATCTGGTTGTTAATTTTTCAGACAAGCACCTCTATACTTTCTGTCAAGTTAAGAGTAGATATATCCAAAAAAGGCACTTTCTGGTTCTCCTTCATATCTTCCCTTAAAACTCTCCTTTTCTATTATGCCAATAAGAATAATATTGTGGTGTATGAAAATAGATTGTTAACGTGTTGATCAAGAATATTAAATTGTCTCCTTGACAACTTGTCTATAACTACCTTTGTGTTATTTTAAAGCCATGAATTATTTACTCCTCTTGATAATGCTTCAGAGCTTGGTGGTTTATTCTATCTCTTCTAACAAGATAAATGTGCAGGTCTCCCTCTGAGGTAAAGGAAAAGCACTCACCAAACCCACAGAATTTGTTACTCGTTTTAACCTAGAGTAATGCAACAACAACTCCACAAGATGGCATTACACTACACCCAGGTGGAGGAATATGAGGCCCTGGCACAGGCTCGCTCTCTCCGCTGCTTATTTTCAGTGAGGAACCAGTACTCGCCAAACCATCTGTAAATAGCCAGCATGCGGAAAACTGACATTCCAATCTCTGCTCTTGAAAGTAACAGGAGAAAATATATAAAGGGAATGAAAATGCAGATCAGTAAAAACTACAATTTTTCCCTTTAGAAAACACAGAGTACTCGCTTCATAGATGATATTTTATATAGAAACAAAGTGCATGTGAGCAGCCTATGAGATACTATAGGCTCACTGTCACTGCAGAACCAGTTCAATTACATCCTGAGCACTGATGCTCACTCAGTTCCTACCAAACACAATTCTCTAGCTGAAGCAATGTTTTTCACTCTAGCTGACTGGCCCGTAAGGGATGCAGGATGACACCTAAGTATAGTGAAAATTAGCGCCGAAATTGGGACTCAGCCTCTCTGTGCAGTTACTAAAAGTATCCAGTTCACTACAGAAAAAAAACGCAGTGTCATCTGGTGTTCTCCTGAGAGTCAAATAAATTCCTTTTAAATTATTGCCAGTGCAGATGATGCATACTACCTCTGCAGTTAAAACATGGCATTATGAGATTTCAGTGGTCTATCACAGATAAGCCAGCATCACACCAAGATTAAGACAGTATCTTCTCAGAGGCATTGGCAGGAAAGCAGTCTTGCAGGATACATGCAGATGCTGAGACAGAATTCTACAGCAGAAACTGTAATACCTCCAAGGCTGAGCAAGATCATCTGGGCAGCTAGAACCGTTCCAGGTCTCTTGCCCATTTATCTAACTCTACCTGCACTATCTTCAGATAAAATAGGTTTGTATCTAAGCTGTCACTTGTTTAGTCATTGTCCTGTTCAATGGTACATAGAGTCACGGAATCAGCAGCACAGTGTGCACCAAGCTCCCAGTGACAGGAAAGTCTCATACCTCCCAACAAAACAAGCACTAAAAAACCTAACTACTCTAATCTACCTCTTTCCCAGATACCAAGTGATGGAAGAATCTATTAAAATAAATATCCATGGCAGCTTCTGCTTTATTGTTAGTTTCGTCTGAAACACTGCAGGCCAGATCTAATTCAAAGCCACCTGCTGACTTCAATGGGCTCTGGATCAAGCCTTAGATGAGGACTTTTCACTTATATCTTTAACAAGGCACTCAGTTGATTAACAGCCCTCCCATCTGCTACTCTAATGGGAATGCTTTTATTTTTATGTTTCTCAGGGCAGCAGATACGCTTGTACAAGCAAGAAAACTTTAAAGAAAAGCTGTGTAGCTGCAGCATCCCCTAGTGTATTTACACTGCTTAGCTGTTACAGCAGATCCAAATAACTTCACTGGGGGCAGACCCTCACTTCAGGATCAAACTATCATAGCAATTGAAATGCTGATTCTAACAAAATATCTGATCTTTTAAAGTGTGAATTTCTCTGAGTATCAAAAAAATACTGATGTTAAAAAGATATAGAAGCCAATAGCGTGAAAAAGCAATAGCTCTGAAGACTTTCTGAACTGAACGGAGGCAAGAGAATCTCAATAAAGAAATGGCAGAATTTCCATGAACTGCAAGATATGATACGAGCTCACTGTTCAGGAGATATTTGTTGGATTATAAAAACACTGAGAAGGATATTAAGGGGCAATTGGTTAGGAAGAAATAGAAGTTTGTGAAAAGGACAAACTAAGTCTAAATACAGCAGCAATATATTCCCCACCAGGAAGACAATAATTAGTTTGTAAGGGGTAAGGAACAGTCTGAGGCCATTTTGAGTAACAACACAAAAAGCAGCCCGAGTTGTTCACTCCAGTCTAGCCCTTACCTCATGCTATGCTTCAAAGAAAACTATGTGCATAACATATTTCTTTCCAACTGGAAAACGATGAAATGGAAGTTGATGCAAAAGGCTGGACACATGCAGTAGGTCTTGTTTTCTCAGGAATAAACACAGCACTGAAGTAGAAAACTGTTCAGAATAGTTCTTTGTGACTGTAAGGGCCACTTATCGTGCTTCAGGTTGATATGCTATATTTTCTGTAAGTTCATAATTAATTATTAGATTTTCTGCATTAGATGTCTCACAAGAAGATTTTCATTATTTTGCAAAGGATCAAGCTTAAATGCTGATGGCCAAATTCTCATCACATTTATGTTGCTACAAATCTAGAATAACTAAGTTTGAAAAATATTTCAAATTACATCTGATTACTGGAATTCTGCCCTGAGCTGAGGTGGCTTAGCCAGTCCTTAACAAAATTGATAAATGAACTGAAATTACCATTAAAAATTGATGAATCACAAGATGCTTAAACTACTAAAGACAACGTGTCTGTAGAAGTTTGGACTTATTTTCTGTTTGATAGCATGGAGAGTCATAGACGTCTCTTTCGACTTCATCGAAGTTTAATTTTATTTGCATTATAAAAGAATCAAGCAGAAGTGCCAATGATCAAAAAAATGAACTGTAGGTTAGGATTTAGGGTTAGCATCAATACATTATTAAAGTGCAGCTCATGTGGAAAAAGGTACAAATGATGCATTTCTACTTACAAGATCTGGCTCCAGTCTGCCATTTACTGCATATTTTTTTGTTTGACAAAAGCACTTTCACTGTCTGTGCCACAGAACAATACCCAACAGAAGGCTGAGCTTGAAACTTCAATGCTTTATAGATCGCAAATTTCTACTTGTGACACTCTAGACTGATTCTTAACTTAAAATTGGCCAACGGCAATCAGAAAAAAAATGATCTTCTGGATGTAGACTATTGACTATGCTTTTTGCTTTGTCTACATTACATTACTAATACAAATACTGCTCAGAATATTGTTATATTTAAAAGAAGAGACGGGGTGATTTTCACAACGGCACAACATTGTAAGTACCTCTGAAGATGAAAAGTAAATGGACTGATGTTATTTATTCCCTTTGAAATGATCCACGCCACTTATCACACAGAGAATTTTTCCTTCCTAAATAATTTTTTTTTATTTCTGCTTCATCATACAGTAGATGTTGCCACCAATAGTGAAACAAACATATATTCTTCCATAAATTATGTATTGAAGAGTCAACAGTCTATTGCCCCAGGAAAGATGGCACAATAACATTCCTCATTTTAAATAATATGCATAGGAGAACCCTTCTCACAAAGAGAAACTGTTCCCTGTGCTGTCTTGGCATGTAGTCATGGATCATTGAGTAAGCAACTCAAAGAACTCAGATCCTCTTTCTCCAAAAAGCACAAGTCCCTGCCACCATACCTAAACATTTCACTTAACTGACAACACTCTTGGAACGTACATGAATTCACACTGAGAACGGAACTGGGAACAAAGAGAAGCAGTGGTTACTCAGTCTAGTTTAATATGTATGATCAACACGTATTTGTAACACAAATAAATCCACTTACTTTACAGAGTCTTTAAGGATACAGCTAAAATCTATCCTAAAATTTCACTGGCTCTAAAGAAAGTTGTAAGTAAATCTGATTTTGGTTACACTGAAGAATATGCTATTTTTTCAAAAGTCACAAAGTGACACAAAATACAACACGTTCTGTATATGAGCAAGACAGGACTACAGCTAGCAGAAATATAGCCAAATACATTATAATATCATTTCACGTTTATAACAGACACGTTCCAGATCAACAAGAAGTTCTGTGTTTTATCCAGGAATTATTTATTTAATTCTTAATAAATATAGGAAATAAAATTGAATGACCCTAAAGATCCTTTCTGAATTTACAGTCTTTGACTCTATAAGCCTACTTATATCTGTGAAAGGCAATAAAAGAATCACTGTCAAATTCAAGCTGTCTATTAATTAAAAGTACATTCCTTATAGTTGTTGGAGTCCTTTTTTTCAGGGGCCACCAAGGTTAACCCTTCAGAAAGCAGGCAGTTGCTTATATCCTCCTTGAAACCTTTTTTCAGTAACTGTAAATAACTGCAATAGAAGGATGGTAAGAGAATTCGGCCCACATCATCACATTCTAGCAAAACAAGATGATGTGCTGACATTTCTTTCCCTTTAACAACATAAATTAGAGGATATAATCTCTCTCCTGCACTTGACGTTCAAATGAGTGACTGGGAACATAATGGAAAGTGCAGTTACTTGGGTATGACAACACATAATTAGTGGGGTAAAACTGGTACATCTTGTCTAAGTATTGCAGGCCAATCCAGACTGTCTGGTTCCTTGTATTTGAAAACCCCACCCACCCAGCTAAGTAATTTGAACTGAATATTTGATGGCAGATTCACTCTAATAACCCTCTTTAGGCTCTTCTTGGTTTCCTCAGAATTTAGAAATAAACTAATTTGTCTATCGAATAAATATCCTCCCTAGCTGCTTTAATTGCTGAATATATGTAATGGACTTTTAAATTACAATTTTAACCTGACCCTTCTTTTTTCTGCCCCCATTCAACTCCCTGATTTCTGTTTATTTTTTTTACTACAGAACATTGAAATACACTTATTTTGTAAAGACTGTAATAGTCTCAATTAATTTATCCCTATATCTAAAGTTCAATGATAGTCAGAATTGTCTGATGATGCTGAATACTGTTTCTCAAATGTCAAACATACTCCATTTAAAATCTAGCATCACCTAGTATAAAATTAATTGTTCAACTTCAAATCAGAAATCAACAACATAAGTAACTGCTCACACTTTGGTTCTGCAACGTGACACTGCATGGAATTTTAGAGCATCACTGAAAAGAAGTGAATGGAAAAACATTTGCCAAACTTGCACAGCAAAGAGGTAATTGTGGTGATTTATCGGCTTATAGCCAAGACTAAGCACGTTGCTCTGGGAGACCACAAAGTAACACCTTACACTGATGGAACATCAGCATGTGACTGCTGACGCACCTCTAATTTGTTCGCTACGGACAAAGTCTACAATCAAAAAAAGTCAATGCTTCTGTCACTTTCATCCCTGCAATGGGTCTTGTATAACGCACCTCAAGGGCATTTGAGCTGGCTTCTCTTGTATTTTTGGCTCTCTCCCTTTGTGAACTTTAGTGACATTTCTGAAGACCAGAAAAGAGGGGGTAGAGAAGAGCCTGGCACACTGAACCATAATTCAGTGCAAATAAATACAGTTGCGATCAAAGATTCTCGCATGTGGAGAAGTTATTCTTCTATACTAACTGCTGCCAACAATTGCTTTTCACTGCTAAACAGAGCTACTGCGTTCTACTCAAGGGCAAACAGATCCTTGTAGGGAGACTTATCTAAAAGCATGATTTGCACATTTTGAAACCATTTGAAATGTAGGTTGTTAGTACAATGAAGAGTCAAAGAAAAGACAGAAAATTTTCTCTTCTGTTTGAATTATCATGTTTTACTAGCACATACCACCTTCTTGATTCTTCTCATCTTAATTTGTTTATAGTCGAAATGTTGACTTTGGGGTAAAAGCTGAGTGGATCAAGACTTTTGAAATTTAATTTCTCAGCTTATGATTATATAACATTTCAATATGAGTTAGGTATTGTATAATTTTATTTGCAAATTTCATAAAATACTGTGAAAAGCTCAATAAAGGCCACAGCCTCATCCTCTGTTTTCTCTAATACAGCAACAGTGTGATTAATTCCACACACACCCCACCCCCCCACCACACCCCCCCCACCGAGTTCTGGGCACGCATTATTATTACTTGCTAATTTAAACTTGTTTGCTTCAGTATGTGAGCCAAACTAGAGCTGGTAAGTTTATTCTTAATTCAGTCTCTACAAGCTAGTTATCTGCAAACCATTTTCCACTTGCCACCTTGTTTTCTTGAAGCAGTTGTTTTGACAAAAATAACAGGAATATTTCTAGAGTTTGATACAACCGCTGGTCTTATCTAATGTTTTTATTCTTGCTTGCCTATATTCTGGGCTCTCAGTGTTGATAAAACTGTGCAAAAACACAGGAAAAAGTGCACAGCTGGTGACCAAGGGAGTATTCTGCATCACCTACTCAAATGTCTACCACTTTGTAAGTAAAGGGAAAGCAATCATTAGTACTGTGTTTTCTCACGCTTGCTTCCTGAAGTTAAAACATATTACTTTCCTGCTATTTCCCCTATTTTGAGGAACCAGTGTACCTTGACTGCCAGAAGGACCAAAGCCAGATTTCTCACACATTATAACTTTATCAAGTGAAATTAACTGGAGGGTAAAAAATTGCACTAACTTCAGAGCTCTGGTCTCTTCCGTTACCACAATTTATTTTGCTTCTGCCTCTTTTGCCGTTTACATCTTTCTCTTTCCATCCTTTCTTCCCCACTCCGTGAGTCTTACTAGCTTCAGTTCTCAGTCAGTCCTTAGTGTTCCACCATCTATTCTCTCCCAGTCCAGCACAGTTTCCTCTCATTTTGTGTTTTCCTCCACTACTTTTTCCCCTTCTGTTCATCTTACTAAGTTCGGGCATGAATTCTTCCTGCTCTAACATCTGCTGTAGCTTCTCAGAGCTAAACATTTTGCAAAGATCAAAAAGTTTTCCCACAGGGTTGCACTGTACAGGCATCAGCCTGCTTGTGCTTCTGCTTAAAAAAAGATAGTTCAGACATCATTTGGTGCTTGGGGAGACAAGAGCCTGAAAAGGATTGAATAGTATATACAGTTTTTCTATGCACATGACTGTAACATAGCACATTACCTCTTTTCTGTTAGTCATGGTATTATCTGGAGAGTAAAGACAAGTAAAAATAATTAATACCCATTCCACTTGGTGGCATAAATAATCTATGCCCACAAACACAAAATCTTTCTTCTACTTTTTTATATTTTTGCCATTCTTTTCTGATGCTTTCCACTACTTAAATTAAACAAAAAAATCAGTGCTCAGATACAAAACCACACTGAAAACAAACTGTTCAATACAAGTTTGACCTAACTCTGAGTACTCACTCTGATCCAAGCACAGTACACAGTGACCATATTTCACTTCACAAAATCAGCCTCCCCCTCCTTCCGCAAAGAGCCACTGAAAGAATGAAACGCTCTGTAGAGTACAAGTTACCTCATGGGAACAAACACCGAACAAAGCAGAGGCTTCTGTGTACTTCACTGCGTTCTACCACTCCAAAGAGTTTGTGGCTACTAAAAGAAAAAGCACTTGCATTCAGAGACATCTGATAAATACACAAAACATTAATTTATGAGAACATATTCTCCTGAGACAGAAAACTGTGGTTCCATTGCATGTCCCTTACTTGTGAAGCCACTGATAGGATGAGCATGTACACTAGGGTCATTCAAGCCTCTCTGCATTTTGAGAACATTCAGATTAAAATCCAGACTAAAAGTATCTCTCCAGTCAGATCAATATATAACAATATTGTATCAATTCCAGTGGAGAATTTCCAAAATGCTATAAAATACTAACAATACAAACTAGTCCTCAGCCTATGTCACTCATAACTATTTGCTGAACTGTTTTCTGGACAGGTTTCCAAATATCCACTTGCTCACAACAGAAGAACTACTAACTTCTTGGGTTTGCTCTTTTTTTTTTTTTATGCAGCAATTGACACACAGAAATTGAAGCCCATAAATGCAGCTCTTGGCTGCCAAAATTAAGAATTGCATTTGTACATATGACTTATATTTTCAATAGGACACTTATGCAAAGCTTTTGATATGCTAAGGACTTTTCCAAGGACTTCTTAATATTTCAAAATCCATGGAAAGCATTAGAAAGTATGTAAATGCATGCTTATCATTTAGAATAAGAATCACAGAGACTTCAAAAATTCTTCCACTCTAGTACAGTACCCTAAAGAGGCTGTATGAAGATAATATGCATAAGCTTCGAAATAAAGGAAAAGAAAGCCATACAAAACACCATAAACATAGAGATGACAGAAAAGAAAAGGAAATTACACAAAAGGAAAATAACATTTTGGTCATGGTCCATTACAGTGAACAAACAAGGAAATGTTCCAGTTGTATGTTTATATATTTAAAATGACATGAATTCAAGCTGACAAATGGCCCAAATGTTTGTCTCCTATAGCTGGAGGATAATAAAGACAGGAAAACAAAACAAAACATCTACAGAAAGGACAATATTCATTTCAAATGTCTGAAATATCTGCCTCTTAACTCCCTCCTCCATAAGCCTGAGAAGTCTTTTCATTAAGATGTTTCACAGTTAGTGTCACTACACAATTATGAATATTTCAGAACTAAAATTAATATATGCAACTCAGTCCTACCCACATTTCTTTAAGCAGAACCATGGGCTCTGCGAGCACTTCCCAGCTTCCAGAACCTGACTGCATAGGTGGCCAACATCCTATTCTTCTCTTTCAAACAAACCCAGACATGGTAAGAGCTGTCACACATTCCAGCAGGTCCCTCAGTTTGGACCACACCAAGTACACTGGAGAACGTTCTTCGTCTGCAGTGTAGACAAGACCCTCTATTATCAGTATACAATGTATGAACTTCAATATTCAGGTAGTCAGTTTATCATGTACATATAAAGGAGGCCTAAGCGTCGGGAATGGGGAGAGTAGCTTGCTTCCCAAACTTTTAAGATAATTTACCAGCTATTTCCCTTTCTTAGCTCTGCTCTTCAGAGGTCTTGGAGAAATGAACACCCTGAAGCAATAGCCCATGATGAAACATTCTGAAGTATAATTTGAGAGCAAATGTTCGACAAAGATCTGATTCTACAATGACACTCTGACAGCATGGTAGTTCTGCCCAAACAGTAAACATGCAATTAAGTAACAAGTAAAAGATTAGCAACAGATTTGCCTCATGAGAACTATTTAAAATGCCATACATGAGAAATGAAAGTAAGAGTCAGATATTAACTGCATAAATAGAAAAAGGCACCTGCTCCTCTGAAAATATAAACTGGGAAAGTACCAGGAGATTTTTTCAAAGCAACTACCAATCGTGTTACTATGGGAAACCTCGAAGGATGTATGGCTGACTAGATACCAGCTGGACAAGCAGATAAAAGGAATCTTTTTGTTCATGCTAAAGAATGAGAATCTGGAGTCTTGATGCAACGGTATTATTCCCGATACCAGAACTGTTCTTTGTACTTCAGGATTGCGCAAGGCAAATTTCAGAAGCAGAATTAACCCCATGACCTCATGAAATCGTCATTTCCCTAGGATTTCAGTCACCACTGAGCATGTTTTTATGGACTATGCAAAAGCATGTGAAACTTCCTAACATAATCAGATTTAGAGGAGGCTGGATGGCTCAGTAATTACAAAATATCTCAGTGAATTTAAAAGCAGTCCTTACCATCAAAAAGAAGAGATTAAATATCTTGCTGCTGACTAGAAGAAGAGGTAAGAACATATTCTACCCTCAGTCACAAAGAATTTATGACGGACCTATCCATGGAAAAACTGCACAGAGCAGGAGGAATCCCCTTGGTGACCCTTTGAACCATCATGTAATACACTGATGGCATGTAAATCTTTGCTATGAAATGCAATGGACATTGGAGTTGGTTAAAAAAAACCTGTCAAGAAACACTGACTATCCTACATAAATAAAGCATGAAATCAGTAAACTGACTTAATAAAATAATGGTACCAACAATCAAAGCATGAATAAACAAGGAGGTACAAAGCAATTCAGAGAATCATAGAACCATAGGTTGGAAAAGACCTCTAAGATCATGAGGTCCAACCATCCAGCCAACACCACCATGCCTACTAAACTATATCCCGAAGTGCCACATCTACATGTTTTTTGGACACCTCCAGGGATGGTGACTCCACCACTTCCCTGGGCAGCCTGCTCCAATGCTTGACCGCTCTTTCAGTAATGAAATTTTTCCTAATATCCAATCTAAGCCTCCCCTGATGCAACTTGAGGCCAATCATCCTATCGCTAGTTACTTGGGAGAAGAGACCAACACCTGCCTCACTACAACCTCCTTTCAGGTAGTTGTAGAGAGCAATAAGGTCCCTCCTCAGACTCCTCCAGATTAAACAACCCCAGTTCCCTCAGTCGCTCCTTGTAAGACTTGTTCTCCAGACCCTTCACCAGTCTCATTGCCCTTCTCTGGACATGCTCCAGCAACTAAATGTCTTCTTGTAGTGAGGGGCCCAAAACTGAACACAGTATTCGAGATGTGGCCTCACCAGTGCCGAGTACAGGGACATGATCGCTCCTGCTAGCCACACTATTCCTGATACAAGCCAGGATGCTGTTGGCCTTCTTGGCCACCTGGGCATACTGCTGGCTCATGTTCAGCCAGCTGTCAAACACCATGCCAGGTCCTCTTCTGCCAGGCAGCTTTCCAGCCACTCTTCCCCAACCCTGTAGCGTTGCATGGGTTTGTTGTGACCAAAGTGCAGGACCCGGCATTTGGCCTTGTTGAAACTCATACAGTTGGCCTCGGCCCATCGATCCAGTGTGTCCAGATCCCTCTGCAGAGCCTTGCTACCCTCAAGCAGACCAACACTCCCACCCAACTTGGTGTCATCTGCAAACTTACTGAGGCAGCACTCCATCCCCTCATCCAGATAATTGATAAAGATACTAAACAAGACTGGCCCCAAAACTGTGCCCTGGGGGACACCACTCGTGACCGGGTGCCAGCTGGATTTAACTTCATTCACCACCACCCTCTGCACTCAGCCATTTAGCTAGTTCTTTATCCAGAGAAGAGTACACCCATCCAAACCATGGGCAGCTAGTTTCTCCAGGAGGATGCTGTGGGGAACAGTGTCAAAGGCCTTACTGAAGTCCAGGTAGACAACATCCACAGTCTTTCCCTCATCTACTGGGCGGGTCACCTGGTCATACAAGCAGATCAGGTTGGTCAAGCAGGACTGTCTGAGAGTGACACGAAGCTGTTCCAAAGTAAGAAATAGAAGAAAGAGTCCTAAGTAATTTACTTAACTATTAAAGTTCAGGAAAACTGTGGACTCTCCAAACTTAAACTGATTTAATGGTGAATAATCTCTTTTTCCACAGCGTGTTTATAGATCACAGTAAATCCACATTACTGACACAAGAAATAAAGCCTTTCAGATATGATGGTGATAAAGATTTCTTAGAAGACAGAGAATGCTTATATCAGAAATATTATTGGGGAAAAGCAGAATTTTATCAGAACTCAAACAGCAAACTTACATGCTGTGACTACCTCCGAGACAGACAGGCTGGGTAGATGAGGGGAGAGCAGTGGATGTTGTCTACCACGACTTCAGCAAGGCCTTCGACACTGTGTCCCATATCATCCTCCTAGGGAAGCTCAGGAAGTGTGGGCTAGATGAGTGTGCAGTAAGGTGGACTGAGAATTGGCTGAATGGCAGAACTCAGAGGGTTGTCATCAGCGGCGCTGAGTCTAGTTGGAGGCTGGTAACTAGTGGTGTCCCCCAGGGGTCAGTACTGGGCCCGGTCTTGTTCAACTTCTTCATCCGTGACCTGGATGAAGAGTTAGAATGTACCCTCAGCAAGTCTGCTGATGACACAAAACTGGGAGGAGTAGTGGATATGATGGCAGGCCTGTGCTGCCATTCAGCGAGACCTGGATAGGCTGGAGAGCTGGGCAGAGAGGAACCTGATGAAATTCAACAAGGGCAAATGCAGGGTCCTGCACCTGGGGAGGAACAACCCCATGCACCAGTACAGGCTTGAGGCTGACTTGCTGGAGAGCAGCTCTGCGGAGAGGGAGCTGGGTGTCCTGGTGGACGACAAGTTGACCATGAGCCAGCAGTGTGCCCTGGCTGCCAAGAAGGCCAATGGGATCCTGGGGTGTATTAAGCAGTGTGGCCAGCAGGTCGAGGGAGGTTCTCCTTCCCATCTACTCTGCCCGAGGGAGGCCTCATCTGGAGTACTCTGTCCAGTTCTGGGCTCCCCAGTTCAAGAAAGATGAGGAGCTACTGGAGAGAGTCCAGCGGAGGACTACGAGGATGATGAGGGGACTGGAGCATCTGTCCTATGAGGAAAGGCTGAGGGAGCTGGGCTTGTTCAGCTTCAGTCTGAAGAAGATGGGGTCAGACTCTTTTCAGTGGTGCCCAGCGACAGGACAAGGGGCAATGGGCACAAGCTGAAGCAGAGGAAGTTCCGTCTGAACAGGAGGAAGAACTTCTTCACTCTGAGGGTGATGGAGCACTGGAATAGGTTGCCCAGGGAGGTTGTGGAGTCTCCCTCTCTGGAGATATTCAAGACCCACCTAGACGCAGTCCTGTGCAGCCTGCTGCAGGTGACCCTGCTTCGGCAGGGGGGTTGGACTAGATGACCCACAGAGCTCTCTTCCAACCCCTACCATTCTGTGATTCTGTGATTCTGTGAAAATGACAGGAGGTCATTATTGTGAAGCTAGTACACAACATATCCAAGGAAAAGCTTAAAAAGAGCATTTGAAGTTGGCAATGAAAAGAGAAGAATATTAAGACATGAATAAGCTAATCCAGCTTGTGGTATGAGCTGCCTTAACAACCCATTTGAGGATATTCTAGGAGAAGGTGTTCAGATGTAGTGAAAAAAACAGACTCTGGAACCCCGGAATCTGAAAGCAACTCATTACTGAGCCTGCACCATGGACCTAAAGCACACTCCAGCAAACCCCAGGAACCAGGGGTTAGATGCACACATAGACCCTTGTCCCAGTGCTTTGTGGGCACATAGCAATTCACTTAGAGACCATAATGACCAGGACCTTCCTCTTCCCCTCAGCTACGATATTGGCACTGGAATGACACTAAAAAACCTAGAGAAACAAGAAGTGTCAATGAAGTACACAATACCATTCCCTCCTCCCTCCATAAAAAATCTTAACTGCATGTTGTGTGGTATCACCACGTTTCTTGTTCTCTAGCTTTCAAAAGTAGAGAATAAAAACATAAGATGGAAATTTCTAATTTGAAAAGTAAAAGCTTATAATTACTGTCAAAACTAAGAAACTTTTTCTAGGTCATCTTTAGGGTAGTTACACCTTTTCACTTTGGTAATAGCTTTCTTCTGTCAATACAGCTGCTAGTATTAACTCATGCTCATTACCTCAGGAAGCTGATGTGTCCTCTGTTAAATGTGCTACTTGGATTCAATAAAAGTTATAAAGAAAACTGTTGCTGTAACTTACAGACTACTGTACAACACTCTTGATTCACTGCAGATTGACTAACTTGGGAACTGGTTTGTTCCAGCATAAGTAATAGTACTGGTTTGGCTTTGACACTCTAAAGTACATAAATAAATTGGTCTTCAGCTGAACATGTTTTATTGTATGTTTTGAGGGGGGATTGGAAACCCTTGAATTTTCTCCCATCATTTATCAGAGGCTTTCCTGTTTTACCTTTCAAAATGACAAAGAGAGACAGAGGATAAAACATGCAAAGTCTGATTGCTTGAACTTTTTTAAATAACATTGCCTAACACAATATGTAATGGTTTTACGTTAGTTTTTGGAAGTTAAAAACTGCTATGTTTACACTCTATTTGCAGTAATTGCTGGTACCTGCTAACAGGCCTATCAATTGCAAACAAACACACCATTTTCTCTCCAAATACATGATGCATGAAATCTAGGGGACAAACAGTGTGGTTTTAGGTCAGTGGTTCGTCACAAGGCTATAAAACTGCTGGACAATATAACTGTCTCCCATGCTTTAAGAAAACAAAATCACTGTCTTATGTAAAAATAGAAAGGATATAAATAAACGATTTCAGTAAAGGTTCCATGGGATAACTGTCTCATTTCTATAAGGATTTCAAGGAACCAAGGCAATTCCCATAGCTACAGTTCATAGAAATGTTTGATGTACAGTGACTTATGGAGCAGACTGCTGTAGAACTGAAGAATACAGTTACAGAATTTTGTGCAGAGCCTAACCTCTGTAACAGAAGAGGACTGAAAAAAATGAAGCTCACAGATGTATTTCTTTCCGGTTTATGTATGCACCCAGCTGCACCGACCACTTTAATATCAAGGCTTTATGTTTGATAACAAGTTGTGCAACACATTTGATAGTCAAACATAAGAGTCAGTTTCTGATGTTCATTGTCACAAGCATTTCGGGACTCACTGTCCATGAGTGGAACTGAGGAAGTGTGGTGGAGCTGATGTGTTAGCAACAGCAAGCTTAGCAAGCAAGGGTATTCTTGCAGCAGGGCCTCACTAAAACAACAAGCTATGCTAAAATATGCTTCCCATATGACTTATACCAGCACAACTGCACCAACAAAACCTTGCACAGGTGCCCTCAGGGACATTAGTCTACAGTGAGACTTGCTAGGTGCTGTTCTTACTTTTCTACTGAACTGCTTCAGGATCTCAGCAAGGCATTCCACTTCTCAATAAGATAACTGATGAGTGTTAAGATAGACATGATTCACCCTGGAAAACATAGTTTTAAAATGTAGTATGTATCAGCTACCTACAGTAGCAGAAACACTTTTATGCCAGTATAACCATGTCAACAGAGTAAATCTTCTCCTTGAATAAAAATATCCCAGGAAAATTTCTCCCTTTACAGAAAACATCACATACAAGAGTTTCCAGGATACATCTAATAATCACTGATAGCTATTTGTGCTGGATAGGTTTTCCAAAACTAGAACTTTACTACAGTCCTTGTCAACAGCTGGTGGCAGCTATACAACCAGCACTCCTTGACCTGAATGCTGATCTGTCCATTTGTTCTCCTCAACTTTGGTGTTCAATTAAAGACAGCCTTAGAGCTTGTTCTCTGTGGCAGACAGCATAAAAGAAATTCAGAATAACTATAAATCCAGCCCTACTATTTAATAGGAAACAATCATGCAAGGCTTCCTAGAATGATGTACGACCCATAAACCCACACTTACATTCTGATATAATGCCCAGTCACAGGCACGTATTCATTATCTGCGCTGTTTGCTTCCTTGGACAAAAGAATGCATTGGGAAGAAGTAACAGATAAATAGACAAATGCTTGAGCATACACCAAGGAGAAAACAGCCGTTTTCCCTATTTGATTCACCAACTGTCAGACTAACCACCTTCATTTTCCATCAAATCAAGTATGGAGAGGACATTTTTCTTAGCAAAGGGCAAATCCTAAATTCCTAACACCCTATCCTGTTACCAGTGAGTAAGCATTAACTGGTCTTAGGTCTGTGCAAGTATTAGTTGCTCTCCAAGAGGCCAGAAAGAGACTGAGTAAGATTGCTTGTAATAACAGCAAAAACATATATCCCTGCTTTCCAAATCAGATATAAATTCAGTACCTTTACAGATGGGTAAAGAAAACTTCTCCTGAAAATCAGCACCATCTGAGACACAAATGCTAGAACAAAATGCTATCTACTGGGGCTTTGTAATGAGATACAAACCTGGCAGGGAAACACTGCACCAATTCCAAAGGATAACATAAATCCATGTTTCTAAGCACGTTCTCTTCAGCCCTGAAGCAAAGAACACAGTATAGCAACAAAGTGATGCTACATCATCTGTGAAGTTGCTCAAACAAGAGGAGCAGATTGGAAGTAGCAGCCAAAATCCGGCTCAACACACACAAAAAAAACAAAGATCTCACTGAGCAGACAGACAGAATGTTCCAGGCAATAAATTTATAAAGGCTATCAAGAAACCAGCCTAGAAAGGGCAAAAGATTCCCAAAGAGGCATCCCAAAGTCAGATGCCAGTAAAGCAGATGATTGTCATTGTGACGCAGTGAGGATCAAAGTCTTAAGGGGATTTTACATTTTTTTCAGACTGACAGAATTTCTATTATTTCTATTATTTCTGTTACTCAAAAAACACAGCACAAAATGAATCCAAATATTCAACATTTTTGGGTCAAAATTTAAATGCAAATTTTGAAAACAATCCATGATCTTTATAACACCGTCAAACTAAAACAAACCACAACCACGCCTGAAAGTGATCTAAGCCAGCATATGCATGCTTTTCTATCCACATCTTACAAAATAAAAGTTATTATCATGTTACAAAATATCCCAAGGAAGTTCTTAAGATTTTTTTTTTTAACCATTAGCTTTGTGGTGATTTCCAGACTTTTGGCAAATTTAAGATTTGGTGTGAAAGCAACAGTTCTGTTGGTGACAAGTCATTAGTTCCTGACTCTTAGATAAAATGCAGCACCTGGCATCACATTTTTTACAAGGAAAAACCCATGTGGGCTACTTATTTACAACTCTGTTTGCGGTTTAGTGAATGTCTTTATGCTTGTATTTGAGTTTGTGTAGGCAAAAGCATGAAATCAGCACTCACCCTTATTTGTAATAAAATGTATTTATTTAGGTGTCATTCAAACTCTAGGTCTTTGTAAAGGGTAAAGACAAGACAACTTAACAAATGGCAACACAATAGAAAAAAAATCTGTTGGACAACAAAAATTTAACGGCAACACAATAAAGTCTCTAAGGTCCTTTTCTTTCACTCTTCCACAAACTAATATTTTTATGTCACAAGCAATCTTTAAACAGGCTAGTACTTGCTTCCAGACTGTAATGTTCAGGCACAAAAGAAGGAAGTCCCCTGAGCTGGGGATGCCCATAGCATAAGGTAATGTATGAGCTGTAAGAAGAGTGGCAGCTTCCAAACACATCCTAGGATTTAATCCAAATATGTCACCTGCTTTCTCCCATCAAATCTTGATTTTTTTTATCAAGTGCCTAGTAATTCACAACCCCTTCAACTGATACAGCCCCCTTTCTGCCTTGAGTATTCCTACTTTTGGAGTTTCAAAGGTTCTGAACTGCCCCTCACATAGAATTTTGCCCCTTCACACTGAATTTAGGGGTACTCCTTGACAGTAAAGGTTTCGTTTTTTCCATTTATGCCTAAATGCTTCCTACCAAAACTGTCAGCTTTTTTCTTCCTCTTTCCATGCTACACTCTATCCCTGAATTTATGTTTTTGAAAGAGCACATGACAATACTTCATAAGAAAATCAAAGAGAAACCCAAAGCAGATAACATCTCTGCCTACTTAGTGTTCCAGCACATCTGCTAGGAGCTAAACACAGAGAGATGTTTGCCTAAAAACTTCGAAGAAAAGAAGGAGGATCTCTCGTTGTGACAAAAATATATAACCTAAATTAGATGCTTTTTTCTTGTTAAGTATGCAAAATATAATAACACTCAAATTTTAATTTTATTTAACACTTAAGAGTCATGTCATACAAAAGGTTCTGTACTAGTGGAGCATCTTAATCTGTTTTACTTTAATACAAAACAATTTAACAGCATCCTCAAACTTCCCTAGATTGAAAAAGAAATTAAATCAAATCAAATCTCTGAGCTTTACCAGCATTTTGCTGGTTTCTAGGCCAGTCTACCTGGATATATACTGAATTTCTGGAAGTTTCCTATGGAGAAGCTGTAACCTCTTAAAACAATGCTGTTCACAGGCTAAGTTACAAAAAACTTAAAACCCAGATAATGCTCTTGGAGGAAAAATTACCAAAAGACTGACTTTTTGTGCTTTCTCCTGTAAAAATGTTTGCTTGTTTATCTTTGAAATTGAGCTGCGCTACCTGGAATTTGTACTGTATTGAATGCAGTGCTAACATCACCTTTCTTCTGAGTCTATCCCAGTGTTTTGCAGGTCAATAACAAATCCGTCACTGCTTCAAATTCTGGAAAATTGAGGCGACAGAAAGACATAGCATTTTTAATTGATGATATATGTCAATACTTCTTTATTCAGTTTTACATGTGAGTGCACTGAGGCACACACTAATCACTGAATCTTAGCAAGCAGACCAAAACTAGATTCAGAGAGTATGACTTCTACTACTCTTCACCATTAAATCCACTCAAAAAATACCTTGACATATATATTCCTTTGCAGCACAAGCTTTAACAGTTTTCAGATGTGCGTATGTATGAAAATGGCATATGCAATCAACCTGCACTGGCAGAGAAAATATTTAAATTCCAGCCCAGTATTAAAAAAATATATAAGACTATTTTTACTGCATGTAGTCTAGCTTTCATCTTCCATATCTAGAATCCTTCTACTCTAACTCTCAAACTTCTCCCTCATTAACGTACAATTCCATTTACACAGATAAAAGCTAATGTGATCAACCAAAACTGGTCTAAACACATGGATGGCAGACTTGTTACAAGTTAACACATGGAAAACCAAAAATCTGTATCTAGCCCTATACAATTAGCTTCAGAGATTGACACTAACACAGCGCACCGCTCTTCCTATATTTATTTAACACAAATTGATGTCACAACCTGTATTCCAAATATCTCCTCTCATGAATTATTCCCCTTCATTAATTCCACTTATTTCATCCTAAGCAGCACATGTCAGCAGAGCAAGCCTTATGGAAGCCTCCTTGAATGATAGCACTTCGCAGTCTCTCTATCATCACTGAGCCAATGTATGACTTCAGCAATATACATGGAATTTACAATGGGTTTCTTTAATGATCAGATGGAGAAATGAAAAATGGCACAGCCTACATGCTGTTACTGTCACATTACAGCTGAAGCTTTATATTCCTGTGCTTTAGAATCCTGAAGTATAAAACTATTTCTCACCTCCGCAGGCTTTTAATTATTTTCAGACAACTATTCCGCCAATTCTTCAACACTGTTGCAAGAAGTTAGATGAAAAGACATCCTGATTTACAGTCTTGCATTTTAAAGGGATACAATTTCAAAATCGTATTTCTGCCTGAAAATATCCTTTTGCCAATCTCGTTACCAATAGTGACAAAGGCTACTGTGAATAACAGACTGCAAGAGAAAACCCCCCACTTTGCTGCTTTGGATCTTTTGTGCTGTTTCTAACATTTATTCCTAGTTGGCTTCAGTACTTCATTATGCTAACATTTTTTTTCTAACACCAAAATATAGCGGAGCCATAAAAAAATACTGCCAGGCCTTAAGAAAGTTGTGTATTTTTACTTTTTTTAGCTGAAGCTGGCTAAATAAGCAAGTTGTTTTGACCTTTAAGGCAAATTTAGTTTCTCTCAGGCTTGGCTAGTATTTGCCAAATCCAAGATTCTAACACAGTTTCAGCTTAAGAATGCTTCCAATGAAACCAGGCCCAAAAGCTGTTTGAATCACAACTTTAATCACCTAGATCTACACCCAAATATTTACAGTGAATCAAGACTGGCTTCTACTGCACTAATCACCACCATAGCTCAGTCTCAAAATCGTTTATTTGTTTACCAAGAGGTGTCATCTGTTACTACACTATCCATCAGCTGTGTCAAGCCCCAAGTAATGGGCACAGTATTACTCACTATTCTGTTACTAATATTAGTTTCCATAGCTCATTAAAATTATTTTTTTAGGTTCATGCCATGCCTTTCTGTATTTACTCTGGCTATAACTCGCCTTTCTTACTATTACCATCCACTGAAAGTCTCTTGGAAAGCCAGTCAGTAATTACTCCGTTATAAATCATTGGGAAGGGAACTTACGCCTCCAGCGTGACTGACTGGGTGGCCTTAATTTGTTGCTAAAGTTATCAGGCTGTGATATACTGATGAACTATGGGCAATCTGAGTGGGCAGGAACAAATCGCATATGATCTCACAGATCTTTTCTGTCTCATTGTGTCATAAACTCAGCAATCTGCAGCTATCGTGCAGGACAGGAGCAACGCAGGTAGATCAGCTCAGCACCTACCAAGCCTGCACGTCACACCTCACTTATGAGCAGGGCAATGTTTTCAAAAGGCTGCCCTGCCTTCGAAGAGGTTTGGAAAGAACAGCCGCATCCTCTAAAAAATTCTGGGTTGATTCCAGTCTGGAGAGAGCAACCCCGACAGAAGAAAGACACTCTCATCCAACATTTTTTTCTTGTAAACTCTCAAATTATAAACAGAAATAGATAAACAAACAAAAACCTTCCATAGGCATAAGTGGCAATGTAAGGCTTGCTTTAAAATACCACTAACATTATTACCATTTGAAATCAGCATCATAAATTTCAGGTACTTATTAGGACACCTGTGTTCTGCTTCTTATCATTATTGTTCCAAAACCTCAAAGAATAAGCAGGGCGCAGTGCTGCTATCTAGCCATAGAACAAACGAGCAAGTCAGACTTTCGTACCTCCTCCCTTGAAAGATCCATTGTCCTTAAAACATTGTAGAATTTGAAAAAAAAAAAAGGAACAGACTTTCAAGACATTCTAGTGACCAAGAAACTGTTGGGGACGTTTTTTTTCCTAAATGAAGAAACATATTTTCGAGATTTTTGTTTTATTTAAAAACAGTAGGGGCCTCACTAGCACCGAAATGCAGGGGGGGGGGGAATTGGTGTCGCATGGTATCTGGAAAACACAACATCCCCGAGATTGCCCTAACGTGACACCACTGAGAGCTCTCCCCGTTTTAACTAGCCAGGCTTCCTCCCGGCGCGCTCTCCTCGGGGGAGCAGAGGGGTCTGCGCAGCGCCAACCCCGGCCCGAAGCCTGAGGCGTTCCCAGCGCCTCGGCCGACTCCAGCGCGGGGCGGGCCGCGCGCTGCCCTCACAGCGAGCGCTGCTCGCCCGGCGGCCGGGCAGACAGCCCCTGCGACCCCCGGCCCCGGGTCCGAGCCTCTCCCCCAGCCTCTGCGCCCACCGAGGGCGGCTGCGCCTCCCTCGTCTGCCCGGCTGCCGCCCAGGGCTCCCACGCCAGGCACTGCCTGACCCACGCCGCCATCGCGGCGAACCGCCCCGGAGAGACACAGCGCACCACCTCCCCCATCCTGGAGCCGTCTCAGCCCCCCCCGCCCCACAGCGCGCGGGCAGCGCATGCGCGGCGCCAGCCCAGCCCGGCGCGTCGCGCACGGGCCCACGCTCGGCCACGTGACCTCGCTGCCGCGTCCTCCGTAGCGACCGGCGTCGCCCTTCCCCCTCTCCAGCCGGAAGCGCCGCTCCGCGATTCCGCTGCTCTATGGTGAGCCGGCGGGCCGTGGCTGTGGGAAGGCGGAAGCCGGGTACCGGCGTCCCGGCGGAAGAAAGTCCACGGCAAGGTACCGGGGCAGCCTCCCGCCGCCCGAGGGGCCGCGGCCGGCAACGGGAGGGGCGGAGCGAGGCGGCGGGCAACGGCGGCACCGGGCCGGGGCTGGGAGGAGCCGTCCGCGGCCTAGGGCCGCGCCCGGGCTGCGGCGAACCTTTCCCGGCGGCGGGCCGGCCCGCCGCTCGCCCCTCGCCCCAGCCTCTCCGGGGGTCGGTGCCCCCCGAGCCGGCCGCTCGGCTCCCGGCCCACAGCCCCGGCCGGGCGCTGCCGCCGTCGGGTGAGGCTCTGCCGGGCGCCTGTACCCGGCGCAGCGTGCGCGGGGCCACAGCGGCCGTTGCGGGAGCGCGCTTTCCCGTCGGCGGCTCCCAGCCAGCGCTGAGCTTTCCTCCGTCCCCGCCGGCAGCGAGAGGCTGGAAAGCCCCTGTGAATCTGCGCTAGCGCGGCCGACTTGGTGCGCGCAGGTGCCTCGCTGCACCCGTCCTCGCCGCCGCTTTCAGGCTGAGGTGGTTGTGTTTGGGGCAGTAAACCCTAGCTGGTCGCTTCACAGGTGTGAATACAAGCCTTCACTGAAGTGCCTGGTTTTGGAAGCTCTCACCTGTTCCCACCAAAAAGAAATCAAAAGCAAAAAGCTGTGTGCACCTCCCAGGGGGAGCAGGGGAGAAATGCCTCTGCAGCTTCTACCAAGAATGCTTGCAAATCAAGTGGGTGAGATACATGACTTATGTCACCAGCACACTATCGTTTGAACAGGCTGTGGTCATACACTCGATGGGCTTTCCCTCTGTTTAATATAGTGGTATTTCAGGTAGTGCAGTCAACTTAAAACAGATGCCTGCCAAAGACAGCAATGCAGTAATTATTTTCTGTTTAACAGAAAACAAATTATTTTTTAGTT
This sequence comes from Opisthocomus hoazin, assembly GCF_030867145.1. NCBI lineage: Eukaryota > Metazoa > Chordata > Aves > Opisthocomiformes > Opisthocomidae > Opisthocomus > Opisthocomus hoazin. The sequence goes on from NC_134420.1 coordinate 8,487,841, forward strand.
AGAACATCTTCCAAGAGTTCTGACTCCTAATACATCTGAAAATTTCAAAAATTCAGATCATCATTGTTGTATTGACTTAGTGTGCTTCCTCATCAACACACACAACCCCCACCTGCCATAGCGGGAATCAGTTAAAAGTACACATTAGCACTTGAGGCAAGCTTGGTGCATAGCCTGCAACAAACTTCTCTGAATCAAGTTACTTACTAAATTACTTACGAAATTGCTGTTAAAACGTTAACTTAGCTGCAGTGAGCTTTGATCATTCTGTTCCAGTTATCCTAGTTTGAAAGACAAACTTTGTGCACCTAATGAAAAAAAAGATTAGTTCTGAACATAACCAGTTTACTAAGTTTGACAGATGGTCTTTAAAAGAGAGGAGGAAAAAAAAAAATATCATTCAAAGTCAGTACCAGAGTGAAAGTACATAAATAGGCAAAGGCACTGGAACTTTTATGTAGTAAAACTTAACAGAGCACTCTTAGTGCTCAGCAGACACTGAAAATAAGAATTTTTAAAACTTCATTGATCTACAAAAGATTCTATACTTCTTATTTGTATTCTTCAGTGCAGATCTGAAGAGCTGTGCAGGGTAAAAACTTCAGGAGAGGTCTTAGTTAACATAGAATACAGAAATATCAGTGAAGAAGAGTTCAGACAGCCTGACAGTTTAGGACTAGTCCTTAAAATACAGGATTTAGGTTTTGACCTGAGAAATCACTGCTAAGTATTAGACTACTGAAGTCTTTCTATTTTCAGATAACTTGCGAAAAACAGAACCAAGTTTGCTTTATTTTCAGAATGAAATACATACCCTTTTTTTGCAAACTCACATGTTCATAACATTATGCCTCTATTGTTCTTGCTTTATGTGTGAACAGTGGAGCATTCTTAACAATAGGCTGAGAAAACTTGTTTAAAAATAGTTGTTCAGCTGTAGTCAGTTCTGTCTTGAATCAGGTATAAAATTATACTTTAAAACAAGTTTACTGGCCTGAGTATAGCCCAGCATATTGTTTATGTGTGGATCAGTTAAATCACTAGACAATAGCATGTTCTATGCAAGACCTTTGAAATACTGTGCATGCAGTTTGATGTATGGAAATGTGTTGTATAATTGCTTCAGATGCATACATCTGTTTCAGAAAAGAATAAAGTATTACAATCAAGAGGATTTCTGCTGCAAAAATGCTCCAGGCAGTGGCTTTACAGAGTAATTTTAAGAAGCCTATTAGGTTCTCAGTGTTCTCTGGAAAACTTCTGCACTGCTGTGTTCAGTTTTCTGTATATTGGATAAAGCTTACGCATTTCATGTCATTAGGTTGTGTGATGTTGTTTGCTTTTATTGGAAGTTGCATCCCAGACTTTTTCTGTTACACAGTCGGCTGATAATTTACTGATTAAAGAGGCATATTGCCCTGTTCAGTGGTTAGCACAAATAACTGTGACATGGTTTAACCCCAGCTGGCAACTAAGCACCACACAGCCGCTCACTCACTCCCCCACAGTGGGATGGGAGGGAGGATAGGAAAGGTAAAAGTGAGAAACTTGTGGGTTGAGATGAAAACAGTTTAATAATTCAAAGGAAATTCAAAGAGAAAACTGAGGAAAAGCAAAAAATTAAAACCAAAAAAACCAAGCAATGCAACTGAAAACAGTTGCTCACCACCGACCAAATGACTGATGCCCATCTGGTCCCTGAGCAGCAGCCCCGTCTGCCAGCCTCTCCCCCAGTTTTATTGCTGAGCATGGTGTCATAGGGTATAGAATATCCCTTCGCTCAGCTGTCCCAGCTGTGTGCCCTCCCAACTTTTTGCGTACCTGCAACCTTCTCACTGACAGGGGATTCCGAGGAGCAGAAAAGGACTTGACAGTGTGTAAGCACTGGTCAGCAGTAACTAAAACACCAACATGTTATCAACACTATTTTCAGTACAAATCCAAAACATAGCCACATACAAGCTACTATGAAGAAATATAACCCTGTCCCAGCCAAAACCAGTACACTATGCTCTTTAATTTGTCCGATTTTGTCTATGTAGGTGATCATTAAGATCCTAGTTAGGTCATATTCATTGTAATTAAGGTTCTCAGAGGTATTGAAAGCAAATGAATTCCTTTCTTTCGGTAGAAATTTATCCTTAATGTTGCCATAGAAAATAACGCAAGGTAGGCTCAAGCTCTGATGTTTTAGGGCCAGCACTGGATTTGCAACACACTTTGGCACAAGACCACTCTGCAGTAGCTAGCTTTGTGTTTGTGTTTAAACAACTGCCCAATATTTACATCATACAGACATGGCACTCAGTTGGAAAGACCTGCATGCAAAGGTCACATGACCACAACTGCACATACCTAAAACCACTGATCTTTGTGTATACCACAGGCTGTTTCTTGGAAAGGCTCAGGTTGATTCCATGTGTGTGTTGACCTGCAGCTGGTAGACGTGGGAAGAACATGCACGAAGGCACTGTTGGATGTGAATTGCTAAGTGACATCAGACAGCCCACGCAGCCTACCTTCAGTAGCTTTTTTTCCTAGAAACTACTTGGAAACAGGATGGGCGAATTGTTTAGCCATCAACAGTCTCTTCATGTGGGCCAGCTTCACAACTCGTCTTCACTAGGAGGGGTTGTGCCAAGAGGAGGTCCCCAGGGAACTGATGACCAGAGCAGGCTCCTGTCTGAACAATTCATCCACCACTTGCTCCCAGATTGCTTTTCAGAAAGTAATGCTACTAAATATTTTGAATTTATACTTAACTGTAGTGGGGAAAAAAATGCCTCCGAAAGGAACAGAAGATTCATGGTTTAACTCCAGAATTAAATTCAGTGTATTTTTAGTCTTTTCTAGACTAGAAGGCATTACATGTTTTTTTTTGAAATTGCTTAAACCTAGTCTGTCAAGGTAACAGCTAAAGGTTTGCAGCACTGATTGATTTTAATGCTTTCCCTAGGGTGACCTTCCTAGTAACTACTAAGACTTCAAAGAACTCACATTAGGCAAAATAAGTGAAATAAGTTATTCTGTTAAAGTGAAATGGATCCTTGTTCAGTTGGAGTTCAGCTTCAAGCTACCAATGAGTGCCATAAAACCTATTATACCCGTCACACTGGCTTCAAGACTAAGCAAGATGTATCTTCGTCTGACCTACTGTTGCTTCAGCTTAGGACTGGAATAACCCTTTCAGAGAACAACACAATCTGCTTCCACCATGCAAAAATTTACATTGAAAGATTCGAAGACTTACAGAAATCATGTTGTGATCCCTTTAATATACACAGAAAACTATCAAAGAAAAACTTACGTGCAATTGACTTAGATGATGCAACTTTTCTAAGTGCCAAGTTTGGAAGACAGTTTGTACCTGGTTGGAAGCTTTGTCCCAAATGTATGCAGATAATAAACGGAAGCGTGGATGTTGAATCCGAAGAGCGCCAAAGAAGAAAACTTGATTCAGACGTATGTATATGGATCATTTTTCCCACCCCCCTAAGTTCTGCAAGCTATTGGAATTGGACTTCATACAAAGTCCTGCATAAATAAATTAACGTTCTTAATAGATGTGTGGGAGTTTATTGTATTTGAACCTTTATTTAGAGGACCTTAATCCTCTTCCCTAATTAAATATGATGGCCTTTTAAATACAAATGGTAGCGTGTGCTAGGGTGACTTACAACTCGGAAGTTTTTGTAAATACCAGACTGCTGCTGGTATTTTAAGCTCTTACTCAAGCCTTACAAAAAACAAGCTCTTGCGTTTAAAATGGAACACTGCAAAGGTTGCTTCTAAGGATGTTGAGATAAACTTCTGGTTTAGTCTCTTCACTTTGAAAAAAAAAAACCCACTTCCTCTAGCAGTTCATTACCAAGTGAACGTGTATTGAGGTGAACTAAGTGTACCCTTGTTGTGGTGTCTGAGCTGTGAAGGCCATGGTGTTTGTTCAGGGATGTAATGAACTGGTGTGGGAGGATCATGCTTTAAGTGCGAAGTTTGGAATATAGCTTGTACATTGTTGGATGCATTGTTCAGGATCTATGCAGGTAGTCAGTAGAAGCGTGGGCAACCAAATCAGCAAGAGCCCATTCATATCTGCCCTGCAGCAAAACAGAATTGCCTGCTAGGAGCTGTTGCCCCTTTCAGCCCAGGGGCTGTTGCCCAACTGGATTTTTCAATTGAGTGTCAGTATGATTAGGAGACTGACAGGGGGTGAAATTTGAAAGCATTGATTAAAACTGCTACTATAAAGCTTGTATTGGAGTTTGAGACTGATACAGTTCCCCAGTACAAAAATTTTAAGACTTAAGTTGTTTCTCCTGAGAAATCCAGTACTTGGAATTGAGGTCAACAATTTACCTAAGTTACAAATACAAACGTAAATTCATAAAAAATGTCCAGTCAAGCCAGTATATTGTAGGAATTAAATGAGGTTTTCTGTCTTTGTTCAGGGGCGTACAGCTAAGGCTTTAAAGTCTCTACAGTTTGCTAATCCAGGACGACAGACTGAATTCATTCCTGAGACCAGCAAAAGGGAAAAAAGAAGGCTGCAAACCAAAAATGCATCATTTAATTCTGACAGGTGAGCTATTTGCTGTATTTACATTAGCTTTCACTTCAAATAAAATAGCCTTGGTAGTCAGAAGCAGCATAACATTTTCTATATGAATGTTTGCATGTTTATGGATTGCTTTTTTTAGTTTTGAGGATGTTAAAGCTCACTTCCATTATGGAGATAAAAAAAAACCAGAAGATAAAACTATTAACATGCAGTCCATATTTCAGACAATTAGTATTTGGTAAGGCATGATAATACCACACAGATCATAGATGAAACTATTAATTTATACATATACTAAAAATTTGAATACAGTAAGATCAAGCAGACTACACTTAAAATATTGGAGTTGTCATTTTTTTAATAAACTCAGTAGTTACACTTTGTAAACAAAAGTGCGCAAGTTAGGACCTTACCTTGCTTTTAAAAAAGGAAGTTACTGTCCAAGCTGGACAATACCATATAATAATGACAACCTTCTAATGTGACTGGTTTTAAAATTATGCTTTCTACAGAGGAAAGTTATATGCAGCTGAATTTTGTCTATCATTTTCCACTGAAAGTTTGGATCATTTCAGTCTTGTCGTAATAAGAGTGATAGAAATCCCAGCTTTCACTAGCCATATTTGTTAAAACATGCCAGAAAGATCACATTAATACTTTTTCCCTGCTCTCCACCTAAGTTTAGCTTTACCAGACAGAAACAGACACTAGATGCACTGTTCATAAACTACCCATCCTTTTCTCCTCTGTTTGTTTCTTCTGCTCAGTTTGGGCACAAGTTGCAACCAGGGATATTTTGATGAGATGTTAGGAAAACTGTACTGTTTCTATGTATGTAGTAAAACACTGGATCAAAAGTGTTGCGGCATCTCTGACATTAGAGTTGTTCAGAACTCGACTAGATGCAGCCCTAAGCAACGTAATTTGAGTTGATCTGGCTTTGAACAGCAGGTCAAATGAGGTGACTTCCAGAGGTCCCTTCCAAACAGAGTTTTTCTGTGATTCTGCAGTTTAACAGAACTGTTACAGAAATGGATAATGATAAAAGCATACAAAATACTTTTAAATTAGGATGTGCACACCCTAAATGATGCTATGTGATGTCCTTTGAAATACAGCTACACATTGCAAAAGAAAAGTGAATTAAGGCAGCATTTCACATCATTTGAAAGGTGATCTGCAGTTTACATCATATAACTAAGAATATTTAGAAGTGGTTGAATAAGTGTGCTATTAAAGAAATAAAAACTCCCCATTCTTGAAATTACTTCAAAAGCACTATAGTGGAGATACAATTAGAACTGAGAAATGTTGTCAAATACAGTGACTTATATACATCTTTTAAATTAACAGTGTTAAAATGAACACCTGAAGAGAGCAAACTTCTGTCCACAACTGTTGGCAGCTTGGTGTCAAAATAGGTGGATTTTTAAATGTGAAAATAATTGTTGTTTTTCATTATACAGGCAAGTTATACCAGCCAAGAGTAAAGTCTACGATAGCCAGGGACTACTACTCTACAGTGGGATTGACCTCTGTGACTGTCTCGACGAAGATTGCCTGGGATGCTTCTATGCTTGCCCCAAGTGTGGCTCCAACAAGTGCGGAGCTGAATGTCGCTGTGACCGCAAGTGGCTGTATGAGCAAATAGAGATAGAAGGAGGAGAAATAATTAGAAATAAGCATGTTGGTTAGTGTATATGCACACTGTTTATCCTGAGTATATGTTCCATGCTTTGATTAAACACAGCACATTCATAATTTAGTAGTCTAATGAAAGCCAGTGGAATTTACTGTGATCCACATGATTAATGTGCTGCCTTTCACATTCATTTTCAGTATGATTATGGAAATAATCATACTGCTGTCTTTTCACACTTCATTCTACCTCATACTCTGTCTTGTTAGTCATCCAAGTAAGTTCTCTTTGAACAGTCTTTCACTATATCTAACTATAAAGATGCAAAGTTTTCACGCGACATATCCCGAGCCACTCACCATCATTTCACATACTGTTTTGTAGAGGGTACCATCTCCATGTATCCCTCATTTTTCCTTCTCTAGTTCAGGATCTTGTGGTTCTGAACCTGTTTTATGTGAAACACGCTAAAAGTTCTTAGTGAATTTATATGCAGTATGTAAAGCTCTCTGCAGTATTAATAGTGAATTCTGTATCTTCTATAGATTACCCTAGCTACATCTGATAAATTCAGTCCTGTTCACTTAAATGGATTCAAAGGCATTTCGGAATTCAGATCCCATCCAAGTTACTGGGATTTGAGATCAGGTTATCCTTATGAATTCAAGCCTCACTGTTAAAGTGCTATTAAACTGTCAAGGCACTGAAAAATGTGTAAAGTATTTAATTATGGTAATGGTTTGTTGGTTTCTGTATAACAGTTGAAATAATTTTGCTGTATTTGGTATCAGTCTGTGATTGGACTGGACTGGTACTTCAACAGCCCTCTCCCCTTTTATTTTTGAATGTTTACATGCAGCTGAAGTGAATTTGAGTGTCTGTTCCCAAACTAACAGTATCTAAACTGCTACAAAAAAACCTCAGTTGAATTAAAATTGTTTGGTTGATGCAGTATCTATCCTCAGAACACTGAAATTTTACAGTACAATGAGATTTATGGAAAAGAGATTTTATAATTGAGATCTTGGTAACGTTAATAGTTATTCCTTGGTATTTTTGTTGTGTTTCGGATAAATTTCCTACTTCTGTAATAGACTTGGAACATCTGCATGTTTACTGGGTTATATTTGTTCAAGAACACTTAACTGTTGCTTTCTGAAGACTTACTTGATAAAGTTGTTAAATCTTGCTATTTGAATATTTTCTGTTAAGTGTCATGAAGGTTGCATCACTGAAATCCCAAGTTATGCTTTGAGTTGTGCTGACATCTGCTGGTCCCCATGAAGTGTAAGCATCAACTTATACTGCATTTTTGATAAGTCTGCTACAAAAATAAACAGACTTTCTTTTTTTTGATCAGATCATTGGCTCTTCTTCCAGTGGATGCGTCTCTCTTTGGCTTTGGATTCCAGCCACATTTGTCACAGGAACCATCCTGGGTGTTTATTTAGGGAGAGCAGCACGCTCTTTACACTCTTTTCAAGATAGCAGCACCACAAATGTGTAATAGCCACGGCTTCCCTTACATGCAAGTGTCATTTAATACATTTGACTTTGTTGACTACAGCACATGCTTATCCTGATGTAACAATTCATCTTCTGTATTTGTTCCATATTTGGAACTGTTTCATCTCTTAAGCAACTTTCTGAATTAGATGAAAATACAAAGATAAACCTCCATGAAAGTGAGAGCAGAAAAAAGCTGGTCCAATTTTTTAATGTTTATGTATTTATGTTTGATGAATATAAGTTGCCACTTCAGTCCACAGTTAGACTTTGAATTCACTGAAGTGAAATGTGAGTCTTAGCAGTAGGTTGAATTGCCTAGAGCATCCCATTATTAGAATTATATTTCTCCATCTCTATCAAGTCTCCAAAAAGTTAGTGTATTCAGTCTCTCATTTTGCAGATTCACTAGCAATGAGTACTTTCCCAAATAAATCACTCAAGTTGTTTCCTAGCAAAATGCATAGGACTGCCATTTGAGTAAAAGCCTGCACTAAGTACTGAGTACTGTTGATTGCTATAGAAGCTATGGGAGACTTACGGTTTTCTCCAGTAAAACTGGACTTTTTGGTATTGGATGTTCACACATCCTGCCTACATATTTAGGACATTTCCATTTAGCTTCATTTCCTTAACATGCCTTTGTTGCAGTGTGTTACTAAGTTCATTAATATGTTTTTATACACTTCCATGGCCGCCTCATCTATTTTTCTGTTAAAAGACGTCATTGCGAGTCAAACTTTAGGATCTTGCTAGATGTAAAATGCTTACAGCTATGAATTTCTCTGATTCTTTTCTGTATGTTTTTATAAACTCTACACAAACTTACCCCATCAGCATAATACATATCCAAGCTATTTTATCATCATCAAAAAATGACTGGATATTGTTCCCAATCACATATGTAGTTCCCTATCTTTCAGAATTACTCTATAACTAAGCCTCTTAAACGCTATGTTCTTTTAATATAGCCAAAGGAAACAACTATTTTCCATAAAAGCCAAAGTTCATAAGCCAGCTATAATAACAACTTTAAACTCTGGATGCATTAAAAAGAAAAAACAACTGGAGATATACCCCAGTTACCACAATAAAACTTGCCTTTTGAGATTAATTGCAAAAATTAATGCCTAGATGAGTTACATATTCAAAAGACAGAAATCAATGACAATAAAAGAATGTTTTATGAATAATACATATCCCATGGATCAATTTGAGTTGATGGAACAGAAGCTCCAGATCTCTTAAGTACAGTGTTGAGTACTGGTTTGGTTTCCTTCTCACACAGAGCAAAATTCACACCGAGTTTAGAACACGGCCAAATTTAACATTTTACAAAGTCAGCGAGGGCTCTTCCATGGAGCTTGAGAGAGTTACCACACAACCTCGTGGTCAGGTCTGAGAAAGGGTGTGCCTGGGTGTGCCCTGTTATCCACCCCCAGGCTTAGTGGAGTTGAAAGTTTCAAACTGATGAACGGTGCCCTGAGATGCTTTCTGTTAAATATTCAAATAATGAGTATAAATACTCAAATAACAATATAGCACAGTCAGGTAATTACTCAGAGATGGTGTTATATTAACGGTTTCAGCATCTATGCTACTAAAAGGCATTTTAGTTGTGGGAGCTGCATTATAATCTCCTTAGAGCATGAATTTGGTTTTCTGTTAATCAGTTAAGTTTATAACTCTTAGAAACTAACACGAGGACACTTTTGAGTGTCTTGGCTGACTGTTCAAGACATCAGAAACAGCAGGAAGTGGACAGACCAAAAAAAAAAGCACAATTTTATAAATTCAGAAGTCAGAATCGAAGCCTCTAAGGGAAAAAAGAAAACTGAGTTAAGGTGACAGAATTCTTTTTCCTGATTTTAGACCCAGTTTAATGTTCTTTTTAGCCTTATAGAATAGGTGTTTCTTGTATTAGCCCAAATGGACCAACAGACAATTGTGCGAGTTCGCACTGAAACCCCATAGTGACACAGCTACGCAGAGGTAAGTGTTTGGTGCACATCTGTCACTCGTTATGTGACAGAAACAGCTACAACTTGCTGGAATCGGCATCAAAGCCTTTGAGTTCTCCTAGTCTCATGAAAAAGCATAAGGCTTATAATTTTCAGTTTCAATTACTTTGTTTCCCTCTAAAATGAGAGTCAGATTTTTGGCCATATTTGTGTCATAACAAATGCAGAGTTTCAGCATTTTCTGACTGATTTCTCAGTGGAGTATAGGATGTTCAGACATGCAGTAACTTGTCCCTTCTGATGCAGATAATTTTCCCCAGTAATTCTTCAGCGAACGTTCTTGAAGTTTTATTCACATTTATCGCGACTTCTAACCAGTCAATATCATACTAATCACAGCTAGGCTAAATAATTCTCTCCAACTTTAAGTTATGCATGCTTTTAAATCCTCCTAACAGTAGAAGAACTATTTCATAAAAGGAATATATTTGTATTTAAAGATCCTTAATTACAAGTTTCATCTAATATTTACCAATGTGGAAGCCGTAACCGGAACTATTCTTATACACATTCAGTGCAATTGGATTTCAAAATTAACAGCTCTCCTCCAAGCACCCATTAAAAAAAAATTGTAGGGAGGTGCGAACGACTGCGATTAAACTGTCCAGTTCACTCCATGTAGGCGTTTTGTTTGAAATTCGTTATCCAGCTCAGAAATAGGTTTGCATTGTCAAAGTTTTTCCTACCCAGCAGATGGCATGAGTTTACTGCAAAAACCTGACTGTGAGCTGCTCCTGGACCACCTCCGAGCCAAGCATCCCCACTCATCTGAGCAGAGGGGGTTTCGGTATTGGACGGGTTCAGGAATCGAGCCCAAGACAAGAGATGCATTCATTACCCACGTCTCTGAGGTGGAAATATAGCAGCCTCAAGTACAAGATTAGCACTTAAAAAATAACAGAAATTGTTTCTCTTTCTGGTCTTCATAAAAGCTTCTCACCAGCCCCCCAAATACCTTGTGAATTGTTAGGTCTTGAAGTAGAGATCGACATAATTATTAATAGCTACATTTACAATTTAGCGTTCACTATGAAACCTTGGTTTAAGGCTTCTACCCGAGAACTCCTGTAGCAATTCAGCATAAAGTGGCCGAGAAGCCCACTCGCAGCAGGGTCCTGCACTTGCTGGGAGACTCTCGCGGGAAACTGTGTGACACCCACGCTGATGCTACTGCCAGTGTGCAATACGCAGCCAAATAACCACAGGCATCCCAGCTCCCAGAGAAACGGGTAAAATGCTCTGACAGCATTTTACCAGAGTAGCTACGATGGTAACCAGAACCAGCCTAGCATAAGTTGTGTTAGGCCCATGTGGGGAAAGACAAGCGGGGCAGCTGGGGAGGGGAAAAGCTTCTCTCGGTCTCCTGCTATTATGGAGTGGGGAGAAAATTGCCCTAATTCTTCTCTTCTTCCCCCAGCTTCCTTTGGCAGCCCTTCACATGTACTCACCAGCAAATTGAATCTGTATAGCACAGTAAATGACTTGCCCTTCTAGGCTCTAGTGAGGGCAATATTAACAACTGGAGTGCCATAAACTCAGTTCATCTCACCCACAGACAACAGCACTATCTACTGCAGCCTCCTGAGAGTAAACAGTGATGTAGTGCCCACACAGAGCCCCAGACTACAACTAGAAGCAAAAGCAATTCTCTTTGGTCATCTTCTGATTTTCTGCTTGTTATTCTTCTGTTTGTTCTTGCATTTTAATTGCTAGCTATACCTACTTTAAACGTTCATTTTAGCTACTGAATTAATACCATGAATCAGACAACGTTAATTTACAGTAAGAAAAAGAAAAGAACAAAAAAGTACCAGAAATCACCAGCTAAGCCTCACAGGTGAGCCACTTATCAGAAGCCGCAGAACTTAAAAACTTCTTAAAGAGAAATCACTGGGAATTCAAGATCCTAGTCCATTCACAGCTCTTAAGGCCTCACAAGTCGTCTAAGAAACTGGAACTAAGAATTCCATTAACACAACTACTTTGCTTAAAGGTAGAAAATCAGATTTTATAGGCCTTCAGTAGCATAACAATTTTCCTAAATTCAGTATTTCTTGTTCTAGTTCACCATTCCTGAGAGTACCTGATAATCCAGATATATTCAGGAGAATGAGTTTGCTCCTCACGTCATCCATTTTCTGCTGCAAACTTGTAGCACAAAAAAAAAAACAACCAAAAAACAATCAAACAACTAAAAATCCCCACCGCCAAACCTCCAAGCAACTCCTTTCCTTCTGTTTTATAACATGGTAGTGCTTTCACAGGGGACTCCCTTGGCAGTTTCCAAACACATGGGCTGAATCCTGACAGCTGTCTTCAATGTTCTCGGAACTTTTCTCCTGACAACCAGCTCCTCTTAATAGTTATTAATTAGAGTGATTATATTTCAGCTTAGTTTTCAGTTATTAGCTTTGTGCTTCTTTCTGGGAGTTTGAGCTCGATCTCCAAGAGAGAAGAAAATCAGAGTTACTACTCTGTTAAATACACTTGTGTAGTACGCCTAACCTCCAGCCAGACTCCTTAAACTGTACAGGTGTCAGGGTTCAGCCCTGAACGGCGACTAAGCCCCACACAGCCGCTCGCTCACTTCCCCCTGGTGGGATGGGGGAAGAGAATCAGAAAAGTGAGAAAACTCATGGGTTGAGATAAAGACAGTTTAATAGGTAAGGCAAAAGCTGTGCGCACAAGCAAAGCAAAGTAAGGAATTCATTCAGTACTTCCCATGGGCAGGCAGGTGTTCAGACTTCTCCAGGAAAGCAGGGTTTCATCTCCCATAACAGTTACTTGGGAAAACACACGCCGTAACTCCTAATGTCCCTCCCCCTCCTCCTTTCCCCCAGCTTTGATGGCTGAGCAGCGTGTCATATGGCATGGAATGTCCCTTTGGTCCATTGGGGTCAGCTCTCCCGGCTTCTTGTGCACCCCTAGCCTACTCGTCCCCCCCGCCAGCAGAAGGCAGCTATGGAGCAGCCATCAGCGTACACCTAACATAAATTCTCCTTCTGCTTCTGGGGACCTAAAATAAAACATTTGTGTAACCTTTACAGGCTTGGCCCCCAAAGACCAGACCTGGAGAAGCCTGAAAACCTATGAAACGTGAAGTGCCAAATGCCTGCATCTGGACTGAAATAGTTGGGCTTCCTTTTGGAGTTCAGAGTCAGGCTTGGAGATGGGGACAAGACAGCCGAACACAGAGAAGTGAAATGGATGACTTTTAAATGCTTTCTGTTGGGTGTAATCATAATAAACTAGCTGGGTAGAGAGCACAGAGTAATTAACTTACACTAATGAAAGTTGCTAATATCTCTAGGCAAATCCAGAATTTTATTTTTCTAAAGAGGTTTTCTTCCTACTGTTGTGTTTTCCGTTTGTTTTTGCTTGTATCAAAAAACCAGAAAGGCACAATTTATCCAGCCTAGTCTGTGCCAACTACCTCCGCTTTACGATTCCCCTGTGTTAATTTCTTGTCTGTGAACTCCTGACTCTTTGAAGTAAAACATTGGGTGAGATCTGGTTTGGAGCAAATGAGAATGCAGGGCTGCTGACAAAGGACATCCATCATAGGAATCGCTGCAGAAGATGTCTGCAGTTTCTCCTCCTCTGGTGTGAGTGAACTCACAGAGTTTTCCTCGTGTACTGTCTGAGCACATACTGATTCCTTATTTTTAATCAATATTTTTCTCCCAGAATGGCAGAACCTAACCCGCTAACTTTGTACATATAGGTGGTGGGGGGGGGGGGGTTAATAATTAAATTAATTCTGGGGGCATAGTGCCCCAAATGGTCTAAGGCAGAGTCAGATCCTGAACCCTGTCAGGTAGTTTTTACTTCTTCCAAATCTCAGTAAAGCTGTGTGTGTATGTGTAAGTACTTCTATGCAGTTGATCCAGCCAAGCTAGTTGGAGCTCACCTCTCAGAAATACAGGGTACAAATGACATCGTAGAAGTTGCCACTGATTTATGTGTATGAGTGGATTTGTTTGAACCCCCCCCCAGTGGAGTTGAGAAGGAAAATGCAAAACTACTTTTCGACCTAAGTGCGTGTTCTCTCCTGTAGGGTATGAGTAAAGGGGTCCTGCATTTCACTGACTTTTATTGGCCTTAACAATTATTCAATAATTAACTGGAAGATTGGAAATTATCCTTCTGCATCTTCTGCTTCAATGTGATCCGAAAGGCCCATTCATCACTCAATTACAGCGGGTAGCTGGCTCGGTGTTTTGGTACTACCATGTGCAGCAGGGAGCTCTCCTGGAGGAATGGGGCTGCAGCGCTTTCCCCCCATTACATCTCTCCTTTCCTCCAGCTCCGCTAATTTCACAATTTTTTTTTTGAAGTGAATTGAAAACTCTTGCCTACCATCCAGCACTAGTTGATGCTGCTTCTCACAAGACAGAAATTGCTACTGATGTTTCAATTTTTCTTTATTTTTCCCCTTTCTTTGATAGTATTATAGAGAACATTTATATTTGAACAAAAAGCAAATAATGCATGTCAGAGTATGCGTCAGGGAATGTCAAGTTGTTTTTTTCCAATTACAACTCTATTTCAAATAGGGTAATGCAATTAAAGGATAATTACTAGAAGTGCAAAGCCAAGGTTATGATCAGAAGTGGTTACCCTTTCACTTCTGAGTCCTGTCTTACTAAATAAAATATTGCTGTGGGACAAGATACTCTATGTACCTGCAGGTACCCAGAAGAAACCAAATGTCTGGCACTGCTAGCAGAGTGGCTCTTTGTATACAAACTACCATATGATGAAAAGAGGACAAATATAGGTGGCTTTATCACTGATTAATAATGGCATAAATTCACTTCAGGATAGGATATTAACAATATATTGGCAGTGTTTTACAGGCAATGTCATGACATGCTTTTAGCCGTGGTAAACTGCTATTATTGTCTTAATACCGAGCTGTAGTTCTCATTTCTTTGATAAACCATCAGCAACAAAATACAGAATAAAAAACCAATTACTTGGTTTGCTTTGCTGGGTGGTTACTGAGCATGTTTAGCGCAGTGCTCCGGTGTAGCCACACCGAGGACCAGGGGAGGTTGTCCCCGCAGCAGAAGGGATCCGGCGTGGCCCGCGAGCTGCAGGGCAGAGCCTTCAGCCCCGGTGTGGAAGCTCAGCCCACCAGCGAGGAGCAGCAATCTCCTGCTGCTATAGACGGGTCCAGCTCTCCGCTGCAGCCCCACAGCAACCCAGCAAACTGATGCTGGTGGCGTGGCTCCGGGTTTTCACTCCCGTGAGCCAGCTCAAAACTGAGCTTTTGCACTGCATCCCAAGGCGGTCCTTCAGCCACCTGCAAGACCATGGTCGCTGTCCTTTCAGGTGGCAAATCTACGCGCCCAGCGGAGGGGACCTCCTGCCTTCCCGCGTCCTCCTGCACCCGAGCACAGCAGGCAGGGAGAGGCGGGCTGGGGGCTGCTCCTGCCATGCTCCCTGAAGGTCACAGAGCCGAGAGGGGCTTCGCAGCATCCCCTCCCCTGTGCAGGGAGTTTGGCTCCATCACACAAGGAGTGTTGTGGTGAGTCAGAAGTCTTCAAAAGTTTAGGATTTCTTTTTTCAGAGCTGCTTTCCCCTCTATGTGGAGAAATACAGCGTTGCTGCATCCCAGGTCATAGGGTCCGTTTGATGGGAGGCTGGGGGCAGAAGGACTCAAGCTATGCACTCCTATGATTTTCTCACGACATAAGCATACATCATTACCTAGCATGAAGCATTAGTTAGCATTGCTCTTTGTCAGCCCCCATGTCACTGCCAGTGCCCTGGGGCTTTTTTTCAGTTGGGCTCCAAGGAGGCTAAAGGGAGATCTAAAAGCAGCTGATAGCTATAGGAGGGGTAGTTATAGAGGTGAGGGTGCTTCAGACTTTATTCAGCTAGAGTCTCATGGACTTGCACCCTTTAGAAGGCTGAAGCTGGTGAAAAATCTGCTTTTCTGCAGGGGCCTGTCTGCAGGAGCTGGCTGGTATAATGCTCAAGTGTCACAAACCATTAGTAATGTTTTGCCAATCTGTTTTATTTAAGTGCATGAAATAAAACAGCAATCCTTTATTATTAGCTGCTTTATTTGACTGGTAATAGTGCCTAAAAGGGGCCGGGACTCCAATTTGCTCCACTTTGAACCGCAATTTGCTGTGAGAACATATATTCTCATTTTTCACGAGAGTTTCAGTGGGACATTGATGGAGTCTTGATCCCATTTTGTCTGACTTCCACTTTTTTATGGAGGTGGCTGACAGAAAATGCAAGCTAAATGTAAACTGCGTAATGGGAGCAAGACTTATTTTAGTAAACGTTCAAAGTTAGTGACAACACTTCAGTGAAAAATGCAATGTTTGCAACAGAGCACACAAGATTTCCTCTGCTGGACCCCCCCCCAAACTCATGATATCTTCTCAGAAACCAGCTGCTGAGCCCGGGGGATACACACCAGAGCTTTTTGGGTGAAGGAGAAGCTCAAGAGGGGACTGGCTGGAGGCGAAGGGCTGGGGAGGGAGAGGGTGCCTGGCAGGGCACAGCTGTTAATGCCCTTGCGCTCCTCTAATGAGAAACCAGAAGGCGAAGCTGAACACAAAGAGAATTAGTTTTGTAACATTAACATAAAATTAATGTTAGCATTTAAAACAAATCCGTAATAATAATAAAAAATATTTTTTATAAATATTCATAATATTCATTAAATAGTAAATCAGTTTATTTCTAATGTCAGCCTTAATTCCAGGACAATTATTTTGCCTGCATCCCACTGTACCTGAGGCAGACAAAAAGCTCTTCCGTGTACAAACTAGGCGAATGGGGCAGAATAGCACACCAGGAAATACGGATCCCTATGGAGCAAACAAACAGCGGAAGAGCAGCTGAGTTAAAGTGTTTCCCTCATTTCCTGGAGATATGCCCTTATCTCGATAATTGGAGGAATAATAAATAAATAAATAAAATCTTAGCGTGCTGTTGTTTGAGTCCTTTGTCTGTAGTGTAGTCAGGAAGAACTTCTGGATTGATCTGGAGTGCACAGGCCTATTTTCTATTAAAGCGTATTAATGCCAGGTTCTCTGCAATTAGTGAAAAGTCAATTCCCATTACTAGTTAACGCTATTGAGTATCTGCTTTCTTCAATAAAAAGCTATGTCCAGCATAAAGACTATAAATCGATAAGCAGCTGCTTTCTAAATCTATTCTGTCTCCTCCAAACAAGCAGAGAGCGTACTGCAGTTCAGAAGGGAGAACAGATTTAGAAGCAGCAATCCCTGCCCTCCGAGAGCGGGTGTGCCTGCTGCGGACCCTGCCTTCGCACGTCCCTCCCAACAGCAGCATGGCTCCTGCCGCGACTCGGCTCTGCTTCGGAGAAGCCTCCGCTCGTTTCTAAGAGCTATATGCACACAAACTGCTGTTAAAATCTTTATACTCATATAGTGGCATCAGAGACCGGGTTGGCAGAAATCCTCCATGGAATGAAGTCTTCCTGGGTGGTTGGGTCACATACAAGCCTTATGATCCACCAGCTGCTATAAGTGCCTGGCTGAACTTGGGACAGACCTTGGAGGTATCCAACAGCTCCTGGCGGCTGTGTCCAGGGGAGACCAGTGTCCGCTGTGGACAAGCCCTATTGACAGGGCAGCTAAGTCAGGCTGCAGAGCCGTACCTCGCTCTTACAAAGAGCAACCATTCATGCTTTAGCAATGGCAGATCTGCAGTTCGCATACAGCTGTCATCTGTTATACATATTCGCTATGTTAATTCCATAAGTAACAATTACTTTTTCGTAGAAATCCATCTGCCATTGCAGGACTTGCAGTGCTTGTGCTGGAACACAGAGCTGCCCAGGTGGCATGCAGGTTTGATCCTTACGGTGTCTAACAGAGCAGTCTACAGGATTCATACGTGATTTGATCACATTCAGTGATGGCTGTGGCAGACAGCTGAAAGTTATACTGTCATTATAAAGGAGCAGCAGAGAGAAACCTCTCCTAAGTATGCTTTAGTAATGCTGTCTCCTAGGACAGATTTTTTTCATCTTTGTATATTTATTTCTGTTCTCGTTTGAAGGTACAGGTATTCAGCCCAGTAATCCAGGCCTACCTCAGTGGCTCACCACACAGAAACCACACAGCCCATGGGGCTTGATGAAATAACACTCTTCGCATCGGGGGATGATGTCTGATCAAATTTGGTCTTCTGCTTGGATTTGTGGTATGCAGCAGGATGTAGAGCTGGTGGGGTGCTGTCTTTCTAGTTGTAATGGAAGGAAATTGCACCCTAACGATGGTGGAGGTTACTGAACGTGCGAGGAGCACCTGAATGCTTAGCTGAAAATCAGATAGTGAGAAGTGGCAAAGGTCATGTCTAGTTAGTCCCAAATAAATGAGAAATATGATTAGAAATTAACAATAAAAGAAACTAAAAAGGGATGGAAAAACTTGTCCTGGGTAAGAAAAATCAAAACAAAACAAGAACTGGGGGGGAGAATGAAAGAGGATTCATTGTTCTGCTCCTGGTACCCGCGGTTGCTTTGGTTTGGTATTGGTTTCCACTCCTGGCCCATGGCTCCGCAGAAACCCAAAGGCTGCTTTTAGAAAGTGAATAAACACAGCTGAAAGACATCTCTTGTCTGTAGCCTTTTATTTGTTGATGGCATCTGCAGAACCAGGGGGAAGGGGAAAAACTGTGGAGCAGAATAGATTAAAGATAGCTAAAGGAAAGAAAAAGTATTTTCTTTCTTTACAGACAAGCAAGGAAATAAAGCTGCTTTGCCTATTTTATTGTTCATTTGCTAAACATCCGAGGAGTTGAGTTGTTAGTCTGAATGAATGTAGATGAAATTCAGACATAGACAAGACTATTCGTAGAAACTGGATTTTTATAGTCACATGGGCAGTATTTTTTCCCCAAAGTATTATATTTTGATTTAGCTGAGGACCAGAAATTGTATTATGTGATTTAATTACACGATTGTGACTAAAACTTTGTTACAAATACTGAGTAGTGAAACTGGAAGCAAAATGCAAGCTCTCTGGTAAGCGAACAATTTCTTTTAAATTGTTGACTGAAGTTGAATAATGAATAAATTGAAGGAAGTCACAACCTGCTTGTGGAAGTTCCAGAAAAAGAAAAAGGAGCTGAGCTCATAAGGTAAATTATTAATGTTGGTATATTTGCTTTGCTCCAGTTATTTGTAACATAGGAAATGTGATTTGCATGTGTATGTCATTTTAATATTAACTTAGTTGCCAGCTCAGATCTAAAATAATGAGACAGATCAAGTCTTTCATTTCCAGCGAAGAATTTTTAGTGCAAGAGTAATCAATACAGCTAAAGATTCTGCCCAAAAAAGGCTAAAAACTGAGTGTAGCTGTAGTGCCTGAGGACAAGAGCCCCTCCAGTTTCTTCACCCATGGTGTGACAGATGCCTACACGCACACTGAAGATGGTCAGTAAGAGGAAAAAGACGTATGCTTTCACCTTCAAGTTCAAATGCATGCTGTGATCTTATCTGCAGCCAGTTTGATTAGGAGCAACTACAACAGTATAAACAAGAGTAAAAAACCATCACAGGCTTAAACACAGCTGCGTACAGCTGACGGAGCCTGAGCCAGAGTCAAGAGCTAGTGGGTAAGAGTTAACAACCTTGATGGGACGTTGCTGGGCAAGCTTGCATTTCAGCAGGAATGTTGCACAACCTCTCCTCTCCATTTACAGTTCTTCCTTATTATTCATAAATACAAATTTCCAGTCCCTCTTTTTACACCATCTATAAATATCTTCCATTACAACAAATGCAGGAATAAAATTCTATTAAAAGGAACTGTAAATTACAGCTATATTTTTAGATTTGAGCATTTTGTTAATTTGGTTTCAATGTTTCCCAGAAACACTGTGATTTTAGTATTTGCAGCTGGTAATTGTGGGACAACTCTGGGCTCTGAAGCCTTGAATTTATACCCCAGCATACACACAGACCGACTATCGCTTTTCAGGCTTTGCTTTGCCAGTGTGTCTCAGCCTGAGAAGGACCATCTCTGGGACGGAGAAGGTTGTCTGGAGCTTCACAGACCCATCCAAATCCAGGCAGAGGCAAAGCTGCTTTGAGTGTTGTTGAAGATTCGTTGGCACTGAAAAAAGGATAATTTTTCTCATTTACTGTCTGTGGTTTAATATCAGTGGGTGTGAGCAGATGTACTAGCGATGTCCGTGAAACCAACCACTGCGAAAGAGCAGGTGACCTCCCTCCGTGCCTTTGCCTACCGACCTAAGAGTGCTCAGAGCGAGCTCCTTCGTTCCAGCCTCCACTCGGGTCCTAGTCACGATACTAATCATCCACGGGACGTGGTCACAAGCCCACATGCTGACCCTGGGGAGGCCAATGAAACATAGTCCAAATATGCTGTAATACTGGTTGATGGACTGAGGCTGCAGTGGGGCTTGAGGCTGTGCTGGGTCTATCACACAACTCGCATGAAACCCCCACGCTCCTCGTGCTGAAGATCCCGACACCAACATGCAAGTCAAGGGGCATTTAAGTTTCCTAATGCTGAGCTGTGAAATACCAAAGGTTTGAAAAGTCTTAAAGGCAACAAGAGTAGAGATGAGGAGAGGACCTTAATTTTGTTTAGGTACCTAAATGGGTCCTCTTTGTGTTTCCATGTGATCTATCATTGAAATTGTCTTGAGGATCAAAGGGAAATGGCAGACTGGGGCTCATCTAGCTTTGAAGCTGCTTAAACCAAGGAGGGAACCCTCTCAGGGCTCCCCCCACTTTCTGGCACTGCCGCAGCTCCCTCTTCCCTGTCCTTGCCGAGTCGCGCCCGAGATGCCATCCAGAGGGACCTGGACAAGCTGGAGAGGTGGGCCTGTGTGAACCTCATGAGGTTCAACAAGGCCAAGTGCAAGGTCCTACACCTGGGTTGGGGTAATCCCCGGTATCAAAACAGGCTGGGGGATGAAAGGATCGAGAGCAGCCCTGCTGAGAGGGACTTGGGGGTACTGATAGACGAAAGGCTGGACATGAGCCGGCAATGTGCGCTGGCAGCCCAGAGGGCCAACCGTGTCCTGGTCTGCATCAGGAGAAGCGTGGCCAGCAGGTCGAGAGAGGTGATTCTGCCCCTCTACTCTGCTCTGGTGAGACCTCACCTGGAGTACTGCGTTCAGCTCTGGAGCCCTCAGCACAAGAAGGACATGGAACTGTTGGAGCGGGTCCAAAGGAGGGCTACAAAAATGATCCGAGGGCTGGAGCACCTCTCCTATGAGGACAGGCTGAGAGAGTTGGGCTTGTTCAGCCTGGAGAAGAGAAGGCTGCGGGGAGACCTGATTGCAGCATTTCAGTACTTAAAGGGAGCCTATAGGAAAGATGGGGACAATCTTTTTAGTAGAGACAGCAGTGACAGGACGAGGGGTAATGGTTTTAAACTAAAACAGGGTAGGTTTAGGCTAGATATAAGGAAGAAATTCTTTACAATGAAGGTGGTGAAACACTGGAACGGGTTGCCCAGAGAGGTAGTGGAGGCCCCATCCCTGGAAACGCTCAAGACCAGGTTGGACAGGGCTCTGAGCAACCTGATCTAGTTAGTGGTGTCCCTGCTCGCTGCAGGGGTTTGGACTAGATGACCTCTAGGGGTCCCTTCCAACCCAAAACTTTCTGAGATCCTATGATCAGCAGGAGAAGAGCGAAGCAGCGAGCGGGCTCAGTGCCGAAGGCTGGCCGAGCTCCCCACACCCTGGGCGAACAGCATCTATGTCAACAGGAAGGGTCGTCATTCTTTCAGCCCTGTTGTGCTCAGCCCAGTGAGGGAAGACTCCAGCCCCAGCGAGGTCAAGTTCACTTACGGTCTTTTCAGAGACCTCTGCAGCATGGCCTCGCCCCGGGTGGGGATGGGCAGAATGCACAAGGGAGGAAAATTTGGTTGTAAGAAAAGCTTGGACCTATTCGCTGCAGCTATGACCTAGGCTTTTGGCTTTCTAGACATGGGAAATACAAAGCATTGAGTATAACTGTGCTGTAGCTGATTATTTTAGATTTTGAACTGGTGGTCTGAGCTCTCTCTAACATCATTTAAATATTAATTGCAAATGAGCTGTAGTACTATGTGGTCTCTTTCTAACAAAGTCTGTAGATCCATACTCTACAGGTCTGCTTCTTCTAATAGGAAAGGCAGAAAACAGTACAGTCTGCAGACTTGAGGTACTGCAAGTAATTTTTCACAATGTAAAGCTTACTGCATTAGGCATTTCTATCAGCTGCAATGCAGTTGTTCCTCAACATTGGCCCCATGCTTGGTGGTCAGAATTTGCAGGGCTAAGCTGCACCGTATGAACTGTACGGTCTTGTGATGACTAATAGCAGCATCAGAAAGAAATATTACTCATCTGGTCCAGAATCTGCTCTCCCTGGGACATGTATGGCAGAAACAATAGTGGGAGTTGGCTCTTTTTCTGGTGACTTGTTCAAAGCTTGTGCCAAGTCCCCTGGAAAGACCACTATGGGCTTCAGCCTGTGAAAAGAATAGCACTGTCAGGCAAAATTCAGGTCTGATTTTCATACCACAGAAGGATAGGAACTCTGGTGGGGTTATGTCCAGGTAAAAATGCCTTCATATTTAATTCAAAGGGTGCTGGACCAGAGGTGAAATCACTGTGGAGTTTGGTCCAGCACCTTTCTCATTTAGAAGACTGGCAGGGATGTCCACCTCATATTGTCTTGGGGTGGATCCCGCTTTCAGACTGAGCTGAGGTTGCTGAGTTGCCCTGAACAGAGGCCAGGAGTATGCTGGTTTCTTCAAAGCACAGAAGTTTCCCCTCTTCTTATTTTCCACTGACTGATTCTGTATTCCCCAGAGGCTCCTCGTCAACAGCGCAAACCATTGCCAAAAATTAAAAATAAAAAAGGAGGGGGGAGGGAGGAGAGGAGGGAAGAGAATAACAAGAGATACCTGCAGCAGTCCTTGCCGTGTATTCCCTCTGTGTCCCACAGACGGTGTCATGCGGAAGGGAAATTGTTCTATCAGTGACTATGTTAGATTCATGACCCCACCACAACCTTGAATTGGCCTTTAGTTGTCGCTGATGGGAACTGAAGAACAGCTCCTGTCGACATGATTGCTGCTCTCCAATGAATCAGAACACGCAGGGCACAGAGCAGCACATTAAACTAGCAACAGAAATATATCACTGTACTTTTATATAGATGTATTGCTTTTGCCCAGGCATATAAATGATTGGGCTATCCACTTATTTTTTTTCCAAGGACTATAAATTAAAAATAAGCTAAGGGTTTTGAAATTATGTTCTCTCTCTCTCTTTTCCCCCTCCCCTTCTCTCTCTTTTTTTTTAAAGCTGGGTAGCTATTTTAGGTCTACAGTAAAACATTTTAAAGGTAATCTTACTGCCTGTGTCTACTTGACCATGCTTTTTCTAAAAGAAATCTACTACTGCAGTTCCGGCTCAGGTAATTTAACACTTTGGTGTGATCACACTAACTGTATGTATCCTTGGGCTTCTTTTTATGCTAACAAACACTTACAAAGGTGTACATTTTAATTTAGTAAGATGAGTATCTGAAATGGCAAAATGCATGTATGTCACGTTAGGTTTTTTTCCCCTAACAGATATTTCATAAACTAAGATTATTTCAATATACCTTAACAAAAGGTCACTTTGACTTGAAAGTTAGTTTGATATACGGCTGTATAATTTAATGTAGTGCCTCAAAAATGGAAATGTTTCACCATTAAACCGCATTTAATTTTTGCAGCTTTCTCTGCTCTCTGATTGAACCACCTTTTTAAATCATCCTTTTAATTCAGAGGTGGTTTCACCAAACTTGCAGAGATTGGGGTATGTTTTGTCCATTGCACATTTCCAGCTCTTTGCAAACAATTTATCACTCACCAGCTTTGCAGCCAGATGTAGAAGGAATAAGCAAGCTGCTCCCCTTGCATTCTTCCCCCACCTTATGCTTCTCTGGGATGAAATGCAGAGCAAGAAATCATCCAAGAGGCCGTTTCTTCGTGGTATAAGGCCAAGACAGGCAGGTAACACAGTGCTTGCTCCAGTGGCAAGCAAGCAGCCCTGCAGCTGAGCTTTGGAAACCATTGCACATGGGAGCAGCCCTTGGTCACGTCAGTGGAACGACTGACTTTCATGAGGCAAATTTTTCCTGCAGGAATCTGTGGGGCTCAGCCTGCCAGACTGCCTCCTGATAGGTTTTTGAATGTGTTATAGCAAGACCTTTTCTTTTTTAACTTTATTTTTCTTGGACTAGCTGCTAAAGAAGTTTGGTGTTAACCACGTGTCCGTGCATCGGATGAAATGAATTTGCAGTCCACCAACATGTGACCTGGTGAAAGAAAACAAATAAGCTGGTTACAGCTATTTCCCCTCAACAGACCCATAAACGCTGTAATAGAAATTCCTATGTATCTTTTCACCAAGCTTTGGATGATTGAATATTTACTATATACCACTTACTATCAAAACTAGAAAGGTAAAATAAAAACCTGGCTGCATTATTATCTTTTTAAAAGACCAGCAATTTCCAGATCTAATGATAACATGGTCATTTGACATCTTGAAGCTTCTAGCCAAACACTATCCAGGATAGCAATGCTTCACCGTGCCACAGTCTTGACAATATTTAAAAATTAAGTCCTTTTTGGTCTTCTGAGCAGCAAGTCCGATATCAGGAAAAACAGACTGAAAGGCTTCTTACTGTGGAGAGGGTGGAAAAGCGCAGAAAACCCCAACATCTAACCATAACGAGACCGTCCTCCCGCTCTGTTGCCACTTAGCCACTGTGCTTTAATTCCTCAGGTGTTTCAGTGCCTTCCAATAAATCTTTCTAAATGCTCTTGGCATAGCCAGAGCCTGCTGAAATCTTCAGAGTGCTGTGCGCTTCAGTATCTAGCTTGTGCTGAACTCCTATCAAGGCCCACAATTAACCCAGGGATTGTTGGCTAACGGGTGGAGGGGAGCAGCTCCTCTTCATTGCGTTTCCTCAAGGAAGGGAACCGCAGTCGTAGGAGAAAGGATTTATAGCGATCATCTACACAGGGACAAACGCTCTGCTTGCTGTGAAGGGAAGCGTTGGGACAGGGACTCAACCATCCTTTGCCAACCAGCTCGGGCAGCTCTGGGCAGCTCTCCGTGGGGCGTGCCATCTTCCAAAACCCAGGAGCAGCGAAGTCCCAAGCGCTGCCCGGAGAGGCCAGCTGCCAGGCTTGGACCCTGCTCCAATGCTACCACCAGCTAGGCAGACCAGTCTCCCCATGGACTTAGTCCCTTTCAGAGCCCAACTGAAAGCCCTTCCACGTCTGCATTCTTAGGGTAGCGGATGGCGATAATCTGTTCTCCAGATTATTATTATTAAAAAAAGAAATCATTCTATTTCAAGAAAAAAAATACTTCCTTTGTGGTTGAAGGACTGCCCCAAAGCATCTGGTTCTCCCACTGGTACTCCTGCAATTTGCCACATGGCCTTGGGAAGACCAAGTAGTTGGTACTTATTTGCTGAGCTGAGGAGTCAGGAAGTCTTGGCCTTTTTTTTTTCCATTTTACAGAGCTGCTGTAAAATTGACCCTTTAATAGCCTTAACATATACTAATTGTTTACAAATTAACTTTTGAGCATGACTGGCGCTAAATTCTAGACCTAATGAAGTTACGTGTCTGAGGGTTCGCTCCTAAGATGCTTTAGGCTGCAAGAATGAGTCTATTTTCATTGCTCTCCTGTCAGGCTTGGGGAGGGACTGCTGGCTGCAAAGGCCTTTCTTCCTCTCTGTGCCCATCAGCGGAGAGCTGAGGGGGCAAAGCCAAGGCTTGGTTTTCCTTGTCACCCAGAAAGGGACGATCTCTCAATGGGCTAGGGACCAGCTGAGGTGTTTCCCTCTAGAGGAGGGAGCACTAAGGCTAACACTAAGGCTGGGTGGCCAGTGAGTCTCTGCCAGCTCCAAGGGGGAGCATGCCTGCGTGTTGTTTTCCTTGTTAGAATTATAATTCTCTATCTAGTCTTAAAAGGCAAGGGAAAAGCTCTCGTGAGCAGCCATGGAAAAGAAATGAGAAACTATTGGAAACTGCCTCAAAGCGGGGCAGCAGTAGCCAGCGAGCAGCACGACTCCCAGCAAGGCACTCTGTGCCCAGAACTATTTGCATCCAACTGCAACTCAACTCTCATCCCTGATTTTAAGCGAGGTGAAGTTGAAGTTATCAGTTGTCTTGTAACCGCCAGTCCCCAAACTCAGATAAACTTAAAATACTTCCACCCACTAAGTAAAACTGGCACTTGAAGGACACATAGAAAGTCATTACTGAAAGGTGCTAACTTTTCTGATAATAAATTAGTTTTCTGACTCCTTAAATGCTTTGTCAGCCCAGACAGGAGATTGTTTTATAGCGCAGGTCTGGCATGCTGTTTGCTTATTGATGTTATGAATGTCTGTGCTTTTATTTAGGGTTTAGGTTATTGCCAGATGTTGAGATTGTAAAGAGGAAAAAAAAATTATCTTGCAATGTCCTCACTTGATCTATTCAACCGTTCCTCCAGCAGCTCACGGGAAGGGGAAGGTTGACAAATTTCTGATATCAAACCCAGCTGTCAGAACAACACGGGGTAATAGCTGTCCTTGTCAAACGTGCCAATTAATTCACCAGCGTGTCAATGTAGGTATAATTGATAGACTCCACAATCTGGCTGAGTAATGAAAGTCGAAAGCATTACTAAGACCATTTCACTTCCTAAGAGATCCCGTAATCTAACCTGAGCTGTCAGCGCTGCAGTAAGAGGCGCTTAAAAAAAACCCAGACCAACAGTTTTCTGCAATAGTAAGTAGAGTTTTCCCACAAAACTTCTTTTTAAAGGTAGAAAAGGATGTGAAAAGAAAGAATATGAAACAATGGCATAATATTGTGGAGTGACAGTTTTATCCAAATATTCTTTAAAGTGGAATAGAAAATATAATTAGAGGAATTGTTTCTCTGTGACAATCCACTGTGTTCTGGAAGTTTTTCTTTTAATGAATGAGTTGTTTTTAGAAGAAAATGTGGCCATTGTCTTAAAAGCTGTGGCTGTGAAAAGGCAGTGTCAACTCAGCAGGGTTATTAGCATAGTCCTTTGTCTGATTTAGAAATATTTGTTAAGAACTTCTAAAACAACAACAAAAAAATTGCTATTAGAGTTCCCTGACTGCTGTGCTTAATCGTCCAGTTGCAGTCTAGACTTTGTTTTAACAAATGGTTTGAGGTCTTCTGGATTTAGAGGGTGGTTTCTCTATTAGTCACTGATTTTATTAAAAAAAAAAAAAAAGAAAAAAGGCTTTCTTCTTTATCACCACAGCACAGGGATAAGGTGGTTGGACCTACAACCAGACCTACTATGGTGGCACGTGCAAGCCAGAACACCTCTCTGAAGTCAGCTCTGCCAGCAGGTGAGTACTCATAGCTGTGGAGCCGACATCAAAATAAAACACAGAATAAAATCGTCAGGCATAAATCCAAAAGCCATATACACTAGCAAGCCAATAGCACAAAAAAGGAGGAATGATGTTCACCAAAAACCGGAGTAGAGCAGGTGCTGCCCTGTCCTGTGTTTGAACCAGACCTCTGGCTCTGCTCCTGCCGCGCGGGCGGGAAGGAGGGGTGGCAGCGTCTCATCCCGCAGCCTCCCCCAGCATACAGCCAGGCTTTCAGTGCAGAAATGTGTAATGTACCCAAATTCCCCAGGGAATGAGGAGGTACATTCCTATATTGATCCATGAAAGTCATCTCACCCCTTTCAGCACACTGCATTGGCTCAGCTGGGCTAGCACGACCAGGGATACTGCAAATGCACCAAGACTCATCAGCGTCATTTAAATCACAGAATGTTCGGGGTTGGAAGGGACCTCTGTGGGTCATCTAGTCCAATCCCCCTGCCAAAGCAGGGTCACCTACAGCAGGCTGCACAGGACCTTGTCCACGCGGGTATTGAATATCTCCAGAGAAGGAGAATCCACAACCTCCCTGGGCAGCCTGTTCCAGGGCTCCATCACCCTCAGAGGGAAGAAGCTCTTCCTCATCTTCAGACGGAACTTCCTGTGCTTCAGTTTGTGCCCATTGCCCCTTGTCCTGTTGCTGGGCATCACTGAAAAGAGTCTGACCCCATCCTCTTGACACCCACCCTTGAGATATTTATAAGCATTTATAAGGTCCCCTCTCAGCCTTCTCTTCTTCAGGCTGAACAAGCCCAGCTCCCTCAGCCTTTCCTCGTAGGAGAGATGCTCCAGTCCCCTCATCATCCTTGTAGCCCTAATGCACCTGAAATATACCTGCTGGCTACAAAGAGCCGGGGGCAAAGTGCAGCCTGCTTCTCTGCGGGCAGAGGTGGCCCAAAGCATGCCCGCGATCCTGGCGGAGGGAACGAAGCCACCTGGGATTTTAATGCATGCTCTGAGAGAGTCTCAAATAAGAAAACAGAGCTTCTAAGAGAATTTAAGATGGCATTTTATGGGGAGGGTCTGTAGTATTGGTTCTTCATGCAGTTCAGGAGATGATTGAAAGACATTACAACCACGGGCAATGACAAGAAAAGCAAGTGAAAAAAAGACTGTAGCCCTGCTTTCCTGCTTCCTTGGATTTATGGACTTATGGATGAATTTAATACTCGGTGATCAAAAGAGTTCAAATAGTGGTTGTATTAATGATTTCAACATAACCTCCAAATCCCAGGATGACAGTAGAAATGTTCAGCTTGGTCTTAATCTTCTGACAATTTTTATTAAGAGCTAAATTAAGTGCTGTTGCCTTATGATAAAGCATCTTACAGGAGTGTGAATTGTGGTATTTTCACTACAGCATATGTACACTCTGATCTGAAGTTCTCATCAGACTGGCTAGATCTTTCCCAAACATGGATTACTGAAGGGAAAAATCTTCTGTTTGATATTCTTTTGGCTTTTTTGTTTATATTTGGTTAATTCTCATCTGGTCTTTCTACCTACAGGTCTGAGTTTGCACAGTGACACACACATTGCCTACATTTGTTAGCATGTGTTACTGTCACAGATGTCCCAGAACCAGAGAACTGGAACAGGTTGCCCAGAGAGGTTGTAGAATATCTCCAGAGAAGGAGAATCAAGACCCTCCCGGACAAGGTCCTGTGCAGCCTGCTGTAGGTGACCCTGCTTTGGCAGGGGTGTTGGACTAGATAATCCACAGAGGTCCCTTCCAACCCCTGAACATTCTGTGATTCTGAGAAGAGCTCAGGTCCTCCCATCCACGCAGATTGTTTTGGCTCCCAATTGCCACTCTCTCTTCCTGTTTTCCCAAAGTGTTTGGTACCTGTTGAAGATACCTGCAGGGCTCCCAGCTCATACAAGTATTATTCATCTTGCAACAAAGACCTACCTTATTCTGGAGTTTAGGAGACCCGTGATCTATGTTTTGTGGCCAAGGAAATATTAATATGCCTCAAAGAAATATGAGAATCATCTCACCATTACTCTTCTTCTCTTTCTCCCACCTGCTCCCTAAAGTATATTGATCTTTGCTGGGCTTGTTTTCTTGAGCCAACATGAAGGCAGTGTGTCTGAATCAGGGATGGAAATAAGTGATATTTGAAGCTGTTCCCAAACCTGAGGGTAGTGTATTCTGGCTTTGCTATGTCAATCCCAAAGACGACTCAGTTTCTAAATTAGGGGTAGTCTTATCTGCTAATTAAAGGTAACACCATCCCAAAGATTGAAACTGTCAGCCCTAGCCTTCATTTTGGAGCTATGACATATCGTAAAACCTGATACTGAGTGCCTTGAACAAAGGACAGGACTTTGGGGTTGACGTGCTATTGCACTCCCCCCGTTGCGTTGTCAGAGGGGCTGTTAAGGACACTCCTATTGCAGAATCGGATGGTAATACAGAAGCCAGATAAAATTGTTTGCGTAGTTCATAGTTTCTTCATCTTCCTTATATCAGAGGCCCCAGAACTGGATGCAGTATTACCGATGTGGTCTAATAAGTGCCAAGGACAAGGGTCTAATCATTTCACATACTGGCTGTGCTCTTTCTAACACAGCCCCGATGCTGTTGGCCAGCTTTGCTGCCACGGCACGCTGCTGGCTCCTCTTCAGCTCACCACCTCCCATGACCCACCTCGTTTTTACAGCATGGCCTGTCCCCCATGCTGTACCATGGGGTTAGTCCCCCCCGAAGTGCAGGACATTGTGTCTGTCCTTGCTGAGTTTTGTAAGGTTCCTGTTGACTCATTCCTCTTGTCTGCTCCTGTCCCTCTGAAACACCCCAAGAACTTTGGACCTAAGGTTGAATGGTAATATTATTGTAATGTTCCCACATCACTGTGAGGAAGGCAGGATGTTACGCTGGCAGATCCTATTTCCTAAAATGCATCTAGGATATACCTAGAGAAGAAAAAAAAAAAAGGGTGTGGGGGTGGGGGGAACGATGACACAAAGTATCTGTCCATGCCCTCCACCCCCACCCTGAGGTTAGCTGATTCCCTGTTTGGTGTAAGATATGTGGCAGTAATATCTCCATGTTGTGGCCTTCAGTGAATGCGAGGTTTAAGACTTGAGGGAAAGACATCCATAAATTACCCGAGTGATGAATGGTTGGTAGTTTGATTTGAGTACTTTCTGCTACAGATGTTGAACATTTTTTTCCAAGGGCATATGCCAGAGAACAGAATGGGGAGACTTTTTCATCTGAATACTTGCATCTCTAGTATGAAGCAGGCGCGGTCACCGTGGGCCAGCAGCACCAGAGCAGTTGCACGTGGAGCACCCAAGTAATGAAGAAGAGGAGCGGGAACACAACCAGGTTATGGCCTTGGCACAAGCCTGACAATAACGCGATGTGCTTTGCTGAGCAAGGTAGCAGATGCGACGTTCCCAGCTTGCGACTGCTGGTAAAGTAATACTCCCAGGCGGAGGCTGAGGGCAATACGATACTCCCAGCTGGTAGCCAAGGTCTGCCTCGGTGCATTCCCATTCGTACGTGTGGCTTCTCTATACAACGAGAAGGGGTGGGCAAAGTGTAATAAAGCAGCTGGTCTATTAGAAGATAAGCTTTGCAGAGAATAACACAAACATGCAGAATCCCCTTAATCTTAAAGTTTATTACCCTAGATAATAGGCTTTGGTAGTGACAACAATCAGTTCCAGTGCAGAATTGTCTTGGCTCCCGCGGCACCTGCTGTGTCAGTCAGAAGCCATCTTCTGCTGCACAAAAAGGTGGCTGCTTAGTACGAGCAAGCTAAAAGCTGTGTTCGTTTATTTTGAACGGGCAAGGGAAAGCTGGGCATCCTCCCTTTGACGATTTAAGTGTGCACTCTGAACCTGCTGTAGGGGAAAGACTACAGGGGTATGACAGCCTGCTCACCGCCTTTACCTCTGAGGAGTAGGAGCAAGGCGTCTTTTGTCCACTGAAGCCCACTTGAAAGAGCAGGAGTTGTTATTCCTGCTCCAAATTAGATCAAGTTTCCCAATATTCAACCAACAATGAGAAAGGGAAATATCATTAAATCTTTTTGTAAACTCTTTATCTGTGTCATTCGCAATATCTCCGACACAAAATGAATTCAATTATCTGAGGCACAATTCAGAAGAAGCATCTCTCTCTTTTTGGTGGAAAACTCGGATCCCCAACGCGCACTTGCGATCCCGACTCATGTAAGTAGGCAGCCAGAGAGAGCTTTCAAATGAAAAGGCATTTTACTTTATAAATGGCCTTGGCTTTATTAGTTTTTCTAGGTTTTAAATTTTCTTCACAGTCCTACGATCAAAATATGAGGCAAAAAAAATCTGCTTACCACAAGCTGTTCTTTTGTTTAGAAATATTTCAATACGAGCTTTGGTTAAAAGAATAACTACAAAGTGACAGAGGGTAGTTTTTAAGTCATGAGAGATAAGAGCAGTTCTAACAAAAAAATCTGTGCCAATTATTTCAACTTTCTAGTGCCCTCTAATAATAGTTGCAACAGGTAGTGTAGCAGAAGCTCACAGTGCAAGATATGTAGGGTAGGAAAAGGGGCTAATTTGGGGAGGGGGTGTTCATACAGGTCCAAGCAGTATAGTCGAAAAAGTCTAAATGTTATGAATATTAAAGCTCGATCTAGTGGGTTAGATTTGTATTCTTAGTGTTGCCCACAAATTCAGGATCTTTCCCTTTAAATGTCCAGTATTTCATCATCTCCTCTGAAGAAAGTGAGGAGTGGAGATTTTTAAAAAAAAAAAAAACCAAACTGAAACCGGCAGCATGTTTTGACTTGCAGAACGAGGAACAGAAAGGGAAAGGAAGATGCACTGAAACCTGCATCCCTACAGACGGAGGAGGTTAAACCCGAGGCGGGGCGGCAGCGACTGCCCCAGCAACCAGCCGGCTGCACGCAGCGAGCAGTGGAAAAGCATCGGCGTGGCAGACCAGGTGCTGTCGTGCAAACTGGCTGGATAAGAACTGGGCAACAAGGGCACCTAAAAGAGGAGCTTAATACCATCACAGTGGAGCTGCAGAAGGAATGCTGCTTCAAGTCTGAGTTACCTCGGCTGAGTCACCTTTGGAACTAGCCACCTGGCCCAAGCACTTGGAGGGCTTCTGACCAGCTCCCAAGCTTTACGGCCCCTGTGTCTCGGCGGGACCGAGACAAACTCCCCTCCTTCAGGTGGTTCCACTTCCTCTGGTAGACACGACCAAGACACCTCAGCTTCCTTTGCAATGCCATATTGATTTTTTGCAGTCTCTCTTTCCCTAAGGAATCGACTGCACTAGATCAAATTAAGGACAATCTGAGCATTTAATGGGGCTCCTTCAATACTATGAAGTTTGATTGCTTGAAGTTGAAGTTCATGATAATTATTTATACTGACAGCATCCTCACAGGCAATAAAGACTGACCCTTTCCCGAAGGCCTCAGCCTCTCCATCAAGGAAACATTTTGATCCTGCTGTGCTTACCTAGAACACATACTTCTCATTATTAAATATGAGAATGATGATCAGAGAAGAAAATATATTTGTACCAAAAGCAGGTATCAGAATTCTGATTTTGTTTCTATTCTCTGTTACCAAATATAACACTTGTGCCTGACTGGCATTAGCAGTACTAGAGCTCGCTGGGAGTTTTGAGGTTAGCAGCAAAACCTTGGACTGCCCGGGGTGCAGGATCAGGCCTGTACCTGCTCTCCTGCAGTTCCACATCACCTTTCAAAATCCATTCGTGATGCAAATTGTGGCATTTCTGTATTGTCAAAGAGGTTTGTCCTGAGGATTGCCTATAATCCCGACTCTTGGAGTTAATAAACAGGTTTATCTGCGAGCAGGTATTTTTCAAGAATGACAAAGAAGCTGAAAATAAAGCTCTCTTGTAACTTCTTGAGTCCCATTATTAAAAATCCTCCTGGTTGGGTGTAATGAAAACAGTCCTCAAAGTCCGTGTGTGTGTGCGCATATCCCATAAAAACAGCTGCCTTAACAGCTACGGATGCTTGCCAGCGAACAAAGTATCAACACGCTTTCAGTTTTGGTATCTACATATATACACACATATAAAAATGAAAACATGATGGTGTTCTGTATATTCATGCATATAAAAAAACACACATGTATGTTAAGTACCGCCCCCCCCGCAGCGGTTATAAATGAAGCAGTTTAGCTCCTCAGCCCTCAGCAAATTGTGCAAATTCACAGCAGCTGACAGTCTGCTTCAAAACGTGCACAAGGTAAGTAAGGAAAGAAGGCAGTTTTCTGATTTCTTTTAGTTTTTTAAATCTTCCCTCCCTTCCCACAATAACTACATACATCCTACTTTTCTCTGGAGCATTGTCAAAATACAGCACATCTTGGGACAGCTCTGGCCCCACATGTATTCTGCTTGCTTATAGCAGGGAGAAAAACAATGAATATGGCTTTCACACCAGGAATACAGTGCTTACCTAGGTTGTAGAGTCCTCCTTCTGTAGTGGAGAGGACGGCTCTGACGCAGCTTCATAAAATCCTCATCTTTCCTTTGAACAGCCAGCCCAGGGTCCCTGCTGCTCCTGTCCCGCTCTTTCTCCCTCGTGCAAGCTGCTTTCTCTACCCAAGTTCTTCCTTCTAAAGCTTTCAAATGCAGGAGCAGCTGCCTCGCATTACGCAGCAATTCCCCAGCCAAGGGACCGAGTAAGAGAATTAGTCTCTTAACTCGTCTAAATGTGAAAACAATGCTATTCAAGAAAAGAGTTTGTGCATCAGTTAGAAAACGTGACGATTAAAATGAAGGTGCATGGAGGCAGCAGGGCTTCGCTGGGACGGCGCTCACTTCCACGCAGCACTACAGCAGCGCAGCTCCAGAGCCACCGCTTCGGCCGGACAGTTGCGAGGCCAGCAGCCCATCACAGGGGGAAAGCACGTCGGAGGGGTTCCCTTACGTGGCTAATTTTGGCTTTCAGTGGCTAATTTTGGCTTTCACTTTTTGTAACTTTAACTTGTCTGTATCTTGGTTTATCCATTTTGGACCCTATGTCAAAGCACATCTTGTCTCAGTGGGTTGCTCTGAAACCTAAGGATGGCTTCAGAACCTCTGAGGGACCAGGCAAACGGGGGATGGAGCTGCCCCTTCTTACAGGACAGAATTTGCATTTGGGGAGAGAGCTGGCCACTTGGAGCGGGGAGGGGTTTTTCAGCAGCATGGCTTGATGCAATTAAAGAAAAGGGTTCAAACCTGCTTCTCATTTAAAAAAATAAAAAGAAGAGGAGGAAGGCAGGGAGGCCAGAAGGGAGCTGTGCTATTTCTTTACGTGCCAGGGCCTGGGCAGGTGGCTCAGCAGAGCGTTCAGGCCATTCCCAGCCCTGCTGGAAGTTTTTCGGCAATGCTGAACTCCAGGTGACCCTCACAGGCAATAATTGCTTTAGCATAGGTTTGACAACAACAGCAAGAAACTATCTAAAAATAAGCACAAGCCTAAAATAAATTTCAGCCCTGGAGACCTGCTCATGTAAAGAATCCAGTACACTTCCCATGTTTTCCTTGATTAGCATCACAGTTCTTGGCAGTTCGAAAAATGACGGTTTTCAAGGGATTTCCAATGCCTCCTGCTCCAGTTTGTAACCCGGCAGGGAGCCAGCCTGCTCTGACAAGGGATGGGCTTTAAAGGGACCCCCCCGGGGCAGCTCTGGGCCAGCACCCCTCCTTATTTACCCCAATATCCATCTTGTTTAAAGGTGGGATATGGAGTAAACCCAATTTAATTGCAGTCCCTGGGATAAATGTCTTTCCTTGCTTTGCAGCTGTAACATAGTTCATTTAAATGGGTACATCATGCCTTGCAATGCCGAGTACCCAACAGCTGCCCACCAAAAACGTGTTCAGTCACCCTGGGGTTGGGAGGATGAAACACCTTGCTGCCCATCAGCAGGAAAAGGGGAAATTCCAGCTGCAAGTGCTGAAGGAATGACTTCTTGCAGAGGTGCCCACAGGGCACAGGCAGAGCAGAGGCACGGCCACTACTGCAGGGCACTTTCAGAGGATTTCTCATTGTAACGAATCTGGAAATCAGCCCTTACGCTGCCCAGATTTTAAGGCACTACATACACCTTGCTGCTACGCTGAATCTGGGGTCCAGAAATCCCAAATATTCACTAAATTTGATGGAAAGTAACCTTGCTTTCAGCAGGGAAGAAGAAAGCCTTTTACTTAAGATGAAGTTTGCTTTTTCTGGCTCAGTCAGTAGTGGCATACAAGGGAGTCCTCCCAAAGGCTGAGGACCTGGAGCTGGTGAAGGTAAAAGCTGTCAGCTGTGCTGAGTGGGCCACAGGACGAATTTTGATTCAGTGGGTAATGGAGAATAGAACCCAATTATTATTCTCTGGTTCTGCTTAAGGACATTTTTCCTCGGTTTACCAGGCTGACTTCTTGCAGGCTGCTTTCTCACAATATGATCTATTGAAAGTTAGAATGTACCTGTCCACCTTGCACACCCTCCTCTTATTAAGATTTTAGAGGATGGTATGTTAAGAAAAGCATTTTAGGACATTGGAGAATAACAATAGACACATGCATGGAATTGCACATGGCAGTCAGAAATTCAGGCTCTTGTGTTTTATCCTCGTAGGAAGATTTCAAGTATTTCAACTACAGCGTTTGTATCAAGTTTCAATCCTCTATAGCACATGTATAGAAAACA
This sequence comes from Opisthocomus hoazin, assembly GCF_030867145.1. Taxonomy (NCBI): domain Eukaryota; kingdom Metazoa; phylum Chordata; class Aves; order Opisthocomiformes; family Opisthocomidae; genus Opisthocomus; species Opisthocomus hoazin. The sequence continues at coordinate 8,523,704 of NC_134420.1, forward strand.
AAATGTTTTAAGTTTTAAATACCAGCGGGTTCCAGGATGTGGTGTGTGAGGCAAGAGGAGATGTACTTTCTCTGCATACTATTGTCTGCAAACTGGGTTCATTTTTTTGTTCTTTTTTCCCCCCCTCAGATAAAAGCCAGAGTTAGATCCTAATTGTAAACTGAAATATTCACCTGACAGCAGATATTCAGATATTCCAGACAATCCTCATGCAGCATTTTCTCCTGTGACAAACCAGAGATCTGAATTCTGACAAACATAAATATGAAGAAGTCTACATCCTTCCCTTGTTTTCTGATTAAATACACTTCTGCTCTACCATCGCTGATGGGGTCAATGTGGTCCAATGATGTTTGATGAGATAAAGTGGTGGACTTGCTGTTGGCTTTCTTTTAAATGCCTACATCTCAGAAAAAATTTGCTGTATCAGCTCACTAAATAACAAAACTCATGAAATTGCTCATTTTAGTCATCATTTGAACTAGTAGTAATTATTCCTGTAATAGTAAAATGAGGTTTTAATGCTGATTAATGAAACTGCTAAGCTGTCAAGACTGCCAGTCGCGCTTATGGGTCTCTAGAGACTGTCCCCTAAAATAGTTGCCATCATATGTGTAATATGGCTTTTTCTGTTGGACCAGATGTGAAGCATATGGTGACCTATTACAGCAGGGATGAGCTGTAAGTCCTGGCTGAATTATATTGGACAAACTACCCAAATGGAAAGATAACGTCCAGTGATTATTATAGGATCATAGCAGCTTTCTAGAGTGTAAGGGACGATGACGAGCTTGGGAAATTGCCTAGCTCAGTTAATCATTCCTGCTTGATAGAGTAATACTGATATTCTTTTAAGCTTATTTATATCCTAGAAGAATACCATTCTGCTGTGCAGGCAAACATACTGTAAAACACATTTCTACTGCCTACCACTTGTTCTCTCTCTTGCCCTTTTTGAGTGCCCATTCCTGCTGCTGGAGGGAATCCTGTGGGGCAGCGGGTGCCAGCGAGGGGAACCTGTGGCGTTCCCTAGCACCCAGCCCCACACCGGCAGGAGCAAACCTCGGAGTCGGTCGCAGTGGAGGAAAGGTGCTGTATGATTGAAAGGATACTGTACTGTCCAGAGCACAAAGAAATAGGCAGGAAAATAAAACTAAGTAATGAAATGCACTGCTCTTTTACGCAGAAACACAATTTAATCGGGCACATTTTACTTCCTTATGGCCATTTAGTCATTGGGGCAGGGTCCTCGCTCGCAGAAAACCAGCCCATTGCCTTGCCGAGCTCTGGGGGCCGTCGTGAGAGCGCTCGGATCCCCTGGCAGAAGGAACGAGGGCAAGCCTTCTTTCTGAATAACCGTAATTCCCCATACCCATTAACTTGATCGTTACCCAATACTGTACTCAGTCTTCGGCTTGTTGGCAGGTACTATCCAGAGCAGAATATAATGGACTGCTTTTCAATTTTGCTACTGCCACTTTGTATTACTCTTTGGTATGATTCCGTCATTTTATGAACAGTTTAACCTATTTACTCATGTGTAAATGGACAATGGTTGAAGATTAGAGAGGCTTCATTTGCTACGAAGAGCTACTACCTTGTCTCAAAGGAAAAAGAACCAGTTGACCTAGATGGCAAGTCATCTACTTCTTACTGTGGCTGTATCAAATTATCATCAGTGTTGGCCTATGCGTATAGCAACAAATACGCAATAGCATGGCTACACACTGATTTTTAGAGGCCAGAAAAGTATAGACAGCTATTTCAGTAACTAAACATACAAATTAATACGCAGGATGATTCATAGGCACATGCAATGTGTTTCACATTCATTTCTAAAATCAGTGCTGTAATTGCTGCTGGTCAAGCTTACTTTGGACAAGATGTTCTTGTTCAAATGTGTGTTTGAAGGAGGGAGTAAATGTTGCCTTCTCTCCTTCTAAACACACTTCCAGTACTTCTTCCACTGCCACATTCTTGGGCTTTAAGATTGTTCCATCAGACAGAAGTGCTCTTATAAGCCATCAGGCCTGGCTGTTTCATCAGTGATTTCACAGCCCCTGGTCCTGCACCCCTAACCCACACGAGCACTATCACCAACTTCACAAAATCAGATCCACAGAAATGCTGAAACTACTTACTGCTATTCTGTAATCATGCAAGACTGACCTACTACAGTAAAAATCCTCTTCAAATTGTCTGGCAACAGAAACGGAGGTATTTTCATTATATGGCCAAGTTTTCTGTAACAAATAATACTACCACAGCTTAATTGGCATTTATACAAATATTCAGGCCTGTAAACAACACCAGTGAAGCCACAGCTACAGCTGGGGTTGTCTGCATATGGTTACTACCCTCCAGACAGATAATTCGTTCCTTGGAAAAGTCTGTTTTCATAGTAACGTGGTTACAAAGCAGTCCCTCAAGCGCCACTGTGTCAGGAAAGCACATCACAGACAGAAGGTAATGACTGCTGACACCAGACCAGCTCTCCTCTTGTTCCATATAAAGGCCAGCAAACTCTAAATCATCAGCGCAACCATGCCGCTTACCTGCCCCCATTGTTCGAGCATGTCTTTACAGCAGGGAGCTAAATCTATCAAAACACAGCTTAAGAAAAAAATTTACTGTACGGTGTATACAAGTCTGACTGGCTGGTCTGAAAAAAAAATTAAACTGGGATTAAGATTTCAACAAAGAGCACTTCTTACCCCAGGAATAGTGCCTTGTGAACTACTTCACAAGAAACCCCAAACCCAACAGCCCACCCCACCCCCCCAGCCCAAATGAAAAAAAGAAATCTGAGCTGGGATGGTCTGGAAACTGGTCCTGTCCGGGGCACTTCGGCACACCCCCTTGGAAGCTTTATCAGAAGGAGGATGATTTCAGTAAACAAGTCACAAAATACTGTTTGTCTAACATTTGCAATAATTATAGCCTACGTACTTAAGCCTGGAAATCCAGTATGTCTGTGGAATGCCCTTGCTGGTATCTATTGGTTATCACTGGCTCAGATGATAGCTTTAATGGTTTTTCAATTTTCAATTTTCAATTTGCGGGTTCTTCAATTATTTTGTTCTTCCAAGTCAGGATTAGGAAGCTGGCTCATTCTCATTGTAAGATCTTTCCAAACAAAAAGCTGTGGGGAACCGAACAGCAGCAAGCTGTCAGATCAGGAGACAAGGGTTCAGTCCTTCATTTGGCCACAGGTCACTGCTGTGACTGTGGCTGATGAGCTTAATTTTTGTCTCATGGCTTCTCCAACAGTAAGAACAGCATAGTTACCAGCTTTTTGCTTTCCCTGATTCTTGCTTGACTTGGGCTTCACAGTAAAGGGACTGTCACCATGTTGGACATGTAACACCAAGTCAAGAAGGTCTTGGCCTTGACTGGAGTGCTACTGTCATGCAAATGAGAGCCACAGCTTTTCCGAGCGGGTATTTGCATAGCTGATTGGTTGCTGTAGGGCATCACACTAAGAACAGTAAATTTTATCTGTAACTGTCCACTGTTCTTAAGTCTAACTGGTAACTGTAGTAGCTCCAAAGAAATCTTGGAGCAACAAGGTAAGATTTTTTTTGCACAGGACATCACAAAATTGAATTTTTTTCTTTTTTTTTTACATACTTCTAGATACCGTAAGATGATGGATTTAAATGCTACCAAAGAGATGGGGTGTCTCTGGCAACATAAAGATCTCTGAAAATCTGGCCTCAGCTTGATAATAGAAACCCAAATCAAAGATAAACTGCTTGAGTTTCATTTTAAGATGATACGGCTATTGAATTTCAAAGTTTTACATCTAGTATAATTGATTATGAATAATAAGCGTACGTATTTTGTAGTTGTAAGCCTAGAGTAAATTCAATAGCACTTTGTACTAGAAGTTGTTCTGTTGATTAGGAGATCTTAATCAATACAATTTAGCTCCTCTTAGGAACTGCCACTCTCCCAGCCTGAGCTGGGCTTGAGCCAGATGCCTTGTAGTGTCAATGTGATGCTCAAATACGTTGTCTCCAAAATTCTCTAGATACCTCACAACACAAAGCCAATACGAATGTAGTGTTACTGACAGAGCTGTAGTCTGTACCTTACAGTAATGTAAAGATTTTGTACCGTCTTCAGACCTTTTAACGAATCTATGCTAGTGATCATCTTCAGAGAGTTTGAACTACGCTAATTCATCACTTACTTGCCTGCTGCAGGAAAAACATAAGATGTACTTTAACACTTTAAGATGATTGATAAAGGTTTTGCTGTGCATCTTAATAGAGGTTGCTTGTTCTGTTACCAAGAGCTTGGCTTTACCAGTTTATCCTCCCTCTATGCTAGCTTGATTAAATATGCAGGAGTTGACTTTGATTTTTGTTTTCCTTCTAACTGCAACTCTTCCCTGCCACACGCCAGCCTGTCTTCCAGGATACTGGGATGATTTTCACAGCAGCAGCTTTGATCTTGGTGTGACAAAGGAACTGGTTTCTCCATCTATTTGCAAAGGAAAGTGTACAAAAAGGAAAACTGGTATTAAAGAGCTACAACACTGCTCAGGAAATGCAGATTTAGTTCTTACGACAGTGAGATCTCCTGTGTGATCTGGGCAAGTCAGTCAACTCCAGAGGCTCCTCTTCTCCTGCCTTTTCAGCATCCTGTCCCTTTAGCCTCAGCCTCACACGGGACATCCCTTGTCACGTGCGCAATGAGCTCCCACACAAACCAGATCCACGCTGATTTTGGGCAATATTATCCATACCGACAATTAATAAAAAAAGAAAAGTTACACTCTTCCTCCAATTGCAGTGACTCTCAGCAGCCAGAAAAAACATTTTGCTGAAACACTCACATGACACTCCATGTGGAAAATACTTCTATACAGCATGCAAAACAGCTGAATTTGTTGTGCTGTTCCTTTAACAGTCCATCACTGAAAGCCCTTGGCACCAGACTGACACCTTTGGGCCACATTAATAGCAACAGCAGTACAAAGGTACCTCGTAATGGGATTTGAGGAAGACTGTAAGTTTTTTGTTTCACACTTTTAAGTCTACACTTCGAAGTCTACTTTCAAATATTTTGTAGTTTAGAAGTCTTATCTAAACTTCTAGGACTCCTGCAGTCCTAAGTCCTCAGGTCCTAAAGCTGTCAAGTCCTACTGTACCACCGAGCCATCTACCTAGAGAAATACTACCCACTGCTTGAGGAAGAGATGAATGTAGACCATTCATTCAGTCATCCTAAACTGAGGTACACTTTTTTGTCTGACCCTCTCCCACGAACACAAACCTTAGGTACAAAGTAAGTGACTAAATTGTGTAATAAGAATTGCAGGGAAATGCTGCACAGAAGCAAGGAAGGACTCCTCTGATTCTATTCTATAATTAGCAAAAAGCAAATTGAGCCCAGAGAAAACTTTGTTAGAAAAATTTAGAAGTAAAACAAAACAAGATGTATCCTTACAGCCACATCATAAATTAGTTGTTACAAAACTGGCTGGCTCAAGCCAGAGATGGAGGTATGGAAAGCGGTAACTAGATGAGGAAAAAATAAATCAACAGGGATGACTGAAAACCAGTTTAGTGCACTGAAACTCCCTCAGACTTCTCTTGCATCTTCTCTTGATTAGGCTGATAGGAACTGAAGCTGAAAATGTTAAAACCCGACTTTAGTCTCCCACGTTGCAGTTAGGCTGCACTCCTTTATCAGAGTCTTTTTCTTTGTGCTTCTGTAGGTCGGACTGCTTTGATGGCTGGGACCTTCTGCAGAAGTGCAGAGGGTGACCTACAAGCACTGACTAGTGGACGTAGTTGTCCAAGCCTGACCATAACGTGATTTTTGTCTGAGTAGCAGGTGAATGTAAATTGGAAACAATGATGCGGCATAGAATGAGGATCAAATGAGGAATCTGCAAGGAAGTTGGGATCTATGTCTCAAAATAGAGGCAAGACAAAATACATTGCTTTGTGTTGCAGGCTGTGTTCCATGCAGCTTTTATAATGCATTTCCCTTTCCAGTAAGAAGCTGTCATGCTGGGCACAGAAAATCAGGATCCCTGCCTGTCTGTAACTGCTAGAAAATACCCTTAAGTTAAAAAAAAAAAAGGGGGTGGGGTGGGTAGAGAAGGGGTGAAAAGAAAATACCAGAAACGTAATTCAATCAGGTGTGGTCAAAAGCAAGGTCTCAAAGAAAGCCCTTGGGTCAATTTAACACAGAATGGAAGGGCTACAAAGTTTGGAAGTCTCCCTGCGACTTAAATTATAGATGGTTTCCAGGAGTTTCCTTAATAAAATTTGTCTAGGGAGAAAATATTGGTGTCAGTGAGGGGAAAAATCTGATTCACGGAAAATGGAAAAGAGAAAGGCAGCTTCAACCAGGAGTTAGTCATCAATCTATTTCTTAGACAGAGTCTTGGCAAAACCCATTCTCCTGGTAGAACTTGCCTGGAGTAGACCAGATTGATTTGACAGTCTCTTAGCCTAATAAATGCTTGACCTCAAGGTCTGCTGAATTCACTAAATTCACTATGCAGAGAGAATTGGGAACCAATCACCTCTGGGGAACATCCTGTTCTGCAGCCCTCCCCTGATAAAGGCCTTGACTGCTTTCAGCCTTATCGAGATGACTAGATGAAAGCTGCTCTCAGAAGAAGAAAGGTTAATCGACTACGCTGCTGTTAATCAATCACTTGGAAAGATTCAGCACTTACAATAGGTAGGTCCCTCTTCCTGCCAGGAGGTTCTTGCATGTTAACCGGGGACCATCTCCTCCGGTTTGAAGGAAGAGTAACAGACAGGAACACAATCCAGACAGATGCCAGGTGTCTGATCCAAAGCCAGCTGAAGTCAATAGAAAGACTCCTAGTGAGTTCAATGGGCTTGGATCAGACCCCGGAGAAAGACTTATTATCCAAGGTTTATTCTGCATACGGGTATCGAGCTACTTTTAGTAGTGAAGGATCCTTGAAAAGAAGCAGATTCATCATGCTTTTGCCTCCCTGTGAAATCAAACTTCTTCAAATCATACTGTGTCCCATTTACTCTGATTGCCACATATGGCTGACATCCAGCAAAGGAAAATTACCTGCCTGTGACAGCACAGACAGACACATATACATTTCAAAATCTCTCAAGAGTACAGAAGGAAAAAAATGCCAAACTGCTAATGTTTTCCTGGCCTTTTTGTAATTGCCGCTAGCCAAAATGATAGCTTTCTCAGAAGAGGAAAAGCTAGACCAATGTCTGAAAGCACAAAGGAAAATTGAGGGAAAAAAATGAAAAAGATGGAATTAAAAGGATTCTGCCATGAAGAAGAGCAAGCTCAGTGCTGAACAACGAGCAGCATGTAAGGTGAAGCTGACAAGAGCCTGAGCGAAAAAAAAAACAGAAGAGGAAAAGGCACCCTTAGAAAGTGCCCCTGAGGATTAGGTATTCCTCCGAATTAACAGCTGTATTCAGCCCCAGCATCAGCAGATGACAAAGCAGGCACTATCCTGTACGCTTGTCTAAATGGATGTGGAGAGTCTCAGCCTGTTGGTACAACCCAGGCCCTCATCTCACAGCGCGGAACCACTTGGTAACTCACCTGCTGCACCACAGAGCCAACAAGCCATACGGAGAACGGCTGAAACCAAGAGATACACACCTTTAGGACACCTACAGCTACATGTACCAGTTCACAGTTTACTGCAGTGTCTGGGGCAGACTTCTGCTTCTTCAAGGTGCTGCTTGTAGTAGTTTCTCACTACCAGCCGCACCCGAGGCGGACTCCTGGCTGAAGTTATGCCAGCCTCTACTCCTCTGGCTCTGTCTGCTGCCAGAAGGCTTCAGGCCGCTCAAAGCCTGGAACAAAGCTGGTGGCTTGAAATTTTTGCTTTAGGAATAACCCAGTTTTCACTAAAGGCAGATACCTGAAGTGGAGAATGACAGACTGGTACGACGGACTGTACCTGTCCTAGCTAGCGAAGAGGCGCCGGGTCCTTCAGAGGGCTGGAGAGCAGTCCAGATGCAGTGGCTAGTCTCTGCTCGTCTCAAAGTTCACTACAAAGCATCCCAGGCAACGGATCTTTCCTCCTTATGCAGTGACAACAAGCAACAGATCAGTGAAAGAGAATGACCTCAGGTGCACTATATGCATGATTTCTGCGTGCTCCAAGCAAACGCTTTATCTGAGGAAGGACAGCCATCATAAACGTAGCCATGTTCTTCGCCAGTAAACAGCTGTGGTTGCCAAACCAATTCCCTAGTCTTCTCATCGCTGGCTGGAAAAAACCTCAGCAGACAGATCCTGTGTCTACATCCAAAAGGAAGGTCTCATCTTTGGTGACTTTTTTCCCTTTGGCTCAATCGATAAAATAACCAGCACTGCAAGCAAAGCAGGGTAGATATTAAAGAGTGAGGATGCCTGTCTGTTCCATAAGGAAACCTGACAAGAAATTCCACGTACAAAACAAGAACTAGATTTAAGAGGTACAGCAGCAGCTTCTTTCCCAGAGAAGACTTTGGTATAGCAGCCTTATCAATCTGAAAATTTCAGCCTAACTCCATAGTTATGTGTAATGTGCATTGTATCAAAATACACAAGCGGCAGTCCTCTAAGCAGCACTCTGCTGTCAGAGCCTAGAATCTGTTGTCTATAACCCTTTTAACAAAATAATGCCAAAAGTTATCAACCTGCTACGATAAATGGGAATACTCTGTGGCTTTCCAGGTCTGGTTTTATGTTACTGCAGGTGCAGATTGATGGAAACAGTGCCTTGTCTTCCGATGTTTGAAACTGGATTTTCACAGCCATGACTTCTCTTTTTGAACAAGATTCTGTTACTGTGTACTTCACCGTACTGCAGTAACACCAGCAGGTCCTGTTGTGTTTGCCATTCTACTGGCACACACCGAACCACACTCCCCTGCAGTTCTCTTGCCAGTGGTGGATCCCGCTGCAGCCACAAAACTGAGAAGAGATCCAGAAAAAGCGATATATTAGATCTATGACTATTCATCCCTTAACCCATAGGAGATGAGCGTAAGGCACCTGCAGCTCAGTACTAGTGACCAAGCGCAGAAGTACAAAGGTTACTGCCTAATCAATTTTTCCCCCTGTTGTCTGGAACAGTATCCTACAAGGCTTAACTGTGCAAACTTGGTTGCACTGAAATGCAACATCTGAAGACAAAATCTCTTCTGTCTGAAAGGAATGCCAAGAGGGATAGCAGAGAAACGGAAGGAAAAGTCTGAGTGCTTTATCGACCCGACTGACATCCTATGAAGAAGGTAAGCCATAAAAATTTATTGAGAAATAGAAAAGTTCTTACTTAGCCTCATCACTGCCCCCACCCAACTGTTAATGCCACAGACAAATGCAGAATTCCCTTGAACCACATATTTAAAAATCTTGCAATTTTATTTGCATATAAAGGCCGCTAGATATAATATCACAATAAATTTAAAGAAACAACTGCTTTTCTAAATTCCATTAACAAGGTAACATAAAACAGAACAAAGCTCAATAGCATTTACACTGGTAGAACAGAAATAACTATCTGCAACAATATTTTGTGCTAGCGAGATTGCATTTACACACAGTGCAAAATAAGAAAAAGGAAATAAAAAGACAAGAAGAATATTTAAATATAAAGGACAACTAAGCCTTATTTTAGTTAGGCTTGATTGTATCCATTTGAATCTATACATGCCTGAACTACGACAAAGATTTTACTCAGGCTCTTGAAGGCCTTGAGCACTTGGAAAATGTGTCACATCCTTCATAATTTAGATGTGCTGTACAGCATAATTTTGCAGATGCTATACTGGCAATATTAAATCCTAGCTTAGTTATAATGCACAAAAAATACATATATATATAAATTCATATTTAAAAGGAGTCCGCATTTACATTTTTTTTTTTACTGCATGAAATACCTGCTCTTTGCAGCTTTCACCCCCAGTCTTTTAAAGCTAAAATAATTTAAAAACAAACAATAAAAGGTAGGTATCACATATAGACCGTGGCTATCTCTATCAGTCTTTAATGCATAAAGCAGGTAGAGACAAACAACTGAGTCGTCTGTTCTCCCCTTGCTGCATTCTACTGTTAACAGAAGCAAGTTTCAGTACATGCACACGTATTAAGAGGTAAATGGACCCCAAACTATTGTTTGCGCTACTAAAAAAATTTCATATAAATGGAGATGAAAAGCTAACATTTAGACCTAGGGAAAAAGAAGACATTTAAAAAACCCCGACAATAACATAAGTTGTGCAAATTTGGGTGTTTTTAAATGCTGCCTACTTTTTAGCTTATAATATAATATTAAAATAAGGTCTCTCACTTATTAAAAGAAAGCTTGGCTGTCCTTTTGAGAACACTATAACAATTTACAATGGCAAATTTCTTGAAAAACAAAATTCATTTTACAAATTCACAATGCTTTATCAATTTAAAATGAATGCTGCATTTCCAAAAAAGCACAACCTCTAACTTTTCTTCTTGTTTCTCTTGTACCAGCAATTTACAAAAAAAACAAAACCAAAAACACCCAAACCCCAACAAAACCAAAACCCAAATGCCACCCCAAAACAAAACCCCCAAGGTTCCCCCAAATTCTCACCAGCCCCCTCCCCCCCAATTTTGAAATAAGCATGTAACAGAATGTAAGTTTTGTAATTAGAAAATGGCAGTTTATAGACCTTCCCCAAGTTCCAAATGTGCAGTAGTGCTTCATGATCCTTGAGGGGTTGGAAGGTCAAATATAATTGGAGGGTTGGTTGGTTGAAAGCTGACCGTACATGTTGAAGCATTGATGTACGTTGTGTAACCGTCTGTCATAATGCCATAACCTGTAGGGAGAACGCGTCACACTTACTGTAACATAAACAAACGATACTGCCCGTGGGCAGCGGCACTGAAAGCTTGTTGTGGGATCAATGCTTTGGAATAAAATCAAATTAATCCCTTCAAAACCATACAAGCTCTTGAAAGCTGCCACAAAGGCTTGATTGAAAAAATACAATGTACTGTATTTGAAATAAGAACTGATGCTTTTGATTTATGTACAAACTTTTTTCTCCCACGGAAAATCTCTGTTGCAACTGGATATAGCAGTAACAGAGACAAAACCACAGATGTACTTTTTCTAATTACTTAATTAGAGAGCTGTAGTTTGTACGCCTGTAATGTCTGACATAACAAAAAGACCAACCAGGAGCAAAAGACTTAGAAGTAACTTTGGTTTTGCCTACTAAAACCCTTCTCTGGGCAACAAACCGAACCCGGTAAGCCTTCCCCATGCTAGCCCTTATCATCCAATTCCTCATCACAGCACTGCCAAGCCGAAGCTCACGCTGGCTTGTGAAACCTCAGAAACTCGTTAGCAGGTTAAAAATATACATACATATGTATTTACTTTATAAATGTGTATGTTGTCTACCAGTGAAAATCATGACCAAGGAAAGGAATCTCCTGCTATAAACACAACAGAGCACTGGAGGTTAATGGATGACCCCAGGCTTAAGCAGAAGGTTAAACAGATGACTGCTTTTCATTATGAAGGGATCTTGATAACTCGTTCCCAAATAACAAAGCAAGCAGCAGCAAATATTAATCGCAGGTATTTCGGCATGCCAAGGGCTTGAACTCTTCAGTAACACTACAGTTTGAGGATGCTGAAGACTGTTCTCAACCTTCTAAACATTTGTCCAGCAACGCTCTTGTTCAGAGCGCGCCTGAGGAACTGGCAGCAGTGCTGGCTCTCTGCTGGCCTCTACCTTCTCTCCCGCTTGCCACACAGGAATAGGATGTAACAGGGGGTTGTGCACTCCCATAATTCTGGGCAAATGGGGCAAACTATAAGGACCCATGAACTGAGCCACACCTGAGCCTTGATGCAGCAAATGTGATTGAGAAAACCAGTAGCAAAAGCATGGAGATACTGAGAAGGCAGCAGCTCTCCTCTTAGGATCAGGAGGTAGCAGCTCCAGTTCCACCAGTGCAAACAGTGAGAGAAAGCCCTGCTATTGTTGTCCATAGAAAGCTAATAAAGAAGCAAGAAAACATCTAGGAAGAATTTAGCACCAAATGTACTTTTTTTTTTTAAAAAAAAAAAAAGAGAAAAACACCCAACCAAAAAACCACCACCAACAAAATAAAAAAAAAAAACCACCAAACAAAAAAACACATCAGAGCTTCATGGAGGAAGACAACTTCCCATCACTAACCCACAGGGGAAAAATGTTTTTCTTTAAAACCATTATGATACAGTACAGATCACTGCTGTCTGAAAGCTCAGATAAATACAGCTACCCACAGTGTCTATCAGAAAGAATAATCACTTCAGAATTGCTGCACTGTCCGCCTGTATTACTTTATTTATTTAGACTGGCAATTTTGATTTAGATCATCTCACGGTGGAAAAAAACTTTGTTTGCGGTTGTTCTTGTTTATCAAGCAGGAAAAAAACCTGCAACACCTAAATGTGTGTATAGGCTCTGTTGATTTAATGGAACGTGGTGCATGTTCATCTCTAACTGGAGTTGGACGGGAATTAATTGCATGGGAAGAAAATGCTCTCAACACTTGGCTGTTTCTTTCTGTACTGAAAGAAGCCGTTTTTATGTCTTATGAATAAGTACTAAACAGAATTTTAACTTTTTTGTTAGTGTTCTAGTAAGAATGTATTTGAACGTTCACTTTCAATACATGCTACCACCCTTCCTATAAGATTTAAATGTAAGGTGCTGCACGTGGTTACTCAGTGCTTTCTCATAATAATGATCTTACATATTAACATACCTTCCTCTCCCATCATTCAACAGTACTACAACTAGAAGTTTCATCACCCAATGTGCCTACAAATGCTGTAGACAATTTACATGTTGTAGCTGGAAGTCCTGCTGTATTCACTTGTTCTTGAAATGCAAAGATTAATATTTATACAAAATATCCAGTCTTTTCCTGGGTGCATTAAAAGACTGCTATTCATGCCACCATACTTAAGGTCATGTCAGTATTTCCATTATAAACTCTTTATTTACAGATACCAGGCATGAAACTCATGGTATGAAGTCACAAGGGCTGCAGAAAAACCAACAACACTAGTTGAGAAAGCTGTCTTTTTATTTTTCTTTTATGAACTCCTCTAAATACTTAAGCCTATGGAGAACCTAATTAGAGTCAATGGAGAAACCTCTAGGGGAGACAATATAAAGCATTTAATGTGCAATTTTGAGTTCTAGGGTCACAAAGTCTTACACTCTCTCTCAGGCAGAACTCCTAGTGTTTGTCTCTCAGCCACATGAAAGCTACAAAATTGTATTAAATATTTAAGTATCTCCAAAATGGATTCAATCTCTCACTCTCTTCCACTGCCACAAACTGAGCTTATTGTTTCTGAAGCTTCACACTCTGCCTGATCTGGTACTGACAGTGGGGAAATATCTCCTCTGAAATATGAGACTGCTGAAAGGTAACATACACAGTACAAACTGTATTACAGGATGCTTCCAGAAATGAATGCAAAGTGAGTTCTGGCAATCGCTCCTCCTGACGTCTGACTCAAGATGCCCTCCTTTCTGCTCTTCCTTATACGCTAAGGGAGGTGCGCTGAGACAGTACGTTGCCTTGGATTCTCCTTTTTTTCTAGCACCTTTCTTGGCTCCTAAGCTTGGAATAATGGGGATAATTTTCATTTTGGCTTGCAAGTGTGGAGAATCTCATCTGTTTCTCTAACCAAGTTTGTCAAAATTTGAATTGCTTTCAAACAACCTGCATAGAACAACCTTTGCACAGTGAAAGATGTAGGTGGCTAAATGTAGTGTACAGTCCTGAAACAGTCTGTTTTAATTCTGGCATAAATTTACAACTGCTGTGGATGTAAGCTCTTCCCTCAGTTCCCTCCCTACTTTAGTTCAATATTCATATATTCAATATCCAACCTTTGCAACACACCAGTGAAACGCGCTGCTTTGAAACCAGCCTGAGATTGAGGAGGGGAGCAGCGCTCCTTACCTTCATGAATCCCACCGAAGACATGGAGTTTGGGCCTCACTCGCCTCTGCACCGTGTTCAACAGCTCCACACAACCCACTCTCTGCAGCTCCTTTGGAACCCAGTCTCGAAAACCTGAAGGCAAAATGCGATCAATACTATTAATTTTCTCTATTCAGGCAAGGTTTCACATAGTCTTTCAGGAAGTCATAATTCATGGAAAGTTTATTACATTATCTGTAGTCATAACCTCTCCATTAAAGCACACAATGGCTTTTAAGAAATGTGTCACTGTCACTTTGTCTTCCTTAAGATTTCCTCCCTCCATCTGCATTAATATTTTCTGGATGTGATTTGTTTTTTTTAAACTACAGGTTTCAACTCACCTTCCACTTTGAAACCCTGGGACATTTATTCCCGGCACCGCTGCAGATTTTTCTCCCCTTTCCCCTGGCTCTCACAGCAGTCAGCTTCCCAAGCCAGCTACATGGTTACTCCAGAAATGAAACACCTCAGGAAGATGAGCTGATCTACGACCCCACACCTCTGCAACCCCAAAGATCTAAAATACAGCCTCCCACACCTTCAGAGGACCAGGGTCTGCAAGTGCCAAGTTACTGCTGAGCCCCCTCGGTCACCAGCCACAAGCAACGTAGCAAAATAGCTTCCAACAAGCTAGTGCTAATTGACTACGCTGCCCTCAGTCCTACAGACAATACAGAACGACACACAAAAACCCCAACATCAGTGACTAGAGAAGTCTGCTGCCTGGACTAGTCCTGGTAAGCATCAGCAGGGCAAGAAGAATGAGGAGGAGCAACAGGGAAATCGGGAGCCGCATCCAACTGTAGCATTCAACTGTAGCACTTTAGAGTAATTACACTCTGTGCCAGGTTTATCCCAGGTAGTAAGAACATGTTGTGACATGAACTTGACTGAATTTTGGAGACAACAAAGCATCCAGTTACAGCTCTACCTCCCTTAATATTTACATAATTTAAAAAGCAGCGTTTTGTTAATATTATCATGCAGGCTCAGACCTAGACCCTCTCCTTTTAGGCACAGTACTAACACCTAATCTGTGTCTGTAGTTAAATACGGTGCCAACCTTTTGAAATTGAACTTCATTATCTCCATCAAAACCAAAATTTAAGTATGCTTATTCAATTACAGCACTCATTAGCGTCTGCAGCATCACAGTATTTCCATACGAACCCAATTCAGAGCAGATGGATTAGCAACCTATTTAAAATAGCACCCATGAAACATTTTAAACATGCTTGTGGGGTTTCTTGCTTCTTTGGGAAAATAAACAGATTAAAAGAGCACTATTCAAAGCGTTGGTTTTCAATATCCGGTGCGCTCCCCTGTCAGTGGATGGTATATCACTGCTGTAGAAAAGCAGCGTGCTGGTAGCTCTAGTAAGATTAAACAGAATTTGCAGACCATCTTACAACATTCTCTTATTAAAAGTGTACCCAGGATATAAAAGGAGTGGTAAGTACATCCATCACCGGTCAAAAACTTTCTAGACTTTATTTTTTTCTTCTTAGCTCTGCTTGGATTGCTGACTCTTAACTTAATTGTGGTACAAAACATAAGCAGGCATTAATTCCTGACTCCACAGTCACTTGAGAAGCTCTATGAGAGCACTGAGCCAGCCTGGTAGCATTCAAATGCTGTTTTATAAGGGCACCTTGCAATTCTGGGAAGTTTTTTTAATATTCAATACCATCTCAAAACTCAGTGATTTCATGTGATCATCTGATGATCTGACCCCTTGGATTTCAAGAGCATACTAAAGCCCTGACAAAATCAGTCCACTAACAATAACGGTAATGAAGAAGAGACTGACACACTTTCTTACCCTGACAAGCTGTATTTATAAAAGGCAGATGCTCAGTTGTTGAAAAACCAACTGAAACATTTAAAATATGGTCCTAGACTGCTTGCCATGTGTGTCTTAAAGAAAAGCAGTAAATAATATGCAATGCTATCTCCTGGGGTACAGGATAGGGAAGAGATAGTAGGAATTTTCAAATGGTTTTAGTGTGTGCTTTAACGACTTTATAGATGCACCAAAACTGAGTACTCCTGCCTCTGCTGAATGATCATTTTAGTATCTTTTTGAGACCATTAGAACTTCGAATTAAAATGGGGATCATTGAATTACATTTACAAGACAAGCAAAATTTAACTAAATGAAAAACTTTAACTAATTGATAAAAGTAAATTATGCATTCATATACTTGTGCTCACCTGTCATTAGTTTGAGCCAGGAATAATTATCTGAGAGCATAATTTTATTCATTCACAAACTTGCTATAAGCCAATTAATATCTTTAAAACTCCTGTTATATGTTCTGAGTTTACAAGGACATTATCAAGGCGAATGCGTGACTACATACTCCTGAAGTCTTGACCGAGTACTCTAAAACCTTAAGAAAACATATCATTGCAGTGGAAAAATGTTTCAGAAGTTTTAGTCAATCTCCAAAAAATCATACGGGACTGGAAACTGTTTCTCAGGTGAATACTGCTCTTAAACAAAATGTCAAGCTATAATGGCTATGGAGTCAGATATTTGATCTTCCCTATCTTAAATTTAACAAAAAATTTAGTTTTCATTAAGAAAACACCAGCAAGCTCAACAGATCTGCTAAGCCTAATCATCGCTTTGCCCTTCTTCCAAAAAGACTTTTAAATTCATAGTTCTGAGTTAAGGTGCAATTACAATATCACTATAAGTATTATTAGTTTTGCTTATTTTGAAAGTAAAATTCTCATGTAAAAAATGAAACACAGCTTTTGTTTCACTTACCAAGGGGAGGTCCATGTGTCATTAGTATATCAATTCCCTCAGGAATAAGGTTCCACTTGTCTAGCAAAGACTGACCTCTGGGTAGGTTAAAGCCCCATCCATTAAACCACGGTGTCCTTCGGGGGAAAATAAGATGAACTGCATCAGTGTAAAATAAAAATCTCTTCCCTTTTCCAATTTTTCTGAATTAAAATAATTTCCGTACTTCAGAGACTACTTGCAGATGGCCTTTTTGAAGGGGATGTTGCTAAAACAACCTGCTTCAAATGCACACATACACTGATCCATATGTTCGAATTTAGATTAATATCCCATGCTCTTTTCGTACAGGTGTATTCAGCCCCGGGGCTGTTTATCCACCAGAGAGAAGGGAAAAAAGTTAACATAACGCAGACTAAATCTAAAGCGTTTTTCCCCAAATTTGGGGATGTTCAAACATAAGAACTCCTTCCCTATGTTACGTACCAAACCAAACAAAGATCTCGTAAGTTTTTGGAGGCAAGAGACGATTTCTCGCAGCACAAGGCAGGTAGTGGGTAACAGCTCAAGGCGAAGGCTGCGTGATGCTGCGGTTATAAGCACCGGCCGTACCACGGTGTTTCACTGAATGCAAACTTGCTCCTTTTAGCACTTGTAATATCAGAACATTGTTGCATAACTCGGCTTTGAACTCCTGAGCCTCCCACAGGTCTTCATCACACAATGTTTAGCCTCAAGGTGACTTTTTTAAAGAGATCTTATCATTTAAAATTCACTTCATATTTCTTAAGGAAAACAGAGATCCTCAGTCTCCACCATCACAGCACAGCGTTATTCCGAGACATGGGATTATCCATCAACCCAGCCACATAGTAATGAAAAGCAGACCTTCCATGAGTACTTTTTCAATGTCTAACAGCCAAACTGAATCATTTTCATGCAGGTATATTACAATAAAGCCTTTCCTTAGCAGGTAGGTACATGGAGCAATTATTCTGAAGAGATACTATAATATTTACACCTGTTACTAACAACTTATGCAGCTGTTAGTGTTGTACGAATTTTAAGAGTTTTCATCGATGTGTGTGTTTCCTAGAGCTCAGGCAACAGATTTAGACTTGGTTGCTTCATTCTCTAGGTAGGGGGGCATCTTTCTCAGAGTTCAAGCTACTCCTGCAGTTCTGAAATTGGGGGAAAAAACTAACCACAAACCAACCTTAAAGAAAAGCATACCTGTTTAAAGAGAGAGACATCATTAAGAGACCTACATCATTTCATTATGTAATCTGCCTCCTGCACCCTTGACATTATGCATTTTTTCAGCCTCAAATATGCATTTCAGTGGAAACTTCCTGCTGAGATTACATCTCTATTTTTTTTTTTTTTTGTAATTAAAGTATTTTGTTTGCCAGAGACATTTGACCAATGAAGATCATATCCAGTTGTATGTATGGTCTGAATTCCTGACAATCAGCAGGATGGGAAAACAGCAGGCACTGCTGACAGAGGAGCAGGAAGGTCACTGGTGCCTTTGTAACAAATAATAGACATATCCCATGTAGTCCTAGTGACCTAACACTTATACTACACACACATAGGAACTCATTCAACTTAGCAGGCTTCCTGCACGCTGGATGAATGCTAACAAAAGATGGGAAAATGATATCTTACTTAAACACTTTACATGAGCTATGGGTTCCTCATGTGCATAGCAACGAAACTTCACCTCTCACTGCTGGCTTACTCTGCACCCACCGAAACACCTAAAAAAGCTCGTATATTGTGAAGTAAGGTCAGTGTACCTCACAGGAGGTTTGTAGGCAGCTGAATTAAAACTGAAGCATGTGCCTCAGCTTTAACTAAATCACAAGTGTTTCTGCTTTTCTATGATTGACCTTTCTGAAACACCTACCTAAATTTCCTTTCCTCTAATGTTCCTAGGTTTTAAGGTATCAAGATTATTGTAACCTTCAGGGCTGCTGTTAAATGTTAGAATATGGTTTGGCTAAACGTTCAGCTGCTTAAAAAAACAAACACACATCACATAGGTTGAACTTTTCACTGTCATTTAATGATTCTTTCCCCACTTGCATTTCTGCTGCAGAATAATACTGTAGTTATTACACCATAGTTAAACTGAAACGTGAAACCACATCTGTGATCTCTCTGGAGCTCTTTGGAGACTACAACCACAGAAAATCTGGATTTGTCTGCAGGTTTTTTATTTTATTTTCTTCTGAAGCACTGGGGGAGGAGGAGGAGGGGAACCTGAGCTCCAATATATTCTTGGTTCACCAGGCTTTGTAATTAGCTGTGACTAACAGGCACCACATGGGAATCCACTTGTAAGAAAACTTTCAAGAAACCTTCCCTATTATGCAGAATGTGCACAAAAAAAGATGGTCAAGTCCTTCTTTAATACACTAAATATTTGCATATGAAATGAATAAATTGAGAAGAGCAGGCGACTGGAAGAACACCTGGATTACAGATTTAGGTTTCAGGCATTTCAAACACGAACCGGCACTGCGTATTCGTGAGAGTACTGCACCCTGAGTAGGCAAATCCAGAGTCCCAGCGCTTCGGAGGGGGTTCAGGCCTTGCTGAGAGCCAAAAGCAAAGAGGACGTGTTCAGAACACCACCAAGAAGAAAAACAGCTTTATGGCACAGATTCAGGTTTAGATGAGATCACAAGGAAGGTCACCCGATGTTTGCACTATGCTGTGCTGCAGCGCAGATAAAATGGAGTTGATGTACTGCGAATCCCGCGAGCGGACAGATGAATAGCTGTCCATCCCCAGCAAACTCTAAACCTGCGCAGGGAAGACAAAGCCTGCACTGTAGGCAGGTAGCATCTTATCAAGGGGTATCGGATAGGGATATTCTACTGCTACTAGTGCCCTTTTTCACATATGTAAGAGTTCAACAGAGTCGTTCTCAACTTCTAAATAATTTACAGGAAAAAAATTGTGCATGTAGTTACGTGCCTTCTGCAACATCTTCTTGAGCTGGTTACTTACTGGGAGAAACCACCTCCTATCTAGGAAGAAATGATACCATGAACGCCGGCTGCACCCATCTGTGGTAAGTTGCAATCAGGTGCAAAGAATTAGTAAAGGCTACTTAGTCATTAGTAACCATATTTAAGATCTGACATATTTTTCTTTCCTATGAAGTTCTAAGTAAGGGATTTCAGTTAACTCCTAAAACCATTAATAGTATACTTCATATTCAAGTAGCTGGCAAGAAAAGAAAGCGATCAGCTGTTGAGTAATGCCACAAGGGAGGCACAGACGTAAAAACCACAGGGATTAGTAACAAGAGATTACAAATGAGTTTGTCATTTTACGTTTGACGGACCAGAACATTTCCTCATATCCGATGCATGGCGTGGTGCGGGTCCCGCTTGCCCGGCGTATCAGCCCGCGTCTGAGAGAACCTAATTGACCCTCTGCTCATCAGAACCACGCTGCACTTCACAGCATCCTTCACGTGCCATCAAATCGTCATGATAACTCTTGATCCCCCGCTCACCCGACAGCTCAGCCCTCCCCTGACTGCAAAGCTTCCATATCGTTTAGGGATAGCAGTTATGCTGGCACCAGATGTGACACAGGGAATATCCTCATGAAAGGCAGACACCTGGCCCATCATTACTCTCTTCAGTTCTTCATTTCTACACAGGAATCCCCACAGATCTCCCTCCACCTGGCATTTTGGAAGTTACATTTTCTGCGATTAAAAGAATGCTTATGCAGTAGGCTGTGTATTATCTTCACACCTTGTGCTGCAAGAGACACAGACATCACTTGACATAATACCAGGCAGGAGGGGATCTTAATCTTCGCGACAAGACTTGTCCTCCTTTTGCAGGAGCGTTGGGAGAACCCACTGACAAGACACACAGATCAATCTGCTTTTAACAGCAGAGCGCTGCCTCTTCAGCAGGTGATTGGATCTCCCTTCTTCCAGGTGACTGTGTACAGTTTTACTATTTTACTATTACATTAAAAAAAAAAAGGCAGTGATGGAGTATTATTTTATGGCACATAATCACAACCTCTCCTTGGTGTGTACACCTCAGAAGCAACACCGTCACACAGGGAAACAGGAGACACAAGGCCATGGCCAAGTTCATCCAGGTGATACAGGCATTTCAACTCCTTCTGGAACTTTGACATTTTTGAAGGATGGTATGTCCTACTACTTACTTTCATCTCTTTTCTGGCTCATGCATTTAATTACCTGATCCTCAGAGTTCAAAACTCAAAAGGTAAATGTACAATGAGACCTTCTAGATTCAGTTTTTCCTTTTATCTCCACCAGTAAATCCAGTCATTTCAATTGTTACTTCTAAACAGGATTAGAGAAAATAAATTATCTCACGGGTTTTTAGTCCCATGTATTAATTAATTTTTAAGGCTACCCACTCTTTTAGGAAAGATTCAATTTGATCCTTAACCCAATGAGTAAAGTGCACACAAGGCAAAATCTCCCTGTGTTTCCTCCTACAGGACAACAGCTGAGGGGCTGTCTAAAACGCATGGCAGCGGGAAGCACTGCCACACAACTAACAACAATAACGAACTGCTCTTTATTCTTGCCAGCATTCAAACTGAACGCACAGACCTGGCTCACGAGGGAGAGAGGCAGTTCCCTCGCACGAACAGGACGCGGGCACGGACAGGCACTCCTAGCCTTGCTCAGTTACAGGACTGCCAACCCCTCCCCAGCGCATCTGTTACAGTCCCGGGCGCAGGCTGCAGCAGCGCAGCGGGCTAGCAGCGAACAAACCGCAAAGTGGGGGGGAAAAAAGTGACCTTTGTGCCCAGCAAAGAAAAGCCTTTCCATCGCCCTCCTCCGCCCTGCCGCTGCGCACCAACGTTTGCGGGGCCGAGCAGCGCACACGTGCCTGTCCCCGTCCCGTCCCCGGGCAGAGCGTGCCTCGTGGGAACACCCAAACAGCGACTGCGGCGCAGGGCGAGGGACACGGGGACGGAGGCGAGCGGGTGTAATCATGGAAACACAAGGCTGAGTAAAGCAAGCGCACAGTGTGTTAAGGAAGCAAGTTTTACAAGGTAAGACGTTCTATAAAGGCTCTGAAACTTGCCTTCTGTGCTACAAAAGCACTTTTTTGGTTCAGCTCTTTCTTATAGTGAACAATCAAATGCTTTTTCCTAATGTAACAACCAGGAAATCCTAAAGGCTAAATGATTTCCTAAATGTGATCGTTATACGTAATGCTGTACTATCAGAAAAAGGCAGAGTCTGGTGGCTTGAGCTATATTTCATTCCCACTAGCATTTACCTGCTGTGCCTCTGTGTCCCATTTAGAAAGCGAGGACAATAATACACAACCAAAAGAAGCATCACGGGGTCTGGTTCCTTGGGACTTTGCTTACCCTGCATCTTTAAACAGCTGAAGCTCTCACAGAAGTGGGTTACCAGGACTGTGATTATGTTAGCCGTGCTACTGTATGTATCTCCTTATCACTGACCTGCACAGGAGTCAGAAGTCTCTAAAACGTGGGTTTGCTATTTTTACAATGTTACAAAAACTCAAAGCCTCAACAGCTGCAGGTAATTTTTTTTGCAGGTTTTATCTCTCTCTCTCACTCACATACTACAACCTCTAAAGAACTGCTGGTCATCTAAATGACAAAACCTTTGAGAAACGCAACCCCCAGACACCCATGTTTGGAGGCAGAGTCCTCACGGTTGCCTGTTCTCTCCAAAGCAGTCCTCCACAACGAAAAGTTACAGCAACCCCCTCATCACCACAAGTTAGTGGGACCTGGTATGCTCCTTGCACCAAGGTGCTCTCCACTTCTACCTCAGACTGTACAATCTGGTCAATGGAGGTTTTAGCTTAGACTCCTGCCAGAGACCATTGCTTGGATCTGTGAGAGGTAAGAAAGAAAAAGCCGGCACCTCAACTGCTGCCATTCAGCACGTTCCAGGGATGTGCTGATCTGGGCCAGATTATCACCCAGAACAGGGACAGATACAGCAGTAAGTGCAGCTTTAGCCGTCCATACGGCTGGAAAACAGTATGTGACAAGAATTCCCTCCTCCCGCACTTTGCAGTTCTTCCCTCTCACCCTGTGTGCATCTCTGCCTTGCTGCCTCCAGGCTGCCCCAATTTCATTGACAGGTAACAGAGCTTTGGTCCCCAAATCTAAAGCCTACTACCTCCATGGTCACCTTTCAGTATTTGGCTTCTCTGATGGCCCATACCAACCACTGGCATCTTCTATCCTGTGTGCTGAATGGTTAGTGATGCATTTTGGAGGAGGAAAATAAAATGTCTACTCAGTTCACGTGTTTTGTGTTAACAAAACCAGAGAACCACAGAGAGTATTTAAGACCACAACTCATCGTCTGTGGGGAAGACGTATTTGAAAAAAAAAAAAAAAAAAGAAGTTGTGTGAGGAAACACATAAAACATGCCAGGGTTTAAGAGACTTGAGGCCAAAGGAGCAGAGAGGCAGATTAAAATGCCAGCAATGTCATGGGGGATCACAAGACACGAGGACAGCAGGACACGGAGCACAGGGTCCCCTGAGGACAGGTTGGGAAAATATACAATGAAGCAGAGGAGAGGACAACACCAGGGAGCCAGTGGATACTGGGAAGGAGAGGAAGGGAGTAGATGAATTTTTAAAGTTTACAATTCAGACAACCTTGCTTAAGTATCTGAACTGCTCATCAACAAGGAAATTTCTCCAGCTCTTCTGAGGTTTTCCAATCCCTAACTGTATTGCAATTATTTTATTTAGGGCTTTACTTAATGAGATCTGGGAGATATTTTAATATCCTCAAAATATGAAAATAATTCAAACTTGACTCAAGGGCTAATTTCACTCTACTTTTTAAAAGAACAGAATTACAAAGGCCTAGTAATAGAGGCAAGTATTAGACCTTGCATATTTCTGTGCTGCATATGGTTGAGGATGGCTTGAAGGATAGACCTGGTCTAAACTAGCGCCAGCCTCAGCCAGGTCCATACAGTACGCACACTGCGTTTGCCTGCACGGCGACGGGAGCACTGTGGCAGCAGCTCAGGCCTAGGTAGTACCACGCCAGACCGATGTGCAGAACCACTTCTCGTCCCAGAATGGGCACGTTCTCCCTTCATTCCCATACTGCAGCCCTGTGCAGGGTACAAGCACCCTCGAAGTGTCAAAGGATGCTGTAATATTGAAGAGAGCTTGAACTCCTCAAATTGATATGGTAGAATTTTGTGGACTTTGTAGAAACAAAGGGAACCATAGAATATCTGTCTAGAAGAAGGAGCTCTCCGGTCCCAAAGCTCACCACAACGTAAATCGAATGTCTGGTCCAAGGGACCGGCTAGGGGGAAAGAGGAAAGAAAAGGAAAAAAAGCAGCTGGCTGAAATTTTGATTCAGTTTTGCTCAAGAACTGCTGATGTTATAGAATGCTGCCTGGATGCTTGGTTTTTCTAGCAAACATGATCACAATATGCTAGCTGTATTACAAATTAAATTAATTTTCTACATGCCTCTTATTATCCATGCAGGAAAAGTAAATTGACAAAGCTTCCACCCTAGGTGGATCTGGAAGAGTGTTTTACTAGTAGCCCCGTTTCTGCAAGGACAACACAAATTAAAGTAGAGCAAAAGCAAAAGGCAAGTAAAGATCTCTCCAACACACGCATATTCGTGCATATTTTCGAGCCACTAGGATAGAGTGTGCGTTTGACATGTAAAAAAGCAAAATCCTTACAGATGTAATTACATCCAGTGGCTTCTGTTGAATATTTTCTATATTTATAAAAGTGGTTTTTGGAAAATGCTCACTGAAAGATGGCTGCCTTCAAAACAAGCAAGCCACATTTCAGTGAACCGTGAGACAAATGTTGCCAGATACAAGCTAGTATAACAAACAAAGGTTATGCCTGCCTGCTCTACTGGTGAATTTGGTTCTTGTTCCTACAAAACAGCCTCCAGAAACTTTACGGTTTTGAATGAGACTTAAATCAGATTCTCCAGCATCGCTAGAAAGTCTCTGTAGTTCCTCCAAAAGGCTATGCCAGTCAGGGAACAACACGATTGCTCATTCATTAATAAAGGCCAAAGCCACAAACCAGAGGAATTCCAGATACGTACTTTTATGTGGTGTTTCAGCACCTTTATGTAACTTTACATCTGCACCCCATACTGCTCATATGTCTCATATATGTAACTTAATGACACCAACCTGAAAGGCGAGCCTTCCCCTAGAGGGTTAGTTTGGGCTGGGGACTCCCCAAGAGCCGCCGAGCCAACACACAGGGTCCTTGCTGCCCAGAGGGGCCACGTCCCCCCCATATGCCCGCCATCAGTCCTTGTACCAGCTCCCATTTTTGCAGGCCCTACTTATTTGAATCCTGTCCAACAAATGAAGGAGAATACTAGATGATGTCACTGCTTCTGTAAGCCATGGTGCAAAACCCAGCCACAAATGATGGAGGAAAAAGCAAGAGCTGGGCTACCTGAAAGAAAAGTGACTTTTCTCAGTCTGTTGTTCTCTGAAGATGACCCTCTGAAATCAAAAGAGACTTGCCAGTCTATGCTTCCAGGAACACCTACTAGATATAGCATCTATTTTTTGAGCCACCTTAGGAATGAAATCCATCACCAGTAGTCTTAATCTTTCACAGTAAAACTGTTGTTAATATGCACCTAAAAAGGACTCAGAATTAACCTGAGTTAGAAAGTCTCTCAAACAGTGGGCTTACATCAGAGCTAAATTTAGGTCTTGTTTTCGCACTGCTTTAGCACGTAGAAACAACAAGAAAAGATATTGGTCTTTGTGCCCTTATGTTCTGGATGCCTGGCTGCCCTTGCTTTTCCTGATCTAATTTCCAGCGTTAACAAACAGTTTATTGTTTCCGAAAAGTAAAAAACAAAAACCAAAAAACCCAAGAACAAACCTGCAGCACAATCACAGGAACTCGAAGGCCTTCAAAAACTCTTTTCAAAGTACCTTACAACGAATAATTACTTAGCCTCAGAACAGTCTAAACAGAGCACAGTTTATAGAGGTACTGTGTAGAACTAGGCTGACTACACCAAGAATAAATTTGCCAGATACATTCCTAAGTGTCTTGCTTAAAGTGAATCAGATGGTAGACACAGAACTCCGCCCTCCATGATTTTCACTATCAGTCTTTAACCATAAGTCAATTATCCTTATCTACTCCAATGATTATAAATCAGACACTGAGATTGCTTATTGCCAGATGGTGCTGTTTATCTATAAATACCACCACTATTTTTATTTATGTTTTGCTCAAAATGCAGCTTAGCACTCTTCAAGCAGGAACTGAAACTTTCCAGAATGCCTGGTCGGGAAATCAAACAATCTTCACGTGTATTAGTCTTCCATGCACACATAGCCCATGATATTTAATTGTAGGAACCCGTAACATGATCTTCTGAAAAATTACAGAAAAGAATGGAAATATTTAGTTATAATTAGGCCACAGGATGCTCCCAGCATTTCTTGTTTGTTTGAAGCCTGTGCTACCCTCCGTTTCAGCTTATTCTTGAAGCTGGATGTAAAGTCACTTACCCTCACTAACCAGTTGAAAACAGCTAAAACAATCAAAGCCTTTCCAGTGTCACAATACATGCTTATTTGGCATTTAGGTAGGGGATAAAATATCACGACTGGACTTTAAGCAATAATACTGGATCGCTATTTAATTACAAGCTTTAGGAAATGTCATTTATTTAAAAGATATGCAGATTTGCTTCATTTTCTTCATTTATTACAGCCTTTGCTTTGTGCAGAAATTTAACATCTGGCCTACTCAAAATTTCACCTTTACTGAAAACTGTGATCCTACTTTGGAGTCTGAGGGAAGGGAAAGTTAGCAACTCCTGTCAGTCTTCATCCAAAACCACTGCTATTTAATTTGTCAAATGGTGTCAACCAAGAAACTGAAGAAAGGCATCTAGGGAAAGGGGTGATCACGGATCTCCAAATGCCTGTCACACCTCCTTCTCAGCTCAGGCAACCTCAGGAGACTTGTATGCAAACAAAGTTCGCACCTACAAAAATCCCATACTCGATATAACATGCATACAATGTGTGCGTGTGTGCATACCTATGCATAAAAATATATTTATCTACTGTTGCTCTGCCTGTGACAAGGAATCCAACAAATAACTTCAAGAATTGGTGCAATGCACTCCCAAACCATTGACAACTCCGACCACTGCAGCACTCAAGCATAACCCCAGGAATATAAGCTAACATGTTCAGGTTATTACCTGGAGGAGCTGTGTTATGTATGAGCCAGTTCAGCAAATCCATTAAAGTAACGCAGTTATTGGATCAACAGATGAACATGAAGAAAAAAAATGACAGAAGAGACTGAGGAAAAAAATCACATGAGGGTCATAAAAGAAGCAGCAGGTGCTGCAAGGCCTGCAGAGAGCATTTGGCATCACAGAGCTAAAAGGAGTTCCATTTTAAGTGAAAAAGATATGTTTAAGCATGGGTCACTTTTGTTGGCTTCAAGATCATTAAACAAGGAGCTCCGATTACATACAGGTTAATTTACACAACATTTAATTTTAGGCTCACCCCCCATCATGCTGTCCCTTCAAAGAAGTTTGTGGGAGATGCAGATTACCACAGGCTGAATGAGTTAATTTGAGTCATCTAGTGAAAAAAGCCTAACATGAAAACTTCAATTAGAAACTATGGTAGTAGAATTTTTACCTCCCTATCAGTGACTCCACCTGATCAAGAAAATGCCATTCATGCTCCTTCCAGTTCTCACCTGGATGGAGAGCGGATTTTGACCCTCACATCTCCCCAAGGCAATGTGCAACACCTAATGCCCCTTACAAGTGTTCATGGAATGCAATTAAGTGCAAACAAGCAGCAGCAAAGAAGAGGTAGGGAAGATGTCTTTCCCATCAACCAACAGTCAAAACTCCACGTTTCATGAAAAGCCTGAGCTGCCTCCTAGTTGGACTGCAATGTGCTTCCAAGACCTCTGCACTGCCGGCTGACCACACTGCTGCTCCAGGAACTGCAGGGCTCCAGCCCCGGTCAGGGGCACCATCCCATGGGCAACGTGCTGGCACCATCGGATGCTTCTGGTGCTACAAATGCCGTGCTATAGGTTCACAATCACATAGTCATCCCTTGGGATTACATACACTCGTATTTTTAAAAAATACACTTCCCAAGAAAAGTTGTGAGCTGATATTCCAAGTTCTCACCTGAAGTAGATTTTTTACAGCCTATGAATTGGTGGTTTATAATAGAAAGGCAGACTGACATTTAAATAGAGTGGCACTAGAATAATGGCTTTACATTAGTATTTTATGGGAGGCTGAATAACCACAGAGCTAACATACTGTATTTTCTAGCAATAAAAAAATCTGTTGAAAACAAAAGGTCATTTTATTTGATAATGTAAATGAATTAGATTTGTATTGTATGGTCAAGAGAGTAAAGAAAAGATTAATTCTTAGAGGAGAAGTCAATATATCAGGATGGCTAGGATGGGTTTGGTTTTAATTCTTTAATCATGTTGTAAAGTCTGCGGTTCATAACCCACAGCTGTATATTGCTGTACACTGTACGTTTCAACACAGGCCCCGGACTTCAGTCTGATCTGATAAAAATCTGAAACTTGCAGTAGGCCATTATGTGGGCAAACTATTCATTTTATATTCACCTCCTTGTCGTGTCAGTGCAGAGGTCATCTAAAGAGGGTGCCTAATTAATCAAACTGTCAGAGCCAATGAGGAGGAGCATGTTAATATGACTTTTATTTCACCCAGGAAAGCAGTGGTCTGACAGGAACCAGAAAATATGGCCTTGATGTTGCTGTTTATTAGCAATGCTGAGATCAGTGGTAATAGGTGCCAAGCAGCCCATGTTTGATAAAGCGCTGAATGTCAAGAACCTGCACCAAGTAGAAATTAGACTGACAAGAGGTAAGAATCTCAGCATATTGATAGCTACCAGAGAGCAGGCACGGTTGGGTTATGAACACAAAACCAGAACCTGCACAGGACACGCTCTCGTTTCTTCAAAAGTAAAGCTAAAAAAAAAAAACACCACCCAACCCCAAACCACCCCCCTGCCCCCACATACCCAAACCCACCAGCTATTTTCTTGCACTTAAAGGTGAGGCTTTGCAATATTAAACTCTTATTTGGTATATATAGACAAATACCATGGCACTAGCAGAGAAAAACCCTAAATTTGATACAACAGTGCTGAACTTAAAGGATTGCCTTGATGGGATCCCATGGTGGTATAAGGCCAGCACACCGGTGCAGCCCTACATCTCCGTTACCCCTTGAGAGAACTGGCAGGATTACAGTCTATGGTCTAAGACCAGTTTAACGGCTGGTGCTAGCTGGTCCAGATCAACACGGAGGCTGCAGCAGACGAAGGAAGCACAGCACAGGTAGCAGCTGGCTCTGTGCACTGCTTGCCTATGTCAGGTCAGGCAATCAACGAGTTAAACCCTGGCCCCACAAAACCCAATGATAACGCTAAAGTAAACGTGGTGAAGATTTCATTCCTTACCTGAAGCCTTTCCACCAAATTCATGTTCTTAACACAAAGTGTATGCCCATAGTAAAGAAGAAAACAC
The DNA here is from genome assembly GCF_030867145.1 of Opisthocomus hoazin. Classification (NCBI taxonomy): domain Eukaryota; kingdom Metazoa; phylum Chordata; class Aves; order Opisthocomiformes; family Opisthocomidae; genus Opisthocomus; species Opisthocomus hoazin. The sequence goes on from NC_134420.1 coordinate 8,553,114, forward strand.
GCATATCTAAAAAGGAGTGAGTGGGAGATGTAAGAGATGCTCACAGTTTTTGAAGGGCACTGGACTCATTTTAGCAGCAGCCATGGCATTCGCTGTGTGGGTGATATATGTAAAATTTTAAATTAATTATTTCAGTAATGCACCCCTATGTGATTTCTCAGTCTGCAATGTATTTTATACTTCAGGCCATGGTAGGCTTTATAATTAACTACTTTCTGAAGCCATTTTAATTAATTTTTTTCCCAACACCATTATTTCCAAATGAATAGAGCGCTAACACTAAATAGCCTTCTAAATAGAGAGCTGCAGGAATCTGCTCTTGTAGGATAAAGCACTCAGAATCACGCCCCTAGCAATGCCCCCGGAAAGGTTTAAGCAGATAATGTAGCAGTCGAAAGGGAACGTGTTGCCAAAGAGGACCCTGGACACTGACAGGGCTTGCAAGTCCCTGGCTAAGTCGAAATCTTTCTTGGTGGAAGAAGAAAGCTGTTGTGTTTATGGCTGCTGCCATGGATCCAAATACCCTCATCCTGAATGATCTTCTATCTTTTTCTTCCCTGAGACTACTCTGTTGTCTGGATCTTCCTCTTAAAGCCTGCAATACAACAGCTGGAATCAAACGATGCAGAACTGAGCTGTGAGCCTCTCACTCGGGTGAAGCAGCGTCCCAGGCAGCCGCGCTCCATGCCGGGGCTCACAGCAGGCTGCCGGACAGGCAGGAGCCCAGGGCTGTTCCTCGCGCGGGGACGGGCACAATTCCATCTATGAAGACTAGAGACTTGCAGTGAGATGTTTATCTGTTACCCATCTTGACCAGAGTTTAGATGGCTGAGCACTAAAGTGTAAAACATTATTTTATCTGGCAGCAAAACCACATGGAAAACCTCCTGCCTCTCTCCTGAGCCTTCCCTGCTCCTCCATGCCACAGGCACCGCTCCCTTCTGGTGGTACTGGTGAGACTGAGATGGGGTCACCAACATCATCCGTGCTTAAAAAAAATTTAGAGTATCTTTTCAATCAATTGGTTTTCCAGGATTCCAGTCTTCAACAGCACAAAATAAAGGACTGGAGAACGATGGCACTAGGCTCAGGACTGGTTATTCAGGGCAGGAACTGCTTCTCTGATGGCAAAACTCACTTCAAGTTTTACCATCAAAATACAGCTTTAAAGGTAACAATGCACCCCTACTGTAAAAGAAACATATGAAGAATAATTAAGACACTCGTCCCTTCCTAATCTTCTGCTGTTGACAACGTCCTTTTCAATGGTTAAAATTGTATTTATTTCCCCTTACAGTTTTGTACTTTCCAATTTAAAGAACGTAACGCATGCCCCCTATACTTCACAGAAAATATGTCACATTGAAAATAAATGCAGCAAGTTAAATGTGGTCCAAATGACTACCTTTAGGAACTTTAGATGGCTGTTTTCACAGCTACAAGAAAATAAAATGTTGGTGGGTAAAATTTTAATGGTTACGAGCCTCATTTTTACATTTCTCCGTAGCAGCAGTGTTAAAAACGTATTAAAGTCAGTTCACCACTAGCATATGATATAGCACAAACATCTGTTAAGTATCTTTTTAAAAAGCATTGAAGGTTTTTCTGCTATTGATAATGTATTACTTGGCCATTAACACAGTATTTTATTAGCGTTAGGATTTTATTACATAGATGGTACTAATCGTGGGGTGGTGGGGAGGGGTGTAGAGGTTTGCATTTTTTGTAATGTCGTACCTTCGTTTACTATCATTGTGTAGTCACAGAATGACCAAGCAACAATTTCTTCAAAGGCTTTGTAAAAGTGTATTGTTTAAATTTTTTGCCTAACTTCATGGAGATATGGCTCTTATTTTGAAACGAAAGAAAATCCACATGTTAATCCCAATGACATTGCTAGAGGAACCTTATTTACAGGATGATAAAAAAACAGTCCTTTCTTACAGCCTCATTAAATCTAAGCCTCATTTAACTACTAGGACATTTTTACAATGGGTTTACTGACATACCATGATAAATGTCTGTATACCATCCTTCAACAATAGCCCCGACTATAGCCACAACCACAATGTGTATAAACACTGCATCGGTTTTAACAATGCGCTGTCCTGAATAGTAGGAAGTGAAGTAACACTCAACACATTTTTACCAACCCCTACATCTCCAAACCTGCATTTTGATTTAGCTTTTTTCATTGGTTACTGTTTTCTTTTGAGGGGCTGCTTTGTTTTGTCTTCTCAGTCAGAAAAGAAACCTTCCCCTTAAAATGATGAGAATTAAGATGCTAAACTTTTTAAATATTACAGGATCCCTTTGAAATGTTGACCTAGGCGGACAGGTTTCCTGAAATTTGATTCTTTAGAGATAAAAGGGTTGGCAGCAGGATGAAAGCAGCCCTGCCCTTTTTTCCATGTCAGAGAAATGAATGGAACAGCGTATTAATACATGTAACTCACCCATTCAGGAGCCATGCTGGTGTCTATTTATCCTTAAATATCAGTGTTAAGTTACTGTGCAAAGCAAAATAACTGTTAGCCAGCATGAACTCGATCCACAAGAACAATGAAGGCCAGAACACGGTTTTTGGAGACTTAACAAACTTTTCAAACCTCAAGGTAATGCAAGGAATTGAAAGACATTTCTGTGGGAATCATGCTTTCCGAACGCCTTTACCAACGGTTAGCCACTGTAACTCACTCTCGGAAGGAATGGAGATCAGGAGTGCCAGAATTGTACGACAAACTAAAACTGAACAGGCTCAACTGCTTTGCCGTTCATGGCTGGCCTCTGATTTAATTTCACATCAAATGATACCGTAAAGCGGGACATGGTAAACCTACAGTACTTTCACTGGAGACTAGGGTCTGACATTCTGTCTAAATGAAATTTCACAGTTGTCCCAAACACTTTTTATCTTATTTCCATGCTAGCTGTTTGAAATGTCACTATGTATTGCTACAATGACAGATGAGCAAAGGTACAAGAAAGCCACAGAGCTAGTTTTTTCAACAAACTATGCCTGCAAATGTGAAAATTTCCTTTTGCCCTTAGCTCTTGGTCCACTCCCAGGTATTAATGGTAACAGAGGTAAGTTCTGCAATGTGACGTCAAGCAGGCTTAAATACAGAGCACGGGATAAGAAAACTTTGTATGCATCTATGCATGCATGTATGCATAGACACATTTTTAAAAAACAACACCGAGGGACAAATCTCACAAACATTTTTTACTTTACTACCACAGGTTCTCTCACTAACATTAGTGAGAGACTGAGAGCAATAAATCCCCTTCAATACAAAATGTTGAGTCATGTGGCCATAACACATATTTTATGTGGATTAATAGACTGAGGCTTGGACAGTATTGATAAAAAAAAAAAAGAAAACATAAACATCCTTCAGAAAACTTTTATGTAAGAGATGATGCCTCCTGCTCACCAGGATTTCAGAAATCTGCAAAGACTTCCTTTCAGAGGTCTTCAGGAGAAGACTATGTTAGCACTGATCATTATGCTAACTTACGTGAGTATTTCTATTAACTACAATGATTGTTCTACACCTTCAAGTTCTTGCTGTAATGAAATACGCCTTTTAAAAGCAACCTCTTTGTATAGGCTTGCTCCTATCATAGAGCTGGTAACCGCTAGAAGAAAAATAGATGGGTTTATATTATCAATTAACACCTATATATTGCTTACTCTCTCTTTTCCATTTGAGAAACCGCTCACTCTGAATAACACCCCTGTTTACCTCACCTCAGTGAGGCAGTACAACTGGTCAGTCACAGCACCGATTCTTTCTGAGCAATGCTAAAAAAGGAGCAGTGAGCATTTGTATGCAGCAACCTCCGTCCAGAAACATCCAGCACCGGTATCGATGTGTGCGAAATACTGGTCTCACTGAAGTCAATGTTCAGAATTTCACCCATGATTTATTTTTCAATAAGTCATCTCTCACTGTTCCGCTGTTTGATATTGCTTTGCTTCTGAGAGCACAGAAAATATGAAAACGTGTACTTCTATTAGCAACACCCACTTTAAAACTTCCCATTCTACCCTCTTTACAAGGCTCTGCTGCCATCCATTTTCTGATACAGGCTCTTACTCAGCCTTCACCTGCCTTTATCCTCAGAAGAAATCATTTTGATTATCACAAATACCTTCTGTGTAAAAAAAACATGAGGTCATCACAGTCTTTCTTATATGCATTAGGAAACAAACTTCTGAGTAGTAGAGGGAGGGCAAAAATAGGGTTCTGCACCACATTTTGGCTGGATTCCCCCGAAGATGTAAATCTATACAACTACTTTCTTCAACAGTGCACAACTGAGGCCCCAAATGACCAGAATTTTCCCTGATTGAGATGATACAAGTGAGACATACCGCATTTTGGGAATATATTTTCAGAGGTCAGTAGTGGGATGCATCTGAAACCTTCCCCTTCTGGGGATGCAGGAGATTCCCTGCCCCCAGGAGACCCACAGCCTGAGTCACCACCTTAATTCACCATACCTTTGCCACAGCTGGGAGAAAGAAGGGGGAAGGGAAGTAGAAGACTGGGGATGATGACTTCAGTTTATTCAGTACTCTAGTGGCCAAAAAGCTTTCTCAGAAAGTAGGAGACATAAATTATATACTCTTTAAAAACCACTAGGAAAAAAACTAGAAGGTGAGCCTCAAAACCAAACAAAAACCATAGAGGAATAGCCTCATGATTCCTTACAGGCAAGGCCAGTAAGTCTATGCACACATACATATTTCATAGACATATATATGAACAAGATATGCCATATTTGCTATATTACATGCTACGCAATTATAATAAAGTAAAAAAGCACATAGAAAATGAATATGATTTGGTATGTTAAAGCGGGTGGACATACTCACATATCAAAACATACAAGTCCTTATCAAACTTTGTTCATCAAAAGTTAGAGCAGTTCAACTTCTCCCTGTAAATACTGCTTTCCCTTTAAAAAAATCATGTTTAACTTTCTGTTTATGTCTCCAATTGCTTAGCTGTAACTTGTATTCAGACAGATGAATCAGCGAAGTGTTTAAAATAGAAGTTTAAACTAAGGGAGGGTAGATTTAGACTGGATATAAGGAAGAAATTTTTTACAATGAGGTTTGTGAAACACTTGCAGAGGTTGCCCAGAGAGGTTGGAGATGTCTCATCCCTGGAAACAGGGTCAGGCTGGACGGGGCTCTCAGCAACCTGATCTAGAAGATGTCCCTGCTCGCTGCAGAATGGTTGGGCTAGATGACCTTTAAAAGTCCCTTACAACCCAAAGCATTCTACAATTCTATGATTCTACTGCTGGCTGCCATTAGGAATGAGTTTTCTACAGTGCTTAACACTTCTCAGTGCCTAAACCACTGTCACAATATCCTGAGGTAAGTTTATCCCTGCTGCTGTAGCTTTATTTCTTACAATGCATCAGCAACAAACACGACCTGTTATTATTAGGAACAGTGAATGCAAGCCTATTAATACTATAGTCCTTGTCAGCTAAATTTAGCCATTCAGAAGTCAAATGTTTGGTACAAGCTAGTTCGCTGGGCTCCCTTACAGGCAATGGAGAGAGACCAGCCCTTGCAAAGGGTGCACCTTGTCCACAGGCTGATGTTTAATGCAGCTGGGATGGATTGTAGGTGCTGCTTTCTATCCCCTTTAACCACAAAGGGAACTGAGGAGCTCTTGCGTAGCTTCAACTGCCAGCTTTTAAATACAAAAAAACCCCCATTAAACCTCCAACCCCAAAAAAGAACAATAAAAAATTCACTATACCTTAAGAAGCATCATGCATTACATAAAATAAAGCTTCTGCAAAAACGTGGTGAGAAAGGTGTTTGTTGAAACAAGCATGCATGTATATTATTTATACAGCATATAACATCTGACACTTAGAAAATATATATATCAACTTCTGGCAATATTGAAAACCCTTCAGCATGTTTCTTCTTTGAAAGTGTGCAATGCTTATAAGAAGGCAACTGTGATACTGCTTTTAAGCTATTTTAGTAAGGGACCTTGACAAGCTTCACATAAAATATTCAGCATTGATGCTTTCAAGTCCACACAATTTAACTTAAAAAGCTCTCCGTCTTCAGCCCACGATATAAATAGGGTTATTATAAAGGTGATGTGTGGATTAGATGCTTTTCCTTATCCTTCCCATCTGCCATTCTAAAGTGTGATAGTGTTGGACTGTATCACAAACACAATTTATATTTGAAAAAACATAAAATTGAAGACAATTTCTTTTTAGAATTAGAATTATTTAGTGAAAATTTTAACAGTTTTTAAGACATTTGCATAAATTTCACATATTGTTTCAAGTAGTTCAAATAGTAACAGTACAGCTGAAAAGCAGTTGGGATGATAAGGGTCCTCTATTTAGTTCTCTAGTATGAAACTATATTGGCCATGCCCTTTTATTGGGAAGGCTTTTGTTTTCTGGACTAACCCTTAAAATGAAACCCTGGCTTTACAGAACTGAGGAGCCAATGCTACTGATTTCAGAGGGAGCTGGCTTTCATCCCTAATCTTCTATTATTATCTGCATAATGAACCGATACCTGCTCAATGTAAGGAAGTTCTTAAAATAATACACTGAAATACTGGAAAACATCTACACTGGAAAACACAGCACCCACATAACTTTTCAGACTATAGATGCAATGAAGGACTCTCTGCAGGCATAAAGCAAAAGCCATTTTCAAATTCCTATGGGCCTGGAGACTTCAATATATTTTCCTAGTAGACTTCAATGTATTCTTCTAAGCTATTTAGAAGCCAAAGCTGGCATGATATGGTTGAGCCTGCATGCTGTATTTCATAATGTAAAACTGCAGTCCTTCATCAGGCAGAATTCCAAGTACAGTATTTGAATTTTTCTCATCTGTTGTCTAAGAACTCCAAGATCAAGCACATAATTTAAAGCCTACTGATATCAGTGGAAAAAATACTAGTGGCTTCAATAAGCTTTGTATCAGACTCAGAGGACCACAGCCAGAAAGTTATCTAGGGCCTAAAAACGCATCTAGAAAGTCTTCCAAATAACTGATGCAGCCTTTCTGCAGATGCTGAAGACACGTTTATGACTGAGTGCTTTCCACATGGATTTTGAAAACAGATTCTCAGTTGAACTATGCCAATTTTGCTACCTTGGCATCAAACCTTCTAGTCATCTTAGTTTTTCTCTAAACTTTTCTACATTCCTATCCCAAACTATACTAATCAGACATTTTCTTTACTGTTTATTCCTTTGGAAATATGGTGCCTCTTTTTCACTCTCCTTTTTTCCCCCCTTCTTGCCTCTCTCTGTTTGGAACACATGGCAATTTTATCCTTGACAACAGAACTTCATGATAAAATAGAGATTAATAACACTTTTAACTTCTGCTCGTGTTACACAAAGATATTTTAACTTCTATTGAACTCAGGCTATAGGATATGGCGGTTTCAAACTGGACTTGATACATATTATGGTCATTGAGATACTTACTATAAATATTTTAGATGGTAATTCTATTCTTCCCAAAGAGAAAATGGCTTCATTATCAGAGCCTTTTGCTCACACTATTCATGGAAACAGATATACTTTTTTAGCATATTTAAAGATATTAAATTATGAAACCCAGTTCACATAGGGTAACTATCAGAGATAATTATTTGATAGTTCATTATGATGACTAGAGTACACTTATTTATAAAAAGTGACATGTTTTATAACATGGTACAAAAATCAGATACTACTTCATAGCCAAAAAAGCCTCCTCTGGCACTAGCAGACTGAAAACCACCACAGCCTGTTAGCCCAGTCCTGTTAAAATCCAGACACACTTCTCTCTGCTGTATCAATACTGCATGGCCACTGCAATCAATTTCCTTGTCCAAACCCACCCAGGGCAGCCTGCTGACTTACAAGAGCTATGTATGCACATGGGTAAATATGATTTGCCATTTTCTCTGTTTTATAATCTACTGCTTAACCTTTAAACATATGTTTACCAAAGCCTCTACAAGCACAATGTCTTATTTTAGCTGGAGAATATCAGGCATACAATGCAAGGTTTACACAGTAACTTCTGCGTGACTGCAAAATATATATCAAAACAGAGCGAGTCCGTGTCTGTCTTGGGGGGAAACAACAGTCCTCTGTCTTCTCATCCCAGATTTGACAGCCATTTACAGAGACTGAAACGTCATCTCCCACTGAAATGAGGAGAACTTTGCCCATTGATTTAAACTGTATCGAGATTTAATTCCAGGTGACTTATTGGCAAGACATTTACAGCAGAGCTACTGCAAAACATATTTCATTAATGATGATGACACTAAAAGATTGGAAATCCATGAAGGCGGAATCAGAAGGACCGGACCAAATGCTCACTGAAGTCAATGGAAAGATGAAGTGAGCTCTGGATCATACCCAGCTTACAAAGCACCATCTTCTTTAGAGCTAGCAAAATTTTACACAAAGGATTAGAGGGATGTCAGTGATTACCTGTATAAAATCCCCCCAGAATAAAATGTAAGAGAGTAGACATGAACGGTGACAACACAGTGAGGAAGCAGCAAGGGAAGACAGACCACGTTTCCACAAACACGCACAATTAGTGACACGCGTTCAGGGGAGTCGCTGACAGGAAACGAGATTTCTCACACCGGAATTTGTGGGATGGGCTCCTCTGCTTACTTTCAGCCTCACTGCATATTTGAGAAATCAAGCACAGAAACCACACTCTGTGAACTTCTTTGTTTCCAGTTTTAACAGGAACTTCTCAGCCCTGAACAGCTGCAAGTGCAGTGCCTCTGACCGGGAGCCACAGAGCAGCAGCAGGAGATGGATTTTCTGTTCAGAGCCTGGGGAGCTCCCCATGCTGCTCGGCTACCTCGAGGGCAGCTGTTTTAAAGAATCACCGCGCTAATGAAAAAATCTAGTTTCTGGAACAGAATATCAAGAACGAGCGGTTTCTATACCTTTACCAAGTTTGCCCTTTCTTGTCAGCTTTTGCTGGAGTGAAATGAATTCACCTGAAATATTACCATCAGAGTAGGGTGAGAGGAAAGTGCAATATGATTAGAATCAGAAGTATTACATGAAAGCTGTGATATGAAAGTCACAACCTCCTCCACCTCCACTATTTATTCCAACTAGAACCACATCTTTTGCTCACACCAATATTTACCTCTGTCATTTGAACAGAAAAAAAAGTCACATCAACTTTTGAATTAACTTACGTACCATGCCTCCAGAAATGATTAATACTTATTGAAGGGACAGTTAAGAACAGCAACAAAAGAAGAACTTGGATTATTGTAACTGTGCAGAATTTCTTCTTAAACTAAAGCTTATTCCTCAAACAGTAAGATTAAATTCTCATATTGTAAGGTCAGCTGCTACAAATATATGATTATCTAAGATTTTTAATGCACAATTCAGCATGGTGCTTCTGCAGGAAAGGCCAGTGCTTTGGACAGGTAGGCTGAAAAACACCATGAACTTCCATTAGAGAAACAAAAAAGGCAAACAAGATAATCTGTGCAAGATCCCGGGGAAGAATTTCTGGCAGTGCCTGCTTGCTCTCAACCCTGACAGATGGGATCCATCAGTGCGAGCACCACCCATCCCCATGAGCTTCTGCAGACTTTGGGAAGAGCTCTACAGCTTTTGCCTAGGGGCAGCTGTACACAGGTTCACCACGTTCATCTCAGTTTGTGTTAGGTGTGTTCCAGCACACATCACACAAATTCAGAAGTAGAGAAACACTGAAATTTAGCTTACTACGTCTGTGGTTTTAGTTTGCAATGAGTGGGATGGCTTATTATTTGTTTCTAGTTTTCACTATTCACGATGGAAGAATGCCAATGCCTTCACTCTTTTATCACTTGCAAAAGGCATTTAGTCTCCAAAAGTATTTTTGACTTTACTGATTGGTTGCCTTCTTGCACAATTTATTTTAAATAAGTTTCCATGGGAAAGGGTATTTTGGAATACACAATTAGAATAATTAACAACTAAAATTAAAACAAAAACATGGTGGAATGGCATTCAAAATCTTCTGCATATTGTTAGCATAAACTTCTCATATTGTGTAACTGAACATAAAACCAAGTGCCATAAGCAGCTGCAACTCCTAGCACAATAGTGGGGAAAAAAATACATCAAGTAGAAAAGTAGCTTGACGTGTGGCTTCTTTGTTCTCTTCAGCAAGTTTATCACAGACTTCCAGTAGAAATATGTACGATTCACAACAACAAAAGAAGGTGGGGAGACAAACTTGTATTTCTGATTTAATTAACATATTTGTTTATTTTGGGTTTTGCATAATGAATTCTAGTTTATATTAAGTACTTAATTACTGTTTTGAGCAGCTAATTATTTTTAACATTTACCCTCATTCTGTAACTACCCACATGAGGTCTATACTTACAATAATATATTAAAATCATTAATATCCTAAAAAGTAAGCAATGTTTAATTGCTCACAAAGGTAAAAGCCACGCCACTGAACTGGCAGAAGTCCCCAAATCAGCTCTGAGAATCAGTTTTCTGAAAAAGATTTTTTACAGGATTAGTCTCTGCTTTTGGAGAAGACAATATATTTTTTATTCCAGCCCATACAAGCAGTTCATATTAATGTTTAATTAAAAAGAAGAGACAAAATAAAATAGACTTGGAATCAGAAAAGCAAAAGTGCCACCTGCAATTTATGTCTAAAAAGTAAGCATGAAAGACTAGGTCCATTATCTCTGCAATCGTGAAAGACTAGCTTGACCAGGAACAATAGCTCAGTTTTTAAACTGAGACAAAGGTAATACTTGGTCTTACAAGATAAAATTTTCTGTAATGAACTTACTTTTTCTTTATGTATTTAGAAGTTCTAAGGTAGCTTCATTCTGGTAAGAAAACAAATTTTAAGCCATTTGCTGTGTTCAATCATAAATTAATTCTAATTTGGATCCTAAACCAGCTTGAATTCATGACAAAAGAGTGTAAAAAGCATAATCCACCACTTTATGACCAGAAAAATTTAAAATGTATAGACAAAAAATATACAGTGTAAAAACATAAAATAAAAATATAACGACTTTAACATATAGTAAGCTATGCTGTTATTTAAATAAGTAGCATACCATCCAAAATTAACAAGAATTAAACATTGCCAATCAGTGACAATCAGCTCTCCTCATATAATCACTCCTAGATTTTTTTAAGAAGTACAAAAGCAAAACCAAGAGTAAAGCTCATTATAAAAATCACTTAAATCATCCCACTATGAAAAAAATTAAACACTTTGTTTTACAAATGGGTAACTTGGCAAACGGTAACATTTATTTTCCATCTGCTCCTGAGGTCTTTCCATAAGTAATACTGTCTACTTAATCTTTCTGCAGCTCTTTTACGGTGCCATCCAACGCTCTACTTCCCACAGCGTGCCCTCACTCTGCACCTTGCCCCTGTTTATCTACCTTATCAGCTCAGGAAGAAATTTCGGCAAAACTCTTCCTCTGGTCACTGATATCTCTGGGAACCGAACCCATTAAGATATTTCTGACCCCTGCTCATGCTATTTTAACTGTCTGTTGTACAGGAAGGAACTGATAAAAATAGGATTACAATGCCCTTACAGATGAACTAGCAGGAGGCTTGATTGTGATTGATGCCTGAATAAATATACAATAACAGGCCTTACATTTCAACACCGCTTTTGATAGAAGGTAGAAGAAGTGTCGTTTTTCACTGCCTGGACTGCAGGACTCTTTTCTCAAATACCTGGGAAGTGCCTTTGATGGAAGATTGAATCTTCTGCTTCTAGTCTGATTTTAAATAAAGAGCAGGAGGCAGTTATTAGTAGGTAGGAATGAATATTAGTATTCTTTTGTGAAGTACAAAGGTTCATTTCTTCCCACAGGTGCTTATGTGTGGCCCACCCCCAAGTTCAAATGAAGGTCTAAACTCCTTTGAAGTCTCCACATCTTCCCTACAGATACTCAAGTGCCAAGGTGGGTCTGTTGGTAAAATAAGCAACACCCGAACAGCTCGGTGGAAAACAAATGGGGTGGACCCGGAGTTTGGGGTGGGGAGAGGAGGACTGGGATTGCCCAGGTCTTTGACAACTCATCACTTCCTTGGGAGGGGAAGTTCTCAACAGGCATTCGAGTATGGACTTAGCCTGGGGAAGAGCTTCTGCAGTAATGGCACGTTAGCCAGCCTGCTGCTGGCTTCCCTTAGCAGCAAGAGAGCAAAGCAGTTTCAGATGGTTTTCTCTGACTCCATTGTACTGCAGTACAGATGGAAGCCTGCCTGTATTCTTTTAAACTTGTTTAATAAACTACTTATTAACAATATATATTAATAATTCCTAAACAGAAATTTTAGGAAGTAAACTCAGTGCACAGTTCTTATTAACCTTCCTCTTTTTGGAGCAGAGGGTTTCAAGTGTCCCAAAATCACATGTTATCAGCTCCCACTTCAAGTAACACAGCTATCTATTCCACTTCAACAGTATCTCAAATACGCCCCTGCTTATCCTGCAAAAAATAGACACCTACTTAGCTTTCCAGTGCCATGATCCAGCCAAATACTTAGGCAAGTGCATAAACTTCAAGCAGGCAAACAGTCCCACTGGCTCCTTTAAAATCATTCATGAAAGCAAGTCTGCATCTGCTCAGTACCTTGCTGGATCATATTGCTAAAAATAAGTGAACATTAATATTTGGCACTTGCACAGTGCTTCACGTGCTGGAACTACTGTCCAAATGGCAAGCAGTGAGGAAAGCATCTAAATATTACGAGCCTTGTTTTGTAGATGAAGAAATTAAGGCAAAGAAAGCAGTTACTTGCTGCTCCTTGCACAGCGAGACAGCGTCAGAGCTGGGACTCCCCTTCCCTGCTCCTTCACCCATATGCTCCATCCTTCTGGCATCCACGTGGCTCTCCAACTGGACGCGCTGTCAGCACACGCAGCAGCTGCCTAGCAGTCTGCAGGTCTGCAAGCAAACTTCAAAAATTCAGTTCCACCAATTACTACAGTCTGCAGATCAAATACCACAATTACAAATAGTCATATCATTAAACTGTGATAGATACCAGTGCAGTATTATTCAAGAAACAGTAGAAGGATCAGATCTCCTTCAAGAGACGTGTTCTTCTACTGGTGTAGTAACTGTGCGAACTATTACTTCCACAGGCATTTCTGACATACATCTGCGTCCAGCTCTCACAAGCTACGGACACCTTCCTAGAGCACGCACTCTCCTCTACACCAAGAGCCCACGACCCAACAGTTTAGCCCCCAAAGAAACCAATGGGTTTACTGTATCTCCCTCTTACCCACTTCTCTTTCTGAAATATGTCTGAAGTAACATTACTTCACAGCGGTCAGCTATGTGAAATTGCCTTTCGTGTACATGCATAAGCGCAAATCACACGGCTTTCTGATGGGAGGGTACAGTAGCTTCTTAATGGATTTCTCCTGAAGGGTTCAACACACTAAAAACATACGCTAGCTAAATAACATTGTTTTAAAATAGATCATGACCACTTTCCATTACCAATTTTATACAGAAACCATTTGAATTGGCATAGGACACCCTTACGTTTACAGAAGTACAAATATACACTGCAAACCTGTCACTCCATCTCTCACTATTCATTATTAGCAGATTTTACTGAAGTACTAATTCCCTTCTTAAGTGATTGTCAACAAGACAGTAAATCCCATTGTAATGTACCCAGCACTTCATCAAAACTTGATCAAAACCCCAAACCAAAGCACTGCAGCAACAAGACGCAACGCATTTACCCAGTATAAACCTGGCCAGTCCAACATTCGGAGCACAGCTGAAGGAGTAACTGTGTCCCTCCCGCAGTCAGCACACACTCCCTACGCTATTCCCTGGGGAACGGATCAGAAACCTGGCTGACCTTGTGGAAGGCTGTATTAATGGGTAATACGGCAGGGATCAGACCCAGTATTACTGATTGTGGAATCGACATTAGGTTGTCTTCCAGTCTCTCTTCCCTTCCCCACTTTCAGAGGGATTTAAATGCTTGCAGGGTGACATCAAAATCACTGTGCTTCAAGCCATCTCACTGCTTCGTGTCACTGGAGAAGTTGCCCCCTACAGCAGGAAGAAGCAAGAAGTCCCAGCGCTGAGTGGTCAGCGATGTACGAGCATTGCGCACGCCATGAGTGATTTCCTCGTTCAGACTGCGGTACTCCCAGCCCTAACCAACCAAAAGGTAACAACCAGTGCTCTGGCTTTATGTTACTATAGCTCGAGATTAACACAGTCATAGCTCAGGGCCGTGACCCGTATTTTAATGCCATTTCCTCTCCCAGTTATGATGATTCAGTTATGATTTGAACAGCACGCCATTCCAACCAAGCTGTGACAAATAAACTCTCCACACTATGCTTTATGATGTAAAAATCGATTTTTGCACGGAGCTTGTAAAATCAAGTCAAACGTAAAAGAAACGGAAATTTCCCAAGATTGTTTTTGTTCAACTGCTGATAAAACAACTTGTTATTCAAGTTCATATAGATGCACACAATGCAAATGGAAAAAGTCATGAAGCAAAAGATTTTTCTTATTGTAATTTAAAATACTTTTGAATTTGAATGAAATACAAATTCAATGGGCTAAAAACCCAATGATACATAAGCTGCACAGCAAGAAAGCACTTAAACCCGCGTTGAACTTCAGCAAACACATAAATCTTACAAATTTCACAAGGATGAAAGTGTGCACTTAAAATTACGGCAAGAGTTTAGTGTTGCCTTTGCGAACAGGTGAACGAAATTTCAAATAGACACACAAATATAGATATAAAATTACAAAATAACAAAGCTCTGCCCATGATGACTGCTGACAAACAATAGATAATTCTGAGCTTGAATTCTGTCTGGGGTACTTTTGTCTTTAAAATCAGATCCTGGAGAAGCAGTGAGAAACATGGTGCTGATCTGTACACCACGAATTAAGGAGCGATACTGAGAATTATCTCCTAGTAAGTCTAAATTCAGCATAGAATAAAATTACGGTGTAATTGGGGTGGGGGGTGGAGGAGGTGTAATTGCTCTAAGAAAGGAGAATTATAGCTACTCAGCTGCTAAGATTTGAAAGAGCTCCAAAACCACAGCTCTATTTCATCACACTTAATTTTTGTAAATATATTAAATTCAGTCAAGTCAGTAAATTAAAATAATATAGTAGATCGTATCATCCCAGACTTTGGCAAAATGTGATACAACCCCTTTTAAAAAAACCTACAACTGTCTTGCCTGTGAGGACAATCACACGGATGAATAGTGGCTAAAGGGCTATAAACAAAAAGATCGCAGCTACACAAGGGAGGTGCTAGTGGATTGCCACAGGGAATGGTATTAGGATCAGTTTTATTTAACATCTTTATTAATGATCTGGAAGAACGGGTAAACAGTACGTTAATTAAATTCACAGATTTCAGTATCGTGAGAGGTGTTATAAACATGACAGTGGGGAAAGACTTATGCAAAAGGAGGTTAAAAACACTGAGAGAAGTAAGAAAGCAGGATTCCTTCTGAAAAAAATGCAGGCTAATACATCTGAGAAGAATTTTAAAAAGTAAATAATCAGTGAGAGGAAGAAACACGAAAGCTGTTAACCTAAAACAAAAAGAGCTAAGGGCAGCAGTTGACAGCGAATTGTGTATGAGCTTGCAACATGAACGGGAAAAAGAATAAAATGACCCGGGCTACACGCATGGATGTATCACAAGACATCAAAACCATGCTGTGATACAAGTCTGGACTGCAGAAGCAACGAAACATATGGTCACTATACTACATCAACTAGCCAAGCACCTCTGCTCAACACACAGTAACATTAGTGACATCCACGCAGAATACCGGGGTTTCATTCTGAGCCTCTTCTGCAGATCTTTTTTAAAAAACCAACCAACCAAAAACTGACATCTGGGAATATTAAAAAACCTCACCAGAAGCAAGAGCAAAAGAGAAAAAAATGAAAGTATCATAGGGACTGAATAATATTACAATGTAATTGACACCGGGCCTGAAAGGTACAAAAATATCAACATCGTGAAAGGTACAGGAAATCTCTAGGCTCATCTCATGAAGTATGGTACAATTTGGATTTTTCAAAAATTAAATGAACATAGGAAGAATATGAGCAGAATATTAGTTCCCATTAGTAACACCTAATACACTAAGGAACAATCTTGAAAGGAATTACCTAAAACTTCTTTTCTTAAAACTGGGCAAAACATTAAAAAATAAAGTTTAGGAGATGACCCTGCGACGGCGGAATGACTTAATAGGTCTTTTCCATCTCTAACTTCAATGATTCCATAAGAGACAATAAGCAGAGAGACAACCCTCTGCAAAATTAAATCACTGGGAATCAACCAGAGAATGAAAATTAAATCACAGTAAAGTATTTTCTTCTTCGTAAGCATTAGCATTAATCACATGCAAAAGTAAAATATTAGTTAATTTGATTCTCTGTGCCTTGCAGACTCTGGTCAAAATGAATCAATGCAGGAAGAGTGATTTCTCTGATAACTGGCAAAATGATAAGGAGGGAGGAAAAAAGAAGAAAAAACCCCAATAGCTGGTGAAAATGAAATTACCAAAAGAGGACTAGAGAAAACCATGTTAGGGGGCCTATTTCTTCTGAATTCCTAATAAGAACAATATATGTAAAATTTCACAGTGGTGGCCTTGAAACAGCATTATCCGAAGATGGCTGGAATTGGAAAGAGAATCACCTTGGACCGTACAAACTATTACCAGTTTGCTTCAGTGACTGTTATTACTAGTCTGCAAACCTTTGATAAATGGCTTTACTCTACGGCACCTTCGAACGGTGAGCCCTCTGTAACACCTCAGGTTTGCCTCAGGGAGGAGGAGGTGGTGGGAACCCAGAATCCCAGCTCCTCCTCAACCAACACAGTGAAGAGCGGGTGCGACAAATTTGCAAGGCGCGATACATTTGGGAACCCCTTCTCCTTAATTGCCGTGAAACCGGTTACTTGGGTGCGTGTAAGGTGCTCACTTGGCTATTTGTGCTGGGATCACATCGGCGACAAGGCACAAGCGAAGGCATTACACCTGCGCGGTGTCAGCTGAGGGACAGAGGTGTCATGCTGGCATTTGACTCTGCTCTTTAGGCCATGAAAGGTTAAACTGGACAAACCACAGCCTAACGAAGCCATTTGTAGCTGGGGTGAGGCAGCACAACGCCTTTCCAATCAGCGGTTAAATAACTGATGGCACAAAGCAGCAAGGGACCAGTTCTCTGTGTCGCCAACAAGAATTCAGGTGTGGACTTCACTGCAAGTCAAGACTGGGCCAGTTTTGCAAAGGCTGGCAATTTAAGCTTGCGCACTAAAAAAATTGCGGCGTGCAGCATGGGAATACAGAGAAAACAGGCATGAACCCAGCAGAGAGGCAAGCACAGCAGCTGAGACCAACCCAGCTGCCGCAGGGCCAGGGCTTTTTCCAGACAGCAGCCCAAGTCTTTTAGTTCAGTGACAGACTTCATTGAGCTGGCACAGAAATACATAATCAACATAACAAAAAAACTTTACAAAATAAAATCAAAGGAATAGTATAGAAAAAAATAACTAGGGGCCTGGTTTGTTTCTTCTGATACATTTTAAAAATAGATAAGTTTCCTTCTACAGGGAGGAAATACTGTATTTAATTAGAAGCATAAATCATTACACTTTTATAGTTAGTAATATCTTCTATAATGAAATTAGATTAGTTTCTCACTACACACGCTGTTTATTGTTCAAATTTTACGGTAAGTTCTAATAATGGAAGTGTTACAGAACAGTTTAGTTTCGTTTATATTCCACCAATTCTTAGCTTATTTTTTGTTATATATAGATCAGGGGAAATCTGTCTGGCTTTCTGCCTACTGCAGGAAAATACGCACTATCTTAAATGACCCTCTGACTGTTATGGGGATGGATTTTTCCTCAAAACTCTGTAGGAGTTTAAAACGTAGCTCAGTCTCTGTGATCAAGGCTTAAACTTTAATCCTCTCCTTTACAGATGAGGCAGGTTCTTCTCATTCAAACCGCACCTAACAAGGGGTTCGGCTGCGACAGGATCCGTCCCGCAGCTGCCGGTTAGCTCCCTATCAACATGTAGCCACAAATGTCACCAACTTCAGCAATTTTCTATCGGACTGCAATTATTTTCCTCCTTTTTATTTCCCCCATCCTACAGCAACACAATCAAGACGTAAACACAAAGAAAGTGCAGCAGACACATCACTGATTTCACTGCCATTTAAGACAACCCTGGCAGCTCTGCGCTGCAGACTGATGAGGGAAGCACATTAAGCACTTGCAGCAGAACATCCAAGCAGACCTGTTTTGCAGCCTGATTAATAGAAACAACCTCTAAGGACTAATCACAAGTCGAGCCCTGTTTTGTAGATTAATAGAACAAAGGCACAAGAGAATAGGGAAAGTTACAGGACTGGAATATAAATAAGAAAAGGTGTACACACTAGGTAGTTTGACTGCTAGTAATTATCAGCTAACGGCACATCCTTATGGCGAGGTCTCACTGTTCTGTGCTAAAGCAGCTCACTTCCAGATGCACGATCAGCCTCTGCATCTCTGAATATTTGATCTGTATTTTAACTCCAAAATTTATGAAACAACAACAACAAAAAAAGTCATAACAAAGCACACTTTCACCTCTCACTAAATATCACTTGAATTTCTGTTGAGATGAGGTGATTACAAAATTTGCAGGAATTATACTTTTCCGTTCAACATACACGGATCAGCAAATACAATACTGGCAGATAACGAATGGCTGTTACCCAAAGCTCTGCTGCCACCGCACTGTGATGCCAGCAGAGGTGCCACGCACCCCACCTGACCCTGCGAGGGGGTGTGCCGCTCCTGCCGCCCCAGCCTGGCCAGCGGGTTTTGCTGGCCCTGAGCAGGATTCCACCGCGTAGGAAAAGGTCCTCAGCCAAAGAAAAGTCCTACAAATAAATGCAAGAGCATGTACGTTTTTTTATTACCTGGAGTTTTGCTAATGTTCAAGAACATCTAGAAGTTATACATGAACTATGTGGAATGTCTACACAAACACCATACAGTCAGTGATGGAACTTTTTTCTCTGAGGAAAACTGTTTCTCTGCTTTTGAAAGTATCCAACTTGTCTGGCTATAATGAAATGTAGTGGCGATAACGGCAACACAAAATGCTGCATCTGTGCCTGCTTCAGAGCTCCAGAACTAGTGCAGGTACCACTCGCAGCCAGTGCCCCATTAAACACGTGGAATTTGCTGTCCAAAATCTGAATGAACTAAAAAAGTCCTTCTGACTCCAGCAGGGATGGATTTCATCCTGTATGTTTCAGAATACCTCCTTATCTACAGAAAGGTTAAACAATATACTGAATTCTAGCAAAGTGATCTAGACTTGACTTATTTGTGCATTTTACAAGCTTTCATAAAAGCTCAGCCTCTTCCAGTGCTATATACACAAGAACACTAGCAACGTCATTCTTGAACCTTATAAATCTAGTTTACCAGAAAGGATTGTCAGGTTAGGCAATGGAAGACATTCTTTCTTAAAATGGTATTTTCCAAGTTTCTCAACAAACATAAAACCTGTGTTACATTCACAAACAGATGAGGGAGACAAACTTACTAAGAACTGAAAAAACAAATTTAGGTGCCCTGAACCCAGGGGATTACACTGTATTGGGGGATCCCATATTAAAAACAGGAAGAATTTACGACCACAGATTTTTGATTAACGCTCGGTTTGCCTTTCTCCTCCAGTTTCCTGCTATGCAGGACATGGGAAGTGTCCCAAGCAGCCCAGATGGAACACCAAGAGAGGTGTTAAAGAGAGAACACCTTTCTTGCAGTTTCTTTTTATTACATTCCCAGTTTTGGAAACAAGATGCATTAAAATCTGTGCCAGCAAAAGGAGATTGAAAGATTCATCCTTCCTTCTTACGTAAAGCTTTCTTATATAAAGTTTGAGGCAATACACAATCCATAAGTATATTCTCAGGGTACAAACTTGTACACCTTACTCAAGAGGGCAATGCAGTTAGGAGCTGCAAACACCAGCTTTTGTCAGTAAGACACACCGATTCACACACGTACAGAAATCAGCTGGCTTACTGAGGAACCAGATTACATGACTACTTTGTTAGTCCTACCCATCCAGCACATGCGGCTGAAGCATCAAAGCGGAAGGCGAGAGCTCTCCAGAAAGCAGAGGACAGACAAGTTGGCAAGATGTGCAGATACAATAGCCAAGTACTCACATCATTACTTGCAAAATAAATATGACAACACACTTGTCAGATGATTTCAAATCATCACAAGCTCATTTTCTAGGAAGCATTATTTCCTATGTCAAAGTAGCCATCGGCACCGGGTTTCCAAGCGCGACATGCATGTCAGTATGCAAGGCAAACCGTGAAGCACAGATATGAAAGCACATTGTGTTTAATGTTTATCTAAAAATGTTAAAGAGAAGCAACGCAGAACAGAGTTACTAGGTGGTAACTCCCATGACTTTCTCCCAGGTACACTCTGCATGCAGGCCATGAAACGATGCCCTTGCCTGTGCAAAATTAACTGAGGAGGTATCAAGGCATCACAGCTTGTGAGCCCTTCTATACTCGCTCAGGGGTGTATGCAACTCTGCCCCATCTACGAAGGCACAGTAATAAGCTGTTGCCATTTTCCTGCCTGAGAACCACTGCTTAAGGCTTCTCTCTGTGTGCGCACACACACACATAGCTCTCAGCCTCATGAAGATTTTGATGTTTAACTAGGAGAGTCAGAAATGTCAGCAACTCTCATACTTCAGATGCACACAAACCATAATGCAGAGCAGCACCTAAACATTTTAGAGGTGGTTATAAACACCCAGCGGTCTCATTGATTTTTAACTGAATCCATGAGTGTTGACCACTTCTGAAATAAGGTGCCAGATCTATTTTACTGGACTGATTCTCACGAAAATCTGACGAATGTAGCTGTCACTCTTGACCTTTATGTCTATGCTCAGATTCATGATCAGTGTTCTCTCAGTTGAAGTGCTTGTGCAATTTTTGCTTTATTTCCTAGCCTCTGTGAATTACTTTAAGCATTTTATACGTGTCAGGGTGAAGTTAGCATTCTGATCAATAAATATTAGATAAATATGACCCAAATCATCTTGAACACGGTCAAGAGAAATCTTCTTCACTGGGAGCTAACAAAATCTAGTCACTTGCTACTTGACTGACTTTTGTATTAAAACCAAATAGTATTTCAAACATAATTTCTCTTCTATTTCTACTTCATTTTATCACCATCACGTGAGCTTTACTATCAGCTCCACCCGAAGCAATGTAAATTCTTCCAAATTTTTTCCTGTTTGTCCTGAATAGATGAAATAAGAAGCAAGCCACCTGGAGACTAGATCCGTTTCACATTCCTGACAGTACACAGGACAACACCTATCTTCTCCCCTGCTGACCCTCCATTCTCATTCATTTCACTGCATCTTGTAAAAACACTTGAAAGCAACCTTACTTTTTCCAATTACAACTTAATTCAGCAAAGGTCTCTATATGTATATCTGTATTTAACTGATAATTAAGGCTTATTACTAATATCGAGTCAGTGAAACTGCTCATGTTCCAAACTTGGCACATTTAGGTCCCTTGTTGAAGGGGGAGGGGCTGGCTACATTTTTCCAGTGTGGGTTGATGCTCATACTGT
Organism: Opisthocomus hoazin; assembly: GCF_030867145.1. Lineage (NCBI taxonomy): Eukaryota > Metazoa > Chordata > Aves > Opisthocomiformes > Opisthocomidae > Opisthocomus > Opisthocomus hoazin. The sequence continues at coordinate 8,574,903 of NC_134420.1, forward strand.
GAAGGTATGGGCCCGTGTAGTCTCTTCTCACTTATGGTCACAACTCCTGACTTAGAAATGATTCATGCATCCATTGCTTTCAAACCAGCAGCACTGCTGCTAACTCCCCATCAGATGGGTGGGCAAGTATGGGTCTTGCCCTTCCAATGATACAGCCTTCACGTAGTCCATCTACCCTGAACAGCAAAGTCTTGGTCTCCCACTTAGTTCCTCGCTGAAGCCCTGGTTTCTTCAGCTCACCAGCTGCTCCAGAGGGTCCTGAACCTCCTCCTGCCCTGGGCTCCAGCAGCCAGGCTCTGGCTTGCACTCGCCCACTCGCACTCCTACAGCCTCCTTGCCTGTTGCTCAAAGCCTCCAGCTGCTCCCTACCTCTTCCCATTCAGGGTATACCACATGGGGGCCATGAAGGGAAGAAAGCAGTGGGGCTTGAAGAGCACCATCCAATGCAAAATCAGTTCTGATGTAAGTTCATCAAAGCTCAAGCCCCTCTCTTCTCCAGTCTCCTACTGTGAAGGTGGCTGTCCTTGAGTGAAATAATTTTTCAGTCAACCTTAACAGCATGGTATTTTCAGTTTTGTATTTCCCCCCTCCTACACTAGACCACCACAAAGAGATATGGTGCACGTACAGGTAGAAGAAAATGGAAAAGTAAGAGTTGTGAAGTGCAGAAGCCACACGGAAGAATTTATTCAAGCAAGCATCAACATACAACACTGAGTCCAATCCCATACAGAACAGTGCATCTCCACATTTGGGTTAGCTCTCTCCTTCCCTCCCCTTTCCCCAGTTCCCACTCTTTAAGGCAGTTCAGACCTCCTCCCAAGATGAAGGCTGTAGCAGCCAAGCTGAAAATCCCATGGGTTTTGTAGTATTCTCATTATTCCCTACTCTTCCTAAATCCTCACTGCATGCAAATGCCTTCCACCTGCTCAGTGCGCACAAATGCCACGTTGACCACTGCGTTACTCCAGGGTTCAGCAAAAGGAAAGCAAACTTCTTGTTCCTGGACAGCTGGTGAGCAAAAAAACAAAACAAAGCAAAACCACAAACACATGCACAACTTGCAGATTTTGTTTGCACAACTTGTTATCAAGATGACCTCGTTATGGAGCAAACCACACTTCAACCTATGAACAGGAGACCACCATAACTAATTAGCCCCTCAACAGCACAGCCCATGCTCATTCTGGCGCTCTGCTTTTTTTGCGCAGCACCAACTGAACTCCAGGCAAATGGTGCAGGAATGAGAGACCCAGAGGAGAGACCCACAATCGTGTCTTTGGTGCTGCTCTGGAGGATTCAAATCCCTGTTTCCACTCTAGGAAAGATTCAAAAGAGCTAAGAGAGCCACCATTTTATGTCTGTTTTAACTGGCTAGACTTCCACCCACAAACAGACACCGTCTGTGTGTTATACTAGTAATGAATATCCTAAAGTTCTTATTCCTGCTTAAGTCAAGCCTGAAGGAAAGGTCAACATTTCATGATTTGCCCCAGTGCCAGGATGCAGAGCTTTCCAAAGAATTGGCTCGGACACATTAGCATCATTGCATTAGAAATTACTTATGAGATTAAATATATTTAACAAATTTAAAAAAAAAAAAAAGAACTCAAGAAAGCTTTTAAAAGCAAACATAACCATTTTTTACTTCGAAGTGCATCTGATATCAAGGAGGCTGAAGAAAAATCAGCGACATAGCCAACAAGGCAAAAAATGTAAACAAACCGCTGCAATTCTAGACCGGGGGGAATACATTCTTCGGTCCTAAAATGAGAGACCTGAAGGACAAATGCCAAGAAAAACGAAACAGAAGTCTGCACCTTTAAACACAACCATGCCACAGTGGTGGTGTGTTTGTTTAACAGATTGACAGAAGACTTCAGTCCTTGCCAATACTTTTTTCAGCTGCTGACTTCTACCACATGAACGCTGGAATCCCTGAAAAACTCCAACCCCAGGTTTCCTTGCTGGTAAATAGCAATGAAGAACTTTACTGCTGAGTAGTCCAATTTCTATTCCTCCTTTTTTCAGGCGGAAGCTAATTGCCAACTAAGACTATGAAAATAAAAGAAATGAGATCCATTCCAGCCCATCAGTATATCTGAATCCTATCATGTGAGTTGCCAATTGGTTTTCCAGTCCTCACGCTCAGTATCTGCTGTTAATTTGCTTGCTATTTCAAGAACTTGAAGACTGTCAGCAAAATCCATGATGCATTACAAAACTTATAATTGAAATGAAAAAAATCCAACATCTGATGCTTTTCTGACAGGATAAACACAAAGTCTGAAAACACTGATCGGAACAAGGCAGAGGTACTAACTTGGAGATACTTATATTAAAATACGACTGCAAATGAAGCAGGGGAAGAAATATAGACTTACAGGAATAATCCCAAAGTGATGCAAAATCACTCGATGAAATACCCCAAATTTACACTGGGCTAAAAAGCAAAGAAAAAAAAATGCAGAAAAAAATATTGCACAAAACATTATTTTTAAAGAAGATGACTGAAGCTGTCTATACTTTCTTAAGCCTGCATTATCTATGCCAATTAAAATTTTGCTTCTGAAAAAGAGTTAAGGCACTTCCTCTAGAGTTACTAAAAAAAGCAAATGAAAGCCTTGGCTTCGCAGAGGTGAGCGATAGCGAACCGTTTGTTCTTGACCTCTGGATCACCCTACAGATCAAATTCTTGGACATAGGAAAAACCCACTAGTATTCATTAAAAGCAACTGGGAGGCCAGCTTTGTGCTTCTGTTCTTGAGACCCGAACAAGCTACAACTCAACAAATGTGCAGGATATTGCTGAACAATGCTGCCGTTCCTGTCAGAAGGGAAGAGCTTTATTCCCGGCTTCATTCGGGATGAATTGATTATCATCAGAATAATGCAAATTGCAGATTTCAGTCATTATTTAAATAATAATCAATTTTAATCTTTCATGTTTGTGCTTTTCAGGTATTTCCACAAAGTTGATTCCATTAACCATTAAAATGCATTGATTTATATTGAATTAGCTTTTCTATTAAACATTTTCTTCCCTCAAAAAGATTAATTTATCTGTAGTCATCTAAACAAATATATAGGCTGAAAGTCTTAGGTCTTCAGGTTTACTTTTAATTCTGCTCGATATGGGTGGAATTTGCCCATGTATTTTAATAGCTAAAAATCATGTAAATGATTGCTTCATTAGATTATTTTATACTTACAGCTTGTGACCTTTTTTGTGGAATTTTTATGGAGAACAGAATTTAAAATCCATAAATAGGCCTATTGACACATTATTAATGAAATTAACTACCATAGATTTCTATGCACACAAAGCTTATCAGAATACTTTTCAATTTGAACTATTTTTGGTTTTCAAACAAAATAAAAGCTACCTGTAGAGTTGAATAGCAGAACAAAATAAAACAGAGAAAAATATTCTCCCTGAACAATTCCTTCTGTCAAAACGTGGCTTAAACAAATCCTGGCTCCAGTTAACTGCAGTTCTCTGGTGGTTTGAATGCTTTTAAAGCTTCATTAGAAAACAGACATTGCTTGAATATTTGTATTCAAACCTCTGCAGCACACTATAGTAAATTCAGTCCTTAGCACTGATGAACAATTTCAAATATAATTTAAAAGATCACATGTATTTTAAAATAACAACATTTGAATTTAAATAAAACTTAGACGTATTCACTTATACATATTCAGCACCCAAAGCTGCAGCAAAAACAGACTGTCTCGCCTTACCCTTTTACAGACACATCACTATGAGTTATGCTTATGTATACTTCACAAATGGAGTTTTAAGACTTAAAAGATTCGTATACCCATTACTGTTTGTATTTTTTGTCCTGTTCAATAAATAGCCTCAATCTCAAATTTCCAAAGGAGAAAATGTTTCCGCTGGAATCTTTAAGAGTTTCCACTGCATAAACTATCAATTCTTTTCCCACCAAACAAGCCAGGTTCACAGGGCAAAGTCAGAAGGAAGAGAAAGGAGGGAAATGTTTTTGTGGATTGTGATCTATAGACCAAACGGAAAATCTTCAGCCATTTTGCTCCTTCAAGGTACATCAAAGAATCTCCTATTTAAGGTGTGAAAATGTCAGTTACATTCTCCACCTCTGAAAATGAGCAGAGCTCTGAATGTGATTCATGTCCCACCCTCGCTCTTTTCTCTTGCAGGGGCTGATACTCTTGTTTTCAGCTCCCCTCCAGCTAATGCCATTTAATACTCTCAGAATCATCAGGCTAAATTCAAATTTTCTGCTCCTTAGAGGCTGTTGATATGCACCACCGCACATTCCAATTGCAAACACACATGAATGCTCCCGTGTATTGTAAGTTATTTTCTACATACAAATTCTACTAAATTGTAAGTTAGGAGGCACTACTTGAATTCTCTTAGGTCTTTAGAAAGCTTTCAGATGTACCATGAGTAATAACATGTAATGAATATGGACTGATATTTCTTTCCTGTAGTTACACTGAGTTGGCAATTTACATTTTCTAAATAGATGACTTATAGCCAGTTTTCCCAGGATCCTTGCAATTACTTCTTAGAAACCCCTGACAGGCTGAAACCTCCAGAATCACAGCTGTTATTCTTGGTTTGATCCCTCTTTTTAAATTAAAACCAGTAGCTTTATCAGCAAATGAGATTTTTTTTCCCTCTGGAAATACTTACAAAAATGCACATAAATTGAACATGCCAACTTCTCTCATTTTAGGGTTGGTGCATCTTCTGGGTTAATGACCAGTGTTCCACTTCTGTGACAGAACTAATTGGGGTAAGGAGGTCATAAATACATACAAAACCCCACAAATTCTCTTCATTTGGGGTAATCTGAAGATTTATAGTAGCAGAGTGAGATGGGATTGGAGGGGAAGGATAAAAAATTCAAGAAGTGCTAATAGGCTTGTCTGATCATCGTGTCTCAGTTTCCAGGCACAGAACAGATTCGGAACAGATTTTTCTAGAATGTGACATGACTTTTCCTTTCTCTCAAAGACCAACTAAAATGCAGGAGATCAGCAAAATTTTCACTTTTTCCAGGGGGCTGGGGGGGGGGGGGGGGAAGGAAAGAGAACCCGAAAAGATGACACCGCATCTCTGTGCTCTGAACACAGACTAGCTGATCTAAAAAGCCATATTCAAAATGATAGCCTCAACTCCACGCCAACAGTTGCTCAAAACATGCTTCGACAACAGTTTTTCCCAGATGAACACAAATGCAACATCCTTAAAGAGAGATAAGTCTGCACTTGGCTGGAGCTCAGCATGCCTTTCTAGCAATCTAGCTTCATTTCCCATTGATCACTAATTGGAAAAATGCAGTTATCAATGGATTATAGGAAGGAATAATAAGATTTGTCTTCCATGACTAGGTCAGAATACAGGTGCCATTCACCTGTTACGGTTAAAACAACTCAGTTCCTTGATGTGGTGTCCCTTAATATTTCAGAACAAACAGTCTAAATCCATGCGTATACCTGTAAAACAAAAGAACTTCTAAATGTAGCTGGAGACAAAAGGATAACAGATTGCCATTATGGATTCAGGAGCAAAAGAGGGGAAAAAAGATCACTACGTTTTGCCACTAGATATAAATGTAAACATAAAGGCATATCGCACGGTTCTCCATTTCAGAATACCAAGCTCTCTCTTCCCCAAATTTGGATTCCACGTTCTCCGTATTTCTCTAGCAACTCTGTAGTAAGAAGAGTTCATGTAAATCTGCCCCAAAATAAATTTGAAAAGATGCCTACACTTCATAATCATCGGACGTCTGCAGAATACAAGCGCTCCGAGTCAGAGACATACATATGAAGATGCTGAGCACAATCTTAATCTCAGCAGCTAACCTTCCAGCTCAGACAGCTGCTCACCTTGCAGCAAGTCTCAAATCCACCTCACACTACCCAAGGCCTCACATGCCATGGCTTCTTACTTTGAAATGTCTTTAAGAGATGATTCCTAACCTGAATTAAGATCATCTTTCCCAATTACCTCACACTGCAGGATTTAGGGTTAGATTTTTTGAGCGAAGAAATGCCAGGCTGATTTAAACTACTAGCTAAAGGCTGTGACTTAAATTAAAAAAATTAGTGCTGTAAGTCAAGAATGCAAGATATAGAGCTACATCAGAGTTTTCTAGCCAGCACTAACGTACACAATATGACAAAAAAAACAAGCTGTCAGAAGCATCAACGTGTGTGGTGGTGTGTGAATCACCACGGCCTGTGGGCCAAGTGAACAGTCAATGGAGATGAGGCAAAGGGGTAAATGTCCAATATCTGCAGAGGTTTGCCCTATTCTTTGGTTCAACCCCTGCCATTCCCCCATCCTCTCCTACTTTCACATTTAAAGCAAGCCTGACATGAAAAATATAAGTTATAAGACTATAATAAACGCTTCTTACAAGTGAGCATAAATTAGTATCTAAGTACTTCAGCTGACAATTAAGAACACCAAGTAGCCTAAAGGTTATCACCATCACTGAAGTTCAGTTAGTGTAAGAATTCAAAACAAGTGCTACCCAAGGCTCCACACAGAGATATCGGACATCAGAATTAAACAATATGTGGAAGAAACAAGAAGAGTCTCCTTAGTACAAAACTGGACAGCAGTTTTTCCCGCACAAGCTTGTCACGGGGTGAAATGAGATCAAAACTGGCTTGAAATTTCATTATCCCAACTTTACAAGCAAAAGAAAACAATGCCTAGAACCAATCAGAAATAACACTTGAAGCACCTGCTGCATCGTACCTTGTTCTGTGTGGGTGTTAAATGCTACCATACTAATTTGTTAGCACGGTAGACCTAAATACCCGAACACCATACAATATAATGGAGTTTCCTTCCGTAACACATACTAAGATGCCACTGCTGTTAATCCACAAGCACGGAGTAGATATTGAGTCCACAATTTTTTAAGTGCATTCAGCAGGCACAGTAGAAATAATTACAATTCCTTTCATCTTATTTCACACACATGGCTAAATACAACCTATTCATCAAAAAAAACCCACATGGCAATTGTTTCAGGGTGGTTTACAGCGAAGTTTGATACTGTTCTGCAGGGTAATGCCACAAAGCAACTTCATGCATTTGACAACAGGAGGGATTCCTGCTGTGGTTCAAGTAATAAACAGCAAAGAAAGTTTAAATTGAGACTTACCACGGGGCACCGTATATTCGGAATCCTTTAACTGTTACCTCTGAATCTTGTAAGTAAATACTATTTGTCAGGAGTGACTGAACATTGTCAAAGTCCTCTGGTTTCAATTTGGACACAGAGGGAAAGCGGTAGTAATCTTGTTTAACAAGGTCTGCCATGAATTCCTTATCAAATGTCAGTTCATGATTCCCAGCAATCACTATTTTATATTCATATGGTAGGTTTCCTGAAATAACAAAAAAGAGGACTTAATTAGCACATTTTCCTCCCATACCAGCACTGCCGGCACAATCAGTAGACAGCCAGCAGTGACAGAATGAAATACCCAAGAGCTGTGTGCATCTCCATCTTGAGAAGAAGTTATTAGCGCTGCTTCTCTTCCATTCAATGAAACTGTGTTAAAATGTAATGTCACACAAAGCAATGTCACAGTAAAAAGCATTAAAACCGAACAAGCTGGTAGGCACCAAAGCAGCTCCAAACGTGGCACAAAGCACCACTGCTCCCTTGCTTTCCACTGACGACACACTGGTTTAGATCACCCTAAGATGTGACTGAGTCCCACCACTCAGTCCAGGGGCTGTGTCACGGACAGTGGTCCCGAGTCCCAGTCCACAGGAGGGACCTGAGGTGGGATACCTCACCTTGTCCGAGCGGGTAGGCATACCAGAGGCTGCAGCATGTCTCACAAGTATGTCATGAGGGTACCAGGCATGAGGTACTGAGCTAGGCTGCTGGTGCTGTTGTTTTTAAATTATGCTGTTATTCGGATTAATTTGTGTTCACGTGACATTTATTCCAGACCTAGTCTGTTCTCCAAGCTTCAATTCACTTGCAACGGACTTTCGCTTTATTATTATTATTATTCAGTTTATGCTAGTATCTCATTTCTGTAAGAAGTACACATGTACAAGAAACCATGAAACTCAGGCAAATAAGATGGCAGGTAGGAAAAAGGAAATGTGGTTAATTCACATACCGTGAGGGTCAGAGATAGAGAACGCAGGCTTGATCACCCCAATTCAGGGCAACTATTCCCATTGTTTTGAAGGAGGCATGGATCAGGCCCACAGAGCCAGATTTTCAGAGTTCAGAGACAGATTTTCCAGCACTTGGTACCAACAATCAGTGCCAGATCTTCCAAATAAACATACCGGGCGCTGAGTTCCCTTAAAAATATGGTCCTATACTGTGGTGTCTTCACAGAAGTTAGGTTCTTTTACAAAATCTGTCCCACTGTGACTTGCCAAAAAATCACATGTAAGTTTGATTCAAAGCTAACTTCTACTGCTTTCACCATAAGTCCGATTTTCTAGTCTTACACCAAATCATTTTGATGTTTATTCCTAATAATCATTTAGAAAAGGTTAGTTTTGTGGTGGGTGTCGTTCCTCCCCCAAAGGCAGCAAAATGCATGTGGAAATCTATGAGTCCATCTTCCAGTTCTGGTACTCCCAAACATCTGCCGTGAGGAACACAGAATCGGACGCTATATATTTCTCATGAATACAATTCTCCTAAACAGATGTGGCTTTGCTAGTTTAAAACATGTCTTTCAATTTTCAAAACTGTTTGGGTTTGTGGTTTTTTTAAGAAGTAAGTTTCAAAGTAACGTTGTAAGTATTTACAAGAAGATTAACTTGCCCCTAAATAAGATTTGCAGGGAACCAGTCAAAATCCTCTGCTTTTCAATATTTACAGCACGGAAACAGGAGTTACACAGGATATCTATATAAACATCATCTTTGCAAAATTAGTTAATTCTGGATAGAAAACCAAAAAGCTACAAATCCCCTGAAAAAAACAAGCTGACATCTTCTCAGACTCCTCACATCTGAACAAAATGCAGTTCATACATATTCATAACTCTCTGCGGTGTTGTACTAGATTAAAAGCTGGGGCAGATCCAATAAATGCTCCTCTACAGTTTATGCCTCACTCCTTTCCCTCTTCCCTCCTCCTCCCCATCTCTGCTACATGCTGCCCTGCAATTCATTTTTATTTAAAAACTCAATGTGGCAGGTACCTACAATTCCTGCTTTCTGTGACTCCTGGGCACAAGGTAAAATTGCTATTTTCTCCTCTCTCAGGAAACATAAAAGATACCACTGGGATGAAATTTGATACACTTGTCATAACTATCAATCCCCCAAAACAAGCTAGATGCGATTAAATTCTCGGAGAAGTAGGATGGAGAAGTTAAATTCAGGTTTCTGCCAAGTTATCAACATTTGCCAGTTTTAGCAGAGAAAACTTCTCATCTTACTGGATAAATGTTCAGGTTTTGCACTTTCTCCTATGTATTTTGATAGATGTGAAAACCAGCACATTTTGCTGATATTATGTCCAATTAAGTCTGGAACATTTTGCTTGAAGTCAGCGGTGTTTTTGTCTTGACACCTTGAAAAAGAGGGCTTAATTTGGAGACACACAGGACACGAAAAGACAAGCCAATGGTGACAGCAGCGATTATTAAAACATATAAATGTAACATTATACATGTTATATAAGCACCTGAGATCAGCAGCAAAACCCAAACTGTATTTAGTGCAGCTGGTGTCAAGACAGGTGTTGATTTTATGAAGACTAAGAAGAGGCTCTGCTTGGTTAGCTCTTGAGAGCCAGGAAGCCCTGGGAGAGAACAGCCTCTGCCCGGTGCCGCTGGGGAGCCCAGGATACCACCCCGGCAACGAAACCCAAAGACCAACACCCAGACTGAGAAGTAAAGCAAAACAGGCCCTGGAGGAGAAATCCCGCGGGGACCAAAGTTCGTCAGCGTCTACCTGTAAGCTCTAGCTCGGCAGCACTGCACACCTACTGCCGGCGAGTAACCAGGGCTGGCTGTGGATGTCATGGCTACAGACCCAGGTCCACCCCCCAGCAATGAGATGAGATGAGATGAAATGTGCTTCACTCCGTATTTGTACATACTTTAATATTTACCATAGGGTGGGCACCAAGGTCTGACCTGGCTCCCTACCTAGTTCTCTGACTTTATAACCAGCCACATTTTGCTGTGCTTTTCCGGAGCTGGCTCGGGAGCTAGCGATGGGCAACACCACTCATCTAAATGCAAACACATCAAAAGCCAGGCTCAAGCAAAGGGGAGCAGCAAGAGGAAGTCTCATCCACTTCTTTCCTCTTCCCTGAGGAAAGACTATATAGCACTAATCACAGCAGTAAATTACCTGCAATCAGATTAGCTATTTATTCATCGCATTCAGGTCTTCCCTTCGTGGAAGACCCTGTGGCAATGCACAACATTCATTCTCTCTGACACACTTTATATTTGGTGTGTTTTCTTTTGGCAGTCCCGCCCTTTGTCTCTAATCTGCTGACCTTCTGTGTTTAATACGGAAGCATAAAAAGTCACACACAAAAATCTCATACTCCATGGTATTTTCGTTTCATCTTGACCAGATTAATCTACATCTGTGCTGTCTGTACACAGAGAGAGATGCTGTAGCACAATACACAGGTTGAAAGGCATTTCCACATTTTCCTTCACTAAATTTTTGTTAGCCACACTTGGTCTTTATTAGTCTAGTTTCCTAACTATTAAATTTTCCACCATGCATCAGTAACATTATACATTCTAATTTATACCATAAATCTGGAAAGATAGAAGAACCGCTGTCCGAACTAGGAAAAGAGTTTGATCCTTTTGCTGGGTTGAACACTTCAGAAACCCCTATTACCAATTCCTACCATAATAATTGAGTTTAAATTAGAACTACTTAAATGTTTAAGAGGTGAGATCAAAAGGCTAAAATTACAGCTGCTAGAAACGGTTATGGTACCAAGTCTGTGAAGCAGAGTCACTTATACTGAGTATTTGAAATTCCATATATTTACATGTATATACACACACAGAGTTTGTGTTTGTGCACCTTCAATATATATTCATATTATTTTGGCTAAGATGTTTTTCAACATCTGCCCTCAACAGTAGAAACAAGGGCACAATGTAATCATTGACCAAGAAAACAGTGCAATTAGACAAGTTGTTCTCTCGAAGACAAAAGGTCAGTATCACTCTTGCTCAAGTAGAAGCAAAGATAGTTAAGAACTTGTAGAAATGGAATTGTTTATGCTAAATATATTAATCTGGGAGTCTCAGATTTCTGTGACTTCTCATTTAACAAGTCAACCCAAGCTACAGTCCCACATACCTTTGTCCCCCAAGTGCTCATCCTCATTCCTGTGCCACCTCACCTCTGCCAACACAAGGATTTGGTGGCTGCAGAGCACAGTGGATCGGGAAACTGATCCAGCTGAAAATGATGTAGCAAAAAACGAATGAGGCTCTGTGTACACTAGTAAAGCAGGATTCTGTTGCTGGCTGCAACCACTTCTACTGCTTTAACATGTTAGCTGAACAACAGACTGACTTTAAATACACCTATTACACAGAACCGGGGGGAAGGTGGCGAGTGGAGTGTTTTTTTAACCTACGTAAGTAGGTGTTCCAGTGTTTTTTTAAGTTCACCGTAAGTACTTGATCCTAGGAGTCCCTAATCTGTTGAACAACCGTTCCCATTTTAATGGCATGCTTCATATGAGTACAGTTTAGTCACACAACCCAAGAGCTGCCAGACATGAAAAGGAGCCTGACTGATAATGAATGTTAACTGCCGAGTCCCTATAAAAATAGAAAATCACATTATTTTTTGACTACTGTTACCTACAAAACCCACAGGGAAGTAGAGCAATAAGAAATAATGTGATACTAGCTGTCTGCATAACAGTAGCAACCTGTATTTACACACAAACGCTATGCAAGTGCTTTTGATGTGAAGCCCTGAATATGCATATGCATGCATTAACTATTCAAACCACGTCACACTTCCACGAAATGTGAAGCATTTTCATGCCCATTTCATAGCCTCCTAGACCCTTTGGCCATATGTTGAGAAATGGGCTGAGAAACCTTTTAGTGCAAATCCTAGTCCCTTCAAAAAGAAGGAAATCGGTACAAGTGAGATGCCTGTGCAAGTGAATCATCTTGAATTTACGGTATATCCTATATGCTTCAAAAATGCAAAACTGGTCATGGAACGTTCACCTATAGCCAACCACATACACATCTGGAGATAAACACTGAATGAGCAGATTTTGTGTGGTTCCTATGGACTTCCAGTTCCTGCTGCAGCACAGGTTTGCTGTCAGTTGTCTGGCCGCAGCTGCCCAAGCTGCCCACCGACAAATGGGCAGCAGGCGAGGGCAACCAGCAGAACCTGGTACTGGCCACAGCAGCTCTGTAAGTCTTCGTACAGGCTTCTTATGGAAAGCCCACTGCACCTCAGGGCCATGATTACTCTCTCTTCCCAGCATTTATGGCACAATCACAACACAGGCTCCTTTTAGCCTTTTAAAAGAAAAACAGAGTATCTCAAAAGCTCCGATTTCTCCTTCGCAGCAACAAATGAGGTAGACTGTATAAGTACAGTTGTACAGACTTGAGCTTTCATATGATAAGCTGGACTCCTCTCACCAAAAATCATCTGCAGGTGCTGAGATCCAAAACGGAGCAGGAAAACCAAACATCTTTTCTAGGATGAGATTGACCAACTGACTGAAAATATTCTAGCTGTTTTAATCAAACAGCCTTCACAAAACATCCTCAATGGAATAACTAAAACTGATGTCCACCAACATGCTGGCTGAAAACGTAACCCATGAACCATTTACGAGCATTTTACCTCTCTGTCTATAGAAATCTACAGAATGAAATAACTAAAAAGAAAAAAGCAGACAAATAAAAGACAAAACATGCACAAAATCAGAACATGCTTCTAAAAAAGTACAAAGAACTGAAGTACAAAATCTCTCCAGATCTTCTTGATGAAAAGTATTCCACCAGTTTTTTAAACTATCATCAGTTCAGATGCCTCCTTTCCCCGCCCCCCACCCCCAAGAGAAAATTTTGGAGAAGGAAAAACAAAGGCAAAACACACACATGGGCAACACAGCAAGAGGAGTAGATGAATGAAAGAAAGTTTAACTGTTTTGCCTTTATGCAAAGAAAACATGAGACCACAGCACAGGGAGAAGCAAAGGCTGAGACCCTTGAATTCCTGTGATAAATCTAAAGCTTGTACATTAAAGCTCCCCTTTGTTAAACACGCTGTTAGACACAACAAAACAGAAATGTTAGGTAAGTGCAAGCTCTGCCTCTGACCTTTCACTCTGTAACCGTCAGGCTTCATTAATTTTCACAAGGCCTGACAGCTCTAGCGTTAATACTCACACTTGCGGATCGAGCCACACAGCAGGTTCAGACTGCTACCTTCTCCTCTGAAACTCATGCATTAGGATTTCTTCCATGCTGGCAATGGAAAACCAAGTCTAAGAAACATTAAACACAAAAAACTACGTTACAATAATGCCAAGGTCGAGTCATAAACCCACGAAAGCAAGGAAGCCCTGGGTGAATCTTGCCTGAGCACCTATAACTCAGCTACGTAGCGCCAAGGTGTTGCAGCAAACACAGTCCTCTCCCAGCAGCCGCAGATACGGGTGCTACTTCACCTACACGGGCACTCACAAGTCTGATACTGCAGAATCAGCGGTACCTAATACCACGTGCTGCCCCTCGTTCTCTCTCCCATGGGTAAATGTAGTGAATTGTGGACGATGCAGGGCCGTAACATCGCCAAGTGCAGCACGAGCCCTGCAACAGGGCCGTACATACTGTGGGACCTAGGTAATTACGGCTCTGATTTAACGATGATCTGCACCAGTAACAATTCCTTGCTTTTATGTATTTATGTCTCAACCATAACATTATTCTAATGTAACTGTTTGTGATTAATATCCTTTTCCTCTCTGCTAAATGAAAAAATGTAGCACAACATAAGCAGCATTCTCTTGTTTCACTTCAGTGTTCCCTGTCTTCCTTAGCATTATTCGGACACTACATGTGTTGGGTTTTGATCTTAAAGTTGTTTGAATTTCACCAGGCTACTGTTATTGAAACATTCTTTCTTGAAACACAGAAAGCTTCCCTGAAGTTTTATCAATTAAGACATGACATTTATTTGTTTTGAAACAGACAGAACTTGAAGTTCTTGTTTAGTCTAACCTCAAAAACAAGAAAGCCTCCAGATTTTGCAGCTCACAGCACTGCCAACTTTAGGTGTAAAGTCCTCCAAACTGAATTTAAAATTATGAAATTTGATACAGAAGGAACACAGATTTCTCTGCTTGCTAGTCCCTGGAAACGCTTTCTTTTCAGGCTTGCAACTATGTAACCTAAAAGATGGAACTTCCAAGAAAAAAAGGAAGAAATTTAAAAAAAAAAAAAAATCACCTGACTTAAAATCAAAAAAACTGACAGCTATGAAATTTCCCTTTAAACTTAGCAAATTCTGAATACACCACCCTCCCTGGAAACTGCAATAGCCTTATTCTTCCCTTTCATTTTTTGAAGATGATTCCTGCAGAAACGGTAGTTCCTGCTACTCTTCTCTTTCCCGCAGCAAAGCAATACATGAAGGACCACCACGACTGCTTCGGAGCTATGTGCGCACTTTCAAAGAGATCCTTTAAGCGAAATAGCATTCACTTGGGAAAATTTTCAGGCAAGAACATCTTTTGTCTGGCAGAGCTGAAGGGTGTTCCTCTGAGCAGAATTACCCCATGTTTACACTTCCAATAAGATTTGCATCTAACCCCCTGTAGTTTAAGGTCCATAGTGCATATGTAATACAAATACATAGAAATGTTATATTCTGTCCAATGGAATTTTACATTTTCTCTTGCGATCAAGTTCTTAATATACCAGGGCTGGCAAGTTTTAGACTGATTTCAGCTTGGTGTGGTTTCGAATGGCTCTGATCTTGAACTCTGAATACCAAAGCTGAGAATGGGAACATAAACTCCGCCTTCACAGTGCCAGCGGGGCTAAGTAGAAATGTTCTCCTTGAACTTGATTAAGACTAAATTGAAAAGGAACATTTTTGGTTAGGATTACATTAGGCTAATATATAGAAACGAACCCTAATACTTTCTAAATCTAATAAGAAAAACCCATCTCTATTTCAAAATTTTCAAAGCATTCTCTATAAATGCATCACAGATCAATTTACATGGTACTTTTGCCAATAAGCAAAACGAAATCACAGGTTCCAATTGGCTTAACTCATATTGGAAAGTGCGAAAGCAAATGCTAGAAAATGCAATTACTGCAAACAAACTCCATTTTCTCCACTCAGGAGGGAATTTCAGGGAACATTTTATTGCCCTCAAATAGTATTTCTAAAGGCATCAATACACAATTCTATTTTCTTTTCGGAGTCCCCCCACACTATATAACCTAATCCTCTATAAAGAAACTCACCAGATTTTGAAATAATATATCAGTTGTTGATATTACCTGGTGTACACACATATTGTACCATTTTAAATTATTTTTCTCCATGAATCTTAAGAATATAAAACCCAACGGTCTCTGACACAAACAGATCTGGACCTACTTCCCATAACATACCCTTTGTCGCTGTAATTTACAATTCCAATTAAGTCTTTTTTTCCTAAAATAAATGAATAAAAGCCATCAAAAAGGAGGTCATCTTGAGAAACAATTATACAGAAAGTAATTAAGCTAATCATGATTATCACAGACAATGTCTTGGTATTTTCATGTACATACATTCTCACGCTGCAAAAGGCCACAGTGAATGCTAAGGATAAGATTTTCCAGACATAGTAAAATCCTTATTTAAAAAAGAACCAAGACTGGATATCAATTCTTCACTACTTAGTGACAGAAAACTTACTGAAGGAAATGAGAACTATAAATACAGGACCCAGATCTAGACTCTGCCCCTATTTTTTCTGCCTTATTGACAAGGACCTTTATGTGAGCGGCAGAACTTCCTTGTCTGATGTTCCACAGGACTGAAAACCACACCTCTATCAGGACACTGCCGATAACTACCCACCTATCCTAAGATAAACAAATAAATAAATTAACTGCTGATAACTACCTATCTTAAGATAAACAAGCAAACAAATCAATCAGTAAACACATATAATCACCATAAACATTCTCCTGTTTCTCTACTTTCTGGACTTGTTTCCATTATTTGTTTTCTCATTTTTAAATGAAAGTCTTTGAGGCTTACAATGCACAAAGCAGTAGGCAGACACCTCCCTCTATCTTGCAGCCTGGTAAAGCCTAGTCAATACTCCTGAAAAAATCCCTCCAAATGCTTCCTTCTTTCTGTATCCCAGGAAGGTAATCACAGTGTTTCTTAGGAAAAGAAAAATCACAAATACATAAACAAGAAACTTCAGATAACTATTTTAATTTTCTTTCTATAATATAGTGTATTTTACATAACTTCACAATTTTTATACCTGGAGCTGAAATCCTTCCTTTCAAAACTATAATTTTTGAGGACATTATTAGTAAACTACAAAACATACTGGGGCTCAGACTTAACTGACTACCAATACTAACGAAATGTAGATAAATTGCCATAATGATAAGGGAAAAAATAATAAGCAGGCACAGCAAGCATAATCCCAAGGAAAATAAACTGAAAGGAAAAAGAATAAGGTAAAATATTTTTTACATATCCTGAAGGTTTTAAAAGCATGGACTGCTGCTTAAGAGCAGGACATCAGCTTTTTAATAACGCTGAGAATGTGACATTCTCCAGTGAGCTAAAGCAACTAGCGGGTTCTGAAATTTTACCCTGTGATCATGTTTTGTGCT
Organism: Opisthocomus hoazin; assembly: GCF_030867145.1. NCBI lineage: Eukaryota > Metazoa > Chordata > Aves > Opisthocomiformes > Opisthocomidae > Opisthocomus > Opisthocomus hoazin. The sequence goes on from NC_134420.1 coordinate 8,591,805, forward strand.
TTTACTTGTAAACATTTAAGTATAAGAAGCAAGTTTGATATTCAAAGGTGTTTTTAAACATGTTTTCGGATACCGATGCTGATGTTTTTTAGGAACTGTTCCTTCCTTTTCTAAGTCAGAAGAGAAATCTAAAACCTGAACTAAACTCCACTTCCAGAGGCAGTCCGACACCCATTTGACAGCACTAGGTACTATATTCAGAACCACCTCCACAGTCCTTTCCTGAAATCTTTAAAAACTACACAGAGAACGCAAACAGAAATTACAGTCAACTAAAAATATTCAGGCAGGTCTCTATGAACCTCCAGTATTATTTTCTGAATCCTACATTTAAATTTATTATTCTAAATAAACCTAAACATTCCACTATAGTCATTCAAGATGAACTTGGATACCAGGAATCTCCTGAGCCCCATAAGGAAATTCCTTTTAATAACCCAGCCCACAGAGAGGTTTCTTAGCTACTGAAGGAGACAACCGAATCACTGCAGCTATATCATGTTATTACAAGGAACTGAATTCCTCTTACGTGGGGGTTTTTTTTCCTAGCCATCTAGAATTGCCCAAGCAGAACGGCACACAGCCTCAGACACCTTCCCTGTAAGTTTAAGCACATATAGTAACTCCAAACATTAAAAAAAAACAGAGAGAAGGAAACTTTAAGCCTGATAAAAAAGTCTAGAGTGGTAACTATGGAAATTGGTGGCAGCGATTTCTGAATTCCAAATCTCACCCTGCTACTGTTTCTTGCTACCTCCTCTCTTCGCCTGGCTTTGCAGAATTTCAGTTACCAAATTAGTTATGTTACAACACCGCAGGACCTCATGACAGACAAAATGAAGTTTTTTAAGAATCCAAGGCACCACTCTTTGAATTTCAGTGGGCAAACCTATGTGCTGAAATACCCCCTAACTGTCCTTCCAAAGAAGGAAGGACAAAACAGATGAATGAAAATTGTATATGTAATGCAAACTCCATTCTGCAGTCTAAAGAGACTGCGTGCTTTATTTGTGATGGAGTTCAGGTGAAACTCTTCTCTTTCCTGTCTTTGTTACTACAAGTACATAGGCCCTCTGCTGCAGCCGTCTCTGCTCCTTAATAAGGGTAACAGTGAGCACCTAACCTACTAAGGTAGTGAAGTGTTTTTCAATCAAATTAAATGGATATGTGAGATTTATGGTACTTGTAACCGTGCATTTGAATGTACAGTAACGTTTTCACAAGGTGCTGCAAAATGTGTATGATGCGGCACCTGTAGTTTCCTCTTGTGTACAGAAGTACACTGAGGATTCTGGTGCATGAATAAATATTTCTCCATAATTAAATGCTATCATTAACTGTTGGGGCATGCAGAATTGCCATTTTTCATCTAGCATGCTTTCTGCAGAATAGGGTCTCTCTTGCCTTACCCGTTTTAGCCATCATTTCTAGACTTAAAAAAAAGGAATGAAAAACCTGCTGTATAAAGGCATGATATGCAGACCTTAAGTTTTGCTGAATAAAGTGACAACTAGAGTTAATCAGCTGGTCACTGAAACGAAGCACTAAGAGAACAGCTATTTCAGTCACTTACACGAAGGTAACAATTTATTTCTTATTTATACTCCTTTCTGCTAAGGTTTTGCCCTTTCGGCTCAAAGGCAAGCATCGCTGTTTTTACAGCTGGCTTCACGGAAGCATTTGTTTATGAACGGCTATATTGCTTCCACTATAACCGTACACACATCCTCTCCAGGAAGGCACTCCAATGCCAGGACCCGTTCCAGCAGAGCCAGCCAGGGCTGGCAGTCCCCGGAGCAGCGGCTCGCCCTTCCCTCCGTCCCGAGGGCTGCCGGGCACAGGGCATCCCCTCAGCCAGCCTCGCTCAGGCAACCCCTCCCTTTCGCACTCCGGCTACCCGCACGGGAATTGACCTTCACAACCAGGAGACTGCAAATGGCGAACGGCTTTCCCTACAGCGCTAGCCTGGGAATTACTTCGCGTGGGGTTTTATGAGGGGATGTTAGTCCTGGACCTTTACTCTCACGACCACGAGTACGGCTACAGCTGTTATTTTATTCCCAGCAGCCACCGAAGCTTGCAGCAGGGACAGGGGAGAGCAGAAGGAACGAACTCCTTCCCCACAATGATAAGGAGACACCTCCTGCGCAAAACTGCAGGAAACTTCATGGCTGCCTTGTAGCTTTTCTGCTCATCCCTCAGCAGCGAAGGCAACTATCAAGTGCTGGTTAGGCAGCAGGGAGCCTGAAGAGCAACGTATGGGGGAGAGCAGCTCAGGTAAAAGTAAGGAAGTACAGGGAATTTTTTATCATTTGCCGCTCTGTTTTAAACTAAAACTCTCTGTGTTGGCTGGTTACACCAAAAAAATTTAATGGCAACACTCAGGAGAAAAGGAGCTATTGCACTCTTGATACTCAGCCTGGCTTGTAATATTAAAGATTCTAGTTCATTAGAAAAGATGTACATAATTCTGAGGTCTTTAAGGTTCACTTATCAACAGTTACAGGAAATTCTAAGTACAGAGTGTTCCTGAACTCTCATTTCTTAATTTTATTAACTTAGGAAGAAATCCAGCTCTGGAAAAAGCAGGTGAATCTCCACTATACATCCCTGTGCTCTTGTTTGTCTGCCTCTTCTTTGTAGTCTTCGTCCCTCCCCCAGTTTGATGTTATTTTGTTCTCTTCTATGTTGGCTTTGCATCTTCTTGCCTCTCTCCTTACATTGCTGTCCCCTGTTGTGCTGCTTTGTTCCTTCTCTACCAAATGTCCCCATCAATAGTAAGTGAGGGTTTGGTAACCGTCACCTCACAGCTGGGGTGCAGGATGAGAACAGAGAGACCAGAACATCTCGGTGAAGTGAGGCACCACACTGACCCCAGACTCGACATCGTCTCGAGCCCTGAGAAACTGCGTTCCCAAAGCTGTGGAAGGGCCACCATGAACCGGCCTGCACGCAAGCCAAACACCGAGACCTGCCCGGCGCCACAGGACGTGGCAGCAGAGCAGGTCCTCCCAGTCTTGCATCGGGGCCACCAAGAGAAGATGCTGCCTGTGGGTCTTGCGGGCACCGTTATTCACACCACCATGCTCAGGATGACAAAGCAGGACAAAGAAAACACAAATTCCTTTAGCTTGGGGAGCAGGGGTTCTCTTCTCCTTTTTCTCCCCACCAGTAGTACCAGAGTGCCCATGAATATAACACAGGTTCTCTGAAATCAATACACTCCCAATAAAGATTTTGAGCTCTTCTAACAGGCGCAATGGGGCTGGATGGTACAGGTGGGGTTGCACGAGTCTTTCTTTCGCAGCCCTTTTGTGCCAAGACACATTGTTCCCAATACACAAAATGCATGCAGAATTCATCCAAGCTCAAATACTCGGCTTCAGCCCACTGCAACAAGAGGGTTAATTAACAAGCTATGCAGGCTGGTTATAGCCAGCAAGAAGCCACAACCTATTTTTCTTTAACAAAAAAACAAGCCAGTAATTCTTGGAACATTTATTAACCCCCTAGTATAGGCAATTACTGTAAGATAAAGGTCTGCCAGTCTTGCATTAACATAAAGTGCTGCACATTGCTTTTCTACAGCATAGTAATGTCCACAACAGTGTGAATAAATGCTAACATTTGAGCTTTAAGCTTGATCCAACACCACACCCCCTGCACCCCCCCAATCTAACATTTTTAGCAGATCTTCACTCTCAGTGGCTGGCTACAAAAAAAATTATCATTTTGTACAAGCCAAAAAAATGCAGGATGACATTTCACTGAGATACCGTTGTGCAGCTCAGTGTAAGGTAATTCCATGCATTTCCTAACATGCAGAACTGAAAAGAGGCAGGGGGTGGGAAGCACAAACCCCAAGGATCACAAAATCCAAAGATCATTGCTGCTGTCAGCTAGGTTCCGTAGTTGCATACAACATAAAAAAAAAAAAAACAAAACAAAACAGTGATTTGGAAAAAAAAAGAAAAAGGCTTTGTAATCGACAGGACACTGCCAACCAGCTTTAAATTGAATTACACAGCCTGCTAATCTTTATGATGAAATAAAATTTCTTTGAACACTACACATGATACGAAAATTTGCAGTGCTTTCTCCCCCCAGCCCCAACTTCCCGCTGCTCAAAGCGACTCCTCTACCCGAAACCATGGTTCTTTCCAGGCAGGAATGTGATGCTCTACTAACAGAATGACTTCTTGTTTTAATTAGATACTGTTAATATGATGTGGGTGATCTGAAAATTTAGGGGAGAGGCATTTTTGTACTTTGTATTTTTGATGCAATATTTAATTTGTAAGTGACAAAATAAATTGGCAGTGTACAAGGAATACACACTTTGACTGCTTTCCACTGAAATCACTCTCATGTTATGATATGCGGCTGCGGCAGCAATGCTGGAGGAAGAATCTGATGACAATGTCTATAAAACTTTCTATTTGGGTGGCATTACTTGTTTCGTGCCTGGTCAATACAACAACCATAAATCTTTGTTCTGTTTTAAAGTGGATTTGCGGGAAAGAGGGAATTGAAAGGATGAATTATTTTGGTTATTTTATAAATTGTTTTGGTTATGGTTTGTTACTTGAAACCTGATCATCCCCCCCCTTTTAAGACAACAGCAGTTCAGGGAAGCAGATCCAAGAAATGACCGAGCTATTATTGTGATTGAAAGTGCTGTCCAAGAATTGTGCAATACTTTCCAGTGCTCGCTGGCCCCTTTCATTGAAAATTACCAAATGAACACATTAGGTTTAAACATATAAATAGCCACTCAATCCAGAACATTTTTCTCTTTGAAAGCACATTTCACCTAAGCCAAGTTTTCTAATGGCTGTCAAATAACACCTTAATGTTTGGCTTGACTGACCATGGCAGGTAGCACACAACTTGTATAGAGAATTTTACACTGTATCTCCAGTAAATTAGCGAGTACAGTTTAGGAAAAAAACTCAAAGTTTCCCTATATGCTATTAACAGATAGTAAAAATAGTTTCTTGTGAAATTTCTTTATAAAAAGTTGCTAGGAATAACAAGTGCAAAACAAGAAGCAACTGATCAGATACGAATAAACTTACACTGCTCCTCATGCACAAACTCCACTTCAGTCAGTGGAAATTTTACTCTCAACACTCATTTCTATACGATTTCTTCTATTTTACCTTTTAAGTTATACTTCCAGCATTCAGTTTTCCACAAGGCATCTAGTATCTGACTCAGAGTAGAGGATAAATATGAAGAAGCAGCTACAATAACCATAGCACAAAAGTAGAATTTTGCACCTTCCGCCCCCCCTTTTGTTTGCACATTTCACTGGAGATTTCTACACCAGGGAAACATTATTCAGCTTATCACCAAAAATCCACACGGCTGTATTTTCCTGTCTATTTTATAAATACAACAAAATGTTAACATTCAAATTATTTTTGTATTCCTCTGAGAAGAAAAAAAATAAAATTAGTATTAATATATCTACAAAAGGTGTATGCAAATAAAAGCTGAGCCCTGCTGATTTATTTAGTCAAGTCATATGGGAATTTAAAACTAAGTACAAAAAAGAATTTAATCATGACATTAAACACAGCTCAAGTTAGAACAAAAGCAAAGGAAATATTCTTAGGCAGCGATACTGCAACAAAATCTAAACAAACTTGGAAGAAGCTTTAAAAAAACTTTACCATAAAGACAGAGTGAAATACAGAACTCAGAGAACTAAATAAGTAAAAAAATCCATCAAACCACAAAAACTTAAAGACTCTAGATTTCACCTTCTAAATCTGGGGGTGTTTTAATGAAATTGCATCAGCATGTTCCAAACTCATAACATTAAGCAACCATTAGCAACTAGAATTAATAAGCAAGTTGACACACTAAAACTGTCTGTACAGGCTTGCCAGTGCATCTCCAGGTCTCCGTTACTGTCCAGTTCAGAGCATCTCTGAAGCAGGCAGCCAGCATGGTCTGGATCCCACAACTCACACGGAACTCCTAACAGTATCAGAGGGAGAGCAGAACGCCAGCACCAACGGCAGAGTCAATCGTCTTCAGCAGCCAGCTCAGCCTCATATTAAAAGAACTGTATCCCACGCCAGGGTCTGAAGACTGAAGCAGCTCCTCACCAGAGCCACGCACAGAAGCTAGAGCTGTTTTCAAAATCAGACTAATAGATTTTCCAGGGAGTTGCTTCCCTCTCCACCAGAACAGCTGTGCAAAACTCATACGTACTTACAGGATTAAAGCTACCTCAGCAGTTTCTTTCAATTGCAATGAATGCAAATTTTTTTCAAGTGCTAAGAGTTTTGTTCATCAAAATAGTATTTTATGTTTAGTCAATTATTCATTCTTGCTATAACAAGTAGAGCAATACAGGGCTCAAAATATGCTCCAGATGGTAAAAACACAAATCAGAAATAAATCAATTTATAAAAATAGGAAGAGATTTGATTTTATTGCCATAATTTTACTTTAAAATATTCATAAGCTTCCTTCTGGTTCTAAATTAGTTCCGAATATGTTGAGCTAATATCCCTCCAAATTTGAGAAATTTAGAGCTTACTGGTTTGCTTTTATAAAAAAAGTCTCATGTCAGATGCTAAAATAATTCACAGCAGAAATACAGTTTTACAGAGCAAAAGTCCTCAAGAACAAATACTTCATCACAATGAAGCTGTTTCGAGAGTACGTGAGCAAAAGGAACACACTCACACAAAACCCTGAATGAAATATGCCTGGAGAGGAGAGGAAGCCTAGATAGAGCGAGGGAATAACTGACCACAGAGACTGAGAAAGGATGCAAGAGGAATGTGACCCTGAATGTTTAAACAGTGATAAGGGAAGAGCTTGATCTCACTATTACACTATTTTGTTATAGGGGTTTTTTTCAGATTAAATTATACTATCTTCAAGATCAAGCACTATTTTGGCAGGTGTCTGGCTTACACTTTGGAATAGAATTTCAAATTTCTACAGTACTAATGGAGACATCTAAGTGCAGACCGAAGCCACGTGTCGGTCCATACCTCTGAGAGCAACACCACATTACCAGTGCTATTCCCATCTATTCCATGCAACAGCCAGCAATTCCAAGCTGAAGCTGCTATTTTCAATAACTAAACATTTACACAAATATGAACTTTAAAAGAACTGACAATACGTTTCTGAGGATGACAGAATTGTGGAGAGTGTAGAGTTTTACAAGAAAACTTCCACGTTAAAACAGTATAATCATTCTTTTTTTCTCTCTTTAAGTAACATGATGGAGGAACTACACCACAGGAAAGAATCTGAATTTTCATTCTGGCTCTGTCAACAATGTTTATACTAAAAGCAACGACATATTGCAGGTAAAGAAATATTTGTTCCAGTACAAACCCATATGTATTTGGCCACTAAACCATTCACAAAGTTCCTCAAGTCATTATCCCACAGAAATTAGAAGAAGCATGCCTTCAAAACAAAAACAAGACATGAAAGAAAAAACATGCAACAGCCAAGCTGCTAAATCCCAGAACAACTCAGAAAAAACCTAGCCAAATTCTACTCTCAGCTCCACAGACATCAACCAGTAGTAATTTCACCTACTGGATTGACTCACATCCACCACTGCAGAATTTTGCCCGATTCATCCAGTACTGTGCCTTACATTAGCAACCTTGCATAGGGAAAAAAAAAAAACATACCCAAAAATGAACACAGTAAGCAATAACCACTAGACAAAAAGAACAAAACCAAACTGGCAATTTGAGAAAAATGACTAAAGCAGATGCAAATTATTCACACAAGTAAGGATATGCACAATCAGGCCCATACTAATCGAGCACAATAAACATATCGTCACTCATTAAAGATCTATCTGCCTGAATTTATCTTCACTTTCTCTTCAATCCTTACGAGTTATTCAATCACTTCCCATCATGCAGGAAAGGAAATATTGCACTGTGAAGACAGAGCTATAATTAGATACTCCTGTATTTCATTTCCCATATATGACTGGATGAGAACGGATGGGAAAAATATGAACAGTGATAATAACAGTACGTTGAAACATTCACTAAGAAATATACTGGGCATAGAATAACATCTTAATTCTTCCTCAGCACATAATGCTGTGTTTACTGCAAGGTCAGTTAAGTTACTATAAGAGATTTTTAATGAAAACAATTATAAATTTAAAATTACCGTGTTTAAAGCATTTAACAGTCACTAAGGTCAAGTGATTACCACAGTTACAAGACCCAAGGGACATGTTCACACCAAAACAAAAGTGAATAAATTACCTCAGCCAGCGCATGTAATCACTAAAGTGACCACAGAGGTTATTCAATGTATGAGCCCAGATGACTTTCATGCAAAACCAATAATGAAAATTTATCAGCCAAAGGGAAAAAAAAGCATCAGAGTTGGTAAAAGTTGAAGGAAGGGCTGAGAGCTAGGAAGAGTAGGAAGAGGGCGCAGAAAGCATGTTCTATGCTTTGGCAGCAGAGATGAGGAAGAAGGATAATCGTTAATGAGATGGATGGACAAGATGCTGAACCTTTTGTTCAGGCAAGATACCCGAAAGAGCTGCAAAGGGATGCAAGACCCGCAAAATATAAAATTGCAGGGCTGACAGAAGTGCTTTCGCTCCCGTATAACTCTGGCATATGTAACACCCAGTGAAGTACAAGCGAGGCAGGGCTTCAGAATAATCATCTTTTAACTTTTCCCTTGGTTTTTCTGCCAAGAAAATTATGGATAGTTATTGTGTTTTAGTTATCCCATTATATAATCCTAGTGGAGTTGAGGCTGTACCACAGAGTAGGTAAAATAAGCTGTAGAATGAAGCCTGGCTTTGATCTCACTTCTCTCCCTCAAGGTATAAACGATACAAGTGCCTTGTCTTCATTACTGCTTTACAACACAATTGCCAGTGGAGTAAACCATGCACACAAAAGATACGAAAAAACCTTTCTAGAAGGACAATGATATATTTGCTGGGAATTCTCAATGCATTGCTTTGGAAAAGATTCCTACCAACTACGACAAAAAAAGATGCCTCCCACTATATGGCAGAAGAAAAAGGAATCCTGCTTGTTCCTGCCTGCCACTGGTATATATTTTTTAAACTATTATATATCATCACCTCACAACCTTGAAGGTACTAATCTTCACAATATACATAGTAAATAGTGAAAAACGGCTACTCCCATTTTGCAGATGGGAGCCTGAAATAAAGCAGCAAAAGGGCATGCCTGACTTCACAGTGTTTCTATTCCAGGCGAGGAGAAGAGAGCACTGGGCAAGCATTCACCGACGTGACAAGATTCCACAGGGAAATCGGTTTGCTGCCTCACCTTATGCCAGGCTTATGCCAGAAACCTAATAACTGGTCTTGGCATAGATATGAAAATGCAAGTGAACTCTGCGTGTATTTAAAAAAAAGAGAGAGAGAGAAGAAGTAGGAACAAAGTAAGTTTTCTCTGTACCCGAAATATGAAAGCCTGAGGCCAAAGCCAGTAGATCCTCACACAGTCAAAGCTTCCAGTTTCAATGACACTGACTGCCAAAGAACGCAAAACCTGCTTTCTCAGATAAATACTATACTGACTTCTACAAGAACTATATATATGCTAAGAGAGACCCATGGTAAATTATTGAGCCTGGAACAAAACCTATTCAAAGGGTTATAATTCTTCCGTTGCAGATGTTAAACCAAGGATCTATGTGATAAAACACCGTTGTGAAACACCTGCTAAATACAAGGAATGCCAAGTGGCTGCCAGTACTGTAAGATTCCCCACAAAGGATGAAAACACACTAGCAGCTTACTTCTTGTGGCTTTCAGCAGTACTGAGTTAGTGTTTTCAAATGACAAGCACTGGGCACGGGCTCTGGCTGTATCAAAACAATACTTGTGAAATGACCCAAAGTCCAAAGAGGAGCTATGGCAGCCAGACACTGCTCTTCACAATGCATTCAGAGTACACTTTGGAGGTCTCTGCTCTCCAGCAAGCAATACCTTTTCTGGAGCTGCCTGGCATCGGTAACAACTGAACCTCATTGAGCAACAGTGCTGACCAGCTCCTCTACGAGGACTTGGTGGGACCACACCGCCCACTCCCAGTGAAGCTGTGCAGCCTCCCACTGCCCTTACCTTGCTTGCTCCTCCTCCTGCATAACATTAACATTTGCAGGTTATCACAAAGAGCACTCAAAAGTTGAAGAAGACTGTTCCTACTGTGTCTCTTCCCTCACTCCTACGTACATATGCACCTACTTCTCCTACCACTTCTTATTTCCCAGTCCTACAATTACATTCCTAGAAAACGGATAGTTTTGAGCCCATAAAATCTACTGCCACTTTCTAGAAATAAGAACGATAAAACTAAATTACAGTAATACGGCAGTATCTGGAAGCTCCCAATCCCACATGCACAGCAATAAAAAGAAGGAAAAACGTCCTTTAAAATTGGGCTATGGAAATCAGAGGAGGTCAGGAGGAATATAAAACGAACAGTATGGAGAAAATGCAAAGGAGGGTGAAAAGACTGAAAATGTGGAAGCTCTTCTATTTAAAAATTCCTTTTGTAAATCCAGATGCTCTTTACTTATCTCTTGAAGGGTCAGCCAAGGAACTCCAGTGGAATAAAATGATGCTATTAAAGGCATGTAGAGATGCAGTCATCATACAGCAGGCAAGAGAGAGTGCAGCAAAGTGGGTACAGCTATGCTTTCAAAGGTTTTTACATAACACTGTAAATTCATTCTAAAATTTCTTGAAGATCAGCTGCTCGAGGCACCTTCATCTCTGACTGTTTCTAATGCAAGTGGTGATGTGACAGTACACAGCCAGCCTACCAGCGACATTTGTAACAGAAGCATCCTGTGTAAGTTCCTCTCCTTCATTTTGCAATTCTGCTGCTAGAATTTCATTGCCCTCACCTGTACCAATACACTACACCAAGGCCCTGCTATCAACTACAGCAGAAGACAACAGACTTCTACCAACCAGGCACTAAGTGCTGGCATTCAAATTTAAAATGCCAGGTCTCTAACTCAAAGGGGCAATCATGTGAATACCACCCCCAAAAAATTCTCCTCCTCCAAACAGTATTATTGATTTTGCTATCCTATATTGCGGGAAGAAGGACTTAGTAATTTCCAAATGTAACTTTCAGCACCGCTTTCAGTTATGGTCAACAAAAAACACAGAGAGCAACAGTTTTGGCTGTGGACACAAAACATTAACTAATAGGATGCTGTATGCATTCATACCAGGTGCCACCACCCCCTCAGCGCACACAGAAGGCTACACAGTCCTTGCTGTGGAATGACAGCATCTTTTCCCCCAAGATAGTGCAGAAACATAGCAAAGTCTCTAAAATTGTCTTAATTAACAGAATCATACTGAAGCTAGAAACAGCACATCACATGAGGACAAGTGAAGCAAGTGTAGGGGGGGGATTTTCAAGTGCTCTAATTCAATTAGGAGGCAGTGACTGACACTTGGACAGAAGAGGTTAATTGGGGTCACCAAAACGCAGTAATTCCTTACCTAACCAGTCATTAAACTTCTTAACCTCTGAGGGCAGTCCCAGTTCGGTGAAATCGCCTGTGTGGAGAAGGATGTCCCCATAAGGCATCTGGATGCCATCTGTTCTGGAGTGTGTGTCTGAGACGCAGACAAATCGCGTGTGGCCCGCTGGTTTTGGAGTGTCATATGGGATAGGGTCGACCCTAGAGCAGACACATAAAGATCTCGTAACAGTTACAAGGTTAAAACCCTCACATCTATTATTTCAGATATCAGCACAGATCTATCTCTACATAAGCATGCATGCACACACATACACATCCATTTCCACACACCAAGAAATGACTCTCTAATGCAACACTGCCAAAAATCCAGAAGGGACCACAGTGCTTCTCAAATGCGTACCTGGTAAGGAAGGAAGAGTAAAAAATACACAAGACATGGCCAGTTCCTGATACTAAAGTTAATTTAAAAATTGAAAAAAATGGATTTGAGAGACTTTGAATTCAGATATGTTTTTTTCCATCATCTGCCTTATATATGAACAAGTGCACAGGCCACTAAATAACAGGTCTCACAGGTGGGCCAGCAACGGGCTCTCACTTGAGCTGAGCAGCTCAGCACCTGATTTTGTTCAAGAGCATGGGCACTCCTACAGATTCCAGGAGGAACATTTGTTTACACACAATCAGGCACATTCAGCAGTGCTTTGATGAAGCCTGGAAATTGCAGAACTGACTCTAATGACAACTTCTTACCCTTGTCCAAAATCCTGAGCTCATCTTCCCAAAATCTATAAAGTCTGATGCAGTAGAGCACTAAGCAATCATAGTTAATACATTTTTTCTATAGATAATACATTTTTTTCTATAGCCAACGACGTTAAAAATTTAGTTCAATTGGTTATTTGCAAGTTACATTTGTTAATTTGATCTTACCAACTATATGTGACCCAGCACAGAAGTTTGCTTTTGAGGTGTTTGGTGTTTTGTTTTTTGGGGTTTGTTTTTTTTTTAATTTAAGCAGAACAGAGAATAATAATAGAGAAGCTCTTTATGCCTACTTAGTGGTTAGAAGTTGTAATTTGTAACAGGATAACATAAAAAACAAAAGGCAACCCACTGCCTGCTTTGGAATAGCAATTATTTCTCTGCAGAGTTACCATAATTTGGTTTGGTCAGCTTAACTCAACATCTGAATAGCACAGGATCTGGATTACCACCACAGAAAATCCCATCCCAGCTCCACAAAACTTCAACCCATTCCACTGATGTGCCACTTTGCTCATGGTTAGAGCTTAGCTTCAGCTAGAAATGTTGAGGTGTTTAGGAGTTATGTCAGAATAATAGTCCACTTACATCTCAGTTCATCACAGCAGTGAAAAGAAGCTCTAAGTATTTTAAAGCACCCAAAATAGTGCTGTTCTAGGACTTATTGGGACAAACTGGCACAAGACATATTCAAAAATTGGTGCCTGAAAGTAAAAAGAATATTAAACAAGTTTTATTAGCTTTACTCTACACTGAAGGAAAAAAAACCCACCAAGTAACTAGCACACATCACTGTGAATCTGTTTTTCTTAAATCCCCATAGTTGTAATGAGATGTATGATCAGTAATGTAAAAAAAGCACAAATCCTAAAGAAACAAAAAATTTTGAAGTATTCCTTTACTTACCGAACTATTTACTATTTTTAGTAAACTAAATTAGTATTAGTATTTACTACACACTGAACTATGTGAAAACACCCACCAGTGTCTTGAACTTCAGCTGCCTACATAGGTGAGAAGGACCATAAGCGTCCCCCTCCAGCGAGCAATTCAGCTCCCTACACTGGGGAGTTTATAGTGGTTCAAGAAATCAGACTCCATATGGATATGTACTGGTCTCCAGTGAGAAAATGTCCACGTGAACACACTTACTAACAAGATTTTACTGAGTCTTTTATCTTTGACAGAACGTTTACTAACAGCTACAACTTTAGCATGGGGTTGGGGGGGAAAGATGTTATTTGTTAGACTGCATTTTCCTAGGTACTGTAATTAAGTATTTCCAATCAAACAGTCTCTACCATAAATGTACCACATTTAATTGCCATAAGCCACTGAATTATTTTGCAAAATTCAGGCTCCACAAAATGATGCTTACTTTAATACGGTCTTTAAAAACAGATTTCACTGCATGCTGGGCTGGATGGGAAGGGGCAGTTTGGTAGGCAACTCTTTTTGGCTGTGGTATTGCACCTCCTATTTCACCCAAAGCACCAGCTGAGCCATACAACTGGTTACCACTACAGAAACCCACTGCAAAAATCTGAACTCCAACAATCAATGGATTCTTCCTCTCTGCAAGGGTCAGAAATTAATAAGGTTGCTATTACAGAGGAAAATTCATTTACCCATTGAAATCACACTGGCAAGCTGGGCAGAACTGCAATTATAGGCCATAGTGCTTTTCTATTTGGTGTCCTCCTCCCAGTTACTGAAGATAAAATGAAACTTTTTTAATAGTATGTCACACAGTAAACATGGGGGGCTCCAAATCAACATTTTCATATTTCCAAGTATGTTTACTCCAGACAACACAAAAAATCAACATCGACATTCATCAGTACCACATACCTTGTTCAGACCATCTCTGCTGGAGCTAGGACCAGCACTGCCTGCCTCTGGGGAGTCCAATTTTGTTTGTACGCAGCAGCTACGCTGTGGCTATTCTCTGCAGTTTGTTTCCAAACACACCCAGTTTTGCCTTAGGCAAACCCTATTAGAGTATGACACCAAAATATTGTTTAGGATTTTTCTATTCATGCACTGACTTACAGAAAATTCTATAATCAAAATTCATTAAGTTCCTGACCCTTCTTTATCCCCTTTACAAACACTGTGATGTTGCCAAGTAACCTTTTTTCTACATCCTCGCTTAATTTCTTCTCTTATTCAGCAGTGCTTGCCCACTAAGTATCTGAAAGTGAGATACTGAGGGTTATTGTGTTCACCCCATCCGTTTATCTTACTCAGAATAGTCCTTCAATAGAAACTTAATAAACGTGGTGTTATTGCCAGCCCTAATGCCTCAAGTTTTCTTCTCATCCACAGCTACAGTATGGCAAGCAGTAATGTGAGATTTTGCTTTTTCCCTACATCGTGAGAGGACTGGCCTCTGAACTTGAGACCTGCTACAGCAGCAGGCGAGGCACTACCCTTCCACGGCTTTTGGTGACACGCTGCTCGCTGGCAGGCTTCCACCCGGGCTCTGGACGTCACCCACTCTTTCGGTGGGCTGCTCTCTCACGACCCAGCATCTGGGGATTACAGACTGGCACTTCCAAAAGCTCTGTAATAGTTATGCATCTGATCCTCACAGGATCCACAGGAGATAAAGTAATTGTTTCAGCCCTGCCCACCACCAGTCTTTGCTGAATCAGAGCACATACCTAAGAAATTCAACATATTCTTTGCCATTTGCTCCAAACACAGTGCATCCAGCTAACTTTGACACTCTCCATCACCACCAATACTCTGTATTTTCAGTATTTTTGAGCTGGCAGACTGAACTTTACATATTATTTGATCACTGCATTTGGAACAGTATGCTTATGGAAAGACGCAGTGAACATTGTTCCAGAAAAATTTAAATGTTCGTATCTTGGGATTAATACAGCAATCAGGAAATGGAAAACAACCTAACAAAATAGTCACGTATCAGAACAAATGATGATTATTTTGCCTTAAGTTAGTAAATTATTTTGGGCATCTAACTTCCTTTGCAGACAGCTGTCCTAAGATATCTTGCACCTTAGAAAATCAGGCACTTGTGTGGGCTTGGGTGTTTTTTTTTCAAAAGTTTGTGTAAGATCCAGAATGAAATCTCCTCAGGCAGCTGAGCAATGACTGCTTTCTAAGATCATGACAGTAATGTAAGATCTGTCACATTTAATGCACTTATGACAAGGGTTTAGAAATCAGATGGGACAATGTAATCTCTATACACTTCTACAAGGAGCTTGTTTACTAGGTAATTACTTGGCTTTACTAAACTGCCCTTACCACCAGTTGTCCTCGTTCAGAGCAAGAGCCCCTCAGCTACAAACCTCAAATTTACAGTTCCTCACACACTGCTGCAGCTGAACCAAAGGACAGCGTAAAGCAGGCTCGGATTTGGCTTGCTCAGCCATCGCTAATCAGTACCTTCCTCTGAAACCCCGGTTACCATGGCACTTCCGAGACCGCGGGGCCGTGCAAGCCGGCAAGGGGAGCACAGACCCTGGCCCTGCCTGCCGGGCTGTGGGCACCCGCTGCATCCCGGGGCTGTACGCTGTCCTCAGCCTTCCGACAGAGAATTCTGTCACGGCTTTATGCTTTAAAAGCAGAGGTTATGTAAATAAGCAACAATGACCAATGCAGAAGTTATCAAGGGGATTTTGACGGTGAGGTAGGAGGGCTGAATTCAGAAACTCACGGAGAACGAAAACATTGGGCCTTTCACATGCAGGGAGGCAAAGGACTTGATTTAGGACGTCACGCTACGCAACAGACACGTGAGCTCTGTATTTCGGCCCAAGCTTACGCTAGTTACTCATAATGATGTCTCATAAATCAGCAGCATTAGGAAATAGCTCCAAGACAGAAAGGGCAGTGCAGCCCTGCGAGAGACATGGCTGCAGGCAGAACGACACTGGGATCCTATTTGCAAAGAAAATTCAGAAAAGACACAAGGACCATTTTTCTGAAAGAAACAGAAGTTTTGATTCCAAAGGGTCATTCTGCATGGGTGAGTTCAAGTGCTGAAACTACAGCTGGGTTAGCCGGTCCCCAAGAATGCCTGTGCTCAGAGAGCTGAACCCACAGCCTTTTCGCTTCCCTGCTCTCTCGGGTTTTGCGGTATGCAGACCCCAAATCCCCTCTTACAGAGCAATTCCCAAGAAACCAATTCATACATGAAAATGGAATAAAAATCTTGAACATTAAGCCAGCAAGAATTTCCAGTTACAGAATCACAGAATGGTAGGGGTTGGAAGGGACCTCTGTAGGTCATCTAGTCCAACCCTCCTGCTGAGGCAGGGTCACCTACAGTAGGCTGCACAGGACCTTGTCCAGGTGGGTCTTGAATATCTCCAGAGAGGGAGAATCCACAACCTCCCTGGGCAGCCTGTTCCACGGCTCCGTCACCCTCAGAGGGAAGAAGTTTTTCCTCATATTCAGATGGAGCTTCCTCTGCTTCAGTTTGTCCCCGTTGCCCCTTGTCCTGTCACTGGGCACCACTGAAAAGAGCTTGGCCCCATCCTCCTGACACCCACCCTTCAGATATTTGTAAACGTATATTAGGTCCCCTCGCAGCCTTCTCTTCTTCAGGCTGAACAAGCCCAGCTCCCTCAGCCTCCCCTCGTGGGAGAGATGCTCCAGTCCCCTCACCATCCTCATAGCCCTCCGCTGGACTCTCTCCAGTAGCTCTTCATCTTTCTTGAACTGGGGAGCCCAGAACTGGACAGAGTACTCCAGATGGGGCCTCACTAGGGCAGAGTAGAGGGGAAGGAGAACCTCCCTCGGACCTGCTGGCCACACTGCTTAATACACCCCAGGATCCCATTGGCCTTCTTGGCAGCCAGGGCACACTGCTGGCTCATGGTCAACCTGTCGTCCACCAGGACACCCAGGTCCCTCTCCGCAGAGCTGCTCTTCAGCAGGTCCACCCCAAGCCTGTACTGATGCATGGGGTTGTTGCTCCCCAGGTGCAGGACCCTGCATTTGCCCTTGTTGAACCTCATCAGGTTCCTCTCTGCCCAAATTTCCAGCCTGTCCAGGTCATACTGAATGGCAGCACAGCCATCTGGTGTATCTACCACACCTCCCAGTTTGGTGTCATCAGCAAACTTGCTGAGGGTTCCTAAGGTCGAATAAATCACTCAGATGAATGCAGCACCTATGTCAGAGAAAACATCTGCAGATGCTGAAAATCCCTCCCCCGATCTGAAACCCCACAGCTCAAACCAGCACTACTACTGCTCACAGCCTACTGCTTTTTAAGCTGGTTCTGTTGGCTTTTCTACAGGTGAACAAGTCAGCAGCCAGCGCAGAAGACCACACAATTTTACTCTTTCCCAGGCTCCCCAGATGCATGAATAGCCCCGTGACATACGGGCCCGTGTCCTTCCTAGACTGCATCACATCACACACTGTCTTTTCATCTCATCATTTCTCCTTGGGGCTATACCTGTGACTGAATTCATGGGTTTGTTTTTTATGACATCTAAATTAGTATTCATTATAGACCCATTTAAGCACAGATTTCAAGTCTGCGTACCACATAAAATCTGTGTGTGTTGTTGCACCTACTCTGCTGTTTTGGGAGTCATTTGGAGACACGCTATCTCGTAACTATTCTATATTAAAAACGTATCTATATTACTAGCTTTTATAAAACCACCTACTCGTACTTGCTATGAATAGTCATAGTTTTATTTATTTACAGTTTAGCTTCCACTTGCAAAATCTTCACGCTCTTCCTACTACTTCTATTTTCAAAATTTGTAAACTAAATAATTTTTCAAAGAGCCAGAGCTTGGTATATTTGTTTTAGGATTAAAATACAAACACTTTCTGCAAAAAACATGTTAAAAAGCTTATTTCTAAGTGCTGTTAGTTCCCCCTCCTCAGCTAAGGCAACAAAAGATAATTTTATTTAAACTGGAAAAAAAAGCAATATATTTTCTACATCTTCAGCTTTTCCTTTCTTTGAATTCATACCTCTGACTCTACACATGCTCCCTCTGGCATGGGAAGTTCAGGAGGAAAGAAGAAAGGGAATTCTCATGAAAACTCCTTGCTACGGTACATGAAGTATGTTACTGTCACCAAATCTCACAACAAAATATTGTATATTTGTTATTTCTCTTAGAGCCAGTCCCAAGTCCTGGAACTGGGTGATCAGGTGAGACTTGTGGCTTAATTATTTTTGTCAAAATATATCAAGAAGTCTCTCATTTGAAGAAAAATATATCAAGAAGTACACCTGCATGCCCTGCAGATGTTCAAGAAATGGAATGAAAATAAAAGATGTGTAATTGTTCTTATCTTAAAAAATACACATCTCAGGACTATTAGGCTCACTTCATAATTTTAGAACCATTTTTTAATGCCACAGACCAGAACGACTACCTCAAAATCAAACTGTAAATGTGTCTACATTTTGAAACAAAAATTTAACATCTGAATGTAAAACCTTCACCTCAAATCATTAACGTAAGTCTTAAAACGTAGTGTCATTTAGTTTAGTTTCTCAGGCTGATAAGAACATTGATACATTACAAAAGACTTCATACACGATCAGATTAAACCCCAAAACTCCAGCATCAAGTGTGGAGCACATAGTGCCCCTGCTCTTCGTGAGAACTTAAAACGTTTTGAGCTGCTTCCCTCCCCCAAAGCTACAAGGGAGCAAGCTTCCTGTGCTCGCGTTGCCCTGCAGCTGCAGCTCCCACAGCTGCTCTGGATGCAGTTCCCCAAATTTGTACAGCATCTTGGAAGATCCAGACATTTTCTTTTTTCCTCTACTAAAGCATTCTTCTTTCTTACAATTATCGCCGTAACAGCACCCATCTCACCACCCAACACCTCAGCTCCCCAGCATGCCCTAGCAGCATCGGCGCGCGTGGGGACAGCCTTTGCCCGGGGCCACCCTCTCGCCCACCCCGACAAGACACCAGTGACAGGGCCATCGCTGGGCACACACCAGAGCCAACAGTGCACAGCCGAGACCAAGGCTCTTGATGACAAAAATCCAGAAAAAGGCAAATTGAACTAAGGGATGCTCTAAGACCGCTGGGATGGTGACTGAGACCCTGTTTTTTCCCAAGGACTCACCAGTCTCCAGGGATTTTATCCAGCGCTCTCGCTCCATTGCTGCAGGCTCAGCGACCCATGCTCAGAGCAGCAGAGCTCCAATGGGCATGACCGTGCCTCCCCAGCTGCTCCATCCAGTTTGCTTTGCTCCCCAAAACTGGCTCAGCTCACCGAGTCCAGAAGGCCCTGGCATCTTTACCTCCTTCAGCCATCTCACCATGGTTGCCCTTGAACACAGGGTTGATGCTGGTTTCCCAAGCACAGCTGCAGATCACACTCTTAAATGAGACTCTACATGAGGGCGCAGTGACAGAAATTGATTAAACAGAAAAAAAAAAATCAGTACATGAGCCACCAATGTGCACTGACGGCCCAGAAGGCCAACCATATCCTGGGCTTCATCAAAAGCAGCGTGGCCAGCAGGTCGAAGGTGAGAAGGTCTACTCTGCTCTGGTGAGAGTCCACCTGGAGTCCTGTGTCCAGCTCTGGAGCCCTCAACACAAGAATGACATGGAGCTGTTGGAGTGGGGCCAGAGGAGGCCACAAAGACAATCAGAGGGATGGAGAGCACCTCTCCTATGAGGAAAGGCTGAGAGAGTTGGGGCTGTTCAGCCTGGAGAAGAGAAGGCAGGGAGACCTTACAGCATTTTCCAGTACCTGATGGGGGCCTACAAGAAAGCTGGGGAAAATCTTTTCAGAAAGGGCTGTTGCAATAGGACGTGGGGTAATGGCTTTATACTAAGGGAGGGCAGATTTAGACTGGATATAAGGAAGACATTTTTTACCGTGAGGGTGGTGAAACACTGACTGGCACAGGTCACCCAGAGAGGTTGGAGATGCCCCATCCCTGGAAACATTCAAGGCCAGGTTGGATGGGGCTCTGAGAAACCTGATCTGGTTGAAGTTGTCCCTGCTCACTGCAGGGCGGTTGGGCTAGATGGCCTTTAAAGGTCCCTTCCAACCCAAAGCATTCTACGATTCTATGTTTGGAAGAGGGTTAGGAGGCGAAGGAGAATACCACATCCAGCTGACAATAACCATTTTGATTTTCTTATTTAAGAAATCCTAGTACCCATGGGTAAAGGCAGACACCACAGGTTACTACGGCTTTCCTCTGCCAACAGGGTAGCAAACACATTGAAGGAAAACCCTGGCGGGGTGGCAGGACAGGAAGGAAACCCATCCGGGCAAAAGCCCCAGTAACAGCACGCCACAGAGGTGGCCATGGCTGCTCCAGTCTAATGTTGCCATCAGTCAGGGAGGAGAGGCAACAACCAGCGCACCAGCCAAGGGAACGACTGGAAGCCAGCAACCTCGCAGGGCTACCTCGACACCGCTGCCTCCCCTTCCAGAGCTCCTTTCCCACCCCACCTCGCCTTGGAGAGCTCACTGGCAGCCCTGCCAGGGCCAGTGCAGGGGGACACCAAAGCTCGGCACGCATCTCTCGCTCCTGGCTCTTGAGCAGGAGATGGACCTCCAGACCCACCGTGCTGACACGCCTGTGTAAAGATCTGCGGTCCTGAAAATTCACTCTAGTCAGTCACGAAATTACCATCACTTTGTAACATGAACTTACAAATTCCAAACAGGTATTTTTGAAGCTGTAGAGACTATTTTATGAAATGGCTTGGTAAAAAGATTAACTTCTTAGTACTTATAACCGATTTTCTGATTTTGAAAGGGAAACTACAAAAACTTCGACGATGGAGACAGACAGGTTATCTGATCTTGTACCCTCCAGTGGAAGGTGGACTGTCTGAAAATTCTTACAGCATAAATTCAGCGCATCATACAGATATACAGACATCTCCAGCCAGAAAAACATATATGTACACATACACAGAGCTGGTTTTGTGATACAACACATGCTAAATGACAGAAAGCCAAATACTCATTTCCTCTCAATAAACACAATGAATGTCAAAATACAGCATTGCTTTAGTTGGCTGCTGTCAGCCATTAATTGTTTAAATCATACATATTAGTGCTTTTGTTAACTTGACTCCATCTTCCAGTATGGTCAAACACCAAGAAAACATCTGGTCTCTTCCCTGACTAAAAAGAAAGGGATGCAAATACCTTTCAACACTCTCACTGGTAGATCTGATTTGTACAAGCACACGTATCTAATAACAGACTACCCTACATTAGCTAGAAAGCCACACTTCTTCTGGAAACCTCCATGTACATGTGTCACCCATCAAAACCTCAGAGAGAGTTCTGGAAACTGTGAAACGAAGGTCTGATATTTATTTCAGAAACTGCATTAATTGTGTCTTGGTGCAATGTGGAAAAAAGAAATAAATTACATTTACAAACCCACAGGAGGATTCAATGCACCACTCGGCAGCTTACTGCTAACGTTTCCAACAATTATAGCTGCAGGGAAATGATGGATCTTTTTATTACAGGTTTTGGAGCTGTTTTACTTCCAGTGAGATTTATGAGATTAAACAGAAAAGACTGCTATTATCCACTCTCATCATTTGGGCAAACTTAAGAAAACCCTCCTTTATAAGGAATTTATAATAATACATCGTCTCAGCCTGATATAAACCTCGATTAATTAAGAGTCCAAACTCTGTTAATCCCAGATTCTGGTCAGTAATAAAACCAGAAAGAGGCAAAATCCAGATTTTCTATGATGTTCTTCGGAGGCAAACAGTCAGCTGGTCTTTTTCTCAAGTACCCAACCTCCTTTGCTATTAAAGGGAATTCAGAAACTGAATTGCTTGAGCACGTTTGAAAATCCTATTAATCATCCCTGTGCAGATGAAATTTCTTTTTACTTGATGAAATACCTTCTAAAATTTGGGTATAAGTGACTTTCCAAAGGTTAGAGAAGCAAAACAGAACTGAAAAAGGTATCAACACCGGTATCAGCATCACTCTAAGGTCCAGACTGAAGTTTCTCCTTTAAATAAAACAGTAAATTGCCGTTTTCATGCTGGTACAGTTTCAGCTAAAAGTCATTAAGAAGCACTTTTCCCACGTTCTTTTGTTGTTGTTGTGGCTGGGGGACTGCTATAAGTTATGCCTTCCCTCCGCCCCAAAAGAACTTATTTGCTGATAAAACTGCACCTACTAGGAAGGGATGTCAATAAGCTCTCTACACTGATGGCAGGTTTTTATTTCCCTCCTATAAGCTCTGCAAACACTGACTCATTAAACATACTCAAAGTATAATCTGACATCCTAAATCTCAAAAAGAAGAGAAATTATTTCCAATTTTAATTTAAGGACAATGAGATTTGAAAAATTTACATTTTTATATCTCAGCAAGAGTGAGGCTAAATTAATGTGTGGTATTGCTCCTATCATTTCAACTGCATAAGTCAGAAAATGGGCCAGACTTATTTCTAGGGTGGAAACCACAGAGAAGGCTGTAGACCTTGCTTCAATATCAAAACAGTTTTTCAAATTGAAATGCAAAAAAAAAACCAAAACACCAAACAACCACCCAAAACCAAACAGAAGCAGATCTCCATGATAGATTAAACTTAATTGGTTTCGCTCTAACTTGACATATCAAAAATGCCATCTTTCTCAGAAATCAGAACGATTTTGGTCAGAGGGACAGATGTAGAAAACTAATGAGAGGAGTTAGAATCACAAGGTTCTGTCAAAAAAAGAATTGTGTAAGAGAAATCACTGCAGCATATACTCCACTTCTTATTCCCATTTGTATTAAGAATGAAATCTGGAGCATCCTAAAATGTACAGAATTCGTAAGTGTAACTCAATACTTTTTCTTGGAGATCGTAAATTAGAAATAGACAATAACTTATTGTATAAGGCAACTGGACAACTGGACTTGAAGGTGTACAAAATTTTGAAATGTGATTATCTTGCAGAATTTGCTACGAAATCTAAAATCTACCTTCACATTTCAGAAACACTGAGTGTTTAGACACCCACAGGACGGAGCCTAGAGTGTTGGCTAAGAAATACCTGAGGGTGGTTCCGATTTTTTTTCCCCAATATATGTTTGGTCTAAAGTATAGTAACGACATGAAATTCCAGTGACTTGCAGCTCAGGAAGTTCAAGTGTTCTTCTTTAATCCAGAAGTTAAGTACACAGTGCAAGTCAGAAACTCTGCACTTCAGCCTTCTCAACCATTTCGCTTTCTGACTTGAAGGTATCACCCTCTCCAGGGACAAGATGCGATTCAATCTCCATGCAAGCAAGGTGCTAGCCCTCTCCTAAACAGAGTGTTAATCACGAGTCTCTCTGCTGCTTTGCCTTGTAATTTGACTTCCATGGGGGTGACGGAACCGAGTCCAAAGAACCTGTTCAAAGGAAGGACAATTCATGTTGCGCAAACACCACCAGTTCCCATTTTTAAGTTACTAAGGGCATAGAGTGCCATCAACATGTCTATGAAATTGTCACTGATGTTAGTAGGAGATCGGTGAACAAACAGAGGGAAACATATAACTCAAATAAAAAGAAATTTCCTAGTATTCATACAGCATGAGATACTATTTTAAGGAAGTAAATTGACAGACACTGTATGTTATCTACAAATCCATTTGTGGATATGAACCAGTACAAAAATCTGTCTGTCAGGATGTATATTCTCTCCTGCACCTAAGCTCTAACAAACTTTTTCACGGTATTAGTAATAAAATGCTTCCCATTGAAATCCAGGCATCTAACACTACTTTCCTACTCAGTAAAACTCTTAATAATAGCTATGCCATCTTAAAAGGCCTTTTGCCACTCAGTCTCACGTATAAAAATTATTTCAGCCCCTGTCAAAGGTTTCAGCCTCCAGTTCCTCTTAAGGTTTAAGAAGCTTTCTGCAGGGAAGATGATAAAATATACGTGAGAATTTAGTTCTCCTTCTAAAGCTAAGTCCTTGTTTTTAACAGGAATAGAGAGAGGAGATTATTAACTAGCTTCTACCAACACCAAAATACAGGTTCCTACTGAGCAACCAGGTTACCAAAAAGCTTGGTAGTACGTTAAGATGGTTGATTGAAATGATGTAAGCCGTCATGTTATATAGTCACGCAGCTGGCCTAATGTTTCTGTACCCCTAGTAATTCCATTGCCACAAATTTTTACACCATTCATCTCAAGGTCAACTCGAATTCTAGATTTAGACTGGTGATAAATCTTAATCAGTCTCAGGATGTACAGAAAAATATGTATTTATTTCGTATAATTGTCTTTGAGGTGTGTGGGGGGAGGGGGGAATACCAGAACCAAGTTCTGCTCTTAGATATGCTCTCAACCCTTCACAGTAACTTTGTTGGAGATTCAGAAACATAAAAGATTACTTTGGGCATCAAATTCTACTGGAGAGAATTTAGTGCTTTTATCTTTCTGTCCTTTACCTTTCTAGTGCAATTGTCTTCATTACAGCTAGCATCATCTCCCTGACATACACATGTCTACGATGAAACCTAGCCGCAGTCAGAACTGGATTCAATCAACAAAATGCTGCAATTCCTCGGTGACGGGCTTGGAGAGGGCTGTAGTGCGCTGTACCATAGATACTGAAAGCAGGTTCTTTTATTTGTAAAAGATTGTGCCAAATACATTCTCAGCTAAAAATATTATACCAGACAGCTTTCTCCCTCTTTTCTCTCTCTCCAGTACTAAACAACTCATGACAAGGAAACCACAGGTCAAATAGTATACATTCCACAATATTTCAAGATACAAACGTTAGTTTGAGGGAGAAGCAGCTCGGTAGATAAACCTACAGAGGAGGGAGAAATAAAATCTCATGTCTGCAGGAATGTAGCTTCAGCTGGAGATGCTCCTTAGCAATGCACAATTCATCCTGACTTACTTTCTTCCCCCCTTTATTTTTTTTTTTCAAATCTCACTCATTATTTGGTGTTCTCATACACTTTCTCCTAAACAATGAGCACTCATATACTGGAGGCTGCTGAACGCAGCATCAGTGCCTTCCCACAGAAAATAAAAAAAAAATCTCACAGATAAAACCCAGCACCGAGTATTTTTTTGTTGCACCATCACCATAACTTGTCTGTGGCATTTATTTGACACACATCATGTTTATACAGTATTACGAGAAGCACTGCAGCATATACGATCAGGAGGTTTTATCCATAACGTAGTTAATAGGCAGAGGTTTTGTGGGCAACCACAGTGTCATAGGTTATCTAAGAACATTTTTGTTTTGCTTATACTTCTATCATAAAAATTAATGACTTAAACGTCCTCAGTGGGAGTATCTAGGACATTCACATTTATCAGAATTGCTACTGACTTCTGCAGTTTGCAATTATTCTTACTGTGTTAAACCATTTATTTCCAAATATGTATCTCCAAAAATCAAATAAATCTAAAAATGAATTATAGTCAAGATAGAAATCTACCTCAGGGATATTTTTAGAAAAATCAATTTAAAAATGCATTTACTTTCACTTCTATGCCTCTAACAAAGGCAGGGGAAAAGAGGGAAGACAACAGAATCATTTTGATTTCAATATTATCTGCAAGTCAATTCCAAAGCCAAATAAGCTGAAATCCCTCAATACGCAGCTTCTATATGTGAATAGTAGTAAAGTATTATCACGTATGACTCAGAGGCTGTAGCTAATTGTACAAACGTACTTAGTAATCACTTAATATGCAACAGAACACAAGACCTTGAAAGCTTTGAAAACTAGCTGCTTTCCAGACCCATATGTTGTGCGCTATCAACATTTTGGTTCACGTGCCAGATGCAGAAATGCACTGCAGAAAGTAATTTCTATGCCAAACACAAAAAGCAAATACTTTGTAGCTTTGAAATGTAGAGAAAGCATATCACCATGAAAAGCTCCAGGAAGGAGGGAAACAAGCTGAGCCACATAACATTTTACGATACAAAATGAGATGCGGGCAACGTAATTTCACTTACGTGATTCAGTTACAAGCGATGCAAATGCAATCTCACTGATTACACTTCAAAACAAAAGAGGGAATTTCATTACTTCAACCAATGCATTAGACATGTAAAAATTATGAAACATCCTATCTGCAGCAGAATAAATAGAAACCATAATTTCACATTTAGATGGGAATAACCAAGGTGGGTGAAATTCATCCTAATGTGGTGGGTGCTGGTAAGGTATAAACCGAGTAACGCAACATTTAAGCTCACATAGCCAGTGGTACATCAGGTCTCATGCACATAGATGAATTCCACCAAAGTTGTCATTAATAAGCTAAAGACAGAGAAATCATAACTCAGATCCCTCAAATTATGAGTTAAAAAACCCCCAAACAACAAAACTAACAAAAAAAACCCCACCAACCCCACAGTTTTTTTAATGCAAAAGAATCTTTCTCATTGTTTTTATTTATCTTCTGGTTTCTTCAAGATTGAGAATATGAGGAGGCTACTCTGAAAGAAGACAGGCTGTGTGAATTAAAAGTGCCATAGCTTTTCCTATATGACTCCCCAAGGAGTCTATTTATTAAGCACAGCCCTGTTTTCTGATTTAGCTTAAGCACTTCTAGCGAATACAAGTGTCCACACCTTGAGGAATGTCAGAGTACCAGCTGCAGAACAGCCTGGTCTGTAGGAACTATCTGAATAAGTTTCCCTATATGGACACACACTTAGTCTTGGTTTTCATCTTCATAGTCCTCTAAGTACTTACAAGCAAAAGAAACTTAAAAGTTTTTATAGGTATTCCGACAATAAAAACTTAAGACAAGCGGCAGCTACTTGAAAATTTACTGTAAAACTCACAAACTGGCAAAACCAAAATGCATAAATATATGGAATGTCAGGGTGCATTTATTGTCAGTTATAATAACTCGGGTGAGTTGTTTTGGGTTTTTTTAAACTATCAAAATAATTTTTACTTTGACTAAGAATATGTGTAAAATTGCACCCACCTACCGATGCACAGTAATTTTGCTCAGCATGCAAGTGAAATGTCAGTTCTTTTCCTTGCCATTATGAAGCAGGAAAAGGTCTCTTCAAGCGACAGACTACGACAGAACTCCGCAACAGCTCTGCAAGGCTATGGTGAATTGCAAATTGAAAAAATACACATTTCTATGAGTTATCAGCAAAAAATCACTACTAAATGTTCTGTAAAAGATATTAACTAAAACTTCCCAGCATCTTTGACAGGCTTGTAACTGTTAGGGTATTTTCTAAGTAAGGAACAGGCTAATTCAGTAAGTTGCTCACGGAGACACAAAAAAACCCCACAACTCTTGAAACCTGGGAACAGCTGTCTTTCTTCCTTTACATCTGGATCCATTTGATTTTAGTTTTCTTTACATTTCTGCATTCTGGCGTTGCCACTGATATTTCCAGTTGGACAGCACGAAGGGCTTGTGCTCGTGCTTCCTGAAGTCAATAAAGCCAAAGTTCACAGTGACCGTAATGGTACAGGAATGTGAGCTAAGTGAAACTATTTTGTTCACATCAATACTTTAACAGTCCTCTGCATTAAAGAAAATGAGCAGCTAAGATTCTTAGTTCTTTGACTAAAATGACTAATTTCCTGCAACCTTTCTCTTCCCCCCTCCCTCCAAACTTTGTGGCAATCAAGAACAGACTTACAGACTGTTTCATAACGAATACCGCCCTTAAGGGCAAGACTGGCAAGATACTTCAGTCTGGCCCAGAAATCCCTTCTGCAACTGATTATTCCATCTAGTTCTACTCTACTGGTTTACTTTGGCCTATAAAATCCTCAGCTCCTTCATCTTCTGCAGACTGTGAAGACTTGAGACTACCTGTATCCCTAAAGCACAAAACTGGCTCTTTGCAGAATTAAGAGGCTCTGGTCAGTCTGCCTTCTGGAAAATCAACTGCTCTAAACTTTTCCTGAAGAATGGTTTTGTCTGAAAGCTGCTGCAGAAACCAAACGCTAAGACGCTGAGAGGCTTCCCAGTAGCAAGTACTTTTGCATAAGAAAGCATCTCTAGCACTTGCTTTTTTCAACTGGTGTTACCTATAGTAACAAGGATCACGTCTATTTCTCTCCTTGTCAAATAAAACGTTAACTTCTTTTTAAATAATGATCATCTTTAAGTGATGAAGATAACATCACGAAGTTCCAAAAAGCTATGCTGATCTCGCCCACACATATGACATTTTCTTGTCTGAAACATGACAGTCTCCCAAAGGCCATTTCTCACCGAAGTAAAACCTTGCTGTTACTGTGATTCAACGCTTGTACACCCTTAACAGTGTCACCAAGACAGCAGCAAATACAACTTAGTTTAACAAGCACAGATGCATATTTTTCCTAAGTCAGCTAATTAAAGGGGCTGACAATCACTTCCATACAGACAAAGGACATTCACTGTGTCACGACACCCCTCCTTAAAATCCACCCTCCCTCTGTGCACCCCCACCTCCCCCAACCACGATCCAGTAAGTCGCTCTGCCCTTGACCTTTGCTGAACAACCCTGCCCAGAGAACAGCCTGAATTACAGCCTTGCCATTGCACTACTCTGCGGTATGAGGCGACCTGCCAGGTGTACGTACCATCAGCCCGAGACCTCAGCAAGCAGGGGTGTGCCTAGCTGCAGAGAAGCCAGCTATCCACCGGGAATCTAACCTCACAGGAATTTGACAAGGCCTCGGACTCGCGGCATGTGCCACTCACTTTTCAGTTCCCAGCCTGATGGCAAAAATGCAATTCCGATCCAAGCATGATGGGTGCTTGCTTGTATGTGGAGGGACA
Organism: Opisthocomus hoazin; assembly: GCF_030867145.1. Lineage (NCBI taxonomy): Eukaryota > Metazoa > Chordata > Aves > Opisthocomiformes > Opisthocomidae > Opisthocomus > Opisthocomus hoazin. The sequence goes on from NC_134420.1 coordinate 8,620,840, forward strand.
ACTGCAGTATGGCAGAAAGGGAATGCAGCCCTGGGACATTAAGTATGGCCTGCCAGCCGTTCAACAAGATGTCAGAGCTGCGCACTGAGGATAATACAATGTACAGCCGCTTTCATATTTTGAAGTAAGCGCAGCGAAGTGCTGTTGGCTGTATAAACTCTGCTGTGATTTTTCACACCACTAAGCAAAACAGAGGAAACAGGTCTTCACGGTTAAGTTATTTCCTCCTGGATTTTCACCCGTGGTTCCCAGCCTGTGATCCTCTCTTTCCTGAGTGTCCCACCAAGCTCTGACTCATGGGGGATTACAACTTGTATCGGGAAGCCTATCAAGATAACTGCCTCTACCATCCATCGCATTCACAGATCTGGTAAAGGCCACTGCTCCCAGGCTAACAGTGTAAAATACACAAGCACAGACTTGGCTCTCTTTAAAAGTCAGAGTTCAGAAGGTGAGTCATGAGCTGTTTCACGGTACTTGTCAGCAAAAACAGAAAACAGGCCTTCTTTGTCTCCCACTACCCCAGAACCTATACTGGGAGCCTACAGGCAGGTGGCTGGTCACATCTTCCCAACCACTCCTCGTTTCCAGGCATGCTTTCAGCCAAACCTCTTCCCGATCCCATTCCCAGCGCAGCTGCATTAGTAACTGTCTTGAGCCAGTGCTACAAGTCAAGACCTCACATTCAGGCATCACAGCCTAGAAGGGAGTATTCACAGGACAGCCGCGCAGACCCACACCTAGTCCTAGCTGTTCTCCTGTGCCCAGCTTGCCACTTCTCGTGGCGTCACTGCTGACTTGGGCCAGCCCTGGGAGCTGTGTAGCCCCTCTGAGCCGACTCAGCTCACCAGGCGGGCAGGGGAGTACAAGCACAAGTGAAGCAACAGGAGAACAGGGGCATGGCAGGAACGATGGCAGCAGGCTGCTCCTTTCAGCAGAAGCTGTGTGTTGGATCAACACAGCAATTTTCCTAAATGTTGAGTTTTTTTCTTCCTATTAAGATAAAAGTAAGAAACTCCTTGGTCTAATGAGAGTTTTCTCTTATTTCCAGACACAGTTTGATCTTGCATCGACTTCTAGGTGACTCCTTTTGTTAGAGACAGTATTAGGCTTGGACAGGAAACAGACCTCCTAAGCAGACAAATTAAAAGCAAACAAACAAAACAAATGAAGAAAGAAAAAAAGACAAGCAATTAACTTTAATACACTGAGATAACAGCCCTGACTGGAGTTTCTTTATTGTGCTAAGGGGCTGTGTTTCACAACCTTCTTCACACCTTTCTTTCTCGGCATCTTAGTCCTAACCACTATCCATGGTTTTTTTGTTTCTCCATTTTTTTATATCTTCCTTGAACAAAATTGTATCTTTTCACTGTGTCTTGTATTTATTCGAACTTTAAAAGCAGCAAGTGACCATGCTGTATCTGAAAAACAGAGTTATGCTCTGCTCAGTTTTACAGACTTTGCTTTTTTCTTGTTTGTTTTCCTACAACCACCTCATTTTTTCCTGAGGGACACACTGACATGAATGCCACATTCACTGCCAAGTCTAGGAGAATAACGTCTCAATCACCCATTCCAACTAAGAACCAGACCTCTGAAGTCCAATGGCCAGCCGCTGTTTCATGCCCTTCCAGTCACCCTGCAGCATGGCGATCACTGCCACTTCTTATCTTATCGCCCTTTCAAACATTGTCTGCTGTGGTCAGAGAAGGAGCCAGACCTAAACAATGATGTGAAATGAAGACTTCCTCCCGACACAGTCTTGAACTTCTGATGAAACTGATCACTCCTCAGTGAGATAACAAACCAGGTCGGGGTTTTGCAGGCTTTAAAATCGAAGTCAAAAGAATGTCAAAAGGAAGCAGGCTTCCAGGGAATGGCAAAGCTATTACTGCATGTAAATACTCTCTCTGGGCAACAGGTCAACACCAACTATATGTATATGTACATACATACACACATGCAGAAACAAATATACACCGGGGGGGGGGGGGGGGCTTATTCCTTTTTTTTTTAAATCACAGAAAAAAAAAAAAAAAGATTAAATTTTCCTCTGTTACACTTGGTGTGCAGAAAAAAAATTTAAAGCAGGCTTTTTGGCTCATTAGATTTTAAAAGGCAGGTGAAGTGGCTGGGGGTTTTCCAGAGTAAAGAACTCAACATTTTTTAATTTCATTAACATTCAGTCAACTCTGCATTAGAAAGTAATATCAGTTAGAGAACACTATTTTTGCAATGTTTTTATAACAGTAAAAGATCTGAAATGCATGAAACAAACCAAAAACAAAATAAAGCCAGGAAGGAACAAGACTTTTGCTTCCATGGTTTTTCCTCCATCTGGCTGCTCGCTGTCAAGCGTGTAAGCTTTTTTACCAGCATAATCTGTGTCCTCATTAGGTAGATCTGTTAACATGATTAACATCAGAACTATACCAGCAAACTTCACTAAAATAGATTTGGCCTCTGCTCAGACTAACTGCCCTTTCTTCCTGGGGAGGCACAGGTAGGAGCTCTAAATGAGGATTAAGGGTTTTCAAGGAGCAAAGAACATCCCGTCCAAGGCTCCACGTGGCAAAGACCATCCTTCAGCCATTCCATCCATGCAGACTTAAGTGGGACCATGCTGACTGCCCGCAGCTCCCCAGAGGCCTCAGTACCAGGGCAGGTCCAGAGATGCTATCCTATGCTCCTTCACAATCCCTGCACTGACCAGTGCCTCGCACTGTCACTTGCCACAGCAACACCAGTGGCACAGTTGGCAGCTCAGCACTCTCCACGTGTTAAAGCGCTGCTCCGGCCCTGCAGAAAGTCAGACTCCCACTGATCTCCATAGGTGCACTCAGGCCCTTCAGGATAGAGAAATTATCTCAGATTATTCTCGTAGCTTTGAACGACGGTGGGAAATTCTTTACGAAATTACACAAAAGTCTCATGTGGGTTCCTTCTAGCTTTGCAATTCACCTACACATTGAACTCTAAACCATCCGACACCACAAGACACATAAACCAGTAATTTCATAGCTATGTCTCATGAAGTACTTCTGCAAACAAAGTCAGCCACACATTAAACACAAGGCCATTACCAACCCATGCGGGTATACAGTTTGATAACCGCACCTCTGAGCGGCAGTGCCAGCCTCCGCAGCTCCCAGTCCGCCCGTGCTGTGGCTGGTCCCTGCTCCAGCAGCCTCCCCTGCCGTGCCAGGACAAATGTCTACAGGGACAGACGGTGAACAGGACGGGAGAACCAAACGGGGCTACACAGAGTTTCTCTCCCTCTCACTCCAGGGGATTACTCTGAATTCCCAATTATGTTACACGTACAACGCAGACATGTGGGAGAACAGAACAGCGGTGAAAAGGAATGAGGGCTTTTCAAGCTGGCAGTACCACCACCCCAAAAAAAACAGGGGCAAAAAAGCCCTCACAAAACCACGGCTTCACACACTCATGGTCATTATGAATTTAACAAGCCGTGGCTTAAACCAGCTTTCCAACCACAGCGGATGTTACAAGGGATGTTAGTTTGAGCAGCTTAAAGCAGCCCCAGGTTGCAGGTCTTTGTGAAACCACAGTGCAAATCAAACTGCTGACCCATTTGAGAGTTTAACATCACATCCGAAGGCAATGGTGTACCTTGACTAGGTGTGCAAGTGCATGCTTTCCTAGCTTGGCTCCATCAGTAATCAAGCCATATAAAAAAGGCACGAGATACCACAAACAAAAAAACAAAAAAAGATATTTTGCCCTTTTTAGCGATATAGCTCAGTTTAGGAAAAGATTCCACAGCACATTACTGTTTCTGCAAGGATAACGAAGACTTCAATCTCAAAAATCTCGATCCCGCTGAAACTTGTGACAAAACTTCCACGTGTGGAGTTTGCACTTCACTGTTTCAAAACACTTCCCCAGCAACAATTCCTAACTGGCCTTTCAAATGTATACAATGGGGTTTGTATCTCAGCGAACGTACAAGTTATTGAAGTTCTACCCTCTTATTATTTTCATAAACATTTAAGTCAAGTGCTGCAGAGCAGCGTCACAGGAAGCTCCTTCAAGATTCACTCCAAAGAGTCAGCAGCAGTCACCTTCTTACCAAGCACAGGGAGGAGAAGAATGAGCAAGCAAGTAAAGCTGTCAATACAGGGAGTTGTCTATAGGCTATTCCTCTGTAAAAACATCAGCACTGCAGAACCTCAAAAGTCCTTTTCAGATGTTGTGTCACTACAAACAGCTAATAAACCAGGAAATTTTAAGCCAAATAGTATATTAGCCAAAACACCACCAATAACTAGCAAAGTTGCCAGGCTTAGCATAAAAATGAAACACACTAATGAAACATAGTGCAGTTTGTTCATACCATGTGCAGTCTAGAATCATGCATAATGTAACAGTGCAACTGCTAACAGCAGGCTCACAGAAGATAATTTACAGTTGGTTTTATGGACATGAGGAACTGATCTTTGAAGTTGTCCCTAATGAGATTCTGCTTGGCCCTAACAGCATCCTGAGAGAATGTGCTGGTTCTCTCCGCTGCATCCGGTGCATATTTATAATGCCAAATCCAGACCTATTTAAATTGCACATGTGGCCTGGTGTTCCCCCATGCCATCGCAAAGTCAGGTTCTCACAGTGGGGGAAATGCCTACTAAAATGTCTCAATTTACCTTCAAGTCTTTTTGGTAATTATCCATACCACCTTTACCAATTACCCAAAGATACATGGGGGTTAATGAATAAGGTTTCTTTTTCCTTTGTGCAGTTGAACTTTTAACTCGATTAAGCTGCCAGGTCACTGGCAGCTGTATCACGCACTGCAGAAGACACATTCAAAATACAGTCATAAGGCTCCTCAGAGAAAACAGAAGTGTAGCTGTGTAATGGATCAGAAGACTTTATTTCAAAAACACAGGCACCAGTATCAGTAAGACAAATAGAAAACATTTTTTACTATGCCCTATGTAGTCACTGCTTTAATACTATACCTACTTGTTTTTAAAAGCCCTTTCAGTCACAAGATCTGCAAGAACCATTGAACCACCTTCACTGAAATCTGAAGTTGCAACTAACGCAGTAGCCACAACGCTTCCTACAAGGAGGAAATCCTGTGGTACGGCTACTACGGTCTGGCAATGGGTGAAACACGTGATGTTCACGGAGAACAGACCTCAGCTCCGTCATGCTGAAAGAACAGAGGCAGTCCCATCCGTAGTCCCATGTACAGTAACACAACTCTTCTACAGTACTGGACCGAAAACGACTGCAAAAGTTAGATCAACATTTTAAAACATTTGTTTAAATGCTGCCTAATGTAACTTTGGTATGTGAGTACTCAGAGCACCGCTGCTAACAAGTGTCATTGCCCACTCCGAGCCAGGGTACTGACCCATGTTTGGCAACAAATTAAATAAGGACAGCCTAGTTTTACTGTCTCTTTCCTGCTTCTTCCACATATAGCCACCCATATACCATACTTCTGGACTATCACCGTTTCAAGTCAAAGTATTGACGTAAACTAGAGCTGATTTTCATTGAGTAATATACTGAAGGGCAAACTAAGGCAGTCCAGGAAACATTTTCAGGCGCCATTCAACTGTTCCTTCTGCAGGATAATAGCCTTCAGGACAGTGCTAAAATCAGAATGCTGGCGATGGCAACTCCAGCAGCCATCCCTTGTAGCCGATACATAATATACTTAAGTTATACCACCAGCGAGTCAACATTTTAACTCTCAGTTCTCTGCCTTTTTCTGCGTGGGAAATAGGAAAAAAAAAAAAAAATCCATAAATTCTTTGAACACACTTGTCAGCATAGTTCATGCCCTACGAATGCACAGTATATTGTTTAAGATTCGATGACTCAGGGGATAGATAGCAGGATACCCGATTTTTCATTTAGAGCTCATTGTCTAATCTGACCCTAAACAAACAGAAATTCTACCCCCTGACAGCTGTTTAGTGTCTTAAAAAAACCACAAAGGGCTCTGCTTTAGTTCCTATAAAGACGTTCACGTAACAAAGACCACCAGTGCAACTGGCGTTCTCTGAAGAAACTCTAGTTTGAATGGAGGCAGAGACTAATCTACCCTCCTGGTTCCACGTGAAGTCCCTACAGGTAAGAGACGACAGTCATTTGTGGGGAACTTATGAGGGAAGCTCTAACAGTAACTACAATAGCTCTGTGTGCATACGTGGAGAAAAAGAATTTGTTCCCAGTGCACTGTCTGACACTGCTCACAAGCACACTAAGCCCAACAGAAGAAAAAATTGTAAAGAATTAAAAAAAAAAAAAAAAAGGCATGCCTTTAAAGCCGCCAGGTTCTGGGCACAGCACTGAAAGGTTCAGATGACCTTGCCTCAGTATGTTAACGTACAGCCTCTTGGTCAGCATTGCCAGATTCCCTTGTGAACAACTACAAGGCGTAAGTCTGAAAGCTCAAAATCTAAAAAAGCCTTTGTTAGGAAAATAATAAAACACATACAAACCTGAAAGAGACTGCAATACTACTGCTGCAGTAATGTGCCATATATTACTGCTATGCTTCACGCTAGAGCAAGATTGCCTTTAAACACATATGCAGACAGTAAAATCATCACAAATGAAATACAGCTGCAGGTGCAAGGTGTGCTGAGAACTATAGTTTAGGCCAACATCTTATCTCCGATTATTTCTGGGTATTTCAGATCATTTATCCATTTCTCATCTTCCATTTATTCTGTATTAGTCACCTCCAGTACATTCCTTGTGCATTTTATTTGCCAAGTATCTGGACCCTACCGAAATTGCATTGCCTCTTTATTAATAGATATTCAGAAAATTGCCACTTCCTGTACCAAATCTTCTACAAATCCACATTTAATTTGAACTAATTAATAAAAAAAACCCTCTACCAATTTCCTGACTGTATGTGTTTCTGTTCACAACTTTTAACTCTGCATTTAATAAAATGATTCATAAAAGCCTTTCTTATGCTGTAGAATGATGTCTTAAAAACCTTCTAAGAGAAATATTAACTGAAAATAGTGACTCTTCCATACCACAGTATTAAACGATGGTATGAACAGACTATCAAGGAAGCCACACCATCCAAAGTTAATTTTCAACTTAAATCAAAATTCCCCTTGACAATCTAGACCAATTGCAAGGATTCTTTTCAGGAAAATATGCTCTGTATTAATGACATCTAAAATAAATGAACCTGAAAACAAAACAAAATCCCCCTAAACATAGACCATTAAAATTCCTTGAAACCAGTATCAGGATTTCCTCTCTCCTCCAGCTCAGAGAAAAATAAAGGCTCCACTCATATACATTAAAAAAAAAAAACAAAACTGTTTTCTTGAAGGCATAAAATTTATGGCAGTAGACAATTAACAACAAATGATGAAAACTCCAAGAGTTAAAGGTCTTCATTTTGTTGCTGAGATGATGTATCAGGTTCTGAGAGGAACAGTATGTGTGATCCTTCCATTAACACAGCGGCACCCTCACACAGCGGCAATGCAAAGTAGCCGAGCAGAACATCGCCAAAGGTCACCGTGCAAAAAAAACCACACAAAAAATAAAGGAAGGAAAAAAAAAAAATCATATACCACCCCTAGAGGATTATCATCATCATTTTAATTCTCAGAGGGTGTCTGAAACTCGTATTAAAGTATTTGATCTGTGCAGCCTCATTATATTGACATTTCTAGCAGAAAAGCTAAAAACTCTGTGCAAACAATTAAAATACCCAAAGATCTAAGAAGTTGCAATATGAGTCATAACTCTCCCTCAGTAACCCAAAAAGCGTGTCCAAAGCAGAAACTTTCAAGTTATAGAATAATAATGACAGCAGAACAAAATTTATTCTTCTTCTAAATATGCCTTCCTTTCAAAGCTGCAAACATCACTGTTTAACAAGCAAAAGATGATGGAAAAATCAAACTAATGTCATAAGAAATAGAATCAAAATGAAAACTATTTAAAAAAAACTTTCAAGTAATTTCAAACATTATGCCTGAGTTCTATTCAATTTTTAATGTATAATTACTTATTTGCTTAGTTTTAATTTATTCACTCCTTTCCACCAAGAGGAAAAGTGAATGCCTGACTGACTCGAAATCTACAAAATAAGCAAGCCATAAAAATGAAATTTCCCTCTTCTTTAATATCTGTTAATTATCATAATCTTATACGTACATTGTTAACAACCAGAGAAAAGTAGTCCCTGAAAGAATCACATCTTAAAATCAAGGGAGTCACTTAATCTGGCATCTCTAAGTGACTGGTCCTGTCCCACTGGAAGCAATAAGAGTGTTGCTAATCACTTCATTTAACAAGTACAGGACAAGGTTCTATTTATTAAAAATGCTGGACCACATGAAATTTTCATTCTTAACAACAATTTTCCCCAAAACTACCACCTCACCATTCACAGGAAAGAAAATAACCTTTGGTAATTCTCATTGCTGGCCAAAAGTGAATGTGCTTTCAGAAACAAAGAAGCCTAGAGTAATTAAAAAGTAATGACTTTTTTCTTTGTGCTGCCTGTATAAAAGGAGCATGATGGAAGATACACTGGACTGGCACCTTTTCCTTCGCATAAACTGATACAATAGCTAAACATTTAGGAGTAATGTGCTGACCCTGATGCTCCCAGTCACTACACTCAATTCCTTATACCAGAGAAATTGTAAACGTGGTAAATAGCAAGTTTCCCAGCTTACAAATACATCAGATAAAGTCCCTCTATCATACTGCTTTCTCCTTCCCTCCCCCATTCTCTCTCCATCTGCTGCCCTCCTGGGAAGGGAGTGCTACACTTAATGGCTGTGTGCTTTTAAGTCTAATGTGCTGGATATAAGTTAATGCCCAGTACAGTAAGTGGGGACTCTGCTGCGAGGAAGCCTCCAGTACTGTTTTTTCCACGTCGACATCCAGTGGAATCTCAGTCGCCCTAATGTCAAGCAGCATGCAAGGAAGAGAGGGTCTGGGAATACGAAATCCACAACCTGTGACAAAAACAAATCTTGCAAGACACCACACAGCACAACCATTTAAACAATCATTTGGTAAAAACAGGAGAGAGTTTGGATTTTCCTATTTGTCTCTCCCCTCAACACAATGATTTAAATTTAGAAAATATGCTCATTATAAAATAGGGCATATAAAAATAGGGGCAAGCACTTCTCTGGCAGTGGAGAGTACACAGGTGCACTCTGTTGACAGCACTCTGATCTACAAGACAAGAGAAAGAAATAACATGGCCTTGATCCATCAGTTACAAAGAGGACAACTGTATTTGGGGATTACGGGTTGACTTGCTCTCTAGCCATCCTCTGCGCCACCCTGAAAGCTCCAGCAGCAGCATGCAACACCGACGCTCATCCACCAGTGGTCTGTTTCGGCCAACCTTCACGCAGCAGATCCTGCAGGATACATACAGCTGATGTGCCGGGAGAAATCTCCAGGTTTATGGAGGTTAAGACCAAGCTTTATGATCGACTCTTCAGGAGATAAATAAAACGACTCCAACTCCAGGTACCTAAAGTTGATTGTTTGGAATCCAGACTTGCAGTTTTCTGCTCCAACCACTTGGTACTACTCCAGGCACATTACTGGCTACTGGGCATGTTACTGGGTACAAGATTATGATACTGTCTATTTGTTTGAAAATAGCATCAAAATAAAAAAATCATTAAATGAACTCCAGTCACTTTTACTGCAGGATAGAAATGGTTTGACTTCAGTGTTTTAAACGCACACGTATTTTGGCCATACCTTCCTCATAATTAAAAACAGCCACAAACAGTATCACAAAACTTGCCCTCTGCAATATAAGACCTAAAAATTGCATCTTAATAGCCCACATCAAAACTGCAAGTAAATGGGCAAGACCTGAATTTCCACACCCCATCAAACAACAAGCTCTTTATAATCTTCTAAAATTTCTTCCATGAAATCTGTGCAGGTATATATGCAGACGCACTCACCTCCTTCCTCTGTTTTGCACTGCTCTGCATGTACACATTACACAACAGATCAGAAAGCCAGTATCGGGCCTGCTGCAAGCAGAAACAGTCACGATAAGGTCCACGAAACTACAACTGCATAAGCCCAGTAAGATTCAAACCAGTGGAAACAAGAAGCCATTGCTTCAAGGACCAAAGCTCACAACTCACTGGAATCCTTTCTAGGGACTTTGATAAAATCTGGCATGAATTAAGAGGTGAACAATTTTACCATGCGAGACTGAGGGGACTTTCTGCCCAACACTGGCACTCCACTTTCTCTGCTAGCACTCATCACTTGGGGCAATGCAAGTAACCAACCCTTACGCCAAACTTCTTGTATCTTCAAACAAGTCACTTTACAGCTTGCTGTAAGAGATGCATCTTTTAAAGAAATCTCCCCGCCTCACTGTATTTCTACTATGCCTAAGCACGTTTATTTTCTCAAGTTATGCCCATGACTCTCTCAACAAAACTCTTCAGGTGTTCTTTTGGGAAGGAGACATGCCGGCCTCTCCATTTCTGTATTTTTCCATAGATGCCCACGCTAGGCAACTGACTGGGAAATTAAACCACCTCTGGTAGCTCAAGATTGGAAATGTAAACTCCAAAAGTTACCGTGCAACATTCAGTACAAAGTCGACGTTTATCACCAACACTTCAGCACTTCCGAAATAGTCCTGCATCAAACGTAAGCAAGCTGCATAGGGTAATTTAACACAGACCTCTAAACCCACATCGTTTACAGGGCTTTCCTTTTGCTTATTTGTCCAACAAGATACTCAAACAGGGACCTGCAAAATAAAATAACAAGACACGTGCTAGGTAGGTGCAGCGCTTTCCTTGGGCTTGGAATAGCCGTCCATCACAGGAACACACTCTCTCATCACTGCGGGCAGGAAGGACCAGCCTCATTCTGCCACTAGAAAACCACGAGCCGAAAACTCCATGCTGATATTCCCAGTGCAGGGCCTGCAAATTCTGCAAAGCATTAAGTCCCTGTTTGGAAATCTATGCTCTAGAAGTTGTTTCACAGGATAGATCGCACTCGTACCCTTCAAGCATTACACAAAAGCAAGAATCTGCTGCTTCCACAATAATATCCCTACCGCCCTGGTATTTTAAAAAAAGAAATGAGAAGCTTCCAGTGCTAGTACAACATCGTGATTGTAATGCATATGCACCTTTTCTGCCTAACTACTTCAGAGCGAAGAACTCCCTTGGTGAGCAGCCTCCCTCCAGCACAAGGTAGTGTGGCAGGGACCACTGCTGCAGAAGCATTCCTGGCCAGACCCCATCACACACCTCCCATCAGGTAACACACTGTATACTGTACATAGACATGAAACCGTAAGTCAACTGTCACTCAGTATGGCTGACCACTAAATGAACTACACAGCTAATACCATAGCGTAGAATCAGATCATTTAATGAAAATTTCCATTTATAGTGCTTAGGTACTGAAACAGGACTTACAATTAAAGTACTTGAAGAAAAAAAAGAACCTGAAGGCTTCTTTACATGATTAATACAGCCTAAAAGAACACTCACATACACGTGCCTAAAACCGAACCAATTTTCTTTCTTTCTCCCTCTCAGGGTTTACCACTGGGCCCAGACCTGTTTTAACAGCATGATTTCATCAACAAAGCAGTAAGGTGAAGAGTGTCCATCTCCTCCTACCCTTGCCCACTGGCTGATCCATAAGCTCACTGCCCTCTCAACCTGGGCTGGCCACCCCCATAACCCACCAGTGGTGAGGCTACATCAAGACAGAGACCACTGCAAGTAACTCACTGGGGGAAACGAGACAAAAACCCACCACTGAATGGGCATTTTTAACCCAGACCATCTCAGCGGTCTGATGCACCAGCAGCCTCACAGCAGACCCCAGCAGTGCCGGGGAGGTGGCAGAGTGTGTGGCACCAGGGCAGGGAGTGCCAGGTTCGGCGCTGAGGTCTGTGCATCGAGAGCTTCCCCCTCCCAGCCCCACAAGCAACCTACAGGCACTGCTGGTACACTTGGACAACCCGTGGTGATTGCACAAGGTCGGTACCTCATACCGAGGGACTGACTGATCGAGTTTGACAGGCACGGAGACTGCTCCAGCAGCCTGTTCCCACTAGTACTAGAGGGAAAGGGTTTTGTCACCCATTTAAACCAGACCTGGCCTCCACCTCAGGACAGGACAATCCACAAATACAGCAACTAATAGGGCGACAGCGGGGCAAAAAAATTATTTTAAACCTGCCCTACATTTCTAATAATAATAATATTGGCATTTCTACAGCACCAGCCTTCCGGGGATGTCAGAACATTTTTTTAGAGGTAGGTTGATATTATCCCTTTTCACAATGATAACAAGAGAGGTCAAGAAACTGAATCAATTTTTCAAGATAATTTGGCATATTATGACTACACCATATATACACAATGCAAGGGGCCTAAATTTGAGTTTTAATTATAAAACTGCAATCCCTGAGCCTTGTGTCACCTATTATAAATACTTCACTTTCAGCATGCTCCACTCTAGCATCTTAGATTTTTGCAAAATAAGTAACTTTAAGTAATGTAAAACATTAATGACAGTAGAGAGCTTGACTCACACAGACATACACACATGCACATGCTCCAATCAAAGAGTTTTCTTAATGACGAGCAAAATTAGCATCTTTGCAACTTGGCTTCCATTGTTCTACGGCAGAACATCAGAAAATGCAATCAGTTGATGGCCTTATTGAGCAGGGACTGTGTATTTCGGGACAGCTGTAAGGATTCTCACCTCCCTGTTTTTCTGCTGGAATCCCCACGCCGCTGCAGGAGAGCTCAGCTGCTGAAGGGCAGCTGCTGAAGGGCTACTGATCTTGGCTTAAGAAAAACAGGTTTGCACCGGGTTGTAAACTGCTGCATTTCAGTAGCCACCCATGCCACCGAGGAACCAGCGAGGGAAAGGAGACGAAAACTGCACAAAGGTAAGCTGACTGATAGCGACCCTTGACCGCGGTAAAAATCCCCGTGTCCAAAAGTAGGGCTAAAGTTTTAACTACGCTCATTCAAAGTACTCTTCAGGATTAGAGCTTAGGCGTAACTTGCTTGTTTCAGGGAGTTTTATTTATTTATCCATCTAGAAAAACAAGCAGTGAAAAAGAACTTAGGTGGTCAGGAGCTAAGTATGCGTTTGTAAGAAATGTTATTAATGGACAGGGCAACAATTTCCACCCAAACTGTGATCCTCTCTCACACCACTGAAATAGCCTGCCCAGTCACACCAAGTATAGCTACCCAGCTAAGTCTGAACCTCTGGATTCTCTCAATCAGTATTATTACATGTACGAACGCCACTATTTTATAAATGTCAAATGAGTCCACACTCTACTAATGCCAGCTCTTTCCCCCTCCTCCTAAATATCACACACCTTATGTGAAACAAATGTTGAGAATATTACAAATCAAATGCATGATTTCCCACTAATCTCAGTGGGAGTTTGTAAAATCCATTAAATGCAGGATGGTTTCCCCAAGAAAAAAAACCTGCGCAAGTTCCTGTTTCTCAAGGTTAGTAGTCTAATAAGATCTCTGGGTTTTAACAACTTAAGACTTCGTCACAGTTGAAAGTTTTTTCTTCTACGATTATACAGCTATGTTTTTATATTACTATCATACACACACATTTACACACACTCATACATTTAAATGCTTTATTCTACTATACATATATAGTTCTACTAATATAAAATGTTGTTTATACTCTTTGTTTTAAAATAAGAATATTCACAGGGGGAATTACTCCAGTACAGAAAAGGCAGTAAAATTATATAGTTACAGATCGTTCAATGTATCTCCAGGTATGCATGAACTCATTTAGAAAACTTTTGCTCTGGCACAGAAACCTCTATTTTTCTTATTCCCCTACTGTTTAATTTAAACCATACGAGAGCTCTTAATGTGTACTCCAGGTATCCTAAAAACAAGCCACCGAGCCATTCTGGTGAGACTGGAGAAAAGCAAATGACCTCCTCTGGAAGGCTCAGCCTGCAGCAGCTCGGGCTACAGCCAGTTTATCTCTGCAGAACTCCCTCACCAGCTGGGCCTGTCAAAACGGGCATTTTCCACGACAGATACACAAAGTGTATTTCACTCCCTCCTTTTTTTTTCCTCAGTTAAAATAAATAGTGTGTTGTACCCAAACAGGAAGACTTTTTTCCCTCTGGTTAAAACCTAAGTAAGTAATTTTCCCATTTGGATTTGTCTCATTTTCTTCTCAGCTCCTTTCCATTGGACTGACAAAAAAGACGGGTGAGACAGGAAGGTTCCACAAACTGAGCCTTAGTAATTCCTGTTAAATTAAAATGGTTTAAAGACCCACTGTGGTGGCTGCTGTAGAGCTACAGAGTTAAAAGAAGGGGGGGAAGTCTCACAAAAAGAGAGAACACCCTAAGCAAATGCCAAATATGAATTCAATTATCTTCCAAGTTTAGTCATTTTTGGTTTTTTCCTACCGTTTGCTTACGATAGTAGAAATGTTCTCTACCCTCTCTGCTTGGAGGCTGCGGTTTCTCAGGACGAAGCCTCCTGCAGCTTAAAACATACCTGCTCGACTGCCAGCTCCCCCGGCCCCTGCCAACTCCGTCCCCCGGCCGCACCCTACGGCTGCACCCCCGCACCCTTGGCACCGCTGACCGCAGGCTCACACAGAACATCTCAAGGGCCTAAACTGGCTTACAAGTATGAAGACTTTCAGAAGAATAATAATCATTAAGAAGCAAAGGCATGCACATTATAATTGTTATTATTTTGCAGCTGCCCTTTAAAGCAGGGAACGGGAACTAAGGTGACGCAGTTAATTAAAACTAACTGAAAGTAAACATGGCTTAGTATTCAAACACAAACATTTTATAACATCTTCAGAAAGGAAGTGAAACCTGCAGGTGGGAGCATTGTTTCAAGCTGACAAAAAATTTAACATTATATTCCTTTATGCAAAACAATTGTACAGCAAAAATTGTCTTTAGAACACCTGTTCAAACATTAATTAGTAGAGAAATAAAACACAAAGCCTGGACAAACATTCAAAATTCATACTATAGCAGAGCCTAAGCAACCAACCAAACTGCTGTCACAGCCAGACTAAGCAAAAGAAGCTTCAATACACTGTTATTTACCTGATAGCAAACTTAAATGGATTCACTAAGAAGTGCTGGTGTAAAAATACATATAGAGATGATAAAAGAGAACTGTACCCCTGCTGATCCAACTGCATGACACGGTCACATGAAAGGCACGAAACGAAAGTGGGGGAAAAAGCACAGGACACGCATCCCACGGAACAGGCAGCCTAATGCCAGCAGTGCCCTACCCACCACGTCTACGCTGGCGATATTCCACAGACGCTCCACTTACTCTGTGCGAGAGTGAAGCCCAGAGGATACTGGAACCAGAAATGGCTCCGTGTATGCCCAGAATCCAGTTCTCACCTTTGCACATGAAGACACATATCCACAAATACATTACTTTTGAAAAAATTATTTCCTTTTGGAAAGAGCATTGTCCTTAAGCTGCACCCAGCCACCGATTTAGGGCATGCAACAGGGCCCTGTAGCAATATATTGCCCTGCTATTCACATACATGCCATAACGCTCAGTTCCTGTCTTGCTTTGCTCGTTTTTCATCATCCCGTGATTTTTTAAATAAATTTCTCACTAGAGAAGAATAAAATCTCCTCAAACTCCCTCTTAAAAAAAAACCCCATGCATTACTTTAAGAGAGCAAAAAAGAAAAGCAGACTGTAAAACCAAATCAGATCAAACAATCCTGGCAGTTGCAGCAATGTGGCACTAGCAAGGATACAACAGGGCAAAAAGATCACATTTTCTTTGTTAATTCTGCTTCTACCAATTTTCTGTTTACATTTCTTGCTTGATGACACATCCTTTTTCAGAAATACGCACGCTTCCATCACAAAACATTGGGAAGACAAATAAGGGCCCCCTCTGAAGTTACCACACGCCCTAGTCTCTCCTCCCCAGAAATAACTCTACTGTTCTCACCACGACACAAACCCACAGCCACAGTCGGATCTTTGCTTCCTTGCTTTCCTCTACCCACAGCTCCAGAAGCCTGGTAGGATCCTGTCTTTTCTTCTTCAACAGGTTTTCTAAAACCCATCATTTGCTATCCAGACCTACACCTGAACTCACCTCCTGCATTGCAACATTGTTTTCTTGGCTTCCATCGTAAATCTGAGACTAATCCCCTTCTAATTTTGCTAAATTTTTATCTCCTTTTCAGTATGCCACACTCTTCCTTGAAACCAAATTACTGATTTTAAGAAAGCTGCAGTATTTCAGTCAAAAAATCCTTTAAAGTACTACCACTAGATTGTACTTTACGGTTTCAGTATTTATTTCAATTATACAACTTCTCTAAACAAGTAAAATATTTTTAAAGACGTGTCAAGTCAGTATCGTTTACGAGAGGCACAAATTATGAGGGAAGCAGCTGTATAAATGTTTGTGAGTTTTTTGAAACCATGAGTAATTTTTACAACATTGAGCGCTCCATTTAGCTGGTCCTAAAATCAGCCCCCACTGAAATCACTGTCAATAAGAAGGGGTTCTTTAAAATTGTTTTCTAAATTTCCGGTTTTTGTTGTGAAATTATTCTCTACATAGAATTTAGAAGTGCAGTGTGGAGTGCAAAACATGCAATGGGAATTTGCTGACAAAAGGTCTGAAAAACGAATCAGTAAATATCTCTAAAAGAAGAGTTACATTATCGTTGTAGTAATAAATCAAACGTAAGTTATGAAAACTTTTTCCACCTCGGAAAGTCACACGCACAACATCCTTCAGCATCCTTCCTAAAGGCAACTCGAGGAAGACTGTAACCACACGAAATCCTATTAGAAGGTGCTGAACTCCTGCATTGTGACTCTTCCGGCGGGCTTCTACATAACAAAAATGCAATGAAGTTCCATACAACTTTTTCCCCCTTATTATGCAAAATCCTTATCAAATTCAATAGCGTGACATGGTTCAAACCCCTGACTAACAATGGCACGCGGGAGGTCAAGAGATGTGCTCTTTGTTTTAGCTTCACGTGCTTTTCAGTCTATTAACGTTAAAAGAAAAGGAACCTCCACAGAAATAACCGATAAAGATCGGACCTAGCTGCACAATGGGAAGGAAATTCCCAGTTGAAGCTGGCGCTCGGCTCCCAGCGCGCCCCATTGTGCCCGGGCAGCGGGCGAGCCCGCGGGCCACGCCGCGCCGGGCTGAGGCGGTGGGGCAGGCAGCCCCCGGCCCCCGCTCCGCTTCTGCCGCTGTGAGCTCGGGCCAGGGACGTTGTTTTAACGCCGTGTTTGTCCTTCTGGGGAGGGACTGCCGGGCAGCACCCCCCCCCCCCCCGACTCCTTTGTCCTCCTGGTTGCGAGTGGAACGTGTGCCGCATGCTGCATTCCACTCGCAACCAGGAGGACAAAGGATGCAGTGATGGGGGGGGGGGGGGTGTGCGTGTACAATTAGTCCCAATTAGGCCTATTTCGCAGCTGAGTGTAAAGGCTGGGGGAAGGGAGCTTAAATTTTCAAGCCCTGGGTCCCTCAGGCGAGTGAAGGGACCAGCTTCAGAGAAGGCAAGCGCTGGGGCAAGCTGCGCCAAGGCGGTGGCACTGCGGGAAGACTTCTCTCCAGGAGCCGATGGAGCAGCGCTTCTCAAACACGCCACGCAAGAAATCCGATAACCATTCTGCCTATCAGCTAATGTGACCACCCAGTTTTCCCAGTTTTGCACCCACTCCTTCGGCAGCCGTGCTCAGTTGCAACACACACGCAGAGGCACACGAAGGCCACGTCAGGAATACTCACATATGCACGTGCGGAGGCTGGAACCTGCTCTGGTTGATGTTGTAGTGTGTGAAGGCCTGCGTTGGGTTGGAGCTGTACTCATCCACCGCGATGGTAACTTTGCCTTGTGAAGGAATTCCATGAGCCATCCTTCCTCCTTATGGACATGAGCAGCTCACAACTTCCCAAGGCCAGGAGCAGGGTAGGGCATTGTGTTCCAGGCGGCTCCCAACTCCAAGCAGCTCCTCATCAACGCCACGGGCCTCTGCCAGGAGAGAAAGACAGCACACACTGCCATAAACTCAAAGGAGATGTAAGCGTACACAGACACATCACTCTACCCTCTCCTGACTTCCATTAAGAGATCTATTTCCGCATTTCTGATGTACCCATCACCCGACTCTCTAAGCATTACTATTCACAAATTTTTTTTAATTACCTCATCATTTAACTACATCATCATTACATACATCCAAAGGATGAATGCTTAAAATAAGGCTTTATCTTTGGGAAAAAAAAAATATCTGTGTTGAAAGCTCCAGTTAAATACTCTGCATTTACTATTCTTTATTTGAAATAGCATCTTGTGCTAATTGCAACCATGACAATTAACAAGTGGACCCACTTTCCTGAAGGACAAATGGCTTTCCACAAATACGCACACTTGTTTTCAAGGCCCTATATTAGCTTAAAAAAATAAGTTACATCTAAGAGTCTTATGAGAAGTTGATGCAAAGCAGAAAATTTTACAACCGCACAGCAAAAGTACACCCAAATACCTTTGACTCAAATATTTATCTGTCCAGAGAAAGGCCAGTATCTAGACAACGTTAAGAAAATATCCATGTTTCAGTGCACTAGCAACAAAACTGGTTTGGATTAATTACCAGGCAGTAAAGATTTATCTGACAGATTTAAGTGCAATTTTATGCATAAATATTTCTGCATAAGATGAAAGAAGTACACTCTTCCCTCTCTATGCGTCCCTATCTTTCACTTCGTCAAAGTGCTCTTCAACACATTTCGCATGAAGGCTGGCAGCATTCTATAGTATGAGCATAAGCCCAATAGCCAGAACCTTCCCAAACCTCATCTCTTGAGTTCCCTGCACAGAATCTGAGCTTCAGTTTCTTCAATCAGTAAACAGAGGATACCTCAGCTGCCGTTCTTTCGGAGGGACTTTGTGAATATTGATCAGCTGATGTTCGAAGAATACTTTCAAGATGAGCAGCTCTTTAAAAGCCCTACTCATGATGAAGAAGCTCAGCTGAGGCATGCTATCCTAGCTGCAAGGACTTACATGAAATCATGACGCTTCCCATCAGTTGGTCCTCCCCCCCTTTAGCTGCGACAAGCAATAACGGATTTGTCATATCTGATGTGTGTAATTTAGGAAAGCAAATCAGTGCTCACGGAGAAGACAAAGAGATAGGAAAGAGAAGACAGTGACTTGAGTCCTGGGTATCAAACTACGCAGTATTTTTCCGGTGTGATATTCCCGGACTTCTCTTAGCTCCCAGATAGAAATGTGTTTGCCATGTGTAACATTAAACATTTGGAATCTTTGATTTGTATTCAAAATATATTTTTAATATAAAGACTAATTTCCAGTTTGGCACGAAGCACGATAAAAATGCCCTGCAAATGGCAGATGGCCTGCTATAGGCCATTTATTTTACTATTTTACAACCTCAGGCCTATGTAGGCTTCCATATGTTAGTTGGGTTAAGACGTTCTACAACTTTCATTCCAGTAATTGGGTTCTATCCTTCATCTTCTTTAGCACTGGAGACAGAAAAAAAGGAAAGAAAAAAAAAAAAAGAAACTAAACCATTCAGTTCCCATTCAAAAACCGAGTCGCTAGTGAGACAGCACATCTCCGTAACTGAGGTTATGGCCTGGTCTTTGCACTAACCTCTTCTCATAAGAATAAGCGCAATAGTTTCAGGAGTGAAACTAAAGCAAGGTGAGCTTTACTAAACCAAACCTTTGCTGTGTTAGACGTGACGCAAGACGCGTGCAACAACTGCTCGCAAATCATAATGTAGTGGTTACCATACCAAGTTTGCAGCTGTTTCCTTAATTTCCCTTACAATTATATTTTAGTGTTATTTTGCATAACAGTAAAACACAACACCTGCTTCAAATTGCAGTCCTGTTCCAAGTACTGTAATTCTTTTGAGACAGAAAATACGAGGAGTGTGCAATACAGAGCAGCATAATTGCCCTGCACTGAAAAGTAAATACAAATGAAAACATCTTCCTGTTAGAGAAATGACTGTCATTAACAAGAATGCTAGCCATCAAAGCTCTCAGGAAAAAAAACTTCAGTTTTTCTTTTACACAGCAAGAACTTCAGCATCTGCATAAATTAAGAAGTAGTGCGAAATTACATGTCTAATGTTATCTTTTCGCAATTAAAAGCTACAATATAAAACAACACGTTAAACCAACACCAAAATATGCTTGGGTTTTTAGAAAAGCTAAATCATACTATTTTCAGTAATCTAGCATAAGAAAGGTCAGAACTTTAAATTTCATATTATAGTTCACTCATGGAAAAAAAATCCAATTTGTTCATGAGAGTGAACTATACATAAAGATAATAAGCATTTTTTTTTATAAGGTTTGTAACAAACCATACTACAGAAAGAAATTACAACTAACTGGCATAAAATAAATGATCAGAGGGTACTTGAATAGCTGTATTAAATACTTCAAAGTTGACTTTCAGTAAGATTATAAGTATATAAGCTGCAATTGCTTCCCATTGTCCCCATCTTTAATCTTAAGAATAAATCTCTATACTTAAATTAAGACAAAGCCGAACAATGCATCCTCTTAAAATTAAATTCAACAACAAATGCCGGACTGGAAAAAAAGTAAAATTTGAAGCCGGCTTCTGTGTCAATTCTCCAATTTCCATTTAGGGTTCTACGGAGAACTATATGTCACCTACCAGAAGTATCTAGTTATTACCTTCTTTACTGTGAACTTCTCTGAAGAAAATATCAAAAAGGAGCTGAAGACTTCAAAACTTTAAAAACATTTATTTTAGGCCCAAGATTAAAAAAAAAAAAAATTCAAAAAGCTACTTTCAATCACTACCGTTCTTCTTTCTCCAACTGCAATCACTCTTTGAAGCTTACATGCAGGAGATGAGTACAAAAGAATAAAAGTTGCATTATTTTTCACGCCTGTCAAGTAGAACAACGTGCAGTATCTTCCACGCCTTATGTGGCAGTTTTAAGTAAGAATGGCTGTATTAAAAACATAAATGAAGATTTTTTTTTTTTTTTAAAGCACGTTGCGTTTTCCCACATACAGCCGTTATCCTGGGAGCAACAATCCTTCACCCGCGTGGACCCGTCCTGCCAGCCAGATGTGCTCGCGGACACATCTGCCCACTTTGGCAGGTACAAGCCGGCACTTTTCGTAACAGGAGCGATACAAACTTACGCGCAGCTGATTTTAAATCCGCACACTACTGCCCTGCCAAAACACTGTGAGGAAACACGCCCAGATCAGTAATTGCACAGCGCTGCATTTCCCGGAGAGCCCCCCCCCACAGCCACAGGCAGGCACGCGAAAAACGCCTTTCCCCCACATAAAACATTCACGCCTTCCTCATCTGAATTTCACACATTTCCCCGCTGGCCGGTCTGGCGTCGCGCAGGAGGCTCGGAGAGGAGACGGAAAGGGTTAACCCGTGCCAGCACCTCCTGTGCCTACGGCCGCTGCCGTGACGGCGGCAGGACGGACCCCGCGGCAGCCCCGAGCCAGCGCGGGCACCGGCCGCCGCAGCGGCCCCCCCCGCACCCCCGCTCCCCGCCCCGGGGCTCACCCCGCCCCCGCCGCGCCGCAGTTTGCGGGCGACTCCGGGCTCCAGCCGGCGGCACCGGGGGGGGGGGGTGGGGGCCGGACCCCGACTCCCCGCCTCCGACCCCCGGTACCTGGGCTCCCGGCCGCTGCCCGCCTCCGCCCGCCGCCGGCTCCCGGGCCGCCCCGGCCGCGGCCCCGCGGGGCGCCGGGCTCGCCCCCCCGGTGATTGATGGCTCCGGGTGACCAATGGCTCCGGCGCGGCCCCGTCCCGGCGTGTGCCGCAGCCCCCGCCCCGCGGCCCCGCTCCCCGCCGAGGGGGCATTTCTGCGCGGCCCGAAGTTCACATCGCCCCCCCCGAGCCGCCACAGGACACGGAGGGGTTTTTCGGGGGGGGGGGGGGAGCAAAGGATGCTCGGGGGAGGGATGCGATAAACTCCACAGCAGCAGCGGCGGCGGGGGCCGGGGGGGGGATGCCCCCTGCTTTTTATCCCGGCGGTGCCACCCCCGCCGCCCCCCGCACCTCGCCCCCACCCCCGGAACGCTGCCAAGTGCTCGAGGCCTCCGGGATCAGGGCTTGAGAGCGGGCTCTCCCGCCGGCGACACGGAGCGGGGAAACTCCGCCGGGGAACGGCACAGCAACCCGGGTCACCCTCCTTACTTTTGCGGCGTGTGTCCCCCCCCCGCCGACCCCCCGGGCCGACCCCCGGGTCCCTCCGCGCCGGGAGCCCCCTCCCCGTCCCCCGCCGGCCCGCCCGCTGGCCCCAGCCAGCACAATGCTCCCCGGCCTACCCTCCCGGCCCCGCCGCCGCGCCCCCCGCCCCGACCCCGGGCCGGGAGCCGGCTACGCGGCCTCCCGCCCCCAGGCCACTTCCAGCGCTGCAGCCCCCCCCCACCCCCCCACCCCGCCGGTTCCACCCTGGCCACGGAGCGAGGCGGCGGCGGAGGGCAGCGGGGGCACGGCCTGGGGGAGGAGGGCAGGGCAGCCCGCCTCAGCGCCGCCGAAAAAGCCGCCTCGGCTGCGGGGAAGCGCCGCCGCCGCACCGACCCGACCCGACCCGACCCAGCGGGCTCGGGGCGGTCCCGCCGGGAGAGGCAGGGGGGGCAAGCGGCCAGTTTTACCCCGAGTATTGTTTGCGGGAGGCTGGCCCCGCCGCCGCGCTCCTGCCCGCGCCCCCCCGCTCTCGCCCATGACACGGCACCTCTAACCCGCCGCTTTGTGCGCCGCTGCCCCCCGCCGGCCCCCCCCCCCCCCGGCCTCCCCGGCACGCAGCCACGGACCCGGGGCCGCTCACCTTCCCTCCGCCGGCGGCCGCGGCGGGCGGGTCGGGGATGCCTTCAGCGCGGGCGGCGGGGCCGCGCCATGGGGCTGCGGGGGCGCGGCCGGGGCAGAGCCTGCGCCCGACCCCGCGGCGGTGCCCGCTGGCGGCCCGGCTCCGGCTGCGGGTCTGGGTGCGGGGCGCGGTGCAGTGAGCGGGACTGCCACTGGGGTCAGGGAGCAGGCACCAGGAAACACGGCGGCCAGGGCGCGCTGCCCGCCCAGGCACACACACGCACACACACACACACACGCACAGCTCCTCCCGCTGCCTCGCACTTCGCCCCCCCGGGCAGGGAGGGAGGGAGGGAGGGAAGGAAGGAGCCATCGCTGCTGCGTCTCCCAAGCGCGGCACAGCCTCCCCCCGCCGAGCCGCCGGCAGCAGCCCCGGCCCCGCCACCCAGCCGGGGTCGAGGATGGGAGCCGGGGGAGCGGGCCGGGCAGCGCCGGGACCCCGCCGGGACCCCCCCCATCCGCCCAGGAGGTTCGCAGCCCGGACAGGGCAGCCGGCCCGGCACCGCGCATCGCCGCTCGGCTCTCCCCCCGCCTCGAATAATAAAATAACAACGGCAACAACAATTTAAAAAAAAAAATTATAATCCTCGAACCGGGTTTTCCCACCGCCCGCACCTCTCATCACCAGGTATTAAGGCAGTGCTCTGCTCCTCCTGGAGAGCAGCTAACCTCAGCAACCAGAAAAACATAAAGGAACGCTACGGCAGGGTTAGCCCTTGAGGCTGAACGTTGTCTGAGGGTAACTGGGGGTTTTCTGCGGAGAGGTAGAATCAGGGAGGTTGCTGTTGTCTTTTTTTCTCTGTGTCTCCCCCCCCCCCCCCCCCCCCGCCGCAATCCACAGCAATTGTGTCAACAGCCACAACAGTAACAAAGTAGCGATTGGAGGTGTTTGTTCTTTTACTTTCAAGACAGCAAACGGAAGGGGGGACTCCCACAGTCATATACTGACAATGCAGAGAAAAGAGAAGAAAAGGAAAGGAAAAAAATTCCAAATAGTTCGGGAATAACCGAGCTGGCAGAAAATGACAGCTCCTAACAGGCCTCTAAGAGTAAGTAGTGTCCTACATATTTTAAATGAGTAATTTTGGCTCTGGCCAACCTTTGGATATGCGTGGCAACTGGGCAGGTTTTTCTTTGTTGTTGAAAACAATGAGAATGGTCCCCAGTATTGCCAGACAGAAATCCACTAGGATGGATTGTCCTGTTTCGAAGCATGGCAAATTAAGAAAAATCAACCTGAAAAAAGACCAAATGACGTAAGTTTTTTCCAAATTTGATATTAGACCTTTCTGTCTGATTTTTTTTACTATCTTCCCTTTTAATAGAAGTAAGCACTGTGAACCAGCAAAGGAAAATTCCCGTTTCAGACAAAATGGCCCACAGATGAGTCGTCCTCCTCACCAAATCAAAGCAACATTTCCAGGGAACGTTTGCCTGGAATGGAGTCTGAGGCCATAGTTTCACAAAGATTTTCAGCTGACGTACTCCGACACTGCTGTAAAATCAGCAATCCAGCATTCAGCTCACATACCCCACCTCTGTCCCTGCACTAACCCTCATGTGAGAACAGGGAACCCCACCCAGGAAACCCACCCGGTTAGCGCCAGGGAAAAGCAGTCTCGTGGTGCGGGGCAGCCTCCCCACCCGCTCCGCTCCATAACTGCACATAACTGTTCCTGCTTCTGCTGGAACAAGGCAGGGAAAGAGACCAGCAACTGGGGACACAAAGAGGATGTGATAAATTCACTGGTACCACTACCAGCTTAAATCTAAAAACACGGCGGGGGGGGGGGGGTGGAGGGAGGAAGAGTGGATTTGATCTTGAACCTGCTGCACCCTTTATTTGCAGTTGCAGCAGCAGGGCTTTTCCCATATTTGTGTCCTCATACCACGCCTAGAGCCCCAGCTCTACAAAAATGAGCCTCTAGCACAGAGTGAAAAACAGGGTAGAAGCCTGGGCAGGCGACTGGACTGGTAATTAGAAAGCTCTAAGACCTTCTCTCTGATGCGGTGAGAGACAGATCAGACATTGCCCCAATGTCTCAGTGTCCTGGTACTGGAAATACACATCTACCTAATTCACTAGTCTTTACACAAAGCAAGGTATGTGGCCTGAAAGTCAGCAGTACTGCGGGTTTGCTCATCTGAATCCAGAGTGGGTCCTGACTCTAAGGTCACACCTTTTTCACAATACTAAATGTTCAGCAACACCACCCAGCTGTAACACAGTCATCAGGAGCACTGCTTTTGATATATGACTTCATAAACTCTGAAACATTTTGTGTCAAGAGCACGTAACCAAACTCTTTATTTTTACAAACTACTTTTTTTTTCTGTCTCCCGAAGAAGAGGATTCTTTCCAAAGACACATCCACTTTCAGACATGTGCTGGCCCTGGAGTTGCTAAAAGTATGAAAAATATTTTTCTTAAATTGATTAAAGGGTTTTCTGAGGAACAGAGTTGCATTTTGTTGCCTTTCATCCCTAACTCACTAGAGCAGCATCAAAATACAAGTCTATACGTATAGAAAGTGTCTTTATTTTGGCTGGAACATGTATTTATTAATGCACTCGACAAGAGGATCTCAGAGATAGTATTTGAAAACTGAAAAAGTAAACAAGCTCTTTGTTGTGAGTGTCACAGGACTGATTCTTCTTGTTGGGTGAAATTCAAAACAGTGAACAAGCAGCTTTTGTTTACTTTAATACTTCCTAATCATAATATTAAAAGGGTATATTATACATGAAACCTTAGTCATGTTCAAAGTTTGCTCTGGATTCTGTTTTTTCGCTTTTACAAATCCAAAGCAAGTATCATCAAATGTACAGATGCAGCAGATGCATGCTAAAAATTATAAAACATTATAGTATCATGAAAAAACATACAGATTATTCAAAATGTATGATGTCATCTCTAACACACTGTCTCCAGTTTCTGCCAAGCACAAGAGCGAGCTAACAACTTTCAAGAGACACATAGGGTAGTCCGGAGTGAACCGTGGACACTCATCTCACTTTGCTCTTTACTTTGGGAAAAACGTTCCCTAAGTATGTGTGAAGCAATACAAGAAAGGTGCCATTTAAAGTCCATGTCTGAGAACTCATTCCTTAAATAATAAGATTTTTTGAGTGATCTTTTACACAGAAAGGAATTTTAAAAACCTTTCAAACTGCATATCATGACATTGGTTGATGGTTACAGCACTGTCCTGACAGAGATGCCACCTGGCCAAGATGTACCACGCCGTGCGGTGCATTGCAGTGCACTACTATGCTCCACAATCTGCTGCTCGAGGGTACTCTCAGAGTAAGCTGTCGCAAGAACATTCCATCGTCTGACCAAAGGAGGGAAGACCTGACTGGAAAGGCATGTCTCCCTGTATCAAGTGATCCACAATGCTACTTTAAGGGTGTTTCCACAACTCCCCCACTCACAGAATCACAGAATCACAGAATGGTAGGGGTTGGAAGGGACCTCTGTGGGTCATCTAGTCCAACTCCCCTGCTGAAGCAGGGTCACCTACAGCAGGCTGCACAGGACTGCGTCTAGGTGGGTCTTGAATATCTCCAGAGAGGGAGACTCCACAGCCTCCCTGGGCAGCCTGTTCCAGTGCTCCATCACCCTCAGAGGTAAGAAGTTCTTCCTCATGTTCAGACGGAACTTCCTCTGCTTCAGTTTGTGCCCGTTGCCCCTTGTCCTGTCGCTGGGCACTACTGAAAAGAGCTTGGCCCCATCTTCCTGACACCCACCCTTGAGATATTTGTAAGCATTTATAAGGTCCCCTTGCAGCCTTCTCTTCTTCTGCTCCCACACTTCAGGGATACAAACCACACAAGAAGAATAAATTCCGTTTTTAAAAAAGCCTCCTTCCAAAAAGGCAAAGAGGGTTTTAAGGCAGACCACTTCCCCAGCCTACTCCACAGCACACAGTCTCCCAAAGGCTTATGCTGGCACAATACAGAGTGCTGCAGTCTGCAGCGTGGGACCAAGACTGGCACAGGGTATGCCAGAGTTGCAGAAAAAGTTGGGCCAGTGTTTCTTTAGCTTGGACACAGTATCAGAGGGGTTTTGTCTGTTTGCTTTAAAACACGCATTTCCTGCATTTTTAGCCATTTTAAGACCAGAGCATCAAGGGTTCTCATTTGTATTGCAGACAGAATTCAGTTTCAGCCTGCAGAGACTGGGGCATACTGGTACGCCGGTAAATTACCTCTAGTACTAGACAATGCATATTTTGATTTGTTAACATTTTAAGAAAGTAGAGTTTGATCCAGTGGACATCTACTTGTAGCAATCTACACTGAAAGTCACTGGACTCAATATATTTCAATATAGATCACTGTGATTCTGACAAAAATTGCATCTCAACAGGCTTGTTCCCCTCATTAAAGTAGAAATTTTTCAGTAACTGTGGAACAGAAGACAACCAGAGAAAACTGTGTTAGTTTAGGCTTCATGCCCCACTGAGCAGATACTACATTCCAAATTTGCAGAACAAAATTGGATAGATTAAAAGTTCTGCTCTCTTCCTCCATTTGTAGCCTGTAAGTCACTGAGCATTTGATGTGCATGCTGGCCAACAACATGAAAGCAACAGAAAAACATAGTATTAGATATAAAAAACCCCCAAATAAACAGAAAAATACACGATTCCAATTCTGAGGATGCAAACTTAGAGCTTCTTTCCCTTAAGAAAATCACAAACTGGAACTAGTAGATAATTAAACCCTAAATACTGAATTTTTTTAAAAAAAAGTCTCTTGGCTTTTGAGCTTTGTATTCTGTAACGTTCTGAATTTTTATCTGAGTTTTTCTATCACAAATATGGGTCCATACACTGACCTGTTTAATACTCCAGCAAACACTACATCTTTAAGAAGAATTCATGCCCTCTCCATAGCAGCACACCATTTTTTTGAGAAAAAAGACAACTCTCCAAAGGAAGAGAAACCTGAACCTGCTGGCAGAATCTGCAGACAGAGAGGAGCATGTCATTCGAATGCTGACAGAGCATCAGGTGAGACTACTGAGGGAAATACCACTAGCTGTCCTCTGGGCATTCTTTTTATATTTGATGGACCAGAACACTGTTACAGGATAATGGTTGTGTGCCGCCTTGCCCCTATTGAATTAAATTAAGTATTTGATTGGAACTTTCCTACTTGTTCTCTGTAGAAATAAAAAGCGATGCAAAAAAGCTGCAGGTGAACCATTTGCCCTTCTAAAATCTCCCAGTGTAACTGCTCGTCAACGTACCTAGAGAAGAAACCATTCCTAAAAAATTTTTTTTGTTGTTTTGAGCATTCCACCACTCATTTTTGAAAACTGAGAAGGATGTATGGATGATTTATTCCTTCACACTAGAGCAGGCAGTGACTTCAGTTTTGTACGTACATAAAGATGTAAGTACTGTTTGATGCACAGCAGTTATTGCAAAGACATTACTGTAGGAACAGCCAGATATTGAAGACTCAGGGCACAAAAGGTTTTTGGTGGTCACCTTCCGGTCAATGAGCTGTGGCAGGGAATACGCAACTGTGGGAGTTATGTGACGTGCTCAAACATCCTATTTATCACATATCAACTTACCTGTTCAGGAGAAGATGGATGCCTTTTTCCTCAGGCGATCATTTTATCACTTACTTGGTCTACAACGCACTGAGTCAAAGCCAATGCATGAGAAAACCTTCAGTTTAATTCAGCTGCTGTTCAAGTACTCTAAGCTCATTGTATCAAATAACTCCAAAACTTCAAGTTTTGTCAGGAAACAGGCATTTAGCACTACAGTAAAGAGTATCACAAACCTCTCTTCTCCTTGACCTTTAACTTCCTCAACAACTCCCTTCCCTCTTCATCATATAGATTATCTCGTCCTGTGGCAGACTCCGTCCACACTACATTCCTGTCCCTAGATGTAAGATGAACTGTGTCCCTGTGAGTTTTGAGAAGTCACAGTGATATCAGACAGCTTCCTGTCTACACTCTCCCTCTACCCACGTCCTTCTGACTTGAGAGAGAAGATTCCATGAAGTGGGTTTACATCGCACTGAGTGCATTCTGCAAATGACAGCCTCCACGAACTGAAATTCCTGCAGATGAAGAAAAACTCTATTTCTGAGAGAAGGTCCCTATTGCACTGAAAGTTATGTACAAAATTCTCAACATCGGTGAAAATTCCACACAAAAAGC
Source organism: Opisthocomus hoazin (assembly GCF_030867145.1). Taxonomy (NCBI): domain Eukaryota; kingdom Metazoa; phylum Chordata; class Aves; order Opisthocomiformes; family Opisthocomidae; genus Opisthocomus; species Opisthocomus hoazin. The sequence continues at coordinate 8,650,019 of NC_134420.1, forward strand.
AAATCGCAAAACTGAAATAGACCTTAACTCACAGGGCAAGTAAAGCAATTTACACAGTGGTGCAGAAGAGAGACTATTACTCCTATGCTATCGTGAAGATTTTTTTTTGAAGGCTACAGATTTAACAGCAAATTAATTTCATGATGATGACTGTTACCAGCAGTTACTTAGAGTTAACCTCTTTACATCTAAACAAATAGGAACCAGACCTTCACTTCATGCCTTGGATAATTAACTTTACATTTTTGACAGACATAAGAACCGTGGTCTCCAGCTCATCTACATCCAGTCCCAAATTACCTTTGGGTCAGGAGTGTGTTCCCTTTGTAGAAAAATGTAGGGAATTGTAAGATGAACACTATGAAAAGCCTTTAAAGGAGTCAGGTGTTCCAAGATGGAGATCCTTTCAATCTGAGCAAGAACGAGACTCCCTAAAGGAAGGAAAAGACTTTCACAGTCATTGTCAGGAGTCTTGTCACTTTGGATGTCCCCAGTAACACTACTGATCTAAAAGTACATGTAAACCTAGAGCCTGAAGCCAAATTCTTTATTATGTGTTACCTATCATAATTATCAAACTCTGTTGTACAGAAAATACAGTTCAGGATGCTTAGGAATCCTCCCATTCTGTGGTGAAAGAGCGAAGCTTGAATTCGCATGCAGTGCTCTCTAGTGTAAGATAGGTTTCTGGAAAGAAAATAGGTAAGATCTTACCATATAATATCTGGTTAGTGTTAATTTTTATCCCTCGGTTTGACATTTTAAAATCAATATTCCATAGCAGCTATTGTCTAGATTTTTAATGCATCCAGGCTGAAAACACTTGCTAAGAACTGAGGGATTCTACACGTTTTGTCTCAGACACCCTAGGAAAAAAAATCCTGTATTCCAGTTATGGTCTAGCATTTGAGTTCAGTGCTGGCAAACTGGTCCCTGCATGTCTTTGAGGCATATGGAAATTGATGATGAAAGTGTCTAGTATAACTAGAAGTATAATTTGATGAAAACTGAAGCAGTGAACTGTGAGAAACTGCTAAATCAGTGTCAGCAAACTCTGCTTGCAAAATAATGAAACAGAAATAGCACCAGGACACAACAAATGCAGGGCAACGACTGTAAAACCAGAGAGTAAATATAAAAATTAAGGAATCATATAAAATATTATTTTACTTGTTATTTTTGAAACACATGCCCAAAACACAATAAAACATTCCTGTCCAAAATCACTTTATGGAGACAGTGACATCATGTCTCCTCCAAATTGTTCAAGCCCAGATCTTGGCACGAGCTCTTCCAACAGAATCCCACATTTGGCCCTGGCACTCTCGCCTGTCTACCCGTAATCATGTGCAGAAAAAGAACAGCACCATGGCCAATGCAAATCCTAGTTATAGCTCTAGTCCCTTGGGGCAATAGAAAAAGACCAAAATAGAAAACATATTACAGTTTTAAAGCAATAATATTGCTAAGGAAAACAAAACAAATGTAACCTCAGAAGTAAGATGACATTTATTGCCTAAAAGTTAACAATTCCTGAAGCTGTAAAAGCACTCTATAAATAAGACCTGAAGATGGCAGCGAAAAGATCCTGATATTGCTTTATTCATAGATTTTGAATGAAAAGAAAACAAACTTACATAGAAATCTGAGAGCGAGAGGACAAAGGAAGAAGACATATGTTTTAAGGGTTTGGCTACATCAGTAAACACACTCAAATTACTGAAAAAGCCATGAATGATTCTATTCAGTTGTACCCATGTTTTGAGACAGCAACATGTGTATGTATGCTCAAGCAAGGGATATAAGCTTGCACATTCAAAGACTTGCCAGAAAATCTGCACAAAAAGATCACAGGGAGACAGAGACAGCTGGAAAAATTGGAGCAGGGGCTCTGATTTTCATGCCAGTGTTACACCTAATGCAAAGGGAATGCAGATGATGGACTGCAAGCTATATGTTATTCCTCCTGCCACTTAGCAGTGTGATTGTAGCGCTGAACAAGAACCAGGAAGCAACAAAAAAAAAAACCCCAACCAAAAACCAAACAGCAAAACAAAACAAAATGACCCAGAAATTACAGAAAGTGAGTGTGCTATTATAAATGAAAATATTTACACTGGGATATTTATTACAGTCAACATTTTCAGGTACAAAAGGCAATCATCAAGATTAAGCAGTGGATATCAAGCACTCATTTCTTTAAAGCGCAGTCTGATTTGGAAATTTAACTAAACTATATAACCACCACCTCACCATGGCATGCACATAGCAGAAACCATGAAATGGAAAACATCTATAAACAAACACCTCTTGAAGGTCCTGTATCACACTTTAAAAGAATGATAATAATGAGAAGCTTCTGCACATGGATTTATCCAGATTAATTATCAATAAGCCTAATGAGAAAGTTGTGCTAACAAATGTCTAATGGACTTCTTTCTATTAGGGAATATACAGATAGGAGGCTTAGTAGAAAAAGGGTAAGCGGAATGTCGAGAGGATTTTTTGGTAATACATTCAAGTTTCTAAACTAATCTAGGCATGATTTCCATAGGTTTTGATATCGTCTCTTCCCATGAGGTGAGCTCAAAATCTATGTGTTAAAAAGTCATTTTCTCTGTCAGTTACTGTTAACCCAAAGTATGCACTTGAGGAGCGCTCTGCTATCAGAGTTCTTCCCCCCTCTCAGACCTATCGACCACAATTCTGCCTTTTGTGATGTTATTACAGCAAATTCAAAACTGTGATCTTATTGTAAAAATGCATTCTAAAAGCAAACCAGTTTATAAAATCGGTTTATAAGTCTCAGTTAAAATTTAACCAGGGTACCTTTCTGTCCACCCAGAGGTCCCATGGATTCCTGTTGAGATTTGCACACAGCATAGCCTGTGACAGTAACTGAGACAAGCAGAGTCACAGTGTCTGTTTGTAGCACCCTCACTGTCACAGCGACCCATCCATTGAGATGTCTCACCTCTGGAAAGGAGAAGTGAAAAGGGCAAAAATTAAAAAGACAACGCAAAAGACAAAGGAAAAAGTAGGGTTTCGGATCCCAACTTTCCACAAGCCCGGTGGCACATCCAGTGCGGAGCTAACCCCACAAAACTCTATATCTTCTAAAGCAAATCCAGACACAAAACTTCCCCAGATTAGCTGATGACTCTTCCCAGATGCGAGGTAAACTAGTAGTCTGGCAATGACTCTTCCCCGTTTAGAACAAGCTGTTAACCTTAAGAAGGTCAGAATCTAGAATAAAACTGGGCAGATGTATATTTAAGCTTCTGTCCAAGCTTCAGACTAAAGGCTATACTTTATGTTGTTGGGTCAGAGAGCAGAAGCTACAGAATCACCTTTATCCCACTGAAATCCTTGGCTGCACTTCTAGCTAAATTGATAAAATTGAGAGGAGCAGATGTTCTGCCCTGCCTTGAGATCAGACGCTTATATCTGAGATAAGACATTAGCTGTTTATACAAAAGCTTTTTTTTTCAAGTATACATGATTTTTAGGAAGCTATTTCATATGTAAAAACTATTAAATCATGCTACTTCATCCATTGTTGATTGTGTCTTTCTATTCTTTCAAGTTTAGCCTATCACAAAGCACTCTTTCAGGTTAAAAAGAAAATTTAACACATATGGGAGTTCTACAGTGGGTAAATTCTTCATATCTAGAGGTCTCTATTAAAATGAATAGTCTGAGCCAATCAACAGTACAGGAAGAGATCACCACTGTCAGCCCACACTTTAGTACCTCCAGTTCACAACCTAACTATGCACACTCATGCTACTTTGAAACATTCACTTACCTGCTGATGGATTTTCATCAGCGTGCTCTTTTCCACATATTTGTCAGATCAGAACACTACAGTCACCTACGTTCAATACCGCCAAATTAACAGAGCAAAAATCAATGTTTAAAGCTCACAAGTCACATAGTCTGCAAGCTGCTTAATTTCCTTTTTTTAAATACTTTCTTTTTGTTACATTGTTGTAAGATTCCCTATGCTGTTATTCTATATTTATATTAGAACCTGTGTACATACAGCATGTATACTTGTAGAAAACTTCCATGGCATTGCTGCTGAATAAGCTCCGGTCTCCCAGAGATCAGTGTGACCCGAATGCTGCACCCAGAGAACGCTCCATCGACTTTTGGCATATATATATCTTTTGATAGTAGGTGTTGGAGCCTCTGACAGAAGAGAACTCCAAGGTTTTGGACTCTAGGTTCTGCACATGTAATCAAAAATTTATTTCTCTCTGTGACTCACAGGAAGAAGAGTGAGGCTCTCAGGATTTTAGAAGTCTGGGTTTAAAAATGGAAACAACAGGAAAATATGCTCCTAAACCGTCCAAGAACTGATCCAGTAGCCACTGTCTTAAAATACCTCTGCCCATACCGATACTGATTTATTACTATTATTTTGTACTCCCCTAAGAGGAATGACAGGATGAGAGTCATTAGATGAGATATTTTATCTGACTTCTGAAATGGCAATGTTTTGTAATGACAAACTGTAGTTACAGAACAAGCGGAGCTGGCAGGGCTCAAAAGATACTATCAACTAGGTACACACTCTGTAGACTAGCACAAGCACACTTTTTCAGTTCTCCTCAGTAGGACTGGACCAGGGTTTTGAGTAAGATGAATTTGATTCACGTCTAGTGCCTAAAAAGCGTCCCTCTCAGCGTCAGCATCACCCCATCACAAACCACAGCTGATCTTGGATGTCTTTCCTCCTACCAAATCCCACTTTTTTCAGAGACAATTGGGGATTTACAAGGAATGCAGGATCAGTTTCTTTTCAGATACTAACTAAATATCTAAAAGTCAATCTTGCTCCTACTGGAAGAGGTATGAGTTTTACAACTACTTTGAATAGAAGTGAGATCAAGTTGCAGACGTACAAACCTGAAACTATTAGACACATTTTTTTTCAGCTTGAGGTTTTATGCACAAAAAGGTCACTTCAAAAGCAAACCCAAATGTAAGGTACTTGCAATTTAAGACTCCCCAACACTGACTGACCAGAGTCAAGGTGTCACTGTGTAACAGAGGATGTTGATAATGGTGTCTTCTAGGCTGCACAAATCTATACAGATTGTCCTTTAAATAGTAGCTGGTGCTATATACAAAGTTCTTATTTGTGAGTTAAAGACGGACTCCAGCAGCACTCAGCGCTTTATGCTGCCCGCTCCAGAAGCCATGCAGCTTTAGGAGGGTGTGTTAAATTCCTCTTCACACACCAGTTTGAAAGTCTCATCCAGCAGATATCGAGGGAACCCCAGCCAGCAGTTCATCGGCACACAGCCTCCTCTACTGTCTGCTGCCTCCCTGGGGCCCGGGTTAGGGATGTTGCGAAGAAACTCCCTGGTCTGGTGCGGCCTTCTGATTACTACCCCCTCTTGGTAATGCAGGTTGGCGGGGACGAGGTAGCAGAAAGAAGTCCCAAGGCCATCAAAAGGGACTTCAGGGCACTAGGGCGACTGGTTGAGGGATCAGGGGCGCAGGTGGTGTTTTCCTCCATCCCATCAGTGGCAGGGGACAGCACTGAAAGGGGCAGGAAAACCCACCTGGTTAACAGGTGGCTCAGGGACTGGTGCCATCGGTCAAATTTTGGCTTTTTTGATCATGGGGAGGTATACACAGCACCGGGCCTGCTGGCAACAAGTGGAGCTCAGCTATCACAAAGGGGGAAAAGAATTCTTGGCCACGAGCTGGCGGGGCTCATTGAGAGGGCTTTAAACTAGGTTCGAAGGGGGAAGGGGATATTGCCCAGCTCACTAGGGATGAGCCTAGGCTTGGAGTGCCAAGGCCAGGGGTGAGATTGACAGCCCAGCTCAAGTGTGTTTACACCAATGCACGTAGTATGGCCAATAAACAGGAGGAGCTGGAAGCCATTATACAGCAGGACGGCTACGACTTGGTCGCCATCACAGAAACGTGGTGGGACAACTCGCATGACTGGCATGCTGTCATAGATGGCTACAGACTCTTTAGGAAAGACAGGTCAACAAGGAGTGGTGGGGGAGTTGCTCTATATGTGAGGGAGCAACTGGAATGCATTGAGCTTGGCCTGGGGGCAAGTGAAGAAGGAGTTGAAAGCTTGTGGGTTAGAATTAAGGGACAGGCTCACACGGGTGACATTACGGTGGGTGTATACTACAGGCCACCTGACCAGGAGGAGGAGGTTGATGAAGCCTTCTACAGGCAGCTGCAAGCAGCCTCACAGTCACAGGCTCTGGTTCTCATGGGGGACTTCAACCACCCTGACATCAGCTGGGAAGACCATACAGCTAGGCAGGCGCAATCCAGGAGGTTCCTACAGAGCATCGATGATAACTTTCTGATGCAAGTGGTGGAGGAACCAACAAGGAAAGGCGCGCTGCTGGACCTTGTGTTAACAAACAAGGAGGGACTGGTGGAGGACGTGAAGGTTGGAGGTAGACTCGGCTGCAGTGACCATGAAATGGTCGAGTTCAGGATCCTGCATGGAGGAAGCAGGGCGATAAGCAGGATCAAAACCCTGGACCTCAGGAGGGCTGACTTTGCCCTCTTCAAGGAGCTACTGGGAGGAATCCCGTGGGCCAGGGCTCTCGAAGGCAGGGGGGTCCATGAGTGCTGGTCGCTTTTTAAACAACACTTCTTCCATGCACAGGAGCAATGCATCCCCCTGAGAAAGAAATTTAGCAAAGGAGGCAGGAGACCTGCATGGTTAAACAAGGAGCTTCTAGCGGAGATCAGGCAGAAGTGAAAGGTGCATGGCATGTGGAAAGAGGGACAGGCCACTTGGGAAGAGTACAGAAACGTAGTGAGAGCATGCAGGGATGCGACGAGGAAGGCCAAGGCTCACCTGGAATTGAAGCTGGCAAGGGATGTCAAAAACAACAAGAAGGGCTTCTTCAACTACATCAGCAGCAAAAGGAAGGCTAGGGACAACGTGGGGCCGCTGCTGAATGAGGCGGGTGTCCTGGTGACGGAGGATGCGGAGAAGGCAGAGCTAATGAATGCCTTCTTTGCTTCAGTCTTCAGTGCTAAGACTGGCCCTCAGGAATCCCAGGCCCCGGAGGTAAGAGAAGAAGCCTACAGAGAGGACGACTTTCCCTTGGTCGAGGAGGACTGTGTGAGGGATCGCTTAAGCGATCTGGACGTCCACAAATCCATGGGCCCCGACGGAATGCACCCACGAGTGCTGAGGGAGCTGGCGGATGTCATTGCTGAGCCACTCTCCATCATCTTTGAGAGGTCCTGGAGGACTGGAGAGGTGCCCGAGGACTGGAGAAAGGCCAATGTCACTCCAATCTTCAAAAAGGGCAAGAAGGAGGACCCAGGGAACTACAGGCCGGTCAGCCTCACCTCCATCCCGGGAAAGGTGATGGAGCAGCTTATCCTGGAGGCCATCATCAAGCAAGTGGAAGAAAAGAAGGTTATCAGGAGTAGTCAGCATGGATTCACCAAGGGGAAATCATGCCTGACCAATCTGATAGCTTTCTACGATGACATGACTGGCTGGGTAGACGAAGGGAGAGCTGTGGATGTTATCTACCTTGACTTCAGCAAGGCTTTTGACACAGTCTCCCATGATATCCTCCTGGGGAAGCTGAGGAAGTGTGGGCTGGATGAGTGGTCAGTGAAGTGGATAGAGAACTGGCTGAATGGCAGAACTCAGAGGGTTGTCATCAGCGGAGCTGAGTCTAGTTGGAGGCTGGTGACAAGTGGTGTCCCTCAGGGGTCAGTACTGGGCCCAGTCTTGTTTAACTTCTTCATCAACGACCTGGATGAAGAGTTAGAATGTACCCTCAGCAAGTTTGCTGACGACACCAAACTGGGAGGTGTGGTAGATACACCGGAAGGCTGTGCTGCCATTCAGCGTGACCTGGATAGGCTGGAGAGCTGGGCAGAGAGGAACCGGATGAGGTTCAACAAGGGCAAGTGCAGGGTCCTGCACCTGGGGAGGAACAACCTCATGCACCAGTACAGGCTTGGGGTGGACCTGCTGGAGAGCAGCTCTGCGGAGAGGGACCTGGGTGTCCTGGTGGACGACAGGTTAACTATGAGCCAGCAGTGTGCCCTGGCTGCCAAGAAGGCCAATGGGATCCTGGGGTGCATCAAGAAGAATGTGGCCAGCAGGACAAGGGAGGTTCTCCTTCCCCTCTACACTACCCTGGTGAGGCCTCATCTGGAGTACTGTGTCCAGTTCTGGGCTCCCCAGTTCAAGAAGGATGAAGAGCTACTGGAGAGAGTCCAGCGGAGGGCTACAAGGATGGTGAGGGGACTGGAGCATCTCCACTACGAGGAGAGGTTGAGGGAACTGGGCTTGTTCAGCCTGAAGAAGAGAAGGCTGCGAGGGGACCTTATAAATGCCTACAAATATCTGAAGGGTGGGTGTCAGGAGGATGGGGCCAAGCTCTTTTCAGTGGTGCCCAGTGACAGGACAAGGGGTAATGGGCACAAACTGAGGCACAGGAAGTTCCGTCTGAACATGAGGAGGAACTTCTTCTCTCTGAGGGTGACGGAGCACTGGAACAGGCTGCCCAGGGAGGTTGTGGAGTCTCCTTCTCTGGAGATATTCAAGACCCACCTGGACAAGGTCCTGTGCAGCCTGCTGTAGGTGACCCTGCTTCGGCGGGGGGGTTGGACTAGATGACCCACAGAGGTCCCTTCCAACCCCTACTATTCTGTGATTCTGTGATTCTGTGATAGTGAAGCCAGGATTTGAATACTCTGTTTTGAGAACAAGACAGTTGCGAAGTAGTAGACCCAGACATCTTTCTCTAATAAAAGTCTCCATGTCCAATAACCCGCTTGTAACTATTCTTAATTTTGTCTCTCATAGCATTTATTTGGTACAGAAGGGTGATACATGCTACATTTTATATATCTACACTAAAAATGAATATTAGAAAACCTATATTGTATTTTGCCTGTCAGAGGTCATCAGAAGCTGTATTTCAAGAAAACTGAAAGCATCAGATGTAGTTTGCCCAGTAGATTAATACTGAGCTGTGAACTTTCATCCTCTGCAGCAAGATTTCCATCCAACTGACATAGAACTGACATGCAGTAACACTTACAACCAGGGGGATCCAATTTAGATGGAGTTCAAATGGTTTCAAGCTACTCATAGGTCACAGAGGTAAAGTATGCATAAGAGAGCTGGCTTTAATCAGCAGGTTTTCAGTAATGTCACACCACAAGTGATAGGCCACATTGAAAATGAACTGGATGTTAGGCTTGAGAATTAAATTACCAAATATATTTAAATATTCTGAATACATTCTTTAACACATTTTCACCAGCCTAAAACAGTTTGGGGTTTTTTTTCAGAACAACAGACATGGAATTTTGCATGAGCATAAAAACCCCTTCTTTTCCACGTGGCATCATATCTGTGATGTCTATCTTTGGAAGCTTTTGAGGAAGAAATGTGATCCAAAACAAAACCAAAACAGCTCCATTGTGGGTGACAGTTTGGAAATAATTTGAAAAAAGACTCAACATTTTCTCCATAACGGAGCATTGGAACACAGGAAAATTGAGAGGGACAGGAAGGATTATAGTGAGAGAGAGGATTTAGGAAAGGCCAGTTTTAATGCAGTTATCAAATGCTGACCTACTTGTGGAACAGGCAGGTGGAATCTCCGTTTAACATTTCATACCAAAGAACACTGTGACAATGAGAGGACTCATGGAAAGATATGCCATTGAAAGACATGTTATTCTCTTGAGACTTTTAAAGGCTATATTCCACCCAAAGACCTCTGAATCTGTCAGGTGTTCTTATTTCAAGTTTCCCTGCTCAGTTTGGCTGTATCCAAATCAGCCCTGTGTCCCCCTTTTCATGCAGACAGGCTGTGAATTTTGTCTCTGTGCCATTACAAATGCCAAGAAGTAAACTGGAAAACAGCTCCGTAATACAATGGAAAGCATCACACCTTTTGTACAGTCATTTCTACTGGTTTGCACTCTGTTTAAGCACTGCTTCTCAGCAGAAATGTAAAAGCAGCTACTGCACAAAGCCTAGCAGACAAGGTATGTTGAGTTTCTGAAGACTTTCACTGAGTTTTGTTATGAAAAGGACTAAAAATCCTTACTGCTGTGCCTGTCTACAATATCCTCTCTGCAAAAAATCAAGTCAACGCCACAAAGAGAAGGGGGAACTTGAAGAAGTCTGTCACTAGAAATATAGTGCTGGATCTCATGTCATATTGCAGCAAGCGTGTCTCAGCTCAGAGCAGCAAAGCAGAAGCAAGGAACCTGGCAGAGTGAGATCCAGGGTTTTCTTACTGAAGACTCATCCAGAAGCAGCATCACAACCAACAAAAACACATCTTCATAACCCATGAATTTCACTGCATCCTGCACTGCTGATTTAAAATCCTTAAGCAGGACAGAAAAGCTGAGGAATTTAAAACCAGTGTTTTCTTAAACAGGATAATTTAGGGCTTGTTGAGTTCCTTACTGTCAGAAACCAGATTATTTCCCGTACCCAGCTTGCTCATTTACCTCTGTTACAGGTAGCTCTTTACAGAACTCTAAGATGTGTCGTACAGGCATAACTTCAAACATCAAATGACCTAAAGTGTCCCCATCTAAGCTAGTAAAATAAATGTTTACATTTTTTCCCCAAACTAGGAGGCTTTTAAAGAACCGTCCATCACTGCTCTCTAAGTCCATATCCATTTTTCTTCCTTATACTGAACAAACAAGTGGTTTATCACAGTCAGAAAATCATTCATCTTATGAAGTTGCATCTTTCATTTGTTGCTCTCACTCACTGGCCAGACCAAAATTAGACGCGCTATTCCTCAATTCTAATTACACTGCACAGCTCAATTTCCTACATGTTCTCAGCTTTGTCGGAAAAATAGTTGCACTGCATGAATAGCCTACAGAAGCCAAATATTAAGAGATTCTTTCTTTTCTTCCAGCCTACTGGGTCATATAATTCTTGAATTATGAAAATTATGAAAAAGTCATTTTTCTTACTTGTCATTGGCACCTTGTCTTAACAACGTAAGATTCTAAAATAACAAGACTAGCACATGTCCAGTCACTCCAAATCCTCCACATAAACTGTTCAGCCCTTCCTACAGTCACCCTGTGTAACTCTGAAGCCTTTGATTATCTGTGTTTCCATTTCCACATGTAATTGCAGAATTCTGTGCTGATGGACTTCAGAGCACAGGGACTGCACTTAAGCAGAAGTGCAGCACACTCCTGTAATTAAAACATTTTACAATTAAGCGAGATGCAGCTTTCCTTCTTCATTTTTGCTGGAAAACCGTACTATGCTGCTTTTTGCCTTTTAACACATCCTAATGGCTTATGGCATTGAAAATGGAGTTAAATATTTTTCTTAACACAGCTGTATATGTTTTATTTCATACTTTTGCCAAGATTCCTCATACACTCTTCCAACTCTTACAGTCTTTCTTTCATGGTTTAAATTTTTAATTTCTGTGGTTCCATTAAATACAAGTTGCTGAATGATCTCTAAGCTCATGGCTGGAAGTATCTCTTTATTCCACCCTGTAGCTACACAGAACTTTGGACAGACTTTAACACACATCCTTGTTGGGCTTCTTTTCATAAGCTGGCCATTAGACTCTAGCCTGAGGTCTCCTCCTTGCTCCCCTGAAGCACTTCATCATTAAAGCACTATCCAAGGTTCTCTTATCTTCTTCCAATAATCATGAGTTTTATTAGCTCTCACCTCAGAAATGCCAAAATCCCACAGCAACTGGAGAATTTAGCAGACTAGCATGCTTTCCTACCAGAGAACAGTTGATGTATCTGAGCTTTTCATTCTCCTTGAAAGATTGTATTTATTTTTACATAGTGAAATAGAGAAAAAGAATATATTGCTAGGATGCATCTCAGATGAATTGAATGTGAAAAGGGAAATATTTTTAGTTGTACTCTTGAAATCCTTGCTAGCAGAATGCCTTTATGTGGCAATGAATGGGGCTTCCTTCAATCTGCTGCTAAATGACTCCATCCTATCCTGCTCACTAATGATCTGGCTTCAGTTATTCATCTCTCTTACCAGTGCAACACATCTGGCATGAAGGCTTTCGTGCTAAAGAAAATCCAATTAGTGCAGAATGCTTCAGTCCCTCTCTTCAACAATGCAAACTATCATGCTTTCACCATCATATCCTCTACTCTCCACACTGGAAAGCCTGTGAACCCTATAGCTTTGCAATGAACTACTCACTTCTTCAGCAAAACAGATTCCTAAGCAAGAAGGCAGGGCTCATCTGGAAGGGAGCAAGCACTTCCATAAAGGCTGACCTAAAACTGTGGAATGAACTGCCTTAGAAAAAAAAGATCATCACAAATCTTCCCCACCATCTGTTCCAACTTCACTTCAAGGCACATTTTAGGAACTTGCTTTTATTTTAACATTAAAAAGGAATCCACACACATATTTAAAAAACAAAGCAAAACAAAACAAACATAAAGAGAAAATAAAAGCAGTCTACAGAGCAGATTAGTCCATTGGTGATCTTCAAAAATAAAACACCGCCCCCTCAGCCGCTACTGAAGAGGTGCTAGAACAGGAACGGAAGATACAGAGTTTCTAGCCCTCGTGAAGGGCTGCTTTGAGCACCATTTAAGGAGTCAAGCACAGCGCAGAACAGTAACTTTGTTTTAGAAATAAAGACTGTAGAGTGGAAACAACTATGCCTTAGCATCAACATTTTATCCACATCAAGCATTGCTTACAGATTCCTCCTCACGCTGCTTTTCATTCATTTGTCTTCCCAGGCTCTACTTAGAGCTTACACTTCTCTCCAGTGAATTGCCCATCTTATATCAGCTGAAAAAAACTCATACCGATTAAGAGTAATGTTTTCCTCATTGAATTAGAAAAAATACACAATACCCATTCCCATTAAACTGCCACTAAAAAGTGATGCTACATAGGACTTGAGACGTTTCATGTTTATCAAATGATGAGCATCAAAATCTCTATACAAAAATAGTGACAATTGTAACAGTTAAGCTACCTCCTCTGTGTGGCTGCACACCATCTTTGAAAAAATTAGTGGAGGATATTTATTTTGGTTCTAAATATGATTTCTCTATTGATTCTTTAGCATTCGTATTTCAACAGCCTCCAAACTGTTAAGCTATCCTCTGAGATGCATATCCAAAAACACCCTTAACCATCTCCATTTCGAGAACAACAGAATATGTGGATCTGAACATTCTGGTTAGCTGGCTCATAGTGACCAAAGGGTCGATCGCCTGGGAAATGATAGGAACTATAAGGGTTAACTTGCGGTCTCACTCAAAACACAGTCGTGTTCTTTTGCAATAACACACCAAACTTAATGACCATCAAATAATGGTTGCATGATCTGAGATTTGGAAAACCTAGACGCATTCAATTGCTTTCTCTGATTAGGTCTGTACTTATTTGGCATTACCAGAGACATCTCAATCCCTGAATAATTAACCTACAACCAATATGTATGAAATTGCCTCACTAAGCTCACTATCCAGGACTGTTTGCTGTTAAATTAGTAGAATAAATAATTTACACCAAAAAAGTGTGCACAAGATAGTGCCAATAAACCTGGGGGAACTTGTTCATTATTTGCAAGAAAATTGGATGAAACACAATTCCCCAAGTACAAGCCATTCTGCAGAGTAAAAGGTGTATTAGTACTATTGCAGTATGTAGGGAAAAAATGAAGTCTCATGACTGTCCTCTTCAGAGTGTGCTCTCTTCATTAGCATTTTCTCCAGAGCTATAAATACATGCAATGTATTGTACATATGAGAACACAGGAGACTGAACATTTGAATATGAAGCACATTTCTTACAGGAAAACAAAATCACAAAAGTACTGTAGATTTATCTTCACTCATAACCAAATAAGCATGGAGCTAAAAGAATAATAATTAACACTGAACTAACAGCTGTGTATCATTTGGAAAATCCACAAATCAACTTTTCCAGTAGCAAAGGTTACTAGTGCTAACTCTAAATGCTTAAAAAGATTGCTTTGTAAATTTGTAATTCATAGGATTTTTATCATTTTAAGATCACTTCAATATGAACCGTTGATAGAATTTATCTCTTGCAAAGTTTTGCATGGTTACTCCTATAGCCCTTACTCCAGCACACAATGAACCGGCGAATGTCTTTGCTCTAATGTCACTGGGGGCTGAAATAGGCTCTGTCGGCAAAGAAAAACAATACCGACTCTTGTTAAAACTTCAGAAATAGTCTAACAATAGTTATTCTAACGGCACATTCAGAATACCCAACTAAAATCTCACATTTAGAAACAAATAAATAAAAATCACTGAGAACAATTTGGCACAAAAACTAGTGCTGAGGCGAAAACAGAGTTTATGATTTTGGCGTGGGTCCATCTCGCATGAGGCTCCCAACAACCACGAGCTCCTGTTCTCAAACCGTTTGCAGCGCTCGAAGGTACGGCTTTCCCTGCACAGCAAGGCACATGGAAGAGACTCTCTATGCCCACTGTGGCCTGAGATCTTTCTGTTACAGCAGCATCGCTTCCCTGCCCTCCCCGGACTGCACAACTGCCTGAAGAGATGCCCAGGCAGGGAACACCCTAACCTAAAGCGCCAGCTCCAAGCACCGGCTGCACTTCAAGCCATGTTTTTCCTACAGAGATGGTCACCAGTCTTGTGTTCTTTCTGCAGCCCACGTACAGAGCCACAGACATGTTTACCACATCCAGGGAAGGTGCAGCAGAGTCCCTGGCTGGATCCAGCCTCTTGTTTAAGTTTGAATTAAATGCTAGGTCTCAGCCTGATTTGTGGCGGTTTATTGTTTTTTATTATTTGATAGCAAGTATCCTGGGACATGTTTCCTGACCTTGCTCTGTATTCATGCTGAAAACACAACAATCTTTTCTATAAAAAAACCAAACATTTCTCCCCAGATTATGATTCATGTAGTTGCATGACCTGGGTCCCAATGCTTCTTGCAATCTATCTTCTTTAATACTGAAAGAAATCATTTATATGAATGCCAGCTTACCTGTTCTTCTAGAAAACAATACTGGGAACACCAATTTCATGCATTTCACTCATCTTTATCCCAAAAGAACAACAACATCATCAAATAAAAGGTTAGCCCTGTGGAGTAAAAGGTGTCCCAATGTCATTGTTGCATGCAAGGATCAGATAAGCACCTGGTTTGTTCTGTCTGTGAAGACAGCCTTATCCAAATAAAGCATAGTGCATTTTATCATTCTGTAATGGAAAAGACCTGTCACTCTTTGAATATCATCATATGGTCGGTGGCCGGCAGATAATGGACTGTTAAGTGTCAAGGTGACTGGCTTTGAATGTGCACAAAACTAAAAATTATAGACCTGTCATTCCATAGGCAGGCCACAATTAGCTGTCTATGCAACTTGAAATTTCCATTTTGCCAGCTGAATAATCAATTGGCTACAGTTTCTCAATATAGATGCATTTTTAGGCTCTTTGTACTCAGGATTTTATCTTTTTTTATAAGGTTTTTCAAATAACTGTGCAGTGCACTTAAGCAGATGGGGTTAGGAGTGAACCACACAGTTATCTCCTCCCCAAACACAGACACAAATATAGTCACCAATATTTTATAAATAACACTTTTTACATTAATTTCTTCTAGCTATGCTCTGCCCTATAATGTTTCTGCCAGGGATGTGGTGCTAAGGAACACAAGCTACACAAAATTCACAGCTTCAGACTTCACAGCTGTTTGTTTCTATCAACAACGTAACATTCGTTTTCTATGTTTTGCTATCAGTCCACCCTGATACCAGTTAATAATACAACATGAGTTACAAATAAAATGTTTTCAGTGGACAACTTCGGAAAGGGAAAGCATTTTCTTTTTGGAGATTTTTTTGATGTATTGCTTACTAATAAAATCTTACGACGGTTGGGGCAGAGACCTTATTTCATGCTGCTAAAACAGCAGAGACAAATACAGTGATAGATCAATACCGACTCTCGCATTCCGCTTTGAAATAAACAAGCAATGCAATTTAAAAAGTTCAGAATCCCACGACATGTATTAATGTATGCACTGTAGCCCTTTTTGTCCTGGACAAGCAGCAATCATTTGCTGTCTTACAGGCTGTCTGCATTTGAGAAAGAAATTGCTTAACACTGTGCCTGAATGTGAAAATAGGTTTACAAATGGGAAGTGCGGTAAGTTCTGGGTTTATAAACAACACACTATCAGGACAAATGCTGCCTCAATGTCTTTTTGATATGAAAAAGTCCTTTAAAGATATGTTACTGCAAAACACCTCTTTTTTTTTTTTCTTTTTTTTTTTTTTTTTAGCTCAGCCTGATTTGTAGCACATGATGGGCAGAATCCCTCCCATCTGATGTGGAAATGCCACACACAGGTTCTCTCCCAAGCCACTTGGAATAACGAAAAGACATCTGGGATCGTCACTGGACTTCGAATCAGGCTGTAGTATGTAGGCTTCCATTTTTGTAGGGCTTCATACATTGATAAAGCCAAGACACGCAGTCCTTTACTTCGGTAATCTAAAGAAGGCTGCTGATCATCAAAGGCTATGACTGAGTCTGTAATTATACAGCATATGGACTGTAGTGATGACTGGCTTAAGTGATAATGGCTTGAGGAGCTCCTGGTCTTCCCTTATAGACCCACATTTATTTCCTTTCCCATAGCACAATTTACCTTTCCCTCGTTTGTCCTATTTAAGTCCTCCCCCCCTCCTTTTTTGATTATGACTTTTAACAGCAGTTATCTGAACAGTATAATTTACAGCAAGCCTAGAAGTAGCTGTATGTACAAACCTGAGGACATGGCAAATTACAGCAAGAGAGCAGGAACAAGAGGCTGGAGGGAGCAGAGGGGAAAGTTCTTAAATTCACACTGCAGAACTACACTGCTAGCCTGAATTTCCTCCCTGCTTTTTCTCCTCCCTCCCTCTAGAAATAGAAGGTTAGGCCATTAGAGGATTCAATCGGTTCCAGATGGACCCTTAACCCAGCTCTTCTAATAAAAACATTTTCCTGTTAAACAACCTGTGTCACATGGAATAGATGAAATTCATCTTTAGTATACCGCCTGGAAAAACAAACCTAAAGTACGAGTATCTGCATCTCAAATATAAAAGGGTAATGCAACAATGATTTATCTCACAATTAGGCAGTGGTAATTAAAAAAGTAATACTGGAGCAGACATACAATACAAGCTTCTAAGAAGTTATGAAAAATTAGAGCTGTCTTTTTTTAAAGGCAGTGTTTTCTATTACATTCTTAAGAAAAATCAAAACGTAACACTTGACAGTATGAGTCCTAAGTCACTTCTTTCTTTTTAATATGCAAATGAGAAAGCCAGTTATGGTTGTATAGAAATCAGTGACAAAACTCTCCAAGTCTACTTATTAGACCATGGTCAACCCTTCTTGCACATTAGAACAAAACCTCTACTGTTCTAGACTAACATTTAAGGTACTTGGAAAATAAGAACAGACCATGATTTTGCATTTGGCGACGGGTTGCTTAAGTAGCTCCCATTCTCCTTCCTCCCAGTCTTCGTTCTGTCCCACGTGCCAACCAGTGTTTTGGCTGGCACAGACGTTTGTGTTGCCATGTAGTCAGCACATATTTTATCTTTCACCAGCTGGATCTGTTTCTTGCTCAAGTTCACTGTGCCACTGTGCGAACAGTTGTGGCAACAAAGTCAAGAGCTGGGAATGACCTGACAGGAGAGGGGAGAGATGCCGGAGCTCCTTAAGCTATGCATGCTAGTGAATAAACGCTCTCTGTACCACAGCCTATGTAGCCTGTCTGTCTATCCTAGGTCCTTAGAGAGTGTCTATTTTGTTCCAATTTCTTTCAAAAATATTTATTCACACATTACCTTTTCAGGAAGTGCTGCAATTCCCAATTTACAGCTATGGAACTGAAGTGCAGCAACATTTTCAAAAATACCTTTCAGAGAGACTTAAATTCTACAATGTTTTCAAAATGAGCTTATAATTGACCCAGGTGCTTTTGAAAATATTTGTTAAAAAAGCCACAAAGCAGTGGGTCCTAGGCTAGCATCCTAACCAGCAAGCTGTCCTAGCACTCTTGCTTTTTGCGTTTCCTACCGTTCCACTTTCCCACCAGAGACGGCTGTGATATAATTTACTACGATCATGAAACTGATTATGCATTCTGAAGTCAGCAGATTTACCTTAAAATAACACAGTGCCTCAGTGAAAACCATTACATGTTCACAGTGGAATCTGTCTGGGCAAATGAAAAAAAAATAAAATGCTATTTGCCTTAGATTCCACTCGCTCTCCCCCAACACACACACACACTCTCTTTTACTCTGTTATTATTTGAAATAAGAAAAAAATGAATGATTTTGTGCATTCTAGAAATTAAAACTTTTAGTCAGGTTTAGTGGATTTTCCCTCCATGTTTCCGGAGGGACCTGCACTCAGAACAGTTCGTTATTCTATTTGATCTTCCAGTACTTTGAGAAAAGGGAAGAGCTTTTGCACTGCCATTAAGAGCATTTGTGCGGTGCCTCAGTCCACGCCAGCAGTCTGCATACTTTGCTATATGCTAGCAGAGGTCTGCAAGAAAAAGAAAAAAATTGCACCTCCACCTTTTTCTTTCTAACACCTATTCATCTCAGAAGACCGCTGTGCTGCCAGACCATCCACAGAAGGGTGAAATCACTCCCAACTAAACCGACCTTTGGTCAGACCAGAGTCACGCATACATGAGTGTTGGCTGCCTTGTAGAAACACAAATTATTTTAACCAAACGATGTATTCATATGGCAGTTTCTTAACCTTGAGTTAGGAGAGCCCTGTGTCCTTGTAATTCCTATTCAGAGCATAGGAAAACATCTTGGATCCTCAGTTACATGGAAACTTAGGAAAAAAGCAGGGTAACTGGCAAAATGAAGGCAGGGCCTTTCCACAAAGGGCTCAATTATCAATGCAGAACCGAACATGCTCCCACCCTCCCCGTGCTTCTGCTTCTTTGAGTAACGCTGACTCTGCAGCACTGTTTGTGATCCTTTTTTCTGTTGTACTGGTAGGCCTTTCAAATGGGAAGGGGCAAGGCACTCACCAGGGTAACTGCTGCTCCTCTCAGTGGAGCCGCAAGGAAAAGGATCGCATCAGCATCGCCCCGCTGCCGTTTGAGGCGGTGTGAGATGCATTGCCTCCAGCAGCGCTGGATTTTATATACGGCTGTACGGATAGTTGGAGAAGTGACCATGACATCAGATCACCCCCTCCTCCCATTTCACTACGTGGCATTTACCTCATGAAGCAACAAATACGGCACGAAATAAGCCTGGACCTGCCCCTGCTCCACCCGGAGCTCGGCCATCAGCTTCAGCGGCGCAGGGACGGGCCCTTCACCTGCGCCAAGATGGATGTGACTCTGGCCAAAACCAAGAGACAAAACCTGCTGACCCTCGGCTGCCACGCGCATCCCACAGCCCAAGTGCGGCCACCCACACTCCCAACGCAGTCCCGCCGTCGAGACACCCAGCTGCCGCACGAGGCGCGGGCTAACGGCTTTTCTTGATTTCTGGGAAGGAGAAAATATTTGCTCAGAACAACCGTGCTCTGAATTCTGCTGCTGTTTCACCTCGACAGCACGACGCCTCCAGAAGCTGGCTGCTGAAGGAATGCCGGGCGTACGTTTGGACGCCACATTAAAATGACCATAAATAACACAGTGGGCGCACGTGTCACGTTAGCATTAAGCGCAGGGGCTGCGCCGTGCACAGCACGCAGCGACGCTCCCCCCCGCCCCCTCCCCGGCTGAGACCCCCGGCCGGGCTCCCCCCCCCCCGTTTCGGGAGTGGACCCCTCCCGACAACGCCCGCGCCACGCCGAGCCCGCTCGGGCGGCCGCGCGGCCCTAGCGCCGGGCTCCGGCCCGCTGGCGGCGCGCCCCCGCCAGCCCTCACGGCGCGCCCCCGACGCCGCCGGGCTCCGGCTCGGCAAGGTCAGGGCGCGGGCGCGCGCGGGGTTGGCCCCGGCGGCGCGGCGCGCTGCCGCTGTCTGGTTTGATGGGAGGCGGGGGGTGGTCTGCCATCAAGCGGAGAAAAGGTCCTGGAGAAGGTAATTAAATCCTGTCAGAGGCAATTATCGGTTCCAGGGCCATGACTCTGGCGCTGAATGCAGATGATCTGAGGCTCTGTTCGGCAGAAACTCGAGAGGGCTCCTGGCACGGATCAGTCAGACATAAAGGAAGCAGCAGGCTCTCCGCAAACAATGCCACGCTCTATTTTGAAGCTTTTTGCACGTCTTTTTTTTCCCCTCCCTGTTCTCAGAGTGCGGTTACCGCTGATCAAAAATATTTCCTTCTCCCCACATTCTCATTAATTTAATAGACAAGATTTACTTATGTATCGCACACATAATGACAAGCTACATAAGAGAAATTCCGTTCTGAAACACTGCTCGCTTGCAACGTCTTTCATCAAGACAAAACCCCTTTAGACAATAGAAACATATCAAATTATTGATGTTTTACTGGAAAAACCTTAAGCATCAGAATTGGATTAGGAATCCAGAAGGGCAATGTCTCATCTCTAAACCCTGCGGATGCCAAAAGGGAATAAATCAATGACTTCCTCCTACCCCAGTATAATGATGCCAACACAAGTGTATCAGAAGTGCTCTGACATGTGGAAAATGGCACGCATTTCACTGATACAAACAACACCCTGTTTACATTTAGTTCCACAAAGCCCAAAATACTATTTACTATACATTCTTTATATTTTACTGTGATGTGACAAACCGATCTGAGAAAAACCCGAGATTAAAAACAAACCAAAACTAAAAATCTCGCGGTCCTCCTTTCACAAAAGCATTTTCCTGATTTTACTTAAGACCTTTTTTTCCTCAAGCATGCATCAATTTATTATTTCAGAGCCAGATTACAAACTCAGTTGTGCCACAGTAAATCCAGATTGACACCATTAAAGGACGTGGAACCACTCTGGCTTTTACGGAGAGCAGAAGCGGGGCCTCTGCCTGCCTCAGCCTGGGCTGCG
Source organism: Opisthocomus hoazin (assembly GCF_030867145.1). Lineage (NCBI taxonomy): Eukaryota > Metazoa > Chordata > Aves > Opisthocomiformes > Opisthocomidae > Opisthocomus > Opisthocomus hoazin. The sequence continues at coordinate 8,671,077 of NC_134420.1, forward strand.
ATCGCTTCTTGCATCCAGGCATAGGGAGTGGAAGGGGAAAAAGAGCTGGGGTGTATGAAAGGCCATGTGGTGAAAGACACCCACAGACTAACTGCAACTGTAGGTCTTCCTGAACAGGCTTCGTTCACTGGCAACGTATTCTGTTTCAGATTAGATTTAATTGTCTCAAAATACCCTTCATTCAATAAAAAAATAGATTTTTACTCAACCCTTCCTTTCACTGAGTTTTGATTTGTTGAACTGACTTTGTAAACTGCTGTTTAAATATAAATATCGCTGCTGCTGACACATTTCACACACAGTATTAGTGCAAGTTCTCTGTTCTTTCTGCAAGGGCACTGGGTTTTCTGTCTGGTTGGTTCCCTGCGTTCCCCCCCCAGCCCCGCAGAGGCCATGCACTTGCATAGCATCATTTCATTTCATATAAATGCACACCCGGAGAGAGGGGATTATAGCTACAGTTTAATATTTCCTCATGTAGATAAGGCATGGGGCTGGTTGAAAGAAATGAATTTAAGCTTTTCTTCAACATTTCAGTCAGTTTGCAGTGTAGAAAGAAGGTGCGTGCGTGGTGGGTCCTGTAATTACTAAGGGGGCAGCAGATTATTTTCCTCCATGAGCAAGCCCCGCAGAGGGAAAGGCCTTTCTCCCTCAGACCATGCGTGGAGGCAGCGCCTTCGGTCAGCCCAACCCACAGCCCACTCAGGGTCCCACTCCTGCCACCACGTGGAGTCTCTTGAAGCATCTCTTGTTGGCCAGTAAGCCCACAGCAAGAAAAGGCAAGAAAGAAAATTTCACAGAGAAGCGTAAAGCGAGAGACTCTACCATAAGCCCAACAGAGCTGAGGCTTAAATTCCGTGAGTCTTTATAAATCCACTTGGACACTTTCAGCTGTAGAGAGGAGGGCCTCTACAACTTTCATAGCAAAGGAACATCCAAGTCACTATAATTCATTCCCTCTTGAATTTCAGTGCGAAATTACCAAAAAAGGCATTGCAGTTGGTGACAACCACCACAGTAGTTTCTTCAAGGCATTTGTCAATTGAGTTGAATGAAGCATGAGCTTGGTTTACACAACTCTCAAACAGCTGTCAGAAGAAGACTACTCCAGTTGCTACCAGCTTCCAGCAGTTTCTAACCACTGACACACCGCCCATCACCAGCTAGTCAGGCCTCCCCCTCCCCCACCCCAATATTGATCAGTTGGTATTAGTAAATTTTTCCTGTGAATACTTCTGGAAAAGGAAAATTTTACTACTGACTAATGTCTGTGAAGAAAAGTACTGCTATTCCTAGTTTTCAAGAGTAATTTTTGAGCATAAAATGGCAACAAAAGAAGCATCAGATAGTGTCTTTGGCTTTACAGTGCTATCTCCGTCACTGCGCTGTGATAACATGGACCCTCAGCCACCTTGCTTTAGATTCTTAGCCTTGTCAACATAAACATACTATATGCATATTCCTGGACCATTTTATAAAGGCCTTAGAGGATTCGAAAGAAACTTAAAAATTTACTGATGTTCTGTACAGAACTGAGCAATATTATTGAGAGAACAAGTTGTCTTACAGCAACTCGTTTGCACTATCATTACCGCATATGCCAGTATTCTCTAGAAAGCCACATCAAAATCAAAAGATTGGGGTAGCTCCCTGTGCTACAGCTGTCAAAGCTGACTTCAGGATTCCATACATTTCTTGTGAAGTTGATACTATCCTGATTATGCAAATGCTTGGGTTTTAGAAGATAAGCACAATGCCTTAAATTCGTATCTGTGTTTGAAAACATGCTTATTCATCATTTGACACTGCTCATATATAAATCTCTGTGTGTGAGAGAGAATACACTTCTGTATGTTAGAATCATAGAATCATAGAAAGTTTTGGGTCGGAAGGGACCCCTAGAGGTCGTCTAGTCCAAACCCCCGCAGCGAGCAGGGACACCACTAACTAGATCAGGTTGCTCAGAGCCCTGTCCAACCTGGTCTTGAATGTTTCCAGGGATGGGGCCTCCACTACCTCTCTGGGAAACCCGTTCCAGTGTTTCACCACCCTCATTGTAAAGAATTTCTTCCTTATATCCAGCCTAAACCTACCCTGTTTTAGTTTAAAACCATTACCCCTCGTCCTGTCACTGCTGTCTTTACTAAACAGATTGTCCCCGTCTTTCCTATAGGCTCCCTTTAAGTACTGAAATGCTGCAATCAGGTCTCCCACAGCCTTCTCTTCTCCAGGCTGAACAAGCCTAACTCTCTCAGCCTGTCCTCATAGGAGAGGTGCTCCAGCCCTCGGATCGTTTTTGTAGCCCTCCTTTGGACCCGCTCCAACAGTTCTATGTCCTTCTTGTGCTGAGGGCTCCAGAGCTGAACGCAGTACTCCAGGTGAGGTCTCACCAGAGCAGAGTAGAGGGGCAGAATCACCTCTCTCGACCTGCTGGCCACGCTTCTCCTGATGCAGACCAGGACACAGTTGGCCCTCTGGGCTGCCAGCGCACATTGCCGGCTCATGTCCAGCCTTTCGTCTGTCAGTACCCCCAAGTCCCTCTCAGCAGGGCTGCTCTCGATCCTTTCATCCCCCAGCCTGTATTGATACCTTTATGCTTCAACATCAGACACTTTAGCCTCATGAAGGTTACTGAGCAGTAATTAGGAGAAATAGCATTGGTCGTTCTTACACCAAAATATTTGATTTTTGATTCACAGGCAGGGCATGTGACTAGTTCTTATTTGTATAAAAGCAAATCTTAATCATCTAAGTAAACTGAGTGTTTGTTTATGACGCAAGAGGTGTTCTCTTTCATGGAAGCTCTACAACATTCAGTTCAAATCTACTATTTCACTTAGTAGGAGATTTGAGAAAGCTTGATAATAAAACTTGAAAAAAGCAGAAACAGTGATTATCAAGTCAATTACAAATAAATACTTCTTGAGCTTTTTTGCAGTATTTGTTTATGTGTCATTAATATTAATACTTTTTAAAACATAAAAACAGAAAGGTCAATAAAAGAGTTGATTCTACCAACCATGAAGGACTAGATTCTTTTAGACAATCCACAGTCATCACATTACATACGTAAATTTCAAGGAGCCAATATCCAGTTTTCTGTGGTTTCTTTCTTCCCACACGTCACACTTCAAATTCATTTTGACAACTAAACAATGTTTCCTTTATTTCATTACAATTCCCTTATCTGGAGTCAAAGCTTCATGAAAATTTTGTAGAAAGAAACATGAAAAGACTTTCTGGTAGATAGGTTCCGTATTTTAAAGATTTCTTACAAAGATGCGTTGGTTAATAATCCAACCACATGGGTTTTCGCAGGCAATATCCAACCCTTACCCTACTTTACAAATCCCACTGTAGATCCAATTTTCATGATTAATATTCGACCTCCTAAAAAAAACAACCCACCCATTACCCTTCATACCTCATTTCTGCATGAGTTTTTTTTTTCTTGAGGCTGAAGCATCTGTGTTAATACCATACAAGCAGCATATGCATTTTTAATTTACTAAATGCAATAAAAGAAAACCAGTTGTCATTTGTGTAAGATATATTCACTCATACTTTTTTCAGTTTATGTATAAATGTAATTTCATTCATTAAAGCATATATATTTCAGAACGGGGATGCAGCCACTGCCTACTAATGCATGACAACAAGGTGAATTAATGCTTTGCCAGGTTCCTATCACCCAGCGACTGCAGAAGAACTGAAGGCTTACCAGAAGAAAATGGTGAAAAGGAATCAGGAACACAACAACAGCTTATTGATTCTGGGACCAGTTTTCATACCAGACCTGAGTCTGAGCATGTCTCAGAAGGAGCCACAGCACTGTGGCGGTGGTTCCCGAAAGGGATGCCCCACCTTGCATTGACCGGCGAAGCTCAAGAGCGCTTTAGTCATTGCCCTCTGACTCCCACATCCACTCAGGCAGTGCCGGGGGTGTCAGGAGGGCTGCAGGATGCAAGCCCGTAACCTGAACAGAGTCAGAGAATTCAGACCGACTCCTCAGCCGAGGAAGCCTGGTTTCTTCCTTGCCCTTCAGTGCTCTGTAAGCAAGGCTAGAATTGTCCAAACATTCTGACTTATATTGGCACAGCAAAACTGCAAGAGACAGAAGGTAGGTATAAAACCGTCAAACTAGCAAGGTCGTAAGTAGTAAGAAAGAACTCAAGAAAAGAGTCAGAGGATCTTTAACAATCTCGACTGGTATACCCCCCGATTTTATGACACTGTTGAAAATGGCATCACTGGTGCTCCCTCAGTGCCATGCCATCACCTTCAACACACACTCTGTGGCAGGTGGGGAGACTATTTATTGAATCCCAAACACAGGGCAGGAAAGAACCTCCTAAATCAAAATTAATTGCCTGCGATCACAAGTCACATCATCATACAATCTGGTTTGTAAATTAATCATACTTCATCTCAACAGTACCTGGGCATCTCTCTCCCACTTCTACCATCAGACAGCATTTCTGGCATCTCCCTTCTCCAGTCCTTAGAGATCTTCTCGTTTCCAGCCTAAACGTATGCGTCTCAGACCAGGTGATACACAATTTGTTCTTGTGCCAATATTTCCCCTTCTCTTAAGCAGCTGATTTGTCTGGTGTTTGTTTCTTTAACATACTTGTAAGAAGCAAGCAAGCTCTACAGTTTCACTTTGCTAGGCTAAACAAACCAGGTTATTTGAGTCTGCTCTCAGCAGCGGGGTTCTCCATCCCATTGATAATCCTTGCAGCCTTTTCATACACCCCTTTCAACTGGAACTGTATTACTGAAACAGGGGCAAGAACAGCATGCAATAATTGAAAAGACGTGCAGCACTGCCACATATATGACCTTAGCAGTTTGCTGTTGCTTTAGGGAATACTTCTCCAGGTGGGTCAAACTATTGCTTTTTTTCAACAACCCACATCACAGTGTTAGCTCACCCTCATCCTGTAATTGCTAATATATTCAAGTTCTTTTTGTTGTCATTTCCAATTCATTAGCTCAGATCTTGCAAAAGAAATCCTTATGACTAGTTTTTAAAAGCATAGCATCATCCTTTATAGTATTAAATGCCTTCTCATTTCTATTATCCTCAGTCACCAAATTTTCCTTTATGAAGCTCATTTCTTAATAACAATGACTTCATAATTTGGGGCTTTACAATAATTTAATTATACCATGCTTGCTTTTTATTCCCATGTTATTACATAACAATGATTAAAAGGTGGCCTTTAAGAAAAACTCCATTCAATGTACTTCCAATCAAAATTTTCTACTTTTAGAACCAATATTTGTAGAATTCTTTAGCTAACTTGTGTTTTTTCTCTTATTTCCCCCTACCCCATCCTTCATGATTTTTCCCACATGATCCATACAGAATGGTTTATTGAAGTCAGGATTACACAAAAAAATTCTTTACATGAAAAATTTAATTTATCGAAGAGAAATGTATAATTTATCCTTGGAAAATTCAGTGTGTGTTATCCCATTTCAAATCAATCTCCAGAAATTTTCGGTTTTTTATTCTCAGTATCTTCTTTTAACTTCTCTGAAGTTCTTAATACTACTAAAGCTAGACCAACAGACAGTTACCTAGGACCATCCTCACCACTATGCACACACTTTTTAAACAAAATTTTTCTTCTCCTGTTTTTTGGCATCGTGTACAATTTTACTGATCTTTTAAAAATAAAAAGGAACTACAGAACCATAGTTTCACATACTGTTTTGTTCTTTTTTACGAGTTATTCAGTTGGGGTGTTTTTCTCTCCTACTTTCTCCCTGTCAAATTTGTATATTATGCTTTCTAAGTTTTCATTTCATTTTGGCTTTACTAAGACTATATATTCATACTTTCTATTCTCATTAAGAACTGTGTTGCTTCCTTGACAACCCCACCACCACCACTCAATTCCAACTGGTTTGGCCAAAACTAGATTATTCTCAGTCTACACCTCATTTATATTAATTGCAAGTCCCACTTTCTCTCATCACCTTCTTTTCTTAAAAATAAAGATAAGGGACTATTTACTATTGATGTACATTCAATTTCTTTCCCAAATCTAAGACATCTTGACTTTGGCACTTGTCATGTCATACTTACCAGACAGCTGTCCTACCAATGACAGATCTCTTCCTCTGATCATCAGCTTCTTTCCTAGTTTCTAGTGAGATTTTTTACTATTAATAATCTTTTAGATGGTTACCCAGCTTAACAGGACAAACCTGGACCTCAAAGCCCTACTTATAAGTTTATTCTCTCTTGCTTACGATGCAAATGTCAAGTATTTTTTAAACCAAAAGTAGAGAGCAACTCCAGGTCCTAAGTTCTGTAGTCCAAGTGACCACTGAATAGCTCTTTACTTTGATTTCTTTAAGTCATTTCTTCAGAAACAGTCTGATATATATTTCTGTTTAATTTGAAATTAATCAAAGGATCAACCAAGTCGAGGCTTTTCTCTGTGAACAGCTTGTTATGTACTCACTGCTTACCATAGCATAGTATCACCTTTTATTTCTTCTGTAACAACTTGATAAAGAAACTCATTCTCACACTGAAATAAAATTGGGTCCTACCACCAGTTTCTCTTTTTTTCACCCATTTTCATGTGGAACGTCAAACCTTTTCACCACAACACAATTCTCACAGTGCTCTGTCAAACCATGTAACAAGGTTCTTTACTCACAACCAAAAGTTAGCCTGGTAGTATATAGCTCACTGCTGATACTTTTCCATTAGGTCATTCTTCAACCAACACTGAAGCATTTTAGTTCCAAACCGCTTGTTTTAGCCATTCTAATCTTATGTATTACTTTACAGATTCAATAGCACAGAAATCACCTATCACTTTAATTTCTGTCTTTCCTAAAGGAAGCATACCCTTCGACAGTTGTGTTTCAGACATCACTGCTTCCTGCCTTGCTTTTAGACTCTCTATAGTGTCTGGTGTCCAGTCAGCACTAAGTATGTCTGTTCATCTTACTGTCGAGGTCCTTGGCATTGCTTAGCCCATAAACATTTCAGCTGCTCCTCATGGCATCTGCCAGTTTTCTAATCAGATTAGACAGTTCTCTTAATTACCTTGCCACATACCTGACTGCTGTTATCAGCACCATTATGCCTTTCCTGATTAATGTTCGTAACAAGTGCCACAAGGCTACAATGAGCTAGGGGAATTGTCATAAATTTTCCTGAAGTTTCATTTTCTTTTAATGATAGATTAGTATACTTTTCATCTCTTTAGTTTCCATTTAAAGGGTAAAATTATTTTACACAATTATCAATAGTTCTCTATATCTGTATTAACACACTCAGGTAAGCTGCCATAGTTTTCATAGAGATTTTCTTTGTATCATTTCCCTTTTTATAAAAGAACTTCTATAATTGTCAAACTCGTGCTTGGAAAGCAAGCAGACAATATGGCTGATAATGATTCGCTCAGAGTCTGAGCATGGAGAGCAATGCAGCCAGTCTCCACTCATGGCAATGGGATCAAGATTTCATTCCTGCCTGTGGTACAGTTAAGCGTTAGACTTACTGCAACATTTGATGTTTGAGAACAAAAACATTATTATTAGTTGAGTTGGCATCTGGTGGATCCTAAAAATTGTACTATCAAATTCATAATTGAAGATACTCTTGGTATTATGGGTATTGCTTAAACACAAGTCCGAAGTAGTATCTTGTAAAACTGATTTGGGAAGAAAAGATTGCACCAAAGAATAGGGTACAGAAAAATAAATTAAATCATTTTTGTTATGGACCTTATAGTAATCATCTTTCCCGACACAGACTTTAAAAAGAACAGAATTGACGAGCAATTTTGTATCTGTTCCCTATTCGACACAAGTTTATTACTATAGAATAGAAATACTTCATTTTGAAGCACAGTGTTTCTTCTTGGGAAGTAAAAGAAGTATAGTTATAGCAAAGGTTAAGGTCTGGGGTTTTTGAAGCAGGCTCCTTTTTCTATGGTGTTTCATGACCCTTTTACATTGAAGGACCCCATCAAATGACTCAGGCTGTCAAGAGTATGTTAGCAATTTTGATTCTTCCACAAAAAAATAAAAGTAAAGAAAAAAAGTTAATTGCAGGCTGCATGCCTTTCAGGAAGCTGTTAGATCTCTGGATTTAAAAAAGTCTGCTACTTTGGGACTCGTGTTTCTGGAGATGAGTAAAGGTTTTAAAAGGAAGTCTCATTAGAAAGACGTAGTCCTCTTATCATTGAAGTTCTCAAACAAAATAGTATATTTGAAACCAGAAAATTCTGCAATATTTACAGTTCTGTCATGTGACAGGTGTTCATCCTCATGTACAAGAGGATGGGACACAAGCAAAGGATGGGAAGAGACACAGCCAACTTCCTGCTTTATTCTGTTCTGACACCTCTGTATTTCTGCCTGACCCAAGCCTATTTCCAAAAGGCTATCTGACAAAAATTAAGGTAACATTTGACAAGTAATTAAAAATTCTGCAGTGCTTCAAAGGTTGATTCTAAATACTAACTTCTGGTTTTTTTAAAGAGCCTTCCGTCTCTATTGATTACTGTATACACTTTCAAAAGCATAGAGATATCATTTCACCCATTGCTCATATTTACAGCAGCTTAGAAGAGGAACTGTTTTATGAACAACTCTTTGAAAGAGCAGAGAGAAATGAAAAAGAATTTAGTTGCTCAAAAATGAAATTAAGTAATACAGAAAGAATACAGCTCTGGACATAAAGCTCTGGTCAGCTTTCAGCCTTATTCATAAGGCAATACCCTGAGTGTAAAATCATTCCCTTTGCACTACAAGGAAAACCACGCTCAATCCTGACCATCAATAGAGGCTGCCTGGTAGGTCATATGGGAACACAGTACATGTAAATGCAATTAGGCAGCAGAAACCACCTGGCAATAGGGAAAAAAAATCAAAACACCAAAGGGTCTGAAACGCTAGCCAAAGCCCTGGTAATACTGACTTAATGTGATTATACACGGAGACGAATTCCATCTGCAAGCAGTTGCAAGTCTTCCTACCTATTTTGCATTTAACATCATGTCTCATACTAGCTGTATAGCACCAAGATGCCATGGAGCGAAACCGCTACTTTAAGTCTGGAGCAAATAAAATATGCCAAACAAATAAGGTTGCTGCATTCCCAAAATATGCTGTTAAAATGCTTTGCTGCCCTCTCCCTTCCCAGGCAGCGTAAGGGATTATTTTTCCATTAGGAAGAGTCGGGTTCCAGAATGCATTCCTAAAATTCATTCTATTGTGCTAAATGGCCAGAAGATTGGCTACGCTACCATTTTAGCACATATGGCTGGTTTTCTTATATCTCAGGAAATTTTTGCTTTAGTCTGATCGTTAGTGCCTACCACTGTCATTCTGAGGGTACTGACAGATTTTCTGACAATGTTATTCCAACGCAGCAGCATCATACTGCAGATAGCAAAGTTTGACTGGTAAAGCAGAGATGTCGTACTTGCTTATAAGAGAAGGTCACAGATGTGAAAGAATTAAGTGTCAGACTTTCCTCTATGTGAATCCCCTCTGAGAACCTCAAATCTCTGAGAACAAACTGCATTACAGAGAAGTAACATGTCACGGTCATCTTTGATTTCTATACTCTGCGACCCTTTTACTTAAGAATATCAAACTTTTTTTCCCTCCCAACAGAAAAACTATGAATTTATGAGAAAATATTAGTGTACATATAAAATAAACTAAAAAACACTGCTTGAAATTAAATCTTTTTCAAGTTATTTCAATCAAGTAATATTAAAATATTTATTTCAAGTATAATATGCTCCCCTCTAATGACCATATTTGCAAATATAAAAATTGAGCACAAAGAAACCCAAACTGACTGAGGACAGTCAACTTTTTTATTGAACATCCACTGATGTTGGCTTATTTTCTACTATTCATCTAAGAATTGTTTGAAAGTTAAAGAAGCTTGACCCCAAGAAAGTTACTGCAATTTATAGAAGGATAATGTTGGAGAAGTTTCTCAGTAAGAAATTTTTAAGGAAAACAGGAAGAAATTTGTACTTGTCTCTTGACAGTAAGTTAACATCTTGTCAGAATGAGAGAGAAGCACTGAGAAGATTTTTGCAACAATCTGCACTTCTACTTTTCATTTAGAAGAATACCTGTACTGGGCAAACAAATGCAATGGAAACATTCCACCCCTGAGGGCTGAGGGTGCTCTGTCACAAAACCTGTGGGCAGAGAAAAGAGGAAATTCTCTTGAAAACATGCATGAAAGCTCACAAAGTATGTTCTCCAGATGAAATACTGCTTTAACTCTACAGTATTATATCAAGTACCATTAGTTATTGCTACTTCCTGCAAGTAACCAAAATACAAAAGAATTTGAGATTAATATCTGAATCCAGATCATAGTGAAGACTTAGGTTGTCACATATTCAAACAATCAAGAATAGCATGGCCATCCACCTGCGTATACTGATCTGAATAAGTGTAAACTGCTAACACAGCTTTGACCAAAGACTTTAGTTAAGATGAAACAAGTATTTAATGAAAATAATTCCACATAGTTTGTGTGATTTGAGGTGCTTTCTCTGGCAGTACAGGTTTGTTCTTGGTAAAATGCAGCTAAACATGCACCATAAACAAAAGCATCGACCAGAAAGTTGCATTAGAATCCCAGTTAGTGCTGTTGCAGGCAGTGCTGTTGCAGCAAGTTGTTGAAACATGACACAAAAGAAACCAAAGTTTCTTTTACATAGTTTTTTTCATACTCATGGTATTACAAAGCCATTAAATACTTGTAATAACAGTAGTACCCATGTGGATGATAGCTCACACACAGCTTAGGCAATTAGAAGCTGTTTTATTTGGAAAGAATACAGTAATATTGGCCAGGACAGTATAAGGATAAGTCATGGTGTTACTTGTGTGAGACCGACCGTGATAAGGAGATTATATGAGCTTGGAAATGTGATAAGCCTCTGTGGACTGAATAATTTCGGAACCTTGGGGAGAGTGAAAGCATTTATGCTGTACTGAGTAGCACAGAATGCAAAGATTCCTGAGCCAGGGCTGAGCATGCTACCTGCAGAACTAGGAGCAGAACAGTCACATCAGCGTAATGCTGTACCACAGTTAATTACCCATTTTTGCAGTTCACTGTAACCATTCAGAAGCGGGGTGGGTGGGTGGAATAAGAAACATAATCAACAAGCAAGGGAAAATAAATAATAAGAACCAAATGTGCTGAATCCCCCCCCCCCCCGAGAACACCCACCCTGATCATTCAGTAATAATTTACCTGAAAATTCCTCCTGCACACTTGTAACTTTACCTGATTTATTCAACTTTGTGAACAGAATGAAAGACTGGTAAGGCAGACACACCAGGATATTATTTTAGAAAGCCATGTACAAATGGCAGAATCAGCATCAGTGATTTGTGACTACTACTGAAGAAATTAGAAATAATTGCAACCTTTCATTACAAAACCTGTCATTTGGTATCTGCAAGCAATTTGGTGTAAAACTAATCTTGACAACTGAGTCATTGCCAAACCTAATAATGCGCTGCATAAACTTTAAACTATATAATTGCTCAAGGTGAACTCAAGAATCCATAACATTAACCGTTACTAGATCGAGACCAAATCATACAGTTCTCGATTCAAAGAAATGGGGACTGTGGGATCAGGCTCTCAATTAGTTTTTCTCTTTGAACATAATGGAGGTTAACATGAACTTAAATTTCATAAAAAAAAATCCATCAGTGAAAGACATAACAACATTTCCATTTAGCAATCTTATTTTGGATTACTCACATGAACTGCTGAATTCATAAACATTGCTTGACCGGGTTTTAGGATTTTGCAAACTTACACATAAACTGCTTCCGTAAAAACAACAACAAACATTGTCTGTTTATCACACAGTGAAAAATCCATTAATATTTGTCACAAATCTGATTAAACCCAACAGATTTTTTCAACATGCAAACTGTGGATTAAGCATCCTCACCACACCACAGGTAACAGCTATGCCTGGATTCTACATCCTACTTCCCTTTCTAAGCAGCTGGCTAGCCCAACATTTCTCTTTGTTATACAAAACTCTACCTCTTATTTTACTATATTTTTCCCCTAGAAGAGCTCCTACCCAGTTTGCAATTTAAAAAAAAACCAAACATTTTTTATCATTTTGCAAGTATTATTTAATACCAAAAAATATCATTGGTCTGCCCCAGCACCATCTGAACTTTCACCAGCTTCTTGAAAACCTGATGTAAAATCAGCATCTGCTGTTAGTATCTGTCATGGAAATGATGTCAGAAAGTCTATCTTGTTTTGCTACCTACCATTGCTATAAAATAATTACCATATGCATGTATTTGTAGCATACCTATATGTACATGCCATTTTTCTGTTAATTTTGTTTTGAGGATTTGGAGAGAAAGGTGAGTTGGCAAGAGATTTCAGATGCTCCCACAACATATGAAAATAAAGTTCAAGTCACAGCATGGTGCAAGGAATTATTGGAAGAGAGAAAGAACGAACTCTGTCCTACAACGTGTTGAAAGTTTCCCAAATGGTGAGAGTTATTTCAGAAAGTTTATTTTAGGTAAAAGAAAGCTTTTCCAAGGAAGTAGTAACATAGGATTACACATTACAAAAGGTTGCTTTCCAAAGCAAAGTGGAATTATTTTACTTTTACATCTCTTTTCAACACATCCTACTTCTCTAGGAAAAAGATACTAGGAACTGTCACCTGGTTGACAGCACAGATGTATGCACGTGTAGATTTTATTTTCTAGCAAAATCCAAAGCGAGAAACTTGTTCCTTTAAAACATTGTCCTGGTTTATTGCCACCCTGCTCTAAACGGTGACAAACATAAAATTATTAAATAAAAAAACCTCTCCTTCGTGTTAAGTACTAAGTAAAAAATATACTAGGTTTGCATAAAAGAAATATAAAGATTCCTTAGAATACTGTTTTTTCCACAGTTCAAGGAGCCTTGAAAAATGAAATGTCAAAAATTCTTTCTACCAATTCAACCCTAAATCAAGCAGCTGCATCCCAAGGACCAAATACGTCCTGTGAATTTTAGCTTTAATTTTACAAGATCTCAGAAGCTAAACAGAGTTCCTCCCCCCCCATCCTACACCTCTGCTTGAGCACAGCTCCAGATTCTGAAACCAGCATTCACCAGAGGCATGGCTGAAACCTGAGCATAGGCACATATGCCTGTGGTGGAGAGAGTTTTAGACACGACCTTCTCTTTCACATTTCCTAGCATGTGCCTTTTTAGCATCCCAAGGCTCAGTACAGTGTCTGTTATCAGACCCGAAGGAGACACATAACTGCCACAAGTTCAACTACAACCCAAGATTTCTAGGCCATACAGTGCTGTCCTCTTCCACAGCTGACCCCCAGCCTTTTGGCACTGTACTGCACAATGCACACGTCCTTTCGCCTTTATGAAGTTCACTCCAGAAGAGACTGCCCTCTGAAAGTGTGCAAAGTGTGCAGAATCAGGTCAACATTTGCAGGGGTGAAACGAACCATTCCATAGCAAAGTTAGTCATTATGTCATTAAAGATATATCATGAAGACTGTTTCCCCAGCATACCTGACTTGCACACGTTGCCACAGTGATGTTTGTACACATTTGAACCTACATGTGCTCGATAGGTAATCATCACTTCTGCTGCATCTTTCACTGGAGATGGGGTGAACAAGGGAAGAAAAGAAAAAGGAGACAGAAAGTAACCCTGTCTCTAACAGATGCCAGTACAACTTGGAAGCTCACCAGCATGTAAAGTCAGCTAACAAGGTCAGTGAACTCCCCTGAGTGTGAGATCTTTTACAACGAGCCTGCACTATGTTACTGTAGAAAATTTGTGCCTATGCAGCAATGAAGCCACCCGCTAGTCCAAGAGACAGAATTTACAAAGTATTTCTGAACGAATATTCAGGAAATTAATTTGACTGTGATGTTGTGAAACAAAACTTACAAGAAAAATAGACTGATTTTTTTTGCAGTGAGCTTAAAAATAAAATTAAATCTAGGATTTTTTTTTAATTATTACTCCTTCAAGTCTCACAGAGACTATAAATAACTGAACTTCAGTAGCTACGATTAAGAACTAAGTCCCTAGAGTGAAAAGCAGTAATTTTTTACATACTGAAGCTGTCCCTAGATTCAACCAAAGCAGGTAAAATATTTGATTTCTCTCGTGCATTTCCAGTGTAACTGACCTCTGTATACAGCCAGGCACCTACATCAAGTGTAAAGTTAGCCCTGTTAATGCAAACAAGTTCTTTATTGATCTACTGTAGTGAAGGCTTGAGCCTGCACAGTAAAATAGCAAGGGGAAGACTCCACGTGCAATTAAGAAAAAGGATTTTTTTTTTGTTTTTTTCAGTGTTTGTTAGAGCTCACTACCATCAAAAGCTACTTCAATAAATTTCACATAAAAGTGGCAATCTTCAACCATTTTTCCCTTTACCATGAAAGTCCAAGCATTCCAAGGTACAAATGACAGAAACAGCAAAGAAAACAAACTGAAGTTTTATCTCATTAAAGCTATTCAAAGAAATTATTTCCCCCCTTGAACACAGTGGTGTGAATGTAACAAATAGGCACAGTGTGGAAGGTCTGGGTCATGTGGGTAGATAATAAGCCATTGCTTCTTCATGAGACAGCAACAAAATACATCCAAAGCTAAAAAAGGAATCTTTACAAGGAAAATCAGTAAATGCAAGATCTATTTTTCCCATTTATTCCCCTAATCTTGTCATGATGTAATCAAGTTTCAAATTTAGTTAGATTTTCCCTGCCCCATCATCTAGAATTTAAGCAAGCAGCATGTTAATTCAGTTCAAATGGATTCTGGCTTTCTAGACCCCAAGAGAGTACGGCTGGTCACTAACGTATATGTAAAACTAGTTTCATTTTGGGCAAAGCTCCTCTTTGTGCTCCTGAAGATTAAATGGTGAATAGATTTTGGATGGTCAATCACAGTGAGATGAATTTTACTTCAGTCAGAATTGGCATGTGTCCACACTGCAATTCAGTGAAAGAAATCCAAGTTTTCTTCCTTTCACTCTAAACAATGTCATCACCCCACTAATTAATTTCATTGTATAAAGCATGAAAACCTGTGAGATATCACAGCAAATATTTTCTTCACTGTTACTAAGTAAGAAGGACAAAAAACTTGAGAAGGCTTCTGCATAAGTATGAAGAAAGAGAAATACTTGCTAAGAAGAAGGTGGTCTTCTATACTCAAAATAGCTGCTATGGTTCTTCCTGCAAAGGTTCTCTTTCACCAACAAACATTGCACTCCAGTTGCCAATGCCAGTATACACAGAAATAGACTTCAAAGTTTGTATGGAACTTCCGAACCTAAAAAAAAAGAAGAGACAAAAAACATGTTTTTGCAAGGTTATATTTGCATAGATTAAGAGTCTGTTTTAAAAGTCTGTGGATAAAGCATACAGAAAGCAGAAGTCCAGTTAGTAAAAGGAGCCTCAAAATATCTATTATACAAATATTAAAGTTATTCAACGTAAATTCCTGGAAGTCCACTGTAATTGCTTCTTTTATAGCTGGCAATGCACTTCAACTTCTGAATTCCTTAGCCTCCAAAAGCAGACTTACGGAGACGCTGTACTGTTTGATTTGGCACTATGCGCAAGCCTTGGCAGATGATCAAATAGAGGGCACAGAAGAGCAGGAAAAGCCTTAAGAAACTGTCTGGGCTGCTGTCGTTACTGCCTCCACAGAGAGAAAAGTTACTAGTAAGCACAAAGTAGCTGTATGTATTACTCTTGTTTAATTTTATACTGCTTTTTTATATATCTTGGTAAAATAAACATCAGCATTTCATCAATAAATACTGATTTGCACACAGCTTAATTTACATCTCTTCGCTGTCCAACAGGTAGAAATTCTATTTTTTCCTCTTTGCAATATTTTGGAATATATGAGTCACTGATGTTGTACACAAACTGAAAACTTCAAACAAAACTGCCACAAAGGGCAGCAGGAAGGAAACAGGACAATTTAAAAGGTACTTAAAAAAACCACAATTTATAATATGATTAAAACTGGAAGATTTAATACATTGTGTCTATGAATATCCAAGGGACATAAAACTGCGTTTTTGCAGTAGGGTTTAGATTCAGAGCAGTGTTTTGAACTTCAAGAGGACCCGATAATAAGCTGGGGAGTCCTGAAAAGCTGCCAAGAAAATTCTGCTCATGTAGAATACCAGAAGGAGAGTGGGGGGAGGATGTTCAAGTCACCCAGCGGCAGCAGAAAGTAATCCCGAGATCCTTCCACATGACTGGAAATTCACGGAAATACCTTCCATGTAAACAGGAATCACCAAATATCAATACAATCACAAAAGCTTTCACATGCAGCGTTTAACTCCTCATACGATCAGGCCACACCAAGTGACAGGGCCCAGGGAAGAGGGAAGAGCCGCTTGCCAACATCCCGGTCCTCCTGTTTGTTACAGCAGGCAGCTGATACTCGAGATAAACCACACCGTGTAGCGACATCTTCCCCGCCTCTGCTGACAGCATGAACCCTCCAAAGCCTGCCTGGGCGTAGGATACTTCCACTTCTGCTGAGCGTTGCTCCAGCGGGAGCAGGGAGGGGAAAGAGAAGGCTCACGACTACAAGAGGAATTCATGCTTCGAGCAGTTTAACTCCTATTCAGATTTCGACTTGGAGAGCTGCCAGGTTACCAGGGTAGCAAGTCACGTAGAGCAGCTGTTGCCCAGTTATGATCTTCTCTCTCCCCAGACTTCCTCCACATACATGCAGCAGATCCTCGTCTGCAAGCTGGGGCTTCTGAAGCCCCCTCCAGCAGAGAGAAAGAGCCAGAGCTCTCCACTTGGCTGCAGCTTTGGCTGTATTTCCTCCCTGACTCTGCACTGTAAGTGGAGAAAAACATATTATGCTCTGTGCTGTATGGCAATACTGGGTGATGCCCTGAGGGGAATGGGCAGTGAGGATGAAACCCAAAATAAACTTTTCCAGTTTGTGCAAGAAATACACAGCCTCTTCTAGCTCAACTGTTATGAGAGTCAGATGACTCTCAACCTACGGTCCAGCCAACAGCGGACACAGAGCCACCCTTTGTAAATGCAGCATTATGCTCTGCTAACAATGCTCAATGTGATTTTTATGCACATGAAAGTAATCCTCACAGAGGATTACATAAAAGACATCCCACTATCTTCCTCCTTTCCCAAGATTTTGAGATTACTTCTCCCTTTCTCCTCGTCTGCCACCCCTTCATGCACCATGCCTGGGGACAGACATTGTGCAGCATGACCACAGAAAAGGTGTCTCCTACTGAACGACACTTCCATCTCTTTATTCCAAGACTTTAAAGTATTTTATGGTCACCTAAGCTTAGATTTGCCACATTACCGCAACTAATACGAAGGTTACTAAAATCAGATGTTTTGTCTCATGTCCCATTTGAATTAGGAAAGCAAGCCTGAAGGCTCTACTGCTAAATACTCTACTTGTGTATGTACCTCAGTTTCCATAAAGTGTGCATTTTTAAAATATACAACTGCTTTACTATACTACTTTGACAGGTAGTAAAAAAAAAGAATGTATTCCCTACAGACAAACACTTCTTACTGATTTCCTTCAAACTTTCTTTTGGAGTGCACTGTGGGATTACTGGGTTTGTTGTTCTAAAGCAGAACTACCCAAGTGAGCAGCATCCCAGAGCGATGCGTGTCTGTACAGTTGCTTTAGACAAAAAAAATCATCTAGTGGCCAAATTCCAGCTGCAGTTATGGTCCCTTAATGAAATTACATCTTAATGGAATTGACCTACTTATACGCTAAGACGACTGTACCTAAAATATAACATAGATGGAAACATATTTTTGTCATTTTAGCTGCAATTTGAGATATTGATTTTAACCCTGGACCAGGCCTTGATCTAACTAAGTGCACTGTGAATTCAAAAATCCTGACCTCCAGACCAAACATTTGTTCTTTATTATAAGTGCAAGCAGAATGTCTCATATTTGGGTGACGGATGTGACCCCAATCTCTCAGTTAACACTCTGGTTCAAGGAGTAATCCTGCCTCATGCAACTTTATTGTTATGAAAGCTATATAAGAGCGCTCACTGACACAAAGTAATGACTCCTAGTTCTCAGTGACACCAAGAACCACCAGCATATTTTCTTGTGAAAGAAGAAAAAAAGGAAACCCAAAAGTTAGGGTGCTAGTTTGCAAACAGAAAAAGAAATCTTTGATTCCTTTACACAAGTGAAAGCAGGGAAAGAGGGGTTTAATCTCCTTTTAAAACATACTGAAGCATTCAACCTCCCATCACAAGGTCCTCCTGCTCTGTTTGAGACATTCTTAAAAGATTTATTCACTGCAAGCAGAAGCATAGGAAACCTCCAGAGATTTATAATACCTAAGTGCTGATCCTCCCTACAGTAAGTGAAACCTAGATCTTCCACAGGTATTTAGATGCCAATTTTCCATTGGTTTAACTGGGCACCTAAATGCCTTTAAATCTACTTATGCTTCACCACCCCTCTTCCTCCCAGTAAATGAAGGCAATACTATCTCCCTGTTTCGAAGAAGGTTCATGAGAATGAACTCCGAATATGACTGAGTCATTTCAAATTATAGTCACTTAAATAACTTTGAGGACTTGGGCCTCAGGGACTGTAAGAACATAGGCATAGATAAGCAACGTGTGGTGTCACAGACTTACTACCTGTAGTGAATGAGATTTTTAAAAGTAATTTAATCACATCAATAGGATTTTAAAGAAAGGAAATTCTAATTCCAATTCTCCTGCAAGTACAGGAGACAGGTTCTCTAATTCTCTTCTGTGCCTTTCAAAAATATCTCTCTAAGGAATTATTAGACTTTTTATGAGTGAACTACTCATTCTTTACAAAGTTGACTCCACATCTAAACCACACAGCAAATCAAATATAGTGGACCCTTTTAATCCAAGAGAGCCTCTCTACGTGACTAGGAAAAAAGACTCTTTAAACTGATCTATTTTGTTTCATAGGCAAGTTATAAATGTTCATCTCTCTCTCCTTCTTGCAGACATGAAGTAGGGAGCAGTACTGTCTCAGGACTCATACACTGTGCATCGTTTTACGTTAAATCATTAGAAAAATATAGCACATAGGAAGAACAATAGGGAGCAGAGCCAAGTGTTTTGCAGTACTATAACTACTATAATTTTCATTTTTAAAGAAGGTCATCCATAGGGAAAAACCCAAGCACACCAAAATATAATCAAACTTACATTTACCAGGGGTTCCACTGATTTACTCGAATGAAAGCAGTGCGGTCAACAAGGTACTGGGATTAAGACTATATTTTCTGAACTGCCAATATTTCCAAATCGTAAGTAAAAATACAAAATTTCATGACTGCAGAAAACTTAAGAGCCTTCCCCAAGTTGTTAACAACTGTAGAGGACACGTTTATGCAGGAGACATGAAATAATTCATTGGGTGTCTCTAGACTCTATTGAGCAGCAGTAAACTTAACAGAAACTTTCAAAATGCCAAACGTGAAAGACCACAACTGTTTCTGACTTAGCATATGACCATGACATCAGTCATTTTCACCTTGGTCCATCATTTCTGGGTTGTGTTTACTTACACATTACAGCGTTGCGTGGAATTAACATGGGTTAAGTGAGTTCAGTGCTGGAAGTAGCTCAACGCTCATTACGGACGAGAGTGCTTTGCTTTGGGTGTCTGATCGCAGGAGATGGTGCTAGAAAAGGAAACTACTTTATCTTAACCACTACAAAAGACAGTAATAGTGCAAAATCCTGAACACTTCAACTATATTTGCATGCCTCAGTAAGTCTTCAGGATAAGATTCTGGAACAAAGACTTAACATTTTTATTTAGTAAGTGATTTCAAAATGCTAAAGAAAGACAAAGAGAATTATACAAAAGAGAAAAGGGGGTGGAGGAAGAAAAGATTACCATCTCATAGGAAAAAAAAGTGTGCTCTTCACACAGTAATTTTCCCTGCTCTGTAACCGTTTATTTTATGCCTACATAATGGCTTTATTTTTGAACAGGACGGCACGGCAGTTCTTGGGAAGGGCTATGATACAAATTTTTCAATGGTGCAGATAAGGTTAGAGAATTCTGAACTGTAATAACACAAAACAGATTCATGTCCTAAATAGGTGAAAAGAAAAAATACTCAAAAAATGCCACAAACTCAAAAATGAGATGGGTCCTAGAAGAAAAACACAACTTTCTGACCAGATGACAATCAAGAAGATTTGAAAAGATCTAAAACATCATCAACCACACCAGCAATTACAAACAGCCCACCAAATACTTCTAAAAACCAGTCTGTCAAAGCAAGATTGTATGCCTACTAGTGCACAGAGGCAAAATAACTTGCTCTTCTGTTTTCATGGAACTATTTACAAATGAGAAAGCTCAAACAAGAAAGCCTGCATTTTGATAAATGCCTCAGCTGCCAAGAAAACACATTTTTCGCACAGTATCTATGTCACCGTGACTGTGCTTCATAAGGTCTGCTGTACGGAACTCCAGAACACATTCAGTCACCACTTTCCCCAGTAGTTTCTCTGGAACCCCCAAATCTACAGGGAGGACAACATTTAAAATATTAAAGGAAGTCTGTGAGAGAAAGCATAAAAGAATACACCACAGTGTACTTCAGCTATTTCAGAAGCATATATTCTGTTTGCCCTTCAGATCAGCACAGTGGTAGCCTTACATACAACATGCAATTTTTGAGTGATATATTGAAGTCCTCCTTTTCCTCAAAACTTCTTACAGAAGAAAAGAGTTGCTGTATGCAGCAACATAGAAGTATGGGTACCTCTCATATTCTAAGCAATTATTGCATTAAATTATTTTATTAACACAGTAGGTTGTTTCTTCGTACATCTGTTTATCTGCCCTTAGACTGAGTGTCCTGTAAGGCACAGACAGAAGCTTTTTGGAAAGCATCCAACTGCCTCCATCAAAATAATGACTTTTGTTTAATGAGAATTAATTCAATTATAATAAAACACAGCAAACAACAGAGATGCTCTGGCTTGATTTTACAGAGACGAGTTGCAGTGAAACTCTGAATAAATGATAATGCCAAAAGCAAAATTCTTCACTGTTGTCAAACTGTTCGGAAAGCGTTAACATGGTTCATTCATTTTCAGCTGCAATACCTTGTTGAAAACATACTTTTGCTGGTGTGCAGCTGATTGATGTACATTACTCATATGAGGCTAATGGCACTTTATTTTCCAACAGTAGCAAGTAATGAGTGACCTTGAGTGCATATTGTTTTGCTGAAAGGTTTTGTTGCTCCGTGTACTCTGTGAGCACCCCCAAGGAAATGAGGGCCCTGTATTGGTGTTTTTCAGCAAACCTCATTTCTTTCATGGCTTTCTGTAAAAGAATTTGATACAGGGATAGAAGCTAACCTCAGTGAGTAAATGAAATATTGATCCACGCTACTCTGGCCTTGCCTTCACCTTGTCCCAGGGCTGTGAGTTACTGACTTTTCCGTTTTGGCTGTAATAGGAATTATTACAACAGGCCTGTGCGAGTAATTACTTGGCATGGCAAAAAGGAGGGTCCATCATATATTTCTGTAGAGACGTTAGTTTCCATCAGCCCAGCAGTCTGCTTTTTTGGCCCTGTCTTTCCTACTCTTGATTCAATTCTTTTAACCATCATTAATCAAGTTCCTTGTCAGCTGAAGTTTATCAAAAGTATTAAGTGAGCAAGGTTGCATGGCCTCCTTTAAAAAAAAAAAAGGCGCCAAGAAAAAGAAGCACCAATGCAGGGCAGTAAATTTCAAAATATGGAAGGCTGGTTCCATGATATATATGAGTGTCTCTTCAGCTGGAATGAGCAGTTTGTTTTAGTGATAGATATTGTAGTTTGAGCTGTGATAGAATCCTTCTCAAGTTTATATGTCATAGACCATCGTTTATGAGAGACCGTGTGTTTCTAAATAGTGAAGGTCATGGCTGATGGCAAAAGTAAAAGCAGTGGTGATTCATTAAAAATAGTTAATAGGCCCTGCTGCTGACAGGGATAAATAGCTACACACTGCTTTTTCAACCCACAAGCAACTAGTTTAGGCAATGTTTCTTCTGTGTTTTCCACCACTCCTGATTGCCAGACAGCTGTGAACATACAGAGAGACATAGGCAAGATTGCTTCCACCCTGTTAATAATAGATGCAGGATGGGTTTCCAGTGTGAATGACTTCACTAGATAACAGATTTTCCAACCAGCAGCTTTGGCAGACTGACGAAACATTCAGCTTGCAGTGATTTGTTAGCTAATAATCAAATTTACACTGTACGCTGCATTTTTAGGGATAAAACATGTTTGCTAACTACACTGCTGGGATCCCATCCTTTGGTTTTAACACCAGCTAATGTCCCAGTGGAGCCCACGCAACATCAATGGAAGCTTTGCTTGCACAAAGGACACTACGATGGGACCTCACAGCATTGGAATGGCTAAAATACTAATGATCTTTACTGTATCTTATATCACAAAAATGTAATTTCCTTAACCTACTTCTGTGCTATTCAGAAAACAAACTCTTATAAGCCAGTTAGAAATCAAAGATTTCAACTGATTGTTGCAGTGCTGTTTCTTTTTTTGTTTTGTTTTTACTTTATGTTTTACATGCAAACAAACAATAACCATCATTAAAACAGAGGTTTAGTCCACTTAGAAAAGCTTACAAATATATTTTGCCAAACATATTTTGGGCTGCGTTTGAAAAAAGAGTTTGGTGAATATTCTCTCATGGACACAAGCCTAACGTACGTACAAATGATAGCTCATGGATTACCTATGGTTTCGGTTGGTTGGTTGTGTTTTTAAATACGGAGGGCTATGCTATTAATATATAGTCATTATGGACTAAAATAACAAAAAAAAAAAAAAAGGCAGAGCAATGATCCATAGTTTCCAGAGATAACATCAACTCCATGTAATTTTATCACACCTCAGTGTTCTTGGTCAGTAGAAAAACTGGACAGAACTCGACTCTGTCTTACTCAGACACAGGATCCGGATCATCTTTAGTGTAAACTGGTGCAATTGCAGTGAAGCCAATGAACATAAACTGCTAAAATGAAAAGACAATTTCCTGGCCCTTTAGCTTCATCAGACACCCAGGCTTTAGCCCTGACAGATTCTCATCCTAAACAGAGTTGAGGCAGACCAAATCTTTCTTATCAAGTTCATTGCAATAATTATATATTGCAGTAAGGTTTGTTGTATTAATTTTTAGTGACTGATCAGACTGACTGGAAAGCTGGAGAAAGAGATGGTTCACATTTAATTTCTGGTCCTCCTTTGCTAACTGAACATTTTATTCTTTCTCTCCTGGTATTTCCCTACCTTTCTACCTAGCTACCACACTAGCTAACATGAGCCCAGGGAAGAATTCTCATTTACTTTAGGAGAAAATAATGTTTATCATTCTGCTCAAGTGTTTTCCTCCATGATCTTTGTCTCAACTACTTCGAGAGTTCAATTTCTTAGCTGATCTTGAAGGACTACCAAAATGAATATGATTAACGACTTCCCTAGAAGTTGATCGTGCTCTGCTTGAGTGGACACTGTAACAATAACAGCAGCAAACAAAAAAAAGAAAAAGAAAGAAAAAATCTACTGCTTATTTAAAAATAGTAACAAAGACAGCAAATGAGAGTGAATCCATTAAGGCTTGGTTAATTCTGCTATCTTCAGCCCTTTGTTCTTCAAATGATACATATGCTTTGCAGCTGCGCAGATCAGAGCTGAAATCCTGTAATTACAGATGTTCTCTCACTTTCCTTCCTCTTGCGTCACTGTGGAAAAAGAAGTTTGATTTTTCCTTACTTGCTAGCCTAATACAAATGCTTTTTTAGGAAACCTAGAAGATAAGTCCATGTTGTCTAGCTGATAACCCTTCTTAGATGTAGTTTTGTTTCAAATGTTTTCACTTTTTTTGGGCACTGATTAAATGCTACCTGCCTTGGCCAGTCATCTCCAGAAACAACACCAGTCTCTAAATTAGAGAGGCAGACGGGAAAATATTTGATTACTAAGTAAAAAAGGCAAATGAGACATCTGTTGTGATTATTTTAATGCTTATATTTTGATACTGCTATAAAAGGATCAGCTACCCTAATATAGTCATCTTGAGAGACAGTCTGCAGTGGTTACAAATTGACTTTTTATGGAGAAAATAAGACTGTTCCTAACCTATTGCACCGATATTATATTTTGTTAATATTTTATGAAATAAAAGTCCTCCCATTAAGGGTGGCAAATTGCTTTATAATTATAGCACTTCGCACACTAGAATGACTACTTCATTTTATGGAAAAAAGCTCAAAATACAATTTCATTATCATCCAGTGTCTTTTCATCCTTCTAAAGGTTTCAGGAGAAAGCACTGCTATATGCATCTCAAATCGCTCCTTTTCCAAATATTAGTTCAATTTAAAGAAAAGAAACTTATGACTCCCATTTCATGCTGCTCACTGTTAATGAAATAGTTGTGAACAGTGAATGTTTGTACATAGATCTAGATGAATGAAATGAACCACTATGAAACGAACAACTATGGAATATGGACCTTTTAACTTCGACATCTAAAGGTTGATTTATATCTAGTATGAGCACTGAGTTAACTCAAGTGGTTTAGAAACAGATTTAGTTAAATCTGTGCAACTCCCTGGTGCACTCTCTCCTAAATCAGTTTAAAAGAACCTTAAATCGATTTAGCTTGATGTGGTTTATAGATCTGAATTGGTTTCTAAACCAATTTAGTTAAAATTGGTATGCAGGTTATAATCAGACAGCCTCCAAGTCAATCCCACTGATCTTAGTCCAGAACAGCACACTTTTCCAGTTCTCAGATGAGAGCAAAATTGCAACACACAAGATTTTTTTTCATCTTTCCTCTCTGAACATTTTGATAGAACTATTAAATTCTTCTGCTGGAAAGCATCAACAGTCTGGCTTATGTACAACCATCTTCTCTCCCACCTGAACACACCAGTGACAGTTCTGGTGCCTAGGACTGCTACTCAAAGTGGAGTGCTTGCTTTGCCTGCTAGAAGATCATCACTGCAACACTATCAATATTGCACTACCCATATTGCAAACGAAAACTTGGTTGATTCATATTACTGGGAAATGTTGTCACTAAAATATTCCGATTCTAGAGGCATTAGTTTAAAAATACCCTAACTTCATCAGACAAGATGCAGAAATCATAAAACCAAAAAAAAAACCCCAAAGAATCCTCCCTGCCTCAACTGCAAGAACTTTGTGGAATGATCTCTAGAGACAATATGAACTCCACACTCACAAACAAAGCAACAACAAAACAGAAAGTCACCAAAACCTGAACCCCAAACAGAGGTACTCTTAGCTGGCCTCTTAAATGGCAAGTAAGTCTGAAATGTAGTCTTTAGATGCTGAAGATCTGAGCCAATTCAAATGTGAAAGTTGGAGTGAACTGATTGTCTTTACACAAGCCCAAGACTTAAGGACAGGAAAAGGACCAAGAAATTCCAGTTCTTCAGTATTGTGAACCCTTTCCAAACACTACATAATATATAAAACCTTCTATATATTTACCTTTTTGGTTTTTTTCCCCCATAAGCATAGAGTAAACCTTTTATTTTTACTCTTTTTGTTTCCCCCCTCCCTTTTGATCACTGCCATGGCATCTTGTCCTACAATTTCTTGTTTTACAGGTTTAATTGCTAACTAGTGAACTTCAGAGCCTGGGTAAGGTGCAGGATGCATCTTCTCCATCTCCAGGATAAATGCCATTTCCTCCATATGTGGAGCATTGCCCACGCACCACATATATATAATAAAATCTGGTGTTTATTTGCCAAGAAGATGCAAAAATATGTTGCCTTTAACTCTTACACTACAATTATGTTACGCATTTCAGCCCTTCAGAGCTAGTTTGTGGCACAGAAATACTTGGTTTGTTTAAAAAGGTAAAATCTCCCTGTGGCACAACTTGTAAGGTCAGAGACTGAAGAAAACGTCATTATTTCTGCTATGAAAATTGGTCTACCTAATAGATTTTCATTTACATATATTTCTGAGTTAAAAAAATATTAGAAACCAACAGAATTCTAAACTCTGGACTAAGGACATAAAAAACTTGGCACGCCTTTCTATTCCCTCTGTCCCTCTCTGTAAATAAAAAGCAGTCAGGGTTTTCTTTTAAAATAAGCAAGCCATATATTACTCAGTCAGGATTTTCTGAGGTTATTCTTCTGTGATAATCATCTTATTATTATATATTCACCCAAAGGCACAAGTAAAAAATATTCTGAGGTGAAATTATTCATGTTGTAATTTTTGCCTAATGTAGTTTGGCAGGATGCTGCCAGTCTCTGTTTTAAGGGACCTTACAGCAGAAGTATGCGAGGTGTTGAAAGGACAACCAAGACACTGAGTTGGCAGATGAAGCTGAGACAGCAAACAGACATTTGTATGAAACTTGCCTTTGTGTGTGCTTGAAGTGAGTTATGCAGGTCTCATTTATTTCAAATGGTTTGTTACTGTCAGGGACAGATTCCAGTGGGTTTTTGATGCTTATTAGAACTTCAGGATCCCTGCCTACCAGACATGGAAGGAATATTAATGAAGGAAGATGTCCTTACCCATTCAGATTATTAGAATCCAAACCAAAGATCAATTATTACTTTTGTCTCAATACCCCCCCACACAAGACACTTCCACATCTCATTCTTTGTTGCATTTAAAGACTGGGGCAAGAATGGCTTCAGATTTCAGTTACAGTGTGGAAGAAGAGAAGGGTTTGAGCCATCATGGTAAGAGCTGAGAAGAGAAAGAGAGGGCACGGATTTTTTCCTGTCCTGTTCTAGCTTGCATTCCCCCTGCTCACACGGTACCTGAGCTCTGGGATGACATCGCTGCAATGTGAACCCCGACTTTTCCCTCACTCCTAACTTCTATTACATATTACAATTTTTACACATAAGGACCCCCAAATTATTTCTGCACTGGCTCTGTACCAATATAAGCACTGGCAAAAAATCAGAACATTTTTCAAGGGAATGATTAATTGTGCAAGTGTTCTGAGATATACAAAAAATACTCACTCATTTGAATTACCCTCTTGCTGGCTGAGATGACATTGCAAAAGTTTATAAAACATCTTGACTGATTTCAAACAAAAATTTCAGGCGTATATGTACTAGCCAACAGTCTAAAGCAGGTTAAACAGACTTTTTCTCTTTGCCTTCCCTTATTTGACTTCGAACATTTCTTTTTCTGTAAGCAGAACTACTTTTGCAGGCAGTTGTAAGGCCTCATGGACTGTAACATAATGTAGTGCAACACGTTTTGCAGCAGGTATGCTGTGTGTTCCCACCGCAACAGGGCACCAGGACTGCCGGGTGGTAGACGAGGCACTGCCCCAGCTAGACCCAGGGGCGCCTGCCTGCTACCGTGCTGGGCAGGCTTCGTTCTTTTCCACTTGCGTGGCTTTTTATGAGTAACTTATGCAGACCCAAGCTTTAATCTGACACCAAGGATTTAGCGATTCATTCATTAGTACATACTTATCACAAAAGGTAAGAATGAGTCTTTATTTTCAGCATTTTGGGAAGATAATTCTGCCATGTACATCCTGTATGCTTTTACAGTACTTGTGTCTTAGATTAAAACATATCTTGTAAAAATGGTTGATGCACTAGAGGGAAAGCATGGAATTCTTACCCACACACAAGTCTTTTTAATTTAGTTGTTACACATTACATCTGGATTGCTTTAGTACTAGTCAAATAAACCAAAGTATGGATAACCGAAATTGATAGATTCTGATAGAATTTTATAAGTGGATCCACCTGGGGGAGGTCAGCTCATGTTGTCTGTTTTTTCTGACTTTTTTAATTTTTTGTTTTCATTCTAATGACATAGCTTTTGCTGCTAGAAACAAAAAGGTGATATAAATGCATATTCAAATGCAGCACATTACATTTCCCAGTTGCTCTCAATGGCGTAGTATTTCGACAAAGTGTCAGAATGGTTAAAAACAGCTACTATTGAGAGTGTCTTGTTTCCAGCAGTACAAAGAACAGGAGCAGCTCATGTCACTTCACTCAAAGTCTTTCTTTACCCTTATGTTCTGCATTACTTAAATCCCATTACAAAAAAGTTGGGCACCTCTTTAAAGACTGTTTTGGGGAAACAATATAAATACACACACACACATATATATACCGCTGCACTCCAAAGTAAATATTCGTACTTTTTGGTAGCTAACAGTGCATCAGAGCCTACAGGGTTTTTCTCCCCCTTCTGTTTCCTGTTCTCATTAAAATATTTTTTAATGAAAATGTCATTGGCATGTCACATCATTTCACCCACAGTCAACTCTCAGATGCTCATTATGCTTATTCTTGAGACAAATGTTGGACTAAGTACAAAAAAACATTTTTCCCCTTAGGAGAAACAGGACAGTATCAAAAAATAAAATATAAACCAACTCATCATCAAACCCCATTTGTTTTAGGACATTGTTTCAAGTGTTCTAGTACTAATTAAGTACCCTAAAACTGCAACATTCACATCATTCTAAGTGTTATCTTAATTTTCTTCAGTATACATTTGTATTTGGAAAGCAACCTTTATTTAATGAACAGAACAAGATAACGGAACTCTAAAAGCAAAGGGTTAGAAATGAGAGAAAATTTGATTACAGATTAATTAGAGTTAGATGCACAGAACAAAAGTACATGTAAGAAATCAAAAGCCTGGAAATCTAATGCTGCTAGCCAATGCTTTCAACCCAACTGGTTAATTAATATTTTTCAAATCATCATTATTCCTAAATGAATCTCCACAGCAATTATTAATCACTAGATAAAATTATTAGCACACATACATAAATACATATTCTTTCTAATCAAAAGAGTCATGCAATTGAGAATTGAAAGCACAAAAGGACAAATACCAGCAGCAGGTTGAATTCTTGGAACATTAAGGCTTTGTATCCAAATTTCATCAGCCAGAGAAAACCCGGCTAAGCCTTGAAATGAAAATGTAACTTGCTTCTGCCACTCACAAGTAAGGACGCTTTACTGTGAAACTTGTTTACAAAATGTTTGAGGTGTTTTAGGGTGGCCCCACCAGATAAGAAGATTTAATCATAGCAATGAGAGTCGTAGGCTTTGTGGGTGATCTGAATCATTTTTCAGACAGTGAAAAGACTGCTGGTACCATCCATGGACAAATTCATTAGAGCAAGAAACTTGCGCAATTTGAGACAAAAGTTTCATTATCTTAATTTTAAATTACCCACATTTATAAAGAGCTTTAACTTCAAAAAGCACAGTAAATACAGCTTTTTGTTTGAGTTCACTCTTCAACATTACAAACGTGGCTCCTGTCCTAACATGCACACTTTTGGGGAGACAGTAGTTTTCTTATTTGTGTCAGGAACTCATTTCTGACATGTGCATGTTGGGAAATAAAGGGCAAGGAAAGAATGTCTTTTCTGCCAGTAATATTCACAGCAAGAAAAACACTGAAATGCTACCTTAAAATTGGCAGGTTATTTAAATTATTGCCTCATGTAAGTTTATCAGTGAGAAAACAGAAAGTCAGATACAGTTTTTGAAGTCTGTAAATTGAAACCATTATTTTCAGAGGTTTCTGGGTCATGGCATGGCCCAAACCAAAATAAAGGTGTAGGTAATTATGAAACAGAAATTTCAATTCAGATTCCATCTTTCTGATCCAAAAAGCCCATGTTTTCACTAGTGCTTTCCTTTAAGCCAAGTAATTAGTGCTTTATGAGAGATCCTAACAGTAAAACTGAAGCTCCATCTGTGACTATTTATACAAATTACATATCTCATTATGTATTACTAGTGGTGCAAAAGAGAAAGGTGCACTGTATGTATTGCATAGTCGTATATTTTCTTGGTATGATGCTCATATGAGCTGTATTTTGTTTACAGACTAAAAAGAACAAAAAGTGTTGCCAAAACAGTGATTCCAGAAGGAGCTGTAAATTACCACCAAAATTAATGTAACCTTCCAATCCCATTTTATTCCAATACATATTTAAATACTAATTTCTCAGGCTCTCCCTTATGATCTTCTTAAGACAGGTAAATAATAGAAATAGGTAAATAACAGAAAGAGGTAGAGTGCCTACAGAAACAAATACGTAAAGAAAGGAAACCTTCCTTTTCCCTCCCTGACAATTTTCTGAAGCTTGATTTTGAAACACTGGGAAAAACAGAAAGAAACTGTTAGGTGAAATATTGCTGTGTTGTAGCAAATAAAACATTTGTTATAAGCCTTGAATGCAATGGCAAACATGCAAGCCAGGGCAGAAGCTGAGGAGGAGGATGAAGTTTCTCAGCCTCAGGGTGTGCTGGCATGGCTGGCACAAGCAGTCGTCCCCCTCCTCAACCCAAAGAGCAAGTTCTTTGTCTTCTCAGCTGTCTGCCAGGCTGGGTTTAACCAGTGCAAGCGTTCTGTCCAAGAGCAGCGCCGCAGAAAGCTCTGTGAGCATGAGGGGATGCAAATGACCAGCCCAGCCTGGAAGTCACTCAAGCCAGCCCAACTACCAAGAGCAGTGAGCTGTAAAACTGCGTTCCGGAGATTTTCAGATTTTAGTTAGAGAAGTTGTAATAAAAACCTTGAATGGTGCTATCATGCTTTTCAGATTATGTATGTAAGCTAACTATTAGAAGCTGTAATGTACTTCTATCCAAACAGACAAGTTTCATACACCTTGATGACAATACAGAAACACAGCTGGAGCTTCTTACAACGGAGAGTTTAGCTGATCATTTAAAGTTTCGATGTGAAGTCAAAGTGCTGTTAATTCACACTATTCTACCCTTAACTATACTTTAATTAATGCCAGTATGGCAGACATCTTTGTACCCCAAGAACTTGCTTTGTACCCACATGAGTGCATCTGCTGGCATCTTACCACCAAGTCTTGTAGCTTCAGAAGCAAACCAGTCCCCTTCCCACAAACGCACTCTAACACCACGGATGTTTTCAGTAGCTGTGCTTCCTCCTACGTAGCGGTGTATTTTTACTTGGTACCTAAACAAGCAGCACAGTTTGGTTTTAAATCAGGAGCATGTTTATCATGGTTAAGTAAATAATGCATAGTTTCTAAAATCATGTATATCTAGCCATGTTCTCTAGAGGGTTTTAACATGCAAATAGATGCTGTAAGTACCTTCCAACGGCTCCCATCTCCATTTTGGTCCCCACAGGGCCTTCACCCTTCCCAGAACAATGCCTGCCCAGAAGCAGGCTAACGACTTTATCACACAGCAATATAGAAATTAGACAATTTTGGACTGAGATTGTACTTAAAGATCACATCTTTTTTAACAAAAGGCAGCACCAACAAGCACAGCGTTCCCAAGGCACTGCTTCGTCCCCCCCCAGGTGCGCTAAGCCAGCGAGGGGTGGTGGGGACATGCCGGCTGCCTGGCACCCTGCCGCTGCGATGGAACTGGTGCCCTGACCCTGCCATGAGGTGAGCTCCCTCGGCTTCCATGGAGCTTTACAAAGTTACCATGCCACCCATACACGCAAAAATGTGTGCTGACTGAAAAGTGGAGACTGGGGCAGAGTCAGCCTCCCTGTGCAACGCGACAGGGAGATGGCACCTACAAGGCAGCTGCGGCGTGGGAGTTCCCCTGTCCCCCAGGGAAGCTCCCCATGTACAGTCAGCATCTTCGGGGCCCTATGAAACCCCGCATGTTGCAGTATGCTCCAACGTTGCCATCTTTTTGATGTGCCTAACCTTAAATATTGAATGGATCGCATGAATGGTTATTTTTCAGCACTGTATTCTGGACTTCTAGATCTCAAAAGGCTGCTCATACATCATGCAGTATAAAAGCTAATACAGTTTCAGGAGGTGTAGTACATGGCCAAGGTCAGGAACATTTTCTCTCTACTGGTACTTTCTAAGCACTTAAAAAAAGCTTGTCTTAAACAATAGATTTGTTATGATAAAGACAAAACAGACTACATTCCTGACAAGCAATGATACTGTATTTATTGTTTTAACCATTGCGGGCAATGATATTTAAGAATTGAGAAATCCAAGGTAATACACAATTAAGGGTCTAATTTGCATGGTTATTTATCACTGTTTCTCATGCACACCAAGGGCTACTTACAGACGGCCTGCTAAATACCCACTTGTAAATACAGATACAGGATTTGTACGTAGCAGATATCGTGCCTAGTTTGATTGCACAGCTACAATCCCAAAACATTAGGAAATAATCAATGTGTGGAAACCAGAATGTGAGTACTTAAATAAATCAGAACTACAGTATTCAAGCCCAAAGTTCTGCTTTATCTGTTCTGAAAAAAAATACACCCAAGACAAAGGTCTTCATTTAAAATGAAGTCTAGAAAGAAAAACCTTGTAATTATAAATCTTCTATTGCCACATAATACTATTTTTTCTGAGTAAATATTTAGAAATGAAGCAAACTGTTACTTTAATTTAGTAATGACTGTTAGCAATACATTTACAAATCCTTGAAAAACAGTGAAACATAATTAAATGCAATATTACCAAATAAAAACAACACGTTTTGGGGGCATCTGAATGCTAGCCTTCCTCATGAAATAAATTTAAAAAAAATAAATAAAACATACAGTACTTTGCCCACACTGTAATTTGTCAACTGTTGAGGAAATTGGCATGTCTTTTCTGCTGATTTATTGGTTAATCCCAACAATTCACTGCGGAAAAGGCCAACAATGAATTACAATGTGAGGAAAAATTAAGCAGTGCATTTAAAAAGTGTTTAAGTATAAACCCCTTAAGGAAAATTTCAAAGTTCTTCTAACCTAGTTAAAATATTTTGGGTACTACTGTAGATAACAATTTAATAGTTTCAAATTTTCTTTCTCTTCTAAGTGTTATATCCTGTCTAGTAGCTTTGCCAATATTGCTTCTTATATTTGATTTCAAATATGTTTGAAAAATACATAACTCCTGGGCTCCCAAAATATAAAACATGAAGGGGGCACTGGATATATTATGGTCATTTCTCAAGCACTAGGACTCTTGATATTTCTATGCATCAACTAAGCAAATTACTTAATTTGAGCCAATAACTAATCCTGCTTATTGTAACGGGACTACTTCTTGCTTAGTATTAGACAGGTTTTGAAATAAAAAAAGATATATCTATGACTACACACTTCTAGACTTAGCTTATTTTCATACCTTTGCACATCTTAAAATACTCTTCATTTAAAGTAAGTTTTCAGAGAAGTGTTACGAAAGTCAGAGATATAGAGTTCCTTGAATACTGAAGAGGAAGCAAGTAAGGCACCAGGGAAGGCAGGACCTCAGGTCCCCTTTCCCTTTTCACTCCTACATGCATATATAGCCTTCACTAGGACTGAACTGGCAGAGTCAAGCTTGATACTGGTTTTCACATGGTCTTTCTATGCCTCTTTTCTTCCCTTCTTTTTAAAAATACCAGCTGCAGGTGATATGCATAAAATATTGGTAATCAGACTTTTCTTTCTCTTAGGCTTTACTGTGCAAGAAACGGAAAATAAGGAATACTTTCAGCTGAGGCTCTAGGAGCTGTGCAAATTAAACCCCACTTGTGCTTTGGGACGTAATTCAAAGCCTATTATTTATAGTCAGTAGGAGTCTTAAAAAAATACAGCAGGTTTGTAACAAACACATTTTGAGGGTAAATGTATACTGCGCAATACAGTATAGTGCAGAAAAATACCAGAGGTAACTTACAGTTCACACCTGGTTTACACCCTCAGCTTACACCTCTTTTTTGAGGTAACACATTTAAACAGTAAACTGGCCTCCACCTTAACTTCATTTAGGTCTTCTGTCTCCTGATGCTTCTTTTGGAGAGCTGTGCCAGAATCTCAATAGCCAGTTCTCAACCGGAGTTAATGCACAGCGAAATGATGCACATTTGTTCTCCCACCAGATCTGCATTAGCTTAATTATAGTTTCAGGGTACGCAATGTACATGGTTGTTTATGGGTTGCATCCCATTAATTTTGGCTCTAAATTATCTCTGTAGTAACTGTACCCGATGCTCTGTGATTAGGCCCTTGGTTGCAAATTTCACACTGCACCTTAAAATTTCTTTAAATTGAAGTTCCAGATCACTTTTCAATTTCCTAAATTCTTAAGTCCAGTTCATTTAATTGATACGTTTCTCAAATTCTTCCCATCTGAAATTACTTTGGTGTTTATGTACATCCTTCCATATAATTTCAACCGAATCACTTGTGATCACTTCTTTCAAAGTTATCATCTCCACATTCCTCATAACTTACTAAAATTAAACCTGAAGTATCATCGTCATATGGTCAACTCCACACAGTACAGGCAAAATTGAATTTTGCCACCTTAAGAATACGCATAAAAAGCTTTCCAAGACAGAATTCACTGCTTCTGACTCTTGTCAGGCACAAAGCATCACCTTTATCCTCCTAACCAAAAGTACGCAAGCAAATCTTGTCTTTGCCATGGCCACCTACTCTTCAAGGCAATGAACTCACCAGGAATTTAGTCAAAAGCAGCAGCCTGCTTAGCTGTGAAATGTGAGCTCCAGGTGACCTTGCTCAGCAACGCTCTCTTGTCATCCCATTTTGCACTCCCACGCTTTGCTCAGCAGTAGTAAGAACAAACAGCAATGTGGAGGCATGTGCCGGCTGAGTTCATAGATTACAGCAGTCCTATGCAACTGCCTTGAGAAAAGCCATCCCTGCATGTTTATCTGGGTTTTGTGTACAAAATTGAACAATGCATGGCAGAGAGCAGTACCTACATCAAACAGATTTGGGCTTTCAGGAGAATGGCAGTTCCACTGACTAACCAGCACTTTATATTTAACATTTATCCAGGTTATTCTTTTAATTGGGTAATAATTCTACACTATGTATTCATTTCAGAGAACAGGCAGGCTTATTTTAAAAATAACGATAGTAAATATAAATCAACAAAACTCAAACCAAATCCAGACAATAAATTCTGCAGATTCTAGAAATTATTTGTCATTATTCTAGTTACTGTCTCAGTAGATTTCAAAGTATTTGTCTCGCAACCAGCCAGTCAGGCTATAACTGAACCAGAGACCCTGGCAAAGAATAAATTTCTAAAATAGCAAGACATTATTTAGAATAAATATTCTAAAATAGCAAATAGCTGTTCAGTTAGCTCTAAAAATTAACCCCTCTTTTCACCCTTGCATGACAGCCTAATGTGCTAAATCTAGAACTATCCGAGCAATGAACATACAAAATACAATCCCTGAAAACAAAAGAGCTACTTTAAAATAACGAGGAAATCTGGAGTTTAGGTTGGGGGTTTTGGTATGGTTTTGGGGGTTGGGGTTTTTTTCCTTCCCAAACTCAGATACCAGTTTTGGGTCCCACCTAGCCCAGAGTACATGACACGATGCAGGAGAACCTACCGCCTTTCAAGAAGGGAGAATCAGGCTTGTGTCCACTGTCCCATGTGGGGAGACTCCGCTTGGTGTACTAGCAAGGACTGACAGGTAAAGTTGATAAGAAGCATTCAGTGTTGCTACTCCCAAACTCTGTATTTCACCAGGATATATAATAGTCACTGACCCATCGTCCATCATTGTCAGATCACATCTGCCACTTGGATGGCAGGAGATTTGAAAAAGAAGAGGCATTTTGCCACAAACCACTTCAGTCAAAGGACTTCTACTGTTTTTGTGACGGGAGTGCGGACCTGAAGGCACTGAACTTCCTGCATGAGAGCAGATCTTGAACACCCCAAGTCATCAGAAACCACAAGATCACTAATCAGGTCTCAGTAGTCTATCCAAACTGAGCCTCTGACTCTTCCTGCCAGGCTACTGGTTACTGGTTAGAGACCCACGACATGCAGCTACCTGGAGGGGTGGGTGGTGCCTATGGTATATGGAGGTATATGTGTACTGGGGACAGGCTGAAGGCAGATAGCAAATACGTGGAGCAGGTCTGGTGAAAATACTGCCTATCTAGCAGACTGCAACCTGCCTCACTTATGCAAAATTCCTCCTGCCTCGTAGATGGAGTCAAGCCTGTGCAAAGAAATGAAGAATGGGCTTAATTATAGTTGTATCTGATTACTGGCAAGTACTTGAATGGACAAAAACTGATTCTAAGTAGCCCAACATTTTTACTCCTACCCAAGGTCAACAGGCATGCAAAGGGCTTTGCTGTGTTACAAATTTTAGTTAAAGCAAGCAGATCTCTTGTTTGATTTGCTATAGATACAGTAATTAGGTTGCAAAAATAAAAACTCACACAGTTTGGTGAGCCTGCACGCAAAAACATGCAACAGTCATACACTAGAGTGGCTTTTCTATGAAATCTTAGAGGCTTTTTAGGTGCTTCAGCAATTCAGTCATGAGACCAGTACACTTTGATCAGCCCAGCAAAACACACTCTGGAAAATTAAGCAGATTAGGCTTATTATACTGCACAAAGTACATTCACCACTACCAGTGACTGTTGCAATTCTGAAAGCAAATAGGTCCTGTACAATTAAAAACATTTTTATCTGTTGATTCTTTAATACGCTCGCAAACCACCAAATTTGGCAAAACATCGCTTTAACCACGTATCATTGCCTGCTGCTGGAGAGGACTGTCATGCAGACAATGCCCTTCAAAGAAACCAACAAAACCCAAGCAAGTACACACATGCAAAATTGAAAATATTGTCCAAGTTATTTACTGTAATGTTTAATTTGGGCCACCTCAAGACTACATGGGCCAAAGCTAATAGGAAATTTGTGAGGGCCAAAGCTAATAGGAAATTTGTAAGAAACCCATTGAAGCAGGCTTGGAGAGTGAAAAAAAACATTTTCAAAGATCAACTTTCTAACCTGTCAGTGGAGTTCTCAGCAGCATTGTCCAATAACAGCAACACAAAGCCAGATGCAATATATTCCTCTGCTTAGGAAAATCTGAACCTTCATTTCTCACTCCACAAGTCAAAACCATATACAGCCTCTGTCTATGTGCTCTCAGCTTCTATTGGTAATACTCCTTCAGTTAGTACAAAATATGTAAATATTTACTGAGACAAAACCAAACTAAACCAAACAAAACCTCCAGCATATAAAAGAAAGCAACTCTATTGCCTGGTCTTACAGTCAGTTTCGTGAGAGATGCAAATTCGAATTCTTGTGTGGAAAAGTAGTGAAGCAGCAGTCTTGTATTTGTGCTCATTTAAGTTTGAATTATGTGCTTTGTTCAATTTTACCCTCTTTCACTGAGATGAGAAAATAAATAGCTGAGATTTACTCCAAATCAAAGTAAGTTTTCTGCCACTTTTTTTTTTTTTCCCCTCAGCAGCTGCCCTAAAGCCTCTATAAACAAATCCAATCAATTATTTCCAGCTACTTATTTGTGATTGTGATCTGGAACCAACAGGATTATCAAGAAGAAGAGGTACGAGTACGAGGACCATCTGTTGGCTAATATTGTCTGTAAACTAGATGGGACCTATTATATCCCACCAACAAATTACATGCCAAGAAATCACACCAGAGCTCATAGCATCTGACAGGTTATTATTGGGAAACCTATTGACAGCTTATCAGCAGGCAATACCAATATTGCCTCAGGGGAACTACGCTGTACTAATTCAGGAAACCCAGAGAGATTGCTCTGAAACAAACAGATGACACAGTAGATGAGACATACTGAGCACAGCAAGAGTTGGTAGCCTGATAACCTACCTCACCACGGTATGAATCTCACCAGA
Source organism: Opisthocomus hoazin (assembly GCF_030867145.1). Classification (NCBI taxonomy): domain Eukaryota; kingdom Metazoa; phylum Chordata; class Aves; order Opisthocomiformes; family Opisthocomidae; genus Opisthocomus; species Opisthocomus hoazin. Next base: position 8,708,935 of record NC_134420.1, read on the forward strand.
GGACGAACTGAAGAGATGCACCTCAGAACTGCATGAAGCAACAAAGCAGCACTCTCAAAGAGGTATTTGGCTGCACCAGCACCACCTCACAGCAAAAGTATTGCTCATCAATTTTATGATGGAATTATGATACCAGTGTAACTGCAAAGCTTTTGTGTGTGTAACAAAATGATCTAATTTCACTTGCCAAATTTTATTTGCAAAGTCCAGTGCCTCTGTCTTGTACACATGCACACACTCAGCTTTTAAACAAAATTTACGTTACCCTTACATGCTCAATATAAAGCTGTCATTTCTTAGAAATCCCATATTTGTGTGACATTATTAATTCAGATAACTACAAATGTATTTATTCAGTAAGAACGAAAACTATCCTATCTCCTTTCCACATTACTGGAACTCCTTAGCTGCTTCCTATTTCTTACGTTGAGAATTTTATTATCTTTCCAAACTTGAGATTAAGGATCCCTGTTTATTGCAGTAGTTCATTTCCTTGGTCATTGTCCTGCTCTTCCAAGGGAGCTTACGGGACCTAAAGCTCTGCTATAGTGGCAGCTGGGACAGTGCTTCATGGGCCAAGTCACCCCAACTCTGTGCTACACTTCCAATGTCTGCAAAAACACTGATGCTCAACAGCATGAGAAAAGCACTGGCAGTAGGGACGGGGAGAATGGCAAGGCCAGCACAAACCATGACATGCAGCTCCCAGCTGGGAGACAGTTCCTTGGCAATAGTTGGGAGCTGGCTGAGGACAGCCCAGCAACATTGTTCAAATCTTGAGAGCCTCCCCAGAGACGCCACAGGATCAAGGGTGGCAGAAAAGGTGTTTTGTAGTCACATACAGGGCACAGTTGAAGAATAATCCCACAGAATGTATGAGGTGCCCAAATTCATTCTGATTGTAATGCTTATTGATTCTATTATACTGCTCTTGCATGTTGTGTGGTAGCACTTTATAAATGTTTTATGTAAAATAAATAATTCAAGAAAGACACCGCTTTCTTCAGTAAAGTTTATGACATCATGAGAGCTATTTTTTGTTACTATGCTGACTGCAACGATAAAAGAAAAAGGAGAACTGGGATCTAGACATTTAAAACATGACCCTTTTCTAAATCACAGCTGCTTTTTGTGTTGCTGCAACACTATGTTCAGGACTGTATTGGATATACTATATAGCGTAGTTATACACCTTCCAGTCAATTCTTGTGGACAACACTATACAGTCAAGAATTTACCTATACGGTACCTTTAACAGTGGTGTCTCAGTGTCAGCAGATTTTATGTCAGCACATTAACATTTACACTCATCACTGAAAGGGAATTAATAGATTATAAAACATAGTTACATATCTATATTTCTTACAGCTGTAAACCTAGCTCTTAATCCTTCTGTATAGAATGTTTCCTGACTTTACGGAATCATTGCAGCATATTGTAAACTACATGAAATGAATAAATCTTGCCTGGGGCACACACAGATAGTGTGGTGCAAATCTTGCTACAAGTCATCACAAAGTCAGAATACTGCTCACCTCCCAGGAATCTGTTCTGGAGGGCAGACGGAGCAAACAGGGAAAGGGATTGGGAGTTAGAGGCATTCTACTTTGTTAATTTTGACCAGAAGGACTTTTTAATGCATTTTTCCAGTGGTCTCAAAATCTATTCAGGACAGAGTAGAAATCCAAGAATAACTCATCTTTCTTGAAATGTAATAAACATATGGTCAAACCTCCCCCTTACCTTCCCTCCAACAAATCATCATAGCATTTTATAACAGAAGCTTGGTAGAGTACAGATAAACTGAAACCTCACAAACAGCAAGTAAATAAAATGAAAGCTTCTGTTCGCTTCTCCGTGAAAATATTGAGCCATTAAGTACCAAATGCCGTTCACCATCCTTCACTATCCTACTTACTAGACCCTACTAGGATGTTTCTTAGCTCCGACTCAGACAGCACTGTTTTAGAAATGTTAAAAGTGCTAAAAATGGTACGTGAATGAAAAAAGGGAACTAAAAAAAAAAACCCTAAAAAAAAGCACTGTTTCAGAGAATAATAAAAGACATTAGCATCTTTTTCACCATTACTGTTCAACAGTAAAACAATTTTGGTCTTAAACATCCATACATTGTATCCTTGTCATGTTCTTAAGAAGTGACACAGTCTGAGGGCAGCTAAAAATCAAACCCTGACAAAGATTGAAGCGGGATTAACAGACAGTTGGAAAGCACGATGGATCTTTACTGCAGCTGACAGAGTCACACACGTCAGTGCTGAAACAGAGATATTTCCAAATCACAGCGCAGTTGGATAAGAATCTTCTCATCTTAGGTACAACCGAAGAGATTGCAGCTGGCAAATGTAAGAAAGAGATACTTCTGTCAGAGTCTTTCTGAAGGAATGAGAACCCTGTGCTAATGCCTGCAGAGATTACAGGACCAGAATGAATAGTTATGAACATTGTTTAATCTTCTGAATATACATAAGCCTTTCTCTATTGTAACTTGCTCTTATCCATTCACAACTGGAACACAATTATCCAACGTGCAGTGGTAGATGATGGGCAAATGGTACCGATACTGGTGAAGTGGCACAAACACAATTCCATTCAGTACCAAACATACAAAAAAATTTCTCTAGTGCAGTATCAAAGCTGCTATTACTTCTTCTGGTAGAATTCAAATGAAAATTCAAAAAAACCCACACCACATTATTTTTCAACCTTAATTCCTAGCCTCCTGATGGTTTACTGAAGGTTCACATCTTGGGTCTCTAATCTGCCTCTAGACAAGATGCAAATGTTATTCCAAACCGTCATTAACACTTAGTAATTGAAGACTAGAAATGTATATAAACAATAGGAAATCGCTGGTAGGAAATGTTTCATCTTCACTGACTCCAAATGTGCACTGCCCATGAGAAAGAGAAATAAAAAGGTTGGTGTCCTGGTTTTGGCTGGAATAGAGTTAATTTTCCTCTCAGTAGCTGCTGTGTTGATAGCACTGATGTTTTCAGTTGTTGCTATGAAATCAAGGACTTTTTCCAGTCTGCCATACTTGGCTAATGAGCAGGCGTGCAGGAGCTGGGAGGGAGCACAGCCAGACAGAGCGCCAAGCTGGTCAATGGAAATATTCCATACTAAGGATGTCATGCTCATTTTATAAATGGGGGTTGGGCTGGGGCAGGAATCTGTCTGCTCTTCTCGTTCCCATGAATTCAAATCCTCTCTTGTCCAGGAGTTCAAACTTTTCTGGAAATGTCGCGAAATTTGTGATTTAAGGGTTCCATGATCACTGCTCTGGGACTGGCTGCGAATCAGTCGTCAGGTGGTGAGAAAAATTGTATTGCATATAGTTTGTTTTGCATATTCATTATAATTATTATAATTATTATAATTATTATTAGTAGTATTATTATTAGTCTTTATTGTCATGTTAAACTGTCTTTATCTCAATTCATGAGTTTTCCCTTTTGCCCATTTCTCCTCCCCATCCCACTGGGGGGGAAGGGGAGGGGTGAGCGAGCGACTGGCTAGTGCTGAGCTGCCAGGTTAAACCACGACAGTTGGCACACAGCTGAAGAAGAGCCTTGCAGAGCACAGCTTCTTCCTGACTCACCTGACAGGAAGTCAATGCCCACAGGTAGCTCAGCTCACCAGGCCCTGCTGCCTTCTCATGCCAGTGAGCAGTGGTCCTGCAGTGGGCTGTGTCCTCCTGCAGATAGCCATCTGCAAACAGCCTGGTAGCTGCCGAGTACACGGTGTAGCAAGCTAACTCTGCTCTACCTTCTACACTCAGTCTTCATCAATGGTCAAGATCTTCAACAAACAAAATGCCGATACCATCACCACAACACCAGGAGACATATGGCTGCTTCTTATTTCCATGGCTCAGCACCATTGTCTGTAGCAACTGCAAATTATTCTACGTAGCTTGTAAATGAAAATGTGTTTACAACTAAAAGAAATCTGCAAAAGTTTTTTTAATTTTTATTTTCCCAAGTCTAAGATGACCAACTAACTTAAAAATTAAAATTGATACTATTTGCTTCCTCTGAATCGGTTGTCCTAAATTTCTCAAGGACCACGAAGGCAGTGCAGGTAGCCACAAGAATGAACAAAAAGAGGGGCTTTGCTTGTTTGTTGAAAGACAACTTCCAATATTAATGTTTTATGCAGGAATCAATAAAACTTGTGTTACAGGTAGAAGGTTTATTGCTTAAACCCCAATGAAAATATTTAATCTCTTTAAATGCAAAAATAATATATATGCATTTTTACTCATCTCAACAGCAGAGTTAAGTCCTACTGAAAGAAGGTGTTTGCTATTAGTAATAATACATCACACACTAAAGGTGTCTACTGAAAGAAGGATGCTTTGTGCCAGTCTTCGTGCAGCCAGAGAAATGAACCTATGAAGGGTTTCTAACTTACACAGATAAGCTACAAAAAGACTTTTAAAAGCCTGTTGATTTATTAATGCAAAGTTTTGAATACACATGGCACTGTATGAACAAGCAGCCTCCACACTTCTCGACTATTTTTTTGTATATATATATATATGTAAAAATCAGATTGGTAAAACACATTTAGAATAGTAATGCTTTAAGATAGTTCTGTATCAGTATGAAAAACTACCAAGAGGAACTGTGCAGAATCAGGTCCTCTGTATTGTAAACTGTGTGACATAATTATACATTAAGATCGACAGAGTTTCACCTTGCATGTTGGCTTTTTCATTTGTTTCATGTCTTAAATGGCAACACTTCCACACAACTTGCATTCGGACATAATTTGGCATGTTCATTGAACTCATAGATCCCATCTTCTTTCTCTGGATACTGAGGCAGTTTTGATGAGTCCTTGTGCTAGCAAAGGGTTAAAAACTTTTCTTATGTTCCTACTGGGCTGTAAAAGAAACTGCTGAAGCTGATCAATGACCACTGTTAAGACCTGGAAACCAATTATAAACCTGAAATTTGTGATGAACAAAGCTCTGAAACACTAGGATGAAAACTACTGAATTAGTCCAGTTCATTAAAATCATTAATAGTCATGAAATGAAAACCACCAGAGTCCAAAAAGGCTTAATGCCCTATCCATATTAATTAGATGGGAGCAAATCTGAAGTGAAAAGCAGCACATGCTTTGTAGAATTAGCAATTGCTCTCTACAGACTACACAGATCTCTATTAAAATTCAGTTTAATTAAAATTGATCACGTTAAGAAACTGATGTGGTTAATTAACTGAATTCCTGGACTTCTTTTCACACGTTTCACAAACGCATTGTACACTGCTTTCCTGGGTGACAGTTTATGTTGCAGTGAAAATCTTGATTTCACAGGTTAATGCTGCATGTTCCATGAGGCCTAAAATTCCCGTGTGCCCCCACCAGGAAAACCTGGGAGCACAGGAAAAACAACAGGCCTTAGAAACTGCCAAAATCTACTACCAGAAAGCCGGGCTGGAGTCTGAAGAGTTTCTCTTGTAGACCAGTGTGAAACTCTGGGCACAGCGTCATAAGAGCTGTGGTCTCATCAGGTCTATCATTAGAACTAAACAAAATATACCAGAAAGATAAATAGACCGATACACTGTATCAGCAGATTGACACAAACAGCCCGAGGATCTGCTCCATGCAATTGATGAATATAAACGTGCAGACTGCAACCATTTCAGTTTTTCAAACACATTGTCCTCCTTGTCTCACCAGGATGCACGAAATAACAGAGATTGGCTAAGGGCTTGATCCTAGAGCCGCCCAGGAACACCGAGTTGGCAGAAGCTTCAGTGGTCTGTATGGCGATGCCCAGAGGGCTGGCAACTCGGCACCTCCAAGAGTTTGCAGTATCATTCTCTAAACAATGAGGTAACCATTTCCAGAGTTTTAAAGTGGACTTGGCAGTTAATGGTTGGACTCGATGATCTTAAGGGTCTTATCCAGCTTAAATGATTCTGTGCTAAACCACTAGTGCCCTACCAGCTTCAGGAAAAATGCTAAACTGCATCTAATGAAGATTCATTTTTATCCTATCATTGTTTGAAATGATAAGGCATTGTGAATTGTGCCATTCTAATTTTGGTAGGAAGATATCAGGATTGTCTTTTCTATGCCCTATTCATTGGTGTGGTTTAGTCTATGGAAGCAACCTGGTTATGAAGTACCGCTGCAAACAATTGTCATCTGTTAGCACACCACTTCTTACAAAACATCAGCAAATGGTCCAGTGCTTGGCCCTTACATCCTGCTGTACAAGAGGACATCAGTGCAGCTACTGTTTGAAAGAAAGTGGATGGATGAACATCAGTACTGTTACAGCATAGATGATCATGCTACAACATCTACATTATCATCTAACTGCCACCCGAGCAGCTTCCCAGCCTTTCAGGAAGCAGAGTGACATGTGGAATGTCAAAGACGCACAAGCATTGATACTTCTGGATACAGCTCAGGGGAGACTTTGAAGGCAAAACCCAAAATGTTTAGAGGAAGGAAGACTGTGGCCAGACAACTCCTGGAGAGTGGATTTAAGGTCCAAAAATGGCACAAAGTCTAGATGGATGCTAAAATCATTACCAAGGAATTATAAGGCAATAAATGCATAACAAAGAACACAGTTTTACATATTTATTTTAGATATCTTTGATTAATATTCAAATCTATATGAATAATGGCACCGAACTTGGTATAACCACATCTTGTTCTCCATTACTTCTGACCACTATGTAAATGTTAAAATGGTATTTTCTTCTCTGAATACATTTTGCTAGTTGAGGACCACTATTAGCATTCGGTGATAAAGCTGTACTTTACATACAGATGTTGCACACAGGCCACCAGCGCATGTGGATGGACACACATATGCTCTTATCTATATATGCTTATATAGAACCAACTGCATTCAAATCCAGTGCTACTATTTTTTTTTTTTTAAAGAAAAGCAACATCTGACTAGGATATAAGATACACAACTGACTCTTAACTCCCTCATGGCCAAACCCTTGTTAATGTCTTGGCCTGTTTCAGTAAAATGATCATGGTTCAAGTAATGTAAAACGCACGCATTCAATCATTTTCCTTTTCCCTAAAGGCAAACACTTTCTTATCATGGTGAAACAGCAGTCATGTGCTGATGCACTGGAGAGCCAAAGTTCTTTTAAGCCTCATCAGAAAATTGAATACTTACTGCAACCTATCATTTGGAACTGCAGAGTAAAACAAAAGCATAATGCAAACAAACACAGGCGGTTCAGTCAGCATTATCTAGTATTGCATAAGCCTAAACAGCTGCCTTACAAAATGAGAATACACAAGCAAAGACCCAAAATCAAATAGAAGAATTTAACTCCAGGAAAAAAAAATTACAGCTATCCACATTTAGATCAGGATTTCATAGTTAAAATACAATCAATTGAAAGGAGATGCTCTTGATATGCTTGCCTTGGAAGAGGGGTTATTTTAGGACAGCATTGTCTTAAGAAACCACAAAGAGGACAAGGTCTTAACACAGCAGGTGTGCACTCTTTACTTGAGCAGCAGCTTTTTATAATCCTTTTTTTATAATATAAAGGGAACATTCATATTCTGAAAAATCGAATGACAGTACCAGTACAACTGGATAAAATATAACAGAATAAAAGAAAACACATGATAATTAAAGCAGGTTCTGCACTGGTGAAAAAACGTCTTCGGAAATGATATCCTAAGTCACTTACTCATGTTTCTTGGGGAGTCCTATATTAGATCTTCTGTTTCTCAGAGGGACTTCAAAATCTGCTGGGCTACCAGGTCAAACTGCATCTCTTCCCTACACAACAGAAGAATGAACGGGAGTTGTCCCTTTCAAAGTAAAAGTCAGGGGAGCTGACAGGAGTCCTGAGAGGCGGCAGAAAGGGAATGACTGTGAGGATTAAATTCATCCTTTACAGAACGGGCCAGACCCCAAACCCTAGGTGACTTCCCGGGCACTCACTGCCTGACGTTCAGTGTTTTCTGGAGCCACTCTGGCCCCAGTCTCTCTCACACCCTGCTCCCTGGAGCTGCAACTCCAACAGCTCCCAGCGTGCCACGGCTCCCCAGGCACACACAAGTACCACACGCTGGTTTCCAAAAGGGCAGCAGGAAGCCCTTCCTCACCCTTCTATGCATCCATCCTTTCCCTATAACCTCTTTCCTAAGAAGTGTAAAATCCAAAAAAGAAGATCCAGTTATATAAAGGGTCATCACTCTGCTGCTCTCCTACCAATGCCTGTTTCTTGCTGCTAACATGGTTTAAATACAAGTGTTAGATCCATTTCAGCAGTGGATGACACAGCCTCCTGACAGTGGTTTAGAATGAAAGATGGCATTAAGCAATGACCAGGAGCAATCTTGCCTAGTAATTAAAAAAAGGTTCAAATTCAGATTACACTTTCACTTTTTTCTACCTTCAGCCCTATAAATGAGGAATTACAGCTTATTCACTCCTTTTTAGCACAACCTTAGCCTACAAGTACTTTTCTGGCAGAGCAATCATTTGCACAGTACATGTTTTATATAAGTTTCAGGTGAAAGAGAAGCAGAGCCCATGAATCAATTCCATGCCATGAAGAGGCACACCGCTTCCAGCAAGTCAGACTTCGTAATAAATACTTATGAAGGAAATTAGACCCAACAAAGCTGAATGACACTTAACGTGGAGACCAAATCTTCATCTATTTCATAACCACACAAAGCTACTATAACTCTGTTAAGTTAGTGGCTCACTCTCGACTTATACATGAAACCAACAAAAGGAAACAGAACACCCTTGGTCCACCATTGTAAAGACACCATATGTAGCAGCCCAGTCTAAACAAATTAGGAGGACAAAAAACAAACAAAAACCCCACACCAATTTCTTTCACAGTTAAGAGCTGCAAACATCAGAACGAAAGCCATGTTTACCAAAAGGCTAGTTTAAGATCAGTAACTGAAAAATATTACACTCCTTTATGTCATGGACATCAGTCAGACTATTTTATATGATTTTTTGTATGCCTCATACATGAAGTATGTAAATTCAATAACCCCTCATCTGGGCTTTTAAATACATCTTGGGCCCATTACCTGCAGCAGTAGGTACAGAATGCAGACTTTGGCTGGGGACAGGGTAGAAGATGATATAAATCATTTAAGTGAGCATGTGGAAAATGGAGGCACTGCCAGAAAAAGTTACTGCTGGACCTCATTTCCAAAGTCTGCCAGAGCCCATTCAAGGGAAACTGTGCACCATAGAAATTCTCATAGCTAACTGGAAAAAAACAGACAGTATTAATTCCCCATAAAGCACTACTAAAGCTACACTAGGGTATAGTTTAGCCCAATATCTTGTCAACTTGTTAGCATCAAATCAATGAATATGTAAGAATTGTGTGTCTCATGCCTTCCTACGCACAGATTTAAAGATTGCAGGGAATATTAAGGATTGTTTCATTATTTCTTGGTGAACTCCTAAGCAAGTAACGTGAAGTAACAGCTGCAGTCAAGATGTAGAGCTGATACATACTTCTCCTTAGTTCCTATTTCATAATTTTGTTCTGTTGTCCTAATGATTAGATAATTTCCACAACGATTATTTGTATTCTTGAGTACCTAAAAGAAGTGCTGTGTTCATACACTGAACGTTATCTACTTTCTGAAAGTTGAAGCTCATCAGGATATTTCAAGGGAATGTTTCTCTTGGCTGTCATCTTCTAACTTCAGGAAATTCTCAGCAGTGACTGACAGACTTGTTAGTGTCCTGTGTTTTGTCATTTTTCTTAGTTTCACACTTTATCGTACAAAAATTGTCAAAATTTAAAATTATTGAAGTGGAAACAGCCCAAACTAAAAGTTCAGAAAAAGGAATTAGTAATTGGATTTTGTATGCGAAAGTCTCCCACACTATATAATTACATTTGAATGAAAAACCCTGAAATATATTTATCTAAACACACAGAAGATTGTTATTGGTAAAATATATTAATTATTTGTAAAGTCAGATTAAAACCTATATCTTGCTGCTGAATGGAAAAAAATTGTTAAAAAACCTGCAAGTTAAATCACCTAGAATGACACGGAGAATGCTGGACAGGAAGGAAGATGACACATACAAAGTGCCCATCTTTAGTGAGTTCAATTACAGCTCATCGTATCATACCAGAGCCCCCGTTTCAATAATCTATTCTTGTGCTATGCACGGAACAAGGAGCTTGAAGCAACCTCTTGCGTTAATTTTGCATGAAAACACCATCTGGCCCTAAAAAACTAACTAGGCTATGGATCTGTTATAGCCTAGATATGGTCAACATGATATGGAAAGGTCAAAGAAGGGTCTAATTATATGCCTTAGTACTTGGAGGCCATGGTCACTGGAGCATGAACATAATCACTCAGGCCAAACAAGACTCATTTATAATTTTAATTATCAGTGAATCAGACATCTCTCAAAGAGTTGTTCCACGTAAAAGAATTATATGACTGTTGCTCAAAATAACTGTCTTGTCTTGTTTGTCTCTAAAATAACCCCTTGAGATACCCTCAGTTAATTCCCTGTTGATATATTTAGAATCCATCAATCTTCTCAACCACTGCATATTAACATATTTGGAGTACTGTATAATTGCACACACAAAAAACCTCGTGTTACAACAGTATGATCAGTTACAACAGAGTTTTTTCCAAACCTGAGAACTATCAGACTAGGGCTGATAATACAGTTCCATTCACTCCCTTGTGTGTAATGACGCAACATGTACAGAACAAACTGTAGTGGTATTTTAACTAGTCTCTTGCCTTTTTCTTCAGACATAGTAGAGTTTTTTGGGAGAGGGAACTGAGCTGTAGCTAAAAGAATCCCCACTTTGGCTGTTGGGAGAAAAACAAAAAAGTTATGTTTTGAAAGAGACCAGGATGATAGAAAATGAAAGCTATGTCAGTAGATAAGCTGACCTGGAAAGCATATACAACTTCTTCACCTGCCATGGATCCTATACGATGCTACATAAATCACTCAAATCACTTTTTTGCCCTCAGACAGTCACTAATTCTTCAATTTTCTTTATGTCAGTCCTGACTTCAAGCATGGGGTTTGATTTACAGAAGTGTGAATACAGTTCTGCAAATAGGGCATGTTCAAAAATTACCTTAGTGCAAGCTGAGCTTTCAAAATATGAAGTGCTTGCTGCCATTAAGTATTCTAAAGTGAAGTATATTCTGTATCCAAAAATCAGTGCAGTAGTTCTCAGGTCTTCTAGAACAACCCTTGTAAGCACTGTCCTTCCATCCTACTCTTCCCAAACTTTCACCAGTTTTACTTTCCCATTAGACATTCTCTGTGCTCCCCACCTCACCTCTACCATCAACACTTGACCAGCTGGGAAGACCACACAGTTCACTGAGGCTTGGGAGCATAAACAATGCTATTACTGCAGCCAAGGAGGGCCACTGGAGCCACAGCCTCTGCTGGAGGCATGGTTGTGTTGGTTAATGTACCTGTAATCATCCATGAAAAGCTTATGAGAAAGTTGTTAACTCAGGGTCAGACAGAAGCAGTAGGCACTAAGATAAACATTTCACACTAGAAGATAAAGTACTATGTATAAATGTATTTGTACAAGCTATAAGGGACATCAGTTTATAGTACTAAAAATGGTGTACCACAACTCCTAAAAAACAATAAAAATCCACTACTCGTACTCCAGAAAAAAAATACCCTCAGTTTCCTTCTCTTTTTTGAATACAGTCATTACTTGGATGACTGATAAAAGACTTGACTCTATTTTGGTCTTCAGCTAACATTAATGTCACTATACCTGTCAATTTGTTTGGTGTAATTAAGAGTCCAGGAAGTGCTTATCTGCACTTTATTTACATGATGTTTTATGTACTACTGCCTTATTTACACAATGAGCATAATAATAGTCACCCCCTTGTCTGCTGGGCATTTGAAGATCTGTGAAATGACACCTCTCACAGCCTCTGTCACAGGGCTGGTTGGACTCTCATCCTTCCAAATAATGTCAGCTGGGTCACTATGGGGAATGAAGCCTTGCCGGGTCTGCTTCCTGGGGAGCACCCAGCTGTACTGCCAGCCCAGCTTCCCACTCTAAGATTAAATCACTTGCCCTCTGCCAGGTTTCTGGTGTAGCCTGGTTGCACTTCAGACAGTGTGTTGTGCACAGGGTGCACCTTCTCCTGCTTGACGCCTTCGTCACTGGCTGCTTCGAGAGCTTACTTTTCCCAAAAGGTCTCAAGGGCCCCCTTACAGCCTTAGCCAGAAGAAGAAAATAGTCTACAGCTCAGAAAGTTACATACGCTCACATTTAACTGGCATGAACTTCAAGGGGACCATTCACACACTTAAAAGTTAAGAAAGTACCTAGTATTTTGATGAACTTGGGCACTAACAGGTAGAACATCCTCTACTACACAGCTAAAATGGCTTCATTTTCCACTACCTTATACCCACTAAACACTCTACCACCACTGAAACCAGCAGTTACACCACTGCCGCCAAACTGGAGTAACCTACACTGTGTATCCACTGTGGATTAAAGTATTCTCAGACATGCAGAAGACTCCCCACTCCTGGTCACCCCATCACCAGTTTTGTTGACCTACTGTACTTCGGCGCCCTCCTTGCTCAAACACTCCTTGCTCCCAACAGCAGTGGGTGATGATGGGTGCTCAGATCAGGTGTGACCAACTGTCAGCAGAAGTCTCAGCATCCACAGTCTGTGTGCACAGCCAACACCAGCATCACAAAAGCAACTGAATATACTCGCCCTGCAGCGTAGCCACAATCATAGTTACTGCTGTTCTAAGCACTATACATACATGGTCTGTTTGCAAAATAAACATTAAATAGTAATAAATGCTTAGCATTGTGATTTAAGTCTCAGGGAAAAAATCTCACACGCATACAGTACTGTATTGAATTTGTAAATCAAAAAAGGAACACTTAACACATTTGACCGAGTTTAACACTATGTTGCATACTGCCATTCTTACGAGCCATTTTACACATGCATAGGTTAACACAGATTTCTCCCACGCTTCTAAATGGCTAAATAGAAAAAGAACAGAGAGTTGTATAGCCAAAGTGGCTGGAGTAAAACATAGAACTAGAATCAAAGATACTTATTAAACAGAAAAAGGTAATAAACTGGATCATTTGCTTCCATATTTATGCTTTAATCGTTAATCAAATCCATTTCCATTTCTAATTTTACAATTTTTCTTTTCTTTTGACCTTTAATAAAATGTTTCAATTGATCAGGGTAATAAAAATGTGAATTATATGAGCTGGCACAGACAAAGACAGACCATTGAGTAATGTGTGTTCCAGATATAATAAGGAAAATGCTTGTGATTAAGTATGGGCTAAAAGATACCTTAAAAAAATCCAAGTATCATACTTTTCACTTAAGAATTCAACAAAGAATAAACTTAAAAAAAACCCCAAAAAACACGAACAATCAAAATAAAGGGTTTGTGGGACAGTAGCTGTCATTCAGCTGACATACAGAATCTATTTGCTCATTAATACAAAAAATTTTTTAGCACAAATACAAACATATTCTCATCTGTTCTTGAATTTTATTTCAACTATATCCCAAACACTAAATTGCTTAAATTGTTTCATAGCATAAGCACTTAAAATTGGTTTTGGTGTTTTTTGAACAGCAGTGCAGTACTACGTCAGAAAGAGTGTAATCAAAGCAAACAGCTCGCTGAGCCTGCCAACCAGTAATATTATTTGTTTCAATGGCTTTCCTTTGAATAGCAAGTATTGATTTTCTACATCAGGACTCCTATACAAAAAGCATTAAAAGAGAAATTACACTTCCTATTTTTCCTCCATCTTATTAAAGACCACTGCTGAAGACTAACAATACAGTCACCAGAGATTTAAAAGTTTGAGCTGAATAGATTGACATTTAGGAATTCTAGGAAGTTTTTCTTGTTTTTTAAGAGTTCTTACTATGGGGCAATGACACTTCTGTCAGAAGGGATGGGGTTTTTTCCTTGGATAGAGGCAATTAGCTAAAATTACTATCTGGCCTCAGTTACCCATGTTCCCCAAAGTATTCCTCACATAAAGTTCAGGTAAGCGAAGGCACCATGAAGGAAGGAATGAACAAAGCCCAGGGCGAAGGGTACCAGAGGACTGGTGGAAAGAAGAGGCTGAACTCCGAGAAAAGAGACCAAGGTCAGAGGTGTGTTTCAGAGGCAAAGGAAGGAGCAGAGTATGCATAGGAAGAGCAGGGAAGCAATAGAAAGCTGCAGGAGAGGTAACAAAGGGAACTATGGCTACCATGAAACCAAATTTATGTAGATTCAGCACTTCAGAAGACTTCACAGTTCAGAAAAACATCTGCGTGCAAGAAGAAACTTCAAATGACAGGTGGTTCAACAGGTTTTCTTACTCCTTGAGCAACATCCACAGCCTGCCGTACTTATCAACAGTCGTAGCAGTCGATGAGGACTTATGGGCCTTGGTTAGCAATGCTCTTTAGCATGTCTTTCAAGTAGTAACAGCAGTTTTTTGACTTCCAAACTTAGTAATACATTTTCTTAAGAAATGCCAAGAAGCTAGAGAGCTAGTTCTGAGTCAAATTTAGTGGGATTAGTCATGTACATTGGAGAACAAAGACTGGGCTCCGTTTTAAATTTTGACTTGATGTTAACATTTATTAACATGTTCATTATCGTCAGCTAAAGATCAATTTTCAGTGGTTGTATTTCCATCATATTACGATACTTTTGGTGCTGTGTTACTTTTACATCAGCATATTTTAGTTAAAGTTAACAGAGCTTCAAAGCAAAGATCTGGCCTCACTACAGTTACAGTATTGCTGCCAACATTTAGTTGAACATGGGTGACCCTGGAGTACCGCTAGTGACAATTACTGCAACAGGATCACTAGAGACATGAGGTAACATACTGCCTTTGCACTCTGCCTACACACTTCAGATTAAATGTGTCCAATAAAAGACACAGGGCTCCATAAAGAACGAGCAATGACATTCAACTTCTAGGCTTCTGATCCCAAAGCGGGAATTCAGATTTCAGAGTCTGATGTCTGCAATGCATGGAGGAACTTGGCATTTCAAAGTGGAATTCAAAACAACCAGCGCACTGAAGTCCAGAGAAAAATCTGAGTGCACAGAGCGTCTTAAATGCCAGAATGGATACGTTTATTCAGAGACGTAGACAAGTGCTAGGACACTGAGTACTGGACCTTCTTCTGAGGGTAGGCCTTTGCATCTATTCTTTATGACACCTGATCAGGGTTTCCTGTTTTATTTTGGGGGGGTTTCTAAATGTCACTGATAACAAGGTGGTGATTGCACCGTTCACCTTCATATACCACCACAACACTCATACCTTTGCTTAGGGCATAAGAGGTCAGGCTCAATGCCTTCCTTACATAACGAGGTTCAAGCCTATGTTTTCCAGCTTCAAGGAAAGTGCCTTTCCCACA
Organism: Opisthocomus hoazin; assembly: GCF_030867145.1. Classification (NCBI taxonomy): domain Eukaryota; kingdom Metazoa; phylum Chordata; class Aves; order Opisthocomiformes; family Opisthocomidae; genus Opisthocomus; species Opisthocomus hoazin. The sequence goes on from NC_134420.1 coordinate 8,724,426, forward strand.
GGGTGTATAGCAAGCTACAAAGGGATTGCTGTGATTCCTCCTGCTAGCCCTGTGCTATTATGCAGAAAGAAATACTGGAGGAAATAAAAAAACACCACAAGAAAGAATGAGCATAGCTGGTTTTATAGATAGGGTACTTTGCCTCTAGGTTCTCGGATTATGATCTCCATTCCTGAATCTATTTTGGGATAGCTTCTAACCTGCTCACAGCTTTCTGTAAATGCATTAAGTTGTCCTGAGAAGCAAGAATTAAGGCTCTTTTCTAACACTGTCCGGCACATGCACTACTCCATCACCTGCACTGTAACATCACTCACACCCTGCAAATTTCTGCCTTTCCTTTATGATGACTCTCATTTATTTTTCTATATTATAATCTACTCTTTTAAGCACTACTATTTTATGTTATCATTAGCTCAGTAGGGTACTATCTCCCCACAGAAAAACTCCTGCCTTTGTGCTTGAGGAGCAAACAAGTGACTAGAAATGCCACCTAACAATATGATACTGGGACCAAAAGTCTCAGAAAGAAAGAAATGGGGTGGGGGAATCCCATTAAAGGAGAACAACTAAGATGAGAACTTCACCCCCAGCTTAAGCAAAATCTAAGAGCAAGTTTTGATTACTACAGTGTGTTGGGAGTATCAGCACCCGTTCTGGACTAATAAAAGAATATTCAAACAAAAAGCATATTAACTCAAAGTGCACATTTTTATTTAATTAGAGATAAAACAGAAAGAACAGTAATAGGTTAATAATAATGACTTATTACTTCCTTTATGTGGCACATTTACAATAAATGGTAATTTACCATTAGAGAGACATATTAAATTTTTTTTCTGCTAAAGAAATTAACATCAGTCATGTAGAGAAAGAGAAGGCTCTTCATTTCCAGCTTGCGGATTTGCATTCAACAAGGCAGTCTGAGGATATTACAGACCCCGTTTCCCCTTTAGCAATGCAGGAAGAATTAAAGCATGACCATGTATGACATCATTCCAGCTGTACGCTGATGGGCTACAGATCGTTTCATCCCTGCTATTTGAAAAACATTCCACTTTCCAGTCATTAGACTTGCTAAATGGGTTCACCTGCCATACTCTTGGAATGACTAAAAAAAGAAAAAAAAATCTTTGGCACACAAGAGCTCGCTTTAGTTTTATTCTTATAGCTGGTGTACTATTACTTTTAAGTCTTAAAAATAATGAAAAAATATTTTTCACCTACTCCATTGTGGAAAAAAAAAATCTATATCTACATTTCCTGCTTTTATTCTTGCTCTAGGCTTATTTCAAAGTTTCTGATTAACCATCTTCACAAAACAGATGTAACATGACTTCCTAGACAAAACTTGTCATTACCAGGGCTGTACTGTGCCTTTGTATTTTTAAATAACTGCCTGTTAGCCCGTTCCAAAGAAAAGAGGATCAGTTTACTGATCTGAAGTCTACTTCTAGTAACTTCCTTAATTATTTGACATGAAGATAGAGAGCCACTATTTAACACTCCTTCCAATCACAGGAAAATATCACACCATTTGTGCACTCATTATGGCTGCGCTCTTAACTTCAGACTCATTTAAAAGCTTCAACTCTACAGGTGGGATTTTCAAAGCTGCCTCTAGGTCATTAATTTCTAATTGGATACCCCAATCCTCTAGGCAAGCTTTGAAAATCTCATCCTAAATAATCAATATGCTACTTCCTAATAACCTGGTCTGCGAAAGAGTCGAGAGGACAAAACATTTAGCAACTGGAAGGAGACTGCTGTGAACGTGGCAGGAAAAAAATAGATTGTATATCCTCAGCTTAATAGTAGGATTATTTCCTACTGTCCACAAGAAGTGACAGGGACCAGACTGACAAAGGTGGGATGAAGAGAGGGAATCTTCATGACAAACAAACAAATTAAAAATCAGGAATCAAAGCTTCATACATCTCATGAAAACAGAACAGATTCAACAGTGTGTGCACTGCTTGGGTGTATGTTCAGAGTAAGTTTAAAGCAATATAGTCCAGACAGAAGAAAAACCCACAGTTTAAGGATATTAAAATACTGTATAATGCCACAAAGCAATGTATTTGGTAAAAATCAAAACAAATAAATAAGGTACCATTCCAAATTTAACCCCACATTTTTGAAATGCAGAAAATAGGGATTTAAAACATCAAGATAAATATCAGATCCTATTTGGTTAAGTATAACTACTAGTTAAACAGAAAATAAGAAAATTTCATTCAGGATATACATCAGACTGAGTGACCTAATGAAAGGGAGAGAACTAATTACATTAAATCTAAGGCAACAGCAGGAAAAAAAAATAAATCAGTGAAACATTTGGGAATATCTCACCAATTCAAGACTGTAAATAATTTGAAACATACCTCTCCAAACACACCAGAAAGGAGGAGGAGAGAAGGTAATCTAATATAGAACATCCCTACTCTAATTAGCAGACATTCGAACAATTGAATTTTCTAGGAAGGAAGAAGCAAAATAACCTAGCCCAAAACCCACACTCCTTTAAGATTTTAATTATTACTTTCTCTGAGTTTCCTGCATTCTGTAACAGTTAAAGAACTGAGTAATAATTACTTTGTGGAATCCTTAACTACCTTGAAGCAAAAAAAGGATTCCATCTGTTTTAACATACTGTATTTAAAAAAACCCACAAACCTTTCAGTTCTGAAATCCAGGTAATTCAGTGTAATCAGAAGCATACAGCTCTTTCCCTTCTGGTTCAGCCTGTTTGTTCTACCTGCCACTCTGAGACGCAATACAGCTTAGAGCACTGTAGTTCTTATCACAAAAGACTTGATCCTTAAAACACTAGTAAGACATTGGCATTTACTGCTAGATAGCGCACAATGTTTGATGTTACACTGGGCAACAGAGCATGATGAACAGCAATATGGGCAAAGTAAAATCTGGCAACAAGCATGGCTACAAAACCCATTTGAGAATGCAAATCGAACAGCTGCATACGGCAAGTGCGTGTGTGTGTGTGTATGCACAATCACTTTAGGCTTATGGCTGAAGGATACTCCGTGCAGTAGTCACTAGGTATTATATTTTCATACATATAGCCTGCAGATTATTTTAAGTGACAAAAAAAAATGCTTCCCCAGAACAGTTCTTAATAAGCATCAGAGCAGGTTACACAAAAGTTTAACTAAAAGTTGTACTTCTCCAATGGTTCCCAGTTCAAATTTTCGAATATCTCCTCTGCCTCTGCCTTGATTTTTGCACAAGTTACCTAATGATATGGATTATGCATGCAAAACCAGAATAATAATTATACATCAATAACTAATTCAACTATTTTTTTTAATTAGCCTTTTTTTGGTAATAGGTGTATCAAACACAATCAAGACTTTAGTATAGTCAAGCAAATTCAAGTTTCCCTACTTTCATAACTTCACAGCTGACTCCTGTTATGTTATTGTAAATTACATATTTCACATTTAGTCTGATTGGAAGTGGTAATCAAAAATATTTATAAATATTCTACTACTAATACTGCTTGGTAGCTGATCTAAGTCAGCAGATGATGTCTGGAAAGATGCAGTGCTATAAATTTTAAATACTTCAAAATACTTTAAATAGATTTTTGTATTTTGAGCATAACTAGGAGATGCATTTCTCACTTTTTTTTTTTAATAAACTCACACTGTATGCATTAAAGGAAATTTAGTGTAATGAAGGAGTTCAGGTTATACAGTGAAGAGGCAGCGTGGACTGAGCAGGTAGAGTTCCTAAGTAAGGTCAGCATCAAGATTTAATGTACACAATTATTTTTGTGACTTTGTCCAAAGACTTAGTTCAGACTCAATTAATTGTACATTCTCCACATTTCAAGCTGTGGCAATGCAGTAACATTGAGATTGATCATATTGGGACATTCTTTGAATCCCTTCCACTCATAAAATACGTTACTGAAGCTTTTATTTCTAGTATATCAATAGCTGGTGACTTTCTCGCCTTTCTTTAAAGAAGTATTGCTGCCATAATGCATATAAAACTATAGAGCTGCACCCAAGACCAGTAACTGTTTTTTAATAATCCCTGGTGTTGATTTCAAAACACTGGAAATCAATTTTACAGACTAGTTACACACATTGTTGGGATCCCAAACTTCATTAAAAGTGATAGAGCAAGCATCTGTGCTAGACTAACACCAGGGCTTTCAAAAGGTGAGCAACACTGGATACCATCTGACCAGTAATTTATCCTCCCTATTTTGATACTACAGTTTTGAACTGTGAAGAACAGGACGTGGTCTCTGCAGTGATCCTGACCAGAACACAGCGGTACACTGAGGAGTCAGCAATCTACCTAAGACTTAACCTGAGCAGTCACAGGCTTGTGCCGTGCTGCCTATACAGCCCGGCCTCCAGGCCTGCGATGTGCTGCGCGTATCCCTTGGCCGCAGGATAAACTTAGGATAAACTTAGCGCTAATTGTAAGGAGGAAGCCTGTGGGCAGCTCCCACTTGCTACCGTCGACTATGCCACCTGCCTGGCCTTCCCTTTATCTAACAAGTGCAGCAACAAGTTCTCATGTTAACATCCTTTCTGTTTGACAGCAGGAATGATAGATACAGTTGTTTTCTTGTTAGAAAGTGCTATAACAGCTTGAATGACCAAAATGGGGTAACACTTTCCATGGACAGGTCTGCACGGTGTGCTGTACGTGGGTCAGAGGCCCATTTTGATGCTGCAGAGATCAGGGTTCCCAGCATCTAGAGAGATGTAGGATTTTACTATTCTCTTTCTCTTTTTAGTGTCAGCTCTGATAAGTACCATTTTAAATTACACTTTATGAAGTTCAGGTGCCTTTCCTACTGGAATCATAATGGATCAGCATCTCCTCGATCTCCCGGTGCAAAACAGTCTCAAAATACATATTTCTTTCAGCAAAAATAGGCCTGTTCTGCACTCCTCATGGCCACTGAATTGCACTTGACCTTTGTAAGACCAAATAAATATTCTTTACTTGGATGGTGTACAAGTATCAAGAGAATACTTTAAATGCATTCAAATCATCAGGAAATTCTCAATATCTGCCATTTGCCACTTTTCACTAACAACACAGTTTTGCATATGCAGCTGTACAGATACAAGTTTCTCATCACTATTTCTAACATTTATACTAGCATCCAGTTCTTAATATTACATTAGCCTTCCGAAGTTTCAATGAAAATTTGGAGGAATAGAGTGAAAATTAAACAACCAGTTAAAACCTGAGGACTAGAGTGAGAAATTACATTATTATTACTTGCCCTGAATAAGCAAATATGCTCACATAATATGGAATTAAGTTATTACTTTTTTAATTAAAGTAGATACACTGCTGCAGACAGACAGACCTCAGAACACTTTAAAGAAAGTGAGGCAGGCACTTTACAGGAGAACAGCAATGGGATTTTATGTTAATTTACCACAGTGTGAAATATTATACTATCCAGGAAGCAGCCATACTTAACTCATCCATAAACCGAGCAGCCAAACGGACTAGATTACAACTATGAGATGAAGTGGACCATGGTCTATGGCAAATTATGTGTAGATACATTACCTGTACCAGTGTGGATTCACACTTAAGATGCTCCACATCCTGGGCATTCCCAGGTTGCACAGGAAATTGCTTTATGCAGTCATTCATAAAACACACTATGTTAGAGGTAACTTTAACCAAACATTTGATTCCTTCTATGAAAGTGGGTGTAGCCACTGGAAAGATAATAACATTTTCCCTACCTAGGACAGTAGAAATGCTTCGCAACGGTATATATAGCGTTTTGGATGAAGAAATGTCTTATCATCCTTAGTGGCTAGGTGGCAAGAGGAAGGAATGAGGAGACACCACATTGTGCATCAGTGATAACACAGACAAAGCCTGCCGCCACTGATGTTCACACACTAAGGTACAGGGGGCTACTGAAGAACCAAGTTCCCAGAAGAGCATGCATCTTCTTTGTTCCAACTCGTTTCCCCCCACATTGTTCTGAACACGCCAAGCAGTTCCTCTGTGAATATATACAATTTTCCACAGAGATAAATAGGCAATTGAAATCTAAAGGCCCATGACCATACGCTTTTTATACACAAAATGCTGTAATCTTGTAATCAATATACTATTTAACACAAAGCCAGTGCAGCCCCTGGGGAGGGGGACTGTGCTGTGAATATTTCATTCTGGTGATAAGGTTTGCTGATGTCTTTCTGCTTCATGGAAACAAACAGGACCTTAACGTTACTGCTCAGCAATGCTATCTGATGGTCACAGTGTCTTGGATTCATCAAAAACATCTACAGAAAAGAGCAGGTAAGGCAGCTCTTGAAAACAGAGCAGAAGCATACTTGTTGGTTCAGACATCCACATCCTAGGGCTCAGAGGGAATTCACTGCCTCACTTCGCCACAGCACTGACAAGGATTTTTGAAAACTCGTAGCCAGCTGGGAGAGACTGAGAAATTAGAAAAAAGAAAACACAGCATTGTTTGGCAGAACTAGAAAGACAGGTGTGCTCTTAATAATTTCTGTTATGAAAGTGTTGTTACATAGACATAACATTTCTGGACTTCCAGGCTTTAAAAGAACTCAGAGAAGAAGCAGGACAGCACCTACTGAATACTGTTGGTTTACAGAGACTCTTTCAAATCTATTTAAATTACTAATCCATTCTTTTCATCTGATAATGTTCTATTAGGTGAATGTAACTTTTCTTTTTCTTTTTTTTTTAAGTGAAACATCAAAAACTACTATGTCTTTTACACTTAATCAGAAAATAAGAACTTAAAAGCCAGCTAGATAAAACTAGAAACAGTAAAAATAACTTGAAATCCTTACACAATTTCTAGATGTGTATTTAAGGAAGCTGCTGCCTTGTCCTTCCTACTGATGACCACTGGTGGAGACAGGACAGCAAATTACACAGACAATTAAACATACAAATAGTCTCCTGTGGAACAGGAGTGTTGTTATTTTGGTTTTAGTTAGCATTTTCATTCGTAATTAGAAAACAGTATGAAAAACGTACTCATATTTAGAACTGGCAGCAATTTAAGATAAATGGCAAAAATGTATGAGATTACAAAATTTTCAGAAACTAGGTAAATTAAAAACACTCGCAAACTTAGTATGTGGCAAATATAATCTGAAGCACAGAGGGAAGAATTGAACAAGCAACACAAAAAGTAAACTATCAAAGAAGACCATTTCCTTGTGAGCTCTTCCAAGTCCTATTAGCAAATTTCAAGTACTTTCTTGGTTTTACCTTACCCTCTACTGAAGGCTGCTACCTTCCAGCAGAAGAGGCAAAACCAGGTGATGTGGCCATTCTTCAGTTTCCAGTTCAGAGCTAGGCACATTGTAATGTAAACCACCATTGATTTCAGTTCACTTTAATACCCTGGACTGTGCAGTGTGGTGGTGGAGGGCTCCAAGTCATAATCCCTGTCAGATTTAGCTGCCGCAGCTAAATCCATAGAGGTTGTGAATACGAGACCTTAGAAATCATTTCAAAGTGAAATACGATCCAAATAGGCAAGTACAATTTGAGACTAGACTGAATCAGAAGGTAAATTATCAACTAGCTCTTCTCCTAAGATGGACAGAGACAGTTTAATTGAATGGACACCACGATGAACCAGGAGCTCAGACACACAGTGTTACAAAACCATGGCCTGAGTGGCACGGCTGGAATGAAGCCGTGGCAGTTGGCAGCAATATGAGCACCTTCCATGTTTTGCCACATCTTTGATTTTTTTTTTTTTTTCCCCAGAGGATTAGGCAGAAGCCTCTAACAGATGTCCCATAGGTAAAGTTCTGCTAGACAATAAAAGTTGATGATTTATCAGACTTTTCCATCAGCAAGCCTTATTGTCATTACTACCCCAAATGGTAACAGCAGTCAGCCTCTGCGGCCTCTTGGCATCCAGAAATGCTTCTCTGGCATCATATGACTAACCAGAAACAGACTAAAATTCACCCCCATGCTTAGACTACTTCTGTGATCTAAGATACCAAATCAAGACTAAAACAATATGATTCCATCAAAAGGAGATAACAGGCAATCATAACCTCATTTTGTTTGCATTTACTTTTGCAACATTTTACAGTTTAAACTTCAGCAGGCAAGCACTGCTGTCATATACACAGAATACTTGTAAGAAATAAATATGTCCAATTACTTTCTGCATGCCATTATAAAGCATATAAGTTTTGAAAATGCAAGCTGCAGCTCACATATACATAGAGGAAACCCAGGGACCCGCCCAATTCATAGCCCTGAGGAACTTGGCAGTTCACAGGGGCAATATCAGAAGACGAGATATTTACAGTGACAAACTGGCACCACTGAGGCAAATAATAATGAAGCAATGTCAGAACAGTGCCCACAGGGCTCAGGATCTTCTACAGGTATTTTAAGAGAAGCCTATGATCTCTGGTATCAAAAGCCACAGGAAGATCAGTAAGAATTAAAATTGACAATGGGCCAGAATCCACCTACTGTAAAACAGAAGGTCACTACAAATCCTCATTAAAGCCGCCGTACTGTTTTGGCCTGACTGAAATTTTTCAAACAGTTTATTATTACCATGAAGGTAAGGGCTGCAGTTGCCCTGCCACAACCTTTTTCCAGGACCTTTGCTAGAAAGATAGATTTGAAACTAGGTGGAAATCTGAGAAATTGCCTGCAGACAGCAAAAGGCTGCTTAATCAACTGCTCCAATCTCCAGCAAAGAAGAAACTCTTACAGATGCCAAAGAGGTGTTAATGATAGATATTATAAAAGAGAACTGCTACAGTATATCTTCCAAGGACTGCTACAAAAAGCCTTGCTGGCAAAAGATCAAGAAAACAGCTTGCAAGTGCAAGACCATATCTATAATAAAAGTACAATGTGACAGGTTTAAAATCCATAAGCTATGTAGCAGTACATAGTTCAGAATCCCAGTGACCCAGTTGGAACTGAAGTTGTTGAAAGCCTTGGTATTTAACCACCCCAGGGAAAGAAAAGACCCCAAAGCCTTCTCTTATCTTCTCACATCTCCTCTCCACTAGACCTTATGCCAATCCACAGCAGCCCAGATTGCTTCATGTAATCTGTTGGTTTCCACCAGCACGCTTCAAAAACTTCAGCTGATGTTAATTGTGAAGAACACTCAACATAACAGAACACTAACGTCAAACAACACAAAATAAAATCACCAAGCCCACCACACGCTTGAAACAATGGGACATGCTAAGCAGCTGGGTGTGTGAAGATGGCAGTGATGATCCCACATGAGCCTCTCCGGACTTTGAAGCAATGTTTTAGCAGGCAACATGGCCATCCATTCACAAAAATACAGTGAGTTCCTCCCAACTTGGTTCTTCTTGCCTCTTCACTTACCGTGCTTTGGTTCCTTTCGCTCACCACATTCATTGTGGTTCTCCTTGTCCGCCACACAGCTAGAAAAACTTTCTGTTTAACCTTGTTTATAGTCTAATTTAAGGGAAAAAGTTCACAGAAGTTAAACTCTATTAACATAGAGTTTACATCTCCCTTGTAATATCCTGTATCAACCAGACATTCACACAAAAACACTTCAAGGCAAGCAGTTAGAAAAACATATTGTATCCAGAGCTTTGTTTGGCTTAATTTTTAAACTTAAAGCTTGCCCTGATTTAGCTAGGGCTAAACCACAGCACAGTTTAAAACAGATCAGTAGAGATAAAAGAAAACAAAACCCAGAATTAAGCCTCTTCCTTAAGTCTGAAGAAAACTAGTATCTCAATAAAGTAGCCATCTTTCTAGTCAGAAACCTGAAAGAAAATCTGGAAATGTTATGAGATGGTTGCTCCTTCAGTTCCAGTAGAGTGTCACTGTACCCCCAAACCCCAGCCAAACATACAAACAAACAAACAAACAAATCTCCTAACAATTCACACGCACACACCATCCCCCCCCCCCGAGGATGACAAAGGAGCAGCATTTCAGTAGTACCCTTTGGGTTAAGTCTGAGAAGGATTAGCATTTGCTCGTGTCTTTGGCAATCTCGCCTATTTGAATGTTATTGTTATGAGTATTTTGTGCTCTACAAGTTAATACAGTGAGTTATTATTTTCTCCCTTTTAACCTAGAAGAAACTGTACTTTAACCATGTTTGGCTCAGACGAAAACTTTTGTTAGGCTCATGTGAGATTGCTGAGAAACTAGATGACAGACAAACCTTTCTGTACTGTACAATTATTTTTTCTAAAGTGTTGTGTTTTATGGTGGATGACTGTTATCCTACTTCAGTTTTGCTTCTCCCGCTATCTGATTTTGTTTTTTCTGACAACAACCTTGCTGGTTCAAGGCTGGAGCAAGCAATCTGCTTCCCAGTGGCATTTCAAGTGAGCCAAGGTTAGATCAAATTTGATTCTACTAAACATTGTCTTTCAGAAATGGTAAATGTACCATTACCCAATATTTGTAATAACAGAAAGAGGCTGTACGTAAACACAGTTCTGTAGGGAAGCTACTGGGAAAGGAGCATGTGCTTACACTCAAGTCCTGAGGAATGGACTGGTGTGAGTATTCTGAACTCTTGAAAAGAGAAACAGTGGTGGCTGGAAGAGGTGGTGTGACAATGAATGTCATTAGAGGAACAAGCGGATGCCAGAAGAGATGGAGTGAAGGGAAGGAGACGCACTAGCACTTCATATATAGACAAACTTCAGCAATGATGCAGTTCACTAAGAAAAATGGATGAATTCTTCATAAAGTCTCTTGTAAGTTTATTACTGAATGGACAACAAGGGAATCAGTGGTGGAACAGGTCATCTGTGACACATGAAGAGGAAATGTGAAAAAGCAAATAACAGCTGAAAACAAAGCTCACGTTTGAAGATAGCTCAGTTCTTGGCTATCTTCAATATTAACAGAAAAGAAATAGATAAAATCTGGGTCAAATCTGTAACCTAACATACCATCCTCTCTACAACAGCAACTGGTGCCAAAGATCCAGACAAGATCTAAAAAATCCCATAACAGAAAGCTGTGATTTCCAGAAACACTTTCTTTTTGTCTTCATCTTATTCCCCCTTGTAACTCTGTACGCACATACACCACCTCTGTCATAACCCCAGATAATGACATTACTTATATAAAACATCCACTTTTTTCTGTCCTTCCTGAAACCTCCACCAAGCTCTGATTTACCTTTATAGCAATGAGAGGAAGTAGCTGTTTGAATGCTACATTAAAAAAATATATTTCTGTCCAGGGAAGGTTGAAAATTTAAAACATCCAGCATCTACCTTACTTGTATCAATACCATAGCCATCTCATCTAAAGAGAGGATAAAAAGTATAAGGTTATGTCACTGTAAATAAGTAGTGAAGTTAAATCTGCGTATTTTACACCAATTCTGTCTCTGCTTTATACATATGAAAGAAATAAGGGCTTCATTATTTTGTCCAGAACAAAAGAAAGGTCAGTGGCATTTCTTACCATATCATCTATCTGCCCTCCAACAGCTGCTTATTTACTTCATATGTACTATAAACAACGATCAGGGTTCTCCACTTGGGCTCCTTCATCTTTTGTTGTGAAACCTGTGCTGTACTATTTGGATGTCACAAAAACTCTTTTCACGTTTGGGCTCCTGCAGGGCTAGTAGGAATGGTCAGATGATATTCCAATACTACACTATAACAAATGCATTAACAAAACCTTTAAACACTTGCTTATAACCTGGCTGCCCTCAGACCTGAGCCAAGCAAAATACAGAAGTGCATTGCATGTGTGCTGAACACAGTGATGATAGGTGTGATTGGTACACAAATCACACAGTAGGCATGCTGTGAGCTCGTTTTTCTGAAATAGTGATGTAGGTCCCTGGTCTGGCATCTAGAGATGTGAAACTTTGCAACAGAGTTATAAAATCCATCACAGCTCTCACACAGAGCCAGGTCCATATTTCAGTTCTACCGGTCTGGACATGAGGAATATATGGATACTACAAATCTATTCAAGACAAAAAAACCCCAAACAACCAGATGGGTATCTTCAAATTCTCGCCATGTGGAGAATATAAAGTATGTAAAATGCAGTTTCTCTGCCTGTATTTTCAGTTCAACTACTCTATGCTTGACTACAGGTTATCATGATAAATGATATTTTGTTTGGAGTTCATTCATTCATTCATTAGGGTTTTTGGCAAGAGAAGTAGTCTGAAGTCTTTTTATGATGTTGCTCAAAGTTCCTTCAAGCTTTGTCTACCTGTAGAAGCTCAGCACTTATATAATGAGAAACACACAAGGACACAGAATTACTTAATTCCACAACTTTGTCCCAAGGAATAAATCTGCTGGAACCCTGCAGGTTTCCAATACATGGCCCTCTTACTGCATGATCTATTGCTTGGATGTCCACATACAAATCAACTGATATTGCCTGATATTGTTTCACCTAAGAATTATGCCTGAAACTTTTCTAGGAATATGGTTCACACAATTACCCTTTTGCATGCATGCAGGAATTCTCACAAAAATCAGCCAATTAGCAATATCTGTGGGAACAAAACATATTTCACATCTCGACATTTTCAAACAGTGAGAAAAGCTCAGGGTTTCCACTTGTTTTCATAGCAGCGGGAGCCTGGCCCCTGGTCATCTGAAACATCACGTGGGGCTCCAGATGCAAACCATCATCCGCTTACTCAACAGACAGGCATTCCACCATCCCCAGTTTCACTTCCCCGCCTTGGCACACAGATATCTGGGCATGATGTCAGTGTTTCTGTTAATGAATGGAGCAGGAACATGGCTGCCAATAGGAGCGGGATACGTGGGTGGAGATCAACCCTCCAGTGCCCAGCTGTGCCTTCATGGTGAAGTTTAAACCGATCAGCAATTTTGGGGACAGAATTTTCTCCAGGTCAGCTTGCAATGACAGACTGAGAAAACACCATGGGGGAATTTCTGTTTCCCATAATCACCTGTGAATTTCATTTGTCACAAACCCAGGTATTTCAGAGGCCAGGACCCCAATACTAGTCAAGAAACTAAAGATGTTGTTATGTAGTAAAATGACAAATGTTGCACATACGTCTTGAGCCCATTACAGAGCACTAGAAACAGTTGTGTAGCCGGGCTGCAGATGTTCTGCAGACCTTTCGGGATTCAACATTTGTCACGTGGTTTCCTGATGCTGGGAGAGACTGTACTTGGGCCAGTAGCACCATGCTCCCAACTTTGTGCCATGAGCTTCTCTGTTACACAGATCAAGCAAGAAACTGAAACAAATACAGAAGAGCAGGAGCTAAGAATCACCATAAACCTCCTCATTTCTGAACCCAATAAGAAAGCAAACTATAATGTTGTCCTTGCCAACAACATGTATTTACAAGCTTCTCCACAGAAGAAAACATTTCACTCTCTCCTTCAAAAAACATATACTCCTTGTTTGGGAGATAAGGAGCAGACAAGGTATTAACATATCATTGCTTATGCAAACAGAAGGCGTTCAGATGCCAGGATTAGGAGGCAATACAAGAAAGCATTTTCATGAAACAAAATAGGTAACAATGAGGAAAAATCCATTCTGGTAGAAGTTTGGTCATTCTTCCATGCATATATGTTATGTTTTCATAAGCAAGATAAAGATCTAGTTACATTATCCATAGGCAGAATATATTTTCATTTGTCCATAAACTGCAAGCCAAAGCAAAGACACTGCTTGCCTGGAAGCTTACCAAATACATTTTTCCTGAAGTAGCAAAGAACATCAATAATATTCCTCCGAGTCTTTTATTTCTCACTTGGTAGTAATTACTTTACTTACTCCGCATCACCACTTCATCATTGTAAAGACACATGCAGACCCAAAATAAGGTCCTACTTCAGCACAGCATTTAAGCACGTGGAACTTAAGTACAGGGAAGTTCAGCCAGGCTGTTCATAAGCTCAAATATAATCACCCTTCTGATTTCTGAATTCAGACATGCACAGCAGTATCACTGGGAACAAGGTATCATTGAGCACGTACCTCACCTGCTCACTGCAACTGAAAGCAATGGTTCGGTCTGACCCTGTCACCTCCTGACTGCTTTTCCAAGTAGCTAAGCACCCTCATTTGTGCAGAAGCACAGGGCAAATACTAAAATGCCCTCACTGAGGAGGGATAAGACACTCCTCTTCCAACAGAAAATACTACAGCACTGATGCTATACAACAAATAGCAGTAACATTTAGCTTTAACATTAAAAAATGCTATTAGAAGTGCCCAGGGCTGTGTGAAAGAAATGCTTACAAATAAATGCTTAAAACGAATAAAGGAACAAAGGATCTCCCATAATGGACAAGGCCAATCCCATACTTTCCCTCCAACAACATACAGTATTAGATACCACAGATGAATATGTAGAATATCCTGGCCCGGGCAATCAAATGGCAGCCTAACTATAGTGAAAATCTCACTGTAACCTCAACATTTAGAGGCTGGCTTCTATCTAAAGCACAAGAGTTTCTCTCTTTTACTTTTAAAACTCTCAGACGTGCCTGACCGGGTGGTTCTGTGCTCCACAAATGAAGGAGGCCTGTATTAGTTCAAAAAGGCTCAGCAAGATAACTAGTACATATATTAGAATAAAAAGGGCTGATAAAGAATATTCTGCCTCAAAGTTCACACCAAGCAGCAGCAAGAACCCCATGACATTGATAACAGGTATTTTCAACCTCAGGTCAAGGATACTTGCTATATGCTCTGTCAATACACTGTTAACCACGATTGATTTGGTCCAGTGACAGATAATCTATTATGCACTCATACTTCAACCCCACTAAATCAAAGATAGTTTGTCTAGCAGAATAAAATGACACAAAATAGGAGAAAGCACAAAGAAAAGTAGTAGCTTTCTCTTCACCCAACTTACCCATCTATAAGAGCAGGAAACCAACATCTAGTAAAAGGTTTAGCAAAATGCAAATTCAAATCTTTCTGGATTTAGAGGAGGAAAAGGAGAATACTCTAAATAAAAATATATACTGATGAAAGAGAAGCAACAGAAGTCCCAGCAAAATGTCAGAGAGCTGCAAATAGGCAAAGCATAAAGAACAGAGGGGGGAAAGTAAACTTGTCCTCCGAGTCAAGCTGCATGGATATATTCATACAAACCCTTGGGGTGGGGGAAAAGAACCAGGCTCACCATTTGTCATCACCTACAACACAAGGGGGGGGGGAAATAAATTAGATTCTCTACGAGTATCAATTAGCATAGCTTACTTGCTTTTGTATTATTGCCTGGGATAGACTTGCAGCTCCACCTTATTCTCCCTCCTACTCTTTCCTCATTTGATGCGAATATCTACCTATAGACAAGACGTCTGGAGACAACATCTTCTTGTTACGGGTATTCCAACACTGATACCCTAAAGCTAAAGACTACTGAGTGCCTAATGCCAGCACAATCCACCAGTCTACATGAAAATCGAGTGCATTCATCCTCTTTCATTATTCACTCTTAATATCCTGATGTTCACAGTATCAGTAGCCTGTGTTAGTAACAGGCAACACATTTCTGTGAAGCAAATGATCTCCATTATTCTGTCATCCAGACACCCTTTGTTGGTCACAGTGACTGAAAAGAAATTGACTGATGAAATATAAAGAAATAGGAGACGACATAAGTAAACAAAGCAGCAGAAGACAGGTGCCCTGTGTACGTATAGAGCATTAAGTTGAACATGAAACGTTCTGCTGAGTGGCAGAACCATCTGCAACCATCCATTTTTTTACGGATTATGAAATAGCAGCCAGTTGCCCTGAGGTGGATAAAAGTGCGACAGGCAAAAAACCAAAGGACTGTAAAGACATCCGCAGTGTGTGATTATAGCAGGGCCCCAGACCAGAAGTGTTGTATTGACTCTAAACCCAGTTCTGCCAGTCCAGGACTGGAGGGACATGCCACTGTTAGCCCGCCTCTGAGCCAGACTGTTCTTTGCACACCCACAACACCACTCACACCTGCACAAACCCATTTCTGACTGTACTGAAGCACTTGATTGCTATGCAGGGGTGTAGATGGTTATTAAATAAAATCTCCCCCTCAGGCCTTTTCTTTTAAAGGTCTACATGGAATGGGACAAATCTAATTTTCTCATCCAAACCCATCTAGTGAGAACAGCTCAGTCGTATACAGAAGCTCTGGAATATTTGACAAGGACAAAAATTCTTGGAGAACAGTGAAATATTCACCTGGAGGTAGTGTTTATCCCCCTCGCCATTTAATATGGGGAAGAAATAAGTGGGTCACTCAGCATCACAGAGTAAATAAATGCTATTTTACATTGCACTGTGCTAGTACAGTATGTATGAATTCAACGCAAAGACATTTTACCAAAGCCAAGTAGCCTGCAGATACTTTGGTGTTTCCTCAGCTTTATTATTTCCTGCCTTTAGAGTATACACACTTTTTTTTTTTAATAAATCAAGTATACTGGAGCTGTGTATAATTTTTTTCCTCAAACTTTGCAAAGTGTCTTCAAAGCAAAGGTGGAAAAAAGCCCACCAGAGTAGAAGTGATGGTGACCTATTTCACTTATGCACAGCCAGCAGAATCGAATTTACTTCAGCTTTAAATGCATTGCCAATTTGAAAAATTTAACACAAGCTTTTTTCCTTCTATTAATAGAGACCATTAATAAGTAACATCTACAGATTCCTTCCAGCCTTCACAGCATCTCCGATATGCAGAACCTGATATTCTTGTATAGGCTGAACTACAGAAGACCTCTCAAGAAGTACACGTGGATCAGACTTTCAACCTGTATGAACCTACATACCTTCAGGGGTTTAAGGAAACCATTTCAACTTAACCTGGCTGAGGAAATGGCCCAGAGGTCCAAAATGCATTTATTTTCATACTCTGACTGATACTCCGGGTATCAACTTTAATCTAAGTATTTACCCCATTTTATGCATCACTGAATTAAACTTAATAACACCCATGTGAGAGGGGAAAGAATTGTTCTCAATTTATAGACAAAGTGTAAGGGAATTATTGTGCTTGCTCCAGGTTACAAAAGAGCTTGGGACCAGGGCAGAAAAAACCCTTGTATTTCCGGGCAATGAATCCTGTATCTGACCAAGAAGCCATCCTGTCCTTTCCTTAAAAATAAATCACAGCTAAGTTTTGACCATACAGTGACACACGTACAGCTCGTAAAAATGAGCACAGCTATTCTGATGTCAGCAGTTATGCTCCATTTCAGTAGCTGATATGATCCAGATTTTATTTACATGAAAAATGACTAAACAGGTGAGAAATAGAAAGTTTAAGCAAATGCAAGGTATATCTATATGGTCAATTGAAAATTTATCTCATTACCAATGAAGTTCCCAAAAAAAGAAAAAAGCTTCAATACAAATAATTTAATGCCACAAGCTAGTTAAAACAATTGTTTTTAAATCTGCCCCTGCCTCCCCTCCAGCAGTTAAACTGGGCTTATAAGAAAAACATCAGGGGATGTATTTGTGTCTTGTTACCATAAGAAGTGTGACTTCCCTGGCTGAATGATTTTTAAAGAAATCACATGCTGGTGATACCATTTACCCACTGTTAATATCTTTGGTGTACCCGAGAGGCAAAGAGAGAGAAGAAAGGTCTCATCACACCAAGTAAAGAGCAATTTGAGAATGATACCTACTGTCAACCTTAGCAATGCAAAACAATTTAGCCATATATATTCACATATGTTCACTTCACTAGAAATTGTAAATAGAAGACCAGATCATGCTTGACTCAATGGAGAGCACTCATAGGACACAAATTGCAGGCTATTTCCCGTAACAGGCAGAAAAAACAGAAAACACGTTAAGAAGCTGGAATGCCTGAGTATAATATAAATGGAGAATGTCCAGTTGAGCGCCCTGCCTCATAAACAGTCCTGCAGCCCAAAAATACATGGGCTTGTTCTGTGTTTGTTGACTGTGCTGGAGCCGTATCCTACCTCAAATGTACCATTTTAAGGAAAGGCTTCTATCACAATCAGATGCCTCTTTTTGCCAAGGAAAAAAAAAAGCATCACAACAAAAGGCATAGCCACTTGGAAGCAGACTGCTTCCTCTGAAAAGTAATATTTCAGTAATATTTGAGGTATGAGTAGGCCAACCAACAGCCATTGCTCCAGCCCATCTGTGCCCTCCAGCCGTACTACTCCAAAAGCAACACCTGAGAAATAAATACAATTGCTGTCTCTCTCACTGTATGCGAAGGGGCTAATGAACTCACATTTGAAATACCGCTAAGTCATTGAAGGTTTAGTATAACCGTATATTAAGATACTAATACATTGTCCTGTGGCCAAGAAGGCTTCAGGGGAAGAGACATTAAACCGTCAAACCGTTATTCAGGGGCCCGCAGAGCTGCTGCAGTCACGGTGAGCTCTGCCCTCTGCACCCTCACGGCCCCTGGCAGCGCTGGCTCAGCTCCCACGGGGGTCACACAGCTCAGTGGCCGCGGCCCGCGCCACACAACGGGTCTCTTTCACGTCTGTGCCCACCCAGGAGAGGAGCCCTACGTACGCCTTCGGGAACAGCTAGGATAACTAAAAAGCAGACTTCAAAACCACAACTAACAGGTCAGAAACAGCCCGCTGAGGTACCTGCGCTGGAGACCGGTGCAGCTGAGGGAGCAGATCGCCTCAGCAGGCCCGGAGGGGTGTTGGCCAGCACCGGAGAGCAAAGCCTCTCCCCAGACCAACTCGATGAATCTCTGCCCATCGCGCCACTGCCCTCCACCACAGCCGGCAGCAACCCGGCACTTGTAGGAGGTGGCAGGAAAAAGCGAGCGGCCCAGGTCATAAGCTGGACACTCGTAAACTCCGTCAGAAAAACCCAGAGGTGTTTTTAATCTCCCCTCCCAACACGGCAACCCGCGGCTTGCGTTTGGCCGGCGCTTTGGCGGCTGCTTGAGAAGACGCAGAACGCGGCTGTGACAACCTGCCAGACTCCCGCCCGAGTCTCCCCTCACGCTTACCGGGCTGCGGAGCCCGCGGAGCAGAGCACGGGCTCGCACCAGGGGCCGCGTGTCCCGCCCAGGGCCCGGCCCAGCCGCCCCCGCCGACCGCAGCCCCCCGGGCCGCCGCGCCCCGCCGCTCCCGCGGGCAGCGGGCAGGCACGCGTTGGGGCGGCGCGGCCGGCCCTGAGGCGCCACCTGGCGGCGGCCGGCCTCGCCGAAGCGACTCCTCCCTCATTGGGGGGAACCCCTTCCCTGTCATTAAAAAGAAATTAATCTCTAGGGCAGATTAAGATCCAGACAAGTGAAAGGCCTTGCCCTTCCTCTTACAGGGGAAGAGGAGAGGCCAGCAGGGCCCTCCCCTTGCAAAACCGGGCAGCGGCGTGCAAACGACAGGTTCCTGCCGGCTGTCGAGGCCCGGCCTCACCACAGCTCAGAGAAGCCAGATTTTTGACACTTCTCTGAAATTATTGGGTCTTCCCACCAACGGCACAGTCCAACAAAATGCTGGGTGAGAACAGAAGTTCATAGAATCATTAAGGTTGGAAAAGATCTCTAAGGTCATCAAGCCCAACTCTCAACCCAACACCCCCATGCCTGCTAAACCATGCCCCGAAGTGCCACATCTACACGGTTTTTGAACACCTCCAGGGATGGCGACTCCACCACTGCCCTGGGCAGTCTGCTCCAGTGCTTGGCCGCTCTTTCAGTAAAGAAATTTTTCCTAATATCCAATCTAAGCCTCCCCTGACATAACTTCAGGTCATTTCCTCTCGTCCTATTATTAGTTACTTGGGAGAAGAGACCAACACCCACCTCACTACAACTTCCTTTCAGGTAGTTGTAGACAGCAATAAGGTCCCCCCTCAGCCTCCTCCAGACTAATCAATCCCAGTTCCCTCAGCCACTCCTCATAAGACTTGTCCTCCAGACCTTCACCAGCTAATTTTGGGGATTGATTTGGGGGGATGAGAGACTGTCATTTTGCGAAGAGTTACCTTGCTCCCTCGTCCACATCTACCCAATTGCTCTGGCTTTTTATAGATCAGCAACCAAAGCAAGAGGTATTCCAATAAAAACATTATCTAAAGAGAAGTAAGTCCTCAGCTGCCCAACAGTCCCGGCGTGGAAGGCCCGGGGAGCTGCGTGCATGGGCAGAGATGGAGAGGATCTGGCTGTGAAACGAGGGGAGTGGTCTAAGAAGTAAGAAGTAGAGAGAAGAGCAACATGGTGAAGAGCCACAATAATTTGATCAACTACTTTATTAGGGTTATAGCCTGCACCTAATTTCTGGACTCCAAAGAGATGCTCTCCAGAGTTGTATTTTTTATGTACTCTAGTACTCAGCACTCTTGGACCTTGATATCAGCTTGGACATGTTCCTATTACAATAATAAAAAATGACTAATTAAGTGTGAAGGTTGTTTAAATGCTGCGACAGTCTTGTGCAGGATGCACGGCACAGCATCCCTATTCACCATATGGCAATTAAAAAAACCCCAACAGATTAGTGTTGGCTCCTAACAGTACTTTCTTTTTGGTTTTAAAAGTCTCCTTTCTCCGCACTATCAGCATAGGCCACTCTGGTCTATTTTCCATGTGAGTTTTAGATGTCAGCATAAGGCAAAAATCTATAATGATCATTATACTGTATCTTAAGGACTGTGAACAAAAAGACTGGTGTCGCATTATTGAGCTTAGCGGCTCTAAGCATTCTTGGCGTTTTGTGTGTGCTGTTATAGAAATGAAATATTAGAGTAGCAAATACTATCTCCTGAGATTTATATTTTAAAATATTTACATGTAATATGCTTGTCTTCTGTTGTACTCTCCCTTGATATGGTAGATGGGTTTCAGAAATGCACTAGTGCATTTCCTGTCTTAATAACTGTCTTAATAACAGTTGTAGCTTTTAATACGCTACAAAGAATCTTACAAGTACTATGATCAATATAGAAGCAGCTTGAATCCCACCAGTCCTTTTCTTGAAGAAAAAAAATTTTTTTTAACCTTGGGATCTTCCTCCCAAGCCCACTCCTGCAAGCTGCTGAATGGCAGAACCTCTGAAGATTGAAATGGAAAGGAGTTAAAGGAACCAATCTCTGTCTATTCAGGCGTCATTACCATAAAAGACGTAACAAACACATCAGAAGGAACTGGTACAATTTACCGACTTCTTGTAGGTACCTAGGACCTTTTGCTACAGGAAAAGCTACATTTATTATCAGAAACAAGTTTAATAATACCTTTAAAGTAATAGTTTTAATTTAATAAAAGCTACTGTATGAATCAAATAACATTAAGGCCCTCTGTTACATATAGATGCATTAAACATTCCAATATGTCAAGGTTTCATATTTCTTTAAAGAGGTACGGAATCAGGCACTAAATCAGAGTAGCTGGAACTCTGAAGAAAGGTTCAATTTCTGCTTGAACCTGATAAATGAGTAATTTTTTGATTTAAACAAGAGAAAAAAGAAGCACAGGAAGCAATGGCCTCCTATGGCATGGGACTTTGCATTCAAGATTTTGCATGAATTTAGTGTATTCAAAGTAGTCGAGTACTGCAAATAAAAATCCACCAGTAGTTCTGCCAAACACCTTCCTGCTTGGCTACACTGCCTCCTCTGTTTTAACACTGTTCCTATATTAATCACTGTATGTAAGTGATTTTGACATGTACACTGATATTTTTTTGAAAGTTTAGTAACTATCCCAAATTTTTTACACTCAGCTTGAAGCTCAGATCCTGACTGTGTGAGGACACAGTCACATGCTTGACACAGTATGAACTGATTTCAGTGAAACTGTTTCTGGAGCTGGATCTAAACCCATTGAACCGTTAAAACCCCCTCCAATGCATTTCACTGGGCTTTACTTTACACCTGCTCTGTACAGCGTTAACCAGATCTGTAAGTCTTTTCTGACAGAGGCCCAGGTCCTGCACTTGAACCTGCATTTGATTTTAAGACACTTAGAAGCTGAGGCCCGGGTAGGTACATGCTTAACATCAGACATGATCATACTGTTCTCATTGGTTCATTGTATGTAAATCAGTCCAATATTTTCTAATGTAAAAATACTTCACTCTTCAGTAAGGTAACAGCTGGTACAGAAGACTGCTTGGACATGACTCAGGCTGATGTTATCGGTGTGACTCGACTGTTACTTGGCTGTTGGGTCCCTGACACCATTCCTTTCCATCACGCCATGGCATCTTTCTAGTTTTACTTTGCAAATATTATATGCTTTGTATCTGGAGTCAGAGTCAACTTCATAAAACCTTTCTACGGCTTTATAAGCTAAGCTTTAGCAAGCTCCATGTCAAAAAAAAAAGGTACAAATAGTAAAGAATATACATATAGCAACAATAGCACAGAAATACATGTTACATCCATGCCAAATTTAGTTATCACCAGAATTCATAATCATGTAACTAAGATGTAACAAATAGAGAATTCCATTTTGTTGCAAAGAAACCAATGACATTTAGTCTACCTTGTATAATGTTTTTTAAAAAGCTAGAAATGACTATCTATAGACCCTGCAATAACTCTAGATGGTATATGGTAAACGTACATAAATGACATATTAAGATATTAAAATTTTTCCCCAATACAAAAAGCATGCATTTATCGATAATTTTCAATTTATCCTTGAAAACTTTGCTCAGAGGAGAAAGCACACTACTGCTTCTCTTCTCTTGATTTAAATACAATTACTTCTATAAATAAAAGTTAATTATGTGAAAAAAGTTCAAAGAATAGATTTCATTGTCCTTTGTTCATTGAACAGCACATATTATGTACGGTTATTTGAAAAAATCACTAAACAATGATATTATTCAATTAATACACCATAGGAAAATTAAAGTTATAAGATTATGATGCAGTAAAGCTTTTAAGCAGCTTCCTAATTTAACTCCATTGACAACAAGTCGTATACTTGCATTCCCTTTCTGGTGGGAGGCATTCTCTTAACCACTTTTAGTTAACTGATGTAATTAAAATAGCTGGAGAATACCCTTGAATGTGCATGTGAGTGTGCCAAGGTCTTCACTGCCCACACCTCAGGGTAGACAGTAACTGACTTGAACAATTTGCCTCTACTTTTACTTGGAGTTTATTTGATATGTATTGGTGGCTCCTATTTTCTGTAGAGAAATCTGTAGCATGCCATTATATTGGGCTGGTATAAATGCCTATGCCCAGTAAAACTATGCTGTAATGAGTACAAATCTCTACAGCATCACTGCCTCAAAATCAAGTTTTTTAAAAACACTGCAAGACTACAATTTTTCCAAAATGAGAAGCCATGTTTCCTCCTGTCATGTCTGTATAATGTTTCCAGTTTTATGCCCGGGAAATTTCAGGACATCTCTTGTCTGTCAGTGGGCCCAGCCGTCTGGAATAACCAAAACTATGTTCCATTACAGAAACTACTCTCACTCATGACTTTTAAATAGACAATTCAAAAGACCGGGCCTCACTCTTCTCTCAGTTACATTAGAATAACCCCATCAACTTCAATTATCTTATAAAAGCATGAAGATCAGAGACTATCGTTGTCCACTTGCTGCTGTCTATGTAATAGAACACTGTGGGCATCAAGTTTAACTTTTTTCTGTAGAAAACGATTTCTCTTTAATACTTTTCATAAAGAGATCTAACATAGTAAGAATCAAAGTGACTTTTAAGAACTTCTCATTTGTTGCCTTTTGATTAATTTTTTCCTAACATACCCTCAAAACTTTAACCAAAATCTAAAATAATGAGATCAAAACTATTTAAATTAAAACACGTCTAGACTATTGAGTTATGTCTGTTTAAATCATACTAAATAATAGAAGCTGAAGAACCATAGCTTCCAGCCAAGTCTTCTGTGTATTTGGAAAAGCTTTATCAACTCTACATTAAAAATTGCATTAGACTACATTATTCCTAATGCATAAAATTATTTGTCAATTTTGAAAATCTATGTATGTTATCCACAGGAGTGAGATTTGCTGTATTAGTAAGTCCTAGTTCTTCAGTCTTTAGTGTAAGGATATATCATGTTATATGTTAAAAACTGTTGTCTCATGATAATAGACAATTTTGAGAAAATTCATAATCAAAGTAGGAAATACAGGAGTAACTAATTCTGCTAAAATAAAGAAAGCAATTAAGACTACTGATCTACAACTGGAAAATGGGTTGTGATCCGAAACCACTTGTAGGCAGGTGTGTTCAAGTATCTACAACTATAGGGAATGTCTATCTTGGATTTTCAATTTCTAGTGTTTAGTCTTACCTTTGGATATGATCTCTTTCAGTATCTATTTTCACACAGTAAGGAAAAGGGTTAGAGAATTTTCTTCCTCATCCCTTATTCTTCCTTTTTTTAAATTCTTCCTTTTTAAATTTATTTTTTTCATCTGAATAATCTCTATCAGAATCTTGTGTTGTTTGTCTGTATTGCTTCAAGAAACTTGTAATGGAGGCAGCTGGCATAGCCATGACTGAATTTTAATTTTCTGGTTAAAATAGGCAGTCCTATTTGGGGAACAAATTATTTCTGCTATGGATTCTGGAAATAAATATCTGTACATTCCCCTCTGGATAATCAGGTTTTTTTCAGCCTTATTTAGCAGAATTCGAAGGATTGCAGGAAACTTTTAATTACTTAAGAGAAAACAAGAACATTAATTTTGTAAATTGACAGTTATTTCCAAGATTGCATCTGTTTCTAGGACTCTGTGGTAACAGAAATACATGGATAGCTTCACTGCACAAATGATGCTATCTATGATAACAATTAAAAAATGACCTAGAACAATTTTAAAAAACAACAAGAGTAGTCAGAACAACATGAATTTGTCTATAATCTATACTCTAAAACACTGGTGGATTTCCAGTATTTTCAACAGAAAAAACCCCACCTTAATCCAGTTAGTATAACCTTAGGATTTTACTGCTTTTGGAAATCAGACTTTGTCGTGGAAATGAGACAAGTGGGATTTCTAGGGAGGAAAAAAACACCTCAGAGTGGTAACAGCAGAAAGTTGAATGAAGAACATATCATCTGATGAGTCATAGTTTGAGTTGAGTTTGAAAGAGACTTTAAACTCAGAGATGACCTGAAGAGAAGGGAATTTTCAGAATAATGTGGTAAATGGATCCTAGAATCTATATAATACAGAAACCTCATTCCAGAAAAACGGCCTGGAAAAGTAACAAAGTTGTTTTCAGCTACGAGGCTTAAAGTCAATGTAGCTGACTTAATTGGAACATTTCTAATTTAACTCTGGTGAGGATCTTGCCTAATATCTGTAATTTAAAACTACTGTTTGATACGATGCTGATGATTTTACAACATTTTTTAACTTTCGAAGAAGTCTATGATCACATTTTTTGTCACTGAAGCTATTTAGCTTTCTCTAGCTAGCTCAAGGAAGACATTTATCTGTTCAACAGGAGTAAAAATGGTACCACTCCTCATAAGGCTATCTCTGTGAAGGTTAGCCCAATATGTAGTTCTAAAGGAGGTAGGTGCAAAAGATTTTAAACCAAGTTTAATGAGTAAAGTTTTTTATTAGTAGCTAAATTACATTATTTATCCTAATGTACTCACACTTTTCAAATCTAGAGCTAGAATTCAGC
Source organism: Opisthocomus hoazin (assembly GCF_030867145.1). NCBI lineage: Eukaryota > Metazoa > Chordata > Aves > Opisthocomiformes > Opisthocomidae > Opisthocomus > Opisthocomus hoazin. Next base: position 8,750,058 of record NC_134420.1, read on the forward strand.
AGGACCTGGACAGGCTGGAGAGTTGGGTGCAGAGGAACCTGAGGAAGTTCAACAAGGGCAAGTGCAGGGTCCTGCACCTGGGGAGGAACAGCCCCATGCACCAATACAGGCTTGGGGCGGACCTGCTGCAGAGCAGCTCTGTGAAGAGGGACCTGGGTGCCCAGTGGACGACAAGTTGACCATGAGCCAGCAGTGTGCCCTGGCTGCCAAGAAGGCCAGTGGGATCGTGGGGTGCATTAAGAAGAGTGTGGCCAGTAGGTCGAGGGAGGTTCTCCTTCCCCTCTACTCTGCCCTAGGGAAGCCCCATCTGGAGTACTGTGTCCATTTCTGGGCTCCCCAGTTCAAGAAAGATGAGGAGCTACTGGAGAGAGTCCAGTGGAGGGCTACGAGGATGATGAGGGGACTGGAGCATCTCTCCTACGAGGAAAGGCTGAGGGAGCTGGGCTTGTTTAGCCTGAAGAAGAGAAGGCTGAGAGTGGACCTTATAAATGCCTATAAACATCTCAAGGGTGGGTGTCAAGAGGAGGGGGCCAAGCTCTTTTCAGTGGTGCCCAGCGACAGGACAAGGGGCAATGGGCACAAACTGAAGCACAGGAAGTTCCAGCTGAACATGAGGAAGAACTTCTTCCCTCTGAGGGTGACGGAGCACTGGAACAGGCTGCCCAGGGAGGTTGTGGAGTCTTCTTCTCTGGAGATATTCAAGACCCTCCTGGACAAAGTCCTGTGCAGCCTGCTGTAGGTGACCCTGCTTCGGCAGGAGGGTTGGACTAGATGACCCACAGAGGACCCTTCCAACCCCTAACATTCTGTGATTCCGTAATACATCTTCTGTTTTTCAGAAGATATGTACTTTAGAATATACAATTTAAATGCTTATATTAAAATTCAAAACACAAGAGAATTTGCAAGAAGGCTTTGTAAATTCATCGTAAGGAAATACTCATACCACCTAGACTTAGGTACCTACTCGAAAAGTTTAACTTGTGTGGCTGCTGTCCTTCAGCTGTATGTAAATAGAGACAGGATCCCCCAGGGTCTAGTCTGGAAAATCCAGACTGGACTCCAAACTCGGAACATTCCTCTGGAGGAACCTCTGTTAACTGTACCTCAGGCAGACGCATATCCTTCAGTACTGGGAATACCTCCTTGTTAATATTCTAGTTACTTACTACTATTTAATTTTGACATCTCTAGAATTTATTTAGGACACGTAATTTAGAACATACACAATTCACAACCATTGAGACAGATTGTACAAATACTTGTTTGTAGTTACTCTGCACACATTCACCAGAACAGCAACTAGCATCCTAAAATATGCTCATTGCATAGGGGAGTTCAGATGACATCAACTATACAGTGATTTAGCTTAATTTTTAAGTCTCTCAAAAGAATATGCCCATAAATTCCAACTAACTTATAACATCAGCTCATTATAATTATTGGATATTTTCTAATAAAATAACTTTTTTGATGATTGCCAAAGACAACCTCACCTGTCCAAGGCAAGAAAAAATATGGTTAAATTTTTCAGAGAAATGAGAAGAAACAGATATTTTATCAGAACAGATGCATTAAGTTTAATAATGATTTTAAAGCTTATAGATGCAGGTCCCTCAAGATCTCCTGTGAGTTATGAAATCTAATTTTATTCTCATAACTCTGTAATAAAGGTTTATAAATGTTATAAAAAAGGTTTTTACTAAGAGTGAACAGAAATCTGAACTATCTGGCCAAGTAATAAAAATGCATTCCTTTGTTGCTAAGTGTCAGGCAAGGAGGTTTGCCTGAAAATTGATCAGTAAGTCTTCCTTTTCCACGAGTGCATTCATTTTTTCTTCACAGGACAACAGGGTTTTAAAATGGTTTTTCCATTAACATCTAACTTAACTGCTGGCGAAAAGGCTGCAAATGTAAAAAAGAAGAGAGAGAAACAGTCAAGAAAAAGCTTAGTAATCTTTGATGATACTGTGTTCCAACTCTGCAGTGGGTTTTGTTCCTCTCATTTCTTACTCATTACAACGGACAATGTAACTCTGGACTTCCTTCGGCACCACAAAAGGACCTGTAAAAGCAGTTTGACCGTTCTTACGCTGGGATAATCCTGAGTGGCAGGTCCGATATCTTCTGAGATACAAACTTGGAAAGGATATGATGATTCTAAGAAAATCAACTCTCGTGCGGTATTCTAGGCGTGTGCACTCAGAATGATTTCTGGGTACCGCCCCTGAACACCTCTGTCCTGAACAGATTACAACACATTGCTGGAAGATGGATCATTAGTCATATTTGCAACTGCTGATTATTTTGGATAGAAAAATCTGATTTTTAAAGTTTTTAATAAAGAACGTGTACAATTTAGAGAATAATTTTTGCTGCATTTGTTATCTTTTGTTGCTGAATGTCTCAAAAATCCTTTTCTTCACTCTGAATATTGCTTTTGCAACTGAAGATCAATAATTACTTTCTCACCATCATTGGAAAATAATGACATGTCCACATATTTGATCAGCTGCAAACTAGGCCTCTAGCTAAATGGCACCCCTTGGACAAGTGAGCCAGGATCTAACAGGCAGATTATTTTGCTGTCAGATATGCCTGCACAGCGATGTAGACAGAAAGCAAAACAGAGGGTTTTTTGGTCATCAACTCTTTTCTTCATTAATATAATAAACATCATAGAGGAGACTGGTGCACTCAGAGCAACAGTTGTGCTTACCTGTTTTACTGGATAGGGAAAAAATTATTTCTTAACACTAATAGCTTAACTACACCACATACAGTTGTGGCCAGTTTCATATTGTCCCAGTCACACATTGTGAATTTTAAAAATAACTTGTGATAGTTAAAAGGTACCCTTATACTACCTCTTTAAATTAGCAATTTTATTTCATTACTACTTATAACTTCATTCATATGATGAGATTTAAAGAAAACATTGCTTCTGTTTTTGCTTCTCCCTCCCAAGATTATCTTATACTTCTATTTATACATAGCTGATATGTTTATTATAGTGGAATGACTCCATACCCTTAAAGACTGTCATGTTATTCCAGTTAGTGAATGTCTTGAAAAAATAGTGTCTTTCATTGTTCCTTCTTTCATTGCATAGGAAGCTAGAAAAACTGCAGTGAGCTTTGGTATTACCATCTTATAAATTAGTGCAATATATTTCTCTAAATTTCACACAGTGCTGAATAGTTTTGGCAGTACAAAATGGAGAATGTGAATTAAGTTTAGTCTTTAAAGTACATTGCCATATGTATGAAAACTCTGAAGAACCTCTATTTTCAACCAGAGAACTCCTCTCCTGTCTCATTTCTTGCATATTAATTATTCTGAAAGGAACAACATGGTGACAAAAATGAAAAATAGAGGAGGAGAGAAATAGGAAATGGAAAAAGCAGGATACTCTAAAGAAAAGAATTACATCTTGCAGCACTTGGGTGAATAAAGTGCACATTGCAACTAAATCAATTAGATCCAACTCCATGTAATTATCCTGAATGCAAACCCAACTTGAATTTAACTTGCCACAGGAACTATGCAGCTTGCCTGTTTAAAAAGACAGATTTTATCACCAGCTAAAGGCAGTTCAATTAAAATTGGAGACTTAACCACCCAGAAGCCTGCTGGCACTGTTTTGATGAGCTGTAATTCTAATTGGAAACTCTTGCAGTCAGCACACAGTGAAGAACCGTAGCTGTTTCTTCAGCGATGCCCATGTTCTTCGCAGGTGTTACCTACACAGCATGTCCAGAAGGACGGCACACAAAGCGCTCCGTAGATGAGGGGGGAGTGAAGATGTCTACACCCACCTGAACTACAAAGCTGGTTCATTCTTCTTTCATGAGAGGTCTAGATTTTAATTTTTCTGTGTCCTCCAAAAAGATTTTTCCTTCAGATGCTTTTATTTAATTATTTTGCTGACAGATTTAAAATCTATTCTGTACATCCAAGCAAAGGCTAGAGGGGACTGATTATATGCTAGAAATCTTTTACAAGGAGGTGACTGGCTTGAAGCATGCTGAAACGAAAGCTGTAGTAATGGTAACTCCAGACATTATATTTGAATCTGTTTGTATATTTTAGAGCTTATGATAACCAATTCAATGCAGTTGTACCTGACAGTGTGTTTATAAGAAATATCATCAACATCGTTATTAGTATTTGATTATTGTTAAACAACCTCTTTGCTAATCTTTGGTTTCCTCATTAAGCGTTCATGAGTTCAATAGTAATGTAGGCAAGAGTCCTCTATTGCCTGTCTATGCTCTATTTCCTTCTCGTCTTCCAGTCACTGAATTCCATGTAAAAGGCTCTTATGCACTTGTACTGTAAACTTCACAAGGCAGGACCTTATTTAAAAAACAAAAAAAATCCTGACAATAGATAATAACTAACAACAGAGAGTTCCAATTTTAGCTGAAACATTATCACAAGACACTATTCTCAGTTCATTAACTGTGATACTTTAATAATTAGAATGGAAACATACGACAGTTATTTCCCTCTATATTGTTTATGTCAGGGTTTGAGCAGATTTTTATGATGCTATTTGTAATTGTGATAGCCTAAATAAGTTTACTATGTTGTGCAAATGTAAGATCTAATATTGCATTTTTGCCCGGTTTCAATGTTTAAAACACATATCAATAGCCACAACTGGTATAAAACCAGCCCATTTTTGTGTGTGGTGTTGACAGTGGTTTGCTTTCACTTTTTTTCATAATTTACAAGATTCTATAGTAGGCTTACCCTCAGCTGACGTGGCATTTCTGCAAGCAGAATTTCCTTGTTCACTGTTGGGAATTGCAGCTGAGAAGGGATTGACTCGGCTTGGAAGGAAACTGGCAGAGCCATCAGGAACTTCGACATTGAAAGGTGCGAAAGGCGTGGGAAATGACTGAGTTTTAAGAGAACGAATGGAATGTCATAGAAGGAAAGAGGAGTAGTATGGAAATGGAAGGAGAAAGCTTTTCAAGTAAAAGGGCTATTTCAACTCTTAGTTGCAGATGGTAGTACTTTGAGCTCATTTCACTGAATCACCTTGAACATTTTCAGTGAGATTTGGGACGCTGGGCAGAAGTCACAAGTTAAGTCTTCAACTATATTTCATGAGCAATTTCACTGTTTTTAAGTCTACATTCATCTCTCAAAAGATTTTTTTACATCAAAAGAAGAAGGACAAGCAAAAATTCTAACGTGTAACTTTTTAGTGTTATACCATTTTTTCTGTAGGTTTGATCAGGACAACTTTTTCAGTCTCATCTTTAAAGAAGGAACTACTGATGTATTTTAGGTTCTTTAAAGTCATCTAATGTAGTATCTTTACTTTTTTCAGGATCTAATAATAGTGAGTAAGAGCAACATTAACTCTTAAGGAAGATAATGTCAATTTTTCTGTTTTTCTGTCTTTTGAAAATAGAGCGTACCTTGGAATCAATGTTTCTTTTACAAGAGAATATATTGGGAGGGTTTGGAATTTTAATTAAATGTGACACTCAAACTAATTGTACTCTAATACTACTACTGATGTTTGCGTGAGAATACATAGAATTTTTGTTGCTCTTCTACAGCAATGTCCCTCAGAAAGGGAGGTTACTTACAAATAACAAGAATTCTTAAAGGTATATTATTTACATAGTCATTCCTACAGTTGGTGCGTATGTGTTTTAGCTCTTTCTCCCCTTCACAATACGTCACCATGACATAATTCAAACCACACCCTTCTTGGAATACACCCTGTGTCGTCTCAGGTCTGTTACATGAGGATTGTGAGACTCGAAGAAAGAGGGGAAAGATGGAGAGAACACCACCTGAAGAACTCCTGTCATTGCGGGACTGCTCTATCGAGTGCAACATCTGTCCTAGACCCTTCTGCAATAGTGTTGCAGCTGGCGAAAATGTGGATTGAACTCTGTCTGGCTTAACTTGTGCTCTAGATACACAGGCCACGATGCCTGCAAGGCTCTGCCTTAGCTATCTTCTAGCACGCCTGTTATCCTCTCAAAAGATCTGTGCACAGAGATCACCATTTCCTTAGACCCCTTTGTCAGGAACAGCTGACATCAGGTGAAACTCAAGCATTACTTGGGAAAGATTCCTACGAGGTAGCTTCTCCCCCAAAAGCACGGCGTGTGGCAAGTCATTCATACTGATTTGTATCTCTTGTATTCTCATAGAAAAGGTAGTAGCTATTGTAAATGATACAATAATGAGCAGGATGCCGATCCCTCAAAATGCAGCTTTCCAAGAGTCCTGAAATACCAGGCTAATGTCCCAGTGGGAATGGAGCTCTTTATATAATAGTCTACTAATGACAGGCAGAATCTCATTGCGAAAAGGTGGGGTTCTAACTGAATTATCAAGCCTCATGTAGTCAGTAATCTGTCTTGGGGCAAGACTGCTAACAACATTAACAACTATGAAGTGCTTAACCATTATGGTACTGAAAAATCACATAAGCAGGTAAAATTAGCTTTTTATTCTCCAAGACTTAAAATTTCCTTAATTTTAAGCAGAAAAAAATCCCAATGAAGACACTTGGTATTTGAAGTTGGTGAAAGATACAGCTGCTTTGACCCTGAGCAGGACAATTTGTTTTACCTACAAAAGACAGAATATTTCCTCAGAATTATTAAAAGGTTCTGCACTGGTGTTGTATTTACATTGCCTATCAGTTCTTCTTTCATTGTAACAATTTTTTCATCCTGTGGTAGTGTACAGACACCCGCTCAGCAACACTGAAAAAAACCTCACATGTCCCTCAATGCAAAATACTCTCTGAGGAAATCCTGTAGAATCACTTACAGTTCTGAGATACATTCTTCTGAGGGCAGCAAAGTAATTCTCCCAAGATTTGTTCTGTAAATGATATATGAACCTCTTTTTTTCTGCAGGTACTTTACAGTACTCATTTTTGTGTTTTCCTTTTTTCCTGGGTGTAAAAACGTGCAATATAGCTGCCATTCTTTCTTCCATTCTTTTTTGCTTGCTCAGCTGCTGGTAACAGGCTTAGGCTTCAATTTAGCAAAGTATGTGAGCTTAACTTTGTTGTGGTGCACGATAGACACATCACTTTGCTAGACAAGGCCCTCAGCACTGAGCAAATCCTTTCTCCTTCTCAAGTTTGAACCTGCTTGATAGTTAGAGAAAGTCCTCCTCTTGAATCACTTTATGGAAACCAAGTCCTTGAGAACACAGCCAGTTCTGATGCTGCTGTCACTTACATGCTGTGGACTGTATCACATCTGTTAAATGTCACAATCGTGCCACCAAATCTACTTCTGCTTCTGTCCACACTTTTGCCACAAATATGGTTTCCAGCACGATACTAAGCTTGGTAAAATTACTGAAGACTCTATGCACAGATTCTGAAAGGTGTCAGTTTCTCGGCTGATCACATGTTGAGAAATCTGTCACAAAGCAGTGGCCAAGTCTGCTGCTTACCTGGTTCTTCAAGCAGAGAGGCACTGCTGGTAAGAGCTAGAAGTAAACTGGGAGTTTTGGCATTAATAGAAAATCACAATAATCATAAGTGTGTCATAACACTAATAAATATTTTTCATATTCTTAAATTAGACACTGTTTAAAATTAAAAATCGGTAGTTTGAAACAACATTGTTTTCTTAACTTCTTTCAGCATGCACATAGATGGTAACCTTTTATTATTAGAAAAACATCCCAAAACACTCATGATTTATTAAGGAGAGTGAACAGCTTCTGCCCTGTGTACGTAATCACATATTCTTTATGAAACAATGCAAAGAAGGAAGGCCATGGCATAAGGCTACCCATACAGTCCCTTCAAGATTATGAATAATTGTAAATCTTGTTCATATGTATAAATAAGGAGTTACTCTATCAGCATAAACATAAGCATATAAAGCCTACAGAGATAAGAGAAACAACAAACTCCTGAGCTGCATTTGCATATTTTGCAATATTGCAATGTATATCTCGGCTTCTTCTATAATTGATTTCAATGTATTTTGTTTTGAAGCTACTCCAGCAACATTAAAGTGTCAGAGGCTTCAATTTATGTACCACTCTGCCCAAACCTCTAGTCCAGTCACAGAAAGGAAGGCAGTCACAGCATGAGCTATTTTTTATTTTGCTTGAAAACACCCTGCAAATAAACGCTTTATGGTTATCAAATCCTCACGTTAATTATGGATAAGGAAACTCTTTAGACAAGAAAAGCATGAGATATGCAGACAAACACAGTTCTCTTGAGGATGCTGAGTGTGCAATATGGTCACTGATCTGTCACTGCTGATTTACCTTTGGATCACCTTAATGTTTCTGTAGCAGCAGGAAATATATCTTCCGTGGGATGCTGTCAAGCTCAGATATGTTGGTACCTTTCAAGTTTAATAACAACTTGGTTTCTCATTCATCTAAAAATACTGGAATCTGATTTGTGGCTTTCAAATAGCTGATGCAAATTTTTAAAAGGCTTCCAGAAATTACTGGGTTTGTTAAAAATTAGAGGTACTTGGCAATCATGACCACAAATCAAGGTTTAACTGAAGATTCCGTATAAGGTTTAGCCACAGGGAATATTTCCGCACTCAAAAATGGAAGCATTTATGAGGGAAAAACATGCAACTTACTTGACAAGTATTCACTGAAGAATGAATACAAACCTGCCTTCAAATCTGTTTATTTCATTATAGAAGTCTCATTATTCAGATTTAATTTAGAACACCTTTTTGGTTAACTATTGAACTCTGGTAACACTTGTTTTGCTATGTAGTTGATAACATACTAGAGTTTTAAGCAGTTACATTTCCCTTAACCGTGGCGTCACTGTAGAACTGGACACAACAAACATTTTTAGTCTCTTTTTTGTTTCAGAGTATTAAGGGGAAATTTAATGAAACTACAGAAATTCAGTAAGGAGAACTGAATGCAACTGATGCTACCTTGCAAGCTGGGATTTCTTCCTTGCCATGCTGGGAGAAAGGGAAGAATTGTTTCATGCGCCTGGGGTGATTTTTGTGACTTTAAACAAGAGAGATACGTGCCATTCTGTAGGAACTACCACTGCTCATGTCGCGGGGAGGGAGAGAGAATTTGAGGGTTTCATTTATACTCAAAGTGCTACTCTAGTTCAACCACACCGGAAAATAGCATTATGGCAAAATTTATCTAGAGAAAAACAGTAGCTGAAATTTATAAGTGAGTGTTCTGGCTAAACAAGATCCGTTCAGCAGACCCGCAATTTACTTGCAGATAAGATGGAAAAATGAGGGAAAAGTAACAAACTTGTAACAGCCAGGTTTTGATTATTAATCCTAACTCACTGTGACTCCCTATTTACATATTTTTAAAATGAATTAGTGCGTTCAAATGCGTGAGAAATTTGCTTTTAAGTTTCACATACAGTTCTGAAAAGCTAGGTACCAGACTCCTTTACTCACTTAGTTGGAGAACTACTTTGGCTCTTGTGTTGTATTTGTTTTGACAGTTTTATTGCTTAATTTCTACTGAAGAGAAAGCAGCCTAAATGCATTAAAATAAAAATATTACAAGTGACATCAGTCTCTTGAAGTCACAGTCACAGATTAGATGACAAAGGTTCCTAGGACGTGGCCACAATTAATTTTGTTCCAAATGAATTTAATTTCAAAACAATGTCACTGAAATTTCTTTTAGAGGCACTTAAGTCTGTTGAAAAAAAATGATAACATGTAACAGTTTTCAAAGCATCTGTTGCTTTTATAGAATGGAAAATGTGTTTCTAATAAAGTCAAAGAAAAATCTTTGATTATCAGGCATACTGTTGTGTTTATTCTAGGGTGAACTGCAAATATATTACATTACTGTTTCTAATTGTTTTAGAGATCAATTCTGTAGTGTTTTGAAGTAAGATTGTATAGCACATGAACTGTATAAAGCTACTACTGATATGCCACAATGATGGAATAAATAATTTCTAATTAAAAAAGAAAATAGTAGCCACATACCTGTTCTAGGAAAACACCTGGCTGTTGCATTTCTCTGGAGGAGAAACAATAGCATCTGTGGCAGCTGGATCTTGCTGCTTTTGGATGCTGGAATAACAATTAAAATTTGTACATTTTTAAATAGAAATGTATTGAGAGTTGCATTTATTATATGCAGTTAGTTTGTATTCTGTCCAATAACTTGCAGAATTATATAAATAAAAATATAGCAAGATGAACGGACAAAACATCAAGAATAAATATCAACATAAACTATCTGGCCTCAGCCTACAGATTGCAGACTAAAAACTGCTATAGAATTTAAAGGAAATTAATGAGAATTTCAGCCTGGCAGTGTGTCTCCTATGGATTATTTTGATATTAAACAATTTTGTATTTTCTGACAGCTGCATTCAAACAGCAAGAAGCTGATACATAGGGAGAAATAAATCATAGCAGAAAAGAATATTACAAAAATAGATCAAACTGGCTTTTGGAATTTTGAGATTGCTATATTCTCACACGCAAGGTTCTTGAAAAGCAAAGGAGATATGGCTCTTTTTCCCACATAAGTAGTGCCAGTTTAGGAGGGAAGGCATTCAGTGTTGCTTGGTCCTGCCCTAACAACTCAGTGGAGCGTCTCTTTCTTTCCTAAGTGATTGCTCATGCCGTTACCAAAGACTAATCATCTCTGCAGAACAGCTACAACAGACGGACCACAGGAGATCTGTCTAGCAAATAAGATGACTTGCTGTTCAAATATTTTAGGCTACATGAAATCACTTTCAGAAATGAGTAGTTTGCCACATGTTTTGTTCTAATTTTGCACATTTTTCCAAAACCTTGGGGATCTCCAACTGCACAGAGCTCCGGTGGAATCCTAAAAAAGCCAGGATTATTGCTATTGCTCCTTCATCACCTCTTGAAAGAGGATCATCATTTCATCCCTTGCAGAAGTGGAAGGGATAATCAGGTTTTAGAATTCAAGCATTATTGGGATATTAGGTAGATTTAAGTTAGCATAAGGGGGACTGTAATATTATAAGCTATAGAGGCTGAAAAACCAAGGAGATCTAAAACTGTAAGCCTCCAGTTGAAGTATGAAGCAGTACAACCAGAAAAATGCTGATGTCTGTAATGCATCAGGAATGCAAATGAATTCATTGTAACAAAATGATAATTGAGAACTATCACTGATAATTTAGGATGAGTGAAAATTTAAAAATTGGGTCTGAGTACAATGTGGAGCTCTGAAGTTTTTGACCGCAGTAAAGGTCAGTCTACTTTCTTAACTGTTTGTAAGTATAGCTGCTGCATTTCCTAGCATGAGTTCTTTCAATTGCATATGCAATCAGAGGCTACCTTGTAAGGCACCTCATAAAAATTACCTTTCCATCTATGCGTGTCTTTTTATATTAATGACTGTTCCAAGTTTTCCTATGTCAAAGTAATTTGAAAGAGCAAACGTGCTATAATATAAAATTCATGTTTAAAGCAATCTAGTTGATTGGTTCCCATTTTACTTATACTATCTAAAATATTGTAAAGGACAAGCGAAAAGGCATTCAGAAAAGTACATGCTACAACTAAAAAGTTTGGTTACTGGTGGAACATTATCTTTTGGTCATCTTATTAAATCAAAAATGTTTAGTAGCTGAACACCAAGCAGTTTATTTTCCCCTAAAGTAAAACCTCATGGTAGAATTTGGATTAAAAATGGCCTAAAGAAAGGACTTAATCTGGTTAGGAGATGACAGCTCCATCCCATATCAATTTACAGAAGTCAGAAGTGGTTAGCTACATCAGTTTTCCTTGGTTATTATGTTCAATCTTGAATAAATGAGGGGGAAATTCTGTCTCTGCCCCTCACATGCAGTCATTTAATTCACTATTCTTTTCTGGTAAATCTCATTCATAGTGCTCCTTTGAAATATGAGTGGTGATGCCAATTACCACAGGCATATCAGTTGAATGGAATGTATTTCAATTTATTGGAGAAGAAGACATCAATGAATTCTCTTGCAATTTCTGTATCCCTTACTATTTAATTCCTATACTGTTTATTTTTTATTTCAGAGGATGAGCACGCATCCTTTGCTCCCACTCAGTTTCTAATTATTTGTCCATTAAGTCAAATTACAATATAATTCAAGAATATCCAAATTGATGAATGATGGTATTGCCTTTCAAAAGCTAAAGAATCATAGAGTGAACAGCTTCCTTCATCTGTAATCTTTGTCTTATCAGATGTTCAAGCCAGTTGAAGGCAACATAAATTTAGGAGTTCAGAAACCAGAAGCCAAACTAATAAATTGCTTGCAATAAGGATATTCTATCATGCATATGTCAATAATTCCAGAAACAAGCACTAAAGGAAAACAGAAAGATCAAATTCAAATTAGGGAGTTCATTGGCTTAAACCAAATTGTCATTTAAAACTGAGTTTATTAAAAAATAGAGTTTTATACAAAAGTGGATTGGTCTTACTAATATATTACATTTAGATGAAGTCCTGGCTACAAACGGGTTTGGATTTTACCCGCAGTTGTACGGTTAAGGTATGGTCCATTCTTTCTCAATAACAGGCATTGGCCATCTGGCAAGACTTGGCAACTTGTTTGATTTTTGTAGAAGGGTACATCTGATTAATTACCTTCTCCGCTTGTGAAAGGTTTTCCTGAAGAAACACACAGAACCATGCCGCTCTATTTCATCCCACGGCTGGTGCAGCTCACCGGCTGCTGTGCAAAGAGCTGCAGCAGGCTGTTGCACATTTAGCTGGAAGGTGCAGTTATCTAGCAGATAAAATAAAGAAAAGATGAAGTTAATTATTACGTGTGCTGGTGTAGAGACTTAAAATAGAGTCTTTACTTAAAGTCTGCAAGTATCTTAAATTGAAATAAAAATACTGGTATATAATGATAGAACACACTCCAGTAAAAGAAATACTGGAATACCACCCTGCCGGGGCCCACACTTAAAAGTTTTACACAAACCTTTGATAGTTGCAACACAGGATTAGTAGAAATCATTGAGGATATTCTAGTACAGTTACCACTGTAGACAGAGACATCTAACTTTAAGTTAGTAAATATTTTTCAAATCACATATTAATGTGAATTCTTTTATAGTAGTTTAGACTTTTGGCCTAGCTCATTATTTGACAAATTTCAGGAATAGTACATTGCAATCTTGCGACATCACATATTACTCCCCACAGTTAATGAAACCGATATTCAAGAAAGGGATAATTCACAGTATTCTTGTGAATCGCAACTCTGAGTAGTATGTCTATGTGGCAAAAAAATCAGGGAATGAAATTATCACAAATTTCTCCCAGGATTTTAGGTTTGTTAAATAAATAAAACAATCCATTTTAAATACTTCAGTAGTACCTAAAAAAATACCAGGGCACATATGCCTAGCCGACAGCATCTTCCTGAGTGATACTTAATTCAGTTGATACAGGAGTTGATTACGGCCAACAGATGGTCCAAATATTGCTTACCTATAATTAGGATATTTTATTTTTCATTTGTATTTCATGGCTAGATCTTTACACATCTTATACTGGAGAAAACAGTTATTCCTGCCATAATACCTAATTTAAAAAATGGTGCTTTTTCTGTCTCTTCTGTATTCAGAATAGAAATACGTATTTTACACAGTTTATGTTGTACAACATATGCTTAGATCATCTCTCCAGTCTGATCTTGAAGCATTACTTGTTATCTTCAGTTGGGCCTTATTTCATGATGTCAACACCATCAACAAACTACATAACACATCACCAAGCTACATAGTATTAAGGTTATTAGCACCAGTTGTTGTTTCATTTTTTATAAGCCATGTAATTTCCACACAGTTTTGATGAAAATGTTTCCAAAGGCAAAAAAAAAAAAAAAAAAAAAATTCTCTCCAGTTCTACTACATATATCATAGCTTTAGATCTGATCACATATCCTCTGCGTGACCAGGTGCTAAAATATTGACTGCTTATCCATATGGATGAAAATTGCTTTTTAAATTCTGAATGCCTCTAAAGGAAACAGTACCTCACTCTTTGCTCTTTTCATGTTTTGACAGTTATGCTAAGGAGTTATTAGCACTGAAACCATCAGGCCTGTTTTACTGTCTTGTAGGTAATTATTCATGCACATGTCCATATGACTGTTTTTTAATCTCTCTAAAGGTCATAGTTCCTCACTTCTAATCAATCAAAATATATTTATGACTAAATTGCATGTATATAAGAGTATTTGTTAAGGCCTTCACAGGTAACGTAAGGTAGCATCTGTTGAATTGATCTGATCAGTATCTCACTGCGGTCTTTAAAAATCAGTCTTTGAATAACACAAAAAAGATTTTTTATTGTAAGAAGATTCACACAAAGTGTATTGAAATACCTCTGTATACTGTGTATTTGCAATGAGTTTCATTGGTTCCTGAGTTTTTCACTCCGTCCTCCACAGGCTTTCACCACCACAGGCTGGATAGGGCTCCTTGTGTGAGTGAATGGGGTTGGTTTAAAGGCTGTTGTTATTCATTTCCCTACAATGGAAATATTATCTCTCAGGTTACTGAGCCTGAAATACCAAAAAAGTGATTTGTAAGGCAAAACTAAAAAGTATTCAGACATATAAAGCTCTAGTAAATGCATAGACATCATTCTCTTTAGACCAAGTAAAAGGAACAAATAATCTATTCATCAGATTTATATCTGAATTAGTCCCAGGGTTCATATGTACAAAACTTTTGTTTAGATATTAAAGCAAAAACCACCTATATAATTTTCTTTCCAGTTTGTGTTTAACTTCTGTCTTGTTCATCAACAACAAGCCTTTTCCCACTATTCAAAGAAATATTTTTGGATAAAAGATTGCTTGAAAATAACCCCAATTACTTTTTTTATGTTGCTTGTGCTTTCTATCTAATATTATTCTAGGAGAGCGCCTATTACATGACAACCAACAACTGCTTTTAACTCTATTTTTTAAACTGCTGGGGTTTTCCACACTGAGGTTTCTCTACTATACTTCAATATTGAAGTGCTTGACAGTTGCCTTGAATTACCTGATGTATTTACAAAGATTACAGTGAATTCTATTCTTCTGGTTTTACCAAGCCCAAGCATTATGCCTCATTTGTTAAAATGTGTAATTTAACTTGCTTTCTAATAGTTCGTTTCCTCAACATAGACAATTCTATTCTTCCAACGCCTCTTAAAGGATCCCTTTTGCCAAAAATCCGTACAGGGGGAGCTCCATATGGCACAAAGGCTTCTCTAGTTCAGAAAATATATGTGCCCAAACACTGAACTATATGAACAATTTTGGACTGCAAAAATGTTCATACCTCATAATACCTTATGACAAAAATTTCTAAATATGTAAATAATAGCACATCACAGAATGCTTAATAATATCACCCTTGTAGCTTTCTTCTTTTGAGTTTTGTGGCATCTGGAGCAGTCAAAAATGTACTCTTTTCCAGATAAATATATTTGCCTTTTTTTTCAAATGTGTCATAAAAGAGAGGTAGTATTTCTAGTATTTCTTATAATGATCACATTTATAGATTCATATGGATTTATAGTAACTAGTTAGTATAACCAGAGCTGTTATGTAAAATATCTTTTAAAAAGATTAAGTGTGATAAATTATGGAGATTCAACTACAGACAAACAATTGAAAGTGAGTGTCCTTTGAAAGTGAAGAAAAAAAAGTCTGCATTTATTTCAAATGCGTTTTTAATGTTTATTTTTCCAGTATTACACACTTCTGTAAGGCAGTAAAGATGGTATTATGCCAGCTTATTAAAATGTACCCACCGCTTAAAGCTCTTAGTCTTACAAATGAAAACTATCAGAAAATCAGCCTCATTACCTGCAGAAATAAGGCTTATGCAAGAGCAAGAAGTCTGTCTGTTTTTCTGTCTGTTGGTCCTTCCCATAACATCTTTCAGATCTGATGGCTAATTTCAATCCAACCTGATAGACAAATAAAGGACTTGGGTATATTACCTTCCTAAATATTACATAAAAATGGACATAAAGTAGCTGAGATAGACCCAGGATTTCCCCTGGGGAAAGGCAATCATTACTCCTTGCTTTTCCGCTCCCAGAGGGAGCTGCATAACGCGGGCCAGCCATTCAATCCAAGGGCAGCTCTGACCCCATCATGTTTTTCTCTACTGTACAGAGGAGGAAGGATGCACCGCAAATACATACCATTCGGCCAAAAAGAAGTTCTCCGCAGGAAACTCAGACTTCTGTTATCTTTCTGAGGGCGTACACAAACAAAGAATCAGCTACGATGTTTAAACTGCCTGGAGTCATTAAGGATAATGGTGATTTTATTTCCACTCTTTTCGTTCTTGCTTTTCTTGTATTTTCAGAGAAGCCATGACAAAGTCTATAACATATTAGAATAAAGAACTTATTCTGGTCTTACTACTTAAAACTACCTACATTATTTCACCCATTTGTTCCAGCTTTTCACAGCATCAATATATTGGATGTTAATCAATCGCAATTTAAAAAAAAGGTTGAGTTATAACAGTTACATCACAGAAGAAAATAATAATAAATAAAAATACTACAGGTGTAGGTGGTAACAGTGTGGAATGGTCCATGATGAAAAAACAGTAAGGTGCAGAAAATGTCCCTCCCCTCTCTCTCACTCTCTGGATGTTTATTAAGTCTTTGTATAAAAAATAAGCTGTATATCTGCAAGCAAATGTCACCAAGTCTGAACCATTATGGTTGGAAGATAAAGGAGGTGCACCATTGCAGTCTTATAGGATTAGAGAAGAAAATCTAGGTAATTGTGAGATTTTTACCGAAACACATTTAAACTAAACTAAAATTACAGAAAAGCAAATTTTTGTACACAGTATAGTGAAAGTCTCATTTTCTCTCTAGTGTTTTATAATGGTTTGGTTAATATAGGAAGGAAAAAATTACTATAATTCTTTGTAGAAAAAAAAGATTTTTTTTTTAAGATCAGAGATAGAATATAAGACTGCCCTTTGATATATGCCTTCAGTAATGTTTTCTGAAACGACTGAGGGGCCTTGAGAAAGGATTTTGTTTAGGTCATGAATCTTAGTTTTTTAGATGAAGATGGTCTTTGACGAATCAGAAATTACTACGT
The DNA here is from genome assembly GCF_030867145.1 of Opisthocomus hoazin. Lineage (NCBI taxonomy): Eukaryota > Metazoa > Chordata > Aves > Opisthocomiformes > Opisthocomidae > Opisthocomus > Opisthocomus hoazin. Next base: position 8,767,165 of record NC_134420.1, read on the forward strand.
GAAAGACTAGGAAATACTGGAAACTAGTAAACCTGCCTAGGAAACTGCTGAAGAACAGACAACCATGGGAATCTTTAACAAAGGAAAATACAGTTATCTTTTCTTTCATACTCGCCTTAAAATATTTAGCCATTTTTTATTCCTATCTGTCTGGAGGGCTTAAGGATGGTGGGTTTCTCTAATACACATGAACCTGAACCATTGCTAAGTATCTTGTAAAAAGAACCTATGTATTTACCTCCACAAAATCACTTTATTGTGCTTCCATTTTGGTTATTCTTGTTGTGCTATATTTGGCACAAAGGCAAGCAGAGCAAGAAAATGAAAACTGAAAACATCAGTATTACGTATGCTATTCTGCCATGAAGTCACAGCTTGCTAATGACCCCCTGCCTGCAGTCAAGCATGTGCCATTCCTCTTCATTTAACTCATGTAAAAGCGAACGTTTTAGCAATGCCTTTCTGAATTCTGAGTAAAGGATCAGTGAAGTAATTTGGGAATAGGTCTGTTCTGACACAACATTGTGGATTTGGTTAGGGGAAGACGGTATGGAACAATACCATGCCTACGAACTATATAGTGCATTTCCTGCCATGTGTTTGTGTTCCATATAGGCTATTTGTGTCTGTCATACAGTATAAGAAAACTATTATTAGTAGCCAAATCCTTTAATTTCTCTGTTCTTCAGGTTTTGAAGAGCCCATGGATTTCAGTGGGCTTGAATTTCACTTCTGATGTACACAGCCACCTTATTTCAAACACAAAACTGGCATTTTGTGCATTAATAGTAATAACAAGCTACTAATACTAATATTTTACCATTCTCTTTAATAGATAAAAGATGGAAAGATAATGTGCAGTAACTCCCAACTAATTTTTTTTAACAGAATATTTGATACTCTAATGCCTGGTAAACATTGCTTTAAAACCTTGGCTTTAACAGCAGGGAAGTTAAAAGACTCAGGTTTATTCATCTACTACTTCTCAGTGACAGCAATGGTTATTTATAGTATGAAGATGGCAGCTTTTAAATCTGTAAATTTTTTTTTGGCATTATAATTCAGGGTTATATTATGGCTAAAACTGTATGACACAGAATGATATGTCCAAGCACCAAAAGCACCAAATATTGTAGTATTTCACACTTTCCTATGTTAATGAAACTTTACAAAATTAATGCCACAACACCAGATTAAAAGGTATAATTTCTCTGTAGTTTGACTAGAGCTAGCTTTTTGATACTCAGTTCTGAAAGACAATGTTTGTACTTTAACAATTTATATAGTGATACTGTTATACAAACAATGAAATAGAGAATTTAAAACAAATGAGATAGATCAGGAATTAATTGTCCAAAGTCTGCTTTTTCTTTCCTTATGCTTAGCACAAATTAAAATAAAAAATGTTTAACTATACAAAATAGTAGACCCAAACAGGTAACCACCATGATCATCCAAATTCGCATTACGTACAGTCAGAAGAAAAATGTTGGGTCGTCTGTTCAGCACACAAATTTCAGGTTTTGGTCAATTCTGGAATTTGTATTCTTAAACCATAGCTTACATAGCTCTGGTAGAGCTTCTTTAAGAGAAAATCCTATAGAAGTCAGCATGTCCTCATCTTAAACTTCTATTCTTTGTGCTATAGCAAGGTATACAAAGAACAGAGCCTTTCAAGTAACCAAGTTACACATTTTTAACACTAACATAATGAATTTCATCTGAAATTTTAAAGAACATCAATACGGAAATTTGTGTCTAATTGAGCAATTCATTTTAAAATTATCTAAAAATCAAAATTTAACAATACACAATATTAAGGAGTCTCAAGAGTTCTTTTAGGAATTCACAAAATTTGCAGTTGAAACAAAAGCAAAAAATTTTTGACTGGTAACAAAAGGGTGGAATAATATGCTGCACACTTGTTTTTATTGTCAGTAGGATCTGTCTCCTATTAATACACAGAATCACACTTCAAAACATTCAAACACGCAGGATGTCAAATTCACAATTTGAAAATTGCACTGCCGTTTTTATCTGAAGTAGTACCGAATGGGGTTTGCATTCATTTTATATAGTACTTCAATGCCAGACAATCTTCTGAATATTCTAAAAATATTTTTTTCCAGTTTTTAAAGTTATTCCTCATTTTGTTTGGCTTCCCCTTTCTAGATTTCCCTCTTTTGTGTATTTATTTTTGATACAGTGAGTCACAATTTTTTCCAACATCATAGCTTTGTGAAAGAGATATATCTGTTTTATCTTCTTTCCCATCTGCTAATTCTCTAAGCAGCATGCTAGCGTTTATACCACTCATTAACGCTAGCTGAAGTGTATACATTCTTAGCCCATCGATACAGTTTTGCTAGCAAAAGCATTAAAAAGAAATTACATTGACAGTTTTTGAAGAAAGGATGATATGTCTGGAATCCCTACTGTTACTAGTTATATCTACAGAGTGCTAACTACCATGCAATCATCCTTTTATCATCACCTTTCATTGAACTTTATCATTTTTATGAGAAAGGTAAATGGTGTTGATTCTCTGAGGGTGAGAATACAGCTGCAGCAAGGTAAAGACTGCCTAAAGATGGACAAAGTAGGAATGAATATTGGTTAAGAACTGGAAGAAGGTATGAGGAAAACTGAAAAAAAAAATATCTATGAGGAAATCTGAAAAAAAAAATATCAATGAGGTAGGCATGGATCTAATCACTACGAAGTATAAATTGCTTGGTGGGCTAATAAATAACTTTTGCTGGGGATTTTTAGAGTTACAGGAGGAATTCAGGTGTGCAGCTGTCACTGCACTTCAGCAGAAATCACGGGCAATGTCAAGATCTTTCTTTTGGTACATAAAAAGGGGGTTGAAGATGGAAGGTGCTGAAAACCAAGGAACTCACTCATAAACCAAGGAAGTGACATGTTTTTCATTGGGTACTTCACTTTGTAGGTCCTTGATTTAATTCAGTTTGTATCTTTTAGAGTGATTTTTTTTTCCTAAGTCCCTACAGTTAGGCTTCAGTATGTGCAGGGAAGTAACTTCCCTGTCAGCTTTTTTCAGTCCTGAGACAATATATAATCTCCAGGTCAAACCCAGCAGGTCCTAGTTCTGTGCATCTGAGTGTGCTTTTCCATGAATGGACAGCAGACCTGAGCACAAGAGAAATCAGTCATGCTACTTCTATTCAAAAACAGGGTAGGTGATTTGCACCCTCTATTTTTACATTGTAGCTTAGCTGTTAAAACAGTCATGGGGGGCCTGATGTGGGTTGTCCCACTCTCAGGAGCCTCTTATAATACAAACTACAGCACAGTTGGTCAGAAATCTCATCACTCTCTGTGAAAACAGGTCATTACGCATTGAAAACTAATGAGGGCAGGGAGACAAAACCAAACGAGGACTATTCTGCATAGCAGTTATGTATTTAGCAAAGATGGAAAAAATTCATTTCTGGTCTCTGTTTTCCGATACTTGTCTATCTATGTTGCCTTAAGCGTAATTAAATAATTAATTGGCATAGTGTATAAAGCAGGGAGCAAGTTGTTGACTTTTGAGGTACCTATTTGTGGTACCTAATTCCTGTCATTGTTTGTATGACTTCAGTTTTAAAACTTTCAATCAGTTTGTTGTGGACAACAAAGAATTTTTATATATGGCATTCTCCCTTTTGGTATACAGTAGTAGATGCTCTGGATCTTGTGTTGGAAGCGAAGTTCTATTTATGCCTTTGTAATTCGCATTGATATAACTAGCATGTGTGTAGAGGCATACATATTTTACAAGTTTAACGCATGATATATTTCAATTATTAGAGATAAATCCAAATACAGTGCAGGAACTAAACCGAATAATGTTTTGGGATGGTTGTAAATTCTGAAGTGACCTGAATTTACATGACTGACATTCATCTAATAGTTAATGATATTTAAAAATACAATTGTGAATTTATCATGAAATTCCATTACATTTTTAATGTTTGTTAAATCTTTGAACTAATCTCAAATCTTTATTTCTTTTTTCTTACTCTCTCAATTGACTAGTACATAAAACGGATTCACAATCCAAATGGTGGGTTTTTTCTTCTAATTATTTAAAATGTGTTAAGAACAATCAATCTTTACATACTCACAGATGTATCAAGTAAGCAATAAAAATGATTAACAGTAATATCATAAAAATATTTCAGAAGCCTACACTGAAATATATGTCATCTTGCATGCAATACCAATCAATTAATAATTTTTCAGTATTCTGATATTTATTTAATATAACCTTTACACCAAGTCTGATTTTCAATAGCATTTAATTAACCTGTGCAACGACTGCAGTTGTGTACATAAATTAAAAATTTGTAAAAGTAATGGTCACTTAGGCAGCAACTACTATAATTTGTACATACAGTGACATTAATTATGCTCTCAAACTAGGCACATCATTGCTCTGGAGGGTGTAGAATTCTGGCCATATAGGTGTATTCTCTTCAACTTTTCACATACATGTCAAAGTAATAGCTATACATAGTGCAATTCATTCTTAGTCCAAAGGAGCTATTTTTCAAGGTAACATTAACATAAAAATAGCCCATTAAAATACAAATATAAACAGAATTGTTTATTCAATGTTAATATTTTTTTCTAATAGTGTTATTTTTTTCTGTAAGAAAGTGGAAATTGAGGTAAAGGATTTCTAAAGGGAGTTCTAAGCATTTCTTCGGAAAGGGTCTTCTTTTAGCTCCATAACAAAATGCTGTATGAAAAACAATCTACATGCAATTTCACCAAAAAAAAAGTTAACTGAGACTTTTTAAGATTGTCTTTTTACCTGCAATGTCCAGTACAGTCATTCCTTCAGTAGTGTTGCAGATTTTAGCTCCACCTTCACACTCCTTTCCTGAATGTTTCTGTCGCTCATTCACAGCCTGTGACACTATCATGGGCTATGGTTGAAGAGAAGTTCAATTCTGTGGTTTTGTCACCTTGTAGACACTCATAACTAGATATTCTAATGCTTTTTCTACTCAGCTCAATATCTGTCTCTATACTTAATGAACAAGGAGAAGCACACCTGCTTGACACGGCTGTTACAGTGATTAACACTGCTGTAGCTGAGAAAGATACTCTCTCTAGCATTCAAATATTCTTTTGAAAAGTGTGGGACAACTCATACTTCTCAGAAGTTGCCTAATATCCAGATGGACATTCGTGACATGGTTTATAGTGAGTTCCCACTTAAGAGCTTGTTTTTAAATCCATGAAATCGGTGTTTATGTTGAGGAATCAGGAGGTGGACTTTATGGACGAGACACATGTGGCCACCAAGAACCAGCTTAGTTACTGTAAGTCAATTCTGCAGTAACTGAGTCTTTTCCCAGACAATCCTATAAAATTACTAGCGTTTATAGAATACACTTGTGGCCTCCATTCCTGACCAAGACAAGTCACCATACCCTCCATGGTAGGTAACCCTCCACAGGCATGGTTCCTTGAGGGATGAGCTGGTAAGCTCTGTAATATCGATCGTGTGTTTTTCCATAGTGGGCTTATTAGCAATAATGCAAGTATTTAAGTTTAAGCTGAGAAGGTTTTAAAGAACATGTGTAAGAATGTGGAAAAATAGACAAGGAGTGAGTAAGTAGCAGCAGTGACTGGTCATTACAGTTGACTTTGGGGGATTGTTACCTACCAAAGGGAATGCCTTGGTCAGAACAAACTGCCCATTTTGGCAGCCAACTCCATTTCTATATGCAATTACATTCACTGCTTTCTGGTTCGTAGCTGCAGAGCTCTATTCTGAGACAGTCTGTGAGAAGCTTTCAGTGCACAAAGATGACAGAAGTTCTTGTAGAAGATGCAACGTATTTTAGCTTCCAAAGTGAAGAAGTCAGCCTTCAATAAAAAAAAAAAAAGAAAGAAATCTCATCAGGCTCATATTTTGCAATTGGAACACTATATACACGTAAATTTCTAAAATCAAGCCCAACATTTGATTTGAAATGAATACAGTTAAAACTACAATTTATTGAAATGGTGGCTGTATTCATGTCTGTTGTGCACATAGATGCCATCAGTGATCTAGTAACAAAGATTCTAGCCATTTTTAAAATGTGATAGAAGATTTCAGTCCTGCAAAATTTGGTGGTTTTTACTAGTGAGATACCTATTTTAAAGTTCGACAAATGTTCCTGTACATACGTCTGGTTACAGCTGAATTAGCTTTCATAACATATTGTTCTTTATTTCAAGTTAACATTATTTAGTTTATTGAACAGATAGTGTTATGACAATGTAATGTTTGCAGTAAAGAGGATAGTATACCTTCTAACTTCAATCCTTTTTGATATTAAGAGGAAAAGAACAATGAAGAGGAAAACAATAACAAATTTGGCGTAGCACAAAATAACACTGACTTGGCTAATGAAGCTCCCATTGGTTCAGCTAAATTTTTTTAAAGGCAAAAAAATCATTCTTAGTTCTGCATTCATGAATCCTGTCATTAGGCTTTGATCATAACTGCAGCACAATCCCAGATGCAAAACTGAGTGGTAACATGCCCAATTTTCTTTGTCTTTAGCAACAGAGGATTGTGCCCACACACACGCTCTTTTCTCTCTCTCTCTCTCTCCTTGTCCTGTAAAGGGCTACTTAATGGAGGAAGAACCAACATCTAGAAGCTAAAAGTCTTTTCTCTGGGTGTAAGATGAGTATTTGCTGTCTTTGTCTTTATCACCAGGCAATATTATTGTACTATGACAGAAGCTGGGGTTTTATTTATTTATTTATAGATGGACAATGGAGTTTCTGAAATACAGTTCTGGAATATCTCTAAATGTACTGCTTTCCCAGTTCATCACCAAATTAACAAGCATTCCTTCTATTTCCTCCAGCAAAAAAAAATCTGTTTATGAAAGGAAAATGTAAAAAATGTCAATGAGTTATAAAGTTGAGGGATTAGAAGGAGTTACAATTTCTTGATGGAACGAAAAGACAGTCTGGCCTAAAATATTTCTTGTTTCAGTCTCCCCAGAAGGTCACATATTTTAATGTCTAGGATTTTCACCATTACCAAGTGGTGGCTATCTTTACAGATTAGAAGAGAAGGAAAGATTTGTCATGGACCCTATATCATCGTGTTAGATACATGTGATCCATGTCCTGAACCGCATCCTATTACTATACTAAAAAAAACCATAACCCTTGCTATTTTTTCTTTATATTCTCAGTTGTTATTTTCAAAGGCACAATATTTTATTCAGCAGTAAGAGTCTGCTTCTACCATGGAAAGCCTTCTTTAAGTACTATGCAATAACAGAAATTGAATAAAATACTAGTATATAAAATGATATAGTTCACATCTCAAAGTTACATCAGACCCTCAAGGGATAGAAAAGCCATTTGAACACCACCTTCATCATGCCTGGCAGCCTGTTCTGTGAAATAAGTAACCATATGGAATTTAGGACTTTGCAAAATGCAACCTACTGCTTTAGGACTAAAATAAAATAAAATAAAAATCACTAGGTCAAATTCAGAGGTAAATATGAGTGAATCTAGAGGGAATTTAAGAGGCTTATAGTCTTCTGCTGTACCACACCCATAACATGTTGTGGTTGGTTGACCCCAGCCATCAGTGAAGCCCCCACCCAGTTGCTCATTCACACCCACCCAGCAGGATGGGGCAGAGAATTGCAAAGGCAAAAGCGAAAAAACACTTGTGGGTCGACATTAAGACACTATACAAAGTGAAGAAAAAAACCCAACTCACACAAAATTAAGTGATGCAAAAGCAATCACTCACCACCTCCTACTAGCAGACTGATGCTCACCCAGTCTATGTGCAATGAATGCTTTGGAGAACCAAAGTTATATGGCAAACACCTTCTGAAATTAATCCACTAATCTAAAGGCAGATGAAGCTGAATTAGTTGAACTTCAAGATCAAAAACACCAGAAAACGACTGTTACTGAAGGCAATAGATAACAAAAGGATGTGAGAAGTCAGAAGTCAAAGCAGGTTACACTCTGTGTTTCATTTTCTCACATATACTTTTTGGAATTTGACATCCAAATGAAAACATTTTAGTCATCTATGCACCTTTGTCAAGCTGTATGTAGGCCTAAAGAACCTAATTCAGTATAAGGAAATCAAAGGGAAGTAATTTCCTTTATACCATCTTAGATTTTTATAGCAAAATATAGCTGACTTTTGAAATTACTTGGTTTATATCAGAAAGAATGTTCTTTATTCATGCCGGATAATAGAAGCCCCAAAAGAGAAAGGTTGGCTCAGATGGTGGCCCAATACAAGACAGCTTAAATTTGGTATTCTTTCCAGTATCCTCTCTGTTCCTGTTTCTCAGCATGATTTTTCTCTCAGTCATCCATTTTCGTGTTCTACTTTCAAAATATTTGTTTACTGGACATAATCATCTGCGTGTAGGATAATAAACCATATACAACCAAGCAAAACAAACTCACCTGTTCCCAATATTGAGGCATAGAAAGGATAGCTATTAAAGATCTGTAGCCACTAATAATGTCTCTGCTCAGTGAAAAGGCTGAAAGCAAAGTGGAGAATAAGTGAGCCTTTCCATTTGATTTAATGAGTAAATGAATGCCAGCATCCCTGAAAATCGCTGGAGCACACAATGACCTCAGCTTGTCTAAACTGGGAGGAGCTCAGCGAGATGAACATCACTCATTTTTATGATAACGCATGAATTTTAAAACTATTTTAATCACAAACTGAGGAACAAATTTTACAAAGGTTTTGCAATGTGAGTTATTCTATGTGAAAGAAACAGGAGAAAGATTCAAACAAGTCTCTGTTCCCATACAGAAGTATTCCTCAGATCAGTAAGCAGCAGGATTAACTGCTGCAGAATTGAGGTGAAGCTGCTATAGAAAAGCAAAAGCACATACCATGTACCTAAAAAGCAAAGACATTTCTAGCATGATGAGTCTTTACCTTACGGCACATTGGTTACTGTCAAATAAAAACTGAGAAAAGTGATTTATACTGTACGCTTTCAGAACTAGAAAACAGAATGTTTTTATCAGTCAGGGAAGAGATTAGGAGTGTGATATCTACACACCCCCCCCTTTCTTATTTGACTTTATACATATCTTATTTTAAAACTAATACATGTCAAGGCTTAGCTTAAAATTTCCAAACTCTGAGATATAACTTAAATGTTCTTTCACTGACCATTTATTTTATACAGTTATTAATTTTTCTTCAACAGAACTAGCATTTGGAATTCCAGTGTTGCTATAACACATGCAAAAATTGGTCGAAGTATATAAAAGATATTATATTCATGTGAATTGTATTTAGTTCAAAGACAACAGCTGGGACAAGAATCTCTACACAAATATAAATCATAAATTATAGTCTTTGCTTGAAGAAATCCATCCAACTTACCTGAAAGACAACATGACACCCCCGAATTTTCACTTCAGTTCTTTCTTTAGCAGTTGGTTTTCTGGGCAATGATATTGATGACACTGAGTCGCTCATCTGGTGACACATCCTAATAAAAAATAACAATGTTAATTTTTGTTTTCTTCTGGTAATTAGGTTGATTATGCTTTTATTCTCAACTGCTTTTTACAGCAGAAGAAATTCAGCAATGCCTTAATACAGATTACTTTAAACTGCAATAGAAAGGTTATCTGCATGTTGACACAAACATCTCTGTTCCATTACCCCGAGTATCCACCTAGAGCTTCAGATTTGTCTGGTAATCCACGCTCTATTAGTACGCTGTGCACTAATCAAACCTTTCAAATTATTCACCTTTTGAAAATCAGGTACGTCTCAGAGCAGTCTTTCCCTTTACTAAGAAAACAGATCAGCCTTTGAACCCAACCAAATAATAGGTACTTGGCCCCTGTAAAACAGTTGCAAAAGCAGAGGAGAAAAGTTGTGTGTGCTTTTCTTGAATAAAAAAATAGGTAAGACCTCTGACTAGGTCATCAACTGGTGATAGTTTAGTCCTATATTACATCTTTATATGTCTGCTAGTTATTCACTAGGTTAGCTTCTAGAACAGTTTCTGGAATGGTTCTAGAGTCAACTGGCACATAGTTTAATCAGAAACAATTTCTCAAGTATAGATAAAAAATAACATCAAAGCAACATCAACAGCTTGAGAAAGTGGCATTGTTTCCCATATTAACATGAGAAAAACTACTTTAACCAAATTACTTCTTATTCTTGACATCCTGATAGCACACAGATTGCAGCTGTTTTTGTCTGATGTAAACAAGAAAGCATTTTTACGTTTTTATTGTCATTTTTAATGTTATTTTTTAACGTTATTTGTACATTTCCAGTAACTTTAATTTGTACTAACATTAACTGTAAAGAGCCACCCAGCTATACTCAGTTTCTCAAAAAGAGGCCACCAGAATGGTTGTGCGTACAACACGAGGGCAGCTTGCCTTGCTGAACACAAACTGCATCTACAGCATAATTGCAGCAGCAATTCTGCAGTGATACAGTTCATACAACACATACAGTTGCAGTCAGCTCAAAATTAAGTATTTTGGTAATAACAGCCATAGACCATTGTCTCTGAAAAAAAAAGAGATCTGATAGGAAGACAAATGGATGTTGGATCCTACAGAAGAAAAAAAAAAGGAAAAGCATGTGGTTCATTTTTTAAGAGGGTAAGAATCAAATGGGGTCCAGGAAAGGAAAAACATTTTCTTATTAAAATTAATAAATGAGTATTAAAAAAAGTGAACTCTTATGAGTTTTCTTTGGATTGTAGTTCTCATGCAAAATGGTTGCACAAGTTGAGATATAATGAAAAGCCAGTTTATCAGAAAAATATAAAAGAACTTGAAAATATAGTCCTGGATATACAAATCTTCAGTACTGTAGACTTGTTTTTGATTTACAGGAGATGCAAAGGGAATACTGTTTTTCTCTATTCAAGCAACCTACTTTGAATTTCTGTGGTTACTGCGGAAAGATGGAGCTTCCCTCTTCATGGGTCCACTAACTGGTTTAATGTCTCTTCTGCCACACGGCTGCTGTGGATTTCAGCTTTTAAGTGAAAGAAACAGAGAGAGCAGTAAACTGCACAGCAATCTATAAAACTATTGGCATTTCAAGCATGTTTGGCATGTCTCTGTGATTAAAGGCAAATGGTGCATACATGCTAATGTTTTCTCTCTGGTTTTGAAGGACACAGTGCCTGGGTTTATTATAGTAATACTACTGTGAGCCTCTACAACAGTGTAGTATTTTTATTTCACAATATTCTGGTCCAGATTTCATTCCTCATGTTGGAAGAGCTTTAAAGCAAAGAGCATTTCACCTACCTCTCCAACAGTCCACTATTGAAAGACTATGATTCATTCACTAGATAGAAAGAAAGTTCCTTGAGATCAGTCTGGAAAGCAATCCGTCATTCAGCCAGCATATTAGCTTTCTTCAAATTCATTTGCGAGATTCTTTGCAGGAAATAGTGGCTAATAAAGCAAGGAGATGACAGAAGAATATTGAGGCCCTATTAAAGTATTAAACCCAATTCTTTCTCACATACAATAAAGGACAGTCGGACAACGATCTATAAAGTTGCATTTATTTTCTAAGAAGTAATAAAAAGAGTTTGCATTCATAATATTGAGTCTGAAAACAGGAGCCAACGTAACACTTTCAATTGTGACTCTCTTCCCACAGCCAGTGTGACTGCTGTCACCCGGTGACTTGCCACTAATGTAACCTTGGTCCTAACATCCAGGTCAGAGTCCCACACTCCCAAAACCAGGGCCTGGGAAGGAGCGGCTTACAATGTGCTGGCCTCTCAACTCAACTGCCAGGTTGCACTTTCTTAAATCCTGCACAGAGCTTTGGTTGAGGTCTGAATAAGCAGCTAAATTTCAGGCTGATAAAATGCTCTGTGAACTTAAAATATTGAGTGTTATACACAAACGCTAGTCTTCAGAGTCTCTACATTTTATTGCCCAGGTTTCTAACTTTCTTGTGAGAACTAATTTAGAAAAGTAAGTATAATTGCATACTTGTGGACAAGGATATAGAATAGGAAGGTTGGATTTAAAAAGAAAAAGCAGAGGAAGGGGAATGGAATAGGAAAATATTCCAAAGAAAGTAAAAGGATATAATTGTTTGTGATTTTAGTAGTTCATCATCTTCAAATGATTCTTCATTCTTGTCTTTTGAGGATCCATCTCTATCTTCAAGTTCACCAACTCCTTCTTGCCAGGAGTATTTGTATTTTAAAAAGCAAAAACCTGCTTTATGGTTTGACTTTATGGGAATTGCTTAGAATAAAAAAAAAAAAAAAGAAAAAGCAAAGGTATATCTATACATTATGCAAAGTGACGAAATACATATTCTAGAGTACAGGGTATATGTATTCTACAGCATGGTACACTCAGGATTTCATCTAAGGATTAATTTTTATATAAGTGTGTATGTATATATATTTTTTTTTTCTCCAGTAGTAGTATGTTAACATATGAACACTCCTTTCTAGGAACTAGAACCCAGTATAGTTTCTCATGTGGCAGGACGTTCGCTGTGGAGCAGTAGCCCCACATATGATTTACAATCCTCTCTATGCTAGAGACAGGAGAAGCTCACTTTTTATTAATTTTAAATACTAGAAAAAAAAGGGGCTAAAAGATTGATCTCCCAGCTGGTCTGCTTTACGGACAAGCGAGAAGAAATCATGGCAATTCACATGGGCACCTAGCAGCGCACACTCGAGGCAGTCACAGTCTCGTAGCTCACTGTGTTTCTCTGGGCACTCCAAGGGCTTCACAGTTAGTGCAAGGTCTTTCATTTTGCTAAGAGCTATCTTCTCACATTCCCATGCAAAGGCCAAGTACATGTGCAGTTGCTGCACAGAAAATTTATGCAGTCTTTTTCAGCAAGTAGCAAAATTAGCCTCTGCACCTTTCAGACCTGTGCGATGCATCTTTTCTTAACAGGTAAAATCCCTTGTATTAACAGTGTTCCTTGGGGAGCTGCTTCTTCCTGGTACTCTTGCACATCATATCATCTCCTGGACTCAAAGGCCACGCAGTAATTAAACTCAGACTCAGAGAGTGACCTTAGCAGGGAAAGGCTTTAGGTCATTTTTATATTTACATTCTGGACATGTAAAAGAGGTTTTTTTACAGTGTAATGTGCTTCTAAAATTAAAATTTATCCATAAGTGACATACGCACTGGATTTCTGAAAAACTATTTTTATGCTGGGTTTCAATAACTGTCAATATAAGACTTAGAATTGTTTTAGAGTGAGATACTGTATTTAACTCTCCTAACCTATGAGAAAACATCGCCATCTGTTGCTCCATACAGCAAGTGCAGCTACTTTCTGCAGTTACTGTTAATTTCATTGCCCTCTGCGTACCTCTGCTGTTTTAAGAACTCAATTGTTTCCAGAAAAAGCTGCACTATTCCTGTTTCACACTGGAGTAGCATAATGAATTTCAATTAACTTACACGGTAAAATGTTGAAACAAGCATATTACTTGTGTTTTTCAATAATGGGATGGGTTAAGGATTTATGGGAGTTGTGTCATTGAGCAAAGGGTGATTTCTTTAATTGTTAGAGATTAACTGTTGGGGTGGCTAAGCACCAGGCTGCTGAGAAAAAACAGTGCATTTAGTCCTGTCACTGTTGCTTAAAAATCCTTGACTCTTACTTTGATGCTATAATGAAACAAATAGCCTGAGGTGACTGTTGTGGAAACAGATTAGAATTTGCAATACAGAGGAACCTGGGAAGAATGACAATCTGATTCTAACACATGCTCTTTCTAAATTTTAAGTATGTAATATCTAAGAAAGACTTTTATATTTTTGTATATAAAAATTTTCCTCTTTCTTGTTTTCACTCAGATGCTTAGGGTCAACAGCTAATCTTTTAATGGCCAAGAAAATAAACGAAAAATTCCATGCAAACCAAAATTCCTTCAACCCCAGATAAGATGTATGGCACCTACAATCTTCTGCTTTATTCACAGTTTATTCCAATTAGCTTGCACACTTCTAATTTCTTGTTGTTCTAATCTCAAGATGTATCGTACTATTGTTTTACTAATAAAAGTCACACACAAGTAACATGTGGCATTATAGAGGGCTAGAGAAATTTGGTTTCATTTAGGAGGAATGTTGTTCTTTTAACTCAGCCATCTACAGTTAAAACTTTGCTTTTGAATTCTTAGATATGCATCTGATGCAACAGGAGAGGGAGCAAACTAGATTTCACAAGAGGAAAGCAAAGATCTGTGATCAGTGCAATTTTAATCCATTCTCTCAAAAGCACTTTTTAATCTTATTCCAGTTCTGATTTACTGAATAAACATCTCCTGCTTCAACTTTCCCATCCTCATCCTTCCTATTCTTTCCCAGTCTTCTGCTAGTTCCTGATTCCAGATCTTACCTTGTTTCATTCCCTCTAGTTTTGATCTGTAACTTCTTGAAAATTTGACACATAGCATCACTTAGCATGTGCAACTGGTAGGATAGAAAAGCTAGAAATAGTTCAACACTGATGCCAGCTTGGTCTTGTTATTTTTTGTTAATAATGTGTTTTGGAAATCCAAAAGGCACAAACAAAATGCCTTGTTTACAAATACTGGCAGCACAGTCTCATCAGGGTGTCCACACGGCTTTGAGTCACAAAGGCTAAGTTTACAGAGGCTAATCTACAACCAGCGAAAATGGGCTTCCTATTACAATTTGTCCACTGGGCACTGAATTCCTGTATTAACCACAGAGGCAGCCTAGGAAGATTAGCCTCATTAGATTAAGGGCAGTTTTTGTGGATAATGACGGTACAAATACCATGATAGTACGCAGTCTATATGTAGCTGCCTTTGAAATATTTTATGTATCTGTCTCTGTTCTGCTAAACTTTATGGATCACAGCTGCCAATATGACAGTTCCAGATTACTTACAAATAATGATCTGAATAGTTTTCCATATTTTTTCTTCTGTTTCTTCCTACAGCTCCTTATTTAATTTTTTCTTCTTCAAAAGCAGCAGAACATCTGCCCATGGAAAGTCTGGCTCCAGCTGTACTTGCCTTTACTTCTATAACTCTGAATCCAAAGATACATACAGTTGTCAGTAGACACTGTTTTGTTATTGTTGTAAAGGGTTAGCTACGAAGCATTGCTAGAGTATTGCTAAAAATGAGCTTGTATTATTGTGTAAAAATCAGTAAGAAACTTACTTTCTGATGGACGCGCGATAATTTTGAACTCTTATCCCAACTTCGCATTCTCCAGAACGCTTCCTGAATTTTTTAAGACTTAACTATGATTGTACTTTTTTTTTTGCTCTGTCTATACCCTAAACCCCAGACCTGGAGGATAATTCTGAGACACAGATACTGGTAAAATTACAGGATTATTCTAGGTGTACATCATGAGATATGAATCTACTTTATCCATCTCTAACATATTTTCATTTTAACTTTCTGCTGTGCCTGTACTCTGTTGATATCCTTACCTTTTCTCTTACTGACGTTGAGTTACACATGTATTTAAAAGAACACTTTTATACCACCTGCTGTGCAAAGATTTCCACCATAATCTTGAACACTGTTTTGTTAAGTTGCAGGGGAACATCTGTAAAATAAATGCTCCTTTTACAGCCAGGGTAAATAAGAAACAGATTCGTAAAGTAAGACAGTACATTTGTACCATAGCTGAGTAGAAGTCAGTCTTCTGGCTTTCTGCTGTATTCAGCTTATGTGTGGGTTTTCTCAGAATATATGACAGTGTTGATGTTTCATAAGCATTAAAAATGTCTTTTAGTAATTATTTTTCTTGCTTAGATGTTACGAAACAAGGACTTTCCTTACTCATAAACTGCATTTTACAATTTTCTTCAGAACACCTATTTTTGTATGATGAAGAACGCCATGTCCTTGGGGATAAAGCATAAGATTTATTTTCCTTCACCTCATCAGTAAAGTTGCATCATTTATGTGCAGTTTTGTCACCCTGGAATGTAATGATTTATTGTCTTAGAAATGACACAGAAAGAAAATTACTATGTTATTATTTTAATGTAGATACTGCTTATGACTTGACCCCTCAGTTCCCAACCTCTTGCACTGTTTGCTGCTGTGGTCGCCAAGTCAATTGTTCGAGGAAAATGAACCAAGCTAAAACAGGTACCATGCACACACACAAAAAACCCCCAGCAAACACGCCCATGACAGGATAATTTCACTACTCTAGTTTAGAGAATAGCCCTACAAACAGTGGGACCATCAAAAATGGTCACACGTGGCTGATGACAGAGCAATGGGGGGACTTTATCGACTATATTGTAATGCCTCCATTCTGCACGTATTCCGTGATATTCATTTCCTTTGACATGTAGGTGGATCCACCAACTGAAACGAACGTTAGAGCAACGTAAGAGATAAGGAGGACTATTTCAAATAACCTTATAAAAAGAGAAATTCAGCAACTTATAAAGAAAATGACAACCAAGTCAAACAACTCCAGAATCTGCCGAAGTCAGAGGTGCAGAAGCTAGAACAATTCATTAATGCTCCATGCAAGATGATCTGAATTATTTTAAGAGCACTATATTTGCATTTTAGATATAGCAGAATGAACTAATTATGAAATGTATGCGTCAAAGATTTCAATTTCAGGCTTGACTTTACTTTGGAGATTAATTTTTTACTTTATCATTTTTGCAGGCAGTTCAGTGGACAGCCTTATTTGAATGTTACTCATTGTTCAGTGATGTATGAAGTGTATTTAATCAATGTGAAGAAAGTAATATTAAACTATTATCAGAAGCATCAAATGTTCTAAAAATCTCAAAAGGAAGGTCAAAAAGTACCATCTCTGCTAACAATATGAGAAACAATGTATTTAACTTATTCTTTACATCAGAGTTTTCCATAGCATATACATTATCCTTTTTCATTTAAAATTACAATGTAAAATGTGGTTTTTTATACTCTTGATTAAAAATATCATCTATGTAGCAGATCAAATAAGCTTTCATTGTTTTGCTACAAGATATTTAAGTAACCTTTTTAGAGTTGATGTGCATTTTAAATAGCTGGCTGCAAAAACCTTTGGCAGGACAGTCCTTGTGGTCATCATTAAATCATCTGTCAGTGTGTTAGTTATTACAGAATAAGGTGATTGCCAACAAGGACAGTTATTTCAGTAATTCATGTGTTTTTGCAAGTATTGCAAATGCCTCTTTTATGAAGACTCAAAGCTGGTCTTAATAAAACCATCCCACGAGCCTCTATTTTATGCTTTTAAATCTTTTCAGGGCCACTAACGCAATGCCAAACATTTCGTCTTAGTTTTGACCAAGACAGCTTGACACAAGAAACCATTTGCCCAAAGGCTATGAATGAGAAAACCATTCATTTTCGAGCCAGCAGTTCCAACCCTGCTGTCCAGCGCTGCTCCATGTGAAGTGCAGATGGGATTTCAGTCCCTGTCCAAGCAATGGCCACCTTCTAAGAGCATTTTCACAGTGGGTGCCACAGTTTAAAAACTTGTGGATATAAAGTCAGAACTCTTTCAATGTCACTGCAGACTTAACCTCAGTGGGTTAGGTTAGTGTGGAAGGCACACCATGTCAGCCGGTAAAGTCACTGCCCAAAGGAGCCAGAGCCATGCCAACAGGCAACACTTTTTTGACAAACTTGGACTGGAAATATTTATTTTCCATATTCACTGCCTCACACTCATGTATCATATAAACAGCAATGGAGCAAGAAACATTAAAAAAAAGCACCAAATGATCTTAATAAGTCCTACATCGCTTGCACTTTCTATGTCTAGGAAGGCATCAACTCTAGCTCAGAAGTCCAGAAGTTACAGTTGAAATGAACAGAAGAGACATGAAGGAAGAGACTATGCACGTGCAAACCATTCACAAGGTAAGATATGCTCAAAGGGTAATAGGCAATGTCTGTTTGAACTAAGAAATGAATTCATTGCATAATAAAAAAGTGGTCTCTTTTGCACTGTGGCTCTTGGAGTAGGTTTCTGATTAAATAATGGATAACTGATTATTTTTTTTTCTAGTTGAAGATGTACTCAAAGTTGACTGTGTTCAAAGAAATTTATTTTATACCACTATTAAAATGAATTACTGTCTCCTTATTGTCTTTTTAACACACTTCTGATATCTTATCCAATAATAGGTAATGGTTTTGCTTTTGTCTCTATTGTCATTACACCAAACATGCAGTTTCACAGGCATAAAGCAATAAGGCTTCTTGACTGAGGACTTCTATAGAGAACAGGCTATTAAGAATGAGCAGTACTTCAAGCAGCTAGTAAAAATGCTTTTAGTGAAAGAGCAAAAGAGCACTTGAATTTGATACATTTGCTTCAACAAACCTTCCCAATTTCTGCTTTGGCTTATTAGTATGTTGCAGAGAACGCTGTGTATATTTGAAGTTAACCTCACACAAGTACATTGTAAGTGTTTATACAGAGCAATGACATCCAATATACAAGAACACACAGGCTGACAGACAAAGGAAAATGTTTCTAGCTTCTCAACCTTGGAAGCAATGAACGTGCAAAACCATCTGAAGTTTCAAAATAAGTATTCCACAGGACCTGTTACAGCTTATGTATGACCTTCATTCTGCAAACACAGCAATCACCTTTTAAACATCACTGCTATGAAGAGTTCCCTTGGCTTGCAGAAATCAAGGATAACGAAGTCTTTTCAGGATTAGGTTTATACAGTCTTGCAGAATACTTTGTCTTCTAATTTTATGATCAGAGGTGACTGTGCAACATCCCTGGGGGAAAGTACTATTAGAAATGCATCAGGCTACTTTAAACAGTTTTTGATGGGACTGGCATTTTCCCACTTCTTCAATGAGTGCTGAGTGTACATAAATTATTACTGTCTCCTATTCTTCCTCTTATGTAATTTTGTTACCTCTTTTTGAACAGATGTATTAGCACATGCAGGCTACTACAACTACACAGCCCGACAGGCAACAGTCATCTACTCAAGCAGACAACTTTTGATTCAATTCCTGATTAATTAACTTCCTCAATTACAGCCCAGTTCTGTCACCCTAAAACACTCCAAGTTGTACTTACTGACTGCTAATGGCAACAAGTATGTCAATGTGACTAAGAATGGAGCTGTATCCCTCAAGCAATAAAACCACTGTTGCTGCAATTTAAGATTACTGGGTATATTAAAAAACATATAAAGTTTTAAAATGCAAATAAGTACTATAGGTATGAAAGGATATCAGTGGGATAAGTTCATCCTGTACTAACAAAACACCTCTTATTGGTGATTTTATCTGATTTACAGGTGGAACATTGGTGAAATAAACAACAGAAAAAAAAGTTTCTCTGAAAAGCCAAACACTCAGTATCATGCTGTTATGGAAATAGCAGTCTCTGAAAACTTGGTGTTTCAGTATTAAAAGTCAATAGAGCAAATCCCAAAGCTTCATTATATTTCTTGTATGTATTTCTTCTTCTATTTCTTATGTACCAAAACCACAGACTGTTTTCATTTATTCTTTTTCAAATGGCAACCTTCACACGGTATATCTGCAAGGCAAATTAAACCCACTCCGCTTTGTTAGATTTAGCATAAACTAAACAAAGTACCATAAATGCTATTACTTCTTGCAATTACCACATTAAATTCTCCATTTGGAAGGATGGGCACCATGTATGTTACCTTGTTCCAGAAAGGATTCCCTGCTTTGGAATGTGTGTGTCCCCTCATGCACCTCCCGTCACGGCCATCTGAAAAAATACAGTGAAGTCTTTACAATTAAAAAATGACAACAGAGGATGTTTATTAAATAGCTATATTAAAATTTCTTCCATTCTCCTATCAGATGTATTGTGAAATTACAGGTGGGCAAGTTGAAATTCTGAATCCTGAAGCTTGGAGTCGGCATTACATGCTGAAGTAGGTCTTCAAACACAGCTTCCACAGATAGTTCAAAAACATAACCTCAGATGTAACAGAACGCTGATTCTGCAGCTGATCAGATGCACTTGAACTTAAGTGCAAGAACACATGCCACATTTTGATCTAGGTCTACCATTTGAGCTTTGATTTTTGAGCTTCACTTTAAATAGCTTCTTGACATTACAGAACACTGAGATGTGAAAACACATGATGTATGTTATATGTATGTTATATATTATATATACATGATAATGTAAACATTAATGTGTTAAATCGAAAATGCTAAAGTAAATGTTAAATAGTAAATATTGAATTGTGTAGTAAAGAAAATGATCAGCTGGTATGTATCAGCTTGAAGTACCACTAATAACAATTTAACAACATCACAATGTACTTCAACTACATTACCTATGCCCCCCCCTTCTTAGATACACAAATATAGAACTGCTTTAGAAATTTCATGGAAGTATACTCAATTTCATGTATGTGCTTAAATTTATATTTGATTTATTGCTTACATGACTTAATAGAATGTTCTGCCAGAGTTGTCTTCTAAGGTCAACTATACTGATCATTTACAGACAAACTCAGCATACTAAACTTTCACTTCAGATTCTTTGCTATATAGATCTTGGGTTCACAAAAGTTCATGGAATGTTAGATGTACCTAGGTACTCATGCTGGATCACCTTGAAATTCCTGGAGACAAAGCTGAAGTTGAGACATATTTTTCTGAGATGTGTGGTTTTTAGCAGTAGAGAGGTTTACTTATCTTTCATAAGTTTCTGTGAAATTCTACAAGGCTTTAAGAGTCTCACTTTTCTTCAATGAAATATAATTTAGATATTTAATAGTTTCAGTCAAATCCTCAGAAATTATAAGCTCTCCAAATCAGAATGCAATTTATCTGTGATGCCAGACATTCAAACTTTTTAAAGAAAGCATTAGAAAGATGCAGAAGAATAAACAGAGCAACAGTCAAATTATCATGTTAATTTAACATCATTTCATACTTAAAATAAAAGACAATCTGAAATAAAGAATCTTAAGGCAATATCAATGAAAATACTTTCTGCTAGCAAATATAAAAGAAAAACTCAAGAAGATCCCATACACTTGCTATGACATTTACATGGGATGAAGGGGTCAACGGATGTTCACAAAGCCTCCTAAAAGAACACTGCAACAGCGCAGATCAAACAGAACAGCTGAAAGATGCTGCACTCCACAAAGAAGCAGCTAGAGCTTTTGTGCAATTCAAGTACAAAAAAGAAGTGAATTTTTGTGGATATATTTTATTTCTTCAGTTTTAGCTTAGCAAAAAAGACAGGAAATTTCATTTTGCTTTGTTTTCAGTTTGTTTTTATCTTCACATTGGACTATAGGTCAGAGTAACTTGAACTAGGACAATTTTACTTCTAGAGAAGTAAAAGAAATGCGCTCTGGAACCAGAAAGAAATAATTGAGCAAATGCGAGTTTAGTTATCCTATTCACTTTTTACTGAAATCATTGAATATGATCAAATTTATTTGCAAAATTCAGAATAATTTGCTACTTTAGCAGTCAACAATTGAAATTAACATAAAATCTAACCGTCAGAAAAAATTGACGTGAAATAAAAGCGTTTCCAAGTGACTGTAGTGCAATTCTCCTTAGCAGTTTGAATGTTGCTAACATTAGAGCCAAATAAGTGTAAACTGACTCCATTTAAAAATAAAGTTTTGCAGCAACAACATAAAAAATTGTCTACAGAAGGGCAACTGAATCTCAGACCATCAGATTTTTTTTTTTTTTCTGTGTGCACAGTGGATATATTCAAGTTTATTTAGATATCTTGTGGTTATAGATAGCAATGTGTACAGTGCACATTGCACTGCAGGCTTAGGTGTAGCAGACACGAAACTGATCTACGTGAGGTTATGAATACTGCATACTGACCTTACCATGTGGATTTATAACTTCAATTGACTGATTTATAGCTTTGTCTTCTCACAATTAATTCATTGCAATCAATGAGAATTAGACATATTTTTTAAAAAAATCGCTCCATATAGCATCATGCTGAGCCTAACATACTAGTTTTGGTGTAGATGCCCAAGACAAGGACCCAAATCACCAAGTGCAGCATTAAACCATTTTCTCTCTCTCTAGAGAGGAGTCTGTTCTTGAAGGTGTGATTTGGAAAGCCATTTGAAACACTCATACATCAAAGTTTTCTTAGAAACTATTCTTGCCTATGTTATTGTTATGAGTTAGTAAGTCCCTGATATGACAAACTGTCAACATATAGTTACTCATTCTTTTTTCCCTTACACATCCTTAGTACAGTAGCTACAGGCGACTACTTTTGGCTTATGAACATTTGAGAACTTTGGTCACAAAGTGCAAAGGAAGGAGGTGTATACATGGGGTACAGCTGGATGGGTAGATAAGCAATTCTGACACTCAGGTGACAGAAATGAGACCTTACTGAATCACAGAATGTTAGGGGTTGGAAGGGACCTCTGTGGGTCATCTGCAGCCTCATTGAACTTCTGTTAGAGGATTTTAATTTATATACCTTAGTTTGCAATATACAGAAAGGCAGAGAGCTAGGCTTTAGATGAGTTAGGTTGCTGGAGATTGCCCAAACTTTGATGTCGTACATCTTTACAATAGGAAGCAGCGGTCACAAACATGCTTAGAAGACAGTCCTGTCATTATCGTCTCAAACGTGCTGTGGAAAATGAGTGGCACTTTCTTCAAATCCCAGAAAGGGGCATGTAAGGGTCTCTGACCTAGTTGTTTCATTCCAGGAGACTAGCAAGAATTGCAATAGGATTAAACAGCTGCATCCTCAGCCCAGGCAAAATGAAGACTAATCCATGTATCATTACCTGACAGTCTTGGAGAAATCCAAAGGTCCACATGACAGTACAGGTAAAGTCAGAGATTTAAATGAACCTTGCAAGTCATTTGAATTATTTGAAGCTATTATGTCAATTTTTAGTTTATGTTCATTTTGATAGCTGTTTTACATACTTGTCTTTGGGTGGAAGATGTGGGAAGGTACCTAATGTGACACTCAGAGTCTTACGTTACACATTCCTGATAAGTCGTAGCTCAGACACAGTAAAAGAGAGTTATCCCAGATTTTTTTGTCTCCAATGTCTGGACAACATAAGGACGAAACCTTTCCACTTAATACTTCTATTCTATATAATAACCAGTAAAACTAGATCCAAACAGTGCTCAAAGTCTGATTTACATGAGAAAAAGCAATTTATTACTTTCTCGACTTCACCTATTTTAAATCATAGAAAAGATTTATAACCTTAAACTTGATTAAAGTTGTTAAAAAGCAAGTTTATAAACTGTTTTACAAAACTGGTGAGATGTGACAGTATCTAACTTGAGCAAGATTAGATAAATTAGTTACAGCTGATAGTCAGAAAAAAACCCCATGGGTTTCAAGTTATCCAAAGAGATAAAAGTGGGTTAGATAAAAATTAGTTATGATGAATTTTCCTCATTGTTATAACTTTCACAACTTAAATAAATTACAATATATCCACCATAAAACCCACAAAGCTTAGCCTGGTTTTGAACCTTCTGAAGCACTATAACCTTTTATAATAGGTCCCAGTCCTCTCTTGGGGTATGTATCAATGCACAGAAATTCACGCAAGTCCATCAGTCACACTTACCTCCACCTCTAATCCCTTAAAAGGGGACAAGCTCGTTACTTGTGCTAGATTCAGTATATGCAGCCAAGACCATTATTTGTAGTAAGAATTCACAGGAAGTGTTTAAAAGTCTAACACATGTTGCAGGTTGAAGTCACTGTTTATCTTCCTATTTCTATTGATTCTGGAATTGCCCAGTAGTATCTCTCGAACTAAGAAGAAAGCTGAAGTTATGCTTTGCAGATGCTTTAGTCATAGGAACAAATGCTATTTCATAACAATTTTTGTTCAGGTTTGAAGGTTTCTTAGCAGAAGTAATGCAGGCAACACTGAATTTGCAATTATTTTTTAACTTAGTATTGTAGTAAAAGATGTAAAAAAAGAGAATATATTTGTTTCGCTATTAGGAAGCTGTCGTAGTGTAATCACGTCAGTTTTAATTTCTTGAACTACGTTGTGTGCTGCTTCCCCTTTCTCCTGACTTAGAGCACTGCCTATAATGTATCATCCACTCATTGATTTACATACTTCGTCAGCTGGAAATTAGTTCTTATTTTTATGTTTCTTCTGCTCCTAGCAGCACTAGAAAGAGGCTCTCAGACCAGACACTCAATAGCAAGGAGTGTACTCCATGGTTCTGCGAAGTTTCTGCCAAGTTTTCTGTATTATTAATGAACATGTTAATTAATAATAATGAACATATTAACGAACATATGCCATAAGGTCTTTGCAGAAAACCCTATGAGGGTGGCAAATTTCAACACCTGGTGAATTTTTATAGGCAATTTATAAGCCTTGTGTGTTACAAATGAAAAGCTCACATATTTTAAACTATAATGAATTAATGACTGCAGTTATAGTAACTATAGATACGCAGAAAAAATTTATATCATTACAGAATCTCTTGTGTATGTCTTGTCACCTGCCACCGAGGGTTTAGAAGTCGAATTTCTCGCAGCCAGCACTAGGTGGAGACAGTGATTCACACAATGCTTCCCGACAGACACCCCTCGAGCTGCTGAACCACAGCTACTGCCAGCTAACATGATTTCATTCTTGTATTCAGTTTATTACAGATTACAGGGTTACAATTGTTTGGGGTTTGGTTCTCTTTTTAGTAGTTGTCTCAAAGAAAGTGAAATAAAATTACTCATGCTAGCATGTGTCCCTGAATCTTTCACACGCATGTATGCCTATTTAAGTCACAAAACTCAAGGTAAACTATAAACAAAGTATCAGAGTTTTATTTCCAGGCTTAATACGTGTGAAATTTATTTAGTAACAGTAACTCTGATCATATTTTTATTTGAGCCATAAGAAAAATCTTTACCTGTGTTCTGAAATTTACTTTTTAAACTAGAAAATGCATTCTTATACTTGACTAAATCAAGCCTTTGTGAAATCAAGGATTCTTTTGAAATTCCTGGAAATAAACAAAAAATAAATCCATAAGTGTTGGTTTACTTTCCCCCTGTGAAGTCAATATACTGAGCCTACCACAGTGTATTTAATTGTCCTTACCACAGAATGGTGTCCCAATTAGCAGCTAGAGAGAATTCTCGCACAGCAGTCAGGAACAATGATTGATATCACACATCCCGTCCCTTTCTTTAACTTTGTATGCACTAGTTTTGAACAGTTAAGCGATGCTAAAAGAAAAAAAACAACATGGAAAGATAACTGCATGCAACTAAATAACTGCCAAGAGAGCACTTTGCAGATATTTCGGGTTAAAATTTAAGAAGTGGCTAGTGATTTAAGAAGGTATATGTCATCAGTGTGAGACAGCAGGTAATCAGCAGGAAGTAACTACACAGTGCAGTCTGCAAATCTGACATTTTTTAATTATAAAAAGTTAAAACCCAGGCACATAGTAAGTCCTTTTATTTAGGCTGCTGTTTAAGACAAAAGCAGCTGGAGTTCCTGTGCTAGTATACTATCTCCCTATTGTCTGAAAGACGGGACCTCCTGGCAGTGACATTGTTTTGACTTAAAAATCATTTTAACACACTGAACTGGAGTCTAGGCTAATTTCCCAATGGCAATCAAACTTCAAATTTTGAATTTGGCTGAGCCTAGCTGTAGCTAACTGCAGTCTATGCAGCCACATTGGGACAATACATCCAAAAAGATCCTCTTGAAAACATCTGCTCCAGTTAGCAGAGACATAGTAGGTGTTTGGCAAATTTCACTAGCAGCCTGCTGACATTTGATCACAAACTGGCTGGAATTAATACAGCCTGGGCTGATTTATTTGGGTTTGTTTGACCCTACTGCATCTTTCAAAAAGAAAAAGAGAACTATTGATTATTACTGTGCTGGTAGAAGCTGTTCATGACTTTATTAAACAGTGAGAAAGATGAACTGGCTTCATCCAAGATGACTTTGGGGTATCCAGTTCTCTCTAAGAAGTGAGCATACTACAATTTGCTGATTGATGACAGACATCACACCCAAAATAAGAAAATGCAGGGTTGTTTCTGAAGCAAGCAGGATAATAGTTCTCAGAGGACCTGATGCTGTGTTCTGTAGCTGTCCTACAGCTTTTTGCCTAGAGTGAAGGGAAAAAGAGAATCGAGCAGGCTGCTTGAGGGTCAGAAAGTCTGAGGGTAGTTAATATACATTGACCTCCTGGTCATCATTCACCAAAATTGTCTATAATATAAATTACTGCTGCAGGTGAGGAACTTCCATCATTTGTATGTGCTTCCATGTGTTTCTAAGTACTAATAGCTTAATTGGGATTATGAGTTTTTCTGGCTATTTTGGAAATGAGAAGGCTCCTACCAGTTTTAACAAATTTTTTGTCGTCTTTAAAACGTGTTATCAACACTTACATCTAACCTGAAAACAAATGCCTAAGGGTACCTGATCATATGAAATGGACCAAAGAGGACTTCTGAAGGTCCACTAGTAGCCATGCTGGTGTTGGGTGGATGGTTGCACTTGATGATCTTAGAGGTCTTTTCCAACCTATGGTTCTATGACAAGGTCCTAATCAGGGCACAAACAATTTGTGTTTACGGTTTGCAAAGCATATTGAAAAAATCCAGGCTGTCCTTCAAGAATATTTTACCAGCACTTTATTTCAGTCTTCAGTGTCTGGTAAACAAACAACAACAACAAAATCTAGCGTTTTCTCTTACTTCTATTTTTTTCAATGACTCATATATTTCATATTATTAAACTATCTATTACTAAAAAACTGGAATCTAGTTCTACTTTTCTAGGGGAAAGTGTTACAGACTGAGTAGCTTGGGGGAAACAAGTAGACACCTATTCAGCCACCCACCTGTCCTGAGTGGTTTATTATATTCAAGCAACTGCAGTGCTCATTTATAATCTGCAGTGATTTTGCATCACCAGAGTCCCTATTAGACCAGGCAGGTTGTGATTGTCTTATTTTAGCCTGTTTCTAAATTCTGGCTATTTCTGATGCGCTCACTGTACCTTCCAACCATGAGAGAATCCATAATAGGATATGAAGAGTATCAGGGTAGCCACATATGAAGAGTATCAGGGTAACCACATACTTTGGACTTGATTTTGGTGACAGTAGAATGAATTTCAGGGCAGTAATTTGATCCTAAGCACTCTGAATAAGACACAGATATGCCTGTTCAGTAGAATGAACTCTTTTAAAGCCAGCTATGAAATAACTACTTTAAAAAAAAAACAACAAGCAAACCACTTCTCTCCCATACTTTCTGAGACGGCTTCCCTTACATGGGGGCACTAACATGAATTTTTTCTTGTGTGGAAAGGCAGACATGAAATAAAGGATTAAAAATAAAAGCTTTTAAGGTATAAAAAGAGGACCCTTCCATCTTCTATCAAGATACAATTATATTATTTCTAACACTGCAATGAAGCAAACTGCAGTGCAGTATATAACTTGAATATGACACTGTATATAATAATTACTTTGGTGAACCCAAAGTAGCCCAATCAGCATGTCTTTAATAAACATATATGAAAAAAACAACAGATTAGGACTTTGTTATTGCCAAGGACAAATACGTTTCTTCAGTTGGGCAGTCTGCACACAGCAGTGCGGACTTGGCTCTTCTTCCAGCTTTGGTTTCTTTGTGTTTGATGCAGACTAAAGTTCAAACCTTGGTATTTAAAATTGCATTCTGAATTCTGTAGTGAAGAGTAACCAGATTTTCAAAGACTCTTTAGTGTAGAGCCTAGAACTCAGCAGGAACTGTAGGTTCTCTGGAAAATCCAAGTCACTTTTTGTATTAGGCTTGAAATACAGACTTTAAGAAATCTAAGCTAAAATAAACCTATTCGTCGAAATTATATGCTATGTTTAATATTTGTAAAACATAGCTCTTTCATGAAATCTGATGGAAACTAATACTTCCCTTCCACTTTAAGCCATGGTATTTTTCACATATCTGGTTTTATGCTACTTATAAATATCTCTCCAAATATACCTGACTAAGTAAGGCATTCTGAACTCTACATGCAGGGGTTGAGGGAGAAGGAAAGAAAAAAAAAAACACCTTTCCCTTTTACCTATACATAAAATCTTTAGGAGAGGCGATTGCTTTTTGAGATCTCCCTTTGATTTCTTGCATAGCTGTAAGTTAACCTCCACTAGAGCAGTCCAACATAGCTGAGGGAGAGAGACTGCATTAGGCTGCAGCTCTGCAAGCCATATGTGGCATCCACAACACTGCCCTGGATGGTACAGTTCTCTGAGTACCTACTGGGGATGGCAGGGTGGGCATTCCTGGTTTACTGTGGAAGGCAGAAAAGCCGTGTGTGTGGCTTTGTTCTGTTTTCTATTTATAAGGTTGGGGTGGGGAGGTGACCCAAAGGGATGACGATGAACCCACTTCTGTAAGGTTGAAAGGTGGTACCAAACAGTGAGAGCTGACAGAGTTTGCAAAATTAAGCCAGTACGTAGCATCTCAAGAAGCTATCTGAGGTGCAGACACTCTCGAGCAAACTCTGTATTGAACGTATGCTATTTACGCATCACTAACGTGCTAATCATATCCTTCTCATACAGTCGCGTTCCTGCTCCTGGTCACAGTTTCTTCCACACACACTTCTTTCGTCATTCTGCGTATAGTCTAAACTGTTTTTTCTTGCAGATTATTTCCAGATTACATATGTAGCCACTTGTTGATATCACTCAATATTTAAGAGTTCAGTGTAGCAGAAATACAGTAAGGGACAGAAGCATGATCAGACAATACGTAGGCACGGGGTCAAAGGAAGCGTGGTTCTTATACAGTGCACTACAAGTATCTGTATGCCCAACAGATCACTGGGGACAAAAGCAGTCTAAAAGCTCAACTGAAATATATCAACAATAAGGATGCAACAACAGTGCCAACACTGACAGCTACATACACGAACAACGTAAAGGGTAGTAATTGCACAAAAGCCCCAGCCCTCCAGCATGGGGTTAAATTCCCATCCATACAATCCCTACAAACCCCCAAACAACAAAAGGCACTAAGTCAGCGTTCTCACCTATGCTGTCAGATACTCTTCAAGCCTTCTTCTTCAGCCATATTTTCTGTTCCCACACAGTATTGTTTACAGTATTTAAATACACTCACATACAAAACTACAGCTTCTTTAACTTATATGTTCAGCAGACAAATAATATATGCCCTTACTGAAATTCTTGCTGAACTAAAACCACTGGCAAAACTCCCATTGATTTTGGTGCAGCCAAGATCTGAATCATGGACTTCAACAACAAAAGACGGAAAACATAAAACATATTATTCTAAGTAGAACTATTGCTCTGCATTTAATATAGTTGCAGAAAGTGAGATGTAGTTCTGCGAAACGATGGTAAGGTGGTTTTTTTAATGTGCACTGCATACATTTTTTTTTAATATACAGGCACAGTAAGTGGTATGGAAAGTAAGGCATGTGAATTGAAGTGGAGGCATATCCCTGATAATTCACACAAGCAACTACTGCCAGATCTCTCTAAATAAAAAAATATTAAAGAGGAAAAATTTATTTTTTTAACCTACAATGTTTATTATCCTAATACTCAAAGCTCTGCAATGTAGGCGTAATAGACGGCTTTTAAAATTTGTCCTTTCAGTTCAGGCTCAGGCAGCATTGCTGAAACACTGCATTCCAGCCCCCGAAGATCTAATGCGCTAATCTAATGCACTGTGGCTGACCTATTACAGATGATTATAAATTAGAGAAGTCCTTGTGTTGCTATAATTTTCTAGAGATTGCTTCTTAAAGCCAGAAGGTACAAAAAATAAAGTGTAAACTACCATTTCTTCTGTTTATGCCAGATTTCACTCAGTTAGAAGTACGAATTTGGAGCCATAATCAGGGTACCCTATTTATTTACTCTCCCATATGGAATTTACACCATAAGGAAGCAGAAACAAGTTTAGTTCTCTAATATAAAATTACAAGAGGGGCTGAAATCTGTGCCGCCTACTCTTGGGAGATTTTGCAGCTTTTGTACAATACCTATATTCCAGTTACACATATGAAATGAGGAAAATTATTTCCTTCCTTTGAAAAGATGACAAATTCATAAGGATTGTGAGATGCTATTATACGACAGCAATGTCATGCAAATATGTAGTTTAGAAAAATAAAAACTACATTGCAGATAAAACTATAAAGTTTGTACTTTTCAATTGTCACTACTGATTTTTGTTGAGTAAATTACTTGCAGGATTAGAATGTGTTTGAAAATTAATAGCCATGTTTTGTTTCATTTTATGCAGTTCTGGAGACTAACGGAGCCTCAGGAATTAATTGTACCCTTCTAATAAACACAATGATGTAATGACGTATTTAACATTACTGGTTTTTGTTTGATTCCAAATAAATTGCAGATTTTTTTCTGATGTGATACTAAAACAATTACCATTTTGAAAAAGGATAATTAATCCACATTTTTTTCACATTAGATCATATATCTCTAAAGAGTGCCCACAGATTTGATGGTCTTCAGCTGCTGTGTATTTATTTTTCATTTTTTCTAGTGATGTACCGCCCCATCACTGCTGACATTTAAATGAGTGAGTATTCAACACAAATGTGATCATTTGTATAGCATCCAATGTGGCACCATACTGAGATGATTGCTTCTGGGAGCCATCCATGGGTTCTCGAATAGGGGGGAAAAGCCAGGCAAAATTTTATCAATTTACATTTTTCTGTGATTAATTTTTATGCAAATAAGGGCCCGACCGTGCTCCCATCTCACCTGAATCATGCGGATCATCAAAGACAAATTGAGCATCACTTATTTAAAAAATAGGCTTTAAACTACTCTACAGCTGTGTTGGAAAATGCTAAGAGCAGGGCATGAACTTTTCTAATGTAACACGAATAGATAAGAAAATGCTTCTTTTTGCATTTTTGTCCACACTGATAAACCTGAATCTTAACAAAATCCTAAAAATTGTCTCTGTTTTATATTCCTTATGCCCTTGTAAATATTTGACTATGGGAATGCTACATAACGGGATTTTTCCAATTTCAGAATACAAAAAAATGTACTTGCAAAAAAATACATTGCTTAGTGATGAAAAAATTGTATTTGTTTGCACACTTAAAGTACATGGTTTATTTACTTTTTTAGACAGAATTCAAGAAATCCTCCAGTGGTATACCATAGTGGAAAAGGCATTACATAAACAATCTTATGATTTTAGAGTAAAAGCTGTTAAGACACAAAAATAGGTAAGTTCTCTTTACAAATGAATACGCTCTGCGTTATTGTACATATCTATATCTATCTATATGCATGTGTCTGCCTATCATAAAACTGGAAATTTATAATTTGCTGAACAACGGGCTTTTAAAAGTAATTTAGGATTAACAGGACATTTTATAATTATTGATACTAATACTGAAAAGTATAAGTGTGAAAAACTAATCATGTTACTTACTTTAAAACAAAGTCCTGTTTCGCTTCCTGTAGGAAAGCAACAAAACAGTTTATGGCATTAAGGAATAAGGCAGTATTATCAGCCACAGCTGTAATTTTTATAGCTGTAAGATAAATAGCACTCAGAAATATGAGCACTTGTTCCTCTAATTTGCACTTTAAATTTTTATCCAGGTGTAAGAACATTTTCTCATGAAAAGTGTTGTCTCTTAAAGAAGCCGAATTCTGAAAAGGCAGTTTCTGTTCAGAACTGTGTTCTGAAAATTGTAATATGTAATGTCAGTTCCGACACTCATTTTACAAGTCTTTCTACAAATCGATATCCCTAAAGCTAATCTCAGCAGAGTAAACGCGATGTGTAATGGAGAAGAGATGGTCTTTATCAGCTAGAGCTTGAAAAAAATCCCCCCAAAACGAGATCCACGTACCAGACAATCTTACAGCATTAGAGCCAAAGGCATCCCCTTACACATATTAAACATATGAAAGCTGTAATTTTATAGGTTTTATTAACCTACAATTTAACGAGTTACTTTTCATTAAACTGAACAGCTGAAGGTACGTTCTTTCATATCGAAATAGCATATATGTTTGCACACATGCAGACATGATCAATTTTCTGCTCAGACCTTCCCCTTAAATCCTGCAAGGCCCATATCCCTTAAGAAGACACTGACATAATAGGTGAGATCATAACTGTAGCAAAGCCAGCAAGAGTCCTGACACTGTTCTCAATAAACCCAGACCTCCATCCAGCCTCCAGCCAAGGACACCACAACTGATGCTCTTAAATACCTCAGACAACATGTGACCCACCATTTCTAATGTTTATATATTCATTCCTCTGTCTCCCCTAGTTATGAATTTTGAGAAAGACTGTACTGTGGTAAGTTTGGATCGTATCTAACTAGGCGACTGCATGAATGATACAATTCAGGTATTCAGAAAAAAAATTGTAAAACCTAAAGCATTAGGAGTGAAGACAGTTATTTATTTAGAAAAAAAAAAAAGATTCTATTCCCCGAAAAAAAGGTGTTGAAGAACACTAAGTTATAAAGACAGCAAAACTTGTTTAAAATATTACAAGATCAATTGACCTATTTAGAATGCTATTAAATGGAACCAAGGTTAAAATAGGAACCATTCACCGTCTTTGAACAAGCTTTAGCATCTTCTATGGAAAATATCCTCTATGATTGCATTAATACGTAAATACAATAAGAGTTCTATTAAGTCTGCCTTCTCTATATAACAGGTTTCTATATATTACTCTGTCTCACAGATATCCATATAATTTCATATAAGCTATAGTCATGATACCCTACTGGAATAGTTCTGCTATTATAATAAATAACATATGAAAAAGTACTATGTAGCAGCTTACAATGAGGATTCAGAATCAACTGACAATGTTAACAGTGATATCCTGGTGTTTAATTCCAAATACTTACCACAATAATCTTATGGTACATAAGAGAGGCATAAACAGATTATTTTACCAGCTGCTGGCACATGTTCTATGATAGAAAATATCACTTGTTTAATAGCACATGATCATACTGCACACATTTTAGGGCCAGGAGTGGGAGGATTAGAAAACACAATGTATGCGTATCTCTCCTCTCAAAGGCCATTTGCTGGTACTTCACGTGCCATGGGAATGTAAAACAGCACAAAACCAACCAAAAATACTCATTTATGTAACATAAATGCCTGTATTCCCAGTTACAATAAAATGTGGAGAACAGAAAGAAGCAAAAATCTTGTCAACCTAATAATTTCTGCCTAAAAAAAGAAGTCCATATATATCCTTTCATTTAAACCAAGTGAGTAATAAACATAAAATGGACTGTACCTATACACACATACACAGATTTCCTACACACGCGTCTGGATTACAAGGTCTCTTTTTTGGCATTCTAGGAAGTGGATGAGGATCTGTTAACACGTATGTTAAGACATACTGTTGGCATCCTTGGCATCCACAGGGCTGTCAGCTGAGGTGGTTTCAACAGGTTCAACTGCAATTTCAAGCCAAAGACAACAGCCACTCTAATGTAGAAGACCTCACGTGTCCCTCACAGTAGTACACTGGCACCCCGTGCCTCAGAGAGAGCCCTGCTCTCAACTGCAGCACAGGCATGAGGGGACAACTGGACTCCAAGCAGAGGGACCAAGATTTGAAAAATAAAAAAATACTCTAATAGTGAAAGAAGACAGAGGTATTATGAAAAGTAATTAAAGAGCAAAAGAAAAGGTAACAATCTAAGCAATACTCTTGTGACATTTACCTCCTTTCAGAAGTCACATGGCAAGTTGCTCCATTTTTGCTGCTGAAGTACCAACCTTTGGCATTAGGCCCATGTACTGAAACCACAATGCTCAGAGGGAAACATCGCATGGAAGACAGCAACAGACTTTCCTTTCTGGGTATAAGCGTGGTGACCCAGAAGCAGAGGATCAAACTTCAATGTCCTTAAAATATCTTTTACTGGGGTGGATGTTCAGAAAAATCTCTTTTACTGATGTTTTATGCTCAGAAGAAAATAAAGGAATCATGGAAAGGAAATCTTTCGGAACTAGGTACAGTATTTATTGGAGAAAATAAACAGGAATAAATGGGAAATGGAACTTTATGAATATAGGCAAAAAATATATTTGCATATAATTCTTACTGAGATAAATATTTGGCTAAACTATTTCTCTTTTGCTCCTTTCACACATTTTGCTGGACCTCTGTTGCTGTTACCTGGAATCTTAAATGTTTATTTTGGTGGACTTATTAATATTTGACAGATTTTGCATATATAGACATTATCATGGGCTCAGCCAAGATACCGAGGCGAAAACAATGGGGGTTGGCTGTTCTTGGCAGAACAGATTTGAAGGAGTACTTTTGTACTGTGCAAGCGACTTCTGTTTGATAATTACATTGCAAAAATTATGAAGACGTCATACGTTTCCATTCATACTTATTTGATAAAATGAAGGACACGTTACTTTGAAACATTCTGTATGACCATAAAGTAAAGGCTTAATCATGTTTTCAGGTTGCCTAATATTGTCCCCCCTCCCCCCCCTTTTTGATATTTGAAAAAACAGAATTAGGTCAATTTCAATGAAAACATATTTTGGAAATCTTTTTCCAAATTGTTTAAAACAAACTATATTCCAGATTTAACCCTATTCAGCACACATTTGATTAATCTCCCCATCCTCTCCAGAACAAAAGGTTCCCATGCTGCAGTGCCCTGCCAGGACTAACACGCACCCCAAAAGAGGGCCAGAACTTCCTCCAAAGCAGAATTGCTGGTTGCCTAGATACACACCAGTACTGCAAAATCTGACCCAGAAGCTATAGCCTTAAGGAGTCTAAGTATCATTCACTCATTGAACAGAAGTCAAAGAGGACTCCAAGTATCTATTGCTCAAAGAAAGCTTAAAGACTGAGGTAGGAAATCTCAGCTGGTTTGGATGTCACAAATGAGGAGTCTTAGCAATCAGGATATTGGGCAAGGATTCAGACTCTGCTTGGCAGCCTTACGCACTTCTGTGAGGGAGACTCTTCTCAAATATCCTGTGAATGCTGATTTAGATAGGAACATATTTTCTAAGGCTACTAGGACCTACAAATAATAATTGATCTGTGTGCAAAATCTAATCCATATAGACAGTTACTGAGGACTCATCTGCTTTGTCACAGACCATCTAAGAAAACATATTTCATGGATTATTTGAATAACTACTAGCATTACAATTTTCACATCTAGAAACTTCAGCTAATCCTTCTCTGTTAGCTTGCAGTCTACAGAAAATATGAAAGAGCTCAAAGATTGCTTTAGATGGTTAGTTCTTTCAGTAATCACACACACGAAAATTCTTGCAGCAGAAGATATAAATTGACATACTGCTACTACAGTTGCATTGTGATGAGGAATAATAGAGTAACTTGGGGGCACAAGCATAGGTGTGTTGTGCACAAGGTTAGGTGGTGTAACTTGATCTGTGAGAGACCCAACGTCACTCTGGAGCTGCAGTCAGAAGCCCACAGAATACCTGAAGCCTACGTAGAACAGCGTTGGATTCCTACCTGTGGGCATCGTTATTACTCCTGCAGTGCCAAGCTGAAGCAGACACACACATACAAAATATATTCCTCTTTGTAACATGGTCTCTTACTCAGCTCACACTTTGCATCTTTTGTGTAAGGATACCAGCGCAAACACTACCAGGGAGCAAAGCGAAGAGAAAGTGAAAATTGAAAAGTAAAACTTATGCTGGTAGCCTCTGTTTATATAAAAGGATAATTTACGTGTTACCTCTACTATCATGTTATCCCTGAACTCTATGGGAGATCTGCTACTGCAGGACATCCAAACGGATGCAACAAGCATGTTGCAAAGACTAGTATACAGCCTAACATAAGCTAAATAACTATGATTTTTAGATATATCTAGAACCCACATATAGTTCAGGTCTTTTAGTTAATTGCACTTGGTCTGAACTGGCCTTTGCACTGCTGCTAACAGTGCTTCCACAATCCGCTTGAAGATGGTGTTTTGTTGAGTTCTCTGGATTCTCTAAACACACACTGTCTGTTCAAGCTCAAAGTGATATTACTTAACATATGTAAGTACTCTTCAATTTCCTTACATACTATTGGTATGAATATTTTAAAGAAAGTATTCTTACCCCACCAAAAGGGAATAGATCCAAGAAAAAAGGAGGAGATAATTGAGGAAAAAAGTGTTTACTGATGAAAACATTTATTGATAACTGAGTAACTGAAAAATCAATTATCCTTCATTTCTTTACTATTACTATGAATCACAGAATGACAAAATGTCTGAGGTTGGAAGGGACCTCTGGAGGTCACCTTGTCCAACCCCCCTGCTCAAGCAGGGCCACCTACAGCTGGCGGCCCAGGACTGTGCCCAAGTGGCTTTTGAATATCTCCAAGGATGGAGACTCCACAGCTTCCCTGGGCAGCCTGTGCCAGTGCTTGGTCCCCCCCACAGTAAGGAAGTGCTTCCTTATGTTTAGGGAGAATCTCCCGTGTTTCAGTTCATACCCGAAGCCTAATCTCCTGCCACTGGACACCACTGAAGAGAGCCTGGCTCCATCTCCTTTACATCCTCCCTTCAAAAATTGGTACACATCAAAGAGATCTCCCCTCTGAGCCTTCTTTTCTCCAGACTGCACAGCTCCAGCTCTCTCAGCCTCTCCTCACAAAAGGGATACCCCAGTCCTTTTACCATTTTAGCGACTGAAATGATCAAGTGTATATTCTTGGACTCCATATTATAATCAAAATAATCTTTGAAAAATAAATGTAAAATACAGACAATTTGATATATTAGAAAGAGAAATTCAGCCTAACTGCAGATGTCTGTACTCATTGTTAGGCTCTAAGTTACGAAATACAGATTCTGTTTCTTGCTAGCCTTTGACAAATTGTTTAATATATCTATGCCTCAGTTTTCCCCTCTTTAAAAAGAAAGTGCTACCTTGATTTGTAAAGTCCTTTGCAATCACAGAGTGAAAAGCTCTATTGAAAGCTAAGTATTACTGTCAAAATATCAGGAAGATAAAATTAATATTCATAATATGACAGAAATATTTTCTTTGAAATGAAGGAGACAGATGCTAATACATAGCAAAGAGCTCTGTGACTATATTTAAAAATGGAGTGATATTGAGAAGGAATGTCAGGGAAAGTAGACATCTTTTTCTACATATTTACTTCTAACTATATAAGCACATATAATCGTTTTGCGCAGAAACTACGTACTATAAAATATTGTTATGATAATCTCTAGAGAAAGTCACATTAAAAAAAAAAGAAAAAAAATGGGGAAGAATGATTTAACTAGTCCAGAGTAAACCACCCAAATGATTTTTAATATTTCCTCTTTTTCCATTTAGTGAGCTAAATGGATGTCCCTACTACTGACACAGCATCCTTGAAGAGCAAGGCTGCCATGACAAATGGGACAGAGCATTGCTGGAATTATATATGGATTATTTTTATTTAGTGGGTTCTGGGTTTGTTGTTTGGTTTTTTTTCATTTTGTTTTTGTTTGTTTGGTTGGCTGTTGTTTTTTTTTTTAAGTTGTCTCCCTGTACTCATCATCTGCTTTGCTTGGTCTTACATACCTTTTTTCGCTCCCTTTGATTTTTTTCAGCTCTGCTCTTTCTACTGTTCTTTTACTCAGTTCTTGTTAATTGAATTTAAATCACAGGATGAACTTCTGAGCCCATCATGGCTGAGCTTCTCAGCAACAAGTACTAGAGGAAAGCTACTCCAAGAGCAAGATCCATAGAAACAAGTGTACTTATTACAGCCTCTAGACTAAATACGTCTTTAAGACTGCACTCCAGCGATGCAAATCTGCTTCTGCCTGTCAGTCACTGGCATTGCTTTTTACGAAATAGACCCTGGTTATTACAGAAGCAGAAGGTTCCTGGTTATTATAAAGTAATTCATACATAAACCAATACATTTGGACTTTGCATTTCAGTGGCCATATGCTGTTTCTGTCACCCTTCAAAATACACACAGGTCAATTTTGGCAGAAGAGCTGCATATCCCCTAGAAATCTCTTTTACCAAGAAGAGGAGATAACTTCGTGTTTCCAATTAGTTATTGTTAGGAATCTTATTCGTGAAATCGTGAAGCCACACTTGTCTAACCTGTCCGCTACTAGTGCCACAGTTCAGAACACAGTAAGAGTTCAGTACAGATTAAACTCTACAGAGTTTCCCGCCAACTTGAGATGAGTCGTGGCTCCCATGTGCCTAAGCCACCTTTTAAAAACATTCATGAAGTTCTAAGGAACTTAGCAAATGTCAACTGCTATCTTAAAAGGACATCAAACTTCTAAATTTTATTATTCTCATATAATTAACTATTTAACCTGATATCCATGTAGTGCCAGCTAAAGATTTATTATGTTTGTCTTTGCTGCAGCACAGCAAAAATCTAGTTTAACTCACCTCGAAATTCTAAGTGAAAAGTCTAGCTCAGCTCAGTCCAGTCCTCAGACAAAAAAAGAATACTAGATAATAAAATTAGAAATTTCTATATCCCTTATTTTAATCCTGAGAACAGATTTTTAAAATAACGCACTTGCTTTGACATTACTTCTGTAAACCAAATGTCATTGGGTCCACTCAAATAAGAATGGAAAATAAGAGAAAGTACCTCAATTACGGGCCATGTCAAATTAACCTGAAAAAAGGGAAAGAGTATAATATGGAAGAAATGTGATTATCTTTTTCATGTCATAAGCATCATTACTGTTAACAATGAGGATAAAGTCTTCAAAATTCTGGTATTTGGGAACTGCCATAGCAACACTCAGATCCATCAAGTCCCACCACTGACGGTGGTTACTGCAGAAGAAATTCAGCTACAAGCAGTTACAGAATTATTTGCCTCTCCAGAAAGTTTGCTCCCATCTTTATTAGTTAGTGGTGGTTTATGTCTTGAATGATGATTTACGTGTGTTACACCAAGCCATTGCTCACCTATTTTATAAATTTTAAGCATTATAACAATGCAAAACTTTTTTCTTGATTTTTTTTGCATGAAAAAAGCAAATATGATTATGAAAGAGATTCAAATCTACAGCAACAGATCAAATCCTTCTAAAACTCCAGATTATGTCTCCTGCTCTCACACCAAACTACCACAAGTAACAGGTCTGTGATGAATTAATTGTGATATTGTATGAAGATCAAAGTCAATCCCAGCAATATACACACTTATTTACTTGCTAACTTTAAAAAATTGTCTTTTTAATGTGTGAAACAAGCGTTTAAATATTCAAAACTGTCTTTTTTCTCTAAGAAGTTTTTTTTTCTTGAAGTTCGCTTCAAGAAGACCTCTCTGAGTAGCACTCAGTGATGTCAGCATGTGGTGGTTGCTTAAAGTATGCAAATCCTCAGACTACTAGCAAGGCACGGTCTCACATGGGGCAACAAAATCACTTGACCAGGAGTCTAAGGAAGCATAATCAACAATGCTTCGCCACAAACATAGGCTCAGTCACAGGTAAGAACAGAAGTATTGGTTATTCAGATTTACAATTGGGGTTAACTTTCCCAAAAATCTATGTCCTTGGTGTAATGTGAAAAAAAAAGGATGTCACCACTTTATTCTCAGTAGGTAAAAAGCTACTGCATCTTGAAAAAGAAGCATGACAAACACTAGCAAACTCTTTTGCGGTTTAAAAACTCCTGTCTTTGCACATTACTCTTTCACAGAGGGGAAAAAAAAAAAAAAATGTGTTTTGCTCTGTACACAAGGCTGCAACTAATTACAAGAAGAGACAGATGCTGAGTAGCCTTAAGGCTTTCCCTGCCACCACAGTGAGTCTGTGCACTAGTCAACAAGCAGGTAGTGAGTGAACTCAAATATTATCTGACAAGGCAGCAGATCCCATCACCTAGGGTTAGAATACAGACAAGCAACTCCGTGTTCAAAAGTAAAGACAGAAAAATTTCAAGCAGATTGTTTCTGACAGAAATCATATCACAGCCGCACTTTCTGACAAAGTCTACGCGAATGAAACTACACTTTCTGTTTCCCATCTTCCCCTTTAAGAAACAGCCAGTATTTCAAAGGTACATTGAAGGTGACAGCTCAATGCACAATGGTTAGCAAGTTCTTCTATGCTTGTTTTCTCTTGGGAGGTATTAGGAAACTTTTACTGCTTATCTATGGGGTAGCAGCAGATTGTCCCTCTTTTTGCTGATGATTCTTCATTTCCTAAACACTTCCAACTCATTCATAGATGCAAATAGTCAGTTTCACAACACAGAAGTGTGGCATAAAGAGACTTCACCTGGCTATGTGGAAGCTTTAGAGAAGTTGCAACACCCTAAAAAGGTAGTCAGAAAAAAGACCTGGCTATAATTGCCAATATTGCCAAATTTCCACTGCAAGACAAACACAGTTTCCTAGGACATGCACCAGCTGAATCCTAGCAGAGAATTTGCTTATTAGCTTTGGAACAGAATTTTTGCCCTTCCTCTACAATAACCACGATCTCCAAGTTAAAGGAAATCACATGCATTTGTAAGTGTTGCAAATCTCTGCAAAGTAACAGATTTGAACAGTTTTCTTGCTTTCCACCCACAAAGGACTGAATTGATCTAGATTGATTTGGCTGTTTCACTGTGAGTAATGTCAGAACAAGACAGGAGAAATACAGTGTTCAATGGAGCACGTCAGATTTTATGTACGTAGGTTCTAGCAGTGCTGCGGATTTTGACCTGCAAGCTGGGCATTTGCTCCCAATGGCCCGTGAAAACCCCTAGGGAAGTTTTTGGGCTTTACTGACTAGCATTAGAAATACCACTTTTGCTGAAGACCGGTATTTTCCAACCTTCAAAATTAAACAGAGAATGTGAAGCATGCTTGCTTACCCTGTGGTATCATTAAGACAGTGAAGGTGAATGAGGCATTCATTTCTATAAATTCCTTTTAGCAGAATGGGATACACATGCTGATAACTACCACAGATGAAAGAGAGGGGGCTGTAAACAGTAGAAGCAAGTAAAGAAGTATCAAATATCACAGACAGACCATGTTCACCATGCGTTCAAGTTATTTTGGACTCCAGATTTCCCTTACATTTCCATCCTCCCTCTAAAATTTTTAAGACAGACATTAATAATTGTTTAATACTGTGGATTTCTGGTACTGATCTCTACCTTTATCATTACTAAAATGACTACTGAAACGCATTTCACTTGAGATTACACTAGAAAGCTAGTGGCACAGAATATGGAAAATATATTTGAGTATCATCTTGTTGGAATCAGTTATAGCATTCTCTACTGTGTAACACACTGATTTCTTTGTATGATATTTGCTTTAGTGATAATTAAATTTATGTGTCTTGGGATGTAGTGCCTTCAACACTGGAACAATGCTATAACTTACATCATTTTCTAAATTGCTTAATTTTTAGAATAGTTGTCGACAGATATTTCTAAGGATTAGAGCTATTAGAACTATATTACCAGTAGTAGTCACCAACTATATAGTTCTACAATAAATTTGGTTTATTAGCCTGCATACCATTTAGAGAAATTAATTTTTATTGTTGGAACACTTCCCTGTTCTAAGCTAAAGTATTTGAGAGAAAATCAAATTCCTTGTTAGCAGTAATAACTTGCCCTTAAAAGTCTACTTAGCAAGACTGTGCTTACTATATGGAGGTTTATCATACTACTGTTGCTCTCTCAAATTCCTTCAAAGTTAATGTCTGTTCACTGATACAGTAACAGTACTGTCATACAGTTTATGAACAATTTAAAAGCAGTTAGACTTTGGGGCCAGTCATGCACATGGTGTGTAGATTTGAGTGTCCTGCCTGAGGTTATGAAAGACCTACAGCCCACTTCTCTTTCTTTACCAGAATTCTGAAGCACCAAGAAAAGATAAAGTACCATTTGCAACAGCAATGTTCTGCCAAGTCATTTCCCCATTTCTTCTGACAAACTCTTTGGATCTCTGCTAGGGAAATCAACAAGCAGTCTGAAAGTTGTTGGACTGGGAAGCACACAAACTTTACAGCTTTTGTATTAAGAGAAAGTGACCAAGAAAAATCACACCTAAAAAAATTAACCAAAATCTCAGTGATTCCAGAACTCTGGTACCTCAAACTTGGTATACAGTTTATTCATCCAGGCAGACCCTGAACCTGAGAGCACTTAGGCTTTGGACCTTTCAGATTAAATGAATGGTTGGATGACTTACTAAATAACAATAATAAGCTTTTTCTATAATCAGATGAGCTGCTTGTTCTCTGTGAAATCATTATATCACGAGCGCCTGAACATCATGAGTTCTTCTTGATTAATGTGACTAGCCAGGAAGGCAATGTTCACAGAAGGATGAAAATTACTAGAAGTTAAAATTACAAAGAAATTGCAAAAGTAAATGAGTAACGTAGCCCAGTGACTCAGTTACTCTGAGGTTGCTCCAGACATACGGTAGGACGAAAAAATTTGCTTCAGACAGTAGCTCCTTTTCCACTTTTTCATCCTGAGCCTTGGAAAAAAATGCTATTAGTTCATCCCTCCTCAGACACAGTTTTAAAAAGCATTGGGCAGCTGTACACAGGCAAGCCAGATTCCTTATGTATTTGATGTTGGGTCTCTACAAGTTTAGTAACATTTTGTAGAAGCTGAGCAGAGATTATATATATTTGGTAACAGAAATAGACGACAAGTGTGCTTTATCGAACATGGCAAACGCTTAACAATTTTATTAACGATAGCTATGCTCGATAGCTACACACTCTTGTTATAAAAGCAGGAAGAAAAATGTTTCCATCTGATCGTTCCTTGCTCTGGCTGCAAAAAGCCAGGTACAGATCAGGGCTTCCACAAGGAGGGGACATTTGCCTGGTGGGAGTCTGAGTACTGGAGCTCACCAGATTGCAGACTGCTATTTATCTGTGATGAAGAAAATAGTAGAGTTGTATGCATTCCTCCGTCTGGCAAATTTCTTAATGTTCACTGATTACAGTCCCTACAGACTTAGCATTTTGTAACAAAAGGAGGACAACAGGTTACTAGCAGCTCTGTATTAAGGTTATGTTTTATCAGATCCACATCCTCTCTTGGATTCAATTCTCTGAACTACAAAATCAGAATCAAGATCTCCAAGGCTGATCTCCAACAGCAGACTGCTCTGCATGCAGCCTTCTCTCCTCTCACATGCAACAGACAGAAGTTAAGAAGCCTGAAAGAAATTTTCATTGTAAAATACATTTTTGAAGTCTACTTTCAACATACAAATATACTACAAAGGATACATATTTATCCTACTGGAATTTAAAGAGAAACCACAGAGAGGGCTACTTCTACTTTAAAAAGCATCTGGCTGTCTCTTTGCAAAACAGAAACAGGAGAGTTCTAAGAAATAACTTCATGGCTCTACAGCTTCGTTTTGCCAATGAAAAAGTAGGTTAGGCTTGGAAGGAATATCCTATTTACAGGATGAACATGCATGCATTCCTGACACTTCACTGCTTTTAGAATACCCCAGGAATTGTAGCCTCATCACCACTATATCTGTTTTGTGTCTGCATAACATTTTAGGTACTTAGAAGATATTTTGACAGTAACTTTCCTCCGCTTTCTTGATCTTTTGTCTATTTTGTTGACCCAAAAGGGCTAAAAGGCATAAGAAAAACTTTTTGGAATCTGTTTATACAGAATTCTGCAGATTTTCCAAAAGTAGCCACATATTTTCTTTTCTTAATTAAAACATCTCATAAAACAATCAGCATTCACTGAAAATTCAATAAGAAAGCATTGGAAGGAAAGGTAGATACCTTCCATTGGTAAAGTACAGTTACTTTACAAAAACAATATGCTACTAAAGAAACAATTTGCTAGCATGCAGAAAAATATATGGTATAGATTTTCAAGTATGACCTAAATGTTTCTGAAGGACTCCTTAGAAATTGTCATTACTGCATACCATTACGGCAGCAGGAGTGCTTTGTTGTAGCTATCTCATGACTCCAAAGGCAGAGGACATTGCACATCTAGGAGCGTTCCACTTGGAAGTTAACATGCCTTTGGTGCTTTCAAAAAAGCCACATCATACTTTTAGAGTTAGAAATACTAAACTTAAGAGTCCGAGTGCCTAAACAACTGACTGGGGACTTCTTGGGAAACAGACCCTGTTGTCAGTGAATTAAGGATAAGCAGTTGTCTGAATTCCATCTCTCGATTGCCTAAGAGCCCAGAAGTTGTGTTGTGACACAAGCTATAAAGCAACGCAAGTGGGTCAGAACAGGTACCCACAAGAATCTAAAATAAAATTTAAAAGTGTACTCTATATGTACTCTGAAGTG
Organism: Opisthocomus hoazin; assembly: GCF_030867145.1. Lineage (NCBI taxonomy): Eukaryota > Metazoa > Chordata > Aves > Opisthocomiformes > Opisthocomidae > Opisthocomus > Opisthocomus hoazin. The sequence goes on from NC_134420.1 coordinate 8,811,581, forward strand.
CATATCTGTGCATTACGATCTTATTTAACGATGGCACTTGCCTCCTCAAACGACTGACTCAGGGTGTTGTCTCTGCAGATGAAAACATACACGAATTGTCTCTTAATTTGGTGATAAAGCCTTGTTGCAGAGAATTCAATGGCCAATTTCACATGTAACCTACAGAGGTAATATGGGGGGGACTGGGGACTGCAAAGCAGCACAAGGGCCAGAAGACAATATTTTGGTCCTGTTACAGATAATTTCACTCTGTATTTATTGCACTAGCTACGTGTTAATTTTAGCGTAGCAAATGAAAGAAAGTCTCTCTCCTTTTCTGCTGTTTTCTGGTAGTTGTTGCTCATTAGTCCATACAATTACAGGATTTTTTTGTGCATCAGGTACTTACAAGGGCAGGAACTTTGCTTTGGTACACATTTGTAAAGTGCTATGTGTACTTCTGGTCCTTAAAAAAAAAACAAACACTAGTATGCTTCATTTAACATGTCTAAAAATATTTTTCCCCCAGGAGCAGCAAGCAGGCACTCTGTAGCTGGCCACAAGGCCAATAAAGTGTAATGCACAGAGACAGTGAGGATTGTGTCTCTACATCTCACTCTCCATTGCTATGATCTCTGGCTCCTGCTTAAAGCTCTACCACTCTGGGAACTGGTTATTCCAGTAATTAATAATCAGTATTAGGTACTGTTACTGTATATATCTTAGCTATTTAATCTGGCTTTTTTTCCTAAATGAGGTCCTTTATTAGAAAAAGGAACATTTTAAATCACTTTTTTAGCCCTCAACTTGGTAAATTAAAGAAAAATACCTATTTGCATACAAAAGGCAAAAAATCATGTAGAAGTGTATGTTGTGTGAAGATAACTGCCTGTATACTTTTCTGACACAGAACACGCCAAAAAGCACTATTGTTTAAACACACCTTCCACAGTTTCCTTTGCTTCCTTATCACTGACCTTCTTTGCTGCTCCTTCCCATGTGCTCCTTCAGGGCACCGTCCATCAGCAGAGGCCGGCTGTTCCTTTTATCAACATGAGATTCTCTATACGGCCTCTCTTGAAGAAAGTTTGATCACCATTGACAGTTACCCTGCTGCTCTCAAATGCCAGGAGGAAGAGCTGAGGGGCAGACAACTTGCAGATGCAAAGCCACGTCCATAAGCAATGGCCACAAATCCTGCCTCTCTAGAGACACATGAGCAGTGCAACATTTACAGAACCCGCACAGCTTCTGTGGGAGGAGGACAGCATGTGGTTGTTTCTCAATTTTGCATCTCAGTTGCCTTCATTAGAAACTCATTAGATTCACCTTGTGACGGGTTTTGGTTTGGTTAGGGCTTTTTTTTTTGTTGGTTGGTTTGTGGAATTTTGGGGTTTTGTTTTGTTTTAAATACACATCTTGGAAGAGTTCTCCCTACTTAAACGACATGCTTTTTAGGAGAAGTTTTCCTGTTACTCAGCACCTACCTAGGCATTTACGATAACCCAGATCCCCTTAACTTGTTCAGGAGATGCTCGGTTGGAAACAAAAATCCAGCATAACTGAACTAATGAATAGAGCTGCATAAAGACATTTCAGTTATACAAGATAAATTTCACTCACTCTGAGCCATACTCAGGACTCATAGTTACTCCTAAACAAAGGAAAGCACAAACAAGAGCAATTCTTTAAAAGATAATTTTAAAAGGTCAATAAGAAGAATCACCAAGAGGCTTCCCTGAGAAGTCTTCAAAACATGGATGCTCCATGAGGAGCCACTCAGCAGGAAACAGCAGGAAATGTCTACTTCAGATCTCCTAAAGTACATTAGATATGCTCTACCCTATTGCTAAGTTTGTTTCGAATCATTTCAAAAGGAAGTGAAATGCTCTGCAATCTTACATATGGTTTTACCTTCTTTAGGGTATCTCCAGCCTCAGAGCAACGGCATGGTGATGTAGAGAACAGCAGAAAAAAATGGAATATAAAAGTAATATTACCAAGCTAGTCAAACTACTATACATGTATACTAATATAAAGGAGGTGTATGTAAACCTTAATCCTGTAATGAGTGTCCTGCAGGTGAACTACTGTTCAAACACGGATCTACTTTGACTTCTTCAGGATTCTTTGGGACAAGGTAAAAATCAGTCATGTTACAGATCCTATGCCTAACTCTCTTAGATCATACTTATGAGCTAAATTATTAGTTGTTAAAAATATTGCTAAATTAATAGAGTAAAACATGATGTATATTTGTCTGAACTATGCAAGTATAAGCTTATTGAGTCGGTATCCAGGAACATATTGAGGACACTGTCCCATATACTATGATTATTTGTTTGCTGTTGTTTATTTCCCATTATTACCAATATCTTACACTCCAAACAACAGATAAATGTAAGCATTCACTTGAAATAAATGTTATTTAAATTTTACACAACTTAACAGGAAAAAAGTACAGGACTAAAACTATTTTCACTAACGTCCAAAAAAAGCTGTTCATGGCTTTTGGGTATTTAATGAATCAAGTCTTGGTTTTGTTGTTAAACACAATTTTTAGCCACACTGAAAATTGTTTCTTGGTAATAATAGGTTTTCAACAAAATGCCTTTTTTTTTCTTTTCTTTCTCTCATCAACTGCTATTTTGTTTCTCTTTTTGTCTCCAGCTGCTCATGTTATTACTTGCTTAATTTTTCCTTTTCTCTTTCGATCTTCCCTCCCTCCAGGTGTTTCAGTGCTAGTTTTTAACTACTCTGTTTTTTAGCAGATTTCTCAAGCAGGAATTCTTTCCATTGTGTCGGTAGGTTTTGCGTATTTATTGTTGCTATTTTAAATTAAAACAATCTTATCAGATCATTGTCATTCCTGTTGAGTGATTTTTTTTTTCCCCATAAATATACATGAGATTAATATGTGGTTGAACACAGCTTCATTTTACAGTATAATTTCAGCTTTCTATTTATTGGTTACAATCTCAAGAAAACATACCGTCAGCTCATCAAAGCCAATATATTGTTGGAATTTATATTCAAAAAGAATTACTACATTAATATTCACTCTCATTCTGAGTTTGCTTGTGGGCTTTAAAAATGGTAGCAAATTGTCTTTCTCTCTCTGCACACGTAAGTCGCAGGTGATCTGCAGACTGGAAATCACAGTCACATTAAGTAAACACCACAAGCGGAATAAAAACTGCACAACATACCTGACAAATAAAGCTGCTTTCTATAAAAGCTATTTCATCCTGTAGCAGTGAGAAAATCCATTCAGGAGGCAATTCTTTAGCTTCGGTCTAAGCCTCCTTATGTAAACTTCCTGCAGTTTGGTACCCTAGGGAGCAATAAGGTCCAGCTCCGCAGTATTATAGCCATCCAGCAGAACGTCTGTCTCTTGGACAGTTTCACAAGTGAAGTCAGTCGTGGACTAAATAAACAGCTTGCCCAAATTGCAATTGCTCTTAGAATTTATACGACTAATTATTTCTCATGACAAATGTACTCTTTCAGACATGTCGATACCAAACTGTTTATGTAGAAATAATCTGATTTTCCAATATGCTTCCATTGTATTTTGCCACATTCTTATGATGACACATTCACTAAACAGCCATTAGAACTTAAAAAATTTCAGTGATTAAAATATCATCTTATAGTTAGAGTATTTTGACATCAATGAGAATCACAGGCACAGATCTCAAAACTAATTTGACTGTTTGCATAGACAGAAGTTTTTATAATTGGGGAGCTACTCAGCGATGGAAAAAAGAAACCTGACCAAAGAGCTGCGCTCAATTTGTATCCTTAAACTGTCTTTACACTTAGAATACCAGCATAAAATTTTCTCATATGTATGAATAAAAATTTTAAAGGTGTGTATTCATATACATGTATATATTCTTATGCCTTCAAATATGTATGCATTTATCTACATAGAGAGGTTTTTCTTGTGCATTTTAAGTGTTAGTGCCATGAGGAGTAATCTGTTGACAACCACATTTTTGTTTTTAGTTAATACTTTATGCTTGCTTGGAGTGCTTTTTCAAAAAAGATTGTCATTCTTTAAGAGACCTGCTGATACTCTCAATCATTTCCCTTTGTACAGTGAAGCCTCAAAACCCCATCAGTAACCTCTGTAGATAAAGAATGTCTCTGAAGCAACAGGAATAGGAGTTAGCCAAAAACACAACTCCAAAAGACAGCACAAATACCACATGAATTTCTGAGGCAGATACATGTGTATCTTCGTACTGTCAGCATACCATAATCTATACTGAAACACCCTCGAAATGCTATGACCATCACATCAAACAACTGATTCTTGCACTGAGATGCTTTTACACTTGTTAGAAAATGATAAAAGTAAGGAATAAATGCACAACACTTTAACTTTGGCACAGATGTTTGAAGTTTAAAGGAACAGTCAAAAGTTTTCATATAGTAATTCACTACAATAAAAATATATTTTAGATCATTTACTTAAAACCTAGAAGTAACTGTAGTAAATAAAATTTCAAATTAAAAGTGTAACTGAGGTTTCAGTTTCCTCTTCTTCTGTTGTTTCACTTGGCATTACTAAGGAAGCTGACCGGCTTCCAGCACCATGAACTCAGCCTGTTAATTCCTCCATAAGGTTTTTTTATTGAGGAAATCATGTTGCGACAGAGAAGTGTAGGTCTATAGAAAATTCAGTTCCAAAGCCTCAGGACTAGCAACTCAAAAAAGAAAAAAAAAAATTGTAGTCTTTAGTTACACTGCCTTAAATTGACTAAGGACACAACAGACAACTACTGAAGTCACACTACACAACTCTTTAAAACTAGGTTAAACTCTATATGCCTACACATCTATTTTACACATCATTTCTTAATGGAGGAGGGTTCACACAGAAACATGTAGCAATAGAAACAGTAGGAGAAAACAGTTACCCAAGAAGCCCAGCTTCAGGAGAAGAATCCCCTCGTGCTCTGCCGCAGGGCTTCCTCCTTTGGGCTTCATGGTGGCAGGGAAGTAAACAGCTTCAAGCCTGCCACTATTCAACCTGGGATTCAGATCAAAATAGGATTACACCCTCACTGTACATAATTCTCAAATTTTTTCTCCTCTGCAAGCATTTATAGGACAGAGTATCCTTTACCAAAGGAGAGAACATGTAATGATACCATATTTATGAATCTTAAATTGTTCAATTATTTTCATCCTAGTAGCTTTATGAGAGGGGGAAAAGTATGAAACTCCATGAAGTGATATTATTCCTAGGAATTATTACAATGCTTCTGCATTACTACTAATTCCACCCTATTAGATGATACTATATCTTTTCATAATGAAGATTAAATGCAGCAGAAACTATATAATGGCAGAACTGCTGTAGATCAAATTGAGTCTACCATAAGAAAAATGATCACTGATCCCAAGACGTTATGGAATAGTAAACTTAAATTGTGCCGCTTTTCAAGTTTATGTGACTATGATTATTTAATTTTCCTTTGTGCGTGCTCAAGTATAGCTGTTATGTGACTACACATGAGAGAACCTGAAATTAATTTGTCTGTATAAGATCAGTGACTGTACAAATTCTTATGAAAACTAACATGCCATGACAATAGTAATTTTGATAAAATTACAGCAAGAACTGCAATTCTCTGCCATCTGGCTGTCTCATCATAACTACTTTGATGTGCTTTTTATTACTTATTTACTTACTTCAACTACTTTATCAGTTGTTTCAGAGCTTAGAAATGTTAACTGCAGAACAATATTAAAGAAACAGCATCGCCAAAGCTTAACATTAATTCCTCATGAAAGTTTAAAAAAATCTGCAATCATTTTTAATTAAAGTCCTAAAAATAATAGATCTTCTCTATATAAAGCAGACACATTTCCTATTTGAAAATGCAAATATGTATCCATTTTTAGAGTATTCTGGTTAGTTTCTTCAAAAGTCTGAATGAACTGTCATTTCCCTTTCATCTTCATATATAAAACCTTTCGATTAAGTTTGGAATTGAATTACATATTTACTTAATATATGGACACAATTAACAGACTAACAGAGAACTATATCAACTACATTTTTATAAATAAGGAACCCATTTGCTTGAGGTCAGGGTATCAGTACTGTGCATTTCTAATTCAATCATATTTATTCTAAGGCAAATCATCTCTTTGGTGACTTCTTATGAATACTAACTAGCCACCATAATTTGTTTTCTTTATAAGGGGTGGAGAACAGTGGAGAAGGTCAAATACTGCCTTTATCTTACCACTGCAAATTCATTTGCCTTATAAAGGTCCCGATCTGAAAACACAGAACTTTTGTAATTTTATACTGTAATGTTTCAGACTCAAATTCCCGAGATAAACCCCAGCATGATCAAAGTGCAAAGAAACAGCTCTCTTTTCCAGGAGATATAGATATTTTCCGTATCCATAAAAGAATTATTAGATCGTAGTATGCAATATGGTTCAAAACGTATGCACACTAAGTATCATCTAGTACATGACAATTTAGCATACGTAGATTTTACAGAAATGTTAAACTTCTGAAGCCTAAGGCTAAAAAATAATTACAGAAATTACACAGCTACCAACCTTGCAGCAGTTTAGTTCTGGTTATTTTTTTTCTTGTACTCTTTAATACTTCAGAAGTACTTTGATACTACCTGAGAAAAGTCAGTTAAGTATAAAGAACATATTTGGTGAGATTCCTAGTGAAGACTTGTACTGTGAAACATGTCATCAGACCTGGCAATATTGACATTCTTATTACTGCTAGTAGTTCAGTAGGAAGGTTATGAGGGTTGAAAATCCTGGTCCCACAGCAGTCAAAGTGTAACCAACCTGCATTGATCTTGGTCTGGTTACGATTTCACCCATGACCCCGTAAAGCCCACTTCCACTTTGAAAACCCTCACCTGGTGTAAACTGTCAGTTCATGAATTAGTCAAGGTCAGTGAAACTGTAAGAATTAGTACCGAGTTAGAGTCTAAATCTGTATCTCTAGGTCAGGGCTAAGGCCTGTAATTGTGGAAGCTCCACTAATGATATTGTATTGGTATCATGAATCTAGAAGTCTGCAAGGCTGTCAACTTTACCTTCCATGGGCTCTACATTCTCAGAGAATTAAATTTAAAAAATAATAAAAAAAAACCCCAACTGATAGTGCTGCCATCAGAAATTCATTGCAGATGGCATAAAATAGCTTAACTACAATTCACTGGGAGCTAATTTCAGTCATTGCTAATACATGCTGGGTAGAAAATTAGTGTCAAACAACAAAATGGCATGATTTTTTAAAAGCATTTGGATTCAAGTTTCAAATACTCTCAGTTGACCAGTATTCAAGTTTCCAGATTCAAATCTCTCCTATAGAATTACACACTACCAGCTACTCTTTCAGTTTGAAGAAAAAACATATAGGATGTTGAACTTTATTTTTAGATTGCAACAATTAGAGCAATCAAACGTATGGCTATATCACAGAGCCATACATTTCTGTAATGACTGGACAGACACAGCATTTTGCTGAATATTTGCTCATCAGAGTCGCTTTTCTCTGCCAAGCAGTGGAATGTTTCTGCACAGAAGTTTTCCTTTTGTTCTGTATTCGTTCCCCCCCTAGCTTTATTAGTTGAGACCTGCCTGAATAAGCCACGCTGCCGAAACTATGGAGACAGAACATGCAATTCAGATTTGTATCCTTCAGTCCTTCTATTTATTTTGGTAAAAAGCTTTTCACTTTTTAATCTGAAGACCTACAAATTAAAAGACCATCAAGTGCACTGTAAACAAGTGTATCAGACATTCTGCAGACTTCTTTGTGAGACGAAAAATAGACTTAGTGTAAAAATAATACTAAGAAGCAACAAACTCACTGCTTTGATAACAGTACGTATGAAGATTTAAGCAGCATTCATGAAGAATATTTTTATTTTGTTTTCAAGCTTCATACACTAATGCCAAATTGAAACAGGCAATTATAAACAGGTACTCTGTACATCTAAGATGTTAAACTACAGTCTACAATTATATACAGTTAAGACTGCAATACTGTTAATGCAACAGGGTTTATGATGCAGTCAAAATGTAGGGTTTTTGGATTAGAAGGTGAAAAGTTTGTAAGAATAATTGATATATTTTTTTAAAACCTGTAGGTACTAGTAAGTGTCAAGCAAAGGGCTGCATAAAGCTGAAGGCAGGTACTTAATGTTAAAAAAACCACACAAATTTTGCTCTTTGTTATTGTGAATTTAAAGAGAGCTTTCTGATTTGCTTTGCACTTACTTGAATTCCAAAGCTTGGCCTGTGTTTATATATACACCAGCCAGAACATATTAGATGTTCAGAAAAATACTAAATGCAGAGGCCAATTAAAGCTAAAGGAAGTAAGAATAATTTCATCTGTAACTTTCTAAGACCTTTTGAATATGAAACCTTTGACATTAATCTTTAACATCAGTATTGTTATTCTATATTAAAACTTGGAGCATTCTCAACTCCATAGTTGAAGTGAAATCTCTATTGGGCTTTTTATTTTCTTCCAGACAAACTGCAGAAGCATAAATACTCATTAGTTAGGAAGCCAAAAGTGTTGCAATTCTAAGCAAAATAAAATCGTAGAGTTAGTTTTTGTTATAAAAATAATAATTACATTACAAGAACCTCCAAACAATTATGCTAGGACAAAACTATGACTTCAGAGATAATGGATAGAGCCAGCAGGGACTAAAATGCACAGGATTTCCTGGTCATTTATTCACTGGAGGATTTGAAAATCAGTTTATTCATGGGAGAAAAATAACCTATTGCCATCAGTCCTTGATCATAAAACACACAGAACTTTAAACTCTCAGTGCAATACTGAAAGGACATAAATGTGCATCTAATCAGCTTTGCCCTTCATAGCAGGTATCACTTTGGCAATCAGGAGCACACTGTGGATAGCAAAAATAATGGGAAGACAATATTCTGAGTGGAGAGGAAAAAAAACCTACACACTTTGCAAAATACACAGAAAGACTGTAACCACAGGTGGCTATTTTTGCTGACCTAAACCAATTCCCTAAAACTGTGGCTGTGATGAATCCAGAACATGAAGGGCATCTTTTCTTTTTAACTCATGCATTCTCCTGGAATCCTGAGGTCTGAGTAAACCACACCATCCCCAATAAGCCTTCAAGATGCAAAGGAAAGCTCACACTGACAATTCACAAAGAGGGTGCATTAAATGACTACCTCTTTCTATTGAAATCCCAAAGAACCACTTTTCTTTACACGTCTATATCAGGAATTTTATTCACTTCCACTTGAGAGAAACCTGACAAAATGAAGCACCCTTACTGAACAGGATGGTAATTTTCATAAAATGCACAAACTGGTAAAGACAAAATCATCTAAATTCTCCAATTTTTACTTCAATTTGAAATAAAACAATGTGAAATACAGTCATTGTGGGTTTCTTGTAATAAGAAACATTTTACAGGTACTAACACCAATAAGTAATGTATAAGAATATTTTTTGTCTGGCAATTCTGAACTGCTTGTCTTTCATAGGATTTCTTATGGCTATTTACATTTTCACTCAGTGAAAATCAATTACCTTCCTGCAATAAGCCTCATTTGCTACCTTTGAGTATAATAGAAACACCATTAGGATGATGACATTACCCAAAAGAAGGGCACCACACAGTTGGTAGACATAAATTAAGGACCCTTTCACATATGCATTAGAAATACTGCTGTGACTGAAATATGCATAAAATCTGTATCTATTAGAGCTATTAGTGTGTGCTGGTGATGATTTTGAAGGAGGAGGGGGAGATTGTGATCTACTACTTTGTCAAAATTATGTATTTCCTTTTTTTCTCAGTATGTGCCACTGATGCAATAAGCAGAGGCCCCCAGCTGAGCTGCATTTGGAAATGCCACTGAGCATGGTATACGCGCTTCACTTCCCTTCGCTGAAGCAAGACACTGTCAGGAATAGAGTGCATGTGTGCCGCCAAGCCCGCTCCTCCTTCCTCACCCTGACCTCCGCTGCTCTGCGGATGTATGCCTGGGTGAAGGCACCGCTCATGTGGAAAACAGCTCCTGCAGATCAATTCATGGGATTTAGGGACATTTAACTTCCATCAAGACCACATCATCTTATTGATATTTGAAGACTAACTTATTACCGAACGTTAATGGGACTAACATAAAGGGCTGTGCGTTTGCTTGGGGGGGGGAAGAAACTAATTTAGAGATTCCTCCCTTGGAGCCTGTTAAGCAGAGGAAACTACTTCTGAACGCAGTTATTTTTACCTGGGTTCTTATGAGCTTAAGCAAAACAAAATTATAACACAGTATGATGATGTATTATGTATTAAAAGTGTAAATTGAAATTCCCTCCTTTCTACTTCCATATTCATTTGACGTACCAATGAGCCCATTATGAATAAGCAAAATATTGGGACGCTGTCTCTCTTACAAAAGGATTACTGATAGCATTTGTCATGTGTTAACAGCAAAGCTCTAGTTAGCTTCTCTTGTGGACACATTAAAAACTGTCTCAGTTCTACCAGTGCTTAGGAAAAAGGCAGGTTTTATGCTCAGTCTTACAAATCAAAAGTTAGAATAATCTCAGTCCTACAGCAGACATTCTGCTGACAACAGTGCAATGAACACAGAGTTAAATCCATCAAACATTCAACATAAACGTAGAAAAGTTTGCTTAATTAGCAAAGACAGAAATATTTCATATGCAGGATGATCCAAGGCTCCTGACATTCCATAATGAAAAGCCATATTAGCAATACAACAGAAGTAGTAACCTGGGGTTCTTCTGGCTTGTAAATTAGGCAGATGAAGGTGCATGGGCAAAGGCAAATGAAGCAGAGAAGAACCAGATCTAGGAACTGGGTTCTGTAGTTAGGAGTTCCCTGTATGTTGAGTCTCCTTCTAGACTGCAGTTCTGTACTCTGACGAATCACAGGTAGTAGTCCTACACAAAGTGTTTGACACTGAGCAAACAGGCATCATCAAGCAAAACAAATGCATGCAGCTGAAAAGCCTCCCTAAAAATCAAACATCAAACCAGACACATAAAGGTTTTACTATATTCGAGAAAAATGCTGAGAATCTTGCAAGGTGAAGCCCACAGATCAACAGCAGGGTTAGAAAGATTTTTCAACTGCAACATTACCTTTTTTCCTAGAATCCAATTTATTTATACAATGATGTTTACCAAGTTGCCATTAAATCCTGAACTATAATTGTATTTCAAATATTCAACCACAGTGGAACAAAATAATATTTCCTAGGTAATTTTCCTTCTAATCCATTTCATTTTTCTGTTATGCATAAAAATAATGTTTATGTTGGCTACACATTATTTGCAACTAAGCTTGAAAGTAATAAGGTGTTACTGAGTTCTTGAGGAAAATGCAGTAAGGAACTAGCCTCTTCTATGTTTTTTTGCTAGAAAAATGCATATATACAGACTAAGTGCATAAAAGAGTAATCTTACAGTGTGCATGGGATGTATTTTACAATTAAAATGATGATTGGTAGAGGAATACTCATATCTCTGCAGGCATTTATGTTGCTACAATGTACAGTAAAAATATGCAGAATGGATGTGGCTTCAGATTAATCATTTAGACACTATACGTTTCATAAGGATAAAGGTCATAACAGTTGAGCAAGCCAATTCCATCAACATTTTAAATAAGAAGATTATACGATACACAGAATTTTCATTTAAACTAACTGGACAGAATGTGTTCAAGGTATTGCAGCATTCCAGGAAATAGGAAATTATGTATCTGAATGAAAAAACTACTGCAGTGGAAAATACAGCAGTTCTTTAAATGTAAAACAAACAAAAAAACAATTATGCATTAGATTTTTTTTTATTGACTCAGAAGTAATTTTTTAAAACTGCTTCATTTTAAGTACAGATAGAAGTGCTGCATCTATTCAATCCCTAGACTTAGGAGTTTTTTTGAACATATTTGAACATTTTTTTTAACATATATAGGTTTCTTTAAAAAGTATATTTAAAGAAATGTGAAAAGAACGTCTTCTCAGAAATAAGTTTAAGAAATTAATATGAAATTGGAACTACAATAAATTCCACTATTTATTGCAAGCATATATACATATATCTAAGTACAAAACTAGAGAGAGCACTAAATACAATGTTTTTCTTCCTCAGATAATTACATTGTTCTGATCTTTACTATATAAATGCATATGAAGAGAAACATTTCTGATTTTCCTGTTACTGTGTTCTTTTGCATCTAATTATTAGCAATGCTTAATAAAGTATTTGATAAATGTCTTTACTAAATGACTGATGGATCTCAGTTTTGAAATTACATAACCAGCAAGGAATCCATCTTTTTTCTTGTGAAAATTTCTCTCTACATTGAAAAGCAGGACCTTGTGAAATGGACGCCTTCCCTTCCCAGCTTCTCTTTCATCCCAACCTCCCATTCCCCAAAGCAATGAGATTGGAGGGAGGATGAGTAAAAACTCTTTCAGATTGATAAATTAGTATTCTAAGAAAAAACTTGTTCTATCACAAGTGTACTGTAGAGTTCCAAATAAGTACATTTGATACCAAAATCAGGGAATAAGGAAGGGAAAGCCCCAAGAATTGAATCTTTCCTAAGGGTTTGGAAGAAGGAAGTATGTCTTGCTACATCAACCCTAACTTAAAGCTATAGGGAGTGTTTAAGCACTTGGTATTATTAGCTTGCTTGCTGTTGCTTCTTGCTTAAAGGGAGACATAGAGAGTTAGAATGGAAACTCAAAACAGCCTCATACTTCTCCATCTTACTGCTACTTTTCAATTTCAGTCAAGAACTATGCTCAGTCCCTTGAATTCAGTCAAGCTATAGCACAGAACAAAAGGTAAAATGCCAGAGCAGTCTTGATACAAGCATCCAGTGTTCCAGTAATGCTGGGAGCCCACAGGAACCAAATTCATCAGCTTTACAACTGTTGTATGGTACCAGACTAGGTTAGAACAGAAAGAAAAGGACTGACCTCTTGGGGTTTAATTTTATTAGGATAATACTAAATTCTTGCAAGGTTCATATCCTGATGTAAAATGTCATCTATAATCTACAAAATAAGATGGAAATTACATGGAAAATAAGACCACGTAATTAAACAAATAATAGGAAACCAAGTCTGAATCTGAATTCCAGCCTTCAGCTCCTCTGTTTTATATAACTGATTTTAACCTTATTAATTTATAATAAGACAAAGTCTTCCTGATCAGTTGAAAAACTCCAAGTTTAGTCTAGATATTTTGATTACTTTAATATTGCTTAACTTGCACATCTAATAATTTTTCTGGCACTTTTGATGTGCTGGAGGATTTGGATTCTAGGAGATTGCCCTGCTGTTTCTGTAAATCCACTACTGCTCAGCTGACCAAAGTATCTCCAAAACACTAAACATCGGAGCAGTCTCTTTGAGAGGCTGTAAATAGAAAGGAATTCTTATAGCAATGTCTCGTACTACTCCTCTCCTAGCTTCCATTATCACACCTCTGCATATCACAGCCATCATGCTTTTAGTTTAACTAGACAGTAACGAGACACTTCTGCAGTGCTTACCAAACTTCATCATCCTTATTAGACCAAATCTTCATACATAAAGGGGAAGATAAAACAGAAATAAGGTTTTTGTACTTTAAGGCTAATGTTTCTGTAGAGTGCTACCTTACTTTGTTCTCTACAGCTTTTGTAATTATTTAACTACAGTTGCCTGCTGAAGAACAAGACACTGCAATAACAGAAGGCCCTATGGCAATTTCGTCTGCACAGCAGATCAGTGTCAGGGCAGCAGATTGTATTTTAAGCATTATTAAAAAAGGAGCATTGAAAAAGAATGAAAATATCCCTATGTCACTGTTAAATCCATGAAGAACAGGCATTTTGAGAAAACACAAGCAGTTCTGGTTCTTACCATCTGAAATAGAGCACAGAGAAAACCAGAAAAAAGTGTGAAGACGCACAAGTATAATGAAAGTTGTGTAGTGGTTTCTAAGCAGGGAACAGAGGAGAATATGATTCTTCAGTTTGGAAACAGAGAACAGGGAATATGGTGGAAGTCTACGAGATGAGCATGGAGAAGAGACTAAGGCATGACTGCCTGACTGATGGCCATCTATTTCGATATAAGAAGTAGGAGGTCATCAGCTGGAGTAAGCCATTGCAGGTTTCAGAACAAAGAAAGGAACACTTCTTAACAAATGCCTAACTAACCTATGGAATAATTTGACATATAATGTTGTAGCTACTAAAGGATTACACTTTTTGAGCACAGTCATAGAGTACAACTTATCTCAGGCTTTTAAAACTCCACACTACCTTCATTATGCTGATAAAACCTTGTAAGGTTTCTTTTCAACAATATGAAGCTAATTGAAAGATATATGTTCTAACACATACTACTGTAATATTCTTTCAAATGATTTCTACTGTGGATTAATTATGTATACCATAAGATTTTTTTTTTTAATTCTTTTTAATGGACTGGAATAATCATAATTGTCACCATGAAGAAACACAACAACCCCCTCAAAAACCCAAAGACATTATCTTCATCTGCCTCAAAACATATGTATACACTGTAGTTCAAGAGACTGTCATGGTACGGTTATCTCACATTCAGGGTACTAATAGGATGATGGTACTTGTTCCTGGGTCAGTGAACAAGCCAAAGCTGCCTAAAGTCAGACTCTAGCTTCAAAAGGAAAGAAAGAGGGGTTTGTCTTTTTTTTTTTTTTAAGAGGAAAACACACAGAAATGGTTAGTTTTTACTGGTTCCACACTGTTTCATCTTTGCATGCTCTCTGCTTTCTGTATCAGCATAACTGTGCTAGGAATATTCTTGCCTTCAGGCCAGAAGGTCAGGGGTTGAAGGACAATATAAAAACTTAGGCTCTAATTCAGGGATGACATGGAGGCACAGTGCTCATAGGGGAAGAGCAACCATACTGTCAAAGGTGTCTTCTTTGGATGAAACACTGAACAGAGGTCCCTACTGGCAAAGTCAAATGAAAAAGAAATAAAAGCTCCACTGTGAAGAACGTATTTAAAAAATGACTGCCACAGAGTTCAGAAAGAAAGCTAAAGTTGTGATATTTCTGTGTAGCTAATAAAAATTTGGTTTACATCCATCTTCAGATTAGAAGGGACTCTTAATTGTCATATTTTAAAATTTTTAACTTAGTCTTCATGTTGGCAGTGGGTTATTAGTAAACAAGTGTTTCAGTTTGTAAGAAAATTATTTAAAGTGTGGCAGCAGATATCTAAAGATGAATAAATTCAGTGAGCACTAAATTAAGAACAAAGCTGATCTGAAAGGAAACAACTAGCATTATTTTGAAGTCCATAATATGACGCTGAAAGAAGAAAAAAGATTAAATACATTAAGTAGGAAATATACCAGTAATCATTTTTTTCTGATTATTTGGGGAAAGATATGCAGCAGACAGAAGGAGCAGAGCATGATAGTTCACGGGGAACTTTTAGACATAGAAGGTAAATGTTAGCAAGAAAAAAGTCAGAACAAAAATTAATCTGACCAACAGAAACAGCAAGACATATGCCACTAATAAGGGATAAGTCTTCTATAATTTGAATCTGTATTTTCTTTGTTTCCTGAAAAGTTTACAGTACTCTTCAGGTGCCATAATGACATTTTGAAAATGCCCTACTGGCTGTCTTTAATGAGCCATTTCATTTTTATCAAGTAGAAAGTGTTTTGAAGACATAGATAGAAGTTACACCCTGTGAAATGTGCACTTCACCATATACCCTAGAAAACCTTGGAAGTGAGTAGCCACCCGGTTCAATGCAGATTAGAAGATTATAATTTAAATTCACAAATTCTTGCTTGCTTATAAACATGTACGAGTCTTCAGATGCACATTCCTTTTGCATTGACTTGCAAAGTCTGGTCCCTATGTTACTGCCTCCAAACTGGTAACACCTAGGGAATCTGCAGCTGCAGGACCAGATCCTGTGGGATTCCAAACACCCGCAGAGAGGTTTTTGGATGGGGGGTGGGGTGGGGGGTGGTTGTTTTTGTTTTTCCAGATACCAACATTTTAAATATAATTCCATATTCTGACAGTTAAAAGAAAGTAGATCTGAAAGCACAGTTTAACTGTTAGTACATTTATAAACAGCTGTAATGATATTGGTCAACAACACCAACAAAATAAATGTTGAAATCCGTAAAGAAAGTTGGTAAAAATCGAACATTATTTTATAGATGGAAAAGAAACTCAGAATTTTATTCTTCATTTTATTCTATGTAGTACAGGCAAATTTTTAGAGTTCTGAAAAGTGAAACTATCAAAAAAATTGCCACTGACTTTATAATTTGAGTGTTCTCATGTGAAAAAATGTTATGAATAATACCATGACTTAATACCTGGTCACCATGAGAGAAGTGCTACTTAGGCTTCTCCATCTGCTGTACCAAGATCAGTGATCCCTGTGATCTGTAAGACCACATCTACACTAAAGTTCTGCCAGCATAGTTAGTCACTCCAAAATGAGAAAGGGCAGAATCTTTTATAAATAGAGCAAGTCTGAAGTATGAACAGAAATTATGCTTTCACCTGTATGCCTTTTTACTTGAGGGTGGTGGAAAACAGAAAAAAGCTGTATTATGTTGACACAAAGCTTAAACTAATTGATTTAAATGTGTTTGCACTAGGAATACTGTCCTAGTAGGTACAGTACTCTCACATAAAGTAATATCGATAGAAAACCAAAATGTGTTTAGAACTAATTTACATTAACTCGATTTTTTTCTGTTAACATAAATACGTTATTAAAATGCATTAGAATAATATATTGGGACAGTCCTATTAAAAACACCTGCAGTTAAACAGGTTGAGTGAGTGAAAGTGATCTTACAGCATAGGAGTCAAAATCGGAAGGGCAGCCTGAATAAGGCTTTCAGTGAAAAACCTGAGGTGGTACAAGTATTTGCCTGTGTTTACCAGTTACCTTTCGCTTTCAGTATAGTATAATTATTTAAAACCCTACACTGGCCGTGTTGAAAGCTCATTAAAGCTGTATGTAAAAGTGTTGAAGCTACTTCTAAACACCAAATTTTGGACTCTACATTTTCCAAGCACGTCTAGGAATCTGAGCATAAGCTTCATTAAAAAAACACTTGCTGTTAAGGCTCTTAAATGACAGAATTGCCTCTCAAATGGGCTTATAGTGTAAAACAGAATAAATGCACGCACGCAAGCTGGAGTGCAGAATAAGAAATGGTTACAATATTTCAGAAAAACTTTTTCCTGGTAAGCATCCTTGCAATGAAGTGTAAGATTCCCCTAGAACTGAGGTGAGTCAAAGTAATGTGAGTAATTTAGAAAGATGCATTTCTCATTTAAATAGGTTAGCAAAGTACCCATGTATGACTTAACTAAGCTTCACCACTGGATCAAGCGGGATAAATTCCTATCACAAATATGGGAAAGGTGCAAACCTATGTAGTACAAAGGGAGTGATGGGAGTAAATTGAGCAGATGATATTTTTTGGCTGAATGTCAGAAAAAATATTGCTAACCGAGAGGACAACTATTACACCGTAGAAAAGACAACCCCCAGGGAAGTGATAGAAGTCTCATTCCTTCAGTCCTATAAAAATCAATTAGGTAATGCATAAGAACGAAGGATACTGTAGGAAACAACCCTGTCCTTGTTGAAAGATTTTTAATACGGCCTATCACATCTTCCTCATATCTAATTTCTCTCATTTTATGGATATGAATGGAAGAGAATAGACCATGCATAGCAAAAAGGGAAATCTCAGTCTGTCATTGGTTTTCCTCCCTGCTAGCCTCCCTGTTTCTTGCCATTCACAACCATTTCCATCACCTACAGATGGCTAGAGGAGCAGGGGGCAACACACAATTACAAATTAATCTCTATTATTGTTGCAGAAGCCTGGAGTTGTGCTCCAACAGCACATAGAGCTAATTTTCTTGTCTTTGGGAGTGGGAAGATTGGTTGCGCATTTGTTAGTTTTATCTTTGTCAGGGGGGTTGTATGCTCAGTATAATGAGATAAGTAAGTAAAACATTTCTCAGTTTTAACATCTTAAGACTTTTCACGGACATGGGGATTACTGGCATGAAGCTTTCTTATAGAATTCTTCTGTCACATACTGTATTACAAATCTATCAGATTCTTTCAATTTCAGTGTCACTGACACTTTTTCTGACCTTTCTTAACCGTAAGTCTCAGGATTTTCACAGAAACACGCTTCACTTTCCCTTTACTTTTGTGTACTTTAACCAGAAATTAATTCATAGCTTGAAAAATCCTCAAACAGTACACCCTCCCCAACCCACACAAAACCAGAAAAACCAAACCACAAAACACACACAGACACCCACAATCAAAATAAACCACTCAAAAACTACTACTGGTGACAAAAAAAAAAGAGCTCGGGAGAGTGTTTGTGCACTGCTCTTGAGTTTCTCTATTATTTATTTAGTTCTTTTGTATTCTGTACATCCCATCTTCCTTCATAATTAAATTTCTCCAGTATTTTCTACGCCCTCTCTATATCTTTGGAAGAGCTTTGTTTGGCAGTGCAGGATTCCTTTAAATACAACTAAATAACTTGATAGTGTTGTTATCAGTTAATGAAGTCTCAAATCCATAAATGGGATGAGGAAAGAAAACCGAAATCATGAAACCTAACTGGCCTATGCTAAGTGGCTGTAACTGGCATTAGACAAGACTACACCACTGTTAGATTGTGAGTTGATTTCTGTTCCATAACCACCAAAGGAAAAATAGCATCTCCCCTGCAATTTTGACAAATCGGTAAGGATTACAATAGTGGCTCAATTTATACCTGACACACGTTGGCTGTCTAGGAAACCCTTTTCTCCCTTCTGTCTCCTATTCCAATATATTAAGCATTTAAAAAAGCAGCAGCCTTTGCTAACCATAGTTCTGTTGTCAGTAACTCAGTTCCTGCTGTGGTCTTGCTCATTCAAGTTCATTAACTCATTCAGTTTGTTTTTATTATCAGTTGATAATAAGCAGTTGATAAATACATGAAACTAGATGAAGATAGGTGTATGCTTTCAAGTATAATCTGCCTATAAGACATGACTTTTTTTAAAAAAATTTCTTTGCCTATTTTAAGCTACTTTGAAAGAAGAGTACTTTGCACAATTTAAGTAAATTATCTGTTAACTAGCAACTGTGAACACAATTGAGCTCTGTACAAAACCGGGATGAAAAATATTTTGAAGTTTAAAAAAATGGATTACTACTTAGATAAACTATACAAATCAAGTCATATTTCAGTTTATGTAGGCTTATGCACTTATCGCTGAGTAGAATGGATCCTGTAAAAATATAATAAACTGCCTAGGCAACACATTTCATTTTGTTAAATACTAAAATTTTTTTGGTGTGATTTCATTCTAAGTTTTTATAGCACTTCAGATTTTACCTTGTTCATAATTTTCTTTGAAATACAGGAAAAATGTAAAGCTAGGATTTTGTATGAAAATGTGTACATATATGTAGAAATTTTTTCAATTTTTCTGAAAAATAAGTGCATCCTTATAATTTTTCCATTGAAAACTTTTTTTTAAATCCTTCAAGATTGACTGATAAATATATCCTCGTCTACTAACATCAGCTTAATAGTTCATAGACTCTGTCAAAATGCTGGTTGTTGCACTTGGGAATTTAAGATCAATTTACCACTTTTCAAACAGCTGATATTTTGGAACTGGGAGTTAAATTATAAGTGCTTTGTCAAGACAATGATTGCACACAACAAAAGTGATACAGCAAGCCAGCAAATAAAAGTTCTGTTCATTTTCCTTTCAAATTCATTATCTACATAGCACTTTATTGCTCATATCAATACATCTTATTAAAATACTTTTTTGTTTCCATGGTAAGTCTATTCAGCTGGCAACCCAAACAGATATTTAAAAGTTCTGAAAAAGAAGGGGTATGGCTACCAAGTAAAACTGTCAAAATGCGCACTTGCTATTCAATTCCTTGCTGAAATAGTTTTTGATAAGGACATATCACAACTTTAATGGAACCCTTCTTATATTGGAAGAAAAATAGTGGGCCTGCTCAAACCCACCAGGAGTTGTAAAACGACAGTTAGCTCCCAAGAAGTACCCTGTACTTTCTGGCTGTGCTGCACTCCACATGCAGGCAATGTCCTTCCTCCAGGACAGCACTCTTCACACTGCAAATTTCTCCCTGAAATCAAGTTTAGCAATTCATCAGAACCCGAGAAAACCTAAAAATCTGCAATCAAGTAGCTAAGATTGTACCAACCAAAGAAAGACCCTCTTACCAAGATACTGCAAACTGCCTAGCAAATTAATTCTTCTGAATTCCGCCTTAGATAAGCAAACAAATAAACCACAGTGGATGTTTTTACATTTAACTGCTTCTCATTAAGTCTTTCTGTGGAGCATGAACATACCAAGAGGACCGATGAATTTGAAACTCTCTTCTCCAGTTAAAAATCCCAAATTAGTCACTTCTCCAGTGATGTATTTGAATCCCCCAAAGTCTGAGGCTAAGGTTCTAAGATCCACAGGCCTTTTTTTGCCTTGACTCTTAGTGATGAGGACATCACTTAAGGTATCTGTGCTTTGCTTTTGCAACTGGAACAAGTAAAAACAGTGATGTTTTCTTGAAAAAGTTGATGCACACCATCTCTGCAACTTCGTAATATGTGTTGTTATAGAATTACTATTTTTTAAACAATAGTGAGAAAAATAACCCCTTTAACCTAGCAAAGCTGTCTTAAATGCATACATGTATACACAAATATGACAGCAGGGCAATGTCTCTGCAATGAATAAGTTCTAGAATCTGATGGATGTTTCTGTGCAACTCCATGGCTTCAATCAATATTTAAGTTTCTCTATGGCACTAACATTTGTTAAGAGAAATAGACGGCAGTGAGTTTCATGAAAGCTCTCAGTAGCACAGTTCTCATTTACTTCCACCAGGAAAAGTAATGTGTAATTTCAGGTTTTTGTCAATACATTAACCTTTTCACAAGTGTTTTTAGAGCTGGATAGCTCGATGAAGAGGGGTAGGATGGATTAACTGCTGAATACAATATAGAGTAATGCCCTAAGTTGCGAGTCTTCTGTGGACTGGCCTGCGTATTCACCTAATCATAAGAAAAAATATTATTAAATAATTAGTTTTGTTGCAAGTGTTGCTGCAACTCCCAGTTTGTGAAGTGTGCTGCCATGGTGAGGGGGTTACCTGACTGGGATAGGGTACAAGGCATTCTGAGCCTTTCATTGTATCCAGGAGACACACACTACATGGAGGCATGAGAGAATTTGTAACAGCTGAGATGCACTGGTCCAGCAGGTACCAGACAGGGAACTAGAGCATCCCTTCAGAGTACCCTGACCCTGCTAGCTGGTGCTAAACAAACGCAGGCAGGTCTATGTCAGCATCCTCTGTCTATCCCTTGTTTACTTTATGTATACAAATAAAGAGATTGCATATCTGCTCAGAGAACAGACAATCTTTTTGTACATCATCAGGAAAGTGGGATCTCATTGTGATTAGAACTGCATCAACATTCAAGAAAATGTTGGGTTTGGGGTGTTTTTGTTTAGTTGCTTTTTTACTTATTTCATGTTACACATGGGAAAACATGGGTTTAGAAGGCACCTGCAATGCTTGTCTGTATTATATATGACAAAGTAGAGAATTGTGCTGTGTTTCCACTTCTGTTCACCACCACTTCTCTTTGCACAACTTTTAAATGAGGACAGAGGACTGCATCAGTGATACAGCAAAAAACGAGAATTGGGACCCATTCTTATGTACATCTAATGGCTCCATCGCCACACAACTAGGCAAGAGACTTGACCTAGATTCTAGATCAAGTTGCATGCTGTACTACAGCCCTAAAAGGAACCAACTTGTAAATCTGTGTCCTCAGAGTTAAAGTATTAGTTTCTTTTACCTTGCATGTGAACAATAGCAAATACAGCTTAAACTTGGAACATGAAACTGCTAAAAAGAACAAGGAAAAATGCATAAGTATGAGAAGACAAATTTAAGCTCCCCAAAACCTACAGCATGAAAATAATTAGCACAAAAGATTTCAACTTCAGCATGCCGTACTTTCAGTCTAGTGTGTGAAGTCTTTAATATTCAACTCCTGCAAAGCAATTTGTAATAACCTATTCCAAGCATATTATAGCATAAAGGCAATATGGTATATCAATCATCTAAAATATTTACACTTTGTTAAAATAGATAGCTTCACAGTTTATAAGTTATGAAAAATGAATGACTAACAAAATAAGTCATGATTTCAAGTTTTTCTTAACAATCATCTTTCACAAATCAGCTAAGAACTGTATTACGAGAGCAGCCATGTCTACATTTAACAGTCTTCTAGTTGAAAATGCTAATAATAGTGTGAGTAAAGTTATCCAAGCTCTAGCACTACCGTACCAGAAAAGGCATCCATACTTCGGTCATTCTGGAAAAGGAAGCAATTGTTTCCTGCAATGCTAAATAAGGGGGGTGGAGGGTTTTTGTTTGTTCTGTAATACATTATTTAACCATGAAAAGCTGCCCAATTTCATCATACACTGGATTATTTAAAAATGTTATTACCAGTAGACTCAATAATTCACTCAAAAGAGTTAAGTACGATAAGATATTAGGAAGCAAGGGTACCAACAGAAACAGAACACTGCTGCAATGAAGCTAAGACAGAATGATTGTAGGCATGTTACAAGAGATCTTACATGAATACAGAGAATATTTTCATTTATAATAACTGGAAGTTCAATTCCAATTTAATTTCTTGCTTTTAATGGTATAAATGCCAAGTAAATCATTAAAAGAAATGTCAGCTCTGTCAGTGGCAGCTGCTCTTACTACTGAAAAAGGAGGGGAAGTGTAAGAGCAGGGCAGCCAGCAAACCCCACAGCGGTCTGCAAAGTCACTAGTGGGAAAACAACAAAGGCCTTTCCATGCAACTAACACAGATGTGCCCATAGCCAAACTGTCAGAAACAGTTAAGATGACAGCCACTCACAGTTCATTATTTCCTTCTCACAGGTCACTGGGTGACAAGCTGGGTCACCATGCTTTGTCGGCTGCTACAGTCTTCCCCATCCCCCTCACCCCCCAGTTCTTAGTCTATTTAAATAAAGGTAAGGAGCTCAAATTGGTATACTAATGTAAACAAATATCTTCAAATGCTTTCTGGAAATGGGAATGTAATGTTTGTTATACCTTCCTTTCTTTTTCAGATGGATATATAACATCTCCTCTCTGTGATGAGTGGAGAAGTGGATTTGTATCTGTAGCAGATACAGCTATTAGAATAATTTTGTCAAGATGTGACTAAAGCAGATAATGAAAGCTAATTTGTCACCAATTCAAAGCTTTAACCTTTAGAACACTTACATGGCAGACACAACATGGAAAAACATTGCAACTCAGTGAAAAGACGGTTTTCTCAGAGGAGTTTTCACAAATAGAAATCTGAAGGAGTACTTTTTAAATTCAGAAAATACAGACTAAAGTGAGTTTTTTGTGGAACACATGTAAATAGATTCTAAGAATAATCCAGTAGTGAATTAATTTTTTAATACTTTCTCATCTGTCTTCACGGAGTAATCAATTTACAATGAGATGTAGATTACTACTTTTACCTATGTTTTGCCGACTTGGAATTTAAAATGAACGAACAGTGTATAAAGAATCAAGGTCAGGCATCTGCTTAGCTCTAACAAACAATTGTACCAATTCATAGCTGTGTCATTGATGGAAGTGGGATAACACTTCCGTCTCCTTAGGGGTATTTCTTAGTCATATTTCCTACACTAATAAGTCTTATAAGAATATAACAACTGAATTTGTCCAACCAATTCAGAAAAATTAAAATGAAACCAATTGTCCCAGATGTGTCTTTCTTAGTATTAAATATGACAAGGTCATAAGCATTCTGACCCAGATCCAAGAATGCTTGTACCTAGCACGTACTTAACTTGGAGCACACTTATATGCATATCTGGATTGGAGACAAAATATTCAGAAAACAAGCTTGCTCATGGAAACAAAGCAATCCAATAAGGCCTGAAACCAAAACTGCATTAAAAAAGGTAATTAATTTCAGAAACGTGACTAGTGCCTTTTAAAGCAACAACTCACAGCTTGAATGCACTGCTAGGACAGCACAAATCTGTTACAGTTGTTGATATAAGAGGACTCTCTTACTTTCCTAGTTGGGCTCAACAAGTAAGATCATAAGAACAAGAGAAGTAATTTAAAATGCTGACAGAAGTTGCAGGGGTTACATTTACACAATTTAACACCCAAAACATTAAGTTATCGTCTTGATCCAGGCAAAGATAATACTATGTAATGTCCTTCTACAAGTGTCCATTCAAAAAAATTTTCTGCGCAAAAGGAAGCAGTGGATTTGCTGTTTCCTATACATGAACAGTGATAATAAGAACAAGGATGGGAAGGAAGTTAGCGGTCATTAGTTACTTAGTTAAGTCATTTGTTCTTGTGCACTGAGAGAAGTACATAAATCACAGTCATACAGGTCACCTCTCTACTCATCCTTACCCTAAAGGTCACGTCTTTTCAGCAGCTTGAACCCTTCATGTCTAGCAACTAGATTATGATTGGATTTTGGTCTGTTTGGGGCACTACTTGTCATTTAGAAAGGATTTTTTCCTCAGTGGTATTTGCTGGAATGGATGCGTTCTTCTCCTTGCATAAAAACACAGAGATTCAGTCAGGTAAATCAGAGATGAGGTTCAGGATTTCATATCTTATAGGGATCATGTAAATTAGCACAAGTATGAGATGCATTGAAAAAACAACATTGGAAAGAACACTGAATAAGATGTCCCTGAATATAGTAAGGACTTGTCGAGACCACTAAGGGGACAAAAAAAGAAAGAAACAAGCTTATTTCCTTGTCACCTTTACTATCATGTATCAAAGGATAGTGTACAAGCAGCTAAACAATGTGCAGGTAAGAAAGGGGCTGACCGCAGCCTTCAACCAGCAAAAATAAATAAGAAAAGAAAGTCTAATTGTATGAAAATTATGGGTAAACAGACAAACATACAAATTATGAGTAAAGTTATGAGTAAACAAACTTGTACTCTAATTAACCACATTCTTTGAAACGTCACCCTTTTCAAAAGGCTCTTCCTACAACATCCTATAGAATAAGGTTTTCTTTCAACGTGGGGCTGACTTCATGCTGTCGTGGCTAACTGTGGAAGTGTGACTATCTCAGAAACCAAACCAGCAAAACTCTAAGAATGACAGCTCTGAAATGCATATTCCTCCAAAATACCAAGCTGGAAAAGGAAACATTTAGGGCAGGACTCAATAGTTTAAAAATAGACACCCACTAGTATTTGAGACTGCTAATGTACCCAAAGGATCTGCATAATTCTCACAGATGTAACACAGGATTGGCAGGAGACTTGCAGTAATCCAAAGCAGCTGTAAGCCTGGTGATATACATCTCAACACCTAAAAATTACCCTAAACACCTATGTCTGGGCAGCTGAATCTCCTTTTAGAGACACAGTTTGCTTTCCGTCTCAGTAAGCCAAAGTTTTATAAAAATCTACAAATGTGTTGAGCAGGACAGTTAACCAAAAAGAGTTTTATAAAACCAGCTGAACTTCTTAGGAGGAACAGTGATCACAGTCTTCACTTTATCAACCCATATAGCTGGGCCAACTTCTGAAGCAAAAATTCTAGGACACAGAGATATAGTTTCCTCTACTAACACACAATTCATACCTCATTTGCGCTCATAACAGTTTTTCATGTTATTTTGTAAAGAAAGGCAAAATTTATTGCTACCTGGAAACTGAACAGCTTTTCAAATCACAGAAGATAAATAAAATCCTGTCTCCTATTTCTAACATCACCTTGCATCACTGAAAGCATTCTACAAACTACAGTGGAATGTGGCAGCTCTTTAACTGAATACATTAGTATTTATCACAGTCTAGTGGAAAATAGCAGCTAAAGAGAATTTAAATCACTTAGTACTTCCCATAACAGAGGTAACTGCAGAAGTTTTGAATTAGTTACCATTGTCATTTAATGCCAAATGTTTCTGACAGTAAAATAATGTTATTTTAGTATTAAAATTTTTTTTTTCTATATTTAATTCTAGTTCAGGAAACGCTTTATACTGCATAACTCCACTTTCGGTGGGAAGAGATGCATAAAGACGTAGCCTTTAAGCACTGAATGATTGACTTTCTATCTTGACTGCAGATACCTTCCTAAATCAAATGTCTCTGGTCTGCAAGAGAAGATTTTTAGCTTAAAATTTATATACTGTTATCTGAGGCTGAAAGCAGGGACACTCAGTTGAAGAAATTTCACTTATCCATTGTACTTAAATGAAGTACTTTGAAGGGATCCTAACCTCATATTGCATATTTATAGAATAACAATTCATACTCAAAACACTGTGGAGAAAATGGTCTTGTCTAAACCTTCATCTTACACTGCAGAAGCCATCTTTTGAAAGAGCCAATATAGTCAATATTAACTTTGGTACTTTTGTTTATGTTGTAAACATACAACAGAATTTATTAGTAGTTAAATCATATATGTTTACTTAAGCTTTAAAGTTCTTTGATTTGTTAAAAAACAAAATTACCCAAAATACAGGTAACCTACCTCTACCTAGGCAGTTCCCAAAAAACTGCTGATAGTCAATATCTTCAGATACCTCAGTCATATCACAGTCTTCAGACACATTTGAGAAATATTTTGGATACTCAAAGACTAAATATTTGCAAGATATTATAAATGAAACACCAGAAATACTAGCCCTTGAAGGAGGACCAGACAAGCAAATCTATGGGTTCTCTAAGGGTAATACTTTCAAGGGAAGAGCTACAATAGCCTAAATAAACCAAATCTGATTGTTGCTTGCAGTCACCTGTAAATTACTGTTATTGACTTACTGCCAGTAGTAATAACAAAAATAACTAGTTCGACTTTCATTCTAATGGTGAATGACGTCTCATTCTTTCATCTGAATAGGGTGTCCCTTTTTAAAATATCTATAAATACCCAAAAGCTCAAAAAAACCCTAGTAAAATGCCATTCTTATAAGAGAGTTTCAGTTGTCTAAAGAAAGGCAAATTCTTTAGCCTGCTATAAGTGGAAGTAATTAAGAACACTACTATTTATCTTTTATTCAAGTTAAAATACAGTCCTATATTGAAAGTGACTGTGTCACTTAGTATTTTGGCTCAGCGTGACTTTCAGTTTTCTAACAAAACCTTTACCATTTAAACCTAAGTCTTGTGGCACTAAATGTGTCACAATGTTGATACAACTCCTATTTCTTTGTGTAATTTGCATGATGTGAGGTTTGTACATAAAAATTAAAAAGTAAAGTTGCAATTACAACCACACATCACCACATCAATCTTCAAAATAAATCAAAAAAAGCACATAAATGTCACTCCTTTTCATTAATTTTGGTCAAAATCCCTGTTCACTTATCAGCCAGAGGGTTTCTGAGATATTTCAATAATATCCAGGAAATCAATCTTACATGAAACTGAAGGAAAACATCTAATGTCATTGAACAATAAATATCAGTTCTGTCAGTGGCTTACCTTTGAGCTGAGGCCTTAGGATGTTTCTCTTCTAGTTTCCTCACCAGTGCTACTGTCAGCTGTGTAGTCTCCCCTAGGGGATCTGCAGACATTAAATGGGCGTCCAAAGGTCCTGAAAGTTGTTTCTGATTAGGGTTGCTGACATTTTTTTGCAGAACCTAAGAGAGGGAAGTACAACCATGTAATTTATATATTGCTAATTAAAATAATGTGTGTCTACTTTTTCAAGTAAGGCTGTTGATTAGCGGAAAATGTCAGAAATACAGATAGCTATGTCAAGATGCATCAAGAAGCACAAATTTAGAGATCTAGTGATTTTTCCCTTCCTTGAGTTTTTTCACATAGGAAATAGGAAATTTCAAAAACTTGTTTTATGTAGGCTATAAGCTTAAACTGTTCTGAGACACAAATATATATTGAATAAATATTTATTAAAATCCTTGTACAACTATTATTTGCCTAATATATAAATACCTTATTATATTAAGAAGTCAAACGAGGTTATTTAAGGAAATAAGTTGACTTCCACACTGATATTTCTCTTTTCAAAACGTATTTTTGAAAGGACTGTCTCTGACCTGCCTCTGGCTTAATACTGTGACCTCTTCTGTGGAGCTGCTGTCTATCTGCTGATGAGCTGCAGACCAGGCCCCATGGTGAATGCGGTTTTCTGTCTGGGTCACCTCCTCTCTTTCATTTAGTTCCTCTAGGTAGGTCAGGACAAACTCAGAGTAAGCCTGTAGGAAAGGACAAAGGAAGAGGAATAATGAAGAAAAACATCAGCTACATCAGCAGAATCATAACAGTCTAAACGCCAGGAACGACGGGAAAAGTAGTTGCCGATGTACGCTATGTCACAAAAGTTGCTGCATGTAAATAACTTTGTATTCCACAAAATTTTAAAAGTCAGTGCTAGATAGTGACCTTTTCATGTGCACTAAATTGAAAAGCATGTAAAACATTGGAACATTATATATCAGTTTAAGAATAAAGACCAACAGCTCTCAAAATGAAATTCTTATAAACAGAAAGAAATAAAATTTTGTATCCCTGTATTTGCGTACTATTTAACTAAGTATACATAACATTTAGGTAGGCATTTCAACGTAATACATTAAAAGAATTGAAAACAGCATATTCTGAAATCCAGACGCATCACATACTGAAAAAGCCTTCGTGATGGTTTTGAAACCAGAAGAATTTTTCTGCTTTAATTTATTAAATCAATTGCCTTCTTAATACTTTCATACTTTTGACCCTTGCTTACATGGCAAAATGCCCCCCCCCCAAAAAAAAATATATATCTCAACAATTACTTTGTGCTGAATTTGAGACATTAACATTACAGCTACTTAACCTTATAATCCCCAGATCTTGTACCATACGATCAGTTTTATTTCTTCAGCTCAGTCTGTGAAATGAGTACATTGCCATTTCTCAGGCGCTACTTCAATTCAAGCAGTAGTCGCTCTGCTGTCCTCATGATGAAATAGGCAGAATCTTCCTTTATCTGAAATATTTTTTGTTTAAAATAAAAATTACAGTTTAAAATTCTTAGAGAACTTGCACTATTTTTAATTGAAAATGTATAGATATTAACTACATTAAATTGAACCAAAAATCAGAGCCATTCAAATACTTTGACAGTTAACACTTCAACAAATTGAAATCAAGAATCTATTAAATCCTTATGGTTACAGAATGAAGCATCTCACAGGTACAAGAAAAGCCATCTTTTTCTGTCCCATTACTCATAAGTGAATAAACATAAGCCATTTCACAATGCAGGTAATCCTACAGTATTTAAGCACTTGGGCATGTCTTCCAAAGCCAATTCTGCATGGACATCCCACAGATTTACTGAACCTTCTCAGATCAAGAGGAAAGCAGAATACCGAAACTAAAACCTACTCTCAAGTTCTGAGTAGATGACTTTTTGTCCGTATCCTATATTTTATAATACTAAGTATTTTGTTGTTTTGAACTTGAGATTTACCAGACATTCCTAAAAATAAAGCTCAGGTTTTAGCTTCAGATGTACCATTTCTTTAGCCTTCTGTCAGACTTTTCCCACGAGTGTTGATATTTTCTATTTAGGACCATAGATATTTTCTGTTTAGAACCATTCAGGACTATTCTACTTTAAAATAAATCCCTTCAACAGCAGGAGTACAACAAACAGTGGGGTGCTCTTATTTCTTGAGGAAAAAATTCTTCACCAATCAATAATACTAACTCTCCTGCTGTTTATCACCTTGTATAGACAATACATAATGAAACTTATCTCTGTTTCCTCATAGTTCCATCTGCATTTTAATTCTGATGTAATACATTAACTTAGATTCAGCATATTTTTCAAATTTGGCTGCATGAATAATGAGCTAAGATTCCATGTCTTTAAATAACAAGTTCTTCCTCTACAAGCATTTCACACTCACTCTACTCCCTAGTGCTGCTAAGGAAAGGGACTCTGGTTTCTCTCTCTCACTTTTCACCTTTTCTGCCCAACCCCATGCCATCACCGCTTCTGCCTCAGAAGAAAGCATTTGGCAGCCATGCAATGAATACAGAGAACTGACCTAAGTTTTAATTAACACAGTAAAGTGTTAGTTATTACCCATCTGTGTACTCAAATCCAGTTCACTGTGAGGCACGCTTGTGCCAGAATCCGAGACAGCATGGAAGCTGGTGTGAGAGTTCTCTTCTCTGCTCGATTCAGCTCAGGGGCTGTAGGTATGTGTTTCCTTTACGCTAAACGACTTCTGTGGGTATTCCAGGGAATCTCTCTTCAGAGAGGTGAAGAAACAAAACAAACTCCCAGTGCAGAATGAGGCAACAGCCTTAAACCCTCACAGTACAAGAAAAGGCATTTCCCAGCTAGTTCAACTCTTAAGCAAATACAATAATTTGGAAAGTTTTATTTCTAGTCTGAAATGTGTTCCACCAGGTCTAGGATACATTCTGCTTTCAGTGCGTATCACTTATGATAGAGTCTTTTGTGAAACACATGTTCAAAACTCAGAGTGTATAAAGAGCGCTCTGAGCTTATCTTGATTACCTTCTAGAACTGATAATTGACTTCCACTTTTATTTACTTATACTTTTTTATTGGCTTACACTTTTTATTGACTTTTATTTTTAAGTTATCCATAAAGTTTACATGAATAAGAGTACATAACTACCTATCCCAAATATGGATATCATTAAATAGTAGTCTATTAACTAAAAATGTAAGGGATACAATATCAATATTAATTTGTTGTTTCTGCGTAAGAATAGTTCAGGAAATAGCAAAGCAATATCATGATTGAATTATGAATCAACATCTTAAAAAATGCTTGATGATTTTAACGTTTTTTCAAAACAAGCTAGTATTCTCTGACATAATAAAGTAAACCATACCTTAATTGCATAGGGGAGAGTGTATGAATAGAGGAGAGTATGTTAATGGCAAACACGGCAAGTAGTATGTATTAATTCCAAGAAAGTGAGTTCCTTCTCAATCTGAATGATGTGTCACATATCATTACACTGTATTATGCTGCTTTACTTTATGTCAGTTTTTGTTGGCCTACATATGCTGCAACTTAAAATAATATGACACTACAGATAAAGTGAATGTGATAGGAAATACATAGAGAAATATACCATTTTCCAAAGATATCCACCACTACTAGCATTTTTCCCCTAATAAAAAGAAACACAGACTAGAACCAGCGTTCTAGTTATTAACTCTCAGAAACTTTAGAAATCTCTCTCCATGATATACAAACCACAATAATTTTTATATTGCAGTAAATAACAATCAGTATGTATAATTAAATAAAGACTAGTATAGTTGACAACTTTTTTTTTACAATGGTCTGAATCATTCTAGCACAATTCCAGATAACAGACAAAGTAATGGGAACACGGTCTCCATTTCAGACCGTTGGAGTTGCACGAGTAAGAGAATCTAATCCAATGCCCAGATGAAAGGATGAAAAGGGAGGGTTCATGCTAGAGAGGAGCATCTGGCATTGACTTCCTAGTGGACAGTGGCCCTCTGCAATTTTCCCAAGGTCAGCAGCACAGAATGCTGCAGACCTTCCCAACACTTCTGTGAACGTTTTCATAAGTGTTCAAATAATCAGAAAAAGGTACAATTTATTGAGTCTTCCTGAATCCCTGAATATAATCCACTGGTATGCTAATGCAAAACAACTTATTTTTTTGAGGAGAACAAGGTGGCTGGGGATAAAGCCACACTTCTGTGAGTACTCTACCACTCTCCCATTGCTGTCCATGAATTCTTGATAGTATCTTGCATAAACCAGCTGACCTACAAAACATCAGACTTCAAACAAGCTGCTGACCAAGATCCCTGGCCACAAAAAATGCAGATGAAGAGCAGCTCCTCTGACAACACTGTGCACTGAAGACCATTGCACTTGAACTGACCAAAGTTATGAGAAAGCAATCTCTCAGCAATATGTTTTTCCAGGAAATGTATTTTATTTTAATCAACAATCTATTTTAGAAGGGCTGTTTTCTTTAACTATGCAAGAGTAAGCACAACTAAACAGTAACTCAATATTATTTTGGAAATTTGTTTCAATTCTTTTTCTATCTAATTGGGGGAAGGGGATTTCTAAATTTGGCAATTCTGCTTAGACTTGAAGATAAAAAAAAAATTTGTTCTTATTCAGCACTAGTTTTCAGGAAACCTGCTTTGACAGAGGAATTTCATAGACTCATAGAAAGATTTATTTACTGAGATTCTTTGAGATTCATCCATAACAAGATTAAGGACTGTACTTTAAAATTCTCCCTGAAGAACATTAATTTTGCACAAACATGTTGCGTGACTTGCAATAAAAACAGGATGCCTCTAACTTCTTTAATCAAAGAACATTTCACTATTAACTAAAGTTTTTGCCATGTTTGTTCTATAAACGAATTCTTTGTAATTTGTGCTTGTTAAATGTTAACACAATGTGCGAGTAACATACCAAGCTTGAGCTTAAGAGTTTTAATTTCTATCCCAGAACATGTTTTAAGCCTCTGTTAAATTAATATAAAAGCAGTGAAGCATACAACTCATTTTAAATGCCAATTGTTCTTTTGGTTTCTTTTAGAGTTGCCTCACTTCTAAATACTGACTTCTAGTTATCACACGTTACTATACCGATTAAACAATAAGATCTATTTTTACTACATAATTGAAATAAATGTGCACTACTATTCAAGGAACAAAGCGTTAAAAACAAAATTAAGATGAAAATTTACAAGTAAAATAATGAACTGGTTCCATTAGTTTTAAAAAGGTTTTCATAAAATACAGTATGTTTCCATTTATTCACTAAATAGAAAATATTTATAAAGATGACATGAACAGGAAATACAATAGTGGTATCACAGCATTAAAACAGCAAATACGTTCATTGAAGGTTTCATATAGGAAAAGGGAACACACTGTAAAAAACAAAAAACCCCAGAGAGTCCAGCATTCAGCAAATACAGATATAACGCGATACTTTACAGTAGATCGAGACATTTCCTGAACCCACTGTTGACAGATGCTGCTTTTGTCTGTTACAAAATGAGTAATTCAAAGAGTTATATCTCATTTTATCAAAACACAAAAATAAATCAGCAGAGAAAATGGCATTTACACTTTGAATAGCATGATTTTGCAAGGAAAAACCACTTGATTTCTGATAATAACACCACTAATACGCATCTAATGCAGTAAATAAAGGTGTGGAAAAGAAAGTCCTATGCAGCTTATTCTGTTGAATAAGGGGAATGGGAAATGAGTCATGTATTAGGACTTTCTGAAAGGACTGAATTTATTTTTATAATAATGCAAACTAAATCAGAAAGCCTACCTCTACCAGAAAGTTTTCTAGCTCCATATGACACCAAGGACATTGGAATTTTTAAATCAGGTTCCAAATTATTACATTTCCCATTAATATTTAACAGCACTTGAATGCAAACAACATTCATTAAGAGAGAACAGATTTCTGAAAATACTTTTTCTTTCTATCTAGAATAGAATATTTCAGTTGGAAAGGACCTACAATCATCATCTATTCCAACTGTCTAACCAATTCAGTGTTGGTCAAGTTAAAGCATGTAATTAAGAGCATTGTCCAAATGCCACTTAAACACTGACAGGAGGCTTGGGGCATCGACCACCCCTCTAGGAAGCCTGTGTCAGTGTTCAACCACGCTCTTGGTAAGGAAATGCTCCTTATGTCCAGTCTAAACATTCCCTGGTGCAGCTTTGAACCATTCCCATGTGCCCTATCACTGGGTACCAGGGAGAAGAGCTCAGCACATCCCTCTCCACTTCTCCTCAGGAAGCTGTAGCAATGAGGTCTCCCCTCAGCCTCTTTTTCTCCAAGCTAGATGAGACCAAAGTCCTTAGTCACTCTTAAAATAGGACATTCCTTCCAGCCCTTTCACCAGCTTTGTTGTCCTCCTCCAGACACATCCAAGGACCTTCACCTGCTTCTTAAATTGTGGGGTCCAGAACTGCTCACAACACTCAAGGTGAGGCCACACCTATGCCAGATACAGCAGCTAATCACCTCTCTTGACTGGCTGGTTAGACTGAGTTTGATGCACCCCTGGATGCAGTTTGCCCTCCTGGCTGCCAGGGCACACTGTTGGCTCCTGTTGAGCCTGCTGTCGGCCAGCACCCCCAGATCCCTTTCTGCAGGTCTGCTCTCTAGCCATTCCTCTCGCAATTGATATGTGTGCTCAGTGTTGCTCTGTCCTAGGTGCAGAATCTAGCATTTGGACTTGTTAAATTTCATCCCATTAATGACAGCCCAGAGCTCCATTCTATCTAGAGCTCCCTGCAAGGCCTCTTGTCTTGCAAGAGAGTCAACAGCACCTCCCAGTGTGGTATCAGCAGCAAACTTGCTAGTGGTGCATTCAACTCCTGCAAACGGATCATTGATAAAAATATTGAATGGAACTAGCCCTAGAATTTAACCATGGTTGCCAGCCAGATGTAGCCCCATTCATTTTCTCAAGACATATATAGACACATATTATTTTACCTGTGAATCCCAAGACATATATCTGTACATACATAAAATTTAATTTCACTACCTGTGTTAATAAAATACTTAAATACATCAGAAAATATCACATTTCCCTAGAATAATAATCTAAACCTGATCTTCAACCTCAGAATTGCCTCCTTTTCTGAGGGTTTACAAAAAATGTTATAGACCTTTGGAAGTCTAACATATTGTTACATAAAGCCTTTGTAGAAAGGTTCTCGAAGCCAGTCCAAAATTTTAGTTGTTTATAGGCTTTTAAAAAAAGTTGAAAATCAGTTCATGATTCAAACTATATAAAATTAATTATCTGTGCCTGACTTGTGCATGCTTTTTCATTACTACCTACCTTTCTTTACATTTCAAAAGAGATACTCTGAACAACATTATTATTCCAGATATGCAAACTGGGAACCGCACATGTCAAGAAGGAAAGGAAAAGTTTGTATTCCTGTAACTAAGACAAGAACTACAATCTCCCTATCAATCTCACAAGCTCTACGACATCAGCTAAACTTCAAATTGTCTTATCTATATTACCTGAACAAATATCAGGTCATCACAAAACTTAAATTCATATTCCACTGGTAGAACTGCTGAAGTTGTATGGCAGAGTTATCTTTACCTAAGTTTGATACAATTTTTTGAAACTGAAAAACAGCTTCAAAAAACAAAAAGGCACTGCAAACATACAGAAAAATAATATGATCCTGATGCTTAAAATACTCCGAGATTAAATAACCCACATAACATAGTTTTTCCTCAAGCCTTAGAGAAAAAGGTTCATTCAAAAATCTTTCAGTTCATTGAAAGCATAATGTTCCTGGCAAGATCAAAAGTCCAAATTTCAAATAAGTTTATGTTGTTTTCTTTCGTGATTTCAGTTTTCCAAATTTCTTTATTCTCTATTAATTTTGATGTTTTATAGTGGTCTAAGTTGTTTATTTTTAATGTGACAGTTGAACAGACGTTACTTAAATAGATGCAATTTGTCTTGATATGGAAGTTGTTCCTGCTCTGTAGTTTCAGGGTGTTTACAAAAACACATTTCTGAAGTAGCATCCTACATTAGGCAAGAAAGAATGCTTTGCATGCCAACATACAGACAGTTGCTTAAGGATATATCAGCCAGCAAGGATCAATGCGTCTGACTTGCATAACACTTGCTTTAAATGTAAATAAAACAAAACTAGGTTCAGTACACAATCTTACTCGTCTGGGACATGTCTTTGGAATGTCTAGCAGAGGTAGGGGTTATTTTTCCGTAAGTGTCAGCGAGTGACAGATCTCAATGACACCCCATGGTATTTTTCTACAGGGAGTACCAAGAAGTAGAAACATACAGACTTACCACAAATCTTGACATCTCTAACAGTCCCAGGGTATCACATCAGCCCCTTTAGGTTATTTCAATTTGATCTACATATCCATGAAAATAAAAATCAATGTGCCCAATGGTCTAGTAAAACATTCACCCTGTCTCATGCAGTCATTTCTTTTCCATAAAGTCCAGGCATAAAAGGCACAGTGACCCTCAGAGCTATGCCATTGGGAACATGTCCATCTTCGCAAATGATCTCTCATGCTGAACAAGTTAATAGGTATAATCTATGAAGAGAACTTTCCCCTTGATCCTTTAGCAGTGGTCTAGGCCTAGTTATAGCGAATGTCAAATATTTGCAGATGTATTTACAAGAGCCACGTAGAAAGACACTAAGTATGTAAGTGGATTCTTTTAAGGCTCTTGAAGGATATGGAAGACTATCATCAATATCTACATCTAATATACATCTTTTCTGCTATAATCTCACCACATCATAGAGGCTTCACTTTACCAACAGAGAATTTCAGAATATTTCAATGACTGAGGCAAAAATATGGACTGATACTAGGAGAAAAGTCTTTGGTACTGAATATTCGATCCACCATATTATTCACTATATGGGGCCTGCATTTCAAAGTCCTCCGAAATGAGCAAACATTTTTTTCTATTATGTCAATGAAGTTTAGCAAGATTTACAGATCTTATGAAGGAGTCATAGAAAACATCGGATAAAAGAGAGACACAGCAATGTTGAAGATAAGCAAAATATTTTTACACCTGACGTATTCCAGGTATACACAAACATACTCTACTTGCTCTTGGAGGCAGCTAAAACAGCCCTCCAATGTGCAACTTCCTCACTTCTATGACCAGAGCAAACTCAGAGCTATGCAGAATACACTATGCAAATGAAAACAAAACAAACACTTTTTTTTCTTTGAAGGGAACCGAAAGAAGAAAAGAAATATAGGCATGGGTCCTAATCCGAGATAAGATGGTACACTTCCACTAACTTCAGCTCCTTACAAGATCGGAGGAAGCACTCAGGTCGGGAAACCAAGTGGTGTGCGCTACATGTAATCCCTTTTTTTATTCATATTTTAAAGACACAAAGTTCTTAAAAAATATAAATCTTTATCAGTATTTAAAATATTTAATAGCTAAGGTATTATGAATCAATTGTAGTTTAGTGACTAGTTATAAAACTGGAATTTAATTCCAGTCAGAATTTAAATATCAGCTGTCAGCTATAACATAATATGGATTATTATAGCATAGATTACTATCAGATTCAACAACTACCAAAAACAAACAATATTGCAGATATTTCAATATTATCTAAAATACATGCATTATGTTATATACAGAAAATCTAATGCAGCTGCACAGTGCCCTTCCTGTACACTTTTGTTTATATTCATCTACAGATGTGCCGCCACCACCGATTTCAACTGTAATTGGCTGACCAACAGGGAGGCAGCTCTGTACCACAGCTCAATTCAGAATCCTTCCAGCGTTCCAATGAATGGAGAAAAAGAAAAAAAAAAGGGGTTGAATAAGTTAAAAGAACCAGAAAATTCAACAATATGTCACAAATAGAGGGGTCATTATGCCTGGATAACCCAGGATATTAACAGTTGCAGAAAGTGAAACACTATCCACAACTTAGCAGTCAATGAGCCCTGCTCAGAACCAGTGATCTTCTGTACAACACGGGTGGCATTTTACAGTTCAGTGCAAAATGGAACAGACCCTTGATATCTTCATTTGTCCTTTTTCTGTGCATATTTCACAGTGCAACGATTTAGGGTCCATAACGTGTCACTTGTTATAAGTACAGAGTTTACTTGAAATATGTATGCACAGAAAAAAAGTTCAGTGAACTGCAAAGATTGCAACAAATCTATACTCTTTGAGACAATATAAAGTTTTACTCCGAGTCTGAAACAATGCTGGTTAAACCATACCGAAAGTCCAGTCTGAATTACTTTTGCTTCCAATGTGTGCATTTACTACAAAAGCAGACAACTTAAAGCTTTGCTAGAAATCAATGGCTCAAAGATATTTCATTGAACTCCAGTTAATATAGCTATTTCTATTTTGAATAGCTATTTCTATTTTGAATAATATCCTTAAAGTATTTTGGTTTCAACATTTTACTATACTGGCTATAGGGTAAGACAAAATTAGGCATGGAGAGAGTTGTTCTGAACATTGTCAGTCACAACAATTGTCACCATTGCAAATTTCAGCCCTACTGCAAAAGTTATAGTAGAAAATGCCACTAACAGCTTCTAGGACCATATTCCTAATATCAGCATTGGGAATATTGATAGGTTTTCGATATGTATTTCTATGAACATTTTCTGCTTGTTCATCTTTCAGCACAACTGTAAATTATACTTCTGAACCACCGATTAAGCGAAATTTACAAAAGTATCTGTCTGCGAAGGTGGTTTACAATTTCTAAGGAAAATCTGCTGTATGATATAGCTTGTAATCTGGAAGCGTTTCAGATAAAGTTATGCTACAGAACAGCAAGAGACAAATGATAATTGAAGTTCACCTGTATACTGTATTAAGTCAGCTAAAGATTATTTGTTTCAATTAAGTACGAAAACTAGTGTTTCAGCAGCATATCCAAAAAATGGACCGAATCATTTTATAAGTTCTAATAAAGCTTTGTATCTGAACTTTCACAGGTGTTGCATTTTCTTCTGCTACCTGAGGTCAGAAATTGAAACATCATGAGTTAAGTTTTCCCTGAATTGCTGGCTTGACTGCAACAGAAAACACTGGAAATCATGAAAACGCTAGATTCACGAGCTTTCCATACAAAAGCATTTTTAGATGGGTTCAAAGGAGCTTTTGGACTGCCCTGTGTTTACTTCACTGAACTTCTGAGGGTCCTACTTTTAATCTTGGCTTCCACTTATATGCTTCATATATGTGTTGCTTTTCACAACTTAATAAACGTTTTCATGAAAAAAAAACCCAAAAAAAGGTGAACCTCAGCTAAGCAGAATATTAAGATCCAAAGGAAGACATATATGACTTGAAAGAATAAAAAAATCCAAACAAGAAAAAAAGGCTTTTAAATCAAAAATATTAGTATTTCCATTACACAAAAGCCATTGGTCATTACTCAGCTGGAGAACTGAGTCATTATGCTGTTTATCATGTATCTTGGAACCACAACAAGACCTGTACTACAGAACAAACTCTTACTCAGACACATATATATGAGAAGATAAGTGACTTATTAAAATATATTCCATACATTTTTGTAGACTAGTAACACAGTAGAGTTAGACACTTCACTTCTTTGCAGTAAAACAAAGAAGATAGACTTCTGAGATGACCTAAGCTTATTCTATCAACATCCAGATTTGACAGGATTATCAAAACCTAAGCTGGTTTGATTTCACATGTTTCAAGCATTCTGTGAATCTCCCCCATAAACCATATGAAAAATATAACTAAAAATAGTAATTTTAGAAAAGGCATACACTGAGATTTCAGGAATGGACTTTGGATGGTCACAGTTACGTGGGGTGAAAAAGGAGAAGGTTTCCATTTAGGTGTACCAGTAAAAAAAAAAAAAATCTATGGGTAGAAGAAATAACTAAGCTTATGAGTTTAACTAAACTCTGTAAATCACTTAGACACATAACTTAAAGTGTAACCCCACAGAACAAGCTACTGGTATCATTTGTCCTGTAATTCTTGACAGAAATCAAAACTCCAAATAATAGTTAGTGTAACACTGTCCCAGGCCAAACCAGCTAATTGGGTAAATACTCCTTCTGCTGACTGAATGATGTGCTACTTACAGTATCACCATCTCCTTCCAGATAAATCTGCCCAGTACAAGTAGTTCACATTTAGCAATAAAGTTAGCAATATGCTAATGTACTTGATGAGTGTGGAAAGGCTCTGTTGTTGCCAGACCTTTGACTTGAACTACATAGGGCTGATTTGACATTCAGCGACTGGTTACACTCATCAAGAGGTGAAGCTTCACGACAAAGATAATGTGGTGGAAGCAATTAGTATTCAGAACATCAATAACAGGTTTTCAGCATGTGACTGTGGGCTAAACAAGGCTTTAATAATACACTTTAAAAAGACATATCACAAAACTGTTTAAGTTTTCTACTGAAATATCACTTGTTCTTCATGTAGAAATATTTTTAAAATATACTCCACCTTTTTATTTAATCCAAGTTGTACTGATCTTCACAAATACATATTTCAAGACTTTTCTAAGCTTTCTAAAAGGTTAAATGCATTTGGTTTCAATGAAAGTGCACAATAAATTGGCAAAAGGCAGTGTTCTCCTTTTCTTCAGGAATTTGTTGGGAAATTTTAGCATTTGCAAATTATGCCATCAGGTTATGCTATATTGTACACTGAGGGCGAGTCAAGAATAGGACAGCAGTAGTAGTTTCTCCCCACAGTTTCCATCACCTCCAACTGGATCCCATCCAAGAAATAAAATTATTTCTGTGGGCTACTCAATAACTTGGGTTTGGCTGTACGAAAGACCCTGCCTCTACGCTTCTCTCCAAAATTTGAATATGAACTCTCATTTGAATATGCTCCCTCTGCTGTCAGTTAAGAGAACTGAAAAACAGGGATAATTCTTGACTGCGAAGGCAGTCCAGTTGCTAACAGTACATGGCAAGGAGCTGTTTTACCTCATTTGCATTGTTGGAGCAGAGTGGGAAGAACACAGTGAAATGCAGGAGCACATCAGCTCCATTGCTTCTAGAAAATGTTTCATCGAGAAAATGCGTTTGTAAGACTCCAGTGACAAAGGAAAAAAAAAATAAAAGGTTAAGTCACAGAATTGTTCATGTTGCAACGGACCTTCAGAGTTCATCTACTGCAAAATCCTGTTCAGAGCTGGGTCTACATTGAACTTGAAACAAGTTGTTCAGGGCTTAGTCCTTTCAGGTCTTGAAAAACCTCCAAAGATGGAGATTCCATAACCCTTTTGGCACCTTGTTTCAATGCTTTATCATCCTTAAAGGGAATATTTTTCATCTTATATCATTAAACCTCCTCTTTCAATTTCTGGCTATTGTCTTTCATTCTCCCACCACGGACCTCTGAAGAGCCTGAATTCATCTTACTAGTAATCTCTTTATAGGTATTAGCAGGCTGCTGTTAGGTCTTCCCAAAGCTCTCCTACTCCAGGCTAAACAAGCTCACTTCCCACAGCATTAAATAAAAAGGTGGAGTATATTTTAAAAATATTTCTACATGAAGAACAAGTGATATTTCAGTAGAAAACTTAAACAGTTTTGTGATATGTCTTCGCACTCACTCCAGCCCCTTGACCATTTTGGTAGCCCTTTGCTCAACTCACTCAAGTTTATCAACTTCTCCCTTATTTTGTTCTTTGCTGTACAGTCTAAGTACATATACAGCAGTTGCTACAAACAGTAAATCTCCCACACAGTCCTGTAGTGAAAAGGTATAGGAAAAAACCTGAGAAAAATCCAATTCACTATGCAAAAAAAGCAGATGTTAACTACATTGCCTTTACTGTATTTTTCTAACACTTTCATAAACTTTATAGAAGTCCATATTACTTATTGCTAACTAATTGATCTTCATGCTATTAAATGGATGATAAAAACTATACAGATAACTTGTTTCCTGCTGAGAAAACATTAGTTACTGACATTTCAAAACATCACTTTGTGAGTCAGGAAACCTCCAGACTGGAAATAAGAGAAACTGCTATTAAATGTGGTGACAACTTTAAAAAAATAATCTACCTTATATTTTATTTTCCAGTGAAATGCAATATAAGCATAGGGCCAAATCAGAGAAAAAAAAAACTTAGAATTGAAACCTAATAATCAAATCCTGATATTTAACAAGAAATATATGCAATTAAAGTCTAGAATCAAGTGAACTTTGTGCTGACTTATGCTTTCTCTAGGTAAACTTACTGACCTAGGTAATTTGCCAGAGCACCTGTATAGTTAGAAAGGTGTATTTTAAAGTGAATGAAGTTTAAATTTAGATAGGAGTGGTAACACTTTCAAACAGATCGCTTACCTATTCAGGAATTGGCCAATATTCCGTTATTCTTCTATTCCTTACAGGTATATAAAGGGTATTCATGAGGACAATGAGTTGCATTAAGTTCTAATTTTATTTTCTACCACACCTTTTTCAAGGAAAGTTTAGTTAAAAGTTTTCAGCTGTGTCTTTTCTTATGACTACCTTCTGTCATCAGCTTATGCTTTCATGACCACAAGGCTTAGACACTGCAATTCCTTTCAAGCACATTAAAGCTTTCTCTGCCACTTGACCAGCGTACAGGAAAAAAACAAAACCAAAACACAAAAGCCAACTTCCCCTCCCCCCTCCCCTGTGAATACTGGCTCAGATTTCCCTGCAATATTTTACTTGAAAATAATAAAAGTGAGATGCTTATTTACACTAGAAGCATTTTAAGATTATTTTTTCTTCATGGCAACTTGTACAATCATTACACTGGCTAACTTACAGAAACTCGAGATTATCTCCTAACAATTAAACGGGGGAATACCTTTTTTATAATACATCATTCATGTTTTAGCCTGAGGGATTATTGTTCCTGCATGGTATTGAATTCTAGGTTATAAAATTAGATTCTCTTTGAAATTCAAACCAATCTAGCCTTTCCAGCTTTGAAGAAGTACCAAAACTACTGTTCTTGTCATGAGGGAAATATTCAAAATCCAGTGAGAGTGTGAACACAGTAAAAGAAGTGTCAAGTCTCATTATTGCCCTTCCATGGGCACTTTCAAGACTTCTACAGCCCACACCCAATAGAAACATCAGGAAGACTGCTCTTCTTCTCATCTCCTTGTCCACACTTGGGAGGAGACATGGTGTAGCTCTCATGAGCTTGTGATGAAGGGAAGATCAGAGTCCTTTTCACAAATGAAAAATGTCCATTAGAAGTAACACAGTTGCACAAAGATGTAATTGCAATAGGTGTTTTATTCTGTCTTCTCATGGAATTAATCAGTGTTTGTAAAACTGATGGAAGTGACAATAGCTCTGTTCAGGACCTACAAGAAAGCTGGAGAGGAATTTTTACA
This sequence comes from Opisthocomus hoazin, assembly GCF_030867145.1. Taxonomy (NCBI): domain Eukaryota; kingdom Metazoa; phylum Chordata; class Aves; order Opisthocomiformes; family Opisthocomidae; genus Opisthocomus; species Opisthocomus hoazin. The sequence continues at coordinate 8,854,766 of NC_134420.1, forward strand.
AGGGCATTTAGCAATAGGACAAGGGGTAATGGCTCGAAGCTGAAAGAGAGTAGATTGAGACTAGGTATAAGGAAGAAATTGTATACTATGAAGGTGGTGAGGCACTGGCACAGGTTGCCCCGAGAAGCTCTGTCTGCCCCCTCTCTGGCAGTGTTCAAGCCCAGGCTGGACAGGGCTTTGAGCAACCTAGTCTGGTGGAAGGTGTCCCTGCCCATGGCAGGGGGTTTGGAACTAGACTATCTAAGGTCCCTTCCAACCCAAACCAATTTGTGATTCTACAATGACAGTTTGCTGTTCACTGTCCCAAATCGCAGTAGAATCTCTGCTGGTAAGTGCAAGTTGGAGTAATGTGTATTGTATAGAGGAAATTCAGTCTGCAAAAGGAAAGAGCAACTATTTATGAGAAAACAGAATAAGTGAAGCTTAGTTTCTTATGTGTTTATGACTGAGTTTGATTCACAGTGTACAAGTCGGCAAGGTGAAAAACTGTAGTTCAATAGCTCAGCTGTGAGAAGTAACTTTTTTGTGGATTCCTTGGTACCTAATTAGACTTGTGCTTACGCTATACTCTTTCTACCAGCTCTATTTTCATGAGACTTGAATGACTTATTTAAACACCTCAGCTGTTAAATGCCACACTGAAGTGACTTCATGATCTTAAAAAAACCACCACCACGGTAACATGGAGACAGAGATACAGTTTGTTCTTTGAGGAAACCAAATCAAAGGTATCTAATACAGTTCTTATGAAACTTTGATGAACTTTAAGCTTTTATAACATCATCCTACAAAATTTAATTATACATTTGCACAAACAAGTCAGACTGCACAACCCAGTTCAGATACCCATATGTTTATGGTCATGACTGATTTTTCACAGTGTCACAAAAAGTATCACAGCCTATGGGTACACTGTCTAGCGATCAGCCACATGTTAGCCAGCCATACGTTAGCCAGAGGACAAAGCAGCAGTGGTACCAATAGCTTCCAAGAACAGATTCTCTAGGAAATGCCACCATCATTTTCTCTATGGTAAAGGCACAAAACACCTCGGGATCAATCTAAGCATGTTAAAATAAGTTAATGTTATTATACTTAGAATTATACAAAAATCAAAGCATATCTATTAATACAAAATGCACTTTGGACTTAAAATGTAGAGCTATCTTTTGGTATATAAGATTTTTTTATACAGGAGTTACTAAACTGGCTTATTTGCACAAGGGATGAAGAAAAGTCTGTGAAGCATAGTAATATTAATGAATTAATTTTAGGTTAAAGGTTTTAACCTTTCGATATTTTATTGAGTGGTCGATCGCAGACCAACTCCCAGGAATACAAACAGTCATGATGGTTGTAACAGTACATAAAGAGTCAACATCATGTTCCTCTTGTCCCACTTGAAATGTTTAAAAATGCAGAACCAGAAGAAACAGCATCTATAGGAATGACTGTCCATTAACATTCATTTGGGGGACTTAAACTTTTTCAATTTATTTTACGGTGTGTTCAGGACTACCAGTCCACAAAAGTCAGAAAGAGGAATTTACTGAGCTACAGGAAAGTTGCAAAGTTGAAAATTCTGCAAACAGCAGTAGAAAAATTACACTGATTTTTTCTTGTGCTACACAAAACTATTATAGCACACATTACAGTTAGGGTGCCTTTATCAAGCTTATGAAAGACTTCTCTTCAATAATTCATAAGACAAAACACCAATTTCTCCTTTGATAAAATTATAAAACTTTGAAATGCAGGCAAAAGTATAATGCGTCTAATAAAAGTCTACAGAATAAAACAAAAAATGTATATTAGAGATTAAAAAATGGGTTTTATTAGTTAGCTAACTGAAAGTTTGTCACAGTAAAAAATATTAGGGAGGAAAACAACTTCAAATAATTCCAATGCAGTCAAGTCAAAATTGTAGGTAGTATTAGTTTTTTCCTCTTATAATATTTTATATTGACAAACACTCATTCTATAGACTGACAAAATGTTCATAGTAAAGGGCTAATGCTCTACTTAAGTTGTTTAATTCATAAATGGGTCTCAGTTATTTTCATCTATTATGCTTTCTTCTGTTCAAAATACCTTGACTGAACAACTATACACAACACGCAACACCACGATGGAAAGCCAGACTTGAATTATCCATAAAACACTGAAAATTTCTCTTTATGCATGAAAGAAATTAGTTACCTTTGTAGAGAAATTTAAACTGTTCCACATTCTGCAAAGAATCAAGAACACAGAAGGGTACAAAATAACTCTTCTAAAACTCTTAGCAGAAATAGACTGGTGAATTCTACAAGGGCAATACTTCTTCATCAAAAAAATCCCAACAATTCTTACCCTAGCCCCCACAAAAAAACCAAAACAGCTGAAAAAATGCCAAGATATTGCATCAGTTGACAGTTGTCTATGCCAGCTCGCTGGTTTACAGATGATCTTTCTCAAGAGCAATAAAAGAACAACAGGTTGTAATTGTCAGGGTTAGCTCCAATCCCAGGCTTATGCACAAGGATTATACATCCTGAATTCCCCTCTGCTGGAAAGGTTTTACTTGGCAATAAAAGATTAAAAGTAACAGCCAGGGGCTCAGCTCTAATACCTAAACCTGAAAACATTTTTAAAGTATATACATCCAGAACACGCATCTGAGGCTTTTCTCTCTTAGTATAATCCTCTTAATGCTTTCTGTACCCCACCGAACTTTAAGATTCTGAAAATAAGAATACTGCACCTTTACCTTGAATTTAGCTTCAAAGAGTCCCTATTAAAGATACCACATTACAACTTGTAATTTAGTGTTCAGACGCATAACTGTTGGATTTTTCATCCCGTTTTCTAATATCAAAATCACAACATATAAGCACAATTTCTGGTTTTATTTTTGTATTCTGGAAATGAAAGGAATAACTAATACATTTGCACTAGGAATATTCAAATGTTCCTGATCATAAAATGGCTTTGAGAGACATCAGATCACTGTAAGCTTATAAAGTATAAAACCACAATATAGTGAATAAACACTGTTGACTATTTTGAAAAAATTGATAAGGATATTTGTATTCTGTTGTCAAAATGAAGTTGGCTAAAATTTACATCTTCGAGTCAGAGAAGTATTAATCACTTCTAGCTCCTGCATGCACCCTTCTCGCGTCCCACCAAGAAAGGGACCTAGCAGTTCCAGTGCTATCTGCAGAGCTGTATACAGTAATAGAGTCAGATCAGGAGTTTATCCAAGACTGATGGCGTTGCAGTGATCATAGTGGCAAACTGCTCTGTAAAGACCCTCTAACCAAAATTACATAAATTCTTCTGAGACAAGTCTGCTGGCTTATCCATAGTTGAGTCAGGAATAGCCAGAGAAGTGAGGCTCATCTCCGTTCACTTTCAATATCTGCATCTAAACCAACGCAGCTCTATGGCCAACGATGCAAAATAAGCACCAATGGAGCAGAATTCAAGAAACCTACCCAGAAATTTACTTTAGGATGAAGTTAATAGCGCTTTGCAAATGTGTATTCACCTCGATAAACTATAAAGGTAGTCTAGATAACTCAGAGTAGATAACTACTTTGTATCATATAGGTTATCAATCCTAGTTCAATACCTGCTTCTTAGGGATAAATTGCCTCTATTTTACATAAGTAAAAAGATTAATCTGTACCTAAATACCTAAGTATTCAGCTAGTAATACACTTGATTTCATAAGCTAATTACTTCTGCATTGAGACACTTTACGTAAAAAAATGATGGTATCAGAATAATATTCTAAAATCTTATTTTATATAAATACAATACAAAGATATACTTTCAATATCTTTTCCTATAGACATCTTTCACATGCATTCACTTCCAAATCTTACATCAAAACACACATTGAAAAACTTCTTAATCCTTGGAGGGTGTGAATTTTTGATACATCTGTAGAAATTAACAACTGTGACAGGATCCTGCTGATCCACAGGCCATACAAGAAAAATTTAAGATCTTAAATTGCAAAAAAAAAAAAACCACCTCCCAGGAAGTGAGAATCAGATACACAGAATAGCTTTAGTAACAATAGAATCACAGAAAGTTTTGGGTCGGAAGGGACCCCTAGAGGTCATCTAGTTCAACCCCCCTGCAGCGAGCAGGGACACCACTAACTAGATCAGGTTGCTCAGAGCCCTGTCCAACCTGGCCTTGAATGTTTCCAGGGATGGGGCCTCCACTACCTCTCTGGGAAACCCATTCCAGTGTTTCACCACCCTCACTGTAAAGAATTTCTTCCTTATATCCAGCCTAAACCTACCCTGTTTTAGTTTAAAACCATTACCCCTCATCCTATCACTGTTGTCTCTACTAAAATGATTGTCCCCATCTTTCCTATAGGCTCCCTTTAAGTACTGAAATGCTGCGATCAGGTGTCCCCACAGCCTTCTCTTCTCCAGGCTGAACAAGCCTAACTCTCTCAGCCTGTCCTCATAGGAGAGGAGCTCCAGCCCTTGGATCATTTTTGTAGCCCTCCTTTGGACCCACTCCAACAGTTCCATGTCCTTCTTGTGCTGATACAGTTTTATATGTTGAAACAAAAATTAATATACTGACCTTTTACTGTATATAACAGCTTTTCACAACAACCCTGGCCAAGCGGTAAAGAATGTGTTAGTCTGTACACTACAAGTTTTCTATGAGTCCTGAACAAGCTTTCTAACTATGGGCAAACAAATTGATTTTTAGAGCTTTGGCAAGGATGTATTTTCTTAAAATAACATTTTCTCATATAAAAGAATTCCATTTTGGCCTCATATTACTTTTTAGAAAACTGAATGAAATGTATCAATAAGACATAGTTGAAGTGTTTTATGATAGGATAACTAATAATAATCAGCATAAAGTCAAAGTAAATTGAAACCATTTAAAAAAATGGACATAAGTTCCATGCTATCCTTCCAATTAAATTCAAAAAAAGGACAAAGACATTGTCACCTAATTCTGTCTTCACTCTGTCCCCAGATGTAGCATGAAACTGTCCTCACACCATTCCAAACAATCACAGTGATACTGTTGTCCAGGGATCATGAGTATAGCGATGTTCCAGACATATTTTCTCTCAGCTTCTAACACATCCTCCAGATTGCAAGCTCTAGAGATAATGATGGTGAAACAGTTTTCTGGCACCACATCTCCAGAGGAATACAAGGTTCTCTGCAGGCTTGGAATTTTGCCATGAATTTCACCCAGGGGCAAGTTTGCCTCCAGTATCTGTAACCAACATCAAGTGACATACATTCTGTTTCCTGAAGTTTCTACTTTTTCCCCTGTGGAAAGGTAATGCTATCCCATGCCAGTATAGAAACAGAAATAAAGTTCATCCTGACAGATATATTCTTGAGGTTTTAATCATTACAGAATCAACCTAGATTCTGTGCTTACACACGTGAGCCATTCTGCAAGAAAAGCTGTGTGTTCACAGTGCAGTATCACAAACCTTACCTATGGTACCTCAGCAGAACCGGGTATGGGAGAGAAGGTGGAAGAGAAACACTACAATTAAGCACACATTGGGACTACTTACAGATGCACATGAGCATTATGTTAAATAACTGTACAAAAATAGAACTCGCTTGTGCAAATTTCAACCATCTTTCAAAAAGGAAGTCAGTGAGCAATAGCAAAGAAAGACTTGAGAAAGATAAATTTAGGCTATTCTTGTTGTAGATCACCAACTTTCTTGGCTAGTACTTAAAAATCAATATGTACATGTAATGATGGAAATATAGGTTTTAATCCTGCAAAACACATGCATTTGTGCCTGCCTGTTCTGACTACAGAAGGATTCTCCTTAAATTGAATGAAGCTACTCATATGTTTAACATTGACTCCTTGGAACCTGGACATGCAAGCACTTAGAGGATCAAGATTATACAAGGGACAAAAGCACACAGAAGGCATTAAGAAACCTAAGCAGCTTCTGTTTTAGCTTGCTGGCAATTTTTTCTTAAGATACGTTTTAGAAAATGCCAAAACAAGCGTCCTTCATTTTTATTCCAATTTCCAGTAAGCACTGAATTGAAATAGGCTATTAAACTTCTGCAGACAGGAATGGGGATGGTATTCCCATTTATTGTAGGACACATCCCGTCATAAAAAGGATGTCATAAATTAACTAATTTTTGTACCTACTGAAACCACAGAGCACAGGTGATAAAGTCATGTCGTGCTACATTGTTATCAATCAGGACATTTCTACAGGGAAAAGACTGGCTTTTCAATGTTTTAATTTTTTTTGAAACCTCTTTTCCCTACTCTTTCTCTAAGCCCAACTGTTATTTCAGAGAACTTTGACAAAGCAGGGAATTAATGCACTTGTCACATCTAATCAGCAGATAAACATTAGGATCCAGAAAAGTTTTATAAATAAACTGTAATACCACTGTTTTCAGCTGCAGTCACTCTGTCAAAGGTCAGCCTCAGAACACTATTTAAGGGAGACCTGGAAACAGAAACATCAAAGCTGACCTTTGTGCAAAATCAAACGGCTGCGAAGACAGTAATGAGATTATATATACATAGACAGCAAACACTGCAATGACTGTTCTGCACAGTGAATTAAGAAAGGCAATACTAACACCTATATTGCATATTTTTTCTAATGTTGGAGAGAAAACTAACAACCTAACAGCCACCTGGTGGTATTGGTTCAGGTACTTCCATCTCAGATACCAGCTCCCTCAGCTGGAACTCTCTTTTTGCCTTTTTTAACCTATAGTTTGTATGGAATAATTTAATGTGATCTGTACTTAGTACTAGCTTTTATACTGGCACATATAAGAACTATTTGGGAAGAAAGATGTTTGAACTATGTCATTGTCTTTACACTGATGATAAAGGTGGTGGCTGGTTACTGTTAATGAATTTCTAGCATTATAAATGTCTTCAGATAAAATACTAGGTAATTATGTATATTTTAATATTATTTACCTGAACTACAATGATGAATTATCCATTGAAGACTGTTACTTGTAGATGTTCTATTATATAGTTCTATCTGAAAGCATTCAATCTGGTAGAAAATATAGACAGGAACAAAGTATTCTCTTTTCAATCAAGGATATTGTAAGAGACATGTCCTAAAAATTTTATTGATTATTTTCAGATGCAAGTCACAGCTAGGCTAAGTATTGTTCTGATAAATTAGAAAAAAATAATTTTGTATGTCTTTTCCTTCAACATTTTCCACTGTGTACACTTCACTGTATTTTGCACATAAATGGTTTCCACTACACCGGCATTTATCTTCCTGTTGTTGATTTGGGTATTTCAGGCAGATAATCAGAAATCAAGGTTAACGGTTTGGGGGCTTCTTGGGGTTTTTTTAGGGGGGGAGGAGGCTTTTTGCTTGGTTTTAAATCCTCTTTTTTCCCCCGGGTTTATTTGGTCTGTTTTACTGCAGGGGTATTGAGAAGGCAGCTCAACTTTGGGGGGGGGGGGGGGGGGGGGAGGGAAGAAGAACTAAACAAAAAACCCCAAAACACTTTCAATTAATTCTGGTGAAATTTGCCACTATTAGTTGTCAGTTTTACTTTATTATAAAAACTTTTTAATGGACTGAAATACAACTTCATAACACAGTAGAAAAGCACACATCAAAATATGTAAAATAAAAATCTATGAAACGTATAAAACAAAACATATGTTATCTCCAAAATATATTGCTGGCCTTCTAAGGAAATCCATCAGATTGACGGGGGTGGGAAGAAAAAGTAAAACTGTTTGAAATCTGACTACTATAACTATTCATTATTTATAATGATTACTTAACAGCCAACCTTCCATTTTCCATTAAATTACGAACTCGTATGTTTTATTGGTTTAAGGCTGGTCACTTAAGTATGGAAGTAAGGATAACCAAAGCAATCCTGCTCTGTTATGAAATACAGCCAGATTGGCTTGTATGAAGTAAGAGACAAAAATAAAAGGAATAATTTTTCAGTTACAGTCTTTCTTGAACACTGACTGGAGGATTTGCCACTAAGCATTTTTTAGCTTACTTCCCAATTTTAATTGATTCTGAATTTACCTCCCATGTTAACAAACATAGATGCAGCACAGGCATTTTTAAAAATCAATTAGCTTGATCACTGGTGCAGTCAAACATCCAGACCACAGTCAGGCTTTTAAAGGTAACTCATTGCCTAAGGATTTAGACAGGCGCCTAGAAGCTTTTTCAGAACTGCATAGTCACTCTATACATTTCATTTATTCAGAGGTAAGCATTTCAAGGTAGTTCTGAAAAAAACCAGCAATTGTCTGATCTCATCTTTTAATACCTAAAAAGCTTTAATTCTCAGTGTGCCATTTTCATTTAAATTGAATACTCTACAAGATTCTTTAATTTATTTCACTGTTTCTTCTGCTTCTTGAACTTGTTTTCATCCAAGACTAGGAAATTAACCTAGTTTTGATGCTATTCTTCATTTTTATTTAACTTCTGAGTAGCAATGGAGATAATCAGTATATGAAGCTATTCAAATTTAAGAATGCATTTTATATATTCCAGCCAAAATATGGTTCCAAGGCTGATAAAACATACATTTAAGAAACTAGAACTCTGAAGAAACTATTCATGCTAAAAAAAATACTTTAAACCTATTCTAACATTTAAAATTGGAAAAAGAATGTTATATCCGTATGGCTGAAAGGACATCCAAATCTGTGTACAAAGCTTTCTTGACACTTCAGAACTTACTGTCACTGTACAACATCAGTCCCAACTTTCTGATGTTACTCATGATCCAGTAATACTGATGGCTTTTCATTTTCCCTCTAAAGATGATGGATATTTAAGAATTATGCGATATTAAACAAAAGCCTATAACTAAAATTCTCTTTCACTGTGCCATTGACATACCACTTTCTTAAGTACTAACGATTTTAAGGATTTCTTTTAAATCAAAAACTATGACAAAACCAAAATCTGAGTTCTAACTGATTATAATTTAACACAATTTAAATCAGGTTAGAAAAGCTTAATAAAAAATAATCCTAAAATGACAAAGCAAACAAGGAATTTATGAGCCTTCACAACTAGTTTTAGACATGAGCTGGGAAGTTCCTTGCCAAGATGCATAACCTCATGATACTTCAACATGATCAAAACACAGCAACGAGTTGATAGTCCATGTACAATTTTCATTAGGAAATCAATAATTCTATGCAAAAAAAAGGAATTAAGCACCCACCAACCACAATGAGGTTGTAACACAGCTTGGATGCATTCTGAGGAGAGAAAGGAAAAAGCTTTGGTAGGCCAATCTTTATAAAGCTTTACCAATTTACCTTTCTTTCTACTCTTATTGGTGCTTAAGAGGTTAAGACTTTATTTGTGAAAACAGAGGGAGATAGCGGGAAATCATGTTGTCTGCAGCTTCGTGAGTCTTGCTTAAGATCCTTTTCAATTACCATCCATTTCTCCTTTAAAAAGGGACAAAAAAATTGCGGCGTGGAAGCGGGTCAGGGCAGCCTGTGACAATGACAGTGTGATGGGCTTGGGCCCCCCGCGGCGTTTCCATCTGCTGTCATTAAGGTGACTACTCAGACATGAAAAAATCCCTCTCGCTGTGCTGACAGGCAGGCATCAGGAACTATGACAAGGCATTAAGACAGAAAGTAGAGACAGAGATGTCATATTCCACAGACGGCCCTGCCTCAAACAAGGCCTCGGAAATTTTACTGGAATTTAAAACAAAAATCAAAGGGCTTTTACCAGGAGGTTATCAAACCTCCCCTCGCGTTAGTTTGACAACGAAGACATTGCTGAGAGTCACAAACATTCGGCTCCTACCTGTAGTCTCTACCGTAAAAAACACTTTTTTTTTTTTCATTCCCACAGACACTGTTCAGTAAAAGCAGAGTTTTAATTTCTCGCCCTGCCTCGTCAAGAGGCTGAGCCGGAAGATGGAGACCGGCTGGTTCGCCGTCCGTTGAGCGCTGAAGCCTTCGCCGAATCGCGCCAAGGATGAGAGGACAAAAAAGAAAAAAGAAAATAAACCGAGGCAGCGGGCGTCGGCGCCAGGCGGGTTTTGGACCATGGCAAGCGAAGCCCGGGCGAGCGGCGGCTGCGCTCCCGGGGGAGGCCGCGGGGAGCGCGGAACGGGCGCGGCGCCCGCCCCGGCGCGGCCTTTTCGCCGGCAGGGGGCGCCGCAGGACCGCGAGAGGGCGCGGCCCCGCGGAGCGGGGCGGGGCGCGCGCCGGCAGGGGCTTCTGCGGAGAGGCGGCGGGCGCTGCTCTGCTGGGCTCCCATGGCGGGAGCGCTCCCGTCCCGCCCGCCGGGCCCGAGGTGGGCAACAGCTCGACAGAAACACCGCAGGCCTCGTTTAGCCATGCCCAGCAGCGCCTCTCAACTCGCCCTAGCCAGAGCGGCCGTGCTCGGAGCGCCCGCGACTCCCGGCGCGGCGCAGGGCATCGTTCCTTCTCCAGGAGCCGGTTCATAACGCGGTCGCAGAGGGCATTTCATCCGTCGGCTTCACTCTTCCGTCAGGCAGTCTCTAGGCACGCGGCGTCCAGCTCTCCAGCATGCAGCGTCGATATGTGATTTCCCATTTCATCGCACCATAAAGATGAGTCCGAATCTGAAGTCCTTTCCCTTCTTGCCGCTCTTCTGACCAGCAAGCAATTTCTCTGCAAATACCAGTAGCTCTTCAAGCATGATTACATATATTTGGGGTTTCATCCATCACAGTTCTGGTGCAAGCTCTCATCTCCATTTCCCTTTACACATCTCATATTTGTTCTAAAACCTTTACATCTTCACCTTCATAACCGTTTTTTCAGCCACGTGATGAATCCGGCTGGAAAAGTGCTCCTTTGTTCTTTTCCTTGCAGTAGGAGAGAACAGGGTAGCAATAGATGGATGGAGTGCCAGGGACAGGGACTACTTGAACAGATCTGTCACTGGAAGAAACATATGTACATGATCATGCCCATCTTACCTAGCCACCCTCCATCTTATTACTTCCTTAAATCGCCTTCTACATCCACCTAGCAGAGGCACATTAGGAACAAATGCTAAGGAAGGGGAAGGATGGTTAGGTAGAGCAACAGATGAAATGAATGTATCACATATTAAAGTTCACATTTGAGCTCAAGAATGGGGGTACACACACACACGCAGGCTTCCATATTTTTAAATAATCCAGCTACATGATGGCAAGAAACTAAGTACTGGAAATGAACACTAGACACCAGACTGCTTTCCAGGCTGTTGTACCAATTGCCTTGGTATTCTGATACCTATGAATTAATGAAAATTCATCAGTTCAAATCAGTCTTTGAAGTATCTAATGATTACTCACAGAAAGATAAAGATAATACCCTAATAGTTGAAGTTGTTTGTTGTTCGCTTCATCTGACATGCTTGTTCAACAGTCTGTAGCAACATGAAAAAACACATTTTATTATTTGAAATCTGAGTGTTTCCATGAACATGGAAAGTTCAATCAAATCATTAATTTACCTATCAGATATATATAGAAGATAAAGTAAAAAAAATCTATAGGGCATTTTCCTCCATCCATTTACAGAAGGAACGGAGGCATGACAATTCAAATTTCAGGAATCACTACAACTGTTTCAGCCACCTATTTAAGAGGGGTTCTTGCTTCATTTAGAAGAAATGAGATTTTAGACGTTAAGTCATCTAGTCTAAGCTAAGGTAGTTGCTTAGTATTTCCTTATAATCTGTTGAAAGATACAGTCACCTAACTGGGGCAACTCACACTGGTTTTAGGATTAAACAAGACATTTTGCCTTATTACCTATCTCTTTCCATTGAGAACAGCTTAGACAACCAGCCTGTGTTAGGTAAAACTCAACCAGCCATCAGTCTCAAGTAAGGAGGATTGTAGCATCAATTTCAGTGCAAAACTAATGTCCATGGAAAAACGTTAATTGTATTTTGATTAGAATGAAACCATTGGAACAGTGATATACCTATGGCACACATTAAATACAGAGGCCACAGTCATGGTTGCCAATATATCTTATTATCGAATAAGACGGAGCTTTTGCCTTTGAAGTATCCATGCAAGGCACATCTGCCCCTCATTTCTCCTCATCTTTCCACCAGTTAAGCTTGTCTGACACCATTTAAGTTCCCCCTTCAGGAAACTCACAGCAAGCTAATGCATCCTGTAACACATTTTGACATGGAGATGCCATCCCTGCAGATGTCTCAGCACCAAAGCAGCTACTTAAGAAACAGGAAAGGCATAAAAATGACAGATTAATTCTTTGAGATGCAAGACTAAGGAGAAAACAAAGTAGTTTTATTTAGGTTAAAGCAAAGTCAGGAAACAAGCAGGAGAGAAATCTAGCTGGTATCTACAGGTATACTTTGTGCTAAACAACGAAACAACACACCTGTATAAGACCTAGACTTCTTCCATGCTCTTAATCAACACAATTTCAATTAGAAATCCTTTCAGTAACATTTGAAACATGAAACATCTCTAGTAGGGGCCACAGCCCCAAAGACTGGGACCATGAAAATCCTGAACACCGTATTTAAGCAGTAACAGAAACAGAGGTCTTAAACCTCTCTGGAAGTTTGGAACTATTGAGTGTAACGACACTGAAGCTTTGTAAGCCACACTTACAGGCAGAGTTCTGCAACTCTTACATACTTTGACTGAGCTGGGAATGAAAGGGAGACAGACCTGTGTGTCCTGGTGGATGACCATGAGCCAGCAGTGTGCCCTGGTTGCCAAGAAGGCCAGTGGGATCCTGGGGTGCATTAAAAAGAGTGTGGCCAGCAGGTCGAGGGAGGTTCTCCTTCCCCTCTACTCTGCCCTAGTGAGGCCTCATCTGAAGTACTGTGTCCAGTTCTGGGCTCCCCAATTCAAGAAAGATGAAGGGAGGGCTACGAGGATGATGAGGGGACTGGAGCATCTCTCCTACAAGGAGAGGCTGAGGGAGCTGGGCTTGTTTAGCCTGAAGAAGGCTGAGAGGGGATCATATAAATGCCTATAAATATCTGAAGGGTGGCTGTCAGGAGGATGGGGCCAAACTCTTTTCAGTGGTGCCCAGCGACAGGACAAAGGGCAACGGGCACAAACTGAAGCATAGGAAGTTCCATCTGAACATGAGGAAGAACTTCTTCACGCTGAGGGTGATGGAGCATGGGAACAGGATGCCCAGGGAGGTTGTGGAGTCTCCTTCTCTGGAGATGTTCAAGACCCTCCTGGCCAAGGTCCTGTGCAGCCTGCTCTAGGTGACCCTGCTTTGGCAGGGGGTTTGGACTAGATGACCCACAGAGGTCCCTTCCAACCCCAAACATTCTGTGAAACCATTGTCCCTTAAGTCGTACCAGTAGCTCACCAAGATTGGCACTGAGACCTGAGCTGAGGAGGACAGGAATGCCAAGCAAGTTGCTTAAACCTCCAGAGACACATCCAATTCATTACTGTACTCCTGAACAAGGTGACTGAAAAGAGGTGAAGAGGAAAGAGAAATAAAGATTTCTCAATGATACATATGGGAGGAGAAATAACACCCCAGTGGGAGGGGGCATTGGATTGCCAAATGCCTCCTTGTCTCCCTGCTAGAGAAAGCTTACTTCTTCCGCTGTGAATGTAGGATTGAAAACGCTAAGTGTTAAAATGTTAACAAAAGGAAAATGAGTTTGCACAGTGAAGGAAAATCAAGAGTATGTCAATAAAAGCAAATACACCAGCAGGGAAATTTACAGGGAAAGATAGAGCACATTACATACAGAACAGTAAAGAAGCTGACATGAACTTCAAGAAACCATCAAGGAAAGATCAAAGTGTAAATAAGATCACAAGGGTCTTTTTTACAACTTGTTTTATGTGCCTTTTATGTGTGAAGGAAATAAATAAATAATCTTTTGTTTGAACTTTAATCAACTCACAGATTCCAGGAACAAAAGGGCTTATAGGTAGCAGTCCCTGTTGTTTCAACAAGGGAAACAAGGGGTGCCATCCCCAGAGACCCCTGCAGTAAAATGTGAGATCATTCATCTACAGATAAAGTGCATTTCATTGACACCGAGTGGTGCATTGACTCCCTATGTAAAGGTATGTTTAATCTAGCAGACAAAAGTAGAACAAATTAGGCATAATTTGAAAAACAAAGCAGCATGTATTTGGGGTTTTTCTAATTAAGTACGTAGTGATACTATGGATTATTTAATACACAAAAGCTGTAAAATGATTGGTATTTTCCAAGGGAATGATTTTACATCAGGCAGACATTGTGACTTATATAGGAATCTCTGGGCAAAATTCTGAGCACAGTCATCTTTCTTGGTTTTCTGGTCTCCGAATCAAGCATCTAATAATGACAAACAGTATCTTAAAGCATCTAAATGTGCTCACGTAAAAGGTTTTTTTATTCATAAGCATATCTTAACAATATCACATCATAGCCACACTGTGCAGAAGTAGTCATGTACTCTACCCAAAAAGACAGAGTAATTCAAAATTTAACACTCTAAGCTATTTGTCACCCCCTTCAACTGAGATATGATAACCATTTGAGAGCTCTTGGGGGGTTTCTGTTTCTGCAAAATAGGTTTCTCTCACTGTGCAGACCTTAACCTCCTCTTCCCCAGCCCTAGCGAACCCAGCTGCTGTTGGCAATCGATGGTGGTAGCAATCTAGCACAGAACATTGTGTGTCATGCAACAGGGCTTTGAGCAGACCTACTTAAAAACAAGCCTGAAGCCAATAGCTTGCAAGAATAGATTTCCACTGTTTCCAGTATTGAAAGGGCAGAATTTATATTAGCAGCGGCAAAGTTTAAGAATTTCTCTAGTTAAAGTCTTAGTAAAACACCATAGGGGAAAACTGTGCTGCAAAATGAAGAATGGCAACAGAAACTGAACAATGGTGCAACACTGACAGAAAAGAAATTACTTTGGATTAGACAAATTGAGTTTATGACAGATAAACATTTTCACAGAATAATCCCCCCTTGAAGCAGTTCTTGGATTAACCTATTCACAAATAAAATATCATTTGTGGATGGAGTTATTTCACCTCAGACAGGTTCTTCTTACATCAACTTTGGATATAAAGACAGCACTAGCCAAGAAGCTCTCAATGGTTAGTCTTAATTTAGAGATTTAAATTAAGCTACAGAAGTAAGTCACACAACAGTAGAATCTTTGTTTAATAAAACCATTATGGAAATGCTAATTGACTGTCCTACAAAAACACTGTACTGATCTGTCCCTGGCTCTCTGCTAGGTAGAAGTGTTCTGCCATAAACAAAAATGAAGGGGCAAGCAAAATGAAATAAAAAGCCACACTGGGGAAGGAACGAAGAGCACAAGACATCACAAACATATAGTGTATTCTAAGCATAGCAGCTACTTGTTCTTTCTGATGTTACCTCATATTTGTTGAATTCATGAAGAAGCTGCTTTCAAATATCTTAAAGTATGAATTTATTAAAATAAACTTTGGACAATTTTTGTGGTTTGCCAGAAATTATCACTACTGAAATAAATCCTTAGAAAGAAAAGATAAATTTGTTACTAGCTTGAAGACATTTTTCAATAAAGACCTCCAGGAATGGCGCCAGCTTCTACCAGCTGCTTTCAAAGCAGATGAATTTTCAACATATAACAAGAATGATCACTAGCTAGCTTTTATGGACGATAGTGTTTCAATGATGCCAGAGCAATTTGATTCAAATTTTAGTCCTTTAATGGATCCATTAAATTTATTTTTTCAGTAGCCATACTTGAGCACAGGTCAGATTTGTAGTAGATTCTACCAGGCTTCCCTGGACCCAGACTATTTTACTGAATATAACAATGAACTCAGATTAAGGAAAGACACCTACTTACACACCAGCCCCCTCTGGTAATCTTAGTGGTCACCAATCAAAGCTGTAAGATCTCAATTCTTCCGAGTGAAAACCTAAAATAATTTAATTCTGAACAATCTGATACTTCAATTCAATGTGGTCCTTTACTTACTCTTTTCATAATTGCTCTGGATTGATTCTCAGAGTGGTTTTCCAGTTATTTTTCATTAATAAAGTAATACTTTCCATGCACCTTCATCATCTTCATATACCTAAAAAACAAATATACACAAGTTGAATATGCAAAATAAAAAAAATAAACTCTCAGTAATCATTTGGATGCATCTACATTAGCATTTTAATTTAGATCTAGAGAAGGATCTTGGAGGCAGATCTCTCAGCTGCCCCCACTTTGTTTCACCCGCAGTCTTGGAAGGTGGAACTGTATTTTTGTATGAAGCTATGCAAAACATTGCATCCCAGCACCACACCTGATGTTCTCCAACCACAAATCAGGCAGTCAGTCAACAGACCACAGGCAAGCCAATCAAGTAAAGTCTACCAAACTGCATTTAGAGAGTTTGCAGGACCACCAGCATTCACTCCTTTGCTCTCTAGAGCCTCTGTGTCCCAGTATTTGCTAGACATAGACACCATCTGTGAAACTCCTGGCATTTCTTTGACACTTTTTGTCTTAAAAGGAAGTAAGAAGGGATTTGAAAATTCCATCACTATCATTATTGAAGGCAAAAGGTGCCGTTAAAGTCTTTTGACTATTTAGCTCACTTAAAGTACTATACTACTGTAAGAAAAATACCAAACATAAATGGGTTTCTTGTTTATAAGATAGACATAGTCCATTGCTGTCCATAGTGTTAAATAAAATTTTCTAAAGTATCTCAGTTACATAAAGCCTAACATTCCTTAAATCTATTAGATATTTTGTAAATTTTAAGTTCTGTACTTTGTATCAGCCTCTGAACAACTATTTCTCTTTCACACGAAAAAGCTTCATAACTTTACAGCAAAACTGAAGCAATTCAAGGCCAACACAAAATTCAGAGCTTTCTCTATGAGCTCTGTGCTTCATATATCAGCATACAAATGCTGACACCTTTTCACGTGTCCTACAGGTAAGGATGTCTCATAAGACCAATGTCAGGTGGTCTCTAGTATGTCATGTTGATTACCACTATGTACAGCACTGACTTTCATAATGGCGATCCTCATCCTCTGTGTGCCAGCCCCCCCAACTTTTTCTTTTAAAAAAGGTATCAAAATATGAAAGATCACATTTCAGATGTCTGCACACTGTGAGCACTGCAAGGGTGATTTTATTTTACATCACTTCACAAAAGATAGTCATAACCACGTCACAGTAGCTCCTCGCACATACTACATGCCCCAGTCCAGCATGCCTCTCACAGCTCGGAAGTTCACTGAAAAGCAACAAGGGTGTTCAGACTTAAGTCTATCCTTGTCCAGGATCTTCTGCAGCTGAGACAATATGATCCAAAGGATCACCTCCAGAGGGAGGATACTGCCCATATTACTTGACCCCAATACCTTTTATGGAGAAAATATGAAGGACAATCCTGTTTTCTGAAACTGGGAACAAATTTCCCTCTCACAACAAATTTGGTTTTGATAAAGGGTCTTTCACCTTTGCAGCCTGTGGATGGTGGAAAGCAGCAGGTGACCAGCACCAGAATATGCTTGATAAGAACCATGTGAAGTGAACTCAAGGAGGCAATCCTTCCAAAACACCTAAGCAATGAGGACAGCGGTTCTTAATGTCTGGCACAGCCAAAAACTTCCCTTTGATCCAATCCTTTAACCCTTATAGGAGTAAAGAACAATGAAGATATGAATCACAGGCTTGTATCACAGCAAACATCTCCTAACGGAGAAAGTAACAATTTGTACTTTATGACCTAGTGCTGAAAAGTTAAGTGAAAATCACTGATCCAATAAACTGAATGTTAATTGGAAGACATCTGTTTCTTTCTTTATTCTAAGTAATGAAGAGAATGCATTGCTACAGTTTCTTACAACAGGATAAACAGAGCAATATATGTAAATAAAGCAAGCAGTAGAATTAATGATAAATGTAGTCACAGAGACAACATTAAAACCCCTAAGATCCCTCACTTTTAGAGAAGTCTTTCCTTTCCAAAAGGCTGAGTGCATGGCCATTGACTTCTCTGAAGGTGAAGAACAGGCTATTGATACTGCCCTCAAGTATTACTACTATGCCTTGAGGTGCCACAGTACAGTAGAACAAAGGATCTCTAAGAACAGCAGAAGTCCATGCCAGCTGCCAAACCTGAAGCCAATGGGTGATGCTACAGGACACAGGGCCCACACCGGTTCCTTCCAGCGCCACTAAACTGTTTGAAGTCCTGCCAAGTTTCACAGCAGGTGTTACACCAGGAGCTACTGAGCAGTACCCATTTCCTATATTACATCCAAAATAACTTTTCACCCAGGTGCAGAGAAACAGAGGGAGATAACTCCTCAAAATATGGAGGGAATGAAAGAAAGATGAACCTGTTTACTGCCCTTTACTAACTAATGTAAAAATCAGCTCTGAAAAACTAGATGCAGAGGGACTTTTGAAGAGCTTGAAGCAAACACCTCGAGTCAAATACGACTATGTCATTGCTACAATGATCCACATAGAGAGCTCTATAACCTTTAAGTTAGCAAGATGATTCTTTTGAGAGGGGAAAGAAGTATTTGTTCATTCCCACCAATTTAACTTTCCCTTCTACATCTCTACTTTCCTTTCATATTACAGCAACTGGGAAGAATAAAAATTAGACAAAAGTGAATCCATTTACTGATAGACAGATCTTCATCTGTTCAGAAAAAAATTAGAATATTTTCTATATTTTTAATGACCACATGGTACAAGAAAAACAAAACCCCAGATGTTTTCAGTGTCTTTTTTGATTCAGAAGAAAATTTAAATACTTAACACAGTCTTGAAAACATCCCTAATCCAGAGCATAACTGTGTGTTTAATCCCATTCTTACAGAACAAACTGGTTTAAAGTAAAACTTGTTTAAGGGCCAGACTGGGATAGTTCTCCGAAAAATGTTTGTATGTAAATTACAACTAGATTAAGATCAAAGTTGTAGAATTCATGTTTTAGGTAATTTTAAAGCAAATATTAACTTCAGGCTGCTCAAGTAAACCAGTTCATCCAGCTGTTACAAACCAGCACTGAAGCTGCCATCTATGGCTTCCCATTCTCATGGCTCTTTATTCAACTCTGTCCTGCAAGCACACTGAATTTACTTAGAACTGCTGCAACAGAAAGTTTCCATACTTGATGCAATACTAATCAAAACAGCTACACAGAACACCCATAAAGTTTATCTCTGTATATTCTAAAGAATAAAATGAAATTCAAGCCTGAAGAGCAGTTTACAAACTTCCAATATATTTAAGAACAAGAAAATACGAGAGTGGGGTGCAGAGAATTTCCTGTTTGCTGTTTTAAATAAGTACATACCACACAAATATATATACACACGCTTCCACACACGTATCTGATCTAGGTAACAAAAATTAGAAAAACTGAACTGTGCTTTTAACTGAAAGTCTACATTCTTTCAACTATATGCTCCAAGTTGAACTTTACACCTGTAATCTATGAGGAGAATCTGGCCATTGGTGAGAAACACTAATCAAAATGTAGAGTGAATGCATAATATTGTCAATGAAATAATGACACCTCTTGATGAATAATGGTAGATAATCAGTGCAAAGCTTGCTACACAAACAGCTAAAAAATTGTGGTACTATATTATCAGGTGACACCTGGGTGTTTGGAATTCATCTAAAACAGCAGAATACACTGAAATGCATAATTTTTAGCATTTCTGTATGTATGCAGCTATAACTATCCTTTAATGTCATATAAAAGAAAATACTTTGTATGCAAATCAGAGCTAAATACCTCAGTCTACAAACTAGGACCTATACTCCCTGTAGACATATAAAATAATATCTTGGCATATAAAATAATATCTTGGCATTGCACAGAAATAAGCACTGGCCCTTCAGAATAATGTAACCTGTGAGTGCAAGCACAGACGGATTAAAGCAGATTGTGCTGCACAGCATTTATGACAAGAATGCATTGTCTGTTATACTCTTCGTTCATCTCAGTCTTTTTCATATTTTTTAAAACCACAGAATATACTTAGTTATGTACAGTATGGTTTGGTTATATGTGATTTAATTAAGAGTCAGTCTGCACATATACAATGCTTGATTCATCTACAATTTAAGATGGATAGTCAGATACGTTAGCATTGTAGAAGTGGTCAGACAAGTATTTACTGGGTACTGGAGGGGAGAGTGGGGAAAATGCACAATGAAACAAACTTTTTACCTTGCATCTATTTTGCAGTGTAATAACCATGAATCAGAGAACAATGACATAAAAAGCAACCATAAATTGGAGGTCAAAACAATACACATCTAAGGGACTGGATGTCATTCAGAGGGACCTGGACAAGCTCAAGAAGTGGGCCCATGTGAACCTCATGAGGTTCAACAAGGCCAAGTGCAGGGCCCTGCACATGGGTTGGGGCAATCCTAAGCACAAATACAGGCTGAGCAGAGAATGGATTGAGAGCAGCCTTGCCAAGAAGGACTTGGGGGTGCTGGTTGACAGGAAGCTCAATATGACCTGGCGGTGTGCGCTCGCAGCCCAGAATGCCAACCGTATGCTGGGCTGCGTCCCCAGCAGCATGGCCAGTGGGTCAAGGGAGGCGGATTCTGTCCCTCTGCTCCGCTCCAGTGAGACCCCATCTGGAGTCCTGTATCCAGCTCTGGAGCTCTCAGCACAGGAAAGACACGAACCTGTTGGAGCAGGCCCAGGAGGGGAAAAAAAATGATCAGAGTGCTGGAGCATGAATGCTGTGAGGAAAGGCTGAGAGAGTTGGGATATTTTTAGCCTGGAGAAGAGAAGGCTCCCAGGAGGCCTTACTGTGGCCTTTCAGTACTTAAAGGGGGCTTGTAAGAAAGATGGGCACAAACTTTTCAGCAGGGCCTGTAGCAATAGGACAAGTAGTAATGGTTTTAAGCTAAAAAGAGCATAGATGTAGACTGGATATAAGGAAGTTTGTTTGTTTGTTTTTTTTTTTTTTACAACAAGGGTGGTGAAACACTGGCACAGGTTGCCCAGAGAGGTGGTAGGTGCCCCATCCCTGGAAACATTCAAGGCCAGGTTGGACGGGGCTCTGAGCAACCTGATCAAATTGAAGTGTCCCTGCTCACTGCAGGGAGGTTGGACTAGATCACCTTCAAAGGTCCCTTCCAACCCAAACTATTCTATGATTCTATAGAACTGCACCAAATAAGCACCTAGCTTAGCAACTCAGCTTTATGTGCAATCGTATTTCCTCCTCCACCTCCCCTTTTTTTTAATTAAACAGATGACCCTGTGAGTTGTTAACCACATGAATAAACCTTATGTGGGACTTGTAAGGAAGTGCTCTTCACTTTTACAGAGGCAGTGAAAAAATTCTCATCAGAAAAGTCTTGAAAAAAATACTTGTTAAGGCTGATTGTTACAACATACAAGTCTGTTGGAAGCCATTTTTTAACTGGAAAATTCCTGAAGTACAGTTTTGATTGAATATGAGTATATACACGAAGTTGCAAACTAAAGCTATTCAAACCTTATTCCTGCTCACACTAAAGTTAGTAGCAGAGTTCTATTGTGATCTATGAAGAAGTTAGCAAGTGTAGTGCTGATGTGTATGTGGAATATATATGATTCAATCTGGGCATCTTACACATAACATGAAAATATATTTCAGCACATTATGATGTATCCATCGTAAGTACCTCAAGAGTAGAATCCTAAAATAAAAATGAGAAATGTTGTTTGAAATGATCAATATGAAAAATCCACCATCAAATCTGCTGAAGACCAAAATGGTTCACAGAAAAAAAAAAGTCAAGAAAAGGTTTCTGCCTGCTGAAGTTACTTGTTGACAGTTACTGTCTTTTTGCAGTTTTGAGATTAAAATTACATGTACTCCTCCTGACAAAAAAGCTTTTGACAGAAAGCATTAAAATTTTTGTAAAAATGTTCACTCCATACTCAGTCCAGGTGTACTCTGTATACAGAGGTACACTAAAGACAGCAGTCGTCCTACATTTTAAAAAATGGTGTATGATAATATGCCTGCCTACAATACACATGGAATACAGTTCCACCACTCCAGGAGTTGGAACAGGCTTACTTTGACTAGCCACACTGACTTACCCAAAAATTGATACTGCTTTAAGAAAATGGAACACCTAAGATACCTAAAGCTGCCTCAAAAGTTCCAGAATTGTCAATAGTGGCATTAAAAAAACAACACAACACAAGCTCAGATTTTCATTTAGTTTCCAGCAGCACCTAGAGCCCCACCTACAATCAGCATTCTGAAGTATGGCAGTTCCTGACACAACAGGTGCCCTGACTCTTGCCTCGTTAGATCACAAGACATTGGGAACAGCTGCAGAACCTCAAAAGACTTGCATAGCATAAAACTGTATGATGCAACGCCAGTCATTTTTTGTTACTGATAAATTCATTAAAACATAAAAGTTAACTGCATGTGTATATTGATAGGCAAGTGTTTAGCTTCAGCCAGCAGTTCTTTCTGAATGTCTCTGAAGACCAATGCGTGATTATGGATAATGTTTAGTTGCAACAAATATCTAAACAAGAAAGGATAGTTCTAATACCCAATTTGTATTGCTACATAGTTGTCTTCATCAATCACTTCTCAAACACATGGAGAACTAAAGCAAGCTAAGTAATAAGATATCCAGCTTGCACCATCTGCAAGCACTAGTTCTCAAAGCTAATTGTTCCCAGGCTAGTCCTGACAGACACTATCACAGATCTCCTTATTCTCTCTTAAAAATTTCTTACATCCAGAATATGGAAAAAAGCCCAAAACCCAACTGTGACTGATTTTAGTTGAGGAACACCTCACATTATATTTCACTCCCTATTACAGTTTGGATAGGGCATCACGGTCAGAGGTTCTCTTCATTTTCTGTATGTTCAATATTAAACACTGGTCTTCATAATATCTTCCCATCGACATACAACTGAGCTATACATGCTTTCTAGAGACTTTGCCAGAAACAGCTGACACCAGCACAATTCAATCTACATAACTTCTTGTTTTCTTCTCTGGCAAAGAAATGAAAAATATTACTTTTTTTTCCCAAAGAAAGTCTGAAACTATCAGAGTTTATAATATAGCAAAATGCCACAAAAAGGAAAAATTCTGGGTTTAGAAGTAGGCTTTCCTGGAAAAGGTACATCATATGACAAGTTGATTTCTTGAGTGATAACAATGAATTCTATAGGTTTCCCATAGATGTGCAACAGACCTGCAGCACTCAGTACAACAGCTTGCTATAGGAAACCACAAATATCCAAAACTTGGATATTCACCCACTTTCTTTCTGTGAAAGAGTGAAGAAAGAAAAAGAAGACATCAGCTATGCTGTTAATGTAGCAGAGCTCAAGAAACAAGATCTAGCGTAATCATTACAGCAACAAAACTGCTGAAAGAAGGAAAGGCTAAGCTGAAAAAAGCTAGGACAGCAAGTTCCAAACATGCTTCTAAGCTCTTCGTGAAGTTGACCCAAACCGAAAGTCAGCAAAGTGCTCCTACTCTCTTCTCTTGAGCTTGTCAGACTCTGTAACAGCTACCTAACACTCTTATAAGCACTATAAAGCAAAAGTTGCTGTGTAAAAATCATGCTGAAATATTTTAGTTCTCACAGGGCTATCCACTAGGTTAAAAAGGATATGCATAGCCACATCTAAAGCAGATACACTACTGGTCAGAATTCTCAGAATATTTGTCTGTTAAAGTAGGGTTGAGCCTATTTTAGAAGAGATTTGTATCTTAAAGTGTATTTTCCCTCATCTGTTAATATCCTCTCATGAATACTACAAAACACCAAGCAATTCTGCTAAGGTTTTTAATGTTCCAGGAAAATCTGCTAGGAAGTGCTGCTTAACCTCATTCAATTTATCTTTCAATAAAGGAGTTTAGGCACATATATGTTCTGCTCACTGACTTCCAAAACTAATCAGTGAAATGAATTGACAATCTCTACTTATTGTAACAACTTCATTTGAAGTTAAAGACTATTACAAACCAGCTCTAAGCCTCTCCCCCAAATGATGAGAAACACACTCTGGTGAACAAAGACATTTCAGAGTTCACAGAGGTATATTCATTGCTACGAAGCAGAAGCAATGACTTTTTTTTTCAAATCAAGATATTAGACCATACAAAAAGTATTGAAACATACCACGCCTCAGATACAGATCCTGCAATGAACTTCTGTTTGTAGGAAGCTCTGTTCTATGTATACATCACAGTTCCTGCTTAGCCTATAATAGTGAAGCAAGTTTAGAGAGATAACCTCTGTAGCTTTGGACGGTTAAATTACAACAGGTACTATCCCACCTATCAGATTTTTCCTTACAAACCTACAGAAAGCATGGGGGTTTTACTGCTCCAAGTTGGATAGGACATATAATATGTATGCGTAACTTCCAAATATCAACATATTTTTGATACAGATACATAGGTATGGTTTTATGCCGCTAGACCAAAAAAAGTCATAGCCATATGCAGAACCACATACAAGAGTGGCAAATGCAAGGAATAAACACAGTTCTCTTACTCCTTTATTTTGCATTTTATAGACAACCACATAATTCACCAATAATTACACACATATAATGACCTTTAATAACTGGAAAAAAAAATCATTATTTCCATAATTCGTAATTTACAAACTCTGTATTCACAAACAAATGGCATATATTAAAATAAAAAGGACTACGTAATTCTTTAATTCCCACAGAAGTTGTATGTATAAGCTATACGTGTTTCTTTGAATCTATCTAGCACATACTCTTCCAGTATTCATTAAAATATTTTCATTATGCTTATACAGCTTTCATGCAATCTTTTCGTTACAATAAGAACCAGATATATATTCCTTATGAATTTGGGAAAGAGAATGTCTCAGACCAAGGAAGTACAGAAGAAGTCTAAAAAAAGTAAGAATAATCTCTGCAAGATTATCCTTACATGTATTTTTAAAAAAACGAAGGTAGCCTTTCTAGTGGTGAAATGTTTATATTCAACAGACACAGTAACAATGTAGTCTCAGTTTAGAATTTACATTTTTTGAGCTGTTAAAAATAGCTGATCACATAAAATATGTAATGATCACTATCATAATGTGAAATTTTGTAAACCATGCTAGTGAAATGAGCTCTCAGAAAGGGCTAATACCAGCAGGATTCTCAAAAGAGGGATACTTCCAAAAAGCCAGCCCAAATTCTCTCAGCGCTTTTGGTTTCAGAAATTTCAAGTTTCAGAACTGCAAAGTCTCACCAGTCATACACCAGTTCTATAATTTAAACATAGGACTACAATTATGGAGTTATTTTTCGGTACAGAAATATAAATCTTTGTAACTTACCCGAAAATGTAAGCTGTTCATGTACAAACACAAATAAAATACTAGGACTGTAGTATGTTTGAGCTGATGCTTCCAGCTGTCTCCACTTTTGTTGCCAACTTCAGTTTTCATATGTAATTGTGCATCTAACTTAAAGAAAAATAGATTACATATACCATTAGTTTTAATGGCTTAGAAGAAATAACCAGGACAGATTGTGCCTGGCAATTAAAGAGTTATAGCTTTGTATTGCATGGGCAATCACATGATTTTCTTACCCTATTTTACTGCAGAGTGTACCTGTACATAGAGAAAAGCATATGCACACTACCAAGGCAGCCATGAAGTCCTGAACTGTATGAGATTTTCCAGTTTTATTTTTTCTGCCTTTTGTTTGAAGGACATTGTAACATATATTGAAGGGAAGAGCTCACACAGAGATTATTCTTCTTTATTATTAGCCTATTATATCTCTTACTCTATTCTATTATTGACAAAAGACATCAATTATGAAAACACAAGACCTACAGATTTCTGCATATTAAGAAAGAATATTAACATTGCCACATACTGCTCAACCCAGTCCAGTCCAGCCGAGTCTCTGACACTGACCCTTGCTACAGAGAGGCAGAACATCCTTTATAGAAGAACTGGCCCTACTAAGTTACTGACTCATTACATATTTTTACCCTGTACTATGCAAACTTCAATTTTCTGAAATATTGCAACAATTATCTGTTTTTGCTTATTTTCAAATGACAAAGACACGGGACTCAATGATATATTGCAAAAGTGAGTTCTGGAATTTCACTAAGTACTTAGAGTAAAAAAAAATGTAATGAGACTTATTTTTATTGAGTGTCATCTGGTATATCTATTTTATGCAACTTATAACTTACTAGGGTTTCTATTACACTCAATTTTATTCTCATTCTAGTTGAGCCATAGTCTTCTAATTTTTACTTCAAATAAAATATTTGTATTCTTTTTGAAGACAAAACTTTAAGACATTTGCATTTTTACTATAGCTTTCTTTCCTATCCCTGTGGAAAAAAATATGAAATTTCAGATGGTGGTATTTATATAGCAGCATTACAAAATTTTCTATAATTTTCTTTCTTAATTTTATACAGTGTCAGAGTTGATTTCCTTTCATCACTCTCATTTAATCCAGCCTATAGGGATTCCTAGATGATTTTACTGAGCAGTAACAGTCATTTTTTGAATTAGCAATTGTTAAATTGTATAAATAATGCCAATGATTCTTTCCAATATGTATCACATTTGCTATTAATGCATTTAATCTGTTATCATAATTACCAATTCCTTAGCTTTCTTAGGCTTCTCTGAACTTGTACGATTGATGTCCAGCCTTAATCACACTTAAAAATTCTGTATCACTTGTGCATTTTTCTACTTCAGGATATTTGTATTGTTTCTTGCAAATAAAAACAAAGTATAAAGAGGCAGTAATACATTTTTAGCATTAGAGAAAGTAAGCAGTGGTGTATTTCAGAGATTTATACTTGCAAGTATTTGCTCTCCCTCATGCACACATGCAAACAAATATAAGTAAGAAGATGCCAAACGTAATGCAGAGCTTCAGGGTATAATGTTAAACTTTTGCCTTCTTAAAAGCACCTATTATTATTTCAGTCTCATTTCTCTGTTTCTCAACATGGTTTTCTTTAGAAAATATTTTTCGGTGTTAGACTGATTTCATGACTCTGCATAGCTCGATATAGAACATTAAAATACAGCAGTAGAAACTCTTCAATAATATTATTTGATTTTCCTCTTGCAAAAATATTTGTGAAAGCTTATGGTGAGATCTGGCAGAGCACTTTGTAACCTCCACTTTTACGTACAAGTGTAATACAACTTTTCAAATTAATAGTCTGCAGGTTCTGAAGGATTAGCTCAACTTCAATATAAGATTTTTCTGAGAAAATATTTTAGGGTCTAGAGCTCTGTTGTTATCAAATAATAAACGTCTAATTTTTTTTCTTGGAATATTTTTACTATTTTTCTTCAGTTAAACACATCCACTATAGTAGCAGGAAAATTTTGATCAAGTTCCTTTTTAGTGTTTTTGTTCCTTAGGTAGCAGGTCATTCCATAAGGTAACCCTACAAGTGACCCAAGTCAGATATATTAAAATCTAGTAATACAATACCCCTGGACTGTTTTACATAATAAGATTTTTTTTTCCAACTCCCAGATGTTGCTAAAGGATAGAAAAAAAGACCTGTAAAATTCTTCATCATGAATCTTTTTTTCTGCAAATCCCTTTTTTCCCCCCTTTCAAAAGCAATTCTGAATAGAGGTAAAAGAAGACAAAACTTGACCTTTTGTGATCCCAGCATTAATAGGTCTGTTCATAATTCAATCTGTGTGTGTGTAGAAGCATCCATGTGGAAACATGCAGGCCTGAGAGACATAAAGCCTTTCCCTTTAAACATTATCTGACCCTATGAGTCTTATTCACAAAAGAAGGCTTACGTACGCATAAGTTGAAAAAAATGCATGCTTTCATTGTGCTACAGAGAGCCTACACATTTTACTCCTCATTCGCCAGGAAAACTCATCATGGAAGTGACACTTGTACAGGACTTGGGTGAGGGAATGGTAAATGAACACAACGTAACAAAAAAAGCACACGCAAAGAGTAAGCTACTTTTCTTACTAAAAATACAGGAGGGGTGTCTGCTCGGCTGGCATACAGCAGGGTAACGGTACTGATGTGAGAGGAGCTGAGGACCCCCGCACATTGCAGCCTTGCAAAATTCTACCTTATGAGAGAACTGTGGTTTTCTTGCTATACTAAAACTACTTTCTCCTGCCATAATCTCTCTCCAGAGAGGTGAGCAATGACTGTGTCATTTGTACCTCGACTGGTAAATATTTATAATATGATATTTATAATGTCTTAAAGTCTGATGAACTGCTTATGATTATACAGTACATAGGCTTCAAGACAGCTCTGTAAGGTATTTTATAAGTTAAAGTCTATCAGTGCTACTGCAAATCCACAGCAAATAATAGTATCAATTATTTTTATTATCATCATACATAAAGTCCATTTATTATCAGTATCTCCTCAAGCCTATCCTGTTTAGGTTGGCACTGCAAAGTCAGCTGTCAGTTTAAATGCTATATTACTCAGAGTCCACTCATGTTATCAGAGAGTGCTCTAAGCCACTTTGCACTGAACCTGTCAATTGAAATCCGAACAAGGGGCAGGAGATACACAATTGTAAGAGTAGCAATAAGAGTTCGCATTTAGTGAAACAAATCCTCAGCTGGTATAGATCAGCCAAGCTTCAACAACTCCGGTATTGATTTATACTATGATTTGAGCTCAGCATCTGTAATTATTTTCTAAACCAGGCAAAACAAATGGCATCAGGGCTCATGAGGAAGGCTTTTCTTAATAAGTAATGAGCGAAGTAATTCTGCAAAATAATGACTTCCCCATCAAAGTTTCCAGCATTTTCACTCCCAATAGAGAGGGAATACTGTCCAGATTTTGAAAATCACATTCTGTACCTATCTGCATCTCCATATGCACAAATGCTTCCCATATATGGCTTTGACAGCACTCATCTTCTAGAATCTCAGAGAAGGACCATTAAGGAAAGAAGAAATGGAAATTTCATGGACCTTTATTACTTTAATTGTAAAACAGAAACAAGACCCTTCAATAGGTAATTAGAAAACAGAAAAAAAAACATCTGAAAGTAAGGCTGTGATGGTGCCACAATTAGTGATTTACTATGAGTGCAAATGTTTTGATTCAGCACATTTTAAATAATACAAAAAATACCATGTATCCCAGTGATAGCAATCGTGTTAAACAATTGGTCATTGTTTGTTAGCTTGAACATCTAGTTAAGTTCTTAGTGAATAAAAATCTCATCTTGGATTGATTAACTATAGCTACATTTCATTATTTTTCATAAAACACTTGAGAATTAATATGCCCACTAATGTGATACATCTTTTATTTGAATTACACTTACAAGAAATTGTTTAGTTAGAAGAATTATGAAAACAAGGAATATTTAAAGATAAAGCTGGATCATTTAATATGGAAGTATTATTGAATCAGTATTCATGCTAATGTCAAGTGATATTAAAATTAATATCCACATCAAAGGACATATGAAATATTAACAACCAATTGAGTTATTCAAAAGACAAAATAAATGGGCCTACATGCTCTGAGCAATGGGTGTTATACCTCCACCGAACACAATCGGAGAGTGGTGGCTGCATTCCGCCCAGCAGCGATCTTACACGCTGTGCCGCTTGGAGTAGCTTCTTACTTCCTCTAGGAGCTTCACCATTGGTCATATGTTAAAGCTGCCCAAAGACGTACTGGTGAGCTCTGTCATTCAAATTCAGACCCATTCAAATGGAAGGGTGACCCTTCCTGGACTAGGTGCTTGGGGATTGGGTGCTGCAGTACCTGGCACCACTTCCGTACTTTTCAGTGTGCCAGAAGTCTCCAGGAGGACAGTCAAAATACCCTGCTCAAGATTAGTGAAAAACCTGAACGGCCATTCCATATGATTCGCAAACTTTAAAATAAATGATGTGGATTTGTGTATGCAGGGTGTTAATTTGCAAGCTCTAAATAGAAAATTGAATGTCTGTAAATTAACTGAGTAACCTGTACTGGAAGATCTTTAGCATCTGGAACTAAAAAGATGTTTAATATTTTGCCCACTTCATACATATTTCTCTCTATTTCTCTGTACAGCTTCTGTTGTTCCTTCTTATTTTCATAGTGTTTGTTGTCTCTCTCCATATTTCTGGTAATACGTGATGGGTCATTAAAAGCTTTTTATTTGGTACATGCCTTTCAGTAGGCAGAGATAACATTACTAAGCACATGGAACTGGAAAAGTTACTCATCCCAACCTCAGGCAGAGAGTTTAGGACTTCTGCCCAAGTAAGGAGCTCAAGATTGAGGTCTACATGTACACATCATTCTGTGACTCTGACTTATTCAAGA
Organism: Opisthocomus hoazin; assembly: GCF_030867145.1. Classification (NCBI taxonomy): domain Eukaryota; kingdom Metazoa; phylum Chordata; class Aves; order Opisthocomiformes; family Opisthocomidae; genus Opisthocomus; species Opisthocomus hoazin. The sequence continues at coordinate 8,885,137 of NC_134420.1, forward strand.
AAAAAATGAGTCAGAAATCAGTAGATAACAAGCAAAATAATATTACTGAAAGCAAGTTAATGTCAAACAACAAGAAGTTATGTGTAGGAAAATGAAATATCATTGATATAATTCTAAAAATATTTTTAATTATTCCAGTAAACAAAATGTTAAGATACATTTACTAGTGGCATTACAATAAGATGCATGTATTAATATTATTCTATCTGAAGGAATAAGGGGATTTTGCTATCCAGAAACCACAAGGAAATTGTTCTTCACTTTTACCTGCCACAACTTTTGTATTAATATTTCATTTACAGAATATGCTGTCAACTTCACAGCATGAGCTATTGTAAGAAAAATGCTTGATTTAACAGTTTTTCATTATAATATTTCCTGCGTAATCTTCTGATTAGCTTACTAAATCTTCACATTTTAAACTATGGTTTTTCCCTGAAAGAAGAGAACAGAGTTTAGCATTTTTCTTTAAAGCAGCATCATAGTTCTAACAAAAGCAAAGGAGTTACTTAAAATCTTAACTGAACACTAAATATTTTGCTAGGGAACAAAATCTCTTTTGAATATTGTTTTATTAGCAAAAGGAATTGCATACTAAAAAATGTAGGAAACAAAATTTGAAGAAAACATCCCTAGTTTCTTTAGAAGTTGTAGAATTGATAACAAGTATGACATATACCAAAACTTTTACTGAGTATGAGAGATCAATTGTTCATACTCATTGCAGTCAGGGAGGTTTTCTTTAGAAGGATTAACCCATCCTCTACATGGGATCAAATATAGTGTTGTAGTCACACATGACATCAAACATATTTACAGCTACTACATAGAATTTATTAGAATATATTGATTTTTTTCCTCATTTCAAGCTTCCCACCCATCCTTTGAGTGGGAACGCCCAAGCACTGGGATTTTTTCCTTTGTTCCGAACGCATCAGCAGAAAGTAGGCTGGGAGTGATAGGAAGAGAGAGGACGTAGTCTCATCACGCAAGTAAAGGTACTGAAGCTGGCCGTGAGGGAGGAATCTTCTGTGCAAATAAAAGAGTTGATGGAATTTCCTTCCATCCTCGTACACCGAGGGAAGAGGAAGGAAATTGCACTTGCCAAAATTCTGTTTGGGGCAGAATAGATAGCTATGTACAGCTTCTTACACAGAACTGTGAACTAGCAACATTTACTCTTTTTTAATCAATGTTTGATGTCAACAAAAAAAGAATATTTGATTGTAACCATAGATCCTAATGACACTACTCATTTTTTTCTTTGGCCATTGAGTTAATTGGAGCTAGAAGTTAATCTCCAATGCATTTTTACACTGTAGAATACATTTAAATAGAAAGGCTTAGAAGAGAGAATTAAGTTAAAGAGGTCATGTCAGATCCACTCAACATGGAATTAGGAAGATAAAAAAGACAGAAAAATCTGGGGGAAAATGCAACAGTTGTCTTCACAGAGAAAAGAGAAAATCAGTCACCAACCTTGCAAACATAAAGAATTTACAAATACTTTTCAAGTTTTAACAGATACAGTGTTATCAAAGTGACAAATCCCTTATACCCATAGACATTCCATAATATGAATAATTTTAAAAAAAAAATTCTTCATGAAAACCATCATTCATAGTAAAGTTCATTTACTTTAATAAGGACTGAGGGGTTTTGTGCCAGTAATATTGACACTGACTTTCCTAGGTATTTATTTGTTTCTGATAAGCATGGTTAAACTCACTAATAGAACTGAATCATAAGTCAGTGAGAGACTAAGTTTAAAATAGGGCCACATATGTACAGGCATTCTGGACACTTTTTTATGTGTTCCTAAATCCAGTGCACAGAAGACTACCAAGTTTTTAGCTCTTGCCTCGTACAGCTCCTGCTCTACCTGTCGTGAAAATTATCCTTTGCATCTGGGGATCTCAATACTCCACAGAAAAAAGATGTAAATCTAAGGATTCGGAAATCTGTATCCTATATGCATATGAAATTATTTTTGGCAATTGTTTTACTGGGTCATTAAGAAGCATGGTGGTAGAAAACTGTCTCATTTTTATTTGGAGATCAAAATCAGCTTTAAAGTCAGTTACAAAAATAACTTTTCTGGCCTTCAAATATAGTCTTTGTGGTCTTTTTCTCTCTTAATTGTCAAGCAAATTACTTTATATAATTCACTTACTTCTTCTTGCTTTAAATATGATTCCTCTGTTATTGAAAGAATATCTAATGATTTTTCCCTTCTGAAAACCAATACCAAAATCCAACTGAAAAATAAAAAATAACATACTACATACACATGGATTAAAAATCCATATGAAGCATTTTGATATAAACATATACAGCATTTTCTTACACATTTTCATATAAGCATTTTTATGTACATTTGCTTTTTCATCAACTTGAAAAGGCGTATATTTTGAACATTGGGGTTGGCTTGGCTTGCAATGTGATTATTAAAAAACACCTTTCAGAACGAATAACCTGAAAACTTCATACATCCCAAATACTTATTTCAGTGGTCAGTATTTTGAGGTTGGGAAGACAGCGTCTAATTTATATGCAGTAGAGACAAAGTTAAAAAAAAATGAGACTGTTCTACTTTTGCCAGTAGTCAATGCTTTTCTATGGGTTGTTTAAATCTCCCAGTCTCCAACTCATCGAAAGGGTCCTATTTAAACAATACTTGTAGCCTACCTATGATAAGGATCGGCCTCACATCTGTATTTTCCTCTTCTGAACAGCAGGCATTCTATGATGTTTCTGCCTTCCTCTAGATACCTGTCAGAATGGATCAGTATGAGAGAAATAGTTATTAACTTAAATGAAACCAGGATTTCATCTACTGTCCCAAAGTTTGAAACAATTCAAACCAGTCATCTAAGTCTGGTAAATGAAATCTCTAGGAAGAAAAAAAAGGGTCTGTATATTCTCGCAGTCACAAGGCGATTTGATTGACACTAGTACACCCACTGGTCTTCAGCAATCACAGCTGAAAGCAAGACCAGAACTGGGAGCAGATGGGTAAGCTTTTAAGTAAATATAAAAGTTGAAGATGGTTGCTGTTAGCTTTCTCACTGAAATGTTTTCTTCCTGGCACAAGCACAGGGCGAACAAAGTTAGCTATATATGATGTGTCTTTCATTTGACATAAAATATTGTTAAAATTCTGACTCTAAATACATAAGAAAATGCCTGGACGCTTGCAAAGAATCTGAGAACTTTATTTTGACAAATTCCTATGGTAGTACCAAGAATTTCAGAATACATACACCTGCATTTTTATGCATAACTAAAATAAAATAAAACACCTCTAAAGAAAAATTAAACAAAAGTTTAAGTCAAAAGAGTTGTTTTAAGGCACAATTCTTTGCAAATTTGCATACTGCAGCTTCACTTCCATTTAATGAAGATGAAAGATACAGAGTCCTATTTTTCCAGCACACATTTAATTTTATACTTGTGTCATACTTATCACTGTTGAACAGGACTGTACTTACTGAAAAAATATTTGATCTGTAGGTTGCACTTCAGATAGAAATCAGATATGTTTCTCCAGTTAAATGGGTGTAACTTGTCCAGTAAAACAAATCTACTTAGATAATCGCAACATAATGTCTTTCAAAGACCAGGATCTGTTCCTGATGATCCCTCTTGTTTCCTTGCACAACACCTGAAGCTGTAGGAGAGACAAAAGCTAAAAAGCTCTGCAGAGCTGCTGTTCAGAGATTTTCTGAAAGGCTTTGGTGGAGAAGGCGTCAGCCCAGGTTTGCATGTCACTCAATTAAATGAGTAAAAAGCCACCAACTTCAACTGACATCACTTTACTGCAGCTGAAGGTCTGTCCCAGGACATTCAGATACACAGGGGGAGGGACGACTCAATTGTAAGTATGGATACGTTGAGATCACAGGAAAACCCTAAGGATCTCTGGGTCTTCACAAAAGGCTACAGAAGCTACACAGAAGAATAGCTCTTCCTTTTCCTCCCCCGACCCTCCGCAACCAGTTAAGAATGATGCTACTATGAGCTCCTGATCTACATTTACAAGGCACAGAGCAAGATACATAGAAGTTAAAGATAACAAGCCAGGCATTAATTTCTGAATCAAATTTCTGCTCTATGCATGGATTTCTATAGAAAATACAGCTTTTTCCAAGTCCTCTTTGCTCTGCATATACATGCTTTTTCAAAAGTATGCTAATCCCTGGTGTTCATATGAAAATGAATAAGAGCAAAGACATTTAGTTTTTTTTTTCCCCTCACAACCTACTCACTAGGAATTTTTTTGAAAATTCATTTTTTGGTAATTCTAAATAGGTTCTAGCAAAGCTTAGTGAAAATCACCATATCATTGCTGACATCATATCATAAATTCTGTTAATATTATATAATTTGTTAATCAGATCTGCCTGGGCAGGGTTAATGAGAGGTAGAAACTGGTGGCCTGTCTGTGCTAGCACTCCCAAAGGGATCTAAATTATGTTAGGAAAACTGCATTAAATAAAGAAAAAGGAAGTAAGTATGATAAACAAAAGTATTTTTGTTTGGAAAACAAATGAAAAATCAAGAAAGAAAAGGAAAGAAAGGAGATACAAGAAATTCATACACAAAAGATGGAAAGAATACAAATTTGTAAAAACAAGGTATGACATGATTAACTGACAGAATTAGAATACCAAAATCAGCAAGTTTCAAGGCTTATGCTCCAGATTAGAAATCCACTATTTACATTTTCCCAGTTTTCTTTTTATAATCTTAGATATCTACACAAGCTTGAAATCTGCACTTCCTTAAGTCTTGTCAGAAACACAAGGAATACTCACAGGGATATGAGGGATATGATACCTCATTTCCTTCTAACTTGAATAGGTTTCTACAGAATTTATGTCGTGTTGCTGTAGAACGCTAGCATTTTGCATTTGATCTGCTAGTATTTTACATTCTGTGTGCCATGGCTAACACAACTTCACAGGGGCCAGGACCTGGAGAATCAGCAGTAATGTGGCATTAACTCCATTAATTCTTCATTATATTTCTATATGTGTTAGTAAAATGCATTGGAAACACACCTTCAGCAACATTCTAATGAGCGCTTAACTTCCCTTGAGATTTTGTAACTAGCAAACTGCAGGGCTCGGTAGAACTCTGCATCCTCTTTTGCTACATAAAAATTGTTCCTGCATCATAGCTGTTGCACAAATGCAGCATCTTTTTAAGTAATAGATCTCAGAATCTAAATTTACAAAAAAGAAACCAAATACTTATTTACTTATTAAAGAAACCCCATAGCAATAACAGAAGACATAAGAAGGCTCACTTTCTTTAAAATAAAATGTTTTGCATATATGTATACGAAGTATTAACATAAGCAGTGTATCAAAAAATAAAACATGATGGATTATACGCTACAACAATGTGCAAAATTTGCAAGATAATTAACAGTTATTCAAATATTTGTTTAGGTGATCATACATAAAAAGGTATCAGAATAACGTGTATGGCATATTACTTTAACAACTGGTGTCAAAAGGAAATAGGAATTTCTCAATAAAAAAGTCATGCCTATTAACTTTTAAAATTTAGTATTTGTAATCAAATAGCAAACAGCTACTGTAAATACTTCTAAAATTGCGCTTTATATGCATATTGATATAAATAATATCGTTTAGCCAAAATCCTATGACACTCAACCTTCATATATATGTTGACAAGATTCTCCAATGGTTTGTTACCATACAAAAGAGTGGGACAAATTACTTATTTATATATACAAAACATGCTTATAAAGGCCAGCTGCAGGTATTTTTTGGAAAGTGCATTTTAATAAGGTCCTATTCAGTGGGGGAACAAATGGGGAAAAAGTAGTTTGCACTACAGAGTTTAGTGCAAGAGCTTTCTCTTTTTCTAACAACGAAATCAATCATTTGTCCAGACTGTGGGGAGTCAGAGTTAGTTACTGAAAAGAGCTCCATATATAAACAAGTCAATAACTCATTGTGTGTTATTGTTGGACTGAAGAAGTCCGCTTTCAAAAAGCTGCCCCTGCTTCTCTGAGAATGAATGTCACTGTATTCAGAGAGTGAGAGAGGGCTCTTTTGTTTCTAGCTATTGCTGACTGCCATTTATGTATGGGAAAAGAGATGTGGCTGCTAGTTGTCTCAGCAAAACCATACCATCACCACTGCACAGTTCTATGTTATGGTTGCCCTGGACCTTACTTTTGTAAATGTACTTCTATAAGAGAATTCACACATTTCATTGAGTTTCTGAATTCGCTAGTAATATTTGTAAATACGGTTTTCATTTTATAAAGATAAAATGGATGAAGATTAGAGGAAATAAACATTTCTGAGTACTTGATTTTATCTATGGCAGTATAAGGAATAACACTCTAAATATATTAGCCTTAGGGTTTTCAGAATAAATATCAATATGTTTAGAAACTCAACAGCACATTAGCAAACCTTAGTATATCTTTGTACTATTTCATATTTCTTCCTTAAAAGAGGGTAAAACCCACAGCTGCTGAATCATCTCAATTCAGACCTGGGGAAAAAAAAGAAATTAAAATGTTATTTTTGTTCACCTAGCTAAGATTGCTTCCTTACACTCCAACCCAAATAATTAAAGAACGTTCCCACCTTTGAGATTTAGTAATAAAAATTGTCGGTTCTGCAAACAATATTGTCATTCCACAAGGGAACTCAGTGGAGTTACACTCCTATCTGTTAAGCTATTCACTTGCAGAAGTACTTTCAAGAGAATGTATAGCTGTAGTCTAGATTTAACTGTTAAAAACTACTGACTTCACTAATTTTAAAATATTTCTCTTCTGACTTAAAAACATTACTTGACTATTCTTTACATTGATATAGAAACTGAAACTTCTTTTTTGTTGAGCCTAATACAACTGGAGAAAAATGTGATGATCATTACACCATCCTGCAGAATTAGCACAGGTTCACAGAGGAAATAAGCTTCATCCATGTTTCAAAACATTCACAACATTTCCTTAAACTACAGAACATTTCTTAAGTAATAAAAAATTACAGAAGAAACAGGATCCTTTTCCCACCAAAAACATCATGATGAACATACAGTATTTTTTTGGAGGCAGATCAATAGGAAACGCCCAAGAGGAAAAGCCCACCAACATAGTTTCAGAGAGTAAAATAATGACTGCACTGTAAAATCCCACCTATTCAACAGATTTGCAGTGTGCAGCTGACCTACTCTGTGCAATCAAACATGGCTTTGATGAGCACCATTGCACTTTTTCTGGATTTTCAGAATTCACTGCTCTCTAGCAATGACTCTCACGTCTTTGAGCCTTTGTGTGGCTACAGGACAGATTCAGGTGGAGTACTCTGTATTGTATATTGAAACTTGTAATTTTGAGTTGCTTTTTATTATCAAATGCAGATACATTTATAATAGTTCCCTTTCTCTATTAAAGAGTATGAGATTCTGTGTACTGGGGAAAGCAGGTGACCACTTAGGCGAAAAGAATCATTGAAGTACTCAGATAAGATAAAGGAAATGAATCTTCTAAAGCTGAGGATGCATTTAAAAGCTTTGTTAAAACCCAGATTTGCATACAGTTTATCTGAGTAAAAACATAGAGACTAGACTCTTGACTTCTGCAAAGGAAGGCAGGCCACATCACATCAACTTGGGACTGTGACAAATAACAAGAGACTGAATTTGGGTTCTGAAGTGAGAGCACACCTTCAGAAGTGTTCAGGAGATGCAATGAATAAAGAACCTTTGGGGTGATCTAGCTATAAATTTTTCCTGATATTATTTACTTGGTGGATACTGAGATTCTGTTGGAGAACGTGGACACTCTGCAGCCCAAGTCACTTAAACAGAAGAAATATTGACCTAATGCTGAATACAGACCAAAAAGTGAATACGACAGAGTAAGTCCACCATAGCTGAGCACATAAATGGGTGTATTAGGTTATGTATGAATGACAAACATTTAACCTCAAACAAATCACACCTCAAAAATAATTCCTATACAAAAAACCCAAATGTATATATGTCACAGTCACCGAAGTGGATATAGACAAAAATATAACTCAGTCTTTCTGTCCTAGATTTTTAAATGAGCCAGTTAAACAAAATAACTGGAGGGAAAATGGTAGAAGTTGCGTGAATTAAAAAGTAATTAGTAAGGGGATACTGGTAGGTGAAACATAATCAATTTATTCTTCTAGTCATGTAAAGTCTTTTTGAGTTGGTAAGTTTGTCAAAAAACAATTAATGAATAACAACTTATAAGATATTTCACAAGGAAACAAATATCTTGTACAGTTAAGCGAAATAACAAGTTTTTCTAAGGTGGCCAAGGAATACTGGAAAAATATGTAAACTCCTAATACAGGTAGGGATAGATTTTTAGGAAAATCTTAGGCCTGAACTTCTAAAACTGCATTTACTTTGAATGGAAAAGATACTCATGGTCATCGAAGACATATCAGGTAAGAAACCTGCCTGATGTGAATACTATCATTTATCAAAATGAAAGAAAAACAATAAAATATTTCAGTTCTACAAGTATTCTAAGTGCTGCTTCTTAATGACATCATTTCTCATCACAGTGAAAAACAATCTGAGGCTATTTATTTACATATGACAAAATGCAAAAAGGATAAAGAAAAGGATAAACATAAGATACTCTACAGAAAGAATCTGACTATTCAAGAGAATAGCAATTAGTAATGAATTGGTATCCCTTCTTTCTCTTGTTTCACAATGAAAAGGGACAGTAACAAATATTGACAGTTGGACTTGACAATCTTAGAGGTCTTTTCCAGCCTTCATGATTCTATGATCCTATGGTTTTATGATTATTTGTCATGGCTGTTTTGCTTGCCTTATTAAAATGAACTAACCGATTAGGACAAGATCCCTTTATAACAGATTTGTATCACAGAGAATTATCTGTAAAATTGAAAACATAGCCAGGTAGTGAACGAATAACTAAATGGTGGGTACAAAACCAAACTAGGTACTCAATCTCACCACCTGGCCCTGTCTTTTTTAACTTAAATCATTAGAAAATCAATGTAGTTGACTTTTAGCCTTCCCTGCTCCTCTGTTTCCTGGATTTTGTATGTTCCAGGAGGAAGGCACAAAATGCCAAAGTCATATCTGTTCCCCGTGAAACCACAACTCTCCAGCGGGTACTTGAAGCCAGAGCATGGCCTCTTTTTATTGCCTGAGTATTGTAATAACCTAAGATATAGTACAGACTTTGGTGCAGGGATGATTTAAGATTGCACAGGTTAATTATCAAGATTTGATATGAACCATCTAACCTTACTGAAATATAATTACCCTTCTCTGAAAAAGAAATGTTTACCCCAATATAGAAATCAGTATTTCTTATTTAAAGACTAATCATACACCAGAAGCAGTTCATGACTGTCTTAGACAGAACTGAGACAGACTTAAATGAAGCAAGAAGTCACTGCGTCATATATGAGATAATTTCACAACCAAACACTTTTAGCTTGCACTGCTTGAGAATGTCTTTTAGAAATATTTTCACCTGAAAAATTAAAACCCAGATAGGGTTTCAGGAATTCATGTTGGTGGTGCACTAAAATCATCATCATCATCATCATAATCATCTGGTTTAATTTCTGTATTTTCCAGAAGAAATCTACTGCTTTGAAGTAGAACATTTTTATTTTTAAAAAATCAAACAAATTTTTTTTAACCTGAAAAAACTTGTTAATTTGACACCTTTTATTTTTTATAACCACAAAATCATTTATTCAGAGTACTCTGCTTATAGCTAACGCAAATTAATAACAGAAAACTAAACCTTACATCTCAATACGTAGTGTCATCACCTGCAGACATCAGGAAGAAATTCTTCCTTCAGTATACAGAACTGCACAGCTGCCTAGGTGCTCCATAGGGAGCGTCCGCTGATGGGTAATTACTTATTACAATAGGGTCTGATCCAGAGCTTATTGTAATCACTCCATCCAAATGGGCTTTGGGGCAGGCCCATAGTCCAGGTGCCTAAATAAATGCTGAAACTGCCTAATTTGCTATGTTCCCCATCACATCAGTATAGTCACACAGTTCGTTAAGCACAGGATAAGCGCAGATAACACCTCTGCACTATTTCAGCTGACAATCACAATTAAGAGTAATTTTAGAACTCCTTTTC